>NW_023604972.1:181868-2581868 GCF_014898055.3 Talpa occidentalis | reverse complement strand
GCTTGTCTGTGATGTGGCGGCCCAGACTGCCTCCCTTCTGCCTGCCCAGCCCAGCTTCCCTAGAACTGCACTTTGAGTGCTACGGTTCAAGCTTGAGGGACAGACAGGCAGTCCCTGCTAAACTCATTCCTCTGTGTATAGCTCGTCCATGTCAGTCATTCTCCACAGCATTGCAAACGCCACCTTTGTGCAAGTGAAGTCAGTTTCCTTCTGGTGTCAGCCCCGGGGTTAGCGTGTTTTTCCTAAACACTTGATTTCTGTTCCCTCTGCCCCGCACCACGAAGCTGGTTGCTTCTTGCTTCTCTCTGGTGGTTGGGGAGGCTGCAGGCACAGCTGACAGCCCGTTCCAGGCAAGCAAGAAAGACGGGGTGTACAAATTGGGGCACTTTTGCCTGCACCTGCTTTTTTTAATTCCCTTTTCATTCTTTCCCCCGACCCATGGGTTACTTATTTTTCATTTTATTATGTCACAGTGCAGGTACTTCACAGATCCCTTTAATCCTTTCAGCACACAGTAGGAAATTAATACATTTTTTTTAAAGATTTATTTATTTATTTATTTATTTATTTATGTATGTATTTATTTATTCATACAAGCACTGGGTACAGTCAGAAGCGCCGGAGGGTGAGAGGATTCACCAGAGCCAGAGCGGGGAGCAGAGCAGGCAGAAGGACCGAAGGACACTGCTGAGGGGAGCCGCGGGCGGCAGGAGAGGTCTGCGCGCCATGTGGGACCCTCCTCCGGTGGCCGGGGAGCAGCCGGGGATCGAACCGGCGCCGCAGAGGCTGCGGGCAGCTTCACAACCCAGCGCTCAACCGCTGCGCCACCGGGAGGCCCATTTCTTAAAGCACAGGCAGACATTTGCTTTCTCGCGCTGGTCTGTTTCCGTGTCTGGATTGCAGTCCACACCTTCCCAGCTCGCGACCTTCGCTGACCTTGCCAGGAGAGCACGCAGCTACGGGCACCTCTCCACAGGTCAGCCTGACAGTGACAGGGCTGGGTGGTGATGGTGGGTGCCGTCATTTCCATGACAATGTGCAGCGTTACCATAAGAACATAATGATAATTTCAGTCCAAGGAGAAGCTGGAGGCACAGCAGCACGCAGCTGCAGAGCACACTGTGCGCGCCCACCAGAAGGTCGTCCTCTGTGCCATGGCCACAGCCCTGAGTCTCTTCAGGAATGTGGAGTCCATTCCCCAGGGCAAGAAACGTATCCACAGGCAGAAGAAGCCCTCACTTGAGTTATTGCTGAATTTATTGTTCTCTTTGTGTTTTGGCTTCCGCTTGAGAATGCATTCTGGTCTGCAAATGTTTCTCCTGAAAATTCATGTTGTTCCTCCAGAGCTGATGGAATATTGAATGAGATCCCTTCGACAGTCGAGCTGTGAATTGAGGGTGAAGAACTCACTGGGTATTAATGTAATGCTTCAGTGTCCGACAGCTATTAGAATACAAATCAAGGGCTGAGGGTGCGAGGGCTGGCTGAGAGCCGTGGTTCTTACAGCGCGTCTGAGCCGTCCTTCGAGTAACAGATGTCTGAGCGATGTGTCGGGTGACTCTCCCAGGCCAGGTGACAGGGACACAGGAGCTGAAGTCGAAAGCACAGTCTTGCCCCACGTCAGCGTGGCATCCAGGGAAGGGCCTCTGCTGCCCAGACTGGAGCCAGTGCCTCCCTTAGGCCTCTCAGCCCTGCCCAGTGCCTGAAACTTCACCCTGCAATGCCTCTCCTCCTCATCTAGGGCAGGAGGATCCGTAGTTCTGTGGCCCAGAAGAGCCAGTGGGTCACAGCGTCCAGCCCAGAATACCTGGAGGAAGATGTTCTTTCAGGGGCCGCACAGCGGCCCCAGCAAGCACACGGGGTCCTGACCAGCCAGCACAGCCGGAGGCGGCGAGGATGCATGCTGGCAGCATGCTGACAGCATCTGTTTGTGGAGGTGGGGAGCAGGAGCCAGTGGGAAGACCTTGAGCGAGCAGGGAGAATCCCTGGTGCTTCAGGACGGGGACGGAGGTTGCTGTGAGGCCAGACTTTCTCCAGCGACTTGCTGCCTCTCTTAAGCTCTTCCTGCACATAGACAAAAGGGGAGCAGGTGCCAGAGCCGAGGCTGCCTTGGTTCCAAAACCCGGTCAGGACAACGGGGGCAGCGAAGTGTGGGCTCTCGCACCACCTGAGGCAGTAGATGCAAAAACCTTTAATGAAATATTAGCAACCAGAGTCCAGTTTAAATATATATACACATATATAAAATATGGACACGTTACATATATGTACACACATACACAGCCTATGCATGTTTTCTATCAGGCAGGATTTAGCTTAGAAATGTGAAGATAAGTTAACATTTAAAAAAAACCCAGCACCTCTATAGCTGCTCTTGGTCAAGCTTCTCAGCGGTGTAGAAAACAGCTTTTTTTAAGGGATGGATGATACCCATCAAACATCTATGCCAACTCTTTCTTTAATGATGAAACATGACAAGATAAAAACGCCCGCCGCTACCCTTCACGGTCAGCTTCCCACTAGAGACAGCGCACACCGGAATAAGACAAGAAAAGAAGTAAGAGTCAGAAGATTGAAGGACGAAATGCCCGAGGTTTCTGTGGAGTGTGTAGGTTCAAGATAAACATCCAGAGCCCTGCTGCTCTCTCCCCCAGCGGTCCCCCAGCAGTCTTTATTTTCAAAGATTCACACATTTTCAAAGATTGTTTTTCAAAGATATTCACAATGGCAATAAAAATTGTGAAAAATATCAGTGTCAGGAGCTGCTGGGCAAGGGACACCCCTTCGGGGGCCAGCCCCGCCTGTCCTGCAGACATCTGTCAGCTGGGGGCACGGACGCCTCCTCCCAGACCGAGGGGGCTGTCTGAGTCCGAGGAGCATCGCCAGCCGCCGTCCATTCAACACAGAGTAGCAAGTCCCGGCCCAGGTCCCGGCCCCTCGGGTGGAGCAGCTCACACTGTCCACCCCTACAGGGGTCCCCCACCTTGCTGAGTGTGCTCTGGGCCATGTCGCTGTGTCTTTGTTCTGATCACGAGAGACGTGGGGGTGGGGGGGCAGTTACCCGCCCCATGCCAGGGTCATGTCCTTGCAAGATGCAGTCACCTTGGTCTTCCTGCTCCATCTAAGGGAAGCATCCATTAAGAACAGGGAACATGTTGGGGTCTTGCTTTGGTTGAAATGTCTTTCTGACGCCCCATCTCCTGGGAGGTGGTGACGTCTGTGTGGCCCGGAGCCTGTTTGCTCCTGTGTGGATGGGCTCACTGGCCCGGAGGAGGTGGGAGTGCCCTAACCCTGACGCCTCTGCCCTCTGTGCCCCAGGTACTCCTTCCAGGACGAGGAGGACATGTTCATGGTGGTCGACCTGCTGCTGGGCGGGGACCTGCGCTACCACCTGCAGCAGAGCGTGCGCTTCTCCGAGGGCGCCGTGAAGCTCTACATCTGCGAGCTGGCCCTGGCCCTGGACTACCTGCGGCGGCACCACATCATCCACAGGTAGGAGGCGGGGGCCGGGGGGGAGCTGGGGACAGGGCAGGGGTGACAGTGCTCTCAGCAAGAGGCGGCGTTTCTCACCTGCGGCGCTGTGCATGGATAATGGAGAGCTGAGGGGCTTGGCTGTTGCTCTGCATTCTCTGCGGCCAGCCCTCTCCTGTGCCTCCTGCATCGGTGGGGAATGTACCCCCTGAGCACCCGACCCCTCGGGGTGCCCCTCTGGTAGAGACCTGGTGGGGGCCTGGCCTTGGTGTCTCTGGAGAGGCTGGGACACCTGACCCTCTTGGCTTAGAAAGCTCACAGGGGCCTTGGCTGAAAGTAGGAGGATTCTGTGATCTTCCCTTTCACGCTTAGAAGTCACAGCTGTGCCTGGGGGGCTTCCCTCCTCTTGAGAAGCCCCTTGTTGGCTGTGGGCTTGGATATGAGCGCTGGGTTTCTGCTGCCTCCTGGGGCCATAGCCTCTGCTCGTCTCTCCCAGCACCGCGCCCTCATGCCCCACGCCCTCCCTCGGTCCCCCTCGGTGAGCAAAGCACTTTAGTCTGCAGAGGGGGGGTCAGCAGGAAGCTTCAGGAGCCATGGCGTTATTGAGGATCCCGGGGTTCCAGGGAGGCGTTGGGGTGGGGGCTCCACCTCTGTTCAGCCCAGATCTTATCCTGGACCCAACTGATCTTGACTTAATTTTGGATGAGCCGGGGAAGACCAGCTCTTGAACTTCTGGCTAAAGATGGTGGCTTAAACCCTCACATGCACATACCTATGGTCTCTCCCCTCGTACACCCCCATAAAATGACCATGAGGAAGGAATGCTTCAAAAATGACAAGTTCACCAGCTTGGGGAGACTACAGGAGACTGACGGAGTGGCGGGCTCGGGGAGATGGAGCTGCAGATGACCTAGGCCCCCAGAGATGGAATTTCAAATGGTCATTGAGGAGAAACAAGAACTGATGGGCACTAAAGAACCCCAAGAGGGCTCGGGAAGTGCTGGAATTGCTGTTTATGGAAGGAGAGGGCTTAAAAGAGGCTAAAATAAAGTGAGTTGTCTGAAAACCTCCCAAGAGTCCTGGTGCCCCCGATCTGCGGGCCCACCCTGAACATCCAGGAGGCCACCCGCCCCCCTCGTCCACCCACGCAGAAGGATGAAGCCTTGGTCCCTAAAGAGGGCAAAACGGAGTGTCTGTGCACGCCACACCTACTGCAGTGGGGTGCTGTGCTGACAACAGCAAGTCTACCTAGATCTGCACAATGCAGAGGCTGAAATGACCCCTCCCCACCGCAGCTGGCTCAGAGTAGTACCCAGGCCTCCCTCCTCCAGGCTGGACAGTCTAATATTTCAGGGGCAACAAGAGCTTACAGGAAAGAGACCGTGACGGCAGCCGTTCCTCATCCCCCCAGAAAGTAGCTCACAGTCAGCGAGCCCCACTCAACATGCTGTCACCTCCTGAGGAGGGTCGTGACGACCAAGGATGATCAGACATTCAGGGAGATCTTCCAACGTGGATGTTGAAATCCAAACAACCGAATGGGAAAAGGAAATAAATAACTTGCAGAGAAACGGGTTCTGCCAGGAGAAGGAAATATCAAATGGCTGTGATCAGTGCTTCAAAGAGATAAGAAAATGAGTTTTTTACCCATAAACAAGAAATAGTATATTTATTTGAAATTCTGAGAACATCAGAGCCCTCATAAATTAAACATATGGAAGCAGAAACGAAAAACTCGAAGGATGTGTTGCAAGATAAAGTGAGTGCATCGCTCTGCAGTGGGGTAGAGGCCCAGGCAGAGAACGTGAGGGATGCTGTGGGATCACGGCGCTTTCAGCATCGCAAAGAAAGAGGTGCAGGGGGAAGTGCTGGTCAGAGCACGGTCCAGGCCATGGAACTGCGGGAGCCAGGGTAAAATTTGTCTTCTAGGACCCTCTGGGCTCCTGGGAGACAGTGACTTAGTTGAGCTTTGCGTTTGGGGGAGGGGTGCTTCCTACGACGGCCGTTCTAGGAAGATACTCTCTGGGCGTCCTGAATACGTATTTGCTGGTGACAGTAAAAATTATTAAATACTTTTAGAAAGATATTGGGCAATAAGAATCAGGTGCTTTTTAAATATTCATCCCCTTGTACCCACTCATTTCACTTTCTGGAATGTACCATCAGGTCCTATCTGACCTTCATAGAAAGCTCTAGCATGAGGGTATTTGTCAGTGCATTGCTGCTTCGGAAATAACCTAAAAGAAAGGCCTTGGGTTGCTCCAGTGTGTACCTCCTTTCAAGAGGCGTGCAGCTAGGCTGAGCCCTCTACACAAGGCTCACTGTGAAAACCGTGTACTGTTGAGAGGGTATTTGTATGATCATGAATGGAAATTATAGCTTATGAAACTGCGTGACTATGTGGAGAAATGTCTGCTTATTAAATAAACAAGACGTGAAAGAAGTTCCCAGCCAGCCGGGCTGAAGACAGATTCTGTGTGATTTCGCCTTTCTTCTTTTCTCTACTTCCATATTTTCTCTAATGAGTGTGTGATCCATTTAATGAAGAAAATCAGCACGTAACTAATTTTCTCTCTAAAGGTAAGGTGTTTATCAAACATGAACTTTATTTTTTGTTCTTTTTTTGTAATGGTAATGTTTCATTGATGTATATATTAATAATCGTGTATATATTCAACTGAACAGTTTAGCATTTTGCAATAAAAATAAGTCCATTTTTAATACTGATTAAAATTCTCTCATGTTTCCCATATATATGTTTTTTCTAGATCCTGTGAAAACTACAAAGGGGGGTATCTTTGAATCACATATATTTGATCAGAAATCAGCGTTTGATCAGTATTCAGAGTAAACACGATAACCTCACCCTTGGGTTTAGCCCTGTCTGTGTCACATCCGTCAAACACGAGCTTCAGGTCGGGCCCCTGCGCCGGAACCCTGTGCCCCCCTTAAGCCGGCTGTGAGCGCTGTCTCCATCGTGCCTTCTCTAGAATGAGCTCGTGTGAGGGTGGATGGCATGACGGCACAGCTGAACCTACCAGCACACACCCGGCCCTCAGGGAGAGCCGTGGTAGAACAGCAATGGCTAGGAAAACACCGGCTACAGCTGCTATCACTTATTTTTTTAGATCCTTCCATCCCAATAACTTTATCTTTGTCTGTGAGTGACCCCAGGCTTTGCTCCCCACCACCACCTCTTATGTCACCTAGCACCTTCCTCTCCCCTCCCTCTTAACCCCAGACCCTCAGGGTGTTGGCCGGCACCGGTCAGGTTACCAGTTTGTCTGCTGTGTAAATATCCAGTATTTGCCTTCGGCATTTCCAGTATTTGCCTTCATCGTTCTAACTTACTTTGCTACCGTTCTGACCATTTTGGTGAGGATGGCTGTGTGTCATCCTTCCTTGTGGCGATATAATAGTTCACGTGTGGACAGGCCACGTCCTTGCTCTAACCACCCGTCAAAGGCCATTTAGGCTGGGCCATGTCCGAGTGATTGTAAACATGCTGCTGTGAACTTTGGGGAACATGCGGGTTTCTGTGACTGTGGTTTCTTAGTCTTTGCTGATCAGACCTATTTTTATATCCCAAATGTCCTCCACCTTCCACCACGGTGCTAAAAATAAATTGCTAACCCTAATCAGATTACAGCGGAAATCCTTCCCTGTCCTTCCTTACCCTGAGTGCCTGGAGTTATGGTCACTGAATAGAAAGTTCCAGGTAGAAGAACATGGAAGATGTGCAGAAGGATCATTTAGGACGGAAGTTCAGCTCAGTTTCAGGAGCAGCATCTTTAGTTGAGCCTCAGGACGTGGCTCCCATGCATGACAGGCTGGCATTTTGAGGATTTATGACTTCGTGCCGGCTGGTAGGAAAGTGAGGTTGCAAGGGACTCCAGTTTATCCCTTAAAGGACTGCTCTGTCTCCTAAGCATAAATTACTCCTGCAGTTGGGTGGAGTGTGGATCTGTTAGATAATAAATTCTAGAAAAAGGGGATCTGGGTCTCCACTTCACGTCAGAGAACCAGAATGAAATCTGGGAACAAGATGTGAAAGCAGAGCAAACATCTCCGACAAGATCCAATAAATTAGGGGCTGGTCATACACACACGAGCATGTGTACACATAGACACATGTGCATATAAACACATGTGGCACACGTGTCTTATTACAGTTCAGTACAGTTGCCCCCAGCCCTCTTTCTACCAGGGAGGGAAACAGAGTCAGGAAGGATATGAATCATGAGACTAATAGGAGGTGGGGGGACGTGGTGCCGAGAGAGTTCGAAGAAGTGAGAGGTCACACGTCGTTATGTGTTCCCCGGCTAGTGGGGAGCTGGCCTGGGAAGTCGGGTTAGCATGTGAATAGCTGTAGGTGGTGGAGGGCATGTTTCCAGGGAAAAGAAGTGACACAAGAAGAGGGTGGGCAGATGCCTGAACCAACAAGCTTCTGTCTGGGCTCCTGTCACGGCTTCTTCTTCTTTATTTTTTTTTAAGATTTATTTATTTATTTATACAAGCTCTGGGTACAGTTGGAAGCGCGGGAGGGCGAGAGAATTCACCAGAGCCAGAGCGGGGAGCAGAGCAGGCAGAAGGACCGAAGTACACTGCTGAGGGGAGCAGCGGGTGGCAGGAGAGGTCTGCGCGCCATGTGGGACCCTCACCGGTGGCCGGGGATGGAACCAGCACTGCGCCACCGGGGAGGCCCCCTGTCACGGCTTCTTGACAGACCTTTAGTGCACGCCAGCAGGTGTGGGCTGGTCTTGTGACAGTTGCCACAAGGATTGTTGAATTAATTTCTTAAAGTGGGATAGAGGGTGACATAAGGAAAGAAGAGAAGATGGTGTAGATTTTCCATATGTACAGGTTGGTGACACCTGCCATGTTCCTCTGAACATGTGCCTTGTGATGGGCCTCGGCCTGTGCAGCCTTCTCAGGTATTCATCCGTCCATCCATATGCGCGTTCACTTGTTCACCCATGCATCCCCCCAGCCACCTACCCATGCATCCCTCCACCCACCCATGTGTCCACCCACTCGTGTGGCCACCCACCCACGCATCTTCCATTTATACAAAATGATGTACTAAGCCCCCACATCATGTCAGGCTAAGGAGACAGCAGCAACGACTGACCAAGTTTCTGCCTCCTTGGTGCATTACCCACTTGATCCTGGTGGAGGGAGACACTCGTCCATGTGTGTATTCCCATAATGCCCAAGGCAGTGATCAGTGCCATCAGGCACTGTGGCAAATAGGGGGGACAACAGGCAGGGCCTTGCTTGCTGTGCTTTACAGAGGGTAGTCAAAGAAAAGCCTCGGAGCCAGGCATGTGCGAGTCGGGAGCTGGAGGCAGTGAGGATGAGTGTGGCTGTCTGGGGGCGATGCTTGCAGCCTAGATATGGAGGCCCAGAGGTGGGAGTGTGTCTCAGGGGCAGCGAGGAGAGCAGTGAGCAGCAGGGAGAGGTAGAGGTGAGGCCAGGGAGGAAGGTGAGACAGAGGGTAATGGGGATTTATTGGCTTCAATTTTTACTCCGAGAAAGTGGAAAGCTCTCGCCAGGTTTGCAGCAAACGAGCGGCGTGATTTGATCTATGCTTTCAGTAGCGGCGCGCTGGCTGCTTTCCACTGCACAGTGCTGGCTGCTCCGTGCAAGATGGACTTCAGGCAGGGGGAGGACACCTCCCCAAACTGCCCCCCACCCACCCCGGATGCGCATGAACAGAGGCGAGGCCTGTGCTGAAAGTCAGAGCAATAGTTTGGACCACCTGGCCCACTGCTCTCTTGGCCAAACCCACCACAGTTCAGGTACCGGGAAAGGGAGCCTCCGAGAACACCTGTCGTCCATCTGTCAGATTCCCACTGTGAGGTGCCAGGGCCAGTGCTGCCTCCTGGGTGGCAGGACCGGGCAGAGCCATGCCAGCCTTACCAGATTTCACACCCAGTCGGGGGAGACTGGACATGCTCAGGAACTGCAGTCAGTCAAGGCCAGGAGCCCCAAGTCCTCTGAGAGGGCAGACTCTGAGTCGGGGCAGCATCATTGTGGGGGCCCCTGCAGCAGGGGTGCCGGCTGAGTTCAGAGGACCCCTAGTGCAAGCGGAGGGACTGATGCTGGGGCTGCTGGGCCTGGAGGCAGAGGCAGCATGACCAGATGTGCGGGAGGGAGGTTGAGGGTAGCTTTGGTGGCATCGACTAGACGCGCTGTAGCTGAGTGGAGGGCAAAGCGAGAGCCCAGCCAGAGCTAGCAGAGCTTTCATTGTGGTCAAATGCACGACACTTACCACCTTAACTTTTTGTAAGTGTACAGGTCAGTAATAGGCAGTCCTGTCACTTCGTTGCACAGCCATGTCCAGCATCTGCCCAGCTGAGACGCCAAGAAACACTACGGCCCAGGCACGCGGAGTCACAGCGTGTCTTTCAGCGCCCTGGCTTAGCGGGACGCCCACGAGGCCCCTGCCCGTTGCAGCCTGTGTCAGAATGTGCTCCCTCTGGAAGGCCGGGTGACATCTCCTGAGAGTCTGCCACGTGTTGTGTGCCCATGCGTGTGTTTCTGGACATCCGGTTTACTTCCTCTTTGGGGCCACGGAGAACACGCTGTTGGGACAATTCTTTTGGAGACATACCCAGCGCTGGGACCGCTGGATCACAGGGCAATTCTATTTTTAATTTTCGAGCCATTACCTGGACTCGATGGTAACTCGAATCCAGGTAAGAGCCGCAACCGCTGGCCTGAAGGATGCAGACTTGGCTGGTGGGCCTTGGGGAGAGAATCGTGTTCTCCAGGAAGGTCACCAGCAGCCGAGACACAGAGGACATGGTAGCCCATCAGGAGATGGCTGCGGATTCGAATGTCACATGACACCTCTGTAAGAGGGGAAGCTGAAACCCGTGATGGCGCATGGAGGACGCTGACCGCTAAAGTCACCTCGCGCCCGCCTCATTAGAGTGAGCGCTTCCGTGGAAGCTTCCATCACCCTGGAAGGCGCTTGCAAATTCTCCGTGTTTGGGATGGTCCACAGATCTCTTTCCTTGATAGCAAATAAGCCTTCTTTAATATGGGTGATTCCATCACTGTCAAGATACAGAGAAAACTGTTAATTTTGTGTGAAAAGCAATAAAGATTGTGTAATGGGGCGCTCTCCCCTGCGCGCAAAGTACACATTTTACATCTTCCTTGATGTCGGGACGGATGTCAGATGTGAAGGCTCAGTCGCAGAGAGTCGGCTGAGCTCCGGGAATCAAACGAATACATCAACCTCGTGAACTCGTGGGCTGTTTTCAAGCTGGCAGATACTGTCATCCTGGGAGCCTTCTCGAAACTCTCCTGCTCTGTATTCCCACATCCACTCAGGTTCACGATCTTCCCGGCTTGGCGCTCTGCCGCTGCCCCTCCTGTCTCTCACTTGGAGTAATCATCGGCCTCGGTGCAGTCAGGATACAAGCAGAAGACAGAAGCCACCCTCGTGTTTCAGACAGCGGACTCGGTGCCGGGAAGCGGTCATGTGGATGTTCTTGTCTTGAAGAACAAACAGGATGATGCAGCAAGGCAGAGATTAGTCACAGCAGGAAGCGGCTACGTTCCTTAGAAATGTCAGAGCGCAGGAGCAGGAGAATGGGCCAGACACATCCCTGGAGTCCTGGACCCAGGTCCCTGCAGGGCAGGCGGAGCCCTCAGAAGACATGCACCCTAAGAGCCGGAGCCGGGCAGTGCCACAGAGGCAGGGGCTGCGAGATCCGGGTGGAATGACAGCATAAGCCCTGCAGGGGCACTGTCCAGGAAATGCCCGGCTTCTCCCCAGCTGCCCTCTCCAGTCTTCCGCCATAGGACCAACCCCCCAGGAGACCAGAACGCAAGGACTCCTGGGACATGTGGTCTCTGTGCTGGCAGAGAACAGACGTGGCTGACCACCGCCAGGCCAATGACCAACACAGCCTCTGGGTCTTGCTGGCCTGGCCTCCCGTCAACCCAGCCTCCACACTGCCTGTTACAGCGCCTCTTCCAACTCGAGGGGTGTCCCTCCCAGATAGCCCGACTGGGGGGGGGGCCTGGGGCTCCACACTGTGCCCTGCTCTCACACAGCTCCCCACCATCACAGGGGCCCCCCCTGTTGCCTTCGAAGTGTGTTTTTCTCCTACTTGGTTTCTTCTCTGCCAGTTTGTTGGGACCACTGCCGTGGCCCCACAGTGCCTGGCTCCAAGGGTGTTTGGTGAAGGGCGCGCGGCCCGCCTGTGACGAGTGCACACCTTTTCTAGAAATACATCTCGTGCATGGATATTGTGCTAGTTTGGATTTTAACCTTGGCGGGCCTGTACTGTTTTATATAGTTGGAAGCAGTTCTTTAACATGGGCTGGAATTTATGAGGCCTTGTATTTTCAGGGGAGAGAATCGAAACTGAGAGGCTGTGGTTTGTCAAGGCTCTGGGGTTGCCACAGATAAAAGCGGGGTAGCCGCTGGGGCCAAGGACTTGGGGATGTGTCTCCTGGGCTCGGGGGTCTGGGCAGACCATGCATTGAGGGTGGAGCCAAACTCGGGCGAGTCTGTGGCCTTGACTCAGGTTAAGCCCAGCGCTGGGATGTGAACCTGTTCCTCCTAATCACAGTGAGGTGTAGACCGGTGTCATCAACTAGCAAATTCTAAGACTTGTCAAAGGTTGCTTGAAAGGTCAAAACAGAATGACTTCTGTTTCTGCACTATGAAGAGCGCCCAGAACAGAGCTGCTGTAACCAGCCAGGGAGTCCAGCGATGTGGGGAAATGCTGCAGCCGCCCCCGCGCCATCACCTCTTTATTTCCCTTAAGATGTGCCTGCTCGTCACCCGGGCCCTGTGACCTGCAGGGTTTCCCCTGTCTGCGAGGTGGGCCTTGAAATGTTGACTCCGTTGTTTAACACAGAAAAAGTCAATATTCATTGCTAATTAAGTAATCGCAGTCACCAAAGAAGTCTGCCTCCGGGCATGTGCAGTGAGATCGTCCCTTCCAAGCTGTACGTCCACCTCCTCCATCCTGCTCAGGAAGTGGCTGGCGCGTTCACAAAATGAGCAAAATGCGCAGACGCAAGGGCTGATGGGAGAGGTCTGGGCCACCCCCTGTGGGACATGTCTTTCGGCAGCGACATCCAACCCAGTCACTTTCCTTCTGAAAACGTTCCTCGCTCCCACGGTCAAGGCCGATGGCCGTCGCCTGTCGCTCAAGATGCGGCCTCAGTTCTCATTTTCCTGGTGGTCCCTTCGAGCTACCGGGGCGAGGCAACGTGTGTCATCGTTTTCATGGATTCAGGGTGATCGAAGCCCAAATCAAATAAAGAAAAAAGGCAATTTTATTTAAAAAAAATAGTTTCAGCATATTAGCACTTGAGTCAGTTTGAGGAAGAGAGAAGTGGGGTGAGCTCTGGCTCTGGGGGTCTCTCCTGACTCCACCCATCACCCCGGCTCAGCCCAGGGCCAGAGGCCCCACGAGCCACCACATCATGTGTCGGCCCCGGGGGCCTCTGATTGGGTCCTCCTGATCCCCAGCTCAGGGTCACCTCTGGGAGCGCCTCTTAAGTCACATGGTTATCTCGGAGAAACCCCTGGTTGGTCTTGTTTAAGACACTTGACGCCATCCTGGTGCTCTTCCTACCGCTTCTGCTTCGTCTCAGAGCTGTCCTGATCACGGCGAGCACGGCATGTCCCTGGCTGCAGCAGTGGAATCTTCTCACTCAGTCTGCCTGGGCCAGCACTCACACCTCTGAACCCCATGGACAGGCCTCTGGGACATTGAGGGGTGAAGGAGGACCCCAAAGGAACCAGAAGAAGCAAGTAGAAAATGAGCTAAACAAAAAAAGCACGCTGCCCTGGGCTGCAGCCACAGACTCTGTTACGCCTCCTGTGCTCGCACATCGCATCACGCGTCCTCGTGGTGGGAGGGCCCCTCTTCTATCAGCTCCGCCTCCTCCAGGAAGCCTTCCCAGATTCTTCGGAGCAGCGTATTTATCCCTGCTTCTGTGCTTCACTGCTCCCACGCTTACTTCTCGCACAGGAGGGGCTGTGCACAGCTATTCCTCATTGTGCACCAGACCGAGTGTGCTCGTTTGAACTCGTTCGGACTCGGTGTGCTTATTTGACGCATCCTGTGCCTTCCCTCTCTACCGCGGAGCCGAACTCACTTGACAGGGCCTGGGTGACCTGGGAGTGAGTGCAGCCAACAGGGTTCCTAAGATTTGTCTGAATTAAACCCTACGTTGAATCTATACTCATTCTTATATTAAATTCCCCGCATGCCTCCCTATTCACGCTGCTCACCTGCACCCTTACAGAGCTGCATATCAAGCAGCGCCCTGCTTCATCCAGCGCAGTCAGCTGCTGGGGTGGGAGGTGAGTCCAGACTTGAAAACCTTCAGCCCCATCGAGGACTGAGAATAGCGACTTCCTGGGCGGGCAGCTGCGGTGGTGGTCTCAGTGTCCACGCACACGCTGTCCTCTGGAGTCTTAAAGTTACCTTGGGAGGTGGACGCTATCGTGTGTGTGTGTGTATGTGTGTGTGTGTGTGTGTGCTGCAAAGGTGTGTTGCTGTGAATCTGATTCCTGAGCATGTGGGATTTGCAAGGGCAGCATTACAAGTCTTGACTTAGGAATTGTGACTCAGCCCTGCCGAGCTCCTCCACTTGTAGATGATCTTCCAGATACAGAGTCTGGATAACGTGAGGTTGTGCAGATACTGGGCTGGTCTCCCTGCCACATGTTTCTTCCTCTCAGATGTACACCCCCATGCTATTTCCAGAAGGCCCTGGGTGACTCACACAGGGATGGAGGATGTGAACGTGATGGCCATCAGCCCGGGAGAGCGGGGAGACGGGCCCGAGGTTGCACCCCCAGCTCTCTGTAGGAGGCCACTTCAGTCCCCTGCCCCTGGGCCCTGTTCTCTTCCCCAACGGTGATAACGTCAGGGCTGCAGGGGAGATTGCAGAGTTGCGCCCAAGGCCACGCCTGGGACGTGTCCTGCCAGCCGCTTGCTCCAGGGGTGACATCCCTCCACTTCCTAACCTTCGAGAAGGGTCAAACAGAACGAACTTTATTAAATAAACCTGAGTTTGCAACTGGCTCTGCCACGTGCTCCCTGAGTCATAGGAACAAGTTTATTAATCTCTTCAGACCTCACTTTCATTTTTAAAGTGGGGTGAGCATGTCAGCCCCCAGCTGATGGCAGAGACAGGCGAACTAACCTGTAAGAAGAAGCCTCGTGTCCGGGCAGAGTCTGTCTCTTGTTGCAGAGGCAGTGGGGGGGAGGGGAGGCCAGGCCCCAGCGGGGGCTGTGCCCAGCACCCGGGCAGAGGTTTTGCCTGCCTAGTGAGTGGGTGTGTTAGACGCGTGGGCTGTGGGCCTTTGTGCATTTCTCAGCTCTGTAGCAAGAACGCACTCATGAGTGGGGGCTCCTTCCTGGAACCTTCGTTTGCAAACACAGAGTTGGGGCCCTGAGGCGTCTTAGCTGGCCTCTGCTTGGAGGTTTTTGTAGGGTTTGTTTTCTCCTTCCCCATCTTCATTATTATTACGGTGGCCTTGCTTGAGTAATATAAGCCACTTGACACCTTTAAGATAAAGAACATACAAGTATTTCAAATGTGGTCTCTGTTGACCCTCCCAATCCTGCTCTGTGGCAGCGGGGACAGGGCGAGCCGGGAGGGCCAGTGTGCCAGGGGTGGCAGTCCCCCACTGGGGCCAGAGGGCCTCCGAGGATGTCCTGCCAGGGATTCAAGTCATTGCTCTCCACACCTGGAAACCGGCCAGGATTTGGGGTGCATCAACCCCACACACCCCTGCAGGCAGGCAGGCAGGGCCAGCAGGTGACCCCGAATGGGAAAGCAACAGGAGGAGCCAAAGTTGACCGACCCCGTGGGAGAGCTGAGGCCGACAGGCAGAAGGACGTGCATTTGAGAAGAGACAAGGACCAGGAGCAGGAGGCAGCAGCCGGCAGGATGCAGAAGCAGAGGGTGGCACACGGACCCCAGTGGTTTCTGCCCAGTGAGCACAGCAGCAGCAGCAGCAGCTGGTTCCGGGCCCTGCCTCCTCCACCAGCGGGGCTGTGTGTGGACTTGGTTAAACACGACAGTTCTTCATTCTTTTTGCCAAAGCCTGGAAGCTTCCAGCAGGCCAGGACTCGGGCTCTGTCACTCCCCTTAGCCCTCGCTCTGCACTGGAGACGTTGCCACTGCTATTGGTGTCCTACCAAGGAAATTGTCACTAATCTAATGTTTCACCCGATGCTGCATCAAAAATTCAGATTGTTTTAAAAGGAGATGATGACAGCTCTGCTCTAATCCTTTCTGGGTCAATGGGCTATTTAATAAGATTTCAGCTTCATCCCTTTCATTACAGTAATAACTGCATCCCCACACTTTGAGCTCAAGCCTCCGTAGCAGGAGGAAAGTGGAGTCTATCAGATCAATGGTCTTTCTCTCCACCACACATCTGTATTTCCTGAATTCAGAGTGATTTTGGCAGGGCCTTTCATGCTTTGGAGCTTGAAAGCTGAGTTTTCTGCCACAAGCCAAATAAAGTGTAAGATTGGGCTCAGCACGGTCACGCCCTTTCCGGGCAGAAGACTATGGCCCTCGTGGTGAATCCTTATTTCCCTCGTCTGAGGTCATCAAAGATGAACGAATGCTGACTCTAACTGAAGCAGTTCATTCTTATGACTGAGAGGTGTGATTGGAACTGAAGTGGGGTCAAGAAAATATATCTAGGGGGAAAGCTTGAGAGAAGTCATTTGAAGCAAGAGTGGGAGTCATCCAGAGACAGAGGAACAAGACGAAGCCCCAGTCTGAGCACTCGTGTGTGAGGCTTACCTAGATGTCAGGCTTCTCCAGAGGAGCAGAACCACTCTGAGATGATTGACAGGGAGTCAGGTAGCTAGGTAGGGTGGACAGATGATGGATGCATGGATGGTAGACAGGCACCGACAGACAGACAGACAGGGAATTGGCTCGTGTGATTACAGAAGTGAGGAACTTTCAACATCTGCAGGATGCATCCTCAGATGGGACCAGCGAGAGCTGATGGTGTGGTTCCATCAGGAAGAGCTGATTTGTCAGTTGAAGTTCAGAAATGGAACATAGCTGAGGGCCCGGTTTGAAGGCAGGCAACAATTGTCTGAAGAAAGGGAAGGCCAGCCTTTGTGTCCTATTCAGACCTTCAGCTGACTGGAGGAGACTCCCCCACGTTCTGGAGGGCAGTCTGCTTTACTCAGTGTTAAGTTTCAGTCCCATGCCCTCTCAGACACACCCAGAAAGATGTTTGATCAAGTATTGGGCTGCCGTGGCTCAGCGAAGCTGACGTGTTAAGGTCACCCAGCACACCCCTGCTTAACTCCCACCGGGGTGGCTCTCTGTGGGTTCCGCGGGAGCCCTGGCAGCGACAGCTGAGATTTTGGAGACATCAGATTGGACGGGGAGGGCAGCTGTGTGGGCCTGGACAGATGGCTGGCTCCGGGGCACTGGCGGACACTGCCTCCCCACTGCTCATGCTTCTTCCTCTAAAGAAGCCTCCATGAGCGTGACTCGAGGCCGCTGGGGGCCTTGCACTCCCGTGAGTGACTCGCTGATTCGTAGCTAGTGTTCCGTCGTGGTCGTTGTGCCCACAGAGCGCCTGCTGTGCTCTGCTCTGGGTTGTGCGGGTAACCAAGCAACTCCCCACACGAGGCCCTTCTGGCCCAGAGTTGCTGTGTGTGGTGGACACATGTCCTATGCCCAGGTCCTCGCCACAGGCCCCTCGGGGTGTTTCAGGCTCATCTTCCAACTTAACCTCTACCAGTAACGTGGCTGATGTGTTGGCGTCTAGCTTTGCTCTTTTATTCTGCTCCTCCGATGTTCACAGTCCAGGTCTGAGGGCAGGTGCTTACCAGAGTTTCACTTAAGAGGCTCGTGCGTTGCACTGAATGAGCGAGAAACTCTGGAGATTAAAAGTTCAAGATAGTCAGAGAAAAGAAGATTCAGAGTGGTGGAGGAAATGTTTAAGAAGAAAATCAGAGGGTGGGGGGGCCAAGCCTTGACCTGGAGAGCAGCAGCAAGGAGAGCAGAGGAACGAGGCTGGACGGAAGCCCGGAGCTGGCCAGCACTGCCCGCACCGGGGCGGGAGCTTCGCAAGCATGATGGGCAGTGAAGGCACCCAAGCCAGGCACTGAGGCTGCTCCGCTCACCAGTGCTCCAGAGTCCCAAAGTCCAGGGACAGCCCAGATCCATCCCTTCCCTGTGCCAGGCAGGGTGCTTCAGATGAACGCAATCAGTGAAACACGGTTACCGGCGTGTCTGTATCGCCAACAGGCCCAGCCAGGACCCACAGCCGCGTGCTGCTCCGGCGTACGTGGGTCAGCGGTGACCCACGTCAGGACATGGCTCCCTGGCCAGACCCTACGTCCGGGTGGGGCAGGCTGACCCCGTTGAACTGGTGTAACCGCACCCCGTAGCTTTCGCCGAGGGCACATTTTTCATGATGCATCTCAGGCGTCAGGGTGCACGTGACTGTATCTGCATAAAGGGGTTTGCAGAGTTGGCTCATGCAGTTATGGCAGCTGGCAAGTCCAGGACCTGCAGGATGGACTGGCCTGCTGGAGGCCTGGGAAGAGGCCCCGCACAGCCCAGTCTGAAGGCCGGCTCTGCGGAGTTCCCTCTTGCTCAGACAAGGTCAGCCTTGGTTCATTTCAGGCCTTCGCCTGATTGGACGAGGCCCACCCTCCGCGGGAGTCTGCCCGGGTGAACATTGCTGTCACCCAGGAACACCCTCAGACACACCCAGAAGGAATGTTTACCCAGATATTAGTCATGCCATGGCCCCGTCAAATCAACCATCACAGGCCCTAAATCCAATTATGTGTGTCCTTCTGAAAGACAGAGAAGGACACAGAGCAGGCAAGGCAGCAGTTGGGTGGTCTGGCGATAAGCAGGGAACACCGGAACCTCCCGACTGGACAGGAGAGGTAGGGAAGACCCCACTGCGGTGTGGCTGCAGCCGTGCTGGCACCTTGATCGCAGCCTCTCACCTCTGGATCCCTGGAAGGAAGGATTGTGTGGTTGTAAGCCCCCACACTTGTGACAATTCATTACAATCACCCTAGGAAATGAATACTCTTTGGATTTTTTTTTTTTTTGCCACATCTGCATACTGCCAGCACTGATGTTTAACTAGAACAGACTCAGTGCTTGTTGTTAAGATGAATTGACTTCACAAGATAGTTTCCATTAGTTCTTTAAAGAGGAAAACAAAGTTTTTTTTAATTTTTTTTATAGTCCCCATACAATTACAACCCCCTTATTTTGACCCCAATCCCTCTTTTCCCCGCCCCCCACCCCCCATAGAGTGTCTCTGGTTCATAGTTGTTTGTTGATTTTGATATTTTCTTTCTTATAGTTATTCATTTTCCTGGTCCCTTATTTAAGTTTTCTAGATTCCTGCTATGAGTGAGACCATCCGGTACTTTTATTTTTCTTTATGGCTTATTTCGCTGAGCATGATCCCTTCCAGCGCCATCCATGTTGCTGCAAATTGCATGTGTTTATCTTTTTTGAATGCTGAGTAATATTCCATGGTATATATGTACCACATCTTCTTGATCCAGTCATCTATTTTTGGGCATTTGGGTTGTTTCCAAAGCTTAGCTATTGTAAATAGTGCTGCTGTAAACATAGGGGTGCAGGTGCTCTTTGGAATTGATGTTTCTGTGTCCTTTGGGTAAATACCTAGGAGTGGAATTGCTGGATCATATGGAAGCTCTATGTTTAGTAGGTCCAGAAATCTCCACACAGCTCTCCATAGTGGTTGGACCAGTTTGCACTCCCACCAACAGTGCACAAGAGTTCCTTTTTCTCCACATCCTCGCCAACATTTGTTGTTGTTAGTTTTTTTAATATGTGCCATTCTCACTGGTGTGAGATGGTATCTCATGGTAGTTTTGATTTGCACTTCCCTGATGACAAGTGATGTTGAACATTTTTTCATATGCCTGTTGGCCATTTGCATTTCCTCTTCAGAGAAGTTTCTTTTTAGCTCTTCTGCCCATTTTTTGACTGGATTATTTTCTTTGTTTTTGTTGAGTCTCATCTGCTCTTTGTAGATTTTTGTGATCAGTCCTTTATCATTAGTGTTGTGTGCAAAAATGTTCTCCCAGTTGGTGGGGTTTCTCTTTGTTTTTGTTATTGTCTCTTTTGCTGTGCAGAAGCTCTTTAATTTGATGTAGTCCCAGCTGTTTATCTTTGCCTTCACTATCACTGCTTTGGGTGATGTGTCTGTAAAGATGTCTTTGATGTGCAAATCACGTAGTGTTTCGCCTACATTTCCTTCTATGTATTGTATGGTTTCAGGTCTTATGTCTAGTTCTTTAATCCATTTTGAGTTGATTTTTGTGTATGGTGTGAGGTAGGGGTCAAGTTTCATTCTTTTGCATGTAGCGACCCAGTTTTCCCAGCACCATTTATTGAACAAACTTTCTTTGCTCCAATGCATAGTCTTTGCTCCTTTGTCAAAGATTAGTTGACCATAAATCTGTGGGTTTATTTCTGGATTTTCTATTCGATTCCATTGGTCTGGGTGTTGTTCTTGTTCCAATACCATGCAGTTTTGATGATTATGGCTTTGTAGTATAGTTTTAAGTCTGGGAGTGTGATGCTCCATTCCCTTCTTTTTTTTCAGGAGAGCTTTGGCTATTCGGGGTTTTGGTGATTCCATGTGAATTTCATCAATAATTGTTCTATTTCTTTGAAGAATGACATTGAAATTTTTATTGGAATAGCATTGAATCTATATATTGCTTTTGGTAGGATGGCCATTTCAATAATGGGAAAACAAATTTTTTTGTGGTTAAGGTGACCCTGAAAATAAACCCAGTGACCCGTACTATGATGTCACCAGGTGTGACTGGATCCTGATGCCTGCAGAAGGAGGGGTCGCTCTCCTCCCACTCACTTTGTTCGAAGGGAGGTAGAAAGCAGGTGCTGGCATGAATTGGGAGTTGAACCAGCGTTTCTGGAGTTGCTGTGCCACCCCAGGAGGCTGTGACGGAGAGGGTCGTGTGTGCCTCCTGTGGTCACCCCAGCGGCCTGTGGGCCTCGGGAGTCTCAGTTGGTGAAACTCGGGGCGCTTACCCAGCCCACCCTCCCCACCCTCCATGCCCTTCCACTGCCTCTCCATGCTTGTCCAGGCTCATCGCCTGCACGCCTGCTCACGTGGGCCTCACGCTTCCCAGCCCTGCAGCTTCCCGGGGACTCCTGGCCGTGCCTCCCACGCTCGGTCCCAGCAAGTCCCCAGGGCTTCCTCCGCCCTCTCCCCAGAGCTCCTGTTATTTGGGTAATTATCTCTGTTACTTAGGACTTCCGTGACTTCTGTTGTTTCCTTCTTTTTTACCTGTGTTTGCTTCTTTCCCCTCTCCAGGACTTTATATTCTGCTTTCTGGGAAACTGGCTTGACGGCATCTTCCAGACGTTGCTATTGAATTTTTGTCCTCGGGTGTTTGATTTCCGAGAGCTCCTTTTCATTCTCATTGCTCGTTTTTTTATGGCCTCTGTGCTCTGTGCACACGGTCTCCTGCCCCTGAGGGTGTTAGTCATCTCCAAGTTTCCTCTTCCCCGTGTCTGTGTCTGCTGAGATCCCTGTTTTTCATTTTGAAGGTTTTCTCCAAATGGCTACTGATGGCTGAAAACCCGCCGTTGCTAGTTAAGAATGAGATGGTTCTGGGGGCTGGTCGGTAGCTTCCCCTCTGGAGCTCTGACACCAAACCCCCATCCCCACCATCTGTTCCTGTGTCTGCTTTGCCTTATAAACACGTGATAAGGAGCACACCCTTGGGTGTCGCACCTCCTGGCCTCTGTCCCTGCGGGGATGGCAGTGCCCGGCGCGTAGCGGACTCAACACGGGAAATGAATGGAAGGATGGGCGCCCTGCGACGCCACTGCCAGGAGCTCTGCTGTCCCTCTAGGCCCTGGTCGCTCTTCATCTTTAGAGCCGCTGCTCAGGCAAGATGACTGTCCCGTGGGACGAGACTAAAGCTCAGGGACTGGAAGTCCCCAGCCACGGTGCTCATGAAGGGCACAGCCAGGCTTTGAGCTGCGGCCTCTGGGCCGATGGAGGGGGCAGCTGCCCCTGGTTCTCCAGTCCGCTGAGGGCCAGAGGGAACCGCAGCCTTGTCATCTGCAGCAAGACCCCAGGGGCCGTCCTGTGGCCTGGGGGTTTAGGGTAAGCGAGAGTGGGTCCAGTGCCCGGTCAGGTGGTGGACATGTGTGAGGCCTCCTCAGCCCCCCACGTCCTGCCTGCCCCACCCCGGGGTCCATGTTAGGGAGTAGCACGGGGATGTTTGTGATCGACTCTCTCCGGAAGCTGCAGCCCCCTGCTGGCCATACTTGGGCCCGTTCTCGGCCCTGTGGCTGCCCGCGCTGCGCCCGCCTTCCCCTGGGGTGGAGAGTGCGAGGGAGTGTGGAAGACCCGGTGCTCAGAAGCCAAACTCAACAGCAAGCCGCGTGAAGGCCCAGCTTCTGTCCCGGCCTCAGTCCCGCCGCTTCCTGTCGGACCCGGCCCTGGCTCCCCCTCCCAACCCGGCTTTTCTTATTTCTGCATTAAGTATCTTTAGATGCTTGGCGTGTTCGTTAAGCTCGTGCCCGTGCCGCGCCTCGGCTAATGCTCAGCTAATCATCGTGGTTTCAACGCCCTGGGAGGCGGCTTGAGCAGGCGTTTTACAGACACGGACGCTGCGGCTCCAAGGGCTGGAAGCGCCCAGGCTGCTTCATTTCAGACCCCGTCAGCCTCCTCCCAGGGCCGTAGTCTGGGACGAGGGCCGCTTACACATGTTGGCAGCGTGCCCCTTGGACAAAGCAGTCACAGAGAGATTGGGCCTAAAAATAGCAATTCTTGAAATATTAATTCACCGTGGTGCTCTGCAGAGCCTCTGCTTCCTAACCAGCACCCCCACATCCCCAGGGAAATCGGGGGGACTCCCTCCCTCTCTGGTTCCTCCTGGGCCTTCCCTGCCTGGTGGGGGATTGTGGGGGTTGGGTGCTTGCTTGTTTCCTTTGCCTTGAGCAGCCCCTGCCGTGGCTGGGACTCAGGCTGCAGCGACTGACGGTCTGTCTCCGGGAGCCACGTCCGCCCTGGGAGCCAGGAGACCATTCTCCCTCCTGCCTGTGCCAGTCAAACTGAGCCTTCCTTCTCGGGGGCCCTCGGGGCTGGGGCTGGGCAGCCGGAGCACCGTCACCTTAAGCACTTCCCCAGGGAATCAGAGCCCGCAGGGCCCTGTGTTTTAATGACGCTGTGCCTGCGTGCCAGGGCTGGAGACAAAGAATTCCTGGAAAATCCTCCCTGGGCCGCAGCCTTCCAAGGTGGGTCCACCCAGAAGCCTGTCTTCCCCGGGGGTGGGGGGGGGGCGGTTCTCAAACCCCAGGAGGCATCAGAAATCCACTGGGGCTCCTTGAACATGCAGGCTCTGGGGCTCCCTGTGGGTGGATCCCGCGGGACCAAGAAGCCCGGGCAAGGCAGCTGTGCTGGGGCTGATGTGTGCCGCCCACCCCACAACGGCTTCCAGCAAGGCTGGCTCTGACCTCGTCGCCGTGGCACTGTGTGGTTGGACTCACCTGTCCACGAAGGGACCCCTGTGCTCCTCAGCCATTTGGTGACTCCCGAAAGCTTTGAAACCTCCATGAGATGGACTTGGGGGTGACTAGCCGGATGCAGCTGCCGTAGGAACCAAGGCTACCCCCAGGCCCCACGGAGCAGCGTCGCTTTGACATGGAATTAACTGGAGTCACCTTCGTTGGAGTTTGTTCTTGGGTCTAAAGAAAAGCCGCCCCCGGAGCGGCTGCATGGGGCGCACACCCTCCCTGAAGAGCGAGAAGAGCGAGTCCAGGGCAGCGTGCTTAGGCTGGATGCGAGACAGAGCTGCCTTAGGGGGTGTGCGTGGAAACAGCTGCTCCGCGCCTGCTCTTCGGGCTCTGGGGTCCAGCCGGAGTGTCTGCTGCAGACCGACCGACCTCGGAAGGGTGTCCCTTCCCATCAGCCTGGCTTGGGTCTCCTGGTGGAGCAGGGGCACCAGGCTGCCCCTGTCCTGGTGTGCGCAGGTGGCCGTGACCGCAGCCCCGGCAGCATAAGCAACAGACATGTATCCCGTCCCGCCCTGGAGGCCAAAAGTCCGGCGTCGGCGTCGGCCGGGCGGGCCCCTCGGAGGCCTCCCTCCCGCCTGTGGACGCTGTCTCCCGTGTCCTCTCTGTGACACGTGGCCTGTGCCCCCATCACGTCAGGACCTACTTCAGTGACCTCATCTTAGCTCAGTCCCCTCTTTAAAGACTGAGCCTCCAAAGGCAGGCGCCTTCTGAGGCCCTGAGCCACTGGGACTCCACCCGTGAATCCGAGGGGACGTGGTTCAGTCCGTGACGCCACCTAAAACGCTTGCGTGGAGGGCTGAGTAATGTCCCCGTCCCCAGAGCTGCCACATCCGCACCCCCAAAGCTGTGAATGTCGGCAAAAAGGACTTTGCAGATGTGACTAAGTGAAGGATCGTGCAGGGGGGAAAGTTGCCCTGGGTTACCCGGAAAGCCTCAGCAGAGGGGCAGGAGGGTGAGAGGCTGAAGAGGTGCTGCTGGGGCCAGAGGTGGTCACGCTGCAGGGAGGCAGGGAGGGGGCCAGGAGCCAAAGAGCAGGGGCACCCCTGAAAGCTGAAAAGGCAAGAAGGGGTTCTCCATGGAACCAGCCCCTGACACTTGGTTATAGCCCCGAAGACTCATCTTGGACTTGAGGGCCCCAGAACTACGGAAGCGCTTCCTGCACACGTGTCCGTGACAGCCTGAGCCACGGCCGCCGCGCCCGGGTCTGCAGTCTCCACCCCGAGCCTCGGGGCGAGGACGGCTCCTCTTTGCCCCCGTCGGCAAGTGGGCGGCGGGCTGGGCAGTGTCCTCGGGTGTCCCCTGACAGGTTGAAGAGCTGACAAGCAGTCTCGGTGTTTACTTTTTTTCTTTCTTTTTAAAATATTTATTTATTTATTATTTATGCAAGCACTGGGTACAGTCAGAAGCGCGGGAGGGTGAGAGAATTCACCAGAGCCAGAGCAGAGAGCAGAACAGGCAGAGGGACCAAAGTACACTGCTGAGGGGAGCAGCGGGCGGCAGGAGAGGTCTGCGCGCCATGTGGGAGCCTCCTCCGGTGGCCGGGGAGCAGCCGGGGATCGAACCGGCACCACAGAGGCTGCGGGCAGCTTCGCAACCCAGCGCTCAACCGCTGCGCCACCGGGGAGGCCCTCGGTGTTCACTTTTATTTCTGGGTTTCTTAGAAGATAGACTCCAGAGTCTGGCCAGCAGCGCTGGTGGCCCCAGGAGGCCGTGAGGAGAACTGACGTGGGAAGAGGTCCTGTGGGGCTTACGCCTTGTAAAGCCTTTTGGTCGCATTAAGAAAGAAACAGGGGCCTCCCCGGTGGCGCAGCGGTTGAGCGCTGGGTTGCAAAGCTGCCCGCAGCCTCTGCAGCGCCGGTTCGATCCCCGGCTGCTCCCCGGCCACTGGAGGAGGGTCCCGCATGGCACGCAGACCTCTCCTGCCGCCCGCTGCTCCCCTCAGCAGTGTCCTTCGGTCCTTCTGCCTGCTCTGCTCCCCGCTCTGGCTCTGTTGAATTCTCTCGCGCTTCTGACTCAACCCAGTGCTTGTATAAATAAATAAATAAATATCTTTAAAAAAAAAAAAAGAAAGAAAGAAAGAAACGCGACCTTGCTTGCGGGGTCGTCATACAGAGCAGATGCTGAAATGCAAGCATCGTCCCTTTGTTGCCCGAGTCCGGCATCTGTAATCGGCTCCCTGGGTTGTTGCTGCGAAGGCCGCCCTCTGGGAGCTCTGTTTCCTTTCTTGAGTTTTTCTCCCCATGGACAGAAGACACAGACGTAGAGAGCAAGGCAGCCTGAGAATCGGTCTTGTTGCTGTCACTCTGTGACCTTTGACCCCCATAAATAGATCTTTCTCCTTCATCAATAACCGGCAAGCAGTGGTACCTGCCCTTAAAGGTTGTGTCGGAATTAAGCGAGGAGGCGGCCAGAGCACAGCACGACCACGCTCCGTGTTAACCCTCGGCACACGCTTAGCCTCGCGCCCCGCAGGCAAGGAGCTCCCCACCCGCGCTGGCCATCTCTGCCGTATGTGTGACGGGATGTTATCCTGCCGGAATTGGAATTTGCGCAGGTCCCTGCCCTCCTCAGGAAGCAGGAGAGAGAAGCAGTATTTAGCCAGAGAGATAATGTCTAGTCTCTTCATCATGACCCAGTTTCTAGAACAGTCCACGCCAGCCTGGTGAGAGGCTCCAGTCGCGAGCCAGCTCCATCGCCTCACGCTGCATCAGCCGGCTGGAGAGCGAGCACAGCATCCATCCCGGCTGCCCAGGCGGAGACCAGCAGCCCCGTGAGCCACCATTCACCCCAAGCCCCGCAGACGCCTCCTGCCTGCACCCATTCCCTCGGCCCAATGTCAAGCACACCCCCCTGGCCCCCGTGGGCTGGCCGCTCATAAGACCTCGCCTCGGTGAGCGAGGTTGTCTAGCACGCGCCCGTCTGCGTGAAAGTCCCCAGAATGACCGTCTGCATCTAACCACCTGAAGTCGGCACCACGAGCAAGCGAAGCCCCTCAGGAGTGTCCACTGGCCTCTCTCGCCTTGATCCGCAGCCTCTGCCGCCCCGGAAGGCCGGCCTCGCGGTGCCTCGGAGCAGCCTGCTCACCGTCAGGCCGGGGCAGCCTGCGGGCGGCGAGCGGCGGTGCCACGGGTTTTCCGAGTCATCGGATGTGCGCTCTAGAACATCGAGGACGAGTTCCTGTGATGGTGGGGCTGTGGGAGAGTGGGGGTGGAGGGTAGTGGGGGTGTGTGATTTAGCAGTGAGCAAAATAAAAATAGAGGAGGAGCGGAGCAGAGCTGGGAACGGGGCGCGCGCACTGTCCACTCACAGCTGAGGAGACTGAGGCTTCATGGGCCAGAGGCCGTGGAGAAGGGAACTTGGCCGCCCGCTCCCTGGGCAGCAGGGAGCAGCAGCCCGTGCCGGTCTAGCGGTGAAACACCCACGATGCTCCGCCCCGCCGTGTCCCGGGAGCCCCTGGGCAGGACGCACGGCCCTGCAGCCTGGCCAGAGCCGTCTCTGTGCCCGGGGGTGGCTTGTCTCCGAATAGCCCCGCTGACATTCCCCTCTGGTTTATTTGGGGCCTGGGAGCGATTCCAGGGCCGGGCCGGGTTTATAGCCTGGCACGCAGACTCTCCATCAAAGTGCCACTTTGCCCAGCTCTGAGATGATGGCTTGTCCTCCGGAAACGGCCCAGCTTCCCTCCACGCGATGCCTCCCTGCCCTTTCTGCACGGCCGAGGCTATTTTCAACGGGATGACGCGCGGCCTGAGATAGGATCACGGCGGAAAATAGGACTGTGCGCAAGTGCCTGACGCCGCCACCCTAAAGGCTCCGATAAGAAGCTTTGCCCATAAAATGTGATTCTCATTAAATCCCAAGTGACTCAGGCGCTGCAGCTCCTCCTCGGGGCTCGGCCGGCGGCGGCCTGTCGCTGCCCGTGATGGAGACGGAGACCCAGCTTGCTTTGCTAAAAGCCAAGGACCGTCCCGAGCCCCCCTGGTCCTTGGGAGAGCTGGGTGGAAGCTGCCTGGCGCGGGGCCGCTGATGTCAGCCCTGAGCGCGTGCAGGTGGACTCTCACCGCCCTCCCAGCCACAGCAAATCACCCCAGAATTGGTGGCTCAAAGCAGGGGACTCCTGCTCGCCCGGCCTTGGTCAGGTGTCTGAAGTGAGAGTGTCCGCAGGCCGCCCGCCTGCAGACACCCAGGCGGAGCGCGTCCCTGCCCCTCCGGCCCCCGCCGGCTCCCGGCCTGCGCCGGTCACTGGGGTCTGTCATCACTTGGCCTTCCTCCCGCCGGCCCCGGGGCCCCCGTGAAGTCCCTGGGTTCGGGACCCTCCCTAAATCCAGCATGATTTTATCTTGAGATCCTTCACTGCATCCATCTGCAAAGTCTCCGTTTCCAAATAAGATCACATTCTGAGGTTCCAGGTAGACATGAATTTGGGGGGGATGCTGTTCACCCCACGCCACTGGGTCACGGCTCCTTAGCCCGGCTCACCTTTTGTTAGCTCTGACCTGGTCCCTGCTGTCCCTGCGCTTCCGTCACGGTCCTCTCATCCCAGTGGTGTGGCATCTGCCGACCCACTCGGGGGCGCCCCGACATGAGTCCTTCTCTCTGGGGAGTCTGAGCTTCAGAAGGGGAGGGAGGGACTCCCCAGCTCTCTGCCCGGACTTGCCCAGGGGTGGTGTTTGAGAAGCATTCTTGAAAGAGGAGGGAAGCAGCAGCCGCAGAGGGCGGAGGGCGAGACGGGAGGACCAGCAGAGGGCGGAGAGGCAGCAGGAGGGAGAAAATTAGGGAGGGAGAAAGGGGGGAGAGGCAGAAAATCCCACCAGAAGGTGCTCTCAGATCCTTGGGGTGCCACCTCTGCATTTGGGGGTTTGTGCTCCCTGAGCCACAGCCACCGCCTCCCGGACCCTCCTCCCCAAACAGGGTGACCCCAGCCCTCGGGACGCCTTCGAGGGAGCTCTTCGGCCTTGGCTGCTGTGCTCGCGTGTTCGTTCTCCACTCCCGCGAGTGCTTGTTTTCCCTTTTCTCACCTTTTCTCGGGAAACCCTGCCGGGAGATGCCCTAAATGGGGACCCGGAGTGTTTGCTGATTTAATCCACAAATATTTGATTCTGGGTCTTCTGCTTTTTTGTTTTAATTTTGTGATTCCCAGTTCCTCCTCCCGTGGGGCGCCACAGATGATCTCTGCTCACGTGGCTGTTTCGTGAGCTTGGCGGTGGGGGCTCGTGTGCTTGGCGTCGCCAGAGTCCCAGGTGTGAAAAGTCACAATGAGACTAAAAATGTAAATATGTAGGTTGAGTGTTTCTTCACCCCCAGAGCCGTGGGCGTCACGTGACGTGACTGCAGCTAGCCACAGCGTTTCCAGGTAGAGCCCCTCTTTGATAAACACAGGAGCGATCGGTTTTTATTTTCAGGCACGTTGTCATCCGTCTCCGGAGATGAGATGCTTATTGCAAGCGAGTGCATGGGGCTTGCGTTCCATAGAATCTATGGCTTTAATATAGAGCTGTGGAAAGTGTTTGTGCGTTAATGATTAAGAAATCGGGGCTGAAGATGCCCTTGGAGGTTCTCCATGGTTCCAATGCGGTTCCCATCGCCCGTCCCCCCATCTCATCCCTCACCCCTGATTGCATGCATTGAGAATCTTCTTGACCAGACTACGCAGGCTCCCCCACCCCAACTCTTTTGCCTCCAAGGCCCCGCTTCTGGGCTTCTGTGTCAGTCTCTGATGGTCCAATTTTGGTGAATTGAGCAAGTCATTTAGCATGTTAACTGGAAATAAAACCTCAGTGGTAATTAGACAAAGAGGCTAATCAAAGTGAGGGTTCAAGCCCAGGAAGCAGCCTGGCAGATACTGCGCTGCGGGAGCTGTTCCAATAGGCCCGTGTTGGGTTTAGTCGATACAGGTGGGAGCAGTGAGTCACTGACATGAAGACCGCCGTTATTCTTGGGGAGCTGCTGGTTCCGAGTTTTCCTAAAGATATGCTGATGCTGGAGGAAGGTGGTGCAGGATTTAATCTCTTCCTTCCTAAGGCATGCCCTGCAGAGATGCGAAGGCTGGGTCCCCACAGTTAAATCTTTATTCCGGGCTGACAGGCGGGCTTGCATTCAGGCAGAGACTCCCGCACAGGCCGCAGGGAGAGCCTGTTCTGGCTGCAGTTTATACAGAGGACTCTGCTCGCCTGCCTGCTGTGCCGGACCATGGGGTTCAGGGGTGCAGCAGCAAATTTTATGTGTTCACAAGCAGAATCCCCAACCCTGAATATATCAGCAGGTGTTGTGCCCCCGACCCCGTGATGGCCAATGCCCGGGCTGCCTTAGGGCCGTGTAGCCAGGACACCTTAGCCTGGAGTAATTTTCCATCCACCACCCCCCGCCTGCTCCTTGGCTGTACGTCCCCACTTGTCCCTGTTGGGTTCAATATCTAAGTCTCTTTCCCTATTGCAACAGTCCCGTGTCCACTCTGTTCTCACCACCGTAAATGCCGTCTGGGTCTGGTTTCTCCTTGAAGCGTCCATCTGTGACAGTGCATGCAAGGCCCAGGGTGCAGAGGTGAGGAGTAAGGCCCTGCCTTTAAGATGCACAACTTGGAGTTGGGAACCCTCTGCTGCAGTGGTGCCATGGGGCAGAACTTTCTAGAAACTCCTCAGCTCAAGTTTTGTTGCACATATTCACTGTTAACCTAAAAAGGGAGCAGCAAACTTTCCCCACAAAGGGCTGGATAATGAATATGTTGGTCATGAAGCCCACCTTGGAACATTCTTTGCAGTTTTTGCTTTTTGTACCTATGCATCTTGTTTGGTTTTCCTAACCCAAAGTCAGAAAGTCTGTTTTAGCTCACAGACACACAACCTGGCTCCGGGCGGCCCCGGAGTGGCACTTTCAGCTCTTTGTCTTCTTTTACAGAGACATCAAGCCAGACAACATCCTGCTGGACGAGCACGGTGAGTCTCCCCATGCTCACAGAGGCGGCAGAAGGTTGGGGTGCTGGAGACCGGGAAGTCCTGGGGCGATGCTGGGTTTTAGGGTTGACTGGGAAGCCTTTTTGTTTCAATCCTAATGGATGGGCATCCGTGGACGTTTCTGGTCTGTGTCCTGTGTGGTTGTGCCCTGTGATTTGTTAAAGGTGCTCGGTGTGATCATTTAAGATACGGGTGCTTTGTGGGATGCGGAGCGGCTAACCCCTCCCCCACCACCCGCCCCTATGACCTTCCCCCACTGACCTCTTGGTGAGGGCTGCCTACTTTCTTACCAGACTTCAGGAATGGAACAGTCTCATTAACCGTTATCGCCACACTGTACATTACACCTGCAGCACTTGTTCATCATATGACTCAAAGCTTGGCGCAAACCCTCCCCCACTTCCCACACACCCCAGCCATGGCAACCCTGTTCTCTCCTCCCTGCTGCTCTCACTGCTCACCCCATGTCCGTGAGCTCTCGCCGTGCTGCCAGGTGAGAGCTCAATTGCACAGAAAGGCCCAGCCTGCCAAGTTCATGGGCCCTGCAGTCCTGAACTGCTCCTGAAGCCGGCCTGTCCTCGGCAATGCATCGGGAGCGACTACGGACACGAGGCCTGTGGCACAGCCATGTGGCCTGAAGTGGCACCCAGTCATGCCGCGCATCACCCAGGAACAGGAGAAGCACCTGCACCCGGGCCCCACCACACGTTTCAACCCTACTCATTAACGGACTCATTTCACAGAACTGCTTCTCCATCTGTCGCTAACAGATTTGTTGATAAATGTGATGAATGCTCCCTAAAATGGTGGGGGTGAGCAGCATCGACACCCCCTTCTCCCTTGTCAAAACATTCTCTATCCTCTCGCCATCCTGCCAGGGGGAGGAGGTGCCAGAAAATCTACACATTGACACTTGTTACTAATGCTTCGGATCCAGGGGTGGAGCAGCTGGGAAGCAAGTGGGGGAGCTCCCAAACAACTTGGGGGGCCGTGGTGTTTCTGCTAGGTCTGAGGAGCCAACAGAGGGTGTTATTATTCTAGATGGTTCCAAAGGTTTAAGGACAAGGCACAGGAATGTGGCTGAAAGCTGTTCTGGGCATGCTTGGGAGGTTGGTGATGAGATGGTTTTCAGAAGCTTGCTGGGAAGGGAAGGCTCCACTATAGCATCTATTGCCTGTGATGCTCTGTGCTGGGAGGGTCTCGAGGTCCGAAAGATTGGGAGAAGGAGCCTCTGAGAAGCCGCTTGGTGCCCCTGTGTTAGTCTCCTGAGGCTGCTGCCATGCAGAGTCCCACAGATTGAGAGACCATAAGCCACTGAGGTTTGTCTCACAGCTCTGGAGCCTAGAGTCAGACGTCACGGTGTTCGCACATTCATTCTCTCTGAAGCAGGCACCATGAGGAAGTCTTTTTCTGGCCTGACCTCTGGCTTGAGACAACACAGTTCCAGTGTTTAAATGGTGCTCTCCCTCTGCTGCTTTCCACCTGCCAAACCTCAGCTGTGTGCCTCTCCTAGGCAGAGCCTGACTCTTGTCCAGAACTGTAGCGACAAGAGAGTCAGGAAATGTACTTCCATCCCCCCACCCGATTTTAGCCCCTGTGACACCGGAGGCAGTAGAGGCAGAACAAGGATGCCTCGTGTCCAAAGATGGCCATTCTCCAGCATGGCACCTCACAGCCGTTGGAAAGAGCAGGTCTTGGTGGAAAAATTGTCACAAAAATCTGTACAAATGGCACTTGTCGTGCTTGATGTGATAAAAGTGCAAGCCCAAAGAGAGACGACATGAAGTAAATGAGTCAGGCAGCCGTGGCTGTGCTGCAGCAACTGACCAACCCAGAAATCTCGTGCCTCAACATTAAGAGCCAAGGACAAAGTGAAAGGGGAAAGAAACTAGAACTTCCAAGCTCTCTCCAAAGCCTGGGCGAGGTGGCTTCTGTGTGCATCAGATCAAGTGGGAGGCAGATGCCGGCAGGTTGTATGGAGCCGCAGTACATCCAGGGGCAGGCCCTGTGGCAGGCAGGAGCTGAGCGCTCCCCTAACTCAGCCAATGCTCTTGGGAAGCCCAGGGGCAGTGTGGTTCTCACGCCAGCTGTTGCACCAGTTCAGCCCGTGTCCCCTGACCCAGAGTGCGCCTGACCCAGGCTGTGAGGCGGTCACACCCAGTGGAACAAAGAAAATCAAGGGGTCACTTCGTCTCTATCAGGCAAAGGCATGCCGCAAGACGAGCCGGTCTTCTGCCGCCAGCAGCCTCATGACGCCTGGATAAGCCGGGGCCTGGATTTGATTTGGTTTCTTTCCCTGTGATAAGCTCGTTAAGATCTCCATGAAGATAAGTGGCAAGACCTTGTGACCCCAAGCCCCGGTGTTACGTCACAAGGTCTACGTCACAAGGTCTCAGAAATGTAGCTGTTATTAGCATAGAGCAGGGGGCGCGTGGGGGCGGCCCAGCCTGGCCTTGGGCGTGAGGCGAGGTCGGGCAGATGAGCCTTTGCTCTTGAGGATTCACCGCAAACCCCCGGTGTAGCGCCCCCTAGTGGGCACCACCTCAGCACCCAGCCCAGGCATCTAGAATTCACCTTGCACCTTGCGAGACCGGCTTCCAGGGCTGCCTGCCCCTTCCAAGCCGACCCCTCATCATCCCTGCTCTGGAGCTCCTGGCTCTACAGAGTGGTGACTCCCCAGCCTTCACTCATTTGGCCAAGACCCAGGGTGTTGTTTCATCACAGGGGCTGAGAGGGGCGAGGGGGTGGCCATGCGGGGCAGGGGCAGGGCTTCTTCATGAGATGCAGTTGCAGAAGAAGCAGCGGAAATGCAGCCAGATTTGGGGGGCTTGGGGCGCTTGTTCCTGGGATGTGGAGGGAAGGTTCAGGTCCGCTCTGGGAATCAGCATCTCTGGTGCTTGTGGGAGGTGATTCTGGGCATCAGCACTGACCGCTAGCCCCGCAGGCGGCCAGGGGACTTCAGCCCATCAAGCCCACCCCCAGACCTATGATATGGGGCTCACATGTCCTCAGTGTCTGCCGCTTTGAGACTCCCTCATGGGCGTGGAGGAAGGTGCCCTGCAGACAACGTGGAAGGAATGAAAAGATCAACAAATCCCTCAAAGGCGCTTCAGTGGCAAGTACTCTAATACCCAGAAAACACACCAACCTGTAGTGCCAACCAAGCCGGTACCGGGGGTTACAAAACCCTAGAGAGGGGGCTTGGGTGCCGCCCTCGGACGTCAGGTTGGAGAAAGTGATGTTGCTGCAGCGTTGACATGGTGTTGGGAACCCCTGGGGCAGCAACGCCGTCTCTGCCAGCGGGGGAGGGCTTGCTCGCCAGGTGTTTTTGTTTGGTCAGTAAGTCAGTCAACAAACATTCAGTGAGTACCTTTTCCAGGCTCGGGCCAGGGTTAGGGCACTAGGGGCACAGAAATGAGTCAGGCAGACCTGGGCGAGGTGCGCATGGTGACAGAGACCGGGTGGTAGATGCTAGGATGACCCGAGGGGGAGCAGGGGGCCCATGGAGACCCATCTGCTATGGACTGAATATGTGTCCTCCCTCTCCCCAAACCATATGTTGAAGGCTTAACCCCAGTGTGATGGTACCTGCAGCTGGGCCCTTTGGGAGGTGTTTGGGTTTGGAGGGCCCCCTGGTGGCGCCCTGTGTTGGGCGGGGTGCCCTTACATAGGGATGAGGGACCAGAGCTCTCTCTCCTGACCACCTGAGGATTCAGCGCAAAGACACGGTGTAAATCAGGAAGTGGGTCTCCGCCTAGAACCCTGAAATGCTGGCCCTGACCCCCCAGCTCCAGAGCGTGAGAGACAGACGCGGGTCAGGCCTCCCCACTCGGCTGTAGCACCCTGAGCCCCATCCCCGTTAGAAACGCCACCCTCCGTGCTGGGCACTTCCCGTCGGCCAGGGCCTGCGAGCCAAGCCAGACGGTGTCTGCCGGTGCCGGCCCGCCGGGCTGGTGTTGGAGGGTGGCTGCACGGGCCGAGACAAGGCCCAGGCTTCCGAGTGGCATCAGGCTCGGCGACGAGCGCCGGGCAGAGCGGAGGACGCCTGCCAGGGCGGGTCACGTGCCCTCCGCGCCCCTGGAACACGTGCTGGCGGCCCTGCCCGGGCGCTGCTGCTCTCCGGGCGCCGGTGTTTTCAGCGTAGGACAGCAGACACCTGCAAGTCGGCTCACGCTGCACTGAATTTCCCTTCTCCGAGAAGGAAGCCACAGGGACCCTCGCCGGGCACTAATCTCACTTCCACGTCTCCGCGCATGGTGAAAGGCAGCTCGCCGGGGGCCACGCCTGTCACACAGGGTGGCCCCGCTGGGCTGGAGCCCCTGGCTTCGGAGGCCCCAGCGTCCTGCCCCCCGCCCGGAGGACGGCCAGGGCTGTCCTGCTCATCTGTGAAGACTGTGGAGGGACGTTCGGGCCACACAGGGACGAGCAACCGAAGAGAAGGCGGCTGTTCAGCAGGAGCAGGGGAGGCGGGAGGGTGTCAGGAATTCTCTTGCCCTTGTAGGAAAGGCTGGGCCTCGAGCTTCCCGTGCTCCCCTCCACGGTCAGAGCCGGGTCCTGTGCCCACAGCTAGCTGCAGGGGAGGCCGGGACTGTGGCCTTTAGACCCAGTTAAAACTTCTCTTTCTGTGAGAAGGGCAGATGGGATGTTGGCAGACAACTGGCAGCTTTGCTGTGGAAAATGAACAGAGTCTCCAAACACAAGAGAGAGAAGCAAAACTCAGAAGTTTTTGTAATGATGTTAAAAATAGGCAGAAAAAAAATGAAAAAAAAATTTCCACCCCAAAGAGTGACCGAAAGTTTCTAACATCTCTAAGGAATAAACAAGTGAGCGTTACCAAGAAAACATCGAGAATAAACAATAATGAGAGCGAACCAGTCCATCTACTACTTTAATTGCCTGCAAGTCTACATTAATTGAGCTAATGGGGCACCAGCCCGGAGCAAACAATGGCAAGTCCAAGTCGGTGTAGAACTTGATACAGAATAAAGGCCCAAATGATTGGAAAGAGATGAATTTTTTTAATATGGTGGTTGCGACAACTGGCTGTCCATCTGGAAGAAAGGAAGTCAGAATGCTATTCATACCATATGCAAAAATAATATTCCATAGGGTCGGAAGATTTAAATATCAAAGATAACTTCTAGAAGTATTGTAAGAAAAGGTAAAAGACTGTGTCACCTGTCTTGTCTCCGTCCCTCATCTCTGTTCCTCTTCTGTACCTTGTGGTTCTAGATCATCTGCTTGGTAGGTGCTGCTGGCCTCTCCATGACCCACCTGGACCCTTCCCCAGGCTGGATGGAAGGAGGTCTTGGCCCCCAGATGCCTTCTCACTAAATTAATCAGGAACCCCAGTGGCCATAATCAGTGGGAACAGACTGAGTGACCCCAAGACTGTTCCCTGGGCATGAGAATCCCCATACCCGCCCCTGACCCCACCGCACCCAGAGAGCGGGTCTGACTGACCTCCCCTGGCAGCTCTGGATCAGGGCCTCTAAACTTGAATGCATACCTTTTTTTTTTAATCGAGTCCCCAATGTAAGTAGTTTTGCTTATAAATAATATACATGCAACACTCAAAAAATCCACATTGTAAAACCTGAGTATAAGCTAGGCATTTTTCATTATATGTGCATTTAAGCTCTACTCAGTCCATTTCAATTACACAACGATAATACCATAGTGACATTCGGTCACTGCAGCCACATTTGGGCCTCAGACCTGTTTCTTACGATGAAAGTTTGTCCCTTTACCAATCCCTCCCAGCCCCTGGGATTTCTACTGTTTGTGCAAGTTTGACTTGTTTTTGGATTCTGTGTGTAAGCGGACTCTGGCTTAGCGTCAAGTCCCCAGGCCCCATCCATGTTGTCACAAACTGTCATTTCCTCCCTTCTCGTGGCCGAGTAATACCCACAGTATATACATATGGACCCTTCCTTAGCCGCTCATCTGCTGACAGACACGTTGTTGTTTCCACAGCTTATTTTGCGTAAGTAATGCTGCCAAAATAGATTTTTTCTGAAGAATCAGATAAAGTACTATTAGATGTGCTACTATTTTCTCCCCGCACCCCACCTTGCAGACCACAATGTTAATGAGACATGGAGGCCCCAGCCACCTGCAGCCCCTGCTGACTGGAGTTTCTGTTTCTCTGCCTCCAGGACATGTTCACATCACAGACTTCAACATCGCGACGGTCGTGAAAGGAGCAGAAAAGGCTTCCTCCATGGCCGGGACCAAGCCCTACATGGGTGAGTGTTTCGGGTCCCCTTTGGGGTGTGATCAGGCCTCAGGTTCTGCTCCTGACTCATTGTCACTCCACACCCACCAGCCACCCCTCTTCCCGCCTCCCAGGGGTGCCATCCTCTGTCCCACATTTGCCCTTTACCAAAGCTGTTTCCTGCCAAGTAGACCTGCCCCCCATTTTCTAGAGAACTACCCAGACAAAAAGCCTTGGCTCTGACTTAAAAGAAAACAAAACCTTTTTTTCTCTTCTATTAAAGTCCAGTAGTGCTGCCAGAATATAACTGTGGTGTTGCTTCTTTGGGGTCTGTGTTCTTCCTTACCAGGCCTTGTTCAAAGAGTAGTTCCAAATGGTTTTCTTTAGGACTTTTGAGGGCGATGTCATTGGTAGCGTGCATTCTGTTCCCTTACTTTGTCAAGGATGCCTATTATCTGAGTGTTGGGTCTTCTCTGCCAATCTTCAGTATTTGTCATATTTGAATTTCTCTTAGTTCTCCTTTCATTTCTTTAAAGTTTTCTCTATTTCTTTTCTTGATATCCTATAAGGCAAAGCAAGTCCCACTACCCAGAGCAGAGACCCTGTGGGAGTGGACTGCACAGAGCAGGGGCCAGAGGCCTGACTCATGGGGGAACACTGATAAGAGCAACCCCCCACAGCCGTCCAGACAGCTGGCAGTGTTGATCTGGGGGTGTGTGCGCGCGTTCTCACTGGAAAGTGTTGTTCTGCTCTCTAATCTCCTTTTTCTTTTAATAGCTTTGCATGGGATTTGGCTTTAATATTTTTCATTGCTCATTTTTATGTGAAATTAGTTTTCCTCAACTTTTAAGGTGGCGTGGTTCAGGGTGATTTTCCACTCTATAGACTGACCGCTCTGTCAAGTGTCAGAGTCCAAGGCAGCTTGCATGCTGAGGCTCCCCAGCTCCCTTCCAGCTCCCTTCCACAGCTCTCTTCCCTCTGTCTATAGGGTCCCTGCCCCGTCCCTTTCAAGAAAAAAAAGGAAGAGGGAGGGAAACAGCGAGGGAGGGAGGGAGGAGTTTGGATGCCGCTGCCGGCAGCTTCTCCTGGGGTCTCTCTAGAAGCGAGCTGTGGCTGGGGTGCTTGGCTCTTTGTGTTCAGGGGGCTCCCACAGATGTGGCAGCCTGTCCCCCCTGGGGCGGCCTCGCCACCCTCCGCTCAGCTGCTGTTCTCAAACCGCTGGCGCTTGCCCGTGGCTTCCTGCTGGCTCCAGAGCCTCTTCCCCTGCGTTGCCAGAGGCTGCCTTCTTTGCCCCTTTGTCTCCCTCGGGAGTCACTCGTGGATGTCTTGTCCCTGTTGCTGGTCTGTTCCCACCTGCTCGTGTTTTGGGGCTTGTGGGACAGCTTTGTGTTGTTGGGTGCTGACCGGGGGGTTGGCCTCGCTGTTTACCTGCTCTGTCAGGCTCGCCTGTGGGTGCGAGGAGAATCAGCATTATGTCATCATTTCCTCAGAATCTACTCCTTGTGTCATTAATATTTCACAGTGGGGGCTGACAGTGCCAGGCAGTGGGGCGCAGGGGCTTTTGAAGAAAGAGGGGGAGCTCTCTCCATGAAGAGGAAGCCTGCAGCTCCGGCCCTGGATCCCTGGTGGTGGGGGGCTGGCTGTTGATCTTGTCCGTCTAAGCTGAGCAGTTCCGGGGCCCACAGCACATCCCCAGAATGTTCCAGACGTGGATCCAGGGGACAGGCTGATGAGTTAGCTCCCAAAGGTCGCTCGTGAAGGATGATCCCAGAAGAAACATTTGCCTGGAACTGAATTTTCCTTAATTAAAGAGCAGATGGAATTCGCAATCAGAGAAATGAAAATCTCTCTGCAAAGCTCCACATCAGGCGTCAGAAATGCTCGGCAGCAGCCGCCAGCTTCCGAGTCTACTCATGTGGGGCGAGGTGCAGAGCTCAGCGTCACGCAGCAGACACTCCTGGAGGCCCGGGAGGAGCAGCCTTCCGGCAGGCACCGGGGCTCACAGATGAGCCAGTGACCTGGACCTCGGGGTCGCCGGCCAGCTGGATGCCCGGATGCGTGGTCACTGTCGGGACGTGTCTCGGAGATGGCGACCGTCTGAGCAGGCCTTGCAGTGTGCTCGTTAGCCAGCCCGGCACGGGGGAGGGGCGCCGTGTTAAGCAGAGGGAACGGCTAGGGTGAAGGTACAGAGGTAAGCAAGTGGAAGACACCCCAACAGTCTGGTGGAATCTGCTCCTCTGGGCTGAGACAGCGGGAGGCACGGGGGAAGGAACAGCTGCACCCCTGCAGCTTATCCAAGAGGTGGTGGGAGGGAGAGGCAGGGAGTGTGGGGGCTTCGGTGCCGGGCCAAGGGCCTGGGAACCAGGGAGAGTTCAAGGCTGGGGTTCATGATCAAACTCACAGATCAGCCTCATGTGTGACCTTGGAGAAGCACAGGGGTCACCCAAGTAGGAAGGGCCAGCTCCCCAGGTGCCGGGGCGAGAGGGTGGGCCCCTCGCGGGCCGTGGACTGGGTGGGGCTCGCAGGCTGGCAGGGTGGATGCGGGCGCTCAGCTTGGTGAGTGCACAAGAGGGGCTGCGCCCAGGCCCCAGGTCGCTCAAGCCTCCCATCTGAGAAAGGGGCCTGCAGAGTTGGGGCCCAGCATCGCGAGGATTTAGCAACAGAAGATGGGAGCTGCAGGACGTGACGCCTGACGTGCTGGACACTCGCTCCGGCTGCTGGCTTGGCTGTTGCCGTGGTCATCTGTGGTTGCGTCTGTGGCCCATGCTGAGCACCAGGAACCCAGAGCAGATCGGACAGTCCCCTGCCTGAGGGTCGCTCATCAGTTCCATCCCTCCTGGGGTGAGAGCCATTGCCTGTCAGAACTCAGCACAGTTTGCCCTCCCGTGGCGGACGGAGACTCGGTGTTCTGCGCCTGACCTGCCCTCCGGGAGTGCATGGTGCTCTGGTGGCGGCAGGGCCTGCGCCTTCCTCTGTGGGCTCGCTCCAGGGGCTGTGCAGGGCTCCCGGCCGGCCGGCTCCACTCCGGGGCAGTACGCTCTGCTCCCAGGTCCTGCACCCCAAGGGAACCCCGACCCTGGCCCCCAGTCGCAGGGGGACTGTAGGGCAGGGCCTGTGAAGGGGCACAGACTCCGGTGTCTGGACAGGGAGATCTGTTCTGTCCCTGAAGCCTGCGCACGCCACCAGCCAGCCCTTGAGAGCTGCCAGCAGCCTCCTCGTCCTCTCTCTAGGGAGGCCCTGCCTACTTCCTGCAGTGCCCAGGGGCGCCAGCTCCTCTTCCTTGCTCAGGCTAGTGGGGTTCAAGAAAAGTGATGGTTTGGTCAGAGATCTAGCTCTTTCGCATGTCTAAGCCGGCAGTCAGACTGTCCAGCGCCCACAGTCGAACAAAGCGTAACTGTCTGAGGTCTGTGCGGGATGCGATGGCCTCCGATGTGGCAGCAGTGGGTGCACGGTTACCCATCGCTGGGGGCGTCAGAGCTACTTTGCTGTGCATGTACCTTCAGCTGCGTTTTCGGGGCGAGCAGCTGCTGTTTATTAGCAGGTGGAGAAGCAGCGCAGGGGCTGGAGCTGCGCAGGCCCGGGCCCCAGGCAGGGAGGCGCGTGGCCCCTGGAAGTGCTAAGAGGAAGCCGGCGGGACCGAGGGAAGGAGACCCAGAGAGGAGCCGGGCCGCGGTGGGCGAGCGTGCGGGGCTGCACCAGGTCGAAGCTCGCAGCTGCCTGTTTCTGGGGCTGGCCCAGTGGGACGCCGGGAGGAACAGCCATTGTCGCGGATAAACAGAGACTCTGGGATGTCTCAGGAGCGCGGCTCCCTCTCACAAGCCTCCTCTCAGCGTGACGTGCGGGTCCGATGCTCGCCCCCCGCCCCGCGTATTGGCTGCTTCGAACCCTTGGCTCTGAGAGCACGTTCTTCCATGGCAACTGGGAAAACTCCCAGAGGTCTTTTCTACTAAATCAAATTTTACTGATTTACGATTTATTTACGAAACTCAGCTCCCCACCCCCCACATCCTCTCTGGCGGCCACCCTGGTTCTCTGAGCTCAGAGTTACTTTTCTGTGTCTTTCCGGTTCGCGCTCTCGAGTTTCTTACATCCACGAGCGCGTGAGACCATCATGATCATCACGATCGTCTGTTACTTTCGGACGCCCCTGAGTGCCATCGCCAAAGGCAGCCCTTCCTTTTTCACACGGCTGCGCGCTGCTCCCCCCGCGTGGCGCGCCTCGTCCCCGCGTGGCTGCTGGGTCGAGTCCTCTCTCGGCGGCTGTGAAGAGCCGAGTGGACATGGTGGCGCCGGTGTCTTCTCAGCCAGCGTTTTATACTCTGCGGACAAATCCCTGGCAGCGGCATCGCTGGCTCTGAGGATATTTCTGCTCCTGAAGTCTTTTATTTTTAATCTAAGCGCTGCAGCCTCCATGCTTAAGGTGACTTGGTTTCCAGGCGCTGCTGCCTCGGCCACTTCAGGCCTCTGTCTGCTTGTTCACGGACTCAGCCCCCCGCCCCTCCCCGGCAGAGGCGCGAAGGCCTAATGTTCGCCAGCCGGCGGTGTCTAATGAAATCAGTTTTCTGTTGCTATTAATGCTTCTAGCATTAACATCAGCCTGATGGAGCAATTTCATCTCAAATTAATGTGAGTGTGACACCTGAGCTCATCTGCCCGCCCGCGAGCCAAGGAACAGGAATGACAGCACCCAGCCGGGACCCCGGCCAAGCCAGGCTGCTGCTTATCTCTGCTCTCCACCTCGCTGTAATGCAGCCATGACGAGCACTGGTAGCGTTCGGGGACCTGTCCCCCATGTTCCCCGTGAACTGGCTTCCACTTAGGCGTGCATTTTGTTTCTGATTCAGTAATGAATTGACATCACAGGAACCAGCTTGCGATGCCGGGACCTTGCTCGGTGTCAGCGCCTGTGCTGAGAGCATCTCGCTGCGGGGGTGGGCGATGGTGACCCTGGACCCTGCGACTTCACAGAGGTCAAGTGCAGCCTCTGCCGGCCAGGGTCGCCCTGAGGGGGGATACCCGGGCCCTGGGACTTAAGCTTCTTATGACCCCCAAGCACTGTGCATCTGGTTCCAGACCAGCTCCTGCTCGTCCCTGGGACCTGGGCTGACTTCATTGTATCTCTGCTCTTAAAGCGCTACAGCCCGGTGAGGAGATGGACACATCTACGGTTAGTTAAAATCCAGCATGGTGAGCGCTGCAAGCTAAGACACGGGTTTGGTGAGAATCCAGGACACGGACTGATGTGCTCGCCCAGGAGGGGCAGGGGACGGGCCTGCAGAGGAGTAAGGGGTTGAAGAGCCCCCATGGGCAAAATAAGATCTGGTCTGGGTCCTAAAACCTGGACCCACGCCCTCCCACGCCCTCCGGATGCCAGCCCGAGATCTGCACGGAGCCGTCTCTCACCACCCGGGTCGGCTGTGGCCACTCTGACAACTGTAAAATGGAATTATGGCTGCAAATTAATTTGCAGGAAACGATCCGCATTTTGCACCACTTCCCTGGAAGCTGTATGGGCCACGACATGCCAGGAAGCTCCCTGGGCCCAGTGAGCAGGGGTGAGGCAACGAGATGATGTCACACTGTGTGCCCCGTTACAGAGCAGCAGAGGTCCCCAGGCCCTGCAGCCCCTGAAGAGCAAGATCCCCACCCCTGGGTCCATCCTCCCCGCCTTTTTTTTTAATCAAGATGAAATTTGCATAGCATCGACTTTGTCTTTTCAAAGCTGCGTTCACATTGCCGCGTGCCCACCTGCCTGCCTCGGCCAGGACGCCGGATGCTGCTGCCTTCTGTCCCGAGCCCTCGGAAGCCCCTCCTGCCTTCCGTCTCTGCTCCCCTCTCCTGGGGATGGCATATCGGATCCCGTCTAGGCCAAAATAAAATGCTTCCCGAGATCGGCTCCCCGCTGGCGGGATGCCTGGCCAGGGTCTGCTGCTGGAAACATGTTTTTCGAGGCTCTCAGCCCCTTGGGGACAGCATGTCAGCATATTAGTTCTGACTTTGCCCCATCTGCTCCCCATGCGGGCCACAGTTCATGCTCCCCCAAACTCACAGCCTGCACTCCCTGCACCCACCCACAGCACCCTGGGGTGCTCCCGTGTCTGTGCTGGGTGTCACTGTCCCCCGGGGTGCTGCAGGCTGCTCCCCGCGGCTCCTGGAGGCAGGGCCCGCTGATGGCAGAGGCTGTGGCCATGGGGCGGGGGGTGTGGGGGGCGGTGTGGTGACCGCTCTGTCCTGTCCTGTCCTCGGCAGCCCCAGAAGTGTTCCAGGTGTACGCGGACGGCGGCCCCGGCTACTCGTACCCCGTCGACTGGTGGTCCCTGGGCGTCACGGCCTATGAGCTGCTGCGGGGCTGGGTAAGACGCGGGACGGGGGAGGGGGGAGGTGGGGAGGGCGCTGGCCAGGCCACTTCTGTCCCTTCCAGCTCTTACTCCTGGGGTGGCTCCTCTCCCCGCAGCCCCATAAGGGCGGGCCAGTCTGTTCTCGTTTAATTTCATTGAAGGTCAGTGGCTGACCGCGCCGGGGGCTGCCATGCGAGGCCTCCAGACTCAGGTTTTCACTTCCGCAGCAGGGACGACGCGCACCCCCAGGCACGCTCGCCCCGCACGAGGGCTGTTGGGCTGATGTCACCCCTCGGGACCGCGGCGGGAAGCCCCATCCTTGCTCCTGCTCCTGGGCTGAGGTCACCCGGGCCGTGGGCTCTGCGCCAGGCACCGGTTTTATGCGCCTTGTACCTCTCGGCTCCAGTGCCCGCCGGCAGCTAGCAGAGCCCAGCCCGGCCCTCGCTGCTTCTCTGACATGGTCCCACGGGCCTCTGTACAGCTGCTGCCACCACAGACCCGCCCTCAAGGCCTCCAGCGATGGTGAGGGAGTGAGGGAGTGAGCGGGGATAGCAGTTTGTAAACCGGTAGTGTCCGGTCAGCACAAATAAGCATCGTCATACCCCGTAGTACAAGCAACGGCAGTGATCCCACTTACTCCTGGGGGCACCTCCCAGCCCCCCAGTGGACTGATCTAGCCAAAAAGAGCCACAGGAAAGCACTCCCACACCCACGGGCCATGCGGACCTGGAAGCTGTCCTTCCCCTGGGTGTTCCCCGGGGTGCGGTGATGAGGCCTGACCCACATAGCAGAGGGTGGGCGTCGAGTGAACCGGGGTCTCAGCACGGAGGTGCCGTGAAGCGGGCGGGGTCTTGCAGCCTGGACGAGGCCTTGACCCCACCTCTCTCTGTGCCCAGACCCTGGCTGCCGGAGGGCATGAGAAGCTCTCAACCCTCGCCCCAGAGAAGGGACTTACAGATCTTATCAAGTCTTTTGTCCCCACCTCCTGGCCTCCCCCCCAACCCCTGACAGATCCCCCCACCTTCAGCACCCACGGGGCCCTTGGGTCAAGCCCTGGCTTCTCACCCCCTGGTGCAACAAGCAAAGAGACCACTAGCCAGGGGTCAAAAATGGCAGGAAAGGGGCTCGGTGACCCCCTCCTATACATTTGCGTCTCCACAGGGGAAGGCCAGAGGCCTTCTTGGGCTGTGTTAAGCTATTTCCTGGAACTCTGGGACCCTGAAGGGGTGATGCCACAGGTCTATGGGAAGAAAACTCTGTCCAAGCTTCGGAGGTTTAAATAGCCCCAGAACGGATTTTCACGTTCATCTATTCTGTATTTGGGGTTTGAGTAAAAAGGTTTTGGAAAAGAAACATTAGATTAGATGGTCCCCAAGGCCCAGCGCAGCTCTACCAGCCAGAGTAACAAGTTTATGGAGGTTCTTTTCCTCTTTCTTCTGTTTCTTGGTACATTTTTTTTGTAAACTGAGTTTCTTGGAATGGAGACACACCTGCGCTCCATAATGAGTCTCTCTGGTGCCTGCTGCTAGAATCTCTTCTACCTGCAGTTCGTGTAGTTTCTTTCCCTTATAAATACCACTTGGTTTTCTGAGTCAACACAGCCTAAGCCAATGAGTGAGAGCAAAGCCTAAGTAGAATTCTTTACCACCAGCAGATGCAATATTGATCTCAGTGTTTTCCAATCCAGTTGGCCTTAAGCAGCATGGGGGTTTGGAGTACAGCACACCTTTCCAAAAAAAATCTGAGTATAACTGTGGATCCCCCCAAACTTAACTACAGTCGCGCCTTGGCATCAGCAAGGGAATGGTTTCAGGATCCCCCCTCAGGCACCAAAATCCATGGACGCTCAAGGCCCTTGTAGTTGGTCCTCTGCGTCCTCGCGCTGTGAGCGTCGTGCGGGAACCTCAGGAGAGAAACATAATCTGCATATAAATGGACCCTGTTGCCAAGGGTCAGCTATGTCCTCTTCAAAGGACCTGGGTTTCTCTACAACCACCCAACAGAGGGAACCTGAGCCTGGAGTCCCAGAAGCTGTAGTTTGTTATTTTGCTCACCGTATTCCAAGTGTTTCTGAATGCATGCAGCTGCCGTCTTGTCATGGTTTAGGGACGTTTCATGATTATCTTGGTCTGGTCCCACCTAGACGTGGGGAGAATTAGGGAGAGTGACTCATTTGGCTACCTGTACACACCCACTCTCCCAGCAAGGTCACGTGGGGTACTAAGGGTTAGGAGCTCAAGATATGAATCTAGGGGACACTACTGAGCGGTGGGTGTAAGGGCAGGAATGACCACAGTGCAGGTTCTCTGATCCCATGCAGACCGGGTAAAGGAGGAGTCGGAGTCCTCAGTGGTTTTTTGCAGGTCTTTTATTGGGGTTCAGCGGGTACGTGGCAGGCTGGGGGGCTGGGAGGCTGGCAGTCTCAGCTTCTGCTTCGGGCTTCTTCTCTTTCGGCTTCTCTTCAGCTTCTGCTCGGCTTCTGCTGCTGCTGGCATCCCTGCGACGCCGCCATTAAAAGCCCAGTCTCAGAACAGGTGAATCCCATCTACCTAGGCCCACGCCCTACTCCAGGTGCCGCCATTAGGCATGCGTTCAGGACCGCAAGGATCCATCATCCATCCTGATGGCGGAAGGGCAGAAAAGCTTGACATTTTCCCCATCCTACAGTGGGCTTGCTGCCCAGTGTACGCAGACCAGTATTGTGACACTGGATCTTGAGCAAAGAGGGGAAAAAAGCCTTATTGTAAATTAGTTGCCAAGGAGGCAGCAAGAACACTCAAGTCTGCTTCACTGTTTAGAAACAAATGAGGTTATAGAGGTTTTGGGGACTGCGGTTGGGGACAAAGTAGTTCAATTTCATCGTCTAAGGGTTAAAAATGTGTCTTGGCTGAAGTTTATTAGTTACAAAATCTGCCCATATATGGAAAGGTTTCCTCAAATAACTAGATTTTCTATATTGCCAGGCCCCTCCCCTCCGTGCAGCTTGGCAGCCCCCTCTTCCCCACCCCTGCCTGCCCACCCCTGGCCATCTGATTCTGGCCTCCCAGCTCCAGCGCAAGGTTAGTTGCTTCTGCACATGCTCAAATTGTATCATTTGCAGCTACGCATTCCGGCCTCTGCTGTGCCTGGGAATAGGAGCCTGGCGTCTGAGAGCAATTAGGCCATTTAACCTGTTTCAACCATTCAACCCACTTGGCAGTGGTCAGAGAGGAGCCCACCTGGGCTTTAAGTCCAGTGCCACCGCTTCCCAGCTCTGAGGTGTGGCACCTCCGGTCTGTCTTCTGTGAAACAGTCATTTCTAGCACAGTAGCTCGAACAGATTCTGTGAGCTTCGTGTACCTAACAGGTGCACTCGATAAATGTTTGCCTTTATTTCTGATTATGGTAGTTGTTATAACTGATGACGTGCAAGGGAGTCATGCAAATGCAAAGCAGATAGCAGCCTGTAGGGTAAAGTAAAAGTGTCAGGCTTTTCTGCCCTCCTGCCATCAGGATAGATGAGGGAACCCTGTGGTCCTGAGTGCATGCCTGATGCCGGCACCTGGAATAGGGTGTGGGCTCGGTAGATGGGATTCACCTGGGCTAAGACTGGGCTTTTAAGGGCGGCGTCATGGAGACACCAGCAGAAGCAGAAGGAATGGAAGAGCAGAGAGAATGTGAGAGAAGGCCGGAGAGCCCAGAAAGAGTGAAGACTTGCTGGGGGCTGGGAAACCTGCCAGCCTCCCGGCCCCCTGGCACCCCTGCCTGCCGTGTGCCTGGTAAATCCCAATAAAAGCCTGCAAAAGCCACTGAGGGCTCCAGGCCTCTCTCCTCCTACTCGGGTCTGCTGGATGAGGAAACCTGCTCAGTGTCCTTCCTGCCCTATTTACAGGCCCATTCCTGCCGTTACACAACTTCAGGTGGAGATTTAGAATTGCTCGTTTTAAAACTGTGTTCTACTTCCCATTATTTTTTTTTTTTACGTTAGAAGGCATACTTGAAGAATGTTAACATGTCGGACAGTTAGCCTCTCTGGGGAGCCCACGGGCTTTGGGTTTGCTCTGTGTGTCCCTGGCAGAAGTGGGAGTTCCCGGTTCAATCACCAGACAAGGTGTAACAGGGTGGAGAGTCAGGGAGAGCCCTCTCCTTGGGGGACACAGCTGAAGGCATGGGCGCTCCCCTGTGGGCAGGCTTTTCCTCCAGCGGAATGTGCCTTCACTCCAGGGCACTGAGCCCACCCCAGCCCCCTACCCCACCCTGCCCTCCTCAGGCTGCCACCCCCGGTTGGCAACAGTGCGTGGGAACTGAAGGCCGTGAGATTGGAGGCCACACCTCAGGTGCCTCTTAGCGCCCCGTATGGGTTCTGGCCAGCGGAAGGACTGGTCTCTTGGCCTTGCCTTTGTGCCCTGGGACCTTTGTGGGATGGCAGCCTCTGCGCAGGACGCTGAGAATACAGACAGGCACGATAGAGGGGCGAGGAGCCCCCAGCTGGAAGCCATTCCAGACAATCAGGTTCACGCGGATTAATCATGAACTCGGGCCTCCAGGCTCCTGCGGGATCAGCTCAGTCCTCATGCCACTGCTGCTTGGGAAATGATTGCTTGTTCTAGCCCAAGGGGATGTGACTGGGATGCGAACCAGGAAGCAGCTCCGACCACAGAGCAGGTGGAGGGTGGATGGATGGCGAGAGAGAGAGAGAGAGAGTGTGTGTGTGTGTGTGTGTGTGTAAGAGAGACAGAGGAAGAATTTTTCTCTGAGTGGAAGGGGGTGTCAGTGGACCTAAGCTGGTGCTCAGATACTCTTCAAGCGGCCTCCATGAGGTCATGGTTAAGATAGACTTCCGGAAGTTTGGTTCTTAGGAGCAAGAAGCTGCGTGGCACTACTGAGAACACTCCATCAGAAGGGATAGTTCACCGGCCAGGAACCCGGGCACTAGGTTTATGGTGCACCCTCACTGTGGGGCAGAGGGTGGGGAGTGGGCTTCTCCCCACCCCTGCCCCCAGCCAGACCAGCTGTTGGTGACGTGGTCCTGCCCATGCCCCACGCGGCCCTCAGGCAGGCTGCAGCTGGAGCCCGGTGGCGGCGAGCCCTCTCCCCTTGCCCAGCCCAGAGCAGGGACTCTGGCTGGGCATCCCGCCCCTGCCACCAGCTGGGTGGCCTTGCTGAGTCCCTCGAGCAGCTCCCGTGGCCCCCACAGATGACACAGCTGCCAGGTGCCCACCCTGCCCTAAGGGGTGGTCACTGCTGGCCACCACCACTCTGCTGTGAGGAGGAACACCCACCACTGCCCCGAGTTCGGGAGCATAAACGTACCCCCTCATGGCACAGAGGTCACCCCGCTCTGATTCAGCCGTTGTCCCTTGTTGCAGAGGCCGTACGAGATCCACTCGGCCACGCCCATCGACGAGATCCTCAGCATGTTCCAGGTGGAGCGCGTGCACTACTCCTCCGCGTGGGGCTCGGGCATGGTGACCTTGCTCAGGAAGGTGAGGGGCGGCCACAGCCCGCTGGCCTGGGGGCTGGCCTGGTTGGCGTGGGAGCAGCCCCACAGACCCCAGAATCACCACTGGAGAAACAGTGGTGGGAAAAGCTAAGCGAGCTGAACCCTCCCCTGCTGGGGCGGGTCTGGCCCGGGAGCAGCGCCTCTGGATGCCAGGGCTTCTGCAGAGCCACTGACAGCGCAGCCTCGGGCACTTTTCAGCCCACTGAGAGCACCTGGAAGAGGGAGCTCCTTACTGCGTGCTGCTCTTTACCATTCTTTGCTGCAAATGGTCTTTCCCCCGGCTGAGCTCAAGAGCTCAGGCGCCCTGGCTTTCCCAGGAGAGGCTGATGACAATCGAGGGAGGTTTCCCCAAATGCAGGTTCTCAGGCTTCACCCCAGACCGACCCTCCGGGGCGGGGTCCTGCCTGCTTGGAGCAAGATCATTTCCACGACAGCCTTTTCCATGGCCTTGCCCCTAATTAGCAGAAATCCTTCCTGAGGGGAAGCAAAGAATTGCCCCCTTGGCTACAAGTGAGACATTTCATCAGGCCCTAAGGTTGCCTCCTGACTTTCAGATGCCTGTTACCAGGCCAAAAGGCCGATGATGAGGAGACTCATCCTTTTTATTTCTAATTGGGGGCCTTTGCAGATGTTGGGGCGGTGGCCTATCTCAGAGCACTGGGCCCAGAGAGAAACAGGGAACCTGAAAACCGGGCCCCTTCCTAGAGGCCCCCGTAACTGACCTTGCTGAGTGGCCTGGCCGCCCTGTTCCTTTCTGGCTGTGAAGACGTGAACACGGATGACACCCCCGGGGCAGCCATCACACGGGGCCAGGAGCAAACAGGGTGTGAAAGGCAGAGCCCTCAGCCAGATGCCGCCTGCGGAGCCCCAACACCCCCTGCAGGGCACAGCCCGAGCCAGCCCTGTACGCTTTCCCACAGCTCCTGACCAAGGACCCCGAGAGCCGCCTGTCCAGCCTGGGCGACGTCCAGAGTGCGCCCTACCTGGCCGACGTGAACTGGGACGCGGTGTTGGAGAAGGCGCTGGCGCCCGGCTTTGTGCCCAACGTGAGTGTGGCCCTGACCGGGAGCCCTGGCCTGAGCTCCTCCCCAGACACCGTGCACGCCCACTCCCTACGCACCCCGCAGGCAGGCACTCCTGCACGCCCCCCCCCCCCCGTGCACACTCACTCCTGCACACACTCGTGCGTACCCAGCCGACCCATGCCTGCTGCCGTCCTGGGAGCTCCTGCGTCCTGGGCTCCGCACCTCTGCTCCCTCCTTCGTCTCTGTGTCCCCCGCCTCACCCCACCCCTCCCATTTGAGGGTCTGCCCTCTGGGTGAGAGGAAAACTCAACATCCCCACCCCGGGACCCTTCCCCAGCAGCCCCACCACCTCTGCGTGGCTGGACGGCCGCCCTCTGGTCGCTGGACAGGCGCCCAGGTCTGTGGAAGCAGCTGGGTGTGTTGTGACGTATGCCACCCCCACCCTCACCCCCAGCTTCAGAGGGCGAGGCCAAGTAGGGTGGCCTCTGCCTGAGAGGCCCCAGAACGTAGGGGGCCCTCGAAGGCACTAGAGGCCCTCAGTGTGTGTTTGTCACGTCAATACGAGAGGGTGAGTGGCAGCAGCCGGCAGGACTGAGCACGACGTCCCAAACTCCACGTGCATTATCTGACAGAAGCTTCTTCACGACGGGCTGCGGGCCCTGCTAGTTTCTCTGCACAAGTTGGTGTCCTCGGGGTGCTCGCCCGTGGTTCCCCAGCAAGGAATTGACGGGTCTAGGGCTGGGCCCCAGGCATTGTAGTTCCAGAGCCCGCCTCGGAGTGCATGGGTGGGGAGAGGGGCAGGTGGGCCGATGAAGGGTGGGTGGGGAATGGATGGCTGGGGCGTGGGTGGGGAGGGGTGGCGGGCGCAGGGATGTGGGGGTGGATGGCAGATTCTCCTCTGGGCCTGAAGGCTGCCCTGCTCCTGGGGAGGGGCGAGCGGTGGAGGCCAGGGAAGGGGCGTCTCGGTGGAGCTCCAGAAGCTGGAGGTGGGAAGAGCATGATGCAGGCGGGTGAAAAACAAGCTGTCGGTGCTGAAACCCCCAGGAAGGATTCAGAGCAGGTCCAGTGGAAACGTGGGGCCCCCTGGGACTGGGAAAGGAAAGGGGCGCTCTATTCCCACCCCGTCAGCTGGTAGCACAGCATCAGGGACCGTGGTTCTCGCGTGCGGGCCCCGACTGTGTGGCAGGGGCCGGGTCAGCAGTGTCTCTGCATCTCCCACCCCGCCTCACGCACCAGAAGGTCTGCCTCATTGCAGGTCACGGGGCTGAGGCCAGAGAGGCCTTGCCGGGCAGTTGAAATGTCAGGGCTTGCCCTGGTTCCGTGTGCAGAGCCGTGGCTCTGGCTCCGGCCCCTGGGGTGCAGGCGCCAGCCAGTCCTGAGCAGTCGGCCCAGGCAGGTTGGACCGCCGGAGGCTGCTTCCTTCCCCCGGCTGGCGCGCAGCGGGCCCCCCTTGCGGGATCCACCACCAAGGAAGTCTCTCACTTGATCCGAATGAAGCGCTTTGCAGAGGTGGATTTACTTAATCTCCTTCGAGGGAGGGATTCTTATCCAGACTCTGCTGCTGATGAGCTGAGTCTGAAGGAAATTAAGAGCTTGTCCAGAGTCAGAGGGAGCAGAACTGGGGCTTCCCGGGGCATCTTCAGAACGGCTGCTGCTGTAAGCACTAGGCTGTCCTGCCGGAAGAGACTGGCCCCCGAGCTAGGCCTCGGGTGCAGGCCCGCCGGCCACCAGAGTCCACACCCCTCCTGACCACAGTGAGTGGGCCCTGCCCTCGGCAGCCAGGCCAGCACCCCCTGCCGTCGGCGAGCAGGAGCAGGAGCAGGAGCAGGAGCAGGGCGGGGACTGCGCAAGTTTGACCCGCCGTGGCATTTCACGTGGACGCGTTCAGCGTGAAATTTACAGAAACATGGCGTGTGGCATGAGAATGTGCATGTGAGAAAATGTGCATGTGTGCAGCCCTGTGACGTGAACGTGCGTGGAAGGAAACTAAGGAACCCCATGGGTGTTAACCTGGTGCGGCTGGGGGCAGCAATGAATGAGTATGTGAAGGCTGTGACTGCTGTATCCCAGTCACGTTAGCCTCACTTGTTGAATGGACGAATGAACGAATGAGTGAGAAATGCTATGACAGGCAGAACAAAGACAAACCAAGTTCCATTTGTCTTCAGAAAGGGAGGTTGAATTGTGATCCCACATTTGAACTGGAAGAAATGATTCTCGAGTCGAAGCCGCTTCACAAAAAGAAGAAAAGGTTGGCCAAGAGCCGCTCCAAGGACGGCACGAAGGCCAGCTGTCCCCTGGTGAGTACGGCCAGGAGACCCCGGGGCAGGGACGGGGCGGGGGCACCCTGGCTGGAGCTGCCTCCGTCCGCCCCTCCGTGTTCTCAGGCCCGTCTGCCGCCTGGGTCTCCACACGGCCTCCTCACAGGGACCCCCATCCTGGGGCTGAGGGCCCAGCTCTCCGCCCTCACCTCCTCTTGACTGGTGACATCTGCGAAGACCCCGTTTCCAGATAAGCCCCTTCTCACCATGCCAGACCTTAGAGGAGGGGCACGCTTGGCGCCACAGGACCCCCCTTCTACCTTACAAACGATTGAAGGTTACACTTCCTGGCTCCATCTGCGTGAAGATGAACGTAAACGTCACTGCTGAAAGTTCACGTTCCCCCCTTGCTTATTTTAAGACATGAAAACATCTCTGTAGCCCCCAGAAGCTTGGTGCTCGGCCCAGGACTGCTGTGCTGGGTGCAGAAGGTGCTGGCCACACTGGGTGCATTATTGGGGGTGCCAGGAGTGGGGGTATCGCGTGGCCGGCAGCCCCATCCAACCAGCAGGCAGCCTCTGAGGGGTGAGCCTCCGGGGTGGCCTGGGAGGTTCCCCCACTTAAAATGCCTTTTAAGTCCGAGGTAACAGCTTCAGACAGAGCGAGGGCCTGGGGTTGGCAGCACTTGCCTCGGGGCCCACCCACGCAGGGCTGCCCCAGCCAGGGCCCAGCCCCCATCAGCCGCCAGTCGGGTTTGGACCCGGCTGTTCATGCTGGCCTTGCCGCTGCCGCTCGAGTTCACAGTGCTCTCTGCTCTCCCACAGAACGGACACCTCCAGCAGTGCTTGGAGGCCGTGCGCAAGGACTTCATCATCTTCAACAGAGAAAAGTAAGTCCCCCCCACCTTCTCAGGCAGGGCGCCCCCAGCACAATCTCCCAGGAGGAGCAGCCAGCCCTGCCCACGCCCCTGCTCCAGCCCCGCCTCTGCCTCCTGACTGAGGAGGCCCCAGCACCCCCTCCCGGGGACGGGGCCCAGGGGCTGAGGGAACCTCAGCAGGAAGCTGCTGCAGTAGTCAGGCCCCCGAGCTCTGAGGAGCAGCATCTGCCCCAGCCTGGGTGAGGGAGCTGGGCTCACTGCCCCTCAGCATGGGTGAAGTGGACGTCATGTCCCTACAGCCGTCGTTGGAGGACGGGAAGGGGCTGTCACTGTGTGGCCAGCAGGGATGGCAGCAGGGAAGTTACGGTGGTGATGCTGAAGGGGTGTGGTGACGTGACTGCGCCGAGACCCCCGCCACATGCCTGGCAGAAGGGGGGCAGCGCTGGCGTGGGGTGTGGCCAGGCCGGTCCTGGCCATGTCAGTAACTGGGGGTTCATATGGCTGTGACAGATTTGTTAGCAGACTCAGACAGGAGGCTCAGGAGTGGGTGCTGGCGGCTCATTCCCACTTGACCAGCCCTGCTCTGGGCCTTGGGCTTGCAGTGTTGGCCTCCGGGGGGCAGAGGGATGAATGCCAGCGAGTGACAGAGGCTCTTCCCCCATGGGAAAGAGAATTGATTAGGGAGCTGGGGTCTCACCAGCCGGCTGAGGGCCCCTTAGAGACTTGTGGTCGTGGATTTGAAGTGAGGCTGGCACCCGTTACCACGAGGCAGCAGAGCAACGCCATGGTTTCCAGTGGGGGAGGGTCTCGGCACAGAGAGCCTGGTGGGCAGGCGAGCTGGGGACGTGGACCCTGAGCCACAGGCCGCCTCTGTACCCCGGCCTCTGCTCCCTGAGGGGCTCCCCTGAGGACAGGTATGTTTGGGCCATGCCACTCCCATATCCTTTCCCCACCTGCCATGTAAAAGCCCCTCCAGGTGGCAGCAGGAAATCCCCCTCCAGCCCCCCATGGGATGAAGAAGCTGCCCTTAGCAGACGTGCCTGGCAGGGGCAGCACCAGCTCCCGAGATGTCCTTCCACAGATGTGTCCCAGGGGCCCCAGGGACACTGGTGGAGCTGGGGGAACAGGTAGTGTCCTCTTGCGCTCACTGCCCATGGGGGGAGCTGGGAAGCAGGTGCCGTGGCTCCAGCCTCTCTGGACCTCAGTTTCTAAACAGCAAAATTTAAATTAGCCTAATTTCCTGGAAATGCAGCTTCTCGGCGAATGGTCTCAGCTGGCAAAAGGCCACTGAGCCAGGTAGCGCGTGGCTCCAGGGACTGGCCTGGCCTTGACGGCTCTGCAGCTGCAGCCCCGTTAGCTTGAGAAATGCGCTGTGGACTTGTACTGTTCTGGGGCAAAGCTCTGAGCAGCGATGATGCTTCCAAAAGGTCTTGTCAAGAGCAGAGGCCAGGGTTTTATAGAATAAGAAGCCCCTGGTGCAAAAGAAGTTTGAGGAGCTGCATTTTCCATCTGTGTCATTTCTCAAAGAAAGAAACCACTTACCATGTTTGGAGCCCTTGAAAATATTACATTTCAAAAACCCAGCACAGCACTGGCAGCCTCCAGAACTGGCGAGGCCGGGGAGTTTTCCCCAGAGCCCAGCAGACGCTTGGGTGCAGACTCCAGGCCCCCAAGCCGAGAGGACCCCTGCGTGCTGCTGAAGCCCCAGTGATGGCTCCTGGTCGGGGGGGCACTGGGGGATGGCTGCGCCCTCTAGCACAGGAGGTTGGCAGTGCCCTGGGCTTCTCCCAAGTTGCCAACAAAATCCTAAGCGTGGCTGTTATTATCAGAGAAGGTGTTTTACCAGCAAATTATGTAAAGTAAATAAATATAAGAGTAATTGAAAGCAATTGATTTTGGCAGAAGTAAAATAGTGGTTTTAGTGAATGCAGTCACCGCACGTTGACTGTTTTGTACGTGATGTGCCTGCGGTCACGGGCAGCCTCGGGGCAGTGGCCGAAGCTCTTGTACGTGGTTTTCCATATTCCATTCCAAGTAGTTTGCACTAATGGCAAGCTCGAGCCGTCATCCCTTCTCTAGGGAGATAGCCGGGGGGAATGGCCCGTCCTGGACCACTCCACTCGGGGCGCGTGAGTCACAGCCCACCTGAAAATCCCAGGGCTGGCTCAGCACTCCTGGAGCACGTAGGGATCCCCAGCAACACCCCTGTGCTCCATTCATCCCCCCAGAACAGATGGGGGCAGGGGTGCACTCCCGAGTTCAGAGATGACGCCTCTCGTTCAAACATTTGCAGAGCACATTTGGGGAAAAGATGTTTGAACTTTCATTTGAAAGACCTACATGGAAAGATCTGTACTTTGAGCCCCAAAGCCCAGCGAAGCTCCTACTGACCAGGAAGACCTCCTCTGGGGCAACTGGACACAGCACAGGCACCTCCCCTTTGGGGCTGTTGCTCTTTTTAACAGTGTTCATTGAAATTGTGTGCAAAGCTTTAGCTTTGTGACACCCTGCTTTAGCCTCCAGAGTTTGGAAAAGTGGAGCTAGAAAGACACCCCCTCACCCCGCTCTCAGTTTGGCTCTGCTGCTGGTTGGCATGTGGCCTTGGCCACAAAACCCCAGGTCTCTGAATCTAAAACTTCTGTGCCCAAAACGGGGATAAAAGCAAACGGGCAGCTCTGCCTCCCTGTGGGTTATTCTGAGCGACCAAGGAGGCATGGAGGGGGGTTCGGAAGCCTGGTGCAAAGCTCACAGCGTTGTTCCTGGCGCTGCCGGAGTGTGCCCGGGGAGCGTGGGCACAGAGCTCTGCTGGGGGCAGCGATGCGTCACAGCCCATTGCTGACCCAGGAACTTGGGGACGAGCAGTGCTGGAGCTGGGGCTCTGTCCCCTCTGAGAGCCCGGGGACCTCCTACACTGCTCGTCCCCTGGGCCCTCTCTCAGCACCAGGACGGGGGTACCAGCTCCTCCTCAAAGGGTGGATGCAGGTGTGACTTGAGGTGCTGAACAAGGACTCACAACTGCCTCAACCCCTGTTACTCAGAACCAGGGCAGCTACGGGCTGGGCGCTCCCATCATGCAGGAGCAGTGGGCAGGGGCTGCCAGCAGCAGGCCCCCCATGGAGGGACCCGCATCCCCAGAGCTGCTCCCTCTGCGAGCAGAGTCCAGGGGGAGAGTCCACACCTTTTGTTCCTGCACACCCAGGGCCCAGGACTGTACCCCAAGGTTTCCGCAAGTACGTTTTTTGCCTCAGGCAACAGCAGACAAAAGCCAGAATGTTAATGCTGCTGCTGCTCCCGGGAGAGCCTGGGAGCTGAGCATTGCCTGGAGGCGGCAGCCCTCCTCCCCCCCCCTCCCCCCCCACCTTGCTTCAGGAGATGGGAGCCCCAGGGGAGGCACTGCGGAGAATGGGGTTTAGGGAGGTGAACCCCTGGGCATCATGCTAAGCACACTTCGTGCTGTGGGGTGCCAAAGCCTGCATCTCCCCTACCCCGCGGCCACCCTGGCGGGATGGTCAGGACAGCGAGCGAAGGCCCTGGGGCAGTTTAAAGTGCTCTGTGTGCTGAGGCACCAGACGCCCATGGAAGCCGGCCCTGGCGCCCGGGAGCTTGTCCCCGACCCCTCCCCGCGCAGTAGCTGCGTTTCGTTCCTTAAGCATTGCTGACTGTCCAGCTTTCCTCCGCGTGGTGCCTTTGAGATGTGTGCGCCCCCCAACCCCGTGCCCCCCCCCCACCCGGGCCCTTCACGCTCTCGTGTTGGGTGCGGAGGTCCAGAGCGCGCGCGTCCGTCGGCGGCATGCGGGTCACAGAGCCGTGCCCTCATTTCATAGGTTGGCTGAGAAAACTCAGTGTCCCTGCCGGGGCAGAGATGAGGGGCCCGTCCGCGCCAGGGGACGTGAACTAAGCTCCGCGCTCGTTTCCTCCCGAGCGAGATCGTGGCGGCGGGGGGAAGGCGCTGCGTCTCCCCGAGGCCTCCCACTCCGTTCTTGGCAGCGGAGCCTTCAGCGCCTTCCGAGCAGGAAGAGCCACCCCTGCTCCCTGCCTCTCAGGCCCCGCGAACGGCGCAGGGTGGGCGCCAGGAGCAGGGGCCCCGACCCGCACGGCTGGCGTGAGCCCAGCCGCAGCCCCGGCCCCAGCACACCCCCAGGATGCCCCCGCGCCAGGGCCCAGTGACGAGAGTCGTCAGCCGGGGTCCGAGCCGGGGTCTGAGCCGGGGTCTTCGCTCCCCGCCTCCTGAAGCGTCTCCTCGTGGTCTCGGCCCGCACCGCGCACCTGCAGGGGCAGCTGTGGGCAACGGCGTGCCCCTGAGCCCCACGACCCGGAGGCGGGAGGCTGAGCGCTCCCTCACGCAGGGGCGGCGGGCAGGGGCCGCCAGCAGCAGACCCCCCACGGCCCTCGCGGAGGACGCAGTGTGGGTGCGGGTCTCTGAGCATCTTCGTGGGGCAATCTGATGGGCAGCTGCCCCCCGCCCAGAGGCCCGGCTCCCGAGGACTGAGCATCTCGACGGCGTCGCTGGCCCCTTGCCTCTGCCCCCCGGCCAGGGCGGGTACCCGGTGGTGTCTGGACGGACCGAATGACATGAGGAGTGAATGACATGATGAGTGCGTGACCGACTGCCTTCACTGACGTGTGCCCTCGGCGGATCACACCGGTGATCTCCACACATCACACGGCTCCAGGAGGCAGAACCATCTCCACTGGACAGAGACCGAGACCGTGTCAAGTGAATGACCAGCATGTGGGGCTTTGTCTCCAGGCCCTCCTAGTGCCAGGCACAGCCCCCGAGCCCCTTGGCAGCCGGAGGTCCCATGTCCCCAGGCCAGAGGCTGGTGTGGGTGGGCCCCTCGGTCACTCTGCCTGCCGGTGCCTCCTAGACCCCCCGCTGCACCCGCTCCCATCACTAACTCTGTGCTGTGTCTGCTCCAGGCTGAGGAGGCAGCAGGGGCCGAGCGGCCAGCTCTTGGACACCGAGGGCCGGGCCGGGAGCCAGGCCCAGGGCAAGCTCCAAGACGGATGCAACAACAACCTTCTCACCCACGCCTGCTCGCACGGCTGCAGCAGCTAAGCCACTGCGGCGCTGCCCAGAAGGACCACACCATTGCTGCCAGCCCGCCAGCCCCGTCTCGGCGCTGTGACGGCCCCAACTCTCCCCGACGACATGGACACAGAAAGAGCCCTGGGCCCGGAGCTGGGGAGCTGGGATTCTGGTTCCAGCTGCCTGACCCGTTCCCTGCTCGAATGTGGACAAGCCTGGCCCTTTCTGTGCCTCAGTTTCCCCTATCTGTCAAAGGGGTTAAATAGCTCTGCCCCACCTCTAGCTAAAGGTTATTTATTGGGAGCCTCCAATTGGGTAGCAGATGTGCAAAACCTTGGACACGTATCAGATGTTTACACACACGCAAAACCAACCTTAATCTCTGCCGTGCACTCCACCCCCAGCAGTTAGAACAGCGCCTCCCGCACCCCGTCCACCCGCTCCACAGACCACACTCTCCACCACGCAGCCCAAAGGCAGGACAGGCGTCTGGCGTGTCTGCGCCTCCTTGGAAACCCACCCCAAATCCTGGAGCAAAACCGGAAGTGTCTTCATTTGCGTTCCCAACCAGCCAGTTCTGACCTTCCAGGCCTGCGTGGCCTGCACAGCAGCCTGGCCCCGTGGTCTTGGTGCTGCGCCCTTCCCTCCCCGCTTCATTTCAGCAGGTCCCCACCCCACCCACCCCTGGCGCTGGGAGGGGGTAGAGATGCCCTCAGGGTGCCAGTCACTCCCAACGCACCTCCTCCGAGCCGCCCAGTCCAGCAGCAGCAAACCTGAGTCTCCATCCCCATTCTAGGACTTCCTTCCAGGGAGGGGCGTCAGGCCGCTCACCCGCCCTGTCTGAACGAGGGTCCAGCTGCCCCGGGCTAGGCCCCTCCCCGCTGCTGGGTAGGAAGCGTGTTCTGGGAGAAGAGCTGCCTCCCCCGAGACCAAACCACTTCCCGGTCTGCCGGCCTGCCCACGTCGGGGGTGCTCGGCCTTCGAGGGCAGCCGGGGTTCAGGGGCGCGGGAGAGCATCAGCCCCACAGGCGGCGGCTCGGCCTGGGCTGGGGGCAGCGCTGGCCTGGCCTGGCCTTGCGGGCCGCACCCTCACGGCTGCACCCCGTCCTCTTGGTCCGAGCGCCGCTGGGGAAACCTCCCTCCCACCCCCCCTCAGTCACGGTCAGTGCGTTTCCGCGGGCCAGGCCCGCGCTCCCTTCTCGCCCTGGAGTCCGCCGTGTGTCTCTGCGAGGGTTCAATGGTGTTCTTGCCTTTTCATCCAACCCCCAATTTTCACTTTTTTACATGACCCGCACCCCCGCCCCCCCCCCCCCCCCCCCCCCCCCCCCCCCCCCCCCCCCCCGCACTGTCAGGTCGTGTCTTAGGCTTCTCAAGGGGCGGTTTCGCTGCCGCGTGCTCTTCTGTTTCATTTAAAGACACAACGATCTGTTTTCCTCCCCTGAGCCAAGGCCGTCGCCCGGGGGCGTCCACGTAAGTCTCCTTGTTCCTCGCACTTTTGTCCCGCCAGAAACCCCGGGGGCTGCGCCTGTCCCGTGTGCCCCGAAGCGCCTGCCATGTGCCCTGGGCCGGGCAGGCACCGGGCAGGACGGGGCGGCCCCAGGCTGGACTTCCTGGCCCCGTTCAAGTCGTCGTTGTTCCTTGTTCAGAATAAACTGTTTCTTGGACGTTGCTTCTTACAACTTTGTTCTTAATGGGGCTGGGTGGGGTGGGGCCCTCTCCCCGGAGTGGGGGGCACCAACTCAATGACGTGCTTGCTTTGCCCAGAGAATAAAACCATTCACTCTGCGCTCCGACATTCGCTCTGCACCCCACCATCACTGGGTCCCCACCATCACCCTGCACCCCCACCATTCACTGTGCCCCCACCATCACCCTGCACCCCGCCGTGTAACCCTCACAAGTCCCCGCATCTCTGAGCATCAGTTTCTGACCTGAGCAACCCTGGTCACTCCCGCTCAGCCTTGTCCATGTAGCTGTCATGAGGTCCACTCGGGCCTAAGTGTGGGTGCACCACATTAACTCCCAGAGCTCTGTGCACTGTGACAAATCAAGATGTCACTCCCCAAGTCACCAGACCACTCACAAACTATTAATCCTCCGTCTCTGCCCCTTCCCACGAAGCTCTGCTCCAAGTGGCTTCCCAGAAGCCGCTGCAAAGACCAGGGAATCCAGTGGGCAGTGCGGGCGCCAGCCCCTTCCCCAGAGTCCCAAGAGGAGCCAGAGCTGGGAGGAGCAAGGAACGGGAACCCCTTCTTTCCATAGCACTCTGCCAGCAACTGGCCAGGGTTTTGATTCTATGCATGAATGTGTGCATTTTAGAGATGAGCAAAAGAATCTTCTAGAGGACCTGTAACCTGCCTGAGGTCACCCAGCCTCCTCCTGGCACAATCCAACCCCCTTCGCACGACCCTTTGGCTTGTCTTGGATCAACCTCTGGCATCATCACTACACCCCTCAGTCAGCACACCCACTCTGTAAGGTTCTATCAGCCAAGCAGAGGGCACTTGCTGAGCAAAGGCAAATCCCTGGCTCCTGCTGCCGCTCCCTTGAGGCCTCACCTCGACCCGGGTCCCTGCGCTGGACCACCTGTGGATGTCCCCAGGCCAGGACACCACCCGGAAGGGGATCCTCTCAGGTGGCGTGACCACTCCATGAGGTGCTCTGGAAGACTTAGTCCTATGTCGTGTAGGTTTTGGGTATTGCAATAACCACCAGACACCCCGAAACTTGGTCAGTGGTGACAGCACCTTTGAGTGACTGTGATTCCAGGGGTGAGAGCCGCCTTCGTCACGTGACGGCCATTGAGATTCCCCAAGGAATGAGTGAATCTCCCTAAACACTCGGCCCATCACCCACAAGACATAATCTTCATCAGAGTTATAGAGTGGAAGATGACCTGTAATGTAAGTCGTGTTGACGAGAAAAGGACATTTTTATTTTTAGGCCAGTGCTCTTAACATGCCTTATGCCTTGGTGCGTGACATTGAAGGAAAATTGATTACCGAGGTCTTGAATATTTAGTTTTTGAAAACTACCATGTTCAATATTAAGGTCTAATTTGAGGGAGTTAGAAAGTCTTAACATTAATCTCATTTTTTTAAGTAAAAGAAAGGAGTTAATTCGATGGATGGGAGGGAGAGACCATGTCCTATAGAGTCCCAAGGATGAAAAAGAAACCTGGGCATCTCCCAGGAGCAGCACATAATCCAATATGGCGGGGAGCAGAGTGGGTGCAGGACTGGGGGAACGGTGGGCTTCCAGACCCCGGATCCCTGTGGTCACTAATGCCCATGGCGTCTCTCAGCCGGCCTGGGCTTTGGGGAGTTGGTTGTCCATTGGCAAGTGTCAGAATTTCTTGCAGCGACAGGTGAATTCTTCCTCCAACCACTCCTAACCCATTGGGTGGTTGTCATAGTGACCATCATGATGCACCTGTGGGTTCCCCGTGGGTCTGGGCCCCAGCGTGGAGGCCCCAGGCAGCAGAACCAGCAACCCCGGGTCAATGCACAGGAGAGGCAGCCAGAGGAAGACTGGACGAGAAGAAGATGGTCAGGTCATGACAAGACCTTTCCTTGGCCTGGACAAAGGTGTCATGGGTGTGTATGACACTGACCGTAGCAGGAGGTAAGTGACTGCTGCACGGAGCCCTTCTGTGTGTCATTGAAGCTCTTGCATGATTCTAGAATTACTGTGAAATAAAAGGGGTTTTCAAAATCTATCGGGGAAGACTGGGGAGTCTGTCCCCAGCATTGTACTTCCACCCCCACCCGCAGTGGCTTTGATTTTCCCCGAGACTAGAATTGTATTTGCATTTTCCAAAGACAAGAAATACCCGCAAGGAGGGCAAACCTCGGTGCAGGCCTAGAGCTCACCTGTGGAGGAAGGTGCCCCGACTCACCTGTCCACACAGACTACATCAGCTGAAAGTCCCGTCCACCTCCCCTCCCGGGGTTAGCTGGGAAGTCAACTGCGGTCACGCAAACCCCACAGAAACCACCAGCTCAGCCCTTTATGGTCAACCAAGGACGGGCCGGGATCGGCAGACCCGGGGGCGGGGGGCGGAGCAGCAGAAGCGAGAGCGGGGTAGACGCAGAACAGCCCCCCCAAGGAGCCATCCGAGTCCAGAAGAGAAGCGAGGCGTCAGGGATGGAATGCGCGTCCTCAGAGAGAGCCGAGCGAATATTGCAGCCATAAAACAATAGTACAAGCTGTTCTGGAAGGAAAGGGGAATATGAAAGAGTTCCTGAAAATGAAAAATCATGGCCAAAATAAAAAATTCAATAAAAAGGCTGGAGGAGGAAGTGGAAGAATGTTCACGGAACTGGACAAAAATCTGGACAAGATCTGGCTGAGCAGCTGGCACCAGAGATGGCAATTGTGAGGGCAGCCGAGGGGCGGCGGGCGGGTGCCGTCTGGACCTAGTGGTCTGTGCCCGTCTGTGCCCTGGGCTTCAGTGGGGGAGCAGGGGCGGGGGGCAGGGGTGAGGTGCGAGAGCCCCCCGGCCAGCGGAGGAGGGACCCGGCCCTGAAGCCCGGCCAGCCGCGGCCCGAGGGGCCCGTCGCCGTGGCCTTCCCTCCGCGGCCCCCGCAAACCACTCGGCTCCCTGGGAAATGACAGTCACATAAACACGATCAACGTAATTTTGCAAAAGCTTTTGTTGGTTTAAAATTTTCAAAACCAAGCCCTGGACAAAGCTGACTCACTGTGAGTGGAAGATAAAACAGGGCTTGCGGGAGGGCGGCTGGGGGCGCTGGTGCCGGGAGAGGGCAAGCCTGCGCAGACGGAAGACGCTGGGGCTCTCACCCCGCTGGCCTCTGTGGCCATCGCCTGTGGCCTTGACTGTGCTGAAGCAGGAGGCCCGTGGGCCCGTGGGCGGGCATGCGTGCCCGATCGTGGACACCTGGGGCAGGGAGTGGGCCTGGAGGCTGAGGCTATAAGGGCAGCGTTGCTGAGAGACAGAACAGCTACAGCGGGGCCTACGAGAGGACGACTGACTCAGAGAGGCAGGACCGAGAGAGGACGCTGGACAGAGCCCAAAGGGAAAAGTGGACAGGTTCGCGGGGGTCTGGGAGACTTGCCAGCCTCCCGGCCTCTCTGCCTGCCAGCCTGCAGGCTTGCCCCACAGCAGCTGGCATAGAAAGAGCATTAAAGCCTGAAAAAGCCACTGAGAACTCCAGAATGCTCCTTTACCCGTAACTCTGCCTGGATCCACAGAGAGCCTGCCCGGTGCCTGCTGGCACGACAGCCTCCTGAGGAGATAATGTTTGAGCTGAACCCTAAATAGAGGCCAAGAAAAATCTGTAGGGTGTTCCGGAACAGGTGGTGCAAAGATCCCGAGGCAGGGCCCAGCTTGGGATCCTAGCAGAAGGAGGGAGAAATGGTGTCACGGAGGCTGAGCAGGGGAGGGGCAAGGCGAGGTCACAGAGGAGCAGGATCCGCCCGCCAAGGCCTGTGGGCCACGGGAAGGAATCTGGGTTTTACTCAGGTGTGATGAGGAGGGGCTGGAGGCTGTCAGGCAGGTGGGGACTGGCACTTGTCCGAGGCTTGGCCTGGCTGCTCTGTGGAGAAGGCTCCGGCGAGGCTGTCGAATTTGTTCAGAATGACTCTGCCCAAGGGTGGTGGCCCTGGCCGCGGAGAACGAGAGCAGAGCAAGAGCTCCACGCAGGGAGTTGCAAGCCTGGTCACTGCCAGACGCTGGGCTCTGAAATAGGGTGTGGCGGGCAGGGGTGCTCCGGCCTCCAGGGGGGCGAATGAGAGAGTGACTGGACATGCTTTGAAAATCGTGAGGCACTATACAAAGCCAGAGCTTCGACCTTTGGCCTGACTGGTGACTTTAAGCCCTTCCAAGAGAGCTGATGCAGAGCCACGGAGCGAAAGGGTCCATTTGCACTCCTGGGGACTTTTCTTCCAGAGCCATTCAGCGCTCCTGAACTCCTGCCATCTTGCTGGGGGAGGGGACGGCCTCCTGCTGATTTGCCAAGTGAGCACGTGGGAGCTTTGTGCTCAGTGACTCCAGGCATCTGGCGGCAGCCCGCCCAGGATCCCAGGAATCCCTCTGGACGTGCCAGGGAGCCCTGGGGTTCACCGTGGCCCAGGAGTCCGTGCCCATCCCTCCAGCCTCCCAGGGCCACTGTCACTCAGCACAGCGCCTGGCACAGAGCAGGCTGGACCCCAGCGAATGCAGTGGACAGGGATCAGCTGGCGGCCTTCATCCAACTCTTCACGTATCATTCTTTTCATCTTGCCAGGTATGGAGTGGCTACAAGTCTCAGGTGGGTCTCCTTAACGACGTGCCAGGAAGCGCGGGCATAGCCAGAGGCTCCCAACAGCCATTTACAGACCTCAGAGGCCTCCCAGCCCTACAGGGCCCGAGGGCCAGCTTTGGAGGCCACGTCCCCAGTGTCCACGCCCCTGAGTCTTCTCCGTGAATGTGCCCATTGCCACTTGCACAGAGCAGACTCCACCTCCTGCCCCCTAAACGCACCCCTCTGTGAGCCTCCCGGGAAGCGGATCCCCTCCATGCTGGCGCATCTCCCAGATCAAAATTTCATGGGGTCCTCTGATAGGTGAAGCCAAGTCTCCCACCTGCCCTAAATGAGGAGGGGTGCCGGGGAGTGAGCTATTGACGTTGGCTTGGGCGAGGCGGGCACCCCAGGAGGGGCAGTTTCCAACCAGGAAGGTGCCACAAGCAGGAGGATACCCACCGCTGCCCCCTCTATACAACCACCTTCTTGTACACTGTGCCAACCACACCAAGGGGGCCCAGTGGCTCTGCGGCCTCTTTTCCCTGCCTGTGCTCCCTGTTTAGATGCTTGGCCCATCCCCAAATGTGAGTCATTCTGCCGGGGGGAGCAGACCCCATGCCGGAGATCCCAGGTGCCCAGGATTACAACTCCTATCATGCCATGGATCTGCCAGGACTCTGGCTTCGGGGGTCAATGGGGGTGTTGGGAACCAAGGGTGCGGTTAAGCAGCCATGCTTGGTATAAGAGGGAACACGTGCGGCCTGCAGGGGTCTTGACTTTTCCTGCCTTCCATGTGCACCTGGCATCCCAGCTCAGGCAGCATTAGGGTGGGACATACTGACCAATTAATCTCTATATTTCCCTCTTTCTCTTTGCTCCTCTTCTCAGTTCCTTTGTAAATAACTTTTCCCTGGGTGCCTGCCCCTGAGTCTTATCCTGGGCGTTGAGGATCCTGAGGACTCACATCCAGACCATCTAGTTCCCTGCCGGGTAGCCCTGGAACAATTCTGCTTGGGTTCCTGGGCTTGGGATGGCTTCCCGGGGACCTTGTCACCATTATCAGAAATTTGAAGGAAATTTGCAGAGGTTTCCCTTGTCCAGTTTTAACTGATTTCTAACATAGTTCCATGCAAATATGCAATACAAAGATACGATTCTCAAAAAATAACCTCGGGGCTGACAGACTAGCTGTCCTGTCAGAACCTTAGTGTCCTGCCTGGAAGGGGTGCTCAGAATTGTTCTTTTTGCTTGGTTTCCCCCCAGTGTGCTTATTTATATTCTTTGTGTTTTAAAAATACATTTAATAATTTAGAAGCAACAAGGAAAACATTGTTACATAAGAACTGAAAATATTTGCATGTCAAAAAACAAAAATTAAAACGACTAACATTACATCTGGAAAATACTTAGAACTTAAATCACAGTAATAACAAAGAGCTATTATCCCTAATATGTAAATCTCTGTAGAGTTTTCCAAAATCACAGGAGGAAGAAAACCCTAGAGATAAATGAGCCAAGAAATGAATAGACAATTCACAGTAAAAGAAAAAGAATCTTAATTGTGTGAAAAGACACATAACCTTGCTGATAGGAGGAAGGTAAATTAAAAGCTTCTTTAGTCTAAACCTTAGGACCAAGTTATAACAAGGAAGCTTTTTAAAATAAGCAACATGAGCAAAACAACAGCTTTCAAGACAGTGGACATCAGGCAATGAAGGACAGTGACCCGGTGAAGGACAGTGACTGGAGAAATGCAAACCCTGGAGGTGAGTCGGCCTCGAGAGGCTTTTCAGGTGGCTGCAGGAGGGAACCCAGGGGCTCGCCAGGTTTAGGGGACAGAGCTAAGAGCTCAGAGTGCCCAGGGATTGCTGGGCGGGTCCTAGAGAGAACCCAGGACTCCGGGTTCTCCCAGGTCAACCCTTGCCATTCACTGGAGTCGAGTCAGCAAATGGAGGTGAGGAAACTTGTTGAGGCCAGAGAAAGCGCTGCCCCAAGGATGACAGGGAACAGCATGCCTCGCTCAAGCAGGCTGGGAACACTCTGTTTCCTACCAGCGCCAAACCTCGTCATTCAGAAACTAACTGCAAAGAAATCGTACTGCAACAGGGAGGAATAATCAGCCTAAACATGGCCGTAGTCCACCTCGTAAACCTAAAACCAGAGTGAAAAAGATTGAAATATTTTGAAGAACTTTACTGTGCCCAAGAGCATGGCTCAAAGACATTTGTAGGAACATGCCCTGATAAGCTAAAATGACCGGCACCAATCGAGCGATTCCGGGTGTGCAAGAAGCAGGAACGTGCTGCAAACAGAGAGGGGGAGACGTCAGCTGGGCTTAACCCAGAGCTGACTGTGCCATCTGCTTTCACGAACACATTCACTAGAAGGAAATTCATAATTTATACTTTATAATGCAAACTGCCTAAATTAGAAAAGAAGAAAGATCTTGTCTATGACTTCAGATTCCCCCTTAAGAAACTAGAGAATAAAAAAGAGCAAATTAAGCCTGAAATAAGTTGAATAAAGGAAATAAGGAAGATAAGAGATCAATGGGGATAAAAGATAAAATCAAATGAAATAATGGCATATTTATTTATTTGTTTTTATTTATACAAGAGCCAGGTTCAGTCCAGATGTGCGGGAGGGTGAGAGGATTCACCACAGACAGAGTGGGGAACAGAACAGGCAGAATGATGAAATACACTGCTGAGGGGAACAGTGGGCAAGACAGGAGAAGTCTGTTTGCCATGTGGGTTGCTCCAAGGCCAGTGGGGATCGAACTGGCGCTGCAGAGGCTATGAACAGCTTCACAGCGCGGCGCTCAACCGCCCGCGCCACCAGGGAGGCCCTAATGGTATTTTTAAAAGATCCATAAAATTGATAAGCCCCTAGGCAGGCTGACAGGAAAAAATAATTAAAGGCACAGATGATCGAGGTCAGGGTGGAAGCAGTGATGTCACCACAGATTTGACATAAACTGAAAATATAATACGGGACTATCAGGAACTGCTTGTGTCCATAAATCACACAACTTGATGAAAAGGAAAACTCCTTGAAGAGATAAACCAGGAGCGTTTAAGAGAAACAGGTAACCGTGTGTTTTATATAGTTAAAGAAATGAGAGGCTTAGTTAAATAATGAAAACTCCAGGAGCCAACACTCCTGTTGAACTTGACCAAATATTTAAGAAAGAAAGAATTCTAATCACCCCCGCCTCCCCGGTGGCGCAGCGGTTGAGCGCTGGGTTGCGAAGCTGCCCGCAGCCTCTGCAGCGCCGGTTCGATCCCCGGCTGCTCCCCGGCCACCAGAGGAGGGTCCCACATGGCGCGCAGACCTCTCCTGCCGCCCGCTGCTCCCCTCAGCAGTGTACTTCGGTCCTTCTGCCTGCTCTGCTCCCCGCTCTGGCTCTGGTGAATTCTCTCACCCTCCCGCGCTTCTGACTGTACCCAGTGCTTATATAAATAAACAAACAAACAATAAATAAATAAATACATGCCTCTTTAAAAAAAAAAAAAGAATTCTAATCACCCCCACACTTTTAGAAAAGTGAAGGAAGGACACGCTTTCCAACTCACTTTACAAGGCCAGCAATAGCTGATTCCCAAGCCAGAAAGCCATTGCGAGGACACCACAGATCCGTATTCCTCAAGAACTTGAATGCAAAAGATCTTAACAAGGTGTCAGCAAATAGAAACCAATTTTGTGTTTTAAAAAGATAGTATGTCCGTTTTAAAAAGTTAGTAAAACTGCCTTATTCAACAATGCCATGACTGTCTAGAGAGAAAATCTATGGAACCCACCAAAAGGCCACTGAACATTACAGAGGAAGTTTATCAAACTTGCAGGATGCAATTAAATATTGTATTTCTATATACTATTGTGAGAAAAAACAAAATTAATATTTTTGAATGTTATGTAATTCACAATAGTGTTAAGAAAGTTAATACTTATGGATAAATCTGACAAAAGTACACTGAAAACTAAAATGTTGCTGAGAGAAATGAATGAAGACTTAAATAAATGGGAGCAGTGCTGAATTTGGAGTCCGAGGATTCTGTATCATTTCGATGTAAATCCTCCCTCAATTGCCCTGGAGATGACACACAATCCGAGTCACACAGCTTTTTGATAGAAATTGACAAGTAATTCTGAAATGTGTATGGGAATTCAAAGGACCTTTGTGGTAAAAAAAAAAAAAAAAATCTGGTAAAAGAGCAATAAATTCGTTTTGTAGGCCCTACCTGCCTTATGACAGAAAAGCTATTGTTATCGAGAAACTATTATTGGTGTCAAAATAAGTTGAAGGAACAGAATAGAAAGCCCAGAAGGGGCCTCACTTTGGAAAATGTGTATAACTGATTTTTGGCAAAGGTGTAGAGAAAGAATAGCCTTTTCAAAAAAATGAGGCTGTAACAATTGGCCATGCATATGGGGGAGAAAAGAATTTTGATCCATAGCTTGCACTATATACAAAAAATCTTCACGAAGTATCAACATTGAAGCGTAAAACTGTTAGAGTTATGGGTCTATCTGGGTGTACATATCTCCATACACACACATACACCTGTTGCCTCTGAATATGCACACTATGTCGTGCATTTATAAAATGCTTTGAGCATAAAACAGGAAAAATCTTCTAGAAGAAAACAGGAAAAACCTTTTGTGACCTTGGGTTGAGCAAAGAGTACTTAGATACTAAAAGCACAAAAGCACAAATCAAAAGAAAAAGCTGACCAATTGGACTTTATCAAGATTAGTGAGTTCTGCTCTTCCAAAGATGCTGTGAAGAAATGAGAGGGCAAGCTGCAAAATGAGAGAAAATATTTGCCAGGCATATATTTGAAAAGGGATTCATAGCCAGAAAATATAATAAAGTCTCAAAACTCAAAAATAAAAAGCAACCCAATAAAAATGCATAGAAGATTTGCCAGATGCTTCACCAAATAAGATGCATGTTTGGCAAATGCGCCTTCGAACACTGACTATATCACAGTGAGAAATCGTTGTTCACCTAATCGAGTAACTAGAACTGGGAAGACTAGAGACGGCCCCTCCTGGTCTAGGTGTGAGTGTGGAGGCTGCTCATGGGGATGCGAGCTGGTGCAGCTGCTCTGGGAAGTAGCTCGACAGACTCTTAGGCTGAACCTAACTTGCGTGATCCAGACTTTCCCTCACAGACACCTACCTACTCAGGAGCGACGAGAGCCCACGTCCTTGCCAAGCCCAGGAATGGATGTCCTCTGCTCCCTCTGTCGTAGCCAGCTCAGGCTTCCGTCAGCACGAGATTGCATAAAAATGTGTGCAGCTGGGCCAGGTCTGCCCAGCGCGGAACAAGGACTCTCTGTAGACGCGCCCTGCGGCAAGGATGCAACGCAGGATGGCGTTTATTGTGAGACAGTAAAGAAAAAGAGAATCGATGCTGTTTGATGCTATTTATAGAGGATGCTTTAAATGCAAATGAATCTGCAAAGATAGAATAGGTGAGTGGGTACCAGCGGGTGGCTTCGAGGGGTACATCCCAGACACCAGAAAACCCCCCTAGGGTGGCTACGCGCACACTCTGGATTACGGGGATCGTTTAAGGCGGTGTCCATACTTCCAAATGCATGACAGTGGACATTTTAACTCTATGCAATTTATTAATGTTAATTATACCTCAATACAGTTTTTCAAAACTCCCTTCCTATGGAATTTGCACCCAGCAGATCGACAAAGTCCTGAGACTGGGGCTGACTGGCCGCTGGCGCGGCTGTGGGGCGGCCGGGACGCGCGCCCATTCCCCTCACTGCACGCTCCTCCTGCTAATGAATTTTTAAATTTTAATTTTAGCTACTCCAGCTGCTCTGCCCTCTCCTGGCGGCGGGGCTAGACTCGCGGTAAGACTCTCTGGGACGAGACAGACTTAGGCGAGGAACCAGCCCGTGAGCACGACGTGACCCTCTTCATGCCGTCCTTTGTGCTTTTCCCATTGGCTCGACGACTTCGAACTGAGTGTCTGTAGCTGGCAGGGACCGGCCGGCGTGGGGGGCAGCTGTGGTGAAGCCCAGGTCTCCTCCCAGAGCCGGCCCCAGCTCCTTGCACAGACAGTAAACAGCCGGCCAGGCAAGCCAGGTAAAGGGGACCGTGTCAGGTGATGAGGAGGGGCCTGGGGGGGGGGGCTGTGATTTCAGAGCAGCCTGAGGCCTCCGGGAAGGTGCCCTGGGAGTGGACATCTGAAAGCAAGGGCCTTGGGAGGCCACGGAGGGGCCTCGGGAGACCCTGGCGGGCTGGCGTGACTCCGTCAGACTGTGTTGTCTCTGCCCTTTGGCCACGCCGGGAACAGCTCCGGCGTCCTCCTCAGCCCCCCGCAGGCCACAGAATGCAGGCAAGTCACCCAGCACCTTTGTTCTTTAAAGATTCAATTTGTAATTTATTTGATAAACACATTTCACCTGTGGAGCAACAAGTGGTTGGAGGGACTATTTTTCATCCTTTTGGGGAGGTGGTAGCTTGGGGTTTTCTCCCCTTTGCATAAAGCTGATGTTATTTGTGAGTTGTTTGCACAGCTGTATGAACTGGGGGGCCCATCTGCACCCCTCCATCCAAGCTCCGCTGTCAATACCCTCTCACCTTCCGTCCTCCCGCCTTCCCTCTGCCCTCCGGCAGCCATATGCTTGTCATAGAGACAAAGGATTCTTTTCTGCTGGGTCTTGTCAGATTGTTTTCTTCAGTTGTTCATGTTCCGCAAGTGAGCGAGGCCGTCCAGGAACCATCTTCCACCTCCTGGCTTACCTCACTGAGCATCACCCCCTCAGGTCATCCGCTTTATCCCAACGGCGCTGTCTCTTCAGAGAGCCGAGTGGTGCTGCACTGGCTGTGAACACGATTCCTCCCCGCTCATCCCGCACGGGCACGGAGCTTGGCTCCACGACGTGGCAGTGCTGGGTCATGCTGCAGAGGACTCAGGTGGGCCTGAGTCTTTTCACACCAGCCTTTCCACGGTCTTCGGGAACACACCTGCGTGTGGTGCTGCTGGGTCACATGGCAACTCCATTTTTATTTTTTGAGGGTTCCTCTTGCTGTTTGTGCCACGTAAGCTTGGAGCCCAGGGTTGGGGAGCTCAGGCAGGATGAGCTTCTGGCTAATCAAGATCTCGGCACCCCCATTCCTGGGACTAGATACTCTCTTGTCTTGTTGCCTCAGGACACATTTCCCAGAAGGTGTCCCTGGTGAGTGACACCGACTGTGCTGCAGTGAAAACATAGTGTGGCTTCTGGCCCATAGGGAAACCCCAGTCTGAGTTTATGCCACCCCTCTGCTGGCAGCCCCATGAGACCTGCACGCCCTGCTTGGTCCTCTGGCCTCAGGGGGGCACCATGCCCTCCAGGACATTTACCTGGGCTGCTCCCCAGATGGTGCTTCTTGTCAGTGGCACTGGTCAGGCCTGACCAGAGCCCACTCTCTGGGCAGAGAGTGCCTCCCTAAGGGCTTCCAGGCCGCCACTCACCACCCTTGTGCAATGGTCATTCATGCGCTCTCTCAGTCACCAGACAGATGTTCACTGAATATCCATGTGTCAGCAAACAACCGTGCATATCAGTGGCTGAAGGGACAAACAAGCAGTGACTCCATTTGCAGAACAGGAGGCCAGGAGAGAGCTTGGGCCTCAGGGGCTGACTGCCCGGCAGGCGGGAGCCTGGCACTGGGATTTGCTCGGCAGGTGAGCGGAGGCCGCTATTTAGTTCCTCTGAGCCCTCGTGTCCTCGTGTGTAGTGAGAGTAGAAACATCTACTTCTGGCTGCCAGGAGTTCTGAGCAGTAAGTGAGTGTCTGTGTGACAGCTGGGTTACTCTGCTCGTCTCCTTTCTCCTGCTCTCCGCCTCAAGTGGGCATGACAACTGGAGGGGCAGCGCCATCTTGGAGGCATTGGGCATCCTTGGGTTGGAAGCCCCAGGCCCGGTGGCTGGGCAGGAAGGGCATTGCTGGGTCAGGGAGCTCCGTCCCTGCCCGCGCCACCCTCACATATGTTGTGTGCGTGGGAGAAAGTTAGATTTCTGTGTTACTTCAATCACTAATATCTAGGTCTCTTCTCTGACAACAAAACTCAATCTCGGCAGAAACTCTTGACTACTCACCCCTCATATCCACCTCCCCCCGCACAGTGTCGTGACTGACAAGAAGAGCTGATTTTATAATTTAATATTGTTATGTGGAGTGATTTTAGATGCTCTGAAACCAGGAATATGATGAGGAGGGAAATTATTGAAATGAGTGTCTTTATAGCAAATCTCTGATTTTAGATGTTATCCTTATTCTCTTATCTGATTACAAAGGCGATAGAGATTCAATTTAACAAAACTGGAAGCTACTGAAAAACATAAAGGCAAAATCAAAGAAAATCGCCTGTAATCAGTTCTCCAGGGGCAAGCATTTTAACATTCTGCTTAACTTTCTTCAAGTTATTTTTTATTTCTATGTATTTGAAAACAAGGATTCTTCCTTCCTCCCTTTCTTTTTCCTACCCTCTTCCCCTTCTTTCCTGCTTTCACTACTTCAGTTACTGAACAGATGTTTCCTGAATATGAAAGTCATCTCCTTTAACTGCATTTTTTTACTTACCTATTTGCTAAAGCTCTCCCGTTTCATTAAACATCCGTGTAACTAAATAACAGCAATAAAAGAGGGTAGAACGTTTGATGTTATACTATCATGGTAGCATCAATAACACAAAATGACCAGCTTTATTTATTAAGCCCCTGATAGGTGCCAGGCCCTGGCAGCTGCCTATTTCCCAAAGTCTGAGAATGCTGCTGTGCTGTTGTATTTTGGGCAATTCTCTAGTTGTTTAAGTGGAAGCTTAAATTCAGTCTCTGTTACTCTATCATGGCCAAAAGCCCTTTAATATTATCTTAAAGCAAATCCCAGACATCACATAATTTCGTCCATAAATATTTTAGTATGTTTTTCCAAAAGATAAGAAGTCTTTCTCTTTCTTTTTGCATAACTATGATACAAGCCAATTATTATCTCGAAAAAAGTTATATGAAGGAAATGTAATTAAAATGCACTATGTGGCGCAAATTCAAATACAATTTCGTGAGCGACAATACTGCAAATGCTGACTATTTGGCTTAAAGGTGGGCGTCAGTTGTATTGCATAACTGGAAAGAGGTGTGCTGTACATGTCAGTCTGTAAGAGAACTGATTCTTCACCTCCTGCATAGACGGTCAGCCTATATTGTGTATAATAAAGCACTGAGAAGTTGCAGAGCAAATAACAAATCAAAGACTGAAAATCCAAATAGCAATTTGGTAAATTGAGGCACAAGTACAGCCATAGTGATAAATACATTAAATATAATGGTTTAAACACCCCAGTTAAAAGGCAGAGATTGTTAGCATCACCCCCACGGCCTATCAGGAAATTATGGGAACCGTGACAGCCAATCTCCTGAGGTCGGAGGGGAGCAAATGAAGTTGGGGTGCCCTAAAATAAGAAAGGAGACGGGAATGCCACTGGTAGGTGAGAAGTGGTGATCGCCACATACACCGAGACTGGGAAACTCACTCTACATCTTACCATTGTCGGAAGAGAATAGTTTCTCCTCTGCCTGGCCTTTTTGAGGGTTAGAAAAGTTGAGATAAAACTTCAAGTGGTTTGTCTGACCCAGAGAAGGCAAGCTCAGAAGTAATGGTCCTGGAGATGGTGGTGTGATGGTTGCTGTAGGCAAATGAAATGGAGGCCAGTGAAGCAAGGACACCCACAAAGAAGCAGCCGAACTGGAGCTGAGCCTTGGGGGACAGAAACCAATGAAAACCCAACACCGCTTCTCCTTCCATTCCATCCTCTATGTGGCTTTCAAGAACCTTAAGCAACTTGCAAGAGCATCCCAGTTAACACTTACTGTGCGTCCCCCTGTGCCTGGCACATCCCAGCATCATTCATTCTATCACAGGCCAAGAAATGGGTCCACAGAAGGCAGCGGCCTCCCCGGGGCCACAGGGTAAGTGGCAGATGCTGGGGCAGTCCCAGACCTCCCGTACTCTTTGGATCTCATTGCTACTCAGTGGCTGCTCAGGAAGTAAAGCAAGAGCTTCCTCTGCAGAATAAGGTCTTGCAGGCAATGGGTCGTTGGAGGTCTTCCAGCAGACATGGCTTCCATTGAGACAAATTGACTGGAATCAGCCCGGAGGGAGAGACTGCTGAGTCCACCCAGGCCTGCAGGAATGGCGGGAAGGGGGACAGGCCGATGTGCAGGTGGACAGAGCTCGGCCAGCAGGATCTGTTATTACAGCTGGAGGCTGAGAAGCAAGATCCTCAGTTTATAGGTTTCAGATGTGGTGCCATCTGCTCAGAGGGGCACAGCCATGGGGGAATGGGTTTTACGGAAGCTGGTGAGTTCTGCACGTGAAGATGAGGCCCTGTGAGGTGTCCAGGAGGTGCCTGACAATTGCAGATATGAAATCTGGAGCCCAAGAAGCCCAGCCCCGTCTGGAGATGAAGATTTGGGAGTCAGGAGCATAAAGCTGTTCCCAAACATCCCCAGGCACGTGGGACCTCGCCCCCAAAGCCCACAGCTTGCTCTTTGTGCAAGTCTTATCCCTTACATTCATGTGTCTGTCATCTGTCAACGCAATGAGACCAAACTCTCAGAAGACAGAATCCAATTTTCTCGACATCGCCCAGCTGGTCAGTCCTGCATGGGGTGAGTCATCATCTAAGCTTGAGCTCACGTCTCTCGGTCAGGCTCGGACCTCCGCCTCCGTGGCAAAGCAGGGGCCAGGTCTTGATGGCGCCGTTATCCAGGGTAGGCCCGGCCCCTGCTTCGCCACGGAGGCTGGGGTTCTTAGCTTGCTCCGAAGCTGTAGCCCTGGGACTTGAATCCAATCTACCCATTTCCAGAAGCACAGGCTTCCTCGGCACATCGTCACCATGTTTCTGTGCAGTGAGTTGCAGAAGGCAAATCCATAGTGGGTCTTTCTCCGCCTGTTCCCACGGCGGGTCACTGTTATGCGCAGACGCTGTACAATGAGTAGCCTGGGGACGTCCTGGTGTTGCTAACAGCCTCTTCAATCAGCGCCAGCCCCTAATTTTCAGCTTTTTTTTTTTTTTTTGAAATCCTTATGTGCAATCTCCTTTCAACCATGCATTATTCTAGCAGAGTCCTTGAAGAAGCAGGCGGTCATCAGAGGGGCAGAGCGTCCCCTCCCTGGGGAGAGGGGGAGAGGTGGCCATCACACCTCCAAGTGCTGTCCAGGTCCCACTTCCCCGAATCCGCAGAACAAGGGCTTCTCCTCATCCTTCTGCTGGTGACGAAAAGGAAGTTGGGAAAGGTCAGGGGCTTCTCAAGACACACAGACACCTTCCCCTCCGCAATCAGGGCTCTTTCTCCGGCTTCCCTCTGCTCACCAGACCCGCTGATGGGAAGCGGCCCCTCCCCCGAGAGCTCGTGCCTGCGGGCTGCTGTGGGGAAGTGGCTGGGGCAATCTCAGGCGGCCCTGGAAGACGGCGACCCCCCGCAGAGGCCCAGCTCACCCCCGTGCACGAGGGCCCCTGCCGGCAAGACGAGGCCTCAGGTGACCCCTGATGACACGGGGTGTCTAAATCAGGGCAGAAAGGAGACACTGGGTTCAAAGCCAGAAATCCCCCCTCGTAGGGGCCATGACGGGGCCCGGACGTCACCTACAGTCTCGGAGTCTCAGCCTCCTCGGGGGTCAAGTGGGTCATGGCGCCCACTGCGCCGGGTCTCGGTGAGGTAGGAGACAGGCGCTCAGGTAGCTGGAGGGCCCAGCAGCCCCTCCCAGGAGCCTGTGCTTCCTGAGGCCCATCCCCCAGCAAAGTTTATGCAGGAACTGGTCCAGCCCCCGGGCTCACTGATGAGGGCCAGGGCCGGAGAAGCATGGAGACCCCCAAGGACCCCTGTGCACCTCGCTGGTCAGCATACGAGCACCCTGTGTCCGCGCTTGGGGCTCAGGCCGGGCCTGGCTGCCAGGCGCGTGGGTCCTGGGTCCGCCCCTCCTGGGGTCCCTGTCTCTGATCCCGCACACCCGCCTCTCCTTCCGAGGCCTCCCCCTTCCTCGCGGCTGAGAGGGGAAGGCAACTCTGACTTGCGGGCAGTGCCCCCCAGTGGCGGCACTTTCTGGCGCCTGGAACAAGAGGGCGAATCCTGCTGAGCCTGCCACGTCGCCCCAAGACGCAGAAACCATGAAGAATGACAGGCAGGTGCAAACAGCAGGAACGAGCCGCTGAGAAGGGCCTCGGGCACAAGGCGTTTATTTCTGAACGCTCCCTTGATAAAAACAAAACATGGAACAAACACAAAATGTGAGAACAGAGGTTGCTGCTAACGCAGTCCAGGTGGGGGCTGCGGGGTCTTCTCAGGTGACTGGAGGCAGGACTGAGGCGCTGGTGTCCCTCCGTCCTGTGACACTGAAGAGGCCGAGCCACCGGGAGCCACATGGCCAGAGAGAGCCGAGCTCTTGAAAGTCGGGGTGGCATTTCTGGGGGTGTTGGTCTTCTGCAGGTGCAAATTATATCTGCAAATTATCACCACATACATACCACACACACACAGCACACACACAGCACATACACCCCACACACAGCACACAGCACACACACTACGCACCACACGCACACTACACCACACGCACACACCACACTCCACAGCACACGCGCGCAGCACACACGGGGGCAGGAGAAAGTCACTCCTCCCGCTGCAGGCCCCGGGGGCTCCTCGGGCTAGTCCACGGCCGGGGCCCACTCGGCCTTCTTGGCGTTCAGGAAGCTCTTCTTCTTCTTCCTGGGAGGAAGGTGCAGCGAGATCTCCGGCTCCGCTGGGGTCCTGAATATGAAGAGCTTCTCGCCCGTGTGTAGCAGATCGATGGCTTCCGCCCCTACGACGGGCACGGGGGCCGGTTTGCCGACAGGCTCCAGGGTCAGGTGCGGCCAGCTGCCTTTTCCAGGGAGCGCCACCCTCTCTCCGAGGGGCAGGCATGTCTTCTTCAATATGCTGAGAAAGAACAGGTCCCCCCAGCGCGTGAGAACAGCTAGGGAGGGGCAGGGCCCGGCGCGCGAGTTCAGGGAAGCGCAGGGCCGCCCGGCCTCGCTAGCTGTCTCCTCCCCGCCCCTCTGCAGGGCCGGGAGGGGCGGGCAACAGGACAGAAGGGGCCCTGCAAACTACAGAGGCTGCATAAGGAATCTTTCTCCTTCAAATGATAATCCCATCTTAACAGCCAGGAGTGAAAATAAATATGGTAATTAAAGTGCTAATAAGGATGAGAACGTTCTCCTGCTGCGGCCTGTCTTCACCGATGAAACGGTCCACGTGGAGACAGGCTGTGGTGCAGGGCAGGAGTGTCCCTCCGTCTGGGGTCCACACCCCTCTGGCCCACAGCGCTGGGCTGCCCTGCCAGCCCCCGGCTACCCGTCCCTGCCAGCCCCAGCCTCCTGTCACCTCTCCTTCCTCCGGCGAGCCCACAGCATCTTCTCTGCTCCTCTGCTTCTCAGGTCTCCTCGAAGCTTGCTCTCCAAGTCGCGCCACCAGCCCTGGTGCTTCCTGAAGGCAGGCAGGGACGGTCATTCAGCCGAGGCCACGCCCACACCAAGTTAGGAGGAAAGAGGAGAATCTTCAAGTGACTCGTAAGCTCCACCCCTCTTGCTCGAACCCCTCAGTGCTGCTGTCCCCCATCCCGGCCTTCCTCGCTCCCACCACAGCCCTACAACCCCTCAGCTGCCTCCTTGCCCTTCTGAACCAGGAGCTGCTTCTCTAGGACCTGCTGTTAGAGGCCTGGCAGCCCCGGGCTCCTGGACACCCGCCCTGCCCCCTGGGGAGCCCGTGTGGACACTTCTCAGTGTGGTTCAGCTTCCCTGCCTCCCCGGGCCCCTCAAAACCTCCTCCGGTGTGTGGTCAGCCGGCTGCAGCCCCAGCCCCTCCTCCACATCCAGCACCTTTGCCACCGGGAGGAGCACCCTGCCCCCTGGGGAGGGCGTCCACCCAGCATCGTCCAGAATCACGGGAAAACGGCCCAGGCGAATGTCTAGTACCAGGGCCACGTTCCCACGCTGGCTCGGCCCCCAGTGGAACGAGAGAACTGGCGTCCACAGACGCGCTTTCAAGACCCGGGAGATGCTGTCTCCTGCCCCCGGCCTCTTTCAGAGCTTCTCAGAGGCAGCCGCCTGCACGCACCTGCTCCTGCCCAGGTCAGCCTGCTCCCCGGGGTCACTCTCTGCCATGTGGTCTGGATGCTTCTGGCTGATGGAGTCCGGCAGGGCCAGCAGCTCAGGCTGAGAGGCCGTGGGCAGTGCCACGCTGAGGAGCCGGCGCAGGGTGGCTGCCGGCACCATGGTCAGCCTGGACAGGTAGGACGCCAGCCGCAGCTCCTGGGGGGAGGGGGGATTCAGCCTGCGCACTCTGACCTCTGTGCTCAGCGTGCCACTGGGGTGCAGTCTCAGGAGATAAATATTCTAGTTGCTCAGTCTTGAAAACATGCCCCGGGCCACAGAGTGTCTAAAGCAATCTCTGGCCCAGCAGCCTGGCTGCCCGGCTGCCTCAGCGCCCTCCGACTGCCCGCAGCTCCTCACTACCACACCAGCCTGGCCTCAGCCCAGCCGCTGGTCACCGCCCTCCTCCCGCACACCTTCCTCTGGGGGCCACAGGCGTGGGGCTGAGGGGTCTGGCAGGCTCCGGGAACCACCGAACTGACCCTCAGCCACGAGCGACTGAATGGCCTCCAGGTGCCGGCCCTGAGCCGGGATTCTCTAATCCACCTCCATGCAGAGGAGTGGAAGCAGGATTTGCTCTCATGGGCGCTGACATGGCCCAGACTTCAGTGCCCACCCGTGTTCCTGGCAGGGCCTGCTCGGGCTGTGTTGGGCTGATTCCAGACAGGGACTCGGGAGGACGCTGGGTGACCATCCAGCTGCAGAACAGGAGGCGGCGGGCGATCGCCGCTGCTGCCGCAGACTGAAGTGCTCCACGCGCCGCCCCGGCAGGGCCCGCACAGCCCCGCAGCCACCCTGCTTGGGCGTGGGCCGTGGACGCGGGCAGGGCGGTGAGGCTGGCCCAGGGCACGCGCACGTCCTCACCTGGCTGTACAGGGTCACGAAGGCGTCGTTCTCCATCTTCTCCAGCAAGTCCTCCAGCGCGGCGCCGCCCTGCTGCTCCTCTCCCCAGCTAGGGCAAACGGGGAGCCGGTGAGGCCAGGCGAGCCCACTCGGATGTGCAGGGGTCCCCGAGAAGATCATCTGGCTATTTCCAGAACAGGAGTCCCCAGTCTAATCCGAATCAATTTTAAAGACCCACAAACAGTCAGCAGAGGCTTCCCGTCTGGGGGCGACAGCAGCAGCATGTCCCCCTAGGGAGAGGTCCTTGTGGCTGCGTGGGCATGTGGGACCCTACTTTGGAGACTCTCCTGGGACTCCTCACGGCTGTGGTGGAGAAGCCCGGGGTCGGGCTGGCCACCCCTGCTGTGCACCTGTGGGGACGGTGACCAGAACCCTCTCCTGAGGATGCCCCGGCTCTGGGCAGATGGGGGCACCGCCCCACAGGGGTCCCCATCACTCTTCCTGACGCCACACCCCCTCCCACCTAAACCACTGAGTCGACTGAAGTCAGCGGGACTGTGGGCCTGCTCCTTGCGGTTAGTACAGCCCAGCCTCCCCCTCAAACCCAGGTGACCAGCAGCTCTTTCCTCCAGGAAGCGGGGAGCAGTTGGATATCACACGCCCTGAGTCCCCTCGAGCCGCACCTCAGCTCACGCAGAGTCAGCCCCTCTGACCGGTCTTGATGTTTGCACAGACGAGCCTGAGCAGGGACACGAATCACCTGACCCTTCCCCCCGATGTGGCCTGTGACCTTCAACACACTCGAGCGCGTGCTTTCAACATCGGAGCCACACGTGGCGCGGGGCGTGCGGCTGCCCTGGCCCTAGCAGCGTGACGCTCACCGCGGGAGGGACGAGGCTGCTAAAAACTATGTTTTCCAAGAATTCTTAACGCCAGAGTCACGGCTGACTGTCTAATGCTAACTGGAAAAGAAGGCAGAGAACACGACCAGAGAAGACTGGGGGTCTGTCTTTTTCGGGATTTTACAAAAGCAGGACGTGCACCCCCCGTCCAGGTGGGGGCCAGGCCCGCAGGTGGGGGCCAGGCCTGCATGGCTGGGCCAGGAGGGTCGGGCTACAGGGAGCACCGGGCAGGGTAGGGGCTACACTGGGGGCTGGTGGGCCCCCCCAGGCTTCTTTTGCAACTTCCGTGAGTCTATCATTATTTCAGAATTAAAAGTTTAAAAAAAAAGTAGGTTCAGTAAGAAAGAGCTCAACGATGCTAACAAGACAGAGGAGAAAGAAGCTGCCAGCGAAGGAGGGTGCTGGACAGCCCGCAGCTCGCCGGAGGCCAGGGCCACAGCTCCACTGCCGGTGAGAGCCTGGGAAGTGGGGGACGCGCCCCTGAGTCTGAGAGGTCAGGAGCCCCCCCTGCACCCCAGCCTCGCTCACCCCTGCTGGTGCTGCTTCAGGCACTTCGGGCCCAGGCTCAGGGCCCGCTGCAGGACGGCGGAGACCTGCCTCTCCGAATCCACGGCGTCGGGCTCGTTGAGAAGGCAGGGCCCCTCGCCTGCCCACTGCTGCCCGCTGCTCAGGACCCGCTGCTGCCAGGCCGCCTCCTGGTGTGCCAGCTTGTCCTCCAGCTTCCTCTCCAGCTCCTGGAGCTCCTGCACGCGAAGGGGCGAGAGAAGCCGGGCAGCTCGGCCTGAGGCAGAAGCCGGCACCATCTGCTCCCGGCCCCACCCAGACAGCTCCTGCCACGGCCCGCATGGAGACAGTCCAGCAGAAGGTCTGCAGGCACACCGGCAGCCGGGTCACACGCCAGCCCTGCACCCAGGCCCCAGCCCACAGGACAGGGTTTCGGGGGGAGGCTGGGCCTCCACCTGCCAGTGTCCCCACAGAGCTGGTGAGGCACTTTCCCTTGCAAGCTCCAGTGAGCCTGGCTAGGAACGGGAAGGGGACACGTGCCTGCAGATTATCAGCTGCCCCCGACCTCGACCACACCCTGCACATGCACCTGCCACTTAGCACCAGGGGGATTCGAGACTCAGTTCTGGAAGTGTCCGAATGCCTCTCCCTGCGAGAGCTCAAGCAGGGGCTTGTTCCTCCTCTCCCCAGCAGGGGCAGCCCCAGCGGCCTGTTGGTGAGAAAGGCGCTCCCTGAAGGACCCTGCCCAGCTCTCCTCAGGTATCGTTGCAGGAATGGATTTATTTATCCTCCGAGAAACAGCACAAGGCAGGACTCTGTTGTCCCATTTGATGGCGTCTGAGTGGGTCTCCTGCAGCCGCAGCGCCTGGCGGGGAGGGCCCCGGTGCGGGCCCAGCTCCCAGCCGCGTCCCCAGCTGGCTTCGAGGGAGCTCCTGCGGGTGCCCATTTGCTCTCTCAGGTCTGGACTTACGGGAACAGCGACACGGGCAGCAAAAGTCAGAAATGAGAAAATTCAGGCTGAGCGGCCAGCGGGCGGGGAGGCGGAGGGAAGAGCGGGGAAGGCAGGGGCTCGGGTGGGCGGGGACACGCAGTGGACGGTGAGGGGCAGCCGGCGGGCACAGGCAGCCTGGGGTCACGGACCTGCTCCGAGTAGGCCCATCCTAATTAGATTTGCCCATCACTGCGCCCGGGCCCGCGGCTCAGCTATGCTCGCGAACGTCCAATTTCACAAACTGAGTCTAAATCTTTCATGAAATGAGGGGCACCGGAGACGCGTCCTTCGGAGTCGCTTCCCCCAGCGCACTTCCTTTCATGCTTTCTTAATTCTCCTGAATGTTTAACAGCTCGAAAGTCTGTTCCCGATGGGGAAGTGGTTTCCCTAGAATGTTCACACTGCAGAATCAGCCTAATATCTAGAGCAAGACAACAGGTTTGTCCTCCCTCCAAAGGCAAACCGAGAGACATCGGCGCGGCCGGCTCACAAGACAGCTCATCCACCTGCTGCGGCTGCTTCCGGGTCAGGCCAGGCGCTTCTGCTCTCAACCCACTAGACGGAAGCTCCCGGGCTCCTCCAGAGAGCCCCCAGGCAAGCTGAAAATGCAGATGCTGTGCCACCCGGTTTCCAACAGAAGCAAGGGGAGCCGGCGGCAGGAGAAGGGGTGCATGAATGGGGCGTGGGGGCCAGTCACTGGGTGCCCCGCTGCACCGTGACCAGCAACCTGCCGGCCCCCAGGAACCCGGGCGCACCTCAGTGCCAAGCCCCAGCCAGGGGACTGCCTGGGTTTGGGGCAAATTCTACAGAAAGTTCCCCCACTGTTCATTTTCTAAGGAGTTTTATTATCTTGGATGGATGTCCAGTGGGACACCTGGACTCTGCGGCTCTGGAAGGATCTCCTGAGGGTCTCCTCCGTCCCTCCCCTGCTCGGGGTCTCTGTCACTGTACATGTCGGTGTTACACCTGCCTCATCCGGCTGAAACCACCTGGTTGTGTTGCCTTAAAGCTCTTTGACAGGCGACCGCGTTAGGCGGGGGTGTGTTTTCATCCATCGTACATCTCTGTCCACCCACGAGCGGGACGGGGCTGTCCTTGTTTGTTCCCAGGTATTTCTTATACTGCTGTGTCAAGGCTATCTGAGCCTCCTACAATGAGTCGTTTTTCAAACTATCAAGAAGAATTTGTCTGTAAGATTGGGAAAATGTGTACCTCAAAGTTTACTGGACATGACTATAAAGCTATTATGGTTACGTTGTGTGTACCTGTGCACCTGCGTGTGTAATCTGGCGTGTAGGTGTGTCGTTGGATATAGAATGTGTATATTCATGCATATTTATGTGTATGTGCACATGTATACATGTGTATTTGTGTGTGCATGTGTATATGTGTGTGTGAGGTTTTTCAACTACTTTCGTGACAATGGGTTGATACAGACTTTCTGACTTAATTTTGGTGCTTTATATTTTTCTAAGATTTTTCTATTTCATTTCAGTTTTCAAATTCACCACGTAACGTGGAATTCTTTGATTTCTGAAAGATCCTATGCAGCTATCGTGCCACTGTTCACACTTCTGAGGTTATTTACTTGTTCCTTATCATCACTTTTGAAGGTCAACTTCATCAGAGATTTGTCAATTTTATTAGACTTTCTTTTAAAACAATTAAACTTTTCACACCTTTAATTCTCTCCATGGTGGTTTTGCTTTTAATTTTATTTACGCTAGTTTCTTTCTTCAACTTTCTACAGGGTCATTTGTAATTGTCCCTCTAACTTTCTCTATGATCTGAATCGTGAGCGCTTCTTCATTTCTAACAGAAGTTGCGGCATAAATTTCCCTCTCCCACCTGCAGTGGCCGAATCCCACCGATTTCAGTTGTCAACATTACGTGGCGTTTGTGTTCTATGTAGTTTTACTTTTCTATTATGATTTCTTTGATTCATGATTTATTCAGAAGTATGTTTTAAGACTTACAGAATATGAACTTTTTGGAATAATCTTTGAATAAACCGATTTAAGTCTAATTGTTCTTGTTCCAAAAGGCGGTAAAAGTAACACGGCAGCGTGAATTGTTTCTACCCGCCCTGTGTGTGGAGGACTTGAGCTCACGCTGCTGCTGCGCACGACAGTCAAGGCGGTGCTTGGTCCCTCTGGACTTTCGTGCTTCCTCTGCTCAACCAGTTAGCGGCTCTCAGGTGTGTTGAAACTTCCCACTGGGCCGGCAGATTTACCCAGCTCTCCCCGTCGTGCTATCAATTTTCTTTCCTCTGTTCCCTGTATGCAAATTTAGAACTGTTCCACATTGGCATGTTTAAGTCATTTTGTTACTCTCTTTAATTCTCTGACAATTTCATCCGTTATTATTGTATATTCCACACTGGGAATTCAGACAGCTCAAGTCTTTGGGGGGTTTAATCTTTTTCTGTTTCTCCTGTAGCGACGGCATCTTGTGCTGTTTTCTGTGCGATCATGAGCTTTCTAATTTTAATTGAAACTCCTACTTGATTGAACTTCATCTGGGGGAGTCCTGAGGTGACCCGATTGAGAATAATTTTCTTTGGCGAGGACTTGCTTTGCTTCAGCCAGAGGCCTGAGCAACCCCTAGCCTGGAGCTGTCCACGCGTGTCACCGTGCACCTCCCCGCTGCCCAGGAGGACGCCTTGGCTACAAGGTGATGGGCAGACCCCCGCGTGCAGCAGGGGCTTTTCCTAGTCCTAGCCCCCCACATTCATCCCCAAACCCCAGGGCCCCAGCCTCAGCACTGCCCCTGGACTGCTGCCTCTGGATTTGCTTTCCTCTCCTCCCTCCCTGCCTCAGCTCCCTCGGGGTGTCCTGGGCCCTGGAGGATGTCCTGTCTTCTCTCGCGAGCTCCAAGCATCAGCGAGGATGCTCATTTTCACCCGTCCAGCCTGGGGACGTCTCACGCTGTGATACCAACAATGCTCCCAGCTCCTTTCTCCCGGGAATTGGTGCAGGGCGCACAAAGCTTGCCGGGGAGAGAGCCTCGGATGCTGCAAAATCTAAGGCTATTCATCACCTCTTGAAAAAAATTATAGGAGCCCGCCCCCCTTCGCAAAGATCCCAAACACGACGTAGTGAGTTACAATGAAAGATGGACCCCATTTCTGGCCACCATCACTTCCTAGCTGTGGCGCTCGCGGAGAACTTGACCCGCCACGGCCCCCGGGTGAGAGCGGAGCACGGCAACGGAGCCCCATGACAGCGCGGCCCACGGCTAACTGATGTGAGGTACGGCAACCGGCATAATGGCACCGCGGCATAAGACTGCAACTTGTCATTAATCACGCCGAAATAACCGCCTTAAGACTCATGGTGAAGAGGGTTACTCGCGTTGCAAGGGAAGCAGGTCCAGCCACAGCGCTGGACCTGGGAGCTCAGCACAGGGCTGGGAGCTCAGCAAACCCGCGCTCCTTGTCCTCACTGTACGCCGTCATCCTGCTAACACACAAGGCAGGAAATTCCGAATCTACACAGAAAGGACCTGAACTTAGTCTTCCCCACGGTGCCTCCGACGCTTTGATTTTATGAATATACCTTTCACACCTCACGGAAACCACGTAGGAACAACAGCAATGATTTCCATTACGAGAGTAAGAAAACCTGGTACCCACGGCATCGAGCTCATTAGCTCATTTTCCAAGGCACTAGAAAGACACAGCAATGCTGCTGACCGAGATGGCCCAGCGTCAGAGATGTCGGCATTTAAACATCCCAAAGGACTGATCCCAGGGCGGCGGCACAGCGCAATCCTGGGCCTCAGCTGCAATGTGCTCCCACCTCATTGAGCTCACTGAGTTCCGAGGCGCAGGCAGGGCAGGTGAGCGGCACAGGCGGGGCAGGTAACTACTCATCTGACAGTGGGAGTCCAGTGCCTGCCCGGCGCGCCCCGGTGCCAGCCTGCACTCACCGGGTTGTGCGACTCTAGGATCTGGGCGCAAGCCGCCGGGGTCAGCGTCTCGGATGCGCTCAGCTCCTCCAGCAGCAGGTCCTGGGTGCTCAGGAGGGCGGTGTAGGCCCGCAGGGTCCTGGTCATCCTGGCCGCCTTCTGGAACTGCAGCGAGACCAGGGACTCCACGAAGCGGGCCTCCTGGGCCTCCAGCTGCTGCACTCTCTCCCCCCGCAGCTCTCCCCGGACCTGGGCAGACAGCAGAGACCTGTGTCCACACGCGTCCCATCTAAGTGCCTGTGGGGGCCGGTAGGCGAGGAGAGGGAGGGGACGCTGGACACCGGGAGAGAAATGGCACCACCAAGGGCAGGGAGGCAGGAGCGCACGGCCCCCAGGGAGGGAGGAAGCTTCAGACCAGAGCTGGGGGGAAAAGGGAAAAGGCCTGAGCTGGGTCCACCTGAGAGGGGTGTGTGTGTGTGTGTGTGTGTGTGTGTGTGTGTGTGTTGGGGGAGGTGAGAACACTGACGTGCAGAGCCCCCTCCTGGGGCGACCTGGAGGCCGGAAAGAGACGCCCCCCCACCCCCCGTGCAGACAGAGGACCAGGGGCCCCTGAGCTGCGCAGAGGCTGTTCTCCCTGGAGCTGGGAAGGGTCCTCCAGGGGTGGCTGAGGGGGCTGCTGGCCCTGGTTTGGGGACGCGCACTGGGTGTCACCTGCAGGGGTGAGGGCAGGAGGGGAAGCACGTATATCCCGGGGCAGGGGCAGGCGCCAAGCCCTCCGCGCACTGCAAGGGCAGGCGGACATTGGAAGGAAGGCGGCTCCAAAGCCTTTCTTCCTTGGAAAGCTTTATTTGTTCATTCCAGCATCATAAAATGTGCCTCTAGAGAGGGTTTTCATCCTGGTCTGAAAGAACTCCAGGGAAAAGACGCGGATTTGCATATCTATGAGGTATTAACGACAAGCTTCATTAGATATTCAAGCTATCTAAAGTAATACAAATTCTCTGCCAGACAAAGCCGCTAAATACTCCTGTTTTGAATGAGAAGTCTTCCCTGCCAGCGTCCTCAGCGCAGGTGCCTTTCAAGAGGGCCCCCCTCTCAGCCCCGCAAACTCCTGTAAAAGCAGAACAGCACCCCCCCAAGTCGCCCAGCAGAGTCTCTGGGACTCAGGAGCTCAAGCCCTCACCCCGCTCCTCGCCCAGGCTTGGGAATAAACAACCGGACAGACAGACGGATGCTCCGAGGCCCAAGGGCCAGCTGAGGGAGAACTAGACTGGAGAATGGGACACCCTTTGGGTGTCCAAAGGGAGACCAGCCCCAAAGAGCTGGCAGCCCCACCTCTTGCTCAGGGCGAGGGGGCTTCCTGCAGGCAGGCTGGCTGCAGAGAGGGGCCGTTGCTGGCATGCCACCCGCCATGAAGAGGGCGAGGGGCAGAGGCACCTGTGCCCTGAGCCTCGGGGCCATGTTTCCTTCTGTTTGTGGCCGATCTGTCCTCGGCAGAGGTGGCCGTGGCACTGGCTGTGTGGCCTAGAGCAGTCGCTTGCCCCCTCTGACTCCTTTTCAGAGGAAGTGAAAAGGAAGCAATAAAAAGCTAGGGGGCCAATTGGAGACACCCTCCGATACCTGATAAATAGCATCGGCCATTATTATTACCACTGTTATTATTTTCATTATCATTATTACAATTAGCTTAACAGTCTCTTGGATTGCAGGAAAAAAATTAAAATGAAGAGTTTGTAATGCTGGGGGTTTTCTTTTCGCCTTCAAAAACGTGTCTTCGTTACTACTTATTGAAACAGATGCACACTGCAGGAAATCCCAACGATGGAGATTCCTGGAGAAAGACACGTTTAAAACACACACGTGTTTTACTTTAGGATGCGGGGAGGGGCCGGCGCGCCGGGCGAGCCTCTCCGGCTCGGGGCTGGGCCTTCTCGTCTGTCAGGTGCAGGCGGCCCAGACGACGGCCTCTCTGCAGGGGTGGGGGCACGTGCAGAGGCCCCAGAAGCACTGGCCATATGACAAAAACCTAATGCCCACTAACTGAGGGCTGGTGAGAGCACCCACGGTGGGTCCACGCCAGAAAACGCTGTGTTGCTAAAGTATTGGAAACTTCGGGTTTCAGTGAAAAGCAGGGATGATAGACAGAGGCAGGCAGACGGGTGGAGGGTGGACGGAGGAACAGACAGATAAACGGACATGGGCAGGCAAAGATGAGACATGACAGACGGGCAGACAGACAGACAGGTGTAAAGAGACAACTAGGGAGGTATAGGTGGGCGGACAGATCCAATTCAAATGGTTGGAAGGAAGAAGGAGCCACCTCGCCCGCACCCCTCACGGCCACGTCATTTTGTTCATCTCCCTGGTGGCGCCATCGGTCCGCGACTCCATGGACTCGCTGCCTCTCCCCAGCTGGAGCGTGAGACCCGACGGCGGGGCCGCCGCCTGCCCTGCCGCCTCCCTGGCCCACCCGCGGCCGGGCCCCTGCCTCCCAGTGCCAGCGGGGTGAGCAGACAGCGGGACGCGTGTCCAGGTGAGAAAGGGAGCGAGGTGCGGGGGGGCGCACGTGGGAAGAACATGATGTTCAGGTAAGGCTTCGTGGAGGGCACACCTGAGGACAGGTGGGGACAAGATCCCCGGCTCCAGGTAAAGCAGAGGGGAGGAGGGGGCGCGGGACAGAACGCAGGTAAGCGGGAGCACAGGCAGGCCTGTGAGACAGTGCGGGCGCCGTGTCAGACCCACGGAGGAGCAAACAGCACCGTACAGCGAGCGCTGGGCTCCCGGCGCAGGCACGAGGCGCGTCGGCCCCTCCCCCCGCCAAGTGTGCGCCAGCGTGTGTCTGCCTTCGTGAACCCACGCCTCGCTGACCAGGCTGCCCCCCCGAGCTGCTGGGAATGGCGCTGGCAGGCTGCTGGGGGGCGGGGGGCGCCGGAAGGAGCAGCACAGTTAACAAGGTGGGCCTGGAGGAGCCGGGAGGCAGGAGGGGGGAGGGTCCAGACAGGAGCAGGCCTGCTGGTGAACACAGGGCCTGGGTGGGACGATGGAGGCGCCGCACGCTGTGTGCCTGCAGGGGGGCCGCTGCCAGCCCCCCGTGCACGGAGAGCCTCAGACGAGGCAGAGACACTGACCTTCTCCACCAGGTCTTCGGGGGCCTGCTCCTCAAAGAGCTGGATCTTATCCTCGATGCTCTTCTTCAAAAGGTCGATCTTGCTTTTGCTCTTGGAGCGCGACTTCCTGGCCTTGGGCGGATGCTGTAGGGGTGAGAGCACGGCCCACGCGTGACCCCCCGGCTCCCAGGAGGCGCCCACAGCCCCGGCACACGGGCACAGAGCGCGAGGAAGGAGCCGTCCCCGGAGCTCGTCTGAGGGCCTCGGGCCGCCGCTGCCCTCCATGAAGACCTGGGCAAGGGCTGGTTCGGAGAGCGGGTCCTCTGTCCGCGAGCCGGGACCCGGGACGGGGGAGGACAAGGACCCCGCCAAGCGGGGCCCCAGGGAGAGTCTGGTCTTGACTGAGCAGGGGCGGCTCGGGGCAAACAGCACCAAGCTGTCAGCCCTCAGGCCCCGCTCCTGAGCCATCTGAGCCTCTACAGCCCCGAGAGGACCCCCGGCTGTGGCCGAGGGGGCAGCTGGGGCTGCGGGCAGCCATGCTCATGGCCATCAAGGGGCAGCGCGAGGACAGGGCTGTGGGCGCCAGTGTCCACCATTGACCTTGGCGGTTCCAGAACAGCTGGTGCAGCCTTGGCCGGGGCGGGGAGAGTGGGCGAGGTGAACGCGGTGGGCCATGGGCCGGACCCTGCAGGGACAGCGCGGAGACACCCCTGCCTCCGGGGGACCACTGAAGCCCACCTACCTGCAGCTCCGGGGCCGCCAGGGCTTTGTCCAGCTGCAGACACTCCGCCTCCCGCCACGCTGCCAGAAACTGCTGCAGCAAGACCTGGGCCCGGATTTTGGGGAGGGCCAAGCTCCTGTCCATCTGGGAGAAGCAGCCGTGGACCTCCTGCCGCGCCCTGAGTGACTCCTCCTCGGACAGGGAGAGAGGCGAGGAGCAGAGCTTCCTGGAGGGGCAACAAGCACCAGCTCTCACCGCGGGTCGTGGCTGGGAGGCTGGCGGCCAGCGCAGACCCAGGACAGGCCGGGGCATCCTCTCCCAGTCACGCTCGTCCCACGGCATCTCCTGGGCGCCCTTCGTCCCGCACGCCCGGGCGGCCCTGGGAACGCACCTGAGCGATGGCCCATGTGCAGGTTTGTGGGCGCCAACAGGCCGTCCAGCCTTCTCGACTGGCTTTAGAGACAGACACGCAAACCAAGGGGTGTACGGGGCGGGTGAGCAGCACGCGTAAGTCAGAGCCAGTGGCCCCAAGGAGGGGGCACGGCCCCGGGGCTCAGGCCATGCTGGGTCTTAATGGTGGGTCACAGCCTTCGCTGGAGAAAGCCACCCCACGCCGGCCACCGCTGGTGGCTGACCCTGCCCCCCAAGAGACATGTCCACGTCCCCCGCTACTTGTGCATGTAACCTATTTGGAAATAGGGTCTTTGCAGAGGTGATCAAGGAGTTATGTTAGGGACTATGAGGTCATGCGGGAGTTGGGGGGCCCTTGATTCAACGCGACCCTCTCCTTACAAGAGAAGTCACAGACACCGGGGGGATGGCAGAAACCGGAGCGAGGCAGCTGCAGGGCAGCAACTACAGCAACACGCAAGGCCAGACCCTTCCAGAGCCTGCGGGGGACCCCAGAGATCCGACATCCGGTCTCCAAAACAGGAGGGCTGCACTTCCGTTATTGAACCCCCTCCCCACTTTTTGGCCGTGCCAGGAACAGATACATGCGCCTACGTCACCCCTAATCCTTGTGGCGGCTCAGTGGTCACTTTGCAGAGGAGGAAGCAGAGGCGCGTTCCCCTTCGCCTCTCTGGAAGGGCCCACAACCTACACTACCAGAGAGAGAGGCCTCCTAGGGCCCAGCCGCCCAAGAGCAGTAAGGAGAAGCTTACCTCTCCTTCCGAGCAGAGCCTCCTCCCTCGGGAGGAGCAAACAAGGAGAGGGTTTTTCTCTTCCTTCCAGCTTTGGGTAATGTGTAGACAGACACACATTGCTCAGTTATTCATTCAACAAACATTCCCTACAGACGAAGTCATTGGTTGTTCTGGCAACGCCCGAGCAACAGACCACGTAAAATGTGCTTTGTGGCTGCTTTAAAATTCAGAACTGCCTGCTGGGCCCCTCCTGAATTACCCTCCTGGGTCTCACCAGGATGTGGGGCTGAGCACCAGCTGGGAGGTTCTGCATGGAGACAGGACCGTCAGGGCTGGTGTGGGTCCCAGTCAGATGGTCTGACGCCCCCAAGCACACCTGCCAGAACCCCTGGCTTGGGTTCCTCACTCCACAGAGCCACCAATAATTCCGAAGCACCACAGAAACCTCAGATTTCCTCTCGGAGGACCTCTGTCCCCTGTGCCTGCTGGTTGCCGGGAGCCCTCCGGTGAAGGCACTCCGGTGAGGCTAAGGCGTTACTCTTGCCCATCGTCAGACTGGACGGGCTCTGGGTGGTCCCATCTTAATTCTCTACTACGGAGACACCAAGAAAATACAGAAAAATGGGACGTGGCACCCCTGAAATTCAGGCAGGAGTTCAGGAAACAAAGACACTTTCCCTGACAAGTGTGCGTCCTCATTGTTGCTGCTCCATCGCCAGGTTCACAGCAGCTCCATCCCGCTTGAAATTAGGAAGCTCATAAAAATGTGCTTCAAAACCACTGTGCAAAGGCGTGTTTACACAATCCCTCGGGGATGAGGCTGCAAGCTCCGAATCCTAAACCAGCGAGCAGACAGGCAGAGCCACACGGTGCGCATCACTGGCCGGCCCTCTTTAACCCTTAGAAAAATCAAAGCGTTTCCTGGCAGCAAAGTGCGATTTCTCTTTTCCTGTTGAATAACTAAATCACTAACGCCCCCTGAAAAATGGATCCCAGTGAAACTGGATGACCTGGCCCTGCGGAAGCGGGAATGTCAGGTCTAGTCACATGCTCCGAGAGTCCCAGGCGCCCTGGGTGGGGCAGAGGCTTTGCGGATATAGATTGAGCACAATTCCCGCCCAGAACAAGGGCGGGAGCAAGAAGCGGCATTTAAGGATCTGGTGTTTATGGACTTGGAGACGACAGCGTCGTTTGGTCAAGAAAACAAACAGTAACACATTGGGGAGAGGGGACGGACGCGTAAGAGGGGCAGAGAAGAAGGAGCCAGGGGTCATGGAATCTAAACCGGAGCCATCTCCTCCCCTCTGCAAAACCTGGTCCCCTCCTCCGGGGCAGTGAGCCCTGCTCCCTGGGCGCTCACCCAGGGGCAGGTGCGGCCAGAAGAAGCTCTGCTCTGTGTCCCTCTTGGAAGGATCCAAGAGGTAAGTCTCAGCACTGTGAAGCTGTCCACAGCCTCTGCAGCACGAGTTCGATCCCCGGCCAGGGAGCACCCACAGGGCACAGCAGACCTCTCCTGTCTCCCCGCTGCTCCCCTCAGCAGTGTGTTTCAGTCAGTCTGCCTGTTCTGCTCCCCACCTGTCTCTGGTGAGTCCTCTCACCCCCCTGTACCTCTGGCCTGTACCCCAGCTCTTGTGTGCATAAATAAATCTTAAAAAAAGGGGGGCCCAAGAGGAGCACAGCGTGGGTGTGGCCGGGGCCCCGAGGTCCCGCAGACAGCACAACGGAGTGACAGAGGCTGCAGCGGACGGAGCAGACACAAGCCCCACGCCCCTCCCGACTCCAGCTCTGCCCCAACATCCCCTCCCACACCTCGGGGAGAACATGCCTGCGGGGTGCAACTGTCTCTAACAAAAAGAGCTACAGGTGTGGAATTTAAATTGCAGCTGAGGTTGAAATCACACCCGGAGTACCTTCCCCAAGGAAAGGATGCTGAAAGGGTCTGGGTGATGCATGTTTGCTGGAGGGAGTTCTTGCAGGATTTGGTGTTCAAGGAAAAGCTCCCTCGACTGGCCAGAACCCACCGGCTAACAGGACGGAGGCGCCACGTCACTGCCGAGAGGCAGCTGTCACCCGGCCCCGGTTCCCCCACACCCTGTGGTGTCACTGGGTTTTTGCATTGTTCCTTCTGGCCACCTGATCGGGCCCCCAGTCCACACCCAGACAAGGCCCAGGACTTCCGCTCGGGCCTCTCCGCCCTCGGCCTCCATCTCTCAGAGATGCCCCAGCACCGGCTGCCCTCTGGCTCCTGGCACCGGGCGGGCGGCTGGCGACATGGAGCCGGCCTCCACCCACAGTCTGCCGTCACCCTCCCGCGTGCTGCTCTCCCGACGCCCGGGCCTCCCGGCACAGGAACGGCCACACAGGGCCCGGCATCCCCGCTCTCCGAGGGCCGGGCTGGGTCAGGTGAAGGCATTTTCCTCTCTTCCCTCATCAGCACCGCGAAGATGGCGTTTGCCAGACACGGCTGACCCCTGACCGAGAGCCGCTGCTCGCCTTGCCCCTCTTGTTTTCGAACAGCTGCCCTCCATCAACACTGGGGGACACCCCTCGAGTCCAGGAAGAGAATCCCAACTGGTCGAAGGCACAGACGGTAAGTTGTGCCCACGGACCAGGTCCAGCCCGCTGGCCAGCGTGGGGCCCTCCAGGGCCAGCCCCAGCAGCCACCGGGCCAAGCTGGTCTCGGTCATGGGGCTTTTGGGCCCCGTGGGTCAGCGTCTCACTGGGACTCAGGGGCCGCAAGAAGCAGTAGAGACGTGGGGCCCCTGCAGAGGGGCCCCGGAGCCCTCCCTGCTCCCCCAGCTCCTGCGTCTTTCCTGGTGTGGCCGCGTGACCAGCACCCCCTATCCGGAAGTAGAAGTCGAGGCTGGTTCTTGATTCATGACCAACACAGACACCCCCTTAGCAAACCGGTGAAGGGAAGGGGAGGGGCGGGTGGTGAGGGCCTACACCGAGGATCAGCGGACAAGGGTCCTCCTCAGAGGACACTTCGCACCCAGGTGCCAGCACAGCTGCTGCTTGTCCACGAGGAGCGGGCTCCAGCTGCTGCCCACTGTGCATGACTCCCTCGCCCTGGCGGCTGCCAGCTGCCCCCACCCTGGTGATTCACCGCGCAGCCAAGTGGCCCCGGGGCATGTGGCGCCCGTCCCTCCTGGCCCAGTACACGTGCCTGACTGGTGACGGCTGTGCTCAGCCGGCCCACGCTGGGTACTCACGCAAAGACCAAGCGCTCCCAGTGCCTCAGCTCCGCCTGCTCCTCCACGGAGGCCTCCAGCGCGTCATCCTTCAGCCTCTGCCGCACGCCCCGGACGCCCTCCTGGCCCCTGTCCCTCTCCTCGGCCTCCAGCTGCTCGGCGCGGGCGGCCATCTCCTTGCCGTGCTCCTCCAGGATCTGCTGCAGGAAGAGCCAGGGCACGCTGCGCTTGAGCAGCTCCTGGGTCAGCGCCGAGTTCTGCAGGCGCCGCACCTCCTCGCTGGCCTTCTCGGACAGGGACAGCGTCAGCGCCCGGAGCTCGTCCAGCGCGGTCTGGTCCAGGCGCTCCTGCAGCTCCTCCAGGGCGGCGCCGTGCTCGGCCAGCAGCCCCCTCCACTGACCCAGGTACTGGCCCGCGTCCTCGGTGGCCCGGAAGGCTTCCCCCAGGGCCAGCTGCTCCTTCCGCTGCTCTTTGTGCTGCAGGGATTTCAGAGAGGATCGTTCAGTGGGGCGGCCCTGGGACCCGGCTCAGGCACCTGCTGTGGACAGACGGTAACAGGCTCCCCCACAACCTCACAGCCAGGGTGTCCCTGACCACCTGACCCAAGACATAGAGAAAGCGTCATTGTTTGAGGTTGTTGGACACACGTTTATTGAGTCGTTTATTGACCAAACCTGAGCCCTGTCCTGGCCCCTCTGTTTTCAAGCCGAGCACCCCGGGCAAGGATCCTAGCTGTGCTCCGGCGCCTAATCTGTGAAAGGGGATAATAACCGGAGCCGCATCACGGGCAGCGGCGAGGCTGCTCAACACACACGGAGCTGACAGAGACGTGCCCCGTGCAGTGTTCACATCTAGAAACGCCTGCAACAGTTCTTCCTTGCCCAGGCACATAGCAACTGCCAATTGTCATATAACAGGGGACAATGTCCGATGGTCCATGGGAGACGATTTAAAGGAGAAGGTCAGGGAAGGCCATTCAAGGGAGGTGATTCAGGTGAGATCTGAGGGGCGAGGCCCTATCTCCACCGGGTTAAGATATGAGGAAAGAACAAGCCCGGGAGAACAGCAGATGCCAAGGTCCTGTGGTGGGAAGGGGTAAGCGGCAGTGTGCACCTCTCCCTGGCGTTGCTGTTCTCACAGATAATCTCGGCTCTGCTTGGAAGACACTCCTGGTGACCAGGGAGTATCAACACCTTCATTCTACAAATACTCGCTGAGCACCTATGCACGGCCTTAGCGCAGGGCCAAGGAGACACGATGAATGTTAAAGAACCTGTCATTGTCACTGTGCGCTCAAGCCAGCACCAGCACTCCCACCCCCTTGCCTGGACAGACATTACTAATGTACCTAGACCTGAGTCACGCCAGGCCCTCCCCGCCCCTCCCCACCCCAGCATTCCAGAAAGCCCCAGCCAAGCAACCGCAGATGCCCATCACGATGGCTGCCAGCTGTCCTGGGGGTCCTCGCCCTGCCGGCCACGCCCGCGGTACCTGCCCTGGGTGGGAGTCCAGCATGGTCAGGCCCAGAATGAAGAACATGATTCCTCACGTACCTTTTGCAGCAACTCTCGCCGTCTCTTGGTTATTAGCTTCTGGCAAAGCTTCCTCTTTTCCTGCTTTAAGTCATTGTCCAGCTTCTGTTTGATCGCGAAGACGTCCGTCTGCGCCCGCTCCAAGAGCACTTCCATCTGGTCTTCATCCAGGTAGCCAGCTCTAGGAGGAAAAGACAGTGCTCGCGGACGCCGAGCCCCTCCGCGGGCCGCTGTGTCTCGGCCTTTCTCTCCACACTGGTTTGGTCTGAATCAGAAAAATCTTTACCGTCAAGAAGGCGCAGGAGAAGAGGCCGCTATGACAATGCTAAGCCACACGGAGGGCGAGGCTGGTGTCCGGAGACAGCAGCGAGAGCACAGCGTCGGGAGAGAAAGCAGCTGGTAGGCAGGAATGGGCAAGAGTCGGGGAGAGAGTAGCACTCAAGGACATCGCTTGGTACAGACAGAACTTTCCAGGAGGAGGTGGTGAGGTAGGGTGCTGGCGACGGGAACAGCGCTGGGAAGCCGAGGGGTGACGCGGGGCTGCTCCCAAGGGTGCAAGCTCTCCACGTCCACCCGACTGGCCACGTGCCCAGATGAAACGCGGTGTCTGAGTCTGTGAGGGGCTTCTGGATGAGATGAGCATTTCAATCAGGAGACATGCCAGCCCACCTCCCCCAGGCGGGTGGGCCTCAGACAATGCACTGAAGGCCAAATAGAACAAAAGCAAGCGGATGGGGAACTTGGCCCTTTTCCTTCCCCTGCTGAGCCGGGACATCTTTCCTCATCTCCCCCTTGACCTTGGGCACAGATTGACGTCACTGTATGCCCTGATCTCAGGCTGTAGAACCCAAACGGGGTGACACCACCCACTTCCTCGTCTGCAGCTTCCAGAGGGCAAATGCTAATGATGGAGGACTAGAATAAAAAAACTGGGAAGGAGGCGCTGCAAGACCAGAAACCTGGCTCCCACGATGCCAAGAGCTGGAGGCGGGGGCCGGGGATTAGCACAGCCATTGACCCAGCTATCGAAACCAATATCTTCAGGCGCCAACGCCCAGATCACGAAGCATAAGGCCCAAGCAGGTACTAGACGCTTGTAGGGGTTGTCAGGAGCACAGGCCCAGGGGTGAAGATATGGCGATGGAGCCCATTGTGGAATCTCCGGTCCCTTTCAGATTCTGCAGTTATCCCAAATCAGCAACTAACCCAAGGCTCACAAGGAGCGACCCCTCCCAAAGAGAAGACTATGTCCCTGCAGTCTCTGCCCTGGCTCGGGGAGCGGTCCGTCGGCCCACCTGTGACTGTGCAGGTGCCTCTTTTCGCCAACTCCCTCCTGCCGCAGGGCAGCAGCCTCCTGCCTGCCCGTGCCCTGTACCTGTCGGGGCTTCTCCTCACTGGCCTCCCTCAGCGGAGGCCGCTTTCTTCAGGGACCCCACCTGCAGCCATGCAGGCCTCTCTCAGCAAACCTGTCCCTTTCGGAGCAGCTCTTCCTGCCCGCTGGTGTCTATGCAAGTGTCCTTTACTCTTCCGTCCCTTTCCCTAATAAACCTTCCCTTCAACTATAACTACCATCTGTCTCCTGGAGAAACTCGCCGAGAAACTCGCCATATGCCGCCGGAACGGGAGCTCTAGGGACACCTTTCCGAGAGTGACCCCGAGGACCCCGCGCTCCAAACGCACAGACTCCAAAAACCACATCCGTAGGCCCTCCCGCCTCGTGACCATGTGGCCTAATTCATCCGTGTCTCCGAGCTCCGTGTCTCTGGAGAGTCCCACCCGCTGCACTCGGTTACGACCACCACTCCCGCGGGACCCCCGGCCTGTCTGCTTCGTGGGCTGGCCTCCTGCGCAGCACAGGGTCGATTCTCAAGGGAAGCTTCTTGAAGCATGACTGCCTGGCTGGGTGCAGCTAGAGGCAGGTTTTAAAAATACAAGCCTGCAACAGCCTTTTCAAATGAAATTAGACAGTAAAAGCTGCAACACGCTTCCCGGTAGCTCCTCACGGCAGGAAGCCGGTGTCAGGTTCGTCGTGCGAGCCGTTCCCCTCGCTGCAGTGGACGGGGGCCAGGAATGTCAAGCCAGCCACAGCGACAAATTCATTAGCCCCGTTGGGAGGGCACATTCACATAATTCACTCCTCACAGAACCTCGTTAAACAGTGCAGAGAGCTGCAAAGTTACTGAGCAGCGGAACCAGTGGAGGAAACCACGAATCACCCAGAGAAAAGCAACGCACAGCCGTCTTATGTGTCTGGAGCGTCTCGTGACCTGAGAATAGATTCCATCGTTTATGATGAAGCCCCCCAGGGGGTGCCGGGAGGAACACCTGGGCTGAGAGCCTGCCACGGGCCTGGCTGCGTGGGCCTGGCTGCCGCGAGGACACTGTGGTCCCAAGACACGCGTCTGCGTTTGGACTTAAATCCGCACAGGGTGGCGCGAGCTCCATCAGAGAACAGGCGGGTCTCCCGCGATGCCACCCCCGGCCTGCGCCTTCAGCTTCTCGCTAAAATGCAGGTTCAGCTCCAGACAATGCAGCGTGGGATGTGCAACCGCCTCAGGACCGGCCTGGGCTGTGCCCCCTGAACACGAACCACGCGACTGGGGGTCACTGCATGGACGCAGACTGACAAGTCTGACAGACTGTAGATTAGCACCTATAATGCCAAGTCCTATAAAGCAAAGACCCCTCACAGCCCAAGAATTTCCCTTAGGTATGGAGTACAGCAGGCCACGCCTATGATTAGGACAGAGGCAGCTGGTCTTTGATGAGGAATGTTTGGTCAAGGTCAAGGTCAAGGTCAGTTGTTTTCTGCATCCTTAGAGCTGGTTTTCAGGTTTTACCTCTCATGCTTCTGGATGAGGAGGCTCAGCTGGGCGGCAGCGGCGTTCAGAAGGCCTTGCACCCGGGTGTCTGAAGACTGCAAGTTCTGGACCAGGTACTCCCTGTGGCCGAACCTCTTACTCAGGTGGTATCTCTTACTAGCCTGGAAAAAGTCCATTAACTCCTCTACATCCTCCTGTTTGAAAAACAGAAAGTCAAGAAAATACATCAGATTAGAATTGAGAGAAAATTCATTCCGGACAGTTAAAACAGTACATTTTCCAGAGAAAACGCGCAAGAATAGAAGCGGTGGGATTAGCACATTAAACCTCCCTGCCTGAACAAGGCTTAGAAGAAAACCACATGCTGACGTGAACCAGGGGCTCTAAGTGCCTTGAGAACGCTAGGCGGGGTTCCGACATGCCACTGCCCTGAGAAACAACGGAAATTTTACTCAGTCGGTCTCTCATCCTTCACCAGTGCACCCCGCTTCCCACATCCAGCTCCGGGTGGTGCCGGGGCTCTGGGTCTACCGGCCACGGGCCTGGTCCCCAGGACGCCACGTTCACGGAGCACTGGCCCAGCGTAGCAGGCGGAAGGCAGGTAGCTCACAGGTGAGCAGCACAGGAGACGGCACCCAGCTAACTCACCCCTCCCCACCCCTAAGACAGAGGAGCCCAAGTCCAGTTACCTGTATCTTGGCGTAATCTTGCAGCAGCGCTTTCACGGCCTCTGGCTGCAGCTCTCCTTTGCAAGCAGCACTTTTGATCTGGGTGAAAAAGAGACTGTGCAGCTCGGTCCTCTGGAACACAGCCAGCTGCCTGCGGGCCTTGGCCACGTCCTCCTCCCGCTGCAGGGTGAGCGACCGACCCAGCTGCTCCTGCTCCAGGCTGTGCAGGGTCCGCAGGAGGCTGCTGCACTGGGCCGCCGACTGCGGGGAGAGGGGCCGTAAGAGGGGCCCACTGCATACGCACAGTAGCCCTCCACACACGCACAACTGCCCTTGCACACGCGACAGCAGCACTCACACACACGCACAGCTGCCCACACCCACACACACACACAGCAGCATCGGCACACGTGCACAGCAGCCCTCACACACACGCACAGCTGTGCATGCACACGCGACAGCAGCACTCGCACACGCGCACAGCTGCCCACACACACTCGGGCCAGCAGGCCAGGATGAAGCTGCTACGCTCTGAGTAGCTGTCGTCCCTGGACTTTTTATTCCCCAAGTCAGCCTGAGAGCAGGACATTCCCAGGAGTATACACCTGCAAGTCAAATTGCCTGCACAATGGAAACTTCCGTGGGCTGGGCTACCAGGCTCTCAGTTTCCCATCATTGCTCACGCTTCACTTGGGTGAAGAGAAAAATAGCGGCACTTGGGCGCAAGGTGAGACGGCATGGGCCAAAGGGAGGCTGGAGAGGAGCTGAGAGGTGGCTCAACGCCTGCGCCTCATGGGGTGGAAGGAGGCCCCTCCACTGAGTTCCCCAAAGCTTCGTGCCCTGGCAGGGACCCACAGCCCCACCGCGGAGGCTGAACCCAAGGCAGCCCCAGATGCACGGCCGTGTGGACGTCCTGAGTGCCCCCCTGAGCCTGGACACACACGTCCATGGTGGAACCAGTGCGCCCAGGTCAGGTGCCCGGTTAGGTTCACACATCCATCTTTCTTTGACAGTATGAAACTCACAGCCCCAAACCTCAGTTTATTTCAATAAATAGGACTGTCTGGAGTGAAATTCATTTAGGATCCCACAACCAGGAGATGCTCACACAAATCCTTAAAAAAGAAAAAGAATCTGTCCTTGTGTAGAATTGCATTTCTGCTGAAGAGTAAAGCATGAGGTAAAGATATATTTATGTCACCGTGAAATACGCCCTAAAATAAGTTTGGACAGGAGTTCCCAATTTCCAAATACACTGCTGTCCTAAGGGGGTCCGGAGACTTGCTGCCCAACTTCTGGCCCAGTTCAATCCTCCTGTGTTAGGGATGACACGATTAGACCCTAAAGCAGGGGATACACCCCCAGACCAAGCAGACAATGTACAGGAAGGAGTGAGGTGGCCTCTTGTGACAGGCAGTAGAGAGTAGTGGGGACTGGGGCAAATCAGAGCTAGCAAGCTCTTTCTACAGGGCCAGCATTACTCAGCCCCCAAGGGGGCTCTGCAGGAATACGGACCCAGTGTGACCGCATCTTTCAGATTTTTTAAGAGAAGCTGGAAATTTAGATGTTTATATAAAATTCTGTATTTCTAATATTGGCAACAAACCTGCATTTTTAAAGGTACTTTAAAATAATGGTCACTCAACTCAATTCCTTACTGAACTTCTCAATAAAATGGACTTTTCAGGGAACTGAGCCAGGTTTATCCTGGGACTTCACGCACCTAGAAAATCATATCATCCTGTGGAGGGAGTGGGGGAGCATGGGCCAGGAGGGGACACTTTCCTCTGGTTTGAGAGTCACAGGCCTGTGCCAGGCTGTTCTGGAACACGCGCTGTTCACTATGCCGGCTCTACTCCGTCAGCAATGTGAAACTGGGTCACGAAATTATGACTGGACTAAATTATAGTCCCTGTACTCAATTTAGCAAGGCAGGCAAGTTGTAAAAATGCTTTATAAAAATAAACCCATCAGCAATGGCTCAAGTGCAAGACTCCCTGCATTTAAGGAATCTTTGCCGGTAAGACACTGACAGGGGTGGGGGCTGCAGGAAAGGCAAGGGCTCCTGACCTCCTCTTCTCTCGGCAGCAGAGATTCAAAGCAAGCTCTCAGAGCAGGGTCGTGCCTGAGCCGCTTGCAGGAAGCTGGGCAAGTCACTGCCCCCAGCCCCAAGTAGAAAGATCTCACATTCCCCCACTGTTCTTTGTCAGCCTCTTTCAAGGTGACGCTGACTGATGAGGCATGGGTGCAGGGCGCCCCCACTGTGTAAGCCGCAGGGAAACCCTCTCGGAGCACTGCCCAGGCAGACTCTGGTGGAGGAAGCGCTGAGGAGGTTGTGGGGGCCCAGGGGGCGCTCGGGCATGAGGGGGTGGCGAGCAGGGGCTCCAGGATGGAGAGGTAGGTGGACAGGTGAGTGGAAGAGTGGCGGGTGATGAATGCATGTGCGGGTGGGTGGAGGATGGTGGGTGAATGTGGACCTAGCCATGTGTCCACTCTCCACCCACCCGCCCATTCAGAATTTATTTAAGAAGCATTTATTGATCACGGATTGCCTCGGGCACCAGGGTAGGCAGTGAAGGCACAGAGAAAAGTGAGACAAGGTTCTTACAATTGAAGAAGCACATGGTCTGGTGAAAGGCTCACACCTATAGAGGGAAAGATGCAAGGAAACGTGAGGTGGGTGGATGGGTGGCTGGACAGGCAGGTGGCTGCATGAGCGGGTGGCTGGACAGGCAGGTGGCTGCATGGTTGGATGTGACAGACAGGTGTAAAGGTGTCTGGGGGGAAGGACAAATGGATGCAGAGATCATGGCTGGGCAGACGGGTGGCTGTGTAGACAGACAGATGCAGGGTGGAGAGCGGGTGGGTGGGTAGAAAATGAGGACTGGGGCCGGGGAGAGCCCACCGCGCCTCCCCTCAGGCACCTCACCCTCTCGCTGACGTGCTTCAGCACCTCCTCTGCCTCCTCCGCTGCGGCCATCTCCCTCCGCTGCTGGTGTTCCGTCTTCTTCCTCGCCTCCAGGTCACACTCGGCCGTCAAGGCCACCATCTTCCGGTCGTACTCCTCTTGTATTTCCCTCTCCAGCAACAGAAGCTGCTTCTTGAAGAGAGCACTCATCCTCCTCTCCACCTGGGGGGACAGCTGGCCGCGGCTGGTCAGGTTTCTCAGGAGAAGGGCAATGATGTCCTTGCTGATCTGGGTTCGACAGGCCTCCAGGTCCGAGTCTGCCCGGTTCAGGGTTGCAATCTCCAGCCTGGGGAAAGCCAAGGTCACAAGAACGCCGTCACGCAAGGGAAGAGACCGAGCTCTGAGGCTTCAAACGATTTCTAATGAAGCCTTTCCTTCTTCCTCTTCCCGGCCTCTCCTTTCCTCCTGCCCTCTGCTCCCTCCAGCGGGTGGAGGCCAGAGACACCAGCAGATGCCACCTCAGCAAATGGACCAGGTAGCACGTCAGAGCACTGAGGAACAGAACCGACACGAGCCTTGGTCTTGGTTAACAGGCAGCAGCAGACCAAGGTGGAAATGGAGAGTTACTACACTTGGAGGATTTTAAAGTTGATTTTAATCCTTTTCCAACTACAAATTTATATCTGGACATGGCGACTATATATATTGTGGGGTCCTGGATAGGATCCTAAAGTAGGAAAAGGTATTAGATGAAAATAAGGGAAAGTTACTTCTGAATAGAGGGGGGCGGAGCAACATGGCGGCGAGGAGACGCTGCGAGTAAGATCTCCCATTAAAAAAAGTTAATAGGGAGGAAAAGCGGCAGGTCCCAGTGAGAACCGGGACACAGAAGATAAACGGGTGACTCCAGCAAACTACCCGAAGAAGAAAGTGGCCATAAAAGAGGACTAGAAGGGAGGGAAGCGCAGAACCCTGCTCCCCTCCCCCGCCCACAGAGGCGGCACTCTCCAACGGCAGAGAGGGAGAAAACAACAAACCAAAACAACCAACAAGAACAAACGACGTAGCAAGCGGGACTGTGAGTGGAAAGGAACTATTGCAGCCACCACACCCCGTGAACGGGAGCTGAGGCGAACCCTGCAGGATTCGCCGCGGCGGTGAGCGAACGGCTCCGGGCGCCATTAGAGAAGAACAAAGACCCCGGGAGACGCGCACACAGCCCTGGCTGCCGGTAAGCTGGCCCGGAAACGCAGCGCGCTTGGGGAGCTTGAAAAGCAAGTGCAGACCGGAATCGCGGCTGCCCAGGTACCCGCGCCTGCGACCTAGGCTTGCGGGGAGACGACCTAGGCTTGCGGGGAGACGCGCGGAGGTCCTCACTGAGGTGAAGGTCCCTCCCTGAGTGAGCAGGATCCAGGCGCCCAGGCACGGGAGCAGTGCAAAAGGCGCCATTCCCGCGCCACTGAACTGGGCTACAGCCCGCGTCCTGGAACTGAGGGCTTTGAACTGAGACCCGGGGCATGAAAATTCGGGGCGTGGGTTCTCCACGACGGTGGGGCACAAGGCAGACACAGCACCCCAAAGCTGTTGAGGTGTACCCTACCATTCCCGCTCTGTTCCTGTCCCACGGGGTGGGGGGGACGAAAAACAGCCCCCCAAGGACAATAGGAGAGATCTCTGGCGCCACCTAGCGACCAGGAAAAAAAAAGTCACTAACACCCCATAGAACAGGAAATTTCTTAAGACTGCTTGAAAAGGGCAGAAGGCTTCTGCAGTGGCCAGCCGGGAAGTTATTCCACGCCAGGCCCCTTCCGACCAGCAGTCTGAGCCCACAGAGGGAGCAGGCACCCACGTCCGGGGCAGACCGGGGGCGCAGAAGAGTGTGCCTGAAACCGGAGGCGCAGGGACTGCATCCCGCTTCGCCATTTGAGAACAGGGACATTTCTTCAGTAAAAACTGCCTAAAACCAGCAGAAAGCTCCCCCAGAAGACAGAGATGGCTCCTGGAAGAGCCAGAGGGGAGCGGAGAAGTTCACCCAAGATGTCAGTCAGTCCGAGCAACACAGTGTCCCAACGCATACGACAAATTAGAAAACAGACAGTAGGGAGTAGAAGAACCACACGCAACCTAAAAACTCCTCAGGAAAGAAGCACACCACAAAAAGAAAACCACTCCCCAGATTGCAACGACAGCAACTTGGAAGAACTTCTGAGCCTTCCAGAAAGAGAATTTAAAATTGCCATGATTAAAAAAGTGATAGATCAGAAGAAGGAAATTGAGTCCCTAAAGAGGGAAGTAAGAGAAATGCAGGAGATCAAAGAATTAATGGAGGAACTAAAGAACTCTGGGAAAAGCAATGAAAGCAGAATAGATGAAATGGAAGAACGAATAAGTAATCTTGAAGACACAGAAATAAAAAGAACCAAAACAGAAAAGGAAAGAGAAGTACGAAGGAAAAAGAATGAAGAAAGACTTCGGGAACTATCTGACTCCATGAGGAAAGGAAATATAAGAGTTATAGGAATTCCAGAAGGAGAGGAGAGAGATGTAGGAACAGAGAAAATATTCATGGATATAATTGAAGAGAACTTCCCAAATGAGAAGAAGGAGCTGAAAATTGATATACAAGAAGCAAGAAGAACACCAAACTTCCACGACGAAAGGAAAAACACAGCAAGACACATAATAGTAAAGCTCCCAAGAATCCAGGACAAGGAAAAAATAATGAAGCTGACAAGAGGGAAGAAACAGATAACATTCAAAGGAAAACCAATCAGGCTGACATCAGACTTCTCTGAAGAAACACTACGGGCAAGGAGAGAGTGGAGGGACATAGTCAACAGACTCCAAGAAAACAGATGCCAACCAAGAATACTCTATCCCGCAAAGCTCTCTTTCCTCCATGAAGAAAGAATATGGACCTTCCCAGACAAAGAGAAACTCCGGAATTTCATTGCGACTAAACCCCCACTCCAAAAAATACTACAAGGAATCCTAAAGCCAGAACCTCAGAGGGACGAATAACAACGAAAGAAGACCAAAAAAAAAAAAAAGTTATTAAAAGAATAAATAAATAAAATCAAAGGAAAGACAAACATAATGGCAAATACAGATGCTAACATATCAATATTAACTCTAAATGTAAATGGACTAAACTCTTCAATAAAAAGACACAGAGTTGCAGCCTGGATTAAGAAACAAAACCCAACCTTTTGCTGTCTCCAGGAAACACATTTAGCTACAAAAGATAAAAATAGGCTCAAAGTCAAAGGATGGAAAACAATCCTACAAGCAAATGGGCCAAAAAAGAAAGCAGGAACAGCTATACTTATATCAGATAAAACAGACTTCAAACTCAAAAAAATAAAAAGAGACCCCAATGGTCACTACATTATGATTAAGGGGACAATACTTCAAGAAGAAATAACACTCATTAACATATACTCACCAAACGAAAGAGCACCAAAATATATCAGACAACTGTTGTCCTCTCTGAAAACAGACATCAGAGAAAACACATATGTAGTGGGAGACTTCAACACACCACTATCAACAATGGATAGATCAACAAGACAAAAAATAAGTAAAGAAACTAAAGCTCTAAATAAGGACCTAGAGCATTTGGGCTTAACAGACATCTATAGAACACTAAACCCAAAAAAAACGGAGTACACATTTTTCTCAAGCGCACACGGATCATTCTCCAGGATCGATCACATACTGGGGCACAAGACAAACATCAACAGATACACCAAGATTGAAATCATACCAACCATCTTTTCTGACCACGAAGGCATCAAACTAGAAATAAATCATAAAAAGAAGGCAAGGAACTATCCTACCTCATGGAGATTAAAAGCCACACTACTGGAAGACCACTGGACTAACGAGGAGATCAAAGAAGAAATTAAAAAATTCTTTGAATTGAATGACAAGGAGGACACCAATATCCTAAATGTATGGGATGCAGCAAAAGCAGTAATAAGAGGAAAATATATAGCAATAGAAGCTCACATCAAAAAACAAGAAAGAACTCAAAGAAACAACCTAATCTCGAAGCTCAAAGATCTAGAAAAAGAACAACAAAAAAACCCCAGAACCAGTAGAAGAAAAGAAATAATAAAAACCAAAGCAGAAATAAATGAAATTGAAACTAAAAAAACAATCCAAAAGATCAATGAAACCAAGAGCTGGTTCTTTGAAAAAATAAATAAAATAGACAAACCCCTAGCCAGGCTCACAAAGGAAAAAAGGGAGAAAGCACAAATACACAGAATCATAAATGAAAGAGGAGAAATCACAACGGACACAGCAGAAATCAAAAGAATAATCAGTAACTACTATGAACAGTTATATGGAAACAAGTTCAACAATCTAGAGGAGATGGACAAATTCCTACAACTCTACAATCACCCAAAGCTAGATAAAGAAGAAATAGAACACCTAAACAGACCAATTACAAGCAGCGAAATTGAAATGGTAATTAAAAACCTCCCCAAAAACAAAAGCCCAGGACCTGATGGATTTACAAATGAATTCTACCAAACATTCAGAGACGAATTAGTGCCTATCCTTCACAAACTCTTCCAAAAAATTGAGAAGGAAGGGACAATACCAAACACGTTCTATGAAGCCAATATTACACTAATACCAAAACCGAATAAGGACAACACAAAAAAGGAAAACTATAGGCCAATCTCCCTAATGAACACTGATGCAAAAATCCTCAATAAAATTTTAGCTATCAGAATCCAACAATGTATCCATAAGATAATTCACCACGACCAAGTTGGATTCATTCCAGGGGCACAAGGATGGTTTAACATCCGAAAATCAATCAACGTTATCCAACACATCAACAAAAAGAAATATAAAAACCATATGATAATATCAATAGATGCTGAGAAAGCTTTCGACAAAGTGCAACACCCATTCATGATAAAAGCCCTTGAAATTCTTGGGATACAAGGAACATACCTCAACATCATAAAGGCCATCTATGACAAGCCAACAGCCAGTATCATTCTCAATGGTGAAAAGCTGAAAGCAATTCCATTAAGATCTGGAACAAGACAAGGATGTCCACTCTCACCACTGCTTTTCAATATAATACTGGAAGTCCTAGCCAGAGCAATAAGACAAGAGAAAGACATCCAAGGAATCCAAATAGGAAAAGAAGAAGTCAAACTATCACTATTTGCAGATGATATGATAATATACATAGAGAACCCCAAAATCTCCACAGAAAAACTAATTCAACTCATCAATCAATTCAGTAAAGTGGCAGGATACAAAATCAACACGCAAAAGTCAGTAGCCTTCCTATACACAAACAATAAATCTGAAGAAGAAGAAATCAAAAAAACCACCCCTTTATTATCGAAACAAAAAAAATCAAATATTTGGGAATAAATCTAACAAAAGAGGTAAAGGACCTATACAAAGAAAACTATAAAACACTGTTAAAAGAAATAGAAGAAGACACAAAGAAATGGAAAGACATCCCCTGCTCATGGATTGGAAGAATAAACATTATTAAAATGGCCATCCTACCAAAAGCAATATACAGATTCAATGCTATTCCAATCAAAATCTCAATGGCATTCTTCAAAGAAATAGAACAATTATTGATGAAATTCATATGGAATCACCAAAAACCCCGAATAGCCAAAGCTCTACTGAAAAAAAAAGAAGGAAATGGAGGCATCACACTCCCAGACTTCAAACTATACTACAAAGCCATAATCATCAAAACTGCATGGTATTGGAACAAGAACAGACATACAGACCAATGGAATCGAATAGAAAATCCAGAAATAAACCCACAGATTTATGGTCAACTAATCTTTGACAAAGGAGCAAAGACTATGCATTGGAGCAAAGAAAGTTTGTTCAATAAATGGTGCTGGGAAAACTGGGTCGCTACATGCAAAAGAATGAAGCTTGACCACTACCTCACACCATACACAAAAATCAACTCAAAATGGATTAAAGAACTAGACATAAGACCTGAAACCATAAAATACATAGAAGGAAATATAGGCGAAACACTACGGGATTTGCACATCAAAGACATCTTTACAGACACATCACCCAAAGCAGTGATAGTGAAGAGAAAGATAAACAGCTGGGACTACATCAAATTAAAGAGCTTCTGCACAGCAAAAGAGACAATAACAAAAACAAAGAGAAACCCCACCAACTGGGAGAACATTTTTGCACCCAACACTAATGATAAAGGACTGATCACAAAAATCTGCAAAGAGCTGATGAGACTCAGCAACAACAAAGAAAATAATCCAGTCAAAAAATGGGCAGAAGAGCTAAAAAGAAACTTCTCTGAAGAGGAAATGCAAATGGCCAACAGACATATGAAAAAATGTTCAACATCACTTGTAATCAGGGAAATGCAAATCAAAACTACCATGAGATACCATCTCACACCAGTGAGAATGGCACATATTAAAAAAACTAGCAACAACAAATGTTGGCGAGGATGTGGAGAAAAAGGAACTCTTGTGCACTGTTGGTGGGAGTGCAAACTGGTCCAACCACTATGGAGAGCTGTGTGGAGATTTCTGGACCTACTAAACATAGAGCTTCCATATGATCCAGCAATTCCACTCCTAGGTATTTACCCAAAGGACACAGAAACATCAATTCCAAAGAGCACCTGCACTCCTATGTTTATAGCAGCACTGTTTACAATAGCTAAGCTTTGGAAACAACCCAAATGCCCAAAAATAGATGACTGGATCAAGAAGATGTGGTACATATATACCATGGAATATTACTCAGCATTCAAAAAAGATAAACACATGCAATTTGCAGCAACATGGATGGCACTGGAAGGGATCATGCTCAGCGAAATAAGCCAAAAAGAAAAAGAAAAATACCGGATGGTCTCACTCATAGCAGGAATCTAGAAAACTTAAATAAGGGACCAGGAAAATGAATATAAGAAAGTGAAAATCAAAATCAACAAAAAACTATGAACCAGAGACACTTGTTGGGGGGTGGGGGGCGGGAGGGGAAGGATTGGGGTCAGAATGGGGCGTTTGCAATTGTATGGGGGAATATAAAAATAAAATTTAATATTAAAAAAAAAAAAAAAAAAAAAAAATAAGGGAAAGTTGCATGAAGTATAGACTTTAGTTAATCATGATCTTTTGGGTCCTTGATTGCAGCAAAGTCACCACAAAAACGTGTGATGTTCACAGGGGAACTGCACTATGTTCTCGATTTTTCTGTGAACCTCAAACTGCTCTAAAAATAGCCTACATGAGAAGTATTTATGAGCCACTTCACAGGATCTCAGATTCTAAAGCTTGTGTTGGTGTTGTGCAACTCCACACACTCAGCGTAACACCCAGACTGTACTCTTAACGTGGGCGAATTCTCTGGTGTGTTAATTATAGCTCCATTCAGCTACACAAAGATGCAAAGGAACAATTAACTGATGTTCATCAGAGAAACTGGAAAACAAAGACAAATAGAAAGACTTCATTCACCTAGGTCATCTGTCTGTGAGAACCCATGCAGCCATTCTGTCCTTCCTTCCAGTGTTTTCTCTAAGCATGACGTGCCATAAAGGTGCACTGTTCATGCCAGTACAATTTTGTTCTTTTTTGTCAAATTAACATTGGAACAGGCACCTGCAGGGTATTTAGAATTGGTGAGTCTCTGAGGTTTTCTAGTTGCACATTCGGGCTAGTTGCAAAATGCATCTGATTGTAAAAATAGAAGACAAGAAAATTTTATTACAGAAATTCTCCTGATGTCATCATTACCCATCTTGAAAAACTGTCGCTATTTACCAAACTTCTAATGATTCCCTTTGATACTTGTGTCAGCATTTTAAGGGAAGTCTGATTTGTCATTTTTACCTGTAAACTCCTCTGTGCATCTTTAACTGCATACAAACATGCGCGGACCCTTCCCTTTGTAACGTTACCATTGTTTTCTCTAACCTTGGATGACTATATCACATTATTTTATGTTATTTAAAGCATTAACAGTAATTTCAATAATTAATATCAAAAACTATTCAGAGTACCTCAAGTGTCCCCAAATGATTTATAGTTCAAAGTTTAATTCACGACCGAGACAGAGTGCCACCATGTCCTTCAGGTCCACCTTATCCTATGACTTCTGTCCTCCCACTCTGTTCAGCCACTGCTCTCCTGCAGAGACCAGGTCATTTGCAGCAGACTCCATGCTGGGGTCTGTGCTATCCTTATTTTTCGAACTCCTGTATTTCCTGCAAACTACTGTTTAGATCAGAAGACTTGATTGGGTCAGTTCAGTGTTGTCCTAAACCTGAGAGGGGGCACCTGGGATAGCCTACTAGTCAGCTGCCCAGATTGTGCCTGGGGCAGCCTGCAATCAACCTCCACAGCTCCAGACTGAGCAAAGGCAGTCCTCCTGATCAACCAGAGCAGACTAGAGGCTGAGTCCAGGCAGGCCACCTGGTCGACATTAGCAGCCTCAGGCCTGAGTACTGCAGACCTTCTGATTGAACTGAACTGGCTACAGCTGAGTAGAGGCCAGTCACGAAGTCAAACTTGGCAGCCTCTAGGCTTGGCCCTGGGAAGACAACTGGATGAACTCAGCAGCCTCCAGACTAAGTCCATGAGGGCCTCCTAGTTGACCTCAGAAGCCCCCAGGGTCTGGGGAAGACTCCTGGTAAAACACAGAGGTCTCCAGCAGAGACCATACCAGCCTCCCAGTGACCTCGGAAGGCTCTAGGCTGGGTCCAGAGGAGCCTGCTGGTACACCTCCACAGCCTCCAGGCTCAGCAAAGGTAATCGGCCTGGTCGACCTCGGCAGGCTCCAGGGTGAATCCAAGCTGACCTCCTGGCCTTCCTCAGCAGCCTCTAGGTTGTGGCCAGGGCAGCCTGCTGGTTGACCTCAGCAGGCAACAGGTTCAGTCGAGGCCGGCCTCCTGGTCTGCCCCAGGAGCCTCTAGGCTGTGGCAGGGGCAGGTTGCTGGTCGACCTCGGCAGGTAACAGGATGTGTCCAGGCCGCCTCCTGGTCTACCTCAGCAGACTCAAGGCTGTAACCGGGGCAGCCCCCTGCTCGAACACGGCAGCCTCTAAGCTGTGGCCAGGGCGCCTGCTGGTCGACCTCGGCAGGCAACAGGCTGAGTCCAGGCTGGCCTCCTGCTCTGCCCCAGCAACCTCTAGGCTGTGGCTGGAGCAGGCTGCTGGTCAACCTAGGCAGGTAACAGGCTGAGTCCAAGGCAGCCTCAAGTGTGTAACCCAGGGCAGCCTCTACGCTATATCCAAGGCAGCCTGCTGGTCAACCTCGGCAGGCACAGACTGAGTCCAGGGCAGCCACCTGGTCTACCTCAGCTGCCTCAAGGCTGTAACCCGGGGTAGCCTCCTGCTCGACTTCAGCAGCCTCTAGGCTGTGCCCCGCACAGCCTGATGGTCAATCTCGGCAGGCAACAGGCTGAGTCCAAGCCAGCCTTCTGGTTGATGTCAGCAGGCAACAGGCTGAGTTCAGGCCACCTCCTGGTCTACCTCAGCACCCCCTAGGCTGTGGCCGGGGCAGCCTGCTGGTCGACCTCGGCAGGCAACAGTCTGAGTCCAGGACGGCCTCCTGATCTGCCCCACAGCCTCTAGGCTGTGGCCGGGGCAGGCTGTTGGTCCACTTGGGCAGGTAACAGGCTGAGTCCAGGGCGGCCACCTGGTCTACCTCACCTGCCTCAAGTCTGTAACCTGGGGCAGCCTACTGCTAGTCCTCGGCAGTCTCTAGGCTGTGCCTGGCCCAGCCTGCTGCTTACCACTGCAGGCTTCAGGCTGCATCCAGGGTAGCCTCCTGATCTACCTCAGCAGCCTCTAGGCTGTGGCCAGGGCAGGCTGCTGGTGGACCTCGGCAGGCAACAGGCTGAGTCCAGGACAGCCCCCTTGTCTACCTCAGCAGCCTCAAGGCTGTAACCGGGGCAGCCTCCTGCTTAACCTTGGCAACCTCTAGGCTGTGCCCATCCCAGCCTGCTGGTCGACTACTGCAGGCTTCAGGCTGAGTCCAGGGCAGCCTTCTGGTTTACTTCAGCAGCCTCTATGCTGTGCCGGGCAGGCTGATTGACCTCGACAGGCAGCAGGCTGACTTCAGGCCAGCCTCCTAGTGGTCTCAGCAGCCTCTAGGCTATGCCCGGGGCAGCCTGCTGGTTGACCTTGGGAGGTAGCAGGTTGACTCCAGCAGGCCTGTTGGTCTACTTCAGCAGCCTCTAGGGAGTACCCGGATCAGCCTGCTGGTCCACCTCGGAAGGTTCCATGCTAAGTTTATGCTGGCTTCCTGGTCTATCTCAGCAGCCTCCAGGCTGTGCCCAGGGCAGCCTTCGGGTCCATTTCCACAGCCTTCAGGGTGAGTAAAGGCAGTACTCCTGGTCAACCTTCGCAGCTTCCAGGCCGTGTTCATGCAGGCTTTCTGTTCGACCTCAGCAGCCTCTAGGCGGGGCCCTGAGCAACGGGCTAGTCAACCTTCATAGCCTCCAGGCTGAGAAAAAGCAGTCCTCCTGGTCGACCATTGGCGGACTCAGGCTGAGCACATTCATCGTTTGCTGGACCTCGGCCGCCTCCAGGCTCAGCCAGTACTTGTTATCCTCTAGCCTGAGCCATGTTTGTCTCAATGATGGCCCTCAGGAATCTCCAAAATGTCCCTGGGGCCACTTGACTGGTCGACTCACCATCTTTCTGGCTGAGCCATTGCCCCCTGTAGGATCAGCTGGATAGCTGTCTACCTCCATGAAAGAGATGATCTATTAATCCCTGAGACTTGAGTCCACATAACAGCTCTGAAAATCTATTATCCTCGTGGGGTCTAGTAGCATGGCAGGGACTCGTTTGGGCCTGTCACATCCATTCCCCCACTGTGGGCTTAGATGGTCAGCAGGCTTGGCGGGTGCTGACGTGAGCCTACACCTGCAGCTCTCTTCCATCCCTTCACCGTGTGCTCTGCCCATGCTTCCACCTGTAGTTGTTAGATCCCTGGTTTCACCAGGGGCTGCATGCACAATTTCTAACTCTATAACTTCTGAATTTTTAAGCCGAGGTACTTCACAAAGGACTTTTCCTTGGCCATGCAGAATTTCTGACCTAAGGCTCACCAAGAGGATAGATGTTTGATTATTTGCTAATTCAAGGGTCAGAAAAGCAGCTTTCACAGTGACAAGTTTAGACCTGCTTGCTGATTTGTTTATTTTCTGGGTTCATTTTAGTGGGAGGACTAGTAGCTGTTAATAAGACTCTCTGAAACTCCCTGACAATCTGAGCTTTGGCTGACTTTTACCTGGAAACTTCATCAGGGGAAGCACAGCACGTATGTCACTAGGACACACGGCTTGTGGCTAAAATGACATGGGTCAGTAAATTACATCTGATGGCAGAACCTGTAAAGGAACCATAAATACCTAGCTGGGAAGCCAATTCTGAACTTCCCCAAGGCAACTGACTCTGGGAACAGGGAGTGTGCCTTGTGGGGACCTTGGAAGCTTTGCTTGTGCCTGACTTCAAGAAGCAGCGGCAGCTGTGGGGATGAAGCTTTGAAGCCAGACCTGCTCAATATGGATTATCCCTCCTGTATCTGCAGATGGAGGAAGGGGCGACAAGCCAGGGCATGTGGGCAGCCTCCAGAGGCTGAACAAGGCAAGGGAGCACATTCCACCCTAGAGCTGACACAGTAGTTTTTTTCTAGTAAGGCCCATTTTGAACTTTGACCTCCAGAACCACAGAATAATCTGTTTGCATTGCTTTAAGTCACCAAGATTGTGGTAACTTGTTACAATTAAATTTCAAGTTCATACACCTTATCTGACCATCCTACCCATGCATCATCATTCATCCATTCATTTATTAACTTACACCCTAAAATGCGGTGTCTGTGTCAAGTAAACGGCAGGTGCTTTGCTGTGTCTGAAATGGGATAACAGACTTGCTGTGTCTGAAATGGGATAACAGACTTGTTGTCAAATGAGTAACAGACTTGCTCTCAAAGCCTCTCACCTCAGGGGGCCGGGAAAGGGTTTTGTTCCCCACAGCATAATGTTCCCCACCTCACAGGTGTGAGCAGGGTAAAGAAAGATAAGCACTAGAAAGTGCATGGTGTGGAGTCTGGTTCCAAGTAACTGTAGCCCCCACTCTTTGCTCTTCTCTGCCCTGGGATACTGGCTGTGGGGTGCATTCCATGCCAGGCTTGCCCTTTCTCATCACCTGGGAGAACAATCTCACGTCACTTTCATGTCAAAGTGTTAATGATAACCACCACGGATAAAGCTTCGAGAAGTGAAGTCAGGGAGTTTCAAAGTCACAAAGGAATGAAAAATGGCCCTTTAAACCACATAAAATGCTGTGCAATGAACGAAGCTAACGCTGTCTGCTAATTTCCCAAAAGGCCAGGAAGAACAAAATGAGCCCCAAGAACAGGGCTGACCTGCAGGAGGGGCACACCTGAGTCTCCTCACCCCCGAGGCGTTTTTAATTAGTAAAACAACAAGAGCTGCGGTTGCCACCCTCCTCTACCCGTTGCTCACGCCTCCATGAGACAGACAGACAGACATTCTGAATGACTCTTGCCGGCCTGGTTTCTCCTTTGTTGCTTCATCAAGTCAGCAACGTTTGCAAGATTCCAAGACGGCTTTCCCAGGGAACATTCATCTCCTCAGGTCGCACAGACCGGAGACAGAGCAGGTGGTGCTGCGGGTCTAGGGCCCAGGGACTGAGCGATCTCTAACAGCTGCAAAGTGGGGGGAAAGGGCTGCCGTGACTGCACATCAGCTGGGCGGGGGTGTGGGGCTTCCCTCTTCTCCCATTCCCCCGCCAGGAGCCAAGTGGAGGGGGCCAGGCCCCTGACCCCCGGCTGGCCTCCCCCACAGCAGATTTCATAAGGAGGCTGCAGGGTCTTGCGAAGCCTGCAGGGAAAGGCCCTCCTCCTCCACCCTCACTTTGCAAAGCAATAAAAGCAACAGGTGACTCCGGGCCCAGCTGGAGAGCGGGCTGACCACTGGGCTCGGTACTCGAGATCAGGAGGAGATGGGGCTCCTCGCCGCCCCGCTCAAACAGGCCCAGCTATCGAGGTCGCTTATGCCTTTTATTTCTAAGAAAGCCCCGCGAGGACGAGGGACGAGGACGAATGAATCTCGCGGCCGCTGGCGGGTGTGGGCAAGCTGAGGCCTGTGTCACACGAGCCCCGTCACACAGCGAGGGCTCCCGGGCCGCGGTGACTCACTCCCAGCAGGGGCAGGCGCTGGGGTGCCCAGACCTGCCTGCGCGGGCTCACTGGGCTGTATTTATGTGTGAGTTGTTTCTCCCTGTGGATGGTGGGCATGTGGGGGGTCCCCGCTTTGCCTGGGTTCCTCCCCAGCACCATCCCTGCATGGCGCCAGACGCCCAGCAGGAGCTCAGTAAACATCTTTGTTTTTTAATACCGCTGATAGAGGGAGTCGTTCCTGGGTACAGAACTCCTCCAAGAAACCCTCACCTTGCCGGGGAAGACGACAGCGCGGTTGCCATGGAAACCAGCTGGCTGCTCTCCACTACCACCAACTTCGCACACTGGGTGAGCTCTGACTTCGATCCTTCCAGAATCCAGACCAGCCTAGACAGTTTAGCCTTATGCTGGGCCGGGGTGTGGAGGGGGTCGAGGGCGTCTGCTCCCCTCTCCAGAGCCTAGGCCCCTCCCTCGACACCCACCCAGCATCCGGGCCCTTGAAGTCTCTCTCTGCACCTTCTGAGGACATCAGGCCTCACCCCTCACCCAGCAGCGGGGCCCTCTGCTGTATCACCCCCCGGAGACTGAAGTGACCCCTGCCCTTTAACAGACACTGTGGGCCTTGGCGCCCGCGGCTCCGGGCAGGGGGTGGGACTGTACCCTGTGGAAGCCCCACGAGGACAGAAACCCAGACTCTGCTGACCTCAGCCAGGCGACCGCCGCGCTTGGCACAGAAGGGCCTCAGCCAGGATCTGCCGAAGCACCTAATCAATCCATCCATTTTTAAACCATCACATGCATGAATGCACACCTAGGGAAGGAACAAAGACCCTCAGGTGAGTCATTTCATCTTCCTGGGCTTCGGGGTTTTAGACACAAGGAACAAAATCGCTTCTCTGCAGAGGGTTTGTAAGGAATAAAAAGGACAGCAGCGGTGACAACAAAACCACGCCTCATACAGCCGGCCCCTGGGAACGCCTCAGCACACGCTTTCAAAGGCTCCATTCAGCAGCCCTCGGAAGCCTGCTCTGCACAAGCCTGCGACGGAGCGCCCGGAAAGCGACGTGGGCCGCACCGGGAGGGGGCGCCCTCCCCCCCGCGGACAGGATGTGAGCTGGGCTGGGCCTCCTCTCTTCTCTGATTTTTCTTTGCCTCTCTGGGAAAATCTAAGCTTGATATTTTTTAAAAAGCCACTTTGGGGCCTCCCCGGTGGCGCAGCGGTTGAGCGCTGGGTTGCGAAGATGCCCGCAGCCTCTGCGGCGCCGGTTCGATCCCCGGCTGCTCCCCGGCCACCAGAGGAGGGTCCCGCATGGCGCGCAGACCTCTCCTGCCGCCCGCTGCTCCCCTCAGCAGTGTACTTCGGTCCTTCTGCCTGCCTTGCTCCCTGCTCTGGCTCTGGTGAATTCTCTCACCCTCCCGCACTTCTGACTGTGCCCAGTGCTTGTATGTATGTATGTATAAATCAATAAATCAATCAATAAATAAATCTTTAAAAAAAAAAAAAAAAGCCACTTTGTCACTACAAGTGCGATTTGAGAGCACCAGGTCCGGGTCCAAATCTATCACCACTGTGTGACTTCAGCCAAAAACACTCAGCCTCTCCGAGCGTCCGCTTCCCGGTTGAAAAAGTGAGTCGCTGAGAATTTAGTAAGATGGCAGGGGGTGACATGTGCGGTCGGGCCTGAGCAGACCTGAGCTGAAATGCTGTGGGGGCTCTACGCTGCCAGAGCTTCTATGACCAGCTGGCGCTGCCCAGCTCCTCCTGCCTCCCCTTCCAGCACGCCATGGCTGAGCCACCTCCATGTTGACAATAGTCAAGAAATCTGATCTAGGGCCTTCCCGGTGGCGCAGCGGTTGAGCGCTGAGCTGTGAAGCCGCCCGCAGCCTCTGCAGCGCTGGTTCGGTCCCCGGCTGCTCCCCGGCCACCAAAGGAGGGTCCCGCATGGCGCGCAGACCTCTCCTGCCACCCGCTGCTCCCCTCAGCAGTGTACTTGGGTCCTTCTGCCTGCTCTGCTCCCCGCTCTGGCTCTGGTGAATTCTCTCGCCCTCCTGCGTTTCTGACTGTACCCAGTGCTTGTATAAATAAATAAATTAATTAAAAAAAAAAAAAAGAAGAAATCTGATCTAAATCAAAGGAAATATTCCTTCTTCAAGTCCTCCTCGTGAGAGGCAGCCTAGGAGTGAATGATGGAAGCGCTAAGCCAGCAAGCCAACCCAGCTTTTGTCCACGATCAATCAGCCAGATGGAGCAGGGTTATGACTCTGATGGGTGAGAAATGAAATGGCCACCAAGGCACCGAACGGCACATGCAGGATCCCAGCTGAGCCTGAGAATTACAGATGGGATAAGCTATATGCTAGGGGAAAAAAGCTATTTTTAGCAGAGAGACGATCACAGATTTCCATGCAAAGCAAGCCCTGACATTCTGAGTGGCATTTTCTTTCTGTGAGCTCCGAAACCTGACTGCAGTCGAGATGGAAAGATTAAAAATAATGGACCATGCTCCGATTAAAATTAAATCGCCCATCCCTGGCATGAGCACCCAACCCATGGGCCCTGAAACAGAACAGACATTCAATAAATATTGAACATCGGAGGGGAGGGGAGGCGGGACGCCCAGGAATAAATTTAGCTCTCAGACTGCGCTTCTCACGTCACACTTGGTAATCAATGTTAAACACCCTTCAGGCAAATCACGGTTGCTCCCAAGGAGAAATAAACAGAAAATTCCAGAGCTGCTAAATGATTTACAGCATCAAGAATAACATCTTGGTAACCTCCACCCCGACTGCACCCGAGCACCCGAGCACCAGGCCGCAAGCCCCGCTGCCGTGAGTCACTGCGTGAGATGTCACACGGGGACGGGCTCTCATACGTCATCACTTCTTGAATTAGGTGGGTGCCCTCCCTCGTCCGAACACGGGGTGCAAGCCAAGAGTCAGAATGCGTCTGGTCTGCTTTTGTGAAAAGGCTGAGCCCAGAAAAAATGCTGTCCTGTGATAAAGCATTTGGAACCTGCTGTTTAAGCCATGTCAACGCTTGAGATTTGTGACTTTCTAAAACTCCCAATTTCCAGAAGAAAAGCTCTAAATAGAAAAGGTGAATTTTAAAGCCCTCTTGGTCTCCCTCAACGCAGAGCTAGCATCACTCGGGGACCTGGCCCGGGCTCCTACCTGGATTTCATCCGTAGAAACCCTCAAACGCGCCGTGTCCCTCCTGGCCGAGGAAGGCGTAATTTCCACGGAAAAGCTCAAAATTCAGGCAGCATTCCCAGCGCTCACTGGAGGCCTTTCCTGGGCTGGAATCCTCACTCTTGATCCTTTAATAAACTCACTTAATTTTGCCTGCCTCAATTAATTTTAGTTGACGAGCAAACACGAAGGAGAATGATGCTTTCTTGTTTCCCAGGACTAAGCACTGGCGGAAGGTGGACAAGCTCTCAACGTGCAAGTGAAATATCGGGGCGTGCGGCACACGAATGAAATCATGTCGCTCTACTTTTCATGGGATGATTTGGAAGAAAACGGACCTCGAGCTAGGAAGCGCGCTGATCACACCCGCTCGCGCCTCGTCACGGGGAGACACTGAGTGATGCTGCCGGGAGCCGCCCCTCTCCTGCCCCCCACTCCCCCGGCCTCGGGCATCCTCTCGGTGTTCAGTCACGGCGTGTAGCACGGAGTCAAAACTACCCAGACATGCGAGATGAGAAAAGAGGATCACAAAGAGGAACAGACGGTGCACAGAGAATGGGTCAAGAAAATGAAATTTTCTTTAAAGTAACGAAACTTTAAAGAGACTTTAAAAAAGCTACGCTGAGCACGTTTAAGGAAATAAAATGAAAGATTGAGAGTTTTCGTAGACAACTGGAAACTGGCAAAGGAAACACACAAAGAAATCATTTGTGAATGTTGCTGGAAAGGCAAGCAGGAAAGGCCGAGCTGATGACCCTGATCGCGTGAGGCCAGCTGGCGATGCGGCCGTGCGCCCCGCAGAGACCTCGTGGACGGTGCCGCCCACTGGCCAAGAGCTTGGACGCAGGAGCCGGCCTGGCTGGCTTTGAAATCTGGCCTTCCCATTTACGAGCCTGTGCCCCGGGCACAGTCCTTAACTTCAAGTCCTCATCTGGGAGATGGTAAAGGGCCCAGGTGCTCAGAGCCCCGCCCGGTGGGGTTGTTGAGAGGATTCTGTGAACCAGCCCTTGCAAAGTTCCTAGAACAGCGCCTGGCCCTCTGAGTTAGTGTGCATAGCAGCAAAGGACAAGTATTTCTACAACACATAAAAAGAACGGAACTCAGCAAACAACCACATCCCCTCGCCCGCTCTCTCCCCGCTGCCTCTCACTCCGCACCACGATACGCAACACCCACCCCACACGTCCGCCATGACGGCTACTGACCGCTCACCAGCAATCCTGCTCATTTTCATTTCCTCTTCTTACATCTGTTCTTTCTTCTCATTGCCTGCAAGGACTCTCCTCCCTTAATGCACTTGGAAAGCGTCTTCCAATGCTTCAAGAATTAATTAAAATATCACCTCCTCTGAGAAGCATTTCCATGACTGTCTCAGAGGTAATAACCTCCTCTTCTGGGCTCAGCTGGCCTAATCTTCCCTTTGGCACAGCATTCATCAAACCTTTATGGCCCCTCCTGTTTATGGATCTGTGTCCCCATTAGATTAGACTGCCACTATCCTATGGCACAGACCATGCCAACTCAACCCTTCTCCAAATGCCAAGTTCTGGGCATAGACGTTGTTATAACTACTGAGTGAAAAATGCATGAATGGATGAACAAATACATGAAACACGCTCAGTGTCTGCCCCCATGCCACTCATGACATCCCTGGAAACAAAACGTGACTCAGAGCTCTTACTCTTCCAAGGCCTGAAGCATGCCCTCCGGGTCCTCCGAACACAGAATGTCCATCATTTGGTCATTGAGGGCAAGATCCTCACTCACACCGTCGGCTGAGGCAAACTGGGAGTGCTCCAGCTTGTTCTCATGATGCTGAACCTTCGAGAGAATTTCAGAACAAACAAGTGAGTAGACCTTCTTGGGAATGTCACACGCTGGAAGTCACGCAGCCAGGGAACTTGACTGGCCCCACCACGTGTAAGCAGGGTCAACCCAGGCAAGACCCTGTATTTCCCCAAGCCTCCATTTTCTCATCCGAAAAATGGGATCCTAATTCCAAAAGCCCTACACAGACTTGCTATGTGGATGAAATGAAGCCATGGGTGATACATCACCACAGCACCGTCATCACCATCACCTTCAGAACCATCACCAATAGCATCATCACTGCCATCATCACCATCATCATCATCACCACCACCATCCCCATCATCATCATCACCACCATTATCATCATCATCACCACAATCCCCATCCCCATCCCCATCATCAAAATCCCCATCCCCATCCCCATTCCCCACCACTATCCCCATCCCCATCATCAAAATCAGCATCTTCACCATCACCACTGCCACCACCATCATCATCATCACCAATGCTGTCATCATCACATCATCATCATCATCATGTACAGGAAAATCACAGCTGTCAGGTGAACCTCAACCTGGATGAAGTGAGACCCAAAGAGTTTTTTCTACAGGAGCTGAATTGAGATGTGACCTGGATACCAGGCTCACCACAGACCACAGACCAGGTGTTCTCAACTCTGGCCATTGACTAGGAAAATCCAAGGAGCTTTTAAAAGTGACTAATGGAGGGGATGCAGCCCAGGATAGTGGGCCTGAGGCCCAGCAGGGGAACCCAGACACGCGCGTGCATTCCTCCAGAGCTCCCCAGGGTTCTCACATCGATCAGGTTGAGACCCTGTGAACAGGAGGGTGAGCTTCGACCTCGCATCCGCCACAGCCAACCCACCCCCAGAGGAAGATGCCCTGAGACCCACCTGGCGCCTGCTGAGTATGGTCCCCGTCCAGCACTGGCAGCGAAGCATGGAGAACAGTACCAGGCAGGTCAGTGCCAGGGAGATGAGAAAGGCTGAGAAGAAGCCTGCAGCATGAAGGCCGTGGTTGGGTAGCACCTGCAGGGACGAGAGCGAGGGCTGCGTTCCTGCTCACTCTTGACAGTGGTGACAGGAGGGTCACCATGGCAGCTTGGACTGGATGCAGCAGACCAGCCCTGGTGGGTCTGCCACCTGCTGCAGGCTGCTTTCCTGAGATGGTTGCAGGGCTTGGGCCAGAGCTGTCTCGTGGCCAGGCCTCCACAGATGAGCACTTGGAGGAGTTGGAGCCTGCTGGCTTGCACATAGTAGGACCATCTAGACCAGGCCTTGCTCCCATTTTTGGCCACACGCTACCTCTGACCCAGGCCTCCTCCTGTCCCAGGTAAGGCCAGCAACAGCACCGAGGGTGAGCTCAGGACTCCAGCAGCTGGTGCAACGCCCACCTCTGCACGTAATGGCCATGTGGCCTCAGGGAACCACATCCCCTGGCACCCTGCTCCTTCGCTGCTGAGACAGAGGTCCTAGTCCTCTAAGAGGTGTGGTCCTCGGTTTAAACAGAAACACTCTGACATGGAAACAATGAAGTACTGGACGCCCACAGATAGAGGACCGGACCAGGGCGGAATACTACGCAGACCTGCGGAAGGAGGGAGTGTGTCACTATTGCCAGAGGGAATGCGCTCGAGCTGACGCTGTGTCCTGAAAATGACAACGGCCAACACTGGGTGTACACAGCGGGCCGTGCCCCGAAGCAAAATCCTTACAGAAACTACCCGACACTACTAAACAAACGGAGGCTTCTGAGTGCAGGGGGAGGAGAAAGGGGCAAGGCCTTCCCCCTGGCCACGAGGACGGTGGGGCTGTGAACATGGTTGGCACAAGGGTCTTTTGGACCCTGCATTCCATTCCTCTGGGTACACTCCCAGAAGTGGGGGTTTGGGACCTTCCAGCGCTTCCATTTTTGACTTTTCTTTGGGTCACATCACACTGTTTTCCAGAATGATCTCACCATTTTGCATTGCTAACAGCTGTGCACACAAAGGTTTTCATTTTCCCACACTCCTGCCGACGCGTCACGTGCTCCCTGCCACTTTCGTGTCTTCCGCGGAGAGAGTCTAGTCAAGCCCTTTGCCCAATTTTTAATCTGATTGGCTATTTTTTTTATTGCTGCGATGCTAACCCCCACTCCTGCCTAAGATCAGCAAACGCCACTGTGGTGCTATCAGGAGGCCGGGCCTCATGAGGGGGACCAGGCCCCACAAGGGGGCACAGGCAGCAGAGTCCCTCTGCTCTGCCCCGGTGAGACAGCAGGGAGACTGTCTACAAAGTAAGTGTGTGGGGGGAGGGGGGAGCCCAGACCTGCTGGCAGTGTGATGTGGGCCTTTCCAGCCCCAAGAACCGCCAGGGATAAATGTTACTCATGTCACCCGCTTCTAGAAATGCATTACAGCAGCCCACACTAAGACACGGTTTCTCTAAGGAGAGTAAAGCTTTTCCAGATGTGTGATCACGGGCCTTCCCCACCCCACAGGCTGCCTTTTGACTTGGTCGATGGTGTCCTTTGATGCACAGGTTCTGTTTTTTTTTTTTAATAATTTTAATTTATAATTTTATTTTTTGCATAGAAGAACTGGGGTGTAGGCCAGAAGTGCAGGAGGTGAAAGGACTGAGCAGAGACAGTGGGGAGCAGAACAGGCAGACTGACTGAAAAACACTGCTGAGGGGAGCAGCGGGGAGACAGGAGAGGTCTGCTGCACCGTGTGGCTCAGCTCCCTGGCCAGGGATTGAACTCAGGCCTCACCGGTGACAGCGCTGAGACTTAACCCCACGCCACTAGGGAGGCCCCTTTGATGCACAGCTCTTAATTTTGATGTCCTGCATTGATCTATTTTATCTTTTATTGTTGGCATGATAAGAAATCATTGCCAAATCCAATTCATGGAATCTTCCCTGTGTTTTTTCTAGTTGTTTTACAGTTTTAGGTTTTACGTGTAAGTCACTGGTCCTCTCCACGAGTTAATTCTGTATATGGCGTTAGGTTAGGGTCCAACTTCATTTTTCTTTTTTTTTTTTTTTTGCACATGGATACCCAGCACCCTGACATCACTTGTTGAAATGACTGTCCTTTCTACAGAGAATGGTCTTGACACCCTTGTTGAAAATCCTTTGACCACAGCTTGCCATCTGTCTGTCTGTCTTGACACCCTCACCCCACACACTGACTACTGCAGCTTTGTAGGAAGTTTTGAAAACAAGACGTATGACACCCCAACTCTTCTGTTTCCAGCTTGCTCTGGCTATCTGGGCTCCATGAGATTCCACATGCATTTTAGGATGGCTTTTTGGAATTTTTGACACTAACGAATACTATTGAGCCTGTCGATAACACAGATTCTTTCCACCTGTGTCCACGGAATGACTTTCCACTTATTTGTATCCTCTTTTATTTCTCTCAGCAACATTTTGTAGTTTTCAGTGTACAAGCAAGCACTCTGCCTCTCGGGTAAATTTATTCCTAAGTATCTTATTCTTGATGCTATTGTAAATGAAATTGTTTTCTTAATTTCCTTTTGGGATTGCTCATTGTTAGTCCATAGAGATGCAACTGATCTTTGTGTGTTATGTTTCTAATTTAAATGCTTATGGGCTACTGTAATATTTTTAAAGAAGGTACAAGACTATAGACACGATAAAATCCCATTTCATTGAAATAGAAATTATACACGTATACATATACACGTGTAATCTACGAAGAATTCCTCTAGAATTTTGTTGAGTGTTTTCTCTTTATGTTTCTGTGTTTTCTAAGGTTCTATAACAGGCATATATTACTTGTATAATCAGGAGACCAAAACATGATAATAAGAAGTATTTTTTAAAGCCAGGTTCTGTAGGCAAGAAGAACATTACTGACATCCGCCTCCCATGGAGGATGAAGGCCGTGTTGCCCAGCTGCTCAGGGTGGTCCCCAGACCCCCAGCCTCTGGTTCGTGCTCACCTGCAGACAGGCCCTCGCCGAGGCCACGCCCTCCCCGGACAGCCGCGCCTGTGAGGGGCCCTCAGCAGGTGACGCTGCTCCAGCGCTCCCTGCCAGGTGACACCGTGGGCCTGGGCCACCTGACTTCTTCCTCTGCTCAATTCTACTCTCGCCTCCTCACCTTCGGAAATGATCACCACAGCACGGGGGCTCCCTGCGACCACCCCAGGTTCAGTGATTCACAAGGTTCCCAAGACTCAGCCGCACTCACGGTGACGACCCACAACAATGAAATACAACGCAACAGAGCAAAGAGGAAAGGCCCACGGGGTGGCGTCCAGAGCAAGCTGAGAGCAAGCCCCGGAATCCTCCCCACGGGGTCACACGGGCCACGCAGTCGTCCTGCAGGCGTGAGATGATGCCTAGGAAGCCTCGTCTACCAGACCCCTGGCGCCCAGCCACAGGGGACCCGCCGCCGATGGCCCTGGAGCCCTGGCCTCCCCCCACCGAGGTCGCCATGCCAGCCGGATGGGCTCAGGCCACATGGGGGACCCCACACAGGGGCCCCCACTGCACACCTGGGCCCCTCCCTGGGGATCCGAGGACAGCGAGACACCAGCACACGCGGGTCACGGCGGGGACAAGGTAAGGGCCCAGCCAACAGGCTTCTCTTACCTGTATCTTTTCTTCCACTGTGAGGGTGAAGTGGGCCTCCAGCTGTGTTCTGTTCTAGAAAAGAAAGAAAATGCTTCTGTAGCGGGTTCTGGAGCCTGACACGGCGACGTCTGCTTCCAACCCTGTGCTTGCAGCTGCCCCGTCCCGTCCTGCTGGGGGCCGGGCTTAGGAAAGGCCCTGGACACGCGGCGCCTCTTGCTCTCCAGAGCGCCCCTGTGAATCCAACCACCAGGGTCCCTATTGCCTCGGAAAGTGCTGGGCCCGGTGGTGAAATTCTGGGCTGGGTCGGGGGTAGGAGCTAAGGGCTGACCCCAAAGCCCACCAGCCATGGACTGGAGCCGGCAGCTGCTCACTCAGTCCCAACCTCCAGCCCCGAGGAAGGCTGTGACGGCCTGCTCTAGAGGTCACCCCTCGTTCTGATGCACCTGCACCCCAAGCCCCAGCCCTGAGCTACCCTAAAGGTCTCCAGCATCCTCTGCTCAGAAAATTGGGGAAGCAGGTGAGGTGCCTGCTGCGAGGCCAATCCTCTGGGTCCCGGCCAGGCAGCGGGTGTCGTAGGGGCAGCGTGGGCAGTGGCTGGAGCAGGGGCTCCGTCTATCCTGCTGACTCTGCCCTGAGAGCCCCCACAGCCTGTGCCAACTCCCTGAGCCCCACGGACAAGTATGAGGCATTAAGCAAAGGAACAGGCAGGACCCGTCGGGCTGCGAGGGCCCTGGTCTCCGCCACCTCAGCCAGCCCCAGGCACGTGGGGGTGCGCACTGTGGTCCCCACTCGCGCCTGAAGGCAGGAGCCCCGGCCACCAGGTTGGCCCTGCTCGCTGCTGCCTCATCTAACTCTGCCGGGCTCCGCGAGCTCTGGCATGGGGGCCGTTTATCTCGCGTCACCCTCCTGGTCCTCTGCTCTTAGCTCCGCGCTGAACTGTTATCGCAGGTGCTTGTCTTGCCCAACAGCTCTTTACGGTTGTCTTTGGTCCTTACTTTTCAGAAATCATTTCATCGGCTTTACATGGGATTTTTTCCCTCTTGCACACGGCTCTCCAGCCTTGGGGGTGCGGAAGCCAGCAGCTGGGGGGCTGATTTTGATTCTGCTGCGGGGCCTGGGGTGACGCAGGGCGCCTCATTTCCCACATCAATTAACGCCTGGTCTCCAGGGCTGGAGTCAGGATGAAATGACCAAAGGGCCAGCGTGTGAGCTGCTGGGGGCCAAGCACAGGGTCTCCGGCCGCAGCACCCATGGGACCCACGCCTGACGGCAGCTGCCCGGTGGTGCCGATGAGGGGCACGCACAGCCAGGACGCTCGGAGGGGAGCCGCAGCGTGCTAGATGGAGCCGCCGAGACCCCTGCAGGGCAGCCCCACGCCTCAGGAGGCTGCACACGGAGATCGGGCTTTAAACCAGGTGACTAAGGAAAGTGAGGCCATTAGGGTGGCCCTGACCCTATATGACCAGCATCCCTGTAAGAGATTGCGGTTCACAGGATGGCCACGTGAGGACACAGAAGACGGCCATGTTCTCTCCCGAGCACTTGTCCAGACTAGGACATCATAGGAGAGAGAGGAGGGGGGGTGTGTTGGGGGGAAGGAGAAAGGGGTGAGGGTGGGAAGCGAGGGGGGAGGGGGAGGGGTAGAAAGAGGAAGGGGGCCAGGTGGGGGAGAAGGCTGAGAGGCAGGGAGGAGGAGGAGGAAGAACAGCGGAAGGAGGAGGAGGGAGAGAGCAGGAGAGGGAGGAGGGACAGGAGTGTCAGGGTCTCTGGAACCTCCTGGTCCGGGTGCCCGGCACAGGCTGGGCAGCCGCGCCAAGACAGAGCTCACAGCCGGGGACAGTACCGTGGGCGACGTCTGGAAGGAGAGCCGGGCTGGGAGTGTCAGGACGGTGCCAGCCCCGAGGTCTCGGGCGTCCAGCGAGGCCGTGTAGCTGACCAAGAAGGCGTCTCCCACTGCTCGGAGAGAAAGCGCGTGAGTCCAGGCCGGGGCCCGGCAGGCAGGCACGAAAAGCAGGCTGACCTCAGGGACACCAGAGGCTGGGCACCTCCTACCACCGGGCGCCAGGAGCCCCCTTTTGCTCCTGGGTGACTGAGCTGGGTGCCCCACCCCAGCGGGGCCTGGGGCAGGGGGCCTGCTCTCCGTATGTGGGGTGTGTTCAGCTCAGACACCCGAGAAGCCAGGACCTTCTAATTTGGCTTGGAATCCAGACGGGGATGGATTTGTTCCCCACTGTCCGGTCCACACGGCCAGGCTGAGAGCTTCCGACAGTGGCTCCTGCGGCCTGGACGTGGCATGGGCACGGTGTGAGGGGCAGGGGCGGTGGAGAGGCCACCTCCTCCCCACCTCCCGTGGGGTCCCCTCCACCCCCATGGCCTCTCCTTGCCCTCACTGCCTAGTTACAGAAACTGCTTGCACTTAAGGAGAGGCCTCTCCTGGGGACCCTGACTCAACACCCCGTGTGGTGTGATGCCAGGGCAGCAAATGCCCACTCTCGGGAGACAGGTGTTGGAGGGGGGCTCCGCATCAGACCCCGAGGTGCGGACAGCTCTGGAGACCCCGGGGGAGGAGCAGCTGCCTGTGTGCGTTTCAGGGCTCTCAGGAGGCAGTGTGCCCCCAGCCCACTTTCCGAAGGTGGAGACCTGCCCACCTAGGGCCGGGAGCAGATCCCGCCCACTGCACCACTGGGCACCCCCACCCCCCCGCCAACTGCGTCCTTGGGTGCCCTCTCAGGTGGGTTCCAGTCGCCTGGCACAGACTGGGGGTGCTCTGGGAACTACACCCAAAAGAAATCTCTTCACAGCAGATGCCTCTGACCCCAGCCGCGGCCTGGGGAACGCGGACGGCTGGGTCTGGGGACGTAGCTTACCTGGCCAGGGGTCTGGCCAGAGGCAGAGGCGCACCCCTGGCCGGGGGGCGAGCTGGCAGTCATCTGAGTGGGGTAGTGGAAACTATGATTGTGATGCTTTTTTAGATGATGCACAAGCCACTCAGGCCCCCTCCCCAGCGCCTGCTCTAACTTAACACAAGGCCAGCTTTCCGGCGGCAGTGATTGGGGGCGGCCACCTCCTCTGATGCCTGAGATAGCTCCGTCGTTGAGGACGAGCGAGTGGCCCAGGCAGAGCGCGTGAGCGCCACACTCTACCCTGTGTGTCTTCGTATTCCAGCCCCGACGCAGGAGGTTCCGCTACCTTGCAGAAACTGCCTGCTGAACGCCTGCAGCCCCTCCGCGGTCCCATTTCCGGGCGACCCCCGCACGCTGAGCCCGGTGATGTTGTCCAGCAGCAGCAGGTCGGAGAGGTTGGCCGCAGCGGGCACCCGCGTGTTGTTCACGAGCAGCCGCACCTGCGCTGTCTGCAAGTCCTTGGGCCCCGACACCTAGGACGGAGAGGAGGCGCGGGTGGGCGCGGCGCCCGGCTTTCGGGGAGGTCAGGCCAGCCCAACGTGGGCCTGCTCCGGGCTCGGGCAGAGGCCGGGGACCGGGGTCCCACAGAGAATTCTGTCAGGCCTGGTTTCAAAGGCCCCGGGGGTTCTGCCTCACACCTGCCAAGCCATTGCTGGGGACAGTTTCGGAGAATGGGGAAGTCACCGCCTCGGAGCAGCTCAGGAGAGACCACCCGCACGGGCCTCCTGTGCAAACTCACCACTGCACATTTTTGAAAAATCACTCCACTCTCTGGCGCACCTCGCGTCTCCTTCGAGGTCTCTCCATACTATAACAAAATACAGACACGAAGATGACGAGCCATGTGATGTCAGACGTAATAAGGGGACGAGCGGAACACGGAAGGGGGGCAGAGGGTCACTCGTGCAGGCGCAGTAAGGGCGCAAGTACTCATGGGAGCCTTTTAAACGGCATGCAAGGGAGGTCCTGAGCCCCAGGAGAACAGACGCGGCTGTGAGGTGACGGGGCGCCTCCTGATCGGGGCGCACGGACACGCGCCGTCACAGGGACTCGGCGGCAGGACTGACGCTGGCCGGGAGGCGCGCTGGCCGGGCTGCGGGAGAGGACCCTGCCCGCTGGGCAGGCCCGTGTCAGCTGAGGGCTCGCCGGCCGCAGCTCAAGCAGAGAGGTTCCTGCGCGGAGCCGTTCCCCAGAGCCCTGTCTTTCTGCTAAGCCTCCCCTGCTAGCAGCGCGCGTCCACACGGAGGGGGCGCTGCTTCACTGTTCCCAATGGAAGAGCATCTAAGAGACCCCTTGGGCCACAGCTCTTCCCGGGTCCAGCTGCTTTGCTGTGTTTGCACCTGCCGGCTTCCAAAGAGATACGGCCACACCTAACGCTATCCCTCCGCTTCTCCCCCTTCCGCATACACCCCATCTCTATCCCTATCACTTCTCTGTCTCCAAGAAGACACTGGAGAGGGACAGCCACAAGCCCAGGAGCACGGCCCCCAGCAGCCTTCCCCACCCTGATTATGGACTCCTGGGCTCGGGAACCCTGGGAGAAACAACGCCACCGTGTCAAGCCACCGCGCTGGACGTCACCTACGGCAGGTCTAGGGAGCCAACGCAACCACTCGGGGAATGGTGGGGGGCAAGGCGGAGGCGCAGCCGTGGGACCCTGGGCCGAGCTTGGGGGCTCACAGCACCTGAGGCCTGAAGACAAGACCCAGCAACACAGAGAGCAGCAGTGAAGAGGGGGCGCTGCTCCCCTCCCTGGGGACCCTCGGCCATGTCCGAATCCCCCCAGCCCTGTTTCCTATCTGTGAGGTGGAGGGACACAGCACCTGTCCCAGCCGCTCTCTGAGGAAGCTCCAGGGTGACACGCAGAGGGCCCTACGCTGGCCAGCGTACCCCGCCGACCGCTCACCCGCCAGCCGCAGCGCGACAGCTGCAGGGGCAGCCGCTGGAAGCAGAGCTGAGCCCCCTTAGAACCGCAGCCGCAGCCTCAGGCTTCAAAGGGAAACAGATTCACCCCCGACGATGGCTACTTAGTGACAGAGAAGGAAGCTCGTGCGGGGGGTACAAATGTTGTAGCATCATCCCAGCCCGCTGCGACCCGGCTTCTTTGCAGCTTTGGGTCTTTCTGTGAAAGCCTCACGCGTGCTGCTCACCGGGCGGAGGGTGAGAGGAGATTCTCTCTTAAACAAGGTCTTCTTGGGCTGTGAGGGGGCGAAAGCAAGCGCGGACTGAGCCCACGGCCCGCGGGCGGCAGAAGTTGGGTGTGGGCCAGAGGTTGCGAGTTTTCCGGTGAGTTTCCTCCCAAATGGGGTTTCCGCTGCAAAAAGGAACACACGGGCGTCACGTACTTCGGAGAGAGACGGCGGAGGGGGCTGCGCTCTGAAGTCGGAGCCCACGCGCGTCGGGGCACCGGGAGTGTTTGCTGAATGAATGCACGAGCGGCTGAGTGAAGGGATGGACAAACGGCTGTCACCTCTGCCAGGGAAACCAGGCGCGCTGACTGGAGGCCGGGCTGGGACAGTCCCCGTGGGCCCTTCCCCGGGCTGTGCATGAAAATGATCTGCTGAATCGAGCCACCCTGGTGACCCCACACACACAGCACCAGATGGCTCCCTCCCGCACGCTGCGTCCAAGTCACCTGACCTCACTCTGCCTCAGTTTACCTGGAGAGCAAACTTGCTCACGGGTCCTCCTGAGCACTGTCGGCTGCAATCAGGGCCCGGTGAGTGTCAGCAGTCAACCCTGAGGCTGTAGCTGCCCGCCGCAGGCCCAGTGCCCACTCGGCCATGCAGCGAGGAGGGGCGTCCTCTAGCCTTGCTCTGTGTCAATGTATTCTGGAATGTTCACACGCACCCTGCATGACCTGCAGATGTGCTGGCTGGGGTGTAGAGAGGCGTCCCAGGTGGGCGCTGCCTGCTGCTAACCAGCTGTGGACCAGGCTGGCAGCAGAGTCTCTGGGCCTCAGTCTCCCCCACCGGGCCAGTGATTAAAAGACCATCAGACCCGGTTGTCCAAGGATCTAATTAAATCTTATATGACGTCGGGGGCAGGCCAGGCTGAGACCGTCGGGTCTTCACCTGGGACTTGGGCCAGAGCCACCAGGAGTCCCTCCACTTTGCAAGTGCCAGCTCTGAGGGCCTGAAAGCTCCTGCTAGGGCAGTCTTCCCATCACTGGGAGGACAGCACCAGAGGACGCAGCGGTCAAGAGGCACAGACAGACAAGGCAGAGGCCCCAGCACTCCAGGATCCTGGGTCCGCAGCGCCCAGGCTGGCACGTTTCACTTGCCTGGACCACAACTCCCTTCTGCTGGAGGGAGCTGCATTGAGGGGGGGGGGGTCTGTCCCTGCAGTTGGCTGAATAAGGGTCTCCAGGGACACCGGGCCCTAAGCCTCGGTGCCTGTGGATGTGTTATAGAGCAGCCAGGCTTTGCAGGTGGGATTAAACCAAGGGCTTCAAGATGGGGAAATGACCTGCACCAGCCAGGTGGCCCAAAGGGTAGCCCCAGGGTTCCTGAGAAGAGGCAGAGAGTGTCGTGACCAGGAAAGCAGCAGCTGCGGTCCCTGAGGAGGGACCTTGCTGCAGGCTAGGAACAGGGGAAGCGGTCCGGACCTGGCAGCTCCAGATACCAGCAAAGAAGGAAAGACACTTTCTCAAGCTGGAGACCTTGACCTCAGCTCAGCGACACCGAGTCCCGCCCCCGCCCCCAGCTCTGTGAGGGTAAGTGTGCAGGCGCTGCGTGCTGAGAACGTGTCCCAGCAGCCACCGTGAAGTCACACGTGGGTGGGCACCCACCTTCTGTGGTTTGTTCATCCTTTCGGGGGAGGCTCTTACAAGCCCCCCCCAACCCCAATTCTGTTCAGGGCAAAAAAGTTCCAGGCAGCTGTTGGAGGGGGGCACACTCCTGGCTTTGTCGGGTCAGCACCGTGAGAGAAGGGGCTGGAGGGCTATGTGTTAGGGTCTGATTCTCCCCCAGGGTCAAAGCAATGCAGATGAACAAAGAAACGTACCTATAGCCCCGCAGCGCGAGGTCTCTGCACAGGGCTGGGTCACTCCAGGCAGGACCTACATGATCCAAAAGGCACAGTCATTAACTGAAGAGCACACTGGCAAGAAGGGGGCGGGGGTAGCTGTCAACAGCCGCAAGGGGGTGAGTGCAGGCCCAACCGGAGCCTACAGGGTCTCCTCCCAAGTCAGCCGTCCCCGCTCCCCAGCACAGAAGTCTCTCTCTTTCCTACAGAACAGCTCGGGCGTGGCTGTGCTTCTAGGTGCTGTCTCGGGAGCTGTGGCCAAATATGACATATTCAGAGTCTGGGGTTCCGTCCCAGCTCTGCTCCCCACTACCCTGCAACACGGGGTGAGCCCCAAGTGCCTGAAACCTGAAGATGCTGAAGGTTTTCACGGAGTGAAAACCAGGGAGTCAGAGCTAGACTTCTGCTGGAACTCCGCACTGGCTGTGTGTCCCTGGCTACGTCTCTCAGCCTCCCTGAGCCTCTTCCCCAAACTGAGCACCTCAAAGCCTCCTCCCAGGTTGCTTAGCACAAAGGTTAGTTCAGTGATGACGACTTGTCCACGGGAATCCAAACAGCCCTTCCACTGCACCGTTGTGAAATACGCCGTCTCAGAAAGGCCTCTGGAGTGAGTAACAGTAACCAAAAATAATGAAGCTGCCTTGGCCTGTTGCTCCAAGTGACAGTGACACAGGGAGTCATAACAGCGCAGTGACGCGGGCAGCAGTGTCCCCAGACTCAGCCCCTTCCAGGCCCCCCAGGGAATCAGTGCTGGAGAATAAGTCCCACCCCGACAGGCTGGCTCTGGACATGCGGCTTCTGCACCGCATGGTGAGGACCTTGAGAGCTGAGTGGACTCGAGGCCCGGCTCTGAGTCCAGCTCGTGGCTAGTTTCTGTGGTCGGTGCTGAGACAGGTCTCGGGTGGGTGGACACGGGGAAGCGTGAGATTCGTGGGACAGATCAGCACCTGCTGTGGCTACTGTCTCTGTCCACCTAGAAAGCTTTCCCTGTGTCCCTTCTTGTGGGAATGTTCTCGCACAGGGAGAGGAGGTGCAAAGCAGGCGAGGCCCCGTGAGCAGGCTCTGAGCCTGGGGCCAGCAAGAGAGCACAGGCCGGCCCGGGCATGGCTCCCTGGCCTGGGTTTACTCATTGCAAATGGGCCTGATACTTTAAGGACCTTGTGACAATTTGTCACTTTCTGAAAGCTCAGTAAGCTGAGAGTGATATCGCGTTGTCTCCTCTAGTGAAAATCCTAAGAACTGATGATAGAAAGTGAACAGAAACTCTTTAAGAGACCTAAAATTCTGTATGAAGTGCAACAGCCCCAGGGTCTGCGATTCAGCAGGGATGGGTGGGTGGGTGGGGGTTGTGGAGGCTGAATGGGGAGCAGGAGATGGGAGAGACCCCTGAAAGGACATCCCTGGGTTCGCCTTGGTGGGTGGGGTGTAAGCAGGGGAAGGGACGGTCAGGTGTCCACCATGGGCGACCGCCCGGCGGGCTGGGGGAAATGGGTGGAGACAGCAGAAATTAGGGGGGTGAGGGTGACCCAGAGGAGCAGTCACCGAAAGCCAGGGGCAACGCAGGGGCTAGGAAGGGGTGGGGGAGTCTTATGCTGTCTGTGTAAGACTAGGAGGAAAAGGCAGTAGGACCAGCTCTGGGGAGTCAGACCTCTGGGACCTCAGAGGGGCACCCGCAGCAGGAGCCTGAGGTAGGAAGAGGCTAAATCCCTCGGGCAGGAGCCGGTGGTCACCGAGACTCCCACCCAAGCCCCCAGAGTCTGCTTTACTGGGCTCAGGAAGGGTGGGGCTCAGGGAGGGTGGCCTGTCCATGCCTGGACTCCCTGACCTCCGTCCACCCTCTGGGGTAAAGTAGGAGCCCGGGTTCAAGAAGGGAAGCGACCTGTCCTGGTCCCAGAGCTCCAGGGGGCTGGACCCGGCGCTGCCCATGGCCGAGGCCACCCCAGCCCTCTGGACCCCTCCTGGCGCGCGCGGGCACACACACAGACACACACACACCCCCGCGCGGGGCACACTCAGGCACGGGGCGGCGCAGCCAACTCTGCTAACTTCTCCGGCTCCGAGGGCCTCCGGCCTCCGGTGGGGGCGAAGCCCAGCGCCCTCGCTGGCAGCCCTGAGGCCGCGGGACCCGCCTTACCTGCCCCGGCCTTACCTGCCCCGGCCGCGCGGGCCCCGCCCCGGGAGCCCGGGGCCCGTCCCCGGGGGGCAGCGCAGCGCCCGCGCGCCCCAGGGCGCGCCCCCCCGCTCCCGCGCGCAGCACCAGGGCGCCGGCCAGGAGGCCCCAGGCCAGCACCCACGAGGCGCGCCCCGGGGCGCGCGCCGAGCCCATCGCCGCCGGACCCGGGACCCCGAAGCACCCGGCGCCCGAGCGGCGGAGCTTCCGGACCCCGGCCCGCCCCGCCCCGGGCATGCTCAGTGCGGCCGCGCCGAAGTTTTCTGGAACCGGTTCCAGCCTCGGGGACTGGCCAGCCTGGGAAGGCGCGGGAGGGGAGAGGCGGGGGCGGGGAGCGAGGGGCGCGGAGCAGGCGCACTTGGAGCCTGGCGGCCTCGCTCGACTGCACTCCAGCCACACCCGGGCTGTGAACTCCCCAATCAGACCCCAGCGCCCACGGATGCAGGGGCTCCCGGTGACCCCCACCAGTGCCCAGTGGGCAGGCAAGTGTCAGCCCAGGCCCAGCGCCTCCATGAAGCCTTCTCCTGCGCAGACGCTCCCGGCGGAACCCAGTCTGCATCAGCCTCCCCGGCCCCAGCTAGAGACCTGAGAGGCAGGGCCTGGGTCCTGGAGAGCCCAGGGGGGCGAGTCCAGCAGGGAGAGGGGCCAGGAGGGAGTCTGGCTGCGCAGGGGCTGCAGGAGCGGCCGCTGTCCTGTCCAGCTGGGGGCGGTTCAGCCCAGCTGTGCTCCCAGGGCCTGAGCCCTGGCTGTGGATTAGCCCCAGGAGCGGCCCAGGTGTCCCCACCCGTAGTGAGGTGTCCTGGACACCCACGCACCCCCGAACGGGCAGAGAGCCCAGCGGCTGCTCGCACTTCAATGAGCCCAGGCCCCCGGGCCCGTGCAGGGCTCTGTGTCTGAAGGCAAGGCCGCGGTCAGCCCGCAGAAGATGTCCAGCATCCGGCGGCCATTTGATTCGACAGACAGCCACTTGGATGATTTTCATATTCAAGAAACTTTATAATAAAGGAAAATGCAAAGAACGCTGCATTTTTAAAGTCGAAGCCTGAACCAGCAAAGAAACGGCCCGCACAAAGCCAAAGCGTCCGCCAGACCCGGAGACCCCGCAAGGCTTGGGGGGAAACACGCCAGAAGCCCCGCCAGGCCCCGACACCGCGCGCGTGTCCGTCCACTCCCCAGGGCGGGCCGGCGAGGGGCCGGGTCTGCCCGAGCGGCCGGCCGGCGTCCCCTTGTGCACAAAGGCAGCTGGAGAGCCGCCCCGCCCGGCCTGCCGGCAGGACTGTGAGGACAGGCCGCGAGGGCCGGCTGGGCCGGGCGGCCGCCAGGCCAGGACAGCAGGGCCCGTCTGTGGTCTCGGGCCGGGCTGGGCCGGCGGGGCCGCTTTCTGCTGCGGGGCCCGGGTAAGGCTGAGCGAAGGGGTGACCCCAGCCTCAGCCGGAGCCGTGACCTTGGTGAGCGATGCGGGACTGAAGCTGGAGTCCTCGGGGGGCAAGGTCCAGGCCAGGGGCCGGCGGAGCCGTCGTGGGCCACCACAGCCGCGGGGAGAGACCCTGTCAGAGAGCTGCCGGACTGCAGGGCGACGGGCCTCGCTGAATTGCAAAGAGAAAAAGACCAAAGGAAGGAGTTAGGCGCAGGGGCGGACCCTACCTGCCCCGGGGCCCCCTGCACCCCCTGGGCCCTCCCTATCGGGCACCCCATCCCCTGGGCACCCCATCCCCTGGGCGGGAGGGCTGGGCCCGGGCCGGCGCGGGGAGCGGGAGGCGGTGAAGGGCCGGGGAGCAAGGCGGGGAGCTGGTCCCGCCCCAGCCGCTGTCAGCCCCAGGCCCCGCCCGGGCCCCCCCTCCCCTGCCTGGGCGGGCCCCGCTGGGAGCCCCGCGAGGCGGGGACGCCGAGACCCCTCCCCAAGGCGAGGCCGCGCCCCTCCCGGGCATGCTCAGTGCGCAGGCGGCGCGGGCGGCGCGGGCGGGGCTCAAAGTTTGGGGTGACCGCGGCGGCTCCTCCCTCGGGCGGGCCGCGCAGGGACGAGGGCGCGCGCGGGGCGGGCGGGGACCGGGCGCGCGGCGGGATGCGGCGGGGCGGCCGCCTGAGCACCCCGATGGCCGCGGCGGGGCGGCCCCCTGAGCACCCCCATGGCCCGCGGCGGGGCGGCCCCCTGAGCACCCCCATGGCCCGCGGCGGGGCGGCCTGCTGGGGCGACGCGCGGCTGCTGAGGGGCCGGGACGCGCTGCGGGCCTCGCCCGCGCTGCTGGCCCCCGCCGTGCTGCTGGGCACCGCGCTCGGCCTCGGCCTCGGCCTCTGGCTCGGCTGCCGCGCCCGCCGGCGCCCCAGGCTCCAGGTGGGTCGGCCCGCGCGCAGCCGGGTGGGGGCGCGGGGCGCGGTGGGTGGCCTGGCGCGCGCACTCCGGCCTCCGGGCGCTGCTGCCCCACGACGGGGCTAGAGGCAGGGATTCTGGGGGCGCAGCGTCCAGAAGCGCCCTGGCCGGGGTCCCCTGGAAGTGCCTGCGCCATCCCGCGCACCGTGCGCTGGGAGGAGCGGGTAGGCTGCAGGCTTCAGTCTCCTCACCTGTAGCCCCAAGAGTTTGAAGTCGGTGTTGGCAGAGGGGCAGGCTTCGCTGGGGGGCAGGGAGGGCTGGGGGTGCCCTCCCCATGCCCATTCCTGCCCCTTGCTCTGTGGATTTCCTCCTGGGGCTCCTGCGTCCCAGCTGCCTCATTGCCTTTCACTCAGCTCCAGGGTGGACTTCGCTGTTCTCCTGCAGACGCTGCCCTGGAGGCATGGAGTTCTGTGCCCGAGGCGCTGATGCCAGCACATCACCCGTGCTGCCTGTGCCAGGCACTGAGCAAGAGCCTCTTACCAAATTATCTCCTTGAGTTCCCTGAACATCTTTGTTTCTGTCATTAATGTACCCGTTTGGCAGATGAGGAGACTGAGTCCTGGAGCCATTATGTACCTTGCCAGAATGACAGAGGTGTGTGGCCCCAGGCCACTGTGTTGTTCGCGGACGGGGTGGGCGAAGGGCTCTGGTGAAGCATCACCCTGCCGTGGTGGGATGGGAAGCACAAGCTGTGATCACCATGTGGGGTCTTCCCACCCTTGGCCTCTTTGGGGGACCTGAGATGATGTGGCATCCCCCCCAGGCCTGCCCACCTGAACAGGAGTCTGGCAGGTAGACGCACCAGCTCTTCCACCTGGCAGGTGACCACTAGGGGTTGTTGTGTCATTAATTCCCACTTGCTTTGCTACTTCTAGCTTTTGGGGTTGTGCAGTCCAGCCCCGGGCTTCGGGCTGCAGGGGTGGTGGGCCTTCATGGGCACCCGCCATGCCCACCGGGGCAGTTTATTTGGTGCAGTCAGGATTCACTGTTTCTGTATCATGATTCTGTGAACAGTTTTCACCATAAATCGGGGCTCAGCTGTGATTATGAGCCCTTTTTCGCACAATGTATTTTCTCTGGAACCAATAGTTACCTGCTTTTTCATTTCCTTGGATCTATGTCCTTATTTTGCATTTAACACTAAGGCTTTCCCCTCACCCCCCACCCCGTTTATGCACATTTCCTTTGAAGGCATTTGGATATACAGTTGAGCCTCACAGTGCGGGTTTGAACTCGGGGTCTACCCATAAGCCAATTTCCCTAAAAGCCGATGGTGTGAGCTTATGGTGTGGATGGACGCACTGCGATCCTGTCATTGAGTTCCCTTGTGATTTTCTTAACATTTTCTTTTCTGTGGCTTGCTTTATTATTACACGAATACAGAACATAACACGGATAACACGCTGACCCTGTCTTGTGTGTATTTGTGTTTGGACAACTGATGTAATCCGCGCCGTGGGCTCACTACCATTGAACTCGGGGCCCACAGCTCTCTAACTCGTGCTTGAGCGGAGCTGATCGGACAGGTGTGTCCTCCCGGGGCCTATCTCGGCCTCCACGCTCAGACCCTGACAGCGCCGGCGCTGCGTGCAGCGGTCGTGTACGCAGCAACATCACCCAGAAAAAAACCCCACGAGCAGAAAGTCGGCACTGCTGGAAGGGGTTTGCCGCGCGGGAGCGGACGCGGCAGTGGGGTGCAGGGGGTGCCTTTTCAGCTCTGGGTGGAAACTGTGTGTCGGGCAAGTCAAACTTGAGTCCATTGTGTGTGTGTGTGTGTGTGTGTGTCTAGAGACCCCGAAACTGCCGCGGTGTTCTCGGGTTACAAACACTAGTGAGTGGACAAGAGAGCGAATGCAGAGGCCACAAATAACGAGGGTCCACTGGGAACCACTAAGATGTTTGAAAAATCCTGTAATGACACGGTCGGGAATAACAGGAAAGTGAAGCCTCCTGTCCCCAGGCCACGCTGGGGCTCACAGCCCGCCAGGCCCCTCCCACCGGGGAGAAGGAGGCTCTGAGCTGCCTGTGGGTGTGGCCTCCGCGCCCTGGGGCACGCTGCTGCGCTGGGGTGTGGGACCTCGGTGGGGGCTCTCAGGAGAGCACTTCCAGGATGCTCTTGAGGGGTCCAGCACCCCCGGGGGCTGGGAGGCAGGCCCTGCAGGAGCCGGAGTGACTGCCACAGCCTGACGCCCACCCATGTCCCCTGCCCTCCCCCTTCCTCTTGGGATTTAGAAAGAAGACACCCAGAACTTGCTCAAGAACTTGGAGTCCAACGTGCAGACCCCCTCGGACACTGACTCCCTGCCCAGGAGGAGGAGGAGAGAAGCCCCGGTGGAGACCGAGGAGGCGGCTCTGGATGTAAGCAGGTGCTGGGGCTCCGGTGCACAGGTGCGTGTGGGGTGTCCCACCTGCACACGGGTGTCATCCACACCAGGCGGGACACCCGTGACTCCATGAGCTTCTGTTTTGAGCTATAATTTGCAGATTTTAACCCCACAATTTGATGAGTTTTGCCGCATCAAATTGATGCGTGTATATACCTGTGTGATGAGGCCCCACTCAGGAATGTTCCATCACCCCAAAAGTTCCGTGGTCTCTCTTTATGGTTAACCCTCCACCCTGTTGCCTCTAGCAGCTTCCGTCACCGGGATTTCCATCAGCATAGAGTGGTTTTGCTCTTCTGGAACTTACATGAAGGGAGCCATGTGCCTCGTGCTGTGTCCCCTCAACACAACACTGTTGAGATTTTTCCGTGTTGCGCGGCCCCTGGGGGCTGCTTCGGTGACTGGCTCCTCTGAGTAAGGCTCCGTGAACTCGTGGGGCTGCGTCTGTTTGTGTTCATGACCTTCTGTTTCTTTTAACTGAATATTAAGTCGGCGTCGAGGAGGGAAGTGCCGGGTCTCTGGTGCAGTGTTTGGGGGGTCTTCCTTGAACCCGCTCCCAGCCCTTGCTCTGTCGCCTGCACCTGCCCCCCGAGCGTCCATCCCCACGTGCTCCGGGGTGGAGGGGGCACCTCTGCCAGCGGTTGACATTTCTGGTCACTTCCCGCTGCCCAGGAAGTGCCAGGCTGGAGGCACTGGGCCCACTGCACAGATGTAAATGCAGAGCTGGAGACGAGCAAGATGCAGGTTCGGATGCAGAGACAGAGCTGGAGACAGAGGCTGGGGAGGGCGGGAGCCTGGAACGAGGGCAGACGCTGAACGAGGCCTTTCTGTTGTTTCTTTGGCTTGTTCTTGGCAAGTCTGGCGCTTTTCTGAGGTCAGTTTTGAGTGGTGTGACGTGGGTGACGTGGGTGACCTCCAGCCCCCTGGGGCCGTTTTTTTTATGTTCCCTTTTCCAAGGAGGAGGCTGAGGCTCGGGGTGCTGGGTGACAGTGGGGAGTCCCGTGGCTGGGGCTGTCGCCCCGGAGGGCCCGCTTCCCTGCTCTGACATGGTCGAGGTCGGGGCCTCCGCTTACACGGAGGGGAAGGAGCTGCCTGTTTGAGAGTGACCGTCACCCGGGGCGGAAACCAGTGGGATTTCCAGGTAATCCGAAGCCTGGGTTTTGGAGCGTCACCCCTGCCAACACTCTGCAGACAGAGCTCCCCGCCCATGCTGGGCAGGGCCAGGAGGAGTAGCTGCCCTTCCTGCGCTGGTCCGGGCGGGCGAGGGCATCCTCCTGGCCCATCCAGGAGCAGGCAGGGAGCAGTCAGACTTCCCAGATGTCCTGTGTCTCAGCCCAGCCCTGGCCTGTTTCCAGGTGCTTGTCTCTCCTCGTGTGCTCTGTGTGTGTGTGTGTGTGCTCACACATGTGCGCGTGGTGGGAATCTATGGTGTGTGTCTCCTTGCCTCAGTTTCCCTCTTTCCCTCATCTGTCTCTATCCCACTGGCTCCCTCCTTTCACATTACTAAAATCCTGCTCACAAATGAAAGCACGTCCACCCAGACTTACCCACAAATGTTCAGAACAGCACTGTTCACAGCCACCAGAACAACCAGGTACCCATCAACTGACAGAAGGATTAATAGAATTCGGCATATCCTTCCAGTGGAATATTAGGCAGCCATAAAAAAGAATAAAGCCTCACAACATGCTACAACACACCTGAACCCTGAAACCTTCTCATAGAAAGAAGCCAGTCACCAAAGAGCCCGTGCTCTGGGAGTCCATTCACATGGACCGTCCAGAACAAGGAAAGGGACAGGGACAGAGCGGCCTGGCAGTTGCTTGGGGTGGGGACAGGGGAATGGCACATAGCCAAAAGGCGCCTATTTCTTTTTGACATGATTAAAATATGCTTCAGTGAATTGGGTGATGGTTGTACATCGCTGTGAATATACGGAAAATTGTTAGATCGTGTATTTAATGTGGTAGAGTTGCCTGGATGTGGATTATGTCTCAGTGAAGCTTTAAAAAAACTAAGAAAACAGCCTGTGTCCCTGGGAAGGAAGCCTTGGATATGATGAAACCCACACTGGCTTTGGGATCCACACCCCTGGGACCCACATCCCTGGGATCCACCCACGACTTCTCTGAGCCTCGGGGGCTCCCCTGCACCATGACAGTAAGAGGCCGCTCCCGGGCTCATCTCTAAACTCTAAAAATTTCCTGCTGCTCAGTCATTGTTTGGGGGGGGGCAGCCTTCCTATCTCCCCAAAGGCCAGCTCACTTTTCCACCTAGTCATGTTTTACCCACAAACTGCTTCGCACTATCTGGCCACTGCCCATTGTCGAGCTAATCATTGCCAGGAGCTGGGTTAAAGATTGGCCTGTCCCGGGCTCGGCTGGCCGTCCTGCCAGGCTTCTTCGGACTAAACTGTCAGGGGCCGCGGGCGGGGCCGCGTGGGCTGGCACAGGGCACCTCGGCACCGCACTTCCTGCCCCTCCTGGTGTGAGCTCTGTTTTGGTAACTAGCTCACCCAGCCGAAAGACAGAAAATTCCAGAAAGTTCTGAGGTGTGCTCCGCCACAGCCTCCCTTCTCTGCATCCCAGGCTCTTGCTTTGGGGGGGAAAGGAGCACTCCTTGTGGAGACGCTGGGGTGTGCTGTGGGAGAGCCCCTCGTGTCCGTGGGTGGAACAGCCTCGCTTTACCCACGATGGCGCCTTAACTAGTTCTCTGAATAACGGTGCTGCTTTAGCTGAAGAAGTTTCACATTGTAAATTTGCACAACCAAGTTTTCTGAATAATTGTACTGCTTCGACGGGGGAGAGGCTCAGAAGTTGGAGATCAGACCTTAAGAAGAAGAGCTGCCACAAAACGAAACAGGGGTCCTGCAGGTGGCGGCCCACACTGGCTTGGATCCCTGTACCGAGCGCTCCCTGGTTCTTTACCCCCCGACCAAGCCGGGACCCCAACATCCTTCTCACACTTGTGTTGTCCACATTAAGTGCAGCTTGGGGTTGGTCTCCCCTTTGAAGACAAACCCCTGGAAACAGAGCCACAATCCACCCACTCACCCACCCTCCCCCATCTGTCTATCTGTCCATCTCTCTGTCCCTCCCTCCCTCCACTGGTCCTCACCTGGGTGCAAATGCGCCTGTTACGGTCCCTTCCTGAGGCTGCTGACACCTGGGCAGTGGTGTTTTGGAGACTCTTGGTGGTTCCCCTTCATTTCACGGGGAGCCCCACACGGTCCCCCCCTCTGCTCCCCAGGACGGCGAGCCTTCTGTCAACAGCAACGTCACAGCATTTGCGCTGAAGGCCAAAGTGGTCTACCCCATCAACCAGAAGTTCCGGGTGAGTGTGAGGGCGGCAGCCTCCGGGTCAGCTGCGCCCGGGTGGGCGGGGCGAAAGGTGCAGCAGGGTCCTGTGGACGGTTTTATGGGGAGACATCTCACTAGGGATAATACGAGCAGCACTTTGAGGTTCATCCACTTGGTGGTCGGGCCCAGGGTTTGCCCACAGTTTGTCAGGCGATGAGCTGCCGTCGTCCATCCTGCCCCGAGACGCCAGTAGCCGCGGCCTGCCCACCTGCTGGTGCTAGCAGTCCTGGCGCCTACGGTCCTGACGTCCAGGGCCCAGGCCGGCAGCTGACGCGACCCTTCCATGGGGCTGGCACAGGGCAAGCCTCTGTCGGGCCGAGGCTCCCCCCGGCGGCAGCCCCGTGCTCCGTAAAGCAGATCCCAGTATCCACTGCACGTGAGGACACTGGGGCCCAGAGGGACGCATGACCTGCCCCCGTCACAGCCCCCCCAGATGCTCCGTGAGGAGGGTCCTGGGCTGTGCATGGAGGGGGCACTGCCGGCCTTGCCTTCAGGGAAGAGGCCGGGCTGGGGTCCCTGCTCTCGGCCCTCACTCCCGTCTCAGCTGTTGACTTCCTGGGCCTCAGCTGCTGCTTCTGTGAAATGGACGTTCCTGCCTCCCCGGTGGTTTCGGGGTGAAATGGGGTAATAGCGTCGGGGTCAAGACGCCTGATGCTGGGCAACCTGACCTGTGGGTCTGCTTTGAAAGGTCCCGAGAATTCCCGCGCGAGGAAGCGTCCACCTGGCTGGACGCACGTTAGCACGCGTCCCGCGTTCGTTTCTCTGGGACGCCCACGGCGAGCAGTGACTCGCTCTGGTTCCGGGTGGGGTCCCCGGGACACACACTGGGATCTACTCCCTCCACTTGGCTGTGGGGCTGCAGACGGAGACATGAGGTCCCAGAGTAGGGCGGTAGCCCTCGGAGCGTCCCCTCGCCCGGGAGGCCTCGCAGTCGGGCCGGAGGGACGGGCGAGAGCCGTCCCGGCAGCGGTGGCCGGGGCCTGCGGGGCGTGGGGGAGGCTCGGCCCGGCAGACAGCGAGCGACCGCGGGTCAGGCCCTGCGGAGGGCAGCGCGAGCGAGCAGGGGTTTGCCGCCGGCGGTGGGCTCAGGGGCAGGTGGGCCAGGCAGGCCGTGGGGGCAGAGGCGGCTCAGCTCAGGGGTGCGAGCCTGGGACGTCCCCTCTCAGCCCCCGCCTGCCCCGCCTGGCGTCCGGCTCGTGGAATCCTGAGACCCCCGGGGGCCTCGCTGAGCCTGCGCTCCCTCGCCAGCCTCTGGCCGACGGCTCCTCCAACCCGTCGCTGCACGAGACCCTGCAGCCGGCGGGGCTGCCCAACCAGCTGGGGGAGGCGTCCCCGTCCAGCAGCCTGGGGAGCTTGAGCCAGGCCGAGAAGGACGCCTGCAGCTCCTCGTCCAGCGTCCACTCGGCCGCCAGCGACAACGGCTTCCTCAGACGCACCTTCCTCCAGACCCCCGGCTTCCCCGAGACCCTGGCCTCTGAGAGGTGAGGGGGCAGGGAGGGAAGCTCCCCGCGCCCTGGGAGCAGACGCACGGCCCCTTCTCTGTCCGGGAAGAAGTGGGGGGCAGAGCATTTAAGCCACTCTGTCATGGACGCAGCCTCCAGGTCAGCTGGAACCCGTCTCTGCTGTGCCACGTGGTGCTGGCAGGTGGGGTCAGGGGTCAGACCTGAGCCCCGAGGGAGCCTCGGGCCTCGTGGTAGCTGGCATGTCCCTGGCATTGCACAGCAGCCTCCCGTGGACCCGACGGGGGCTCAGCATGCTGCAGGGACTCGTGCCTCAGGGGCAAGAGGTGGGTCCATCCACTCACGCTGAGTCCCTGGGGCCGGTGGGAACGTGGCCCACGCTCAGGGGCGGGAGCACCGTTGATCATGGGTGAGACCCTCTCACACACCTGTGAGGCAGCTGATATCATGGCCCCTGTTTGGGGAGAACAAAGTAAGACACAGAGAGGCTGAGTGTCTTGCCCGAGGTCACGCAGCGGGTGAGTGACAGAGCCGGGTCAAAGCCCATGCTCCATATCACCACACCTCCCAGTCCACACGGCTCAGCGCATAGTAGGTGCTCAAGAAACTCCACCTGGCGGTATGCACCCAGATCCGCAGGCCTCTCTCGGCTCTGGAGTTCTGTGAGTTCAGAGGACCAGGGATAGGACGGCCCAGGGCTGCGGAAGGTGTGGGCTCAGAACCCCGGGGCCACTGTGCCTCTCCATGCAGCCCAGGCAAGGGGCTCTCGGCCTCCTGGGGGAGGGGCTGCTTGGGAGAGTTGGGCTGAGAAGCCTGGTAGCAGTTTGGGGGGCGGGGGTGGTCATTTAAAATGCACTTGCCTCTGTAGGAGAAAGGTCGAGGCCTTTATTGACACCTGCCCTTGCCACCAGGGCCGCTATCTGCTTCGCCAGCCCTCACGCTCTTCTGTCACATGGGTGCAAGATGGTCTCCAAGGCAGCGGCCAGCACATGGCCGTGAGCTGGGCGTGGACACGCCCGAGGAGGAGGGACCGTCTTTCAGTCCTTTCACCTGCCGTCTCTTCCTAGCTGTGTCTTTGGTGACCCAGCAGTCACCGCCTCGGGTCAGGAGAGGGTTCAGATAGCTCCTCAGGCCTTCCTAGAACCGCTGGGGCCCTGGGAATCCCCTGAGGCCAAGGTCTGGGGGGGATGCCCTGAGGCTTGACTGCCCGGGGTGGGGCCTCGTCACTGCCACGTCACATCCACCCCAAACCTCAGGGTCTCTGCTCTTGATTTTTCAGTGTGGACCTTGACTTGTGTATCTACAACCTTCACTTAAAAGACCTGCTTCGTCTGGACACGGCCCTGAGGCGGGAGAAGCACCTGGTAGGCGGGGAGAGGCTTCTGGGCTGTTGTTCACGGGTCAGGAAGGAGAGGCGAGGCTGGCTGTGCACTCGGGGACGTGAGGACGGGTGACGGCAGAGGGAGAGCCGTGTCGGCACCCAAAGGAGAAGCAGTCCTGCCTGCTGATGGGGCGAGGGGCAGTGCTGACGGGGCCTCCCAGGTTCTCTCCTGCCGGAGACAGAGATAAAAGCCCCCCGTGGCAGCGGTGTTCCTGAGGGACCCACGGTAGTGGCACCCATATTTATGAGCTCCGAGTGCTTCGGATATCCTAGCCCCGCGTGGGGGTTGGGTGCTGGGCTGAACAGGGGCGCCGTTGTCTCCTCTTCAGATGGGGAAACCGAGGTCACAGGGCTCTGAGCGTGGCGCCGAGATGGGAGTCTGTGCCTCTCCACAGGCTCGTGTTCTCCAAGTCAGGGGAGAAACAAGGGCCCGGAGCCAGAAAGGGAGGCGGCGTCTCTGGATGCCCGTGCAGCTCGGCCGCGGGGGGCTCTGGGACGTCGGAGGACTAGTGCCCGGACTATGTAAACAATTCTCAAAACTCAGTTAAAAAAGTAAACAACTCAATTAGAAAATGGACAAAAGACAAGAGCAGATATTTCAGCAGAAAGGAGACCCAGTTGGCAAGTAAACACTTGAAAAGCAGTTCATTATGCCTCTGGGGAAATTAAAGTCCCGTGAGATGTGAGCACACGCCCATCGGCATGATTGAAATAAGTGAGGGACCACATCAAACGCCGGTGAGGATGGGCTGAACGGCATGGCTCCCCTCCACCCGGAGGAAGCCCAGCGATGACCCCTCTGGATATTAACCAGGAACGCTGTGTTCACGTAGAGACCTGTGCGTGGACGCTCAGCGGCTTTATTTGTAGCAAACCCAACTGGAAACACCCAGGGCCCTGCTACAGGCGAATGACCCAATTCCAGAGATAGCTAGTCTGAGCTGTCCGGGGTGGCCCCGTCAGTGGGGACCCCCAGGCTTAGGGACATCTGCCCCCACGGAGACAGGAGGCTGGAGTGAGTGACCTTACCCACCCCAGTTCCAGGCAGCATCCCCGATTCTTTCCACGTGGAAACAACATCCCTTTACCTCCTGAATTTCTTTGACCTGTGTGGAATAGGGGCACGTGGAAAGGGTTTGCACAGGGTAAACCTGAGTAATTATTTATTGATAAATGAATGAAGGGGGGGGAAACAATTTGCAAACATATATTGCTTCATGAACATGCAGTCTGTTACTCCTGACTGATAATCTGATAATATGAGGTGTGTTCCTATAGCAAGATGTGTGTGTGTGTGTGTGTGTGCGTGCGCGCGCAGAGACAGAGACAGAAAGACAGACAGCAGAGACAGAGTAAAAAAAGGAGGGGGTGGGAGGTGAAAAAAGACTACCGTTGTTTAAATCTTTTTCTTATGTTTCCTTTTTGGACAATAGATGTTTATTCAGATTTTTAAAATGTGCCTCCTTGACCTTCTTCCTAAAAAGAAATCTGATGACGAATTATATCAGAAGATTCTTTCGAAACAAGAAAATGTAAGTAAATCTTCAGTCTGCATTTCATAGTTCATTACATTATTTACTTTTCAACATAATAAAATATGTAAAGTCATGTACAAATACAAATGTAGTCATGTATAGTGTTAAAATATGGAAAAATATTGGGAGAAAATAAAAGAAGAATGTTGGGCCTCTCCACTACTAAAAGGGAACCACTCTTTTTTTTTTAAGATTTATTTATTTATGCATACAAGAGCTGGGGTACAGGCCAGAGGTGTGGGGGGGGCAGTGAAAGGATTCACCAGAGACAGAGCGGGGAACAGGTCAGGCAGACTGACCGAAGTGCACTGCTGAGGGGAGCAGTGGGTGAGTCGGGAGAGGTCTGCTGCACTATGTGGGTAGCTCCCTGGCCAGCCTGGGGATCAAACTCATGCTGCAGAGGCTGCAGACAGCTTCATAGGTTGTGTCTTAACCCTTTGCACCACCAGGGAGGCCTGGGAACCACTCTTGATGATACTTTCTGTACATATGTGGGTTATTTTCAAATATGTAATGTGCTGATTGTTTTTTTTTTGTTTGTTTGTTTTTTTAAAGATTTATTTATTTATTTATTTATACAAGCACTGGGTACAGTCAGAAGCGCGGGAGGGTGAGAGAATTCACCAGAGCCAGAGCGGGGAGCAGAGCAGGCAGAAGGACCGAAGTCCACTGCTGAGGGGAGCAGCGGGCGGCAGGAGAGGTCCGCACGCCATGTGGGACCCTCCTCCGGTGGCCGGGGAGCAGCCGGGGATCGAACCGGCGCTGCAGGGGCTGCGGGCAGCTTCTCAACCCAGCGCTCATACCGCTGCGCCACCGGGGAGGCCCATGTAATGTGCTGATTGTTTAGGACTCCTTATGTTCCTTTGCATTCTATTCCTCTTGGTCTTTTATACAAAATCTCTGTTATTGGGCAGCAAAAAGTCAGGGTTTGGAGTCAGACTGGGGGAAGTAGATATTCTACTTCTGTCCTCATAAACTCTCAGTATCCTGGGTTCTTCCTTTGTGTAGTGGGATAGTAATTCCTGTCCTGGAGAATTACAGAAATAAGAAGAAAAGCATGTATAAAGATCAAAGCAAAATAATAGCCAGGCCTTGAGTCACTCCATCATCCTCATTATCACCACCACCACTGCAGTCTTCATCATCATCTTCATCATCATCAGTATCATCGCCATCATTAGCATTTTATACCCACCACTACTATCACCATCATCTGCAACATCACCATCTCTGTTGTCATCACCACCACCATCATCATTGTCATCATCATTCTGTTACTTCCATCACCAACATTATCATTTTCTTCATCCTCCTCCTCATCTTCCTCATCACCGCCACCCCATCACCTTCATCACTGTCGCCATCTTCCTTGTTACTGCCATCGGCACCACTATCATGACCATCCTCTCCACCACCATGGCCATCATCCTCATGCTCCTGTCACTGCCTCCGCTTCCTTCCTGTCACTGTCATCCTGCCCCTGCCACCATGGCTTGGGGAATTGGGAGGGAATGTTTCTTTCCACTCCTCTGATTTAATCACTCCACTGGGAGAGAAGACGACATGGTCTTGGCTTGGGGACTTAACGGCAGTTTTTACCAGTGTTACTGGTAAAAAAACCTGTGTTGATTTCATGTCAGTGAACACAGTTCTCATTCTGGGTTGGTGTTTTGATGGACTCTGTCTGTAGGGCTCTCCTTTTCCTCTTCTGAGTTCTGAATCAATTCAGAGGCAAATAGTCTAGGAGATGGATATAGAAATGTCAACTTATTACTGTCAAGTGGCTGGTATGGAAGCTGTGGCTCAAATGTACGGTGGTCATCGGGTCCTAAAACAGAACATTCCCAGAATTAGCTGAGTTGCCTACCTAATCTGGCCAAGCTGGACCACCACACAGATGTTCACTGTGGGCAGAGTCCACACCAGCAGTATGGCCTCTGCCTGAAGGTCCATCTAAAGAGGAAGAGGCTGGGCAGGCTGGGCCATGTGCTTGCTTCCTGCTTTTGAACGAATCAAATACATAAACTTCCTTCCTGGGGTGTAATGAGGAATCCTTCCCCCTGGAAATCAGAGAGTAGGGAAGAAATGTGACATTTTCTAGAATGCATAAGGGTTGCAAGATAGTATTTCATTATTTTTTAAGTATGACCTATTTTGAGGCAAGAGAGGGGAGATAGAAGAAAATAATCCATTATTCTTGAGACTATATTTAATGAGAAAAATAGATTTTATCATCAAACCCTAAATAGAACAACATGCAGAGCATTTAGTTATGGTTTATAAAGTGGTAAAAAATGAAAACATGTCTTTTTCTTTAAAATATACTCCATTTTTTCTTTTTTATTTGCTTGCTTTTGCTTGTCTCAGGACTTGCAGGAATTAGAGAAGGAACTTCAGGTCAAACTATCAAACGCAGAGAGGCTGGGCGCTGGGGACTCCGAGTACATCGCCCTGGCGGACGTGGAGAGGAGGGAGAGAGAGCGCGCCGAGCAGCTGGTGGAAAGTGTGGGTCTTCCCTCCCCTCGGGAACCTCGCTTTCGGGAACAGTCCAATGGGCGAGATGAAGGAGCGGGTAACGAGGAGAACTAATACCTGAATTCCCTGTCGTGTTCCGCCCCGGAGCCAGGGATCCACTTCTGGAGCAAACCGGAGATAAGAGATAATTAGGGGACAGATTTATAGGACTGGGCGGGAAGGTCCTCTGCTAGGGTGGGAAGCTCCAGGGCAGGTGTGAGGGTTCTGGGGGGTTCTGATGGGATGAGGAACTGGGTAGGGGCCAATTAGGGGTTCACTGAACTGTGAGGAGACCCCGAGATGAGAGGCAAATGAGTGCAGCTGCGTGATGGGGGGGCTAACTCAGTGTTTCAGGCTCCCGCCTCGCCACCTCCAGCCATAACAGCAGATCAGGTGTGGCTACTGGTGCCTCCGAGCCCTGCCCCCTCCGCACCCTGTCCTGAGGACTGTCCATTTCCACACCTGAGGGCAGAGCTATGGGGGGTCAGAGCAGGCGGGTGAACGGCAGAGCCAGTCCTGCCCTAACACCGCACTGCTGAGCTGCGCTTCCTCCCAAGGTGGATTTAATCTAGAAATAAAATGCAAAGCCCAGCACCTGGCATGCAGCATAACCGTAGGGAAAAGGTGGCAGCTCTGGTGCTGTGTTCTCCCGGCTCCTAGGGGCAGTGCTGGCACAGGGGAGCCCCAGATAGTCTGAGCCTCTAGCTGATCCCCAGCTCAGCTCGGAACAAAATGGTGGAGGGACAAAATGGAGGAAGGGCCTTTAAAGCAAAATGCCTCCAAGGTCAGCATTCTCTGCCCTGTCACTCTCCTGTTGTTTCAGGACAATAACTGATATTTAAATGACTAATATTTGAAATTATTGCCAGGACACATTTAAACCCTTTAAAGATCTGGAAACTTCCGGCAGCCACTGTCGATTTTCACAGGCATCTCCCCGTGGGCGGTCTCGGCCTTGTGGGGCCTTTGAGTGGGTTGAGGGGCGATCTCGTGCTCTCTGTCCCCAGCAGCAGCTCCTTAGCCGTGGCTGAAAAGCCTCCTGGGAACGCGAGGGCCTCTCTGTGGATGGGAGTCTCCCGGGATAACGTGCTCGGAGCTGCAGGGGGCGTGGGCACTCCTTCTGATAGGGACAGGGTTGACACCCCTCTGCACCCCGTAGCTTTATGGCTTTCCTAACGAAGTCTTCTCCCCCTCCTGCTTCTCTTATTCCAGATGGAAGCTTTCTGGAGACAGATGGAAAACATCCCGCACTGCCTCGTGGACCAGTTTAAGTGTTCCGCCGCCAAAGCCCGGCAGCTCCTGACGGCTCTGACGGAGAGGATGGCCGCGGCCGAAGGGCTCCTCCGCGAATCTCAGGACCTGCAGGCCCTGGTAACGCCGGTGCAGGCGGGAGGGCCGGGGGCTGTCCCACTGGACACAGGGAGTGTGGAGCGGTCACTGAGGCCTCAGGAGGGACACCTCCCTGTGGTGGCGGGGCTGAGAGCCAGAGAAAAGCCACCTGTTGCTCTGTCCATCCGTCCGCCCGTGGCCCATGTGTGTAGTCACTCTCCCACCCCCCTGTCCACCACATACGTGGAGACGCTGGCCAGGTCAGGGTTTCTAGGCCCAGCCCTGGCTGCCTGCTGGAGTTGTCTGGGGAGCTTTGGAAGGTACTGATGCTGGGTTCCAGGAGGGTCCTCACCCCAGAGCTTACAGCAGTCAGTTTGGTGCTTTAGGCAGCCACGGTGAGGCGCCAGTGGTGAGCCTGCTGCTGGAATGGAGACTGGACTTGCCCTCCACACGTGTCCTCCACATCTCAAAGAATGTCTGCCCAGGCCGCAGGCCCAGACACCCCATCTCACTGGCCTGACGTGGAGGCCCCGGCATCACTGGCTCTAAAACCCCCCAAATGATTTTGAGGTGCAGGCAGGATGCAAAGCAGCGGTGAAGGGGAATTGACAGATGGGTGGAGTCCAGGCTCAGCCGCCACAAGCTGTGTCGCTGGAGCGGGTGACTCAGCCCTGAGCTTCCGGTTCTCCGAGCATAAAAGAGCAGCCCCCAAAGTCAAGGCAGACAGTCCAGGGCGTGCCTGGGCCCACAACACCCGGGGCTCCTGGCGGCTTTGAATCGCCGGCTGAGAGCCTGCCTGGGGCACAAGCGCCCGCCCAGGCTACACCCCGCTCTCCGCTCGGAGACTTGGCTCCTCCAGCCCATGTTCTGGAGCAGGGAGGGGGTGTGGGGGTCTTGCTGCTCTGCCATCACCTGCTCTGCCCATGGTGGGGCCCCCTAACCAGCAGCGTCGGGTGCCCGAGAGGAGGCCGGAAGCGCAGAATCTCGCCCCGGTTCCGGAATCACCGCCTATATCTTAAACACCTGGAGGTGTGCACCGCTGGCTGGGCCTTGAAGACTCTTTCCCCAAGTGCCCGTGCACCCCTCTCCCCGGGCTCCGCTGAGGCAGGCCGGGGTGCCTAGAGGTGTGACTCCCCAGGCCCCCCCTGTCTGGAACGTGGCGCCCCACACAGCCCCTCTCCACCCCTGCAGCCCCGTGCGCCCCTGTGGAGTGGATTTCCACGAGGTGGGGCTGCTGATACTAATGTTCATCAAAAGAGAAAGACTTTTCTCCTCTTATTCTTTCTTTCTTTTTAGTTATTTTCCTGTTGGTAGAATGTTGATGCAGAATGAAGACTGTCCCCTTAGCGGACTCTGGCCCGACCCCTAGCCAGCAGCTCCCGAGAGGAAGCGACAGGGATGGTCCATTTCTCAGGGCGCCTTCCTTTGGGGGCCCTGCGGCGTCCCGCGTCCTGCGGCAGACACTGTGGTGGCCCGGCTCTCGCTCAGGCCTGCCGCGTGTTAGCTGTGTGACCTGGGGCGGGTGAACCAAGCTCTCTGACTAGTGCCGTCATCTGCGCACCGGGGACGGGGGTGCACCTGCGCCGAGCGTGTGCGGGGACAGGAGGTGCTCGGCGCTGGCGACCCTCGGGTCAGCGGCAGGAGGGGCCAGGGCGCGTGCTCAGGCGCCGTCCACTTGGGCCTCTGCTCGCCCGTGTGCCGCGACAAACGTGGCTTCAGAATCTCAGAACCTGTTGCTGACAAATTCCAGAACTTAGATTCTGCGGCCGGGGTCTAGGCCTTTTGGCCTGGGCGCTGGTCACAGCTGGGAGTGTCCCAGAAAGGGCCCCGCGGGTCCTGGGTGGGTCTGGGGTGACCGGGAAGAGCGAGAGACGCGGGGCTTGCTCCCGGCGGTTGTGAGACGCAGCGTTCGTGAGCGCGTGACTGCGCCTGGCTCCTGTTCTAAATGCTTTAAAATCCATTTTGACTTATTTAATCCTCACGGCAACTTGAAAATGAGTCAGTCGAGGGCGCTGCATCTGGGGTCCTGCCGCTGCTCGGTGGAGCCGACCGTGGGGGCCTCGGCTAACCTCAGGGCCTGCGGCCCCTCGTGGCCCCCCGTGGCCCCCACTCCGTTGCCTTCCTCATGCCCCTGCTCGTGCGTGCTCGCCACTCCCATCCTTCCAGAGGTTGTGCTTTCACGACCGAGGGAGGCCCTCGCTGCGGCCGCAGCCAGGCAGTGGGCACCCTCCCCGCCCCACCCTGCTGGCCCTGCCGGGGCTCCAGACACCCAGGCCTGGCACTGCGCCTCGTGCTCTTGCGCCCCAGCACTGGAGGCAGGCGAGCGGGGGAGCCGTCTACGCTACTGTCCCCGCGGGGCAGGTATAGGACCACCTGGAATGAGCCGGTCTGTCCTGCAACCAAGAGACACGGTCACGGGCCTGGTCTCACGATCCCCGGCAGTCAGCAGCAGAGTCCAAGGGCTGGGCAGAGAGCGGCTCAGGCGTGGCCCGTTGCTCAGAGGTTGCGCAGGGCAGGGGAGTAAGCAGGGGAGAGGTGGGGCGGGGAAGGCAGGGAAGCAGCCACAGAGCCCACGAGACCGGGGGGGCTGGCCGGGAGGGGCGTGGGAGGAGGCAGGGGGCTGTCCCGGCGGGAGGGGACACGGGCCATATCTGCATCTCTGAAAGCCCCTCTTGTCATTGTGGGGGTCAGGTGGAAGGCGGAGAGGGTGGCAGGGGTGGAGTGGGAAGAGCAGTGGGGTGGGGAGGGCGGGGCGGGCTCCTCGAGGAAGGACCGACTGCTGGGGCTGGGCTGGGCTGGGCTGGCTGGCGCGGGCCTGGGTGGGAGAGGCCTCCTTCCAGGACACAGGCGGCGCCCCTGCCCCGTGTCTTTCCAGAGGCCTATCCAAGTCAGGTTAACAGCGGGTCCAGCTCTGAAGTCTGATCACAGGGGACCCCTCCCACCTCAGTCTTACCCTGAAATCTAGGTCCCAGCTCAGGCGCCCCAAACTCAGAGCCAAGCCTTTCGCCAGCTGTGGAGCCAGAGGTGTGCTTGGCCTGGCGCTGGGGGTGGGGATGGCGCCGAGCCGCTTGCACTCCCTCCCGGAGGAGCTCGCTCGGTCCCCTCCTCACTGTCCCCACGAGGTCGACTGTCCCCCCCTGGGCGCGGGCAGGGAGGCTCGCGGGACGGCTGGTTCCTCTGGGGCGGCCGTTGGGCCGTAGGTGCTAGGGTGGAGCAAGCCCGGTGGTGGGGGGCTGACCGGGGTGTCCCAGCCCCTGGTCCTGTTTCTCCCCTCAGGACACGCTGGACAGGACGATGGGGCGCCTGCTCATGGCCAGGATGGTCGAGACCCTGAAGCTGCAGATCCAGGAGGAGACCAAGTGCCGCCTGGCCGCGCTGGCCCGCAGCCTGGAGCTGCTGAGCGTGGAGGGCAAGCTCTCTGGGCGGCAGAAGGAGGAACTGCTGACCCAGCAGCAGAAGGCCTTCTGGGGGGAGGCCGAGCGCTTCAGCCGGGGTGAGCGTGCCTGGAGTGCTGCGGGGGGTCCTGCCACCGGGCCATGGGGGCCAGGCTTCCGGGCTGGAGGCTAGCAACCTCCAGGTGAGGCTCCAGGTGAGGCTCCTCCACGGCACCTGGTTTCCATGGCAGCCCCTGACCTGGCCTCCGCTGACCCTGGCCATGGGGTCAGAGGGCAGAAACTCAGAGCTGGGCCCTTGGTCTCCCACTGGCTGCCATGGCCCTTTGGTTGCAGCTGCTGTGGCCACGTGGAAGCTGCCCGTGGCAGGACCTCTGACCACGTCTAGCCCGGGTGGGCCTTCTCACAGAGCCCCAGACCTCCCCAGTGAGAGGCGGGCCCTAGGCAGAGGGGCAGCGTTGGGAAGCAGCGTTGGGAAGCAGAAGTGGCGTCCTCTGGTCTGTGTCTGTTGAACTTGAACAAGACAGGGAGCCTGGGCGGTGGCCGGGGGCTGCAGAGGACCCCGGGCCGGGCAGGGCTCTGCTCTCTGCTGACCAGCCGCGGCCTTCCCTTTGTGCAGGAGGCTGTGCCGGTGGGCAGGTCCACCCCGAGGACACGTGCTTGTGCCGCAAAAGCACATGGAGCCTATGGCATGTGTGTGTGTGTGTATGTGTGTGTGTGTGACTAAAACAAACATCCCCGAGGTCGGCAGCCCCGTGGCGACCTGACCCTTGCTTGCTTCTCAGCATCTCCCTATAAGCCCAGGTGGAAACTGGCTCCCCCTCTTGTGCTCGGGGCCATCTCTGAGGTCCGCCACCCTCCACCACACCCCGAGACATGGATGCACCGTCCTCTTCCCAGCTTCTCTGGGGAGGGGGGGTCTCCCGAGAGCTGGGCTGAGCCTTGTCCCCAGGCCCAGCTCCCCGCTGGGGGACTCGCCCGCTGCCCCTGCTCCTGAGCTCGGGGCCCTGTCCGCTGACGTCCCCGCTCGTCCCTTCGCTTCCAGATCTCCACTCCCGGCCACTGTCTCCCCGCAGACTCAGCTCTTCCGGCCCCTCGTCCCCTGCCTGCGCTTGCCACCTGCACGCTAGCCCTTCCCCAGGGAATGCTCCTGCTTCTCCTGGCGGTCAGGCCGGCCGCCCTGCACAGCGCGGGGATCCTGGACTCTGGCACCGGGGGAGGGGGGGCCCCTTCAAATAACAACTGGCCACATGCTTTGAAGGGCTGGGGACACCGAACCCCAGCTGTCTGGAGGCACAGACTCCTGAACGGTGAAAGTGCAGGGGAGCGGAGCAGCCCCTGGTCTGCCCCATCAGTGCTGGGTGTAACCTCGTGCCTGGCGCATTTCCCTTTCAGAGTTTGTCCAGCGAGGCAAGGGCCTGGTCCAGGCGTCGCTGGCTCGTCAGGCAGAGGGGGCGGCGGAGCTCACGCAGGTGCAGAAAGAAGAGCAGAGGAGCTTCCTGGCCCGGGCACAGCCGCCCGCTGACCCAGAGGGCTTCCTCCAGGTGACCTGTGCTGGGCGGCCGTGGGTGTGGAGCTGGGGTGGCGCCGTCCCTATTTCTGTGCCGCGGGAGCTGGAGGCTGTGTCATCCGGCAGACACGAGGTCAGCTCCTTGCCTCCACGTGCCAGCCTGGGGGTCTCAGCCAAGCCCCTTGGGCCCCGGGTCCTAGTGACGCCAAACAATGCCCACTGGGCTCTGCAGGGCGGCCTGGCCAGGGCTCGGGGCAGGGCTGGTCACTGAGCCCCATTAGTGGCCTGTGTGCCTCGGCCCTGCCAGGTCACGGGCGCCCTGGTGGGTGTGAGGGCAGTCCTGGGGCTCCAGTCAGCGTGGTCGCTGCATGGCTGTGTCCGAGAGAGGGCTGACGGGTGACCTGAGGCCCTCGTGTCCTGGGTCGGACATTGGGGTTTTCCTGGAGATCGTCTTTGCCCATCCCGGTCTGGGCCGTGGTGTGGAGTCATGGAAGCCACGTGACTTGTTTCCTTGTGCACAATCAAGGATGACCGCCTTTCCAGTCGGAGCGGCAAAGGTCATTTAAGGAGATTTTGCTGCAAATGAAAAATAAAATCTTGTTTCCGCTGGATTCAGCTCCTGTTTTGCTCGCAGGCCTTTCACGGGATACTGGAGAGGCAGAGGCTGACGCAGGGTGACCTGGAGGATGATGAGAGTGTCAGAACCACCGAGGCCATGGCTGCACTCTGCCAGGTATGCGGTCAAGCCGGACCCACAGGGAACCCGGGGCACCTGAGTGCACCTGGCAACCCCCATCCTCCTGAGCCGGAAACTCCAAAGAGCAGGTTCAGGCTCAAGCTTGGCATTCTGGCTGGGAAGCAGGGAGAACTGGGTTCCTGTGCCAGCACCACCTCTTTCTCCCTGGACAACCTTGTGCCACACTGGAATGAGGTGAAGCCCTGATTGCCTCGAGGCTGGCTTTGAGAGACCAGGAGAGCCCCTCTGACGTGATAATTGTGTCAGTGACGGAGACAGAGGGGGCCCCTGCCTCAGGCAGCACCCAGCGCGGAGGGGCAGGCAGAGTGTGGACACTAGGTCATGAAGGATGGTGACAGGCCATCACCAGGATGGTGGCAGGTGGCCTCTGCTGTGCCTCGTGCTTCCCGAAGAGCCTCTGCTTTCTGCAGAGACTAGACTGCAGTGCCCAAGGTGGCAGCGGAGCCAGGGGAGGCACAGCCACGGCCCAGGCAGGAGGCAAGGGGCCTGAGGGCAGATGGGGGCAGCGAGAAATGAAGGGCCGGGGGCGCCATCTCAGTCTCCTCCATTAAAACAGGCCCATGAGCTTCCTTCACGTCACTACCTAGAGGTTGCCGGCAGCCCCGCGCCGTCAGGCACACGGTGAGCTGTCAGGCACCGTCACGGCGGGCGCTGCCGACGCCTGCTGTCGGGGAGTTGGCCCGGGACACGCTCACGAGACGGGGCACCTCGAGGTCTGCGGGCGCTCTCCAGCAGGTCCCTGGCAGCACCACTTCCTCGCTGCGGGCACGGCTCCAGCTGTGTCGTGGGCCAGGTGCTGCGAGAGAAACTTGACAAGCACTGATCGGTCCTTGGGCTGCAGGGGAAGTGCAGGTTTCTAGATTCCCACCATCTCTTGGCCCCCAAACACACAGTAGATTCTGCTTGATTGGGGTGGGAGCCACTGAGGCACATACCTCGGTGCCCTCCCAGGGCTCCTGCACATCAGTGCATGTGCGCATGTAAATGATGCTCCGCGTGCAGGTGCACAGCGAGAGTGTGTGTGCACGTGTGGATGTGCAGTGCATTGTACTTGTGTGTTGTGTGTGCATGTAAATGAGTACACGTGTGTGTGTGTGTAAAGTGCGCGTGTGTACCCTGTAGGTGTATGTGCCTCTGTGTGTGTGTGTGCATGTGTGCATGTGTGTGTGTGAGAGAGAGAGAGAGATTCGGCGTTCACCCCAGCTTCCCCCTGGGCTGGGAGGCGCGTGGGGGAGAGGAAGCAGCCTGCCTGCGCTGACCCCGACGCCCCGCCTGGCGCTGGCCGCAGGAGCTGTACCGCTGCACCATGGACACCTTCCGGGGCTTCGCGGACCACCTGTTCCTCCAGACGCTGCCGGATGTGACTGGCCTCCCCCGGGCCGAGTGTGAGTACCTGCGGGAGGAGGCCCAGGAGGACGCCGCCCGGCAGCTGGGCAAGTCGGATCGCTTCCGGAAACAGCAGTGGAAGCTCTTCCAGGATCTCCTGGAGCAAGAAAAGCAGGTGGGGCGGTTCACGAACTGGGTCTAGAGTCTGTACCTGGGAGAACTGTGAAGAATAATGGGGGTTCCCTTCACTGAGCCCCTCCAGGCTGAGCTGGGCCTGCAACTGGCCTTTGACAGCAGCCTTAAAGGCGGGCGCGGGGTGGGGCGTGGGGGGAATCGAGGACCCTCCCACCATAGGAGTCCGTGCTCTCCACCTTCGGCCGACCCTTCAAAAGAGGCAGCAAAGCCTGTTCTTTAGGAGGCTGGACATTAGCATGAAAAACAGGTGTTCCACGGGGGAGTGGGCTGGGGGGTGGGGGCTGGCTTTGCGGTGAACGTCTGTTTTATCACTAACCATGTGCATGTGCTACGTGGAGAGAATCAAGACTGGACTTTCCTAGAATGTTGTTTTTTCCAGCACTTAGACAGGTTATTGTCGGCTCCTTACAAAAGTAAGGGGTCTAAGACCGACTTTAATGAAAAGTTCTGGGAAACACGGCAGTTTAGTGAGCTTTAGGGTAAGTAACCACTGTGCCTGGGAGCCTGCCAGGCTGCGGGCTTACCTCCCACCCGTGTTTTGTCTGGAACCACCCTAACCACCGCATTCCGCGTGCAGCAGCGCCACCTCCGGGCCGCTGGAGGAACAGCCCATCTGTAGGAATAGGGGCCTGCCTGGGTGAAATAGGGGTGTTTCTCCTGGTCATCCCAGATAGTCAGGGAGGAGCCTGGTGGGGTGAGAACAGATTTGTACTTTGGAGGCGACAGGTTTATATTTGAACTCCTGCTCCACTTGTTAAAGATTTATTGACTGCGTGGTCTTGCACCTCCCAGGATTTTCACAGATAAAGCCACAGTGAAGATGAGCTAATGTGCAAACTTATGTATCAGGTTGATGCAGACCAAAGAGTGTTGGTGTGTGATATTGACATCAGACAACTCAGCACTGCACAAAGAGCATCCTTTAGGGAAAAAGAGGGTCTTTAAATGGTGTCAAAGGAGTAATTCCTCAGGAAGATCCAAAAACTTAGCCTCAAAATACATAAAGAACAATTTGACAGAATTAAAGGTAAAAATGACCTGATGCTTTCACAGAGTTTTTGTGGGTGACATGAACATCTTCATTGAAAACCCAAAAGAATCTGCAGACAAACTAATAGGATAGATTGATAGCAAGCTTGCTGGATATAAAAGCAATATTTCAAACCAGTAGATTTCCTACCTACCAGAAACACCTGATGAGAACATACATAAAAATCCTCTTCAGAAGAAAGCTATCAGGTGTCTAAAAACAAATCTGACCTATGTGTATATATAGGAACTTAAGAAGAAATTTATCAAATAATATTGACAGCATGTGTCACACTTAGGAGAAATGCCAGGTTGTTTGATGGGAAAGATCATGCTTAGAAAGAGAGGGATTCTCTCCAACTTAATCCACTTAATTCAATCCAATCACCAGAAACATTTAAAAAGCTGTTTTTGGGCCTCCCTGGTGGCACAAGGGGTTCAGTCTCAGCACTATGAAGCTATCAGCAGCCACTACAGCACAAATTCCATCCCCGGCCAGGGAGCAACCCACATGGTGCAGCAGACCTCTCCTGTCTCACCCACTGCTCCCCTCAGCAGTGTATTTCAGTCACTGTCTCTGGTGAATCTTCTCACCCCCCCTCACCTCTGGCCTGCACCCCGGTTTTTTTATGCATAATAAATAAATTTTTAAAAATTAAAAGCTGTTTTCCCAAACTTTTGATAAACCGAAAACTCATATGAAAGGAACAACAACCAAGAATAGTGAAGACAGTTTGCACAAGAGAATAGGGGAGGACTTGCCTTAGCATCTGTGCCTGAGTGACAATAATGAAAGCAGGCTGGGGTTGGTGCAGAAATGCAGACCCACAGAATACCAGAGCACCTGGAACAGATAGATGCATATGTGGAAGCTGTAAGACTATAGCAAAGTGGTCATAAAAAGATAGATTACCTAATGAAGAGTGCTGGGCCAGTTCATATGCATTCATTCAAAGAAAATGAATCCTTTCCTCATACCACAGAAAACAAGAAAATAAACATTACATGTTTTAAAATATAAATGCAAACAGGAAAATTTTAAAGCAAACCTTTGAGAAAATATAAGAAAAAGTTAATGAAATCAGGGAAGAAAAGGATATTTTAAATGAGATGAAGTATCATCCTGCAAAGCAATGAGTCAAAGGAACTTGGCTTGACCACTGTCCCTCTGTCCTGAGGTTTAGGTATGGATGGAGGAGCATGCTCTGTCCACTGTGCTTCAGACACACTTGTGGGAAGACCACGAAAGCATTGTCCACCAAGTCCTGGGCCAACTCGGCAGCCTCAGTGAAGAGTGAGTACGGCTTTTAGAAGGGGGGGTTATATGTCCTGTGTGGTCATCCATGCTGGCCTCAGCATCCTCATCCATAAGCTGGACACATTGACTGCCCTCTGCCTCCATTATAGTGTGCTTTAGAAACCTACCAGATTATAAATATAACTGTGAACTAGGTGAGGCATGTAGATAGCTATAGTATTGGCTAATACAGGGGTAGGGCAGGAGGACACAGAAACATAAGAAAGGTTGGAACATGAAAAACCTGGTGAATCATACTCAGGACAATAGTGGTTTGTCTGGCCTCAAAACCTGTGTCATTTAATTAGACTAATATTTCGTCCATTTATATTTAATGTAAATCATAAATCCAATGGATTTGGGTGTTAAATCTATCATATTTGTTTTATGTTTGTCACACTTTCTCTGTTTCTTTTTCTCTCTTTTGGAATGATGGGATTTTCTTCCATTATTCTATTCTTTCTCTTTTTTAGTTTGTTAGTTAAATATTCTTTTACTTTGCTTATAGTGGTTCAGACATTTCAAATTGCATCCTTGTCAAAATCCAATAGGCATTAATCTATTCCTTCTTCCTGAATAGTCAAAAGCCTTAAAACCACTTAATTCCATGTATTCCTCCATCATATTTGTGCTTTTTCTCATTGTATATTTCACTTCTCTGATATTTTTAAAACCCATTATTGAGAACTTTTGCTGTTTGATGTCATCAACATTCATTTGGATTTACTTGCTTATTTGGCCTTTCTGTTCTTGATTCTGTGTGTGTGTGTGCGCGCGCGCTCATGCACGTGTGTGCATGTGTATGTGTGTTTGTGTTCACCTGAAGTTTCTCTTTATTTTGGTCCGGCAGTAAAAATTATCTTAGGTTTTGTTTGTCTTGCTGTGTCTTCTTCAACTTCTTGTTTGAGGAATATTTTCATTGGGTGTGAAATCCTGTTTTGTTTGTTGATTTGAAAATACTTTTAAAAATAATCTGTTACCTTTAGATTTCAATAATTTCTTCCTGCTTTTGAGATGTTCTTTTGTTCTTTATTTTTCATCAATTTATTAAGATATGCCTAAATATGTATGTAGTTTTGTAAACTTTATTTGTAATGCTGCTTTTATCTGTGGTTTCCTGTCTTTCATCAGCTTTCAAAGTATTTGCTCTTATCTCTTTAAATATTCCTTGTGTTGATTCTCTACCTACTCTTTCAGGAACTCCAATTACACCTTATTTTCTGTACCTTTTCACACATCCCATGTCTCTTACATGCTATTCTGTATTTTTCATTCTTTTGTTCTCTGAAATTAAGCCTGAATATTTTCTTTTGAGCTCTCTTTTTTCCAGTTCACTTTCTCTTCAGTTTTATCATTTCTACTGTTAAATTCATCATCTGAGTTCTTAATGTCAGCTTCTGTGTTTTCACTTCTAGAATTTCCCTTACTTCTTTTCATAAATTTTAGTTATCTCTTTATCTAATCAGTCTTGAACATATTATTCATAACTATTTTTAAAGTTCATATGTGATTATTCCATTATCTTTTGTGGGTATGTTTCTATTGTCTGTTTTCTCTTTATTATTTGCCAATTCTTACTTGTTTGTATGGTTATTTTTATTGACTGCTGGATATTACATGAAAAATCGCAGAGAAATGAGATCTTCCTCCAATGAGAATGTATCCTGATAGTGGCAAATCAACTCCATTCATTTTAAATTTTGATTCAAAATGAAACCTCTGTGAAGGATGAGTCCTCATTCTTAAGATAAGGGCCCTCAGCTGAAAGCTTGGGGTGTTTTCAGGCTGTTCCCATGTGGTAAGCTTACTGTCAACAATGTTCAGTTTGCCGCTCTCAGCAAGTATCTCAAGTTTTAAAACAAATGTTGGGCCTCTGGTAGACCAAATTTTTTTTCCTTACTTGAGTCACTGAGATAGGAACTTAAAAATAGCTCATGATTTCAGTTTTAGATGTTAATCTTGAGAGTGATGTAAGAAATTCAAGTGGATATGTACTGAAGGCAGCTGCATCTGAAACTTGGGACAGGATGTGATAAAGTTAAATGGATTAATGATAAAAGAACAAAGGACTGAACACTACCCAGGCCAGCAATCATGTCTAAAAAAACAAGCAGCAGAGGATGGATAATTCCAACCCACCTCCCTTTGGAAAGACTCCCTGTGGCGTATGAGTATTTGGGACATCTCTTATCGTTCAGCGTATCAGCCAGGGTTCTCAGGAGAAACAGAACCAATGGGGTGCATTGATGAATGGTTTTATGGATGCATGGATAGAGGCTGAGAAGTCCTAAGATCTGTAGTTGGCAAACTGGAGACCCAGGAAAAACTAATGTGTAGTTCCAGTCTGAAGCTTGAAGATATGAGACCAAGGAGAGCTGATAGTGTAAGCTCCAGGCTGAAAGCAAACATTCTTATGATCTAGGAAGAACCAAAGTTTCAGATCAAGGCAAGAAAAAGCCACAACCTAACTCAAGGGAGTCAGACAGAGCAGTTTCCTCTCACTCATGGGAGAGTGCCTTTTTGTCTCTCCACCCTTCAACAGATTGGATAAGGCCCACCGACATTAGGAAGGGCAATCTGCTTTACTCAGTCTGCTGATTCACATGTTCATCTCATCCAGAAACATTTACATACACACATTTGGCTGATGTCTGGACCCCCCATGGTATGATCAAATTAACATATAAAATTAGCCATCATCCTCAGTGAAACCAGGAGCATTGACCCTCAGCCCCCACCCACTTTCCTCAAAGGTCCACACGGTGCATCCTGCAGGGGCATGACCTGCTACTGCGCTCAGCCCTCCGGAGGTTGGCTCTCCGCGGCAGCTCCATCACCACCCTGACCCAGATGAGACTGTCCGGGAAGAAGGGCCTGCTCCAGGAGCTGCGTGAGCAGCACGCCCTGGAGGAGGGCTCCTCCCAGTGTCTGGATGAGCATCAGTGGCAGCTGCTCCGGGCCCTGGTAAGGTCGGCCGTCCCCTGCCCCCTGTGGGGGTCCAGCCCTGTCAGCCACCCCTGTTGTTACAGGCAGTGCCCTGTAGGGGGCACCCATGTGCCACAAGGTTCTAGTGGCTGCTGTAATGAGAATTTTTCTAAAAGTGCAAATGAAACTAGAAGATAACACAGAAGGTGGGGGGAGGAGGCCCTGCCATTTGTTTTAAGGTCTTAACAAATCAAAAGAAAATTTGTAAGTTGTATATTGATAAAATCGTGACGCTGTGGATCTTGCTAGGATTCAAACCCAACCAGGCTGTATGTTCCCCGGGTCTCGGGCTCTGGGAGGAGCTGGCGTTCCTGACCCGTCAGGGCGGGGTGTGCCCACGTGACTCTTGCCCTGCCTAGGAGACTCAGGGGAAGCAGACAGGACTCGCTGCCCTCATTCTGGCCGCCCTTTCTGCCCCCTGTGACCCTGGGGCCCTGCGTGCCCAGCTTTGCCATCCATCTTGGCCCAGACTATAGTCAGGCTCAGACTGGGCTCAAAGCCCACCTGTGCTGTGTGACTTTCTGGAAGCTACTTAACATCCCTGAGCTTCTGTGTTCTCATTATTCCGAGTGTTCAGGCCTCAGGGTGTTGTAGAAGAATGAGCAAGGTCTTGGGAGGTGGGGGGCGGGGAAAGGAGGGATTGAGGTCAAAATAAGGGGGTTGCAATTGTATGGGGAATATAAAAATCAAATTAAAAAAAAAAGAATGGGGAAGGTCTTGTACCTGTGAGAGATGGCAGATGGCCCTAGGCGGGCACGCAGCCAGTGCTCAGTAAATGCCCTGGGAGGGGCCCTTACAACAGCCAGCCAGGCCCATCCACTGTGTCTTGGGTTTCTTAAGCCCAAAGGCCACCCCTTTCCACCCCGTCCCTCCCCCAACCTTCCTGAGCCCTGGGCAGGCCGACCCTCCCCCACAACCCTGGCCCCCCGCCTGGTCCTGGCCCGAGAACTGTGCGGGCAGCAGGTGGCACCCCCACCCCTCTTCCAGGAGGCCCGCGTACTGGAGGAGGCCAGCAGGCTGGAGGAGGAGGCGCAGCAGACGCGGCTGCAGCTCCAGCAGCAGCTCCTGGCCGAGGCCCGAGAGGTGCAGCGGCTCCTGCAGCAGCGCATGGAGTGTGCCATCGGGCAGGCACTGCTGGGACACGCGCGAAACGCGGCCACCAGGAGCCGGGCCAGGGACAGAGATGACTTCAAGGTGTGTGCCAGCCCCGGGCCCCCAGGGCTAGAGGGCCAGGCAGGCAGAGGGGGACTTGGAAGGAGCAGTGGCCTGGGGTCCTGCCCACGAGCTCTGGTCTCCCAGGGCTCACCAGGCTTCTCCCTGCACTGTGGAAGAGGGATTCCGCCTGCGGCCCAGCCCCACGTCCCTTCCTTTGGCTCAGTCCCTGCAGCAGCTCTGAGGGGGCAGTGATTCACCCAGAGCCACCCCGCTGGCCGAGGGCACAGCAGGCCCCCTACCCCAGCTCCTCTCCTGGGCCCTGGCTGGGAGGCCTGAGGCTTTGTGGTATCCGCCCTGACACCAAGAGCACCAAGAGCTGAATTCCCTGGGCTGACGGGGGCTATGACCCCCTGGGGTGAGATTAGCCGTGTAAGAAGCAGCGCTGTCCTTGCTGCTCTGGGGGTTTCTGTCTCCATGTTCAGGCGGGAAAGCAGGCACTAGGGTGCTTTGACCTGTGTCAAGTCTCCCCACTTCAGTGATGGCAGGGTGGGGGTTGGAGCTGCCCCCTCGAGATGTAGGAAAAGGCAAGGCGCCCTCCCCGTGGCGCGCTGTGGGAGGCCCCAGCTGGCTGCACTGCAAGGGCGGGCGCTCCTTCCATTTCAGTGAAGTCAGGATGCGGCCCTGGGGGCTGGTGTGGCCAGCTATGCTCCGTGGCCAGCTGTGCTCCGTGCCTGCTCCCAGCCAGGCAAGGTTGGGGGAGTTGGAAGCTGTTGGGGAGGGTGGGGTGCAGTGGCCCCCTGAGCCTTCCCCTCCTGCCCGCAGAGAGTGCTGCTGGAGGCCGCGGTGGAGAGCGTGTACGTGACCAGCGACAGCGCAGGCCGGCTGGTGCAGGCCTACGCCCAGCAGGTGGGGAGGGTGATGCGGGCCCACGAGGAGAGGACGCTGCGGCATCTGAAGACCCTGCAGGGTAGGGCCCCCGCTCCGGCCAACCTGCTGGCCGTTTGGGACAGAATGGGGTGTCAGGGTTTTCAAGTTTTATGTTTAGGAATGTAATGCTCTTGGTGTGTTATTTGAAATGTATTAACTTATTATCAAAGTTTTACTTATTTGTCTGTCACCTGCCTTGTCCCCAGACGGAGGTAAAGACACCTCCAGGTGGTACAGTAGGATTTTCCTTGAGTGGATAAGTCAGACAAGGACAGGACAGTGAGGGCCCATGAGGTCACTAGCAGGTCCCGTCAGGTTTGCCTCAGAGCTCCCCGGTGGCCAAGCAGATAAAAACTTCCCCAGTGAAGCTGTTGGCAGTGACCACAAATAAGAACAGGGAAGAGACCCAAAGTGTTCATGAACCCCGGGGACCTAACCCCTGGGTGTCGTACAGGCCACCCGAGTGGTGTGTGACAGCACGAGCACTGTCGAGCAGCAGCTGGTGGGCAGAGGTGGCTGTGGCAGAGCAAGTTAGCTAAGAGACAGCGAGCTCAGGTGACGCCAGGGCAAAAGCAATAGTGGGTTAAAAAGTGCACATGGAGCCTCCTGGAGTGGGCGCGGGCGGGCCCAGCACTGTCCTAAGCGCTTCCTGCCTCTCCTGCGCCCAGCACCCACCCAGACTGGCCCAGGCGGGTCCTCAGCCCCCAGTGTCGTGTGTTGTGCTCCAGGTGAGAGAATGGAGAATTACAAGCTGCAGAAAAAGCAAGACCTCAGCGACCCAGCATCGGGGGGAGAGGTGGCAGGTGGAGCCCAGGAGTCCTGCAAAGCCGTGCCCCAGAGGTGAGGCCTCCACCTGGCATGGGACAGTCCCTGCAACGGCCAGCGCAGGTCCTCCAGGACTTCCAGAGGGAGCGCCAGCCTGCTCACTCCATATCCGAGCTCTGCCTCCAGAGCTGTGAGAGAATCAGCTTCTGTTGTCTTAAGCCCCGGCTCGTGGGGACTGGTGAGAGCAGCCCAGGCACCCACGCAGCCCCCTTGAGGGTGGAAGAGGGGGCACCACGCAGCCCGGCTGTCACCATGCTTTGCCCGCTGTCTGTCCCCCAGGGCCAAGCACAGTTCTGTGGGGGCAGCAACTGTCCCATTCACAGCCGTGGCTTCAGAGCCCAGCCCCAGCAGGCCAGGATGCTTTAATGAACAAATGGGGGCCGGCTGGCTGGCTGGCAGGATGGACGGTGGGGGGCAGGGGGCAGGTGTTGCAGGATGAACAGGAGTGTGGCAAAGACCAGGACTTAAGGACGGGTCCGTTGAGGAGCCCGACCCGCTGCTGGGGGAAGCCTTGCAGCCACAGGAGCTCAGGGACGCCGCCCCCAGGGGCCTCTCCTGCCCCCATTCATGCTCTGAGGCTGTTGCCAAGGCTCCCCCTGGAGCCAGTGACAGATGCGAGTGGGCGACTCTGCAGCCGTGCAAGTGTCTGTGGTTCCGTGTCCAGACCCCGGGCGCATCCCGGTGTGGTGGCTCACGGTGGCCGCGCGCGGTGGCCATCCCCGGCCGCAGCTTGGGGCCTCAGGGACATCTGTGGGCCACCCATCGCCACGACTCCACAGACCCTTCGTGCAGTTTCGCGCAGTCTCTGATGAACGTGCGGGCTGGCCACGCTGTCGGCCCCTCCCTCTCCAGGATGCTGGCGCAGCAAAAAAAGTTCCTGTCGCAGTTCACCGCACACCGGCGGGCGCGCCTGCACGCCTGGAAGCAGAAGGCCCGAGCCGCGGAGCAGCTGGAGGCCCAGCTGGAGACCCAGCTGCAGGTGCGCTTCGGGGTGGGTTTACAGAGGCAGGTCCGCCCCAGCCCCTGGCAATGACTGGTCAGCCCCGTGGCCTTGGTGAGGGGCTGCTCACCCCTGCTGGGACCCAAGTGGCCTGTGACTCTCCCGCCTGACACCACCATGGGCCACAGGGCCCGTGCTGAGTCTCCCATGCCCAGCCTGGCCAGGCCCGGGCACCAACTCTCTGTGGGCTGAGTGTGAGGAGAACGGAGCCTCGCGGAGCTCAGTCACTAAAATGGCAAAGACCAGGACTTAATGAGGAAGCCTGCTGGACTGCAGAGCTGGCTGGGGGGGCACCTACTCCAGGGTCAGGCAGAAGTGGGTCAGCGCTCCTGCCCCTGCCCCTCGTGGCCCCTCGGTACCTTCATCTGTAAGATGGGCTCCATGGCCAGTAGGAGTGAGGATGGCCATTGCCTGGCCGGGGGTGTTGCCCTCTCCAAGCGTCACCTGAGCCTCTCCCTGCCCCGACCCCCGATGCTTCTCGGAGACCTCTCCCCGCCAGGGACGTGCCTCTCGGCCACCCAGGAGAGCGTCAGCCGCGTTGCGGTGAAGGGGGCCTGGGGGGACCGGGGCAGCGGGAGGCTGGCCGACCCATCTCTCCGCATTCAGGAGGCTGAGCAGACCTTCATCTCGGAGCTGGCCGCCTTGGCCCGGGTGCCCCTTGCAGAAAATAAGCCGCTTTCCAGCAAGCGAGGCCCATCAGGTAAGAGGCGGGCGTCCCGGGCTGCGACGGGGGCTCGTGGCCTCCATCTGCCTCTGGAAGCTGCGTGGCCTCAGGCTCCGTGCCTCCCCGCGCTGGGCTTTCGCAAGGAGCAGGCTCAGGCTCTCCAGGAGCCCGTAGTTCCCACCCCTGGGTCCCTGCTCATCCGCCTGCTGTGTCCTCTTCGCTGACCTTTTCCCCACCTGTAAGGTGGGCCTTTATGCAAATTACACGTCAGGTGGGCCTGCCCGCCCCCTCGTGGCCTCGCGGGGCAGTGGCCGCTGCGGGCGGGCTGGGACGGGTGGAGCACGCGGTCCTCCGAGGACGCGGCAGTGCCCGGGCCGTGTTCCCAGTCCCAGAGGCAGCCGGTGGAAACGCGGGGGAGCCTGATGGACCCAGTTCAAACCCCAGCTCTGCTGCTTACGGCTGCGCGGGCAGGGCAGGCGCCTCCCTCCCCGGCCTCAGTCTCGTTCCTAGTTAAATGGGTAGGACAGTGGGGGAACCAGACACACACGGGCCCAGAGGTACCCCAGAAACGTCCGCGCGTTGCATGAACCTGTGTCTTCTGCAGAGAAGTCCCTAAGGCCCAAAAGAAAGAAAGCCCCGCCCCGGGAGAGAGGTGACCCCAGGGGGCCGGACGACGAAGACCCCGCCTCGGGGCCCCACCCCTCAGGATCGCTCAGGTACGGCAGCGCCCCTGCTCGTGGCCTGAGGGTGCATGTCCTCGTGTGGCGGAGACCCGGCGGGAAAGTCAACCCCTTGTGAGGGGGAACCCGAGGGCCTGAGAGCTGATGGGAAACCCCCGTCTCCAGCTTGGCTGCCGTTAGTGTCCCGGGAGCTCCCGTCCCGCCATTGCCCAGCCCGAGTAGCCTCCTGCCCTGACTGGCTGCTGGCCACATGCTTTGGGGTTTGCTGTGGGTCTCCCCGGGTCATCTGAGCAGGCGCTCACTCCCAATGGCCCATCGCGAGCCCCCGCATTGGGCACATGGACCCAGTTCTGAGCCGCTGCCTTCTCCCTCGCTTTCAGCAGCAAAAGGCCCGGCCAGCCGGACAGCGAGGCCAGCGGCAGCGAGAAGCCCAAGAAGATGCTGAAGAAAAGAAGCAACTTGTAGGTTAGGGCCGGTCGGCACCGGGCCTGCCTGCCCGCTGCACCAGCAGGACCTGCCGCCTCCGGGGGTACTGGACTCGGGCCTCCGCCCGCCTCACAGGCTCGTGGGGGTGGAGAGAGGTTGGAAAGTGCCAGAGGGAAGCCTAGATGACCGGGTTGGCTACTGCCTGAGGCCGAGTGCCCAGGGCTGGGTCTCTTGAATTCAAGACGTGGCTTCACACCTCCTGCAGCTCTTCCTCCCGGCCCCTTGTGCCCCTGCCCCGAGTCCTGACGCCCCCCAACCTGCTTCCTGAGTGGCAGTTGCTTTGCTTCCGGGCTCGGCAGCCTCTGAACCCTGCTGGGCTCCTGGCCTGGGCCAAGGCCTCGGCTCTGCCACTCCCCCAGCCCCTCCTCGGCCTGCCCCGCGCCCCCCAGCCATGTCCTCACAGGCCCGGCCCATCTTGGCCTTTCCCATCCCTGGACTCAGCCAGCAGCGGCCTGGCCCAGGGCGGGCCTCACCATCCTGGGGTCTGAGGGCCGCCTACGTGCAGGCGCCCGGAGCCGTCTTAGGTGTGGGTCCCAGCACCCGACAAAGCGAGGCAGGGGCACTCGCGCTCCTGGTGCAGAAACCGGCTGTGTCTGCGCCTCTCAGCGCCCGAGCGCCGGCCCGTGGGGCAGCGGCAGCCACACGGCAAGGAAACAGGAGCGAGCCCTGCTGGGAAAACGGCGCCCGTGACTGCTGGGCACGATCGCCGCCCGCCGCAGCAAGCGCGGGGTCCACGGGAGAGGGAGCTGAGGTGACGCCCGCGCTGCGGGGCTGCAGCTGGAGGCCTGGAGGCGGCCCTGCCCGCTCCGGCCTTCTCGGGAGTGGCCCCTCGGCCAGGCAGGCCCCCAGCGGGGAAGACCCCAGGGCCACGCTTCCCCCAGCGCACGGCCGGAGTGTCCAGAAGCTTCAGACCCTCTTACTACTCGGCGAGAAAATCGCTCCTGCCACGGGAGTCGGGATTCCCAGCCTCGGCCCTGTGGACACTGCGTGGGATTCTTTGGCAGCTGCCCTCTGCTGCCAGCCCTGACCCCGGCGTGTCGCCAGCTGCCCCCGAGGCACAGTGTGCGGGCCGGGCGCGCCCTGGGGTGACCGTGGCCACGCGGGCCCAGGAGACGGACCCAGGGCTGCAGGAGCCTGTCTGGGGGGCTTGGTCCGCTGGTAGCTCAGGCTGTTTCTTAAAACCCAAGTGAGGCTGCCTGTTGGGAAGCAGTGGCTCCTGCACGGAGGACACCCCAGCAGCGGCCTCTTAGCACCCCTCCTGCCCGCCCAGGCCCCAGGGTCCAGCGGGAGCTCGGGGCGCCCCCTGGTGGTAAAATAAAGTATTTCATTCTCTGTAAAGCGCTTTCCTGTGTCCAGGCCTTCCTGGTTACTGCGCATTTGACTTGCATAGAAAACACCTGTTTGGTCACGTGTCGCGAGGAGATAAAGGCAGGCACCTGTGAGAGGAATGTTGCAGCCCAGCTCGAGTGTTAAGATGCCCCCCCCACGAGGTCCTGGGGCCTAAGGTCAGAGGGCAGCCTCAGCAGGTGGTGCCAGAGGGGCAGCGGCCCTGACCCGGGTCCAGGCAAGGGCCTGGCCGGTGGCCCCAGAGGAGGGATGTTAGGACTCCAGCCTCCGTCCCTGATGGCTCGGTGAAGGAGAGGAAAGCCTTGCCAGAGAGCAGGTAGTAGCTTCCCACGCCTCTGGGAGTCTCTGTGGTGCCCTTTTATAGACCGAGTGACCAGGCCCACCACCAGAAGCCCTTTGCCCGCCATTCTTTTTTTCTTTTTTAAGATTTATTTATTTATTTATACAAGCACTGGGTACAGTCAGAAGCGCGGGAGGGTGAGGGAATTCACCAGAGCCAGAGCGGGGAGCAGAGCAGGCAGAAGGACCGAAGGACACTGCTGAGGGGAGCAGCGGGCGGCAGGAGAGGTCTGCGTGCCATGCGGGACCCTCCTGCGGTGGCCGGGGAGCAGCCGGGGATCGAACCGGCGCTGCAGAGGCTGCGGGCAGCTTCGCAACACAGCGCTCAACCGCTGCACCACCAGGGAGGCCCCTGCCCTTCTTTTTTTTAAAGATTTATTTATTTCTGCATACAAGAACTGCAGTGTAGGCCGGAGGTGCAGGGGTAGGAGGAGTCACCAGAGACAGAGTGGGGAGCAGAACAGGTAGATCTACTGAAGTACACTGCTGAGGGGAGCAGCAGTGGGGAGACAGGAGAGGTCTGCACCCTGTGGGTTGCGCTGGGGATCGAACTTGTGCTGGAGGCTGGCAATAGCTTGGCAGCGCTGTCTTTAACCTCTGCGCCATGAGGGAGGCCCACTTGCCCTCCATTCTTGACCTTTCTCAGCATCAGCCATGTTTTGGGAAAGTCCATAAAGCCCTGAGGTCTCACTTCTTTGGACCTCAAGAGAGATGGGGCGGGGGGTGTCACGAAAGCCACAAGGAGATGGTGGACCCTGCAGGGCCGCCCTGCCTGGCAGGTCACAGCAAGGAACCTGGCGCTCTCGGCCCAACTGGGTGGGCTCCTGGTCCTGCCTCTCTCTGCGTGGCCTTCGAGTTAGAGCCCCTCTAGGGCTCATGAAGCGGGAACCAGCCCGTTCCTCCCTCTCGGCCCGGGCACCTGCGCCATCATCATCACCATAATCCCCACCTGGCGGCGCCAGCCTCTTTCCCTCCCTGGCCTCAGGGCCCGAGGCCTAACACGCCCTCCCCCCACCTCTAGCCCCCCACGGTCTATAAAGCAGGTGTCCTTCAGAAACAAGCACCCCGCCAGTTATTAAGGTTACTAGCTACCATCTGCAGGCAACCGGGGGCCACTGCTTAATTGAAAACACTCCAGCCAGCCAGTGAGTTGTTTCTTTTATTTTTTCACAAGCTTTGAGTTCAGAAATAAGAGCCACGATAAGTCAGTTGTTAAGTAAAAATGGGGGTGATTACAAAGGAAAACTTTGTACAAAACTTTAAAAATCTGACTGCCCCGTCAACCGCCTCGGAGGGACCAGGAGTCGGCAACTGGGGGAGCCCCCGCCCCCACCACAGCCCAAATGGGGATCGGAGGCCCCGCTCCGCGCACGACGCTGGCTTGGCCTGAAGTCCAGGGCTGCTGGGAGGACACACACAGACCGAAGACGTCATGGCGAGGTGCGGGAGCCACGGAGCCCGGGGTTCCCGACGCGGGCACGGGGTGCTGCTCGGCGAGCGGGCGGCTCCTGCCTCCCTGGGCATTCCCAGGCCTCGGGGAGGATGGCGAGGGGCAGGTGTTTCCAGTGTAGACTCGGGTGGGGCAAGAGGAAACATCCCCGGGTGGAGCTTTCTGGAACCGGCCAAGGGCTGGAGGTCTCCATCGTGTCTCCATCAGTCCTCGGAGGAGTCTCGTCGGACGCACTCAGACTTGCATACATAATTTATAACATGCATCAACTACCCTAAACAGCTACGAGGGGGCAAAGGAACCACTCGGAGAATCGCGGAGCCAGTGAGGCAGAGCGGGGGACGGTACAAGACGCTGCTAGAACCTGTGCTCACTAAGGAGGGGACGCGACACCGTGCTCGGAGACGGCTTCGCATGAACACACAACTGCGGGGCGAGGAATTTCCAAGCAAACACACCACACTAGAACCACTTCTTCCTACACAGAGAAAGGAAAGAACATCATTCGATTTTCCCCTCCGTCAGTACCAAAGAAAACTGCGGGCTCAAAACACCACGGGGAAGGAATGGACGGCATCCCCCAGTCGGGCATCCAGCTGGGCCCGGCGCCTTCACCCCAGGCTGGTGATGTTGGAGCGGCCGCCAGGGGGCGCCACGATGCGGTGGCCGGTGCGCCGGGGGTTGTTGTCATCTATTTGAGCACCTGGAAGAGACAGAGGTGGTCACTTGGGCACAGGCCTGTGGACGCCAGTTCTACCCTCTGGCCCTGAGGGCCAGGCGCTCCCCCGCGCCCCCGCCACGTCTACAGTCGCCTTGCACAGGCCTTCCCAGACCATCCGGATGCCTGGCTCACGCCGGAGAGCCCTGTGCACAAAGGCTGCTCAGGCCTGGCGTGCCTGGAGCTCTTCCACGGAGCTCGTGGGGCGAAATGGACTGCACTGGGGACCCCACTTGTGTCCCCCAGTGCGTAACTGCTGAGACAGGTGCCCCTGAATGGGCAATCCGGTCTATGAAGCCCAAATGTACCAGGCTCAAATGCATTCTTGTCTTCTCGCTTCCTCTGCCCCGGCCTCTTCTGCTAAGCACGGCCCGCCTTCTGCCAGCGCCCTTCAGTCCCGCTGCACAGGGCCAGCGCCCGCGGCGCTGCATGTTAAATGCCTATTGAAACGCTCTGGCTTTTGCCACCTGGTTCACGAAGCCTAAACTATTTAGTACCAGGCCCTTTCCGACCCCGGAGAGGCGGAGGCCTGCACCCAGCAAGCAATCCCGCAGCTCTCCTAGCAGTTAGCACGGCCCGGAGCGGGTCAACCTCGCCAGCGTGCGCGTGGCCACCCCCGTGCGGCCGCCTAGTGGAAGTGCAGACAGGCGTCGGGGCGGTGGGGAGTGAGGGGCCGGGTTGGCTGCTGTGGGGGCCCACACCTTTGTTGAGCACCGCGGCCTGTGTTGTGTTGTGGCACTGAACTTCCTCCTTACAGGAATAGGAATAACACCAGCCCGCACGCACGGCCGCTGAGCACAAGGGAGGGACGCGTGCGCTACTAGGTGCCTGCAGCACAGCACCGGCCCGGCGGGAGGGCCAGGCAGGAGGGCCTGGCAGGAGGGCCAGGTAGGAGGGCCAGGCAGGAGGGCCAGGCAGGAGGGCCAGGTAGGAAGGCCAGGCAGGAGGGCCCGGCAGGAGGGCCAGGCCTCCGCCCCGCCACATGCATGCCTCCCTCCCCGCTGGCCAGGGGTGAACGTGCCCCACCCAGGCTGGCCCTCGGCCGGGTACAGGCATCTCCACGCAGTGCCGCAGCGTGGAGCAGCCCCTCTGCCCGAGCCCCCCGCCAGGAGGCCGGCCCCTGGAGGGAGGGTCTCCCGAGGGGCCTCTCGGCTTCCTCATCGGGTGCCTGAGGCTTCGGGCTGCTTCAGAGGGCGACCGCTGGGGCAAGAGCAGGGGGGCCCACTGCGCTCACCCGACAAGCTGAAGTTGGACTGGTGGAGGTTTCTGATGGGTGGAGGCTGGTGTTTGGAAGGTGAGGATTTGGCTGAAGGAGCAGGAGTTGCATATTTGGGTGTGGCTGGCACCTCGTACACCGGGCCGTCGTACATGCCCCTCGGCACGCCTTGCAGTCCGTGGACCTAAACAGAGGCGGTGGTGACCGGCCGGCAAGACCCCACACTGGCCCCCAGGGGGGTGGACGTCTCTGTGGGACTCACATACACACGTACACACACACGCGCACACGCACAGGGTTCCAGGGGGCTGGATCCCAAAGCCACCCCAGGCACGAAATGCCTCCCCTGCCAAGCCCCTCACCCCTCCCAAGCCCTAGCGAGTCTGGGACGTAACAGGGCTGAGCTTGGGTCTCGCAGAAGCTGATGGGAGACAAGGGTTTGGGGGCGGGTAGCTGGTTTGGATGATTCCAGAGAGAGGAGGGGAGGGGAGTGAGTGGGCCACCTCTGAAGCCAGCAGCTGGAGGAGATTGGGGCGTAGACGGGGTGAGCAGGGGAGGGTGGGGCCAAGGTGGTGCTCAGTCCCTCGGGGTGGGGGGCGCCCCAGGAGAGAAGCCAGGAGGGAGAGACGCTGAATGTCACAGGGGTGGGCGGTAGGGGCTGTGTGCCTACTGGAACCCCTGCTGCTCGGCAGGTGAGCTCAGAGGTGAAGGGGGGGCATCTGCCCCAGGACAGGTGCGGGGGGCCCACGTGCAGAGAGAAGCTTCAGGGACTAAGACTCTTCAAGGAAAGAGGGAACCATGATGCAATGGAAGGGGGAGGGAGGAGAGAGGGCAGAAGAAGGGAGCCTGTCTGCACCCCACTGTGCTCTGGGTGCCAGGGGGATCACTCTGACCCACAGCACAAGACAGGTTCTGAGCCCCCCCTGCACTGCGACGGTGTGAAGCCCTAACTGCACAAGCACCGGGGTTCTGTCTGCAGGAAAGAGTCATGACCCCTCAAATACGGGCTGGGGGTGATACAAGACATGCACCTGGGAGTGGCAAGGTCACCGTGACCCCAGCACGTGCAGCCCACCCAACATGTGCACACCCTCTTACAGTTGGCCAAGCCCTGGGACCCCATGGTGTAGCCCGGTTCTCACTCCCACCCCAAGACAGAGGCAGGGCAGTGTCACAGTTCATCTGACACATAAAGAGAGCGGCTGGCGTGGCTGGGACACTGCCCGGGACACTGCCCACGACAGCCGGCGCCCGCACACCTTGTTCCGGATCCTGACGCGCTGGTAGAGGTGTTCGGGGAAGGGCTTCCTGGGGATGAAGCGGCCCATGCCCTTGTTGACGTTGATGTTGCCATCCTCAAAGACGATCTTGCCCTGGCTGATGACCACCAGCGGGGAGCCGTGGCACTCCATGCCTTCAAAGATGTTGTACTCCACAGCCTGCAGGGCAAGAGCAGGGCTGAGCCTGAGTCCACAGGCCCAGCTATTCCCACCAGGGGTCCTGCTTCCCCTCCTATCAGAGCACTTCCTTTGCCTTTGCTCTCTGAAATCACCTTCTTCGGGGCTGCATAATATTCCACGATAGGCTCTATCATTTGCATAACCAACCCTTCTCACTGTAGGGCCTTCTTTCAGGACAGGAGGTTTTACATAATCAGACTACTATTGCTGGGGGCATTGTGAGTGGGGACCCCTGGTATTATGCAATACGGTGCAAACTCTAGTGGCCATTTTTGTGTCTGTAGTTTTTTTTTAAAACATATTTCCTTATTTTTCTTAAGGATTTATTTATTTATACAAGAACTAGGGTACAGGTCAGAGGTGCGGGAGGGTGAGAGAATTCACCAGAGACAGAGTGGGGAGAACAGGCAGATGGACAGAAGACACTGCAGAGGGGAGCAGCGGATGAGGCGGGCGAGGTCTGACGTGCCATGTGGGCCTCTCCCCAGCCGGCCAGGGATGGAACTCGTGCTGCAGAGGCTGCAGACAGCTTCACAGCACAGCGCTCCACCCGCTGCGCCACCGGAGAGGCCCGTGTAGATTTTTTAAATTACTGGGTCAAAGGAGATAAGATTTCACATCTAGGAAATCCCCTCCTGCACTAAGGTCCTCTTTCTTTCTTTCTTTCTTTCTTTTTGAGTTGTTTTACTAATTTGAAAGACAAAATATTTCCTTAAAAATACACATTCCTGGGCCTCCCCTGTGGCGCAGCGGTTGAGCGCTGGGTTGCGAAGCTGCCCGCAGCCTGTGCGGCGCCGGTTCGATCCCCGGCTGCTCCCCGGCCACCGGAGGAGGGTCCCTCATGGTGCGCAGACCTCTCCTGCCGCCTGCTGCTCCCCTCAGCAGTGTCCTTCGGTCCTTCTGCCTGCTCTGCTCCCCACTCTGGCTCTGGTGAATTCTCTCACCCTCCCGCGCTTCTGACTATGCCCAGTGCTTGTATAAATAAACAAATAAATAAATAATCTTTAAAAAAAAAATACACATTCCTCTCATTATTCCTAAAGTGAACACAGCTGCCACTAGCCACCTGCTTGTTTTATTTAGAAAGTAGGTTGTATCTATAGTAACAAAGTAAAAAATTCCAAAGGACAAAAATCTTACATTAAAAGGAAGCCAATCTCTAAGTGCAGGCACTAAACAAGGAAGCACCACGCGACCCAGCCGCCTGCTCGGGCACCCCGGGAAGCACAGAGCACGGACTTGACAAATGACGCGCCGTGTCCACTGCGGCCTCAGGGCCCAGCCCGGGGCAGCGTCTCAGGGCGCCCCGGAGAGGGCTGGCTGGGGGAGCCCCGGGCGCCAGCGGCCGCGACCAGCTGCCAGGGGAGGAGAAGGCCCCGCGGGGGAGCTCGGGGCCGCGGGCCGTGGAGACAGCCGCAAGCACCGGCGCCTGGGAGCGAGAGCCAGTGGGCCCGCCGGCCAGCTGGGGTCCTGGGGCGAGAGGGTGGAGGGAGAAAGGTCAGGGGGCAAGGGACGGCCGGTGGGGGGGGGGAATAAATAGAAACAGAAGAATAAAAAGAGCAAAAATGGGTCAGGGAGGCGGGACTCCCTCCTCCCTCGCTGGAGCCAGCGCCCGGAGGGTCCTCTGAGCCCAGCGCTCCCCCAGACCCCCCAGCGCGCCCCTGGCCCGAGGCGCTCAGGTCCGGGGCGTTCTTTAAAGCGCTGCAGCGCGCTGCGCCCCGGGGAAGCCCTGGCCTGTTGTCCCGCAGGGTCGGCGCCTGCCCGGGCTGACAGCCCACCGCGTCCAGCCCCGCGACAGCCTCGCCCTGTACCCCGTTGGCGTCACCCCCGGGCATGGCGTCAGCAGCCCCACCCGCCACGAGGGGGCGCCTGCCCAGCCCAATCGACCCCAAGGCTGGCCTGCGCCCAGCGGGGGAGCCCCGAGCCTGGTCTGCGCCCAGCGGGGGGAACCCCAAGTCTTGCCTGTGTCCAGGGACCCCGAGCCTGGCCTGCACCCAGCGGGGCAGCCCCGAGCCTGGCCTGCACCCAGTAGGGCAGCCCCGAGCCTGGCCTGCGCCCAGCGGGGGACCCCGAGCCTGGCCTGCGCCCAGCGGCCACTGCGGGTCACTGGCGGGAGAGGGCTTGCGCGGTGTCCACGTTTGTCCGAGCGCGAGGCCAGGCCTCCCGTGAGCGCCGCGTCTGCACACGGCTCAAGCCGGCTCCCGGCGTTCTGTATCTAAACGATGCCCTGAGCACCCGGGCTGGGCGCTGTTTATTTCCCCCCCACCGCCGTCTTGCCGGCGGGCTGAGAAGAGGCTCCCCACACTGGGGGTGCTGGGTGCTCACTGCCCCCCAGGCTGCCCAGTGGGGGTGTGGGCTTCGAGCCTCCCGAGGGGGACAGGTCTGGAACCAAGGTCTCTGCCCGCCGGGCACAGGGGCGAGCCGGCCTGGGGAGGAAGCAGGTCTCCCCGCTCCGGCCCCCAGCAGGTTCGTGAGAGTAGGAGGGGGGACCCTGCCGCCAGCTGGGCAGGCCTGGCCTCGGCAGAGGGCGCCCCAGCTGCAGGCCCCACCTCCCCTGCCCGGCCATGGGACCCTCCCGGCTTTAGGATTCACCTGGAGAAAGAACGTGGCCCTAAACTGTCCCCAGTCTGGGCTGGGGGCGGCGGCCTGGAGTCATGAGAGGAGCTAGAGCAGCCCCAGGTGGCTGAGAAGGGGGTGGCAAGGGGGGGGCACTGAAGGGCGCAGCAGCTGCTCAGACCTCAGTCCTCGGCTGCAGGAGAAATCTGAGTGAGCCGGCGCGACCTCAGCTCGGGTGCGGCGGGTGTGATGACCTGTTCTGAGGCTTTGAAATGACCCCAAAGCAAGACACACACACCCCCCCAGGAGGGCAGCGCCCCGGACTTACCGACTTGTGGCTCTTGGCGGAGATGGTCTTCGCCTTGTCGGGGTCCCAGATGACCACGTCGGCGTCCGAGCCCACGGCCACCCGCCCCTTTCTGGGGTACAGGTTAAAGATCTTGGCCGCGTTGGTGCTGGTGACGGCCACAAACTGGTTCTCGTCCATCTTGCCAGTGGCCTGCAGGAAGAGCCGGCGGTGAGGGGGCATCCCGGGGAGGGGGGGGGCTGAGCCGCAGTCCTTCCTGGGGCGGGGCTGTGTCTCCAGCTGAAGCGGGGACCCCAGCACAGGGCTGGGCTCAGCAGCGACATCTAGCGCCCAGAGGGGTGGGATGGACACAGCCTGGGGACACCTGGCCCAGAGGGACAGGTAAAAGCCTGAGGTTTCAGTTCGGCCCCAGAGCTCGGGGGCGCCCCAGGCAAGAAGGATCCACTGTGCCCCGACCCCAGCTGCATGCACCGTGCACATGTGTGTGGTGGACACACAAGCACACGCCCATACATGGGTTGTCTTTACATGAACTAAATGCGGTTCAGCACAGGCGACCGTCACGTCCACGGAGCAGGGGGCCCGGGACATGAGCTGCATCCTCCGGGGCAACGGGTGTCCCCGCCAAGAAAGGCTGGAGACTTAAGAACCAGCAGTGCTGGCTTCAATGGCCCAGGTGGCTGCTTCTAGAATGTTCCACAGGGGACGGGTGCGGCCTTACCACCGCCTTGTCCCACACGACGGTCATGCGCTCCTCGATCCCGTTGACTCCCTCCGGGATCAGAGTGAAGTTATCCTTGCCCACGGCCTTCTGGGCAGTGCTGTAAGGACAGTGGCCGCTGCCCGTGACCTGCAGGTCTCCACTGGCAAGGATGAAAACAAAGCAGGTTCAGTCCCGAGTTCATTGAAAGGCAAACCCCCAATTCAGAGCCCGGAAACCCTAGAGATTGTGGGGCACACATGGGTGTTAGTGAGTGAAGCTGGAAGGCCCTTTGGCCCTTGGCGTCCTGTTGTAGTTGGAAGGAGCCGCGGGCATCGGGAGAAAGTGCTGTGTCGGCGAGGGTGCAGGGTTGGCTGGAAGGGTCCCAGCGGCCTCCCTGCCTGCCCTGGAAGAGAGGCCCCCTGACCGCGGAGGCACTGGGCTACCCTGCTCTGCTGGGGCCGTGGGTCTGCTCCTCCACCTCCTGGGAGGCTGCGAGCCCCGGGTGCTGCAGGACGGGGCTCTCAGTCTGTGCCCAAGGGAGCTGGGGCAGAGGTGCTAGACACTCGGGTGGTGAGGCCCTCGCTAGAGCCCCGACCACCCTGTGTGATGCAATCTGACCCCAGGCCAGCAGGCCTGCTGCCTCCAAAGCCTGGTTCGGCCGCCTGGAGAGCAGAACCCCACATCCAGGCTGTCATGGGGGCTGTGACGCTGGACACGGCACCCGCCCAGCACACAGCAGCACATGCTGGCGGCACCCACTCCCTCCACCTTCTACCTCTTCTCTTAAAAACTGAGAGTCTGGAGGCCTCCCTGGTGACGCAGGGGTTGGGTCTCAGCACTGTGAAGCTATCGGCAGCACGAGTTCAATCCCCGGCCAGGGAGCTGACCCACAGGGCGCAGCAGACCTCTCCTGTCTCTCCGCTGCTCCCCTCAGCAGTGGGTTTCAGTGGATCCGCCTGTTCTGCTCCCCGCTCTGTCTCTGGGGCGCCCTCTCACCCCCCGAACCTCTGGCCTGCACGCCAGGTCTTGTGTGCATAAATACATATAATAAATTTCAAAAAAAATAAAATAACCCCGAGGGCCTGGTGAAATGTATGGTGTGTGGATTGTATCTCAATGTTTAAAGAAAAGAAGAAACAGCAGGTGCTCCCAGGGCACCCGCACAGGCTCCCCGGAGTCCCGCCTTGTCACCCTGTGCCCCGAAGGGCACCTGGAGGCCCGGCCCGCGCTCACCAGGCCAGCAGAGAGGTCAGGTAGTCCGGGGTGGTGGGGTCCGGGCTCAGAGGTGGGGAGGTCACAAAGGCCGCTGCTTTGGCCCAGTTCTTGCTCCAGTAATGGGTGCCATCCGTGCCCAGGCTGGCGGCGATGGGCTCGCCGAACACGAGGGGGCCTGGGGGCAGACAGCAGTTAACGGCCGACGTCCCCGGAGGACTGTGGCTCGCCAAGAGCACCTCAGAGGCAGAGCTGAGACCGGCCCCCCCGACAGGGAGGCTCCGCAGGCAGGGATGGAGACCTGCCGAGGGCACAGCGCCGGCCGCCACGGCCCGGGCCTCTGCCAGCACCACATGGCCGTCAGCTCACGGGCTGCTCGGCGGTGAGGCGCTGCGGCTCCCGGCCATCCGCGCCCCGCGCAGGGCTGCCCCAGGCCCTCTGGCGCCGGAGACTCTTCCCCTCCCAGCCCACAGCTGAGACTCTGGCCCACCTGCGGCCCCACACAAGGGCCTAGGATGAGCCCCCAGGGTGGACCCCGGAGGGGGCAGGCAGGGTCAGGGACCCGTGGCCAAGGATGCCCTCACAGCTGTGTGAGCCCCGGGAGGGAAGCCGAGCGCCTGGGCCCTCCTGAGACCCACCATCTCATTTGACCCATGCGCTGGGGAAATGAGGAGGAGACAAGGAGACTGAGGCTGCCATGGCCTCCCCCACTCACAGCTGACCACAGCACCCCAGGAATCACACCTGTGAGGCGTGCACACCCCGTGTCTACACCACCACCCGCCCTTTCCTTCCGAAGGGTGTAGGACACGCCAGACCCGGACGGCTGCCCAGGCAGAGGGCCTCTGCCCCCGACAGGACTCCAGGGCGGCCCTGAGCCCGCCGGACACCCCCTTGGGGCCAGGCCGGCCGCCCACCTTTCTTCCTGGCCAGAGTGATGATGTCGGCCGCGCTCTTGCTCATCACCTTGGTGATGTACACGGGGCAGTTGATGCGGCCGGCGATGGTGATGGCCCGGAACACGGCCTCGGCCTCCAGCTGTGGACACGCAGACACGGGTCAGGGGAGGGAGGGGGAGACAGCAGCAGCCCAAGTTCCTGGGGCGCCCGCCACCAGCACCCCATCTCGCCAGGGGAGTGTGGTCAGGAGGGAAACCCACTCTCCCAAAGGAGGAGAATGGCGCAGGCCCAAGCGAGAGAACAGGGGTCAGGACGTGTCTAGCTGGAGGGCTGAAGGCAGGGCTGGGGTTCCGCCAGCTGCTCGGGACCCCGCGGGGGCGGCAGTGGGTGGAATCAGGTGTCAAAGGCGCAGGCACACACGTGTGCACACACAGGCACACGCATGCACATGCCCTCCCGCGCGGGATCCACCCACACTTGGGCGCAGGGTCACTGCTCAGCGTGGGGGCAGCTGCTCTGTGGTGCCGGGTCAGGGGCCTGCGGCTCCAGGCTCGGCACCAAGCACACCAAGCCCCGGAGGGGTCCTATCGGCCTGGACACCCCACCGCCCACGGGCCTTGGGCCATGCCCCGGCCCCAGGGAAACTGAGCCTTTCCAGGGCTCCTCTGGCTGCAGCCCCGGACTCCCAGCTGGAGGGTCAATCGGGCTGTGCCGGGACGGAGCCGGGGGCCGCAGCTGAGCTGTCCTGTCACGGTGACTGCCCAGGGGTGTCGCACCAGGAAGGGTCCTTACCTCCTCGGGCCTGCTCAGCGCATGGCCCTCGGGGCCCGTGATGCCCATCTCCAGGATCCGCTTCTGTTCCTGTGAGGCAGGGGCAGCTGCGTCAGCGCTTGAGCCGTCGGGGCAAGGTGGAGCCTTCACCAGGGGCCGCGCAGGGCGGGCGGCCGAGGTCGGGAGGCGGACGGTTCCCCTGAGTCCTCACAGTGGGCCAGGAACGGGCCGGTCCCCTCATCCCTCTGTCACCCCCACCCCTGGCAGCGCTGCGTCCACACTCACACCCGCTCTCCACTCCCTCCCTCGGGCACAGGGACAGGGAGCCTGGGGACAGGAAATGGGTCTCCAGGACCCCCCACCTCTCACTCCTCCCCAAGCCCAGGCTGCAGGGCCAGAGGGACGAAGAAGGGGACGCCTGGTGTGAACGGCTGAGGGACTCAAGAGCCCCGGGCCCGGCGTCCAGCTCGGGTCATCACCCCGGGGCTCCGGGCAGGCGGCCACGCTCTCCGGCCTCGTCTTGTCGTCTACACGACGGGACAGCAGAGTCTGCCTCCCGCGTCCCCACCCCAGGTGGGGGGGAGCCGCCCCGGGCCGGCCCTCTCAGGCAGCTGGAGCCTCCCGACCGTCTCCTCTCCCAGCCGCTGCTTCTCCGGAAACCCTCCCGGCCTCTCCCCAGCCCTGAAATGGCTCCCCGAGCTCGTGGCCCAGGCTCGCAGGCGCCCGCCCCTTCCTGCCCTGCCAACACTTTCATTTCTCAAAAAAAATGTTTTTTAATTTGTGCCTCGCCCAGATGACAGCTGGGCTGCCGCTAACTTTAACTCGCGTGGAGCCTTTATTGCCACCCGGGACGCGTCTCCGCGCGGAGCCCCGGGCCCGTCAACCATGAGGAGAAACCCCGGTCTCAGCTGCGCGGCGCCGGCCATTCAGCGCGAGCTCGTGGCAGGAGCCTGAGCTGGACGTCACCCCAAGGTCAAACAGCTGGAGAGGGGTTCCGCTCTCCACGCCGTCCACACGGAGGTGCCGCGCGGCTGGCCCAGGCCTGAGCTGCTCTTCCTGCCCGGAGGAAGCAGGGACGGGCGGAGCGAGGGGGGAGGGCGAAGGCGACATCGTGGGAGGAGGCGCGTTCCCACAAGCCCGGGGTCCGGGGTGGGTTAAAGGTCGTGGGCTGCGCAAGCGGGTTATTTCCGCCCCCTCTGAAGGCCCCGCGGTGCAGCAAAGGAGGCAAGAGAGAGCAGGACGGCGCCGGCAGCAGAATAGCCCGGGAGCTGGGGCCGGTCCCAAGGGGGAGCAGGTGTGTTGCGGCCGAGAAAGCTGTGACGCTGGCACGCGTGCCGGCACCTCCTGGTCCACACCGATGGCGATGACCACCCGCATCCAACCCAGGCCCAGACACGAATGTTCTGGGGGCTTCCCACAGTAGTCCCAGATTTGAAGCCACCCAGATGCCCACCCACTGGAGATGAAACTGTCACCCCCACTGTGCAGCGCAGAAACTGAGATCCAAGAAGTGGGGTGCTGCCGGTGGGGCCCTGCGCCCCTAGCCCCGCTCCTCACGGCCGTGTGGGCTCTCCTCGGAGCCCTCACCCATCACGGCAGCTCTCAGGGGCCCCCGGCGCCCGCACACCACTCACCTGAGCTATCAAATCTCCGTTTTCCGCATGGACCAAGATCACAGCTCCCAACCCCTTGAGGAAGGTGAAGGCCTCGTAGAGCTGAGGGGGAGACAGGGAGGGTCAAAGACCTCTGCTCCCACAGCCAGCCCCACAGCCAGCCCCACAGCCAGCACTCCCACCCCCACCAGCAACCCCCCGGCCCTCGGGGCTGCTGCGTCCACAGGCCCTTCCGGAACAGGGTTACCCTTGGGTCCTGCCGTCCTTCCCGGGCTGCCTTGCTGGCAAGCCAGCCCCTCTGGCCCGGGCGGGCGGGCAGCAAGCGCGCGGGACCCACCTGGCTATCAGACATCTGGTAGAGGTCCTTGTAGGCCATGTAGACTTGGAAGGAATTGACGCCTGTTTCAAGACAAACAAGAGAACAGAAAATGGCATTTAAGGAAAAAGAAGCACGTGCTTCCAGGAAACACAGGACAGTGACCCCTCGGGACCCACGCGGGGCACCTGCCCGGCCTGGGGTGTGGCCGGAGCGGAACTGCCCGTCAGGGCCGCCGCCAGCCGTCATCTCCTGCCCGCGCGCGCGGAGCCGCCGAATAATAATCCATAAAGCGACGCTCGCGGCTTGTGTGGGTTACTGAATCCATCTCATGTTTAAAAAAAAAGAACAAAATAAAAGCAAAGAAGCAAAAACAGCAAAGGCAAACAGTATTTTTAGGAAATTGAGGAAAAAGTGGTTTACAGAGATAAGAAGAAGACTTGGTCTTATTTGTAATCGAAGTAATTCAAATTTAGAGCCTTGTGTTACGTCACATCTGAATGGCACAGGTGAGTCCCCTGACATGGCACAGCAGCTTGCACCTGCGCAGGGGCTGCTCAGCGACATGCGGCACAGGTGAAGCGTTACCTTTGGGCTGGTGTCTCCACCCCAAGCCAGGGCCTCAGGACACACGGTCACCCCAACATGAGCAAAACCTCCTAAATTCACAAATACCAGCAGGAATTTTTTTCCAAGGAGGTCCCAGTTTTAAAGGATGTGTTGAATACCTACTGGATTGCCAACCATTCATAATGCCTTTATGTTCTAGAATTTTCTTATTTCTCCAGCACCTAGCCCCCCACGACCCCCAACAACCTTGGAAGCAGCCACCTTACACCAGGGGACCCAGGACCCCAGAGGGTTTGTCCAGGGCTGGGGGCCCACAGCGATTGGGAACTGACACAGCGACGCCAAAGGGGCGCGAGCGGGTCTGGAAACAGCTTGTGCATGGAGGACGCACTGTCAGGGGCCACCCTGGGGCCTGGAGGACAGACGCGGGTTCAGGGTGAGCCGGGGGCCAGGGCCGGCCAGAGGGAGCGATGCGGATGAGCAAGGGCAGTCGACCGCATGGGGCCGGGACACGCATCCCTGTCACAGGTTTCACTGGGCCGAAGCCGGCCCCGCCGCACCTGCTGCTGGCATCGGCGCCAGGGCCTCCGCCTGTGAGGCCGCAGGACTGGACGCTCGGCCGCAGGACTCCGGGCCGCGGGGCTTCTCCCGGCCCTGCCCACGGGTGTGTGTTAACACTCAGGAAGAGAAGGAAAAAGGCGCGTGTCCCAAACACACCGGCCCCCAGAAGCCTTTGTCCTATTTATTTCTCACACATCGAACACTGGCCGAGAGCCTGCCGTGTGCCAGCACGACCCGCCCTGGAGGCGCAGCCGCGGACGGGGCAGGAGGCGCCCTGGCTGCTCCGGGTGGCATCACAGAGGGGGCCTGGGGTGGGGAGTGGGGTCCGGAGACATACAGAAATGATCCCCTTCTTCACAGAGTTCAGGGTTTGCTGGAAGAGCCAGCCAGACCACCGTGCCCCGAAACCCAGGGTCAGGGCAAGAAGCGCCCCAAAGAGCCCGGGTCAGCTGAATGATAGTGAAGGGACAGCAGCTCTGACTGGGCAAAGTGCAGACGATGCAGGGCAGCAGGGTGGCTTTGGGATGCAGAGTAGAAGACGCATTTCTGGCGGGGAAAACAGCATGTGCAGAGGCCCGGGGGCATGCAGGCCTCAGGGGATGGGATCCAGGATATCAAGCAGCCACGGGGGTTTAGGCAGAAAGAGAAAAGTGGAGCTCGATCAGCCATGGCCTAGCGGGCCAGGCTGAGGAGGCTGGTTTCTTCTGTGAACGAGGGGGTGCCCCCACAGGGACTGAGGAGGAGAGGACAGCAGTGCTCAGCTCGGGGGCTGGGGAGGCGGTGGGAGCAGATGTGGAGAGTTTTAGCACCACAGAGCGAATCTGCCAGCGACCCAGGGATTCCAGAACTCTGCCCCACTCTGGAGCTCTCACTGACCTTTGTCCTGCACCAGCACCTCCAGCTCCTCCCGGACGCCATCGTACCAGCTCGTGATGTCCACATGTAGGGAGTAATCGCAGCAGGATTTGGTGTCAGCTGCTTCATGCCATTTCTCAAAGGACGTCAGCAGGCTGGACCCAGGTTCAGGGACAACGTGGTCAACTGGGACAGAAAATATGTGTCATGTTCCAGGATGCTTAGGACCCAAGCGTTCCTTAGTAGCCGCTTCAGTGCCATCTTCATCATCATCACTGTCACCATAATCACCACCCCCACCATCATCACCACCACCACCCACATCACAACCATCATCACCATCTTCACCATCATCACTGCCACCATCATCACCACCACCCACATCACAACCATCATCACCATCTTCACCATCATCATCACCATCACCCCCAACATAACCATTATCACCCCCCCACCATCATCACCACCACACCCAACATAACCATCGTCACCATCTTCACCATCATCATCACCATCATCATCACCATCACTCCCAACATAACACATCATCACCATCTTCACCATCATCATCACCATCGCCCCCATCACAACCATTATCAACACCCTCACCATCATCACCACCACCCCCATCACAACCATCGTCACCATCTTCACCATCATCATCACCATCACTACCATCATCACCACCACCACCCCCATCATAACCATTATCACCATCTTCACCATCATCATCACCATTATCATCATCACCACCACCATCATCACACCACCATCATCACCATTTTTACCACCATCATCAAAATCAACATCATCACCCTTCTTTTTCATCTGTTCCCACCTGCACCGTCAACGCTGCCACCATCATTACCACAACCATCAGAAAACAAGTCACCCAAATGTGGCAAGTCCACCAGTTGAAAGAGCATTTAAAATCAACTGCTCTTTACTGAAAACCACTCACTAAAATGGAATCTAAGCAAAAGCAGCTGCTAATAAAAGCCAATCAGGCTGCAAAAGGCAGCAGAGGGAGCCCAACAGCCCAGAGAGCACTGTGGAGGGTGGCATTATGGTCCCCAGCTCCCTCTTCCCTCACCCTGATCTCCGGAGGGAGATCCCGGGGCTTTGGACTTGGCCAGATGACCTGCTTTGGTCAAGAGAAGGGGTGAAGGTCAGCGTGAAGACATGAGGTGTGAGAGGAGCGGAAACTTGTCCCTGACCCTTCTCACACTTCTGCTGTCCACCAGGAAGGGGGCCAAGGCGGGCACTTGTTCGAGAATTGGGATCCTGATCCCAAGTGAATCCACACACAGCCTAAGCAGTCACCCGGGCCTGCCCCTACTCCCACAGACCCGCGAATACGAAAAGCCAACGTCATTTGAAGTGTGGGGATGCTTTGTTACGCAGCGTTGCAGCAGCACACTGACCAACACGACCACTCCTCTGCTGTGCAACCTCGGCCAAGTTACTTCACCTCTCTGAGCCTCTACTTACCCACCTGTCACAATAACGACTCTGTCAAGGGCTCCAAAAGCCTAATCTCCTGCACACCATGCTCGGGACTTCTGCTGTGTCTCCCTACACAGTCAGCATCGTCACCGATGGGGACACTGGGAGAAGTGTCCTCAGGTGAGGCCGCCCTGGCTGACCCTCATGTGCCTGTGATGCGTATGTCGCCACAAAGGTAGACAGCAGCACTGCGACCCCCAAGCCCAGGGGCCGCCTGTGCACACCACCGCTGAATACGCAAGCTGTTGTTGGCCACACGCCCCCCCCCCAAATCCCCACTGCCTGGTGACACTGCAGCCATGGTGATGGCACAGCCGTGCAGGCGGCCGCAGCCCCACGCCCCTCTGGGACACTCAGCCTTGAGGAAACAGCCTCCGAGCTGTTCTCGGAACCAAACCCACCGCTACGCACCGCGCGCCCACCGTCCGCTCCACTCTGCCCTTAATTCTCTTCTCTGAATCAGTTCAAGGTTTCCAAATGTCTAAAGGCTGACTGCAATCGTGCCCTAAGCGGCAACAGCCAAGATGTGCTTGTTTCCTCATTTCAATGCACACTGAGGTGATTTCTGTTGTTAGTGTCTACTTTGCCTTAGAGTCGCTCTGGGCACAGCAGCGGCACGTTACTGCCTCCTCAGCATTGCCTTAGGGGTGGGGCAGTGAGTGGGACGTTCGGTGCCACACCCGGGGTGGGTGCCCGGCCCCAAGGCAGGGGTGCCACTCACTGATCATGGTGGTCCCGCCTGCCAGGGCCGCCCTGGTGCCCTGGAAGAAGTCGTCGGCCGCGGTCATGCCCTGGGAGGGCTTCTGCAGGTATGTGTTGACATCGATGCCTCCGGGGATAACCATCCGCCCGTTGGCCTCGATGGTCTTCACTCCGCCGGGAACGATGAGGTTCTCCCCTATTTGTCTGGAGACAAGTGACAGAGAGGCCTTTGGTTCTTAAAAGTCAAATAAAACAACAGTCACCCAGGCAAGGTCACTTCCTCGGCTAAGTGTCCGCACCGGTGCAGGTGCAGTGCGCCCAGAGGCCCGGGCAGGGCCCTAGGGGCCCGCGGCCGAAGGGGGAGGGAAGCACCAGGCAGGTGCCATGATCTAGCCCCACGCGGGCGGGCACAGGAGGGCCAGCATCGCCACCTGGCGGTCCGGGGAGGCTTGTGGGGGGGCGGGCAGGTGCAAGGTGGGCCTACAGAGGGGCGCCCAGGACTCCATCAGTGGCCCGGCTTCCCCACAGCCTGGCCCCCAGAGCGCCTCGTACACACTTGGCAACCGCCTCAGGGACTCAAAGGAGAGTGGCCGCAGCGAGACACAGCGGCAGTCCCCAGCTCAGTCGGCTTCGAGGGCCGACCCTGCCACAGCTGAAGTCTGCCCCCAATCCACCTGCAGAAGCCCCCTGGCGTCTCGGAACGTAACTGCCGGAGATGGGGTGATTAGCTAGAACAATCAGGTGGGCATCCTGATGAGAAGAGGACAGTAGCTCCCACGGGGACACACTCCCGCTCACAGAGTCCCCGAGGGGCCTGCAAGGGCACGCTGGGCGCAGAGGGCTCAGGGGAAACCCACCCACCAACACCGAGACTTGGACTTCCAGCCTCCAGAGCCACAGTGGAGCCCCAGGGACCCTGGAGAATTGGCAGAGACGGGCCCCGGGTTCTCATTTTGGCCAATCACGCAGCCTGGTCTGGGAACTTGGCCTCTCAAATCCACCAGACAAAGCTGCTGACAGCGTCACACCAGCCACGGGGCCAGCATGCCGGGGGCGGCCGAGGCTGAGTGAGTGAGCTGACCCTCTCTCTGCCCCTAGCCCGCTGGGTGTCCGCCAGCTTCCTCCGGAAGGTGGGAAGATTCCAGAGTGGGGAAGGGGCGCGAGGAGGCGGAGCACCCCAAGCCCGGCCCGCTGTGGGGCTGGCTCACCGGTCAGAGCAGAGCCAGGATGGGGGCCAGGCTCAGCTGGACCAGCAAGGACACGAGAGCCATCAAGGCCAGGGCCTGGTGGAGGCCACAGGGCCTGACCAGCAGCAGTTTATTCAGACAATCCCTTTGTCCTGAACTTGGGACTAGGCCGCTGTCACAATTCTTCCAAGTCCCATAAACGGCAGCACTGGGAGCTTGGCTGACACTGCCCCAGAGTCCCCGGCTCTGCTGGCTCCGGGGCCAGGCAAGCAGGTGGGGGTGCAGAGGGGAGGGGGTTCTACCTGCAGCTCTCCCATCGAGCTGGGGCCACCCCAGAACCAGAAACAAGCCCAGGAGAAGTACAGGGCCAGGAAGGCAGGGAGCCCTTGGAGACACTACTGGCCCCTGCACCCCCGACCCCCACCAAGACCACATGGCGGGGGCTGGGGCTTCAGGTGGTTGGTCCCATCCCTCCGAGTCCACTGCATGCACAGAACCCCGCCTTGCCCAGCCCACCCTTTCCACCCCCAAACATCTTGGTGGGTGTCGGGAGGTGAAGGAAACATTCAGCAGGAGGCTCCCAGCAAGCAGGATGATCAGTCAATCCTCACAACGAGCCTTCAGAGGAGACAGGAGATGTTTAAAATGGCTCAAGACGGCTCAGGGTGGACATGACGGGATGGACATGACAGGATGGACACGGTGGGATGGACATGGTGGGATGGACGTGAGTGGGATGGATATGGGATGGACATGGCGGGACGGACACAGGATGGACACGGGCAGGATGGACACGGGCAGGATGGACATGGCAGCATGGACATGGGCGGGATGGACGGCCACGAGCCCGGCCCCATGGATGATGCGGCTGTGAGCAGTGGCTGTGGGGGCTCCAGAAGAACCTTCGCGTGGGACCTACTCTGAGGGGCTGAGGGTCTCACAAGCCCCCTCTGTCTCCTGCCACAGCCCAAGCAGGAGGAGGGAATGTCACCTTCTGCCGAACAGGACACTGGGTCTGAGAGCTGCGCGGGGCCCTGCCCAAGACACCCAGGGGCCAGGGCAGGTACAAGCACAGTCGCCTGAAGTCACACCGGGGTCTGCCCACCAGGCCCAGGGACCTCCCTGCCTCCCTTCCGGAGGAGCAGCGAGACCTCGTCAGCCAGGCGGGGGGACTGCGCGGCCCCGTTTCAGCCTGGGACGGAGATGCTGGCTGCGGAGCCGCCTGAAGCGGGGCTGCGCGGGGCAAGCCGGGAGAAGGTGCAGGGAAGCTTTTCTTGAAGAGCCAATTCCTTTGGGAGACAAACACCGCTCCCTCGCCACTGGCCCTTCTCGCTAACTCCAGAATCCCCGGGCAGACAAAGGAGTTGTGGCTCCAGGTCCAAACCTGGGTCTTGCCCAGCCCCTGTGCGCGGTGCAGCCAGCTCTGTGGCCCCGTGGCCCCGGAGCAGCGGAACAGGGACCCACGTGTGTGCCTGCCACCAGCGTGCGCATCACACCCGTGCGGCTGCTCTGTGCAGGGAATCTGCGGCGCGGCCGGAGGCCGTACAGGAAATGGAACTTACACGAGTCTCCCCAGACATGGTCCAATAGCAGCAGGGACCCTGAACTTGGGGCGCCTGGCGCCAGCTGCAGTTTGGGAGACGAAGCAACAGACCCAGCGCAGAGACAGTGGCTTCTCGCTTAAGTCACCGTCACCCCCAACTGTCCAGGTCCCGGCGAGAGGCTGCCTGCTCGGCCCACGCTCCAGCTCCGGCACCACCGGGGAGCAGAGTTCACTCTACATCAACTCCGCGCTCCCCAGTCAGGATCCCCAGGTTGCTTTCTTCAAAATTTGGCCTCAATATTTTCCCAGCTGGGGAGTAGGGCGCCAGGCGCAGGAAGAGGGGTGCTCAAGAAACACGGGTCCTCTCCCCGCCCTTCTACACCCACAGTTGGAGCCTCCCCACATCTCTCTAGCCCCATATTCACAGTGGCCCAGCTACCCCACAGCCGGGCCACAGCTCATGCATCTGCGCCCAGCGCCGGCCTCGCCTCCCCCGGGGCCCCCGGACACCGGCGCCTGGAGAGCTCTGTCGGTTCAACCCACTTTATAAGTCCATCCTCCAGGTAGACGTCGGCGTAGAAGGACTGGTCATCGTTGATGATGCGTCCACCTTTGATGAGGAGGCGGTCACTCTGAAAGCCAAGCACAGACTTCGTGTCACTGGGGAAAGCCGGGAAATTGGTTTTTTCTTTTTAACTTTCAACAGAAAATTATTCAAACATTTTCAAAAGGAAGCAAATGGCATTTTTAAAAAGCCCCCTGATATCCGTCACGCAGATTCAAAAGCTTTGCTATATCACCACTCTTGTATCACCCGTTCCCCCCGAACCCCAAACACTTTTGCTTTTCCTGCCATTTTAAAACTCTGATCTGGACAATCGCTTCCCTGCGATACGTCAGCATATATCCAGCTGCAAGTTCTTCAAAGAGACATCAGCTCCATTCATTATCCCAACAAGCCCAGTTCCGCCAAGTCCTTCGTATCAGTTAATAATCAGCTTGTCGGGGTCTCCCTGGCGGCGCAGGAGGTTAAGACACAATCTATGAAGCTCTCTACAGCTACTGCAGCACGAGTTCGATCCCCGGCCAGGGAGGTGACCCACACGGGGCAGCAGACCTCTCCTGTCTCGCCCGCTGCTCCCCTCAGCAGTGGGTTTCAGTGGATCCGCCTGCTCTGCTCCCCACTCTGTCTCTGGTGAATCCTCTCAGCCCCCACACCTCTGGCCTGCACCCCGGTTCTTGTCTGCATACATAAATAAATTTTAAAAAAATGAATAATCAGCTCGTCTGTCTCTGACGGTCTCCGCCGCCTTCCGTGGTGGACGTGTTTGAATCAGCAGCACAGCCCGCGTGCGTCTGCTCAGAGCGCTGCAGTCTGCCCCAGTTCCTTCTCCCCCATTTTTAACGTCATTCATTTGCTGAAGGAACTGGGTCACTTGCAGAGCAGGGATCCTTCAGGCGTTGCTGACTGCAATAACACTCCATTGAGAGGCATTTAAAGAGACAGTGAAAAGACTAAAAAACACCCTACTCCCCATCTGACACGCTGGCGTTTTTCTCCATCCTCGCCACTCTTCTCCGGAGCTGTGATCGGAACCCGCTCACTCATCAGCGCGCCCTCGGACACTGGCTGGCCGCCCCACGAGCGCAAAAAGGGCTCCCGGCACCAGCCCCGGCAGGACTGCCCGGGAGGCGGGCTGCGCACAGCAGAGGGTCCTCCCTCCGGAGGGCCGAGGGAGAGGATGACCTGCCCCTTCCGGGGTCTTCTGGTCTTCTGCTGCTGGGGTGACCGCGTCCATGAGCAGAGGAGACACGGGATATGGAGCTGGCCCTCCCTGGCTGGCCGCGCGCCCCGGCCCGTTCTGTCCTCTGAACCTAGACCAGGCCCTGGCTGGGCCCCGAGGAGCAGCGGGAAGATGCAGGGACAGAGCTGCAACGTGCTCGGGGGGCCACGGAGCGAGGGCCAGGAACCGGGCGTCCTGGGGCCCAAGAGGAGCAGGGGCTGCCCTGCAAAGGGGCTGCCAGGGTGGCGGGGGCGCAGGCAGGCGGGAAACGAGAAATTGGGGAGAAGGCAGGGGAGCCACGGCACAGGGGACGGGAGACGAGCCCTCAGCCCGAAGGACTCAGGGAGCGCTTAGAGCCAAAAGGGACACCGCCCTCCTTTCACCAGCGCCGGCACAGCCGCACAGCGTCCACGGTCACGGAAGCCGCTCTCCTCCGGACGCCCGGTGCACGGCTGCCACTCCGGCCCACGCTCGCGCCACGCCTAGGCCTGCGAGGAGCGTCTCGGCGCCGAGTTTTCCCTTATTCTGGATTATTTGTCGAGTGAGACAAGCAGGCTTCTCAAAAGCCTAACTGGATCAAACAGCATAAGCCTTGTTTTTGATCCCTGATACATACGACAAACTGCTCCCCGCAGCTGCCGGGCGTGCTCACGGCGCACGCGGGTCCTCACTGCTGCCCGCCACTCTGTGCTCCGTGGGGGCTGCCCCTGCTGCCCCGTGCACGGCGACGAACCGTTTCCTTTCCCGGCTGTGGATGAAGCAGCTTCTGTCCTAGCCACCAGACAAGAAGGGTTCGGGCAACCACTCTGGGGCAGGGTCTTGCCGGGATCGGTGCCCCTGAAAGCAGCACCTGAGACAAGGACTTGGGGCGGATACTGCACGTGCTAGGGGACCCCGGGAACTGGGGTGAGGAGGGGGGTCAGGGAGTGGCCATGGAAATCCAAAGGCCATGAGTGGCCAGGCTCTAGCTGGCCAGGACCCTCTAAGGACCTGTAGGGAACGCACCTCCGGTGGTCTCAATCCCCCCACGTCGCCCTGGAGGGGGAGGCAGAGGAGGCTGTGTGAGCCCCCGGGGACGGGTCTGACGCAGCCGAGGACTCGGGAGCTGAGCAGAACCGCGAGCAGCCGGCTGCACAGAGCCCTCGTCGGTTCTTCCGTCAGAGCGAAAGCCAAGGCCAGCGAGCCCTGCGCTCCTGGAATCCCAGAGCTCACACGCGCTCGCGTCTGGTCAGTGTTCAATGTCGCTTCCTCGGGCCGCCCTGTCTGCAACACCACAGCCTGCTCCACCGCAGCCCCGCGCCGGCCCCTCGCAGGGCCCTCGTCACCGCCCTCCTGCCACATTACGGATTTCCTATTTGTCTAAAGGGCTCGCCCACTGGACTCAAGCCCAGGGGCCCCCACCAGGTGTGTGGGCACGACTCCCTGGGAGCAAGCACACGCATGCTGAAGTGGGCACCACCGGGAGGCGGCCCCGCTGCTGTCCTGACGAGATGGCCAGCTCGTGGGGGCCGAGGTGTCCTCCGTTTCCTTCAAGTCTGCCTCTCCAGTGCCATGGGCACAGCCTTGGCCCGCTGGGTGGGTGTATGGACGGGTGGGTGGATGGGATAGGAGGGTGCTTGGGTCAGTGCCGGGGTGGGGGGTGCAGGGGGGTGGATGGATGGATTCCTGAACTGGTTCTTAAAGGATGAATGGGTGAGGTTGAAGAGAAAGCATCCCAGCCGTGAGCCAAGGAGCGCTGAGCCCAGCGAGAGCGGTGAGACAGCTTGTCCTGTGCCCCAGCAGGAGGGTTTCTGGCGCGAGGGGCTTCCCCTCTGGTCACTCCCAGGCACCCCAGCCTGTCCCTCGGAGAGAAGCCGGCACGATTTGAGTGTCTCCACGAGGGACCACTGAGCCCGGGGGACGCTCCGGGACCAGGAGGCCAGGGCTTTACTACAGAGCAGGGGAGACGCCCCCCTGTTCCCGACACCAGAGAGCAGGGATGAGTCATGAGCAGCTGGTGCTCTGTCTGGGAGCACCCACCCCGCCGCCGCAGGTGGCCCCTGCCTGTCACACTCAATAGGGTTTCTCAAATCAGCCTGAAAGGTGGTGGTTAACGCACTGGTGCCAGAGCAGCGCCCCCCACTCTGCTCTTCCTGGAACCCCAGGGGGCATGTGTGTTCAAGCCCCTCCCCGATGACAAGACACGGGGTGCAGCTACCATGGGACCACGGGGCCTCAGCTACCATGGGGCCCCTGGGTCCTCGGGGCCAGGACGTGAATCAGAAATAAAGTCCATGATAAGGCAGAGCTGACAGGACGTCCTCGTTCTCTGTCTTAAATTACTAATGCTTTTGCATTTTAGTTGGCGTTTTCAAAGCCACGTTCTTTGCAACCCTAGCTCGGAGGGGCTTCAGTGGATGTTGTCCCCAAGAAGGATCCCCAGGGATACCGAGTTCAGAAAATTCTGGGTTAAACAGAAGCAAGACATTTCCAGGCCGGGGTTCTCAGACGCCTGGCTCTGCCGACGCACAGTCTCAGCGTTGAATTCACGCCTCTTCCAAATTTAGGTCCTTTCTTTTTGTGGAAACACCTGACGAGGAGGCTTCTCCCAGGAGACACCTCAGGAGACGTGGTTTAGGGGCGTGATGCCCCGTGCCTGCTTGCCGAACGGTTCGCGCTCTGGGAGGTCTGCTCCGGCCTGGCTGGAAGGGACTCAGAGTCAGGCGACCTCTCCTGCCCCGGCGCGAACGAGGCCATCGCTTAGGTCCTGGGTTTCCTAGTGTCCTGTCCATCAACGCTGGGTCCGCCACAGTTTTAAACACTGTCATACTCGAGTCCACGCCTCTCCACAATCAGAAGCAATTTACAAAGAAGCAAGGTCTACGGCCGAGGCCCGGCAGCCAGGGCTCCCGGCTCACTCACGCAGGGGGTGTGGGTGTGAAAGCTCACGCCAGAGAGGGCGTCGCACACACATTTAAAAAAAAATGTAACAAAGTCACCCATTTAAAATAAAAATATACCCACCCCCTGTCTATGTCTCTCTCCGGATTGGTGTGAGGCGAGAACAAGCTCTGTGCGAAAATTGCTCAATACTTTGCAGAAAATAAAACATGGGGTGAAAATCTCAGCGATAAGCTGACAGCGAGGGTGGACGCCGGGGACTGTGGCTCATCCCGCACCGGCGGCCTCACCCAGGGGGACGCGGCGGGCTCAGCGCAGGTGCCCGGATCAGAACGGAGTGCCCAGAGTCAGACAGACGGGGCCCTGGCCCCCTTACACCGGTGCGCGGGGCTCCCCTGGGGCCGCGCCCCCACCTGCCCAGGGCTGCGGGGTGGACCCACGGGCGTGCCGGCCGCAGCTCAGCACAGGCCGCGGGGGAAACACCCAGCAGACCTACGCCCGGCTTATCCTCCGTCACTCTGCAGGAACTGCACCTGCTTTTTTTTACCTAAGGAGAGAGTTCTTGCCTTGAAGGAGTCCCCCTGCCGGGTTCGCACCCTGGTGTGGCAAGGTTGGGGCAGAGGGGGATGGGAGGGGACTGGCTGCTCCCCAGGCCTCCCCAGGGAAGATGCTTGTTCTGGGAGAGGAGGGATTAGCTGCGCAGGAGACAGCTGGCAGAGCAGGAGCGCCTGGGGAAGGCACAGGCGGGGAGGGGCCCGGCAGGATCTGTGAGTGGCTTCCAGGGGCTGAAGCCCAAGCTGCGGGCGGGGAAGCTGGGGAGCCACGAGGGGCCGGAGCACAGGGGACCCTACTTCCACAAGCAGACGTGGGCACCAGGCAGTACGCCAGGGTTTTCAGCAGGGAGGGCACCCCGTGCAAAGGCTCAGACTTGGCAGAAATGGAAGGAAAGTGACCGTCTTGGGAGTCGCAAAGCTGGGATTTCCCAACAAGCACCAGCAAATGTGAGAAAAGCTTCAAGGGCCTTGAAATGGCGGCTGAACTTCGACCCAGAAATGTCGTGCTGGGAACAAATTCCCAGCAAAACATCCCAAGAGGGCCAAAGAGTCACACACAAACATGCAGCCACATACAACCTTACGGCCGCGCCGCCTCGGGGGCATCAGCGGCGAGTCGCACATTCCCAGGCGCTCTTAAGGACAAACAAAAGCAAAAACATGTTAGATGAGAAGGCGAAATCCCAAGCTCTAGCTGGCAGTAACTCATGGGGGAGCAGATCTTTCTGGTAGTACCTGACTGCCAGCTGAGACTCCGGGGTGCCCCCCCCCGCCCCTGCTGCTCTGACACATTCTTCCTGTAACACTCACACCTCACGGCTGTGGGCCACGCGACCCCCCGGGCCCCCTCACTGCCACGAGAGCCCCGTGTGACTGTCACTGCCTCCCGAGGCACCAGCCAGGGGCCGTCCATACATTTAGCAAGAAAGGAGGGTGAGGGATTACAGGCAAGAACGTCCGAAAAGAGAGAGGGCATGAGAAGGAGAGAAAAAGGTGAGAAAAAAAGTGATAAAACTGTGAAAGAATGTGGGCAGAAGGAACCGCAGGCAGGAAGCAGAGGAGCCAGGGGAGTGAAGCGTGGACTGACAGCAGAGATTTCTCTTTTCTGCTTTTAGGGTGCCCTGGAAGCCTGGCCGAGCAGGAGACAGCTGGAGCAGAGGCTGGCTTAGCACAGGGAGACCACAGCGGACGAGGCTGGAGGGAGAGCCCTCCTGGACACGGGCGCCAGGCGGCCATCGAGTCCCTACCTCGAAGCCCTGCGAGTCACAGAAGCAGCAGGCGGGGTGTCTCCTCCAGGCCCGCCCCCATCTCCCCCAGGCCCGGGGAGGGGCGCGGCTTTGATCTCTTCACAACTGGAAGGGAGCGCTGCTTACAAAAATCAGCCTGTGAAGCTTCAGGCATTTTTTACCCGCACGACAGCGAAGTAAGCAACAACTCAGCCTCGGCTAGGAGGAGAGGCCCGAAGCACGGCGGGTGTTCGGCCTGACGGTCTACCTCTGGGTAAGGCGCTCCGTCCACTTGTGTTCTGTTCCCCTTCTGCCTGGTGCAAATACAATTTGTCACCTTCACCAGCGTCAGAGGAATAGAAAATCCACTAAGGTCTCAGGGTCCTCGGAGAAAAGAGAAGGGCTGTTCTCACCAAACCAACACTTACCCCAAATCACTAGCTTATAACCTTGGCCATCTGGAAAACAGCAGAGACCAAAGCTGCTGTTAAAGAGACAGGGAGACTGGGCCTCCCCGGTGGCGCAAGGGGTTAAGCACCGCACTATGAAGCTGTCCACAGCCTCTGCAGCGCGAGTTCGAGGCCCCGCTGGCCAGGGAGCAACCCACATGGCAAGCAGACCTCTCCTGCCTCGCCCGCTGCTCCCCTCAGCAGTGTACTTCAGTGAGTCTGCCTGTTCTGCTCCCCACTCGGTCTCTGGTGGATCCTCTCACCCCCACACCTCTGGCCTGCACCCCAGCTCTTTCGGCAGGATGAACAGTAGCAGAGACGCGGGTCCCCTGAGCTCAGGGCTCGCGCAGGGCGAGGACCAGGCGGGCGGGCGGCGCTGTCCGCGGTCCTGAAGCGCCGGTCTGGGGGCGCGGTCTCCGCAGACCTCGACGGGGCGGACCCCGGCCCCGGGCACCCAGCGCCGGCTTCCTCAGTTTCCTCCTCATCTCAGCAGCACATTGTGAAGGTCACATTCCCACCGAGCAGGAACACTCGTGGCTTATGCTGAACAGTAGTGTAAGTTTGGCTTCAAGTACTTTTAACTTAGTGCCTCCCTTTCGACGAGTAATTCTCCCACCTGGGAAGCTGGCGAGGGCACGTGACCCCATGTCCTCCCTCTACAAGGCCTCACCAGCGCAGAGGCTGGGGTCTTGGGTTAATCAATGGGTCGGGTCAATGAAGGCCCTGGAGGCCTGGTCTTCTCTCTGAGAAGGCAGCTCCGCCCGGGGACTGTTGGGCCAGAGTCTGATGAAGCAGGTTCTTCGGTGGAGGGGCTCAGAGTGGACAATATCCTGCCACTCCTGTAAAGGTAAAGTGGCCCCTTCTCGTCAAGGGCTAGCATGGAAATGGGTGTCCAAACGCACCCCATTTTGGTGGAAATGTGTTTGTCATGTATTGAGTGTCGGTGGGGCTGCCTTATCTGAAGACCAAGAAACCCCACAGGCCACTGCTGTTGAGGTTCACGTTCACAACTCAAAACTTCATTAGCACAGGGAGGCACAGTCACTTGCGGCATGGCAGCAGAACCCGGGTGATCCTCACACCCCCTGGCATTGTCTGCTGAGAAATCCAATCCAGGTGCTTTTGTTTGGGTTTTCATTTACTAGATCTCAATGATGTGCCAGAAATTTCTGTTATTAACAACATTCCAATTAATCTTGACATAGAGACTCTGCGTTACAGCACGCTGTGTTATCTATATACAATTCTTCCTGCATCCCACCCTTGCGTGCTCCAAAGTGGGTGCAGGGCTCTTCCTGATCCACAGGCGGGTCCCCTCAGTGACTCCCGTTGACCAAAAGAGTCATAGTGCATATGGATGCACCAATCTGAGCACAAGCTTTAGGAGGCAGGTGGGTTTCAGCTCAACAATTTGCAAATTTACTCCCCACCATGGAAACCTCAATCCCCAGGAACAGCAGTAGCCCTCCCAGCCTGCACCCCAGAGTGAGACGCGCTGAGGGGCACGTTGACCCAAACAGTCATCGTGGAGGCAAGTCTAGCCGTGCGCCCTAAGCCACATCACCCACAGCCCTGCAAGTGATGCAGACGCACTTGTCGTCGTAAGCCACAGAGACAGGCTGCTCCCAGCGCAGCATTCCGGCATGGAAGCAACCGAAACCCCGTCAGGTCCTGTGCCAGGAGCCAGTCACAGCACCTGTGGTGAGTTCTTCCAGCTCCAATCCTTCATGGCTGCAGGGCTCACCTCCTCCCTTCAGCAGCCAGAGCCCCTCCTGGCACCCCAACCCTCTCCCTTCCTGCCTCTGTGCAGCAGCAAGTGCTAACACAGAGCAGCTGCACACTTGGTTTCATTTAAAGAAAACCACCCCCTTTTCCTTTGATTTTGCCTCAGGGACAAGCCTGCCAGCCAGCGGCCCTCTGCCACACTTTCCAAAAACAGGTTCCACCTGGTACCTACAAAGGGACCCTGGAGGTTATCCCAGTGCCCCCCTCACTGTGCCGAGTTACTGTATCTGACCCTCAGTCCTCTCCTCTCTAAAACAGGGTTAAGGACCTCCCCTGGTGGCGCAGTGGTTGAGCACTGGGCTGCGAAGCTGCCCACAGCCTCTGCAGCGCCGGTTCGATCCCCGGCCACCGGGCGAGGGTCCCACATGGCGCGCAGACCTCTCCTGCCGCCCGCTGCTCCCCTCAGCAGTGTATTTCGTCCGTCTACCTGTTCTGTTCCCCGCTCTGGCTCTGGTGAATTCTCTCACCCTCCCGCGCTTCTGACTGTACCCCGGGCTTGTATAAATAAATAAATAAATCTTAAAAAAAATAAAACAGGTTTTAGCAACCCCAGACCATATGCATCCACTCGGCTGTTTATCAAGACAATGCCAAGCACTGCAATGACCCTCTTATAGGCTTCTTGGGACTGTGGCCAATAGGGGTTAAGCAGATTAGAGGGCTCTGGGAGCTGCAGAGGGCTCGCTAGGCAAGACCTTAAATGCAGAGACCCAGGTTTACCTGGACAATGCCTGCTGTGAGCCATCTCCCACTTATTTCACTTAATGCTCATTTAACAAAGAGGTGGTGCCCGAGTCCTAGCCAGGCCCCACACGTACTGTCCTTGCACCTTAGGCCAGCTCAGTCCTGGGCTTTGGCTTCAGGCCTGTAGTGCTGAGGGCTTTTTTGAAACATAGATTATGTGACATCATGAATTAACACACAGAGAGCACGCTGAACAATGGCTCATTTTTCTTAATCCTTGCATGTGGTTTCTCATTCAAATGCCCAGCTCTGTCTCCAACTTCTCCAAACCTCCCTCGCCCAAGCCCAGCTCTTCCCTGGATCTTGTATCTGCTCCAGAAATGTTGTCACCCACCTGCTGATTTCTACCTCCCAGTGCACCTGGCCTGGGTCAGCCCTCGCCACCTGTCTCTGGACGCCTGTCCCCTCCCCCACATGATCTTGCTGAAACATAGATGCAGCCAGACCGTGCCTTGCCCTAAAGCTGCCATCAGCTTGTCCTCACTCGTGGGGTCGCCCACACCTCCCACCTGCTGGCCTGACTCCTGCCTCCTCACGCTCCCCACCTGGGGCCGTGGAATCCATCTAATCACACCACGCGCTGCCTCCCAAAGGGTGACTCACACCGATGGTGCCCTTTGTGGGGTTCCCTGTTGCTCCTGTGCTGCCCACTGATTCCCCACTCCTGGCCAGGGGCAGTGATCTGGCCTTAGGAACACAGTCACCCCTCAAAGCCCCCACAAGGGGTCTGCTCCTCGTATAACATTGTTTCTTTATGTCTGCGGGAGTCGCATTTCTTACCATTTTTTCTGTAATTAAGTAATGTTGAACCACAACACCATATATGATTTAGGGGTACGGGCTCACACCTCTTCAGATGCGTGTGACCACCCCACACCACCACCAGAGCACCCACAACCCTCCCCCATGGTGCGCGGGGCCCTTCCCCTTGTGCTCCCCCCTCCTCAGCTCTGCAGTCAGTTTTCTAGGGTTTGTTTTGGTTTAGTTTTGTCTGTCCCCCTTTTTCCCTTTATATTCCACGTGAGTGAAATTATCCAGCATTTGCCTTTCTCCTTGCGATTTACGCGACGGCGCATCATCCCTTCCAGTTTCACCCACGTTGTCGCAAATGACAAGATTTCCCCTCTGCTCACTCCCGCTGGGCAGGAGCCCCCTGCACACAGACACGGCTTCATGCGCTCACCTTCACCCGGCACTGAGGTTGTTTCCAAAACGAGGCTGCTGTGAACAGCACTGCACGAACACAGGCGTGCACACATCCCTTCAAACTAGTGTCTCTGAATATCGGGTTCAAACCAGAAGTGGGACTGCCGGATCGTGGGCAGCACTAGGCACAGCCTCATGAGGCTTCAGCTTCGGGCTCATTTTCATGTCATTTCCCCCTGAGACTGGGGAGCTCCTTCACACCAGAGGCCACCCTGACTTCCCAGCTTCTTAGCTGAGGCACCCGTGCAAGATACTTAACTGCTGTGTGCCTCAGTTTCCTCACCTGTAAATGGAACCAATCAACGTATGGCCCCCCTTGGAAGACAACACACTGGCCACTGGCCTGTGGACCCCATAGTGTATGGCAAATGTTCTGTGCCACGCGTCTGAGGAAGTAGCAGGAAGAAGTTTCCATTGTTCTCATCAGCTTCTCAAAGGAGTCTATGACCCTAAGAGTTATTAAACCAGCTTAAAAGGTGTGCAATAACTGAAGCTTTGTTTTGGACCCACTTTGCTCTGCTTGCCCAGGAGTAAAGAAAAGCAAAAAGAAAACAGAGGAAGAGGAAAGGAAAGGAAAGGAAGCAGAGAGAAAAAGAAAGAAAAATCCAAACACTGTCCCTGGAAGCTGTGCCAGCTGAAGAATAAAGAACAGAGGGGACTTAGAAGAGACAGTAACTAAGAATGTCCTTCCAGAGGAAGGAAGCTGTGAAAATTCTGAGCAAAAGCAATGCGGGAGGCAGCTTCTCACCACTCACGTAGCCAAGCGTGTTTCAACAACGCAGCTGCCCAGAGTCAAGGCGACCGCTGCGTAGAGTCGTGACCTCCCTGTCACCGGAGGTTTGCGAGGAGAGTGTACTGGGAACTCCCAAGTGGACACTCTTTCCCATTCTGCTTACACGCACGGAGAAAGTTTTACACAATTTAAAAGGTTCCTTCCAGCTTTGAGGTTGTATAAATTAAATAAATGCTGAGATTTTATTCAGTCTTAAGCCTACTGGCCTATGGATAGGATGTGAAAACAAGTGCGTGAGTGTAATTTGGGGACAGGCACAAAATCTCAAACAGCAGCTAGCTGTCTGTTCTAGACAGCTCGGTATCGGATCCATGAAACTGACCCCAAGTTCTAACACTAAGTTATTATTCAATCAAGATCCTGGGGAGACGTGTGCTGGGATGATCCGCTCTGCATATGGAAAATGCTGATTGTAAAACTTTGCTTCCCGGCGTGAAGTGCTGTGAAGCCCATTAATGAATCGGAGCTGACCTGTCTCCATTGTCAAAGCACCACTTTGTAGACCTTTTTTTTTCTGGATTCCAAAATCTCTTCATGCCACCTTCACTTCTGGACGGTAACTACCTCATCATCAAAGACACAGTCAGCAATCTGATCTTCATTCCGCCACTCACCCCAGAGCGCCTGCTGAGTCCTCAGCGTGCAAGAGAGGTGCTAAGGAGAACCAGACCTTTCTCCCTCCTCCAGATGTCCATGCTCAAGTGGACAAAGTCACCGAGGAGAGAGAGCTCTCCATCCCAGCCCCAGGAGGGAGGGGCTTCCATGGAGAAGGGGCACAGTTTATACAAAAAGCAAAGGGCCAGAGAGAGAGCCTGGTCAGGGAGAATGTTCCAGGTCCCTGTTTTTACCTGTCTGCCCCTGTTTCCTACAGCGGCCTTTCTACAAAGCATCATAAATCCCGCTACAATTCCTAAACTACCAACTCCAACTCAGAATTGTCTTTTTGGCCACTGTGTCTGTCCAGGCAACAGATTTCAGCCTTTCTGTGTGCAGGAAATATGTACAAATAGCATAAAAACGTGTAGCTTTCCTAAGGGACTAAAAACCTAAAGGATACCAAGCAGTCAGCAGTCCTCACCACGCCAACCCTGCTCCAGTGGGGCTGTGTCCATCTCGTGGGGCCTTGGAAAGCCGCCAATCACCCCGCTCACGCTTCAGCACCATGGCGCTGTCCACTGCCCAGACTCTTCTGATGCGCTCAAGGGCCAAAGTGCTGTGGTATTTCCTGTCCAGGACAGGAGCTTCCTTTGACAAACACACAATTTTAGACCCTATTCAATATCTCGCTGCTCGTGAGTGCTCCTGGCTCCATGTGATAGATGCTACTGGATAAATTTGTGGATCTGAGTGCAGCAAACATAAACTTTAAATGCTGATCAAAATTTAGCAGCACGTGGGCAGAGGATTTTTTTAGTATACCACTGTGCTCACACCACGCGGATGAGAACCACTGGCTGCTGGGACATTCTGCATTTCCTACCTTCTACTGGCACCTGAATACAGGCCCCTAATCTCTGTGTCCGGCTCTCGTCTTTCATTCTCATTCAATCTGGATTTCTCGTTGCCCAAGGAGACACCTCCATCTGGTGCTCAATCCCAACTCCAATTCAACCTGAGAACCACTGCCAGCCTTTTCCTCCAAACTCACCCTCCACATCCCTTGACCATCACATCAGCAGCTCCTACGGGTGTTTATTCCACCTTATGTGCCACAACTTTCGCAAGTAATCCTCTTGCCTCCTCCAGAAAGACGAACACTGATTTAGATCTGGATCATGTGACTTAATTTGTCCAATAGTCTAGGAACTGATGTGAAATGTGCCTTCTTTGAGCAGAAGTTCTTAAAGGTATTTCAGGTTATTCCCAGTCTCTTGTGCTTCCCTCCTCTGCTCCCTCAACCTGGGTCTCAAGGAGCAGACCCACTATTCCCCAGCAGCCGGAGGCAAAGCCACAGCCAAATCTAAGGCCTTCATGAACATGAGCAAGAAATAAAGGTTTATTGTTGAAACATCAGTCCCCGGGACCGTCTGTACAGCATGAAGCTGGCAACCCCACTGGCTCCCAGCAAGCACACTCGCAGCCCACCCAGTGAGGACAGCACAGGCAGGCACTGTTCTAAGTGTCAAACATATACTGTCACTTAATTCTCAGGCAATAAAAAAATCCCTACACGTTATTATTATAATACTATCTCCATTTTACAAACGAGAACACTGATGAGAGAAGAAGTGACTCGCCCGATTACAAAGCTAGTACCTGGGACAGCTGTGCTCCCTTTATCTTACCATCCTCACAGCCCAAGAGTTTCCTGTGGCTTCCTCTTATGCACAGAATAAAGTCAGAGTGTCCTATAGTCCGGAACAGGATGAGCTAATCGAGGTCTGTGAAGACAAGGAATTGGGGGCCAAGAGAAAGGGAAAAGTCAATTTCCCACTCACATCTGGGCCAGGCGTGGACCCACGTGGACTCCCACTGGGATGCATTCTGCCTGACATTCACTGCCCGACTTTCAGAGCCTTGTAGGATGCCCCCACCCATTCAAATTTATTCCGAGTTCCTCACCCTTTGATTTAGCCGTGTAAATTCCTCACTCTTCTAATTCTAGTCATTCTCCTGCGCCGGTCTTGCTCACGCCACGCCCCCTGCACTGCATGTTCCTCCTGTATCTGCCAGCCCTGGCTCCAGCACCCACTCGTGCCTTCCCTCAAGCCTCAGGCCCCGACCATCTTCTAATGCTTCTGCCAACCCTGAGTCCTCCCTGCTCTGAACTCTAACCACTGTGCAGCTCAGGTAACGCATAGGTATTTGTTAGTTATTTCAAGTGTATGCCCTGAGTCACTGGGATAGCAAACTTGTTAAGGCCAAGGATTACAAAATATGCATTTTTATTGTCATCCACACCTTGCACGGAAGGAACAGAACAGACATGTGGCCAACAGCGGCTGGTGAGCTGCCATTCTGAACTCTCATTTCCCAGGACAGCCTGCAACTGGGGGAGGGTCTATCTCTGCTCGGCCACTCACTACATACCAGGCACATGCACGTACGCCGCCCCAGGCCTGCCTCCCCACCCCCTGCAGTAAGGCCTGGCCAAGTCCTCTGCAGGGAGCAGGCACGCAGGGCTGAGGAAGCACAGTCATGGCAGGAAAATGTCTCAGGATAATTTAAAAAATCCTTCTCCCTTCTCCTCTCTGCTAATGAGACTGACCTCGCTGAGGGGTCGCTCTCCTGCCCTGAGTCGGTGTCGGGGGTGCAGCTGCAGGCTCCAGCGGGGAGATCCCTGGCAGGCCTTTCTCGCTCTTCTGCCCCCCTCCCGGCAGCCTGCTTTCCTCTGAGCACGAGTCACAGAAGGCATCTCAAAGCCTTTGTGCAAGAAGGCGGGGAATAAACTGCACATCTGGAGAGGCTGAAAGTCGCCCCTGGGGAAGCGGAAAAGCAGCCTCACGCGGGTCTTGCTTGTTTGCACCCCAGAGGACCGACTCATTCGACGTGACCTTTGCTTAACAACCTCTTCCCTCTGCTCATCTGCACTGTTCCATCTCCTACACACACACACACGCGCGCACACACAGACACATGCACACACACGCACGCGCACGCGCCCATTTCATATCAGATAGTGGTTTTCTCAGCAGGCAGGCCCCCCCACCCCCCGCCCCCAGGGCCTGATCTGTGCTCTTCCTCCCTCCACCGGCGGGTTCAAGACCACCACAGGCTGGGAAGTCTCGGTGCCCCGGTTTGCTCTTTGGCGCTCTCGCCACCGCCTCCTCACCAGACCGTCTGGACCCCAGGCAGAGAATGGCAAGCGTGCTGAACGTGGCCATGCTTCGCAAAATCACAAGTGACCGGATTCAGGACGTCCTCTTTTTAATCATCATCATTCTTAACCATGGCAGTAGACGCTCTTGACACCCCACAATTGAGCAGGCCCCCTTTGGGCAGCCGGAGAGTCTGCAGGCATGGAAGCCACGTGCCTTTGTTTGCTCAGAGCCACACCCAAGCCGCTCTCAGCCTCGGGTGGGCACGCGGGAAGCAGCTTGGTCTAAGCGAGTCCCCGGCTGGACCATTAATTTTTCACAAAGCCGCACATGCAAGAGAGCTCGATGAATATTTTAAACAATCCCTGGGGGCTAAAGCTTAGTGTTTCTGCTTCTCCCCGTTTCGCCATCAGACCACGCGGTTATCTCAGAGAAGGGCTGAGGGGCAGAAAGGAAGCAAAGACCCAGGAACAAAATCCACAAAGACAGAACCTTTCCATGACCCAGCTGGCCCGCGCAGGGTGCCCTGGCTGCCCCCTCTGAACTCACTGGCGAAGCTGGCACCTTTCCCGCACTGTTCGGGGGAGAAAGCCGAGGCTCACGGGCGGTGACCAACCAAGCAGGCGGGACGGGGCGATGCAGCTGTGTTTTCCGTAGTCCGCGCTGGCTGCTTTTCCAAGGCCGCGCTCTGGCTGCCAAACCCCCCGCCCCCGCTGCACACACCTGTTCTAAGCGCACAGCCGCGCCTGGAGGCTGGGCCGGGCCGCAGGGTGTCCGCTCTCTTCCCGGGGCTGCAGCGGGCCTCCCGCCTTCACATCAGACCTGAGCCCCCTCCTCTAGGGCAGGCGCCCCTACCCCGGGCTCCTCTAGCCCCCGCCCTTCCCCTCCTAACACCCCAAGCCTGACTGCAATTCTGGGCTAACACACGTCTTTGCTAAACTCCAGGAGGCCGAGGGCACCCGCCTCATTCCCATTCCCTCGCACCCCGCACAGAGCCCGCCTCGATGCCTCTGACATCAGCTCATCGAGTGAGCGCTGCTGGGCCGGAGCAGGGGCGGCGTGGGCGCCGCGTGCCCGCCATGCGTGAGGTGACTTCTTCCGGCTGCTGTCCCTACGCACTGTCAGCCAAGTGTCCTCGGGAAGCGGCAGGGCCCGGCCAAGGAGCCCCGCCCGAGGCTGTCCCCTCTGGTGGGTGACACCCCGTCTCTGGCCGGAGGGGCTGTGGGGGTCAGAGAAGCTCACAGCCTCCTCGGGGGCCTCTTTCCCAGGAGGTCAGCACAGTCCTCAGTATCCCCCACTGCCCCGCTCCCCCCTCGTGCTGCTGGAGCTGTGGGACCCCTTGCATCACGGGACCCCCTGCATCGCGGGACCCCTGCGTCGGGCGCTTTCACACGAGGGCTGACTAATGGCTTCACACAAAGGGAAATGCAGGCTCAGTGCTGGCTCAGCGCCGGCTCTGACACCCTCACTGCCCTCAGAACGCAGGGTCTGCAGAGCCCTCCTGGAGCTGGCAGTGTCCAGGGTGGGGCACACTGGCTTGGAGAGGCCGCTGTGTGGGGGGCACACCCAGGTTCTTGTGGTGCGAAAGCTGGACGGGTCATCTGTCCCCCAGAGCGCCGCAGCCGGAAGGCAGGGTGCACGCGCCGCGGCGCAGACTGAAGCTGTACAGCTCCAGGCACCCGCCCCAGCGACCTGCCCCCACACCAGCGTCGAACTTCCTTCCTTCTGGGAAACTGGGGTCTTGGGAGGCACAGAGAACTGCTTGCCCCGGTCAGAGCCAAGGAGACCCAGGCTCCTGACCCACAGTCCCGGCATGACCCACTGCGGCCTCAGTTCCCACAGCATGTGCTCGGGGTGTGGAGGGCACGGTCAGAGCTCCAGGCACCACCCAGCCTGGGCCACCACCTCCTTCCCCGATTCCTCAGCGAGCAGAACCCTGACAGACTGGCGCTTACGCCCCAGTGCCTCTGGGAGGGCAGGGCCTAGGGAGGGGTAAGAGCCGGGCCCTGTCCGCAGGGCGGCTGGCAGGGGAGCTGCAAGGCCGTGAGCTGGGCCAAGGGGGGCCTCCCGGGGAAGTCGGCCCAGAGGTGAGGAACGCAAAGGCATCCTGGGGGACAGGCCGGTTCCTCCCACCGGGTCTCGCCTGCATCGGGCCACGCTCCCGCCTGGGAGTCTCGTGTGAACAATGTCTGTCTCCCCCAGGAAGATTTACGGGAAAGAGTCACTGAGCAAGGCCCGCAGAGCGCCGGGCAGGTGAGAAATGTGGGCTCCCTCCCGCCTGCCCAGGCCGCTCCCTGCCAGGTGCCCACGCCCAGGCCTGGCCAGCCAAGGCCGCTGGGTCCTCAGCCACGGAGCCCGGGCGTCACCCCGAGACTCCCTCACACCAGAAGCCCCTCAGGCGTGCGTGCGGCTCCCGCGGAGGCCAGCGGGGCCGCTCCCAGGCCGCGGCCGCAGGTCCCGGCACACAAAGCCGGGGTGGGGGATCCTTTGTTCCCGCCGCCCCGGGGACGCGCGGCTCAGCCCCGCTCCCTGCGCACCCTCGGGGGCTCAGCCCCAGGCGGGCGGGTGGATCCTTGCAGGGTCGCAGTGCAGAGGCCGTGCAGAGGCCGCCAGCCGCGCGTTGGGGCGCGGGAGGGGCGCCTCCATCATGGCGCGGCCCGCGGCCCTCGGCTCCCCGGCGGCCGGGCGGGGCGCGGGGCGCCCCCTCTCCTCTCCCGCGGGGAGGCGGCCGGCGCGGGGTGGGGCGCGGCCCGTGAGAAAGCCCCGCTCGCCTCCCGCCCCACCCGCCCCATCCCGAGCGGAGGGAGGGGGTTCGGGCCCGCGCCCCTCCCTCTTTTGTTCAGCTCCGCATCCCGGGCCGCGCCGCCCTCGGCGCCTGGGGGGGGGAGCCCGCGGCAGAGGGGCCCGAGGCCCCAGCCCCGCCCGCCGCCGCACCCCCACACCCCCCCACGGTCCCCCGGGCCGGGGCGGCGGCTGCGGGACCGACGGGCCCCGCCCCGCCCAGGCAGCCCCGGGGCCGCCCCGCCGCTCCCCGGCCCCGCCGGCGGCGACCCCGCGGCGGGCGCCCTCACCGTGATGTGCGGGATGCTCTTCTTGCCCTGGTAGGACATGGCCGCGGTGCCCGCCCGCGCTGCTGGGCGATCGGCGCGTCCGCGTCCGCACGGTGCGCTCCGGGGCCGCGAGGACCGGATCCGCCAGGCTCGGCCGCGACTGCCCGCGCCGCCCGCCCGCTGCCCGCCCGCCCGCCCGGCTGCCAGCGCGGCTCGGAGGGCGGGGGCGCGGGAGGCGCGGGAGGCGCGGGAGGCGCGGGGAGGCGCTGCGGAGCTCCTCCCGGCGGCCGGCCCGCCCCCCGCGCCAGCGGGAAGCGCGTCCCCCCACCCCGCGCGCCCGCCCCGCCCCGCCCCGCCCCGCCGCCCGCGCCGCCGCGGGGCCCCGCGCTTGGGCCCCCTCCACGGCCCGGGCCCCCTTCCAGCCCCGGGGTCCCGCCCGCCTCGCCACAGGTGCGCCGCGCCGTCCCGGCCGCCCCCGGAGCCCGCGCCGCGAGGGGGGGACCGGCCCGGGTCGGGGGGGCCCGACCTGGCCTCAGAGCCCCCCGGTTCCAGCCCGAGGACGGCGGCCCCTCCCCGGCCCCCCCTCCGCGCGTCGCCCCACCCACCGAGGGCCCTTCTGGACCAGACCCAGCACCTTCCGTGCCCAGCCGCAGGCTTTATTCAGCCGCGCTCCCCACCCCTGCGCCAGACAAAAGGCCGCCCGCCCCCCCAGGCTCCGCTCCGGCACCGAAGCAGTTTCCCCAGCGCCAAGCACAGGTGCCCCCAGGCCCAGGTAGCACGGCAGGGGCCCAGGTCCTGGCTGGCCCGCTCCACCCTGCAGCAGCTCCCGGCCCAGCAGCCTGCCTGGGGGGGGGGGGCGCACCCCACAGTTTTGCCTACAAGAGGGCGAATGCCCGGAAGACCAGACATTGCAGCAAGTTTGCCACAAAGAGCAGGATGCGCTGGGGGCGGAGGCAGAGGAGGGACACCAGCCCTGGCAGCCAGGACAGACGTGGCTCTGGGGATGCAACAGGGCAGGAGGCCAGGGCGAGACTGGCGAGCCTCACCACGGAAGAGGGGGGAGGGGAAAGAGGGAGAAAAGGGGCGCCTCACAGCAGTGGACAGATGCCCCAAGGCTCCCAGCAGAAGGAAAGCCAGCCTTGTCTGCTCCTCCTTGCTGCCTGCAAAATCCAACCCACGGGGTCTGCAAAAAGACCCATCCTCTTCACGCGGAAGGTGCCACCCAGAGGGAGGGTAACCTCCTCCTCCGAGTGTAAAGCCCCCCACGCGCCTGTTGGGGCCTGTGCCCTCACTCCACTGCCACCAGGAGGCCAGTCCAGGAGGTGGGGTTGTGGGTGCACAAAGGAGAGACGGCTCAGTATTCCAGGGACAATGTGCCATATATAATGTTCCCTTCTTACAAGTGGGCGAGCCGGGCTGGCAGAGGCAAAGTGGCCGCCCAGGTGCACAGCACGCTGTCTGGGCCCGGCGGTGTCCTGAGCAAGCCCCGTCTAGGGTCCCGCCCCTCGCGCCTTCATGCAGCCCGGGCCGGGCCGGGGCCTCAGTGTTGATGAGCAGGAATTGTCAGTGAGGGTGCTCGCTCTCCCTCTGACTGCTACATCCTCTTCCTCAGCCTTGTTAAGTCCTGGCTTCCATACACGCAGGCTCCCCCAGGGGTCAGTCTGGGCAGGGAAGCTCCTTGGCTGGGGACAAGACCACGTGGGTACTGGGGGAGGGGCACCGGCCCGGATTGGCTAAACAGACCCCTGCTCCCAAGCAGATTTCCTGGGTACAAAGCCCCGCAGTCCTCAGCCTGGGGCTCCGCAAATGCTACGCCTGCGCAGCAGGAACCCCTCCTCCCTCCCGGGAAAGAGCCTTACGGGCAGCGGAGGGCCCTGGCACTCGCCGCAGAGCACAGGAGCACCGAGGAATCCAAGTCCCGTGGCCCCTCGGCCTGCAGAAAGTAAAATCTCCCCCCCACCCCTAGGGAGACCAGCTCCTCGATTCCACAGTCCTGAACCTCAGGTGCTCGGGAGCCTGATGCTACACCCCAGAGAAGCCATGGAGAAGGGGACGAGCGGGCCAGGGGAGGTGAGGAAGGGGCTGTGGGAAAGATGAAGTGACCTGCGGGCGGGGCTGCGCCCAAGCAGAACCGGGGGTCGATGCTGGCGAAGTAGCCTCAGCTCTACCCGGGCCTGCTTCAGACAGCCATGGCCATGCACAAAGTGCTCCCCCATCCCTGAACTCCACCGCTCCTTGAGAAAGGAGGATGTCACCCCATTTCACGGAGGGAGAAGCTGAGGCTTAGGAGGGTGAAGTCCCAGAGTTCCCAGTACTGGAACCCGCTTCTCGGTCTGTGGCCTGCAGCCTCCTGCTCAGGGTTAGGATCCTGGATCCCGAGCCTCACTGTCCGCCAAGGGGGTGAAGAAAGAGCGGGGGAAAAGAAGTGGGGCGCTCTTCATAGGTCCCTGCCTCGCCACAACCTTCCCTGCAGGCCGCCCCGCGCGGGGCAGATTCAGGACCACGGAGAGGGCCCGGGCTCTGGGGCCCGCTTGGGCGAGGGGTGGGGGCGCGAGGCCCACCGCTCGGTGGCAACAGCCACGGGCTGCCCCGGCCCTGCTTCCCACAGCCCCGGTTTCTGTCCAGTCAAACTCTGCCTCCTCCCAGCTGACTTCACGCCTCACAGCATTGAAAAGGAGGATTAATAAAATGATAGCACCAAGACTCAGCAATGAGCCTTTATTGAATGGACGTTCACTGCCCCCCAGAACTGAGTCATTTCATTTTCCCGTGTACCCATCACCTGCTCCAGGCGGGAGCGGAGCCGGGGCCATGAGCCGGGATCCCAGGGAAAACCAGGGGCCTAAGACTCAAGCAACCAGTTCTAGGGCAAGCTGTCACCCCCGCCCGCTGCGTGCCCACCTTCCGCTTTCCAGGTACCTGCCCGGACCCTCACCCCAAACTGCCATCTATCCATCCACCTGCCCCCCCGGTCCCGGCAACCCCCAGCTGGAGGGAGAAGAGCCATGAAGCCCGAGACCAAGACTGCTCCCCCTTCTCCCCAGTCTAGGGAAGGAGAAAACCCCTCCAAGTCCAGGCAGCTGGAGTGGGGCTCCCCCTGCCACCCTGCCTCCAACTTGCCCTGTCAAGGGAGCACCCTGGTGTGCCCTGGAGCTGGGCAGCAGCCCCTGGAGATGCCCGGGCTTGGGGTCGGGGTTCCAGTTCGCCCTCGTGATCTAAATCTGAACCCAGTCCTTCCCTCGGAAGGCATGGGGGGGGCACTCAGGAAAGACCCTTTCATCCGTGAGCTGTGCGACAGCAGACATTTCCCCGCGCCTCTCCCAGCACCCGGCACCCGGCAGGCGCGCTCTGGTTCCCAACTGAGGCGCCCAGGAGTGGAGGTCCCTGGATTGGGTCCACCCGAGACCCCTCCGCCTCTCAAAGGTCCATGTGGCAGCTTCAGCCAACTTACTTCCCTCCTCAGCACGCGTCCCCCTGTCTGCACTCGAGGGGGAGCGAGCCGAGTCCCCGGGGCGTCCCAGGGCCGGTGCTGGCCACCCCCCGCCGGGAGCACCTCGGACGAGCTCCCGGGCGGGCGGCGGGGGAGGGGCCGGGGCCGGGGCGCGACCCCGGCACCCGAGCCAGCCGAGCGGGCGCTGCCCTCGCGGCCTCGCGCCCCGCGGCCCCGCCCGCCCCGCCGGCCCCCGCGCGCCCCGAGGGTACCTGGCCATTGTCCCGGCCGAGCGGCAGGTCGCGGGGCGCGGGGCAGCGGATGCGCAGCGCGGGCGGCCGCTCGTCGCGCTCCCCGGGCGAGCTGACGGCGGACCCCGAGGGCTCGCTCGCGTCGCTGGCCGTGTCCTCGCTGCCGCCCGGCCCCGGCAGGCCCGCGGCGTCCAGCCGGCCCGCGCCGCGCGGGGTGCGCGCCGAGCCGCGGCGGCCCACGCTGTAGGCGTCGAAGTCGATGGTCTTGTTCTCGTAGGCGCCCTCCACCGCGGCGAACATGCCGCCGTACTTCTGGCGCGGGGTCTGCGCCGCGCTGCCCGGCCGCGCCAGGTACACGGGCAGGTCGTCCTCCGTGCTCCACGCGCGCCGCCGCTCCGCCATGCCCGGCCGCCGTGCGCCGCCTCCCTGCGCTCGTGCGGCCCCGGCGGCCCCGGCGCGACTGCGGCCCGGGCGGGGCGGGCCGGGGCGGGCCGGGGCGGGCCGGGGCGGGGCCTCGGCTGCGGGCGAGCGCGGCGGCCGCTACAAAGGCCGCGGGGCGGGGACGGGCGGGCGGGCCCGTGACGCGCGAGCCGCAGCGCGGGGGGCGGGCGGCCCAGCCGCAGTGCCCTCGCCGCGCCCGCCCCGCCCCGCGCCGCCGCGCGGGCCCCGAGAGCGAGCGGGAGGGCGCGAGCTTGCACACGCGCGCGCACACGCACACGCACGGCTCACCCCGCGCCAGGACGCGCAGCAGCCCCGGGGCGCACGCGGGCCGGGCGAGGGGCGCACTCCCGCGGGCCCAGGGCGCCTTCGTGCGCTCCGTGGGCAAATCTGAACACACACGCAGGCTGGCACGTCCCGGGTCATTACACACACACACACCCCAGAAATGCTCACGGTCCCCAGCCTCGCGCATGCAGTGTCACACCGAGACTGATTGCACAGCCAGGGACACGCCCACGCCTGGCCGGCGCTCATTCACTCAGCGCCATTGTATGGCCCCGGGCCTAGCATGCTGCTGGGGCTGGGGAGGGGCGAGCGGGGTGACCCCAGGAACAGGGCCCTGCCCTCTGGGAGCCGGTGTTCTGAGGAGGGACGCTGTGCCGGGCAGGCCTCAGGACCCGGGCGCCGGTGTGCAAGGTGAGAGGGCACGTCAGCGCCACATTCGTGCAGACACATGTGCAAAATGCTCGCTCCTGCAGCACCCACGCGACAAAGAGGTGTCACACCCTCGTACCAAAGGCAAAGTCGCAAGGTGACGGACTCCACGCACACTCAGGACGCCCAGACACAGACCCGGCCAGGAGCCAGGGCCCTGGGGAAGCGAAATAGAAACTCCAGAAAAAGACACAAAGAGGCAGAACAGCACACACTCCCCCCAGGCACCACCCAGGCGGATAAATACTGGCCATTCCGGGGTCCCCTCTCAACACCCTCACACTGCCTTCCCTTGCCCACCCAGGAGCTCGCACCCTGGGGGTTCCTCTGACCGGGGTCAGGGTGGAGAGCCTGGGGGCCCCCTCCTGCCCTCCTCCTGCTAGGCCCCATGTGTCGCCCCGACTCAGCCTCTCTCCTCCATGATTATCATCAACGAGCCTGGTCTCCAGGGACCTGGCGTCCCAGCTGCTGTCTGGACGGGCTGAATCGCCGGCTGCTGACTGGCTCAGAGGGCTCGGTGGGGACCCCGGCGGGGGGAGTCTCATGCTAGGCTGTGTCCCCAGCCCCACCCATCCCCAGGCGAGGAGCTGCCCCTTCGCAGCGGGCCCTGGCACTCCCAGAAGCTCAAACTGGCCCCACTGTCTTGCTTTTCTGACCGCCAGGACCAGGACGGGGGGCTCTGGGGATCCCGGCCCCGTGGCCTCGGGGACACCTCGCCACCCTGGCCGCTTTCGGGCCTGGAACGAGCTGAGTGTGGCATAAGTAGGTGTCATTGCCTCGCGCTGTGTAGACAGGAAGCCGGGCTGGAGAAGCGGAGCCGCCGCCTGTGCCTCAGGCCCCGCCGCTCCCAGTCAGGCCTGCAGCCCGGTGGACATGCGGCAAGTCCTTGTTCTGAGCTAGAGAGAAGGTGCTGGCAACACCGAGATGAATATTTACGGAGTCCGTGCCTCGGAGACGCCTGTGCTCGGGAAGGGGAGAGAGTGCGGGTCATAAATAAGAGCCGAGATTGCCCGTCCCCCTCGGCCCACTCTTCCGCCCACCCCACCCCCAGCTGGGCGCCTCCCTCCTTTGTCCCCCGCACGCTGCACAGACTTGTCCCGGGTGATCTCCTGAGGCCTGCGGGACCCGGGGCTTCGTTGCACATGTGCAGTGTTTCAGTGGAAACTTCTGTCCTGCAAAATGCTATTCCCAGCACATTCAGGTAAGACTTCATGATGACGACCACCTAGAAACTTCGAAAGCTCCGGGAATATCGGCAATGACTAAACCCTTAGAAATATCAGAGACTCCAGAGTCTGAGTTATACAAAAATTTTGAGGTCAAGCCCCATACTCTGTGCCTGCATCTTCTCTCAGCATTTTGAGGGGAGGTCTCTAGGGTTTTGCTTAAATACTGCTCGTGATGGCGCTCTCAAGTCTCCCTGCTCCACAGTCGGCTGGTGTGGGGTGGGGGTCAGTGTCTGGCAGACCCCAACGGAAGCAACCCCAGGAAAGCGGAGCAAACCACACTCAGACCTGACGGCGGCAGGGACCCTCCCCGGCCCGTCCTCTGGCTGCTGTGGGCCCTCCAGGGAAGGCATCCTCGTAGGTGAGCTCAGCAGGGGCTTTCGGTGAAGGACAAGTTTCCAGGGTATCCTGTGGGAACTTGAAGCGTTCTGGGGCAATGATGGAGGACAGAGACGACCGTGTCAGAGGGCGCTGGGGCAAGGACAGGAGAGGCCGCTCAGCTCTGAGCATGTTCTCTAGAGAGAGAGAGAGGGAGGATGTGGAAGCCGGACTTGCAGCCGCGCTCCGCGGTGAAGGCAGAGGAAAGGCCCAGGAGCCAAGGCGTGCAGGCGGCCCTGGGAGCTGGAGCACAGGATCCACTCCCCCGGAGCCTCCAGAAGGAACCAGCCCTGACACCTAGATGTCAGCCCAGTGAGACCCTGAGCCCAGTAGGACTTTTAATCTCCAGAACTGTAAGATAATAAATCTGTGTTATTTTTAACCTTCAGGTCCGTGTGATTTGTTCCAGCAACAGCAGTAAGTTAGTAACAAGCGTGTAATGGCTCCTAATGGCAATCGCTTCATTATTTGTACAAAATGGACTTGACTTCTCAGAAGCCCCATTTATTCCCCCCAAATGAAGAGTCTTAGGTTCCCTGCAGTTTTGTGTTGTGTCAGGTTTACCCTGATGTGTCAGGGCAATGAACCATCCACACGGTAACTGTCTGAAGGCACAAGAAATTGAGTTAAGAAAGAGCATTCTTTAATGTACAAAATCACACAAATTAGATGTTTAACTCACATAGGAAAATACATCTTAGTCAGGAGAGAAAGTGTACTTTACACCAGGTCGAGCGCTCACTGCAAATCTGGAAAACCCAGCGGGAGGGCTGAGCCGGGCTCACCCTGGCCGGAGCCTGGAGAGCCTCTCCCAGAACCAGGCACTCTCGTCACACCTCACACAGGGTATGGGAGCCAGCCCCGACTCCAGGACTCCAGGCAGGGGCTTGCTGAGAAATCCGGAAGGAAGGGGGTTCTGCTGAGGGCGGAGCGGAATTGCTCCGCCAACATTTTCAACCCTCGGGGCTTACCGACAGAGCCTGGCTTACCGATCGATGGAGCCTGCCTTTCAGGCTCAGCCACCTGCCGCAGGTATGGAGTTGAGCCTTGGGGATCGGTGGGAAAATGCACCATCCCACCCCAGTGTCTGCACGCCCAGATGTCAGCGGGAGCTCTATCCCCTGCCAGGCACTGGCTGAATAGAAGGGGGAAAAAGGCTGAGTATCTAAAATATGTCAGAAATGTCTAGCACTCTGTTCTCAGAAGTTGACTGAGTTCTCAAAAATGTCACATTCCAAACCTGGAATTTCACCCTGGAATTAAATAGGAGTTGTGAATCGTTTAAAAGAAGCTCATCAGCCTCAAGGTAAAATCCTCTTTCTAGCTTATAAAGTTAATTCAATAAAATGCTGAGTAACGTAAAGAGAAAGAAAGGAACTTATCTTGTAGAGCATTCCAGCAACCTGTCCTCTGATGGGAAACTAAGTTCATAGTCATCTTATTGCTAAATGACTCATAAACCTTTGATTGGCTACGCTGCCTGTTTCATGCTGGGAGGCTAGGGGAGGGAGGCAGTGGAGGGGTGGATTTAAGCCTCCATCGTTCGAGCCTAGCCAAGAAGGAGGTGAGTTTCCAAGATATCTTGGGATCCAGGGCTTCCCCAGGGAAATGTGGGCATGGATTTGCAGAAAAGGAATGAGTTCCTGGATCTACTACGTGCTGCTAAGTGATGCCACATGGCTCGCCACCCAGCGGAAATAGGATTGCATCAGAGCCTGGGTTGGAGCTCTCAGCAGAGGAGCCTACACGTGGCCCAGGACAGACACCCACAAGAGACATCAGGATCGGATTCAGTCCCATCTGCAGGGGAGCGCTGTGTGGCCGGGGGCGCGTAACCACCCCTCTCCGGCTTCAGTTTCCTGCTTGCAAACGGGCAGGGGTAGAGTGTTTCTACGGCTAAACTCTTCAGTTGTAGCAGTGGATGTTTCTGGATTGTTCTCTCAGTCCCTGCACCCCTGACCAGCTTGGGAAGGGCAGCCCTGTGCCCACTGCAGGTGTGCAGGTAGCGTGGTGCCCACCTGGGCCTGCAGAGCAGCGGGGTCAGCTGCCTCTGTGTCTGCGCCACCGCCACACCTCTGGCGAACTATTTTAAGAACACGGCCTCGTGGTTCCTGGGGAAGTGTTGCCATGCCAACTCGCTGCTGTTGCTGGATCACTATCCAGGAATGCACTGAGCCACCATCTGACGAACGAGTCTTTCTTCCTCAGCCCTGGGACCTTTCCCAAGCTGGCACAAGACAGACCCCCTTGCTGGTAATGGCACACAGTAGGAGCATAATCGGTGTGTGCTGAATTAAAGACGTGAATAAAGCACGGGGAGAGCCTTGAGGTCTGCAAAGTGCTTCCCCACCCAGTGCGTCTGCTGCGCTCCCAGCAGTGCGGGGCAAGTGTTCCCAGCCTGTGGCCAGGCGAGTGCACGGAGGAGGAGCGTGACCTCCTGTGGCCTCAGACCTTCTAAGCTGCAGGCCCCAGTCCCCAGGGCAGTGATTCTGCTTTTAAACCCTCATCTCTTTCTCCTCTGCCCGGTGGCTTCTCAGCGCTCTCTTGTATGAAAGCCAAGTCCTGTCTGTTTAGCCAGAGTTTGAGAATTGACAAAGTGCTGCTTCCACCCACGTTCCAATTTCATTTAAAGCCTGAAGTTGAAAAGACAGGGCCCGGCTGGGCCACACCTGGCCTCCGCCGTTCCCATGGGCGTGGCAGGCACAGCTCACTCCCCAGGGCACCTCGCTGGCCCCAAACTAGCTCAGAGACCTCCCTCTGGGGCTCCAGGAAGGACAGAGGTAAGAGAAGCAACGCCCATGGATGGAAAGGCTGGTGGGGGCAGTGGTCAGGGCCCAGGACAAGGACACCATGGCGGGGGCAGGATGAGGCAGAGGGATTGAAACCTGCTCCAGCGTGGAGATAACCCTTGAGGGGAGAGTTGGCTCTGCAAGGGCACTGGCTGAGCGTGGACTGACTCCCTAGTGTGAACCCCCAGGGAGCAGGATGGTGTCTGCTGCATCCTCTCTTGAAGCCCGGGTCTATAGTGGCCCCCACTGCTTGGTGACCCCCATAAAAGCTTGTGGTAGAAGGAATGAATGGACCCCCCAAAGAGCAACAGGCCTCAGCCTAAGGACCTGTGAGTGTCCATTCCCATAGCTCCAGGGAGATGCTGAAATTCACACTCTTCCTCTTTTGGGGGCAAATATTTGAGGTGTACCTTATATATTAGTAAGTTTCATCATATTTTACAAGTCTTTTTTACATTCTGTCATTTTTTTTTCCAATTATTTTCACATTCTGCTCTTTTTTTTTTTTTTAATAGAGGCATGTTTTATTTATTTGTTTGTTTGTTTGTTTGTTTGTTTTGTTTATACATGCACTGGGTACAGTCAGAAGCGCGGGAGGGTGAGAGAATTCACCAGAGCCAGAGCGGGGAGCAGAGCAGGCAGAAGGACCGAAGTGCACTGCTGAGGGGAGCAGCGGGCGGCAGGAGAGGTCTGCGCGCCATGTGGGACCCTCCTCCAGTGGCCGGGGAGCAGCCGGGGATCGAACCAGCGCCGCAGAGGCCGCGGGCAGCTTCGCAACCCAGCGCTCAACCGCTGCGCCACCGGGGAGGCCCTGGGGGCAAATATTTGGAGGACACGCACCCCTTTCAGCCTGGGAGGCAGGCTCCTGCTTGGGGGAGTTAAGGATGCTGAGCATCTGTCTGAGGGTCCACCCTGCTGCTGGTGAGGACAGTGGTGCCCCCCCACAGTGGGGGTCTGCTGCTCAGACGGGCAGGAAGACCTGGTGGGCCCCGAGATGTGGCCACTGGACCCGGCCCCCCCAGGATATCACATCACTTGCTGGGTGGTGCTGGCTGCCGGGGCCTGGAGCCCTGGAGGCGACATCTGCGAAGCTCCCCGCCGCAGGCTCTGGTTCCCTGGCCTGGGAATAAGCCGTGGGGGCCCTGCTCCTTGTCCCGGGCTGAGGACCCCCAAACTCCAGGTTGCCTGGCACGGCCTGTGCTATAATAACTCCCTTCAAATTTGAATTCCACATTCTCGGCGCACCTTGTCTCCGCGGTAATTTGTGAGGTGCTGGAGGAGCCCCCCCACTCCCACTTTCCCCCACAGAGCAGACGGCGCAGAGCTGAGCTCAGAGCTTGACTTCCCGGAGTCGGGGTCATGCCAGCCCCCAGGGACCTCAGGCCAGGTCACCGTGCCGCAAGCCCCCGGCCGGCCCCTGCCAGGAGGCTGTCAGCCAGGGGCCGCCGGCAGCAGCGGCTACACCGTGAGGACGGCCCTGGGATGCCAGGCCCGCTGTTGTTCTGAGGGAGACCACAAAGCCCTGTTTTCACGAGAAATCTCTTGGTCTTTAAGTGCCACTCGCTCATCTCGCTATTAACAAATCCACTTGCTCCTCATGCTTAGAGCCACGAGCTCTGCAGCAGCCGGGAGCGGCCGCCCCACGTCCATCACGGGCGAGTGGATGGACTCGACGTGGCCCCTGCGCCACAGAGCAGTGTCCAGCCCTGGAAGGGACGGGACTTGGACACCAGCACGACACCGGTGACAGTGGGGACCCTCAGGATGTCATGCCCAGCGAGACGCACAGACACGGAGGGACAAACCAGCACGAGCCCCCGCCGGAGCCGCCTGGAGCCACAGCCCCAGAGAAGGGAGGGAGGGGGCGGCTGGCGCCAGCGTGGGACAAGGCGGCGGGTAGTTTTCCTGGGGACAGTGCTTCAGTTCGCACTGCTGGGAAAGTTCTGGAGGGCGGCCCCTGAATCGTAGAACAAGTCACATGCCGGAGGTGACTGCGAAGACGGAAGGCAGAGTGAGGGCCCTGCAGGGGCCGGGAGGTGACAGCCATGGCGGGGACTGCAGGGGTGTGTCAGGCAGAGGAATGAGGCAACCTGTGCAAAGGTCCTGTGCAGAGGAGAGAGCAGAGACGAGAGGGGCTGCGCAGTGGAACGCGGGGCCGGGGCGGTCTGCAGCGTGGCAGAGGTGGGGCTGCAGGAAGGGTAGGGGGCACCGCGCACCGCGGGAAAGGGCCCGATTAATGAAGGATGAAAGGACGGGAGGAACTGGAGGAGGTGGGCGAGGGAACCTGCCTGGAAACGGTGATTCTCGAGGGGCGTCCTGGAGATGAGCAGGAGCTCTCCGGGCAGAAGACACAGGCTGGACAGAAGCCAAGACGGGTAAGCGAGCTCAGGCAGGACCGGGCTCAGCGAGACAGGTCAGTTTCCCCAGAGGAGCCTTGACGGGTGCTGCCAGAGAAACAGGGTAGTCGGGCAGTCGGGCAGCTAGCGGAAGGGCCCAGAAACACTTAAAAAGAAAACCACCTTGATTTCACCAAGCTGGGCTTTGATGCCGAGGCTCTCCAGACATGGTTAGCGGCGACTCGCTGCCACAGCCCAGCGCCACAGCATCAGGGGCCTCTGGTCTTGGAGTAAGTCAAGTCCATCTCACTCAGGTTATTTGTGTAGGTGTTTTGAAAGTCTTCTTTTCAGAATATATGTATTTATGAGCAGCTTTCCCTCCTTTTATTTGAAGGAAGTCATCAAGACAAAGATAAACACAATCCAGTCCTCAAAGCTCGCAGCACCATTGGTACCCAGACTTCACTATACACCAGAATCACTGGGGAGCTTCATGAGAATTTAAATTCCTAGGCTCAGTCCCAGATTTAGGGAGTCAGCACCTATGAGGTGAGCTCAGGATGGATTTTTAACGAGTCCATGCTCATTCATGAAGTGGGGAGACTTGTGTATTGAGTCCCCGGCCTCTGGGTACCGCTGTGTTTGATGAAGCTCCAGTTTGAGGACAAAGTGGAAGTCAAGTCACTCTCATCAGGAGCATGTGAGTGACCCAAACACATGCCAATATCATGCATGAGGTTGGTGCCCAAATCCTTGTCCTGACCTTGCTTCATCAAGGAACCAATGTAACAACTCTTTCAGAATTAATGAGTACCATGGGCGACCTCCATAATATATGTGGGTCACTCATAGATGATAATTACTGATAAGGTTACATTTAAATTTTACAGCATTTACAAAGACAACTAACTTCTGAGAGCTAATCAGTGCATAAAGTGAATAGGTGCAATTGCATCTATTTAAAGTGCATTTAACAAGCACTTTAAAATAAGAATGGGGCCTCCCTGGTGCTCAAGGGGTTAAGTCTGAGCACTATGAAGCTATTGGCAGCCACTGCAGCATGAGTTCGATCCCCAGGCAGGGAGGTGACCCTCATGGCTCAGCAGACCTCTCCTATCTCACCTGCTCCTCCCCTCAGCAGTGTCTTTCAGCTCTCCATTCTGCTCTCCATTCTGTCTCTGGTGAATCCTTTCACTCCCCCCACACATCTGGCCTGTACCCCAGCTCTTGCATGCATGAAGAAATAAAATAAATCTTTAAAAAAATAAAATAAGAATGTTTGCAATATTCACACACATGCTGTATACATGAAAATGAGGGTAACTGATATAAGACCTCAAGAGGCCGGTTAAACAGCGGAGTAGACACAGATGTAGAGAGATTTAGTGAACTGGCAGACAGCCCTAAGGGTATTACCCAGAATTCAGCATAGAGCGTTAAAGAGGTGAAGGGGCAGAGGGAGGCCGCTCTCCGATGAGTGGTTAGGAAATGTCTTTCTGAAAAGCATATTTGAGCTGAGACCCCAGTGACAAAGAAGGTCCTGGAAAGAAAGGGGTGGGGTGGTGAGTGTCCTGTAGAAGGGGCAACACTGTCAAAGGCTTAATGTGGAACAAGTCTGGCAGGAACAGGTTGGCATGTTTGGAGATTAAAAAGCAGAGCCCTGCAGCCCTATGCGAGAATCCACCAAGGGAAAGAGGAGCATGTGACCCTCGGTGGGACGACAAGTGGACATCGGCTCCGAAAGTGGTAGTAGCAGGAGGCACGTTTATACCGAGGGCAAGGATGCTAGAGGAAAGCTACCCTGTCACTCGGTCATCCATTCATCTGCTCATTCACGCACGTCTTTGTTCATGGTCCAGTACCTGCTGTCTGCCAGGCACTGTGTTCAGGCTGTGGGGAGTGTTGAGATGAAACACTCAGGCATCTTCATGCTTAAGGGCCTCACAACTGAGCGTGTGAATCAGCCAGGAAACTCTAACTCCAGACGGGGGAACGCTGGCTTCACACCCGACAGTGGCTGTGGTACACCTGAGGCAGGAGTCCTGCGAGGTGCTGACTAGGACAAGGCGAGCGCTGGAGGAGGCAGCGGGCTTGCGCGGTGCGGATGGGGATATCACAGAGGACCCTTGAACTTGGAGGAACACTCAGCCGTGGGCCCTACGTTTCCTTCCCACCCTGGGGCTAGAGGATGCTACAACATCACAGCAGGCAGCACATGCCCAGGTTGGAGAGGGCCAGCGTGGGGGCACAGCCCCTTTGCAAACCAGGGGGAGGCAGGACTACCGCAGAGCACAGCGGAGACTGCAGGAGGGAGACGACCAGAAGACGGGGAGGGGCGGGGAGCCCTTGGGTACCAGAAAATGAGGGCAAAAATGGGGACACCAGTCCATGTCCTACTTCCTTCCGGACCCTTGTGAAGATGAGAGCGCCTCAATGAGAGACTGAAGCGACAAGAGGGGCCAACACGGGCGTGACCGTCCTTGACACCATTCACCTAACCCCCAGGCCTGTGCCTTTGCGGTTGTGGGGCGGGCGGGGAGCTCGAGCTTGGGCGCTTGTCACTGTCCTTTCTCTCACTGTAATCTGTAAATCAAAGCAGTGCCAGCTTGTCCTACTTTACAGATTTAGATGCCTGGAAACACAAACCAGCACTCCGCCGCTGCCTCTCTCCACTGCACCCCAGCTCGGCCCCCTCTCGTGTCAGGTCACCGGGACAGCACCCCAACCAGGCTCCCTGTTTCCAGGCTGGCTGCAGCCTCAACTCCCCATGCAGCAGCCAGATGACCAGAGAGCAGGGCGGGGCGATAGCTTGGGGCTGGAATCTCGAGGAAGGTCGGAATCACAAGAACGCTGACTGTCACTGCCGTGGCCCCACTCCCGGCCTCTCTGCTCTTAAGATGAGCGCCTTCCCTGCCAGCCCGCAGGACCCTGCGCCGCTCTGCCCACCCTGCCCCGCTCTGCCCACCCTGCCCACCTCCTCCCTTGGAATTCAAGCCCACCCGTGGAGGCTGCCGCCCAGGACCTCCCGCAGGTGGAGTGAGGTCTCCAAGGCAGGAGCGAGAGCAGACAGTGATGGCGTCTGTGGGGCGCTCTCTCTTCAGCTTCGTTCCCTGCTGGTGTTTGGGGAGCAGGAGCTTCCGTCCACCCACACTTCATCTGGCGCTATACCTGGTCAGACACGGTCTCCATTTTCACGCGTCCCTCGTCGGAACATGAGGTCAGCGCAGTCGAGAGCAGGTGCCGGGCACCCCATGGCACGACAGGCGCAGGGGTGGGCCAGCAAAGTGCGTGCTCCTGGGAGGCCCTGGACCAACAGCCTCTGCAGGGCAGAGCCAGGAGGAGGGGAGTCTCGGGAGATGGGGATGAGGAGGGTGATGGGGCGCAGCAAGGAGGCACCTGCCCCGGGGCCCCAGTGTCCCAGGCGGAGCAGGCCAGATAATCCTAGAGTTACAAGGACACGGCCTCAGGCGACACCGCTGTGTGCCAGCTGCACCCGAGCCCTTGGCGGCATCATCACACTGAATTGGACTCCCCAGGGCGGGGGCTTATAGTGCCCCCATTGACAGAGGACCACGGTAGGGTTTAGAGAGGTTTCCCCAAGCGCCACAGCCAGAAGTGGTGAGGCTGGGGTTATAAACAAGACCCGCAGGACCCCAGGGCCCACAAACACGTGAGAAAACCCTGAGAAGGGGCTTCTGACCTACAGCCGGCCCTCAGCGGGCAGGTTACAGGTTGACCTGGATCTACTTAAGGTGCTGCGCGCTGAGTGCACCCCCTTCCAGCATCTTCCCTCAGGGAATGTCCCGTGACTCCTGGCAGGTAAAGGGACTCAGCGTGCAAAATACATGATGTGGATTTTTTTCTTTTCCAAACAAAAGCCTTCAGAATTTAAGAATCTCTTCCTTCTGCTCCATCTGGCCACTAATTTTTATGTTTTAAATGATGTCTGCTTGTGATCCACGTGGTGCTTCTACACTGGGTAGGTGTGAACCACGGGGGTTTAATTAGAATATTAGTTATTCCCAAGAAGTCACTTAAAATAAGTCCTCATATAATTAGTTGAGGAAACAGACCCCAGGCGGAGGTGACCCACAGCCCCCTCCCAGCTTGATAGCGGCGGGGTTTGGAATAACTCCCCGTTCTCCAGCCCACGCCAGCATGTGAGACCCCAGATTCTCCCAGCTCTGGGCAAGAGGCTGGTTTGGCATTCAGAGAAATTGAGACAAAGGCCCTATTCTCAACTGGTTGCTATTTTTTTTTTTTTTTTAAATCTCTCTACTGAATTTGAAATAATGTCCCTATTTCTCCAGCAGGCATTTTGCCAGTGATGAGCTTCTCACTCAACGCCTCTGGACATGTGGGGTTTCCTGCCCTTCCTCTGGGCCCGAAATCCCCCCCAACATCTGGGATGGTTTTGCCAAAACTCTCCTTGGACGCGTCCTCTGCTGGGAGCTCACGGCCTGAGCCCGGAAAACCCACCCCGTTGGGCAGCCCTGACCCTGGGGTTCTGTGTGCGTTCCCGACACCACCGGGCAGTTCCTCTGTTCCCAGCAAACACTGCCCTGGTGTCCCCCACTTAACTCAGTTGTGACACCACCTACCTGGGCAGTGCCAGACCCCACGGGCCAGGGCACGGGTGGTAGAACGGCCCCCTCTTTGGATGCCGACCACAAACCCAGGTTGCTGCGTGTGTTTCTGGCTGTGAGCTAGAGGTCCCCACGGGCCTCTCCTCAGCTCGGTTAATTTGCTGGCGTGACTCACACACCTCAGGGAGACGTGCATTAGTCACAAAGGGTGTCCTAGTAAGGGTTTACCGTAAGGGTATCATACCGACTTATTATAACCCAAGGAGTAACAGGATAGCCAGACAAGACGTGCCGCGCTGAAATCTAGAAGGTGGTGAACATGGAGCTTCTATCCTCTCGAGTGTGGGGGACACCACCCTCCCCACAGAGATGAGCTCTGGCTCACCCCCATCTGGAAGCCCCCGACCCCCATCCTCTAGGCTTCCATGGAGGCTCCATTCCATGACCATGAGCTGGAGGTTACCTCCGCCTGCAGGTCACCGAGGGCCTTTCCAAACATCACCGCTTGACCACGCGCTCTCCACGGGCGGCGATTCCAAGGGCCTGAGGGCTCCGCGCCGGGAGAGGCAGATGAAATGTTTCTTGTTAAAAATCACAATATTACAGGCGCTCACTCCGGAATGGAGTTAGAACGAGACCTGCTAGGACAGGTGTGGCAGGACGGGCCTTCGGGCAGGGAGGCCTCTCCAGACCCCCGAGCCTGACTCCAGGGCAACCGGCTGCCCATGGCCGCCTCTGGACAGGTGCGCACACAGGGTGGCCCTGCTGTGGCCCGAGTGGCCGGATCCAGGCCGCCTACCCCAGGTGAGGGGATGAGGGGGCAGCCGCTGCTCTCGGGCCTGACGGCACCCGGGGAGGCAGACCGAGGTGGTGAGCTGGCGGATGTTGGCACCCGGTCCTCAGAGAACCAGGCCCAAGATTTTCAGTGCTGGCCGACTTCTGTGGGCCCGTCCTCCCACCATGGATGTCACCGAGGAGTCGGGGTGCTCACATCCCCTCTTGGAGGAACACAGGAGAGAAGGAGGGCGTGCAGAGTGGACAGCAACACTGCAGAAGTGACAGGCGCCAGGGAAGGAGAGGTCGATGATGTCCCTGCAGTGGATGGACTTTGCACTGAAGCACGCTGGGACCGTCGAAAGCTGTGCGGCGGCTGGTCTGGGGATGTCCAGAGAATCGTGGCGATCCAGCCCTTCTAACGAGGCTCAGCGACAAAGTGCCTGAGCTGGGACCTGGACAGTGCTGCCCAGTCACTCCCTCAGTCTCCCCATCTGGGAGATGAGGGTGGCAAGGCCCACTGATCGGGCTGGTGTGAAGGCCACTCTCAGAGGCCTTAGCATATGGCAAGCTGGCCCCTGAGCTGGGCGAGTAATGGCGATGCCAGATGCCAGCCCCTTGGGGATGAGCACAGGCCGGCCCCTCAGCCTCTGGAGCAGGGAGGACGCACAGTGATTGTTTCTGGGGAAAGCTGTGAGCAGGCGTCGCGGGGTCAGCGTGCCGAGTGGGACGAGCAAACAGCACCTACGAGAAACCGAAGAACCTCTGTTCAATCTCCATGAGCTTCCTGCCTGTCTGCAGTCCGGAAAACATCAAGGTAGAATGTCTTCCCCCAAATGCCCTCAAATCTTTGTTTCAATATGAAGCTTCATCAGGGTCTTTTCCGCCTTGGCTGTTCGTAACACTCTCGTCTAATTGATGGATGCGTTCGCGAGTCCCGGCCCGTGAATCTCATTACGCCGGGACTCCGTGGCATATCGATCCTACTTAGAAATAAGGCAATAAATCGCCCACAGACGTGAAGACCAAGCCCCAGGCTGCCGGGGAGACTCGGGACACAGGCCGTCTCGCCGCACTGTGTGTCTGTAATTCAGCTTTTATCACAAGTTTGAATTTCTAAATCAGCAATAGGCTTGAAGGGCTTGGAAATGTTTGTTCCTTTGAGACGTGATTCCACTGCTGAGAATCAGCCTCCTCGAGCCAGTCTTCTGCGGAGACCATTTTACACACAGCAGAAACCATCAGATTATTCACTGCAGGGAAAGACGAAGCCGCCCAAATGTTCAAAAACCGGGACCATGAGAAGCAGTTTCCAGCATTGTTCGCGGAGGACAGTTAGCGGGGCGAGCGCGGAAGACAAGGCGGTGCCCGAGTCACCCCCACGCCTGGCCCTGCGGGGAGGCTTCGCGCGGGAGGGGAACCAGCACCGGTCGGACGGAAAGTGACTTTGTTTTGACGGTTCTTCTTCTTAACTGCTTTTCGCTGGTTTCCATTTTTTCTGCAATACCGAGTGTCACTGGAAACTGATTTGCATGACCTGATCCTCCCTCTCGCGGGGAGTCCGCAGGAACAGCGCGGGGGCTCGTTTCACTTGTTGCAAATACCTGGTTCCTGTCCCACGGTGTTCACGTCATCTGTACTCGCTCTCCCTGGGACGCCACCTTGAGCTGTTTTGCGTGGTCGAGTCAGAGGCTGAACGTGCCTGAATTTGCTTGTGCACACACACGTGCGAGGAAAACCGCTTCAGCAAGTCAAACGCGGGCGCAGGTGCCACATCCTGGCCTGTTTCCCGACGAGGAGACCTTCCAGATTCTCGACTTTCAGCGTAGTCTCGCGTGTCTGTCTGTCGCTTCCTCGATCCCATAAGGAGTCAGGCACAGGTCCCTCGATTCTGTGCCTGCAAACACGAACTGCAAGCCCAAGACGGGCAAGACAAACCCCCAACTCCTCCCAGTCCAGTTCCCCTCAAAATGATCCAGGCCCCCAAGGGTGAAGCTCTGAGAAGGCCCCAGAGACCGACACCCCACGATTCAACCGCAGGAAAGGAAGGAGGGGAGTCTCTGCACGACCACCTCCGCTCCAAGGGGTACTGCCTGGCTGGGGTGAGGGGTCACCTGTCTCAGAAGCCCCTCATGTCCATGTGAACATTCTAATGGGGCAGCGCAGGTGGAGGCCTGACATGCGGGGGGCACCGTCCCCAGTTCCTCGGCACCGTCCCCAGTTCCTCGGCACCGTCCCCAGTTCCTCGGCCCCTTCCCCAAACCCAGCCCCAGGTTCCCCTCATCGTGCGGGCTTGTGAGCAGGCCTCTCTGCTCGGTGACACTCACAGCACCTGAGCTTCCTAACTGGTCCTGCCTCCCTCATGGCCCCCACCCACTGTCCACTCTGCAAGCCGCCACCATGAGCCAACGCCAGGGCAGCCGCCCCCGACATAACACTCTCCAGTGCTTCCTGTCACACTTAGAAAAACGCCTCTCTGGACACATGTCCACCCCGCCCCGCCCCCGCGACCTGCCCTGCAGGGACACACCCTCCCTTGGGCAGCCAGGGAGCATCTCCTGCCTCGGGGTCACCGTGCTGCTCCCTCTGCTGGGCTGCTCTTCCCCGGGGAGTGCGACCCCCACAGTGGACTCTTCTCTGCTGAGGTGGCCAGTCTGGTGGCTGGCGGGGCGATGAGAGGATGGGGCAGGGGGAGGTGGTCGGGGGTGTCCGCAGAGGGCTGGGGTGGGAAGCAGAGGCCTCAGCTCCTCCCTCGGGCAGAAAGGGCCCTGAACTCTCCCTCTGTGCCAGTGGGAGCCCAGCCACCCGGCCCAGAATCCCTCCCCCTCTGGATTCTGGCCCACGTCGGGAGGGATGGAACAACCCAGCGAAACCCCCGGGGGCTCGGGGCATCCCGCTAGAAGGCAGAGAGCGCCTGTGGGTGGGGGGGCGCAGGCCCGGCTCCTCCTGCTTGGACAAGCTTTTATTAAGTTGGTTCCGCTGAACGCTGTCCAGGCCTTGGGTGCAGGGCCGGTGTCCGTGGGGAGGACTTGCGGTGACCAGACGGGCCGCGGGCCTGGGATGGGGGTGGAGTGAGCCCAAAAGGGCCAGCACCACCGTGGTGGCTCCTGGGAGGCCTTCAGGGGAGGGCTCTGACCCTCAGTGGCTTCGCTGGCTCTCCCAGGGCTGGTCAGCGCCAGAGGACAGGGCAGGGCCTCTCATTGCCGCCGCCGGCCCTGACTTGGACTGGACCAGGGGAGGCCCAGGGAGAGCAAGGCCCAGGGTGTCCGCCGCAGGGGCCCGTCTCTCAGCTGCTGGCGCTTCTCACTCCGTGTCCCGCGGAGGCCTGCAGAGGCGGGGCCCGGCGTCTCCTTCGCAGCCGCGTCTCTCCCGCTGCCCGCGCTGTACCTAGTCACCAAGCCGCACGCGTGTTCGCAGCTCTTCAGCGGTAACAGGCCGCTCTCCCGCGTTATCTCCCTGCGACCTCACCCCGTTTCCCGGCACTGGCTGGGTTCGTCAGTGTTTCACCTTGTCAAGTTTTCTGTCTGTGTCCATCCTGGTCCTGCTGCCTCGCCTCGCTGCACGCCGCTCCCCCCAGTGCCCGCCGCGCCATGCAAATAGCAGTTTCTCTTCCTTACGGCTGACACGCCGTGTTGTTCAGGCGAGAAGCCCGTCCAGGGAGGCCAGGCGTCCTGCCGAGGGCCACGGCCAGTGCGTGGCAGAGCCGGGTCGGCACCCAGCGTCTGACCTCAGGCCCGGCGACAGGTGATGGCGGTGCTGGCACTTAGTGGGCGCTGACTCTGGGGAGCACCGAGCTGGGGAGCACCGAGCCTGGCACTTAGCGCTTCAGTCATTTAACGCTCAACTTAGTCCTTGTTTACTATTGCTTTAGTGCTCACTAATTTAATACTCCTGCCAATCCCACAGGGCAGTTGCATTATGATCCACCATGTGCAATCGGGGGGGCTGTGTGTTTGGAGGTGGGGGCGAGGGGGCTGGAGAACCAGGAAGAGGGGGGCTGTGATCACAGCCTCTGGGGAGGCCTGGCAGGGAGGAGAGAGTGGGGAAGCAGGGCCTGGGGGCTGGGTTTGTTCTGGTGTGGGAAGGCAGAAGGGCGGAGGCACCCAGCGGGCAGAGGCAGAGGTGGGGGAGGAGAGCCCCTTCCTCTGTAACTGCAGGGAATGTGGCATGGGCTTTATGGGGAGCAGGGTGTTGATGAGGACCCTCTGCATTCCAGGGTCCTGTTTCCTGGTGAGCAGTGACTGGGCAGAGGGCCGATGGGTGGCACAGAGGTGGGCGTGGGAAATGTGACCCACTGGCTGCGGCCTGAGGACTAGATAGAAACATGACTGAGGCTCGAGGCCCGGCTCCCTGGTCACCCTGCAGGGAGGGCAGCAGCAGTGGAGGTGCTGCCGGGGTGCCCCACGGCTTCCAGCCTGTGGCTGCCAACGCTGAGAGGACAGCTGCTTCAGACCGATGGCCCCATCCCAGGCTTCCAAAACTTGGTTTCTATAGCAACGCACCCGCGACCAGCACCTCCGTAAACACTCAGCTTCCGCTGGTGCTGCCTGAACTCGGGCCCTCAGCCACGGGGTAACAAGGTGTGGTCCTGGCCCTGGGGAACCCTCCGTCTTGTAGGGGAGACTGAAGTGAGACACAGCAGCGTTTGGGGCAAGGACGGGGGTTGGGCAGGTGGAGCCCGTTTAGGATTCACCCTGAGAGCCAGGAAGGGTTTCTGGGTGAGCTGGACTTAGGAAGGGAGAGGGGAAGAAGGTGCTGGGGGCCAGGGGAGCTGGGGGGAGCTGCGGCCTCAGGGGAAGTCCCCAGTCATGTGGGGTAGACAGGGGAGATGCTGACCCTGTGGAGGACGGGCACCTGGGCCAGCCTGGACACGCGTGCCCGGGGGAACTGGTCCTCAGCTCCACCGCCCAGCCACACCCTCTCCCTGCCCGGCTGAGGGCCACCGCTGGACTCTGGCACCAGCCACACAGTGTCACTATTGTCCCAGTTCAGGGGTGCACCCCATGGACCTTGTGCTCCCTCGGGACTCTGGTGGCCTCCTTCCCCAGCGCCCCCGTGCCCACCGAGGGAAGCGCTGCAGACACGGCTGGCGCTGACACGTGGACTGGCCCCATTGAGGAACATAACGTTTATGGTTTTCCATAAACTGTAAATGTTCCTAATACACCTGCTAACTTAATGGAGGTAGAGCTCGTTAAGTCACAAATGAAAATAAAAATCTTTCCCTAATTACCCTAAAAATTTCCTTTTCTATCCAGGAGTGTGCTGGAGGCGGACTGCGAGGAATACCCTCTCACGCGGTCGGCGGAGGAGCGCATGCCAGCCCCGCTGGCCGCCCCGCCCCCCAGACGCGCAGCTGGTGACAGCCCTGGAGGACGCAGGCCGGCTGCCTGCAGGCCTGGGGCGATGATGAAGCACCTTTGTCTGCGCTGTCGGAGCCTGAGTGGACATGACGGCAAGGAGGGGCCGAGGCTCCCCTGGAGGGGGACATCAGGGTGGACGCTGGAGTCCAACTGCCCGCACACCTGCAGGACGACATGCAGGGGCCAGGGCTTGCGAGGGGCAGTGGCTGCCGACACACAGACACTTCCCGACAGCAGCACTTCCGGATAGGTGGGTCCAAATGCATTTTAAGAGGCGTGTTTGTCCACCCTTGGGTTTTGTGTGCACCTTAGAGATTTGGGGGAATAGATAAAAACAAAGCTACTGGAGAAATAGATAAAAACAAAAAAATAAGTCAGTTCCCAGAAAACTCTATGGAGAGCTTAGTCTCGCTGGCGGTTTAGACTGAGGGTCACCAGTTCCCGGAGCACAGAGGCCGCCCCGGGGTCGGCCCTCGGTAACGTGGGCGTGAATGTTAAGTGGCCAATATTTCATCGCGGCGATAGAACGTCTTTTACTTAACCACTTCCCTGCAACTGGATGCTTAAGTTGGTCCTAAAATTTTGCTGTTATGAATTATACGGTGATAAGCACGAGGACACTTACGTCTGTGTCTCCAGGATAAGCCAAGTAAAGAACCCCCATTTGATCATTACCTGCTCAAAGCAAGGGAACATTTTTCAGGCTCCTGGCTCACCTGCCAGCAGACTTTTCTTCAAGACAATATTTTCACTATTTTAAAGGCTAGAAGTTATGTAAATATTCCTTGATCCCAAACCCAAGAGCCTAGGGAGCTAGAATTTACATTTTTGCTTTGCAAAAAAAAATACCTTGTCCTCCAGGAATAACATTACATTTTCTTGACTTTTACGTCCAAAATGAAATCTATACTTTTGAGGAAACAAGAACTGGGTCCAAAGTAAATTGTATTTCAGTAACAGTGACTTGTATTTGGAGGCAAAGGGACGGAAGGAAAGGGAAGAGGAAATTCACCATCTACTTCTTATAAACAGAAAACTAAAGCAAGCAGCTCAGCAGCAGGCAGCTTCTGTCAATGAGCCCCAGGTCTCTGCTCCGACCGAGGTCGGCTCCCTCTACCCAGCACATGGACCCAAAAGCCCCCCTGAGCCTGGGCTCTCTGCCCCGGCCTAGCCTCGGGCTCCAGCCCCAGCTCTGAGCACAAACCTCGGAGCGAATCCTGGGTCTCTGCTGGCCGAGGTCGTGCTGCAGAGTGAGGCTGCTGGCGCTGAGAACGACGCCCGTCCCACCGTTCCTGCCACAAGCAAGTGCTCAGCAAACGGCAGAAAGATTGTTACTGTGAGTGGACAGTCGTGTCATTTCAATGCCTGGTCTCTGCTCTGGAGCTTCTGTAAAGTGCCACCTGCAAGTGCCACCTCCCAGCCAGGGGCCAGCTACACGGGGTGAGCCGCCGGCAGGGAGCCTGGGTCTGCCCTGCCAGTCCTAGTGGCCTGTGAGCCCTCGGAGGCTTCGGCAGCTCAGTTGTCTCATCTGAAAAGTGGGGACTGTCTTGCCGGCCCCCCTGTCTCAAAGCGGGTGGAGGAGGGACCAGAGTCAGCGACGCCCGGGAAAACACTGTAAACGTGCTGCTTAAAATTAGCTTCACGGAACACAAATTCGAGCTGTTGCCGCCCTCTTAAAATCTCCGGATGGCGCCCAAGCGATTCTGGGAGGCGATCCAAATCCGGAGGCTGTCACTCACGGAACTTGCTGAGTGGGGCTCCCCACTTCGGCAGCCCCTTGAATGGCAGCTCCCGCCTGCTACCTCCCCCTGCCCCATGTTCTCCATCTGCCGCTGAGACCCTCCCTGACCCCTGCTCCCCCAACACGCATCCATCACGCCAGGCTCCGCTCCAATTACCTCCTCATGTGACTCGAGTCCCGGGGGCTGGCGCGGTCAAGCCCGGGCCCCAGCACCCGCGCTCTGCCAGCCGGGACTCGCCGGAGGCTGGGGGCTCGGCGGGCACCTTTCCCAGGCAGGAGCTGCTCTGCCAGAGAGTGCCCCCCGCTGCGGGCTCGGCTCTCATGGGGAGGGGCCGGCGGCAGCCATGTACCCCCTGCCTGGACCACACCAAGGACACCACCTCGTGGGGGGCTTCCGGGAGGACTGGAGCTGGGGCAGGGGTCGTGAAAGCCCTTCGGGACAGAAAAAAGCCCCAAAGTTGGGATCCTGGTGACAAGCCCGCCGTGAAGAGGGGCGGGAGGAGGGAGAGAAGCGGGGGGGCCGCGGGGGGGCCGCGGGGGGCAGAGGTCAGGGGCTGCCTCCTCTTCCTCTGAAACTGGAGCCCCAGGACGATGTGCCCCTCCGCCTGGGTTTCCTCGTCCATAAGGAGGACAATGAGAGAAGCGTCCACCGGGCAGCCACGCTGACCACCTACCTCACCCGTGCCGCCGGGCCAGGCAGCGCGTGGAGACGGCCGCTGCGTGAACCATCAGCCACCCGCCAGCTCATCGGCGCGGCGCCCTTTCATTCTGTGTCGCTGCTTTATTTATGGTTTTTCTGCCCAAATATCAACAATACAATTTTTCTGGAAGTTTCCTTTTATGGGAAACACACAGTTGGGATCGAGCTTTTTAAAAAAATCGGTTGCCCCTCCCCTACCGAGGAGCCCCCCCAGCTCCTGCCAGAGAGACCACACCCTGGGCGTGGCCGCTGCGGCCTCCATCGTCACGTCCAGTCGGCCCGTCTCTGTCCTGCGGCCCCTGCGCTGGCCTGGCACAGGCTGCCTCCGTGTCAGCTGCATCCCTCCACAGCGGGCCTGGGAAGCAGCTTCCTTCCACGCTGTGGAAGGCCCTGAGCTCCCCGGGCCCAAGAACAGGATTTTCTTCTAAGTAACAGCAACAGTCCTAACAACAGTGGTGACCCTAACAGCCACAGACCCGGGCAGTCACGCACCTCCGGTCGCTGAAGGAACAGACGCCAGTGTCCCAAGCCAGAGAGCCCCAGGGCAGCGAGGTCAGCCCTGATAGTCCTAACACCCCCGACGAGTGACACTCTTGGCACTGCTAGTCCTCCTGGCCAGTGGTGCTCCTGCTCCTCCTCACACCTCTGGCCAGTGGTGCTCCCGGTGCCCTGGGTGGTGGTGCTCTTTATGTCAATGCACCTTTGCTCTCCGGAAGCTGAGGCCGGCAGGATTCCCTCCACAGGCAGCTCCCGGAGCCTCACAACTCCAAGCAAAGCTCCAGTGGCCGAGATCTTGTGACACCCAGGAATCAGTGTTTCGTGAGCAGAGGCACTAAAGACATATGGCCAGCAAGGTCACGGGCTCCAGGAACAAGGCGTGATAGAGCTACTGGACGGAGATGAAGGAAGCTCCTGACATAACGCCCCCGTTGGCGCGGCTCTGCCCCGGGGGCCAGGGGTGGTCTGGCGTGGGGCCGCCCACAGTGAGGGCCGCACTGGAAGCACAGGGGCAGCTACGCGCTCAGCTGGCCCCAGGTGATTTCAGTTGGCAGGTGTGGAACTCCCACTTCAGAGCCGGCCTAACCGGGGCTCAGAGAGATCTGACTGTCTGACCACAGTCTTCATGGTACATAAAAATAGAGGGGACTGAAGATTCATCTGAGGAAATTGCCTAGACTGCTGCTTGGAGAGACAGAGGAGAACCGAAGGAGGTTATGTCTCTGGGCAGACAGTGAGACAACCCCCCAGTTAGTTCAGGCTAAACCAGGGAGGACGCCCGCTGGATTTCCAAAACACGCTACGAGTTGCCAAATCATACGGGAAATAGAAGGGCAGGGAAAGGCTGATGGGAAAATTGCACAAGCAAATACTAAGCAAGAGAAACTCAGCAAAACTATACAGATATTGGGGCCTCCCTGGTGGTGCAAGGGGTTAAGCATCAGCGCTACGAAGCTATCCGCAGCCACTGCAGCCTGAGTTCGATCCCCAGCCAGGGAGCTACACACATGGCACAGCAGACCTCTCCTGACTCCCCGCTGCTCCCCTCAGCAGTGTGTTTCAGTCCGTTTGCCTGTTCTGCTCCCCGCTCTGTCTCTGGGGAATCCTCTCACTCCACCCCCCACACCTCTGGCCTGCACCCTGGTTCTTGTACGCATAAATAAATAAAAATAAATCTTTAAAAACATCTACACAGATATTAAATAAACTAGAAAATAGGAGACTTATTAAGAATTAGAAATTAAGGTACTATGATTAAGAATCTTTGTCCTGAAGGTAGGACAAAGATTCACAGCATTAGTGAAAAATAATAGACTTGTGTGCACTGAATCATATAGTCTCAAAACCCACAAAGCAAAAATGAAGAAAACAGAGAAAATGCTAAACCTACAACCACAGCTGGATGTGTAACACACCTTCCTCAGCACCGGGCAGACAAGAACACAAAACACCAGCCGGGACAAGCAAAATGTGAGGTGCACAATGAGCACGCTTGGCGGGGCAGGTGCACAGAAGCCTGAAGCCACGAACAACCAAACACACGGTATTTTCAGTACGTGTCTTGGAATCAGAAGAACAGGCTAGACTTAGAGGTCTTGACCACGCGGAGCTGAGTCTGGCACAGTGTGCTGGTACAAACAACCAGGTAGAGCGTGCTGGGTGCCCACGGGTGCCCAGAGGAGGGCCCTGGGCTGGCGAGGACGCCTGCGCCAGGCCGCCCGGGAATGGAGCTGGCACGACAGCCCAGCACTGAATGTGTTAGTCGAGCTGAGTCACCCCTACCTCAGGTCACCCCTTTTTCTTAACTGAATTTGGATCCAAACCCTATTTCCGTTCTGCTTGACATCATAGATGAAGACAAATTCTCTCTCGCTGTAAAAACCTGTCAACCCCCTTTCAAAATATGATGTCAGTTTCCTCTTCTTTCCTATCATGGAAGAGAAACGATGCCTCTTTCCCGCCTTGGCATCACCCTCGTCTCCCCAAGTTGGCTGCGGAGACAGAAGGTCTGCCCTGGGGAGCAGCGCGCCTTCCTCGCCTGCTCCTGTTTGTGCTGATCTCATGTGCGGGCGGAATGGGACAAGGCGATGACCACGAGGCCCTCACTCACTGTCCACCCCAGGCAGATCTCCCCACGCCGCCCCCACCACCCCGGCCCCTCCAGCCTCCTCCGCCTGGGTCCAGACGGCTCTTCCTGAAACAGGCAGCGCTACCCTCCCGCCGCCGCCCCCAGGAGCTGCCACGGCTGCATGGACAGGAGCCCAAACGCCCACAGCACCAGGGACGGGCCAGGGGCTTCCAGGCCTTTCTGCAAAGCCCAAGCGCTGACCCTCCTCTCAGGACCCAGACTCTGCAAACCCTGCTGTGTTGCCCAGAGCTTCTCTCCTGTCCCTCTACTCCCCATTGAGACTCTAGCAAATATCTGGAAGAAAAAAACCAACCATGTGTTTGAAACACCCCCTCCCCCACCCCATCCCATTGCAGCCTCTCGGCCCCTTGAGAGGGTCTGTCTGTCCCCAGCAGCAGCTCCTGCACCCCCTGGCCTGACAGCCTTGCCTGGATGGCGGCAGACCCCGGCGCTAACGCAGCCACTCTTCCCTCCGCAGAGCCGGCTCCAGGCCCTGGCGGCTCCCCTGCTCTTGGTGGTTTAAACGGGTATTTTTTATATTTCAGACAACACAGCCTCAGTCCTACCTGGAACATCTCACTTCTTAAGCAAAACCCACTGGCTCCGAAAGTCCAGAGGCAGGAGCCTGGGCGCGCGTGCACACCTGCCCCGCAGCGCCCGCCCCGCAGCCGGGAGCCCCACGTTGGACTCCACCGAGAGCCCTGCGCACGGCTGCAGCTGCTTCGCTCTGTCCTCCCGCCTAACTCGTGACCTCCAACATCCCCCGCGCCCCTCTCTCTGCTGGCGCCCCGGGAGACACACGCAGCTTTGCCAGAGCCACTTATGTCTCACGGGCAAAGTCCACATGACTCTGCAGTCCTGCCCCATAGAGATGCCAGTTTGCTGGCTCGTGTTTCCTTCAACTCAGCGGACAGAAAGGTGTCCCCCTTCCCTCAGGTCCTCGCCCCCTCCCCGGCGCTGCCCCCCCGCCCCGGGAGCCTCACAGAATGGCGCAGAGAAAACTCACATTTATTTATTGAGCAGAGCATTTGTTCGCACCTCCTGGCTGCCTGCTTCTCTTCTAGAGAGCAAGGACGCCGACGTCTAGAACGCAGCACACCCGCTCTGCGCCAGATTGGGGCCGCAGACGCCCGGACCCCGCCCCTCTGTCCCAGAACGACTCTGCCAGGGCCTGAACACCCCGAGTGGCCGTGAGGTCCTTGCCTTGCCGGGAGCGAACTTTGCAGCACGGAGGCCCCCAATGTGCCCCTCATGCGGCTTTGCAAGGGGGGGGTGTCACCCCTCGCACAGATGGGGCTGAGGAGTGTGAGGACTCTCACTCGTGGTCACACAGCACGTGAGGTCCAGCTTGGGCTGAGCCCAGACCCAGGCTTCCCCCAACTTACCAGGGGGCCCTGCCTGCCCCACCGTGCCCTGGGTATGTGTGTCCCAAGTCGGCTCCAAACTAACGAAGCCCTCCTTCCTTTGTCCCTCTTTAGTCTTTTGGTCCCGAGAATCTCCCATTTGTCAAAATTCATTTAAGAGTGACTTTAGACCCTTAACGTGCATTGAAGGAGCGCGCGGCATCCCCCAGGTCTGGGAGGGCTGGCTCTCCACCCAGCTGCCCACGCGCTACAGGGACAGGCGGCAGCTGGGCTGAACTAATAGGGGGCAGGAGCGGGTTACACGGGGGCTGGAGACACCTCCTCTGCCCACCACCCCAGGGAAGCTGCAACAATCGATGCCAGAAAAATCAATAGCAGCATCTATGGTCCCAGACTGGCTTCTCACAGCTGAGCTCGGGGGCAGGGCGAGGAACAGGGGCAGGAACAGGTCAGGGCCTCGGGGGTCAGACCAGGCCCCATGGGGTGGCCTTTGCCCATCCCTGCCGGACCCAGCGAGCAACTTGCCTGCCCCGAGCCTCAGTTTTAGCACTTGCAAAACGGGAGCAGTTCTGACTTCCAGGATCATCGCAGAAGTTTACTGTCAGCAGCGTGTATAAAAAGACCTGGGGAAGTGCCCGGCATAAAGAGTTGCTGCGGCTTAAATGCTGTTACCAAAAATATAACACTATGGAATATTCAGTGAGAAGCTGCTCCAGGCCAGCCGCTGCTCCTGCACTTGGCGTGTCTACTTCACTCTCCGAGCCTGCAGGGCCACTGCCGAGCTGATTCCGCTTCATTCGGGGAAATGGAGGCACAGACTTAGGAAAGCTGGGGTACCAATGTGAGCAAGGGGCCCGATGCACTGGCTCCAAGCCCACGACCTCCGTCGACGTGCTATCCCGCCCCTATCAAACACTGGGTCACGGGCAATGCTCTGTGGGTCACCGCACACAGTAGGACCTCAAGCTGGAAAAAGCCCGGCCTTGTAAGGGTGAAAGTCAGAATGTGGAACATGCATGTGTCCCGGCGGGCCATTCCATGTGGTTTTGTCCACTTTTTTGTGTTTCCCAAATTTACTCAAACATGTCGATCTTCTAGGCAGGAAGAAATTGCTATTTAAAATGTTGCCACGTTGTCTGATGTGCCCTTCTGGGGTAGGCCCTGGGCAGATTTGGAAGGCTGCGATGCCTGCCCGGCTTCCTGGCAGCACCCACCACGGTGGAGCCTCCGTCCTCACAACAGCAGCAGCTGCTTCCAGGACCCCAGGTCCTGGCGCCCACAAGGCCCACATCACATCTGCCCTGAGGCTGCTCAGAACACAACAGAGCAGAACCAAACAGTAGCTCCATGCTTTTGTCTTTTCACATTCACTCTGAATGTGAGCCCGAGCTCCCCAGGGGTCCTTATCTGGATCCCACATTTACTTTTCGGATGTTACTAGGGGTGCACCTTGATGCCCAAGCCCCAGCAGGTGAGACCTGGGGTGTGGTGTCCTCCCCAGATGCCATCCTGGGCAGGTGGGGGTGTCATAGGGGAGCCTCCCCCCATGTGTGTCACCTTAGGCAGGTTCATAAGCCTCATCGCACCTCAGTTTCCAGAACTGTCACACGGGTGCTCTCTTCCCTCCCTGGTTGCTGGGAGACCCCCACGCAGGCACAGTCCAAGAAACATGTCCAAACTGTGAAGTCACACCCAGAAAGGAGAAGCAGGAAGCACTTTTGAGCATCCCAGCCACCCGCTTTCAGGATACCTGAATGGTTGTGCACCCCAAGTCCACTTGTTGACACCCTAAAGTCCGATGTGCTGGTCTCAGGGGCGGGGTGTGCGAGGTCCCAGGTCACAAAGGCGGGCTCCCGGGATGGTGAGGGCAAGGCCCAGAACCCCCCTCCCCACCTCTGCCATGTGAGGACACAGGAGAGCCGAGGGGACCCCACTGAAGCTGGCTCCGCTGACCCCGATCTTGGTCAGTCCTCGACAGTGAGAAAGCCACTTCTGATGTTTCAAAGCGCCTCTGTCCGTGGGACTTTGTGGCAGGCGGCTGGATGGGCCGAGCCCACATGGAGGACACAGCCGTCAGGAAACTGGGGCCCTGACACTGTCCCTTCTCACGCAGCCCCATGCCCGGGACTCTGCCCCACACGGGCCCATGCTCGTCGCGAGCTTGCTGTACTTCCCGGTGCGGGGCTCCTCTGGAGAGCCAACGGCCACCCTCTAGTGTCTAAATCGGGAGGCAGATTCTGAGGAGACATGGGTGTGGGGTGACTGAGGCCCCCTAAGCGCCCCCAGAGGGGTGGCAGGACAACACACAGCCTGTGGCTCCCGTGCGGCTCCTTCCGGGCCGTGACACCCTGGACGGGGAGCCACCCGCAGGGTCAGGGCTCTCATGCCGGCCGCTCTCCAGCCTCCCCGATCTCCTCTGGGCCCTGGCGGGGTCAGAGACCCCAGCCCACTCATGACAAGGGCCAGTTGGGGCATTCCCTCTCCCCCAGGACACCTCTCCCTCTTCCCTGGCCTTGGAGACACCAGTGAGCATCTGTGGAGTGAGCGACTGGGAACATGGAAGCATGGAAGACAGACGAGCGTCCAGACAGGAGAGATGGCCAGAGTGACCAGGCCTCGTCCATGCTGAGAACCTTCTGGAAGCTCCAGGAGGAAGCCCAGGCTGGTTGCACGGAGGGTGGAGCGGGGAGCAAGGTGGGGCTGCTCTGGAGGGGCTCAGAGCCACAGGGGATAGACCCCCCAGGGGAGACAGAGACCAAGGTGGCTGGGACAGGGCTCTGTGCAGCGGGAGGTGGAAGCGGCGCGCCTGGTGGGACAGTACCCCAGGGGAGGGGCGCGGAGGGGCGGGGATGGGGAGGAAAGAAGGGAGAGGACTCACAGTCCCCGGGCACCCTGCCCTAGTTGTCTTACTCCTTATTAAAAACTAGTTTAGAGGAAGGGAAACCGAGGCACATGGCCATCGAGACACTGGCCCAAGGCTCCAGAGCTGCTAAGGGTGTGGCGGGAATTCTGCCCCCTGCGCGCCTGCCCCACGCCCTGTGCAAACCAGGTCTTGAAGGAAAGATCCTCACGGAGCGGCGGGGGGCGGTGCTCCGGGCCGAGAATCTCACAGCCCTCCCAGCGAAGCACAAGGATCTTCCTGCGCCCTAGGAATGCCCTGCCCCCCTCAATCCCTGCACTGGGGAGAGGAGGCAGCGTGGAGGGTTTCGCTGAGTAAGCAGCATTCTGATTCCGCAGCCCGGAAGCCCCCGATGACTTCATCAATCTCTGTCAGGGGCCGTCTCAATCAGGCGGGACCACGGGTCCCCCAGGGGCCCAGCGGGCTGCTGGTCCCCAAGTCCCGGCTGAGGCTGAACCTTGGACACGCGCTTCATGTTCTTCCACGTCATCCTCTCCGGCAGGCTCTGCCCGAAGGGGCTCTGGGGCAAGACACCCTACATTGTGTTCACAGCCGCGCCCCCGATGGGAGCTCCCAGCGGGACATGCAGGGGCTCCGCGAACCCCAGCGAGCAGAGCTGCCAGCCAAGGAGGCGCAGCTCGGACCCGCCGGCTTCCCACCTCCTTCGAGGACTTCTTCCCGGCGCCTCTCGCCAGAGCCTGCGGGCAAGCTGAGTTTTTCTTGAGTGTCTGTTCGTGCCAGGGCGAGTGCTGGTTCACCCGGCGCGCCGCTGGGCTGTTGCCCTCCTGGCCGGGCCACTCCGTTCTCTGGGCCCGGGGGCAACCCTAAGCCTGGCCTCTCCTGTGGTCTCCAACTTCCAGATTAGTGCAGCCAAGGAGAGGCAGCACGGTGGAAGGAGGGATGAGAGAAGGTTCCAGAATTGGTCTTCTTCCCCATGGGAGCTGGTACGGAGCAGCTGGCTTCCAGCCTCAGGGGCCGCAGTACCCCCTTCTCACCCTGCAACTCTTGGGGGGGTAACAGCTCCTGCTCCCATCATCCTCGGCCCTTGCCCTGACACCTTCTTCAAGCATCCTTTGGGGCGGCTGCCTCTGTCCTGCAGGGGCCGGTTTGCAAGGTGAGGAAGGGGCCTTCTCCAGGGACCCGAATTCTACCAGTGGGAGAGTTTTCTTACCAAGCCCCTTTTGGGGAGCTGATGTGTGGGAGGAGCTCCAGGCCATCCCCTCTCACCCGCGGGCACAGGTAGATGGGAGGCATTGTGAGGCTGGGAGCAGAACAGTGAGGGGCAGAGAAGTAATGGGTGAACCCAGGGGCTTGCAAATGGGGAGGCCTCTCTCGGGAGAACATGAGCTCCTGCAGGGACATTTACGCATTCTGTGTCCACGTGACAGGAGAGAAGATGGCGCCCCCAAGCCACTGACTAGTGGGGTAACTGAGGCTGAGGCCCAGCCTGGGGGCTCCCATGTCTGACCTCCATTGCCCCCACCGTGTGTCGGCAGTCAGGGAACCCACAGCAACCGGGGGACCCTCCATCAGGTCATTGCTGCCCAACATTACAGGAAGCCTGAGGACCCCACGAAACCCCCTCTTCCAGACACCCTGCCTCTGTACATCCACGGGACCCAGTCAGTGCCTCGGTTACCCAGTTCCCTGGTCTCTCTCTCCTTGGGGGTCTGTGACCACCTGGAGCAATGCCTCATCTTCTGAACCCCAGCAGGCACACAGCCGTGTCAGGGAGGGAGGGAGTGTGATGAGCGAGCGAGTGAGCACGAGCCCGCACGCCGGCCTGGGAGGTAGACAAAGATGAAATGAGCAGCATCATGAGCGTCCAGGGAGAGCCTGTTCTTGGAAGCAGTCCAGCCAGTGGACACGGAGGACAGACTGGGCCTCGCGGGTGATGTCTCGAGCATCCCCGAGCCAGGATTCCCGGACACCGAGAGCAGACAAGGAGCCAGGCAGCCAGACCCAAGCCTCTTGGTGAAGGAGCTGACACCTCCTCCAAACGCGTCTGAGACCAGCTGCGCCTGCGCCACCCACCTCGAGGGCACGGCCGGTTCCAGGATGTACAGGGCGGGAGCAGACGCAGGAGGACACAGGCAGCAAGGCCTGACCGGCCAGGAGCTGACACTGCAGCGGAGACGCCCACCCGGGGCAGGGGCGCCACCCTGGCCCCGAGACCAGAGCTAGCTCGGGACAGAGCTGCCCCGGCACCCACCGTGCCTCACCCCAGCCGCCGTCCATCAGGCAAACCTGTGCTAGGAGCTCAGGCTCCACCATAAGAAACACAAATACGAAGCTGAGAAAAGCTGTCACTTAATCTATAAGGTGAGATTTACGGCCCGACAGTAATGGTGCCCATCAAGCTTCCGCATGAAGCAAGCGGACTAAGACAGACGGCGTGTGGCAGGGAGGGCCCTCCCGCAGGGATGCTCCGAGGAGGCGTTTCCCTGCCCTGGGCCCTCCTCACGCCGCCTCCCTGTAACGCCACCCCTGCAGGTAGTGCGTCTCCCCAGCCCGCAGGCCTGGCCCTTTCCGCCTCCCGCAGCCTCGAGGCAGGTGCCCACGTGGGGGTGGGGCCGGGCTCTGGGGGAATCCAGCTCCTCCTCCTGCCCCCCTAATAATTTCTTCCCGCCCCCACCCCGACTCTCTAGGCAAAACCACAAAGGATAATATTTTCTCATGTGGCAGGACTTTCACCAGAGACAACCAGATACAATAAAATCCACGCGTGGAGACGCCATTGAAAGAGAACGGAGCGCCCCCGCCAGCGCTCATGCAACAAACAGGACGGCGCCCGGCAGGGCAGGGACGGCTCCAGCCACTCCCTGCGGCCACAAAACCAGCACCCAGGCTGCGAGGACGCCATCGGATCCTGGGCGTGTTCTGAAGGCCCAGCCGATGGGGTGTGCTCAGGGAGACAGGCACACACATGCACACACACGTGCACACACATGCACACACACTTGCACACGCGAGGCAGGCGGGGGAAAGGTGGAGAGAGGGAGGGAGAGAACAGAAGTCAAGCTCACTTTTCTGCTTCCTTCGCTCACCTGGATTCCTGCAGACTCACGCGTCCGGGTCCTGGGGAGGCGGGGTCTGGGCTGCTGAGGCGGGAGCCGCGCGGGGCCCGGTGAGGAGGCCTTCGCCCGAGTCTGCACAGGAAGCAGCTCGGCCAGGGGACCAGTCCTGCGCGCAGACGTGGGACGAGGACGGTCGCCGTCAGAGCCCACACTGCTTCCCTTCCTTAAGGGAACTTCGGGGAAGAGACCCCAAAGTTTGTAATGATCCAAGCCTGGAGGAAAAAACCTTCGAGGACTGACTGGACTCCATTACTCGTTTCTGGATGTGTCGGGTTTGTTTGGAGAAGCGAAAAAGCATCTCCGGGAGGCAGCACGGGGCGGGTGGAGGCCACATCCTCTGCTGGGTTCCGCCTCCTCTCGCCCTGTGGCCTCGTAATTCGGGGCACGGCTGGCCTCGACCGGCGGAGAGTGGCCATCCCAAGCCGAGGCATTGAGAGGCGGGTGTGAGGAATCCCAAGGAGCAGGCGGTGGCAGCTGGGGCTGACCTGGCCCAAGACTCAGCCGAAGCAGAGCCCGGCACCCACAGGCCTGAGGGCGGGGGCTGTCGGAGGCCGCCGAGGTCCTGCTGGTTCCTTAAGCAGCAGCTTTGGAGCCACAGCCGATGAACGGAGACGTGAGGCAACTCACCTGGAGACGCAGCTGTTCCGCGGCAGCCCAGCGACGGGCCCGGGCCTGGGTTCCTCGCCCAGTGTTCTCGCCGCTCGGCCAGCGGGGCTGGAGTAGCGGTGGATTCCCAGGGCAGGGCCCTGTGGGTTAAGGAGGAGTCGGTGGCCTTGGGGACCAGGTTCCGGATGGTGCTGGTGCCTGAACCGCCACACCGAGGCAGGGTCCCCCGGGCCAGGCCCCGAGGGAGCGGGAGCTCCTGGCTGGACGCAAAAGTCAGGGCAGGATACCTGGGGAGGCCTCGGGGGTATCTGGCTCCGCCAAGACCTGCTGACCCAGCCCTCTGACTTGGCACCTCCAGGCCTGAGTCAGCAAAACCCTGACGGAGGCCCCAGGAAGGCTCTGTGCAGAGTTGGGGTCACCTCTCCAGGCAGGAGCCCCCTGAGGCCTCCGGCGAGCCTGCAAAGGGCACCGCTTCCTCCAGACAGCGCTGCCTTTAGGCCAGAGCAGGTGGAGCTGGGTCACCCCCTTCTGCCCTGGGCAGGGTTGCATTCTGTCCGCCTAAACCCCAGGCGCAGCAGGCCTGGCAGTGGGGAGGAGCTCACAGCAACCCCGCCCCCCTCCACCCCTTCACTGCCGCCCACAGGTGAGCTCGGCCCCTGCTCTGCCGGCCTGGACACGCAGTAGGCCCACACCTGCCCCAGGAGCAAACCCCAGGGGTGACGGTCGGGACTTGACCAGCCAGGGCCTCTGGGACTTAAGTCGCTGTGATAGAGGCTAAAGGGCTGAACCGCTCTCAGCCCTCAAAGAACACGAAAGAAAAAGAAGCAGCTTTGCTCTCCGGGGCTTGCATTCATGAGCAGCAGCAACGACCTTCAGCTGAGCGCCAGGGCCGGCTGGAAACTGAAAACAGAGGAGGAGGAGGGAACCGCATCCCCGGGCCAGAGCCGCCGCTCCCTGGTGTGGACCGTGCAGGGCTCGCTGGCCCTGGGCCGCCGCAGTAGACCCTGTTGACTGCATCCCCTACGGCCCTTCTTCTCAGACGTGGGGCCTTTGTCTCCAAAGTCTGTAGAGGTCAAGGATGGCGCGTCCGCGGGCCTGACTTACAGGCTCTGACCTTGGGTCTCCTCCCTCCAGCAGGAAGTGGCCACAGAAGACGGAGCTCGTCCTGCCTTGACCCTTTCAAGAAATAAAGAGGACGAAAGGCCTCTCGGGGGTCAAGACAGGGAGGGTCCTGGGGCCGGGGACCGGGCTCCTTGTGGATTCCGCTGTTTCCTTGTTCTCCTCCAGCAGGTAGAGAGAGAGAGGTCGAAAGACTGTGAAAGGGGCTGAAACACCCAAGAGAACGAGGTACACTGCAGCCGCCCCAAATCCAGGCCGGGACAAGATGACCCAAACCCTCCTTGTTCAGAACTCCGGGGTTTAGCCTCCAGTCTTGCTAAACAGCAAGCTGACCAGCACCAGCTCGGGGCCCCAGCTGGGTCAGCGGCCTCGGGCCCAGGCCCGGTTTTCTCCTGAATCTGCCCACACGCTCTCCGGAGGCCCCATCGCTTGCAATAGGGCTCCGTTTCAACCTCACCCACTCTGCGCCCCGTGAATCTGTTCCTGCTCCAAAGTCAAGAACTTCACACCTCGGGGTGGGCTCTATTGCCCCCCGACACACCGCAGCGTCTGTCTGTAGGCTTCGCCCAGTGTTCTCTGGGGTGTCAGGCCGGGGCCTGAACCTCAGATCTGGTCCGGTGTGAGGCGAACATCAGGGCACCCCAGGCCTGGGCATGGGGTAGGAGTGGGGAGCAGCAGTAGGCTGGAGGCAGTGAGGGCCCCTCCCCCACTCTCCCCACCCCAGCTCACACCTGCCTCCAGCTGTTAAATCACTCTGAGCCTCCAGCAAAGCACACGGAGCTGCTAGTCCCATTGGGAGCTGGGCCCCAGGGCTTGGAGGCAGAGGGAGCACTTGTCTGAGATTGATAGCAGGGAGAGAAATGGTGTGTGTGTGTGTGTGTGTGTGTGTGTGTGTGTGTGTGTGCGCGCGCGCTGGGGAGGGGTGCAGGAGGGCAGGGGTGAGGAGGAGGGGAAGGGCACTCTCCAGGCTGAGATGGGCAGAGCCCATGGGGAGCATGGAGCATGGCAGGCCTGTGCTGGTTCTGAGAGCTTAGTGTCCACCACCTGAGTAAACCTCTGGCAGAGGATTCTCATTTACAAAGGGCAAGTGAAAGTCTCAGTCCAAGCAACTGTGAGGACCTCTTGAAGCCGAGTTTGGATCCCTGGCACGGGGAGGAGCAGAGAGCAGCTTCTGAACAGAGACTCCGCCCTCTCCCGAGACCTGTGAGTGCTCAGGACACACACACGGGGACACTACACAGAGGCCCCCGGGGTGATGTCTCACAGAGCTCAGAGCGGGAGAGTTTCCCAGATGTGATTCCTTTCTTGGAAAATCAGTACCGTGAAACCCATGTTACCCCCTTTCGACTTGGCTACCAGGAAGCTCAGACCTTACTTTTCCATCCAACTGTCACAATGGCATGATCTCAGCGCCTGGCAGAATAATTATTCTCTCTCTTATGCTTTCTTTACTTACTGCTTGAGTCACCATGTTCATGTTCTGTAATACAGATTCTTCTTCTTGTATTTGTCTTTTCAATCCCTTGAAATCCTTGGAGTAGGCGGGAACCTGTGCGGCACGCATGACACGGGACAGGCCTGAGTACCTGTGTGCCAGGCCCAGAGCTTGAGATTCAGTGGAAGATAAACCGATATCAGTTTCGTCCCCCACCAACCAGTCCACTGCCTAAAACCACCCATTGCGGAAGCTCAAACTGTAGAAGGTAAATCAAATCAACACATCCTGGGCCTCCCTGGTGGCACAAAGGGTTAAGCCCCGCACTATGAAGCTGTCTGCAGCCTCTCAGCACGAGTTCGATCCCCAGCCGACCAGGGAGCAACCCACATGGCACAGCAGACCTCTCCTGACTCGCCCGCTGCTCCCCTCAGCAGTGGATTTCAGTAGATCCACCTGTTCTGTTTCCCACTCTGTCACCCCCTCATCTCTGGCCTGTACCCCAGTTCTTGTATGCATAAATAAATCTTTAAAAATAAATAAATAAATAAACCAACACATCCTAAGGGGTGTTAGGGACACTGTGGGCAACAGAGACCCCAAACATTGCCAGTGGGAGCCGAAACAGTACAACCTCAAAACACAGCAGGAGTGGGCGTGGCCCGGGTGGCCAAAACCACACGTGCTTCTCTGCTTTGACCCAGCAATCCCTCTTCTGGGAGCCGTCCTCGCTGTGATCACACATGTATGAAGAACTGGTCATGACGCATTTTCACAACCGGTTTTAACAGCAAACAATTGAAAAAAGGCAACAATCTGTGGACAGGGCACCTTTCCTTGGGCACCTTCTGCTTGGGAAGCAGAGGGACACGTATGTCCACCCCATTTTCAGGTCTTGGCTTTCCCCAGGCCTTTATCTGTGTGGTGGCCTCTGCCTAGAAGGGCTCCCTGAGCCAGCGCCTCCTCCAGGAAGCCCTCCCTGACCCTTTGCTGGTCAGCTGCCACTTTGTGCCCTGGACTCTGCCTCTCTCCCTGCCACACCCTGTCCTTGCCCTGGTCTGTCTGGCTCCCCAGGAAGCTGGAGGATGGGGACCCCGAAGGAGAACCCTATGACCCAGCCCTCAGCCTCTCACCTGCCCCGCCAGGTGCCTGGGGAAGTATCTGCTGAGCAGATGCTCGGCCACCACGGAAAGTGCTTCCCAGAAGGGAGGACAGTGACCCAGGCAGCAGGAGGGGGCTGCGCTTAGCAATCCGCTGCTGGCCACCTGCCAAGCCAGCCCTCTCATCTGATCTGCCTAAGAGCCCAGGCGGGCCGTGTGGGGTGCTGGGGAGCGCGTCCACCGCCTGGCTCTGTCCGTCCCAAGAGCAGGCATCGCTGCTGCTTGCTGACAGCGGGTTGATGAATTGTCTTCTGCTGGAGCGGCAGGCTGGCCCATCTGGCTGGTCTCCAGAGACCTGATCCCACATGGTGGCGTTCTGCCCGAGTCAGCCCCTGCACACCAGGTCCTGCCTGACCCAGGTCAGTCACCTGAGCAGGTCCTGACCCCCTGCCGGGAGCATCTGTCGAGGCTGCCCTGGCCACATCAGCCCCATCGAGGAGCAGCAGGGGAGGCCCTTCCCAGGGCCAGGGTCTCCAACAAGGGAAATGCTGGGGTCTGCCACCCACCCTTGCAGATGTGCCCCCGGAGACCACGGGCAGAGCAAAGACCGGCTGGAGCGACAGCATGTGAGGCGGGTCCAGGCGGGGCTCAGGTGCAGGGACCATGGTCTCTGGCTTCAGGATGTGCTGCTGATGGAACTGTCAGCTCACTGCAGGTGACGGGGCTTCCTTTACTGCATTTTCCATGGTCGCCTTCTGCCCAGGCCCAGAATGTGAGCAGGAGCAGGAGCGGCAGCTTTAAGGCGCAAGATCCCGTTGTATCTGATCCTGGCCGGGGTGTCCTGGAGGCCGGAAGTGGCCCCTGGCGTCGACTGGCCGGCAGCTCACCCCAACTTCACCAGCATCACCTCCTCTCTTCACTGTGTGCTCAGTGTTCAAGGTGTTGGTCCCCAAAAATAAAGGGGTGAAGAGGGTGGCGAAGCCAAGCGAAGCAATCACGCACAGAACTTCCTGACCGGCTCTGACCAGCCGCCCGATTGCATGGGGAGGGTGGCCGTGCTGGCTGAGACGGTGGAAGTGATGAGGATGGCGGCTTCCAGAGGCAAGGGCAGGACTGTAGGCTCCCAGGGGCCTCTCTGTCCCCCTGCTACCTCCTCACTCACATGGGGCCAAATGTGTATCAAGCAAATGCCTGGGTGGCGCCATCATAAGTCCCTCCCTAGAGGGGCTCCTGGCATCACGCAGCCCCGGGGCTAGCAGGGAGGTGGCGGCTCACGGTGCTGAAGCCCCTGGCTCAGGAGGTCACATTTCCATGGCCCCCCACTTGTCCCCAAAATAAACCCACCCCCTCTCATCCCTGTGGCTGGGTGTAAGAGATGCCAACATTAGGGGAACTGGGTGTGCATCCTGTTCTTGGGAGAGGTTGGGGTGTTGATGGGATGAGGCAGTGACCCCTCAAAGCTGGTTTGACAAGGGGTTGCTTTACACACGCCTCCTCTACTGACACCCACAGTTCAGCTTCATGCCTCAGAGCCTTTGCAGGTGCTGTTCCCTGACTATCACGCCGCCCCTCTGCCACGCACTGGCCATGCCTGGGGAGCCTCTACTCGCCTGTTCCTTCCTGAATGACCCCCCAAAACCAATCCGCTGACCCTCCGCTCACCTCGCGTCCGCCCTGTGACAATGGGCCGCGGTGACTTGAGCTTGAGTCACTCTGCAGCTTTCCGCCAGCGGGGCCAGGGCTGACTCACCACTCCCGCCCGGCGCCATCTTGCCTGCATCTGTGGGGCCAGCAAGGGCTTGCGGAATGAATGGACTTATTAGAAAGCTTGTGTTGGTTTTAATGCTTTGAAATATGTAATCACTCAGTCAAGCATTTCATTGGGTAGAGAAACATCTTATGAACCACAGGGAGGGGCCCCAGGGCAGGAAGATAAATCCAGTCTCCGTGGCTGACAATATCAGGAGCTCCCGACCCGGCACTGCTCACCCGCGAGAGCCGTCCTGTGTCCTAGGAGACTGTCCTGTGCATTACAGGATGTTAGCCGCATTCCCGGCCTCTGCCTTCGAGATGCCAATGGCAGCTTCCCAGTTACAGCAAAAAAAATAGTCTCCAGACACTGTCAATTTTTGCTGTGGGGGAGGGGATCGTGCCAGCAGAGAGCCCCTGGGACAAGCACTCCCCAGGTCTGGGTGCAGTAACTACTCCCTTTGCCGCCTTGACAGTTGCCAGACTCCTCAGAATTTGCAAGGCACAGTTCAATATTTTTCCCGGGCTCTGACACCGGCGCAAACCCCCAAGCCAAAGGCAGCGCCACTTGCCGCTGAGTGAGGGCTCTGATTGCTGCCAATTTCCTAAAGCACTCTCAGAAGGTTCTGCTTCAAATATTTATGGAGTCTCTGAAACGGCCCCGCAAGTGAGGGGTCCTGTTCCATTTATAACTCCAGCGGTGATTTATCGACCTGGGGATGACTGCCAATGCTCTGTCTAAGCTCTTTGTGGAGAGCTAGGATCCTCACGGGGCTCAGGAGCTCAGAGGGGGGCGCGAGGCCGTCGGCCTGGAGAACAGCGTGGGACATGGCGCCTTTCTCCTGTGGATGTCGCGCCCGGACTCCTGGTTCTGCCCAGAATCCTGGTGCCTCCAGGACTCCTGGTTCTTCCTGGACTCCTGGTTCTGCTGAAACTGCAGCCAGGCTGGGTCCAGGATCAGGCGCCAGGCCCGAGGGCAGGGGAGGCTGTGGGCAAGAGCACAGGAAACGGTTTCTGCTTCTCTCTGTCATGAGAATCCTCTGATCCTACAACTCATCCAAGGAAGAGATGACACCTGTCAAACACAGAGCAGCAGGCCCAAGACAGAGCCCTCACGCTGGGCTCCCACCCCGACTGAATACCTAGTGTGGCGTCAACCTTTTCCTGAAGTGGGGTCCTAGCCCCATCCATCTGGGGTTTCTCATCAGCACCAGTGAGGTCGTCTGTATGGTAAGAGCCTCCCCCCGCACCTGTCCCTGAGTGAAGGTGGCTTTACCTGGAATAAACTTCTCTTTTGCCAAACACCTTGTCCCACCCTCTCTTGTCTGTCGACACCCCACCTTCCATGTGAGCCCTGCAGTGTCTGAGCAGGAAGCTGCCTGACTCAGGAATCACTTAATAAAGCTGATCAGATCTCTACATTTCTGAGTGTTTTTCAACAGCACAATAACTAACACGTACCAAGCACTTTCTGTACTTGGCACCAGAGGCTCCTCAAGCCTTGGTTCACGTCTCCCTAGTGCATTTCAGGGAGGCTCGCGCCACTGTTCTGTGGGTGAGGAAACAGACTGCGGGTTGGGGGGTAGGCTCCCACCCCTGTCATTCAGTGACAAGACAGTTACACACGGGTATCCCCATAGAGTCAATGTCATCTGTGATTTTTCTTGTTCCCAATGACGAGAGGTGGGGACATTCCCATTAAAACGTAATCAACAGGAACGTGATGCCAACCTCATACCCAGCGGTGCCCTGGACTCTCCAGCATGCTGTTTCACTTAACCCCCCCAAAAAAACTATTATCATGCCCACATTATGATGAGGAAACAGTTGCCTGTTTCAAAGATATCTGGATAAATAGCTTATCCAGATTTATGCAGCCGTGAAATACCAGGCAGCTCAGTATTGAAGCCCAAGGCCATCTGAGTGCACAGCCCCAATCTTTCTAGAGCGCCCCCAGCAGCACTTACACGTGTGTTAGCCCTTCCCTGACAGCACTGACATATCAAATGTTTTCCCTGCAAACAACAGGTAGACCACTACACTCAGCAATCAGGTCCTACGTATGCCTTTATCAGGCCTCTGGAAGAGCCTCTTTAGCTGCCTGCCTCAACACTCAGAGGAGCAGAATGGAGCAAACGTCTCTCATGAACCCGGGAGCTGTGAGCTGTGAGCAGTGAGCAGTTCTCCATGCTCGGTGGCCTTTGTCTCATCAGTGGGAGATGGCTGAGGAAGAGGCAGGGTGGAGAAGAGGAATGGATGATCATGCAGCATCCTATGGGCCATGGTGAATGGGCCGTAACCCGGGCATTTCCAATCCATCAGGAGGGACAGGCAAATACATGTGTGGCTATAGTTCAGAGGTGGGGCTGGAAGAGAGGCCACGCACAGGCCAGTGGACCGCCGGAGGGAAGCACCAACTGCTCAGTGAGCAGTGGGAAGGTTTCCTGTGTGTGTGTGGGGGGGGGGTTTAAAAGTCAGCTTTTGGGGAAAGGCAGGTTCTACTGTGCAGAATAATGTGCATATGGATTGCAGATACAGACTTAAGGCAGCTGGACTTTATCTTCTTCTTATTATAAGCTTATAATAATATTATTGGTATATTATTTTTATAATAAAACTTTAAACCAATGAAACCACTGATTCTAGAAGGAAAGAGTAGTAAGTCCAACACTGGCAGTTTCACGTGGTGAACTATGGTGGTGAACCCCGCTTCTGGGGCTCTCATGCTGTACTGGGCATTATTCTAAGCAATTTGCAGAGACTGATTTATCTAATCTTTAACCCAAAGAAGTAAGTAACATTATTAATCCACATGCAGGTGAAGCAACAGAGGCCCAGAGGGGTCAAGTGACCTGCCCAAGGCCAACAGCTAGCAGAGGCACAGGCAGGGTTCAAATGCGGGCTGCGCGCCCTTCCCCGCAGAGTCTGCTGGTGAACGCGGGCTGGACAAGGCCTCAGGGGACCGGCTTCTGTTGCAGAAGGCTAAACATTTCTCTAGTTGGCAAAGGCTTACCAGCCTTTTCAGGACATTCTATACATTTTCCGGTTGCTCTATTTTTTTCTCTCTCTCTAAGCTCAACTGTAAAATAGTATAATTGTGTCACGTGAAAATTAGTTACTGCTCATCAAAAATGACCTCATTTTACTTATAGGTCACCAGTGCCCTGGTGTAGGTATTTAATGAGTTCATTTTCACCACAGGATGCTGTTCCCCAGAGCCAGGGCAGACACACACAAGCTGCCTCTCTCTTCTTCACGTCTACAGGGACTGAACAGAACCAAGACTGCGGCAGAAAGTCAAGTCTGCAGGTGAGGTCGGGGTGTCCGCGTGACCTTCTAGAGAAATAGCCCCCCGCCCCCCGCACTATTCATCCCATGAGGCCCCCTAGGAGGCCGTGCCGTGTAGAGCGAGGGAACAAAGATGCTTACACTGACATTCTGTCATCTTGCTATGAAGACACGAAAGTGTCCTGTGAACTTGAAACCATGTTCAATAAAAGAACAGCTTTACCCAGGGCCCCTGCCTTCGGGTAATAACCAGCTGACCCCATCTTTGCGAGGCTGGGGTCCAGCCAACTCTTGTGACTAGGACACCAAGTCCCCAGGTGGGCAACTTCGGTTTTGCACAGAAGGGACCCCAAATCCTCCACGCATCTGTGATGGTGCTGTGCTGGGTCTTTTGATCTGAGGCCTCATCCAGATCTCACTGAGCCCGGCAGAGGGACAGCAGCCTGGCCTAAAGGACAAGGCACCTGGGAGGGGACAAGCCAGCACCAACGCCATAAAGGGTGATTCTTCAGTCTCTGGGGTGCCTCGGTCTTTCAGATGAAGCTCCAAGCCTGGGCAGAGGACAGGAGGCCCCATGTCCAGGGGCGGCAGGGAGCCAGGCGGGATCAGCCCAGGGAGACGAAAAGGAATGAGTGAGAAGTGGTCACTCCCTGTGTGGCCGGCTGCAGGCTAGGGCAGCAGGCTGCACTGTCCTCGCCCTGAATGGGCAGACCAGCTTCGAACAACAGCCCACCCAGGTGTGTCCCAGCCACCTCTGGGCCCCTCTGAGCCGGAGTCCTCCTGGGTCAGGCCTGGGAGGAGGGGAGCTGCTCTGTGGAGACTGGCATGGGGAGCAGGGCCCTGAGAGTCTCCCACCGTCTCCCCTGCGAGTGACCACAGGAATGGCAGCCTGGCCAGCGGCCCCCAGCGGCCTCCACCCCGTCCTGCGTCAGACCTCTGCAGTGAGTGGAGACCCCCTCCCCAGGGCTGGGGCCAGAGAACTGGGCCCGGGGCCTCCCAGGGATTCTACACCGCCCCCTCCACTCGGGAACATCCCCCCCAGCCCATTAGTGTCTCCCAGCTGGTGGGCAGCCCTCCCAGGCGCCGAGCCAGGGCCTGAAGCCCCCATCGGGAGCGCCATCTGTGTCCCTGAAAGGAGAGTCGGCTCGCGAAGCACGTGCTCCCAACCTGCGTCCCGCCCGCTGCCAGCCAGGGGCTACCACTCTGCCAGGAGCCGGGGACCCTGATCTGCGGCCTCAGCCGCGGCCGTCACGCCCGGTCGCCTGGCTGTTGGACCAGAATTGCCTGCTGCGCGCCATGGCCCAGGGTTCTGCACGCAGGTCACCCGCCCCCCGCATGCACCTCCCCCTCCTGCTCCAGCACCTCCACGGTGCCCCACGAACTAAAACTCCAGTGTGAAGGCCCCCGTGGGTGGTCAGGCCTCCACCCAGCCGCACTCCACACCTCACCGCGGCCACCTGGAGTGCGCCTGGGCTCTTAAGCACCCACGACCCCATCCATTCCCCCCGTCCTCCCGTCAGACTCCCAAATGACCATCTAATCACAAATGTGCGTTAGTAGCAGCTGAGCGAGTGCGCGCGGGGCCCTGGCTGCGCAGATGACGCCGCTGCAGGGAGAAGATGCGCTGACGTTATTTCCGCATCCACCCGGCGCTGCGGCCGCTCGCGGTTCTGTTTCTCCCGGAAATGAACCGAGCGCTCAGGTTTGTACATCAGGGTTACACGTCAGCTCTTGCCCGAGGTGTACATGGCGAGTTTCAGAGCAGACCTGGGCCAGGGCTCCCTTCCCAAGGGCCTCCAGGGCGCCCTCGGGCAGAAGGCCAGCTGGCCTGCGGGGGACCCTGCAGCCACGACTCCCCGGGAGCCGTGCACTCAGCCCTACTCGGCCAACACGCGGGCTGGGCCGTGTACCTGGACGAGAAGTGACCTCTCCCCTCAGCCCCCTCCCTCCAGAGCGTGGGTCGCTCGGGCAGAGACGAGCACTGGCCTGCACTCCCAGTGCTTTGGATGCATGTTAGCCTCTGACCAAGTCCCCACGAGGCTCTGAGCGGCCCACTGGCCTCCAAGCCTCCCTCCTTGCTCTGTGGTGTCTTGTAGGGTTGGGAGGAGCTGAGGGGGTGGCCTCACGGAGGCTGGGCAGGGAGGGTCTGGGAAGGAGACACAGACTTGGGGCTCGGCTGCCCAGAGCAGGCCCCAGCCCCCACCCAGAGCAGAGCCCTGGAGGATCCTGGAAAACAGCACCGGCTGTGCCTGCAGCAGGCGCCGCCTCACGCCCTTGTACCATCAGGAGCCAAGCTAGTCTGGTGGGAGCATTGCTGGCTGGTCCCCAAGAACCAGACAGTAGGCATGCTCTGTGTGTGCACGTGTGCACACTCATGTGAGCAGGCTTGGCTGAACACCCACGGCTGCTGCACACACAGGCACCCCAGGCCAGGCAGAGGAGCGGGTCAGCCCTGGCGCACATCACGTCCACACAGCCTGGGGCTCTGACCACGAGCATGTCTCTGTACCCCCCGCACCTGCTTCCACTTTTGCTGATCAGTAGGTGAAGAGAACCTTGTTCATTTAGCTCATTATGTTATTCATTCGCTAAATATTGCCTGAGCAGCTTTTCTGAGCTAATAGGGAGCTGGAGATGGTCACGGAGCGACTGTGCCAACAGAACTCACACCTTACAGGACCCACGACACCCAGGCCCATGTGCAGTGGGGCCGGGGGGCAGTGGCTAACTCCGTGGCCAGGGGGTCAGGGCCGGCCCCCGGGCAAGCTCACACTCAGTGCCTTGTAGGGTCAACAGGAGGTGGCGGGACCAGCTCATGCTGAGTCCAGGGGCGCCCTTGGGGAGGTGTCTGGTGAAAGAAAAACAGGATGCTCGTGTGCCTGTGTCCTGTGTCCTGTTCGGTCACTTTCCCGTGCCGACCCAAGCACGACTCTGGCCCAGAGAGGGGGTCCAGGGTATGTTCCAGGCGGGGTCATGGGCACAGGGTGGGAGGAGAGCTCAGAGTGGGCCACTGGGTGGGCACACAGCCCGTGGGAAGAAGGTCAGGGCTGTCTGTGAGGACATACCTCTGGGACATCCGATGGCAGGAAAGTGGCCACGTACTCGGCCAGCGCCACGTCGGTCACCATGCTGCGCGCCCGCTCCGCCAGCAGGGGGTCGGCCGTCCCGTGTCTGTGCAGCTCTTGCAGCAGCCGCGAGATCAGGCGGTTCCGCTCCCGGCACTTCTGCACCAGGGACGCCAGCTGGGCCTGGAAGGCAGGAGGAAGACGTGGCCAGGTGGGCCCGGATGTGGGCTCCCTCCGGGCGGGCCTGGTTCCCTGCTCTGCATCCTCCAACGTGGCCTTTGCTCGAGCCTCCCCTCAAGACTCCCTCCATCCGCCCAAAACTAAGAACCAGCTTGCAGACCAGCTGCGGCACTGCCGTCCCCCAGGGGCTCCCCCTGCGCTCAGAACCCCTCTGGATGGGTCGAGAGCAGGGACTTCCACTCCGCGTCCACCAGCTGTGTGACCCAGCAGCTGTGCACACCTGGACTTGCTCATCCGTACCTCGGGCATTGTCAGGAGCACCAGGACAACAGGAGCCGGTGTAGGCCAAGCACCCACACAGGGAGGCTCATCCCAGCACCTCAAACTTCCTCCTCACCCTTGTGTCTCCTGCATTTCCCAACTCTAAGAAAGCCTTGCTCCGATCTGCTCAGCGCCCAGGCAATACCGCCCCCAGGGAGGCCTCCCTGAGGCTGAAGCTGGGGCCCGGGTCCCTCTGTGCCCCAGCTTCCCGGCTTCCTTCTGTCCCAGTAGCTACTTTTCCTATTTACGCGTCTGTCTCCACACAGCCTGGGAGCACCTCAAGGTCAAGGCCCGCACTTCCCCACGCCCCTGGCACCCTGCCTGCGTCATCACTGGGCACTGAACATCCCTCAAGGGGGAATTCTGACAGGGAGTCACCCTCCCGCCTCGAAAATGATGGGCCTGTGCCTGTCGGAGGAGGAGCTGCCTCTGCCTTGGGCCTGCGGGTGGCCCTGGGCTCGTCTCTGCGGAGCGCCGTGGCAGCCCTTTCTGCCAGGACCTCCCAGCCCATCCCGAGGCGCAGAGACCTTGCATGTCAGTTTCCAGATAGCGGCTGGCGCTGGCAGGAAGGTCCCCCGGGTGGTGGGAGGGCACCCGACTTGGAGCCTGGCCCCCAGCACCCAAGTAGCCTCCTTGGAGGCTGAGGCCAAATGGATTCAGAGGCTCGGCAGGTCGGGGCACCAGGCTTCAAGGACACAGGCCTCCGGGTCCTGCAAACTGGGGCTCCCACCTGCAAACTGGGGCTCCCCACCTGCAAACTGGGGCTCCCGTCCCCCTCCTGACACCTGGTTGTACGTGTGAAGGACCCGCAGACGGCTGGGGTGAGTTTTGTCTCTTTTGTTCATTGTTCTGCTACTTTTATACAATCAAGATGATCTCCCCTTACCGCCCCCCGCACCCCGCCACGGGGAACCCTAAACCCCTTTCCTTTCTTGCAGATTTCACAAACATTTTACCTTCAGCGGCATCACCGCCAAATTCGCTTCTCGTTGGTTTTTCTGAAGCTCGTCGAGCTGAAAGAGAAGCGACACTTGCTCAGCCGCACTGACCCGGACACAATCACAAGCCCTACTAAGAGGGGTGTTCTGGGGGTCTCACCCCCTCGCTGTCTCCAGTCAGCCCAGGGAGGGCCCTCCTCTCCCCCAACCTCTCTGACCTCAAGTACTTGTTTCAACACCCCCGGGCGCAGCGGGCCTTGCAGACACCGGGCGGCTCGGGTGTGCGAGGTAACTGAAAAGCGCGGTGTTCCCCCCACACCAGCACAATCCCACCACACGCCTTCAAAGCCTTGCACACTATTTACCATGAGGCTGGGACGTGCCCTTCAACCCCTTCTTTGTTTACAGAATTTCGTCAGGTCTCCTTGCTTTACAAGTCTCCAGTGACCACCCCCGCACACCCCTCCTGGCCCGCCTTTCTGCGCCCGTGAAGACTAAAGCGCCAGCTCCCTGCAGACTGTCCTAGCCCAAGGGCGCTCCGCGGGGCTCGCAGGCACGGGCCGAGCCGCAGATTCAGCTTGGGGCGCAGGACCCTGTGTGACGATGCACGGGGCGTCTGCTACTAAAGGAGAAAGTGAAAGGACCGCAGGAGGGAAAGTGTCTGCAGACGCTGCACCTCATGAGGAGCTCGTACCTGGAATAGCCGGCAAACTCTGCTATGCAGCAAAAACATTCGACAACCCAGTTACAGAAGGGACAAAGGATCTGAACAGACATTTCTCCAAAGACGATACATGAATTGTCAAAAAGCACATGGAAAAGCCTCGACGCCGTCAGCCGTCGGGGAACGAACCCAGACCCGCCGTCCCCTGCCCTCGCCACAGCCGGTCCTAACACGACGGACGCAGCAAGCGCTGGGGGGACCCGAGGCTGGGACTCCCTGCCCCGTGGCGTGACGTAAAATGGGGTTCTCAGGGCAGGTACAGCCTCTGTGATTAAAATGCTTCAAGCTGTAGCCCAAGAGTTGCAGCGGAGGACGGGGAACTACTGAAAAGGAATCAAGGGGAAAGTCCAGGACTGCAAAGCACAACGGTGCAAATAACGAATTAAAGAAGCACCGGACTCTCCTGAAGAGAATAACTCAGCAGGGTCATAGATTAGGAGGAAATACCCAAACTGAAATGCTGGCAGACAGACGGGGTGGGGCGGGGGGAGGGAGAGAGAGAGGGGGGGGGCGGGGGGGGAAGTAAGATGCAGCATAAGAAGAAGGAGAATGTAAGTAGAAAACCGTGGTTCCCAGGCCTGGTGCGTGCCCGGAGCCCGATTTTCACGCGCAAGGCAGGAGGAAAGCATGGCGCCCCCTGTTGGCTGGAGGCACCGTGAAAAATTGCCGGCGCCTTGGAAACGGACGTCTCTGCCTCAAGAAGCACCATCGCCATCCGAATTCAGAATTAACACGCTGTCCTCCCTTGGGCCAGTAAAGCCACTCACCCGCACACACACGCACAAGCAGTGAGACGTGAATCAACAGCAGGAACCGCTGACCGGACAGCGGGGGACAGAGGTTCTGCAGCCACCGGACAGCGGATAAAGACCTTGAATGCGGACAAAGGACACAGCCCAGGCACAGCGCGCTCGGCACACAGAGTGCGTGGGGACCCAGAAACCACGTCGCGATGTTGAGGGTGCAGCTCTCACCCTCAGCTCAAAAAACATGCAGCGTGACATCACCCAGAGAGGCAAGTCGATGAACCAACAGGAGCACCCTTGGTCCCCGACAGGAGCACACCTGGTCCCCGACGGGAGCACCCCTGGTCCCCGACGGGAGCACCCCTGGTCCCTGACGGGGGTATCATTGATGCAGCCCATGTGGGGGTCATTTGCCATCACCCATGAGAGTTAATCACACACGGCACCACCGGCCTAAGGACTCTGTGGCCAGGCCTTGCCTGCATCTGTAGTGGACACCCCTCCCTGGGACATAGAAATGACCACTAGGACCTGGTTTGTAAAGCACAGAAAGAAATGATTCAGATCCCCACGAGCAAAGAATGGGTTAGTCAGTTGCGGTTGGGCCTCATAAAGTATAACAGATTTACAAGAATGGGGTCAGCTGGCACATGTTTCTGGGGACAGTCCCATGCTTTTTGGTTAAATTGTAAAATCAAGATGCAGAATATATGTGTAGGGTGTGGTTCATGTATGTAAACTCACACTTCTCAATGTGCATAAAGAGGGTGGAAGAAAATGCTGGAAGTCAGGTGGGAGTTGAGGAGGAGGAAGGGTCTTTTTTTGGCTTTTAAAATAATTGAGATAATTATAGCTTAATGCGCAGTAGTAAGAAATAATATAGAGCAACCCCTTGTAGACTTTGCCCAGTTTCTCCCAGTGAGGACATTGTGTAAAACTAGTGTACGGCGGCTAGATGAGCAGACTGTGCCTGCCGCACCCCTGCTTTCCCTGTGTGTGGTCCGGTGGGGTCTATGTATTTTTTGCTGTGCTTTGGCACATTGTTTTTGAGGTCTGGGGATGCTCAAGTTCCCCATATAAGTGAATGCTGGTTGCTTCTTTGCTTTGCATGCTCTGCTTTTGGAAACCGGGGGAGACCCGTATGACATGGACACCATGCTCCAACCTCACTCCAGTTTCACTTATGAGTTTGTACCAATTTCTGTGCAATTTTATAGAATGTGGGGGTGTGGGGGCGGTACAGCCCCTACCTTGCCCTTGAGCTGGTCCCGGAGGCGCAGGGCCTCCTCGCGGGCGGAGCCCTGGTCTCGGAGCCGGCACTGCAGCGTGGCCACCTGGAGATGGAGCCGCCGGACACACAGCCTGAGGTCCTCCTCCGACGGCGACTCGGCCTCCAGGCCCCGGCGCTGCGGAGACCCGGGAATGGAAACCCCCACTTAGGTTACCCTCGTCCTCTGCCCTGGCAAGCAAACGACACCCGTTTTCCTGGTGTTTTCCCTGCATGTACTTTTCTCACTGTGGAAATAGTTTAGATGGGGGCCCGACTGGGTCTCCTGGGGAGACTAGGGAATTGCAGAAAAACCTTCGATGATGTTGCTCTCAAAGCAGGTGAAGGGATGTCCTCCCGGAGTCTGCTCCAGCAGGGTCCCGGGGCCGTCACGCTGACCGCAGCGCCGTGACGGGGACTCACGCCCAGCCCAGCTCCGCAGCGTGCTGCATCCACCCTCCATGGACTTGTACAAGCAGGAGACACGGCCTCTGCCTGGACAATGTCCGAAGCCAGTGCAAAGTGCCTCTTACTTTCCTCGGAGAAACACGAGTGGGTTTTATCTGGACCAGGAGTTTTGGGCAGGCGGAAGGGGACCAGCTGCTCAGCACGTGCGGAACGCGGTTGCATGGCAGTGACGCTGCTGTCCCCACATGGCTCTCGACTCGCCATTTTCATTTTTTAATAAGGTGTGTCCGTGCCATGCGAGTGTGGCCTTGGACCCAGCGCTTTCTCTGTGACGAGCTGCAAGGCTGAGGTTATCATAGTGGTGAAGCCAGGGGGACAGCTGGGGTTACCCCAATGCCTGCAGCCGTGGTGGAGCCGTGGGAGACCCTTGCACACGAGCAGGTGACCGGCTCTGCTTCCTGCCTGAGCCCCCGGGTCAGGTCTGAGTACCTCCTGCTTGGGGTCCCTTCTGCCAGGGTGGCCAAGCAGGTGCCCACAGCTAAGGGGGAACGTCCTGCGGGAGGTGCTCCTCAAGCACCCCCGTCTGGGTGTTTCCTTTCAGAGGGGCCGCCCTGGGCAGTGACGGGCTCAGGGACGTGCCTCCTGCGCTCCTGGCCTGGTGTGAGCATTGGGGAAAGGGGCCAAACTTCGCCGATTGGGGAGCGGGGGGCAGAGGAGAAAGTGAGGGGGCAGCACCACGGTGACGCAGTGGCTGAGGAGGCATCTCCCTGGTTAGGAAGGAGCAGGCTGGCAGAATGATTTTTTTTTTTAATTAATAGAAATTCACAGAGCGTGGGCCTGAGACTCACAGATTGGGCCCCCTCAAGAACAAATGGGGGCTTCAAATGGTTCCAGAGAATCCAGCTGCTCCACTTGCAAAACAACTTGGCCTTTCTGGGAAGTTTGGGGCCTCGCTGCCTCCTTTCTCTGCAGGGACAGGGACCAGGGCTTCACCCCAAGGGTCCACAGAGAGCACTCACGGTAAGTCCTAATAAGGGGGGACCTGCCTGTCTCGGGGGGCTGCGCTGACAGCAGCATGAGAGTGGCCCCATGACAACTTGCTCCTTCACAGACAGTCCGCCAGGCGCGGGCTCCAGCCGCATCCTGCTCTGGAACCAGCCACCTGGGGTCACATCACGGGGGAGCTCTGCTGTCTCCCTGGATTTTTCTCTGAAACGTCTTCCAAACCCCACTCAGGAACGCGGAGCCCCAGCTCAGTGCGGCCCTGCCGGGAGGACTCGGGAGAGCTGGGCCGAGCTCCGCTGCGAACGGCTGGTATTTGGAGCCACCGGGACATCACAGCATTTCTCCCGGGGCGCCCAAGGTCAGAGCCCGGCAGACTGGAAAACAGCGCTCAGGAGCGCGCGGCCGTCTGCGGCCACGGCGGAGTCCGCACAGAGCTGGGCCTGAACCGAGTCTGAGCGAGCTCTTCCCATCACGCCTTTCAAGACCCGAGGGGCAGAAGCAGGCCGGGGGCTGCCTGAAAGTCCGTCTGAAGGATGGAGACCAGCTCGGACCTCAGCTCGTCCCCCCGGAGGTGACTCTGGGTTGCCTCCGGGGGACAGGCTTGCGTCTCAGGTCGCAGCTGAGAAGGGAGACTCCGGCCGAAGGCCAGCTCCGTGCCTCCTGGCTGTGGCTTGGGGGAGCCACCTAAAGTCTCTGCGCCTGTGTTTTCTCATCTGATCAATAGGAACAACTGTACCGGGCTTGAATTCGGGGGCAACAGCGCCGCCACGGCAGCCCTGGGGACCGACCTACCTGGGTGTCCAGGGTGCGCAGGGTCTGCCCTGGGTCTGCTGGACTCCACGGCCTTCCCTCCTCTTCCTCCGAGGGTGCTTCTTTCCCTCCTGCTCCATCCGTGTCTCCCGGCCGGGCACCAGCCGCTCCAGCACATCCCCCGGGCAGCACGGGGGCAGCAGAACCAGCATCCGGGCCACAGCTGGAATTCTCCGCACACAAGGAGGGTCCCCGCCACCCTCCAGCCATGCTCATGTCTTCCTCCAAGGTGACGCCTGGAATCAGTTGCCCCGAAAACTGGCTCACCTGCACCCCCTTCTCCACAGCAGTCCCCTGGCCTACGGTGCTTCTTTCCTGGACGAGCTCCCGGGCTGCCCCCAAAGGCCTGGCATCTGCTCTCACCCCCAGCACCACATCCCTCTCCAGGACTCTGATCCTGCGCAGAAGCTGTTCGTTCTCCCCCCTGCAGGCTCGCACCAGGTCTTCTACCCCCAGCACCACGTCCCTCACCAGCTCTTTGTAACTGACCCCCAGCCCGGAAAGCCGCGCCTTGAGCTCCCAGGCGTCCAGGGCGGCCTGCTCCAGCACGCCCGGGGAGGGGCCAGCGCGCCCGGCCGCGGCCTCCAGCAGCCGGCTCACGCGCCCCTTCAGCTTCTCGTTTTCTTCCTCGAGCTCGGAAATCTTGCTGTAGTTGTCGCGGTTGCAGTCCTCCAGGTCCGAAATGACCCGCAGGTACTGGTCCAGCTCCCTCTTCAAGCGCGCGACGTCCCCGGCCAGCGCGCCCTCGCCCCGCTGCAGGGCGCTGAGTCTCTGCGCGTCCCTCTCCCGCTCCTCCTGCAGGGAGCGCATCCTCCGGCGCCATCTCTCCTGGTCTCCCTGGAGCCTGGCGTTCTCACGTAAAACCTGGCTTCTCTCTTTCTTCAGTCCGGAAACGAGCTGGTGGAGCCTCCTCCTAGCCCTCTCCAGGATGTGGAGCTGCTGAGGGAGCCGGGTCCCAAGTGGCTGCGGGGGCTCGTCGGGGGGGCCCCGGCTCCTGCCGTCCAGGCCAGGCCCCGCGCCAGGGAGGACGCCGCCACCTCCCGGGACCTGGGCGTCCCCCTGCTCTCCGTCCGCACGCTGCTCCGTGGGGTTTGCTGCCCCGGCCCCGCACATCTCCACGCCCTGGCTTGCCAAGGCCCGCCCGGGACGCTGGCCCTCCCGGCAGCCGCGCCGCCGCGGGACAAAGGTCCAGTTTTCTGCCGCCAGCGGGGGCCATTTCCGGCCACGAGCCTCGCAAGCCAGCTGGCAGAGGTGCTGCAAACAGGCCTCCACCTCCTTTGCAAATTCGTCTATTCCGAGCCCAGGCCAGTCCTGCCCCTGACTCGGAGCCCAGGGGTGCCTGGCGGGCTCGGCCGTCAAGGCCAATCTGGGGGACGGTGTCTCCCCTTCCTCTTCCACGAAGAAGAGCGTTTCGTGGTCCTCGCGGTCGGCGGGGCCGGCCTCCTCAGGGCCACGCCCGCAGCTGCAGCAGGGCCCATTGATAAGCTGCTGCAGCGCCCTCGCCTGCCCCCCGGCCCGCCCCCGGTGCGTGGGGCTCTCCTCCTGCACGAGCAGCACGTGCCCAGCCCACACACGCCTGCCCCCCTGGCCCAGGGCGTCCCCGGGGCCCTGCCCTCCTCAGCGAGGAGCTGCCCGCCCGCTGGAGGCGGTCTTCTGGGCCCCTTCTCGTCCTCCTCTGACGAGAGCCCTCGCCCTAGGCCCCAGGCCTGCGCTGGCCCCGGCCCCGTCCTGCTCAGGGGCGGGGAGCTCACCCCCAACACCGAGACCTCCCCCTGCAGAAGCAGCAGAGGAAGCTCCCCTCCGCGCCCCGGGCGGGGGGCAGTGGCCTGGGTTCCTGACGCCCCCTTCTTGCTCTGTACGCCCTCTGGGGAGCCCGCACTGGCCTCCCAGTACAGATGCTCGCAGCTGCCCTCGCCCTGCCAGCACCTGTCACCGTGGTCTTCCTCTGTGCCACGGCACGCCCTCCCGGGCCCCACTGTGGCTTCTTCTCCCTCCGCCCAAAAGCGCCAAGCACCGCTGGGCCCTCCCCCAGGGGCTGGGTGTGAGGGCTCCTGACCCGGGGAGGCGGCTCGGCTCCTTGTCCGGCCGTCACCCTGGCAGGGCCGGCCTTCAGCAGGTGGGGGCCTGGCTTCCAGTCCCTGGGGGGCTTGGAGTTCTTCGGGGGAAGCTTCCTGGAGCAGCAGCGGTAGCAGGGGGGCCGAGGCCCCAGCCGGCCTCCAGTGGGGCAGTGTGGGCGTCTGCACCAGGAGGAAGGCCTCCGGGCCAGGGCCTCCCGCCCGCCGCTGCTCGGAAATGCAGGCCAGCTGCACAGGCAGGAGCGGGCTGGCCGGGCACCGTCCCGGGAGGCAGCCGCCGAGGAGGAGGACGAGCTCTTCATCCCAGCTGGGCTCCGCCAGGGTAAGCTGGGGACAGACGGGGAGAGACGGTGGGGAGCAGCCCCCGCCCACAGCCCCCCTCTGACCTCTTCTCCAGATGTGCCGCTCCCTCGGCACTGGGCTTCCCAACCAGCTGCACCTGCGCCCGCCAGGGCCTCTGTACCTGCTCTTTCTCCTCCCAGGACACCCGCCCCTCGGACCCCTCGTGGCACCCCTCGCCAGGTCCGCCACACGCTCCTGACCCTGCACCTTCTCGACCTCCGTGTACTGACGTGCGCCTTGTCAAATCCGCACCCGCTCGCGCCTGGGGCAGCAGCCATGGGCCGCCCAGCTGCCGCCGCCTTGCCAGGTGACCTTCCCACCCAGCTGTCTGGCCCTGCCCTCCAGTTTGCCGGCTCTTGGCAACGCCGGGGCCGCCTTTTCAGACACCGTCCTGCACGCCGGCTCTCAGCCCTGTCCTCGCTGCCGGAGCAGGACGGGGCCGCAGGAGGGACAAGCAAGCCCTCCAGCTTAGAACCCCCGGGCCCCGGCGGCAGCTCTGGCCCGAGCACGGGCGGAGGCAGCGGCCAGGGACGGCTGTGGCTCACAGGGCGGCGGGGTCACCGCGGGTGGTGGACTGAGCCTGACCGCAGGGCCAGTGGGAGCTGGGTGTGGGTTGGGGGACGGGCTCGGGCGGCTCCAGAGCAGGGCAGCGGCGCCTGCTTCAGAGGGCAGCACCCCAATGGTCGGAGGGTGCTCCCTGCCTCAGGGCCCCGCTCCAGCTCCCCGAGTCTCCCTCTCAACCACTCCCAGGTGCTTGGCTGTGCTTTCTCCCGCCCCCTGAGTGGTGGTCACTCTGGGGTGCACAGTGGGGCCTCCAGGCCTGGCTACTGCTCAGGGGCCCAGAAGCCGCCGGTCTCACCTGGCTGCACTCAGATCCAACTAGGTCTCTTGGGAGCTCAGCCGTGGTCTCCAGGTCAGGTGCCAAAACCGGAGGGTCCCCGGCAGCCCCAGCGTGGCCCCAGGTGCAAGGCTCTCCGGACATCCGGCCTGGGCAGCAACAGGACCCCAAGATTACACAGCCCCTCCTAGGAGCTCCCCCCAGCTACTTGCTGCCTGCTGGTGATGGGGCCCAGACGCCAGGCCCGTGAGCCCCCAAGGCAGTGAGTGGGGGATGGTCAGCAACACCCCTGGGTGCAAAGGCTGCCTTCCCGACAAACCCCATGTGGGTCAACCGCCGGAAGCCCATTGCATACTGGCTTTGGGGCCACCTGAGGGCAGTGGGTGTCCTGGGAACAGGTGCCTGAGACTTGCTGACAGTACAGGGGCCTCTGTGGACACCCCAGGGCCACACTGCCCGGTGAGCAGGCAACCCCAGGCCACCTCACCCGCTGTGTGCTGAGCCGGACACAGCTCTCGGGGTTCAGAGTCCTGTCTGCAGAGCAGGAAGACGCCCCTGGCAGCACCAGGATGCGGGAGTCGAACTGGCCTGACATGGGGTCCCCGCAGCCCAGGCACACGCACCTGTGGAGGCCCCCAGTCCAGAGACGCCGTCGGACGGGAGGGGGGCCTGCCGGCCAGGGCTGCTGCAAACATGCTGGACCTCCCTCCTGGACAGGGGCAGTGGCTCCTCCTGCACGTGACCCAGCGTGTCCTTGGGAAGACACAGAGAGCGGATTGCTGAGTGTCCTGGATGAGGCGCTCCCCCAGAGGGGTCCCCATGGCCCCCAGGAGTCCAGCAGGGGACACAGCCTGGTGCATGGCCCTGTCCTGTGCTCTGGTTGGAGGCCGCGCTGCCTGCCCTCTGGCTGGGCTGGGCTCAGCAGACAAGGAGTCCACGGGTCCAGCCAGGGTGGCCCTAGGCCTCTGGTGGCACAGAAGTCCTCAAGAGAGGTGGGCACTGCCCAGGGTGCGGGACAGCCCTGTCCCTCCCCCGACAAGTCCTAATGCCCCAGCTGGGTGTCCTTGGGCAGCACCCCCACTGGAGCTCCAGAAAGGCTGCCACAAGGGACACAGAGCGTGGCCACCTCCACAATTGTGTGTTCCCCCGCCATCTCCCAGAACCCTGAGGTCCCCCAGAAGGGGCCTGTGCCCTCACCTTAGTCTGGCACACAGTAGGTGCTTAATAAATGTTTGATAGTTGGAGGAATAAGAGATGAAGCTGCAGAAAGGCAGATGTCTCAGACTTGGAAGGACATTTGTCCGCATTTGTTAGGTTCCCGCCGCGAGTCGGTGCCGCCAGATGAGGCAGACACAGCAGTGAACGGGTGACGCCCCTCGCACCTCCCCAGCCGCCACCCGCACCTGTCTCAGCAGACCCCTGCATCGACTCCTGCTTCCCTCCCATCCTGCTCGAAGCAGCCCCTCCCCCACGTGCACCCCCCTCCGTCGGGGTCCTCCGTGCCCCCCAGAGCCGTGGGGTCAGTGTCCAGTCTGAAGCAGGCCCCGGGGGCTGCCCACGGCTGTTGTGGCCATGCAGTTTGCTGCGAGTTCAAGCCCTGCCCCTGGCCCTCGGGGCCACACAGCCTCCCCCCGTCCTCTCTCCCCAGCCTCTGCCCCTGCCCATGCGCTGCCCCTCCTGCTGGCATCCTCCGGGAAGGGCCTCCTGCCCCTGCTCTCGGGCCTCCCCTCCCTGCCAGGTCGCCACGCGGAGGCTGGCTCAGGTCTCTCCCCGCGGAGCGCCCAGATAGCCCCGTCGGTCTCACCCCACCCCGTCTCTGCTCCTGACGCACCCCCTCCTCCTGCTAGGAGCCGGCACCCCACCCCATGGGCTGTGCCCCCCACTTCGTGAGGACGCAGGGGCAGCCCCAGCCTCAGCCAGCTGGGGGCGCCTCTTGTTCTTACCCCTTTGGTTCACGCTTGATCAGAATCAAGCATCTCGTCAGCGGATTAAAATCCCCACTGGAAGGAGGAGAGGACAGGAGAGGAGAGGAAGGCAGAGGCGGAGGGACTGGCGCGGGGAAAGGAAGCGACAGGAGCGCAAAGCGAGAGGCGGCGAGAGAGGGGCCCGGAGGGCAGGAGGGCAGGAGGGCAGGAGGGCGGCGCCCAGGCCCAGGCCGCTCTGGGCTTCCTCTTGCATTTTCAGTCCCGTCCAGTTCCGTTCTGCTCAGACGCTGAGCACCCCCGCGGCTCCGCGGCAGGGACACGCGTGGGTAAAACACACGCAGACCCTGGCCCCAGGAGGGCCTCAGGGGGGCACCCCGAGGGCCATGCTCTCCTGCATTGCTCCCCACTGCCTGGTTTGCCGCCTTCTGTTCCCCAGGGATGAAATCAGTGCCCAGAGGAGGAGAGTGACTCGTCCAAGGTCACACAGCACGTCTGAGGGGGAACAGGGCAGAGCTCAGGTCTCCCCCAAAACCTCCCTGCTCAGTCCTGTCAATCCTTGCCGCTGTCAGCGCCCACGGAGCACTCGCTGGGAGCTCTGGGGGTTCTAGCGTTAACGAGCAATTTCTTTCAAAGAGAAGCGAAAGGCAGCTCAGGAGCACCGCAGAGGCAGCCGCACACACTTGCGCAGCGGCCGGAGCGTGCGGGCTTCTCTGCGGAGACGGTTGCATTCTCCCCAGGGTCTCCTGCAAGATGCCAAGATGCCAGCTGTTGTGTCTCCAGTGTGCGCGCGGGTCGTTCTGTCCAGGCCATGCGGGTGGACGTGGTCTGGGGCACAGCACCCCGGCCCGGAGGGCAGCCGCGAGGAGTTCCCGCAAGGGCATGAAAGCTCGAGCCGGCTTGTTGGTGTCTCTTTTATACCCAAAGGGGCGGAAACAGGCCTTCCTGCGTCAGGGCGCAGGCCCGGGGTGTTTGTCTTCACATCACTTGCGTGTTGGGGGTCTTGCGTTGCCTCTGACATCTCCCGGGTGCCTCAAGCCGCGGTGGGCTGGAGGAGGAACCAACCGGCACCCGCAAATGTGCTGCGATTCACGGATCGGCCACCAGGGGACGCGCTGCCCACACGCCCGCAGGCGGGGAACGAACCCGCGGCGCTGCAGAGGCTGCGGGCCCAGCGCTCAACCGCTGCGCCACGGGGGAGGCCCCGCGCTTCCCTGTTCTTGATCCCGCTGTCTCCCCGGCTCTGGAGTTCTCAGAACTTCACTTTTCATCTCCTGGCACAAGCCTCCCTGCAACCCTCAGGCCACCCCGGGCCCCGGGAGCTCCCCTCTGCAGCAGGCTGAGTAGTGCTGTCTGCACCCGGGAGTGTTCATCTCTGCAGCCCCTGCCCTCGCCGTGCCCAGACCACGGCGTGTGCCCAGTGCTCACTGGATAAGAGGCACTGGGCACGTCTGCAGACAGGCCGTGCTTACCTCACAAACCACAGGCCTCTCGGGCTTCCTTTCACCCAGAACCTGGGCTCTGGGCAACCCCCACCCACTCCGTGAAGCCCAGCGCAAGGCTGCGACAGGACTGGGGCTGTCACAGAAAACAGAGGGGACAGTGACTCTCCTGAGGACTCCACACTCTGGTGGAAGGAAGCAGGAATCGGGGTTAAAGTTTCTAGCAGGTCAGGGGAAAAGGAATCCGGGCTTAGGGGACGGCCAGCGATGGGGCTGCCATACAGGCAGGTGACCTAGGGAATTTGCAAGAGGTTTGTGTGCACAGGAGCCTCCGGCAGAGCCCTGGGCGCTCAGTTCCTCTGGCGAGTGGGGGCTGTGAAATGATAAGGTGGGAAACCTCAGGTCACCATACCTGTGGCAAGGGCGTAGCACCCACTCCCTGAGCCCAGCCTCTGGCACTGCCCCCAGTGACGCCAGAACAGACTCTGCCTGGTCCCCAGCCATGGCAGCGACCCCCAGCTGGCCCTGGCACCTGGGAGCTGGGTGCCGGGGGTCACGCCCCTGCCCGTGGGGCCCAGGACACACACAGCCTGGCAGGAGTCCCCCAGGCGTGCCCTCTGCACTCGCTCACTCAGATCCCCTTAGACGAAAGAGAGTAACAGAGCGTGGGGGACAGAGTTGGGGCGACGGGGCTGAGCCGGCAGCCTCCATCCAAGCCTGACGTGTAGGGAAATCACAGAAAGGATTTAAGGGACATGTGCCATCTGTACAGGATTTATTTTCCAAAATTACAATCAGGTGCCAGCACTAAACACTGTTTCCTTTCACCAGAGGAGCACACGGCCCGCGCAGGCGGGGTGGCGCCAGCAGCAGGTGGTGGGCTAAGAGGCAAAACGATCCGGATAAAACTGTTGTTAAACGCCTCGTTATCCCGACTAAAGGCAGCGCAGTGACGGTGCCGGCTAATTCCCAACCAGCTCTGATTTTGATTTTTTTCTGAGCAGTGCTCTCTGGGCCGGGCTGCTCGCCGCGGTGTCCCGGGGTGCGGGCCCGGTGTGCGGACAGGCGGGCGGCCTCCGGAGGGCGGGTCGGGCTCTTCCAGGGCAGCAGCTGCCGGGACACAGCAGAGCGCAGCCAGTGGGGGCCGGCGGGGTCTCTGCCGCCAAGGGGTGTGGCAGCAGCTCAGGGCGCGGCCTCTGAGCCCCGCTTCCTGTGTGCGCAGGACCCTCACAGCAGCTGCCGCGCCGTCTTCCCAGGCCTCGCGTGACATGACGCCCTTAAACACCCAGTGGGTGTCAAGCACCAGAGGAATGTAATAAATGCAAGTTTGGATTGCTTCTATCAAATGAATAAATACGCGCCCTCTGTTGCGTAAGAAATAAGCCGGAGGTCGCACAGCTAGTGAAGCAGGGGGCCGGAAGGGTCCAAGCTTGGGTGCTGCGGTGGGGGCTGAGCCCCCACCAGCCCCAAACCCTGCCCTCAAGGAGCGCACAGTCTAGGGAAGGAGACAAGAAGACGGACCACCGGCCTGCCCCCCAGGGGGCCTTCCAGCCACCGCAGGGGAGGGTGCTTTGGCAGGGAGGGGCGACAGGGAGGACTCAGGAGCACGTGAGGGTCATTTACGCTGCGCCTGGCACCCTGCAGGGACTCGTCCAATGTTGAATGGCTGGTGGGGGCGGCGGGAGCTTGAATGAATGGGCAGAGAGATGATGGGGCTAAAAGGTGTGGGCGGCAGCTGGAGAGGGGTGCAGGTGGAGGGTTGGATAGGCGTGACATGACGGGGCGGGTGGAGAGGTGATGGGTAGGTGGGTGGGGATGAGCAGGGGCAGGTGGCAGCGGTGATGGGTGGGGGAAGCTGCAGGGGCGCTTGGGTGGGACTGGCAGGGAGGGGGCCGGCTGGAGGGGAGGCTGGGTGGATGGGGCTGCGGCTGGACGGGTGGATGGAGGGGCGACTGGGGAAGGAAGGAGCTGGGGCTTGACCAACTGGCTCTACGGAAAAGTGAGAAAAAGCCAGACTCACTGCTGCCCTGGGTTGTGGCCACTTACCAGGCGACAGAGACCCTCGGGGCGGTGCTGCGCGCTCTGTCCGCCGGCGCCCGCGCTCCCAGCTGCGCCCGCAGGCTCTGGTTCTGCCGGGCCAGGTCCTCCACCTGGCTCTGCAGGCCGATCTCCGACAGCTGCAGCGCGAACACGCAGCAGCGCAGCTCCTCCACCTGCGCGCGGAGCCGGCGCTCCGTGGCGCGCTGGTCCCGCCGCCCGCGCGCCGCCTCCTCCCGCTCGCGCGCGCCGCGCTCGGGCCGGGCCTGCAGGTCGCGCGGCCGCGCCGCCTCTCCCGGGGCGCGCCCGGGCCGGCGGGGTCGCGGGGGCCGCCCGGGCCGGGCGCCCGGGCCGCGCAGTCCGGCTCGGCCGGCGGGAGGCGCGCGGCGCGGCGGAGGCGCAGCACGTCCCGCTCCAGCCGCTGCAGCTGCGCCCGCAGGACGCGCTCCTGCCCGCGCGCCAGGGCCCGCTGGCACCGCTGGATCCGCCCGCCGCGCTCCAGGGCCGCCGCCTGCTGCCCCAGCACCTCGTCCCGGCGCCGCCGCGCCGCGCGCTCCTCGGCTCCAGCCTGCAAGTTGGCGGTGGACGAGGGCGTCAGGGCCGCCCCGGGGCGCCGTCGCCCGGGCTGGCGCTATTTGGAACTTCGACGCTTTGCTTTTCGTGGGTTTTTTTGGCATTCGAATTTTGCATCAAAACATCTCTGGATTACTGAGCTTTAGGAGCCCCTAGAATTTTGCATGGGGATGGGGGAAGGGGCCCTGCACACCCGTCAGCAGCCCGAGTCCTCGGTGCAAGCCGGGCAGAAGGCAGCCCGGGCGGCGGCAGGCGCCTGAGACAGCCCCTCCTGGTCCAGGACTGAGCACCTCCACGCCAGCTTGTACAGAGCGCTGCCTGGACCCCCCTGGGCGCCCCCACTTCCACCCCAAGACCTGGCAGACCCCTCCGTTTCCCAGCACTGAGGGTCAGCAGGCCCTGGCTACCTGCAATGAGACCAGGCGCCATGTCACAGCTCCCGGAGGCCGGTGCCCAGGTGGGGCTACGCTCTGTCGCCAGCCGGGATGCCCAGAGGGGACGTGCAATGTCACACCGTGCAGCGCGCAGCCCCACCTCCACCCCCCACCCCCGGTGCCCTGGCTGGCCAGAGAACACCCCTCCTGCTTGTGCGGCTCGCGCGCCGGCCCGAGCGCTCAGCCGGCCCGTGCTCTCAGCTGGCCCGGCTGACTTGGCCCCTGAGAAGAGGGGAGTCGGCCTAATGCTCAGCATTAACACCTGGGGGTGCTGATGTGATGCTCCCTTTTAGCCCCTGAGCTTGCTCCCGCCCCCACTGGCCTGGGGAGGCCGAGCAAAGGCGCAAAAGCAGGTGAGCGAAACCTGGGCCAGCCGCAGGCTGTGCAGGGCAGAGTCCCCGCCTGTCCGCCCCAGGGTGCAAGGCCTGGACCCGGGGCCCTCCTTGGGTCCGCGCTGTCCACTGTGAGAGTCTCCACCGTCGCCGGGAGACGAGAGGCCTCTGTATGGAAATGGGGGTGATGACCAGACCACCGCCCAGCACAGGGGCCGCTGGGGTACCAGGCCCAAGGTGGGGCTCGCCTGCAAGTCCAGGCTGGTTCTGGTGAGAGGTCCAGAGGCCGGTGTGAGAGGTCTAGGGTTCGTGCTCAGGGGCCAGTTGGAGCTGGGCCAGCTGGTCTCCAAAGGACCCTGGGCAAGACCCCTCACCCTGAACTTCTGCCCCCATGCAGGAATGGGCGTAGTGGCAGGGCCTTCCCCGGAGCTTGATAAGTCAAGAGCTGTGTCTGGAAAGGGGCTCAGCACCCACAGAACCGCTGGCCTGCTGAGCACCCCACACAGTGCCTGGCTCACCCCATCACCTGCCCGTCCCCTCACACAGTCCTGTGCTGCCTCACCTGGGGGTCCTGTGTGGACAGAAGGCGTAACTCAAAAGCCACCTGTTAACAGCCCTTTCTGTGGAGACACGTGTGTGTCCTGCTCCTCCCCGAGGCCCCGCTCAGCACCCCCGAAGAGGACGCCCCCAGAACCCCCACTCAGCACCCCCTGAAGAGGACGCCCCCGGAACTACTGCTCAGCACCCCCTGACAAGGACGCCCCCGGAACCATGGAGGGGAACAGACTCAGCTTTCTGGACCTCGGGGTTCAGCATCTTGGGGAATATCCCACTTGCTGCCTCCAGCCCCTCAAGACTAATTTCAGTTTAACCCCACTCCTCATCACCCCGCCCTCCCCTTGTGTCAGCTGCCGGTGAGCCAGGGTTTCCACAGTGCTGGCTGCCACACACGCACGCTGCGCCTCCGGCCTCCCCTTCGCACCGCCACGCCTGTCAGCTGCATTTTTAAAATGCTGCTTGTGACTCATCCCCCTGATTTCACGGCCTGCAACGTGACAGTCTCTGCCCCCCACGTGGCAGCACCCCCCAAGACAGGCTGGCCCGCCGTCTCTGTTCTTCCTCAGACACCCCAGCCTCCCATTTCTTGACGGTCCCCGTGGAGTATTTCGACAGCGGCTAAGAATCCCGGGACGGCGGGTGCTGTCTAACTACCCCACTCCCCACCTATCTGGTACCGACCCCCTTTCGGATGAAGGCGCTGCGGCCGGAGAGGCCCACTCACGGGCCCCGGCTCACCCGGCTGAGGAGTGGCGGCGCCGGGGCTTCTGCTTCTAAAGTCCATCCCCTGGCCCAGCCCCGCTTGCTTTCCCACCCACACTGTAACCAGCCCCCTGCACCCCCACCACCCCGTCTCTCCCCACATAGCTGGGGTGACGGCCTGACGCCCCATCCTGACTCTCCGCTCTCCTGCTGAGGCCCCTGAGCCTGCTCCCTGTCGTGGGCCCTGCAGCCATGCTGGCAGCTGCCCCCGAGCTCCCCGGGCTCAGCATCTCCCTCTTGCCGCCCACACCCTCTGTCCTGCACGTCCTCCCACCTCGTGCCTTTGCCCAGGCTGCTGCCCACGCCTCCAGGCCTTCCGCAGGCCCAGCCCACACGGGCAGCGCTCTGCAGCCTCCCTCCCTGCACTCACGCGGCCCCGCCTCACAGAGCTCCAGCTCAGGAGTAACTCGTCTCCTGTCCATGTGCCCGCTGCAGGCCGCTCCTGAGGGCCAGCCCCGTCCACGGTCTCCCTGCCCTGATTCCAGAGAAAGCCGCAGAAAGGGGCTCTGACCTGCGCTCCTGGCAAGGGCACCTTACCTGCTGCTTGTCTGTGTGCACGGAACTCTCCATGGGAGCCTGGCTGCACCCCTGGATTAGGACCTCTAATCCCTCCAGGTAGTGCTCCCCACCTGCCCGTCTTGGCTCCACTGCGGCTGCAGCCACACCCACACCCATGGGTGGCCTGGCTGCCACCAGAAGCAAGGCCTAGAGAAGAGGGGGCCGGTACCTGGTGGGCAAGCTCCCCCTGCAGCGACTGCAGCTGCTCCTGGGCGCGGAGGGTGGCGCTTCTCTCCTGCAGCACGCGGGCGCGCAGCACGTCCACCCGGCCAAGGAGGGCCTGCTCCGACAGCTCCAGCTCCCGGATTCTGCGGCATGGAAGCAGGAAGGCGCTCACTCGAGGTGGGCACACAGCTAAGGCTCAAGACACCCGTCCCCTTGGTGTGTCACTGAGCCTTTTTAAATTCTGACAAAAAATATTTCATAAAACACTCACGCATGTCCTTTTAAAGATCACCTGAAATACTTCAGAGACATCTGTCAGTAACAACACACCGTGCCTCAGGAACCCTAATAGCACTTGCACCCCTGAACCCATAACTCCTGATGTGGGTGACCCCAATCAAGAGAGTTGTGCTGAGGCCGTGTGGGCTAAGAGTTTCAGCCTCACATCACCAGCCTGCGGGTGGATTTTGTTTACCCCGTTTCACACACAAGGATCAGAGAGGCCAGGCCACTTGCCCTGCGCCACACAGCAGTACAGACCCTGACTGTCTGGCTTAGAGCTCGTGCTCCGCTGTCTCCACTGAGCTACAGCCTTGCAAATCTCTTCTAAGGAAATGATAGAAACTCAGCATAAAGCTTCTGCCGTTAAAATAATTGATCTTGGTATTACTTCAAAGGGAGAAGTTGGAAATGACCTCACTGTCTGGGTGGGCAAGCCACAGGAAATCACATGCAAAGGGGTGCCCAGGCCGGGTGCCCCCTGCAGAAGGGAAGGCCTGGGCCCTGGGCCCACGGAAGGGGGCACTGCCAAGACTTGCCCGCACCCTGCTTGTGCCAGTCCCACCTCCATTCCTGAGCCCTGGCGGATGTGCTCGCCGTCTTCTCAGACTAACTGCGCGTCCTCACGCCTTTGCCCCAGGCCATACAGGACTCCTGCTCGGCTGGGCCGAGCCCCACAACCCTGGCGAGGACCTGGCGTGGCCGCCTGGCTCTGCCACTTATCAGACATGGGCCTCACCGGCCTGTTCACCACTGTGCCCCTCAGTGTCCATCTGGGAGACAGAGGTGAGTGTGCCCCGCTCAGGGGTGATTGTGAAGAGTACATGAAACGATACAGTGTCATCCACAGTAAGGCCACGGAACCCCCTCCGGACGCAGCTGCCAGGCCCCCGGAGAGGGTCTCGAATGTACCAGAGGGACTGAGCCCTCCTGAGGATTATGGCCAAGGTCTTCCTGGACCCAAGCCGGGAGTGGCCCCAGGTCAGTGGGGAGTCGGGCCAAGCACCTCCTGGCTGGCTATAAAATGTGCTGATGTCTGAAAAGAACAAGAAAAGACCTTTTCTGAGTTTTTGAGACTACCTGGAACATGAGACCGGAGACAGCATTTAATTCTGACATTACTCCCACCTCACCCTGACGGCTGAGTAATGCCTCCCAGGTAAGCCCCAGCTCCCGGGACCGTAGGTGTCATTAAGCTAAAGATCCAGCGGTGGGGGCGGGCCTGGGTCGTGTGGGCGACCCCAGCTGCAGTCAAGCTGTCCCGGGGCAGAGGTGACACCCTGTCCCCTGCAACCACGTGACCACCCTCGGGCGGGGGGAGGGGCAGGGCCGGAGCAGGGCAGGCAGGTGTGGACGCAGCGAAGACAAAGAGGCGGTCGCAGCCTCTGCAGGGCGCCCTCCCAACTTCATGCTGCCCAGGGAGGCCGATTTCCATCTCTGGCTCCAGAACCCTGCGAGGCGCAGCTGTGCTGGTCACGCCACCCAGCGGGTGGTCCTCTGTCCCAGCAGTGACAGGACACGCTCCCTCACAATACGGACTCCACCGAGGCGTTCGGCGATGACTACGCTGAGCTGCCCAGTCCTCGCGACCAGGGACTGCCTCAGGGCAGCAGCGGGCAGCTCCTCTCCTGGGCACAGGCTCCTGGGTGCCGGCCGTCCTCTGGGAAGTTCAAGTCCAAGTTCCCGCACGCGACGGGGAGCACGATCCTGAAGAAGCCACTTAATGGCCCCGCGCTTGAGTTCCGTGGACTCAGGAAGCCTCTGAGTTCAGGGGTTGCTTTTGGGTGAAGGATTGATTCAGCTAACGAGCAGAAACCGTCATCCATGTCAATCACTCTGGCAGTGCCCAGCGCGGCGTGAACCCTCGTGGTGTCTACGCCGTGGCCGCCGTGGCCGCCGTGGCCTTGAGATCAGACATGAGCAGGAACCAGGACGTGCCGTAGGAGGGGGCGAGGTTCTCTCAGTGAGTTGTGACAGCGCCGTTGCCTTGTTTTTGTCGTAGCCATGTTTGGATTTGAGCACTGTGATTGGAGTGAGCTCCGGCAGGCCCCGCCACGCGCTCCGCCCAGCTGCGCCAGCCCACGGTGTCACTAGCCAGAAACCCAGACGGGGCCTTCAGGCCCCGGCGTCAGCTGTTAAAGACCCTGGATGATGCGTCTCGGCCTCATTGTCCTCATCTGGAACGAGCGTGACAGAATCCACGCGTGGCCTCCGCCTCCACCCGTCTGGGGGCCCCTCCCACCAGCCCCGCTGCCGCCAGGTGAGCACCCTTCTCCAGAGAAGGACACAGATCCCGCCTCCCAGGGGGGCCCAGGGCAGCCCCGGCCCCGGAGGCCCTGCCTCTCCATGTGTCCTGGAGCCCCTGCTCTCAGCGGGGGTCTCCTGCCCATCACCGGCTTCTGGTCTTCGCACCCACTTTTCTGGAGGAAGGTGCAGGGGCATGACCACCTGTGGGCTGCGCTGCTGGGCCCCCCGGGCCAGGGCCCCGTCTCCCAGCTCCCCGTCCTAGGCTTATGTGGGGGCAGAAGTGTGACCCCACACAGCTCATATGTGGACGCCTAAGCCCCACGACCTCATGTGACTACATTTTGAGATAAGGTGTTAATGGGGTGATCAGGTCAAAGTGAGGTCACTGGGCTGGGTCCTGATCCAACGTGACCGGGGTCCCGGTGGGAGAGAGATGAGGACACAGACACGCAGAAGGATGGCCCTGAGAGGACACGGGAGGGCACGGTGTCCACCTGCCCGGGGGGGCCTCCCAGCACCCGCGACAGCTGAGCTGGGTCTCGCAGCCCCCGGGGGTATCGGTGCAGGTCACCGAATAACCCACTCGGCTGAACCGACGATCACAGAGCCGAGGTGTAGCTTCCGGCCCGGGGCTGTCCCCGCGTGAGAAGTGTTAGACGGGAGGAAAAAGCGAATCCCATGTAAATACACGCTTCACGCCTCGCCTTTATTAAATGAAGGGAAGACAAGAAAATGGCCGTCCCGGCAAATCCAAGACGCCTGGCAGCTGGGGTGCTGCTGAGCTGTCGGGTGGCCCTGCCTTCCCCCGGGCCTCTGAGAGAGGTGAGACCTGGTATCAGTGACCAGGACCCGCTTGGGCTTCAGAATGGCCTGGACCCAGATGCCCACCCTGTGGGCCGGGTCAGCTCCTGCAGAAACACGAACTCACACCGGAGCTCAGCGGCAGGAGACAGGCAGATCCTCCATCACGACGACGGCGGGCGCGCCGAAGCGCCACCGGCCACTCAGCAACCGCAGGAGGCGACTTTGCCCTTGGGGCGGGAGGGACCCTTGGGGGAGCCGGTGCTGCTGGCCTCCGGGCCAGGCTGCCCACGCCAGCTGGGCCACGGGAAGCCGAGTGGGTTGCGGGCAGAGCCAGAGACATGGCGGAGCAGAGGGGGCGGTCCCGGCTCCCTACACCCCTCGTCAGCTGGCCCAGAGCGGAGCTCGGACCCCCTCTGCAGGCTCAGCGCCCGTCACAGGAGCAGAGGCAGGAAAGAGAAGGACCCAAGACAGGGCTGGCAGGCAGGACACGGCCAGCCCTGAGCATCCTGACAGGGTGCGGCGCTGGTGTAGACGCGCGAAGGCTCCAGGTGACATATTTACCTGCGCCTCAGCCCCGACTCCGCCACCTCGTGCCTGTGCACAGCCGCCGGCAGCTTCTGCTCCGGGGGCTCCAGCTGCCTCCGGGGGGTCCCCTCGCCCGCGCCCGGGCTCCCGGTCCTCTCCTCCGGGCCCTCGCCGCCCCCGTCCGCCTCCTGGAACACCCAGCGGGTGTCGATCTTCATGTCCACGTTCATCACGTCAGAGCCGTCGCCGCCCGGGGCCCTGACCACGTAGCGGAAAGTCCTTTCAGTCCGCCCTCGGGCAGCCTCCATCCTGGATGCGGTGCTGCGGGGCGGGGGCCTGCGCTGGGCTCCCGGCAGATGGAGCTGGCTGCGGCCTCGGGCGCGCAGGGGAGGCCTTCCAGGAGGGCAGGGCGTGGATTATTGATGAGCGGGTCTCTGGCGTCATGCAATATGGATGAACGCGTCTCGTTTTACACACGCGGGGCCCTCCAGGGCGAGAGTCTCGAGAAAAGTCACGTGGACTGAAATGCCCAATAAGCCAACAGGGAGGCGTCGGCTCGGCGGGGACCTGGGGTCTCCCCACGGCAGTGGAATCCTGCGCCACGTCTGCGTGGGCTCTGCAGCCAGCGAGGACCTGGAGTCCCCGGGCAGAGGGCTGGGCAGCTGGTGCCGCGGGCATCACGCCAGCCTGGGTGGCCTCCAGACTGAGCCACCTCTCCCGCAGCCTGAGGGTGGGCACCCTCCCTCACTTCGTGGAGCAGGGGACAGAGGCCCCGGAGGTGGAGGGGCTTGTCCCGACCGCAGATGGGAGCTGGCATCAGGATTCACATCTGGGCGACACCAAGACCCCACCCGGCCCCGCCCCCCCTTGAGAATGTGTCCTGGGGGAGGGAGCCAGGCTGCAGGCATGAGGAAGAGGACAGACCCAGCTGGAGGAGGGGCGAGACCCTCAGGCCAGGAGCCTCCGGGCCAGCCCCAGGCGGTGGCAGGAGGGGGAGCAGAAGAGGGAGGGCCACTCCATCGCATTTGGGATCAGCCTTGAGCTTCAGGTCAAGGCCTTCGGGGTCTCTCTGAGGACAGTGCGGGGTTCCCTGGAGTATTTAGAGCCCCTGGCCAGGGGCTCCTTCGAGGATGGGCACGGTGGAGGCAGGGCCTCGGGGCGGGAGGGTCAGGGCTGGTGCAGTGTGACGCGGGGCAAAGGAAAACGAGAAACAAGAGGCTTCGTCCCTGTTAAAATTAATGGAAGAGACTCTCCCTCCCTTTTATTAGAGCTTTTACTCTCAAAAACTTGTCAGTTCTTTCTTCATCTCTGAAAGGCATGTCAACCCTTGCGAAATAAAGCTTTTGCCAGCGTCTAACCCAGGAATGTCTTTCACAAGAAACTGGGAATCACCCTCTCTGCAGTGTAAAACCCCAGGGGAGAGAGCCCCCACCGGCAGCTCCTGCAGACGGGCAGGAGCCGACTTCAGCGGGTGCTTGGCCCCCAGCTGCACAATCACTCCTGTCTTAGAGACCCAAGTTCCGTTTGCCTTTGTCTAACACAAACGAAAAACCAGGGAGGGTCACCCCAATGGCCAGGTGGATTTGGGGTGACCTATGTGCTCGAGGTTCCTGAGGATAATGACTCTGTCCCTGGCGGGGACCCTGGAAGCAACACCCGGACCCTTACAAGAAATGCTGGCTCCTCCTGGGGGCGTCAGGCTCCCAAAGTCGGGCGGCTCCAGCACCTGCCAGCGGGAGCCTCGTTCCTCCGCCTGCGCCTTCTCCTGGGGCCAAAGAGAAAGGCCCCGTGGCCGGCAGGGTCCCCTCGGCTCCCTCAGAGGTCTCAGCCATCTGCCTGCTGGTCTCCCCCAGCAGCCTGGAGTCTCGGGTGCCTGTAGTTATGGCCAAAAAAGACCTCTTGTGAGGTGTTGCCTGGGGACTCAGACCCCCATTTCACAGAAGAAGAGATGAAGATTCCGAGCTGCAGGTACTGTGCAGTGTCCACTGCAGGGAAGTGGCTGGGGTGGGCCCGGACCCAGGCGAGTCCAGCTTCAGAGCCGACGCCATTCCTGTCTTGTGGTCGGAGTGGACGAGCCAGGCAGACAGGACGGGGCGAGGGGCTCGAGGACCACAGCTCCACATGTCCCTGCGCTGGGGAGAGGGTGGACGCTCGGTGCAGCGGGACAGCCCAGAGACCTGGGTGCACCTCCCAGCCTCGTGAGCAGCCAGCAGAGCGGTGCTGCTTTTGTTTCCACAGCCCCAGAGGAGCAGGCATGCTCTTTCACACTCGCTCGAGCCCGGGTCTGCCCGCCCCCGCCCCAAGCGCTAGGAGCCCTGTTTCTTCCAGCAAAGACATCAGTCCATCATATTTGGTCACTGATGTTGGTGAGTCGGGCGAGCTGGTATAGCAATACTTTGGGCCTCAGAACAGTCACTTCTCAGCTGCCCCGCAGTGTCTGCTTAGAACCCCTCCTAGGGTTGGGGTGGGCATCCGTCCCCACTGACCAGGCTGTCCTATGCTGATGTCCATATCCTTTCCCATCCTGGGTTTGCCCATCAGAGAACTTTCAGCCCCTCCACCCCCCACTGATTCCCTTGGTGGCCTGAGTTTCAGCCATTTTTGTTTCTTCAAAGGTTTCCCTCACTAGAAAGCACAGGATTGCTCTCACCATCCAGCAACCACAGAGCGGTGAGTCTGCCCGTCGTTGGGGTCAACCCATCCTTGCCGCCAGCCAGTTCTTCCAACCTCGAAGCATCCGCTGCTTTCACTTGATCCACTGTGATTTTGGACATCTTCTAAAAGTTTGGAAGCAGGTGTCTTCTTCTGAAGAAGTTCCCCCAACTCTCACCCCAGAAAAAGAACAACAGCCTCTGAGAGTAACTTCTCTTCCCATGTTCCCCCTGGACCTGGTTCTCACAGCTAGGGTCCTGCCCTCCTCCTCAGCCGCCCAGCGCCAGCTGTCTCCTGGAGGCCCCTTCAGGGGCTGGTCTCCCAGGGCCAGGGTGGGTCCCTGTGGTTGGGGGACCTGGGCTCAGACCACAGCAGAGGGGGCCTCGTTCCCCCCAGCACTCCAGGGGTCATGCTCCCTCCCAGCATTTCTTCCTCAGCAGGTCCTTACACCTGAGGTCGGCCTTCTAGGGGACTGAGGCTCTAGCCCCTCGTTGGGGTTCTGCACTCTCTGGCAATCCAGCTGCATGTGGATCCAGAGGGCTTGCTGAGTAAGGCTTGACCGAGGGTTCAGACTACAGGGACAGTCGCGGGGACACTCTGGCTGCAGACGCCAGATGCCCAGGCACAGCTCATGAAGACAGATGTACAGAGTCTGTGTCCAGTGGGCACACGCTGCCCCAGAGCATGCAGGGTCTGAGCAGGGCCAGGCCTGTCCCCAGACAACAGGCCCCCATCACGCATCTTCTGGTAATTGCACTTAGTTTCCTGGTCTGCAGGTCTCTGCCCCTGGGGCTCTTGGAGGTGGCACAGTCAAGACTCAGATGTGGCCCCGGGCTTGACAAAACCCTATCATCCCTGTAGAGTGCCCACAGTTTGGCCAGTCAGGACCCAGCCATCGATGCCACAGGCCATCCCCGGAGCTGTCGCCCAGCACAGCTGAATCCTGGCGTCAATCCTTGGGCGTGGAGTAGCTTGTTTGGCTGTTGAATTTTGGTTTGTGTGGGGTTGGGGTGCTTTAGGGACTCAGTTTATTCCATGAGCTCTTTTTCTATCCTGTGAAGTCAAAAAAGAATACGAAATGACACAGGAACCAAGGGGTCAAATGGTTGGTGAAGTCCCAGCTTATCTGCCTCCCTGCTCCACTGCCTCCTGAACACCCCAGCTCAGCCCACTGAGGGGCCTCCCCCGCAATCAGGAACCAAAGACACTGGACTCCCTGGCCTGTCATCCAGTGCAGGGCCACTGTGCACGGACAGGCCCTGGTCCTCCTTTACTCACTGCACAAACACACTGCACCCTGGCTGGGCACGGCCCTGGGCTCAGGGACTTGGGCAGCGGTCAGGCCAGGGGTGGCCACGAGACACCAGAGCTCAGCTGGGGTCCAGGCTGCCAGTGGCACTGCAAGCATGCCCAGTGCTCATGGGCTCTCAGCCAGGGCTAGATTCAGGGGCAGAACTCCAGCTCTCGGAGTCAGGTGGCCCGGTCCCAAACTGGGCACTCATACCGGGGAGACTGCGTTGGACTTGGGTGCCGAGGCCAAACTCAGGGTAAGTCGTACAGAGCTCAATGCCCAGGTCAGGGCTATCTGGAGTCCCTGGGCCAGGCACTGGACCAGAACCAGGCCTGAGGGGTCAAGGGTGGGGAGGAGGGCAGGAGCTGGGGGCTCTTTTGTAGTTTCCTGGGCATTCTGTGTGCAGGCCACGGCTTGCTGTCACCCCCGGATCCTGCAGATGCGTGACCCCAGGAGCCCACTCTGGTCCAGACCCAACTGACCCACAGACAATGGTGATGCCAGAAACTAAAGCCAAAGCAGAAAGGACCTTTGGAAAAACACAAGCCCCCCTTCAGGAGGAAATGCAATTGGGGGCTGAGCAGGACCCCGCATCCTCGCTCCTGGCCTTCCTCCCAGGGCCGGGACGGGCCTGCGACACCTGGACCCCAGGCCCAGTGAGCCGGGGTGCTGTGCTGCCAATAACGAGGCCTCCTCCAGACAGGAGGGGCAGTTCTGGACAGAACTGGGGAGAATTCTCCTTTCTAGAAAATCACCCTTTTTCCCCACGAAACTACAAGGATACCAACCCGAGTTCTTGGCTCACGGAAGTCATCAAGGCCACAGAATGAATGCTAGTGAGAAAAACAAGAAAAGGAACAAAAACTATAAAATAAGGCCAAAAGAAAATGGAGGGGGGGAAAGAAAAGAAAAAAGGTGTGAGATATGCAGCACGGAGCTTGGTGGCAGCAGTTTACAAGAACAGCAACCCTGGGGCGGGGGCCGAGGCGAGGCAGGGAGGAGGGGGCTCCGCGGCCGACTTCAGCCCCAAGCTCGTCCACTCCGGGGGGCTGTCCCCACACACCGCCCAAACGCCAGCCAATTCACAGGGGCGTTTTCACCAGGGACCCGGACACTGTGGGGCTGAGGTTCGACCTTCCTATGGGACAGGGCCGGGCAGTGCCGACAGGGAAGGCCCCGCCGGCCGTGGGCCTGGGCACGCGTGTGCACGGCCATCGGGGAGAGCCCCTCCGGGTCACAAGCCCCAGGTCAGCTCGCAGCAGAACCCCAGCCCTGCGCCCCCCCGGCCTGGGCTCCCACTCCCAGACAGTCACTGCCTAAAACCCTCTGTGTCATCTGATAGGCTGCACGCACAAGAAATAAAGAGCGACAGGGAGAAGCATGACCGGAGGGGGAAGAACATTGCGGCCGCGTGAGCGCGGACTCCCGCCGGTGGCTTGCTCGGGGCTCGCTCTCTCAGAAGGATTTGCAGGGTTTTAGGTGGTCCTCAGGGGCTTTTGAAAACAATTCTTTCAGTTTTTCCAAAACAAGACAATATGATTATTGAAAAAAATCAGAATCCAAACAGCCTCTAACTTCTGAACAAGGTCTGGAATCACGCCAGGTGGGCTAGGAGGGACCTTGGCGATCTCGCGCTCCTCATTTTCTACCTGGGGACCGGAGACCGGGAGGGACGGGCCCAGAGCCCCCTGCAGAGGCGGCCAGCCACACGCCCCAGCCAGGGGTATCTGGGGCCTTCCCCAGGCCAGTGCTGGGCCAAGGGCGCATCTGGGGATGTATCCAGCCCTGCAGGCTAAGCAGATGCCGCCTGCACTGCGCCTGCCCCCCCGGGAGGCCGGCTGGGACAGGGGAGGGAGCTGCCCCAAGCAGTTGCTTTGAGAAAGAGTGAAAAAGAACCAAAAGGGGACCCCGACATTTCCTGACACTGATTTTTCCTCCCGCGAAGGACAGACAGAGTGCAGCCAGCTCTGTTTCACGCACGCCTGTCGGGCCTGACTTGTTCCACTCAGCAGGAAGAGCTGGAGTGTGTTTTCAGGCCTTTTCCTGTCATCTCTTCCTCTGTGACCCAGTATTCCGACAAACTCCTAAAGCTGCCGGGGCGGTGTAGGGGGGAGGTCGGGGACCCACAGCATCTGGGCCTGGGGCTCGGGGTCTCCCCTCCTCCATCTAGAGGTGTCCTTACACCCACCCTAGGGATCTAGAGGTGTCCTTACACCCACCCTAGGGATCTAGAGGTGTCCTTACACCCACCCTAGGGGATGGGTGCGGATGAGGACACCCAGGCTGGACAGGAGGGGCAGACACCCCAGCATCTCAGGTTGGGGACAACAGGAGGGCGGCATAGGTATAACTGTCTGCCAAGCCAGGTTATCCCAGGGAACCGGGACAACCAGAACAGCCAAGCCTGGCTCCCTTGGGTCTTCAAAATAGCCTGGGAAGGGGAGGTGGGAGAACGTGGGCCTGAAGCCCCTCCAGGGCTTCCAGGGAGCTGGCAGGAGCCCCCTTCTTCCCTCTGGCGACTTGGGGACGTCGGCCACTTTGTCCCTCCCAAGATTCTCCTCCAACAGCTGAAGCCCAGAAAGTCCCTCTCCCTCTTCTCCGTGGGTGATCACACCCGTCCTGCAGGGTTCAGACTCCCCCCGCAGCACGTGGCCCCACTGGCCGGGCAGCACCAGCCCTGTAACCAGCGAGCCTGCCCCGACACAGCGCCGTGTCTCGTGTGCTCCTCCACATTCCATGCCGCCCCATTCCATGGGCAGAACGACCCTGCAGAGGCGATGGGAGAAGCTGACCCATGTCCTCCAGGAGCTCATGGCCACCGGGGGCCAAGCAGGAAGTGGTCAGTGCCGTGACAAAGGACCACAGGCTTGCTTGTCTACCCTGATCACTGCCTGGTGCAGGCGGGGGCCGTGTCTGCAGACCCCGACCTTCCGTGGGGTCATGGAGCCGCGTCTGGGTGGGTCTCCGGCTGCCTCCTCGCTTGTAACATGCAAATAACTGTCCGTGTCAGGAAGTTTCCAGCTTCAACACCTGACCCTTGGGGCCTAGTGTGCCCTGGCCGTCACTGGGGGGAGGGCACTTCCAGGGACACGCAGTGGCTTTGCCACAGGGAGTCGTTTAAGATGGATGAGGCCATGGGAGGGACAGCCAGAGTCCCCGCCGCCAGTGGACATCCCAGCCCGGTCACCTTTTCATCTGTCTGCTCATAAAAGAGAGGGCCACTTGCCTGCCTCGTGGGGCGGAGTCAAGAGCAAAAGATCTTTTGTGAAAAACAGGAGCCCCCCCCCCGCCCCGCCTCTTGCCTGACACACATGCGGAGCAGCCCCCGGACTGTGCTTCCGTCTTCCTGCTGAAAAGCACCTAATGGAGCTACTTACATTTTTTGAATGTTCTCGTTCTGGGGAGGGCAGAAGGGGCCGAGGAGGGAGGACTCGAGCAGCTCTTCCCTGGGCATGACGAAACTGGCAGCAGGGGAAAAGCCCCCAAGCTAAGGGGCAGACCAGAAACTCGGGGTGCCAAGCCCGACTACCCACCTTCTCCTCCAGCTCCTTGAGGTGCCGCTTCTGGATCTCCAGCTTATCCTCCAGCTCTCGGATTCTCTGAAACACACGAAACTCCATGTCAGGAAACACAAGTTTCCAGCTTCAACGCTGCTTCCTCGTCTCAGATCCCGGAGCGGCCCACGAGCACTGAAATGCACAAACACCCCCTGGGCGACCCACAGCCGGTGCCTCCTCTACCCACCCCGGGGTCCCCGGGCCCCAAGATGCCACTGCAGCCTCCACCACTGAACACTGGCTTTGCTGTTCTGGAAACGCCTGGACAGAGCCACACAGCGTGTGCTCTTGAAAACAGATTGCAAAACCCCACCAGGCATGGAGGCACCTTGGGCGTCAAGAGAAATGGGCAGGTGCAGGGCAGGGTGCTGCTTTATGTGGGTGCTCGGGGAAGGCGGCGCTTGAGCACAGAGGTGAGGAGGGTGGAGGACGGAGAGGCAGATCCTGCCCAGACCTACAGGGTTTGTCGGTCTTGACTCTGAGACAGGCCACGGCTGCTGGGGAAGAGGGGTCGAGCGGGCCCTGGCGGGCTGTATCCACCTAGCGGGGCAGGGGGCTCTTCCACTTAAATGCATCATCCAGAAGCAGCGGGGCCACTGCACCCCCATCGCTGGGCTCACCCTGCTGTGGCAGGGGGGTGTCCACGCAAGATGCACGAGCTGGCCTCCAAGACGCTGGCCTCATACCAGCCCTCCAGCCAACGTGCCCGGGACCCCAGGCACCATCAGAGGGATCAGGGCGCTGCAGGGACCAGGGATTGGAGGAGCGGGGGAGGGCGTTGAGTGACACCCCAGTGCCAAGCCCCACTCCCTCATCTGCTGGGCCTGCTGCAGTAGCTATATGTGCCCCCTTACCTGTGCCCCTCACCTGCTCCCCCTCACCTGCACCCCCTCACCTGCGCCCCCTCACCTGCTGGGCCTGCTGCAGCAGCTCCATGCGCTCTCGCAGGACCTGGCTGTCGAACTCCCGGCTCTGCCGCAGGATCTGCCTGCGCACCTTCTCCACGGCCGCCTGCAGGTCCTCCCGCTGGCCCTCGCTCAGCACCTCGCCGGCCCTCCGCCCCGGCTCCTGCTGCAGCGCGTTGTACAGCGTGGCCTCCAGCTCCTGGATTTTCTGAGCAGCCCAAGTCAGACAGTGGAAGCTCTCAAAGGGGGGACGGTAACCGCCAGGGCATTGCCCGGAGGACAGCAGAGGGCAGGTCTCGGGCGGGGCGGGGCGGGGGCCGAGGAGACGGCCCCCCTCAACCCTGCTGTACGCGTCTGAGGACACGGGTTACTCCGTTCAGTTCCTCAAACACGCCCTAACAGCGTGTGCCCAGAAATTAGCACCGAGAGCGGGTGCCCCCCTCGCCTGGGCTCGGGGCAGACCTCCGCCTCCTGCCCCCACCGTGGCCTCAGAGCCTGGACATGGGCGCCAAGGTCCGGGAGGTGGACAGCTGTCCCAGCCGCACCGGCAGCCTGCGCGCCGGCTGCCCGCTCTCCTCCCCGACTCTCGTGGCAGCGGGGCCGGAGGCACCGACTCTGCATTTCCTACGGGCAAACCCCAGTTTGTAAAATGATTTTGAGATGAACATCTGTGGGGACCCGGTCCGGGACGCTGCTTCATCTGGCGAGGGGGCCGCTGGCTCATCTCTGCCGTGGCCGCGCCTGAAACGCCTGTTACCTCAGGTCCCAGCCCCACCCAGGGGGACCCCCTCTCAGGAGCAGCGGACCCAGCCTGCGCCGTACGAACTAAACTTGGTGCCGTTCCCTTCATCTCCAGGAAGCCCAGAGCCCGGGCTGGCGCGCGCACGTGGCATGGCCTTAGGACGCGCCTCTGTTGCTCTGACCACCGGCCTCGCTCATGGCTTTCCCGCCCGTGCTCCTTAGTGACCGGGCCCTGTTCCCTGTTGCAGGGAACTCTGTGGTGGCGGTGGGGGGTGAAGCGTAAATAAACTCTTAAGCGTAAACAAACATGTGGGAAAGACAGTTCCTTTTCAGCATCTCAAATGATGCCTCGACTAGAAAGAACCAACGTGAGGACACCAGCAAGGCTGCAGCAGAGGGTGGGGGTAAAACTGGCCTCAGGCCCGATGTGCACAAAGAAAAGCAAAAGGAACTGTCAGCTTTCTCTTGGAAGCTGGTATTTACTGAGACCCAGTTATCTGACTGGGCTGAGCAAACGGGCAAACAACCTTCGCTAACTCCCAGGCGGCTGGAGACTGAGGGGGCACCCAGAGGCGGGGCCCACCCGCAGAAACCCCAAACTCCAGTATCTGCAGAAAAGCCTCTTCTTCCTTCCTCATGTGTGAACTGCCTGGCCCGCCAAGAAACTTCAGCCACATTTGAAGCTTCTCTGCCCCCTACTCACCTTTCAGCCCATCAAATTTAACTCTTTTGTTCTCAGCCCTGGTCCCCCAAACTTATATAACCCAATTTCCTTTCTTAATTGGGGACATAGATTTAAATTTCCCTCCTTGCCAATAAATTCACAAAGAAGCCTGATTTTTCAAGTACTTTGATCTGATCTGCATATGTCAGGTAGATTTTCTGCTCGGTCACAGAAAATCGTGATGAACTTGGAAAAAGCAACAATATACAGCACAGGTGGAGATGGCATTTTGGGGGCTCCCTCCCAGCATAGCAAGGACCCCAAGTGCAGTGTCAGCCCCAAAGGAAAAGGCAGCCTCTGTGTTGAGTCTGAAAAAGTAGTGTCCAACCCACTTCTGGTCCTACCAGGTAAGCCTGGTCGAGGGCTTGCTTCCGGTAGTCCAGCTCCTCCTCCAGGTAGCCCTTCTGCCGGCTGAACAGGTCCTGAAAAAGAGGAGGCACCAACAAGGACCAAGATTAGTCCAAGAAGCAACCTACCCCCTTTGCTAGAGTCAGTCCCCCCGAGTCGGGGATGTTCAGGCGAGAAGGGCCAGGTGTGGGCTGTCTGCCCTGCGTGAACCTCTAGCAGAAGACTCCCAGGCCCAAACACCTTGATCAAACTGGTCCTGAATCCCTTCCTCCCGGGTGCCTGACTGCAATGGAAGGACACCCCTCCAACCTGGTTCCCAAGGCCTAGATCATGGGAATCTTTCTTAAGTCCTCTTGCCTCACCCTGAGGCTCCCCAGAGACCAACTCAATAGTTGTCCGACCGGGCTCTTCTCCCCCATTGGGTGTCACTTACTTCCCCATTGGTCTCGCTGCTGCCCCACCCCTACCCCACCCTCCAGGCAGGCCCTGCAAGCAGGACCTCTCTGCAAATCCTTTCTGACTCTTGACTTGAGGTTTCAGTTTAGAGCTCATCAAACGCAGCCACTTGATGGAGAAGCAGAGCCAGGGAGGCCCTGTGTGCGGCCCGGACGCCCCAGTTCACAGAGGCAGGGCTCCCGCCAGGCCTTGCAATTCCTCTCTTGCTCTTTGCACGCGCCCCACTGCCCGGGCCTCGTGCTGTTCCTCTGCCTTCCGCCTTCACCTCAGCTCAGCTTGGAAACACACGCTGGTCTCTGAAGCCTCATGAGCCTCGTCCCTGGGAACCATCTCTGACTTCTGGGTGGGCAAGATGTCTCCCCCGTTTGCCCAGAGCTCCAGGGGCCGCACCACCGTTTATCAGGTACCGGGGGCACAAACAGCCTGTTTCTAATGGACCCCACCCTCCCAGCCAGTGAGCCAGAGATGGAGCTCCCAGATTGTCAAAGAGGGAACGAGGGTCTTTCCCAAGCGCAGTGGCCAGTAAGGGGGGCAGGGCCGCCTGCCCCGTCTGCCTCTCCGGAGCCCCTCGGCCAAGAGCCTCCGAAAGCCGGCACCGCAGCCAGATGTCGGCTCCTGATCACATGCCCCCTCCCCACCCCGGTCTGAAGCTCCACTCCAAGGGTCCCGCTTAGTCCTGTCTGAACCCACCCTGGCCTGGCACTGAGAACACAGAGGCCCCGAAACATGTTAAACGCCTGAGTGGATCATAGACTGGTGGGCGGGCGGGAGCATCGCAGAACAGCCACGTCCTGAGACAGACACACGGGCAGATGCGCGCCCAGCCAGCCAGGACGCCAGTCGTCCCATCCCCCCGGGGGTCTTACCTTCTCCTTCTCCAGGTCCAGCATCTTCTGGGTCAGCGCCGCCTCAGTGCCCTCGATTTGCTTCAGCCACTGCAAGACAGCAGGGGCAGGAGGAGGCCCAGTGAGGGTGGCACCCGCGTGCTGTGCCAAAGCCGAGCGTGCCGCCTCCTGGTGAACAAGGCTGCCTGTCCCGGGGGGCCCTGTCACGTTGACATGGCATGGCATGCACAGATGTTCGACAGGGGTCCACCAGGTCACGGACGTACATGTGTGCTCATGTGCATGGAGGAGGAGGGCAAGCGTGTGCCCAGGGCACCGGCATGGACCACGGCGCACCATGGGGCCCTGACTCAGAGCAGGAGGCTGTGTCGGGGGCTCACCAGCTGGGCAGGTGGTGCTGCAACCTCCCTGCTGTGCTGGAAGCTTCACACCTGGAGCCTCATCTACCCTCTCAAGACACCCCATGGAGTAGGCAGCCTCACCCCACTTTGCAGGGGAAGACGCAGAGGCCAAGCCACTTGTCCAAGGTCACACAGGTAGGGAGTTTTGAACTGCACCCCTGCAGCTGCTCAGGGTGTCTGAGCGGGCAGCCAGGTGCGCTGTTGGGTACAGGCCTGAAGGGAGGTCCAGCTGTGCAGGGTGGAGGGTGTGGAAGCCCCTCAGGGCTGAGGCCTGGCTGTGAGGGTGTTGCAAGCAGGGGGGCGCACACCTGGGGCGGGCAGGTGAGGCTGGGAGATGGGCCTGTTCCAGGTCTGAGCAAGTGGCAGGTGGGGCGCTGTTTTACTGGGGGCACAGGAGTACAGCAGCCGCCTAAGAGACAGCAGGAGGGTGAGGAGGCCTGGGCACTGGCAGGGGGCCTGGCTTCACAACCAGCTGAGCGCCTGTCTCCCCCTCACAGCTGCCCCCCTGCCATCCCCGCCTGTGGGCCACTGCCCTTCCTGACGATGCCCCAGAACCCCTGAGCTGCCACGCACCCATTTTCCTCCACTGACGGCAGCTCTTCACCCTCACCCACCACTCCTTGGCCTCCCTTCTCGCTCCAAGTCCCCTCTCTCTAACCTCCCCACTCCCGTCTCTACTCTCTTGCTGTCACCCGGGTTTCCTGACCCCTGACCCCGGGCATGGCTCACTTCAGGGCCCCAGGCAGGGCTCTCAGCCCCTCGTTCTCCCTGCACTGGGGAAAAGTCCCGTCTCACCTGAACCAGAAAGCTGGGAGCGGCTCCTGGCTGCGCCTGCCCTTCACCTCCCAGGTGATGGTTCCTGCCATTTCTCACTCCCACCCTGAACGTACCCAGGAACCTCCAGGCTCATGTCTAGCCCAAATCCCTTTCTGTGCTCCAGGCAACATGTTCTCTCAACTACACACTCATGGGTGGCCCTCCTTGCTCCCAGGCTGCCCCACAGCCCACCTCTGGACAATGCTGGCAGACAAGACAAGTCTTCCTGCACCACAGGGCCTTTGCACACGCTGTGCTGCAAATATCCAGCCTCTACCCCAGCCTTTAGGAGCTCACACCTACTCAACCTTCAGCCCAAGTAAGCCTTTGCCTCCTCCAGGAAGCCTGCCGGCTTCCTGAGTCCACGGGACCAGGTGCTCTCTCTAGGTGCCCAGGCCACCAGCGGATACCTGTCTCAGCACTCACCTGAAGATTGCTGCTGTCTGCTTTGCTCCCCCACTAGCCTCCTGGGCGGGAACCACATCAGCCTGGTTCTGTTAAATGTCCTCACCCGGCACAGGGCCTGGCCGCAAGCGGGCGACTGGGGGAAGCACTTGCTGCACACAGGCGGGCGCGAGGGCGTGGCGGCCCAGCGGGTGCGCTGGCTCCAGGGGAACGCGGCCGATGACGCCACAGTCCCGAGGCCGCCCCACCAGAGGCCTCAGCGTTAGCTCGGCCCACGACGGGGGCCAGGGCCACAGCAGAGGCCTGCAGAGCCCCAACGAGGCTTCGTGAGGGGGGCCAGGCCGGTCTTGGGCACAGGTGAGCATCTTTTCACGGTGATGAGAAAGACCTCACCGTCCACACCCACACCGCGCGCCACACAGTGAATACAGGAAGGTGGGAAATCCAGGCTTGAATTGTTGTGACAAGCCGCTCTCAGGCCAGTTTACCCCGCGGTGTGGGGTTTCTATGGTTACAGAGAGAGCTTCGCCATGCTTATGAGGACACCTGGACAAGCCCCTTCAGCCACTGGGCGGGCACAGCGGGACAGCAACGCTGGCACAGTCCCTTGGGCGTGAGGCTGCAAATTTCACATCCTCAAGTCAGTCAGGCATCTGCTAGGGCTCCCTGGGACAGGGATTGGCCGGGAGGGAGGGGGAGGGACTCCCCTCAGGGTGAGGAGCTAGTCCCGGGGGGCGGGGAGACGCGGCCATGTGCCCCCCTCGGCAGCAGTTGTCTTCCCAGAGATGCAGGACCCTGATCCCGGGGTGGGGGTGGGGGCGTGGGGCTGGTCCCCTCGAGACCCAACTCTCCTTCCAAGAGGGCCCAAGGCCTGGCTCCAGCCAACGACAGAAGCTAGTGTGGTGCCTCAGGCCAGGCCGCACTGCCCGGACCACTGTTAGCAGCAGGGACACGGTCCTGACCTGACGCAGAAGGGGGCCTCAGGACCACTGTAAGGCCCCCACGTCTGTGTCCAAGCACCCCAGGGCACGCGCGGCGGGTGTGTGGCTGGCCCTGACCTGGGATACTGCTGGCCAGAGGTGGGGCTGGCGGGGCCGGGGAGGGGCAGCTTACACCTGAGCAGCCAGGTGGGGCGGGAGGAGGCGGGCACCTGGGGCAGACACTACGTGCAGCGGACACCCAGGACACCATGGAACGTTCCAGATCGGAGGCTACTGCACTCACAGCTAAGCCAGGCCTGGGCCTCTAAGCAGGGTCTCCGTTGGCCTCAGTTTGGTCGGATGCTAGCACTGAGTGACAGTTTAAAAAAGGAGGTGCATTGGGGCCTGATGGAGCACTCTTAAGGTGCTGGTCCTGCCACCAGCTCTTCTCAGGCATTGTCACCTCTAGGGTGACAACCTTATCCCTGTTTTCCTGGCACTGTCCCCAGTTTGAGCTTAAACCCCCAGGTCCTGGGCTGTTGGTCGCACCACCTATCTTGATGGCGCTCTTGGTCCACGGGGGGACATGCCACAGCCCCCCAACACCTGAGCTGTATTCACGGGCTCATGCCTGAGAGAATGAGAACATGCTGGTCTAGAGACCCCAAGGAATGTCCTGGACGGACATCCCCACACTGGCACAGCTAGGGCTCTGCCCCCTCCTGGTGGGGTTTGGGGGAGCTGGCAGGCCAGGGCTCTGGCACAGCTCTCAGCATTTGGTGCACAAGCAGACGCCAAGATGACTGGCTTGGGGGGACCCTGGGGTCAGCAGCAGATAGGCAGCAGCCAGCACAGGGCTGGGGCGGGGCGGGGCGCAGATGTAGAGTGGGCCGGCAGACCCCACTTCCTCCACGGAGCCAGGGAGCCGCACGCAAGCCTCAGGCAGTGTGTGGGAGGACACGGGGCCGCAAGGGGCCGGGGCAGGAGGAGCCTGTGTGCCTGGCAGGCCGGCCACTGGGGAGTTGGGGGCGTCCCGGGAGGGGCTGGGGGGTGGGCTCCAGGCACTGGCTGCTCTCAGCGTGGCCACGGGCTTCCAGGGTACTCTGGGGGGGGAAAGGCGCGTGTCCTGGAGGGAGTCCTGGCACTGGCCCCTCGGGGAACGCAGCCCTCAGTCCTGGGGCTCAGGTCGACCCTACAAGGCGACCCTTTCAAGGCGACCTACAGCGACCCTGAAGTGGGTGGGCGGGGGCTGGGAGTCAAGCAGGAGGGATCCCCGAGGGCACCGGCGGGTCTGGCAGCCCCACACCCCCCAGGGCGTGCTTGGCGAGGGTGAGTATTGGGTAAACCAAGTCGCTGTTTCCCCTCCACACTCCACGTGGCGCCCCGCTGCACTGCAATGGGAGACCTGCCGCCCAGGCCAGGGCTTGCTGGGGAAGGGGCCACTCCCGGCTGCGGGCCAGGCGCCTGGCACGATCAGCAGCAGCACCCCAGCCGCCGGGGGTGAGTGAGCTGGGTCGCAGCCCCAGCCAGGTCAAGTGACTTGGGAAGCAATTTCCCACCTGTGTGACCTCAGGCAGGGCTTCGTTACCAATACTCGGTGCCTCTTACCCGCCGGGGTGGGGGGGGGGGGAAGACAGGAGCCTGGGAAAGAATTTCTATTTTAAGTGTCCTTCTAGGATGCTGGAGGATGCGGGCTCTAATGATTAGCATGTTAACATGGCATTTCAGAGTGGAACTGATGAGCTTTGAAAGGAAGAGCTGCGCAGACCAGGCCATCACAGCTTGTGCACGTCTAAAATACCCTCATGTAAAAGGCAAGCAAACCAGGAATGTATGTTCAACCCATATGGCCAAAGTTAGCATCTCTCATAGGGAAAGCACGCAGGGAAACCCGGAAGGACAACCACGGTGACACATCGAATGGGCGGAGGTGTGAATGAATGAAGGACAAACCAAGCCGATGGAAACTTGTCAAGAGAAATGTAATTACAGTTCACGGAGCGACACAGAGACACACACAGACACAGCGTCCGGCGCGCAGGCGCGTGGTGGGTCAGGCGCTGTTTGCGGGCTGAGCAGGAAACCAGCAAGGTGGCAACTCTCCAGGTGGAAGAATTGGTACCACTTTTCTGGAAACCGTTCTGACATGCTCAAACTCTTTCATACGTTCTTACCCATCAGCCTAGGGTTGCGCTCTCTGGAAATGTTTCAAAATACAGGTAGAAACACAGGCGCGAGGTGTCCACAGCTGCCTGGCTGTGATGGGGCGGGAGGTGGAGACGCCCTCGGCATCCCCCGCGGCGGGACGGTTAAGTGACGTGGGACGGAAGGGCGGTGGGAAACCCGGGGCCTCGAAATGACTGGGGTCGGGGCGTTAAGAAGCAGGATAAGAACCAGAGTCGAGAACGATGGCCTCTAAGTTAAAAAATAAAAAAGCACAGAAAACGGCCGAGAGGAGCGGCACCAAAGCCAGGCGTTTCCCCGCGCGGCCTGGCCTCCGAGGCCTCAGGCCCGCGGCGCCGGACGAGGCGTGCACGTGCGCATGCAGACGCAGACTGCCGGGGCCATGCTCCCGCCAAGCCAGACATCAATGTACAGTATCTTGTATGGTGCTGGGCGTGGACAGGGTGCAGGACGGACACCGCCGGGCTCTACCTTTTCGCACAGGGCAAGCACAGTTCCGGCTTGGATTATTGCAACCTGCTCTTCATTTCTCAAATTCTAAAACACAAAAATGGGCATTGGACACCGGACCCCACACCCGCGTGCAGACAGTCAGTGCGAGACGGCTGGCACGCCCCTCCGGGCGGCACCGGGTCACCCCACTAAGATGCCAGCGTCCACAGGTGGACGGATCTGGGCTCTGGCCTGTGCGGGGCGTGAGCTAGAGAGTGAGCCGACTCCAAGGAGGGCCTTGTCCCAGCCAGCCTCGTGGGGAGGCAAAGGTCCCATCTGGTTTCAGAAATCCCGAGTGATCACACTTTCTTTTGGGGTGTTTGTTTTTACACTGGCCCCATCACTCACAGGTTCGCAGCATGACCTAGCTTCAGAACCCCACTTCTGACACATGGGGCCCCACCCCACCCCCCAGGAACACGGCCATACAAAAGCCTTACATTGGACTTAGTAGCTCTCTTAAATTAGGAATAAATGAAAACACAACAAACAAAGCCACACAGTACGCCCGGACCAAAACGAGAACACGGAGCCAGACACTGGCCGCTCATAGTTACCCCGTTATCGCCAAGGATATCTAATCTCTTCATAAGGTCAGAAATATTCACATCCTGGAAGAGATTGCCAACGTTCATTGTCGTGTCAGTTACAAAAGCATCCAGACACTCTCTACAGCCACAGCCTCGCGCCTCGGCCAGACTCCGAGCCTGGCCCTGTCCTAGGACTTACAGCGGGCGGCTTTCCTCTCGGGTCCGGGAGGAGGGGCAGGAGCGGGGAGCTGCCGCTGCGTTGCTGAGCTTCACACCAGCACGAAGGCTGCTTTCTAGAAAGGCCCGTGTCGCCATGTGGGTCAGGAGCCCCCGGTGCCCACAGGGCCTGGCAGGACCCGCACGCAGCACACACTGCTGTTAGCAAAGGGTATGGATGGACGCCCTCTCCACGTGCCAGGCACGGTGCTGGGTGCCCCTGCTCATGGCACCTCCGGGCGGGCACTGCCGCCAGAGCCCAGAGGAGAGGGGACGCGGCTCCCAGCAGTGACAGGCCCAGCGGGGAGTGGTGCAGCGGCCTCCCAGGTCTCTGCTCTTTAAGATGGGCCAAACTAGTGCCACGCTTGGTGGCTAGGACCCCTAAGAGGTGGCGGAGGGCTAGGAGACCTGGCTACGGCGGGCTCTCTCCCCTGCACGGGACCGCGCTCCCCCTTCTGCCAGCCGGACGGGCGGCCGTGGCTGTCGACTAGCGGAGGCCCCACGCACGCTACCTTAACTCCTTCCTGGTGACAGAACAGCTGGAGCGCGCTGCTGGTGTTCTCGGGGAAGGTGCTGATTTGGAGGTTAAATGCAGGCGACCTCCGCTCTCTCTCCTGGGGAAAAGATTTGGTTTAAAAACAGAACTTTATTGGATTATTTACCACTTGCCATTTTCCCATGTTACTCAGCAAAAACCAAAGGGTTCCAGTTGGCAAACGTGTTATGAAAAAGGGGCATTGGGCCTACAGTCTCCACAGGGCTGGCAGCCCTCAACCACAGCCACTCCCTGGACGCCCGTCGAGGCTCACCTAGTCAGCTAGGAGGAAAGGGTTAGCAGCACGCACAGAGCCCGCTAGGAGGCGAAGTCACCGCTTCCCAAATCAGCCACAGAACAAGGGCGGGGTGCCTGTGGCTGGCAGAGCCACCCAGGCCTCACCCGTGGCCTAGCGCCCACCCTGGCCGGCACCCTCACCTCACCCCATTCCCATGCCAGCCCACATGGCGTGGAGGCTCAGGGAGGCCAAGATCGGGATCCCTTCCTTTCCTGATGACCTGACTGCACTCACTTTTGGGGTGTTTTTTTGTTTTTGAACAGCGTGAGCACCCACGGCCTTATCTCCCTGCCTCCGATCTAGCCAACCTCAGCCGCGAAATCAGGGGGGCAAACCCTGCCCCAGAAGAGCTGCTGGTCATCGCCTGTGAAGGGACAGGCTCCCGCCGGACCAGAGAAGCCCAGGGCCAGGCGGGCCAGGCAGAGCAGAGCTGGCTCTGCCTCAAAGCCTCGGGCCACGGACAGGCCAGTGATGGAGGCCAGCAAAGAGGGCCTTTTCAAACCACATCCTGAGATCAAGCTGTTTCAATTTTCTCAAAATTACAGGCGCATCAACAAGCCCACCTTGGGCCACGCCCGCAGCTCGCCGGGCACTGGTGGGCTCTTAAGGAACAGAACCACGGTGGGCTCCGGCGCAGCGGGCAGGGCCCAGGCCTGGGCTCTGGAAGTGAAAGGAGAGAGCAAGGGCGTGGGCATGAACTAATTTCCACCCGGCCCCAGCTGGCTAGCCTGGCTGGAAACGGGTTAGAGAAACACCTGGCGTCCCTCATTAGCCTGCAAGGACAAGGGCCGCGCCAGGTCTGAGGACGCCTTACGCGGTGCTCGTGCCAGCGGCGTCTCCAGAGAAAAGGCGACACAGAAAGCTGCTTCGTAGCAGCAGGAACCAGAAGCTGGCTCTAAGGGCTCCGAAGGAAGGTGGAGGCACTTAAAGAACATTCTGGCAAAGTGAGCAAGGCCTGTGGAACCCTCATGAAAAAGACACTTGAGCCCCTGCAATTCCGCTGCATGGGTGAAACTGGGTTCACGTCAAGCCAGGGCAGAGCAGCACAGAGCGCACTGGGGTCTGAGGCCCAGGCCGGTCCACGCTGCATGAGCAGGGCAGGTGGAGGTGGCAGGTCTAGTGCGAGCAGGGCCTGAACTGAAGCAGGAGGAGCAAAGAAAATCAGAGGCTCACGGATGCCACGAAGGCACTCATTTTTAGGGCACATGCAAGGGGTCAGCTGTGGGGGAGCAGGGCTCGGTCACAGAAGGGCTTAGGGAGTCCCACACAGGTGACGTTGAAGGTGTGGATGATTTTTAAACGGGAAACAACAAGCCAAAGTATCATGAAGTGACTCGGCGGGAAGACCACAGGCAACACCTGGGGCGGGTCTGCTAGGAGCAAGGAGACCCCCAGAGTCCTGGTCTGGTCCAACTGCACAAGACGCCCTGGGGGGCTCAGAACAGGGGCTCTGCAGAGCCACAGTCAGCCTCCTCCCTCCATGCAAAGTCAGAGTTTGAAGTTGCAGCTTGAGTGACAAGGCCACTGTCCTAATCCAATCGCAGGCGGGGCTGCCCGAATCTACGTGCACCGGATGAAAGGTTGGGAGCCCTGGAACTAGCTTCTTAGCCACCTATGCAAATCCCTCCTCTCCCCTGTCTTTACTTACCTTGTGTTTACCTGGGCAAAGAGAAAATGAGCGACACCAGCAGTCAACACACTATAGAGTCAGTTACGGGCTGGGTCAGACCCTGCTCTTTCAAAAGTGAGATTCACTGCATGCAAGGTCACGTAAAAAGGTGTGTTATTAATTGCTTCTGTCCAGGTTGCAGAAGGCATACCAGGTGACTATGCATGCAGGAAAGAAGTAGTTATGGAAATGAAACACAAATCAAAAAGGCAAACTATTGCAAAAACAAATTATTTTATTAAGTGCAAAACAAGCCGTAGGCAATAAATATATTAGCTCTGGTACAGGTCCAAAGACTTCGGTGAGCATTCTCTCCAGAACATATTAAGGCAGTGAAATTATTCTGAACATACAGATTTAAAAAAAGAAAAAAAGAAACCACTCTAACACGTCCCCTTGACACATGCTTGCAAACAGGGGCTTCACATGAATTTCAGTTTGGGCTCAAAGAGAATGTCTGCTCCGTTTGAGAGTTTACAACAGATAGAGTCTCTTACTTCCAGCTCTAGCACTCGGAATTCTAACAGCTCGTTCTGATCCTTGGCGTCTTGCATTTCATTCTTCAGCTGGTTCTCTTCCATTTCCAGCCTGTAAATCTAGAGCAAAAATACCTGGGGATTAATGGCGGGGGGGGGGCCGCTCCGTCTCCCCCAGAGACGGTCTCTGATGGGACCCCCTCCCTGCAGCCCACGGACTGGCCGGCCGCTGGGGTGGGGAGGAGGGCCAGGCCCTGGGGCAGGTGTGCAGGATACTGCAGACACCCTGCCCACACAGGGGGCCTGGCCCAGAGCAGGGGCTCCTTATACATGCATGCTGAGTAAATGATGGGGAAACTGAGGCATGGAGCCATTCAGTCCCTTCCCTGAGGTCAATGGGGAGGAAGCAAAGCACAATTCAGTGCTTCTGACCCCCAAGCCTGCCGGGGTTCCTGCCAATGCGGCCCTCCACAGATCACCAGCACTGAGGAGGAATTCAGCCTCCCCCAAACTCCCCAGCGGGCTCCCCAAGAACCTCGAGGGGGACCTTCTCTGGGAAACCACCTGCAAAGGCAGGTGTCTCGGCCAGACCGCTGGGCCGGGCAACACTTGCTGCTCAGGAGCCAGTCCCCATCCGAGGAGGAAACAGCAGCCCCACTGGGTGGTGGGGCAGGCACCCCGAGACCACTGAGATGTGCACCGGGGGCAGGGGGCTGTGACGCACTGCCACCGCCTCCTCCCTCCCTGTGGCAGCACAGCAGAGAGAGGCTCTCCACTGGGGCGGGGCTGCCCCACCTCCGCCGACATTTGGAAAGAGGACAGCATTTCCCTGGCTCCCAGGGTGCAGCCTGCAGGCCAAGGACCTGGAAGCCTGTCCCGGCACTCAAGGCGTGTGGCATGAGCCCCATGTGCAGGACACAGGACACGCCCTGCTCAGAGCAGAGCTGGGGGCCGGGCCAGGTCTCGGAGGAGAGCAGTGTGGGGCTCTGCAGCTAGCAGGTGCCGACGGGAAAACTCACAGGCAGGTGGGTGGCCGGGGGTGGGGGCGGAGGGGGAGTGACCGCCAGTGGGCACGAGGGACCTGTGCCAGGCAGAGAAACTTCTAATGCTGCACAGTGGCAACAGCCGCCCAAACTTGGTAAATTTCCCACCAAAAAAAAAAATCACTGAATCACTGTATGCACTCAAGGAAGAAGAAGCTAAAATGGTTCTATTCCCACACAGACCTCCTGAGAGAGTGCTGAAAAGTTCCATGAGCAGGCGGGGGAGCAGGAGGGGAGACAGAGGCTTGGCTCTGCCAGCGCCACGCACTGCACCCTGCTGCACCCTCGCGCCCCGTGGGAGGGGGCTGGAGGCCGGGCCCTCGCCTCACCCGTGTGCGCTCGAGCCGCCAGGGCTGGGCCGGGGCCAGAAGAGGCGCAGGGAGAGACGGTGTGGGCCGACCTCGGGTGTGGGGTCTCGGCGGGGTGCGGACGTCACGTACCTTCTCCAGCAAGTCTTGGTTCGTCCTGATGAGCAGCTGCTTCTCTTCGACCCACTTGGAATCCTAAGGGAAAGAACTGATCACGTTCACACTCCGGGAAGTCCAGGGGCGCGCGGCAGTGTCAGCATGAGAGGCCCTGTGGCCGCGGCTTCCGCGCCAAGGGCACAGCCACAGCCAGACCCCCGCACCCAGCAAAGACGTTCCCCCAGAAGGCGGGCAACGGCAGGTGTGTGTGGCAGGGGGCAGCCCTTCGGTGCTCCTGGAGCCCTGCTGTAGTGCCAGGGGATTGGAGCCGGACATCAGGGCACCCTGGCCCACTCTACCTCGCAGGCTGAGGCCCCGGCCGCCCGAGGACATGGCCCCCCTGCTGCCAGAGCACACCCAGGCTCCTTCCCGCCCCACTGCCATGACGGACACTCTCATCTCTGCAGCCCAAGCCCTCCCTTGGGGGTTTGCAAGCCCAGGGCGCTAAGTCTGCCCTCCCTTGGGCATCCCCGGAGTGGCCCAGGGCCTGGGACAGCCAGTGAGGACTGGGGGATGGACAAGCAGGTAAATGAAGGAGCAACTCCCTCCCTCCTCTCACTCCTGCACCCCAGGCTCCCTCCACCTGATGTCCCTCCCCCTGCCTGGTCCCGGGGCTGAGCCCATGAGGATGGAGCCCTCTCTCGGCCAGCTTCCTGCAGTGTGACCGCACAGCCCCTCCAAGGAGGGATGACTCTGTCTCTCTGGCCCGAGCAAGGCGTGGCTGTGACGTGCTCTGACTGTGGCATGTGCAGACGAGAAGCAGAGACTTGTGACATGTGTGTGCATCGAACCTGCCCTTTTCTCCCCGGCCGCTCCTCCCCCGGCCCACCAGGGAAAGAAGCCGGGCTGGCCGCCTTGAGGCCCGAGATCTGAGCCATGGGGCCAAGGGCAGGCAGCCGTGCCGGACAGGACAGAGCAGCCTTTCGGGGCCCCTGGCCCCATGGGCTGACCAGGCACACTCCAGCGTGACCCCAGGCCCGCCCAGCGGGAGAACCCCCCAGATGAGCCCAGCCAAACTGCTGACCAGACTGTAGACAAATACGGTTGTGCTGGCTTAACAATGAAGCTTTGGGGCGTGCTGTTACCAGCGGCAGCTGACCCACACATCACCCGCACACTGAGTGTGGAGGCCCCGCAGGGAAGGCCCACAGGTGCTCACAGCCAGTGGCCCTTTGCTCTGCCCTACTGGCCCTCCATCCCTCCTGCGCTGGGCAGAGCCAGCGCACAGAGCAGGGCCCAACACTGAGGGTGGAAGAAGAGCCACCTGGACCCCCATCTGGGCACCCAACTCACAGTGAGGCGGGGCCACGGGCTATGCTGGCCGCAGACATGCCCGGCAGCGAACAGTCTCTCCCGCCCCCACCAAGGAGGACATGTTGCGCGTGGACAGGGCCCTGACAAGATATGGCACCGCCAGCACTGGACACGAGTGACCACGTGGAGCCGGCGGCCCTGGCTCATGGAGGGTGGGCAGTGTTGAGCGTAGGAGGCAAAGGCCAGGGTGGGCGGCCACTGGGAAGTCGCTGTCTCATACCAGAGCACCCTCCGCATGCAGAGCAGCCCCCGTGACCCAGGCTGGGCTGCCTTTGGAGGCTACCTTCAGGGAGGCCCACCTGCGCCCGGAGCCCCAGCAGCTCCCCAGCCCAGGCAGACCCTCTGTTCCGTGTCCTGCCATCTCCCGGGTGTGACCACACGGAGCGTGCACGCACATAGACCTGCCCCCATTAGAGAAGCTGAGGGCTCGGGACACGCCTGTCACAGTGGGCTCTGGGGTCGTGGAGCCGCTGCAACCAGCAGCACATTCTAATTACATCTCGTCTGGCCAAGGCAGCTTTTCTTTAGATTCAAGTTAAAAAAAAAAATCTTGGCGCTGGGAACTGTCTCTGGCTTGTGCCTGTTTTGGCAAACAAAGAGAAGGCCAAGTCCGAATTTCTTAAGGATTTCATCTCTATTTCATAACAGAATTTGTATTTCAACCTGCAGGATGCCAGGTTAGCTCAGAGGTTCTCGCCTGGGTGCCTCTGGTGGTTTTTGCTCTAATTCTCTGAGGCAACAGACATAACACATAGAAACCACCACCCCAACCACCACCCCAGGGCACCACCACAGGGAGACATGCTGGAATCACAGAGCTCACCCCCGGCCCTGCTCACCTGCCCCTTCTCAACCAGTAACTTCTCCAAGTCTTCGATTTTGGCCTGGCATCGCAGCAGGTCAGCCTGGAGCTGCTCCCGAGTCTGGAACATAAAAGATCAGAACGTGAGTAGTTTGTCTTGAACGGGTGGCGAGAGGAGAAAGCCTTCGGCCTCGCTCCAGACCTGAGAGATGATTCACATGTGCAGCACAGACCCAAACGGGCTGACGCGCGGCACCAGTCAGGGTCTATCACCCGCAGATGAAAATGTTTTAAGAACTGAAAGCTCTTGAAAGGTTGTCAGTTCTATGGCCCCTCGAGATGATAGGTAAGAACAGTGAAGCCTGGAGGAGACAGTTTCTCCCAGGAGCACAGTGAGTCAGAAGCAGAGTGACCCCAAACATGTCAGGGTCTCAAGCCCAGCTGCAAGCTACATTCAGTGGTTACTCACTCAGCAGTCAACCAACATTACTGAGCACTTTCACACGTGCTTAGTCCTCCTCACGGAGGACTTTATTGCCTATGAGGCATGAAAACCAAAGCAGCTGAAGGACCAGGCAGATAATGTAAATAAGAGAAGCTGACTAGGTGTGAGGCAATAGGGAGTGATGGGGACTGTGGCAAACTGGAGGCTCATGTCCCCTCCCAGGGAAAACTGCCACTCAGCCGCAGCCAAATGCTACCACACGGAATAGGAAGCTAGAGGTTGTGAGATATTCTGAGATCTCAAGAGAAGTCAAGAATCTAGATTTCTATGTGAAACCTCTTGACTTAAATGTTGACAGCTGGATGAAATTTCTAATAAAAACCGCACAATGCAGTCCAACCAAACTCTGCTCAGAAGCACACCTGCTCTATCCATAGACTATCGGATACGTGCTTTGTTGTGGTGCAAGACGCTCTCCTGCCCATCACCCTCACTTGTCACCTCCTCCCTCATGGGGCCATTGTGGGGATAAAAAGGGGGGTATGTGGGATAAAGTGCTGGCATCAATGGGTGTGTTCTAAGGTGGTCCCCTCTCTTTCAGAAGGAAGAGCGAGCAGACCCTGGTCAGATTCCTGAAAGCGGGGTAAGTGCCAGTGGTGGAAGCTGCTGGAAGACGGCTCTCAGTCCAGTGCAAGGGACCTGAGGCCAGCAAGGGCCAGAGTGTATTCCCGCAGCCCTGCAGGTGTTCTGGGGGTGCTCTCCGGGGGTCCTCAGTCCAGGAGTGTAAAGTCTGAAGGCCACGCTTCCAGGCCTGTGATTCATCACTGAGCCAATGCCCTGAGGCCCAGATGCACCTGCTCACGCCCGTGGGACCAAAGCACCATTTCTTCCCGCCACTCCCCCAGTCTCAAGGGCAGTGGAGAGACCCTCCTGCTGGGCGGGCCAATGCTGGCATGTCGCCCCCACATAGCTGGGTTACACCCTGGTCCGTCACCTCTAGCAGGTGTCAGGGCAGCCAGCAGGACCCATGACCCCCGGCCGAGCGTGCCCCCAGCCCTGCCCAGCCCCGGCCTGCTGCACTCACCCGGGCCTCCCGCTCGGCATCCAGGGTCCCCCCGACCTGCTCCTGAAGCAGCGCGTAGGCCCGCTGCAGCGCCTGGTACTCGCGGGTCAGCTGGCAGAAGCGCAGGTCGGCCTCCTCTCTGGTGGTGGTCTTGGCGCCATAGGGAGAGAAACAGAGCACGTGACTGCAGCCCGACCCCCGGGTGGGCAGACACCAAGCGGGCTCCGCCCTCACACCTGCGGCCAATGAGAGGCCGCCTGGGGACAAGGCCGTCTCTGCCACCGGGGCCTTCCCAGGGGGCCCCCTGGTCCACACGTACGGGGGAGACAGGCCAGGGCACCGAACCAGCACCCCCAAAGGTGGCTAGAAACTTGGAAAGGGACCCCCCCATGTCTCGCCCATGTCACAAATTCCAGCACTTTCCCTCAAGGAGACCACCCCCGGGCGTGCACAAACAGCGCCCCTCACAGCCCTGAGGCTGGAACCCACGCAAGCTCAGGCCCCACCCCCGGTGTACAGCTGTGTGTGCCCCGGGAAGGGGCGGGTGGGGAGGAAGCCGCTCCCGCGGGCCCCAGCATGAGCCCAGATGGACGGCAGAGGCTCAGGGAAGGGGGTGATGACTTCGGGCAGAGGTCAGGGGCGAGAGGCCTGTGCCCTGCACTGTCCAGTGTGTGCACGCTCTCTTGTGCCGCGTGTTCGCTTTCTGATGAAGGAGCAAGGGCACTCTTTCCACCAGGCATGCGTGTGCTCACGTGAGCATAGTGAGTGTGTGCACGCGTGTGCATGTGTGCGTTTGTGTGTGTGCACATGTGTGCAAGGGTGCACAGGGAACGAGGGACAGACACAAGGCAGCCCCAGGTGACACCCTCAGGGACGTGCTTGACCACAGTGGCCGCCTATGTTCTCTGAAAGCAGCGCCGGGAGGGGCGTCCCACGCCGCCCCCACTGCCACTGGGGCGCCTGAGTGCGGGACTGCTCTGACCCAGGCCCGGGGCGGCCTCAGCGCCCGAGGCAGCTTACATCGTCCAGGTCCTCCTCGGGCGTGGCGGGGGCCCGGTCCGTCCTGTCCGTGTTGCAGGACGTCTCCGACAGCGTTTCCGAGTCCACAGACTCCTCGTCAAATCCAAAAAATGTCTCCACAACATGCTTCTGTAAAAGGCAATGTGCAGGGTTGGGGGGCTGCGACTCGCCGCCCCAGCACCGGGCATGGGGGCTCCTCTGGGCCCAGGGCCTCCCCGCAGGCTTGTGGGGTGGCCACAACACCACGCTGGCCCGCGCGGACTCCGCCGGCACCTGCCCCGCACTCCCCCCGCGCGGGCCTTCGGCCCAGGGGCCGCTCCCTCAGCACACTCGGAGGGCCGGCCACCGGGCCGGGCGCAGTTGTGGGCGGGGCCGGCCGCGCGTGGGCGCAAGGAGAGAGGACCAGCCGGTCCCAGACACCACACGCGGGGCTGGGGACGGGTCGCTGCTGGCCGGGCTCTGACTGGCCGGACAAGCGTGTGGCCAGGACCTCGCCTGGCCTCTGCTCGACTCTTATCACAGCAACCCTGGGACGTTTACACAACTAGAAGTAACGGTGCGCGCAACACACACAACAGACAATCCCCAAGCGGAGGTGCCTGTGCTAAACCCCCCAAGGCTCCACGCCTCACCTAAGCCCCACCCCCCAGAGGTGGGCTTCCCGGTGGGAAGCTTTCTGCTCAGCCCCCAGAGGTCCCCCCACCCCAAGGAAGATGAGACGACTGTCCCAGCTTCCCACACCCCCACTCCAGCAGGTGAGGCTGCCCCGCCCCTCACCTGCCTCTTCCTCCTGTAACAGCTCCCCCAGCATCCGGTGCAGCGCCCCAGCTCTGCCTCTGGAGGGGGACGCTGCCGGGTCACTCAGAAAAGCAGCCAGCTCCTCCCGGGGCTCGTGGGGCCTGGTGACTTACTGGCCTCATGTTGCCGTGACCTGGACACAGAGGCCACCTGAGTGCCCACTGTGCCGCTCCTGTCACCTGCCAGGCCTGGCTCTTCTCCCACCCCGAATGTCGCAGGCTACGCTGATTCGCTCACCCATTCCTCCCGTTCTCATCTAGTAGACGCCTGACGAGCAGCTTCCACGGGTCAGCACGGGTCTTGGGGAGGCGCCAGGTCGGACCCAAGCCTGGTCCTGCCCTGGGGCACAGACTCAGCCACCATTTCAGATCAATGTCCCCGTCAATGTCCCCGTTGCCGCGACACTGGGTGTTCTCCTGCCCAAAACAGCCCGAGAAGGGCTCTCCCTTGCTTTCACGGTCAACAAATGCCCTCCCCACCACGAAGAACCATCACTCAGCCCAGAGCCCAGCTCCGGGCTCCCACTGTTCCCCAGAACCTGGGCTCCAAAAGCCCCTCGCTGCTCCTCATCCCCAGAGGGGTCAGGGTGCCCACAGGCCGAGGGCACCCAACTCGCCACCTGGGCTTAAGCCAGGGCTGCTCTGCAGTCTCCTGGCCCAAAAGTAAGAAAAACGCAGCTGGTCCCGCATGAATGATGTGATCAGGAAATCGCTCAGACATTGGTGGGGTGATGGGAAGCGGGGGGTGGGGGGCAGCTCGGAGTGGGGTGTCATCTCCTGTAGTGGCTTCAGGGCCCAACAAGGCTTTCTGCTGTGGGCACGTGACCCCTTGGCATTTGTCTCTCCTCAGGTTGCTTTCACCTCATGCTCCATTTGGGGGTTTTAATGGAAGTGGGCGTGTACCTCTCCCCTGAACCCCTGCCTCACACATCACCACTCGTCGGCAGCTCCATGGGGTTCCCCTGAGAACAGCCATCACTCACATGGTAGCCAATGGATCTGCTCACCCCCTTCTCCATCCCCATGCTGGGGCCCCAGTGCTGGGCACAGTCCTGCCCTTCCACGTACCTGCCACGGGGCCTTTGCACTGCCTGCACGTGCTTCCCCAGAATCCACAAGGCTCTCTCCCTCACTTTCCTTGAGTCTTTGCACAAATGTAACTTTGTCAAAAAGGTTTCCCTGACTTCCACATCCAGTCCCTCCCGGCCCCCCAGCCCAGCCCCCAGCCCAGCCTCTCTCTTCCTCCCTGGCTGTAAGTGAGCCAGGCTGCCCCGCGAGCCCACAAGTGGTTTCGGTTTGCACACAACACCCTGCATGTGTGCAGCCAGCACCACGCCAGGTCAGGAGCCCCAGGAGAAGTTAACAAGCAGGGCGTGAGAAGCCACTTGGCTCCGCCAGTTTCTCCCTTCCAAGCAGAGGTTGGGGATGATCATGTGTCCAAATCTGGCCTTCAGATGCGAAAACTCACTTGAGTCCAGGAATCAAAACCCCCCAGGCGGCCTCCTGGGAGCAGCGGCCCTCACATCTGGGTGACAAAGGCCCCTTCAGGGGCGAACTGCCAGCAACGCCAAAGCTCCTTGCACACACGCTCACCCTGCTGCCGCCCCACCCAGCTCCCCCGCCCCAAGCTCCAGGATCTTCCTTTTTCTGGGCAGCAACTCAGTTCAGCCACGATTCTCTTGTAAACAGCGCTAATTGCATGGCCCCTGGGGACAGGTCTGTGTTTATGGTGCCGATGGCAGTGAGGGCGGGGATGCAGGGTGGGGGGGCAGCCTGGCACACTGAGTGAGGGTGCCAGCAGGTAGCTGTCCACAAAGCTGGGCTCTGCTCACCCCATCAGGCCGTGCCCCTTTCTGGGGGCTACCGACTCACGGTCCCATTCCCCGGGATGATCCGCTCTTGAAACCTTGTGGGACTGCCAGTTAAGAGCTCAATTACCCGGCCCTAATGCGGGCATGAACACAGACGCTGCCCGAGCATTTTAGGCAGAGCCGCCTTTGTAGACGGCCTAACCCAAGGGCCAAGCAGAGCCCCTAAAACATAACATGGCCCCAGCGGCCAAGACTCCATGGACCCACACTGCAGGGCGGGCGGGGTAGCGGGCAGCTCCCAGGGCAGACGCCAAACGCAGAGGGTACCCGATGCCGATCCCATTCCCAGGCGGGCGTCCAATCCCGCCGGGCCCGAGACCCCCAGGCTGGGTGAGGCGGCTTGTTTACGGGGCAGCTGTTGTCAAGTGATGGCATCACATGGGAAGCCAGAAGGTGCCAAGGAGACCTGTGCCCCTATGGAGCAGAAGGAAGGAGAAGACAGTCTCCCGTTGCAAGGGCGATCTGGCTGTCTGCTTCGAAGAGCAGACACGCCCCTTACACTGGGCTTTCAAAATACACAAGAAATGACATCGGCCACCAGGAGAGCGGAGAGAACCATCGAGAAGCTCCTCTCTTGGCCGGCACGTATCTGGGCGCACGGGGTGTTGTGCTCTACAGGAAGGGCTGCATGGTCCATGCCCCAGTCCTCTGGCGCTCCCGGGGAAAGTCACTTCCGGAGCATGGGTTCCGCCTGCCCCCCCACCAGCAGGGTTCCACCTGCCCCCACTGGGCCTCCTCTAGCAGAGGGGCTCGCCCTCAGGCTCCCACTGTCTCTACCCCCAAGTCTTGTCTCGCTGACTCCTTTATCCAAATGAATCCAACTCTTAAAAATGCAGCGTGGGCAAAAATGGCTGGAAAATAATGGTTTCTTCTCCCCAACACTTAGAATAGACAGAGGCGCCCATTCTTAGCAGCTCAATGGACGCAGAGCACAGAGGGGCGTCCCCCCTTAACACCCCCCGGACTCCAGCCTCCCTCCTCCTGCTCTCGCCTCCTGTTTCCAGCAGCCATTGCGCAGGAAGGCGCCTCCTGGCCAGCCGCCTGCCGCCGCCGCGCGGGCCCCGGAGCCGGCCTTACCTTCATGCTTATAGGTCATCTCCTGGCAGCCGGAGAAGTACAGGCACACCAGGGCGCAGAGGCAGAGGAAGAAGGAGAAGTAGAGGACGAAGAGGATGTACTCCATGGCGGGGACTCCGGGACCGCTAGCCCATGTGGCAGGGGTGAGCCGACGGCCACATCACTGCATCGGCTCCAGGCCTCTCTTGCCCTAGAAGGCACCGGATCTTCCCCCGAGCAGCCGCCTTTCCTCGTCCCTGCCAGACCCACTGTCTCCAAGGCTTCCTGTGGCTTCGTCTGCTGCAGCGTTCAGAGAACCGGGCGCTCCAGAAGGCGCCCCGTATTAAAAGGGTTGTCTGCGCTGGGGAAGCGCCAGGCTGCCGGCGGGGATGCAGGTTTCCAGGGTGTCATGGAGAACGGCTTCCGTGCTCACGGGCTCTCTGGGGCTCTCCTCCTGACCCCCAGGGGCCCTGAGCTGCCCTGTTGCCGATGCAATTCCACAGGCCCCGGGCCCCTGGACGATCGCAGGGGCCCCGGGGAACAGCGCTAGCAACGGTGACGCGACACCAGCCTTCGCTGGGACCAGGCCCGCCCAGGAGGCCCCTCCCCGCGCGGGAGGCTGGGAAATTGCTCTGTTGATCCTGACGACCCCCACGCACCCTGAGTGAGCCAAGCTCCCTGGCGTCCGGCCACTCCTTCCTTCAGCACTTGTCTGTTTCTATGGCCCGAAACAAACGACCACCCAGCAGAAAGCTGCAGCTTTGTAACTAGAACAGTCTGCCGCTCCCCGCCCCACTCTAGGCGTGACATCAAAGGAAAGACCCTCAACGCGGAAAAAACCGACTGACTTCACCGCGGCAAGCACCACCGCTTACTCTGACAGGTATTTCAGCAACATGAAAAGGCAAAGGACAATTCACAACAGGAAAAATCTAAACAGCCGGGCTCAGAGGCGTATTTCAACTTAAATACAGTTGCTGCCCTGCCCCTCTCCAGCACCCACGACACAGCCTCGTGACCGCGCACGCTAGTCAACCCCTTGCTGACTGGGCGATGGACTCACGCTTCCCCTGGGGACCCTCCAGGCCTGCTCCACGCCCAGCCCAGGAGCACCAGTCCCGGGCCTTCTGCTGGAAGCTCTGAGAACGCGAGACCCCCTCTTCCAGAGAGGCTGTGTAGGGTAAGGTAAAAAGTATCAGGCTTTTCTGCCCCCCCGCCCCCCGCCATTAGGATAGACGAGGGAACCCTGTGGTCCCGAATGCATGCCTGATGGCGGCACCTGAAGTGGGTGCACCTGGGCTGAGAGACAGTTTATAAGGGCGGCGGCGCGGGGACGCCAGCAGAAGCCGAGAATGAGCAGAAGCAGGAGAGCAGAGCAGAGAGAACACAAGAGAAGGCCGGAGAGCCCAGATAGAGTGAAGACTTGCTGGGGGCTGGGAGGCCTGCCAGCCTCCCGGCCCCCCAGCACCCCTGCCTGCTGTGTATCTGGTAAATCTACATAAAAGACCTGCACAAGCCATTGAGGGCTCCAGGACTCTCTCCCCCTTTACTCGGTCTGCATGGGATCAGAAAACCTCCTCTGTGTCATTCCTGCCCCTTACAGGCTGCCAGCTTGGTAAAGTGAACCCCGAAGCTGCTAACGCAGTTCCTCACCTGGGGAGGTCCTGCCTGAGAATGAGACTCATCCAGAGGAAAGCAGAGACAAAAGATGGAGAGCGATGGGTTCCTTGAAAGACGGCGTGACATCTGGATGCAGCCATGCCTGAAGCCAGCCCACTAGACGTCTCAGTTGTATAAATTCTTTCCTTTGCTTAAGTGACTTTGAGTTTTTTGACACTAATAAGAGAAAGAAGCTTGGCTAAAGGAGGAGGAGGCAGGCCTAGAAATTGAGCCACCTGCAACTTTTGGGACAAGGCAAGGGCCGACTCCCCTATTAACTGCTCTGCACCTGGGCCTTCAAGACGAGCCCAGGGTGGTCTTGCCTGGCACATGTTGCTGCCTGGTTTGAGGACTCCTGCTTCTGTGGAAACCACAGCTGTGTCCAGATGTGCTGGTTCTTGGACCGACTTAGACCCCTCCCTCTGCCAGAAGTTCAAGACCGGAGATGCCTCGCTGTGCCACCAGCCGTCGTCCTGCGTGCCTGAGGTAAGACGCGCCGAGGTGGTGGCAGAGGATGGGGCATGGGTGGGGCTGACAGCCAGTTGCCTTGGGTCCCCCAAAAAAGACACAGTGAAGTCCTAGCGTCCCCCGCCCCCTCAGTGCTTCAGAATGTGAGCTTGCCTGGAAATATGCTCATTCAGACGGGACTGGTTCCCGTGATTGTACTGGGGCGGGGGCAGGGGAAGGCCACATCTCACCCCTGTGTCCTTCTAACAGGACAGCCTTGAGAGACACAGGGAGAGGGCAGTGGTCGCAGCTACAGGCAGCCCACGATTGCCGGTAACCCCCCGGAAGCTGGGGAAAGACAAGGGAAGAACGCCCCTCCAGGTGTCGGAGGCATGGCCCTGCCGGCTCCGTAGACTTCTAGACTCAAGCTTCGAGACAATAATTTCCCGCTATTCCAAGTCACCCCATTTTGGTGCTTTGTCATGAAGTCAGAGGCAATGAACGTACAGTATTTTCACTTCTCTCGAAAGACCGGGCAGATGGACACCTCCTGGCTCACTTTCTTACAGCAACTGGCATTCAGGGCCCAGTTTGCCACAATCCCCACCACTCCTTACTATCCTCCTGACCCCAAGATCATATATCTGTGGCCACTGAGTATCACCCCGGCACCGCTGTTTTCTTTATGAAAGAAAAGATTTCTCTGTGACCACATCTCTATCAAAAGATAAATCAGGAGGGACATCTGGTTCAATAAAAAGAAAAGCAGACCCTCATCTTCGTGGACGTGAAAAACACGATTACAAGTTTAAAGGCAAACAAAATCCTTTTTTTAAACCCTGCCCAATGTGCTCTTTCCCATTCCACTTCTGTCGCTGCGGGCGTCCAAGCTCTCCAAGCCCCTCTCCGCTTTCCTCACCAGGACGTTCGTTTCTCTACAACCACATCTCCCCGAAAAGAAGGCTGCTCTGCATTATTCCAAAAAAGCCCAAGTGCCCGACTCTTTGCAGCAGGATATAAGATGTGATAAGCCCCGCCTGACTGTCCTTTAATCCTTCCAGAGGCCCGCATAGGTACATTGTTAACTTGGGGTACGCACTGAGGCCCCAGCAAGCGTCCCACGAGCGAGCCGAAGCGCCAGGTCCCGCGGCAGCATCACTTTCAGGTAACAGGAGCCTCACGCTCAGACAAGTGGAGCCCGCGTGTCCCTGCCTCAGGGTCCCTCTGCGGCCTCGCCCCTCACCCAGACCATGTGTCTGCAGGCCCGGTGCCCACCCGCAGGGCAGCCGTGCACTGCGCTTACCTTGGGCGGCTTCAGGCTTTTCCCGCGGTGTCTCTTGGAGCGCAGGAGCCGCTCTCGCTCCTAGGAGGAAACGCAAGGGTGGGCACGTGCAGCGGCCTCAATCCACCAGCAAACCAGCTCGCGAAAGGCGACACTTTCGGGCAGTGCCACCTGTACCTCCGGGAAGGGTCAGTGCGGGGACCGAGGTCCCGGTGAGGGCCACACTCAGAGCAGAGGCCGCAGCAGCCTCACTGCCGGGGACAAGGACGGCCCAGGAGAGGGGCCGGGACGCCCAGCGCTGCAGGCCAGTCACCTGCAGGGGCTGCAGGCTGGGAAGCCCTGGGCGGGGTGACCAGTGTCTGCTCAGCACCAACACGGTAGAAAGGAGAAAGCGGTGGCTGCGGCCTCAGACACTGGGGCCGCCTCCCCGGGCCCCCTCCTGGCAGGGGGACACGATTCCTCTGACTCTCAGGTTCTTCCTTTGCTGCTCGGGGCGGAGCCTGGCACAGTGCAGCCTGAGGCAGAACAGGGCTGCTGCGCAGAAAGGCCCGTGGAGCCCCGAGAGGGCTGGAGAGCCCCCTCCCCCCGGGGGCCTTCCCTTCCCTCCTGCAGCCGGGACCCCAGAGGCAAGTCTGGGACTGGACTGCAGCCTTCAGGGGCCGCCCGCCCCTTGGTCTTGCCTTTACTCTCTCGTCTTGGCTGCGTATATTCCTCTCCAGCCCCCTCATCACTTGACTGACCGTGTCTTTTCATCTTATGTTCATCAAGGTTTTCGTGTGCTGAAGCCAAGACGGATGGAGGGCAGGAGAGCAGGAGGGACGGAGGCTCGGAGGGTGGAAGGGACAGATGTAGGCAAAGGAGAATGGAGGGCGGGAGCGGTGCAGGGAGGGGGGCGGAGGGAGAAGGGGCGGCTGGGAGAATGCAGGGAGGGGGCTCGGTGGGCGAGTGGAAAGCGGAAGGAATTCCAGAGCTCGGGCACTGGGCAAGCGAGTGACCCTGAGACTCTGATCAAAGCCTTCCCTATCATTTTGACCCTCAGCCTCTCTCCTCTCTGAAGCCCCAGGAATGGCGCCGCCAGTACCCTCGAGGGCGAGCAGGACACCGCGGAGGCCCCCCACGGAGCCCGAGCTCCCCTCCCCGCACGCTGCGGGATTCGCCAGCGTTCCACCTGCTGCAGACACACTCACCCCCGAGCCACTCACACATGCGTCCAGGCGCACACACGTGCACACACCTGTTCCCAGCCAGCTCTGCAAACTCCACCTGACGATAAGATGCAGGCTGATGGTCTGCAACAACTGAGCTAAAAAACCAGACCCCCGGGGACAGACCAGGCCCCTCAGCAAAGGCCAGAGACGGAGTCTCAGACCCGCCGCTGCTCCTGGCGGCCAGCGAACAGGGCAGATGAGGGGAAGAGTCGCCACGGCAACCGTTCCCAGGCACCCGTGACGACGACGCCCTGCCAGGCTGCCCCTGTGAGAACGGAGCAGGCAGGAATCCGTCCTCACACCGAGCTCAGCAGCCCCAAAGCCACCCGCGCCCACCCGGCACGGAGCAAGACCCCGGGGCCCCCGCCCGCCCCTGCCGCCCGCGGACGCACCAGCGAGAGGTCGTCAATGACGTGCTGCTGCTCCAGCACCTGCAGTCGCAGGAACTCGATCTCCTGCTCGTCCCGGGTCAGGCTGAGGTCGTTCAGGGACGTGTGCCGCTTCAGAGATGCCTGGGCAGACAGCTTCTCCTTCTGCGGCCAGGGGGACACGCTCATCACGCAGGGCCCCACTGACATTGGCCAGGAGCCCACCGGGCACATTGGGGGGTTCGGTGCAGGCAGAGGACACGGGAGAGATGGAGGGGTGGAGGGGAACAGCCATCTGGTCCCCAAGCTGAAGCTGGGGCTGAGAGGGGTGGAGGCAGATCTCCCAACTGAGCCTTGCAAGCTGGACAAGGAAATTGGGGGGCAAGGAGGACAGCGTGCCAGGGGAAGGAGCGTACCCCACTCAGTGCTCTCACACTCACACTGGCCCTGCCAGGCACAGGGAGAAGGGGCTGCACCCCAAGAGCTTCAGTCTCATCAGTAGTCAAGCAGGGTGGCAACACCACTCTGGGCAATGCCCTCAGAGTGTTCTAGAAAGACGGCTGAGCACAGCCCAGCATCCTCCCTGGAGGACCGAAACCCTTCACGTGGGCCCGCACCCGCACATGAGCTTCCAGGAGGGGCTGGGGCTCAGGGAGGCCCTTCTAGGCCCCGTTTCATCCTCCCATGCCCCTGCCATGCTGGTTTCCACTCCCATTTCAGGAATGAGCCTGAGGCTGACAGCACGGGGGGGTGGGGGGCATCTAAGGGTCTGGCCCAGACACCCATCAGCTACAGAGATGGGGCGGGGGGAGGCTGCTCAGCAGGCCCCCGGGAGCAGGGCTGCGAGGGCTGAGGGGTGCAGGTGTAGGCCACATGGCACAGGCCAGGGCTGCCCCACGGCGGCCACTCACCATCTCCACGTTCTCCCGCGTGAGGTTCTTGATCTTCTCCTCCATGCGCTGGATGCTCTGCAGCAGATCCTCATTCTTCTTGTTCATCCGCTTGTTCTTCTCCACCAGGGGCTTCAGCTGCACCTCGGTCTCCCGGGAGCGCTTCAGCTACGCGGGGAGGCAGAGGCCGGGCAGCGTTAAGACGCAGGGGCGGCAGCGGCACACCACGAGCCAGCCAGACCCAACCTGGACCTTCCCCAGGACGGTCCTGGACCACCAGGACCATGTTTCCTGGGCGGTGCCAACGGAGAAGCGCCCCGACATCAGGTGCAGAGACAGTACCCCCGAGCCTCAGAAAATGGAGCCTGCAGGGCTGACTCAGGGCACCTGCTGCAAGCAGCCGTGTCCTGTCGCCTGTTCACACCTCTGGGCACCATGAGCTTCTCCGGCTTCCATCCTCCCAAGCACACCCCAGCAGGAAGCTCCCCTCAGAGACCACAGATCAGGGCCCCCTTCGTGCCAGGCTCCAAGCAGGGCGTAGAGAGAATACGGTATCTCAGCCTTGAGGGTTCCAGGGCCTCTGTGCTCAGTCCCTAGGCCTGGTGGCCTGTCCTGCCCGCCTTCCTCCCCGGTCAGCAGGTGAAGCCAGCGCCCTGGGTGGGGGCTGGTGGAAGGGCCAACAGGATGGGGTGCCCATCAGTGGACGGGGAAAGCGAGCTGAGACCATCAGGGAGGTGAGGACAGTGAGGCAGTTGAGGGACATTCCAGGCAGGAGGACCACACGCCCAGAAGTTCGGGGTAAGACAGCTCAATCATGTGGCTTTACTCAGGCCAGCATGGACGGAGGCAGGGCAAGCGGGCGGGTAGGCGAGGGAGAGAGCTGAGCAGCTCTGTCAGGCCCTCTCAACAACTTGCCCCTGAGGGCTTTGAAGCAGGACCACTCTGTGGCCGTATTTGTCTTCCAGAACAATCCATCACTCTGACTACTGTGTGGAGGCCAGTCCAGCGGGACAGAGGTGCAAGAAGTGATAGCAGTAGGAACAGGAACAGGGACAGCATGTCCAGAGGCCACACTCCTATCCTCTGAGCTCACTGTCTTTGGGGGCAGGCTCACTCTCTAGCTGCACGGCCGTGGCCAAATTCCTGGCCGCGGTCTCCTAATCTATGACATGAGAATGATAGTGGCACCCACCTCCTAGCCTTGTGAGGATGAACCGCAGGCAGGGTTGTTCCCATGGATGAAAATCAGAAAGGACGGACTCCCCATCAGTATTAGGACAGCAGGACACCTGCTGCGGGAGTCCAGTCCTCTGCATGCAGCCCTTGCAGGCTTCCCTTCCACCTACCCCTCACCTCAACCCCAGGAGGGGGCCCCATCCTCACCCCACTTCATAGACTGAGAATCTGACCACAAATGGGAAGGGGTGGCTCAAGACTGCAAAGAAAGTCTGGAACCAAGAACCAAACCTGGGGACTGACTGAAGTCCCAGCCCTCACTCACCAGGCTGTGAAAGTTAAGATGGTATGCACAGGATAGGAAATGTACCTGAAACCCATGTTTAGAAACCTAGCCCACAGAAATAAAGCTTCAGAGAACACAGCCACAACTGAATTGTTTACAACAGATCTACCAGGGAAGGAATGGCTGAATCAACTATGGTTATGGCCGCACCGTGGAGTACTACGCAGGCATTAAAAAGACAAAGGCAGATTTTCTGCCCTGATGGGGAGCCGTGTAAATGACAAATCAAGTGAAAAAAGGCAAGTTGCAGAACAATAATACGCATGGGAAAAGCCAGTGTGGTAACCACAAAACAACACTCTCTCGGTGGCTGCTAATAAGCATATATAAGCACTAGAAATGCATGAGAACCATGTCAAATTATTAATTATTAAGGGTAGTCACACCGTCATTTTAAGATCAGAGCACTGGCAAGCTCACAAGTTCTTTAAATACTTCGGTGTGGTCAGAATTGTAGCAAACAAGCTGTATTTTTTCTAGTCCACTTATAAGCACAGGAGGGAGTTTTGTTGTATTAGAATATGAATGTTTATGAGAGAAGTAGTGCCACATGAGATGCTAAATGCACAGTGTGGTTGAAGCTATGTCAATATGGGACTTTAAAAATACTGGAAGGAAATGAGTTTTTGCTTCTGTTAAAAATGTGAAGAGATGACACTCATTAACACTGTTCATCTAGCCTGTTTTTCAAATATGTACACTTACATTCTTAATAAAATCTAGAATAAACAGAAATATTATAAGGCATTTGTCAAGTTTCATGTCTGTACATGAAACTTGTACAGACATGTACCAGATGAGGTGAGAAATTTGTATTTTTATTAGATTTATATTATTACCAGGAGTCAGTGTTCATTTTTTTTTTTCCCCCCCTGTGGGACCCTTGCCGGTGGCAGGGGATCGAACTGGCACTGCAGAGGCTGCGGGCAGCCTTGCAACCCAGCGCTCTACCGCTGCCCCACCAGGGGAGGCCCCAGTGCTCATTATTTTTAAAATTAGAACAATGTAAAATTTTATGGAGATGAAACAGACATACAAAAAATTAAAATCATCCATAACCACACCACCCAAAACTTCCAAATTCCAGAATGATGAGTATGTATTTCTGTCCCATAAAACAGTTTTGTTTTATCGCTTCATTTACTATGAACAAACTTCCACAGAATTAAAAATTAAATATGGCCTATGGCATCTCTCTTAATGACCGCACACAATTCGTTGTGTAAATAAATGTGCCCTAACACTTCGACCAGCACTTTACATCTTGGGGTTTGGTCCTGGCTGCCATTATAAACATCACCGCGGTGAACATGCTCTCTGCACTGCTCACTGAACTTCTGCAACCATTTCCTGCAGAAACAAAAGGCAGTGACCAGTCTCTACAATGAGATTGTGTGAGATTTTTAATCAGAAAGGACTTAGACAGAAAGTAAAGGAAACCAGAGGCCTCTGCGTGGACTCTGCTCCAGGCGGGCTGCACGGCCCAGGGCCGCCTTCCCGCTTCCACTGAGCACCATCTGCCGCCCCGGGGCTTATTACCAGTTCACTCCTCTCATCTGCCAACAGGGTATTTCTGTCTTCCAGCTTCCGTATCACTGAATTCAGTTCAGCAATTTTTAGTTGAAATCGCCTCACATCTCGCTCATCCATATGTTGATCCTAAAAAAGAGTTAAAATATAAATGTGCTTAGAAGAAGCTGCAGCGACACAGAGGACTCCATCGACCCTTCCTAGAAAATGCTGGAACACACCAGGTAGATCTGCATTAGGATGACCACATGCGCTTCTGGAGCCCCCCAAGGTGAAGCAGTTGAGACGACACCCCAGGCCCAGCGAGTGACTTGTGACTTCACCTCAAGGGTGATGAGGTGTCAAACCTTCCAAACATCTGCAAGTGGTCTCTGGGGACTTTCACCATCACTTGGCCCCCAGGATGTGCTAGGACACCTTTCCAGGGCAGGTGTGAAACCAGAGCCAGGAACTGAAACCCACCTGGAAACCCGCTCGGCGCTCATGCAGCCTGAATCCTGGCTACTAGCCCGTCTAACCACTTTTCAGCCTGTCCAGTGAAATCAGATGACTGATGGCCTCCTTTTGTGTAATACCAGGACTAACTTGTTCTTTCCAAGCAATTCTGCTTCTCCTGATAAAACCCAGCACCTTGGGCCCAGTGCTCATCCACAGCGGTCCACGATCAGGAGCACCTGACCCCAGCTCACACCTGAGCCAGAGCCCACCTCCATCCATGATCTCACGCCAACGGCGTTTCTCCGTCTCCCTGGCCCTTCGCCCAGTGACTTCCTGGCAAAGCCACACTGCCATGCCTCCAGCCCATTTCCAGGCAATGAGAGCCAACTCTTATTCTTCTAGGTGCCACTCCCCAAACTGTGATGCAAGCCCGTTCATCCCCCAGCTATTTGGGAGGCAGATCTGAGTCTTGAGGCTCCTGTTCCCTTTCCCAAATCCTGGTGGCACATTATTGGCACTTGTGTACAACGGGAAAATGATCCCTTGGCCACCTGCTAACAGGCCCTGGTCCATCGCTCACCATTAAAATGCCAGCAGCACCTTGTATGCTGTCTGCACATATCAGACACTCCACTATTTAGTGATGGATTGAATGAATGAATGAATGAATGAATCTGCTTTGGCCTCGTCTGTTCCTGCTGAATATTGAAATGCCCTTGTCTGTTGGCTCAACTCCTAGTTGTCTTGCTGGACTTTGAATCTAAGTCACGTCTGGTCTTGGATGCGCCCCGTCCAGTGTTTACTCGCTACTCTGTACTGGTATCTTCATTTCTCTCTCTTCAACCGAGTTCCAGGACTAGGGGTGCAAGCAGTCAGCTCCTCCCTCTGTATTCTCAGCGCCTGGCACTAGGTTGAAACATACAGAATGCGAGCAGATTCGAGAAGGATGGGCAAAATGAGGGAGGAAGGGAGGGGAGAGGAGAGGAGAGGAAGGCAGGCAGGTAAGTCGGCCAGTAGCAGGAAGGATGGTCAGTGGCCAGCTCTGAGGCCCCAGTGCTGGGCTGAGCCCCGCCGCTCACCTGGCCGCCCATCAGCTCCGCCATGTCCCCTATCCCTGGCGGGAGCTCCCTCTTTGGACTGCTGTGGTAGCGCTCGGCCTCTTTGACCTGAACCAGCTGCTCATCCAGAGCCTCTTTCTGAAGAAGGAGCTTCTGGGTCTGGCCCGTCTGAACACCAAGCTCCTTCTCCAAGGCCAGGATCACACGGTCTTTCCCTTTGATCTCGTCCATCTGAAAGCACAAGAACAAGCCGTCGGTCTAGGGCTCCTGGCCAGAGAACACTCTCCTTTGCTCAGGGTCTTAGGCCCAAGGAAAGGCAAAGGAAAGCTGAACACCGCAAAGTCGGGCCACAGAGGCGGCTGGCGTCACAGTCCAGGCCCTGCTCCCAGCCCCCGCCCCGCACACAGGAGCGGACAGCTATGGTTCAGGACCTGTGTGGCCGCCAGACAGTTACCATGGAGACGTGTTCTTGTTTATTTCACCTCAATATCCTGATCCCCACAGGGATTTTCTGCCCTGATGGGGAGCCGTGTAAATGACAAATCAAGTGAAATACAGCCCCTCCGCTTACCTGTGGACAGAGTTGGCGCTGGCTAAGGCCTCCAATGCCCTCTTGACCCCCTACCCTTCCTTGACTCCCACCAGCATCTGACACTGTTGCCTCCTTCCTGCTTCATGAACCTCTCCTGCTGCCTCCCGCCCTCCATGACGCCATCTCAGCTCTACCTCTGCAGACTTTCCTTGCTCTGGCAGACATTACAGGCTGGGCTATCCAAGGCATGGCCTTCTTCCCCGTCTGTATCCTCCCCCAGGTAGCCACGTCCTCATCCATGAGATTGACTCCCCCCATGCAACTCACCTGTCAGCAATTCCCCAGTCCTGCCTTCTCAAGACCCCCAAATCACAGAACCACCCAGATGCTTGACGTCTTCTGGTGTCTCCAGAGGACCTCAGCCTCTCCACGTGCCAACCTCTGCTCAAGCCCCAGCTGCCCCAGCCCAGTCTCTTCCAGCCCTCCCTAGAGGAAGCCAGGCAGGAAGGAGTTCCCCCAAGAGGAAGCTCCATCCTCAGAGGCTTCAGCTGCTTCTGGACACTAAGCCAACAGCTAGGAAACTGCCTTCGGGGCACGCTGCCCCCTGCAGCACAGGGGGCCTCCCACCCACACCCCGGGGCCATTTCTTGCCTAAACCTGGGCACGGCCCACGGGAAACAGGGTTGCCACAGATACAGCAATTAAGGTGTGGTCATATTGAAGTGGGTGGGCCTTTAGGACAGGGGTCCTCATAAAAGGGGTCGTGGCACACAGGGAGAAGGTCACGTGAAGGTGGGGCAGAGCCCAAGCGAGACCCTGGGCACAGATGGCTTGGACACCAGGACTGATAGCAACCCCAAAGCTGAGGGCACGGGGCAGGACCCCCGGGCCTCCAGGACGCTGCTCCTGCCAGCCTCAGTCCCGCCCTGCGCACAGACCCCAGCCTCCAAACCAAGAGTAAACAAACCCTGCCGCTAAGCCGCCAATTTGGGGTGCTTCACTATGGCACCCGAGGGAAACAGTGCAAACCCCCTCCTCACCCGCTGACGAGTCAGATGACGGCAGCCTGAGGCACTTCTCATCCGCGCCAACATCAGCGCAGCCCACGGCCGCAGAGCCTGCCCGGCCTGCTCTGAGGGCGCACAGGAGCAAGCTTGGACCCTGGGCCGGCGCTCGCCGCCTAAGCCCCGGCCTCTGTAAGGTGGGGACACCCAGGGCACCCTGTCCACTTGTGGGGGACTCAGACCCACACAGAAAGCCCAGAGGTTAGCACAGAGCCTGGTGTATTACACGTCTGGGGTCAGCACTCCCTGTCACCACCAGCCTGTGTGGGCCCCAGGAAACACGCTAGCCTAGCAGCAGGCCGCGCCAACATGACAGAGAGGACAGCGCCTGGAGAAGGAGGGAAATGTTCCCCCAAACTCCAGATGGGAGGTTGCCCACAAAGTCCTGTCACCACCCCCCAGCTCTTTGTGTTGTCTATCTTGGGAAGACCGAAGAGGGCTCTCCTTCCCCTGCACCCCCAGGTCCCACTCCCCGGCTCCAGACACCTGCACCTGCCAGGTGCCGCCTCTCCTCAAGCTGCTCAGAGCACGCCTGCAGCTCCCTCTGGTGACAGCCCGGCACAGAGCCCCTGCTTTGGCCACGTCCCCTCTGAAGGAGCAGGAGCACCCCCTTGCTGGAGGAAAGAATCCCAACCGTGTGGGAAATTATTGCACTGTAGACGCAGTCCAGGCACAACAGGAATTCAGAGAAAGGTTGAGCAGGGAGCACAGACGCCCGCCTGGGGGCCACCCCCACTGCCGCCCTTCCTCCTGGCCACTCTGTGGAGGCCCAATCCACGTGAGCCGACTCGGAGCAACGGCTCCCATTTCTAACCCAATCCAGCTGACAAGACACGCAACTCAGCCGGCCTTCCCCTCATGTTGCCACGAGCAACAGGCCTGCAGGGCTGACGTTCATCCGCCGTGGGGGGGCGAAGGGGGGGGCAGAGCAGGAGAAGCAAACATCCTTCTCACTCTCTTCTCTTCAGTGGGCCATTTTCAGTGAAACCCACACACATGCACACACACACACACACATGCACGCACGCACACACACATGCACACACGCACACAGAATAGGGGCTGGAGAATCCTGAGAACTCGGGACGGGCATGTGCCTAGATCTCCTGTCACAGGAGGTGCGTTGCCCACCCCCCACCCCGTCCTGGGCTGTTAAGACGAGAACGATGCTCTGCCCCTGCCTGGGGCCAGCCCCAAGCTGGACGGCCGGACGGGACTCCAGAGCGACACCTGGCCACTCGCCTCCCCCCGGTCTCCTCAGGGCCCCCCAACCCCACCCAGGTCCCTGGCATCTGCGTACACCCCGTGCCGGAGCGTCACCACCTCCCCAGAAAGCGGCGCCCTGCTCTGGGGGTCTCCAAGTCACCCGACATTGCGGGTGGGGAGGGGTGAGCTCGTCCTTGAGTGAAAAGGAAAAGAAAGCAAAAAAGGGGTCCCGCCCCGGGAAGTGTCTCAGGCCCGCCACCCCCCTCCCCTGAGGAGCAGGGTTGGGAGTGGCATCCCCACCAGTCTGGGTCCTGGCCCCCGGGGAGCCTGGCGCTGGCAGTGAGTAAGCTGCCAGCCAGGGCACGGGCACGCTGCTCCTGGGAGCCGCCCGCCTTCCCTAGCCTGCTCCCATCCCCCAGATGAGGTCGCGGGCCAAGAGCCACTTTCTGCCAATGAACATGTCCACAGAAAGCAGAGAAGGACGGGAAGCTCCACAGTGGCTGTGGGACGTGACCCCCCGCTCGGCCGGGCCCTGCCGCCCCATGGCCACACGTCCAGGCCTCCTCCTCGGGGCCCCGCAGGGCTGGCCAGAGGCAGTTTCAAACCATGGAGGAAGTTTCATGTGGTGCACAGCGAGAGACAGAGTATCAGCAGAGCGCCGGGCGTCGCGACCCTGCACAGAGGGCCCTAGTGCGCAGCGTGGGCCTCGGGGGACATGGCCCTTCTGAGCGTGTCCTCGGCTGCAGCTAGAGGCAGCACGGTCACGACCGCTTAGGGTGGGGGACGTCCCGAGACACGCATCCCGAGGCCCCTGAGATGTGCAGATGTCACGGGGGCACTACACGGGCCTAGAGTGGACCTTGCATGGGGGCTAGAGAGGGTGGACTCGCGGCGGCATGGGAAGCACTGCTAAGTAGGTGCAGGCACCCTGCTCGCAGCCACGTGGGCAGACGTCAGAGACGTGCGCGCCAAACGCAGGTGTCTGGGAGCCGCAGTTACTCCCGTGATGCTTCTGCTCAACCGGCTCTGCTAAGGGGAGGAAATGACGTCTCCCAGACCGGACAACAGCAGGCCCTGCCGTGTCTCTGCTATTTTACTGGGGATCTGAGCATGAAGCATCACCGCACCGTGTTGGTCTGCAGCAAGAGCCCCCCAACCCCTCACCTGCTGGGTTTCCCTGCACAGAATGCCCCCCCGTTTCCTGGCAAATTCCCGTCGGTCCTCAAAACCCAGCTCAGATCTCACTGCCTCTGTGAAATAATTCCAGGGTCCACACCCCAGTGCTACCACCTGCTCTTTGACTTGTGTAGCTCTGAGGCTGACCTGCCCCCACGCTGTCGTTGGGGTTCACGGCCTGTGGCCTGGCTCACTGCCAGGCAGTCCAAAGGGCCACGTCCTATTTCCTTGTAGCCCCAGTGCCTCAGAGCTGGAGCTCTGGCTAGAGCTCGGGTGGGTGAGTACTCAGCGGAGGGCTTGTCCCGCCCGGGCCTCTGTCCGCTCCAGGGCCTTTTGACAGAGAGAAACCAAAGATGACGGCAAACAGCCCAGCAACCCCTGCAAGAGCAGCTTGCTGCTCGCAGGCAGCCGCGAGCGCGCAGCCAGGGACCCTGGGCGCTGGCCTGTCCGGACCTGCCGCGCCCCACCTGGGGGAGAGTCTGCCCCGCATATGCCCTTGGCTTTCCCCTCTTCTTACAAGGCCCCTGCTCATCGCCCTGACCTCATTTACAGGTGGCTGGCTGGTGCGCCAGGGATCAGACACCTGCTGGGGGGAGACCGGGGACCTGCCCCACCAGCCTCCTCACCACACCTCGGCAGCAGATGCCCTGCCGGCCCCCAGTGCCAGGTAAGACGTCTGGAACACTGCAGGGCCTCAGGGCGCGGTCACTGCACGTGCGTGCTGGCGGCACAGGGCGCCAATGCGGGCAGGAGGGCGGCACCTACCAGCCTGCGGATGTCACGCTCGCACTCGCGTTTGATGCGGTGCACCTCGTCCTGGTGCGCCTGGTAGGCGGCGCGCAGGTCGGCCGCCTTGGTCTTGTCGGCCTGCATGCAGTTGCTGAGCGCCTCCTCCGCCTGCTTGCGCGCCGCCTTGAGCTCCAGGATCTCCTGCTGCAGGCGGAGGCGCTCGCCATCAAAGGTCCTGCGCGCCTCCTCGCGCGCCTCAGTCAGCAGCGCTGTCTTGACCTTGTCGGCCGCGCCGTCGCGCAGCACATTCAGCGTGGCCTGCAGCCGCTGCAGCTCGCCCTCCTTGATCTTGGCCGTGCGCGCCGCCTCCTGCTCGTGCTGCCGGATGAGCGCCTCGCGCAGCGCCTGCAGCTCTTTGGTCTTCTCCTCGTGCAGCTTGGCCTTGAGCTCCGAGATGTAGGCCGTGTGCCGCCGCTGCTCCTGCTCGCGCTCCAGCTTGGTCTCCTGCAGCCGCTCGCGCAGCTTGCCCACCTGCGGGGAGTGGCCGGTCAGGGTCGGGGTGCTGGGTGCGCGCCGTTCCTTCCCCCCACTGCCCGAGACCACCCCAGGTCCTGTGCCCGCTCCACCAGCTGCTGCCGCCCCAGCCCAGACCCTCAGCAGCCCCACCCAGAATACTCCACTATTCCTGGGATTTTCCCCAGACTGGGAAAACATCTGGAGGCGTGGGGCGGCGAGGCAGGTCTGCCGGCCCTTCCAGTCTGGAGACTGGTGAGGAAGGGCCCTTCATCAGCCACGAAACATGCCCAGAAATCATCTCTCACCAAAGCTGAACACACTTTAAGCCCGGAATATGTTTCCGATGCCTAGACGTGGGGTTCTGGAAGGACAAGGGGGGGCATCAGTGTTGAGCTGGGGCCCCAGTAGACAGGGGCTCCAGGGCACCCCCACATTAACCTCTGGCAGCCCCAGGAGAGGGTGACTGCTTTGCCAAAGGCGCTCCCACCCTGGGGGCTCCCACCCTGGTCCCACTGGCACCAGGCCGCCGGCCGCACCGTGTCTCCCTCTAATCAGCAAGCGACTTGCAAGAGTATTTGTACACTGCGCCAAGGGAGTGTTTACTTAAAACACTATAAAATGTTTTATTCAACCTTTTCATTTCGAGTGTCCCGTGGTGCAGAGACGTCAAGGGAACCCCGCCCAACCCAAGTGTGTTGTGCATCACACCAGCCTCCCAAGAACCGAGACAAACGGTCTCTCACGGGCCGGCGGCTCCCACGGAAAAGTCCTCCAGTGGCCCACACTGCACAGCGCCTGCAACGCACTGAAATTCATTTCAGGGGAGTTTTAGGGCTCAGCTGGGCGTGCATAAACCCTTACTTACGACAGCAAGGAAAGAAGCAAATAAAAGCAACCCAGTCAGAGACACAAACCAACATCTCCTTGCAGCAAACACTGAAATCACAGAAATACAATGAGCACACCTCTCCTGTCTCCCCACAGCTCCCCTCAGCCGTGGATCTCAGGGGAGCACCTGCTCTGCTCCCCACTCCGCTTCTGGTGTAGGCGCCTCTGGCCTGCACCCCAGCTCTTGTATGCATACATAAACTAAAAAAAAAATATAAATCTTTAAAAAAATAAAATTAATTAAAAAATCATAAATCAAAATGCAGACTACCTGGCCTCTGTAGTTCAAGGGTTATGACTGTATTGCCTGAAACATGCAAAACAATTTATTTCTTGGGTAATCTGATGCCTGCAATATAAGAGAATGGGCCTATTGCTATCTGGCCGAAAAGGAGTTATCTTATAGTTTTGTAAGAAAACACCATACCTTTTACAGAGCAAGAATTTGTTTCCCACGCAGGATAACAAAAGAGGCCATAGTTGTAAAAAACAATAAAATGAGCGGTCCGCCTCAGGCCCGCCCGGCCCCCGGGCTGGGTGAGGGGCTTCTCCTGGGGTCCTGAGCGCCGGGAAACGAGAGCTTGAATATTTGACATGATTTCTCCAGTGAAGGGCTAAATGCTCTGGCACCCCCCTTTCTAGGACCAGCAGCACCCCAACTTTCTATGGTTGACAGTGACTTGGAGTCAGGTGGAAGGACCTGGTCGTGCCCCCGTCTGCAACGTTGAGTGCACGTCCTGGCCAGCCACGTCCCCCAGAGGTCAGCGGTCTGCGGCCGGGCAGGCCCCTGCCGGTCTAAATGCTGGCCTGGTTTGGTCAAACCCCAGTACAGGAGTTGCCGTGAGGGTATTTTTTTCTTGAGATGTGCTTAATGAGAAGGCAGGGCACTGGCCACGAAGGGGTCACACCTGCCAGTCGAAGCCCCAAGAAAGGCCCGCGTTCCCCAGTGGGGAGGGACTCTGCCTCCAGGCGCCTCCAGACTCCAGACTGCATGACCCACTCGCGAGAATTTCCAGTGGCTGCTCTGCAAATTTCAGCTACGTCAGCCTCCAGGACCACGTGCGCCAGCTGCTTAAAACCCCCCTTTTGGGGCCTCCCTGGTGGTTCAAGGGGTTAAGACACAACCTATGAAGCCATCCGTAGCCAGTGGAGCACGAGTTTGATCCCCGGCCAGGGAGCTACCCACATGGTGCTCAGACCTCTCCTGACTCACCCGCTGCTCCCCTCAGCAGTGCATTTCAGTCCGTCTGCCTGTTCTGCTCCCCGCTCTGTCTCTGGTGAATTCTCTCATCCCCCGCATCTCTGGTCTGTACCCCAGCTCTTGTGTGCATAAATAAATAAATCTTAAAAACAAAAACCTTTCCATCTGTTCTTGGTAGAGACAGATGATAGTAGTGGATGGATGGATGGATGGACAGACAGACAGAAAGGTAGATCTAGCCATTGGCTCTGTTTCTCCCTGAAGCACCCTGATTATACAGCCTTCCGGAGCTTTCTCTTCCTCTCCCGTGGAAGGAGAATGGCAGCAGCAGCCCTGTAAGGACAGCTGGCAGGAGGAGAGTTGAGTCGGGCTCTGGGATCGTGGTCCCAGGTCGAGGGGCCTCCAGGATGTGCACAGTGCAGGGGGGCGTGTGTGCAGGGCAGCCTGGGGGTACCGGGTGTGCTCCTGGCAGGGCAGAGGCGGTCAGCAGAGATGGCACCAGCACCAGCGTGTGGGGCACGGATGCTGCCTGCCCTCACCCTGGCGCCCACCGGGGACCCTTGCTGAAACAGCACTCCTTGCAACGTGAAACAACAATTAGCATGAGCTTAGGTTACTTTTAATAACATTTAAATGCAACCGTAAAGTTTATATTTAGGCCTTTCACACCAGCCAATAAGCACTTTGCTGAATTCCCTGAGAATGAAATTCTCCTGCCTGCCCCAGGCGGAGCCCTGGAGAGGGCCCGAGGGCGGTGCCCCCAGCAAACAGCCTCTGGGCGGGGCAGGGAGGTGCCTGGGGGCAGCTTGGGCTGGGACCCCACGGGCCACGTCAGAGAAGAGAAAGCAGGTGTTTGGAGACTTTGTGCACCTGTCCCAGGTGAGGTGTGAAGCCAGGTCCGCAGGTGAGAAGCTGCCGTCACAGCTGCCCTTTAACTGCCCACCAGCCCCTGCCTGGCCTGCTGCGAAGACCAGGCCCGTCCCACAGGCGCCAGACAGACCGGCCACAGAGCAGGCTCCCGGGCGCGAGGCCTACAGCAGGGGCCGCCCCAGCCCCCAGGCCTAAGAGATCGATTCTCAGAGACTCTCAGAGAAACCGTCCCATCCCCGCCGCCTGGGGCTGCTCCTCCTCGACAGTGTCGTGGAAAGACGTTCAAAGACCAGCCAGAGACCCGAAGCCCACCCACCCCAAGGGAGAGAAACCGCAGCGCTGATACAAGTAGCTGGCCACGGTCCCAGGGACACGGGGCTGCACCCAGGGGCGGGGTGCCCTGCTGATGTGACACCCATTTTGATGAAGGTCAAGCTGAGGCTCGGAGAGGGCCAGTGTCCACCCAGCCCTGCCCGGTCAAGTCTGCTGGGGAGCCCAGCCCCCACCTTGCTCTTCTCCTGCTGGAACTCGATCTGAATGCTGGTCAGCTTGGCCCGCAGCTCCTCGTTGGCCATCTGCACCGGGTCCGTCTCCATCTCGGGCTTCTCGCCCTTGCTCCGGCTTTTCTTAGACATGCTGCCTCCTCTCAGGTGAGACGCCGAGGCCCAGGTTCACGCCAGGCTGCCCGCGGCCGCCGCCGGCTCCGCCGCGCTCACGAGGCTCCCCGGGGTCTGCTTGTCCTGGGAAACCACCATCACTCGGGACCCTGGGGCAGGAGGGAAGCGGGGTTAGTGGGGCCGTGGGGAGTCTGGCCCCTTGCTGGGGCCCTTGAGTTCAGCGGCAGCCAGCTCTTGCTGAGGCCTCCTGGGCCTGCTGCCGGCTCACCCGAGGAGGTCCCCCACTCCCAACGTTGCCCCCACACTTCTCAGTGGGAGCTGCCTCTGTCACATGGAGAGTGTTAGGGTGCAGAGTCCTGCCCCCTCCGGAGAAGAGACTTGCTTCTCACAAGCGCCAGTGACAGCCAGGCGGCCCCTCCTGGCTGCTGCATCCTGTCCCGCAGATGAGACTGCAGCACCGGGCAGCCCACGCGCTGAGGTGCGCAGGGTCAGGGGCTGGCACCTGTGCCTGTTCCCTGGGGAACACGAGCATGACGCGGGGGCAGGGAATCTGGAGCCCCAGCCCCCCTCCAGCTGGCTCTGCAGCGAAGTCTGAGGACATACTTTGAAAAGCAGCTCCTGGATTCCACAAAGGCTGGTGCTGCCACCACCGCCCCACCCCCAGACAGCTCAGTACCGGGCACTCTGAGCTGCGATCTCTGAGCCAGCAAGGCCCCTGCGGTCCCTCCAGGCCCCTGTGCCTGCCTGGCTAGGCCTGGGCTGGTCACCAGGTACACGGGGTGCCCTGTTATGCTATTGGGCCCTCTGGCACGCACATTCCTCTGCGGGACCCCCAGACTATCAAGCCCTCCTTGAAGGTAGGACTGTCCACACAGTCCACAACCAAAGCCTTAAAATAAGCCTGGAGTGACAGCTTAGTACCTCTGCCACCGGGATGCTGTGCCTGTACCACCTCTCACTGATGAGCACAACCACCCTAGCAGGTAGGTGATGGGGCTCAGGGCCATGGGTGAGCAAACTGAGGCATAGAGGTGGGGCGCCAGCGCCCGGCCTGGCTGAAAGGAGGGACGAGTATTGTCCTGGCCGAGGTCCACACCTGGGGGCAGAGAGCACGCAGGCCGCACCCGGTGCCACCCCAGCCCGGCCCTGGTCTCCGGTTCCCTTGCCCTGCTCTGCCTTCTTAACTGCTCTCCATGCGAGCACCAGACTTGCCTGTTTCTGCTGTGGCCCCTGCACAGGGTGTGGGCTGCGGACAAGCAGGGCCCGCCTGTCTCCTTCCTAGCAGGGCATTAAATAGCACTCAACGTACTGCATAAACAAGACTGTGCCTTGTCCAAGGGGGCACAGCTGTGCGCAGAGAGGAGCTCACCAGCCAACCGGGTCATTATGTCGCTGGTTCAGCAAGAGGTGACCTTCAGGCAGGCCCCACGCTGGGCATCAGACCTAACAGCCCCTGTGACTCCTCTCTCCTGGGCTGCGAGACCTCAGGAGCCACGTGCTGGGAGTGGCACCACCAAGTGGGGGCTGGATCCCCGCGTCACCTGCTGGAGAAGAGCCCGGTGGGCCTGCGCGGAGCAGGTGAACTGGCCCTGACGTGGGCCTTCGTGAATGCGGCAGCGCCTCCCCAAACTGAGCTGACAGCCGCCTCCTGGAATGCCCTCCCTCTTTCCCAACCACCCATCTTCTGTGGAATCCAGCCGGGCATCACCTCGGGGAGAACCTTTCGCTGATGCCATTTCCCGGGGATGGCCGGGGCCTCCGGCCCCAGCTTCCCTTCCTCACAGCCCCGTGGTGCTGTGCTGGCTCTGCCTGGCTCCCCCATCAGCCTGGCACTGCCTTCCCCTCCGCTCCCCGAGAGCCTGGCTCGGCGCCTCACCCTGAGTAAAGGCAGCTGGCACGTGCCTGTTAAACGCACGTCCCAGGGATGCCATCACCCCTTCCCCCCGCTCCCCGCAAGACCAGACACCACACAGGACGGAGGGGAGGAGTCGGGTCCAGGTGACACCCCATCCCCAACCCCAAGTCTCACCAAGCCCCGTGAGAGACTTAGCTTGACTCAGTGCTTTGCTGCGGCTTTCTCAGAGACAGGCCGTCACTGGCTGACAGCTCGCGTTTTTACAGATGCATAAATGCGTGTGGCTTTAGTTCTCAGAAGAGATTTAACAGAATCCAGTAGATGAGTCTCCTCTTCTGCTCTCTCAGGGAGTAGAGCTCACCAATACGGGGTGACAGCGGCAACGTTCTAAAAATTATCAGTAATCCTAGCAGTGCTCCGAGGGTGGGGCTTGGGTCAGTAAGCGTCAGCACCTCTAGGTGCCTTATTAGGATTTCAAGTTCTCTGAACCCCACTGGGGCCCAGAGAATCAAAGCTGGAGCGGCCCCAGCCTGTGAGTCTCAGCAGGCCCTCCCGATCATTGTGATGCACGCCGCCCTTGAACAGGCAAGTCTGGAGTGGGGGGAGCCCCAAGAGGCCACACAGCTGGCCCAGGAACACACAGCAGGACAGCACGGCGTGGGCTGCGCACCCCGGGCCGGCGACCCCAGAGCCGGGTGGCAGGCCCCAAGACGACAGCCGGCGCCCGGCCTGTGCAGCGGGAGGCCGTGCAAAGGCACCGCGCAGGGGTCTCCCTCCCTCCCCGCAGCGTGGGGCGGCTCAAGGCTCCGAGCAGGCTGGCCGCCCCTGCTCGCCAGCCTCCGCGGGCACCGGGCTGGTCTGCAGAGGCCAAGGCCCCCTGAGCGGACTGCTTGGCCGGGTTGCTCGTTAGACTCAGATCCTGAGTATAAAATGCTAATTTACAATTTTTTTTAAAGTTGAGGGGTTCAGAAAAGAAGACAAATTAATTGACAGCCCCACCCCCACGTCTCGCCTTCTCCCCGGGAGTGGGCGTCCCGCCCGGGCCTTTCTGCGGGGCCGCTGCCCTCGACCCTCGAGTCCCGCGTCTGAGAGCGGCTCTCGCGCTGACAGGCGGACACGGACACGGGCTCAGCGGGATCCGGCGACGCGGCCCCAGGCCGCCCGGGCCAGAAATGCCGGGTCCAGGCTGGGAAACCAGACCTGGGTCTCCATCTTGGGCTCCACGGAGAGGACCCTCCCTCCATGTCTCCTCCGAAGATGAAAAAACAGGGCGAAATGTCCCTGACTCACATTCAGTGTTTCTCTTCCTCACCAAGCCCAGATTAAATCAAGTTCTCTTTCTAGCTACGGGGATTATTTCCCCCCCACCAGCCTCCAGGCTCCCGGGGAGCGGGGTGGGCTGGGCCGCACCTCCCGCCTCCCACCAGCACGGGGCGGATCCTCATTTGTCCCGGCTGGGGAAGATGGGGTTGGACGCCTCCGCAGCCGGCCTCGGGGCCCCCGGGACAGCACCGGCCAGCGGTGAGACACTGCAGGACAGTCCCGCTGACCGGTCCCCCAAGCCTCTGCCCCTCTGCACCCCTGCTCCCGTGCCCGCACCCCCTTCCCTCCTCCCAGGTCTCCGCCCACCTATGCCCCAACCCCCCAGGGCCAACATCTGCTTCTCTCGGCAGGAACACTCCAGCACATCAGGAGGGAAGGAGCAGCCAGGTGCAGGCGCACCCTGCGCTCCCGTGGGCCCCAGCCCAGCCTGCGCCGGGGTTCTTTGCAGCAATGCTGCTACCTCCCTACCCACCCCACTTTAGAGAAGGGGAAAGTGACCCAGAGGAATTAAGTGGCCTGCCCAAGACCACGGACTGGGAAGCAGGACCCACCATTCCGAGCTCTCCTGCCTAAAGCCTTCGCTACTGTGCCGGGAATTCAAGGGCAGCGTCTGCGGCTCCTCCTGCCTGCATCCCCGCCCCGCCCCGGCCTGACGCTGCAGGGACGCCCCACAGGGTGGTGTCCGTGTCCAGGAGCAGACCACGTGCCAGCCCCACTCCCAGGTCCCTCCCAGGCCTGCCTCCACCCCCTCTTGATGGACAGGCCGGCCACACCCGCGCCTGCCTCTCTAGAACCCCACAGACTCCATCTGGGCCCAGAGAGTTGCCCTGGTGAAGCTGGTAGGAAGCAAATCTTTTCACAAGCATTTCTGAAAGCACAGGTCTCTCAACGGAGCTGCCCAGGGCATGCATGGAAGAGAGAACCCGGATCCACACGCCCATCGAAGCCCCCCCTTTGGCCGCCACATGGGGGAACACGCCGGCTCTGCGGCTGAAGCCCAGGGCACGCTCCTGAGAGGCAGGTCTCCCCCAGGCTGTGCACAGAAGGAACGAGCTGTCCCCTGAACCGAGCCGGTGTGGCCGTGACTAGTTGTGACTAATTCCCCTGTGACCACTGCCGGCCCCGACACGCTGTGACCACCTACGGGGGTGCCAGGTGCCAGCCTGGAATAGCACTGCCCAACACCCCCAAAGGACAGCAAAGCCCCAAAACTGACTCTGGCCCTGCAGCCTCAATGCCGGTTCCTTACCCCCAGGCCCGGCTTTCGCCCTCTCTGGAGGCACATGTGTGCAGGGGCCACAGCAGCCCTGGCAGACAGAGCCCTTGGAGCCAGCCCACGGCCACCAGCCAAGGCAGTTTTCCCACACCCCTGCTCACCCCACCTGCCGCCTCGGCTGTGCACGCCGAGATGTCCTAGGACAGAAGCCCAAGTGTCCAGGAGAGCAGGCCAGCCCCGCGCGGACGCCTGACTCTGCGCAATGCCAAGCCATTCTGGGTCTTTCACCTTGAAGTATGACGCCTCATTATTGCAGCGGGGTCTTCAGGGTCTTCCCCAGGGCAGGCAGCCACCCGCCCACCTGCTGATGTAGGACAGACTGAGCTCCTGTTGAGCCACATCCACATGCATCCACCTTGACAGCCAGGAGGCAAATCCCGGCAGGAGCCACAGAGCCCGCCCAGGCCTCCCTGCACCTGCTCCACACAGATGCCCCGGCCACAGGGTGCAGCTGCAGACTAGGGGCGCCCGGCCCCCTGTTAACACAGGGCTTGATCAGGGTAGAACGGGAGCCCTGAACCTCCAGGGCACCCCCAGCCCTCGATTTCGAACCCCATTTTTCCTTCGACTCGCATTGTGAGCGTGGGCCGCATCTCGCCCTCTCTGAACTGCAACTTCATACTCCAGAGAGTGGGCAGTTGGACTGGACAGTGTTTCCCAGCCTCGGTCACCGCGCCGGAGCTGCTGTGATTTCTGCGTGCTTGCATAACTCACTGCTGCAGCCGAGTCGCGAGGTCTAGAGGACACTAAATCCGCAGCTCAGCGCCCGGGCAATCAAAATGGAGGACACGCAGGGACCCCAAAACAGCCCCTCGCTCTCCCTCACAATGCACCTGTATTTGCTTCATATTTTCTTTAAAACCACTGATGTTTAAAAAGTTAACGACGACTTCAGCCTTATTCTAAGCAATAATACTCACAAAATCACAGGCTCAAGGGGCTAGATTGTCTCTCATACACACAGAAATAAACGCTACAAAAATAAAACAGGTTTGACCTCACGCCTCCGAAGGCGTCTTTCCTGTACCCCAGACCCTGCCAGCCTCTTCTGGCTCAGGGAGGCTGGATTCCACGTCTTCCTTGTCCGAGTCTAGCCCACGGCCCGCACACAGCAGGCGCTTACTAGCCACTCTGCTCAACCGGAGGGACCGCCCAAGGCCCATCTTCCTTTATCTCCCGTGGCCCGAACCCACTGCCCTGTGTCCTGCAAAGCCGACAAGCGATGTCCAGAGGCGAAGCTGCAACTGACACAGCACAGCAGGTGGGATCCCGGATGCCAGCGCTGAGCACCACAGGCTGCTCCGCCCGGGCCCGCTGCCTCCAGCCCGCTGAGCTATTTTAGTAACTCGCTTGCTTTCACATCAAAACCTTTTGCAAGACACAAACGAGTCACATCTGCAACCCAGAAGGAAGTCACCGCGGCATGTGGAGAAAGGCTGGTCGCCGGCCAAGCCCCAGTTTCATGACCAGCTAAAGAACTGAAAGGAAACCTCCTGTGCCCTTTGTAATCAGACAGGAAGCCCTTAAAAAAAAAAAAAAAAGAAATAGGAAACAGACTGGGGGTGCATGTTGGGCTAGAAGAGAACGCTACTGCAAGAGAGACCCAGGACACAGGGGGACTCAAGACCCACGGGGCAGGCACACGTGTGCAGGGGGCACGGCAGCCCTGGCAGACAGAGCCCTTGCAGCCAGCCCACGGCCACCAGCCAAGGCAGTTTTCGGTTGACGGATAGCCACCCCAGGGCCCCCACCAGAATGACCTGCTGGCGTCACCCAAATATCCTGTTCGCCTGTGTGCGCTGGCTCATCAGCCAGGCCAGCCCTTACTTCTTCTCTACCCAGAAAACTCCTATTCATGCCTCAAAGGCCAAGGATCGATGGCTGAGTCCAACTATCACCTCCCACGAGCCCTTACCCAGAGCTCCCGCAGAGTGGCCGCCTTGCCACGGAGGGGGGCCCACTCCCCTGGGAACACACTGCGTCCCTCCTCCTCTGGGAGCACCCCCACAAGGCCTCGGGTGGGCATGGGCATCAGCCCCCTCTAAGCACTCACACCAAGTGCTTAAAACAACCCCAGGCAGGTGCTGCGTTTCAGGGTGTGGCAAGGAACATGCTTGAAAGTGCTTGGTGGGAAGCAGGCATCAGGCTCCAGGGCGGAGACTCCAGGAAGCCCCAGGCCTCTGGCTGCCGACTTACCCTGAGGCAGCCAGGCACCGAGCTTCGCGGCATCCATGGGCGTGCAGTCCACAACGCGGAAAATAAGAAGACAGCTCATCTGCTGATGTCCAAGTACTGGACGTCCTCGGGGAGTGCAACAGGGCTGCCGGCCGCCCAGACTCTGAAGCTCTGGTCTCATGCCAGGTCCCTGGATCCCCCCACACCCCGTGAATGGCTACATGTGGCTGTGGAGGCTGCTCCAGGGGGCTTGCCTGCGCCCCGTTCTGCACAGCAGTGTGTTTTCTTCCCACAGTGTGTCCACAGCAGAAACAGCACCCACACTTTGGGGAAAAGTATCTGTGACCTGTAACAGACCCCAGGTTAATGTCCAGGCTAGACAGAGGGGCTTGTAAACCAAACTGCTTTAAGCGACACCCCAACAGAAAAAATCAGCACAAATCAAGAAGAAGCGAGGTGGCCAGGACAAGACACTCAGCCTCACAGCTGACCAGTGCTGTGGGGCAGTGCCCCATCACTGGGGCGAGGGCTGTCCACACCCCAGCTGGCAGTCCTGGAAAGTCGCCGTCCTCAGTCACTCTCGGTGGCATGAACTAGCAGTCTTCTGGGGTGCTGCTTGCAATCTCTGCATAAACGCTAGCTATGGAGGATGGACGGATGCATGGACGGAGTGCTTTCTCTCAGTGGCTTCCTTTCCAGAACCTGCCCCAAGGGGACAATAATCTGCAGGGTGTGCCTGGTTCAACAGACCTCGGTGCAGCCACCCCTGGGGCCGAGGGGAGATCTCTGTCCCCGCTGCAGTGCATAAAATGTGGGTCGCGAGAGTGTGATCAGGACACTCGCCAGAGTCCTGAGGAGCAGGAGGCCAAGAACGGCTTCTATTTGGGGACCGGGGGAGCCCCGAAAAGGAAGAATTCTTAGAAAGAGCAGTGCGAGGAGGAGAGGACGGGTCGGCAGGCAGGCTGGGCGGGGCACAGAGTGGCAGAGACCAGCTCAGAGAAGCAGCCCGCCCCGGGGCAGGAGTCACGGGGCCCAGCCCGCATGCCCCACCGGCTTTGGGGGCCCCCAGTGCGGGCGGAAGGAGCTGAGTGCCCAGGAGATGGCTTCCTCTCCTGCACACCAGCATAGCCAATTCGTGAACAGAATTTGCGGGTGATTCCATTTATAACCACATTAGAAGCAGGGAGGAATAAACAGCGCAGATGTCCAGAAGAGAAGAAAATGGTCTTTCTTTCTTAAGGACACAGAAGAAAACCCAACTGAGAACCAGACAGGATCACCCCCAAGCCAGGGCCCCCTTCTTCTGCCTGTGCCCACCCCCACCCCGCCCCGGACCCTTGTCTGTCCTCAGAGCAGAGGGTCCCCCACGCCACGGCCCTCGGCCTCATCCTTCACTCTGTCTTCTCATCAGCCAAACAGGCCCTTCTCTGCACCAGCCCTCCCCGCTCCTGGCCCACAGCCCCGTGGGCAGCCTGCATCTGGACGGCCTTGGGGTCCTTCCCGCCTAGCGCTGTGTGTCTGAGCTACTCTTGCACCCCAGGCTGCGAGCTCCTGGCGGCAGGGGCTGGTCTCAGCTGTCTCGACTCCTGCGGCTGCAGCTCAGCGGCCACGTGGGGTACTGGGCGCAGGGACAGTGGGTGGAGGATGCTGATGGCTGGAAGGACAGAGAGATCAGGCAACACCACCCCGTTCAACGCAGGCCCTGAGCAGGGAATCCACACCCCAAACAGGGTTGGGTCCAGGAGGTCCTGAGGGACTGCCGGGCTGAGCTGCTGGATTTGGCGGACGAGGCCCTTCTGCCTGGGGGCCTCAACCTAGCTCATCTGGAAGGAAAATCCCCAGAAGACTCCTTGAAGGGGGAAAACGGAGCCATTTCTCAAGCTGGAAGGGTTTCTTCCAATGGGAAATTTTGTTCATAAAACAACTTTTAGAAATATACAAAATTGAAGGCCTCCCTGGTGGTGCAGGGTTCAAGTCTCAGCGCTATCAAGCTACCACCCGCCACTGCCACATGCATTCGATCACTAGCCAGAGGCAGCAGACCTCTCCGGTCTCCCTGCCGCTCCCCTCAGCAGTGTATTTCAGTAGATCCGCCTATTCTGCTCCCTGCTCTGTCTCTGGTGATCCTCTCACCCCCCTGCACCTCTGGCCTAGACCCCAGCTCTTGTGTGCATAAATAAAAATACTTAAAACTAAAATGTACAAAATTTAAAAGAATAAAATACCGAGGAATAAATTTAGCAAAAAATGCACAACATTTGAAAATTAGAGTCGTTGAAAGAAATTACAGATGCAACCAATGTCTGTGGATCAAAAGATACAATATGGTTAAGAAATGGATTACAGATTCAATTCAATTCCTATCAAAATGCCTGCTCACTGCTTCATAGGAAGTTGATCCTAAAATCTATATAGAAATGTGTATTTCAATGGCCATAACCTTCAAAACAAAACAAAAGAACAACGCGGGGAGATACCACTTCCCAGTTTCAAAACTTACCACCACGTTACAGTAATCAAGACAGTGTGCTAATGGCATAAGGCCAGACATACAGAAACTGGAGTAGAATAGAGAGTCCAGAAATAAACCTTTACAGGCACAGTCAAATGATTTTTGACAAGGGTGTGAAGACCATTCAATAGGAAAAGAGCAGCCTTTTCAACTGATGGTGCTGGACAATGAGGTCTTCACAGGCAAGTTCTGAGGCTGGAGCCCTACCTCACAGCACATTCAAAAATGAACTTCAGTGGATCACGAACCTAAACGTCGCTGAAACTATAGAACTCGTAGAAGGAAAGAGGAATAAATTTTCAAGACCTTCAATTAGGTAATGGCTTCTTAGGTAAGACACCAAAAGTACAGTGACAGAGGAAATATAAATTGGACTTGATCAAAATTTAAAAAACTTGAAGGATACTGTTATGGTTTTTTTTTTTAATTTTTTTTTAAGATTATTTATTTATTTATACAAGCACTGGGTAGTCAGAAGCGCGGGGGAGCAGAGCAGGCAGAAGGACCGAAGGACACTGCTGAGGGGAGCAGCGGGCGGCAGGAGAGGTCTGCGCGCCATGTGGGACCCTCCTCCGGTGGTCAGGGAGCAGCCGGGGATCAAACCGGCGCCGCAGAGGCTGCGGGCAGCTTCGCAACCCAGCGCTCAACCGCTGCGCCACTGGGGAGGCCCGATACTGTGATGGTTTGAATACTGTTCCCCCAAAATTCATGTCCACCTAGAACCTCAGACTGTGACTGTATTTGGAAATAAAACTATAACCCACAGGCTGAGAAAAAATATTTGCAAATCATAGGTCCAGTAAGTGGCTGGTAGCCAGAATATATAAAGAAGTCTTACAGTTCAACAACAAAAAGACAACCTTCTTTTAAATGGACAAAGGATTTCAATAGACATTTTCCCCAAAGGGATATACCATGGCCAACAGGCGCAACGTCACTAGGCAGTAAGGAAATGCAAATCAAAACCACAGTGACACAGCACTTCCCACCCACGAGAAAAAAAAATAGAGAATGAACTTCTCTCTGCAGCCACTTCGTTACTGTCACCCTGGGAAACTCGTGTGTGTGTGTGTGTGTAGCATCCATGTGTATTACACATACCTAGTATATACATATGATCTATATCTAAATTGATTTATTACCATTAAGCCAAATAAAAGCCTGGCGGCTGGAAGGAGCCGCGCCCAGGGCCTGCCAGCAACTGCTGGGACAGATCAGACTGGAGACATTCAATCAAGCCACAGACTCGGGGAGGGGCAGCCAAAGAGGGGGCATCCGTGGAGGCAAGGGCAAAAGCCGATAGTTCACAGGGCGGGCAGAGGCTGTGAGGGCCCAGGCTGGGAAGCAGCACGAACCACCAGCGAGACCCAGAACCACGCCTATGGCCCTCAGCGTCCTGCCAGGTGCAGCACACGCCTCCCTCCAAGAAGGACAGCTGTCAGTCCCCTGGGGCCGGAGCCTTTCCTTAGCACCAGCAGACAAACAGCCCTGCGGACCTGTGTCCCCAGCTGCCATCTGTCCCTTGCCCTCCGGACCCAAATAGCCAGACTAACCAGCCCCAAACTGGGTTCCCTGTCTCCCTCCTTCACAGCTGTGCCTCCATGTTCTGAACCCCCAGGAAACCCCCACCAAGCCCCAGGTCAGAAACGCACTATCCTTCTTAGCTACTGCTAGTAATCGCCACCAGATTCGATGATTCAGAGGTTCTCAGAGGTTCTCAAGCTGCTGCGTGTCAAAACCCCTGGAGGACGAATGCAGCTCGCAGGGCCCAGCTCTGCAGGCCCCTGACTCTCCTGCGCTGCCTCTGCCGGTGCCCGCCAGGCCTGCGGCCGTTGCTCTGGGGTGGACTCCTGAAGGCAGGCACTGGGCGAGCTGCCAAGAGACATATCTCGAGCAACTCTTTGGAGCAAATAGGCTATTTCCTTCCATTTTACTGATGAGAAAAGAGCACAAGACAGGCTGAGTTGCCTTCATAAAACAAGCAAATGTTTGCCTTGAAGCTGGTGCACATATTCCTGCAAAACTATGCAAACTTTATTGATGTTTGTCATCAGTAGTCAACAACTGACAGGAAGCAGAACGTCTCTCCTTCTCCACACGCTCCCACGTGAAGTTCTCCGCTTTTCCCGGACACACCCACCCGCCTGCTGGTGCCCCAGCACTGCTCTCTCCCCATAAGCAAATCCCTCCGAGCAGGCAAGCGGGAGCCGTCTGGCCTGAGGCAGTGAGCGGGCTGGGAAAGGTGCTCGGAGCAGGGCGCGCACCTCTAGGCCCCGGGAGCTCCCGGCTGAGAAGCCAGCCCTCCCACTTCACATCCTGCTGAACTCTCTACTTCCTGGGGCTGGCAGTGACCCCAGCCTGTGGCACCGACCAGACGATCTGCAGATAACATTAATCAGTCCCAGCTGCAGAAAGCAGGTCTCTAATAAGGAAGGAGTCAAGATCGTGGACAGATAGAGACCGAGGCCAGCCCCACATCTAGATCCTGTGCTGAGCCAGCCCTGGTCTGCGCTCCCTCCTGTCCCCTGGGCCCCTGGTGAGCCAGTCCTGGACTGGGCCTCAGGGAGAAGAGGGCCGACCCCGCCCTTGCCCCTCCCTTCACAGCTCATGGCCCTCCTGCTGGCCCAGCCCTCCGTGGCCACTGTGAAATCACACAGTCATCAGGCCAGGAAGTGTCGGCTCCGGGGCTCTCACACCCAGAGCCAGGACATCAGTGCCTAGACAGATCAGCCAGGGCACAGGAGCCCCTGCGTGGCAGTGGCCACATCCCCCAAAGGGACATTTGCTCCCAGATGCCCAGGGCCCCGGACTCTCATCCCACAGGCTGGATGGGGTCTTTAAATGAGGATGCTTCTCTTACCTGCAAGCTTCTGCCCATGTGGCTGCCTCGCCCAGGCTGCCTCCCCTGTCCATCTGCTCACCCACCGACACTGATTGCATCTCCTGGGCTCCCAGCTCAAGGGCAGATTGTGAAACAGAAACAGCTCCTGCCCTCCCACTACCCAACATCTGGCAGGAGAGCAGCTGGTAATCAGATGACAGCAATAGAGTAGAGAGGCGCTCAGAGCCTGGGGGCTTCCTGGAGGAGGTGACCTGACCCCCAAACTGCATCTTCAAAGAGAAGGAGGAGGCTCCAGGCTCACAAAGGATAAAAAGGAAAAAGACACCAAGCCGGACTAGGTCTGCGTATGTCTGAGGGTGTTCCTACAGGCGCTGGGAAGAGCTGGGGCTCTACTCACCGCAGCGTGGGGAAAAAGAAGGCCCCTGAATTTCCCTGTTTGAGTAGTTACAATAGCAAATACTGCTTCGGCAATGTTAGAAGGTAACAGAACTAAGAAAATTTTAAGGGAAGGAGAGAAATGAAAAAATGAAAGTTGATCCTAAAGCAAAAATTCTAGAAATGGGATGATTTCTCTGTGGAGGGAGGAAGGAATCCTGTGAGAAGTCTGGGCCTCTCTCTATGTCAGGGCTGCCCCTCCCCACCCCAGGTAGCTCCAAACTTAACCGAGGGCCTGAGGACGGGCGGCGCAGCCAGCCCCAACCGCCATCCTGCAGAGAGCACCTTTTACAAACTCGACTTTGCTAAAGTTCCAAAACTGCAGAAACGCCCAAGAACAGTACAAGGCCCTCCCTGCAGCTTCACCGGCCTCCAGCCTCCTGTCACCCGAGCCGAGACATTCTTCTATACGTACTGGTCTGCTCACCAGCAGCTCGACGGGAGACGCAGACACTGGCGCTGCCCTGGGCGCTGCGGCTTTATCTCCAGCCGCGGCCACTGTGAAATCACACGGTCATCAGGCCAGGAAGTGTCAGCTCCGGGGCTCTCACACCCAAAGCCAGCAGCGGCCACAACCGCGTCCCGGGGAGCGAGTGCCCCTCTCCCCCGACGGAGGCCTGGAGCGTGCCAAGGGCCAGCTGGAAGAGGACGCGGCCTCTGCAGACCTACTCTGAGCCACAGACCAATCCCCAAGTGATCAAGCGGGAGAGCCCCCCATAACGGCCAGAACGAGCGGTCGGCGTGACCAGGTAAGGAACGACCTCTGACAAGTCCCGGGGCTGGCAGCCGGAAGGGATTCTGGGCTCGGGGAGGGAGGGTGCCGCACCCTGTACTGATGCCAGCCCAGGTGTTGGCGGAGGAAACACAAGCCCAGTGCCCCAGGTAGAAAGGCGGGTTCCCTCTGCCCCGGAGAGCTGGCAAGGGACCAGGCGGCCTTGGTGCAGAAAAGCAGGGGCCTGGACTCACACCTCTCAACCTGCTGAGTGACTTGGAGAAGTCACACAGCTGATGTGGCCTCAGTTTCCCCAGGCGAGAAGCCCAGCCCTTCCTGAGGCCCTCGGAGACACTGCTGTGCTCCCAGCCGTTCTCCAGGACTCAACAGGGCTTCCCCTTAGAGGACCGATTTCTTCTGCCTCCTCCTCCGATTCAGGTGGGAGGAAGAACAGTAAGTCCTTAAATGGTTTGAACTTGATCTCGAGCACAGCAGGGAGCCATGCAAGGTTTATACCACGGAGGGAAAAGACAGTGACCCCTAGCATTTCAAACTAGTGACTTGGAGTCAACACAGAGGGCTGCCTGGAGGAGGCACCTTGGAGGCAGGAAAGCACTGAGGTTGCATCCTCCTTGGGTCGGAGAGAAGAGGCCAGAGGTGAGCCACAGGCAGAACATCTCATGAGGCAGAGCCACACAGGACGCACAGAGCAGCCCACGGGGAGGGAAGCCCACGGGGAAGATGCCCAAAGCTTAGCTCAGCTGTATTGTGCATTTTAATCTATTTTTGAATCTCCCCACATCTGAAGCATGCGCCCATCACTCCACCACAGAGCTGCTTTTCTGCAGAGAGGAAGCGGCGCTGTGCCACGCTGCCCAACCCACTCAGGACAAGGCGGAGGTTGAGGCAGATAACTTCACCATGTTTACCGGTGGCGACACTGGCTCAGCAGCAGACCCACCTCAGGCGCAGGCCTGAGCCCCCCTGGACACGCAGCCACTCTGGGAGGTGGACACAGGTCTACTGGGCACTCGCCTGCTCCTGGCATCACCCAGTTCTCCCGGTGAGTGAGCCTGCTAGCAGCACTGACAGCCTGGGTGGCCAGCAGGCGTTGGAGCCTTTCAAATGATGGGCAGGACACAGCCCTTGTTGCCATGACAGTGACCCCTGCCTGGACACCTACTGAAGCCGCAAAGGAGCATGGGGAGGCAGAGGGTGTCAACAGAGGGAAAAATATTTGGCAAGTACTGACGTAGAGGAGCGAGCTCCAGCCTTGATGGGACAAGAAAGGCCCCACAGCCTCTTGTGCAGAAGGGACAGAGCCGGAGAGGGTAGAGCTGATCTGATGCACACGGGGAGGCAGGACACCAACCTGCCTCTTCGCTCCCAAGCAGACTCCCCACCCTGACCTCCTGCTTAGCCTCGCAAGGTCTATCAGCCACATCAGCACCTGCTCCAGAAAGCCCTCCAGGACTGCCAGGGCTCCTGCCCCGACCGGGTCAAGCTCCCCTAGAAAGCCCAAACGTCACGTCAGTCAGACCAGAGTCAAATCCCGGCCCCATTCCCTGCTGCCTGTAGGCTTCCCACCAACGCGTGTCCCCTGAGCCAGGGGGAGCCCTGCTTGCTAAGGCCTGCCCAGGTCAAGGGAAGGACCCAGCTCTACAGGGCCTGGTGAAAGGCCGCCCCTTCCAGGGACTGACCAGAGAAGAGCCAGATAAGGGCTGAGTTCCCCTGAGAATCAGCTTACCCCCGCGGTCCCCCTCAACGCCACCACCCAGGGCGGAGCTGCCACCTTCCTGGCGGCCTGGGAAGCACCTGGCTCCATCCTGCCTCGCACCTGTTGCCCTGCAGGCCACACCCCTGCCCTCCACTGCTCTCCGCCCACCTGCCAGCCTCCCTCCCAGCCACCAGCGAGGCCCCTTCCCCAACATGCCATCACTCTCCAAGAGCAGAGCGCACTGACAGAAGATTAAATGCTACTGAATTAGCCCCAACAGAGCCATAAAACACTAGTTTCAAAGCATCCCAGTTCATGAAAAGCTTCCAATATTAGCAACAAACTGCCTACTTCAGTTTCCCACCAAACACACCCACCCACAAACAAACAATGCCTGATAAAATCGCTACCCATATTCACAAGGCACCAAACAACGTTCTCAGCAGAGAGGAACAAGAAGAGCTTATCACCGTTCACAGGAACATGGTAAACTTCCTTTAGAACATTCTGTGCATGTGCAATTTCCCTTTTTCTTCAGATTTTCCCTGTAAAACCTTACCAGATGCAGAATAGAAGAGAAACTTGGAGGCGGGCATGCGCAGTGGGGATCGATACTGCGCTGCGAGAAAAATAAAGCGTCGTGGCAGCACCCACACCCCTCTGCCAGCACAGAATCCAGCACAACGCAACAAACATGCACCAAGTACTAGAACCAAGTACTAGAACATTTACACAGCCGTCCAAACTTCCCACATTCCGTCACCTCTCAGCCCTATGACAAGGGTATTATTAGTGTCTCCTTCTACTGTCCCAACAGGAAGGTCTGAATAACTTAGCCAAGGAGACCCGACCAGTAAATGGGGGTGAGAGGTTGGACCCAGGTGGTCTGGCTCCTGCTCTGCTATGTAGCTTCCAGGTGCCAGAGAGTAAGCCAGGACCTGAGGATGGAGGCAGCAGGTGGTCCGGGCACTGTCTCATCAAGAGAAAAGCAGGGTAGGTACCTTTACTGCATACCTGGGCACAGAGGCTGCCCTCCCGGGAAGGCATAAGGCGTCAGGTCTTTACACATGTAGTGCTTATGAGGTCCTGGGAAGGCATGGGCTATTTCGCTCATTTCATAAGGACCAAATTTCAGTTGAAAGCAGGTAAAGGATTTGTCCAAGTCCCCACTTGCTACAAGGTCTTTGCTCTTTCAGTTGCCACTTACTGGTTCTTGACAAACTCCTTGCACCATTTTGGACTCTCCCCTTTACTGAAGTGCCTTTTAAGAAGTCCCAGAAAAGGCCCCAGTCACAGGTCGTTTCTGCCCCACCTCTGCTGAAATGAGTCGTGAAGTCACACCACCAAGAATAAGCAGTTCGATTAGCAGCTTCCAGGCATGGCGCAACCCCTGTGTGGTTTCCACACCCTTTCTACATAAGCCGCTCAACGCGGCTCGATAAGTCTGCTCCCCAGCGGACACCCCAAGTGCCTGCAGCGGGCGGGACACACAGAGCTCAGACCTGCCCTGGCTCCTCTCAAGAAAATGACTCCAGAGCTGGGGGGGAGTGGGGGCGGGGGGTGCTGAGGCACTTAGAGTGAGAGCAGGGCTCAAAGTGAAGGGGCACTAACGACAGAGCTGGGCGAGTGTCCAGCCAGGCTGCTCACTCCCAGTCACCAGGTCAGGGGCCGTGCTGGCCTAGGGCTGGTATCCTCAGGGTCCCCCCATACTCTCAGAGGAGTTAGGGAGGCAGGCAAGGAAACAAACTGGGGCAAGACCAGCCAGTAGGTAGGGGACCAGGGGCTGTGGGTCCCTGTGGGGCAGAGGAAGTACGGCCTGCACTGGTGGACAGTGGATGCTGAGAAGGGGGGATGTGGGCGATGAGGAGGGGAGGGCAGCAGTCCCGCAGCTTCGTTCATTCACTCGTTTGTTCATCCACGCATTCAACGACACCCCAGTGCTGACCATGGGGTGGGCACGAGGCCTTCAGACATGAGTCCCACACGGCCCTGGGCGCCAGCCAGTGGGGTGAGCGACAAGGCCCACAAGTGGCCATGCTGTGACAGCGATGTGCAGGGCCTGGGGCGGGGCAGACACCGGAGGAGGCTGAGCTGCCTCTCCAGGCAGCAGGAAGGGCAGGAAGACGACATAGACGGCGAAGACTGAGGGAGCGAGGGTCCTGGCAAGGTCAAGGATGGCAGACTGTAAGGGTCTGTCGGAGTTGGGACTGAATGTCTATGTCTCCCAGCCCCACAATTCCTATGCGGAAACCCTGATCCTAAGGAGATGGGATTGGCAGATGGGGTTTGGGGTGACGGCCAAGAGACTGTGCTAGAAGAGACAGGACAGAGCTGCTCTCTCTCCACCAAGTGAGCACACAGTGGGGCAGCGCCCACAAGCCAGAAGGACACCTGGAGGTCGAGACAGAAGACCCGGCCGTGACGTGGACAGCAGCGACACCCTCAGAATGGTAACCCATATCTGAAACGGAGCAGAACTGCCGGCATTTCAGAGCCCGGGGAGCCGAGGGCCGGGCAGGCAGGGTCTCGAGCAGCAAATGTTTGATTTGACGTTTCTAGGCACAATAATTTTAAACTACAAACACGCCCTGCAAACTCACATAAGCTGCACAGCCGCAGCTCTGGAGAGCCCGCTGCAAGGCCCGGCTGCCAGGGGAACACTCGGCCAGGCATGGGTGTGGCGGCCCAGCCCCTGCGCCATTGCCAGTGAAAGGTGGCCTGGGACGACAAGACTCATCGAGACTCATCAAAACCTTGTCAACTGCACATGGCATATTTGCATACAACCTATGCTGTGCGCCCTCCTGCATACGTGAAATCATCTCTAGATTACTCATAACACGGACCACAAGGTAAACGCTAGGGACGGTTGTTATACCAAGTTGGACTGCTTAGGGAGTAACCATGAGTCTATCCACAAATGCAGCCACGCAAGGGCTAACACACAGCACGTGTTTTCCATCTTTGGTTGGTTGAATCTGCAGGTGCAGAGCCCAAGGATACAAAGGGCAAAGTGCACAATCTGATGCTATTGGTGGAATATTCTATACATGACTCTTAGCTCTGGTCACGTCACAGTGTTAAGTTTCCACTTCCTTGTTGATCTTCTGTCTAGTTCTAGCTACTATTGAAAGTGAGGTAACGAAGTATCCAACTACTGATATTATTGTGAATTATCTGTATCGTCCTTCACTTCAGCCAGTTTCTGCTTCACACATTTCAGTGCTCTGTTATTAGGCACATGTAAGCTTATAAATGTTATCGTGATGGATTGATCTTTTCCTCCTTACAAAATATTATAAAATATCATTATAAGATGTCTATTTTTATTTTAAACCTCTCTTCTAGGTATTAATATATTTGCTCTAGCTTTCTTAGAGTTACTCATTGCATGTATTTTATTCCTCCATTCTCTTACTTTCAATCTCTTGTATCCTTAAATCCAAATGTGTGTGTCTCTTATAGACAGCACCTAGTTAGATGATTTTATATGCTCTGACAATCTCTACCTTCTCACTGTATTGGTAATCCATTCACGTTTAATGTTATTATTGATACGGTTGTGTTTACATCCTTCGTTTTACTCTCTGTTTTCCATGTCTCATGATTTGGGGGTTTCTCTATCCTTCTTTTGTTATGTTCTTTGCATGAAGTGAGTCAGACATGGTGTCACAGAAGACAACCAACTATTTCTTTTTCATTTAAATAGCAAAACTACTTTTGACTACTTTTCAGTTTCTTAAATGGCTAATTTCAAATTAATTGTGATTTTTTTCCTCTGTGGTTCCAGTAAACAAGAGCAAATCAATTCTTCATCCAATAATCGCATAACATCATCTACAAAAATATCCATTACCAGCTTCCTGGGTTGGAAGATTTGCGGCTATAGCTTCATCTTTGAAAGAGGAGGAGGATGGGACCATTTGCACTGTTTTAGGGATGACCTTCATGACAAGCCCGCTAGACTGGCCAAGACAGCCTCCGCCCGAAGTGGAACAGGACAGTCAGAACGCAGGGCAGGGCGGTTTCAGATGTCCAAGCTTCACTCCTGCAGACACTTGGCACAAATGCTAAAGAGACCCAGTGAGCAGAGGTCCTGTCTGTACCTGATACCTGATCCAATAAACAGGCAAGACGCCGTCCTAATCTGATCATCCCCTGTCCCTGTCTGAGTGATTCAACCCCCGCCCCCCACCCAACCTCCTTGCTTCGACCTCTTATTGTACCTACAAAGCCGTCTGTTTATCAACAAACATGAGAAGCTACAACCCAGGAGCTTGTGAATCATGAAATCCGAAATTCACAATGAACTTCGTGGCCACATCAGGGTCGGGTCTGCCAGCGTTCCCTTCCCGCCTCTGGCTGGACCACTCCCAGCTGCTGACAGCCTAATCAGCAGTGGGATTTGTTTGCATCTGGTCTGAAGTGTCTTACTTATATTGGTTTTTAGCAATCCCTGTAGAAAACTCGGGGTGGGGGGGACTCCAGCACTCAGGTCATCACAACTTGGGTTCATCCTGGGTGGCCCATGCACTCAGGGAGATAGATGGTGTCGGCAAAGCGCCCACTTGCCTCATGGCCTAAACAGATTGGGTACACTTTGTTCAAAATAAGGTGTCTGGTTGGCAAGAAAAATCTCATCCAGTCCTGATCCTAGAAGTCTCTAAGACTTGCCACAGAAAGCCAATTACTACCCAGTTTAATAAGCTCACTCACCCAGGCGCCCTGGTACGAGGAGGCCGAGCTGCCAACTTCCAAAAAGAAGGTATGTTTTCCAAAATGCTTCTGAGGTGCCACTTGGCAGAAAGGAAGAAATCGGGCCAATATAACAAGATGACCTTCTGGTTTGGGTTCTGAAGAACAATTTTCTAATGTTTTGGCTTGATTTTTTTTTTGTTTTGCATTAAACTAAATGCACTTTAGCTTACATTGTAAGATGGCAAATTCCCTGTGTTCAGGGGAAGGAAAATTTTGCTAGAGTCTACAGAAGCTTCACGAAGGTCATCTCCAGGCTGATAAAAACCTAGTATACTTTGGCCCCATGCACTGAGGTATCCCTCAGAGTTCTGGAGGGTCACTAGGAGTAGCTGCTGCAGAGAAGAGGGTGGGCCTTACCATGGGCAGAGAGGACCCTAGGCGAGAATGCGCAGCTCCCAGTGCTGCCATTGCGGGAATCTGAGGCTAAAGGCCGAAATCCCCTGACCACTACTGTGCACTCTCCCTGCACCAGGCCCTGGAAATCAGAAGGCACCGCTGCTCCCCCGGCACCTCCCATCTAGCAGGAGATGGAACAAGCCACTGACAGCTGGGACAGTGTCCAGGCAGTGACGGGGTTGCTGGACACTCTCCATGTTGAGCAAAAGGAAGCGGAGCTCAGAGAAGCTAAGCAACATGTGGCGATCACAGGCCGCAGGAGCCCTGGGACTGGCCTTCCCAGGGAGGACATGAGGAAGGGGTGCAGCCCTGCTGGCTTCTGGAGGGAACGGGGCTGGGGACGCGGCCGAGCACAGGGGGACGGCCGCTGCGGGGATGGCGCAGGGCAGGCTGCTGAGCAGAGCCGCGCAAGGGAACAGGGCTGCAAGGGCCTTGCCCGGCAGGAGCTGCGCGGACAGTGCAGCTGGACACCTGCTCCACTGAAGGCATGAGAGGAGGGAGGCCCGGCAGCCGTGCCCCAGGGGCAACATCCGGGAGCACAGGAAGCCCCTTTAGTCTGTTCCTCTGCCTCCAAGCTGTTCCTGTCCTGGTCTGATCCCACGTGGGGACTTCATTCACTCAATCCACACCAGAGGAGTGAGCTGGTGGGGGGCGAGGTGGGGCGGGCTGGGAAGGTGGGGGGTGGGGCAGCCAAGCTTAGCCATGGAGCAGAATTTCACAGGTGGGGGGAACTGGCAAGAAAGGGTCTGGGAAAAGGAACAGTGCTTGGGAGGGAGGGAATGTTTGTTGGGGAAAATAATGGGAATTGAGTGGGGAGCAGCTCATGGGGGTCTTGAGCTCCCAGCTCAGGTGTCTATTCTTCAAAAACACGGGCAACTTCGGAGCACACATGGAGCCCTACCTGCCCGTGCCTGCCTGTGCAGCCTCAGGTGAGCCCCTCATTCTGCAGTCTTGAGGGGTGCGGGCCCAGTGAGGACTGAGAGGAAGACTCACTGCCGCCCTCAAGGACCCACCCAGGGCCTCATTCAACCTCTGAGCTCAACCCAACTGCCAGCCCCTGCCAGCAACTGCCAGCACCTGCAGGCAGGCACCCGCGTGGCCAAGAGCACTGTTCACCCAAGCCTGCGAAGCCCGAGCAAGCCTCCCGGGCATCTCTCCACACCGTGTAGAGCATGCACACCCCTTGGTGGGGACAGGAGCCCCCAAGGGGAAGAGACTTGTCTCCCTCATGGGCCCTGCTGGCTGGGGGACTCAACCTGGATTCTCACCCCAGTGCAGAAAGCAGTGGAGACCGGGTCCTAAGCCAAACAAGAGGCACCCCTGCCACACCCCGAGAATCACCAGCCCTCATCCAATCAGAGCTCGCTGGCCAGCTGGCCTCGCCCAACCAGAGCGCACTGAGGCAGCCCGATGGGGCGCATGGGAAACGCGCAGCCTCCAGGCAGCCAGCAGGTTTAAGAGTCTGGAGCTGCAGAGTGTGGGTGAGTCGGTGGAGGGCCCAGCACGCCTCGTCGCCCAAAGCAGTCACTAGAGAAGCTATCCCGGGTGCTCACTCCCCAGGTCTGCCCTGAGCTCCCCTACCAGCTCTCATCACCGGTCCCCTTACTCATACCTGCAGGGAACAACCCCCCGCCCAGGTGTGTTATTTAGATTACGCAGAGCATGGGTTCCCCTCCCCCAGAATGAGAGTTGCCTGGGCAGGACCTTGCCCCCAGGACTTCAGGGGGCCCTAGCTCCTTCCTGGGGCACACAAGAGGTTCTAGAATGCGACTGTCGTCAGGCCCAGGGAGCCGCTGGTTGACAGATGAGGAATCTGAAGGACAAAGCTTCGAGCTGACTTGCCTAGGGCCACACACTCCCAGAAGGTGCAGCCTCAGCCCTCAGCCCAGTGCCTGTGCGCAGGGAGCTGGGGGGGGGGGGGGGGCAGAACCACGCCACCGCCAAGAAATACAACGTGAGCCCGCACCAGCCTTGATATCCCGGGAACCTCGTTATAAAACATCAAAAGAAACAAGTGAAATTGATTTAAATGATACAGTTGATTTAGCCCAAAATATTCAAAATGGTATCGTTGCGTAATCACTGTATCCTTGAGTGCCAGCGAGCAATCACCTGGGAGTGTCACCCGCTCTCCTAGTCACTGGAAGTCTTGGGAACCCAGCCTGTGCTTCTCACTCCCCAGCCCGCGTCCATCCACAGGAGCCACGTCTCGGTGCTCAAGGGCCCTGAGTGGCCACCAGATTGGCAGATTCGGCGCCTGGCCAGCTGCCCTGGCTACCTCTGGGCAAGCCAGCGGCGGCAGGAGTTAGATTCCTCACCACCATCCTCCGGCCAAGCACGTCCACAGCCCCGCGGCCGGCTGTAGCACCCACCGCTCACGGCAGGGGTCGGCCGCCTGCACAGGTTATTTCTGACCTTCACACCAACCCCGTGGGAGGGACTCTGGACTTGCTCCTTGGGCAAAAGTAGGCCGTGAAGGAGGACCGAGTAAGGCGCTCGACCAGCAGGGCCATGGGGTGCAGCGAGGTCGCCAGCCACATCTGACTCCAAGCAACACGATGCCTCCCTGCTAGCTTATGGGGTGATCATCTATGAGAAACCCGTCTGAAGCGTCTGATGATTTCAGAAGAAAACAGGGTGCCCATGGGGAGAGTAACAGTGGAAGGGAGGGGTGCATCCGCCTGGGACAGGCCAGCAAACCCTCCCCCAGGAGGGGAAATGCAAGCTAAAATGCCAAGGATGAAAAGAAGCCAGGCCTGGTGAGGCAGGGGAAGCGCATTCCAGAGAGCCAGCAGCAGACGCGAAGGCTCCAAGAAGAGTATCCAGCGTGTTCCAGGGATGCACAGAAAGGCAGGCTCCTTGCACGGTGCCAGCTGCTTCTCTGGGTCCCTCAGGTGGCCCCCCAAGCAGTGCCTCCTGCCTCGGGGTGCTCCCACGCTCCAGCTCGGAAAGCAAGGTGTCAGCCAGCTATTCTATGAATGTCAAAACGAGTCATGGCTGGCAGTTCCCAGCGCGGTGCCGGGTGGAGGGCAGGCCCACCACTCTGTGGGGAATGGGGCGTGCACAGGGGGCAGAGCCCTGAGAAAGCCCGGGGCTGCCACAGCCCTCGAAAGAAAGTCTTGACCCTTTAAAGCACTGCCCCATCTATTCACAATCACCGAGAGGAGGACACAGCCCAAATGTCCAGTGACCAATGAGTGGATAAACAAAATGTGGTCCATCCAGACATGGAATATTATTCAGCCGTAAAAAGGACACAGGCTGAAGCTTGAGGACACGATGCTGCCTGGAAGCTCCCGCGGCCACCTTTCTGTACTTTCCACTCCCCCATGAGAGACACTCAGAACGGGGATTGCCATGGAGACAGACTGCAGATCGGTGCAGCGGGCTGGGAGGAGAGGGGGTGGGATGTAACTGCTCTGTGGGTTGGGGGTTTTCTTTGGAGGTGACAAAAAATTTCTGGAGTTAGGAAGAGGTGGTGGCTGCACAGCTGCACAACACAGCAAGAGTTCTTTTTTTTTTTTTTTTTTTTGGTGGGACCCTCGCCAGTGGACGGGGATCGAGCTGGCGCTGCAGAGGCTGCGGCAGCCTCTCAACCCAGAGCTCAACCGCTGCGCCACCAGGGGAGGCCCAAGAGTTCTAAATTCCAGCGGAGTCTATCTAATGCGCTCCTTTCATGCTGTGCCCATTTCACCTCCATCAAAATGGGGCGGGCTTGGAGGGGAGAACGCTTCTGCAGGAGAGTCAGGTGGAGATCCCAACAGACAGAAGACAGAGTCTGTCCACAGAGACCGGGCACCAGCCCCAGAAGAAACGGGATCCAGTGGGGACAGAGGAGGCAGCGCCCAGGTTAAAGGAAGCAGAGCGCAGACTCCCCAGATCACCACGCGCCCCAATCCTTGGCAGCTGCCCATCCTCCAAAGGAGCAAGACCCCTCGGGGTGTGTCCCACTCCAGCCTCCAGGAAAAGCCCCGGGGCCTTGTGGGGTTCTGGAATCAAAACGCAGCCTGGTGAGCCGAGCGCACCCTGGCCTGGCACACACAGGGCATTCCTGCCGCAAGGGCAGCTCCTGGCAGCCCCGCGCCGCGCACAGAGCCTCCTTTCATTCCCCAGAGAGGCCTCAGCCGAGTGTGGGCCTGGGACAGAGGACGCAGGGTGCCGGCCTCCACGCGCCTCGGGGTCCTCGGGGGTCCACTCGGCCTTGAGGAGACTTCCGGGACCTCGTGTGAATGAAGCGGACCCCACAGGTCCCCAGGACTGAGGTCGGCTGCAACACAGAGACCCCGGGTCGCTCTGTGCGCTCTGGCAGCCAGACCCTGCCGCTGTCCCCGCCCATCCGCACACCAGCGGGCACAGGGGCAGGGCCCAGGGCGCCCTTCGGCGAGCGAGGACACTGAGCTGCAGAGCGCGCGGGGTCAGACGCTCATCCAGGAGGCGGGAAATGGCAGAGCCGGGATTCGAACCCCTGGCTGCCCGCAAAGCCTCTTCCTCTCAAACGCCCGCAGCAGCCGGGGGCGTGGTGAAGGGCCGGCTGGAGGTCGGGAAAGCTCTGGACAGTGTGGGGGGCCCACCGCAGTGACCGCGCTTTCCGCCAGGGAACAGCTGTCCGCTTAAGAATGGACGGGAGGGCCTCCCCGGTGGCGCAGCAGTTGAGCGCTGGGTTGTGAAGCTGCCTGCGGCCTCTGCGGCGCCGGTTCGATCCCCGGCTGCTCCCCGGCCACCGGAGGAGGGTCCCACATGGCGCGCAGACCTCTCCTGCCGCCCGCTGCTCCCCTCAGCAGTGTACTTCGGGCCTTCTGCCTGCTCTGCTCCCCGCTCTGGCTCTGGTGAATTCTCTCACCCTCCCGCGCTTCTGACTGTACCCAATGCTTGTATGTATGTATGTATAAATCAATAAATCAATCAATCAATAAATAAATCTTTAAAAAAAAAAAAAAAAGAATGGACGGGAGCCGTGCGAAATACTACATAGCTGTACTTACGCGAAGATGTTTTAAGTAAAATATCTAATATGTAATAAAATAGGTAATATATATTATATAGAACATAATATATGTAATATATACATATGTAATACACATGTAATATCTGTAGTATACAAAATATGCAATATATTGTCATATTCTTTTATAATATGATTATATATTATTATATGTTATATAAATATTTTAATAGTGTTAATTTAATTAATTAAATTCATTATTATTTAATAATAAATATTATTAAAGGAATATTTTAAGAAATTTTTGACAGATTTTTTAAAACCTGTACTCACAGACCACGTTCTCTGAACGTGGGAAGATTCAATCGGAAGAAAATAAGAAATACAAATCCCTCCCCTGAGGAGGGGGCAGGGAGGAAGACCCTGGGTTGCTTGGGTTCAAATTCCTGCTCCCCCACCTGCCAGCTCTGGCCCCTGGCTGGGCTCCCGAGGCCCTCCGGGAAACAAGGAGGCTCCCTCGGGGCTTGGCCAGGGAGACCAGGCGGGGGGCGCAGCCCTTCCTTAAGGGCCTGTGTGCTGCACAGCCCAGCGCGGCCAGAGCAGCCACAGTGGAGGCCCCCTGCTCCCCCCTTCCCCTCTGCACCCCCACACGCCCCCACACACCCCCCACGATAGGGTGCCAGTAAAACCTGATTTACAAAAACAGGCGTCCGTGGCTAGCGCTGGGTCACCCTGCCCGACACCCAGGCCCCGGAAGGGCTCTGCAGGCACGACCTGCTCCAACTCAGAAAAACAGACTCTATCCCTGTTCATTCCACAGACGCTGAGGAGATCAATGCATCCTGTGGAGATTCTGAAAACACATGCCAGCGCCAAAGGCAAGAGCAGGGCACCCCCTTCCCTGCCCCCACCGCCCACCCCCGCTATGCAGCTTTCAGGTAGATGCTGAATGGGGGGCTGTTTCTTCCACGGCTGCTCCCTGCAAACACTCGGGCCCTCCCCACCGCCGAAGGAGGGGCTCCTGACCCCTGCCCTTCCCAACATGAGCCCTAGGACGGCCTTCCCTATCCCTCCCTGCCGCTGTCCTGGCCTTGAGAGACCAGCCAAGCCACCTGCCAGTGGGCCCTGGGCCCCTTTCTAGCCTCCTCGAGGCTGCGCCAATGGCTACGCATCAGCACGGTCCTGTTAAAAGCACCCAGAAGATGCCGCTGACTGATTTCTCAAGACAGCCGGCAGGAAGGTCATCTTTCCATTGCAAGGGTCAGCAGTCTCCATGGCCCCCAGGCCCCCCGCGGTGAGTCCCACCTCCAGAGGCGGTCCCTGCCTGTCAGGTGCTCACATAATCCTCACCCAAGTGAGGCCTGCGTTTAACGAGGCAATTCATGGAGGAGCAGGAGTTTCAGCACAGAAAACTGCGCTCCTCCCGTGAACAGCCCAGGAAAAGGACCGGCGCAGAGGCGGGAAGTGACTTGCCCAAGGTCAGTCAGTATGGTCTAAGCTGGCGCTGCCCTGCCCTGCCCTGCTCCTTCAGCCGCCTGGCTGCTGGCCCGCTATGGCCACTGCCTTCCTAAGAGCTTTCCTAGCAACTGGGTGGAAACTGCTAGCACCCCAGCACTGAGCGGAAAAGAAGTCTCTCGGAGAGAGGCATCAAAGGAACTGTCTGGGGAGCAGCAGGGACAGCCCCTGCTGTGTGGACCGTTTTGGGATTTTTGCACGCAGCTTCCCCAGCCCGCAGTCCACACCACCTGCCTTAGCCCATGGCACCCCCTCCCTCGGCTCTCGGCCCCACCTACTGAATCCTTGGCTCACCAGGCTGACATTCGTAGGGAGAAGGACTAAAGGGCCTCTGACTCGGGCATCTGCTCCAACCCAGCTAAAGGGCGTGCAGTAGTCACCTGTCACACATCCATCACCGTCAGGACCACCCATGACATGGGGCCTCCCGTGTCCAGACACACACCTCAGATCCGCACACCCACCCAGACCACCGGCCCCTCTGTATGGACGTGGGGGCTCAAAGTGGCCAGTCCACCCGCCCACGATCACATGGCACAGGAACAGGATACAGAGCTTCCGAAAACGTCGGCAACCCCTTACTTTGGGAAGACCCACAAGGGAGGACCAGGATATGCAGCAATAACCCCCAAACTCTCCAAGGGTGGCACCCCATTTTAATTGGAAAGCCCAGCTGAGCGGCACTTGCCAGTCACAGCTAAGAAAGGGGCAGGGTCTGAATGGGATCCAGGTATTCTGGCTCCAGCGAGGCCTAAGAGGCAGAATCCTGTCCCCAGGAGGAAACGCACGACCTCGGCACAGAGGCAGGTGCTGCTGGCCGGTGCCTTTCTCCGAAATCGTTGCTGTGCCACCCGGCCCCAGCCCAACCCCAACACACCGGGAGAGCAGGGCCCCGATCCTGCCTCCTCCTCCTGGAACCTCTCAGAGCCTCTTACAGTGCTAGCAGTATTGGGGCCAGAAAACAGCATCTCCAGGAAGATGCTGTTTGCTTTTGGGTTCCCCCCAAAGCAGGGCTGCCTCTCAGACCCCACTGTGCGCCGACTCTGGGGGCAAGGTGTGCTTAAAGAAAGCCCACACAGATGTACCGTGTATGGGGGTCAGTTCTGGTGGCACAGATGAGGGAGCCACGAGGAAGGGACATGAGAGCGGGGCCTTAGCGTATGAATAGGAGTTTTCCAATCTTCCCCCTTCCTCTCCACCTGGGCTCCCGGGGCACCACCCACCTGCCCAGGAGCAGTCAGCTCTTCCCACAGCCTGGCCCCAATCACTGGGGGGGAGCCGGAGGGCCCCCACAGGCCCTGATGAGTAGCATGGGCGAGGCCCTTGTGAGGGCTGAGGCTGCCCCCCAACCTCCTAGTCTGGCCTGGCAGGGAGAGCAGTTTCCCCACCCTGTTCTGGAGGGAGGCGCGGGCAGGGGCCCCGCCGGGCCTGGGTCTGGAAGGGCCTGGCCGGGGACGGAAGGGCCTTCCCGGAGGGGGAGGGCGGGAGCTCAGGCCAAGGACAGCGCGCCCCGCGCGTGGGGTCGGGGGCGCAGGGCGAGGCCGGGCGGTTAGATACAGTATCTGGGCCTGAAAGGCCGGCGGAGGCTGGCAGAGCGCCCGGGCCGGCCGAGCCATCAGGCCAGGGGGAGACCACGGCCTCGGGAGGCGGGCGGGCGCTGGAAGGAGACTCCACCCGGCGGGCCGGGGCGCGGCGCCTCCATCCGCGACGACCGCGGCGGGTCCCGGCGCGCACGGCCAGGAGCAGGGCGCGGAGCGGGGCGCGGAGCGGGGCGCGGAGCCGGGCGCGGAGCCGGGCGCGGAGCCGGGCGCGGAGCGGGGCGCGGAGCGGGGCGCGGGGCGGGGGGCGCCAGGGCGCGGCCGGGGCGGGGGCGCGCGGGCTCAGGACCCGGGGCCCGGCCTGGAGGCGGCGCGTCCCGGGGCGCCCTCCCCGCGGCCTGGTGTGCCCGGCCCGGCCCGGCCCTGCCCCGCGGGGAACCGGCACCGGCCTTTCTTCGGTCTCCCCAGCCCTCGTCGGCCCACGTGGGCGGGGCGGCCCCGCCCTCCCCCCCCCCCCGGCCCCCAGGCGCCGCGAGGCCGGGGTTCCCTCCCGGCCCCCCGGGCCGGGGCCGCGACCTCCTCGGGCGACCGGGACAAGGGGGGGCGCAGCCGGCCACGCCCCCGCGCCGCTCCCGGGCCCCGGCGGCCCCTCCCCCTCCGTAGCTCGGGGCGCACGGGGAATGGAAATGGGGGGCGAGAGGGAGCGGGGCCGGCGGCAGGCGGGGAGGGGCGCGGGGCCCGCGGGGGGCTGGCAGCGCGCGGGGGAGGGGCGCGGCGGGGGCGGGCGGCGGGCGCGGCAGGTGCCGCGGGGCGCGGGGGGCGCGGGGCGCGGGCCGGGGCGGGGGGCGGCCGCGGGGTCCGTCCAGGCGGGGTCCCCGGCCGCGCACCCCGCGGGCGCACCTGTACCCACCTGCGCGGCGCGCGGGCCCGAGCCGGGCAGCAGCGGCGGGCGGAGCGCGCGCAGCCCCGCGCCGCATCCTCGGCCGCGCCTCGGGAGGACGGACGCGGGGCGCGGGGCGCGGGGCGCGGGGCACCAGGACACCGGCGCGGGCGGGCGGGCGGGCGGGTCCGCCTCGGGAGCCGCCAGCGCGTGCCGCTCCCCAGGCTGCGGCTGGGGGCCCGGCGCCCCGCGCCCCGCCCGCCCGCCCGGCCCGCGCGGCGATTGGCCCGCCCGCCTGCCCGTCAGAGAGGGCGCGGCGCTCGCCCCGCCCCCGCCCCCCCGCGCCCCGAGCGGTCCCGCGCCCCGAGCGTGCGCACTGGCCGGCCCGCCCGCCGCGGGGTCCCCCGCCCCGGAGCCCCGCCCGCGGCTGCCGCTCCCCGGCGGGCCGGAGCTGGGCCCGGAGGGTGTTTCGGGGTTCCGTCGGCCGAGGGCTTCAGGGAGCGTGGCCCCGCCCCGGGGGGGCTCGCATTCAGTTTGGGGCGCGGGGTGCAGGTGTGACCCGGGCCGCGGCCGCCCTGGGCGCGTGAGGCGGGAGGACAGGACGCCGCGGCGCTGTCCCGGCGCGTGGGCGCAGGCGGGGTGGAGGCCGGCGGTGACAGCCCCCCGCAGCCGGGGCCCCCCGCAGCCGACGGACCCCGCAGCCCCGCGGCGCGGACCCGGCCGGAGCGTGCGGGGCCGGCCTGAGTGAGGCGCGAGGTCAGCCAGGCGGAGCCTGGCTTGCTCTGAAGGTACCGACTGAGCATGAGCACCGACGCGGCCTGGGGCCTGCAGGTGCGCAGAGCCTCCCGCAGGTGCGCAGAGCCGAGCCTCGGGAGGGGGGGGGGGCAGCGCGTGGCTGCCCGGAGCTGGTCTGTGGCCCTGCGGGGGGACATGGAGAAGCCGCCCCGGGACAAGCTGCGCCAAGCCCCGCGGCGAGCTCCCCGGATCTCCCAGCCTCTCCCCGACTCCCAGCGCCGCCCGAGCTGGGCCAGCGGCCCTGGCCCCTGGCGGCTGCGTCCCGGCCCCCACGGTGGGCTCTGGAAGGAAGGGCGCCCCACAGGGGCACTGGCTGGAGCAAGTCACGTGGCCATGCCCGACTGGCCGCGGGGTGCAGACCCCCGGTGCCCCAGGTGGGAGAGAAGCCCTGAAGCCCTGGGGACTGAGGGAGGCTCCCGCTCCAGGACTGCAGCGCAGAGCCCACCCGAGGAGGTGAAGAGAGGGGGAGGCAGCCAGTGTGGCCTGGGGGCCAGGGAGCTGGAGCCGGCCAGTGGGTTGGTGAGAGACACAGAGGAAGTGCCAGGGGCCGCCCCAGGTGTTATGTCCCCCCAAAACCACCCCTGGGAAGGTGGCCTCTTGTGCACACAGTCCCTGCGCTGTGGCGCATGAAGATGCGTCTGCACCCGCCAGGACACGCTGTCCGGGGCGCGAGCCAGAGCTGAGGGACCCACCGTGTGAATGTGCAGGCGGAGATGGGGTGACCCGGCAACAAGTCAAGGCAGCCCAAGGCCTCCAGCACCCCCAGAAGCTGGAGAGGGGGCAGACCCTCCACCAGCCTCCCTGCGCTCTGTCCCTGCCAGTGCGTTTCCAGGCTGGAAACCAGGGCCTGTCTGTGCTGAGTCCTCAGCTGGGGGGCCGCAGGTCACGCGTGTCAGCTGGGGGTTGTTTCTTGTGGGGGAGCAAAAGGCCAGCGTGACAGAGGTTTATGCAAATTAATTTTTTCCTCTTTCACCAAGAAGTCCGGGTGTAGCGCAACCATCCCATACCCGGTAGGTTCATTGCTGGTTCTAGCCGCCCTGTTGGTGTCTTCATGTCCTCGGCTGTTCGTCGCTGCATCCATCGCACTCTGCCGCTCTCCTCGGCACGCCTCCGCCCACCCCCTGCACTCCTCAGTCCTCCGGGCCACGCCAGGCCAGGCAGGCCATGCCATGCCACCCCGTTTGGCCAAGTGCGCGTGCACGGTGGGAGGGCAGAAAAGCCTGACGTTTTTCCCCTTTACTTACCCCACAATCCACCCCCTCAGGGTTTTCCACCTTATTACAAGTTTCCTTTGACAAACATAAACGCTGCAGCCAGGGCCCTCAAGAGCAGACAGTATACATCACAGTGTAACTAAGATCAATTCCCCTAGGGGCGGAACCATAAAGAAGTCGCTGGTACCAGCAGTGGGAGAGCCTTCCCATCTGGCAATATACACGCCAATTTTGTGTCTGAAGATAATATTGTAGCTGGCGTCAGCGGCCTTCCAGGTCGTGAGTACCACACTCGCTTTGCCAGCGAAGAGGCAGCAGAGGGCTCTCCGTGCAGCAAGAGTGGAGAGCTCCTAATAGGCCACAGAGTCATCACCAGTGTCCCCTTTAGGATTGCCTTCTGATCTGCCGCCCCAGGGTGGCAGCCACTGTGCTGTCAGCCATGGTGTTATTTGTAAATTGGCCTCCAGGCCACGACCCCAAGGGGCTATCAGAGGCACCCGGCGCATGGCAGGAGCCCTCAGAGTCCAGGGCCATTCCCAGTCCACAGTCTGCCCTGGGTCCCCTCAGGTGGGGGCTGGCAATAAAATGTTGCCCTGCTGTCCAAATCCAGGCTGTAACAAAATATCTGAAGTTTGTATCTGCAATTGGATGGGAGCAGCAGCGTGATGCAGCAACGCCTCCCCTGGAGCCAGGCCCCCTGCCTGCTGCTCTCATCTCTCATTTAGTGTCGGTAGCACCTCCCACAGACGTTGGCTCCACCCGGCCAACGTCAGGGTGGGCGGGGAGGCGGGGGTGGGGGGTAGTAGCTCTCAGCCCTTGCTTTAGCAGTGAGCTATAACGCTGTATGATCCCTGCAGCTTTGGGTTTATAGGGAGTGAGAAACTTCCATTCAACACCCATGTCCTTGGCCCACTGCTGCCCCCAGGCTCCTGTAAAATGGGCCCCTTGGTCACTCTCCCCTACCAGCGGACGTCCATCTGCAGCACACACGCGTGCCAGTGCTGCCAAAACAGCCTTTTGGTCTGCATGTGGAGAAGGATAAGCTGCCGATAACCCAGCAGCAGTGTCCACACAGGTCACCACACAGGTGACTGCATACTGTTTTCTGTCGGAGCGAGGTAGTGGTCCGATGATACCAAACTGCCAGCGTGTCAGGGGCACCTGCCTCCGCAACACCTGGCCTATGGATGCAAAAGATCTCCAGGGGTGAGGCCTGGGACACACTACACATTGTTCACAAACAGTCTGCACCTCCTCTAAAGTTATAGGTAGACCCCAGGCACGCTCAGTGGCCCACATTGTCTTTTGCCCTGCGTGCAGCAAGCGTCTGTGCAGCCACCATGCAACATCCCGCCCCGGAGCAGTTTCAAGCCATCAAACCCAGGCTAGGGCATCTGCTTCATCGTTGCCTGGTGAGGCCAATGGGGCATGTCCTGTGACAGGATAAACAGTCACCTGCTTCTGATGCCCTAGAGCCCATAGATCTTCCCATAGGGCCTGGCCCCACAATGGCCTATGCATGACTGTCCAGTCATTTAGATTCCACGTGGAAATCCACAGCATCAGGCCCCTGCCCAGAGCCCAACTGTCATTAAATTACTAGAGGGGGAGGCTCACGGGCCTCCACCATCCACACCGCTCACAGTTCAGCCCATTGGCTGCTCCATCCTGTCCCGGTTTCACACCAAATGGCGTCCGTTTCTGGGTGTACAGCCGCAGCTGTCCAAGATGCTGCCCGGGCCCGGCTGGCGCCGTCCGTGTACCAGGCCTCCACTGGAATCGGTGCTCGACCCTCCTTGTAGGGACTAGCTTCAGGTTCGGCTTCCACACAGGCTTCTAAGTTGGCTCCATACTGACATACGTCCCCGGACCAAGGACCTCAGGCAACTCTGCCCTTAAGGGGCTAGTTGACAGGGCGCAGCGCTGTTCTAGGTAGGCCCCCGCTTCGCCAAAGTGGGCGTTTGATTAGTACCACTGTAAGCCGGGCCTCCCTTTACCGCTCCCACTCTGCATTCCCAGCTGCCCTTCCCCCCGCGTCTCATCGCTATTCCAGTCTAGAAGAAGGGAAGCCACGGCCCAGTGGGGTTGGCTCCCTTACTGATTTCCTGGGAACATTCCCAGAGGCCTCTGTGTTAGCTCACTGAGCAGAGCAGGGCCACGTGGCTCTCCCTGGCTTCAGGGCAGGGTGGGAATTTTTTTTTTAATTTAAGGAGGGCACACTGCTTGCACCTTATTACTGAAGAGGAGGGGGGTGGATTTTGAGCTGGCCCCTCACAGTGACGGATCCAGGCTTTTAGGACCCGGAGCGTCTACAAATTGAGGGGCAATTTGCAAAATAAGTAAATAAATAAATATCAGTACAAAATTAGGTACCAAAGCGAATCTTTACTCAGAATAACAAAAACAACCACAATGCCTCTTTTTAATGTTTCATGTTGACAGATGTCACAAATGTTACAGAATCCAGAAAAATAATATCAGGGTCACCAACGACTTGACATCCACCTTTGTAATATCTTTTTCTACATTTTTTGGCTTCTTCATCCTTTTGGATTGTCTCTTCATAGGATGATGATTTTGTCAGACTTGTTCTATGAAGAAAAGAGAAGGATAATTCAGAAAATTCCTTAGTAATTGTGAGAGCACTTTCAGCATCACAATCCACCGTGGGGAGCCAGGCACATTTTTCAGGATTATTGTCAAATTTGGAGAAAACGCCAGCAACTTTAATCAATGAACATTAAGATGGGAAGAATTACCTTTTCAACCTTAGTGAAAAAAGGCAAATTTACAGATTCAACCAGAAGCTGTTTGACCAGCACCCCCTAAGCCTTGGCGTGGCCACATGTGAGAAATGGGGGTGCCTCAGAGCCCCTGTGTCCCTCCCAAGAGGAGCCTTTGAGTAGCAGGGCCAGGAACTAGCATCTACCCAGTGCCCAGGTGACTCGGATGCCAGCTGGGCCTAGGAGGTCTGGGGTTAGTGAGTCCAGCTCCTCTTGGGCCCTGAAGGTCTGCACATCAGGTCTCCCCCATTGGAAGAATTATCCTTCAAGCCTGTCTCTCTTCTACGCTTGCACGCTGCCAGGCACTCTGGCACACCTCCCACCCGGTGCCCAGGTTGGCACAGTGTGGGGGAGGGCACTCCTGGAGCTGTTACGTCTGCTCCATGAGCAACAACTTGGCCCACACAGGTTGACTGAGAACCATAGAAGAGTGTCTGGTTACACTCCCCCAAAATGCCCCCTGCCACCCCAACACCACCTACAGGAGAGGAAGTGAGGTAAACTTCTGAAGCCAGAGGGAAAGAGACAGTGGGTGTTAGGGGCTAATTATGCCTCCCCCAAGTCAGTTGCTGAAGCCCCCAGGGCCTCTGAACCTGATCTATTTGGAGGTCAGGTCTTTAAAGCGGTAATTAGGGGAGCTGAGGCCGGCTGAGCGGGTCTGGTGCAGGGTGAGAGGCGATTAGAACTCAGACAGGCACTGAGGACAATGTGTGGGACATGGAGACGCTGCGGTCTCCATCTCTGTGAGCAGCAGGAAGTGACTTCCGTGCTCCTGGGAAGATGCAGAAGGAAAGTTCCCAGCGTCCCTGAGGCAGAGGGGCGCAGACGCACCAGTGCTGGGCAGGGAATGGGGAGCACCAGGCTTTGTCTTGAGCTTGTTCCTGGACGAGACAAATCCCTCTTTCCCTTCAAAGGGGAATGCCGCCACCCCATACCTGCCAGGCCCAGGGGTGGGAACCCCGCCTCAGTGCTCACGCTGCAACACCCGCAGCCTTAGGCCCCTCAGCTTACCTGAGGAGCAGAAAGAACAGAACCCGAGTCAGTGGCTGCTTAAGCTACTCGAGCAGATGACGAGGGCGGCACCCCTGCCTGGGTCCAAGAGTGCGCCGCCTCGCCGCCCCTGCCCGCTCTCCTGGGGCTGGCCCGGCTGCCAGGTCTAAGCTCACGGCGAGGTGGTCCTCTCGCCCTCAGCGGCGCCACACTGTCCCCACGGGCCGGCATCGGCCTCCTCACTTTGCTCCGGACATTTTTCGCCACACAACAGGCTTGTCATGTAGCCAAACATCTGAATATGCTCCACTTTCTTTTTCCATTTTAATATACCTTCTGGATGTCGTTCTGGGTTGTAAAGTCTCCAAGACACCAGATGGCACATGCAGCCTCCTGATTTTCTTGCAAGTACAGGAAACTTGGCTTCGCCAGACAGCTGGTATCCTGCGTTGAGCGCAGCGCGGAAAATACAAACATGATCTGGTGGCAGATGTGACTATTCAATACTTTCAGGTAGAGAAATTTACAATTATTAAATATTTGAGTCCGAAATATGGTAAGCGTGCATATAATGTATATTCTTTCCAAAGAGCAATAAGGGGTTTTCAAAAATGTCCGTTTCATTTCTGTAATGACCCGGGGGCGGGGGACGGGAGGTCGTGGGCGAGCACAGGTGGACAAAGCCCCGAGAGAGGCGCTCTGATGGCCCTTCTTGAGAACACAGGCTGGACAGAGGATTCCCTAGCAGGACTCATTATTTCACGATTTTACTGGATGCAGGGAATAAAAACTAATAAAATAGCCGTCATTGTAGCCACCATTCAACTTAAGAAACAGAACCTTAGCTCTGTCCCCCATGTCCTTCGCCCCTCCCCGACTCACCCAAGTGTGACCTTCCCTCTCAAGTGCTCCTTCCTTTTTCCTACTTTCATAGGCATAGTCACACACACACACCCACACACACACACACACACATTCTTGCACGTTACCTTTCACTGACATCAAACATTTAAAATGTGTCTTATGATGCATGTGGCTAGACTGTACCTGACGGTTTCATTTCTTTTTATTTAATCAATGCATCGTCATGGGTATTTGGTTCCATATCTTCTGGATAAGAGATTTCTAGATAAGACGTTTCCAGAGCAGGCTTTCTCAACAGCAGAACTATTAACACTTTGGGAAGGATAATTCTTTGTAGAGGAAGACTGTCCCCTTCTACCTACTAGATGACAGTGGCACCCCCCTCAAGATGTGACAACCAAAAAGCGTCTCCATGGACTGCCAATGTCCCCTAAAGGCCAATGTTCCCCTAAAGGCCTATGTCCCCCGAAAGGCCAGGCCGCTCCTGGTGGTGAACCACTGGGCCAGCATTTGGACTCTGGGGGTGGAACTGCTGGGTCATAGGGTATGACCATCTTCGACTTTACAAGCTACTACCAAGCAGTTGCCCACAATCCTTATGCCCTGATAAGAGATTACTATCCAATTCAACATACAATTCAACAATAAAACATTAAACATTTGATAAATAGGCAACAGATATGAACAGACAACTCACTAAAAGATCAAAAGATATAAGAAAAATGTTTATCATCATTCTAATAAAAGAAATGCAAGTTAAAACCTCCATGAGATACTACCTCACACCTATGAGAACAGCATTTATTAAAAAGACCTCTAACAGGGGCCTCCCTGGTGGCACAGGAGTTAAAGGCAGTGCTATCAAGCTACTGCAAGCACAAGTTCCATCCCTGGCCAGCCAGGGAGGTACCTACATGGCGCAGCAGACCTTTCCTGTCTCCCCACTGCTCCCCTCAGTGTATTTTAGTCAATCCACCTGTTCTGCTCCCCACTCTGTCTCTGGTGAATCCTCTCACCCCCTGTACCGCTGGCCTGTACCCAAGTTCTTGTACACATAAATAAAATCTTTTTTAAAAGAAGACCTCCAAGGCCTCCCTGGTGGCACAAGGGGTTAAGCACCTCACTATGAAGCAATCTGCAGCCTCTGCAGGATGAGTTTGATCCCCAACCAGCCAGGGAGAAACCCACATGGCACAGCAGACTTCTCCTGACTCGCCCGCTGCTCCCCTCAGCAGTGGATTTCAGTCAGTCTGCCTGTTCTGCTCCCTGCTCTGTCTCTAGTGAGTCCTCTCACCCCCCACACCTCTGGCCTATACCCAGCTCTTGTATGCATAAATAAATAAATCTTTTTTTAAAATTTGTTTTAATTAGGGCCTCCCCGGTGGCGCAGCGGTTGAGCGCTGGGCTGTGAAGCTGCCCGCAGCCTCTGCAGCGCCAGTTCAATCCCCGGCTGCTCCCCGGCCACCTGAGGAGGGTCCCGCATGGCGCGCAGACCTCTCCTGCCGCCCGCTGCTCCCCTCAGCAGTGTCCTTCGGTCCCTCTGCCTGCTCTGCTCCCCGCTCTGGCTCTGGTGAATTCTCTCACCCTCCCGCGCTTCTGACTGTGCCCAGTGCTTGTATAAACAAAACAAACAAACAAATAAATAAATAAATAAATAATAAAAAACATGCCTCTATTAAAAAAAATTTAAAAAAAATTTTTTTAATTAAAAAAAAGATTTCAACAACAAGTGTTGCTGAGGATGACAAGCAAAGAATTGCTAGAATACCGTCATTCACTCTCTGGTAGAATATCTGTGTTTCCTTTTCTGTTGTTTTTGATGTTTGATTCTTGTTTCCTATCATGTGTTTGTGTGACATTCCTTTTATTTATGCTGCTTGGTCTACACTTTTTCCTAGATATGAAATTTGGCATCTTTAAACAGCTGTAAAAAATGCTCAGCCATTATCTCTTGAAATAGTTCTTCTCCCCATTTTCTCTGTTTTCATCTTGTGGAAGTTCAATTAGAAGTGGGACGTTGATACTCTTGGGCGCATCTCCAACCCGCTCTCTCCTCGTGCTCATTTCCTTCTCGTTTTGACTCGCAGTCTGGGCAATATCTCCAGACCTGTCCTCCAGTGAACTAACTCTCAGACCACTTGCTCTAGAACCCATCCACTGAGATTTGTAAATCAGTGATTATAGTCTTTATCTCAAGGTGCGTCCGTTGGATCATTTTCAAGAGTTTTTGCTCACTGTGCTTGATTTTTAGTCTCTGAACTTCTTTATTCCATTTTTATATCTTTTGACATTTTGTTTATATGTGATTATTTTTCATCTGTGTGTGTCTACTATCACGAATGCTCGAGGATCCAAATTGCTGCTATTCTTCCGACTCTCACTAGTATTGCATTATTTTTTCTCATAGTTGGTCATTTTTATTATGAATTCACACATGGTGAGTGGTGACGGGCTTGAAGAGCCAGCTCCAGATTATTTGCAGTGGTTTCTTATGGGCTCCAGGAGGCGCTGCTAACCTGCAACCATGTTCATACAGTGTGGTGGGTGAGTTAATCTTTACCCCAGGGCAGTGCAAATGTCAACCTCAGCCACATGAGGAAGCAGTCCTCTGAAGACAGTGCTCGGGAAAGGCTTTCTACTATTTTCGGGTTTTCCATCCAGAGGCAGCAGGCCTGGCAGGTTTTTCCGTTGACCTACCCACCTCCGACTGTCCTACCCAACAAGCACCATTAATTACTTCCCTCACTTCACAGGTGAAAACGGGTAGGCCCAGAGAGGCGGAGGGGCCCTTCCAAGGTCTCCCAGGGGTGAGAGCTGGTGAGCCCACAGCTGTCGACCTTGCAGTGACCCCGCGATCCTTCGGGGTGCACGCACAGACTTAAGGGGATGTGGAGTGCTGCACCCCCCCGCCCCTGAAGTGACCTTCAGGGCTAATGGCTGTTGCCATGGTCCCTGAGGTCCGGCGTGGGTAAGGAACCATGCGCGCAGGGGGAGAACAGCAAACTCCCTAAGATGCAGAGAAGCCGAATGCCTGCCAAGAGATAACGACCACCAGAAGCTGCCACAAAGATGATTAAAAGAAATGCTGACCACCTGGAACCCTATCTCGCTTTCTCAAGGCCCACAAACTTTATTCTGCTACAACTGTCTCTCTAAAATCTTTCCTTTTTCTGGTCATTGATTGCTAATTAAAAAACATACGTAATTTAATAAACAGGCTAATCCAAATGAAACATTACTAAACACTGTGTAATAATAGAATTGTTAGTTTAATAATCTTTCTATTATGTGCTTGACTTTAGTACCTATGATATTAACTGCATTATAAAATAAATTCACCCATGACAATTAATTATGAGTAAAAATGAGTAGGTAATAGTGATAGTGCAACTAGAAAATAATTATATAGAACAGTAGAAAGAATTAATAGCCTGTCCAATTAGGAATGCGGCTAGGTCCAGGTGTCACTTCGGACATAAATCACTGCCCTGTCAATTAAGCTAAGCCTATGAGCAAACTGATCTCTTTGATGTTCACTGTTCCTATGCCTTTAGAAAAAACATATATATACTGACCACTAGCTTAATTAAAGCGCACTCAGATTTTCACTCTCTTGAAGTGTGTCTGTGTGTCATTTATTCATCGAATCCCTGACCACCCTGCACAATCTCTCAAGCCTGAGACGGCCTCATCGTCCATCGCTATGCTGGTCCGTGGCAGTGGAGCTTGGAAGAGTTGAGGCCGGAAGGAGGGGGTGGAGTTTGGGGCTATTTCTAAATGTTTGAAATTATTTTTGATTAACTTTTTTAGCATGAAGAGGCACACCAATCGGTGAGGAGGGGCTGGCTTGGAAGCCCGGGATGATCCCAGGCAAGGGGTTTTATTTTCCAGCTCTGCCACAAGGATAATGTGTTTGTATCCTTGTGCAGTGTGTAAATATTAAAAGGCCTATAAATAAGTGAAAGCCACGCCTTTGTGGGTCTACCAGGGCGCGCGGTCAGCGAGCCGCTCTGGTCATAAGGGCAGTTGCTTCGTGGGGTGCTCTGGCCAGGCATGAAGGGCCCCCCACCAAGTGCTGCGCCAGCACCAGAACGCGAGTTATTGCAGCTGCTTGCTTAGCATTGTCGTGCACTGAGCTCTGGACCCGATCGATTGCTCCTGTGCTTTGTCCTAGAACCTTCTAAATCCCGTGAGCTTGGTCTTTTTATCCCCGTTTTTCAATGGGAATAAAATGGAGGCACAGAGACATCAAGGAACTGTCCCAGGGTCACACAGTAATCAGCAGAGCAAGAATTAAGCTCAGGGTGACTGGCTCCTGAGTCTAGCCACACCTCCTGGAAAGTCAGGGCTGCTGGGGAAGATTCTGGGGTGAGGTGAGCAGTTCTCACCTGAGGGACAGCCCGTTCCCTTCCCTGGAAAAGCAGTCGGTGAGGAGTGGAGTGGAGCGTGGCTAGTGGGGCTTTGGAGCAAACAGCTGGGCATTTGCAGCTCAGCTTCACCACCTGGTAGCTGTGACACTTCGCACAAGTCACATTAGCTATTTGTGCCCCAATTCCCTCTTGGTGAACATCATCTACTTTGGAGAGAACATCATCTACTTTGAAGGAAGTTCTGAAAAGTGTCTAATCCATGTAGGCACACCACAAAGTTTCTTTCCCCCTTATTTCTGTAACATTTCAAGTGAGAGATGATTATTTCTGCTTAGAAATACAAAAGTTAAAGCAGAAACCCTCTGTATTAGTTAGAATCAGACTCAGCTGCGCACAATTCCCCAAGTAATAGTGGTTTACACGGGTTAGATGTTTTCTCTCTCTCTCATATGTATCCTGTCTGAGGGTGGGTGACTTGGGGCTTCTATGGAGGAATCACAATCAGCAGCGGTCCAGACTCCAATCTTCTCTTACTGCTGTTATCTTTAGCATGTTGTCTCATGGTCCGCGGTGGCTGCTTGTGCACCAGCCTTCATGATTGCATTCCAGCCAGCAGGAAGGAGGAACAGGTGAAAAAAGATGACTTCCTCTTAGGAATATATGCCAGATGTTGCCTTTGCTCTACTTGAGTTTGCCCTTACTGGTCAGAACTTATTTCCATGGCCCCACCTGCCTGAGAAATGTATTCCTTCCAGGTGGCTGTGTGTTCTAAAAATCATGGTGCAATTGTAAAGAAGGGCAGAATGGATCCTGGGGAAATGCCTGGCAGTGGCTGCATACCCAGAGAGAAATGTGTGGTCAGCTCAGCCCAGGGCCTCTGCTCCTTGCAGAGCCAAGGCTGAGCCCCAAGTCCTGGCGGTGCTCACCTTTCCCATAGATCTACACTGGGTGACCTTCACAAGTCAGCCCCACTCACCAGGTGGAGGGGGGTCAGAAAGGTCTAGCAACATTAACAGAAGGTGATGGAGCAGAACTAGGGTGCAAGAGGGCTGCCCTCAGTGACAATAACTCCTGAAGGCCTTCCAGGGCCCATATGCCTGGCCCAGCTCTCTTGCCCTCACAGCTGATGAGGTAGGGACTGATGTGTCCACAGCACAGAGCAGGACGCAGAGGCCGGGGAGCTTGGGCAATGTGCTCAAGGACTCACAGCCGGTGCCTGGAGAGAGTGAGACTCGAACCTGGGCAGTGCTGCTCCTGCATCCGTGGTGTGGCCGCTGCCCTCCGCGGTCACTTGGGATCATAAACTCATAAACTCCCCCTTTGCCTCTAGCCTGCAAACCTGGTGAAAGTGGGGATGAACAATTAGGGGGTGGGCACCATTGCTGTCCAGTCATCCTCCCTTAAAAAATAAGAAAGTACTTCCTTGGCAGTGTTAGTTTATTTCAGAAATAAATGAAGTGGGATTTTGATTGAAGATAATATCCAGAAGTGGAGGCCAGCCTTTCAGAGTTCAACTTTTCCCATGGTTCTAGAATTGTGTGATGCCAATCCCATCTTGAAACAAATATCCTCACTGCTGAAATGGGGTGGGGTGTGTGAAGGAGGCCCCCAAACAAAGACACTGCCCTCCTGCGAGTAGTCAGGGCCGAACTGTTCTGGAGAACTTGCTTGTGAACCAAGAGCCTTTCCCCAACCAGGAGTACAATCGTCTCCACTTTGGTCTGGCCCCAAAATGAATGACATAAGTTGTACAAATACAGGATTTTTCCCCTTGAGACTTGCTCAGCAGCCTTGCAAATTCCCTATCATTGGTAGTATTTGAGTTTTTCCCCGTTCTGTTAAGAGAAGGAATGCGTGCCGGTCCCGACTGTGTGCGTGGCTCTGTGCTAGCCCTTTAGGCATGAAGGTCGTCCGGCCCTAGGGCTGCCTTGTGTGGTGTCCAGTTAGGGGCTCAGGGGTAAAGCACAGCAAGCCAGAGTTTGGGGAGAAGACCATCCCTGTCACGTGAGCCCTTGAGAAGTTTGCTACCTTCTGCTGGCTCCCAAGGTGGTTTTCTTTGTAAAAGAAAATTCTGTTCATGAAATCAAATGTCCGAAATCCTGTTAATGGCAATGTGAACTCGAAAGGCCTGTGCTCGCCAAGGATCGATGTTGGAGGCATCCCCCGCCCCAAATTTACCCAGCCAGTCATTCTGCTCTGCTGCTGGCTCTTGCTAGAATCAGTCTGTCCTTGCTCCATTGTGCCTCCTCTTTTTCCTTTCTAATGGATGTGCCAAGTGCGTGGGAAACAACTCCACGTAGTGACACCCGTGATGAGCACCTCCCCGTGTACGTGGTTCTATTTAGGGCACAGTCAATTTGGTATAAATCCGGCATGAGAATTTCAGCAAGAACAAAATCTTCACAAGAAAATATCCCCAAGCCCTCCTGATTGCCTTTGTCTCAGTAACTATGGTTTCTGGGCAAAAGAAGTAAACACTCAGGAAGGATTTTCTTTTAATAAAGAAGCTGAAACGAAGCGACAAGGACGGCGGCGAGGTGATAAGCAACTATTCTGATGTTCTTGACCTGTAATACTGGAGTGTGGAGATGGACAACAAGATGTGCTTAAATATTTTCTGCGATTAACAAAACAAACAACTTCCCCTCTGTGCCGAGGCAGACACTGAGCAGGAAGAGGCGGCGGGCACCTAACAGGGCACAAGTGACCTGGCCCCCACCTCGCTGGCCCCAGAGGCTGTGGGTCCCCAGCCGAAGGCCCCAGCTCTGACAGAAGGGCTGTAGCGCCTGCTCTCGGTTCACCACTGTCACTCTGGCCGATGCACATCACCTTTCCCGGTGTCTCACCTGGCGGGGCGGGGGGTGGGGGGTGATGGTTTGCTGCAACTGTGGAACGTGAAACTCACTCGGGAGCTGGAAAGCCCCTGGGAACCCCGAAGGCAGAGGGTGGGGGCCCTGGGTGTCAGGTGGCAGGAAAGCAGCGCTGGGCTGGGAGCTCTCCAGGGTCCTGAAAGGATAGGCCACATTAGTCTTGGACCTGGTGTCAGCACAGTCCCCGCAAGGGTGAGCAAGGGTGACTGTCATTGACCATGCACCCCTGGTAGGGACTCTGCACTATCTCTCTGACAGATGTGGTCACTAGCCTGGCCCTTGGCCTCTGCCTGACTCGAAGTCTTCCCTCTAGCCCTTAAGCCTCCCTTGCCAGCACTGCCTTGTCTTCTATCCTGACCCCAACACATCTGCCCTGGCTGTGGCAGTGCCCAGTCCGCCTGCTGGGCCACTGACAGCTTTGTGCTGCCTGGCCCTGGGAAGGCTGAAATGGGCATTGTGGGAGGCACAGTTCTGAAAACTGGAAAGCTGAAACAGAGTTTGGAGGCCACATTTCGATGACTCCACCACTTTTGGCATACATGTGTGTTGGCTTTAAAAAAAGTTAAAGGTCTTCCAGGCTGTCATGGTGTCAACCCTCTCCCTTGGGAGTGGGTCAGTCCCTTCCATTAGACTGTGAACTGATCGAGGGCAGAGCCTGTGCCCTATTCAGCCTTCTTGTCTCTGAGCATGGCATAGGGTCCTGACGGGCACAGGAGTGGGGCATTCCCTCCTGCCCCAGCTGCATTGTGGTCATTGGGCACCATCAAGGAAGCAGCCCAGGGTTTAGGGCGCTGGATTCACAGGGGAATGGGACCAAGCCTTGACGCTGGGGGTGGGAGGGAGAACATGTGAGTTGAGGAATGCTCGGCCTGGGTTCATGGCCCAGCTCTGCCGCTTGCTCTTGCAGATTCAGGCAAGGGAGTAACAGTCCTGTGCCTCAGTTTCCCCACTCATAAAATGAGGCTCCTAATAGTCTTTACCCTGTGGGCTGCACTGAGGGTGAAGTGTGTTCACATTCATGTGTTCTTGGAGCAGGCATGTCGGAAGCCTCGGTGCTGGGCCAGCTTCAGTCCACGGGCTTGCCAGTCTCCCTCCATTTAAAGGTCAGAGTTGTATATATTTTGTGTATTAATCCCTTCTCAGGTATTTTCTGCTATCATGTGAGCTGCCTTTTCATTTTGTTGAACTGAAGCTTTTTCATTTGATGTGGCCAAGCCTGCTAGTGTTTGCTTTTGTTGCGGGCGCCATGGGCTCACATCCAAAATTTCACCACCAAGACCAGCATCTCGGAGCTTCCCCCAGGCTTCCTTCTAGGGCTCCTGCGGTTTCGGGTCTCACACATAAGTCTTTTATCCACTTCAAGTTTGTGTTTGTGTCCAGTGCAAGGTAATCTCATTCTTGGGCCTGTGGTCCAGTTTCCCAGCTCCGCTGGGGGTGATATTTGCGGGAGCAGATCTTTGGGGCTCCCCCAGTACACACAGGCCTAACCATGGCAAGTGAAGGATGCGTTCATTAACTTGATTGCAGTGATCAATCCACAAGGACATGCGTATCTTATCATCACCTTGGATGCTTTAAATAATGCATTTTCCATGTTTCCCCGTACCTCCTAAGCTGGAGGGGGTAACTGTCCTGGCTCAAAGCAGCTCACAGGACAGTCTCCTGAACCTGAGTGAAGACAAGTGGCACCTCAGTTCCTCCTCCGCCTGGGCCCAGGGCACACCAGCAGAGCTGCAGCCAGCGATGGCTCTTTTGTCCTTTGACAGAGGGGATGGGGGGTGGGGTGGGCAAGGCGCCACCCTTTGGAATCCTCAGCTTCTCAAAGAGGAATGTGCTGCCTCACCAGCACTGGTAAGTGCAGGCTCTGATCCAGAGGCCCTGGGGTCTGTGTTTTCAGCTCACCCTGTGCTGCTGGTCCAGGGACCACTGTGATGATGCTGGGGCCATGTCCCTGCAGCAACTGCTGTCCCCACATGTCCACAGCACCCTTCCGTGGGCCCTGGCCCGGGACACCAAAGGCTAGCGGTAACATGCTGAAGCATCCGGAAACTCCTGCTTAATCACCGAGGATTTGAAGGCTAAACCCTGGACCCACCCCAGTGGGATAGTGCTGAGGTGTGTGCCACCCGCCCCCTAGAGGCTTCTCGTGGGACTGCATCCCATTGAATGTGGTAGCCCCTGCCCAGCAGGGCACCCCATTCTGACTTTCTCCCCATCCCTGAGCCACTTCCCACTCTTCTACTGGCGTTCCTGGGTCCGACACCCCCCCAAAAGCAATTGCACCAAAACTCTGATCTCAGGGTCCGTCTCTGGGGGACTCAGCCTAGGGCAGAGACAGGAACTCCATTTATTGTCTCTTCCCCATACCTTCACCTTCTGTTTCAGCTCTATTCAAAGTCTTATCAGTTGCAGTGCCCACTGGGCACATTTTATGTTCAGACTCACAGGGCTGCCACCGACTACCCTGGGCCAGACTCTTCTAAGGTGTAGATGCCCACAGGCAGGACAGCGGCCATAGACAGTATCTAAACAAATGGGCATGATTGTGTCCCAATAAGACTATTTACCACTCTGACCCCCTGTACTTAGTGGGTTTCCATCTCAATCAAGCATCTGCTGATCAAAATAATCAGTTGGAAAATCTCTGGCCTGGAATAAGCGGACACTCAGCCCACCAAGCACAGTGGGGTCGCTTCTGGTCCTGGAGGAGCTGCAAAGCCTTCAGTCCTCATGAACGTCAAAACTAAGACGGTGCCCTGAGACCCCTGGCCACCGTGCCCGAGAGCAGCTCACATCCCCTGCTCGTGCCTCCCTCCTAAGACACCATCTGGGGGCAGAGAACACCTCACCTGGCTTAGTGCCCTAGTCACGCGGGGCCTCTGCACTTCCTTCTGTGATGGCAGGTGGATCATTGTCCCCTGAGAAGCTGGGGTGTCTCAGAGACAAGAGCAGACAAGGTCGCCTCATGTCCCAGGCAGCATGGCTGTAGCCTGGTGTGTCTCAAAGGAAGGCCAGCCCCGCAGAGCTTGATTTTGAACAAATAGGATGTGTTACTGCCTTATTTAAAGTTCAGTCATTTGTAGGGCTTCCCCGGTGGCACAGCGCTTGAGCACTGGGTTGCGAAGCTGCCCGCAGCCTCGCAGCACCAGTTCGATCCCCGGCTGCTCCCCAGCCACATGGCGTGCAGACCTCTCCTGCTGCCCGCTGCTCCCCTCAGCAGTGCACTTCGGTCCTTCTGCCTGCTCTGCTCCCCACTCTGGCTCTGGTGAATTCTCTCACCCTCCCGCGCTTCTGACTGTACCTAGTGCTTGTATGAATAAATAAATAAATTTTTTAAAAAATAAAAAATAAAGTTCAGTCATTTTTAAAAGTGTACTATATAAAAAAATACTAACCCATTTTTATCATATACTATGCTAAGAGTTATCTCTGCTAGCGCACAATGAGCTGCTTTTGGTTGACCGATGGGCAAGGGCAGTTAGCCCCCAGGGAAGGGCTCTTGAAGGCCGGCTGGTGTGCCCTCTGGGGTGGTCAGGACAAGGAATGTGGGTGAGGAGCCCATGTGTCCAGGAGGTACACAAGGATCCCAAACTTAAGGGATGCACATTTTAAAGGTCCTGGCTTAGAGTAAGTAAACAGGCCACTGAACCCTGAGGCCACTTTTGGCTTCTTGTAAAACCTGGACAAGTTACAGGAAATGTCAGCTCCTAAACACCGAAATATGTCTGTAAATTTACAAATGATATGCAGACCTACATGAACCTGATTTGTATGAAGAATTAGATCTTTCTAGAAAAAGTATTGTGCAAGAAGCACCAGTTCTAGAGCTACTAAAATTTATGTCTCAAAATGATTTATCAGAAATTATCTCACCATTATCATGGCTACAAAACACTGGTGACAGTTCCAGTAACAGTTGCATCAGCAGAAAGATTCTTTCAAAATGAAAACTATCAAAATGATTTGCAAGCTTGCATTTGCCAAAAGCAGCTGAAGTCACTCTCCATGATATCGACTGAAAATAAGACATCGAAGCTTTGACTCCCTAATAAATGAATTTGCAGAGAAGCAAGCCAGGAAAACCTTCTCATGAAACTATCACATTACCGAAGTATTAAGATTTGTTGCATGATACAAATTAAGACACCCAAAAAAAATTTAGCCTTGCTGCTTGTGAGCTTCCATGCTCGTGTTGCTGCTGCCCGGCATGAGCAGCATCAACCATCTCAAAGCGGGGAGATCTCTACTCTGTGCTGTTACCTGCAATCCAGCCACTTTTAGAACAAGGGGCTCATTTTTATTTTCTGCTGGGCCCCACAAGTGATAGCGCCAAATGATGGTGTGTGAGTGAAATGCACACTCCAAACTGGGGTGTGATGGGCCTCCCTGGTGGCGCAGGGGTTAAAGACAGCGCTATCAAGCTATCAGCAGCCACTGCAGCACTAGTTCAGTCCCCGGCCAGGGAGCTGCCCACATGGCAGAGCAGACCTCTCCTGACTCCCCGCTGCTCCCCTCAGCAGTGTGTTTCAGTAGATCTGCCTGTTCTGCTCCCCGCTCTGTCTCTGGTGAATCCTCTCACCCCCACACCTCTGGCCTGCACCCCAGCTCTTGTGTGCATAAATAAATCTTTTTCAAAAATTAAAAAAACAAACGGGAGCGTGTCGTCCACAGTATGTCCTAACATGGCTGCTCTTGCTCAAGCGTCTGTCTCCACGTCACCATGGATGTGGGGGTCCTGACAACCCGTGCCCACCATTTGTGTGTCCTGGGGGCGCACAGGCCCCTTTCCAGATGATGGGGGAGGAAGAGAGCAGAGGAAGCTGGGCCGGGCACCAGCTCAGAGTTGGGGGATCCAAGTTCTCCCTCCCCCGCCCACACCCCACAGCTGCGCTGAGCGGCAGACTCCGCCTGGGAGCACCTAGGAGACGTGGAAGACCTGCCTACAAGCCAGGCCCGGCATCTCTGCTGTCCCCAGAGGTGGCGGCCTGAGGGCTTGGCCCCGGCACGGCTATTAGACGCGTGTCCACTGGAGGGCGCCAGAGCCAAGGGAGGAATTTGCTACCCGCCAGCCGGGAGCTTGGCGTGTCAGGGAAGGACTGGGCGGCTGGGGACCCTCAGATCTGCCTCCACCCCTCCAGCCTCCAAGTCTTCGGAAATCTGCATTTGCAAAGGACATGCCAGTCCCAGGGCAGGACGCGGCTCTCACGGTGGGTGTGGGCGCCAGGACCGGGCTGCTGGCTGCTGGGCTGCCCACTCCTGTGCCCTCGGCCGAGCTGCTTCTCCTCTGCGCAAGTGTCTCTGTCCCTACCATGCCCCAGGAGGTCGTGTGTCCCAGGCTCCCCTTCCGCTCCAAAGCCTGAGCCTGGGGATGTGGCCCCCACTTCCTGCTGCAGCTCTCTGTCCCGTGTCCCCGAATGTGAAAGAGGGCCAAGCCCCAGGCTCCTGCCTCCACAGCCCAGGAGGCCTCCTCGCGCAGGTATCCTGGGCCCTCCATCAGGGGCTGGGAATGGGCGCCGGCACCTGGCAGGCCTGGAGCTGTCAGATGCTCCGTCCCCGAGGCAGCCAATCTCTGGGCCAAGGGCAGTGGGTCCTGAGCAGGGGAGGCCAGTGCAGGATGGTGTAGGGCAGGGCTGCCATGATCCATAGGGGGTCAGAGGACTCAGAGAGAAGGTGGTACCTGTGTGGAGAGCACGTGGGAGCTGAGGAGCACGGGCAGAGGGCACGCACAGAAAGTGCAAAGACCCTGAGGCAGGAGAGCGCTCAGAGTCACCCAGCAAGGCCAGCATGTGGCCAGGGAGCAAGCTGAAGTGGTAGGAGTTGGGGCCTAGGAGGTAGAGGGCCAGATGGGAAGGCCTCGGGCCATAGAAGGACCCCACCCTTGGGCAGAACCCAAATCTGGGTATGAGGGGAGTGGGGAGAGATGGGGCTTGAGCACCAGTATTTATAAATACTCTCCAGGAGACCTGAGCCCAGCTAAGGAACTGCCTGAGTTTGGGTCCTTTTCTGTCTCCCAGAACGGCAGGATGCAGGCACAGCCAGACCCTGATCCCAAGTCCGCTGCGGCCACACGTGAGCTGCTGGATGCAGCCCTTCTCTCTGCACCTCGGACCCGCTCCAGCAGCCCCATCCATGCCCCGCAGGCCCTGAGGGCCAGTGACCGCCCTTCCACCTCCTGAATGAAGTTGAGAGAGGGTCCACCCCCGAGAGAACTGTCAGGAAAACGAGGCACCATTAGAACAACAGGGCTTGAGGAGGAAAGGGTTAGAGAAGCAAACGAGAGTCTCAGACCAGCCCAGGTCCAAGCCCTGTGGCGGGAAGGGCCTGGTGCCTCAGTAAACATACCACAGAATGCTCTGGAAACAGGCCCTCCCTGCTCGGGCAGACAGCACAGGAAGGCCGCTGCATAAATGAAATCTGAAGCAGCTGTGCAAAATCTGCCGCCTGCGGGCAAAGCCGGCCTCTCCACCCGCTGATGAGCAGAGCAGAGCAAAGAAGAGTTAACAACAGACACCTGCCTTGGCCTCTGCAGGCGTTCTCTAGGGAGGAGACGACATTCCAGCACTGCCTTCACACACAGCTAGCATTCCGGATCTTCAGGTCAAAGCAACCGAGAACCAGAAGTCAAGAATAATTACACTCCTAGTGTTGGTGATTCACTGTTCCTCCCTATGGAAACTCAGTGCCAGCTGGCGTTTGTAGGAACAGCCCTCCCAGAGCAAAACCTGTCAGACGGCTCCCCGGGTTGCGGTCCTCACTTTGATGATCTAGTAAAATCTTTGTCTACCTTTGACATTTTATTTCTAATTTTCCCCTCAAAGCACCCCAAGGAGATCCGAGTGGCTGAGCAGAGCTGGGGGCAGGGAGCAGAGACGCAGGGGCTCAGCCAGGCCCCCGGAAGGAGCAGGTTCTTCTAGGAGCGTGGGGGGGTCTTTGGAAGGTCCTAAGCTGGAGAGGGCTGGATGATGTGATTTTAGCAGCGGGCGAGGATCTGAAGACATTCACTCCCTGATTTAATGGGAAATGGTACCAATAAGTCACCAAGTCGTGGCCAAACTGTGCATAGAAAGAAAGGCCACGAGCAAGCGGCCTGGGGTGGTCGGGGCAGCGAGAGAATCTCATTTTCGACAAGATGGCCTCCGCCAGAGCCGGGGCCGCGGGAAGAGCCGGGGCCGGCGCTCCAGGCCCCGGGCACAGGAGGGCTAAGACTTAAGCTCGCGTCTCTCCTCCCGGCTGGATGTGTCCTGCAGTTGTTCTCAGAATAACTCTCTCGCTCTGTAATAATCCCCGGCAACTCTGCTCTCTGCTGTCAAATACCCCATCGTTCCACAGGCCTCCCCGCTTAGAATCCTTAAGCTCACAGGTCTCAGAAGCACTTTCTCATTGGCAGACCCCTGTTCTGCAGCCATCCCAGGCCCGGCAGGGTCACCGTCACTTCAGGGAACTCAAAAGAGAACCTTGGAGTCCTTGGCATCACCCCCCAAGTTTTCTAGTCGTGGCAGGGAAACAGCCAGCAGGGGGACAGCGGCGGCCCCTGCGAGTCTCCGTACCGGCTTCCTCGCGTCACCGTTCCCCGACGCTCTCCGAGCCCCGGTCCTCCGTGACGCCGCCCTTGCATGCTCAGTCCCTCGGCTCACGCACGCCCACGCCACACCCCAGGTGCCCACCACCAGGCACGCAAGCCCGCGCCCACGCTCCCAAGAGCTCCCGCACGCAAGGCCGCAGGTGACGGCCACAGCGGCCAGTAGCGCAAAGCCTGAGCATCTTCATTACCTGACAAACCCTCTGCAGTTCAGTTCTACGCTCATCCCGCGATTTTATTTTACCTTTAGAGAGGTCAGATGCCTCTGGTCCGCGAGACAACGCTTGTGCACCCCCCGAAGAGATGCTGATGTAAAGACACCCGGGCCCAGTCACCGGCACGTGCAACCAGCCCTGGGTGAAGGTGGCAGACACCGGGGGTGCCAGCGGGTCAGTCAGGCTGGTCAGGTGCCAGCCTCGCCTCCGGCCTGGAGCGCAGAGACCCCAGCCAGGAAGGGCCCCCAGCTCTGTGGCTTCCGGGGAGTCTCTTATCTTTATGAGGCTCAGCTGTGAACTCCAGAGCTGGATGCTCACCAGAGGCCCAAGAGGAAGGGGCAATGGAGAGGGAGTCGGACTGCTCCTGCCGCCCGGCCCGCGTGACCCCCGCAGGTCACCCAGGGCTGGGTCCCCAGGCACAAACTGGGGTGCCTGCCGCCCACGCTTGTGCCCAGTGAGAAAATAAGCCGTAGGTGCCCAACGAGGGGCCCGTTCCCCTGTGAGTCTTTCCTACTCACAGCACTGCCGAAACCAGAGGTGGGGGCCGCCCGTCACGTCTCTGGGGCCCCACCTGGATGTCCAAGAGTTTAACTCAGTTCTGACTCCATCTACCAGGAGGTGGTTTCATATTGCCCAGGTTGAGGGCTCAGTCCCCTAAGACGCCCCCATGCCCCCCACTTCGGAAGCCAACAGCAAGTGCGAGGGCCCAGTTACCCGCTGCTTCTGTCCACCCAGGCAGCTGCTCGCTGCAGCTCCCTGCCCCTGCTCCCGCCCCGTCCATTCGTCTGCTTAGCAGCTCAGCGCTCTCGGGGAGACACGCTTACCAGCCTGCTGGAGGGTGGGGTGTGTTGAGCACCCAGGCGGAGACGCAGGTGAGGTCTGAGAGAGTCCTGAGCTGAGCACAGGGCTTCTGTCCTCGGGAGTTGGCCGTGCCACCCTCCTGCCGCAGAGGCGTGTGCCCGCAGGAAGCTCCCAGACTCCATTTGTTGGGATTCTGTGGCGCGTCCTCACGCAGACACCGAAAATCATTAACCCCATGGCCAGTCCCCTCCCCTGGCTGGAGAACGGGGGTGCGGCGGCAGATTCCAGGTTTTTAATCAAGATCTTCTCTTTCTGGTGCCCATCCCCCACCAGGCACCCAGTCACCGCAACAGAGCAAGAGATGCTCCTGGGCTCTCATCATCCAGGGCCGTAAGATGTGAGGAGCTCTGTGTCGGGAGCCTGGGGCAGAGACCAGCATCCTAGTTCCTCTGATCTCACAGACACTTTCAATGTGAGCTGATGCTCGCCTGGCTGAGAGCTGAGGAAGACAGGTGATGAGCCTGTTTAGCTATTGATGGTGGGGGGGGGAGGGGGTGCAAAAATAAATTCTAGCCTTTTCCCCAGGCAGGGGAAGAACAAGCGGTACTTCAGGAATGGTGAGGTCAGAAGCTTTACGACTCATGCATGAGGTCCCAGACCTGGGGAGCCCCGTAAGGTCTGAACACCCGTCTAGAGACAAAGTGATTCTTTTCTACACAACCGTCTTACATTGATAGCATTGGTCAGTTAGCATAAAAATTCTTGACAAAAGGGGGAAAGATGCACATATCTGAGGATGGCCTAGGAGATCAATCAGCCTGGCTGGCTGGCAGACCTTGTTAAACTGTAACCTTGTGTAGACACGCTTATTAAGGAAGCAAACTTGTTATTTACACTTACTTTGCATTATTTACTGCACCAGGCCTATGACTGTTTAGCAAGAAACAGGAAAGATTTTAATTGCTTAGCAGCTCCTTTTCATTTGTGGTGGTGGTGGTGGTGGTGGTGGTGGTGGTAATAAAGGGGTTACTATGTTCTGGAATAGTCACCTCCTCCGCACAGGGGCACCCAGAGCCAGTGGGCACCTGCACCAGTAGCCTCACCACTCACTCTCTCCAGTCTACACAAGTTGGAAAGTCCTACTGAATTTGATGCTTGTTGATCTCATTTTACCTTCTGTTTGTTGCTTAGTAACACTGACTCCTGCTTCTTTTTTATTCGACTGAAGACCACGTCTTTCCAACTGCCCTTTTTGGTTAACTAAATAGAATCTACAGAGCACCCACCCCCGCATACACACCCTCGCAGAAAGCCTGCACCCATCCCAGCAATTTGCCCCTTAGAGGAACACTCTCGTCTGAGGCCGCGTGGCCGCGTGGCCGCGTGGTCTCTGGTCAGAGACCGGCCAAGAGCCCCAGGGCCCGAGTGCCGGCTCTGCCTGTCCCACATCTGCAGCTGATATGGACTGGCTGCTTCACTTCCGGGCCCCACACTGTCACAGACTAAGCAAGGCTGCAAGCTCCAGCTTGTGGAGTCTGGACTGGTTCCCGATGGCTACTTTGTCCTTGTAATTATTAATGACAAACCCTTTTTTCACACTTGATGGTTTTTTCCCAGTATAGGTTTTCTCTCCTTGGGTGTGGCTGATGGAGGACAGGAATAGGGGGGAAAAAATAAAAAGGAGGCGCCACAAGACCAGAAACCTGGTTCACACAAGGAGGTGGGGACAGAAGAGATGAGCACAACCTTCCACACTGTAGGAGAAACCAGTATCCTGAGGTGCAGACTCCTCACATCCAAGCAGGTATCCCAGGGGGCATCCAAAGGTAAAGATATGGAGATTGAGCCTATGTAGTTATCCCAAATCAGCAACCAACTGACAGCTCACAAAGATGAGCCCCTCCCTACCAAAAGAAGACAATAAAACCTAAGGCTGCCAGTCTTCCTCCTGCCCGGTGTCTATGCAAGTGTCCTGTACTCTTCTGTCCCTTTTCCTAATAAACCTGCCCTTTACATATAACAACCATCTCTGTCTCGTGGAGAAACTCGTGCCCTGCCGCTGAAAGGGAAGCTCTGGTGAAAGCTTTCCCAGACTGAACCCAAGGACCCCGCACTCCAAACCCATTAACTCCAAACACGACACGAAGTAGAAGCCCTGGTCCAGGCCCAGTGCGCTCATCGGAACCGTTCCAGCCCTTCCCGCCGCCTGCCAGTGTCCTAGACCAGGCAGGGTCAGCCTGGGGTGCCGAGAGCCAAAGCACCTGAACTGGATTTCAGGCTGAGGTTTTAGAAGAGGCGCGATAACAGGAACTCGAGCAGGAGCCAGCCGGCGTGGACAAGGAGAGCGTGCTGCCTGGCTTTTGTGTTAGGAAAAAAAAAGTCAGTCTGTTCCCCACCATCAGTTGTTCCCGGGCTCCTGCAGGGAAACAGTGACAGGAGCTGCTTCTCAGACAGAGGTTTTGTTAGGGGGAAAAGGCTGTCCTAAAGCTAATTCCATACAGGCTTTGTGGACTCCACCCCCACCCCAGGCCAAAGCCAAAGACACTGGGAACTCCACATCCCATCCCCACCCAAGGGAAGGTGGCTGGGACCTGAGGGTGGGGTGAAGCAGCCAGGTTGGTATAAAGCCAGACAGTGGGCTTTGGAGGGGTCCCCCATTTTGACTCTCCGCCAGCTCGCAGCGTCCGGCCAGCTCTGAGAGTGCCTTTGGGTTTCCAGGTCGGCGGATCGGGTAGGACGCATTAAAGACTTTATTTCCCTATTTTCTCCCTGAGTTGTACATTTTCCTTATTTCCTTTTCTCTTGTAAATAAACCTTTTATGAACCTTTTGTATGTGTCTGTAGTGGAGTATTCATAGGTCCCTTTAAAGCGCGCGGGTGAGGACCCACAGCCAGGAACCCGTTTAATATCGGGGCAGCTCTATAACAGTTTGTAGCTCAGGTCGACCACTCAGTTAATATTTTCCCCAAGGGGCTTTCAGATGACACAAATACGGCGCCTCTTATGATTTAACCAAATCCCTGGCTTCCAAACAAACAAACAAAAGGTCAACTCCAGATATCAAATAGGTTTGTACCTACAGGTCGACCACTCAGTTGCCAAATGTTTCCCAATTGCCACTCAACCGGGCCTAACACACCAAAAGCGCCCCAAATTGAGGGAGACTCATAGGCCCCCTCCCAAACTGAGGGGAACTGGACTCCCTCCCTGAGGGGGACTCAAATTCCTCCCAAATGTGCGAAGGCCAGGGTCTCGGCGTGCACGCCAGGGGGAGCTTACACCAAACGCCAGGGGACCGCGGTTTTCCATCCAGTTTCCATCTCCACAAAGGTGAATTCAGGGGGCAGAGAAGAGCTGTGCCTCTCCCGAGGAGGACTTGGGAAGTTCCCTGGAGGAAAAACTCCCGGTAGCTGCTGGGACTCTCCCTCATCCTCCTGGAGAGAGGGCGCTCCCTCCCAGCAGGCGGGTCAGGATGCCACCCGGGATGCCCAGGCCCCCCTCTGGCAGCATGGACGGGTAAGCCCTGGCGCGCTGCCGTGGCCAACTGCTCCATCCGCTGGAAGTCGGAGCTGGGGTTGGGAGAGCCGAAGTGGCATCCAGCTCCTGGCTGGCTCGCCAAAATTGTTACCCAACGCCGGCCTCAGTTTCCCTCGCCAATAAAAGGAAACAAGAGTTTGAGGAAAAGGAAAGTGGTTCAATTTGTCAACAAATGAGGAGGCAGCAGACTCATGTCTGAGAGGCAACCGTCCTGCTCTTCGGCAGAGGGCAGGGGCATTTACACGAAGGGAAAAAAGTGGCGATGGGCGAGGGTCTCCAAAGGGAGGGGGGAGGGGTCAGCACTGCGCCGGGTGGGCAGGCGCCAGCTTGTTTTTCTTCAATAGCTGATGTTTGACTTTCTCTTCCCTGAAGCGCAGGAATGCTCATCTGGGAGACTGGGCCAGAGAGATAAATCTATCAAACAAGGGGGAGACTGCAACAAATGGGGGAAAGACAAACTATTCATCTTGTTAATGCCCATCAAAGACAAACCTGTCAGGAAACAGGGGAAAGACAAATTTGTTAATGCCTGTCCTGGAGACTGGTCATTTCTAACTGTATCAGCCTTGCTAGGGGAAAGGATGTCCTGAGCCAATTCCACGCAGGCTTCGTGGACGCCACCCCCACTCCAGACCAAAGCCATCAGGACATTGGGAAAGACACATCCCGTCACCACCAAAGGGAGGGTGGCTGGGACCTGTGGGTGGAGTTAAGCAGCCAGGTTGGTATAAAACCAACATGTGTGTCTGGGGTGGGGGGTGCCTTTGGCTTCCCGGCTCGCGGCTCGCGGCCAGCTCGGAGAGTGCCATTGGGTTTCCAGGTCGGCGGATCGGGTAGGACGCATTTAAGACTTTATTTCCCTATTTTCTCCCTGAGTTGTACATTTCCTCATTTCCCCTTCCCTTGTAAATAAACCTTTTATGAACCTTTTGTGCGTGCCGCAGTGGACTATTCATAAGTCTCTTGTAAGCGCGCGGGTGAGGACCCACAGCCAGGCAACCCGTTTTGCATCTGGGCTGCCCTGTAACAGCCTCAGATGAAAGGGCTGGCACAGTAAAGAAAAGGAGAGCCAGGCCAAGTTTCTCACAGGCGGGGAAATTTTATTGCGCCCCCGGACGAGATTCACGGACCCAAGGTGGGGGTCGGTGAAGTCATGCCCATTGTCAGGGGAAGGCAGGTTTTTATAGGGTGGGGAGAGGGAAACCGGGCTTGCTGGGGGGGAACTGGTTTGATGAGGAACAGAGTTGTTTTTCTCAGTTCAACGGGTTCTTGAGTCGGTTGTGGTTCTGATGGTAATGTTATAGAGCAACCCCGATATTAAACGGGTTCCTGGCTGTGGGTCCTCACCCGCGCGCTTTAAAGGGACTTATGAATACTCTACTACAGACACACGCAAAAGGGTTAATAAAAGGTTTATTTACAAGAGAAAAAGAAATAAGGAAAATGTGCAACTCAGGGAGAAAATAGGGAAATAAAGTCTTTAATGCGTCCTACCCGATCCGACGACCTGGAAACCCAAAGTCACTCTCAGAGCTGGCCGGACGCTGCTAGCTGGTGGAGAGCCAAAATGGGGGAGCCCCCCAAAGCCCAAGTGTCTGCCTTTTGTATCCACCTGGCTGCTTAACCCCACCTTCAGGTCCCAGCCACCTTCCCTTGGGTGGGGATGGGATTTGGAGTTCCCAGTGTCTTTGGCTTTGACCTGGGGTGGGGGTGGAGTCCACAAAGCCTGTATGGAATTTGCTTTGGGACTGCCTTTTTCCCCTAACAGTAACAGCAGGCCCTCATTCTCGCCCCTAGGTGGGCTTCCTCGTTCTCGCCCTGTTGGCATCGGCAAGAAGCAACCAGCCTTGAGCCGAGCCCCAGGTCCAGGCCGCTCAACTGAGAGACACAAATAGAAGGCAGGGGCTACCCCAAGGTGGGGAGCCACCTGAAGAAATTCAACACCCAGTGAGCTGAGAAAAGGCCTCTCTACCTCTCCATGGATGAGCTGCCTGTGACCAGCCCCGGGACGTCAGCCAGGTGTGCAGTTCTTTATCCCTACACACCTTTCAGCCAATCAGATTAACTCCTTTGTTCTCAGTCCTGGTCCTTAAAACCTCTGTGGCCTGGCTGCCTTTCTTAAGCAGGGAGGTAGATTTGGGCTGATCTTCTTCGCAATGAGGTATCTTTTCTCTAGTCCTGGCCTTGGCATCTCAGGGAGTGAACCACAATGTTCAGGTCAGCCTGCAGCCCTGGTGTCAGGCAGACAAAGGCAGTCAGGCTGAGGACAGCATCAAGATTCAATTTCCTTTATGAAAGATTTTAAATTAAACTAGTTCACACAGCATTTCATGTCCCCCATAGCAATGGCGCCGAAGTAAGGGATCAGACAACCCTGCACTGGTTCTGTTATAGAGCAACCCCGATATTGAACGGGTTCCTGGCTGTGGGTCCTCACCCGCGCGCTTTAAAGGGACTTATGAATACTCTACTACAGACACACACAAAAGGGTTAATAAAAGGTTTATTTACAAGAGAAAAGGAAATAAGGAAAATGTACAACTCAGGGAGAAAATAGGGAAATAAAGTCTTTCATGCGTCCTACCCGATCTGACGACCTAGAAACCCAAAGGCACTCTCAGAGCTGGCCGGACGCTGCAAGCTGGCCGAGAGCCCAAAAATGGGGGACCCCAAAGCCCACGTGTCTGCCTTTTATATCCACCTGGCTGCTTAACCCCACCCTCAGGTCCCAGCCACCTTCCCTTGGGTGGGGATGGGATTTGGAGTTCCCAGTGTCTTTGGCTTTGACCTGGGGTGGGGGTGGAGTCCACAAAGCCTGTATGGAATTAGCTTTGGGACATCCTTTCCCCCTAACAATTCCTCGCCTGTCTCCAACCAGAAGTTCTTTGGCAAGTCACAGAGCAAGTTGCAAATGTGTGACAGGTCCCATTGTATCGACAATTTAAGGAAAACAATTATCTGTGATCGCAGCAAGCTTTCTGGGTAATTTATATTTCTAACGATTGTCAAAAACAATATCTCTTTTGCTAAACCATCCAAATTGCTCCTACAACTATCTAAAGTGCTTCTCCCCCCACCTCCCCCTACTACGCTGCCTTCAGTGAGTGCCCTGCAGTTCTGATCGCTGCATGCCAGGCAGGTGTCTGCAAAGTTCTGGGGAGGATTTTGAATTGGGTAATTTTCAGCTCCTGGTGACACTTGTAAGTGTTGTATGCCTAAGTTTTGTTCTATTGTTTCCTGCTCAAGGGAACAAGATGTTCCTCTCCTACCCACTCTGGGCTTTGTCACCATAACAGCAGGGACTCAGGGGAGAGGCTGCCCCCCACCCACAAGAAGGCAGTGGAGGAGGCTGGCAGCCCACGCCCGGGGGTGTTTGTTCAAAAGAGGCCTCAGTGACTCAACTCTTATCTTCCTGAGAGCCACCTGCACTCCCGCCCCAGGCTTGGTTTCAGACCTGGGGACTGTGGGTGGTAGTTTTTGCAGCAGGGCAGGGAGCCATCAGCCTGACATGGGCAGGCCTTTCCATCTCTGAGTCTCCACCTGGAGTAGCAGCCCTCCCAGGTGGCCGTGCCCACCAAATGAGCTCCCGGGGCAGCAACCCACACTACAGAGTGGCGCTGGCTTCTGGGGGGATGGGCAGAGCCCTGGATTGGCTGGTCCCCTGTGCACGGGTGCCCAGCTGGCGCCTTCCCTGTAGGTTTGCTCATTGACTTCCAGACAGGTGCAGGGAGTCCTGGGTGGATACTCAGAGCGGTGGGTGAGATTGGCTCGGGCCTGCGCAGCTCTCTAATGTGGAGTCAGCACCTCTGGCACATCACCAGGCTGTGGGTCAACAGGCTGTGGTCCACCCACCCAGCGGAGTGTCCTCAGCAATGAAAGGAGAGGCACTGGCCAGGCAGGCAAAGATGAGACAGCCTAGCGGCAGGCTCAGAAGTCAAAAAAATCCATCTGAAAAGGCTACATGCTGTGTCATTCCAGCTATAGAATGTTTTAGAGAAGACAAAACTCTGGCCACAGTTAAAGGATTTGTGACTACTGGGGGGGTGGAGAGAAGATGAAGAGGCAGATGGACTGTGAGACTGCCCGTGGGGGCCCGTCTTAGACTCCCGGGGGCGCCGGAAACTGGGGAGCCTTCCTGACCCTTATAGAGTGTGTTCTCCCCACAAACCCATGCCTCTGACAAAGTTTATTTATAAAGAAGGCATAGTAAGCGCTTAGCAATAACTAATAACAACTATAACAGAACACTAGTAACAGCTCCCTGGGCACTCTAGCTCTCAGGATTGCATGTAACGCTTGTGGACAGAGATTGACTTCAGGAAACTGAAACCGTAGAAGTGAGACTGAGCGTGAGCACCCCTGGGTGTGGGCTTCTGACTTCCTCCGGGCCTTCGGGGGTGGGGCAACTCGCCCTCTCACTTCAGCGATAGCCACCCTAGGCCCTGCCCTGTTGTGACAAAGCCCAGCGAGGGTGGGAGAGGGAACTTGTTCCCTTGAGCAGAAAACAACAGAACAAAACTTAGATTTCTGTTCATCGTGGACAGATGCTCTGCTCAGCCGTCAAGGCCCAGGGACTCAGCAACGCCTGGAGCGACCTCCATGTAAGCCAAGAGTCTGGGGGTCATGGCGGGAGACATCGACTTCATCAGTGGTAACAAATTCTCCCTCTGGGGCAGCTGCCCGTGGCTACCAATACATAAGGCCACATAGTGGCCTCGTTACCTGCAGACCACAAGTAACAAAGGTGTGGCCAGACAGGCCGCTTAGGTTAGCAGGCCCAAAGACCAGTATGTGTATATATGTGTGCGTACATGCATATACACACACATACATGCATGTACGCACACATATATACACATACTGGTCTGTGGGCCTGCTAACCTAAGCAGCCTGTCCGGCCACCACTTTTGTTACCTGCGGTCTGCGTTCCTGTACAAGGTCAGAAGCGCCCGGCCCATCGGTTATGGGAGCCCAACATTGCAAGGTGCCTTTCAAGTCCATCGAGCAGAAAGCCTGGTCACCCTGGGGGGCCGTTGGCTGATGTATGACAAGGGACCCCAGAAGCTGATCAGTGGACGCCTGTGGATAAGATGGAAACCCTGGCTGGGATCTAGAGCTTGATCTCAGTCTCGATACTGAGTCATAAAGCAGATGAGACGTGACTGGGGCACAGATTCGAGATCCCCGATAACAGAGCTGACAGAGCACATTTTCTAGTCTCACCCCTCCCTCTCTCTTTGGCCTCCCTCCCCACACAACTGACGCTGGAGGACTATTCTAAGAATAAAAAGGCCAGGATCTTGCTCTTTCAGCAGCATCCTACAGCTTGCTCCACAGCTCCCGTGTGTCAGTGCAGTGTTGTCAACGCAACGCTCTTACTCACACATGTAAAAGGAAATAGAGGGGGAGACTGCTGCACCTCCCCCTGCAGTGACCCTTAGGGCTAATGGCTTGCGCCACGGTCCCTAGGTCCGGCTGGGCAACCAGTGCGCAGGCGGAGAACAGCAAAACCCCCTGAAGATATACTTGCTGCACCTCCTCCTGCAGTGACCTCTAGGAATCCCTAGGTCCGGCTGGGCAACCAGCGTGCAGGAGGAGAACAGCAAAAAACCGCCTGAAGACATAGATAAGACGGAAGCCTGTTGAAAGATAACGACCACCAGAAGCCACTACAGAAATGCTGTTCGCTCGAAAACTTATCTCACCTTCTCTAGACCCACAAACTTTATTCTAATACAACTGTCTCTCTAAAATTTTCTCTTTCTCTGTTTAAAAGTCATTGGTTTGCCGATTAAAAAAGAACATACGAAATCTAATAACTAGGCTGATTCAAATGAAACGTTACTAAACTCTGTGTATTAATTGAACTGCTAGCTTAATAATTTCTCTGTTGTATACTTAGCCTTGTTTGTATTAATCTAAATGATAAAAATATTACATTGTGAAAAGTAAAATTCACCTGTGTTAATTAATAGTAATAGTAAGTAGTTAAAACAAAAAGTAATCATATAAAACAAAAAAAAAATTAATAGCCTAACTACTTAGGACTGCGCCTGGGTCCAGATGTAAATCACTGCCCTGTCAATGATAAGCTAAACCTATAAGCAAGCTGATTTCTTCACTGATGTTCGCCATTCCTATGCCTTTAGAAAACATATATATACTGGTCACCAACTCAAATAAAATGACACTCAGATTTTCACTCTTGAAGTGTGTCTGATTGTCATTTCTTTAACCGAATCCCTGACCACCCTGCGCAGTCTCTCAACCCTGAGACGGCCTCATCGCTCACTGCTGTGCTGGTCCGCGGCAGGAGACAGAGGGAGAGAGAGGGAGAAATTTTTTTTTTTTAATAGAGGCATTTTTTTTTTTAATTTATTTGTTTGTTTGCTTGTTTGTTTATACAAGCACTGGGTACAGTCAGAAGCATGGGAGGGTGAGAGGATTCACCAGAGCCAGAGCGGGGAGCAGAGCAGCCAGAAGGACCGAAGTACACTGCTGAGGGGAGCAGCGGGCGGCAGGAGAGGTCTGCGCGCCATGGGGACCCTCCTCCCGTGGCCGGGGAGCAGCCGGGGATCGAACCGGCGCTGCAGAGGCTGCGGGCAGCTTCGCAACCCAGCGCTCAACCGCTGCGCCACCGGGGAGGCCCAAGAGAGGGAGAAATTTTAATGAATTGACTCATGTGATTGTGGAACTGGTTGGTAAGTCCAAAGTGTGCGGGGCCGGCCAGCAGGCTAGAGACCCAGGAAAGGGTCGATGCAGCAGTTCAAATCTGAAGGCCACCTGCTGGCAGAATTCCTTCTTGTTCACAGGCGCTCAGTCTTTTTCTCTTGAGGCTTCAACTGATTAGACACAGCCCACCTACATTGACATAATAATTGCTTACCTCGAATCTACCGACTCGTACTCTCATCTAAAAAAACACATCACAGCAATTTTGCGTGTGAGCAAGCCTGAGTACCACGCCGAGCCGAGTGACGCACAGACGTAGGTGTCACAGCTGCTGTATTTTCTGGCATACTCAGATTGGTGACGACTGAATCTTCGCAGGTTATACCTACCGCCGCGCCGTGATATCCCGCTGTGTTCCTGGGAACACTCTCTGCCTTGAATCCTTCTTGGTGCAGTATTAATTTCCCATTCTTGTTGTTTTTATTTCAATTATTCAATGCTATCCACTTGGAACTTCTCTTTGTATTTTTTGGTGCATTTCTTGTGACACTTAACTGGAATTTTTTTTAACTCTAATCTTAACGGCTTGTGATGGGAAATTCAGACGACTCACCGTTCTCTGGAAAGCTGATCACCTGGTCTCATGTATTCCATCTCATTTTGTTTACTTCTATGAAAGTGTTTTCCTTTTTTGTCCCCATTCCTCACTCTTGCCTCTTTGCTCACCCCAGCTCCACCCACATTCCACCCCTGTCCCTTTCCACTGGTCATGCTTCCAATTCCTGGCAGGCACAGCTACACCACTTTCTCCCTGCTGACAAGTAAAAATAAAAGGTAACGCCTGCCCCCCTTGGGAGAGTCTCCTCCCCACCCTCCCGAAGCAGACCCCACCGACCTCCAGCCCCTGCGCTGAGCCCAGGATGTCGACTTCTCCACTCCGGCCCTTGCTCTCTCTCCATCCTGGCTTTGCCACATCTGCTTCTATGTCTTACTCCCAGGTGACTACGGGGCTCCCTTGCGGGATGTGGCCCATGTTCCATGAATCCTTACTCAGCAGTGGCCGGACGAAGAAGCCCAGGCGTGTGCAGAGCAACCTTGTATTTTGCAAGAGCGGCCTCACCCAACCCCGCCTGCTGTCCTCCCGGTCAGCCAGTTTCCTAATCTCCACTGGCCCGGATGTCTGGCTAGAGGATTGTCCGGGGCCTCAACTGGGAGAAATATGTAATAGATAGAAACCGCTGTGCCTGCCGGGTTGGATATTTTCTTTTGCCGTGACAGGTAAATTCTGTCGTTGCAGGGGCTGGAAGGGCACCGCGACCCCATCGCCGGGCCGGGGAATCTGGCTCCAACTGGGCAGGGTCCGCATGACTTCAGCCCAGGCACTTCCTGCCAGCGCTTCTTTCCCTGTTTCTCCCCCAGCTGCCAGGCGCGCCTGCCCTGGCTCCCTGTGTCTCCTGGGAGCGGCCCAGCAGCCTGTCCTTTTCCTGGGAATTTCATGTGCTTTCTTTCCCGTTATAAGGCATTTACTCCCTGCTAACATCCCATTTGCTGTTTTTCCTCACCTCAGTGGTTCTCATCCTGAATTTTCCGATGACTGTGGGTTTTCTGGGTCCATGACTGTGTGAGCTCCTTCTCTGTTGGCAGAGGGCCCTAAGCAGCTCACAGAGGGTCATCGTCTCTTTCCCCGGGTCTCCCAGGAGGCAGTGTGCAATCCGCGCCCCTTCCTCTTTCTGAGTCCCCATAAAGGGCTTGGGGAACAACCTGGCCTCTGTGGTTGTGTGTTCAGGGTACAGAAGGGCCAGGTCATGGTGGTCGCCTGGGCTTGGCGGGTGACAAGCCGCTGATGTCCTGTGGGATGTGGTGAACAGACTGGCAAAGCTGCTGAGGAGCTGGCGGCCTCTCGGCTCTGGGCCTCGGGAGGGCTGCTGGTGCCCACCCTGGGCTGGGGGAGCCGTCCAGAGAGGACCCCACCTCCACGCTGGAAGAGGGGAGGGGGGAAGAGAGGGTGGGCTGGAAATCAGAGACACTCCTTTCACTGGTTTCCAAAGAACCTCCAAGAGCCCAGTAAATAAATGAGAGAGAGAAAGAGAGAGAGAGAGAGAGAGAGAGAGAGAGGATGTTTCCAAATTAAGAAACACAAAATGCCCACATTTGCAAGTCACCATAGAAGTGCAAATTATGAGAGATCACTTTTTCATTCACCATCTTGGGAAAGGTAAGCCAACCACGCAACAAAAGGGGAGTTCTAACTCCAGGTCTTCACTCTGATGAAATAGTCACTCATGTTCAGTGATTTTTTAGGGGGAGGGGCTTTTATCAACCTTCATGCACCCAAAAATGTGAAGAGTAATAGTACCGGAACGGTTTCTCCCCCTTCTACTGTTGTAACTCTCTGTGCCTTCTGTCACTGATCTCTGACGGGAAGGAGCTCTGTGTGACTTTATGCAAATAACTGCCTGTGTCTGAGCCTCGGTTTTCTCATCAGTAAAAATAAGCCTATGGGGCTTCCCTGGTCGGTCAAAGGGTTAAGCACAGCACTGTGAAGCTGTCCACAGCCACTGCAGCAGGAGTTCGATCCCCGGCCAGGGAGCTACCCACATGGCGCAGCAGACCTCTCCTGACTCGCCCGCTGCTCCCCTCAGCAGTGGATTTCAGTAGATCCCCCTGCTCTGCTCCCCACTCTGTCTCTGGTGAATCCTCTCACGTCCCCCACTTCTGGCCTGTACCCCAGCTCTTGTGTGCATAAATAAATAAATCTTTTTAAAAAAAAATAAGCCAATACCACCTGCATCACTGGGTCAGTCACTGGGTGAGGAGCAACACCTCCATGTGAAAGTGCCCTCCGCCCACCCTGGGCCGGCCATGCCCCTCCTTCACCCTCTGGGAGCTCCCACTGTCAGATGCAGGGTGAGGGGGGGGAAGGTGGCCAATCTGAACCCCGCAACTCTGAAAAAGCCCCGGGACTGTGTGACCAGTGGATAGAGCTGCTCTCCAAGGCCATCTGCAAGCTCCACTCCACAGTTTGGTGACATTGCCTGCAAGCCAGTCCTGCAGTGACAACCCAGGGCAGGTTTTTCCTCTGGTGGCTGCGAGGAGACAGCGGGCGTCCCTGGGCTCCAGCCGGCCGTTCCCAGAGCTGCCTCTGGACAGGCCCGCGTGCCCGCCTGCGGGAGCCGGGCCGGGCCAGGAGGGAGGCGGAGGGTCTCCCAGCCGCCCGGGACTGCACCAGCAGGGGCCTGCAGCAGCCCGGGCCTGCACCAGCGGGGGCCTGCACCAGCCTGGGCCTGCACCAATGGGGGCCTGCACCAGCGGGGGCCTGCACCAGCGGGGGCCTGCACCAGCCTGGGCCTGCACCAATGGGGGCCTGCACCAGCGGGGGCCTGCACCAGCCCGGGCCTGCACCAGCGGGGGCCTGCACCAGCCCGGGCCTGCAGCAGCGGGGGCCTGCACCAGCCTGGGCCTACACCAGCGGGGGCCTGCACCAGCCCGGGCCTGCACCAGCGGGGGCCTGTAGTCTTGCCTGCGCCCGCAGCACCTGCGGGCAGCGACCGCTGCACCTGGCTCGCGCATTCGCAGCGCGGGCTGCGCGGGTGTCCGGCCGGGGAAGACCTCCCGGGCTGGCAGGCGCTCCACGGGCTGCGCAGCGCGCAGCAGCGATCGCAAGGCCTGAGGCTGGTTCTGGGCCAGGGAGGAGGGCGGGAGGCCGCGGGCCGGGCCAGGATCCCACCACCTGTCGCCCCGCGGGCCGTGCCCTGGCCCCTGGGGCGCGACTGCCTGAGGGCGCGCCCGGGCCGCGGCGGGCCTGGGGGGCAGGGCCTGGGGGGCGGGGCCGGGGGCCGGGAGGGGCGGGGCCGGGAGGGGCGGGGCCGGGAGGGGGCGGGCCCGAGTGCGTTCGGAACTTTTCGCTCCGGGCCGGCCGGGCGGCGCAGGGGACGAGTGGGCCGTAGCACGGCGAGGCGCGTCTTGATTGGCGGAAGGGCGCCGTGATGGACGGGGCCGCCGGCCGCTCAGAGGTTCGAGCCCGCGCCGCGTCCCCCGGGCCGCGTCGGGAGTGGAGCGCGGCCGGCGGCCCCGCCCCGCCCCGCCCCGCCCCGCCCCGCCCCCGCGCCCTGGGCCGCGCTCCGAGCTCCCACGGCCGCCGCGCAGCCGCTCCCGCCGCCCCGGCCCGGCGCCGCCCGCCCCGCGCAGCTCCCCGGCGGGCTCGGCCCCTCGCGGCGGGTGAGTCTCCGGGCCGGGGGGCGGGAGGCCGGGAGCGCGCCTCGCCTCAGGCTCCCCGCGAGCTGCCCGGCGTCGCCGCAGGCGCCCCAAGACCTGGGCCCCGGGGCCCGCCCGCCCCGCCACCCCGGGGCCCGTCGGGCCGGCTCGGGACTCGGGGCGGCCCTTCGGCCGCGGCGCCGGGAGGCTGGGGGCGCCGTCGCGGCCAGCCCCGTCCCGCCGGCGAGATTCGCCCGAAGCCCGCTGCGGCCGGGAGGCGGCCCGAGCGCCCGGCCCCCTCGAGCTCCAGCGGCGCCGGCCCCGGGGCCCCGGGGGAACGCCCGCCCCGGGAACCCCGCTCCCCCGGCCCCGGGGCGCCCGCCGGGAACCCCGCTCCCCCGGCCCCGGGGCGCCCGCGGGGAACCCCGCTCCCCCGGCCCCGGGGCGCCCGCCGGGAACCCCGCTCCCCCGGCCCCGGGGCGCCCGCGGGGAGCCCCGCCCTGCCCGGCAGTAACTTCAGTTTCTGTAGCTGAAGCTTCTGCGGAGCCGCCCGGCCCGGCCCTCCGGGTGTGACGGGGCCGTGTCCCCCCATCTTCCCCCCTCCATGGTTAGAACCCCGGGGGCGGCTCGGCCGGCACTAACTCTGCAGCCTCTGGAGCCGCTGGACGCCGCGGCCCGGCTCCGCGGGGCGGTCACCTGCCGGGATGATGCGGCTGATGGGGCAGAGCCCGATGGACGCCGGTCCCCGCCCCCCTCGGACAGTGGCCGGGCCTGCGGCCTCGGGCCGGGCTTTCCCTCTGCCGGACGGCCCCTCCTTTCAGGCAGGCTCTGGCCCCCCCAGGTAGGAGCCCCCCAGGTAGGACCAGACCCAGGGCCCCCTCCCAGCCAGCCCCAGCCAGGGCCGCACGTCCCACTGTCCCGCCTGCCCCCCTTTGTCTCGGGGCAGTGAGTCTCCCGGCCTCTGCCCCGGGATTTAGCTGGAGGCTCCTGGCCCCTTGGCCACCTGCTCCTTCGTCCTCCTGCCCCCTGGGGGACGCATCTCGGGCTTCCCCAGGGAGCATGGACAGCCCTCCACACAGGCCGGCGCTGGGCAGGCCTTGGCTTGTTTTCAGAGGGGACCCAGCTCAGTCCGGGACCCCAGAAATATCTGCACTGAGGGACAGTCCCTCAGTGGGGGTAAGAAGAATCATAATGTCAGGGGATCTCCTGCTTCATACAGTTCCTGCCCCCCTCCCCCCAGAAAGTGGCGCCCCGTGGCCCCAGCCACCACCATGGTCACTTGGTGTGCTGTCCTCCTGGCCCCGAGCGCTCAGACGCCAGCCCTGGGCCAGGCTCCTCACTGTCTCTGCATCGCTGCCCGGCCCTGCCCTCATCTCCCTGGTCTGTCCCCCACAGCCCAAGGGTTCCTTAGCTACCACCCTTCTGCTCTCCATGCCCAGCTCCCGGCCGCCCACTCAGCCCCTTCTCTCTTCGGTGCCCCTTCCCCAGCCTCGCTGCTCACCCGCCTGCCTCTCCCACGCCACTGCCTTTTCTCCCGGCCGGTCTTCCCCTCCCTGGCCTGCCCTCACCTGCTGTCCTGCAGGCGGGCTCAGGCCTCCTCTTCCAGAACCCCTGCTCTGTCCTTGGCTGCGGCTGAGTGAGGCCCCTCCTGTGCGCGAAGCCCCAGGTGCTGCTGCGACTTGGTTCTCTGCTCGGGATCTTTCCCATCCAGACCTAAGGCCGGCCTGTGCCAACCATCTCCAGGGCAGGGAGGCCCCGCCTGGCACAGGGTGTGCCCACAGGCCAGGTCCGATGCCCCCCAGCCAGGCTCACAGCAGATGGAGACTGGGTCAGGGAGGCAACTCCTGGCCGACCCTGGTCACTGCCCGGGGCATTCCCAGCTTAGTTCCTCTTTGTTCTGTGAACGTGGCACCCTGGCTAGAGCTGAAATGTCTCTTGCTTTGGCCTGTCATTCTCTGGGGCAAAAATAGGTAGCGGGGAGTCTCCAGGGCTTTGTGCCCTTGCCTTGAGGAGCAGCTCCGAGTGGGGGCTGGTCGGGCAGGGCCAGCTCAGAACAGGGGCCCGAGACCCTGGGACTCCCCCCTACCCCAGGCCCCGCTCCCTCAGGGCTCAGTCAAGATTGGGGTTTAAAATAACATTCTGTTGAACTCCCCAAACCTTGCATGTTCATTGCAGAAAATCGGGAACTACATTTTGAAAAAGAAAAACCGCTGTCACCCCTTCTCCCGGAGGCGGGCGGTGTTAACAGTTGGGGGCATCCCTCCATCTCTCTCTGCAGGTGGATTTTGTTTTCGTCCTAAGCAGACCCAGGATGACCGCTCTTGCCACTTTCAGTCCCACGCAGCAGTGCTCTGCAGACCCCCGCTGGTCGCTAACGCCCCGTACAAGGCCGTGGCCCGCAGCCCGCGTGGGGCTGGAACCTTCCTGGCGGCCTCCCTCCCTGCGTGGTGCCGGAAACTAGGGCTGCGATGGGCGCTCTGGGGTGTCCTGGGCACCTATGGGCTCCCCGGTTCTCCCCCTGCCTGGGGCCCAGTCGGTGAAGGCTCTGGTCAGAGGGTGGGTACCCCTAAAAGCTAGCCCCCGGGACAGCAGCTGGGGGGCGGCCCGAGCCAGGCTTCAGGGAGCGGGGTCCCTCCTGTCCTTCAGCCTGAGTCTTGGTAGACTGTGGGTCCCCCGGCCCAGCAGGGTGGCAGCCCCTCAGCTGAGCTCCCTGGGGCTGGCGGTTTGCGTCTGGATGGGATAAAAATGTGCCTGGTTCTCACGCGGAAAGAATGCGGCCGCCCGGCTTTTTGGATCTCACTCATGACGTCCCCCCACCCCCCCCACTCGGCCGCCAGGCGGCAGGTGGGGCCGGGCAGGGCCCGTCCAGGCAGCAGGCGGGTGGATTATGATGCTGCTGCCCTGGCTTGGGCTTGGGAGCCACTGGCTCGGGGTCACACGGCAGGATGGGGTGACCCGCTTTCCTCCTGAGGCCAGGCGGCCTCAAGGGCACCAGGGACGCCAGGCCATTCCCAAGTGCTGGGACGCGGCCCCTGCCTCCAGGGCGCCCCATGTCCCTGAGCGGAGCTGCACCAGCGGGGGAGGGGCCGGACTCCTGGTCCCCACCAGGCGAGCCACCCCGTGACTCACTTGGGTTGTTTTAAAATAACCAGCCCTTTGATCCCGGAAGGCCTTGACCAGATCTGGGGGACCTGAGAGCTGCTCCCCTCCTCCGTGCAGGCTTGCTCACCGGAGGCTTTGCTTTAACCTGCCGCCTTTTTACTCTTCCACGGCACGCGCAGCACTGCGCCCGGGGCCGGCGGGAACCTCTGTTTTCCTGAATCTTCTGTTAGAAGGTGTTAGAAGGTGTTTTTCCACAGAATGTGCTCTTTTCAGTGCTCTATAACTTCACCTGGCCGCTGTTACCCCGTCTCACAGACAGGGCTGCCGAGCCACAGCCGGGCTGAGCAGCCGGTGGTAAGAGGTGGCGATGGGACGCTCTCCCCAGGCTGCCGCTGGTGGTCATCTGCGCCCGTTGCCCAGGGACAGGGCTGTCCCTCCTGACCAGGTCTCCTGTTAGAGGGGGAGGCAGGGAAGGCGGAACCCCCAGCCCGCCTCTGGCACAGAGGGCCCTGGTAGAGAGAAACCCTGAGGGCAGGGGAGGGAGGCAGGCTTGGCAGAGGCAGCCGGGACGGGGCGGGGAGCCCTGGACCTGAGCTGTGTCCAGCGCGGACTGGGGAGGGAGAGCAGGGCCACCCGGAAGGGGCTCTCTGGAGCAAAGGCCTGAGGTCAGCAGGTGCGGGCGGGGGGCTGGGAGGAGCAGGTGTTCTGGGCTTGGGTTGCGGAGGCAGGCAGTGCCCTGACTTTGGAAGCCCCCTTTGTCAGAGACCAGCTCGCAGAGCTCGGGGTTTGAATGCAGCTTCGACACCAGGAGCTGCGTGGCCTCCCTGCCTGGACCAGTTTCCTCGTTTGCGCGAGGGGCTGGGCGGGAGGAGGGGCCGTTTCTCCATCTGCACCAGCAGTGGAACAGCAGAGGCCTCCTCACAGGCCGGGAGGAGCCCGAGGGAAGCCTGGTGCGCGCAGAGCACCACACACCCCAGACCCACGCCTGTTGCGCCGTCTCCAGGGACAGGGCGCCCGCTCTGGGGGGTGCCCTCTGCCATTCCTGCACGGTGGCCCTGGCCGGCTTGGGTGGTCTCCGGTGGGGCCCCTGCCCGCTGGGCTCTGTGCGCCCAGTCGCCCAGCGGCCTCCGCCATGGCCACCGCGTGACCGCTCTCTGACTGTGGGTGCGCAAAAGCGCCTCTTGGTCTGGTTCCTGGAAGCCCGGAGCTCGGAAACAGCAGCAGCGCTGGGTCTGATTTCCCGGCCGAGTCTGTGGCTTGACCGAGCCTGCGCCCACAGGGATGTTTGGGAGTAGGGCTCAGCTCCCCCGAGGAAGGAATGTTCAGATGCAATCTGCAGGGCTCTGCGGGGCGCAGATCCGATTGGAGCCTTTTGGAGCTGGTGGGCAGGCGTGGCGTGCGGCCCTGGGCCCCGGCCCAGGTCTCCAGAAACACCCGTCGGGCCGGGCTTGGTGCCTGGTCTGGGTGCTCAGAGGTAGCCCACGCTCTCTGGCCTTGCCTGGCCCCCGCAGCCTCCCAGATCCCCTTGCCTCCTCTTTTCACCCACACCTCGCTTGCGCTCCCTGCGCTGCGCTGGCGTCTGGGGCCCCGGAAGGGACCAGGGCTGTGCTGGCTCTCAGGGCAGAAAGGCGCGGCGGCACCGCTAGAGCTGAGGGCCAAGGTCAGGGTGTAGGCAGCTGGCCCGGGGCTCCCCTCCGAGCGATGACCGCCGTCGCCTGTCCACTGGCCCTCAGGCCCCTGGCCGGCAGCTGCACCGCCCCCTCTCCATGCAGACTTGTCTTTCTCTCAGTCCCCTCCTTTTCTTGTAAGACTCCAGCCTTGGACAGAGGGTCCCCCAATTCAGGATGGTCTCATCTCAAGATCCTAAATTATATCTGAAAAGACCCCTTTTCCAGGCCCCCCCATCATTTGGGGCCACCACGCAGCTGCCCACAGCCAGCTCTTTTGTCCCGTGGACAGTCCATGATCTACACCTCTCAGACAAGGACACCTGAGCCCAGGGCCCGCGGCTCTTCCCTGCTGAGGCAGGGCCTCAGGCCCTCGGATGTGAGGGCCCTAGTGGAGCACCTGTCGAGCTGACCCTCGCTCTTCTCGCCGGCAGGATGGACTCCAGCGCGCCTGCTCCAAGCCCCTCCGGCCCGCAGACTCCGCCACCACCACAGCCCCAGGCCCGCTCCCGGCTCAACGCCACGGCCTCAGTGGAGCAGAAGAGCGAGGTGCCCCGAGCTCCCAGCTCCCAGGCTGGACCTGGACTACCCGTGGGAGGTGCAGCTGCCCCAGCCGGGCCTCGGGCCCAGCGTGCCAGGAGCCGGGAAAGAGTGGCTGGAACAGGTAAGGGGTGGGCCTCCAACTGTCCTCAGCCCAGGCCGGGGCTGGTTCTGGGTGCAGGGAGAGCACCCAGGTCCTGGCACAGGCCAGGGACACCCAAGTGCCCCCTGCCGGGGCTTCCCCTGCCACCGAGCGCCCACACACCGCCCTGGGCCTTCAGCTCTCCCCTGGGCTCCGGCCTTGCTCCGGGTTCCTCGCTCGGCTGCCGAGTTTCCTTATTTCTGATGAAATGGCTCCAGCTCCGACCGGCGCAGACCTGACTGGCAGGCGGCTTGCACCGGGCGCTCTGCAGAGGGGCGTACTTCCCCGCCCCCTTCCCCCCAGCATCGCAGAAGCCCCTGCCCGCCACCCCGTGCCTCATGGGGCTGTTTGTTCAGGCAGCTGTGTTGGGTCTGGGAACCCCAGTTACCCAGCCTCTTCGGGGCCCCTATGGCCTCTCCCCGTAGGGGCCAGCTGCCCCCTGAGGACGTCCCTGCTCCCAGCCCCGGCCCCCGCCATTCTCTGGGCCACCGTCCTCCATCCTCAGCCTCGCTGCTGAGGGTCCTCCCAGCTCCCTCGCTGGCTTCCTCGGGTTTCTGCTCCCCTAGTCCTTCCCAGAATGTGCCTCTCGGGGCAAGGGTGAGATGGTGTGAGGCGGATGGGCAGGGACAAGTGGTCCTGAGCCGGCTGCTTTGCAGGCGTTGGGGGAAGGCACTGGGGCTTGGTCCATCCTCTGTCCATCTGCTGCTTACTGACCCAGAGTGGCCACAGTGGGGCGGGGGAGCAGGCAAAAGGGAGGCAGACCTGGCCCTCACCCCCAGGGAGTCTGCATTCCGGGGGGCAGAAGGAAGCACAGGATCTGGGGAGCACAGAGGTGGCTCTGACCTGGGCTGGGAGACAGGAAGCTGCTTTCTGCAGGAATTAACCCAGGGGAGGAGAGGTAGTGGCCTGGGGTAGGGCTGGGCCAGGGGGAGCCCGGCCTCCCGGGCGAGCTGGTGAGGGCAGGAGGGCTGGGGGCCAGGGGCCGGGGCGCGTGCCGTGTCCCGCCTGCAGTCGAGACACCGCGGGAAGGAGCTGGCCTTGTTTGCCCGGCGCCTTCCTGCTCTCGGGTCGTAGCTGGAAATGCCCCAGCTCACGGTGAGCTCCCCGGATGCTGGAGAGGGAGGAGCAGGCCCTGGCTGGGTGTTTGGGTGGAACAGCTGGTGTCCTCACTTCCCTGTGAGTGACGGCTTGGCGTGGGCTTCTGGTGGTTGACTGCGCTTCTGTGTCATCTGCTTTATCCTCGCGGCCCAAGCCTGGGCAGAGTCGGGGCCGTTGGCCCAGTGACAGGTGGAGCTCCTGGGCCCAGGGAGGCTGGGTGCTCCCGCCCCACTGCCCTGTTGGGACAGGTTCGGACCTTCCTGGGTGGGGAAGCCTTGTCACTTCCCTTCTCGGGTTCCCTGCCCCTCTTCTGCACACGAGACCATTCTGTGTCTTCCAAGTCTGCCCCCACATTTGCCCACCACCCCTTTGCTGCAAGGTCTCCTCTGCCCATAACATGCCCTGAGCTCGTAGAATCCTAATCCTCTCGAGGCTGTTCCTCTTACACCATCTGACCTCCGCCCACAGCAGGAAGCGTGTGCCTGTGCCTGTGCATGTGCTGCTGTGGGCGCAGGGCTGGCCCAGCCGTCCATGCATCTCATGTGCTTGGCTGTGAGCTCTGCTGCCCGGCTCACTGCAAGGCTGGTGCTGCTCCAGGCGCTCACTGTGGCCTCCTTGGGACTGAGGCAGGCAATGGGGAGCCCTCGGCCGGCCCTGCCCCTCAGCTCACCCCGCCCGTTGACTGGCCCCAGCTGGTTCTCCGGGACTGGCTCGGCCCGGCTCCCACAGCAGGACTGCCCACGGACTTGCTCTTTCTCATGCGTAGGAGCCCTGAGGTCCAGGAAGGGCCTTTGAGACCAAGGTGCGGCTCTCGGCTGGGCTGGTGACCTCAGCTGTGTGCCCTCTAGGGCAGCATGGTGCCCGGGCATTTTGGGGGCGTTCCTCAGGCCCCGGGGCATGTGGAGACATGCTGGGTCGGGACATGTGTGGCGTCCAGGTCTCCTCGTCCCCATGGGCTGCCTGGCCTGGTGGCAGCTGCGGTGCGCCCTGTGCTGCCTGCACGAAGGTTGCACAGGGCTCCCAGCCCCAGGTTCCTCCTGCCCCACCGCTGCCGGGACCTGGTGTGTGTGTCGCCCCGGGAACTAGCGCCACACATGTGCGCGTGAGCAGATGGGGTGTGTGCGCGCGCGTGTCCGGGTGCTCTCCGCACTCCTCCATGAGCCTGCTCGCAGGCTCTGCGGCGCCTGCCCCAGTGAAGAAGTCCCAGCCTCCGTTGCCACGCTGGCCTCCCCTGGCTCCCCCTCGGCCGCTGCCTGGGGTGACTGCTCAGCCAGGCAACGCCCCAGCCCCCACGAGCACCTGCTGTGCGTGGGCCTTCCCTCAGGGCTCCCATGGCCAAGTCTGACCCCGCAGCCTGTGCGGGGCGTGCTGCTGTCGCTCCACACGCAGACGAGGACTGAGGCAGACCTGCCCCAGTGGCCAGCTGCTGCATGCCCGGCACCCAGGTGCCCGAGCCTGCTGTCCACGGCACACCTCACGGCAGCGCTACAGAGCTCTCCGGGCTCGGAGGGAGCAGCTGGCCTGGGCAGCACACAGGCCCTGCTTGCGCGGAAACAGGCCTGTCCTGGTTTCCACATCTCCCTCAGAGACCTGTCGTTCTGCTCTGACTCTGAGGCCACTGCACAGGCCAGGGCCTGACCCCTGACCCCGGGATGGTGGCCCAGCCCTGGATGCCTGAAGGCCGCGGGCAGGGGCCAGGGCTGGGACGCAGAATGGCCCTGGGGTGCTGTCCAGTGTCTCGGGTAAGAGTCTGAGCGGATATGCTCTGGCCCCGCCCCCAGGGGCAGGCGCCCGTGAGGGGGGCCTGGGGCCAGCCAGAGTCTGGGCCTCCTGAGCTGCATGAGTACTGCCCAGCCGTGGCTTTTGGGGTCATTTTTAAGGAGTGACCTCGTCTGTGTGTCCAGCAGAGGGGCGATGAGCATCGTTCAACTCCCAAAGGCGGCCACAAGGGTCCATGTCCATGCTAGCTCACCTCCTCCATGTTTTCAGGCGAGGAAGTCCGGGGGGAGACGGGCTCAGCAGCCAACTCCCCGCCCCCCGGCTGGGGAAGTGGCAATGGGGCAGGATCGCAGGGCCTGGCTGCCTGGACCGCCTGCGGGGCTGCCGTGTGGTCCCCTGTCTGCGGCTCGGCCGGTCTCTGGAGGCTTCTCACTGGTGTTGAGGCGAAGCTGCCGGGTGTTGCCCTTGACCTTGGGACAGGTGCCTGCTGGGAAAAGGCCAGACCCTCCGACCGGCCTGCAGCGCGAGTGGAGCTGCCGAGTGGCCGCGGAGCTGTAGGTGCTGGTGCCACGGGGGGGGGGGGGGGGGGGGGGGGGTGAAATCAAGAAGCTCCACGTGTTCTAGGAGACCCGCGTGTCGGGCGACGTCTCGAAATGTCAGACTATGAATAACTTCTGTGAAAAATTAATCACGGACAAGAATCATCTTTTCCGCCAGCAGACATATGTTTGCAATCTTCTATGTTCTGGTTTTAAAAACAGAACAACCAGAATGCGGACTTGTGAATTCAGTTTGTCGCGGGAAGCGTTGTGCACCCGGGAGAGGTGGCTTGGGGGCGCACCCGGAAGTAACCACTGTGGCCTGGGGTCAGCCCCCGAAATGGAATCGGGGACAGAAGGAAACTCCGGTTTCGGGAAAGCCCAGTCTGGCCCCGTCCCCTAACGCAGAGGGCCTCGTTCTTCCCGGGCCGTCCTGATGGATTGAAAATGCCTCTTGCTGGGTCACACAGCACTTTGGGGCTCAGATTTCTCCACGTGTGCATCTTCCCAGCCAGCCCACGGGAGGGGCCTGGCTCAGCCTGCAGGCTTCGAGATCCCGGCCCTGGGGGCTGAGCTCAAGTCCAGAGAGCACCTTCCAGGGCCCGAGGGTGTGTGGCGGCAGCCAGAGAGAGGTGTACGGGGTGCTTGTTCCGGAAGCACCAGGTTCGTTCCGGCTGCCGGGGAAGGGACGGATGTCCTGGCCCAGAGCCACTGCTCACGAGGTCCCCAAGGACCAGGGGGCGCGTGCACTGTGTGACTGCTGCAGGGAGCGCGGTGCCCCTGTGCCTGGCCGTGAGGTCTGGTGAGAAGTCCCGGCCCCTCCAAGCTGTCACCACCTCTCTGTGGTGTGTGTGTCCCAGTCTTTCTTTAAGCCCGAGCCTTAGATCTTTCTAGAGCCCCAGCTGAAGCAGGCCTGAGTGTAGCTGCCCTGACTGGTCAGCTCAGCGAGGTAGGGGCAGTGGGGAGAGCGAGGGTTCCCCTAGCCTCCCACCCTGAAGGATGGAGCTGCTGCCGCAAACCTCCTTGAAGTGGGACTCGCTCTCTTCCAGGGTGGCCCGCGAGGCAGCATCCAGCACATTCTCCACATCTGCTCCCGTGTCCCCGACCTCGGTTGACCGCGGGGAGCTGCCTCGCGTCTGGAGCCCGGTCCTGCTCCACTCCTCTGGCAGGTGACAAGGACCCCCGTGATGTTCCGGTTGCTTGTGTTCTCTGCCCAAGGGCCCACGAGAGGAGACGTGGAAACCCCCTTTGAAGATGTGCTGGAGAAGGCCAAGGCCGGGGACCCCAAGGCGCAGACAGAGGTGAGGTCCGTGGCGCCCACATGCGGGCCTGGAGGAGTTGGTGCTGTCACAGCGGGGCTCAGGGAGCCCATGGCTGTGGCCCCTCTGTGACACTGTCCTTTCTGCCACCCTTGGGACGGTCCACCTCCCATCTCCCACCCATGCCTGGTCTTGGGCACCCCTCCCCTGGGACGCCTTCCCTGCTCCCCGCCTGTCCGTGGTGCCCGCCCCCGCCCTGCCCCGTGAGGAGCAGCGCCCTGGCGGTCAGGCAGGCTGGCCCAGTGTAGATGCCCAGCAGGACCCGATTCTCACCACCTCTGCTTGGCCTGGGGGAAGGGGATTGGGGGGGGGCGGACGGGAGAAGGCTGTGGAAGCCCGAGGCTATTTGGCTGTGGGGAGCAGGTGTGTGGGACGGGGCGAGGGAGCCCGCTGGTAAGCGGCCTGGCCTGCAGGTGGGGCGGCACTACCTGCAGCTGGCGGCCGCCGGGGACGAGGAACTCAACAACTGCACCGCGGTGGACTGGCTGGTCCTGGCCGCCAAGCAGGGCCGGCGCGAGGCCGTCAAGCTTCTTCGCCGCTGCCTGGCAGACAGAAAAGGTGAGTCCAGAGGGGCTCGGTGCCGCTAGCTGAGGAACACCAACCGGACCTCGGCCGCAGGGCGCCTGACGCGGTCACGCAGCGGGAAGTGGTGGTTTCTGGGCGGCTTTGTCCTCGAGACGCTTTCTGGGGTATGACGGGGGCAGTTAGCAGGCCCAGCCAACCCCTAGCGTGTGTGGCATCTGCAAACACCTCCGGGCTCCCGCCCGCTGTGCCTGAGGAGCCCGCGCCAGGGCAGGGTCAGCCTGCCCGTGGGAAGCCGAGGCGGCGCTGGAGGGAGCGGGGCCACCGGCCCACAGCCTTGGAGACCAGCTGCACACCTGGAGGGCCCGGAGGAGCCCAGTGCCTTCTCATCGTCAGGTCCAGCCCCCTGTGCTGTCTTCCCGGGAGGGGCCTGCTGATTCGGCTGCTGGGCTGCTTGTCGCCCTGCACCGGCCCCTCCAGAGCAGCCGGCTTCTTCAGGAAGGGCCTGTCCCAACGGCCATCTCAGGCACCGCACTCGCAGGCTGCCGCTGTGTCCAGCAGGGGCCTCACTGTGAGAACATGGCTCTGGGCCTGCTCCGCCTCTGACCCCCGTCCTGGGCAGCCAGGGCAGCTCCGGCCATGGTTTCTCCCCCTGCCAACGGGGCGGGGGAGGGGTGGGGGGGAGCAGCATGTGCTCAGGGGAGATGGAGTGGGGGAGGGAGGGAGGGTTCTCAGTCCCGTGTGTCCTCAGTGTCTGTGGAAGGCACTGCTGGCCCTCGTTTCCCTGTCTGCTCTTGTCCAGTGGTGCCTGCCAGGCCCAGGCTGCACATACACGCACACGCGCTCTCATACACACACATGAGGGCGACTTCGAGGCCAGGCCTGAGGCCCTGACGCCCCGTCCCCCAGGCATTACCTCTGAGAACGAGCCGGAGGTGAAGCAGCTCTCCTCCGAGACCGACCTGGAGCGCGCCGTGCGCAAGGCGGCTCTGGTCATGTACTGGAAGCTCAACCCCAAGAAGAAGCAGCAGGTGGCCGTGTCAGAGCTGCTGGAGAACGTGGGGCAGGTCAACGAGCACAGTACGTAGCGGGCACCGGGCACTGCCCCACCCAGGGCACCCCACGGGCTGTCATGTTGGGATTGGGGGTGGGGTTCCCTGTGGAGAGTAACAGAAGCTCCTAAACGGCCTTGTGGGGCTTCACAGGCCTCCTGTAAGGCCAAGTGAGGTCCTTCCTGGGGTCCCAGCATCCCCCTGTGTTTGGGGTCCCTTCTAGGCAGGCCTGAGCCCTGGCTCCGCTGTCCTCTGGGCGCCCAGCAGCTGCTCCTTCCTAGTTCACTTCTCCCTCGACCTTTGGGCTTGTCCCCTGCTGCCCACAGGCAGAGCCATGGGCATTCTCGGCGCGTCCTCCTGAGGGGGCAGAGTGGGGCAGGGGACACATGCACCCAGGGGCCCAGCTCCGATATCTGGAAGCTCCAGGGCCACCAGCCACTGTGCCTCCTGAAATCCCCCAAGGCGGGCCTTGTCCCTGCCCCCACTTCTGATGAGTTTTCCCGAGAGCACACAGGCGACCAGCAGGAAAGACGCGTTGGACAGAGCAGGTGTCCTTGGCTTTGTGGCCAAGGTCCACCTGGCTTCTCCATGACCCCTGGTTGCCTGCCTCCAGTTGTTCAGAACAGAGAGGATCCCCACCCCCCCTTTCTCTGGGGTAGATGCAAAGGGCTGGAACCCCCTGACCAACACCTCTGCCCCCTCTGGGGTCCCGGGTCAGGCCCCCATTCAGCGCTGTCTCTCTTGCTCCCAGGGATTCCTCTGATCTGGTCGGGGTGGGCAGCTGGGAGCAGCAGATGTGGCCATGAGCCTGGGGTCAGAGTGGCCCCCTGTGGAGCCCCAGAGACACTCAGCAGCCACAGCCCAGGCCCCACCGACCCCCACCCCAAATGGGCAGTTCCAGCTGGCCACTCCTTTGGCCTGGGCCCACCTCTGTCCACATGTCTCGTCCCGCTCCTGCCTGATGCCCCGCACAGGCCTGGCACTGCATTGGGAAGAGCCGCTCAGTGCTTGCCCAATGTGGCAGGGTGTTGGCAGAAGGGCAGAGCATTTCAGCCCTGCAGGTTGCTCACTCACTGCAGCGGGCTGGAGATCCAGGGAGCCCTGGCCCTGCCCCGGGAGCGCAGTCTTGTTCCAGGGGAGTCATGCCAAGGGCCCATGCAGTCAAGGTGCTTGGGGACGGGTGGCGCCGACCAGAGTGCCGTGTGCCCAGTGCGCTTTGCCAGCGGGGGTGGGGCGCCAGGGCACCCTGGGGACAGGAGGCTCAAGGTCACTGCTCAGATGGGCCCAGTGGCCCCCAGAGGTGGGGGCATGCAGGAGCACATGGGTGGTTTCTGGGCGTTGCCAGATGAAGGAGCAGCTGCCAGCTCCTTGACCCTGACCCACTCTGTCTTCTGCAGATGGAGGGGCACAGCCAGGCCCTGTCCCCAAGTCCCTGCAGAAGCAGAGGCGGGTGCTGGAGCGCTTGGTCAGCAGTGAGTGTGAGTAGTGGGCCCTCAGCCGTGCCGCCCACCCTCGGCCCCAGGCCAGCCGGGGCGCAGGGGTCACCCCGGTACCTCTGGGGCTGTGGGCTGGGGTGTCAGTGGGGCCCAGCAGGAGTGTCAGCTGTGGAGGGAAGACACGATGGAGCGTGCATGACAGTGAGAAAGCTGGGGCGGGGGGCATGACGGGCAAGGGGGCAGCTCTGCCCCTGCACCGGGGGCTCAGGACCGACCACGTCAGAACTCCCTGGGCCTTGTGACCGCGGGCAGACAGGTCTGCGGTCACCTCCACCGGGGCTGCTGCCTCTGCCCCAAGGACACGGCCCCGCGTTGCGCCCTTCCACACGACCATTCCCTGCAGTTTCGGGGGCGCATTTCTTTCCCTCGCGCCACTCAGGAAAGGCCCCTCCTGACCCTCCGTTCCCATCAGCTGCCCGCTCCCCTGCCCGCTTCGAAACTCCGAGAAAGGGCTGTGTGTTCTTACCATCTTGACTCCCCCTTGTCACCCCACCAGAGTAGCTGCTCCTCACTGGTGACCCCAGCCCATCTGCCAGGTCCACCTCTGACCTGTCCACACGGCCCCCACCTCCCTCCCCTGCCTGCAGGCCATGCTCCCCGGTCCTGCTGCCACCTGGCCCCTCCCTGTGGGTGCCCCACGTGGTTCCCCACTGCCCAGGATGCTGCGCTTCGGCCACGCCTCTGTCCACAAGCACAGCTGCGTCACCCTCACTGCCTCAGTGGCCAAAACGCCACCCACCACCCCAGAGCTCAGCCACCAACATGCCGCACGGCCCCTGGTGTCCAACCCACGCTCCACCACCCCGGTTGTCATGGTCACGCCAACATCGTGGTCCCCACCGCATGGCCACCTGTGTGCCTGCCCCTGCTGCCTGTCTCCCGTAACCACTGCTCCCTGGGCGCTGTCTTCCTGGCCGGGCCAGTGCGTCCCCAGAGCCCAGAACACGCCTCGCCCCCAGGTGGCCTCCCGAAATGCCTCTAAAGGGCAGCACAGTAGGGCCTGCCTGGCCTTGGGGTCCTGCTTGGCTTGGGACCAGTGTGTGAGCTGGCTTACTGCGCCTCCCGGCCCTCTGCCGCCCCATGGGGGCTACCTGGTGGAGGCAGATTGGCAGGAGTCCAGCCCCATTCTGCAAGTTTTGGTCTCCAAGCCTGGGCTGGCGGTACTGGGCTTTGCTCCACATTCCAGGCATTTCCCAGTGCTCAGAAAAGCCCAGTGCGCAGTGGGCCCCAGGAAGGAGTGCGTGAAACAGCAGGGAACAGGGCTTGGGGGACAGCCAGTCAGCAGGGAATCCCTGAAGCCAGGATTCCCCGAGAGATGCTGTCTGGTGGTGCCCATGGAGGGCATTTGAGCCGCCCCCCAGGCTTGAGGAGCTGGGCGGAGGGGTGCAGCCATGGCCGAAGGGAGCACACGTCCCAAGGCGAGGAGGCGGCACCGGCAGGCGGCTTCGGGTGGTCTGCCTGGGAATGGGTGGGGCAGGGGGTGGGTCTTCCCCCAGCTCGCCAAGGGCGCATCCTGCCTCGCCACCCCCAGCCAGAGCCTGCATCTGACCCTCGCCTTCTTCCTGTGCTTAGCCAAGAGCTACATCGCCCTGGACGACTTCGTGGAGCTCACCAAGAAGTACGCCAAGGGCATCGTCCCCACCAACCTGTTCCTGCAGGACGACGAGGACGACGAGCTCGCTGGGAAGAGCCCCGAGGACCTGCCGCTGCGCCTGAAGGTGGGCGGGCCACGCCCTGTGCCCCCACACACTGGGCACCCACGAGGGCACAGCCATGTGGACCTGGCTGGTGGCTGAGACTTGGGGTGCAGGTGGATGTGACCCCACTGTCCTCTCAGAGCTGCCCCCCGAGGCTCAGCTCAGGGTCGGGTTCGTGATCCTGCCTCCCCCTGCAGAGACTAGTGTGGCCGCAAGTGTGACCTGAGATGTCCGCCAGGGCCGCAGTCAGCGAGGAACCCCCAGGCCGTGTTGCGGCTCCTGCAGGACATGCGTGGGCTGCACATGTTCAGCAGAGGCAGGGCGGGTCGGCCGGTGGGTGCAGAGGGACAGGAGGCGGCTGGAGGGCACCTTGCGGGCCTGGGGGTGTAGAGGGTCAGACCAGGCTGCCGTCCAGGGTCGGGCTGGGGCGGGTGCAGGGAACGGGCATGTGGCTGTGAGCATCACGGCAGGGCCTCAGGTTTCAGAGCAGGCTCCTCCTGGCCCTGCGGGCGCCGGGCTGGCTGCACACAGAGGGACATCTAGGCCGGTGTCTGGGTGTCTGCGGCTGTGCTGCCACGGCCAGACCCCGCACAGGGACTAGCCTAGCAGACCTGTGCCGCGCACGGGTCCTGTGCAGCAACCTCACAGCGCGGAGCAGGCTCAAGCCCCAGCGCTCGCTCGCAGTCTGGAAGCCCTGGGCATGCCCGCGCAGGCTGGCGTTCCCTAGGGCCACCCTGTGCTCAGAGGCATGACCAGCGGAGCCGAGGAGAGACTTGGGGGACGGCAGGGCAGGGCAGGGTGTCCTGTGCGGACAGGGCAGCGCGGCTGGTCGGGCCCCTCAGAGCAGGGCTCAGCTGGGGACACCGGCAGGTTGCCATCCACTCTGCCCAGAGCGCGGGGGTGAGGAGTCTGGAGAGGAGCCCAACGGGTCCCCGGCCTGGCCCCAATGCTGTCTCACCCCTGCACCCTCCCAGGTGGCCAAGTACCCGCTGCACGCCATCATGGAGATCAAGGAGTACCTGATCGATGTGGCCTCCCGCGCGGGCATGCACTGGCTGTCCACCATCGTGCCCACCCACCACATCAATGCCCTGGTCTTCTTCTTCATCATCAGCAACCTGACCATCGACTTCTTTGCCTTCTTCGTGCCCCTGGTCGTGTTCTACCTGGCCTTCACCTCCATGGTCATCTGCACCCTCAAGGTCTTCCAGGACAGCAAGGCCTGGGAGAGCTTCCGCGCCCTCACCGGGCTGCTGCTGCGCTTTGAGCCCAACCTGGACGTGGAGCAAGCCGAGGTGAACTTCGGCTGGAACCACCTGGAGCCCTACGTCCACTTCCTGCTGTCCGTCTTCTTCGTCATCTTCTCCTTCCCCGTGGCCAGCAAGGACTGCGTGCCCTGCTCGGAGCTGGCCGTCGTGTCCATCTTCTTCACCATCACCAGCTACATGAGCCTGAGCACCTGCGCCGAGCCCTACACGCGGAGGGCGCTGGTGACCGAGGTGGCCGCCGGTCTGCTGTCCCTGCTGCCCACCCTGCCCTTCGACTGGCCCTACCTGAAGTTCCTGGGCCAGACCTTCTTTACCATGCCCGTCGGCCACTTCGTGGTCCTGAACGTCAGCGTGCCCTGCCTGCTCTACGTCTACCTGCTCTACCTCTTCTTCCGCATGGCCCAGCTGAGGAGTTTCAAGGGCTCCTACTGCTACCTGGTCCCCTACCTGGTCTGCTTCATGTGGTGCGAGCTGTCAGTGGTCCTCCTGCTCGAGTCCACCGGCCTGGGGCTGGTCCGTGCCTCCATCGGCTACTTCCTCTTCCTCTTCGCGCTCCCTGTCCTGGTGGCCGGCCTGGCGCTGGTGGGCCTGGTGCAGTTCGCCGGCTGGTTCGCGTCGCTGGAGCTCACCAAGATCGCCGTCACCCTGGCGGTCTGCAGCGTGCCCCTGCTCTTCCGCTGGTGGACCAAGGCCAACTTCTCCCTGGTGGGGATGGTCAAGTCCCTGTCGCGCAGCTCCCTGGTCAAGCTCATCCTGGTGTGGATCACGGCCATCGTGCTGTTCTGCTGGTTCTACGTGTACCGGTCGGAGGGCATGAAGGTCTACAACTCCACGCTGACCTGGCCGCAGTACAGCTTTCTGTGCGGCCCGCGGGCCTGGAAGGAGACCAACATGGCGCGCACACAGATCCTGTGCAGCCACCTGGAGGGCCACCGTGTCACGTGGACAGGCCGCTTCAAGTACGTGCGGGTGACGGAGATCGACAACAGCGCCGAGTCAGCCATCAACATGCTGCCGCTCTTCATCGGCGACTGGATGCGCTGCCTGTACGGCGAGGCCTACCCGGCCTGCAGCCCCGGCCAGGCCTCCACGGCCGAGGAGGAGCTCTGCCGCCTCAAGCAGCTGGCCAAGCACCCCTGCCACATCAAGAAGTTTGACCGCTACAAGTTCGAGATCACGGTGGGCATGCCCTTCAGCGGCGCCAACGGCAGCCGCGGCCCCGAGGACGACGATGTCACCAAGGACATCGTGCTGCGGGCCAGCAGCGAGTTCCGGGACGTGCTGCTGCACCTGCGCCAGGGCAGCCTGGTCGAGTTCAGCACCGTCCTCGAGGGCCGCCTGGGCAGCAAGTGGCCCGTCTTCGAGCTCAAGGCCATCAGCTGCCTCAACTGCATGGCGCAGCTCTCGCCCGCCCGGCGGCACGTGAAGATCGAGCGCGACTGGCGCAGCGCCGTGCAGGGTGCCCTCCGCTTCGCCTTCGACTTCTTCTTCTTCCCCTTCCTGTCGGCCGCGTGAGCGCGCGCTGGCTGCAGAGGCGGCGCCGGTGGGTGTCTCTGCCGGCCGTCCACGCGGCCAGTGGGCGCGCCGCTGCGCTGTGTGTGTGTGAGCGCATGCGTGTGCCGCGGCCACGGCGGCCCTGTCCTGTGGGGTCCGCTCCTGGCGAAGGGGCCTCCACCGTGACCGCGACGCCCACGTCCTTGGAAACTGCATGCCATGCCCTGCCCACCGCCCGCCCCCAGAGAAGCAGCCGCGGGCCAGACTGGGGGCCCCGACTCCCCCGGACTCCGACAAGCACTTTACAGATGACGCCCCCACCCCGTCCCAGACACCCACCCCGCTTCTGTGCGCCGGGCTTGTTCTTCAGAAGGGAGCGTGCCGCGTCGTCTCCACGAGAGGCTTATTTATTAGGTCACTGCTGCGCCTCGACAGCTGTCCGTGGCTGGGGCGTCCTGCGGCCAGGCCCTGCCAGGCTTTGGGCGTGTCCGCGGAGCTCAGCCCCGCAGCAGGCCTCACGGTCCCCTGGGGGTGGCGGGTGAGCCTCGCTCGGACGCACCCGGACTTGGGAGATAGAGCCGTGGGGGCCCGCGCAGAGCTCACTGCCGTGTTCAGCACCGCTGAGCGGGAAGCCGGGACCCTCAGTGGCCAGAATAAACACTTTGATGAAATCCGCTGTCCCTCCGTGATTGAGAAGGAGCCTCTTCCTGCGCGGCCCCAGAGCCGGCCCCGGCACTGCACGGCCTGGCTTCGCGGCGGCCGAGAGCCCTGAGCGGTGGCTGCGCCGCCCGGCCGTCCCCTCAGGCTCACGAGGTGAGACGCGTCGCAACTCACGGTCTCGGGGAGGGGGCACCGCAGGCGCCGTGGCCTGGGAGCCGCCCCCCTCGGTGAGGGCACCGTCTTACAGGCCCACAGATAGGATCGGGACTTCACTAGTAGTGACCACACAGCGTTGCCAGGCCCCCGTCCAGGGTCCCCTAGGGTGCCGGAGCAGCGTGGGGTTCCCTCGGGTGGGGGCATGTCTCCAATGTCTTCCCTGCAGCGGAGGACAAGGCTGGCCGCCTCCCGCCCTCAGCAGTCAGCACCGGTACCAGCGGGTCCACTTGTTGAGGTTGGCAACTCAGGGACCTTCGCACGTTCTGTCCACGGCCGGTGACCAATTTGCCCCTTTGGGGTGTGGTGAGGTCCCCAGACCGGCTCCTCTGGGCAGGGAGCAGCTGCACCCCTCGCTGGTGCCTGCTCTTTCCCAGGCGTGAGATGAGGCTAGAGGTCGGCCCTGCCCGCCCCCCTCTACCCCACAGGTTGTGAGGCTGTGAACTGCACTCTCAGCTCCCCACTGACGGTCGGGGGAGAGCTGGGGGAGCAGCAGGCACCCTCTAAGCAGACAGACTCTCCCAGCCCCCACGGCTGAGGGAGGCACTGACAGCTGGCTGAGGAGAGAGGCCCCCGGGCAGCAGGGGCAGGGCAGGCGCGGGCCAGCTTCAGACCCGGGTGGGCCGCTGCTTGGAGCAGGGGTGTGATCGCGTGGGCGGAGCCCCGAGAAGTGCCGTCTGCACAGGGAGGAAAGCCTTGGGTTCGAGCGTCGCACGCACAGCGGCCAGCACCGGCGTCCAGTGTCCTGCTTGAGCCCCACTTCGGGGCCTCCCTGGCTGTGTGACCAGGTAAGGTCAGGCCCTGCAGCGCAGACAGCCCCTCCCCAGGTGACTCCCAAAGTCCCTCCGAGCTTTTGTGGAATATAAGCCGAAATGCACGGAGTTTAGGCCAGAACTGACAGGAGTGGCGGAAATCAGAGCCTGGCGCCTGATGACGCGGTGTCTGCACCACGACCCCCGCCCACCCCGGCGCCCCAGCACACACTGCCTGTTCCCCTGCGTCTCGGGTCTGCTTCCCCACTCTCCTCCCCAGGGAGGACTGGCCAATACCTGGACTTAGCACCGGAAACATCCCTTATGTAACTTAGCTAATGAGCCTCGGGAGCATCTGTTGCTGCCCTCGAGCCAACACTGCACTGTCATGCTGGGCAGATGCTGTTCTGTTTGAGTCAAACCCTCAGGAAAATCGCTGAGGTCAGACACAAGGGGCCCCATCAGCAGTCGGAGTGCCCGCGGGGACAGGAAGTCCTGTGGGAGCCCTACATGGGAGCCTCCAGCCTGGAGCAGGAGCTGACCAGGGAGGCTTCCTGGAGGAGGGGTTTCCTAATTTTGAGACTACGGAGAGGCACTGGATTCGGCGAGATCAGAGAAAGAGTCCTCGACATCCAGGGTCCCCTTTGGAAGGCCAGGGGCCTGGCCCTGGATGGCAGGAGGTCCCAGAGGCTACAGTTCAGGTGCAAAGGCCAGGTCGGCCCCGGGCATCCTTCCCGCGGGCAGCGGGAGCCCCTGCAGCTCTGAAGCGAGGTGCTTGTAAGAAGAGAGACCTGGGCGCCGTCGGCCCTTTCGTTCCAGACGTTGCCTCTCTGGGCTGCTTCCATGAGCCAGAAACATTCCAGGGCCCTGGCCCGAGCTCCCCCGGTCCCCGATGTCCTCGCTGGCCACCCCCTTTCCTGGTGAGCAGGCTGTCTGCTGCCTCGCCCAGGAACAAGTGTTAGGCACATGTGGGATTTGCAAGGTCCAGCCATGGGGGGCAAGGTTCCTGCTCCTGGGGCTGGCCCCACCCTCTGCGAGGGGGAAGGACTTAGGCTTCTGAGCACCAAGGTGGGGCTGAGCCTGGTCGGCCAGAGGTCACTGGGGCCTCACACTGCGGGCCCAGCCCCACCATTCACCTGAGAGTTTGTGGAGGTCCCTGGGGAGGACCGCCCAGTGGCGGGGCTGGGAGGTGGCGGGGCTGGAATGCACAAAGGCCTGTTCTTTCCGCAGGGCCACAGAGAGACCCGCGTTTTCCTAAGTCTTAAATTCCCTCTTCAGGACACTGCCCAGGGGTGTCCCTCGGGCTGGCCTCGGTGCCCTCCTGGCACAACAGGGGGCCTGCGGGGGTGGGGTGGGAGTGGGGCCGCTCACGCCTCCAGGATGCAGCAGTTGGAACCGCCCCGGAAAACCCACTTGTGTGGTGCCATCCTGAGGCCCGGGGAGGGCTGGGTCCCTCGCAGCTCTGGTGACCCACCCATCCTTCCCCACGCCCAGAGGGACATCCCCCGGGGAGCCTGCGCTGCCCGCGACAGGGCGGCGAGAGCAGCACGGCCCGACGGTCCTGCCTCCTCGTGGGCATGTCCAGTTTCTCGACCTTCGCTTACCCAAAGGCTCTTTTCCATTTTGCAAATTCCATCCTGAATCCTGTCTCCATGTCATGTAACTGCTCCCCCAAGTGGCCGAACCCCAACTTCTGCAGTTACCCCTTTCAAGGTAGCCCCTCGCGGCCTGACCTCGTTGGCCCTGCTGTCCGGCAGAGCCCTGGGCATCGCAGTGCAGCACGCGGGCTGACGGACACCACCCCGTCCGCACGCGACCCCGCCGGGAAGCCTGGGGAGACACTGGGGCCGGCAGGGTGCCTGACGGGAAAGGTTCGTCTTCACTTGTTCAACGGCTGTCGACCGCCTGCTGGGTGCTCCTCTTCCCGCACAGGACACAGCGACCAAGGAACAGCCCCGGCCCTGCCGGGTGACGTCTCTGGGGAGGCGGAACACTGAACAGCGGCCCCTCACCGAAACCCATCCAGGCACAGCACGAATATCAGTTTGGGGGACACAGACTCGAGCCCCGAGCTGGATGCACGAGGGACGTACCTATGAGGCTCTCGTTCCTGCAGTTCTGACTGCTGCTAAGTCCCCAGGCTGTGAGGTGCCTCCCCAAAACCTGCACAACAGGGACCCCCGCCCTCCTCCCGTTTCTGCTCCCCCGGGGGTCTGCATGTTCTCATCCTGTCAGCGCCTGCAGAGGTGGGCCTGTCCCGGGTGTGTGGCTGTCGTGGGGGGCTCATCCCTCAGCGCCCTCAGGCCGCACCACGAGCTGCCCACACCCATGGTCACGGCACGACGGGACTCGCTGGAGACAGCGTGGACAGCCCGCTAGGCCACTTGCCGACCAAAGACTGGGGGCAGGACCCAGGCCGGATACTCACACTCAGGTTTCCCCTGATCCAGCTCAGAGCCCAGTGACCAGTCAGGGGCAAGCGGCTGCCAGCTGCCATGGACAGCAGGCGGCGGTGACCAGCTCCTTGCCCGACTGGGGAATCTGGATTCCAGCCGGTGGTGGCCAGGACTGGGGCTGCATGGACCCAGGGCTGCCCGGTAGGTGCGGACCTTCGAAGGCAGCCTGCTGGCTCCCAGCCCGGCCTGCCCAGCCCTGCCCCTGCAGCCCGCCCCTGCAGGCGCCACAGCTGCCCTGTAGCACGGCCTCTGCTTTACCAGGTGGGCACAGTCTGACCTGTTGCCCCAGGGACCGCTGGGGCCACGCTCCCGTGATTGGCCAGACTTGGCGGGAGTCAAGAGCAGAGTGATGACACTGTGGAATGGGGGCAATGCGCAATGTAGCAGTCCACGCCAGGCCGCAGCTTGAGCTATCTCGGGAGGACAAGTTAGGGCTGTGGGAAAATTCCAGGCCAAAACAATAGAGGCCGGGTTCCCGCCAAAAACAAGCGGTGTGTCCCCTTTGCGCCTGAAACACGGGATGTGGAGAAATGCTCCGCTGCTTGTAACAGCACAGCTTGGCTTCTGCTCTCCCACTTGCTGTGGCAACTGCAAACTCCCAGGTGCAGTTTTTGACTTTAAAAACCCTTAGCACCCCTGCCCGGGGCTGCTCCCCACAAGAGGGACAGTCGCCAGCGGCTAGTAACGGCTTTTTAAATCTGATTCAGACTCAGGTCTGTGTCTAGGGGAGACGACACCACCACCATCCCGGGCTCCCCTGGGGGCAGGGCTCCCCGAACCCTTACTTACGCGAGGATTTACGGTTAGTCCGCACAGCACCAAGTGGCAGCGTTCACCGCACCGGCCACGCGAGGGTCCGAACCCGGGAAGCCATCCGGCAGGTTTTACTCTGGTTGCCGTTACCATCACAGCTGCGCTCGGCTTGTGCAGGCGCAGGGGGAGAATGCAGTCACTCCTGACCAGGGAAGAACTTCCCCTGGTTTGCGTCTATTGCTTTAGGCCTTTCATTGCCTAAGTGATCGTGACCTCGGAGCGCACCTGGAGACACAAAGCTGGGTGCCCGCTGCCAAGTCTTCTTTGCCCCGGCCTCGGGCATCAGGTTCCTGCAGGAGAGAGCTCCTGTGCTTCTGGGAAGCACAGGAGTGGGCCGCAGGGTCTGACTTCAAAGCCCAGGCAGGGGCCTTTGCACTCTTGCTGCGCCAGGGAGGGCCCAGGAGGTCGGTGATGGCGTCACAGCTGGCCAGCACCAGCATCCCCGGCCAGGCTCTGGAGAGGAAAGGCTCGGGTAGCAAGGTTGGAAATGTCCCCCAGACCCACAGACGGCAGCCAGGCTGAACGCCGCACGCAGCAGGTGCTCAGAAACGTTTGTTGAGAGAGTGGATTTGCAGCGAGAGAGAAATCGAACACTATTTGGCACTTTATCAATGACCCAGCGGCTGCGCCCCCCAAGGGCCCCGCCTGCCCGAGGTGGACGGTCCTTGTGTCCGGCGCCCGCCTGCTTTGCACGTGCACAGCCTTTTGCAGCATTTAGACGTGGATTCCTCTCCGCTTTCCCTTACTCTTGTCCTCCTAACGCGCTGCCTTTGCAGGTTCCCAGCCCCTCTCGAGGGGCGCCCGACAGCCGGCTGTGTGGGCCCCAGGAACCTGGCAGGACCCAGCTAGATAATGGGGCTTTGCTGTTTTTTTTAAAGGACGCAGTTGTTTGAAATGAATCACTCAGGACTCAGGCAACCATTTTGAGCTCTAAAAGCTTCTCAGTTGCTAGGAAACCACCTCTGCAAGTTAAAGTTTTCAGCTGTGGCTGAGCTTCCGCCACAGGACTTTGAGAGGCAGTTTGGGTGAAGCAAAAGACTGCGGTGGCCTGACTCTCCTTCCAGAAGACAAGAATCAACTGACCAAACACGATGTTTAGCTTTCCTCCAGCGACTGGGTAATTTGCTCTCCCTGCAAACGATTCTCCAGAAAGGCCCGTACTTGATTCAGAGTAACCGGTCTCTGGACAGCGGAGTCCTGGGGGTTAACAAGTCGCAGCCCAGGTGCTGAGGGCCGGCTGCGAGGTTCGGGCAAGCTCCTGGGTGAGGCCGAGAGCTGCTGTCCGGGAGGGTGGCAGGAGCGCCCAGCAGCTTCACACCGAGGGGTCAGCTCAGCTCCTGCCTCCCCATCTCTGCAAAGTGGCAAGAGGCCCAAGGCCGTTAGCGCCCGTAAAGAGGGCAGCACGTACCGGATGCTGTGATCGTCCCTTGGTGGGCGCCGGTGTCTAGGTGTCTACAACACCTCCCAGGAGTGCTATTACCCCCAGCTCGATAACTGGGGAAGCTGCGGCTCAGGGAGGTTCTGGGTCTTGATCAGGATCCACACGGGAGCAGCTGCTGAGACGACCCCGCGCACCCCACCACCTCGCCGTGTTCCCCAAGGCACCAGGTTGTGCAAAGGACGGGCCTCCCCAGGGGGTCCTGCCAGGCCTCCGGGCGCTTTGGCAAGCGGATTGTTCTGAGCTGAGGTCAGTCTCGGCCCTGCAGGCTGACAAGGAGCTTTGCACTTCCTCTCTGTTGTGCAGCCAGCCCCAGGCCCACACGGGGCAGGCAGGTTCACCGCTGATTCCGGCAAACGGATCTGGGGCCCTCGGTAGACGCAGCATGAGCTGGGACCAGAGGCAGGAGGCAGGCAGCCCAGCCCCCAGCCACCCCGCGGCCTCCGGCTTCCCTGCTCCCTCCAGTCGCGTGCTGCTGGGCCGGCCCAGGTGCCCCTACTTATAGGTACGCATCCCTGCGCGCCCACCTTGGCCCAGGTGTCTGTGATGACGGGCGCGTGTGCCGCGTGCTCACGCTCCCCAGCCGGTGTCCGTGAGCAGGCACGCGGCCCCCGTGCTCACGCCTCCGCCGGGTTGTGGCCAAGGCCCGCCAGGCTGCGGTGGCCGCCGCGGAGGCTAGCGGGGGGAGGAGGGAAAAAGCCTGAATAACTCCATCCTCTAACTCCATCCTCCCTACACCCTCCTACCGAGAGAGTAAACTTGGGGTGCTACCCAGAATGAGGGTTTTTACCAGACATAATCTCTCCCTTTGGAGAACGACCTACACAGCGGGGCAAGTGCCTAACACGGACCACCTGCGGCCCTCCTGGCTCCCCGAGGCCCAGGCCCCTCCCCGCCCCGGGATGCGCCCCCTCGTGTTGCCTGTGGGCTCTAGCAATCGTCCACGCAGGCGCAGGGCGTCCCGTCGCTCTCCCGGCCCTCTGTCCTGGCTGACGTCACCGTGGTTGCTCCGCCACCCGAGGGAGCCCAGAGGGGTGGGGCGTCCCCTCCTCCCTGTAGAGGGAGGCGGAGCAGGTGGCCGGTGCTTGAGCTCGGGTTACAGGAGCAGCCGCCGCTCAGTGACTGCTCTGTCCCACGGCCCTGGCCAGGAGGCCACACTGCGGGCGGCCAGGCCCGGGCTAAGGCGCTAGGCACACAGCGGACGCTGGGGAGGTGGAGAGGGCGCCGCGGCCTCGGCCCACAGCCCAGCTTCCAGCGGCTGCCTGGACACCAGCTCTGGGGCTGGGGGTGTGAGCGTCCGGGCCCAGCGCAGCCTGGCGCTCAGGGCGGCCCCTCCCCAGCCCTTGAAGCTGGAGCCCTGCGGCTGTCTGAACTGAGTGTGACCACCAGAAGGCGTCAGAGGGATGGTCACCGTCAGAGGGATGGTCACCGGCGGACGTGGAGGGAGGGGCAGTGGCCGAAGAAGGTGCAGAGCCAAGGGGCCCCCAAGAGAGGTTCAGGGAAACCTCCCCGCCCGCCCATTATCACGGGGGCACCGCGGGCAGGATGGGCCTCTCTGTCTTCCAGGTGCCCAGTGGTCTCTCCTCCAGGCTCCCTCCCTGGGACACCCAGGCGTGGAGGGGCAGTGCGGGGGTGGGGGGCACCGTATGGCGAGTCTTGCTCTTCTCGCCCAGCAGACACTGCGTTTTTCACAACGCATTTAATGGAGGGCGCTCCCTGGTGCTGCAGACCCGGCGCCAGCGCACACGCACGCGCCAGCACGGCGTGGACACAGCTGCCACAGCCCTGGGAAGCCAAAAATTCACACGACAGAAATTTTCGAATAGTCTCTTTATTTCAGTCTGGAATCAAACCCACAACATCTCTGAGGCGCGCCTGTACGGAGTCAGCCAGCCCGGCTTGCAATGGGCTGCGACGCGCGCCAGCTGTGTGGTCGTCAGCCTGCGGAGCCCCTTTTCCTCATCTGCAGGAGAGTCGAACGTGAGGGCACCTGGAAGCCACGGTGCGCCGCCCTCACCCACCTCAAAGCAAAGCCAGCGGCCCTTGCCGAGAGCCCGGGCCAGGCTCCCAGGAGCTGGCGTGGCCCATGTACTCGCGCCCCTCCCCCAACACCCCACGCTACCAAGCGGATGTTGTTAGCTCTGCCTCCTCAGGGATGAAATCGGAGCTCAGGGGAGTGAAAGGCTGATCCGGGAACTCCGAGCCGATGTGCCCCACCTGCAGGGTGGCCCCGGACGGGACCCGCCCACCTGGGCACAGCCTCGTTAAAAACCAACCGCATTCGGGGGTTCATTTTCAATGTAACATTTCTTATTTTATTGGAAAAAGCTGGTATTAACATATTTATAATTTTATTCAACAGTTGGATAATTTGTGAGACACCAAGGAAGTAAGAATGCACCTATGAGTCACAGAGTCCAAACGATCCCGTCTACTCTACCACCTCACCCTCCACCGCTGGCAGCTCGGTCCCCAGAGCCGCGGAGGCTGGAGACAAACACAACCCGACAACTTCACCACGACGACGCGGACCGCACACGCCAGTCCACGCGAAAGAGCAGAACATCTAACCAGGAAGGAAGCAAGTCTGTGACTATTTTACTGGTCCTCCTGCCACGTCCAGCGTCACCCTGCCCCCCACATCTCCGTCCACACGCGTCCACTCTTCACCGCCGGCCTTGGAAAGGCTACTTTCCAGGGATCTAAAGACATGCTTTTCTTCTGAGAAGATCTTTTTCTTTCTTTTCCTTTTTCATTTTTTGGTTTGGTACCCAAAGTCTAAAACAGAAGGGAGGAGCCGGGAAGCGCAGGACACCTCCCTATGAACGCAGTGTAAGGGTTGTACTTTGTAGCGGGGAAATGCTGAATCTACAACTTGACAGTAACCTCCGGCTGCGCACACGCCTGCCCCTCAGTGCTGCAATCAAAGGGACTGACTGACGGGCAAACATCCCTGTCATGGCCCAAGGCCCTCGAAGTGGATTTTGGCTTCCACAAGATTTCTATAAAATGTGCCACATTCTTGAGCTTCTTTACACAGAGGGAATAAAGGAATCCAATCCTGCGATTAATTTAATTAGAATAGATATGTACATATAATACTGTCCAGGTCACCTGGATTTTACAGCGATGTATAAACAAACATTCTTCATTCACGTATTTAAAAAAAAAAAAATCAATGGACCCATTTCCTTGTGTGAATATTGTATGGCCGGAAGTGAGGGCACATGCGTTTTGTGCTTTTACACACACAAAAGTAAAGGGCTATCAATTGAGAAAAACCTTGGGTGGGTGGGTCTACTTCCTGGGTAGGTTACACCTTGTGAAGAAGGCTGGATTCTGTCAGGGCCTCTGCACTCTGTTGCTGAATCAAAATGCAAAGCCACGTGGTTGTGCTGAATTCCAGGGCGAAGGCGACACGTGGGTGTGGTGGGTGGGCGTGGCTGGCGGTGGGTGGGCGTGGCTGGCGGTGGGTGGGCGTGGCTGGCGGTGGGTGGGCGTGGCTGGCGGTGGGCGTGGCTGGCGGTGGGCGTGGTGGTCAGTCTGACAGCAGGGGAGGGACTAATGTGGACACAGACCTTCTCTGTGGTCCTCAGGGAAGTGTCCTCTGCGATGCTGCAGTCATGAAAGAAAATGTATCTGAAAATGGGAAGAACATGCAATTTCCTTGTGGCGGCAGTTCAGTGCATCTGGAAGGGCGCTGGGTGCACAGGGTGGGGTGAAGCTGGGGGTACTTCCTGAAGTCACCCAACCAGGCCGGGAGCCAGCGGGGGAGCTGCTCCAATCTGGGTCTCGGTTCTCCCTCACCATCGGCCAGTCTGTCCCGTTTCACAGGATGAAGAGATGTTTCTGGAACCTTCCAAGCTAGAATGTCGCTTTAGTAAGAACCACCAACGTGGTGGATGGGAGAGCACCTATAGGCAGACGGGGAGGGGGTTCCTGCCTCCACCAGCCGGTGGGGGCTTGCTGTGGGCAGAATATTCATCCTTCAGGCCTCGCTCGTCTTGTGTATCCAGTGGGGAAGAAGGAGCATTCACCCGTTCACCCCGGCGCCTGGCACAGCACCTGGCACGCAGTGACCATTTGGTGTGTATGGAGGAAGCAGATGGACACCAGCCCCACAGGGTCACGATGAGGGCACAAAGCAATCTCCAGGGCCCAGCCTGAGGTCCCAGGGGTTCCACTGATTTAAAGGAGAGCCCGGCAGAACGGGCACGGGGTTAAATCATGTGCCTGGAGGGCTGGTCTGGGCCCCCGCCTGGCACCCAGCAGATGCTCAGCAAAGGCTGGAGAAGTGGTAAGAACAGCAGGCACACACAGACAGACTCCACCGCTGCTCCTCTCAGCACACTTGAAGGACCTGGGAGATTAGGCCACATGGAAAGCGCCCCGCAAGGGGCTCGCATCCGTACACTCTGAGCACGAATTCACTCACAATCCCAGAACACAAAGGTGAGGGCGTCCTCGGCACGAGACCGTGGAAGTGCTCCCTTGCAGCCAGAACAACCCCTGGCTGGCTGGTCTGCGCCTCATCATCACTCCGCCAAGCCCCGATCTGGGGCCAGCGGGCGGGAGGCAGCCCACCCGCCCAGCTCCCCGGGAAAGCGCCGCGGGAGTGAACATCAACCCAGCGAGGCGGCCACCTCACAGTGTGGCAGAGGCCACAGGTCTAGCGAGGAATGACAAGAACCCTGAATTCAAGGTCAACAGTCACGTCCATTTCTACGATCTGCGGCTGTGAACCCTTCAGTGAAGCCGGGGACCGGGTCAGTCGCCGATGCCCCAAGAGCCAGCCGGGGCTGCCCTCGGGCCCCCATCCTCCACCTCCCCGGCCGGGGAGCAGCGCGAGGGCCACGCGCCTAGTGCATCTCGGAGTTCACCTTGTCCTGGAAGATGTACAGGTTGTTGGTGGCCGCGATGGCGATGATGTTCTCGGCCGGGTGCCAGGCCGTGTGCAGGATCTTCCTGGTGAAGTCCAGGCTGTCCACGCTGATGTCGTCGCGCCGGCGCTTGCCGCCCACACACACGCGCCGCGGCTTGAGCACGGCGCGGGGCTTGCTGCTCTCCCGGGACGCCTCCAGCGTCACGTCCCGCTTGGTGTTCCGGTCGAACATGCGGAAGAAGTTGTTGTAGGCGCCGGTCATGATGACGCTGCGGGCACAGGGAGGGCGTCAGGGGGGCCGGGAGGAGGCCCCTGGCCCTCAAGAGGCCTCACCTGCCCGCCCACCCAGAGACAGACACTAGCAGCACAAGCAGATCTGCTCTCCCACGCGCAGCTTTGTTTTCAGCAGGAGGACACGGTGGCGGCCCGAGCGCCCGCGGACAGTGGACGGAGAAGGGGTGCCCGCCCGCGGGGGTGGCGCCCGGCATGGGCAAGGTGGGGGCTGCCGTTCTCAGCAAAATGAGGGGCTGGAGGGAATGATGTGCAGGAGGGCAAGGCGGGGCAACACAGACCCTGGACATTTACACGGAGGGCGACCTGGTCGGGGACCAGCACCGCGAGGGCCCTGAGAGTAGGAGGCAGCGGGAGGGAGAGAGGACAAGGGGGCGCGGGGGGCCACCTGGGGCTGCAGGCCATGGAGCCCAGAAAGTGAATGGGGGTGGGGGGTGGCCAACCCACCTCAGGCTCCCCTCCCTCCCTGACTCTCTGCTGCCCCTGCCACCCAGATCGCAGACCTCTTCGTGCTCTAGCACCAAGCTATGAAAACACCCCGCATTGGGCCGTCAGGGAGCACGAGCCCCAGACTCGACGAGCCAGCCGCGGGGAGGCTGCGCCTACAGAAGCCGCTGGCCTGAGCTCGAGGCGGGGCTGGGCAGGCCCCGGATCCACCCGGCTTTGCCCACAGGCAGCCCTGTCCCCCGGGCAGCTCCGCTCCGTGGACAGTGGACCTGCGCCGTCCAAACACCGAGGTGTGCCGGCGTCCCGGGCCCGCCCTGCTCCTGAAGAGAACCTTACACCTGCCCGTCCCTTTCTGCCTGCGCCGCCCCAGGCCTCCTGCCGCAGGAGAGGAGGCGGGCCAGGAGGTGGAAGAGAAGGAGAAGAGTTACACCGCCTGGACCCAGAAAGAGGGTTCAGGGTCCGGTCGGAGAGAAGCACTAAAGTAGATTGAGGGGGTTGCGATCTGGGGGGCGGGTTGGGCTGCAGGACGCAGCACTGGGGACTGGCCGCTGTCCCCTAAGCGTGCCCTGGAATTCCTTGCTCCTGTTTGGAAGCTGAACCTGGCTTCTTGGCAGTGTTTGCGCTGAGATAGAGCCCCGTGGACCCTAAATTCACAAGGGGCACGAGCACATGCCACGTCTTCAACATTCCACCCTCAGGAGGTGCAGAGAATGGAGCGGGTGTGAGGGCAGAGGTCGCTCGAATAGACGGCACAGGCGGGGCAGGGTCAGCTGCTGGGGCTGTCTCCTGGGGCAGGTTTCCCTCTTGGGGAGGACGTGACACCCCCACCGGCAAACCCAGCCCCTGGAGCTCCTGTAGCGTTGCTGGGGGAGACCAGGGAGGCTTGTGCCTCCGGGACCCACGTGGGGGCGGAGAAGCTGGGACAGGGCCGCCTTGACACTTGCCTGGGGAGCGTGTCTTCATGTCTGGATGGTGATGGGGGGCTGTGGGGGGAGGCCCTCTGCCCCCCCTCTCCTGGAACTGCTCAAGGGTTGGGCTGGGCAGAGGGCAGAGGACAGAGAGGCACCTGTCTCCTGAGCGCCATGGAAACCAGGGCCTGGCCTTGCAGTTCTGAACCTTCACCAAGACCCAAGACCTTGTTTCTTGGTTTCGGGGCTGGCGAGTTGGGACCAAGGCTCCCTTCTCGCCCCAGCCCACCAGCGGGGCCCGGACCCTGCCAGAGCCCAGCCCCTGATCTGCTGAGTGGGTTCAGTGTCACCTCCCTTGGCGCCCAGATCTCTGAGATCAAGTTCCAAGATGGCTGGGCGGCTGTTTGGAGACCTGGGGATGGAAGCCCCCCCCGGAAGGAGCTCTCCGCAGCAGGCCAGGGGTGTGGGGCCACGGGGCGGAGAGCACGCGCCAGCTGGGCGGCGAGAGGAAGATGCCGTAGAGACGCTGCACAGATGTTCTGGAAGATTCTAAGGGAACCCCAGGGAATGCTGTGCACGGGGGCTGGGACATCGGAGATTTTGTTTAACATCCCCCCAAAAGGCGTACGGCGGGGAACGGGAGGGAGGAGTCACAGCTGAGCGGAGCGGCTGCTTCCTTCGCTGTGAAAACGGGGCAGACAGAGGCCTCAAAGGCAAAGGTTTCCCCACACAGGGAAATGGGGTGACGAGAGGCCCCTGCTGCCGGGGGGGGGGGGGGGCGTGCACCAGGTGACACGAGCGCCTCGGGGCAGCGCCAGGCTCTCCCCCGCCCCTCCCACCGCGTGGGGCGAGCTGAGCGGAAGCCCCACCGGCCTCACCTGCGACCTCACCTGTGGCGGGAGCCCAGGAGTAGGGACCGGGGAGACCCTGGCCGGAGGAAGGCGCCCCCCAGGCACGGTGAGGGGAGCTAACACCTCCTCTGCCCTCCAGGGGCCAGGCACCCCGCCGAGTGGGCCATTTCACTGACACTTATCCCTGCCCTGACCGGCAGGTGGATCCAGGGAGGACCGAGGTCATTGGATCCATTTGCAGCCCACGCTGAGCTAATCTCCTGCTCTCACCGGGCAGACTCAGCTGGTGTGCTGGGGGGAGGGGGCCCCCACATGCAGGGGGTCCTGATTCTCAGCTCCAGCGCTGTGCAAACCAGGCCAGGAAGACGGTGTTGCCGACAACCCTACGTGTTCTCTCACAATCCAGAAGGTTCTCTCGGCAGGGAGGGGCAGCCTCTGCCTGGGCCCGGGCCTCGGCCAGCTGCCTCGCCTCCTCCTGCCTCCCTTTCTTTTTTTTCTTTTTATGTTCCCCATACATTTGCAACCCCAATGTTGACCCCAATCCCTCCTCCCCCACCCCCCCACAGAGTGTCTCTGGCTCACAGTTGTTGATGCGCCTCCCTTTCTTCATTGCAAGTGGGGTCAAGGCAGCTCTTGTCCCGACGCCTCCTTCCACGGGGAAAGGCTCCCACCCACCCTGCGGTCTGGAGGGCCTGCCAGGCCGCTCGCTGCCCACGGCCCGACGCCAGCTGTGGCCTACAGTCCCGGCGCCCATGGGTTACGTGGCCCACCCAGAAGCATGTGACCCCAACACAGCCATTCGGACGCCTCCATGAGAATGTCCCAGAAGCCCCGGGAGGGGGAGGTGGGCTGTGAGGACAACGGAAGGGGGTCGACGTGGGGTCACCCTCCCCAGCAGTGAGGGGTGGGGGCCGCCTGCAGTGGGAGAGCACGAAGGAGAAGCAACGCATGCCAGGAGAAGCCAGAGGCACAGAGATGGCACCAGGAGGCAGCGGCCCCCAAAAGCTGGGGCTGCCCGGCAGAAACTTCTAGGACGAGCTAGGACGAGGGCAGACGCGAAGAGCCTGCTTGACGGCTCCTCACCCAGGCAGAGCAGACCAAGGAGAGTGTCCGGAGGGGACCCGAGCTGGGCCTCGGGCTCGGCGGGGTCCTGGCAGGGGCGAGGGGCGAGCCAGGCCACAGACCCACCGACTCCCTGGGCCCGGTGCAGCGCACACCGCGGCGTCCTCAGGGCGAGCCCTGGTCACGGTTCATTCGAGCCGCTTCCCAGAGGCCAGACCCGACGAGCGACTCCAGGACGGAGCACTGCTGGACAGCGGTGGGCGCCGACCAGACACTGAGGGCGTCTGACCCTAACCCACTGCTCTGCCCTCCACACCGGGTGCCCGTCTGAGTGTCGCTGGGGGCTGTGAGCGCGTGCAGGCACCTGGGCTCTGCGTGGCCACAGACCCGAGGGCAGCCTCCGCCTGCGGGTGCCCCGCCCGGCCCTGGTGGCCCCCGGCCCTGGGCTGCAAGGTGGGAGTCGCTGGCTGCACGCGCTTCCAGCTCCGGGAAGCAGGGCCCGGGCACCCGGCTCGGAGACACCGGGGGGGGAGGGAAGGTGGGCTCGTTCTCCCGTGCCTTCAGGGATGGGGCGTCGCGGCGGGACAACGGCCCCCCGGGGAGCACCCTGCACGCGCGGAGTCACAGCCCACCTGAGGGTCCCCGCCAGAGGGGGTGGGTGGGGGCAAGGAGAGAGCGTGGTAAATGCCCAGGCGCGGGAGACCAAAGGCTAAGGGGAGAGGCAGACAGGACCCCAGGGCCGGCTGGAGGGCGGCGTCCAGTTCAGTCAGGACAGGAGGCGACAGCTGCGGGGAGCCAGGGGGGACCGAGGGGAACGGCGGGGGAGGTGGAGGGTGAGAGGCGCCCCAAGCCCAGGGCTGGCGCCAGGAGCAGCATCGCCGGGGCACGCGCGCCCCCTCGTGGCCCGGTGGGGCAAGGGCCGGCAGTGGTCCAACCCTGGGGGACCCCAGCACTCCATAAGCACACGCGCCCACACACACACACACACACACGTGCACACACACATTGGGATCAGCTTCTCTTGCCAGCAACCAGTCCCTTCCTGGAATTCTAACAGACCCCCCACCTTGATGCCCACTGCCCAGGTTCCCCAGGGAACCCCAGACATGTCAGGGGTCCTCAGTGGGGGGTCAGCCCCTGAAGGGGCGTGGAGAGATTGAGGGGTGTCCCCGCTGATGCAGCCACGTCAGTGCCATTTCAGGGGCTCTGTTCTGGTTTGGAAGCTCCTTCAGAGGACCCTTGTGAGCACCAGGCGAACCCCCGCAGAACAACCCCCACAGACCCTGTGGGCCAGGTGAGCCCCAGGATGTCAGCAGCAGCCCTAGGGATCGCTGTCCCTGCACGCAGCGGCATGGTGCCATTCAGCCCCTCCCAGTGCCGTCCCTGTCAGCTCCACCACAGCCACCCCCACCCCTGCCGCCCCTGGGCCCCAAAGACACACAGGTCGCAGCCCACAGGACCACAGATGCACTGGCCACCCTCGGAACCCGAGGGGGCCCAGCCTGCTCCTGGCTGGCACGCCCAGGGGGCTCCAGGGGGCTCCAGACTTCCCCTGCACCCCTCCTGCCCACCCTGTGGGCGGGGCTGCAGGTGGCCTCCCATCAGCCCCGATGAGAGCCTAGTGGGGTGGCTGGTGCAGCTTTGCCCCTGCCTTGGCCAGCGGCTGCGTGTCCAGCAAAGGCCCCAGGCAGCCCCCAGTGGCCACCTGTGTCCAGCAGAGGCCCGACAGCCCCGCGGGGGGTGGGTCACCTGTCGCTCCCGTTCCAGGCGCACTCGAACTTGTCGAAGATGCAGTCGTTCTCGTAGAGGGAGCAGAGCTTGCTCCGCAGGTAATCGTGCACCTGGCGGGAGAGGGGACGCCTGAGTGCATGGGGCACCCCTCACCCAGCTCCCCTCTGCCAGGAGGGCCTGTGACCACTGAGGGGCTGTGCCCTCCAGTGTCTGGATGGCACCCAACCTAGCCCTGCCCATGGGCACATGGCTGTGCCCAGAAGGGTCAGTGGCCACAGGGACCCATCCCGAGTCCTGGCCCTGCCCTCCCGGCTATGAGAGCCTCTCTGAGCTGTGGCGCTTCGCCCTGAAGTGAGAGGCGCACGCGGCTCATGGGTTGCTCTGGGGCTGTCGCAGGAGGCTGGCAACCGTGGGCCTGACGCTGACGGGGGCTGCCGTGCCAGCACCAGGCCCACGCTATAGCCCAGCTGCTCCTGATGGGGAACAGGCCCTGGAGAGCCGGGGCTCATGGCCGCCCAGCTAAGAAAGGCTCATTGTGGGGTCCCTGAGAGACAGGAGGGAAGGCAGCCGTGGGGGAGCCTGGTGGTGGAAGGGGTCACGGAGGAGTGGTCATGGGGATATGGTGCTGCTTCACCCCCACGAGTAGTTAAGAGGCTTGCACTGAGCCCTTCAGTGAGCATGAGTGCGTGCCCTGCAGGGGAGCTGTGCCGCCGCCTGGCCACGCGGGATCTGGATGTGTCACTGCCCAGCCGGGAGGCGGCTCCCAGATCCTAACCCTTAGCACCCCAGGTTCCCTCTCACCACGTGGGGCTGGTGTGCAGAGACCAGGTGTGAAGTGACAGGCGTGAAGTGATGTGAACCCAGTACTAGCCCCGTGAGGGTTTCACTGGGGCTCTTGTCGGGGCGGGGGGGTGGGGGTTGTTTTCCCACTCACAATCCAATCCTGCGCATCCTACCAGGGCCAGCACAAAAGTCACCTCCTCCAAGAAGCCTCCCAGATCTCCCTGCTAGACACGTAACCGGGAATAGCGCTAAAGCAGTCCCTCATGTCTTCCAAGTCCCCAGCCGACTTTAACATCCCATGAACTTTGTCTGCAGCCCCAGACCTGGATGTATGAGAAACAGTAAACACTCCTTCCCAGAAAGGTGTCCGGCCTGGGCCTGCACACTTGGCCTGAGAGGCCTGTGCCGAGCATTTAGAAGTGCACCAAGCTCCTGACACACCACTGCGTGTGCCCCTGACACTCCCCCTGGGAGGGCGGTACCTGACCTGTCTTGGTGACCCGGCTGCCGACACTGGCCCCGGGGCAGGGGAAGCCATCGCCTGCACCCTCAGTCACTAGCACCATCAAATGGGGCCCGGCTGAGCCTCATCTTGGCTGCCCTGGGCCCGACTGCAGGCTGAACTACGTGGTAGGTGAGCTACTTGATTCTCCGAGCCTGGTGGGTGTCTTCCCCTGCAAAGCGGGCCTGTGAACGCCCTCCCGACACCCCCCTCGCCCCCCAGCCCTCCACTGCAGCTCTGTGCACAGGGAGGGGGGTCTCCCGGCCTGCAGGGGCTCTGGCTTCAGCAGCCCACCTGGTAGGTTTCTATGGGCCGTGCCTCCATGTTCAGGTCCCAGACCTTGACCGTGAGATAATCCCGGGTGAGCATGTACCGGCCGCTGTGGCTGAACTTGACGTCTGACACGGAGGAGATGATCTCTGAGAAGAAGGAGCGGTTACTGGGGTCCTCGGGTTCCTCAAAGACTGCGGAGACAGAAACAAGCCCTGTCGGCGCAGGGTCCCCACAGCTGGCCCCTCTGCTTCCACCGGGCTCACGACACACCATCACTCGTTCGCTCATCAAATCTGTACTAAGTGCCTGGCAGGGGCCGAGCCGGGTGGAGCCTGCAGGGGCCCAGCTCGGGATGATGTCTGAGTTTTCTCTGAGCCAGGTGCTCTGCCGACTTGCCCATCAGTGCCTCATCAGATCCCCATGAAGGGAAGGTTGGCACGTGCCTATTCCCATTTGCCAGCCCGGGAAACCGAGGCACAGCGGCTAAGAACCACGCCCGAGGCTACAAGCTGGGGTCACTGCCTCCCGCGGGGGACCCGGGAGGGGCACAGTCCGGCATTGGGAGTGCAGGGCATGGCCCGGACGGCAAGCTCCTCCCTGCTCTGACTGGCCTGGGCTCTTTGGTGGCTGGTGCTCAGGGCCCAGGCCTGCCGGGCGCATCCTGCTTGAAGGCCCACAAGGGTGGTGGAATCTCCCTGCCACGGATGGCCACCCCAGCCCCTCTTAGAGCCTTCGCCAGCTGCTGCCCACAGGCAGGCGCTTCCCCCAGTGTGCCCCTGTGGGTCAGGGCCCACCTGGGGCATCACAGGCAGAAGCACCTCCCCGAGCAGGTCCCGCCCGCTGCTCCCAGTCAGCAGGCCTCGGGACCCCTGAGCTCCCTGTGCCAGGGGAGTCACAAAAACAGAAGATGGGGTCTGTCCCCTGCACCCCAACTTTGAGGGGTCTGTGCCCCTCTGCCCCGGTGGGCTCCGCAGCCAGCCTCCCCCCGGACTCAGGGCTGGGGCAGCTCACTTCCCCGGGACCCGTGCAGCTCCTAGCAAGCCTGGCGGGGCTTGCAGAGGCACTGGGGCTGCACAGCAGGTGAGGTTGTGTCTTCCCTCACTGCAGGTCAGAGGTCGCGAAGGTCAGAGGTTAGCAGGGGCCTGATGAATAGGGGGAACACAAGTCCAGCCCCACGTGACCTCAGTGTCCTCGGGCTTTAGTCCTGGGAGCAGGAAAGGGCCAGAAGGCGCGTGGGCCGGGAGGGGCGGCCTGAGAAGGGCCCTCTCCATGTGCGTTTCTTTTAAAACCAAGCGTACGAATTTTTTGATACTGGCTGCACCAGTCCCTGCCGGCCCACCCCTCCCCCACCGCCCCTACAGCCGCACCCCCCCTTAATCAGAGGTAAGGGGGTCCCGCCTCTAATTGAGGGGATCACCAGGGACATTCCACAGTAATTATAGCTGCCGAGACTTAATGAAATGCAGCCCAGCCCCCGCCTCCTGCGGCCCGGGGCCAGCCCTCTGCCTTGCCGGCGTCACCGAGGCGGAGTCCGGAGGCCCAAGCCTCTTTCTCTGCAATAATCAAGACTCTCCGGGTCCTCACTGGTTCCCTGACAAACCCATCGTCCTCTCTGGGGGTCTCAGGTGTCTCTGCTATCACACACGGGGTGGGGCTGGGCGGTGGGGCGTCGGGAGCCCCCCTCTGCCCATGTTTGCCAAAGGGAAGCGCGTCCACAGGTGAAGCCTCCAGACGGCAGCTGCCCTGCTTTCCGCAACCGGAGGCCCCTGGCCGCCTCCCGGGACTGTGAATTAAAACACCTGCGTGAGTTTAAGCACTAAGTTGGCGGGGACTTTAGTAGCAGCCGCAGGAGACAAATGCCCTCATCTGCCGAAGAGTAACGGGCCCAGTCAGAGGGGCCTGTGGGTTTCCGAGCTGTTCGCCTGGCGAGCAGCGGGCACTCACGGAGGTCACCCAGCCGCCGGCACACAGCCGGGCCTCGGGACCTCGACGGTCTGCACCGCCTGTCCTCGGAACTCTCCGCGCCCCCAGCAGTCCTTCCCGGGGGCAGGCTCTGTGCTGTCAAGAGCAGAAATAACTGTCTATTTTGAGGACTCAGGTACTGTGGTTTCCATGGTTACCCTGGCATTATCACGAGCAGACAAAAGACCCGGATTGCTACTGCTTCACAGCAAGGGGCGGGCAGCAGCGCGGGCTCCGGCCAAGCCGCTGAGCAGTCTGGGCCTTGGCTTCCTCATCTGTCCAACGGCAGAAATAACACCCCCTGGTCCCGCATCCCCTTCCTTCAGGGAACAGGAAACCGCGTCTCGCCTCCTGCGGGGCGATGCATGGCCAGCCCCTCCAGGGTCACGGCCAGCCCCTTCCGGGCCTCTGAGCAGTGAGTGGACAAGGGGGTAGAAGCAAGTTCTGATCTCCACGTGTCTTTCAAAAATCAGCTTAAAAAACAACCACTCCTGTTCTGAGGAAAACAACAATGAGCCCATAACTGAGGCCAGCTGTTGGCCTAACCGCTCACGAGAGCTGAGAACAGCGCGCCCGGAAGAAGCCAACAGTCCGACTGCTCTCTTCTTAGAGCCAGATACTCAAGAGGAAGTTTCTGGGTAGGACATTGACTCTGAGAATGAAAAGAAAGTTCTAGAAAAAATTTAAAATACAGCATTTACAATACAAAAATGAACTCCACAGAAAACCGGATGAGCCGAGAATCCAAAAAGATTTACACGTGAGTTTTCCTACAAAAACTCGAGTGATTCCGCTGACTGTTCTAGAAGAAAGCAAAGGGGCCGAGCTCTTCTACAAAAACAGAATAATCTTAACAAAACGGAGCAAAGTGAGTGCAGGCAAAGAAAACTAAAGACCAACCTCCCCTGTGGACCTTTATGCCGAAGCAATTTCTTGGCACCTGTGGGGTAAATGAGGTAAAAATCAGGCTTTTTCCCGCCCTCACGCTGGTGGCCTCCGTGGCTGGCACCTGAAGTCTTGCTCGTGCACCGTGATTGTGGACACGGGGTGGGGGGGGACCCAGAGCACGGGGGGGGGGGAGCACACGTATATAAATGGGCACTCCTGGGCCGAGAGGCAAGGCCTATATGGGCAGTGCCTGAGCCAGAGGAAGCGCCAGAGAGGTGCTGAGGAGCCGGCCCGTCCCCTGGTTCGGCTCTAGAGGCCTGTGGAAATCTAGCAAAGCCTCCAAATTATCCTTTCACCTGCGAGGACCGACCGTGAACCCACCCAGTCTGGGATGGTTGCAAAACTGCACTTTTCTCCCCGCTGTCTCCATAAACGCTTCTGCATTTGCGCAAACACTTCCCGGTGGCAGCGCTGCCCCGGCCTCCCGGGGCGAGCACAGTGGCCAGAAGTAGCGGTATGCCCCCCTTCCAGCCTCTGCCCTGCAAAACAGACCTCCACATGATGGGGCAGGCATTGGCCCGCTCTGGAAAAAAGCTAATGTTTCCCGCACCCTTGGGAGAGGGATGAGAGGCCGACGTAGTGCTGTCGCCGAAAACCAAGTTCCACACCTGGCACTTTGAGTGGGGCTGGTTCTCCTGGCGCTCCTGCACCCCGGGCTGTGACAGCCTCTGCCCAGAACCTCGCCCAGGTGCCCAGTGACTGCGCCCCAGGTGAATGACAACCGTGCAAAAGCCAAGGTGGGCTCTGTGCTCCCTCAGCCACCGAAGAACGTCACTAGAAACGCGTGGGGCCCACGAGGCCAACAGCCCCTCCACGCCCGCCTCCCCGCGACACGCTCTGATGCAGGCTGGGCGCCCACAGTCGACACAGACACGTGCAGAGACGGGGACAGCGGCGCTCTCGAGTCCCACACCCAGGGCTCCCAGGCAGGGACATCCTGCCCGTCGCAGGTGCAACGAGGCCTGGCGGGTCTCCGCAGAGCCTGGACGAGCCGGAGAAGAGCAGCAGCAGATGCAGGGGCGGAGCCGGCCCAGGAGGGAGGTGGAGCTGGAGGCCTCAGCCTGAGCTCCCAGGGGTCCCCTGGGGAAGAGTCAGCCCTTGGCTTCCCTGCAAGACTCTGATAAAGCCCCTCCCGGGCAGACTGGCGGCCACTCATCCATCCATCCATCCATCCCAGGCCCCGCGTCTATACCAGGACAGACTTGGAGGCGCCCCGGCCAGCCCAGAATGCACCCAGGCCAGGCCTCCCACCCGCGGCCCCCTACCGAGTGAAGCCCAGCCCCCACCCCCACCGCGCCCGGCGTGGCCGGACCCCGCATCCCCACCGTGGAGCACTTACGCTTGGAGTGCTTGTCGCACAGGGCGGCCGCCCGCATGTCGCAGAGGCGCAGGGAGCCCTTGCTGCTGCTGTAGACGAAGAGGTTGCAGTGGTGCGGGTGGAACTCCGAGGCGGTGATCACCTCCGTCAGGTCCTCCATGTTGGCCGGCTTGATGTCCACGATGTCTGGGTGGCCCGGTCAAGGAAGGGGCACAGTGGGAGGGCACCTGGCTGCTCTGCCACCCGGAGCCCCAAGACCCATGGTCTCCCGGCTGCCCTCCCACCACGTCTGAGCCCCCCTCCAACACCTGCCCCCACCCACCCGCTGCAGACCTGTTGCTCCCCTGGGGCCTGCGCACTGTCCCCACCGGCTGACTCGCCAGCCCCTCCTGACCTCCGTCCGCTCCCATCAGTGACCCGAGGCGGATGGCGGCTTGCGAGCCTCCCCCACGGGGTGCCAAGCAGATGCGGGGAGTGTTCATGGAGTGCCCAGGCGTGCTGGGCCGTGTGGGCTCTTGGTGGTCGATTTCAGCCCTGCGGTCACTCCAAAGCCCATCAGAGCCACGTGCATGGACATGGCCGCCTCCCGCCCCGCTCTGCCCACCTTCCCTGCTCGCTCTGTCCTCTCTGACAGCAACACCCTCGGTGTCCCCGGCCCTGGGGTCTGCGCCTGCCCTGCCGCCTCCCTTCACCTGCAGGTGGTCCTGGAGTCGGGGGTCAGGGGTTCGGCCTCAGCTCTGCCGCCCCCCTGGCTGTGCGGCCTGGGAATCCCCCGGCTCCCCAGGCCTCGGTTTCCACATCTGTGGAACGAGCCAACAGACCGAAGTCGGGGTTCGTGCCCGCACGGCACAGAGCCAGGGGCGCCGGCCGCCCTCCCGGGCTTCGGCCGCCTGGAAACCCCGCGGAGGCCGCCCCGCCCGCCCCGCGCCCCCCCCCCCCCCGGTTGCTCCCCGTCTCGGCAGGGGAGGCATTTCGGGCCCTAAACAGAGGACGTCGGCGTCAGGGAGGCCGGGCTGGCGCTTGAGCTCGGGGCGCGGGGGGCCCCGGGGTCCCCGAGGCATGGGGGGACGGCAGCGCCGCCGGACAGCTGGTTTCCCGGGAAACCGCGGCTTTGGTGCGAAAAAGCAGAAATGAGTCACGAAAGTCACGGTTTCCGGGAGCGCCCCCCTCGCACCCCGAGTCTGCGGAGGCGCCCGCGTGCCCGGGGCGGCCTCCTGCCCGTGAACTCGAGCCGCACGGGGGTCCGCAGCGGGAGGGCCAGGGGCACAGCACCCCACACACCGCGGCGCCCCGAGGCTGCAGCCCCGCCCGGCACCGCAGGCCCCGGCACCCACGGAGACCGCAGCCCGGGCCCCCACGGGCAGGCCAAGGGCTGGGGGCGGGGCTGGGGCGGGGCTGGGAGGCAGCTGGAGGCGGGGCTGGGGGCGGGGCTAGGAGGCAGGGATTAGAGGGGGGTGGGGCGGGGCTTGGAGGGCTGGGCGGGATTTAGAGGTGCTGGGCGGGGCTTGTAGGGGCTGGGGCGGGGCTGGAGGCAGGGATTAGAGGGGGCTGGGGGCGGGGCTTGGAGGGGCTGGGGCGGGATTTAGATGGGCTGGAGGCGGGGCTTGGAGGGGCTGGGGCGGGATTTAGATGGGCTGGAGGCGGGGCTGGGGCGGGGCTTAGAGGGGGCTGGGGCGGGGCTGGAGGGGCTGGGTTGGGGTGGAGGGGCTGCCTCCCCGCTTGACTGCCCCGCGCAGCAGATTCTCTCCAGGGCGCCGCCTGAGTGTCCCCAAACATGTCCATCGCCCAGTCCCCAGCGACCAAAAGTGACCCATTTGAGGGTCTTTGCAGATGAAACGAAGCCTCTGGAGGAGACTCAGACCCCAGCCCAGGACTACTGTCCTTTCAGGAGACAGGGAGGAAACGCAGAGATGGGGGACAGGAGGGGCGCCCACCAGAAGCCAGAGCAGGGCGCAGTAAGAGCCCCCCGAGCCTCCAGAGGCGCACAGGCCTGCGAACCTCTCCCTGGAAGGGGGAGGGTCTCTGCTTTTGCCCCTTTGTGGGCACTTGTTACGGTGACCACAGGATACTGAGACGCCCAGGCCCCCGGGGCTGGGACAGGAGGCGGGCATGGCGCTGCACACACCTCCCTGCGTCCCCCGAGAGGCTTCCTTCTCTACCCGGGTCTATGCTCGTGGCTCCTCCCACCACTACCACGCTAGGAACTGGGGTACTTCTGGGCTTTCCTTCTCTTTCTGTGGCCAACCAGCCTCCAAGTCCTGGGGCTTTTCACCCCAGGATTCCTCTGCTCTGCCCCTCTGCCCAGGCCATCTCTGGCCCAGAGGGAGCTCCTGCCTCCAGCCCCCCAACCTCCAGCCAGAGTGAACCTCTCAGCCAGGGCTTGGGTCTCACCTGCTACTCTGCTCTGCGGCTGGCTTCCCCACTGTCCACAGTTATGCCTTGGTGGCCGCTCGAGGCCGGTCCCCCGCCCACCCTCACATACTCCTCCCTCCCCACCCTCCAGCCACATCCGACACTTTGAAGTTTCTGGAACATTCTAGGGTATTCTCCCCTGAATGCTGAGGCAATCTGTTCATCCTCTCAGAGATCACCTCCTCGGGCTCATCTGTTGTCCCCCCACCTCAGGGGCCAGCACTAGGGCAGGGACCCCTGCCTGAATCACCTCTGTGCCCCCCACTCCTCGCACACAGCCTGCATGAACAAACACGGACGAGAGGGTCCTGAACCTTCCTGCAAGAACAGTCCTTCCAACCAGAAAGGCTGTCCATTCACGTGCCCCCGCCCCAGCCCAGAAGCAGAAGGTGGCCGATGCTGGCCGGCTCCTCAGCTCCATGGCCACCCCAGCAGCAGGCTGTCCTCAGAACCAGGGGGCCGTGGTTGCAGATCCGCCCTCTCTGGGAGTGACTGCACCTGCACGCAGTACTCAGTGCCCCACGCGTCAGCATCCCAGGGCCAGCTGCGTGCTCGCTGGACTGGCTGGTGTTCTTGGCAAGCTGGTCACTGAGAATGGGCAGGGGTCCAGGGAGAAGAAGGATGCAGATTTGGGCTCCATCGATTTAACAGCGCAAAGCATGGCTTATCCAGATGTCTCGGCAGGAGTCCGCTCTCAGGATGCGGAAAGTCGTTACCATGGCAACCAGGCAGTCACAGGAGGGATGGAGGAGGCAGCTCCGCCTAGGGCCACACCATGAGGGGTCTCTCAAGGCTCCCCAGGGGCGCCAGGTGTGGAGGTGCCCACAGGCCCCCTGTATAGTCTTGGGGGGTGGCCAGCAAAGGTGCTATTTTCAGCAAATTTTCTCCAAGAGGTGACCTGGGTATGATCCTGAGCCGTAAGCAAGGCCAAACCACGTCAGAACTTACAGGAGGGTTCCTGGCAACGTGTGCCTCCGTAGAGATTTATGGGAGCCGCCAGAGCAAATGCCACAGGTGGGTGGCATAAGCCATAGGAGGTGACCTTCTGGGGGCTGGATATCCAAGATGGGGCTGTAGCAGGGCTGGTTCCCCAGGGCCTCCTCCTGGGCACTGGACCCCATCCTCTCCCGTGAGCCTCTGTGGGCATCTGTGTCCTGATCTCCTCTCCGTAGTATGGATCGGGGTCCACCCTAGTGGCCCCACTTCGCCTTCATCACCTCTTTAAAAGCCCAATCTCCAAATACAGTCACATTCCGAGGGGGTGATGGACAGCCCCGGGGGAGGGGAGCTCGGGTCAGCCCTAGAGCGTCCTTCCCGTCTCCACTCAAGATCTTATCAACCAGCCTGGCCCGATCCCACAAGTGGAGGAGAATCCAGACGCAGGGCTGTGTGTGTGTGGGGGGGCCAATCTGCGTGCCCACTCAGTGCCCCGGGAGCCCAGGCTGCTTCCCTGTGAGCCAGCCCACCAGCCAGCCTGGGCGATCCCTAAATTCTCAGGCAGGGAGGAATGCACTGAGTCCCACCTCCCAAAGACCCAGGCTTGACAGTGCACCCACGAGACAGCTGTGTGACCTCTGGGGAACTTCTCAACCCCTCTGTGCCGCGCTCCTCGTCTGCAGAGTGGGCTGACGCGGCCTGCTCCGCGGGGCTGCCGTGAGGATTTAGAGATGACGCGTGACCGAGCACAGGCACGGGCCGGCGCTCTTAGCAACGGTCACAGCCAGTTAAGTGAGAATCAGTCTTTTCTTGCTTGGAAAAAACATGAAGTCAAGCAGATTGCAAAGGTGCAATGTTCGTCATCCTGGAAGGTCCCCGGGGCTGTGCAGGCTGTATGCCTGCAGGTCTAAGAGCTGGCAGGGAGGCGAGGTGGGGCGGAGCCAGACGCACAGCACTGGTTCGTTCTTGCAGCTCTGAGAAGGGGGAAAACAGACCCTGTCCTGACTACTCCAGGCTCCTAGTGCAGGAGGGAGCCCAGACGCCAGTCTCTGGACTGATGCCCCAGGGGAGGCACACAGAGGCGCATGCGGGGGTGTGTAAGGAGCCCCTGAGCGGCCTGCAGGTGGGGAAGGGCCCTCCGGGCAGAGGCGTAAAACTGAAGCCTCGGATGAGCAGGAGAGCCAGGGTAGGTGTGGGGGGGCGTATGGCTGAGGACCTGCAGGGGCAGGTGCTGGCATCCATGAGGAATAGGAGGTAGGAGACAGGGCTCCGGCAGGGATCAGGGCGTCTTCATCAGAAGTATGTTCTGGAAATGCCATGGGGCCCGGCAGGAGGGATCTGAGCCCCGGAGCTGCACGCCCATTGTTGGAGGGGCTGCGGGCAGCATCATATATTGTTGCACATGTTGCAGAAATCCGTTCGGTGTGAAAAACACTCGCTTCCCTCACTATCTAAAGCAGGGGCCAGAAAAGCACGTCCTTGGAGCTGGTTGGGGTCTGGATGCCGGCTGGGAGAGCAGGTGCAGTCTGAGTCCATGCCAGTGGGGGCAGCGACAGCACCGCCCAGTGAGCTGTTGGGCACCCGCTGCAGGGACATCCTGCTGGAGCTGCAGCCCGAGCACCAGTCACAGGGGCCAGCGGGGGTGGGGGGCACGGAATGGGTGTCTGCCTGGCTCAGGGCCTGGCCTGTGGAGGGCGCAGTCCTGTGCTCTCTGCATCCCCGCCCCGAGAACAAGCCAGGCCCACGGGCAGCCCCATGCAGGGGCAGCCTTGGCGCCTCCTGCCTGCAGGCCGCCCCAGCATCCAGCCCAGCGTGGGACCTGCCCTGCACACGGGAATTAGAAATTTGTTCCAGACCAAGGCTTGGTGGGCTGCCAGCTTCCACCATGAGAAATGGCTCAAGGGGGAGAAAAATCAATGGAACCATCTTTAAAATTCTCCAGGTGCTAAAAATAAAGCAGCCGTACATCAGCTGAGGTGTCCTGTGCCATTTGTTACCCTTAAGACGCATCCAACTTGAGAAAAATCACGCAGCGCTGCCTGACAATCTCAAAATGTTGGTACTGAGGCACGTGAGAGGTGGTTCAAACAGATGTTGACACGGCACCAGGGGAACGGAGCTTTAGCGATCAGGAGAGAGGCGGGGGTTTGATGGCGAACACTGGAGGGGCTGTTGTTTCAGAGGAAGAGAACCCCGGCCAATTGTAGGCCCTCTGTGGAAATCATCTCTTTACTCCTGACAAACAAGCATCCTACGACGAGGACTCCGGCCCGCTTTACAAAACTCATGGAAATTGGCCCCGGGGGTTAAGCCACAAAGCCGAGCTCAGTTCCCTAAGCCGGGCTCCTGGTCAGCGTCTGTGCCTGGGGTCCCGGCTTTCCTGGGATGGCCACATCTGAGACCCCACGAACTAAGCTGACCAGCGCCCCAAAGCCCCCACCCGCCCCAGTGCAGGCATTGTAAGCACGCCAGTGGGGGCCCTGCATCGCGTGCTGGGGGTGCAAAGGGCTCCGGCTGCTGCTGATCACAGGGCTTCACCAGAATATGGGGGAAGTGGTCACATGAACGGACAAGGAAAGCCAGCCCGGGAGGGGGCAGAGTGGGCAGAGCAGAGGTGACCGCGCGGAAGGGACTGTGGGCCAGTGGGGTCATCCAGGCTGTCGGGGGAAGGAACAGAGAAGGTGGGCACTGCCCCGAAACATGAAGCCCGGGGACTGAGGCCAGGCCAGCCCAACGTGCAGTCCCAGGGGAGGTGGGCGAGGCCGGTCACCAGGAATCCACTGGGGGACTCGGACTTCCCCACAAGCTGCGGGGCAGCCAGTGGCGGCTCTCAGCAGGGGGCCCACGTGGTCACACCGGGGTTCCCATGGGCTGGGCCGGCGCCATCCACACGGTGCGGACAGGACAGGCGCGGCCCGAGCCTTTGGTGGGGAAGGCCAGGCGGGCATGACTGGACACTGGAAAGGGCCTGGTGCCTCTTTCTACTTGTGGGTGTGGAAGAGGACGGAGGCTGGGGGTTGGGCCATAGGGGCACCCCACGGCGGCGCAGCTCGGGTCCCAGGAGGCTCCCGCGCTCCACTCAGAGCTGCTGAGCCTGCCATGCGCAGGGAGGGGCTCTTGTGGCAAAATGGCCGGACAGCGCCCAGATTCCTCCCTTATTAAAAATGTTTTCCTTCTAAAATCTTTGCTAGAAACCAATTTTGCTTAAGTGGAAAGTGTCAGCGCTTGGCCACAGGAGACGGTGATGGAGCCGCAGAAAACGTCGGGGGCCTTGAGAGCATCAGGACACGGCGCGGCACGGGGAGCAGGGGCCCGATGGGTGGGAGCCCCCGTCCAGACCCAGGCCCCACCCGCTGCGCGCGCAGGCTGCCGGCCCCGGGCCTCCTCAGGTGGCTCAGAACTGTCCCCATCTGACAGCTGGGACCCCCCAAGCGGTTCTTGCTCAAAGGGGCTCACCACTGCGTGATTCCCCAGCTCAGCGTGGAGTTGCGGCCGCCTCACTGGTGCCCTCCCGTGCTGGAGATGAAACGCCCTTTCCAATGACTCAGCGGATACCAGGCCCACCCTCGCACCTGCACCCACAGCGACACCGTCTCTCTGCCCGAAGGCTGGCCACGTGCAAGGTGGCGCCCTGAGAGTGGATCTAATCGGGGGGACCCCCAAAGCCCCACAGCCCCTGGACACGCCCCAGCTCCTTCCATCTGCCTAATTGGTCCTCAGGCTCCGCCAGCGAGAGCCACCTTGAGTCCCGAGCTTTCTGCAAGAGGCCCATGCCCTATCTCGGCCAAGTGACAACGCGTTTCCACAAGATCAGACGCCACACGCAGGCTCAACACAGCCACACGGCAGGATCGCAGCCAGAGCTGCAGGCTTCCAGGCGAGCCCCGCTCCCCGGCGGCCCCTGGCCGCTGGCCCGCGCCCGGCCTGCTTCTAGGGCGGGGTACCCTTCACACTGCTGCACCATCAGCACGTCTGCAGGCCCCTGGGCACGCTCTCCACCTGCACTGTTTCCCAGTGACCACCCACAGTCCAGGCTCCAAGTGACACGTGGCCAGTGGCCGCCACACTGTCCACACTCCCACTATCACAGGAGGCCCCTGACCGGGCTGGCGGGATGCACGGCCCCTTGGGCTTGGGGTATGGGACACGCTTTATCTCCACACATGGTGGCGAAATTACACTCCCTTTCAAATGCATTTATTAAAATAAAGCCTCTTGATTTAAAGAAAACTAGGAGAGCCTGGGAAAGGACACCTGGGTGCAGGTGCAGCTTGGGCAGGGGGTGAATAACGCTCCCTTGGGGACCCAGGCCCCAGGAGAGTTCACACCACACCTGCAGGCTGATGCTGCCACCCCTACAGCCCTGCTCGCTCACACGCCCTCCTGCTCCCCCAAGTTCTCGGCAGCTGTCCTGACTGAGCCTCCCCCTTGGCCCTCCCTGGGGGCCCGAGCTGCCCCGGGCCACAGCAGGGGTGCCCCCCGCACAGTGGCTGCTGGCCTCCCTTACTCTCAGTCCCTCAGGCCATCAGCATGCCTCTTTCTCTCCCTGGAAACCCCCAGACTGTGCTCTCCTGCTCCCCGACTCCCTCCCAGTCCTGGTTTCTGCTGAGGGACAAGCCCCCCCTCACTCCTCTTCCCACAACACACCTGGGCACATAACTGCTCTGCAGAAGAGTGGGCTTAGCAAGCTGCCCGCGCTGTCCCTGGCCACCCTGTTCAGCCAGGCCTGGGCCCTCCCTGGGGGAGGCCCCTGTTTCAACAGTTCTCTCCTCGCCCGTCAGTGTGGCCTGGCTCCATCCTGCTACCCTGAGCTCACAGACACAGGGGACACCCCACCAATGACTCTGGCCAGCTGGGCTCTGACACCGGTGGTCACTCTGGGCACTGGGGGGACCCCAGGGTAGATTCATCCCCTTCGGGTCCCAGGAAGAGGGCCCAGAGGGACCTGGGGCTTTCCACCAGGTGGGCCCCGTGACCCCTCCCGGTGAGGCCCCAGGACGACGGCCATGATGACCACCTGGAGGAGGCGCGGGGTTTTCACAACAAAACTCAGCCCGACCCTGGCGCGGGCCTCACTCACACTCCACGGGCAGGTTCTTACTGCAGAGGGTGCGGAGCAGAGCCCAGGCCCACTGGCCGAGCCCCAGGCAGCCGTGGCGCCGCCAGGCAGGATACTGAAGCTCCTGTCGGTGATGGCCAGGTGCCACAGGTTGATGCGGAGGTCGTCGGCCGACATGTAGGTCTCGCAGTCGCTGTTGACCGAGATGGAGTTGATGTGGTAGGTGTGGCCGTTGGCGAAGACCCTGCGTGGGCTCACCTCCACCATCAGGTCCATGGGCTTCAGCACGGGCACCTGCAGGGAGGCGAGCGTCAGGGCAGGCCCCTGGCCCACAGCTGCGGCAGGGAGGGCGCCGGTCGGTGTCCAAAGCCAGGGCCCGGACGCGCCAGGATCGCGCCCATCACAGCCAGCATCCACCGTGGCCAGCACTCACCGTGGCCAGTGCCCACCAGAGCCAGCGCCCACCACCACTGCAGGAAAGCCCACCTCCTCGGCTTGGCCTCCTGGGATCGGTCCTGAGCCCAGCAGGAGACTGAACAAGGACACCTGGGGCTGTGACGTGATCTCGTTAAGCCTCAGTCTCGTCATCAAAATGGAAGGAGCCCTGGATGTGCTGAGTCACCCGGCTCTGGAGAGGCCTGCAGCCTCGACATCTCACTGGGCTTGGCCCCCCACCCCCACCTTCTGGCAAAAATGATTCCGCCAGGCCTGGACACAGCTACTCACCCATCCCTCCTGCCCACTGCCAAACCAAACCACATTTCAACGCCATTAAATAAAGGAGCAGAGGAGAGCAAAGAATCCTGCCAGGAGCCTTGGGCATTTCATGATAAAACATGCCCCCCCACCCTTCCAGAAGCCAGTCTGGTCAAGGGGAGGGGAAAAGGGACCCACAAACCCTAGGACAGGAGCGTGTAGGATACAAAAGGCCAGAGAACCCCCAGAGGAGGAGAAGGATTTCATCTGGCTTGTGCAGAAGAGTCTTCCCAGTGGTGAAGGCTAATGGGGTTTTAAAGGGTCTACAGGAGTTCTCCAAATAGACAAGGTGGAGAAAGCTGCCCCTGTGGGTTTGTCTGCCACAGCACTGACCACGAGTAGGGGTGACGCCATATCTGTTTCTCTTGGGGGCGGGGTACACTTTGGGGGTGGTACTACCTTGCTCACCCCTGGAACCTGGGGACCTACACAGGGTGGGCACTCAGCTGCCTGCCACGTGAATGGCACAGCGGGAGGGGAAGCTGTCAGGGTTGAGGAAGAGAGGGTGAGACGAGGAGGAAGTAAGGTACGAGGGAGACAAGGAGCGCCGGTGTCCTGTCCCCACATCTCCTCTAGTCTGTATACCGTTCGGTGCTGGAACTTGTGTGCCACACAGAGAAATCTCTCAGATGCTGGAGGGAAATAAACAGGCTTCCCGGGGCCAGTGGCTCTGCCCCCAGCACCGGGCACATCATGAGGCCATTGCCGCGTCCCTCCGGCCAGAGGCAGCCTCCTAAGCGATCACGGGGCTGGGGCCGGTACTGCCGCTCTCAGAAGTTAACCGGCGTCCGCTCTGAGCTCATCCGTGCCACCTGCCAGCCACTGGGAGGTCAGCACGTCCGAACATTAATTTTTCTGTCTTGGGAATGACACTGATCACTGCTGCTTATTTATGTCAGCGCACTGGCAGTTGCCCCCACGCCTGCTAAGTCGTTTTAGAAAAAGCCAGCGATGGGCTCCATTGCGCTGGGGGGAAACTGAGGCATGGCGGAGGGCCGCGCTGCAGAGTGGGAGGCGGGTCTGGGGACAGTCTTGGGCCTGAGGGAGGCGCCAACTCCACCCCAGGCCAGGTGCACCAACCTGCTCCCGTCAGGTCAAACAGGGAGGCCGGGTGCCACGTGACGTGGCGTGGCCTTTTAAACCAGCGAGAACATGGAAAGCTGAGACCGCGGCCACCTCCCGCTCCGCCGTGGTGACCCGCACCAGCCCGCCCCAGGAGCCTGGACGCCAAACAACTCAGACCTGATCCCAGCTCAAGCTCGGGGTTTGCTCTACCTCCCAGGGCCTAGAGCAGGCAGCGCACACAGTAGGTGCTCAAGAAGCGTGTGCTGGCTGGACAGCCTGAGCCTGCACCGCGGTCAGCAGCTGGGCAGGCACCGGCGAGGCCCAGCACCGTCCAGGAGCCAGGACGGACGAGGGGCCCCGGGCCTATCTCCCCGCTGAAGGGAGGGGCCCGACCTCTGCGAGCCCTCCCAGCCCCACTAGCCGCCCCGGCCCCGGGAGTCAGGGCCCATCCCCACGTCACACAGTGAAGCAGCCTCAATGGCCAAACGGCTCCAGACCTGAAGACACACAAGAAGAATGTTCCTCCCGGTGACGGGGTTGACAGACAGGGCCTGGACTTTTTCTGCCCCAGCCGGCGCATGACCACCCCACAGTCATCGTGGCCAGGGCGCGGCTGACCCCGGCTCAGCTCCCACAGGTTCCCCAAGCCCGAGAGCCCCTGTCATTCAGTAACGAGCCCACAGGTGCCCCCGCGCCCGCCCTTACCTGCAGCGATGTCACCGTGGACAAGTCCTTGAGTTTCCCTTCCTCATCCTTGAGGTTATAGCCCTCGGGCCTCTTGTCTCGTTCGGTGATCTTCCATAATTTGATAGTTTTATCTTTGAAAATAGCAAAGCCAACAGGACAGGCCTGAGCACCGGCAGCAGGAGCGGGGGCTGCGCTGGTGCCTGGTCTGCCCCTGAGCTCCGCGGCGGCCTGACCAGGGGCCCCGCCCACGGGCGCCGGCCCTCCTCTGCCATCCCCACAGCTGATCAGAGGCTGGGGCTCCTCAAGGAGTCCGCAGCCCTAGGCTGACCTCCAGGGGGGCCGAGCAGCTTCCTGCTTCAGGCCCCGGTGGCAGAAGAGACCCGCTACCTGCGCAGCACCCGGCTCTCCCGCAGCCTCGCTCCCCGGGCCCAGTCCAGAACATCCAGAGTGTCCTCGCGAGCAGCCAGGCTGGCGCGTTTCCTGTGTCGCCTTGGCTAAGCCACGGCCCAGCTGCGAGGGCAGCGTGTGTGGGCGCTGCCTGAGTGTTTCTTAAGTGAGATTAACATTCAGACCCAGAGTCAAGCAGACGGTGCTCCACGCTGCGGGTGGGGTCGTGCAATCAGCTGAAGGGGGGGGCGGGGGACCCCAGGAAGAGGGAGCTCTCCTTGGACTTGAGCTGCACCCTCTGTGCCTCCCTGGCCTCCAGTCTGCCCTGCGGCGTGTGGACTTGCCCAGCCTCTCCAGGGCGCGAGTCAAGGCCCTGAAATAACCCCGTCTCTCTGGGACCACAGCTACATGGATGTGGGTCTACACACACGTGCACACACACATACGCACGCACGCGTGCCCGCGGGGCCGCTCACCGTTGGTGGACAGGAGGGAGTGGGCCGCGTTCTGCTGCGGGAGCCATTTGATCTTGTTGATTTTCTCCTCTATCTCCAGGCTCTTGAGATAGTCGAACTCGGGCTCGTGGCTCTGGAAGGTGCTGTAGACGTCATACTCGCCCTGGCTGTGCGGCGCGTTCTTACTCTGCAAGGGAATCCGAGAAGGGGCTGAGCTCCGGGAGGGCGGGCGGGCCGGGGCTGTCAACCCGCCGAGGGGCCGACCGGCCGTGGTGACCGGCGCCCAGCGGGGCAGCGGGCCCCTCGCCGGGGTCAGAGGAAACTGCACTCTCAGTGGCCAGGGACGTGCTGCGTGCTGGTGGCCAAGCCCAGCTCCCTGGACAGAGGAACAACCGCAGCCAGGCTGGCCCGGGTACGTCAGGCTCCGGCCCTCTCTCTGGTGCGCACCCACCTCCCACCACCCCACAGAGGTCACCTGACTCCCGCTCCCCGAATCCCAGAGCCGCCCTCAAGCCCCGTGCCCGCTCGGCCCGGCTGGAGAACCCGGCACGTTTTACGCAGATTTCACGCTGGGCTGGAACAGGCGGAATGCCAGGCCTGCTCGGAAAACCTGAAAATTCTACATTTTTCCGCAATTCATTTCCTCTCCTGTGACAAAGGTCAGCACGGCCAGAATTAAGAGACGAATTAAAGTAGACCGAGGAAGCTGCCACGGCCCATTTCATTTCTTTCTGCAACGTGGCGAAAAGAGGGCTTGGCTTCGCCGTCCCAGGGGAGTCGCTCAGCCCCTCCGGGGAATCAACCGGCTCCAGGCAGCGCCGTGTGTGGCAGCAGTTTCCACCGTCCACGCTGGCCTGTGTGTCCTTGCCGAGCTGATGCCAACCTCTGAGCCGGTCGCCTTCTCTGTCAGCCGCGTGGCACCGGCACCGGCTTGCCCCAACAGGGCGGAAGGGAGGGAGGATCCTGGGGCCATCCAGGGGGAGTGACACCTTGAGGGGGTCCTCCAGGAAGATGCTGGGCAGAGGAGGACCCCAGAGGATCCCGCAGCTCCTCCCGCCTCCCTCCTGCCATCATCCTCTCTCCTCCGCTCCTCGCTTCCACCCATCCTGTCCTCAGCCTCTAACTCCAGCACGGCTGCCCCCAAGGCGGGTGGTCCACACGGGTGGGCTTCAAGCCCTCCTCTTTGCTCACTAGCTGGGGTCTCCTCCCAGTGCCCTCACCTGTAAAGTGGGGTGTGGGTCCCCATCCTTCAAGGGGGCAACACACAGTGAATGAGAAAAGTATACAGACAAGGTAGCGAGGTGCCTGCACACAGTAGGTGCTCAACAAACAGGGGCCTCTTCATCAAAAAAGGTGCCCCGGAGCAGGTTAGGTTGCTCCAGGTGCCCTAGCCCACCTGGGAGTCTGCTGAACAAGCCCCGTTGGGCCCGAACCCAGGGCAGAGTAAGCCAACCCCGCCAAGGGCCACCGCAGCAGCTGCAGAACACTCGGTCCTCCCACCCGGCTCTGGACGCGTCCTCCCTGCCCCGGCTCCCCGGGCAGCGCCTGCCCGCCCAGCGGAGGACGGCTTAACCGGAGGCTGGGCTCACGCAGCCGTGGTCAGTGAGAGGCTCGGCCCGGGCAGCAGCGGGCTCTGCCTGTCCCGTCGGTCTCTCTGGGGTCCCGGACACAGCCAGCCGTCAGCAGAATCGTTGAGCAGAGGGAACTCGGAAAGCGGTTTTGGAGCCGGCCCGGGGGACCCCTCCCTGGACCCGCCGGGATCCGTCCCCGCGTGCCGGAGCACCCTTCCACCCCGCGCGGGGGGCCAGCGGGGAGGCTGGCAGTTCCTTAGAGAGGAGGAGACGCAGCCCCAGGAGGGTGCTGCTCAACAGTGGGGTTGGGCCCCCCACCACCCCGGCAGGCCCCGCCGCACCTCTGGTTCCCGCTGGAAGATGACCACGCGGCCACCCTTGTCGCCCGTGGCCAGCAGCTCTCCGGTGTGGTTGAACTCGACGGTGGAGATGATATCGGCTGGAAGGAAGGAGACAGGAAGGCGCGCGTCAGGGCGCGGGCACGGAGTTGAGCGCACAGCCCGCCCTCGCTCCCGGGGCCCCACGCCCCCACTGGGCTGGTCACCACGGGGCAGCAGGAGCCCGAGGGGCGGGGCTGGTCGGGGTCCCCTCCGGCCCCTGCCTGCTGGCTTTGGACAGAGGCCTGCTCGTGGGCCAGGCACACCGTCTCTCCCCGCCGCCCCTCCCTGCTCCCGCTGCTCCTTCCGGGGCAGTTTGGGGCTTCCTCACGCGGACCTCAGTCTGACACTGACTCAGTTCTGGGGCCACGGAGACCAACTGCACCCCTCCCTGCCCAAGCCCCCAATTCTGCGTGCAGGGACGGCCCCAATTCCGCACACATCTGGCCCGGGCTTGCAGGCCGCCAGCCCTGCCCCAGGATGCAGCACGTGATTCTCTCCAGACCCGGAGCTGACCCTCCTCCCGGTGGCCCCAGGCGGCGGCTTTGCCTGCTCCTGCCCCAGATTCTGCTCTCCTTACAGCCAACAGGGCCATGATCACCTCCTAAGTCATGGGGTGTCTTTACTCAAAACCCACCAAGGACCCCAACACCAAACCCTGATCCCTCCCCAGCCCCAGGCTGCAGACGCCCCATCTCGGTGGCAGCGGCCCCACCCGTCCCCGGCTGGGGAGCCAAGCCCTGGAGTTTCCCTGACCTGCCCAGTCCTCGACCACACCCAGTGCTGCCCCAGGAATGCACAGCCACCCCCACATGGGGACAGCTGTTGCAGGCGCCTGATGGGTTTGGCTTTCTCCCTGCCCAGGGGCAAGCTGACCTCACATGCACCCGGAGAGGAACCACCCCCAAGCCCGGGTGGTCTGAAGCTTGAGGGAGGTGGGATCTGCGGCCCCAGGGAGGCCGCCCGGAGCCCAGATCCTCCCCCTCTCCCGCACCTGCTCACAGACTGGGCTCTGCCCCGCACCTGACCGGGGAGCCACCTCCCTCCCCCCAGGACCTTGGCTCTGTGATCTGCACTGGCCTGGGGTACACAACAGACACACTGCCAGCCTGCGCCTCCAGAGTGCCCGGCAGGACCTGACCAGGCTAGCCAGGGAGCGGGCGGCAAGCACAGCAGAGCCACCCCACCACGGCGGCCCCGGCAGGGCCCAGGTCACCCACCCGCACGCCCAAGCCCGCCTAGCGCGCAGGAACCGGCGGGGCCAGGTAAGGGTGATTATTGCTGAGTGCCAGGGCGCGTCACGCTCCACAGCCCCATGGACACAAGTGACTCTCGCCCCAGCCGCGCCACCCACCGCGCTCCAGACCCAGCTCCTCGCTCTCTCTGAGAAGTGCCAGTCACCTTTGGTTTCAGGACCCGTTCCCCACATGGGGGCATCCACTGCCCATCAGTAAGCGCCCTGTGAGCCCCATCAAAGGCGCTCTGGCCCCGCACTGCCGCCGAGCCACAGGCCAACACGAGCCACAGGCCAACACGGGCTCCGTGTGAAGGAGAGAGGCGGCTCAGAGCCAGGCAGGAGCACGGCTCGTCAACTCCAGGACCAGAGGGAAGAAGCCGTGGGAACACGTGAATGCGGCGGAGCGTGGGGTGCAGGGTGGGCACCCTGCCTGCCACCGAGGCCCGTGGGCACCTGCCCAGGCCCAGGAGAGCCATGTGCCGGAGCCGCGCCAGCCGTGCGGCCCCCCGTGGCCCTGTCCTGTTACTTCCTATGAGCACCCCTCCGGGGAAAAGGCCAGGGTATAAAACCGCAAGTAAAATGTTTTTTAATTATATAGACCAGTGATCACAGGCGGGCTAAACAGCAAACAAGCTGGGCAGAGAAGCCCGGAGGATCCTCACCCTCTTTAGAGAGGCAGCTTTCGGGGGCTAGGAAGGAAGAGCTATTTCCTCCCTGCGACTTTTCTAGATTCTCTGCCATGCATGTATTTTTAATAGCGCTCGTGCGGTGTAATTGATATACACAATGCACATGTTTAATGTATACAACTTAATGAGTTTGGATATATGCATAATGTATATTATTTTTACGATGGAAAAATAACAATGCCATTAAATTTAAATGCCAACGCAACCATTGTACCCAGAGCAATTGCCATCCATAAATGTTGGGCGGTTACCACAGTAACAGACACCAGCGTCTACGGGCAATTTACAATTTATATGTCAGTCTCCTATCCCCGGCCTCCTCTGAGCCTCATGCTGCCCTGGGGGCAGCCGCGACCACATTTCATGGCAGCTCCACAGTAACCAGCTCCAGAGCCACCGGCTGTGTGGCCATGGCTGGTCACGCCACCTCTCTGGGCCTCTGGCCGTGGCGAGGTGGACAGTTGGAGGGGGACGTGATGTGGGAGCGGTGAGTGACCACACTCACCAGGCAGTTGCTTCGAAAGCTTTCCTCTCCAGCCCCCCGTTTCTGGCCTTGGCAGAGTTCACTGCAGCCAGCTCAGAAGGATGCCAGACGAATCCTGACTCCCTCTCTCAAGGAGAAGCCGGAACGGTCCCGAGTGGCCAGCCCCACGGCTCCAGAGACGGCGGCCAGGGCAGCGGTGAGGGCTGTAGTGCGCCCCAGGAGGTAGTGAGCTCTCGTCTCAGACACCCGTGACGGTGACCAGATTTAGAGGCAGGGTCTTTGGAGTGACTGCAGGAGGGCGCAGGCCCAGTGGGTCATAGTGGGCCCTAAGTCCACGGACCCCCGAGAAGGCTGTGGAGAAACACACATGGGGTAAAGCCCGGGACCAGGGAGGCTGAGCCGAGCCCCGCGCCCGCCAGCCAGGGTGTCGAGGATGGAGACAGGCAGGAGGCGGGAGAGGCCTGGAGCTCGTGTTCCGGAGGGAGCCGGACTGCCGACACCCCGGAGTGAGGCTTCAGCCTCCAGAGCCTCCAAAGGAGATGCTGCTCGAAGCCACGGGTCAGAGGTAGCGCGTCTCGGCTGTGCGGGCACACGGAAGAGCGCTGCCGCGAGAATGGGGCAGGCCCAGCACTGCCGCGCCAGGATGCCCGCTGGGCTGTCACGAGGAGGGAAGCGGAACTGTCTCAGCCCCGGAAGTGCTGCGTGACCTCACCCAATCGCACGCCCTCCGCGAGCCCTAAGTCCCGCTGAAATCAACAGGAATTGGCTCCGCTGCCAGGTTACAGTTCTCCGAGCGTTTACTTCACATTCAAATGACTCTGGGCTGCAAGGTTCCCTGGCAACTCTGGCAGAGGCTGCAGACTCAAGGGGGGGTTCATGCTCGTGGGGGATCCCTGCCCTGCCTGTCCATCACTGCCCGTCACCGTAAGTGCTGCCAACACCATCAATGACCCATCAGCCTCGGAGGAGCTCACGGGCCGCTGACAGGACTGTCCATTTAATCAGCCGCCAGGGGGAGGGGGCAAGGGGACAGTGTGGGGTGGGTGGGGGTGGACACTGGGCATCCCCTCCTGGACATGACCTGGTGAGTAAATGACCAGCACCTGCCCCGGCCGGGCCCGCAGCAGGCCGAGGGAGGCCCAGCGCCCTGGAGGTGTGAGCACACAGCTGCGGGAGGTGAAGGGCGGGCGGGGTTCCAGAGGGCCCTCCAGAAACGAATCACGGGAGTAGGGCCTCGAGGAGCAGGAGGCCGACGCATGGCCCCCAAGGAGGGGGCTGGCCGCTCCTCCCATTCAGGGGCCTGTGGGCCCACTGGCTGCTGCCCCAGCCCGAGACCTGCTTTGGCCAACGGAATGTGGGGGAGGCGAGGGAGGGTCCCGAGCCCGGACCCCAGGAGGCCTGCGTGCCTGGCCCCCATGGACGCCCCCCAGGGGCAAGCCGGGCAGCTGAGGAGATGCCTGTGGTCAGCAGCACTGGTCAGGCCAGGTGAGATTGAGCCCACAGTGGGGGCAGGGCCCCAAACCTGACTTGGGCACAGGCCTGCAGTAGCCCTCCCTCAACCAGACCCCTGTAGGCCCTCCCAGGGGGTCAGGCGGCCGAGGACAGCAGGTGTGGGCACCGAATAAGGGGACTGGAGAAAAGAAAGCGGGCAACTCGTGGGGTATGTTTATGGGTGCAAACCAGTCACAGAACTTCTGGATGTGGATGGAAAGGAGGAGGGAGGGAGGGCCTAAGAATGATATTCTGGGGGCGTCTGGCTTTGAGCCCCACCCTGTCCTTGCTGCCACTTCACTCCTTGAGCCTCCGTTTCCCCATTTGACTAGTGGGGAGGCTAAGGGTCGTGCATATGGGGGCTCTGCGCACTGTAAGGGGGGTTGCCCCAGCCAAGGAGGTTGGGGTGAGGCCGGAGCCTGAGTCTGAATCACATTGACAGCGCGTCTGGGCCTGGCCAGCTGGCCCGGGCTGCCTCCCGAGGGCCCGTCCTCTCGGCTCAGGCTGTGGCCAGCTCCAGGCCCCAGCCAGGGGGCAGCAAGCAGGGCCAAGTGGCCAGATGACAAGGACAGCTTTCGGGTCTCATTACATCAGCACCTCCATCAGACCCCACCCCCTCTCCTGCTCCAGGCTGCTCCAGGCTGCTCCAGGCTGCTCCAGGGCCCAGGCGCTGGCTGGGCACTGAGGTCATGGCTGGCAGAGCTGGAGACTGCAGCTGCCTCCCTCTGGCCTCCTGTCCTCTCCGTTCCCAGAGTAACAGGAGCACAGGACCCACAAGGTGTGCTCACGAGTCCCTAGTGCTGGGTCCACAATAGTGCAGTGTCACCGGCCGGTGAGTGGCCAGACCGTGATGGCGCCACGCCGCAGAGCACCGCTCAGCAATAGAGAGGACCAGCTAGTGACCCACGAAACAATAGGCTAATCTCAAAACAGCTATGCCATGTGGAAAAAGAACATGCCCTGTATTGACTCATTTGCATGAAATTCTAGAAAGTACAAACTAACATCCAGTGCCAGAAAGCAAACCAGTGGCTGTCGCAGCAGGGGGCAGGCGGGGAGGGACAGCGCCTGGAACGGGGGCACTTGAACACGTGGACGTGCTCAGAACCTTCGTTACGGTGTCAAACTACGCGGCTCTATGTTCTAACCAGGTGCAATTTATAGAACGTCGTTCTAACCAGGTGCAATTTATTGAACTTAATAACATCTTAAAACACCTGCAGTAAAGGGGAAAAAGCAGCCCCCTCCCTACTGCGCAGCCCCCACACAGCTGCCGACGGGAGACCCAGAGGCTCCGCGGGCACCAACCCCCGAGAGGGAATCATGAGGGAGGCAGCGCTTTGCACGTGCTCACCCGTCAACCCAGATCATTCACATTTATCAAGCTGCTGATTCACTGAGGTTAGTCCAAGGAGGCCGACCCAGCCCGGCCTGGCGTGAGAACTGCCGGGTACACGGTAGACGCTCCGAAACTGCACGGTGGATTAATAACAGCCTCGCTGTCCCCGGGATGCAGCCCTCGTGGCGACGGGCAGTGGGAGTTGGCGCAGGCAGCTGACCCGGGCGAGGAAGGGAGGCTGCCCCTTACTGACAGGGTCTTTCCAGAATGGTCGCAGCTGGGAGCTCGGAGCAGCAAGGAAAGCAGGCTCGAGGCCATCCTGGGGATCAGGAAGGTCCCGGTGGGCAGCAGGCCTGGGGAGCGTGAACACCAGTGGGCGGCTCCTCCGTGGCCAAAAAGACTTCCCCCAGAAACTTCCCCCAGAAACGTCCGACTGAGCTAGATGGTAGGAGCTGCCAACGGATAGGGCTTTGGGGGCAGCTGAGCCGAAGCCCGGGGTCTTGCTGGGAGCCAGAAGTCAGGCAGCCGCTGCTGAGTGTCCCGTCCAGCCTGACACCGTCAATTTGCCAAGATGCCGCTGACCTCGTCCACCTCGGGTGAGCCGGGTGCGACGCCTGCTCCATCTTCATCCCGGGCTTTGTGTCCAAGGACCCTGGCGGTCCTGGCCTCTCCTCCAGCCCCGGTCAGTGAGTGGCTGGACCTTCTCCAGATCCCACCCAGGCGGGACAGCGTGTGGGAAGCGTGAGAATGCATCTGTGTCCATGGAGCTCATGGTCAAGAGGACATACAAACGCCACTCTCCTCGCTGATGGTTTAGTTTTGGAAGAGAGATTTTTCAGAAAAAAGTTACTTATGTGAACACGGAATGAGTTTATCGCTTTTATTTTTGGGTGAGTTAGCCCACGAAGGCTTCTAAATGTCTCAGCTTTACTATCCAGCAGGGTGGACATGGACGGACAGAGCCCCATGCCCGGCAGCTCTCTGGGGTCCCCCGTGGTGTGAAGGCTCTCACTTGAGTCTTGACAAGCACGTGGGCGAGTTGGGGGTTTGCTCTGTGCCGTATGATGCCATCAAGTGACGCTTTTTAGCGCCTGTTGTTCCCAGCCCCGCGGACTCTCCCGGCTGACACCGCTGGTCACAGACGTGCAGCGCCTGCAGGACATGCCGCGGGAGCAGACCCCAGAACAGCCCTCACCACAGGCTGCCAGCCCCGCGCAGCAGGGGCGCCAGCAAGGGGGCGGTGGCGGGGGGCTGAGCCCAAGAGGCTGAGATGAAATGCTGGGGCCGAAAGGACCTCCTCCTCTCCAAAGTAGGGGTGCAGTCATGCACACTCTGGCCAAAAGGCCCCAAAGTCAGCAAACAAATACCACCCAGGAAAGCTTCCGGATCGTGAGAAGAATCTGCAAGGTAGTCAAGCTTTGAATCACTCATCTCCTTAGAAATTTTAGTACTCACATTTTTCAGCTCACCCGCCCTTTTAGAAAACTCTGATGTGGGTGTGGACTCTTCCCTCGCCCAGACCCGCCGATGGCGAGGCTGCGGTTCCCGGAGCGAGGGCCCGTGGACACTCCGGCCGGGGCCTGCTTCTGCGCAGCTTCGCAGCTGTCTGCAGCGGCCTCCGCGCGGATGGCTTAAGTTTCCGCCATGCTGCCAGCCAGCGGGGCGCGGGGCAGCTAGGAGTGCTGTTCCGGATTCCAGGGCCACTGCCTGGACCGTCGCGGGAGGAAGAGGCAGCTGTTCTGCCTCCCAGAGACTGAGGGTGAAGCCCTGCCAGGAACAGCACCAGGCCCCGAACACAGCCTGTCCGGGCCCCTCTGCACCACGCTGGAGGCCGCCCTCCCCTGCCGAGCAGCGCCTGCCAGTCCCTTGGGACTTTCCTCGGGGGCAGCACCACGGAGCAGCTCCGAGGCACCCTGAAAGTCACAAGCCAGTTGCAAGCTCACAGGGCAGAAGCCCCATTGTGACTTCTTTGCCTGAGTGTAGCTTGTGTTGTTCTCAGCACCCCTCTGGGCCGCCCGCACCCCGGCGGGGAGGGTCATAAGTGCTCTCCAGGTGAGGAACCCGTGTTGGAAGGCGGAAGGGCCAAGTCTGCGGCAGGTCCACCTGGGCACGCTCCCCCTGCCCGACCTCAGGTGCCGCGTGCCTGGCCCGTCCCTGCAGCCCTGTACGTATCAACCCTGCTCCACCGAATCAAAAAGGGCTCTTCTTCTGTCTTAGGTAGGCCCAGGATGGAATGGATGATGGGCTGGTACGGGGTTGCCTGGCCCAGCCACCCCCTTCTAGGTGTCCTCTGTGCTCTCACTGCGACACGGCGCAGAGCTGCCTGGCCTGGGCCTCCACTCCAGCAGGCGCGCTGCGCCCCACACCAGGCCAGGCACAGAGGCCCTGGTTTCCCAGCAGTCGGGGATGTAGACCACGTGGTGACCAGGGCTTCCACCTGGGAGGGGCCTGGAAGGGCCCAGCTGCAATCAGGGTGGCTTCCTGGAGGGGGGCTCCGGAGGTGTATCCCGGAAAGGCCAGTATGAGCGGAGCACTGATGGTGGGGAGAGGCAGGCACACCCACCCCATGGCGGATGGCGTGGCATGGAGGGAAGCAGATGGGGCCGGGACCTCACCTCTCGGCCAGGCCCCAGCGGCCTGCTGAGAAAGACCCACTGGGTCAGAAAACGCCCGTGTCCTCTGCTGTCTCTCGACTGACGCACCCTCCAGGACCAGCTGGCGGGTCAGGAGGCGGAGCAGCGTCAATTCCACCCAGGCCAGAAGGAGCCACTTGGGCTAATTAGAAGCGGAGTGTCTGAGGACTTCAATTACCGCTCTCGGCAGGAAGGCGCGGCCGCATCTGCAGTGACAGTCCACCAGGAGCTGCTCCCGGGCCAGGATTAAAAAGAGGCGGGCCCAGGGGGTTCGGTCTTGCTCACACTTAAAGGGAGGGTCTTCACTCCGAGGGGCCGAGGGGCAGAGCCTGGGGTCCTAGAACTGGTGTGGAGCCGAATCATCACGGGGGTTCCTCCCCAGCTCGCCCTCCGCTCCCAGAGCTGTACCTGATTCCACAACAAAACTCAAATGAAACTGCACTTAGGTCACAACTGTTTCCCACTGTGCGGAGTCTGCTGGGGGGCGGTCCCGGGAACTGTCATCACCAGGGGACACTGATGCCCTCTGGCCTGGCACCACCTCTGGTGCCAGCACTTGGTCCTGGGGGCTGGAGTACAGGGCACCGCTCACGTGTGGGGAGGCGCCGCTCTGCGGGGTGGGCGGCCGGCCCCAGCTCCGCCCAAGCCTACCCCAACTGGACGCTGGTCCTTGGCTCTGGAGTTCACCTGGGTCTCCCCTGTAGGGTGGGCGGCGGTGGCCGGGTCAGGGACACCCTGTTAAATCTGGATTTCAGATAAGCAGCCAGTTTGGTTTTTCAGTATATGCACAGGACACCCCAAGTGTCCCGGAGGACACACTTTTCCTTAAAACTTTTCTTTCCTAAAATTTCCATGGACAATCTGTCTTTATCTGCTAAATATGGCAACGCCTATCGGGGACACAACCTGCTCTCAACAGAGTAAGGGGGGGTTCTGCCAGGAGGGGAGGTAGAGGGTGGGGGAGGGCGTCCGTCCATCTGCGTCTCCGCACAGACAGGCCTGTTGCGGGAGCCACTGAGCCAGGACGGGCTGATCCCACCCTCCCCAGTGGTCACTGCAGCTCTTGGGGGACACACCTTTCTCCCAGAAGCCAGGTATCCCCCTCCTTGTGTGACTCAACATTTGGGGGGACAGTGGCACTTTCGCTCCAATCACAACAGGAAAGTGAGACCCCGACTGTGGGGGCTGCCCAGACCACACCCCTGGCCCGAGGCCAGAGCGCCCCAAGCGGGGCCCACACCCCGAGGACGCCCGCATCACCTGTCCTCCCGGAGCCTCACGCTCTCTTCTGACCAGGAAGGCCGCGACGTGGAGAGGCTTCCACCCCGCCCCCCAGCGCCGCAGCAGGTGCCTCCGCCCTGCGTTGGGCCGAATTCCCGCAATGTCCGCTGTCAAACACCAGGCTGTGCGCCTGCACCCACAGACAAGGAGCTGGGACTAGAGGGGTGACCCAGAGTTCCCTGCGGAAGGGCTTCCTGGACCTGCAGGGCACAGGGTCGCAGAGGGCGTGCGAGGAAGTGAGGGGCCCTGGCAACTCATGCTGGGGGGGAGGGCTAAGCAGGGTCCAGTCTGCGGACACATCTGGCTCCGACCCGGAGCTGACTGAGGCAGTCAGAAGGGCCTCCCCACCCACCATGACCCTGCTGGCCTCCCCGCTCCTGGCGCTGCCCGAGGACTGATCCCCGACAGAGAATGTGCTGATCACACCCGCTGAAGCCTCTGAGTAAACAGCTACGTTTCGGGGCTGACATCCACCACCTCCTTTCACTCCCGCAGCCCCTCTTCAGGCAGCTAACACATCTGGCCTCCTCATTTCACAGATGAAGACATCAAATCAAAAGGAACTTTCCAAGGTCACGGAGCTCCCGGGGAGAAGAGCTGGGCCAGGGCACCCCAAGCCCCCCTCACTGTCCCTGCGGCCTGTGCCCGTCCCTGCCACCCGCGGTGTCGCCTGCACCCGTGCCCTCGGCTGGCTCCTTACAGGCGCTCAACAGAGGCTGCTGAGCCCACAACGGCTGAGCAGTGAATGAACACACGCATGGGGGGTGAGGGAGGAGGGAAGTCAAGCTCAACAGCAGAAGGAGGAGCCCCAATTTAATTATGGGGAGGGGACCCCCAGGGCAGCCCCATGCCAGCAGCAACACAAATACTGTCATTACTGTTTATGGCTCCCCAGGCCCATTAGCAAAGCCCCGGCACCCGGGGGTGATTAGATGGGGGAGGGGCGGGCCTGCCTCTGGCCACACCCAGGCCCGGTGGTCCAGGAGCAGCCCCGGCTTGGGCCCAGATGCAGACACGACCACCTCAAGGAAACCTCATTTGCAAACCCAAATGAGTGCCACCCTGGCGATTGTATAAAAGAAGGATGGGCACATAAAGGGAGCCGGGGACGGGCCCCGGGGAGGGCCGTGCGGGGGTGGGGCCACAGAGAAAGGCTTTGGGCCACTCAGGGGTTCAGCTCAGTTCTTTGTTGATCATCTGCAGGGGAAGTGAAAATTGCCAGGCTTCTCCGCCCTCCCGCCATTAGCATTAATGGTGGATCCCTGCGGTCCTGCGTGCACGCCTGATGGCGGGCACTGGAGTGGGGTGCGGGCATGCATAGGGGGGCGCAACTGGGCAGAGGGACTGGGCTTATGAGGGTGGCGTCAGGGGGACGCCAGTAGAGCAACGGAAGAGAACGAGAAAGGCAGAACCAAAGAGAGAAAGAGCAGCCGCGGGGAAGCAGAGACCCCGCGAGAACGCAGAGAGCCCAGAAAGAGCGAGGACTGCTGGGGGCTGGGAAGGCCGCCCAGACCCTCGCCCCCCGGCCCCCCTGCCTGCCGTGGACCTGTTGCCGCGCTATGTGTGGTGTAGAAAGCACTCAGTGAAAGCCTGAAAAAGCCACCGAGGGCTCCAGGACTCTCCTTGACCCGGCTGCCCGGATCACAGGGAACCTGCCCTGGGCCGTCCTGCCGCCACATCCCCCTCGCTGGTGACAGAGGCCCTGGCCATAGACATACACACATGCCCATGACGGTCACAGCGGGGAAACTGGGCACCGGCCAAGTGCTGAGCCTGGCCCGGCTCGCAGTCCCCGCCGCAGTTGCGCTGAGGCCCGGCAGGCGTGCTCCCTGACCCACGGCGCGCGCTGCTTGCTTATTCGGCCCCTGCAGTCCTGCCTTCGTGGTCTGAACCCCAGGACCAGAGCTTCCTGTCGCACCGGAAGCCCCCGCTGAGCATCCGCTGGTCTTTCCTAACCCGCCTAGGATGGGCCGGGGTCTGGCCAGGGGTGTCCCTGTCTCAGGGGCCCCGAGAGGCTCCCAGGACAGTGTCTCCCCAGGACCCCATCCCATGTGGCCTCGGTGTTTTCTGAAGAACTGGCCCGGGGGGGCCAGGCACTCAGTCCACCAGCTTGGAGCCAGTGCCCCGAGCCCCGTCTCCAGCATCCTCTCAGCCGGCCTCCCAGAGCCGCTGTGCCATGCGGCAGGGCCGCCAGCCCACAGGAGGCCGAGCTCCCGAGGGGAGGAGGTGGACTCGGGAGATCTGGAGACACCGTCACCTGCTGGCGGCATGGAGGAGGGGCCCCGAGCCCCTGAGCACAGCCGGAGCCTCCTGCCCCACACCTCAGGCCCGCAGACGCCGGCCGGTGGGTGAGGGCCAGGAGTCGCCCCAGACGTGGACAGAGCCAGGGCTGTGGCCTCCCAGCGCTCCCCACCAACGCGTCATCTTTCATCCTCCACGCCGTAGCGCCCTCTGTTCCCTCTGCCTGGCGCGCCCTCCCTCCTTCCGCGGGGCACGTTTGGTGAAAGCCGCGTCGCCCCGGCTGAAGGCCTTCCCAGCGCGAGGGCTCAGGCCTCTCCTCCAGGAAGCAGAGCTGCAGTGAGGAGCCGCCTGGCGTCCCCATCGCCACCCGCCACGGGGCCAGCTCCGCCCGCGGGGACGCCGGGAGGTGGGCACACCTGCCAGGGCTCCGGGCGGGCGCGGCGGGAGGTGCGCGCAGTGAAGCCGCGCGTGAGCTGTAATTACACAGCCCGAGCCCGGGCGGGCGGGGGCAGGCGGCCGCGGGCGCACACAGGGCCTAATGAAGCGTCCCGTGCTGTACAAGCCGCGCCATGAGATTTGATTAACCCTCCGCTCCGGGTGCCCCCGTCACCCACCGCCGAGGGAGGCGGCTCCCCCTCGCCTCGGGAGCGGCGGCCGTGGCCGAGGGACGGGGTGTGCGGAGGGCCCTGTGCTCGGAGACGTGCGCCAGCCAGTGGGCCGGGGACTGAGTGTGGATCTAGGTCAAGCATCAGACACATAACGGGGTCACGGGCGATGCCAGGTGACAGGTGCCGCGGCTGGCACGGGCAGGAGGGGCGCCTGGGTCACTGGCTGGACGGGCTCGGGCATGCTGGCACAGGCGCAGCATGGCGTCGCGCGAGGCTGCCAGGGCTCTGCCAGTGCCCTGGGGCCTTGAGCAGGACACCCTTTGCCAAGGGACCTGCGAGGTGTGGGTCGAAGCCCTTCACACACTGGTCGCCTGACCCTGCGGGCCCTGCGGAGCTGGCGCTGGTGCCACCCCCATGTCAACAAAGGGAAACAGGGCCAGAGAGGGCGAGTCCGCCCCACCGTCACACGCTGGACTCCAGGCTGCGGTGAGCGTCAGCGCTGACGCGGGGCGCCCCCACCCCGGCCTGGCCTCTGTACACACCCCTGCTCGCACACTTTCGTCTCCCTACCCCACCTGGCCCTCGACGCTGCCGATGGGGCTCTCTGCCCTGGGTCTCTGCCTGCTCGGCCACCTGGCTTGGGTACCCACAACCCCTGGTGCCCCCCCCCCTCCGTCCCTGCACCTGGGAAATGAGAGCACACGGCAAGGGGCTGTCTGGGCAAAGTGAGTTAATAGTTGAAAACGGGGCAATGCCTGGCACATGGCAAGCGCTATTTATTTATTTATTTATTTATTTTTTTAAAGATTTATTTATTTATACAAGAGCCGGGGTACAGGCCAGAGGCACGGGAGGGTGGGAGGATTCACCACAGACAGAGCGGGGAGCAGAACAGGCAGACTGACGAAATACACTGCTGGGGGAGCAGCGGGGAGACAGGAGGGGTCTGCTGCGCCGTGTGGGTTTTTCCCTGGCCGGCCGCGGACAGCTCCACAGGCTGCGCTCAACCCGCTGCGCCCCCGGGGAGGCCCGCAAGCACTATTTAAATACTGGTTGGCATGAAACCACTGGCTCCCCTTTCCAGCCCTTCCTGCTGGCGACCACAGCCACGCTGGCGGGGAGGCAGTCCCAGGGTGGGCAGGGGTAGGGCGGCAGCGGGCAGGCAGCACCTCCCCTGCTTCTCCCGGCCCTCTCCTCCAGCGCAGTCCCGCGCTGACCCCGTGATCTCCGGCCTGCGCCCGCGCCTGCAGGCTTCTTGGCCCAGGTATCCGCAGAGGCGCGCGTGCCCCAGCTCACGCCCTCGCCCGTGACCCCGCGTGCCCCGTGCTCCCGCACCCAAGCGCTTTTAGCAGCAACACGAAACCGCATGTGGGCAGTGAAGCCGGGAGGAGGCGGGCGTGGCTGTGGGCGCCGGGGCGGGAGGCGCAGAAGGGCCCGAGGACCCCACCTCCCCTGCATGCCCTCCCCCCGTGTCCAGGCGGGCCACGCGCCCTGCTCCCAGGGGCCGCCGCAGCTCCCGGGCCCGGGCCAGCCACGCGGCGCGAGCTCGGCCTCCAGCCGTTTCAAAGCCCCTCGCGTTGGGTGGACCCCGAGCGTCTTACAGGCAAGTCTGCGCCTGCTTCACTGCTTCGGCTTGTCAAAGGGGAAACACAAACCAAGCTGGACTGCGTGCCCAGCCTGGGCCCCAGGGAGCGCGGGCCGTGGCAGGTCCGCTCTAGGAAGCGCCTGGACACCCGGGCCCCGGGCAGCGGCCGAGCAGCGGCCAGGACGCTGAGGAGCTGCAGACACTCGGGGGCCTGTCGGTCGGGGCAGTCAGCCCCGGCGTCTCCCCTCAGGCCCGCCGGAGCTCCGGCCCAGACGCCCCGCCCTCCGAGACGGGAGCCGCGTCTCCCTGCACAGCCCGCTCCAGGACACGCTCCCCCACCCCCGCCCGCCTCCCCGGGTCTCCCTCTCGGCAGGGGTGGGGGGCCGCTGCCAGGGCTGAGCTTCCGGCTGTGGTAACCGCAGGCCGCGTGATAAAGACCCCAGGTTCAACGCGTGTTCCCGGTTCCAGCCACGTTATCAGACTATTGGCTCGGGCACGCACGTCCCATGATTTAGATTTGTCACCAGCAATTTAAACAACGCGTGCGGGAACCCCCTCCCCCACTGGCCTAACCTTAAAGCTGGAAGCAGCGCAGCAGCTCCCTCGCGCCCACCCCACACGGAGGCGACCCCACAGCGGGGAGCGCGGCGCTCTGCGCGGTCTCCTTGTCTCTGCCACGTGCGGCGGGGCCGGCCTCGCCCAGTGTAGCTCTCACCACTGCCGCCTCCAGGCTGGCTGCCTGGCCCCGTTCACCAGGGGCTTCCTGAGGCAGCAGACCAGCTGCTACCCCAAGGATGATGAGGGGGGCCCTACAGGCTTCAATCTTGCCAGCCTCACTGCCCCCTCCCCTCCCCACCGTGGGCCCCGCTGGCCGGCCTGGACTGCCAACATGCCCTCTGGCCGTGCAGAGCTGGGTCCTGGGTCGAGATCGTCTGCCTTCGAGAACTGGGCCTCCACCACTGGGCCACACGGTCACCTGAGGATGGCTGAGACCATCGGACAGGCGGGGGTGGGGGACGTTCCTTCCAGACTCCTGCTGTCTCCTTCCATGGACAGGTGTCCCCAGGTGCAGGCCCCGGTCTCTCCCTCCTAGAGGGAGGCCTGGGGACTGGCTCCACCCCTCGCCTCTCCCGGGAGCCGAGTGCCCCAGGGACCCCGCTCCACTCCGCGCCTGCGCACCTGCGGGGTCTAGCAAAGAGCAGGTACCCCCGACCAATTCTAGGGTTCGGTACCTGGACACGAATTTGGCCAACACACCCCAGTCAGGTCCTGGCACAGGGACGCTGGGTGGGGTCTGCTTCTACCTGCCCCCTCTGCTCCTGTCTCCAGGGGGTCAGGCCTGGGGCCCTGCACACCCCACGTGGCCAGGACGGCACAGAGCCAGCTGGGGGCGGGGCCTGAAGTGGGGCGGGCGGTGTGTGGGGTGTGTATCTGCAGCGTGTCTGTGTGCTGTGTGCATGTGTGTGGTGTGCATGTGTGTGGTGTGCATGCGTGTCTGTGTGACAAGAGATCCCAGATCCCACCCGCCGGATTCCACGTGGACCCTTCTCTGCATTAATGAATCAAAGGCCGTGGCCGTTCCCTCCACTTCATCATCTTCGCCCCAGGCTTTGTGTTCTGGAATCTTCCAGCCCCTTTCTGGGGCTGCTGCTTCCCCTTCCTCTAGTGGCCCGGCCTGGCCCTCCCAGGGGGCCCCTGTGCCCCTCCCGCCAGCCACCCAGCCCAGGCTCCGGGAACCCACGGGACCTCCGCCAGGCCGGTCTCCAGGCCACCTGCGAGCTCCCTGCGGGCACCGCTGCAGCTTCTGGGTAAACACCGGCTCTCTGGGGAGCGTGGCCTGGAGGAGCAGCCTCCAGGGATGTGCCTGGAGGTGTCGCCAGGCGTGGCCCAGCAGGATCCCCAGCAGATTTCTTTCAATTAACCCAGGGAGCTAAGATGATGGAGCAGCCCCTCGGCCCCCGGCGGGTGTGGGCTGACCGTCCACGGCCAGGACAGTGGGACACAGTGACGGGGTGGGCGGGAGAGGCGGCAGGAGGAGCCCCAGCTGGGGACCGCGTTCTGCCACCTGCCTTGCTTGTGGGCTTTCCGAGCCTGCTTCCTTATCTCAGATCTTCAACCCTCGGGCGGTGCCGGGCGGGGAGGACCTGAGTGGGCAGAGGGCACAAACCTGCCCCAGAAGGGAGAGGCCTGGGCACACACCCGGGCTCCGTCATTCGGAGCCACCGACAGGCAGAGCTGTCAGTAACAGCCATGCACGCCCGACCCTCCCCAGGGCAGGCCTGGCTGGAGGACACGCTGTGTGCTGGGGGAGCCCAGGAGGGCGAAGACAGCCCTCAGGCCGGGGGCCGAGCGCAGCAGCAGGCATGTCTGACTCAACTCCACGCTCCCGGCTCCTGCCGCTGCCACTCCCAAGGCCGTCTGTCCTCTCTACACCCCCACCCCGGAACAGGCCCTGGCGGCCAGCCCTTCTGCTGTGCGGGGCCACGCGGGTAGCAGCCCCGGCTTGGGCTGAGTCGTTCTCCCCTCGGCCATCAGCTTTGAGAGGACCCAGCCAGAGCGCCCCCCGAGGGGCTAGGACAAAGTCACGGCCAGGACGTGTGCCTCTGCCACTCGTACACACATGCACACTCGTGTGCACACCCCACGGACACAGACCGCCACGCCACGTGACGGGTGGGCGAGACGACGCGAGGAGGGCGGGGCCGCAAGCAGCCCGCACGCGCCACCACAATGGCTGATCCTTGCCAAGCCCCATGGCCAGCAGCCCCGTCGCTGAGAGAATGAACCTCCAGCGAGAACAAGATCATTTCTGTGTGAGTTGGCGCCCGCCCTCCCTCCCACCAGCAGCAGTCGCTTCTCACCAGACCCGGCCCGGGGTCCAGAGCCGCCTGTGCGGCTTCTGGCCGGGGACAGCTGTGCTCTGTCCGTCAGCCATGGCCCCGCCTGCGGAGCCCCGGCCGGGCCCCTGCGGAGTCCCCAGACCCACCTCTCTCCCCCTGGGGTCTGAAAGGGCTGAGCGCCAATGACCCTGGGACACTGTCACCCGGCCACCAACCCGCCTCAGGACAGGCAGTTGGTTCTCCTTGGTGGGCTTGAGGTGGGCTTCATGGAGGAGGGGGTGCAAGGGTAGAGGATATTTCCAGAGGAGAGATCACAGGGTCAGAGGCCCGAGGCCGGACCCCAGGGCACAGGAAGAGGGAGGCCCCACAAGGCCCGGCTCTCCCACCTGAGCTGATCTCAAGCACACCCAAGCACACTCGGGGGGCTTCTATTGTCCTTTGGGCTCCTCCCTGTGCACCCCGTCCTATGGGGGTGAACCCCAGACATGGAGGGACCAGATCCTCTACTCCCCCAGACCACATGAGGGCATATGACCCGGGCTCAGCCACTTGTGCATCTCCTGGGGGCACATGACCTACATGGGCCAATCAGCGTCCACTGGTCTCCAGCAGGAGCACCACCCCCAGAAAATCTGGGTAAATTCCATCTTGGCCACACAGCTCTGCCGGGGGCACCTGGGATCGGGCAGCTGGGGGCCTCACTGAAAGGCAGTTGCACCTTCCAGCCTAAAACCATCTGGCACTTTTGCTCCGACAGCTGAGTGTGCGAGGCCCAGGCGGAGCAGGGCCAAGTGTGCGAGTCCCCAGTGGGGCTGAGTGTGTGAAACGCAGGTGGAGCGGGCCGTGCCGACTCCTGGCAGCTGGGTGTACCCCATCAGCACCTGAGTGTTCCCTAAGTATTCATGGATTACCGGGACAAACAGCCCTGGGCCTCAGCGTCACCTGCTTCATGCCAGGCCCCCGCTGGCCGCCACAGACTGGCTGGCAGCGCTCACGGCAGATGGACCGGAACGGCAACCAACAAGGTGACTCCCAGCGAGTAGGGCCGAGCGAAGGGGCTGGGCCTGGCAGACGCTGCCCGGGGAGGGGAGGGAGCCCCGGCTGAGATGAAGAGCAGGACCACTTACAGGGTGGCCGCGAGTCCGGCGGGCAGCACCGGGCATGAAAAGATCATCGTTTGCTCCGGCCGGGGAATCAGATCCTCTGCTCTGCTCGGCAGGATGCTGGCGCGTCTTGTCCCTGAGGAGCAGTAAAGCCTGGGTCTCCCCCAAACATAACAGCACTCCAGAGAGAAATGCCAAAAGGGGATCCTGAGGCTCCTGACAACCAGGCCGGGTCCTGTGACTGCTGCCTGGACAGACAGTCCACACGACTCACTCGCAGCCAGAGTCAGGACAGGGCAGCCTGAAGCCCGTCGGGAAGCAGGTGTGTGGGAACGATTTCAAGTGGCCCCATCTTTCCCCACCAGCCCTGGGCTGGGGATAGTACAGTTCAGGGCCTTGTTTGCGAGGGGGTGGGAGACAGGGAAGAGGCCAGGATCCCAGAGCCACCTGGGCTTCGTGTATCTGCTTCAGAAACCACATCTTCTCAGGACAGTACAGCCAGCCCGGAGGGCTGACTCACCTGGACCAAACTCCCAGAAGACCCGATGAACCAGACAACTCATGATTAGCGTAACACTGACCCTGACCGCGACCCGAACGGAGTGCCCAGTAAGTGCCAGGCCCTTCGTCAACTGTCTTAGTCATAGACAATAACTCTACAAAGCAGGGAGTGGTTGACCACAATTCACTGACACAAAAACAACCCTGGGAGGAGGGACAGGATTGACACACGGGCCCAGCCTGCCAGTGGCAGAGCCGGGATTCGAATCCAGGCCTGCCTGACTCCGGGCCCCGCGCAGTCTTTCCTCACAGATGATCTGACCGCGAGACAAATATTTTCCTCTATCCTCTTTTCTGTTTCTCCAGAGAAACAGATCCAGTGAGATGTGCGTATACAACAGGTGCTTGAACGTCCTTTTGTTCGATGTTGTCTCACGACAGCACTGAGAAGAGAGAAACGCCAGCCAACAGTGTCTGAGGTGATGTCACCCGAGGGCCTGGTTGATTATGTATCACGGCACTAAAGTGGCAATTTCCAAGAATCTACTAATGACTGAAGTGAGGCCTTAGACTCTATACAAAGATTTATTTTAAGGAACTGGCTCATGCAATTATGGAGGCTGGAAAGTCTAAAATCTGTAGGGTGGGCCACAAGCCCTAGACCAGGAAGAACTGGTGTTGCGATTGGAGCTAAAAGCCGCCTGCTGCGGAATCCCCCGGCACAAGGGAGGTCAGTCTGTGCTCTGCTCAAGCCATTAACTAATTGGATGAGGCCCACCCGCTTTATGGAGGGTCATCTGCTTACTCACAGCCTACTGAGTCCAGTGACAATCTCACGCAAAATCATCCTCACAGAAACACCCAGAATAATATCTCACCACCTACCTGGCACTGTGGACCAATCAAGCTGATACATAAAATGCACCATCCGAGTGGCAAACTCACTCTACAAAGGATCAGCGGGTCCTATGCAAGGTTTGCGGGCCTTAAGGCCTCTGCCACAACCCCTGGGCTCTGCAAGGGCAGCCCTACACCATATGGAAATGAACAGATACAACTGTGCTCCAATAAAACTTTATTTACAGACAAAAGTGGTGGGCCAGATTTGGCCCACAGCTGCCATTGTGTGCATCAGAGCAGCCTTCATCTCTGACCTCCAAGTCACCTTTGCCTAACAGTAACACCACAGGTTTGTTTTCATTTCCACACAGAGTGTTCACAGCCCTTAAAAAAGGGAACGTATGACTCAGATCAGATAATCAATAATCAATTATCAGTAAACCTCAGGTAGGTCCGCAGCCTGGTCAAGAAGCAACAATGAAGATCGAAAGCCTCGCTGAGCTGTGTTTTCATTCAAAACAGCAGAGAAGAGGAACCATTAAAGAAATCAGCAACACAACGTCTAAGGAAACCCCAAGTAAGCCGAGTAATGAGGAAAAGGATCCAAATTGCAAGCAAGAGTCCACGGCCACGCAGCAGGAGCCACCAGGCGACTGCAGCCCCACTCTGAACGCAGAGCCCGCCATGCGTCCCGGCTCGCTCCTGCCTGCTGCCTGGAGCAGATGGGGTGGAAAGCCAGCCCAGGGGCCGGTCGGGCTGGGGGCCAGATCCTTGATGCTGCACTGTGCGCTGGCACCACAGACAGCACCCTGGATCCAACAGCTTCCTGTGCAGGGCAAACAAGGGCCCGGTTGGTCACACAAGAAAAAGGGCCCAGGAAGGCGGGTGTGGAATGAGGGCTGCTGGACTCCACGGCATCCACCAGGAGGAAGGACTTTCTAAGGACAGCCAGCGGTCGCTGTGAGGACACCGGGCCCAGAGTGACCATGTGTCTGCCTGAAGTCACACAGCACACCCAAGGGGCCTGACCCCACCTACTGCTCCTGCTTCATGGTCGTGGGTGCTGCCCAGGGAGTGACCTGTCCTAGATGTAAATTCCAGGGGTGTAAATTCCATTTAAGAAGTGGACACAGGAGTCTGTTTCCTTTCCCATAAGGAGCTGCACTCACCCCAGCACCACAATCCACAGCTGTGTTCTTGCACTGTCACCCCCAGCCAGCCTGGGAGGGCCGTGACGACCATGCACATTTCCCAGGGGGAGGTCGAGGCCCAGAGAGGGATAGCCAGTTGCCTGAGGTCACACAGCCTGCACCAGCGGTCATGCTTTCTTAGTTCATCTCTACCGCCCTGGGTCAGTGAAATGACAAAGGGAACCGCGAGTCCAGGAAGAGGGGGTGACCCCCCTCGTTGTCATGTCCCCAGAGGGTCAGCAGCGGTCACCAGTCCAGGCCAAGGAGGAAGTCGAGGCCTCACTACTGTATTGCAAAACCCACATCACTGCTCGGACTGTCTTGCACACGACCGGTCCCTGGACGAGGAGCCCGCCGAGGGCAGCGAGGACCATCAGCAAGAACCAGCACAGGCTCTGAAAGTTCCTCCAGAAAACCCAGAGAGCGAAGAGCATGGATGAGAGAAAAGTTGCCAAAATATGCCAAAAACAGGGCCTCCCTGGAGGCACAAGGGGTTAAGCACAGCACTGTGAAGTTATCAGCAGCCACTGAAGCACGAGCTCAATCCACAGCCAGGGAGCTACCCACACGGCGCAGCAGACCTCTCCTGTCTCCCCGCTGCTCCCCTCAGCAGTATATTTTGGTAGCTCTGCCTGCTCTGCTCCCCACTCTGTCTCTGGTGAATCCTCTCAACCCCCAGCACCTCTGGCCTGTACCCCAGTACTTGTATGCATAAATAAATAAATCTTTAGAAAAAAATAGGCCAAGAACAAAGCACAATTCTACAGAATCGTGAACTGAGGAAAACCACTGGAGCAAGAGCACCCTCAAACCCAAGCATGAGGCCAACAGAGACCCCGGAGGGGGACAGCACAGGAGGGGCGAGCCAGCGCCTCAGATAGCCGGACCGAGAACTAAGCCCATCTCGACATGACACCACGGGGGTGACCACGGCAGGAAATGCGGGAGCCCCGTGCGGGGTGCAGGAGGTGGGCTAACCACGCAGCTGGGGTGTTTCTGGTCAACGGCCCAAGGGGCTAAGACGCTACCGCACACGGCTGTTGAGGATTAGCCGAGTTAAGCCAAGTGAGAGAACAGGGACGGCACCTGGCACGTAATAAGTCGAATTAGCTGTAATCACCGTGACCCAGCAGCTCGGGGGCGACAGCAGGAGGGGCGGGGGGCTGACGGGGATCAGTGACGGTTCACACCGGCCGCCAAGGGAGGATGGAACCCAAGCCGCCTGACAGATTCCGCTCCGTGAGCGCCTTCAATGGCAAGTTTGAGTTGAGTTTGCACAGGTGGGAACAATGAGTCACTAATGCAAAAAAATACATAATTACTGCTGGGGAGGGCGGAGGGGGGCGTCTGGTTCTGAATGATTCTGACCTTCAGGCAGGCTGATACCAGGGCGCCGAGGAAGGCCGCTGGGTTTGAACTCCTGAAGAACACGCCGTGGAGATGCAGAGGCTGGGGTCAGCTCCCAGGCCCCCAGCGGGGTTGAGAGACTGGTTTTCCCAGGGGAGTAGGATCTGCGCGCAGGGGGTGGTGGGGGTGGGGAGGGGCTCATTCTCAGCACATCTCACAACATGTTCGTCCAGGGGCGCCAGCTCCCCTGAGGTCAGGAAGGCTGCCCGGAGAGACCGTCCCTGGCACAGCTCACCAAGCCCCAGCACAGACTCCAAAGCAGAGGTCACACACGGGGTTGCAAATGCTCAAGTGGTCCTTGAACAACTCAGTCTACAACCGCGTTTTGATTCAAGTGATGTTTAAAAACCTCTTAGTGAACATTCACAAGTGGAAAGACTTGACAGACGAAGCTGAATTTCTGACTCATATTTAGAAACTGGACGGACTCACTCTCGAGTCCCTCAGGCCATGCTCACCAGCACGCACAGTCCCCGCCGGCCCCTGATGCCTGGAAGGAACGTCACTCTGCCGTTCTTAGCATCTCGCCACACTGTGGCTTCCCTAGACGTTTGGTGCTCTGCCCTTTGGCACAACCCACCTACCTCCTTTGGGCATCCCAGTTACCTGCACCAAAGGACAAGCTTCTTACCCCATCTCCTCAAAAAAACCAATAAAGGGCCAGGGTGCACCTGGCGGTGAAGAAACACTCCTGGCATCACTGGCGTCAATTACATCTCTGCAATCGGGGCTCTGAAACCTGAGTTTCAGAGCTCGCTCTGCTGTCTCCTCTGGCAGTCATGTCATTTATACATCCTCCAGGCCCCCTTCTTGAAAACCAACCACCGTCTAGACCCAGGGAAAGCAGAAGGAGGCCTGTCTCCTGCCATCTGTCTTGCGTGTTTACTGAACGTACTCGGAAAGACTCATAAATCTGCCCAGGAACTCAGGGCAGGAAGGGTTCCGCAGCTGATGGTGTGTTCCTCCCTCAACCCCCTGCAGAAATGACCGGTGGTGTTGCTCAAGTTGTGTGGGCAAACCTTCCCGACCACCTCAATGCCATCCCCCCTCCACCGTCTTCCCTTTCACACACCTCATCTCAGGCACCCAAAACAACCCTGTGTGTGGGTAAACTGCCTTTGCTTGTGTGGAGATGAATTCCTGTCTCCTACAACAGAACCGTTGTCCCTTGGAAGGGAGGAGATAGAACTATTTTAGCTCATTTTCCTCCTCTCAGCCTTCTAGACCCGTGTCCAGACAGCTCTACCGTGGGCTGGGCTGCAGCTTTACCAGGCTTTCCGGAGGGCAGATCGATTGCATTTCATGGGCCTGCGCCCATGTTCTCATAACACCTTCCTCTTCCTGTCCTTTTTTGCACCAGTCCCCACCAAGCCCACAGCGGGGGGCTGAGGCTGCCGGTGACACAGCTGGCCACTGATCAGCCCCACTGCTGGAAACCAGATCAGCTCACAGGTGACCTTACACAGAAGAACGACCTCAGCCTAACGTGAATGTGGAGTTGGCTGAACACAAGTTTTCTTGGTGTCAGTGTTTCTGTGCCAGCCAAGGAGGAGCTGCATGCAGCACAGAGCTGAACACGGCCGGCCACAAGGAGTCAGGCCCAGGGAGCCAGCTCCTCCCTCGCGCCCTCCTGACTCAGCACGGCCATGCTCGGGGATGATCTTCCTTCCCTACCCAGCACGTGTGTCCACCCAGAGTTCAGCCCCTGTCCTCGCAGCCCCTTCCATCACATGACCCTCATCTTTTCTTGTGCAAGATAAAATCATACAGTTGCTGGAAATTTATCTATTAGAATTTAATGTATTTTTTTAATGTGCTCAATTTTTAGAGGGTTGTGCCTCTGGCCATTAGAGTTCTGGTTTAATGCTGCATGGTTTCCACGGGCTGCCCCAGTCTGATTCTGCCCGTCAGCCTGGATGTCGTCAGCACGCAAGTCTGCAGAAGAAATTTCTCAGGAATACACAGACCCCTGTCTGACCAGAAACACTTGCACTTATATTTACCGGTGCTTTTTAAAAAAAAAAAATGTTTATTTTATTTATACAAGAACCGGGGTACGGGCCAGATGTGTGGGGCAGTGAGAGGAGTCACCAGAGACAGAGTGGGGAACAGAACAGGCAGACTGACTGAAATACACTGCTGAGGGGAGCAGCGGACAATCCAGGAGAGGTCTGCTGCGCTATGTGGGTTGCTCCATGGCCGGTGGGGATTGAACCGGCACTGCAGAGGCTGCAGACAGCATCACAGCGCTGTGCTCAACCGCCTGCACCACCAGGGAGGCCCTACAGGTGCTTTTATTTGGGGCCTGATTGCTGGCTTTTCATTTATTGGAAAGGTCAATTCTTAAAAATATCGAGTGACGATTACAATTGGACCTTCCATATGGAATCCCTGGACAGTGCCAGAGATGTGGTGAGAACTCACTGTTATTTGTCACCTGTTACTATTATGGCTGCTCCTATTTCTAGAAAGGGCCACAGTGAAATCAATGGGATGTTTCTCTCCAGGACCAGGCAGAGGAGCAACCAGTGACACCAGCAGCGTCAGCCAGAGGTTCAAGTACACCTGCTGCCGGAGACCGCTGCACAAGCACTGGTTCGCCAATACTGGCAGAAATGACTAATTACTCTAGTCTGAAGCTTACAAAGATACAAAGTTGGATCTATTATAAATGCAAGGACGTGCACTCTTGTAGAAGTGGCTTGTTCTGCAGCTTGTGACAGGTGCTGATTTATGGCACGCCATCCACACAGTGAGGCTTTCTTGGTGCCACATGCTCCAAGTGAGACTCGGATTAAAGGAAAATTAGAAATCTAACTTTAGCAAGATTCAAAATAGCTCATTTCCATCCCAGAAGAGCAGAGCTGAGAAGTGTCTTTCCTCCCATTTTCTTCTAAACTGGGGGGAGGCGATGGGGACGATGTGTGGTCTGGTCGCGACCTCTCGGCAGCAGGCCCTGGAAGCAGCCCTCTCCCCCTCCCTGCAGAGTCAGCGCGCCGCCCACTCTCCTTCCTCCTCCAGGCTCCCCGGGCTTGTCGACGTCCCCTCCAGGGCTCGAGAGCTCTTCTTAAATTGGACATTTGCTGCCACCACACTCCAGCTTAAACGCCTCTGTTGGAGTCCAGTCTCAGGGTCTTGGAGGGACACTCCTAAGTCCACTTCCAGCCCACCCTGGCCAGCTTGAGCGTCACCACACCTTGTTATTTGTACACCTGTGCACACTGTGATTTCACATCCTTCAGGGGACAGCCCCTCCATCCTGCACTTTCACTCACTGCCTGGAAAGCTATTGCTGATTTTGTAGCACCAGCCAGGGACCCATCCCGGTGCGCCCCACCCCCCATCACTATGGAAGTCCCAGGCCCCAGCCCCTGCTTTCGCAGGACATGGCAAAACACCACCATTCAATGGACTATTAAACACTCTCCACCCCTAGGTCCCCAGCACCTAGCCTGGGCCAGCAACTGGAAACAGGCCGTGTTGAGTGGTAGGGAGATGGGCGGTGAGCTAATGCAGCCCATGGGTTCGCTTTCTGGAAGTCCTCAGAAAAAAAGGTATCTACCTTTAGAGACTGAACAGCCAGTCCTGTGACTGCTCAAGCTCAAGCCAGAACCCCATCGCAGGACAGAAGTAGACACCCCAGTCCCGCCAGATTTTCTGTCTCCCTGGGCCAAGGATATGCAGGGCGGGGGGGAGAGGCATCAGTTACCCGCTAAGGGAGGCCCAAGCCCCCTGGACACCAGGGTCAGAGGGGGACCTGGCTCCCAGCAGGAGGAAACAGACTGGATGTAAAATGCTGGCTCTTGAAGCTCAGGGTGTCCCAGGGGCCCTGCCAGGAGGACCTGGCGCTGTCCACGGTGCTGACTTCCATCCCCTCCCGGGTTCCGCCTCCCAATCTGGCACCGCTTTGGGGCCTCCAGGTTTGGTTGACAGCCACTGCTGCGTCGCATCCTATTTCTTCTGGACTTCTCTTTCACTCAGCTTCTCCACTGCACTATTGGGCTGGCTCTCCAGGAGTGGACCCGAGAGCAGCGTTTGAGTAGAAGCAAAGAGGAAGTGTCCCCGGCTGGGAGGTGGGACCAGGGGGAAAGCAGGAGAGAAATGACTGTGGACGTGGACGTGGCTCCATCCTGTGGGGAGCTCGGGGCCAGTGTTGGTCACCCCTCAGGGGCTTACCTAGCAGCAAGGGAGCTGGAGCGTTTGTAATACACACCAGCCATTCACGGGTGAGGGCTGCCGCTGGCAGAACAGGTGAATTCCCAGGAACTTGCAGTTCCCCGGGTGCGGGTTCCTGGCAGGGAGAGCACTGGGCGGGCCCTTATACCTGGCAGTGTTGCACGGGTGTGAGGGGACACGGGCAGAGACCTGACAGCACCACCTCCACCTCTCACCTTCAAGCCCCTCTCCACACTGGTGCCACAGCGGCCCTGCTCAACCCAACCTCGGTCTCTCCAGGCCCTGCCTGCCCCACCAGCTGCAGGAGGGGTCAGTCCCCTTAGCCTGCCCTGCCACGCCTTCACAGCCTGCTACCCGACCTCCTTCCCACTCTTTACAGCCACCCTCACTGCCTGGCCTGCAGCCCCGGACACACAGACTCCCTCACTGCCTTTGCTCAACCTGTGGCCTCTTCCTGAGCACCCTGCCAGGCCTGCCCACCTGGCACAGCCAGTCCCTGCCCACTGCCCACGCCCTGGCATCATTACCATGTTACCACCCAGGGGGCAAAGGGACTGCAGAGTGAACCTGATAAGGGTTAAGGGGTGGTGTGATGGCAAGCGAGAGGATAGAGACCCCACACCCCCCAGGCACGCTGTGCCTCTGTGTCTCAGCACCTTCTCGGTATCTGAGGACCACGGACCCTCCTCCTAGCGCTGCTGTCAGAATGCAATGCCCACTGCCCAGCAGCTCTCGGCCACATGAAGCGCCTTCCTTGCCCACCACGCTGGCCACGGCAGAGGCCAGCAGCCCCCCGGGCCAGACTCAGTGCATGTACATGGGAGTCAGTCACTGACTGCAGGTGGGAGGGTGTCTGACCACGCTGTCCCCGGGCTGCAGAGCTCAGGCATCACTCCCTCGCGTGGCTCAGGAGGCTGACCCGAGCGTCCTGGCTGGCGCAGACTGCAGGGTGTGCACGACGGGCAAGGTGGCCATCAGGCTGTGCAGCCAGCCATCTCCCACGCTGGCACCAGCACCTGGCCTGCCACACCCCACCATCTGCCCCCCGGCAGAAGGCCCACGCGCCCCTCCGCACCTCGAGTCTCCATCCAGTGCTGCCCAGGAGCCAGTCCAGATGGTGTGCAAAGGCCTAAGGGGGACCAGGGTCCAGCAGGCCCCCAAGGGGAGCCAGCTCGTCCTGCCTGGGTCGCCCCTCACTTATGGGCATTTCCCACAGCCACCCCCTCAGCATTCAGCTGAGACCATGACCAAGAACCTCAGCAGCCGGGGGAAGAACAGAGCTGAGGAGTCAGGAAGGTTTGGGCTCAGCCCGGCCACTTCCGCTGTGTGCCCTTCACTGAGGCCTCGGCCGCTCTGGTCCGCGTGAGCACGGTGCCAGTGCCTGGCTCGGGGGCTGGAAGGAGGCTCCAGGAGATGCAGGGCCTCGGCAAGTGTCCCCCACCCACCCCAGGAGCTCTACAGACCATCTGGCCCAGGCTGCAGACAGATGGCTCTGGGTGCATCTTCGCTGGCGGCCTCGCCTGGCCCATGCAGGCTTGCGGGCATGCGACACCAAGGGGTTGGGCTGGCCCCCCAACAGCAGCCCAGGCCCCAGCCCCGGCCACACATCCGGCTGCCTGCAGCCTCTCCACGCGGTCCCAGGCATGGTTAGGAAAGAGTTGAGGAATCAGAAAAACTACAGCCCAGAACCCAGCCAAGCAAAGCACGTGGGGACAGACGCCCGGGGCTCGCCCAGCAGGGAGCCCGACTGCTGCATGAGACGCAGGCCCCGTAGCTGGGGGGCGGGCGTGCGGGGTGCAGAGCAGAGGCCGGGGTGGAGGTAGAGGGAGCAAAGGAGGGGGCAGCGAGGTGACAGCCATTTCACACCCGTTTTCATATTCACCTGCTCAGGCACGCGAAGCCTAGATAGAGCCTGTCCTCCGTCTCGCCGGAGGAGACCGAGGCTTGGAGGACCCGGACCCCAGGCCCCCGGGGAATGAGCAGGGAGCCAGGGCCACGGGAAAGGCCACACGCACTTCACCGCGCTCAGGGGCAAAGTCGGCCCGTCCCTTCTCCCTTCTCCTCTCCCCGCACCCTCCCACCCCGATTCAAAGACGGAGAAGCGCCCTTCCCGAGGCCATGAGAGGGGTTAGCTGCCCCCGGCACGCAAGGAGGCTGCAGATGGAGGAAAGACAGCATCGCCATGGTTCTGAGCGACGACTCGCCGGGCAGACGGCTCTGCGCTCGGCGGCCTTAGAGACTGTTCCCGCCGCGCTGCTTGTACTTCGTCTCGCGCCACCTTCCCTCACGCCCTGCAGCCGCCCTCCTGCCCCCCTCTGCACCTCTGAAGCCTCACTCCATCCATCAGCGCCCACCGGCTCTTATAACGTTCCACGCGGGCGAGGTGTCCGCATGTGTCTCTCCAACGTGTCTTTGTCGTGACTGGCCCCGGGGCGCTCCCGGGACTGTCCGTGACGGGGGCCCGTCGCCCTCCCTGAGCTGTGCGGCTCTGGTGTGGACGGACCCCATGTCTTGATCCGATCCTCCATCTCTGGGTCTACTGTGATAGGAGGATCCCGAATGACCCCGGGCAGTGCCCAGCAGACAGACCAGCCGCCAGCAGGGCGCAGGGGTGGTTTCGGCACCGTCACGGCCACGCCGGTGTCACCACAGCCTGCCCGCAAGCCTTCCCAGGGTGACGCCTGGCGTCTCGCTGCAAGGGCTAAGAACATTCCATATCCTGTGCCTGCTGCCCTGACGGGACATAACGGGCCCAAATCACCTGCACAGGTGCCCCAGCCCGTGCGGTTCACTCCCCCAACTGGAACCCGTTCAAGAGGGTCCGTGAACTGAGTTTGCCAAAGGACAAGCGAAGGCGGCTCCGTCGCTCACGCGTGGACCAGACGCGCGGGGGGCGGGGCCGCGGCTCCCAGCTCAGCGCAGCCTTGTGAGCCGGCGATGGGGCCGTGGGGGTAGAGGTGCAGGAAGGCAGCCTCCCGCGGACAGGGCACTTCTTGTGCGTCCCGTGTGGACTCCGCGTCCCTCGCCCACGTCCGGCACGCCGCGGCCATGCCAAGCAGGCGCTCACCCCGCCTCCGGGCCATGGCTCCTTGAGGTGTGGACGCTGCTGCTTGGCCTCGGCGCTGGGCACACGGAGGCCGCGGTGGGCGCAGACACAGCTCGCCTGCCCAGACCCAGGCGCCCGCCCTCGCCTTCGCCGCTGGCTGCCTGGCACGGAGGGCCGGAGCCCGCACCTCGGCGGCCCGGCCCACGAATGGCTGTACAAGCCCCAAGGCTCCTCCTGCTCCCAGCGCTCTCACAAGACGGCTGTTGCCATGGGAGCGACAGGACCCGCCCTCGGCCCGTAAAACCTGACGCAGCAGAAGGAAGAGCTTCCCATGTGAGGTGCCCACTGACCAAGAGCAACGCCCTGACCTGGGAGTGGGGTCCCTGGGTCCGGCGCCACCAGCTCCTGGCCACACGCCCACCTCTGGGCCCCGCAGGGTAAGTGGAGCGGCCAGGCGTCTCCCGCCTCCCCCAGCAGCTGCACGGCCGCCACCTGCGCACGTGCGGGCCGCACCTGTGACTGCAGACACCTGGGCATGGGCGTGCGCCTGTGCACGTGCTCGCACCTGTGCCAGGAGGCGCGGGGCAAGGGCAGCGGCGGCGCGGGGAGGGTCGCGCAGAGGCGAGACCTCGAGATGACAGAACCAGGCGAGGACGCTGGAGAGAGGCCAGGGCAGGAGCACAAGGATTCGTGGGGGGCTGGGGGGCTCGGATGCCTGCCTGCCCCCCAGCCCCCCAGCCCCCCCGCCCTCCAGCCCCCCTGCCCGGCCCGCGCCTGCGTCCTCGCATGCCAGCCCCCCTGCCTGGCCTGCCTGTGCACCTTGTTCAGCATTAAAGCCTGAAAAACCCACCGAGGGCCCCGGACTCTGTCCACCCGAATCCACAGTGAACCTGCCCTGTGCACGCTTGCACTGCAGCGCCTCAGTTTCCTCACCTGCAAAGAGCTGGCGGCAAGGCACCGCCCTTGCAGGGTCTGTGGAAGATTACAGCACAGAACGGCCTGTAGGAAGAGCTCAGAAGTGCCAGCTTCATCCCGAGCCTCTGATGTCCTGCGGCTTCTTCACGCTCCCGGCAGTCAGGACAGCCCTGCACCACCACCTCGCACAACCTGACCTGGAGGAGCACCTGTGCGGCCCTCACGCCCCCCAAGATGCATTGTCCTCCGACGTGGCTCAGCCCACCCCGCTGCCAGCGCCAGGCCCCTGGGGCCCCGGGCTTGCGTCCCAACGCTGCCTCGCCCAGGATCGCCTCACCTCCCTGAGCCTCAGTTTCCTCATCTGTGAGACAGAAATGCACAGGCCCTCCTCACAGGACTGAAGCCACACCTGGGCGCGCCCCTCGCCTGCAGGTAAGCTTGTAGGAGCTCGTGAGGACACTTTGAAGGCCGTTCGGAAGCCCCCCGCCTCCAGGAGCTTGTCCATCGGCCGCTTGCCCGTTGCCATGGAAATCTTGATGATCACTGCACAGCACCCTCTGACCTCAGCCCACCTCCTCACCACGACGCCTCACCCACTCTGAGGCAGTCAGGCCAGGCACCCACACTCCCATTAGTCCGAAAAGGGGCAGCCCAGGGAGGCTGTGCGGTGCAGGTGCACGGCAGCACGCTCTCTTTAAGCAAGGGCTTTGCTTGTTGAAAGACGAAATCTGCCCAATAAAGGAGTAAGTGGGTGAATGAATGAGGGTCCCACAGCAAACGAAGGGGTGCGGGGGCTTATTCAGACGACAGCTGGTGAACAGGCTCCCAGACAAAGGCCCGGCTAAGAGAACGGGGAGGCCCCGGGACGGCCGGAGGACGGCGCCTGTGGGCGAGGCCGCTGCGGCTCCTGGAGAGCCAGCCGGCGCCCCCGGGGAGCCGTGTGGGGCGGGGGCGGCCAGCTCACACTCGCTGGCGTGTGAGCAGAGTTGGGCTCCATCTGGCCCACGACCCCCAGCCTCAGAGCTGGGGGGCAGGAGAGGCCCCTTCAGTCCTGGACTCAGCCTGCAGCTCCAGCACACCAGCGCCCAGAGGAGCCGCCCACTCTCCGTTTCCATGGGAATCCCCTTGAAATAACCCCCGAAAGGGCTGTTGTTCTTCCCTGCGGAGGAAGCCTCCGGATCAGCGTGGTGGAGGGAGGCGGGCGCTCGCAGCACCCAGGGTGCCGTGGAAATGTGGAGGCGGCAGCCAGGCCCACCCACTGGTCCCCGCCCACCCATCCCCCCGCAGAGAGGCTGGGGGCTCGGAGCCCTGCACCTCCATTCCCCGCCTGGGGGGGCGCGGGCCACATCTTGAGGCCTGGAACCCGGGGAAATTGGTCCTGGCACCTGGAACAGCAGCCCTGTCCTCTCCCCGAGGGGCGCCAGCAGGAAGGCTCGGGTCTGGGGCCCACCTGGACAAGCCTCTGCACGTGGAGCCTCCGCCTCCTGGGAGCCTCAGCCGAGAGCCAGGGATGCGGGGGACACCCCCCCAGCGCCCCGCACTGCCACCACTGCCTCCCTAAGTCTCGGCTGTGACTGCCTACCTAGTCCCTTCAGCAATGAAGGGAAGGTTCTGTGGTTGGTGACTGTCTGTTGACAACTCCAGCTGCCCCGGGAAGGGCTCCCTCCCGCAAACATTCGCCTGCACCTTCTCGGGTCTCCTCGAAGCCCTCCCCCCACCGCCTTAGTCCTCACCGCAGGCCTCCGCCGGGGGAGCCGCTATCCCCACTTGGCTGGCGGGAACGCAGAGGTGGAAGGGGTGTCCGGCCAGGACCCTGTAAACGCTTGCAGGCCGCCCCCTTAGCAGGCTGCTCTGGGACCTTCCCGCCAGGCCCGGGGGACCCCACCCCGGCTGCGACTTGCCAGAGGCTCGGACCCAGCTTCCGTTCCACCCCACCCGAGCCCACTGCTCCAGGTCCGTGTCCCTTGTCTCTGGACCACTCGTCCACGCCTCCCCCTCGCCCAGGGCCCGCCTCCCTCCTGGCACCACAGCTCCCAGAGCTCAGGGAGGCCCAGTTGGAAGCAGCAGGGTGGACGGAGCTGCCTACCCAAGGCACCTGCCGCCCCAGGAGGTGGCAAGCTGGAGTCGTGGAAGCCTCAGCCGGGAGTCCTGGAGCAGAGCCGAGGACGGGAACTGCCCCCCAAGTCCCTTCATCTGTGTCTGCTGCCCCCCTTGCCGCTGATGAGCTAAGGAGCCACACTGATGGCGGTTCCTCCAGGGCCGTGCGGCCTCAGACGCCGGGACAGAGCTGGGGGGGACACTCACCGAGGCCTCAGTAACCAGCACACCCCCAAGGGCGACCCTGCGGGACCCCAGCCCTCGTAGCAAGCGCGCCCTCGGGTGGGGGCAGGGCAGCCCCCCGACTGTCCCAGCGGAGAAGGCACTGCACACGCAGGAAGCCACGCGGGAAGCCACGCAGGAAGCCACGCAGGCCGGGACTGGGCGAACAAGCACCACAAACGGGATGTTCGTCAACACGGGCGGCCCCTTCACCCGCCAGAGCCCGCTCGTGGGCACCACCTGCAGCATCTCGGGAGGAGGAGGGAAGCCAAACCAGGGGTGAGCACAAGCCCACCCGCGGGCCCCTCGCCTGCTGTCCCCGCCACACCCCGCTGTGCTCACGACGTGGCCGTGGAATCCGCAGCTTAGGTCTCAGTGAAGAGTTTGCCCTTTTAAACGCCTATAAAAGCACCTGCTTATAAAATCCCACTGAGTATGTGTTTGAGAGAAAACAGCTGTACAGAGGTGAGACCCCCCCTCCAACCTCCAGGCGTCAAAGACCCCTCAGCTGGTCCCAGCTGGCGCCGGGGGGGGCCGTGTGCTGGCGTCTGTGCCCCGTGGGGCAGCTGGGTGCCGGGTGCCAGGGCGGGGTCAGCAGGGAAGCAACTGTGTGACGGGGGTGCCAGGCCCCGGGGCAGGGGTGAACTCCCCAGCCTCGCCCAAGAGCCCCAGGAAACGGGCTCCCCCATTACCTGCAGCCAAGGGGGGTGGAAACCCCAACCCTGCATATGGGGCTGGAGCTCCCAGGGCCAGAGAAGGCCCCACCTGCATGCAGAGGCCGCCCCCGGCGCTGGCACCTCCTGCCGGACCTGCCTGGTTCAGGGCGCCTGTCCTGTGCGGGGAGGTGGCTGGGCAGCAGCAGAATTAGCTCCGGGAGACAGGGCGAGGGCGCTAGGCAGACAGGCGGGGTGGGGCTGACCCTCAGGCCTCCCTACTCCCAGCATGTGCCCCCAGCCGCGGAAGCAGACTGGAGGGAGGCCGTGCCAGCACAGACTGCAGGTGGCTGTGAGAGCACCAAGGTACCCCCAGGCCCCGCATCTCTTCCCCAGACACTGCCCCCTCCTCTGCTGTGAACACCCCAACTGCCTCTGACTTGACCGGGCAAGCAGCCCCCAGTTCTTCATCTGTGCCAGCGGTTCAGCCATACTCACAAAGCCCGGACGGGGCATGCACAGACCTGCCCTCAAGCCCAGCCCACCCGGCCTCCACCGCCGCGCCTGCCAGCAGACAACCCTCCAGGGGCGCAGAGACGGGCCTGTGCCTCCCGCCCCTACCCCCGCCAGCTTCTCCTTTAGGAAGACTTAGGCCCTAGAGCACACTCAGGGCTCTGCGTCTCTCCTGAATCCTCAACACCACGCTCAGTGCCTGAACATAGCAGGCCCCCACAAATATGTGCTGAAGGAATCTGCTTCTTCCAGGAAGCCTCCCTGACTGCCCACCAGCCCAGCCCGGAGGCTCCCTCGCCCCCACCATCCCAGCACTGACCCTGTCCACCTGGTTCTGAGGACCTTGTCAAGCATGCCCAGGCCATGTGCCCGACTCCCAGCAAAGCACCTGACGCCAACCGTGGGCTCAGAGGCTGTCGGGGAACCTCGGCGCAAGGTTCCTGCCAGCCCCATGCAGATTCTCTCCACGGATTAGTGCCCTTTCCTCCCTAAGCCTGAGCTCCCTCGGGGTGAGGTTTTCGCTCTTCTCTTTACACCCCAGGCTCCCCAGCTCAATCCAAGTGGATCTACCTTCCCTAGTGCCGCCTGCACCTGCCGGGCTCTCTGCCACACGGGGATCCTCTCAGCGGCAGGGCGGCAGGCTGGGCGGGGCCTCCTCCTGCCTGGGAGAAGCCGTGTGGTAAATCCAGATGGGCCGCGTCAAGGGAAGGCGCTGCGTGCTGATAGGGTTTTATCGCTGCCTGTTTACAAAGCCGCGAGCGCAATGAGGTGGGACGTGAGCGCAAAGCATTCTCGTCTCCCCAGCCCCGCCTGACCGCCCCACATGAGCCAGGTTTGGGGGCGACCGGAGGCAGGAGGGGGGAAGCCTCTCCTATGGCTGCTGCTTCTCCCCCACCCCGTGTCCCCAACGGCTTCCTGCACCTCCCTCCTTGCCCCACTCTCGCCTGCTCCTCTGGGGCGGGGGCGGGTTGCCTGGAGCCCCAGTTGATGGCACCTGCCCGTGCTCCTGCTGCGTTTGAAAGCCCTTGGGGGCCAGGTGAGCCGGGCGTACAGAGCCCTGAGGATGTGGGGTCAGCACCGGACATGTGTCCCTGGCCCACAAATGACTCCACCCCCCACCCTCACCCCTGCTGGAGCTGCCAGAGCAGGGCCCGCACGCGAGCACACACACACTCACACACACACCCCCGCTCGCTCCGACAGGTAACCGAGGCAGGCCAGCGAGCCACCGCGACAGACACCGCGCCCGCTCCCACAGCGGCCCCCGCGGGAGCCCTTTCGCCTCTCACTGGTGTTACCACCGACGAGCCGAGAGGCGGCGTCACCCGGGCCCGGCCACGGTGAGCTGTGACCACCTCTCGGGGTCACTCTGCTCTCTGGGTGGGGAAACAGGTTCAGTGGCTGCAGACCCTGCCAGAGGCTCACGGCTGGGCCGGGACCGGAGCTCAGGCCACGGAGGCTGGGGCCCCTCCCCACCCCAACGTGCACACCCCGCCAGGGCTGCCATCTTTGCCGACCGGCCCTCTCTCCCTTGACCTCCGCCGTGAAGGGCACGTCCGTTGCCCCTTCTCCGCCTCTCCTGGGAGCACTTGACTCCCCCACATCCACTCCGCAAAGCCCCAGAGCCCTCAGGCCACTCCTGGGCCCTCTTCCGCCCCAGGCCGCACAGGTAACCAAGGTCCTCACCCACAGAGCAGGCCTCTCTGCCCGGGTGCTCGAAGCCGCAAGTCCACAGCCTGGAGTTCACCCCGGAGCCTCACTGCCTCCTCCCCTCCGAAGGTCTGCCCCTCGCCACCAGCTGCCCGGCGCCAGCGCCTGCTCCCCGCTGGCCGGGCCGCTCTCAGCAGCACAGCCCTGTGTCCCTCCATCCTCGGCTGCGAGCAACCGGCCCGCGTCCCCTGGGCCCCGACCACCTGCTGGTGCCTCCTGGATCCAGAGGTCCCGCAGGAGCCGGTGCCGGCCACAGCGCAGGCCGGCGCAGCCCCAGCCCCAGTCACTGAAGGAGCCAGGCTGCCTTTGAATCGGGAGACGTCTGCAGCCTGCTTGGTACTTTAAGATGCAAAACCGTATTTGTGTTACAATCGCCAGCGGGGGTGGCTAGAAGGAAATAGAATAAAACCGAAGCACTGTTTCGGGCAGTAAAGTGAAGAATGTTCCCCCCCCCCACCGCCCCTCTAGCCTGCCCCCCCCGCATCCTCACGTGTCCCCGTCAGGAGATAACGAAGGGGACTAACATCAAGGGTCCACAAGGAGCTCCTTCCCACGCAGGACACCAGCGCGGGGCGTGGACAGGAAGGCCCTGACCGTGCTGGACGCCCCGTGCACAGCCGCGGTGCGGAGCCCCGTCTCTCCTCGAGTCATCCCCTTTCACACCTTTCACACACCACCCCGGTCCCCCCCGCCTCCCCGCCCTGCCAAGCCGAGGGGCTGGAGGTCGAGGGGCTGGAGGTCGGGCTCACACCGCAGGGCCCGGCCCTCTGTCTCGGTTGTTCCCTATCCTCAGGCTGTCGCCTCCCAGAGGCAGGATCCGAGAGCAGCCGGGTCTAAGCATCTCCAGGCCTGATGGTGCCGTGTAGACGCTGCCGGCGGAGGGAGCGCTCCCGCAGGCCCAAACCACCCCTGATGTCCACAACCACCATGGAAAGCGCAGGGCTCCGGGGCTTGGGAGGCGTTGTCAAGTCCAGGCGTCCTCGCTGCAGGCCAGACTGGCCCGGGGGCTCACACACTGACGTTTCTCTAGGGGACGGTGGCCAGAACGTCAGAAATCTTGGAGTCAAGGGTTTGATTTGTACAAGATGCCTGAGAGAAGCCGGAAGAGCTCGGGCTGCCTCCGTTGACACGACTGGTGCGTCGGGCCGGCTTGGGTCCAGGGCCGCGGAGAAAGCCTCGGGAGATTGGCGAGCGTTCGGGATGTCACCTGTGCGCTTTCAACCCCGTGAAACACCTTCGGGGGCGCCTCTGCTGCGAGGGTTTTCCTGGCGTCCTGCTCTGGGGCGCCGCAGGCCCTCCATGGCGGCCGTTTCTCTCCCTCCTGCAGGTCTTTTCTCCTTCCTCAGACCCTCTGTGCGGAGAAGGGTCTGGAGTGGCAGCTGCTTCCCGGCCCCAGGACCGGCGACTTCCCAACACCCCTGGCATTCAATCCACGTTCTCTTCTGGCTTTATCACTTTCTATTTCTTTGCCTAATAGCCCCTCGGGTTTTTCTTTTTTGTAAAATGCAGTGTGGGTTGTTGCCGGAGACAAGCAGGCAGCGCCGCTGCGGTCTGTGTGTGAACTGGCCCCAGACACGCGGAAGACGGGACCCGGGGGGTTGCCAGGCACATCTGCTTAGCGGGGGTGAGCGGCCGGGGGCAGGTCCAGCTTCATGTACTTCTCCGGTGGCCGCTGAGATCTGCCGTGTGGCAGGGACGGGCGTAACTAACCTGGGGAGTGCGACGACAGCGGTACCCGGGGGATCTGGCCAGGGCAGGTGCGGCATTCGATTTTTTTTTTTAATGGACTCCTGTGATCTGAATGGACGATGTGCCTCTGCCCAGTCACTCAGTCATTCAACACACACTTGTCCAGGGTTAAGGGCTGGCAGGCACCAGTGGGGCGCTGGGCGCAAGGAAGCAGACAGGTCCAAGACATGGCACCTGCCGATGGTGCAGGCAGGACTCAGGGTCGGGGGTCCCCGAAAGGCCTGGCCAGATTCCCCGGGGACCGGCTTGGCTTCCCCACAACATGGCGGCCAACTTCCGTGGCCGAGCACCCAGAAGAGCAAGGACCCCAGGGCCACAAAGTGTCCCCTCCACCATATTCGGCTGCTTCTTCTCATGAACTAATGGGAAGACAGGCAACCCTCCTCGGCAGGACCGCACCCCGTGCTGGCCCTGGCCATACCGGTTGAACACTGCCCGGGCGCAGGGGCAGTTTTGCAGCACAGAAGACAGAGTTGGGCAGAAAAACGGTCCAAGAGTGTGACAAACAGCTGGGGCTATTTGGTGAAGAGACACCTGCTAAGGGGGGTGGGGCGGAACCATCAGGGGTTGAGCTGCCTTAAAATTCTTCAGCCAAGAGGAGGGGTGAGTAAGCGCAGAAAGTGCAGAGGAATCGTGACAGCCACGGAGGCAGGAAGGGAGGAGGCGCAGCCAGTGCAGCAGCCCCCCTGCTTCTGCACACGTTGGAAAGTTCTCATTAACATTTTTTTGAAATTGTAAGAAAAATTAAAAGTTGGCAGCAATAATGCAAGTGGCTCCCTCTCGCCGAAATGCATGGCCCATCTGTACAACATCTGGCCTAGTATGAAGCACCGAGGTGGCCGGCCACTCTGCTCTCTGCATGGGGAAACTGGTTCAAAGGCTGCAGACCCTGCCAGAGGCTCACAGCTGGGCCAGGACCGGAGCTCAGGCCACAGAGGCCAGCGCCCCTCCCCCCTCAGCGCGCACACAGTGAGGGCTGCCATCTTTGCCAAGTGCAGGACAGGCAGGGTGGCCGGGCCTGCCCAGTAAAGGCCCCTTGCAGACCCTGCCCCTGCCTGGGGCAGCTGGGAGCCTCTGAGCCGCCTTTGTTCTGCCTCAATGGGCCATTCAGCCCAGGGCTCTCGGTGACAAGGCCCCGCTGTGCAAGGAGATGGTGTCCACCCCGGCCACACAGGTGGACCCCCCTTCTCCCCATGCCCAGGCTGGCAACTGCCTTCTGGACTCAGGAGAGGCGCCCAGACACACTGGGGGCAGCACGTGGTACTTCCCACATGCCATTCCCCTGCGCAGGGTCCCGACACCTGCACACACCGTCACCCACGACCTGGAGTCCAGCCACTTCGGGGTGAACTACCTGTCCTCTGTAGACCTGTGAATCCGCAGCCCCCAGACAGGGGAGGGGCTGACTGACCCCCCTTGAGCACCTGTAAGTACCCTTGTGCCCGGTGCACTGCCAGGCCCAGCACGGGAGCCCCACAGCAGCCCCAGGCTCCAGAGGCCCTGAGCCGGTGCACCGCAAGAACGCACCCCCCCAACCCCCACCACTGGAGCTGAGGCCAGGGCGCAAGTCCCACAGGCCCGCGGTCCATGTCCAAACCCCCGCTCTCCCCTAGCAAGCGCTGGGAAAGCCTCATGTCTCAGCGGTGGCCCATCATAAAGGCCGTCTGGCCTGTCTCGTCACAATTTAATACTGAAGTCCATGTGGGCCATTCCGCACTGGGGGTGACTATCTCTCTGTAGGGCCTGGCTTAACTAGCAGGGCACTCCAGGGAGGGATGGGACTCACAGATTCCTCCGCATCCCTCGAGTCTATGGCGAGGCGGCCCAGCCTCGCCGCATCACGTCCAGAGATGCGCCTCCCGTTTAAGACGGACAGGCTGGCACAGGTTCACAAGCAGGAATCTGGAGCCCCAGAAGTGTGCTTCTAGGGCCTGGAGTGTATGCCCCAGAGGCAGTAAGACTGGTGGGCTGGGGATGGGGGAGGTGGCAAGGAGCCTCCCTGGAGAGCAGAGAATGGAGAGCTGCCAGGTCTGCCAGCCAATGCGGGCACTGGGGAGCGTGGGCAGTGAGACAAGGGCGCAGATGATAAAGGTTCGTGCAAAGACGCCATCACCAAACAGGACCTTAGGGTACGGGGTGTAGGCAAAGTCCAAGCTCCATCCCTTCTTCCTGCCCTCCCTCTCTCCCATCCCCTAGGGTTCTCTTGCATTTGGGATGCCACAGCCCTCCCTCATGAGTACCCCAATGCTGTCCCTGCCACACTTGTCTTGCTTGCTATCCCTTTGATGTTGGTGAACTTTGGGGTACAGCGAGTTCTCTTGTCCCCACCCCACCATCCTGCTCCAGTTTATTCTGTGCCTACCAGAAATTGGTGTTGGATGAATGGATGGATGGATGGATGGATGGATGGATGGATGGATGGATGGATGGATGAGTGGGTGGCTAGATGGATGGTGGATGGATGGATGGGTGATGGATGGATGGATGATGATGGATGGATGGATGGATGATGGGTGGGTGGATGGGTGGATGGATAGATGATGGATGGATGAATGGATAGATGGGTGGATGGTGGATGGATGGAGGATGGGTGGATGGTGGATGGATGGAGGATGGGTGGATGGTGGATGGATACATGGTGGATGGATGGATGGAGGATGGGTAGATGGTTGGATGGATGGATGGCTGATGGATGATGGATGGATGGATGGTGGATGATGGATGGATGATGGATGGATGGATGGATGGATGGATGGATGGATGGATGGATGATGGCTGGATGATGGATAGATGGATGGATGGATGGATGGATGGATGGATGATGGATGAAGGATGGATGGATGATGGAGGATGGATGGATGGATGGTGGGTGGATGGATGGATAGTGGGTGGATGGATGGATGGTTGGATGGATGGATGGATGGATGGATGGATGGATGGAGGATAGATAGATGACGGATGGATGGATGGATGATGGGTGGGTGGATGGATGATGGATGGTGGAGGATGGATAGATGGATGGAAGGAGGATGGATGGATAATGGATGGAGGATGCATGGAGGATGGAGGATAGATGGATGGATAGATGATGGATGGATGGAGGATGGATGGAGGATGGATGGATGATGGGTGGGTGGATGGATGATGGATGGAGGATGGATGGATGATGGATAGATGGATGGATGGATGGATGGATGGATGGATGGATGGATGATGGATGAAGGATGGATGGATGATGGAGGTTGGATGGATGGATGGTGGGTGGATGGATGGATAGTGGGTGGATGGATGGATGGTTGGATGGATGGAGGATAGATGGATGATGAATGGATGGATGGATAATGGGTGGTGGATGGATGATGGATGGATGATGGATGGATGGATGGATGGATGGATGGATGGAGGATAGATAGATGATGGATGGATGGATGGATGATGGGTGGGTGGATGGATGGTGGATGATGGATAGATGGATGGAAGGAGGATGGATGGATAATGGATGGAGGATGCATGGAGGATGGAGGATGGATGGATGGATAGATGATGGATGGATGGAGGATGGATGGATGATGGATGGATGATGGGTGGGTGGATGGATGATGGATGGATGGATGGAGGATGGATGGATGGATGGATGGATGGATGGATGGATGATGGCTGGATGATGGATAGATGGATGGATGGAGGATGGATGGATGATGGATGAAGGATGGATGGATGATGAAGGATGGATGGATAGTGGGTGGATGGATGGATGGTTGGATGGATGGTGGGTAGATGGATGGATGGTGGGTGGATGGATGGATGGATGGATGGATGGAGGATAGATGGATGATGAATGGATGGATGGATGATGGGTGGTGGATGGATGATGGATGGATAGATGGTGGATGGATGGATGGATGGAGGATAGATAGATGATGGATGGATGGATGGATGATGGGTGGGTGGGTGGATGATGGATGGTGGATGATGGATAGATGGATGGATGGAGGATGGATGGATGGATGGATAGATGATGGATGGATGGTGGATGGATGGAGGATGGATGGATGGTGGATGGATGATGGGTGGGTGGATGGATGATGGATGGATGGATGGTGGATGGATGGATGGATGGATGGAGGATAGATGGATGATGGATGGATGGATGGATGGATGAATGGATGGATGATGGGTGGGTGGGTGGCGGATGGATGATGGATGGATGGTAGATGGGTGATGGATGGTGGATGGATGGGTGGCAGCAGCGGCCTAGTCTTCATTGTTGCACCTCCAGGACAGACAGACCCCCTGGCACCTGAGAGGGATGGGAAATATCTGGTGAACAAAAAGGAAAAACACGTTCAAACTTGCTGATATTCAGACATGAATTAAAGCAAATATTTTTCATCTGTGGTATCTGCAAAGGTCAAACAAATTAGAATCCCCAGTGCTGGCCAGCATGTGGTAAGACGGAGGTCGCTCCTGAGGAGGGCTGGGCACTAGATGGCAAGGACAGCAGATGCCCCCATGGTCTTGACATGGAGGTGTGTGCACAGGGCTCTCCGCCAGAATCACCCCAGAGTTGGGGAGGGGGGATGGCATCGTGCTACACAAACACCTTCCTTCACTCCTGTTAGTAATCAAGGGCTAAAGAGGCCTAATTCTCAGCAGAGTGATCCCCACCCAGCACGCATCTGCCACTCTGCCGTGGGGGAAATGCATCAATGACATGATGAGGCTTGGGGCAGAGGTACCCAGCTACTACCGCACCCTGCACAGACCAGAGGGCAGTAAAACCCTGGGGCCTTGGACAGTCGATGGGGCTGGCGGGGGAGCAGGGGCTATGACACTGCAAGCCCCCCAACAGGGAGAAGTTGCCCAATGGGTGACAGGGTCTCAACGTTCCACCAGTCATGAAAGCCAAAGGGGTGGGGGGCAGAGCCCAGGACGCCCCCAGGGCCATCCTTCCCCCTGCAGTGGAGTCCTGGGGCCCTGTAGAAGATGGAAATGCAGAGCCCTGGGGCCAAGTGTCAAGCCTTTCTCGCTCTCTTCCTGCCTAGCAGGGCTGTGACTGGCTGTGCAACACCGGTGAGGGGGACGGAAGCGTGGTAAGCCACCAGCGTGAGTTCCACGGCTGGTCACGCCGTTGCGCAGTTTCAGCTGAAGAGCGTCTGCAGCGGCCCAGGGGCGCACGGGGCCAGGCGCACCCACGGCCGCTGTCCTTTGTCCCCACCAGGGCAGGGGCAATGCTGGGGACACCGGTTCAGTGTCCCTCTCCCTCTCGGAGGCCCGCGGGGCCTGCACCCGGCGCGGCACTGTCCATGGCAGACGCAGGCGGGAAGGCGAGGGCCCCGCGCCCGGGGGCTTGTCACCTCCTCTGACGGGTGGGCGGGGACGTCCGAGCGCTCCCGTGAGTGAGAGAGCCCGGCACAGGGCTCCTGGCTGTTCGTGGCCCTCGACTGCCCCCGTCTCCTTCCTGCCGTCCAGGCAGGGGCTGGTTCAGGAGCAAAGAGGGTCTGAAGCCCCTACGCAGCTCCGACGTGCTGGCACGCGCCCGCGCAATCCCGTGGCCCCAGCACGCGGGCCCCACCGGCCCGGCTCAGAGACGGGTGCATCGTTAGACCTTTCGAGATGGCAACAGCGGAGCAAGGGGACGGGTGGCAGGGAACGGGCCGGCACGCGCTCGCGCCGCCAGCTCACCGCAGAGCCCCGGCGGCCACGGGCCCAGTCACCTTGCAGTCGTCTCCAGAGAGGGAGGACCGCTCTGGCTAACAACAGACGTGGACTTTAACAAAAGACTGCAAGGAAGCATCCCAAAGGGCGAGCACGGTGTCTCCGCGTGGAGGGAGCCGAGTCTGCCCCGCCCCTCCCGCTGCGGGCGTGGAGCCGCCCAGCCGCCCCTGTCACCCCGGCTGGCTTTCAATTCGCAAGACCTAAAACACCTCTAACAAAAACACCCCTGAGCTCTGCCAGCTCTCAGGATAAAACCCAAAAGCTGTAGCAAGTAAAAACAACCGGGAGATGATGTGGAAACATTTTATTAGAATTTGATTTCCATCTTGCAGAAAGAAAATGAGAAAAATCCTGTTCCGTGACTGCACCAACCTCCAAGTTCCGATTGATTAAAAATAAAGGAGAGCATGGCTTACAGCACCGGTGGGGGCGCCCAGGGACAATCAGGGGAGCTGTCAACAGCAAGGCCTTGGGTCGCACGGAAGACCTTGGGAGAGCACGTGACCTTCGGCAACCCAGGGCAGTAGCAGTGCAGGGAAACTGAGGCACGGAGCTGATGTGCAACAGGGGACACCCTCTCAAGGCCACTGTCCCTCCCCTCGCCCCCAAATAGGGACAGGAGCTTGTGAAATCCCAGGAAAACTTATGGAGGTGACTTCCTGAGTGGAAGAAGGAACGAAGATCAACACAGCCCGTGTCTCGATGTTCCAGACTCGAGACAGCGTCTCACCCTCTGGGCCGCTTAGACCATGCCTCAGTTTCCCCAGAGGGTGGATCTGGGCGAGCTGGTCCAATGACAGTCCTAAGTGACCTAACTGTGGCCCCTAGAGAGCGAGCACGGTCAGGGATGGACAGTGCCCATACCCACGCCCGCACCCCTGACCCCCGCATGCTACGCCCTCACCGACGAGAGCGCCCCATCTCAGAGCAGGGGCAGCTCATAGGCCAGACAGCACCCCGCAACTGTGACCCTCCTTCAGATGACCTCAGCAACAACTCGGAGAGGGAACCAAGGACAGAAGCCAAGACTCGAGAGCCTGCGCACCCTGCCTAAGGCTGGGTCCCCGAGCCAGGCCCTGCAGGGAAACCAGGTCTCTCGACACAAGCCTTGGGGTGTCCCATCCGGCTGGAAACGCCTCCTCAGTAGGGCCGAGGAGGGGAACCAGGCCCAGTAGTGTTGACTTCAGTGAAATGAAAGATCAAAAGGATTCCTGAAACAGGGAGCCTTGAATCAACTGCCCTTGGCTGCCGCGCCCGGAGGGCAGCCGGCGCCCGGGTTTCCGGATGACCCGCAGCGCGTGGGGCGGGCTGACTGCAGGAAGCAGAGAGGGCTGCGCGTGCACGGAAGGAGGGAAGGCACCAGCCCTAGGATCCAGAAGCCAGAGTAAGGAAGGTCACACGTGGCCAATGCCCAGCGCCGGGTGCCACCCGCTCCCCATCAACAGCCCCCCCCCCAACTGCTTCGTGGTCCCGAGGGGGCTGCCAGCAGTGGGGTGTCTGTCACATCAAAAGACACAGAGGGCCCGTGCTACTTTCTACTGAACCTCGGGAATGGATTCCCATGTCCCTCCTGGCACAGCCATGGCAGGGGCTGGGATGACCATGGGGCAACGCTGACCAGCCGTGGCCAGAGATAAATCGCTGGGAAGCGCCACGTTCTGCATGGGGTGAGGTCGGCCTGATGGAGGGGAGACCGGTCACACTACCCAGGGGGCAGATTTAACCCAAGCCTGGGCCTCCCACCCGCAGAGCCCTCCCTCCGCAGCGCAGGTTACACCTGACCTCGCCCAGGACACACCAGATCAAAACATGAGCCGGTCCCATCCGTGGAGGCTGCCCGGGGCTGATTCAGGCAGCCTGGCCCCTCCTGACCCTCCTGATTCCTGAGCAGGGCACCTTGCGCCTCGGAGGCCCGCTTCGTTTCCTCAACCACCAAACCAGGCTCATTCCCAGGGGCACAGAGATGACCCTGAGGTCACGGGCACGCGAGGCCAGCAAGGAGATGGCGCGAGGAAGCAGGTCCACCCCTCCCAGGGGCAAGAGAGGCGCGCACGGGACAGAGTTTAATGGATGCGGTTTCTTGCAAACTCTAAGCATCTGCTGTTATGCTCATGAGCGTCTTCCTGGAACAAGACTCTAAACGCAGAAGGGTTGGTGAACGCCTCCAAGCAGACCAGGCCCGGCACCGGCGCTCCCCGGATCAGCATCACTGATCACACCAACAACCGGGTAAGTCCTCCTTACTGCTCCCTTTGCAAGGGGAGACAGCGACGCTCAGAACGGCTTCGCAAGCCACCGTAGGTTGCACAGCACTTGAGGAGCCAGAAGGCGGACTGGGACACACGTCTATAGGCCCCCCAAATCTGTGACCTGTCCTGTGCCCTCAGCACAAAAGCCCAGGTAAGATGCCTTTCCCCCTTATTTTTGTGCAAAGGCCAGAATTCTCACATCGTTCTAATTCTAGTAATTATTATGGAATGTAACAACAATGAAATTGTACATTTTGCTATTGTTTCCGTCACCAACCAGCCCCTGCCTGCCCTGAGGACCGGAACCTCTGATCCTGTCCCTCCTGCACCCCCAGCACCTGCACCCCAGGCCCGACACTCACTGGGGCTCTGTCTGGGACATGGACAAAGTCCAAACCTTGGTTTCCTCCCCTGTAAAATGGGGGTGAGGGGGGGCGCAGATACTGGCCACCAGTTACAGATTTACAGTCTCCAGGGGGCTCCTGCGTCCACCATGTCACCTGACAGGTACAGAAACCGAAGACTCTGGGCAGAGCAGAATGACTCACCCCCATTTCACAGATGGGGACATTAAGACTCGATGAGAAGAGAGTCCCCTCACCGTCACAGGGCTCCCTTCTGAAACACAAGGTTCCCCAAGGGCAGGGTCTTTGGGCAGCGCCCGGCCAGCAGTGACCGGCACTAGCAGGTGCTCAGTCCGTGTTTGCTGATGAACGAAGAAAAGCCCACAGGGCCGCGTCTTCCTCTCCCCACCAGGCACTCGCGCCCGCCGCCCCTACGCAGAGCTGGGGAATCTCTGATAGAAACGGGGCCGGGGGAGACCATGCAGGAGGCCTCGCTGTCCCCAGTGCGCGCACACACGCCGGGCACGGCCTTGGCACTCGGCATCACACGAGCTGTGCGCGCCGCTCGTCCTGGTGCGGAGAGCGGGGCCGAGGCCTCCTCCGGGGAGCCGGACCCGAGCGGCCCCGAGAGCCCGCGCGCCAGCCGCCCCGCACCTGCCCGGCCGCCCGGTCCTCCCGCCCCGCCCTGGGCCGCGCGGCCGCCGGCAGGAGAACCCGCCCGCGCAGGTGCCCTCGAGCTCCCCAAGGCGCCCCCAGGACCAGGACCGCTCCCCGCGCCTGGGCAGAGCCGGACCCGGGGCTCAGCCCGGCCCGCGCCGGCCCTGCCCGGGCCCCCACCGCCCGCGCCCCCCGCGCCCCCACCCCGCGCTCCCCGAGCCCCCCGCGGCCGGGGCGAAGCATGACTCAGCGGTTCTCCTCCCGGAGCGGGGCGCCGCCCCCGCGCCCCGCCGCCCGCTCCGCGCCCCCAGCCCGCCGCGCCCGGCCCCGGGCTGCATCCGCCCGCGGCCCCTTTCCCGGCGGAGCCGCCGAGCCGCGCCGTCCCCGCGGGGCGCAGGCCGGGCCGAACGCGGGGCGCCCCCGGCTCCTGCGCCCGCACCAGCGCGCCCGGCCCGGCCGCCGCCGCGCGCCCCTCCCGGGGCTGCCCCGGACCCACCCTGCCCCCAGCGCGGCCGCCGCGGGGGGCGCCGACCCCCGGCCCGGGGTGGGGGTGGGGGTGGGGGTGGGGGGGCCAAGCCAACTTAGGGGCGTCAGCAGGAGCCTTTCCAGGCGCGCGTCCCACTTGGGGGCACGTTCTGGCGCGGGGGCCGCAGCCCGGCCCGACCTCGCCGGACGAGAGCCCAGCCCGGCCCGGCCCCGCCCGCCCTGCTCCGGCGCCCCGGGGGCCGGCTGGGGGTCCCCAGGAACGGGAATGAACGTTTCCCCGGGTGCCTCTGCATCTCCGGGGAGTCGGCAGCCTAGAAAATTCTGCGGGCTCGGCAGGGCTGACACGCCGGCTTCCGAGCCACGGCCGTCCCCGGGGCTCCTGGCGGGCCTCGGGGGCCTCTCTAAGGGCGGGCCGGGCCGGGATGGGGCGCCCCAGGCCGGGGCCGGGCTCCCGCGGGAGGGCGCGGGGGAGGGCGCTGCCCGCTCGGGCCGGTGCCCGGCTCCCCCTCCCGGCCCGGGGCGCGGGGCGCGGGGGCGCGGGGAGGGGCGCGGGGGGCGCGGGGAGGGGCGCGGGGGGCGCGGGGGCGCGGGGAGGGGCGCGGGGGGCGCGGGGGCGCGGGGACGGGGGGCGCGGGACGGGGTCACGACACCGCGCGCGGTGCGCACCTTCAGCGGGCACTCGGTGCGACGGCATCCCCACGCCGCGGCCGGCCGGCGGGGGCCTCGCCCGGGCGCACGTTACCTTCGGTCACATAGCCGTGGTCCCGCAGGAAGCCGTGGTTAATGTTCCGCGCGTCCGTGTCCTCGCCCATTGAAGGCCGCGCCCGGCGCCCTGGGCATGCCCCGCCGCCGCTCGCCGATGCAATCCGCAGGGGAGGCGCCGGGCGCGCGGGCCATGCCGCCGCCGCCTAGCAGGGGCGCGGGCCGCCGGGCCCGCGGGGGGCGGGCATCGCGGCGCGGGGCCGGGGGGCCGGGGGCGGGCGGGCGGGCGCCGCGGTCAGGCGAGCGCGCGGCGGGCGGGCGGCGGCCGCGGGTGGGGGCGCGCGGGGCTCGGGGCGCGCATCCCGGCCGGCCGTGCGCGCTGCGTCCGTGCGCCCGGCGGCGGCGGCGGGCTGGGCCGGGGCGCCCGGCGGCGGCGGCGGGAGGGGACGCGCGCGGCGCTGCGCGACCGAGCCGGGGCCGAGCGGGGCGGCGCGGGCTGGGCGGCCGCCGGCGCAGGCCCCTCCCTCCCTCGCGCCGCCCCCGCCCCCGAGGCCCGCGCCGCCCGCCGGGCCCTGCAGTGGAGCCGCCTCGGGCGGACGCGGCCGGCTCGGCCTCTGCACCTGGGCGCGCGCGGGGCCAAGGAGGGGCTGGCGGGGGGGGGGGGGGCGGGGGGCCGCTGGCCGCCCGGTGCCCAGGCATGGCGGGGACGGCCCCGGGCGGGGGTGGGGGGGACGAGACGCGGGGAGGGCAGCGACCTGCAGGACAGGGAGGCGCTGGGCACAGCCGCAGGCGATGCGCCTGGAGGAGAGAGGAAGAAGCTGGAGGGAGGCCCGGGAGTCGGCACGCTGCGAGGCAGACTCTGGGGGACCGGGCTGGGGTGGATGGCCTCCTCCAGGCAGAGCTCGGGGACCTCTCCTTGTGCTCACCTCTGACCCGGGAGGTGAGCTTCTCACTGGGTCCTCTCCAAAAGCATTGGGAAGGGCAGTCCTTCCACGCTCTCTCCCTCCCACCAAACCCAGGCTTCTGACACAGGAACCCCCACTCCACCCCACTTTAATGGCCAGCATACCCCGGGATCAACACAGCGCCTGGCACAGAGCAGCCCTCCAAAAATCTGTTCTCTCTTTAGTCCAGTGGCCTCCTCCTCCACGCTGACCCCTTGTGCCATGAGGCCAGCTCCTCCGTGGAGCACTGGCCCTGCCAGCGGCAGAGATCATGCTGCCGCTGTGTGGCCTTTCCATCCTCTCAGTGGGCTTCTCTGGGACTCCAGGCAGCTCCCCAAACTGCAGTGGGGCCAGGAGAGGCCAGAGGGGCTTGGAGCAGGGCAGATGAGGGCCTGGGAAGCACTGGGGCAGAGGCTTCTGCCTGAGGCTTCTTGCTGGGGAGCCGGGAGGGGTTTGCAGCTAGAGCTGCGTTTTCATTGCCTAGAAATGCCCAGAATGAGGAGGTGAAAGTGCCCCCCACCCCAAACACACACAACCTGCAGGATGGAACGGTTAGGGCCGAGCCCGGGAGGCCTGGGGGCTCTACCAGTGCCAGCCCTGCTTGCTGAGTGACCCAGAACAAGTCCCCCAATTCCCTCAGTCTCAGCTTTTCTCAGTGCCCACCCCATGGCCCAGGTGTGCAATTACCTCTCACCCCTCTTGCTGGGCCTCATCTGCACATCCCCAGTGAAACAGGGTTCATCTGTTCAACACTGTGTTCCTGAGAGTCATGTTGTGTCAACGTGGCTGTAGCTCATTTTTCACTGCTGCGTAGTGGTCTAGGGCAGGCCCTGCAGCCTAGCCTCCAGCTGATGGGCTTGTTTTCAGCTTGGGGGTGTTTGTGAGCAAAGCCCAGTCTTGTGCTCGTGTGAAGTCCCTCCGTGTGTGTTCTCATCAGGGCGTTGCCGCATGGGGTAGACAGCGACTTCCCATCGCTGGTAGAACTAGGTGCGGTCACAAGACTGTCTTGGGGCAGAAAAATGTCAGGGAACAAACAGGTGTCTCTTGGGGAAGGAAACTTTGAGTCTGAGTGTAGTCAGCCAGAGTCTTTTTGTCCTGACTGGAGTTCTTGGGAAAGCACCTGTCAAGATGAAGTCTCCGTCAGCCAGAGTCCCGAAAGACCCTGGGACCTACACCGGAAGGGAAGTGTCCTGCGAGCTAGAAATAAACATGGGTCTCAGGACCTGGGTTGTTTGTCACTGCAGCAGAATCTCACCCATCCTGACTGCTACATCCCTCCTGGCGGCTGGTGGCTCTGCACAGCCCTAGGTTATCTTGCTCTGGCCTCAGTTCTCTCAGCGGGAATGGACAAGGTCATATTGCAGAGGTAGGGGGCCCTCCAAAAAGCAGCAGCTTATAGAATCTGCCCCCCACTGATGGATTGTGCTCCGTGAGTTCACTGCAGCGCTCGGCCTCCGTCACCTTTCCCCCCAGAACCAGGCTGATGGAGCCCCCCATCAGCTGGATGTAAGTGGGCTCATGGCAGAGTCAAGGGAGAGAGATGGGGGCCACGAGCTCGCCCTTGCAGCCACTTGAGTCACATACGCACTCGTCGTTCAGCAGGGCAGAGAGGTGGCACATCGGCCAATGGCCACACGGCCCCAGTGGAGCACACGAGTGCGCTCCTCCCCAGGGAGTGGCCCACGAGAACGCAGCCTGCGCCAGTACTGGTTTCGTAAACGGAAAATCAGCCACCAAGTCTCTCTTCCCAAGTCACCCAGCTACTACGTGGCAGAGCTGAGATTGCCGGGCCTGTGTGACTCCACAGCTTGTATGTTCAGCCCCTACTAGTCGGTTTGAGCATCACTACTTCTCTGCCACCTTCCCCACTGCGCCCCCAGGCCAGGCCCTGGGCTCAACTTGGAGATGGGTTCTGGTTCTTTCCACCACTGCGAGCCACCTGTCTTCCCTGGAGCGGCTGCCCGAAGCAGTGCCCGGAGGATTCCTGCTCCGGAGATGCTCGGCAACCCCAGCCCCCACCCCCATCCAGGTTCCTCCGGAAGGAGAGCACCTAAGCATTCCCCGGGGGTGCTGAGACCCGCCACGGAGCTGGAAGTGTGAGCGCGCACGCTCGAGTCCAGCGGCTTCCGCCTCTGCAAGGGAACACTCAGGATGGGAAAGGTGGAGATAAAGAAAAATCAAAACTGCTGTTGTCCTGAATCCAAACATAATCACCTAAGACCTTCGGGAATGTGGCATTTGAGAGCCTTCCAAGGTAGAGTCCTGTCTTTATGGAATCCTGACTGTCTTATATTGACTTTAATCTATAAAGTGCATTATTACAACCCTCACCCACCCTTTGACTGCTGATTGTACAGGAACCAAGATTAAGGTGCTGACATAGTTGCCTCTTTTTATTTAAGAAATAAGACGCCGGAAGAGGTTGGAGCTCCTGTGCATCCTTCATTCGTCCTTTCTCCTTCCGAAGGCGAGCACCGACGCACGCGCCGTATCCTTTCCTGCCGTATCAGATGTTATCAAAAGGATTGTGCTACATCGCAGATTACTTTTTTCTAAGCATGTTTCAGCTCAGTCCACTTTCTTCATCAGTTTGAATTTGGAAGAAAACCATGCATGGTGTGCTGGGGCCTGCCCGAGCACCTTCCCTCCAGAGCTGGCTTCCCACGGGGCGCTCAGGGAGCCACCTGCGAGCTGGACTCAGCGGGAGCACGAATAGTCCAGAAAAGTGGCAGCTGCCGCACATGAAGGCTTTTTCCCCCTAGACAGTAGATTGTTAAAAACTGACTAGCGTGCCGGAGATGCTACAATTAATTTATTCTGTCTTCCACCCACCTTAAGGATATTTAAGTGGCTTCCAACCCTTCAGGACTTCAAACATCACTGCGGCGACACCTTCTCACCCTCTCCCTGACGTCTGGGTGACCCGGGATGGACGCCTGGAGGCAGGCACGACCCCGGTACTGATTTCACTTCCTACATGTTGCCAAATCAAGAAACAATTTACACGCCTACAACGCACGTCACATTCTCAGTGACACTTGGAGTTGACGTAGGTGCATGTCAGGTTGACGGGTGTGCGACATGTGATGATTGTGCAGTCTGCATGTCCTGGCAGTGGGGCTGGGAATCTTTCTGTCATCCACGGGAGTATCCTCTTCTGTGAAATGCCTACCTGCTCTCTCTGCCCATCTTTTCACGGGATTTCTTGACTTTTTTCTTGCTGATTTCCAGAAACTTTATGTGACTTTATCACCTACCCTCTGTCTCCATGTTCCATTCTCTCATTAGTTTTTTCTCCTAACTTTTCTATGATGCTCTTTTCCAGAAGTCACTCGTATTGATGTTGGGAAACTCATTAACATACGCGTGTGGCGCTATCTCTGGACCCTACTCCGTTCCAGCGCCCTGTTCCCCTGTCCTGATGCCCACACCACCTGTATCCGTCACTGAAGTTTTAGAATACATTCCTGAAACCAGGTGTCAGTTCTTCAAACATGTTCTTTTCCTTCAAAGTTGTTTTGTCTATCTTTGGTTTTTCCAATTTCCATATGAATTCTGGAGTCAGTTTGTCAGAAAATATACCTGTTGAGATTTCAGGATTGTGTGGAATCTGCAGATCAAGTTGGAGAAAACTGACATCTTAAAGACATGGGGTGTTTCGACCACAAACACCGTATATTTCTCTACCTATTTCCATCTCAAATGTCTCTTATCATTGTTTTATAACTTTCAGTGTGGACTGTTTACACCACTGTCCAGCTTACCCCTCTGCATCTGTGTTGTGAAAGGTACTTGATCTATTTTCAGTTCAGTTTGATCTGAGCTCCTGTCTGTGAGCTAAAGTTGTTTTATTAATTCTGGAAACAGTCTTGTAGATCCAGTGGGATGTCTACATAGACAACCATGTCATTGTGCCTGCAGATAGTTTCACTTCTTCCTCTCTGAGCTCAGTATCTTTCTCTTTCTTGCTTTATTGCACTGTCTACCACCTCCACTAAAGGCTGAAGGACACTGTCACCGTTGACAGTGGTCATCCTTGCCATGTCGCTAATCTGAGGAGAAAACATTCCGTTTTCTACCATGGAGGTTTTTCATGGTCACTCTTTTTTTTTTAATATTTTATTTTATTCTTTCTTTTTTTTTTAAAAAAGATTTATCTATCTATACAAGCACTGGGTACAGTCAGAAGCGCGGGAGGGTGAGAGAATGAGCCAGAGCCAGAGCGGGGAGCAGAGCAAGCAGAAGGACCGAAGTACACTGCTGAGGGGAGCAGCGGGCGGCAGGAGAGGTCTGCGCGCCATGTGGGACCCTCCTCCGGTGGCCGGGGAGCAGCCGGGGATCGAACCAGCACCGCAGAGGCCGCAGGCAGCTTCGCAACCCAGCGCTCCACCGCTGCACCACCAGGGAGGCCCTTTCATGGTCACTCTTTATCAAATTGGGGAGGTTTACTTGTATCCCCAGTTTGTTGAGAGATTATCAGAAATAGAGATTGGGTTTTTTCAAATACCTTTTGTGTGTTTGTTGTTAATATGGTGCTATTAAAAGATTGTTAATATGGTGAATTACATTGATCAGTTTTCAAATGTTAAACCGTCTTTAGCTTCCTTATCGTCATTAGGTAAAAACACTTGGTCATGACATAGTTACATGCTGTCGGATGAGATTTGTTAAGAATTTTTGCATTGCTGTTCATGCAGGATATTGGTGTTGGACTGCAGTCTTCTTTTCTCATAATGTCTTTATCTGGTGTTGCTATCAAGGTAATATTGCCTTGAAGAATAATTTGGGGGGCCTCCCCTGGTGGCGCAGGCGGTTGAGCACCGCACTGTGAAGCTGTCCGCAGCCTCTGAGTGCCAGTTCAATCCCGGCCGGCGAGGGTCCCACATGGCACGGCAGACCTCTCCTGTCTCGCCCACTGCTCCTCTCAGCAGTGTATTTCAGTCAGTCTGCCTGTTCTGTTCCCCGCTCTGTCTCTGGTGAATCCTCTCACCCTCCCGCACATCTGGCCTGTACCCCGGTTCTTGTATAAATAAATAAATCTTTAAAAAAAAGAATAATTTGGGTACTATTCCCTCATATTCAATTTCATGAAGAGCTGGTATATTCTGACACTATTTGTTCCTCAAATGTTTAGTAGACATCATTGGTGAGGCCATCAGAGTCTGGAGCTTTTTTTGTAGAATGGTCTCCAATGATAAATTCCATTTTGTTGTTAATAGTTACATGATTCCTGGGGTGTTTTTTTCTTCTTCAGAAAATTTTGCTAGCTTGTGCCTTCCAAGGAATTTATATATTCCTTCTAAGTTGTTGAATTTATTAACAAAAGTTGTCCATCGCACCCCCCAGCTATTCTCTTAGTAGCTGTAGACTCTGTAGTGATGTCTCCCTATCATCCTGGTGTTGGTCATTTGTCTTCTCTCTTGTCCTGTTCGGTCTGGCAAGAGGGTCATTGATTTTATTGGTTAAAAGCCTCAAAAAAATCAACTTTGGGCTTGATAAATTTTTCTTTATTATTTCTGTTCTAGATTTTGTTAGTTTCTCTTCTGAACCTTATTATCTCCTTCCTTCTGCTTGCTTTGGATTTTATTTGCTCTTCCTTTTCTAACTTCTTAAAGTGAAACCTCAGATCATTGATTCGAGGTCTTTCTTTTCTCCTAATATAGCTGCTCAGTGCTACAAAGGTTCCCCTGCGTGTGGTTTTGGTTTCGTCTCACAGACTATGATAAACCTGATGTGTTCATTTTCATTCAGCATATGCCAGTTTCCAGAGTGTTTTTTGTCTGGATTTATAATTTAATCCCCCATGCAGAGAACATACTTTTTGTGACTTGAATCCTTTATGTTTATTGAGACTTGTGTTGAGGCCCAGATGGTCACATTGGTCTATTTTGGTAAACGTTTTGTGGCGGGTACTTGAGAAGACAGTGTCTTTGGTCTTGTTGGGTAGAGTGTTCTGTAAGTGAGGTCCAGTTAGAGTCTCACTCGTATCTTCTATTTCCTTACACATTTTTCTTCTTGTTTTAACCAATTATCAAAAGAAGGTTGTTGAAATCTCCTACTATAATTGCAGAAGCATTTATTTCTCTGTGTAGCTCCACCAGACCTTGGTCCATATGTTCTGAAGATCAGTCATGACTTGCAGAAACATTTATACTGCTCCACCCTCTTTATCATGAGGAAATGACTTTCTTTAACCCGGAAACATTTTTTTTTTTTTTTTACTGTGAAGTTTGCATAAAGGCTGATACAGTGACAGCAGCTTTCTTTTGATTTGTGTTTTTTATTGTTTTACACGTAAAATATTTTTGTCTTTTTATTTAAAGTGAGTCACATCTATTTGGGTCTTGCTTTTAAATTCAATTCTCTCCCTCTTACTTGGGACTTTAGAGTTTGCCACCCAGCGTGACTGTAGATGTGTCTGTGGACCATCTGGACATTTGTCTTCCTTTTGTTCCATCTTCTCTTTGCCCTCTTCTCCTGCCTTCCTTGGGATTAATAGAGCAGTTTGTAATGATTCCATTTTATCTGCTTTGTGGCCTATTGGCTGGAACTCTGTTTCACTATTTTAGTAGATGCTTGAAGGTTTATTGTACATACCTCCAACTTATCACAGTCCCCATTCAAGTGATATCACACCCTCCCCACGCAGCCCAAGCTGCTTTGACTGGCGTACACTGCGGTGCCTCCACGCCACCCTCTTAGCTCTTTTGGAACTTTCAGATATGTTACTTTCATAATGTCATAAACCTTAAACTCCATGGTCACTATTTTTGCTGTGAGAGCCAATTAGAGTTTAGAGAGACTAAAATAGCAGGTGGGGATGCCCCGCATTCACCTGTGCAGTCACCGTGTCCGTAGCCAGGGTCCGTAGCCCGGGCCCCAGCCAGGGTCATTGCCCTGTGGGAGGACCTCCTTAGGGTTCTTGCCTCTCGAGACGGGTACTCGGGCTTTATATGTCTGAGAAAACCGTATTCTATTTTTGTTCTTGAACAAAAATACGTGTTCCGGATATGCGTTTTCTGGATATGTGTTCCGGGCTGACAGTTGATTTGGGTTTTTTGTTTTTTTTCCATTATTAAGGGTGTTGCTCTGTCACCTTCTCACGCGTTACCTTCCCCAAGAACCCGCTGCCGTCCTGTCTGCATCCCTCTTGCTCTATGTGACATTCCTTGCGTGCTTCCGCTCCACCGGCTCTTACTCCTTTGTAAAGATTTACTCTTTTTTTTTTTTTAGATTTATTTATTTATTTATGCAAGCACTGGGTACAGTCAGAAGCGCGGGAGGGTGAGAGAATTCACTAGAGCCAGAGCGGGGAGCAGAGCAGGCAGCAGGACCGAAGTACACTGCTGAAGGGAGCAGCGGGCGGCAGGAGAGGTCTGCGCGCCATGCGGGACCCTCGCCAGTGGCCGGGGATCGAACTGGCGCTGCAGAGGCTGTGGGCAGCCTCGCAACCCAGTGCTCAACCGCTGCGCCACCAGGGAGGTCCCAGATTTACTCTTTCTTGTGGATTTTGAATGATTGAATTATAGCGTGTCTTCGTGTGGGTCTCCCTACTTGTATTGTGCTGGGTTTCTTGGCGCTCCTTGTAACTTCGGGTGCACAGGCTTCATCAGCTCTGGGAAGCTTTAAGCCATTACTTCTTGGGATGGTTTTCAAGTCTCCTCCTCACCCCCAGAAACTCCAGTCACCCTTATTTTAGGACGTTTATGACATCTCACAGCTGCGGAGGCCCTGTCCCTCTTCTAAGCTGTCTTTGGTCTGCTTGCTCTGGTCATTGTGCCGTGGCTTCTGTTGCCACCTTCCCTTTGGCCAATCTGTCCTGCCACGACAACTCTCCCGTGCATTCCATGCAGGGTGTTTTCATCTTAGACGTTGAGGATTTTGTCCATCACAGTGACTTGTCTACTGTGTCTCCCGTGTCCACTGTGTGTTCAGTCCTTCCTCTAAGGTTTTGAATATGGGGGTACAGCTACAGTTATACTAGCTCACTGACCTCCTTAGCCATTAACCCAACATCTTGTGTCAATTCTGGACATGTTTCAGTAGACAGACTCCCCCCCCCATTGTGGGATGCACTTTCCTGCTTCTCTATTTCCCTGCAAGGCTCATCAATTTTTACCGGAAGCCCAACATCGTGGCTTTCACCTTGCTGGTGTCCAACGTTTGCATCCCTGTGGATAACCGTGAGCTTTGTTCTGGGGTGTGATCGGCTCCTCAGAAACATTTCCAGCCTTTCCAGTCTGGCTTTGCTAAGCGTGTTTGCAGCAATTCTCCAGCTGGGAGCCCTTCCTGAGGGGCTACCCGGTGCCTGAGTCACAAGTCTGCAGACACACTGGTCCTGGCTCTGGCCCCGGGAGGCTCTCCCCCGGGCTGGCGACCTCCTCCCCGTCCTGGTCAGCACTCAGGGGCGTCCTCCAGCTGCACCTCTCCGTGTCCCCACACCCCCTCTCTGCAGCCCTCTCCTCTGCCCCAGGGGCTCCAGCTGCCTTGGCTGCTCCAGGCTCTCAGCTCAGTGTCCGCCACTTGGGGGTTCGCCAGCCTCCGCTTGGACCACCCCTCTGCCACGTGGCCAGAAAACACTGAAGGTGGAGGCAGGAGTGATGCCCGCACTCGCCCACGTCCCTCCTCCCGGGGCCCTGCATGTCCTCCCGGGCGTCTCTGGGAAGCCTGTGTCATGGGTTGTGTCCCGGGCGGGGAGGTCGGTCTGGCCCCGTCGTTCCCTCTTGGCTGGAGTCCCAGAGGCACAGATGGAGGTGTGAGTCCTCACTTCACGTGGCCTCAGCAGGGAGAGGACCCAGCACAGCCCTCGCCATCACTAGACAACTCTGGCCCCCACCCCGCCCCTTTAGACCCGCTAGTCAGGGCTAGAAATAGCTTGAACCAGCTTTTGACAATTTTCTTTGAGACCCTGTTTCTCCCTGTGGTTCCCCACGGATGCATCACGCTTATTTCTCTCGAGAAATAAATAAATTTCTCACGCTTATTTCTCACTAAGGCCCTGCTCCCCAGGGGCCTGGCCGCCGCAGGTGCTCCGGGAGCGACCCCTCCTGTCTCAGATTTTGCAGCCGCCACTCAAACAAGCAAGTCAAGACTTGGGGAGGGGGACAAGGAGGTGCACAGAGCAGCCCCTCTTTGCAATGCCAGGCAAAAAGGACCCCCGCCTCTAGCACCTGAATTAATCCCATCCATGGTTTTCAAACTTAATATTGAAAAGAAATGACATCCCCTTTACCCCATAGACTGGATTCAAGCAAAATAAATGGGCACAGGACTAATCCCTCCCCTGGGCTGGCCCTAGGGAAATTTGGAAAACAGGCAATTAAGCGTGATCGAGCAGTTTGGCCTGGGAGGGAAATGACCTTGCCTGCACATTACTCTCTGGTGATCAATAATTCACAGCGCTGCCGGCCGGGGACACCTCGCTCCGCCATCTCTCCCACCGCCTGCCTAGCCTGGAAGGGGCTCGTCCAGCCCCAGAGGTCCTAAGGCTGATGCTCGTCCCCACTTCCACCAGGGCCTGGTGACTTCAGGGGACGAGGACTCCAGCCTCCCAGAGGCAGGCCCCTGGGACGTGGGAGCAGAGCCCCGGGCCTGCCTGGGACAGGTGCGCTTCCTCTGTAAAGGAGGGCTGGAGCGAAGGGAAGCCAGCCAGCCTGCGCCAGGGAGACATGCTCCTCTCTCCACAGGCAGCTCCAAGACCTCCTCTCAGGACATTTCTTCCATGGAGCCTTCCTTGATTGCTCCAGCCCTTCTAGTCACTCCTATACCTAGAAACACAGACAGCATCTGTTCACGATCTATTATCATTTGCTAATTTAATGAAAAATCATTGACCACCCATTAAACATCAGGCCTGCAGTAGACACTGGAGCAGAAAGCAATAAATAACATAAACCTCGACCTTCGGGCCTCAAAGAAACCACAGTCCTGAGGGACCAATAGATGAGGAGCCATCTCTGGTGCTGGTCCCCGAACAGAAGGACCCCTCAGCTCAGCACTCCAGGGAGACAGCACATCAGGGCACAGAGCATTGCAGTCCGAGAGGGACATTAGCCATGGGAAGAGGCTAAGGTTGGGGTCACTCCCTCCCCTCCTGTGTGTGCCCTGTGTCTCTCCACCTCTAAAGCCAAGTGGACCGGGACTATCAGCATCTCCACTTCACAGGTGGGGAAACTGAGGCTCAAAGAGCTTTAGGCAGCCTGCGCTAGAGCACATGAGCCTGGTGGGCCCCCGCCCAGCAGCCCTCCCTGTCCCCCAGTACCATTCCCACCCCATGTAGAATTTCGGCCTCAGTCCCCCTGTGCATACCCCCTGCTCTGCCTTATTTTCTCTCACGTCTCGCGTATCCACCGTCAGACTTGGCTCGTGCTTCCCTCTTGAATGTGGGCACCGTGAGGGGAGTGTCCTGCAGAGCTGCCCCCAGTGACCCCAGCAAGCAGCGGGTGCCTCTGTGCTTTTTGTTGGGTGAATTCGGGAGTGGATGCGGGCGAGGGGCCAGCCCCCTTCCTGCTCGCCCAGGTCTCGGGGGCAGGCATGGGGGAGCACTGGGGGTCATGAGCACCCGGGGCACCCCTGAGGCTCGGGAGGCAAGATGGTGCCCATTTCCAGTGTGCCTGGGAGGAGCACAGGGCCTGCCTGGGTGTCTCTGTCTGTCTGTCTCTGTGTGTGTCCTTGTGTCTCTCTCTCTCTGCCTCTCATTCTGTCTCTCTCTCACAAGCCTCCCCCTCACACCACACCCTCCTTACCCCAGGCATCACTCCCCTTCCCTCTTCCAGGAGCTCCGCCGAGTGGCCAAGCCAAGGTAGCTCCACCAAGTGGTCTGGCCCTGAACGGCCGCAGTCCAGACGGAACAGGAGCTCTAAGCGCTGCCGGGCCTCAGGGCCGTGGGCGTGCCCAACAAGCAGGGCCAGCAAAGGCTTCAGGAAAATGGGATATTTGAGCTGGGTTTTGAAGAATAAGGAGGAGTTCGTGGGAGGAAAAGGCAGGGGGACTTCCGGAGAGAAAGAGCAGATGCAAGAAGGGATCTCAGGAACCCCTGGTGGGGCCCTGCCACCAGCCAGGTACCCCAGGTCTCATGGACGGCAGGTGCTAACTTGTCACACTCCCTCCCGCGGGCATGAGCGCCCCTGTGCCACAGGTGGGAAGCAGCCTCAAAGAGCTGAGCGATGTCTGGGCCTGGGCAGTGTTGGAGCCAGGGCTGCGCCAGTGTGACTCCCCAGAGATCCTGGGTCCCGCCTCACAGGGCTCCTTGCATCCTCCTAAAACATGACACAAGCAAGCTTGATTCACATCCAGTTCTTCCAGAAGGCTCTAGGCCACATGCTTCTCCTCCCATGATTCCTCCCTCCACTGCGTCCCCTCACATTTTCTGAGCACCCTTCCAGGGGCTGGGGACCCAGACAGCCATGAGATCCCACCCCCGCATGCAGGAGCTCCCAGCCGGGAGGCCAGACAGACTCCAGGGAGCCACCTGGGAATGCTCGAGATGAGGGTGTATCTCCTCATTCAGCTGTAAACATGGGCCTCGGCCTCGGATGCCGGCCCGAGCAGAAGCCTGAAGCCGAGTCCATCAGTGACTGGCTAATAATGTCTGCCCTGGCTGTGAGCATGATGGGCCCCACCCTACCCCCTCGAGGAGAGGTCCCCAGAGGTGTGCTGGCCATGCCAGTACAGGTTCACGAACCACAGGTCCCAGAGGGAGCACAGCTCACCAGCTGAGGGCCATGGGCACGGGCCTTGCTCCATGGTGTGCAACCCCCAAACCATCACAGCTGCACAACCTAGCACACTTGTTCAGTGGACGCTCATGCTCAGTGGGAGGAGAGTTCACCGGTCAGCGCGTGTCCCAGGCCAGCGTGGGGCCAGGCGGCTCCTCTCATAACCGTGGTCACTCCTGTGAGGTGGCCATTACGTCATCTGCTCTATAGCCTGGGCGGGAAGTGAGGATCACAAGTGAAGCCCAAAGTGTGCCAGGGCCTGACAGGAGCTGCCTGCCCTCCCGGGCCTGAGCCCACCCTCTGCCCCACGTGTTCCACCCGCCTGTTACCAGCCAGCAGGAAGGAGCCAGCAGGTAAAGAACAGGCGAGGAGGCAGAAGGTAAGGACCCCATGGGTCAGGAGCCAGCAGACCCCTGAGGCTTGGCCACTACAGGGCTGGGGGTCTCGCCAGACTCCCCTGCAGGTGTCTCGGCCGCGCCCTTCCCTTCCTCCATGCATGTGCGCATGCGTGCTCCTGCCTCAGGGCCTTTGCCCGCTGGACCAGCCCTGCACCTGGACTCCTCCCTGGGAGCTGCAGGCTCCGTCTCTCCTGTTATTGGAGACTTGCTCAAGTGTTACATTTTCGATGGGACTGACCATGATACCCCTTCTTGCGACTGCAACTGGCCCACACACACACACACAAACACACACGCACACACAAACACACACCTGCTCCTGGACTTTACTTCAGCTTTGCTTTTTGCTTAGTTCCTTGTCAGGCAGGACTGTTATTTTGTGTCTGCCTCCCCAGCCCTGACTTCCCTCTCGCTCTCTCTTGAATCCAGCAGGGCTCACGGCTGGCACGGCAGATGAACGGCTGCTCGGAGGCTGGAGCCATTTGTAGCTCACAATGAAGACCGTGCACCCCGCCCATCAGATGACACGTCCGCACCTCTCGCGTGCAGGTAGTGCTGTCAGGGCCCGATGCGCACTTAATCAATTTACTGGGAAATAAAAGATGAATTCGTGCCGGTGTCTTTCTGAAGGAGAAGCCCAGTGGCAGCCGGCTCTCCGGCCTGCACCTGCACCCCCATGAAGGACCGTAAGCGCAGAGGGGCGGACGCCCTTGACGTAGGTCTAATTGCTTCTAACAGCTCCTGGTCCTCTGGGCCGCCAGTAGCCCCCAGCCACCCCCCACCCCATGAATGGCTTTCTCTTTCTGTGGACGCTGTGGTCAGGAGCTTCGCTTTAAAAGCACACCCGCCTCAGTGTACTCCGTTACCTAGCAACAGCCGTAAATCAACAGAACATGCTGGAATGTTACCACGACCTCACCACCGACTGTCAGACGCTTGGCCTCTGGGAGTGCAGACATGAGCCTCGGCCCCCAGCCTTGACCGTGCCCGTCTCTCCACCACCTGGCTTCACAGAGACCTGGGCGTGGACACTACCTATGGCCTCATTTTTTAGCATCTTTTCAGCTTTCCTGACACTCTGGCCAGCATCCAGGAATGAAGACAGGGCCTGGCCAGTCCAGCCCTGCAGCCAGCGGGCCTGGGTGAGCCCTGCCGTGCCTGGATACACCAGGTACCTTGTTCCTACCGCTGGTCCCCAAATAGCCCATGGACATGGTATTCTGGGTGTGAAGTTCCTCCCCCGGTTGCCCTCACATTGGAGATGGTCCTCATTCAATCATTCAATCATGAAGTCATTCAACAAACAGAACTTCCTTAGTGCCGGGTCCTGTGCCAAGCTCCAAAAGCAGGAGGACTGAGAACGGGGTCCTCCCTCAAAGAGCTTGCATTCTACTGGTGGGGGCTCTGGGTGAGCCATCAGCGCCAAGCAAGGGTGGAGGCGTCACACAGGACTGCTGTCGGGGGAGGGAGTGGGGTGGGTCACAGGCCACATTCCAGCTCCCCCCTGCTGGGTGGGCTTTGCCTGGTGTCTTAGTTTCCTGTGACTGTCCTAAGAAATTGTCACAAACGCTGTGGCTTAAAACAACAGTCACTTGTTCTCTTGCAGTCCTGCCCCAGAGGCCCAAAGCCAACCTTGAAGGCTAACACTGAGGGTGAGCAGGGCTGGCTCTGTCCAGGATCTGACCCAGGACCCTCTCCCGGCTCCTGCGCACGCGTGCCTCAGCCCATCTCACGCCATCCCAGCAACCGCCACACCCTCCCGCTCCTCTGCAGGCCTCTGACCTCGCCCCCTCCCCGGCCACCGTTAGATATAGGACGCGGCCTAAAGCCAGGGTGAGGACAACTCGAGACCCTTCCATTACTTTCACGAAGACCCAACTTCCAGATAGATCACAGAACACCAATTCTGGGGGTTAAGACTTGGACATTTTGTTTTGGGAGGCAAAATTCAACTTACTGCATGTGGAAAGGAAATTCTCGGGCCTCCCTGGTGGCGCAGGTGGTTGAGCGCAGCCCTGTGAAGCTGTCCAGGGCTTCACAGGTTCGATCCCGGCCGGCCGCGAGAATCCCAATGGCGCAGCAGACCTCTCCCGTCTCACCCGCTGCTCCCCTCAGCAGTGTATTTCAGTCAGTCTGCCTCTTCTGCTCCCCACTCTGTCTCTGGTGAATCCTCTCACCCTCCTGCACATCTGGCCTGTACCCCAGCTCTTGCATAAATAAATAAATCTTTTTTTTTAAAAAAAAAGGGAAATTCTCGCTTTACAGAGAAAAGATCTGCATGAGGCGTCTGAGCCAGGGCAGCGCGCCGTGCAGGCAGCCCAGCAGCTGGGACTGGGGCTCTGGGAGCTAGTCTTTGAGAGGCCCCAGCAAGGTCTTGCTCAAAGAGCATTCAACGGTGGGTCTGCTAGAATTAAAGAACTGCTTAAGCTGCCACTTTGGCTCTGCAGGTCGGCCTTATCAGTGCACAGCACTTGTTGCATCAGGCAACACCACACTGACAAAGAAACAGGAGTCGTGGAGCAAACCCTTCTGGCAGGATGCTGCCAGGAAGGTACAGCCTCGCCTTTTTATTGAGGGAGTGGTTATACAGAGTCAACTGCTCGGGGCAGTTGACAAAGAGAACAAAGTTAGGAAGAAGGAATGTACGTTTAGGTTAACTGCCCAAAGTTTGGAGACCCAAATCAGACTTTCTGACTTTGGCTTCTGGTCCCCTCTGGCTAGCAAGGCATCTGCTGGCATCTCTCTGGACGCAAAGTTACAGCTCAGTCATCGGCTACCCCGGCGTCCCTGGTCATGCCGGGTGATGCAGGCTCATTGTCACAGGAGATTAAGCGTCTTGCTCTTGCTTAACTTTTTCTTTTTTTTTAAAGAATTATTTATACAAGCACTGGGTACAGTCAGAAGTGCGGGAGGGTGAGAGGATTCACCAGAGCCGGAGCGGGGAACAGAACAGACAGACCGACGAAATACACTGCTGAGGGGAGCAGCGGACACGCAGGAGAGGTCTGGCGCCATGTGGGACTCTCGCCAGAAGCTGGGGATCGAACCGGCACTGCAGAGGCTGCAGGCAGCTTCGCAGCTCAGTGCTCAACAGCTGCACCACCAGGGGAGGCCCTTAAAGATTTATTTATTTATGCACACAAGAGCTGGGGTACAGGCCAGAGGTGTGGGGGCTGAGAGGATTCACCGGAGACAGAGCGGGGAGCAGAACAGGCAGATCCACTGAAGTCCACTGCTGAGGGGGAGCAGCGGGGAAACAGGAGAGGTCTACCTACCCTGTAGGTAGTTCCCTGCTGCAGAGGCTGTGGATTGCTTCATAGTGTGGTGCTTAACCCCTTGCGCCACCAGGGAGACCCTCTCTTGTTTAACTTAACAGGCACCTCTGCAGGGTCAGTGCTTAATTGACTGGTTGGACCTAATGGACTTTGTACTGATAAGGCTGAACTGCAGAGCCAAAATGGCGGCCTAAGCCGCTCTTTATTTCTAGCAGACCCACATTCGACCTTTCATTTTCACTCAGAAAACCCCCCACTACTAAGTATGTGTAGGATAAATAAAACGTATCTGGCTTTTCTGCCCTCCCACCATTAGGATTGATGATGGATCCCTGCGGTCCTGCGTGCATGCCTGATGGCGGGCACCTGGAGTGGGGTGTGGGCATGTGTAAGTGGGGACACCTGTGCTGAGAGACTGGGCTTATAAGGACAGCATCACGGGGACACCAGCAGAACCACAGGAGAGGCAGAACCACGAGAGGAGCAGAGAACGAGGCCACCAGAGAAGGCTGGAGAGCCCAGAAAGAGTGAAGACTTGCTGGGGGCTTGGAGGCCTGCCAGCCTCCCGGCACCCCTGCCTGCTGTGTACCCACTAAAATCCCAATAAAAGCCTGCAAAACCCACTGGGAGTTCCAGGACTCTCTCCTCCTTTACCCCATCTGCTGGAATCATACTGTAGGGTCAGGAATGGCCATGGAGCAGGTTTTCTATGATCCCACGCGGATGGGGTAAAGGAGGAGCGTGTCCTGGAGCCCTCGGTGGGTTTTTCGCAGGCCTTTATTGGGATTTACCAGGTACACAGCAGGCAGGGGTTCTGGGGGGCCAGGAGGCTGGCAGACCTCCCATCCCCCAGCAAGTCTTCACTCTTTCTGGGCTCTCCGGTGATCTCTCGCGTTCTCTCTGCTTCTCTGCTCTCCTGCTTCTTTCTTGGCTTCTGCTTTCTCAGAGTCTGCTGGCGTCCCTGTGACGCCGCCCTTAAAAGCCCAGTCTCAGCCCAGGTGAATCCCATCTACCTAGGCCCACGCCCTCCTCCAGGTGCCGCCATCAGGCATGCACTCAGGGCCGCAGGGATCCATCATCCATCCTGATGGCGGGAGGGTAGAAAAGCCTGACACTTTCAGCTTACCCTACACGTAGAAAACCTGCCCTGTGTCCTCTGCCGTTACAGCGCGCAACTAAGGAAGGCGGCCAGGAATACCAGGAGAAGCAGCACATGGAGGGGGAGTTTCACTTTGCTCTGATAGAAATTCCTGGGCACGCCTGGGCCTCCACAGCAGGTGCAGGGCCGTGGAGGTGAAACACGCCAGGAACAGTGGGTGCAGGGCCCGCAGCCCCACACCGTGCCACGGATGAGGAGGATGGAGCAAGGCCCCAGCCGCCTCGCTCCTGGTGTCCTCAAGAAAGCTCTAAGGCGGTGGTGTGGACTTGATCTGCGTCCACGCCCGGGGGAGAGCGAGAGAGGAGCACCCAGAGAAACGGGATGCACCAGGGCACAGGCGCTGGACAGAAACGCGCAGCTGCTGCTTATCTTGGAAGAGAGATGGATTTGAAGGAAGGAGAAGGGCAACTTGCCCGGCAGGTAGCTCGACCCTCATGAAGTCGACTCAGGCGCTCAATCCTGGTGCGGGATACAGGCAGTGGAGAGTGTGCCGGCAGCACGGGCAGTGGAGAGTGTGCAGGCAGGACGGCGCCTCACGTGACACGGGCGCCCAGCCAGAGGACTCGTTCTCCTTTGGAGATAAAATCCAATCCCTACTTCACACCTTCACACCCCGCCCAAAAAATGTTCTAAGCAATATATTTAAATGTAAAGATTGAAGCTTAAAAATGTTTTAAAGATTTTGGGCCTCCCCTGGTGGCGCAGCGGTTGAGCGCTGGGCTGCAAAGCTGCCCGCAGCCTCTTCAGCACCGCTTCGATGGATGCCCGGCCGCCTGTGAGGGTCCCACGTGGCGCGCAGACCTCTCCTGCCGCCCGCTGCTCCCCTCAGCAGTGTCCTTCGGTCCTTCTGCCTGCTCTGCAACCCGCTCTGGCTCTGGTGGATTCTCTCACCCTCCTGCACTTCTGACTGTACCCAGTGCTTGTATAGATAAATAAATAAATATTTTTTATAAAATGTTTTAAAGATTATAAGGAGACTATCTTTATGACTTGGGGAAGGATAGGATTTCTTGCAGGAGTGAAAGGGAAAACTGAGGGGCGGGAGACGGCCCCCTACACCTCCGCCCAACACACCCACACCCCCTCCTGTGAGCTGCGAAGGCAGGTGTCTGGTCACCAGAGGACCAAAACATGAATGTGACTCATGCGTACTTGGCCTCATCCATAGTTCCTACCTCAGAGCTCCTCAGGACACCTCCAGGGTGTCCTCAAGGTGCCTTTTGATATGTTAATGGAGGCCGTTTCTTCAAACACCTGGGGAGGGGCCTGGTTGCCAGAGAAACCAACAGGGACCCCTGGTTCCTTGGGAGGGGGAGGGCTTGAGTTCTGTGGCCAGTGAGTCCTCAGTCCTGCCTATGCGGTGGGGCCTCCACCAAGCCCAAGAGCGGCCTTCAGAGACCCCCCAGCTGGCGTCAGGATGATTCAGGAGGGGCTGGTACCCCGGGGCAGGGGCCTCAGTGCCCTCACCTCGTAAGGGCTCCTGGCACCCTCCTGGCTGTTCCTGGGCTGCGCCCTTTGTGGTAAAATTTAGTGAGCAGGCGGGCCTCCCATCTTAGCACATTATGGGCCCTGAGGCAGGGCTGTGAGAAGCACAGCTGACAACCTGGGCTGCCGAGCCCGCTAAAGTCTGAGAAGGGGATGAGGCAGCCTAGTCTGCAGGGCTGGCCGGAGGCCCTGAGGCTTGAAGGGGATGAGGCAGCCTAGTCTGCAGGGCTGGCCGGAGGCCCTGAGGCAGCAAGCGCCTGGCCGGGCTGCTGCTCTTGTCTGAAGGAGAAGGTGGTTCTGGAGACTGAGCCCTCGACCTGCAGAGCCTGACGTGTTTCCAGGTGAATTGCATCAGGATTGAGTCCATCGTGGGCACCTGCTGGTGGCTGGGAATTGCTTGTCGGGGTGGAGAAGCTTCCACGCACCCACCCTGGACACGCAACCCTTCGGGCCCTGCAGAAGCCAAAGCCCCAGGTGAGCAAGGTCGCCTAAGCCAGAGCGAGAGCCTGGAACCAGGGCGCGAAGCCAGGAAGAACAAGGTGGTAACAGACACCCAGGGAGGTGCTTGCCCCGGAGAGGGCGCTGGAGAACTTGGGGCCCAGATGCTTTATTTCCTGCTGGGCTCAACACACACATTTTGATATATTTTTGTATGTATTAAATATTTCATAATTTAAAAATATAAATACAGAATCTTAAGTTGCCAAGGATTTAAAAAGCATCGAGGTGGGAATGAGTCACCGGGTGTGCCGAGGGCCTTGAACAGGGACAGCCGCGTGCACAGGGGAGCGTGGGAGGCAACACCCTTCTCGAGAGCTCCCAGGGGGAAGAGCTGACCAGCACGGCCCCCACCTGTGCTGCTTGGACACCAGGAGGCTCCGACAGCCACCAGCAGGGAAAGGTGTGTCCCCAGGCCTTCTTGGGGTGACTCTTCTGCCCTCCTGTCGCCCTGGGAGGGGCCTCTTAATGGATTTTAATGGGGCCACTGTGGAAATGTGTCCCTACTCTATCCCTACTCTATCTAATGTGGCTGATATTTGGGGTGAGTAAACCACCTAAACATCCCCATCCCCAACCTCTCCATCCCTCCCACCCCCCCCCGAAATCCAGGGCAGAGTTGGCCTGATGGAGCCCCCAGCAGTGGAGGCAGCGGGACCTGGGACCTACGGGCAGGGCGGGGGAAGGAAGCCAAGTAGCGGCTCCTGCTGTCCAGGCTCAGGGACCCGCGATGTAGCTAGTGAGAGCGTGCGCTCCCTTTGCAGCGCTGCGGAGGACGCCATCGAGATCCAAGGCCTTTTTTAGCTGCAACAATTCACTATAAATTATTCAGTGATTTGGGATGCTATTTTCTGACACATGTAAGCGCAACCCCTGCTCTCCCTCCTCCCGTGCCCTGGGTGCTCTTCTCCGATCGCGCGCGCCAAGAGACGCGACTGGCCGGCTGTGGACGTAGATGAAGCCGTCAGGGCCGGACCTCGCAGCAGCTGTTCCCTCCGCCCGCCACACTCTTCCCTGGCCGTGTTCACGCCTCCCCCATCTGAGTCTTGATATCCCACTTACGGGACACGCGTCAGGAGTCATCCTGACAGACGCCAGTTCTCCCAGCGCCCCCCCCCACTTTTCTGTGTTAATTTTTTCCACATTTCCACCTTCTCACATATTCTCTGATGCGCTAATGGGTCTGTTATTGTTTGGGGGGTTGTTCCCCACCCACCTGGTGCCGGGTGCATGGGAAGCCCTGGGGACACACGAACGGGGCTTCCCGTCAGGTCAGGCCCGCACCGGCCCGCATCAGCCCTTCCGCTCCTGGGGATTGAATGAGAGAAAAGAAAAAGCAGGGTCACACAGAGACGTACCCATGAGCGTGCACATCGCCCTGTCACAGCAGCCACGGCCACGAGCACCCGTGCAGCGGGCCCCCTGCGTGCATCGTGCAGTGGGGTACAGCTCAGCAAGCGCCTCCTCGGTGAGCACTCTGCCTCCTCAAGCCTGCCAGAGCACCCTCCACGGGTGACTCCGGCAAACCAGGGCCGAGTCCGGCAGCAGCCCCCGGAGGCTAGGAGGTCAGGAGCAGACAGCTGGGGGTGGACTGACAGTGAGGGCGGTTCACCTCTGCGGGTTCAGCCTGAGGCCGGCTCCCTCTGCGCCCTCAGGACAGACAAAGGCAGACAGACACCTGCCTTCCTGGAGGCGTCTGTGGAAAACTGCGCTGAAAGGGAAAGCCAGACAAGACGGGGTGAGGCCAAGTCTGGGTGAGCCGCAGGCACAAAACCTCTGACTTCACAGACAGAAAGCGCTGCAAGACTGCACTGAGACTTGAGCTGCTGCCTCTGCGAGGCTGGGCCGTCACAGCTCGAGTTCAGAAGCGAAGTGTCTATAAACCAGAGGCAAAGCTCTCGGGGTGACGCTGTCGAGTCTGCAGTATGTCGCTCACAGATGCCAGGATTCAAATCAAAAGTACTTGCTATGAGGCAAAACACAATTCAAGAGAAAAATAGAGCCAGCGACGGTCCCCACGTGTTAGGATTTGCGAAAATAATTTTAAAGCAGCTGCTACAACTATGCTCCAGGATATAAAGGAAAACAGGCTCACAGTAAGCTGAATTAGATAATCTAGAACAAGAATAGAAACTACAGAACAGATAAAGTAGAACATCCAAACGGGGAAATCAGGTCTCTGGAAAAAGTCACTAGATATGTGAAGAAGCACCACAAATGCCGGAGCAAAGGCTTGGTGAACTTGAAGAGCGAGCGATGGGCGTTGCTCCATCTGAAGGACAGAGGGAGAGAGACCGCCGGCCCTCAGAGCCGGGACGAGCCTGGGTGTAACTGCTGCCCAGACAGGCGACGAGAAAGACGGAGACGGAAAAACGTAACAAGGGCGGAGAATGTCCCCACTTGGCAGGAGACATGCGCAGGGCTGAGTGTCTTGGCTCGCATGGTGGGGCGCCCTGCCACCAAAGATAAAGGAAATCCCTAGAATCTCAGCTTTGAAGCTTTGTTTTCCAAGTCACTGTGATGACCAGGTTTTGGGATAAGATGGGTCTGTCCAAAGAGCGGGCTTGGAGGTGAGCATCTGCCTTCCCGGAGCTGCCGGTGGGCACGAGGGGGGGCGCGGGGTGTGGAGGGGCCCTCCCTGGGTGAAGGGTGGGGGGACGAGTAAGCAAAAGACCTTCCCGGGAGACGACAGGCAGGGCGATAACGTGGCAGGATGGGGGCGTGAGGCCAGGCCGGCGGCCATCTGTGTGTGGGGCTCCCTGAGCACCGGAGGACTAAGGTGTGACAGGGACAGCGGGGGCCTGTGGGTGGCGAGGCCGGGCCAGTTCACAGGACATGCAGGCCGAGCGAGGAGGCCACCTTACTCCGTCAGCAATGCAGACTCGGACGACTGCACACAGAACAGCCGGCCAGGGGGTCGCAGGGCTGTGGGTGGGGGGCGGGCCAAGCCCCCACCACCACTCCCGGCGCGCCTGCAGACACCGCCTAGTCTGCCCAAGTGACTCACCTACAGTTCAAAATAACTTACGCCAATATTTTGCAAATCTCAGGCAAAAATAAAATAAGTCAACACTAATTTTGAAGCATTCTAAAAATGTTCAGATACAGATGGGGTGTGTAAATCGGGCCTCTCAGATCTAGCAAGCTGAAGAACACAAAGGCAGAGCCGTGCAGTGAGCCCTGAACTAATTTTGTGTAAGGAGAAGACAACTTAGCTCCCTTGGACTTCTTTTTTCTTGCCAGAAAGTACAAAAGCTGGTATAATTGAGTTATTCTTCCCCGGTGCATGTAAATAGAGGGTGAGAAGACCGTACAATTCGTCTTTTCAATTTTGTAAGACGATGATATTAGCAGAAATCTGATTTCATTTACTGAATGAACCCCCGGCTGGGAGATTTGCTCTTCCCTTCAGCCCAGCTCAGGCAGCTCTTACTGGACACCAGGCAGAGTCAGAGAGGGCAGTGTTCGTCCCCCGGCCCCCTTCATCCTCGCATCTCCCCATCAGCGGCCTCACGGCCACTTTCACGGAAGAAGCGCCTGGCGGTCAGGCCCCCTGTGGGCCCAGGGCCTCGGCGTTGGGCGAGCAGCTGAGACAACTGGCCAGTCCACAGCCTGGACTGTCCAGATCCTGCTTCCCAGCCCATCCCCACGGGGCTGTGCATGCTGCTGGGGTCCCTGGTTGTGTCTTCTCAGCTCTGCACAGGGCAAGTTCAGACCCCCGAGTGCCTGAAGAGTGGGGTACAGGGCGGGTCAGAGCCGGCCTTTCTGGGCGGCGAGCAAGGACCTGGTCTGGAGTTTATGGAGGTGCTGCTGCAGCCGAGCAGGAGCAGTTTCTGTGATTGTTTGGCCCCGTCCTGGCACCTGGAAACCATGTAGGGAACCCCTGAGCAGCAGCCTCAGTGCCAGTGGGTGGGCTCACAGCCACCACGTGGAAGCTGGGGCTGTGCAGACCCCCATGAGCCAGGGCTGCGGTCAGGGCTGCCTGTGGGAGGTGGTGTGGCCACTGGCTGGCCGGGCGTGACTGTCCAGGTCGCCCAGGGCCAGCAGGCACTTTCATGTGCAGCGGTGACCTGCAAAAACACCCCACCTGGGTGCCCACGAGGCCTGGGGACAGGCTGCCAGCTCTGTTTTCCTGGCACCTACGCGGCCTCACAGCTCTGATGCGGCTGCAGGTGTCTGGGGGCGTCCGGGGGCACATTTGGCAGTTCTCTCGACCATCTGTTGCCGATAACCAGAGCATCAGAACCAGAACCTAAGTGGGCCGAACTGGCTCCTGGAGACAGCATCCAGTGCTGCCTGCCCGGACTACCCTGGGAAGGCCACCCCCCACCCTGGCGGAGAAAGGCCATCCCGGGCGGGGAGCAAGCCTCGGAGGCTGTCACAGGAGCAGCCAGCTCCCGCCCCCACCCTGGGCACTTCCAGCCGCCAGGACTGTGAGGAAGTCTGTGTCCTGCTTGACCCCCCTGGTGGTCCTGCTTGGGAGGAGCCTGCCAGGCTTCGGGGCTGGGGAGAAGGGGGGAGGGGACAGGAAGTGGGCGCAGCTGGAGAGACTGGGGGGTGAGGTCTGAGCACCCAGAAGTCGTGACCCCAATGGCCCAGGACACACTTTTACTGGAGGTGGGCCTGGTTTTTGGGGTTACACCCAGACACCAGCTCGCCCAGTGATCTCGGGACAGACCTGTGTCTCCCCAGGGGGAGTGTCCACGCAATGTGACACTGCACTAGGGAAATGTCCCCTGTACTAGGGAAACCAGGCAGTCGGCCCAGGAAGTCTTCTCTCCTCGAGGCCGTGGGCCGGCTCATCCCGCCCCACAGACCCTGGGGCCTCCAGGTGGTTCTGCCCCTGGGCTCCTCAGAGAGCCCTCCACCTGGGCAGTGGGTGGCCAGACAGGGAGGCTCCATTTTCAAGGGCCAGCCTGAGCAACCCCCACATCAAACAGGCTGACCCTCGGCCACACCAACACATAGTGAGCAAAGACTGCTGGGTAATGTGGTCTGACTCTGCGCCCTGGAAAGCCAGGAACGCAGGCCTCGGAGGTCACTTTCCACACCTGCCTCAGATGAGGGTCAGTCTTGGGTCCCAAAGTAAAGACAGAGGGAGATGGACAGAGACGAGACACAGCCACAGAAATACCGATGTCCGGGGTCCTCAGGGAAGGAGACAGCACGGCCAGCTCAGAGGCCCAGCCCTTTGGGGTGGGGGAGGAGGGCCCAAGGGGTTACAGAGGTGGTCCAGGCAGCACTGCCCAGCAAGCTGTGCCAGAGTGATCAGAGCATGCTCCAGGGCACTGAGTATGGTACGAACCCCCTGCAGTCTCTGCTCACAGCACCCCGAGTCCAGCCCACTTTCCAGACGCTCCACCTGAGGCTGAGAGGAAACTTCACCAATATCACCATCGGGACGCACACCAATTCAGGAAATTTCCATCAGTCTTGTTCCTACACCAGTTGCGTGATCTGCACACAACAAATTGTCTTTGCAGATCAAATTGACTTTCTGAAAGTCAGTTTCCCTCCTTAAAATGAAGATGAGCACCCCATGACAGGGGCTGTGGGGGGGTTTCCATGTGACAGGTTATCAGGGAAGGCTTCCCGGTGGTGACATTCCCAAGCTGAGTGTTGAGTTTTGCAGGGCAGCCTGAGAATCTGGGAGCCCACTTCCCAGAGGTGGGGTGAGATGGGCATGCCAAGAGGGACACTGTCAGAGGCACAGCAAGGGGCATGGGCGTGGGGATCAGGAGGGGCACCCCATCTGCTGGGAAATCACACAGGCTTCCTGAGGGAGGCAGCATTTGGAATTCTGCCTACAGACCGTTAGGGACAGGCATGGCCAGCAACCTGGAGATGGGGCGGAGCCGTGAAAGGCAGCAAGCAGGCGCCCCCCACATTCCATGCCCAGGAGGCAGCTTGGCCTTGGGCCTGTACGTCTGCCCCTCCCTGCCCCCTCCAGCCAGGGGTGGTGCTCCCTCTGCCCTGCCAGCTGCTCCCAAGTCCAGTGCTTGCCTGCCAGCCACCGAGATGGGATCACTCTCTCTGCTGCCTCTACCGGTGCAGCTGGTGCTGCTGTGGCCACTGCAGGTCTGGACCAAGGGCCCCATCCGCGTCTTCGTGGTGCCCCACAGCCACATGGACGTGGGCTGGCTCTACACGGTCCAGGTAAATGCCAGGTGCTACTCCCCAAGGACACCCTGAAATTGCAGCTTCCATCTCCCTGCAGGATGGGGGTGCACCCTGGAGTTCACATCAGGGTCACAGACCCGCCTGGGTTCAGTCCAACCTCCCTGTGCTGGGTCAAGTGGCTGACCTCAGGCTGGTTGGTCATTTCGTGTGTCTGAGCCTCAGTTTCCCCATCTGTGCGAGCAAAATCAGAGCCAGCAGAGGTCAGATGAAGAGCAGAGTCAGGTCATGGCCTGCTCTGGGGGACCCTGGGCAGGTTGTGCCCCCTCTCTGGGGCCTAGTTCAGGCTTCAGAGCCTTCGACTGGCTGTTCCCTCCACCCAAGACTCTGGTCCCAGATGCGTGCAGGCCCCATCCCTCCCGCCCTTCCCAACGTTGCTCACCTTCCTGATGAGACTTCAAGCAACCCTCCCCCTACCCCGCTTTCCCGCTGCCTTCCACTGTCGCCCTGGGGGTGCGGGTCCTCTGCTTCCCCCTAGAACGGGGCTTCTGCGGGGGGCCTCACCCACTGTTACTGCCCTTCCACGGTGCCTCGTGGCCCCAGCGCACGTGAGTATTTGCTGGTGAGCGAGCGAACAAGCGCGTGAATAAGTGAAGAATGCACGGATGAGAGGCTGACAGATGAGTGAGTCAGTGCAGAAAGGCAGCGGGAGCCTCTGGTTCTGCAAGTGACGCAGCCACCTCAGCTTGGCCTGAGGGAGAGAGGGCAGGCAGCCGCCAGAGACCTCTGCGCGGGCGACGGCCTCACGGGGGATGTGTGGACACCGAGATCTTAGCGAGAGCACAGTGGGGCCTCTGGGCTGAGTGTGAGGTCCTCTTGGGGTGCACAGGCAGCTCGGGGTGGTGCTTGCTGCCCACGAAGCAGCTCAGGTCGGGGGAGCATGCTTGTCACCCCCATTACAGAAGAGAAACTGAGGCCCAGAGAGGGTCAGGCCTGGTCCAAGGTTGCTCAGTTCAGGCGGTGCCTGCTGACCCTGCCCAGTGCTCTCTATGCTCCTCAATGGGACTGGCCAGCACAGGGTGCCAGCCTGGGGAGCCAACAGGGTGCGCCTGAGAGTGGGCAGGCACCCTGCAGGAGCTCAGCGCCTGCTCCCTCCCCTCCAGCCCAGGCAGGTGGCTGTGGGTCAGCTGGCCGCGCCCCTCTCACCCTGCCCAGTGGGCTGTGTCGGTGTACCCTCAGGCTGCGGCTCACCCGCTGGCAGCCTATCCCTGTGCCCACTTGGAGGGCCACGGTCAGCTTGCTCACCTGCCCCCGGGCACTCTCTGGTCCAGGCAGGAGAGTCTGTGCTTTCTCCCCCTTCTGCCCCCCCCCCACCCCCAGCCTTCAGCAACTGGCACCTAGTGGCCATGGCGGGAGAAGCAGTGGACCGGAAGGCAGGGGCCGGTGCCTGGGAGGGCCCAGGGACACCTGGTCCCCACGCTCACGCCAGTCCCGGCCCCCAGGAGAGCATGGAGGCCTACGCGGCCAGCGTCTACACCTCCGTGGTGGAGGAGCTGAGCCGGGGGCCCTCCCACAAGTTCATCGCCGTGGAGCAGGTGTTTTTCCGGCTGTGGTGGGACAGCGTAGCCTCGGCCCGGCAGAAACACCAGGTACCACGGCCAGGGCCACAGGCAGGGGCCGGGCGGGCGTCGGCTGGTCCACAAACCAGGTGTCCATGCCCTGCTGCGGAGGGAAGGTGGCCGGGAGGGCACGGGAGCCCACTCGGACTCGCTGCCGGGCGGCAGGCTGGCCCCCTGCTGGGGAGAGCCCGGAGCCTGGACAGGCCACGGGCAGCAGGCACTCCCTAAGCCGGCGCTGCAGGGCGTGAGGTGAACACAGCTCCTGGGCAGGAAATCCAGGTCCTGGCCTCCTCCAGGGGAGCCAAACCACCCGCGGTCTCCCCTCGCGTCCCTCCATTCCGCGAGAACCGGCAGACATCACGGGCCAAGGCGCATCGTGTACAGACATGAACAAAATCAGCTCGTGAAGACACAGCCCCCATTTTAGGGCCGCCTGCAAAATAACTAGCTTGTAACCTCCAGAAGTGTCAATCCGGGAAAGCGAACAGGGCGGGGCAGCAGTTCTGAATTCCGAGTTAAGGGAGAGAAGGCCAGTTAAACGCCAGCCCGATCCCCCGTGGACGGCCGGAGGGGACCTCTGGGGCCCCTGGTAACCTGGGGTCCCGGCTGCCCGGCGGATGGGACTCGTGTGAGGCCCTGGATCTCCTGGTTTGGCCGTGTCTCTGTGAGCTGGTTGCCCTGTGCTCACAACACCGCCCAGCCGCGAGGCTCGCTCTCCTCGGTCACACTTGGAGACAGTTTGGAGACAAGCGTGCCCACTGCACGCAGAGGCGGGCGCTCAGAGCCCTGGTGAATCCAGAGAAAGGAGTCCAGGAGCTCTTGGTGCAATAATCCAGACTCGCCAGACGTTTGAAATGATTTGAAATAAACATTTAAGACACATGGCATACTCCTCAGGCAGCAGACAGGGCCAGGCGCCGTCCCAGGGGGCCAGGGCTGACTGGGACAGACCATGTCCTGAGCTCACAGAACAAATAAGGGTGACGTGGGGCGGACCCCACTCTCTCTGCCCCCCTCGCCCAGGTCCACCGTCTGCTGGCCCAGAGGCGCCTGGAGTTTGTCAGCGGAGGCCAGGTCATGCGTGATGAGGCCGTGACCCACGTCGATGACCAGATCCTGCAGCTCACAGGTTTGCTCCCCCCCACCTGCAGGGGTCTGGGGCCGCCAGTTCGACCGGGATGGGATGTCTGTGCCCTGCTTCTGGACGTCAGCAGGGCAGTGACTGGCCCGTGTCCTGTAACAAGTGCGGGGCCAAGAGCAGGAGCCTAGACCTGCTGGACTGGCTGGCTAGGCCCCACCTACTGTCCCCACCCGGGTCTGCAGGAGTGACCTCACTGGGTCCCCAAAGTGAGCTGGAGGCTAAGACCTTCCTCAAAGGACCACTGTAAGGAGGATCCGGGACAGTCAGACAGTGCCCTGGGGCCCTAGGGACTCCCCGGGAGTGTCAGACACTATCCCAGCCTTCAAAACCCCATCAGCATCGTAGCTGCTGCCACAAGCCCCTCAGCACCCAACATCCCCACCGCCCATCCGCGCCAGCACCCCACTCCCTCCACCATGGCACCAGCAGCTCCAGCAGCAAATGCACATCCACCTCCACCCCCCATGTACCCCTCCACTCCGCCAACCCCTCCACCCCCAGAGCACTGACACGCGCAGGTCTGGGGTGCAGGCCTGCCTCACTAACCTGGGGCTAGCCCCAGGGGACCTGGGCAGAGGTGAGACTCTGTGCCCAAGGGGGCCCGGGCTAGCATGGGGCGAGGGGCCACCTGCCCCCACCCCACCCCACCAGCCGGCCTCTCTGTGCAGAAGGACACGGATTTCTCTACGAGACGTTCGGCTTCCGGCCGCGGTTCTCCTGGCAGGTGGACTCATTTGGCGCCTCTGCCACGACCCCCACCCTGTTTGCGATGGCGGACTTTCACGCCCACCTCATCTCCCGCATCGACTACGACCGGAAGGAGATCATGCAGGCCACCAAGGTGGGTACCGCTGCCCCACCTGCCCTGGGCGCTCTGGTACCCTGATCCAAGACCCGGGGGCATAGCGCCCCTCACTCCCCACTTGCAGCCCCCGAGCTGCTGTGCTCCTGCTGGGCCAGGGTATGCTGGTCTCAGAGGCCTGAATCTGGCCAAGGTCTGTGCCCCAGGACCACGTGCCCTCGGGGGTGAGGCGGGAGCAGGCAGCTGGTGGCTCCTGCTGGGGGGCAGGGTCCTCCCCCGCCTTACCCCTGCACCGGGCTGCAGGGGCTCGCAAGGAGGAGACAGCACAGGGAGGTGTTCGAGAGAGGACCCCAGTGAGCACAGCCCAGAGCCCCAGGGCGGTGGGGGAGGGGCACCGACTGGGACCTGGGCCCTCACTGTCCCTGGCCGGCCCGCAGGGGCTGCAGTTCGTGTGGCAGGCGTCCCCGTCCCTGCCGGAGCAGCAGATCTTCACGCACGTCCTGGACAAGTACAGCTACTGCTCGTGAGCACGCGCCCGGGGCCAGGTCCTTCTTGGCCGCCATCTGTGCCACCTCAGAAGGGGCAAGAAAGAGAAACTGAGGACCCCTCTCACCCGGGCCCCGGGCGGACAGGCGGCCAGAGCCCCACCCTGTGGGACAGCCACGGGGATGTTTGGAACTGGAGGGCCTGGATCCAAATCCCTCCCCCTGCCGGGGCGTGGCCTGAGGGCAAGGGGGGAGCCCCTCTCTGAACAGGACAGCTGAGCAGACACAGGGATCATCCTGGATGGCTGCTGTGTTCATTAGATTTTCTTTTTTTTTTTTTTTTTTTTTTTTTATAGAGGCATGCTTTATTTATTTGTTTGCTGGTTTGTTTGTTTGTTTTGTTTATACATGCACTGGGTACAGTCAGAAGCGCGGGAGGGTGAGAGAATTCACCAGAGCCAGAGCGGGGAGCAGAGCAGGCAGAGGGACCGAAGGACACTGCTGAGGGGAGCAGCGGGCGGCAGGGGAGGTCTGCGCGCCATGTGGGACCCTCCTCCGGGGGCCGGGGAGCAGCCGGGGATCGAGCCGGCGTCGCAGAGGCCGCGGGCAGCTTCGCAACCCAGCGCTCAACCACTGCGCCACCGGGGAGGCCCCCATTAGATTTTCTTAAGATTTACTTTTATTTATTCATGCATACAGGACTGACTAGAGTCGTAAATGTTGCGCTTAAATCTGGTTCTGGTCTCGGAGGTTCTGGCCCGTCCAGTGCACTCCAGCCAGAGCCTCCCCCCGCACCCTGGCCCTGGCCTGCTCGGGCCCCTCCGCAGGGTCTGAGGGCACGGAAGTGTCCTGACGGAACCAGTCAGCCAGCGGTGCCCTCAGGCCCACAGGGCGGACATGCCACCAAGGTTGCGCTTAGGGAGCAGAAGGAATGGGCCCCCAGTGGGGGGACAGGCCCAGACCCCACTGGGGCACGTGGCACCTGGGCGTGAGCCCGGCTGTCTCCCCAGCTCTGGCTGCAGCCCCTGACTTGGCCACCCCATGGACAGAAGGCAGGAGCCCAGAGCAAAGAGGTGGAGGCCCGGCTGCCTCCCAGGTCCCACCCAGCCTCCCGTCCCTGGCTGTTCCCGTCTCAGGGGTCCCCCCCACCTCCTCTCTCCAGCAGGAAAGGATATTTCTGGGAAGGTGACGTCCTCTTCCCGGACCCACCCTTGAACCAGATCACCATGTTTGACGCCTGGGTGACCCCTGAGAATCTGAAGACCTACGCCTCCGTGCTGGTGAACAACGTCAAGGAGCGGGCCGCCTGGTTCCGGACACCGCACGTCCTCTGGCCCTGGGTAAGGGGGGAACCCCTGTCTGGCATCACCCTCTCTGGGACCCCGAGACTCCTGCCCCGCTGCCCCTCCAGTCTCCAGAGACTCGCCCAGCCTCTCCCACCTGAACGCACGCACCCACCCTCCTCACCCCTGCCTCCTCTTCTGCTTCTGCTTCTGTCCCAAGCTGGAAGCCCGACCAGGGCCACTCCTGCTCTCAACTCTGTCTCCGGGGCTCAGGACTTTCAGGGCCCCAGATTCCTCATCTGGAACCCAGGGGTTGTGGTAGGACCTGTTCCATGGTCTTATTGGTCAAAAGAGAGGGGTTGTGCCAGCAGCAGCACCTGACTCGGTCACTATCGTCACCTCATGGTGTCTGGGCACAGGCCCTGCTCTGCAGGCATGTTCCTCTCCCCACGGCCCTGCCCCGGCCCGCGCCGCAGCCTCTCCTGGAGGCCCGTTCTGCACACAAGGAACTGAGAGCCAGAGAGGTTAGGGCACGTCCCGAGGTTCGGTAGGGTTCAGACCCCACGCCCCAGCTCCCGCAGCAGCCCCCAGCACAGCCTGCCTTCGTTTTCCCAGTCATTTTAGCATGCTTGTCTTCTTGTTACTGTAATTTTAATACAGGTATATAGATTAGCAAAAAATTCCTTAATCCACTAAAATACATACCTCAGGTCCTCAGGCTGATGGGTTTGGCATTTAGAGCAATACACTGTAAATATATATATAACTTAGCATGAGTCCTGAAGCATGACTTAAAATGTGTGTAGGAAACAGAGATACAAAAGAGCGAAAGTTCTACTTTCTCAGCAGCTCACAATAGAATGTGGTATTTGCTAAAGGAAAACAAAACACCTACTGAAAATGACTGTGTCATCACAAATCTCATCCCCTTGGGCTGACAATGACAGAGCCCAAGTGGGTCCTGGTGCTCGTGCTCCTCATGCAGGTGCTGTCAGCACACCTGTCAGTGCACCTGCAGCACACCTGTCAGTGCACCTGCAGCACACCTGTCAGCACACCTGTAACACAGTGGGTCTGATTAAATCTGTCCCGACTCGTGGTCTCACCTTGGTCAGAATGAAGGCCCCACCTCTTCTGGGCCACAGCCCTGCCTCTTCCACCCCTCACACTCACCGCTGGGCATGGCAAAGTCCCACACAGATAATCTAGGTTTCACAGGACTCCTTGGGTGGAACTGCTTATTTATTGTATTTTATTATTGAATCTGCAGTTATGTTTTTTTAAAGATGTATTTATTTATGCATACAAGAGCCGGGGTGTAGGCCAGAGGTGCAGGGTTTGAAAGGATTCACCAGAGACAGAGTGGGGAGCAGAACAGGCAGAGCCACTGAAATGCACTCCTGAGGGGAGCAGCGGGCAGACAGGAGAGGTCTGAGCGCCATGTGGGCAGCTCCCTGGCCAGGGATCGAACTCGTGCAGCAGTGGCTGGCAATAGCTTGATAGCGCTGTCTTTAACCCCTGTGCCACCAGGGAGGCCCTGCAGTTCTTCTGTTTTTTAACTGACATATAACAATATATCCATTTCAGGGGTATGACATAATGAATTCATCTCAAAATACTGCGTAGGGTTACAGTAAGTCTTGTGAACATCCATCACCGAGCATACAAACTTTTTGATAGTGATGAAAACTGTTAGGACCTCCTCTCTCAGCACCTTTGAAACACACAACACAGCGTGGTCAAAGATGGTCACCGATTGTGCGTTACAGCCTCCGGACGCGTCTGATTTATTATTGATCATTGGGACCTTCGCTTCTTTCACCCATTTAGCTGAAGCCCAGGCCCTTTCTAGCAACCTCCAATCTGGGTCTTCCCCCATCTCTTTCATCCATGTCTTATACTTTTCGGCATGTGGTGCTGCACCTCCCCGGCACAATTCACTGTCGTCTGTGGCTTTTGTTACGCTGAGTCAGGTCCCCGCTACAACCACATTGTTCAGAGTTTTTATCGTAACTGAAAGTTGAGTTGCGTTGAATACTTTTTTGCATCTGCTAAGACATCATGACTCTTATCCCTCATTCTGTTGAAGCAGTAGATCACTGATTGATTTGTGGGTGTTGACCTCCCCGTGCATCCCTGGAATAAAACCCCCTGAAACCTGGCGCACCATCCTTTCAATGTATTTTTGAACTTGGTTTGCAAATAATGAGTTTCTACAGTTTTCTTTTCCTGTGGCATCCTTGTTGAGAGTTGGTAGGAATTTGGAAGTATCCCTTCCTGTCCTTTTTTGTTTTTTGGTTTTTTGGGAAGAGTTTAGGAAACACTGCTGTGAATCTTCTCTAAACGCTGGGTAGAATTCACCAGTGATGCGCTCCGGTCCTGGACTTTGGCTTGTCAGGTGACTTTGATGACGGCTGCGAGCGCCCTTGATTAACTCGTCTGCTGAGATTTCTATTTCTTCAGTCTTGCTAGGTTCTAAGTTTCTTGAAATTTATGGATTTTTTAATTTGTCTACCTTTTTGGAAATGAGCTTATAGTTAGTAAGTGTATTATTGTTGTTATTAATAATTATCATGTTTTCATGATGTTGAGCCGTGGAAATACAGGCGGGTGCTAACAGACAGTGGGTGATATGCGTCAGATGAAGACAAGTACTGCGTGATCTTGTTATGTGTAGAATTAATAAAAACACACACATTTGTGGTAAAAAAAAAAAAAAAAGTCCAAATTTAGAGTTCCTAGAGGTGGGAGGAGGGGTGGGCAAAGTGGTTGAAATTTCTCGAAAGAATGCAACCTCCAGATGTAAGACAAGCCAGGATGGGACTGCTGCGTAGCTTGATAATTTTTTAATGAAAGAGAAACAAAGAACAGGATCACCTGTCACCCAGCCACGGGGCGGCCCTGAGCCTTCCTTGGCCCTGTGCAGAGTGGGCATGTGGTCAGCAGGTAAGGCCGCCCTGCCGGGCTGGGCTCTGCTCCCAGCAGCTCAGGGCCTGCTGCCGTGCCTGCCGCAGGGGTGTGACAAGCAGTTCTTCAACGCCTCAGTGCAGTTTGCCAACATGGACCTCCTGATGCGCTACATCAACATGCAGACACGCCTGCTGGGCGTCACGGTGCAGTACGCCACGCTCAGCAACTACTTCCAGGCCCTGCACCAGCTCAGTGGCCCCTGGCCAGTCCATGACCATCGTGACTTCCTGCCTTATTCCTCAGGTATGACTTCTGGGCATCGGGGTGGCAATTGGGTGCCAGGACCCCACTGGGTCCCCTAGACACACTGCAGCTGCCACGCACAGCCTGGTCCCCACCAGGCGCAGGAGTGACCGTTGATTCCATGCTTCTGCTCTTGAAGTGCTCCCTGCCAGGAGTGCCCTCCTCCCGCCACGCTCCTGCAAAGTCTTACTGAGCTTGAAAAGTCACCTCCTCCAGGATGGCTTTCCTGATCTGAAGGCTAGACCAGGCGGCTCATTCGTGTCCCCACAAACCCCAGGTCCCCCATTGCTTCGACATAGTCATTATCAGGGACCGTTATGTCTGCATGTAAGGCTGGACTATGCCAGCTGCAGACAGTACGGCCTAAGGATCCGAACAGCCAGACTTGGAACGCGCCTCCCCGCTGGTTACAAGCCCCGAGCACGCTGTGCCATATGCTGGGGGTGCTCACAGGCCTGTCAACAGAGGGAGAAATTTCCTTGTCTAGGGCCCAGCACAGAGCAGGGGCTCCACATGCAGCTATACCAGGCAGGCTGGCACCCGTGCCTGCCAGCCTGGTCCCTGCCCCTGCCCGGCGTGATCCCTGTGGTCCCGCCCTGGGGGCTCACTCAGGAGCAGGGACTGTGAAGGCCACATCTTCAGCACACTCCCCCAGGCAGCCCCAACCTCCTCCTGCTGAGCTTCCCATAGCCCGGGGCCAGCCTGTGTGGGTCGGGGAACAAGCGCTGGCTGAGAGGCCTTGCTCGGCCTCGCCTGCTGTGCTGGTCAGCCTGTGCTCATCAGGCCTCTGGGCACCCCTCCTTCCCATCCGAGCTGCTGGCTGCAGAGGGACATGCTGCCTGGCAGGCCTGTCCCGGCCCTGGGGGGGGGGGTCACACAGAAGCAACCCCCATGCTCAGGACCTTCCCTGCCGGGTAGGCCCTCCTGTCCCTCATATCCCAGCTGCCCTCGGGACCCCAGGCCCTTTGCTGCGTGGCCATTCCAGGTCTCCCAGGCACACCCAGGGCTGCCATCTCCCATCATAGCACCCCCACTCCAGGCCTGCCCCACCAGACAGATTGTGCCACCTGCCCAGCGGCCCTCAGGGCACCAGGCCCTTCTGGGTGTGTGGGGTGGAGCTGGGCCACTGCCAGCCCGCCTGGGGCTGCTGCTGGGTCAGCTGGCCCTCCCCTGGGCCCGCTTCCTCCGCTCCTCCCAGGTCAGAGTTCAGGGGTCCCCACGGGAGACCCACGCCCGCTGCTGGTCTTGTCCCCAGAGCCGCCCAACACCTGGACCGGCTTCTACACCTCCCGCAGCGGCCTGAAGGGGCTGGCGAGGCGAGCGAGCGCCCTGCTGCACGCGGCGGAGTCCATGTTCGTGCGGCACGTGTGGACGGCGCCCGGCTCGACCCCGCAGCTGGCCTGGGCCCTGGGGCAGCTCCAGCAGCTCCGCTGGGCCGTCTCCGAGGTGACGCAGGCTCCGCGGCAACCGTAGGATGGCAACCTCCTGGGCAGGGGCTCCCCCTCCCCGAGGTTAGCCAACGCTCCGGGTCGCAGAGGTCACTCTGCAGAGGGGCGCCAGGTCACTTGGGGACAGGGGCGGGGTGGGGGGGCTGAGGCTCGCCAGGCCAGGCAGGACCGCTCCAGCTGCAGCCTGAGAGCCCGGCCTGGGCAAGGGAGGGCAGAGCAACGTGGTGTCCCCAGGCCTGCCGGGCGGCCCCGCTGTGCGGCCTCAGGCTCCCTCCTCTCCCGAGCCTGAGGCCCTCCGGGACCCGCCAGCACGGCCGCTGCGAGGGCAGCCCCGAGAGTGACCGGCCCTGTGCCCCGCCCCTGCGGGGGCAGCCACTGCAACAGTCCGGAGACGTCCATGCCCACTGTCCCCAGGGTTGCGGCCCTGGGAGTGCCACAGCTTGTCCTCCTGCCATGGCCAGAACGGGCCACGCCAGCCTCGACGCCTGCACGGCCATCTGAGGGCCATGAGCCGGGAAGCATGGGCGACAGGACCTCATCAGAGCCGGTGCCCAGGGGGTCGCCCTGCGTGTCCCGGTCCCTCAGGGGCTTCCTGCCCAAGCTCAGTGCAGAGACGTGTCCAGGTTACCATGGAGCCTGCCTGGAACACGAGGGCCACTGACGGGAGACAGCGCCCAGAGTGCAGGGGGTGGGCCCTCCAGGAGGCTCCTTGCCCCCCAGGTCGAGGGACTGGGCGCCCAACACAATGCCGGGCAGATCCACCACTACCCACCCACCCCCAAGCCTGGTTCCTCCAGGCAGGTGGGACACCCCTTCTGCACCAGGGCGGCCAGAGCAAGGGAGCCAGGCCCAGGCCGGTGCTGGTGGCCGCTCCACCCTGCCGCCCGCCCCAGGTGCAGCACCATGACGGCATCACCGGGACAGAGACGCCCAAGGTGAGGGACATGTACGTGAGCCACCTGAGGGCGGCCACGCGGGGCGTGCACAAGGTCATGGACTCCATTGTGAAGGGCAGCACCAAGACCCACGCAGGTGAGCCGGGCTCTGCGGGACTCCAGAGGCCTCGGACCTGGCCCAGCCTGGCTGGCTGCTGCCCCTCCGAGCCCAGCTGGGGTGCAGCCATTTCTCCAGCCTCCTGACAGGGAGGTCCCGGGCACAGAGCTGCCATCCCGCCAGCTTGCTGGGATGAGGGCAGTCGGTCCAGAAAGACCCCACACGTGGTGCCCGGGGCAGGAGCAGGACGTGTGCTATGCCGCAGCCTCCGCCCTCGCTCCGGCCCACATGCAGCCTGCCCTGCTCCGCTGTCCCTCCCCTCTCCAGCCAGGGGTCCCAGGGCAGCTCAGAAGTAGCCACAGGGGGCCTCCCTGGTGGTGCAAGGTGTTAAGACACAACCTATGAGGCTTTCCGCAGCCACTGCAGCGTGAGTGCAATCCCCGGCCAGGGAGCTACCCACATGGCGCGGCAGACCTCGCCTGTCTCCCCGCTGCTCCCCTCAGCAGTGTGTGTCAGTGGATCCGCCTGCTCTGCTCCCCACTCTGTCTCTGGTGAGTCCTCTCACCCCCTGTACCTCTGGCCTGTGCCCCAGCTCTTGTGTGCATGAATAAATAAAGCTTTAAAAAATTCATTAAAAAAAAAAGAAATAGCCACAGGACCAGGGCGAGGCTGGACTTGAGTGGCCGCTGCAGGGCGAGCCCTCGCGGTTGAGCTCAGGAGTTACCTGCTGAACCAAAGCCACGCCCCGGGGGCCCCTCGGGCGATCTCCCCGAATCTCAGGGTACCACTGAAGTGACTTGACGTGAGAAGAAGCCAACTCGAGAGGAAACTGAATGAACTGGGTTGTCCCCAGAGGCTTGTGTTTGCAGAAAATACTGTGAAAGCGGCCACTTCAAGCAGGTCAAGACTGGCGTGGAGACTTCACAGAAGTGGAGAGAAACGCGGCTCCAACAGCAGCTATTAGATGAACTAAGTGGGGGCCTCCCCGGTGGCGCAGCGGTTGAACGCTGGGTTGTGAAGCTGCCCGCGGCCTCTGCAGCGCCGGCTCGATCCCCGGCTGCTCCCCGGCCACCAGAGGAGGGTCCCCCATGGCGCGCAGACCTCTCCTGCCGCCCGCTGCTCCCCTCAGCAGTGTACTTCGGTCCTTCTGCCTGCTCTGCTCCCCGCTCTGGCTCTGGTGAATTCTCTCACCCTCCCGCGCTTCTGACTGTACCCAGGGCTTGTATGAATAAATAAATCAAACAAATAAATAAATAAATCTGAAAAAAAATGAAAAAGAAGTGAGGCTGGTCCTAAAAAAGTTCATTTGCTCTCTCTTCATTTCTAATAAGAGCTGTATTGACATATAATTCACCTACCATTATATTCTCTCTTTTTTTTTAAGGAGAATATATTCACAGCCTGTATTCACAGACTCTTGCAGCCATGGCCACCATTACTTGTTACCTTGCGCTGGATATGATGACCATGTGCCAGGCTGCAGGGCCGCACCGAGCTCCGGCCACCGCCCGGGCTGGCGTCTCACGAGCCGCAGCGGGAGCTTCGCAGGCCTCAGGCCAGAGGCGGGAGGAGGCGGGTGTGTGCAGAGAAAGAGAAAGTTCACTGAGGAGAAAAGGAAGGAAATAAAGGGGGGCTCCCGGCGTGAAAGCAGCCCAGGGAGGGGCGAGGAAGCCACAGTGAAGCCGCGTCTCAGGGAATTTATGCCTTTTTCCCTCATTATTCCCTAATTATTCCACCCGCCTCTCCCGGCTGGCGCTCTCGGCTCTTCACTCGTCTGCTGCTGGGGGGGCTGCACCGTCCCCCTCCCGCGGGTTTGTCTGTCCCCGGGTGTTGCATCTCTATCCTCATGGCCCGTCCTCGGATGGGCGCCCCGGCCTTGAAGGGGAGCAGCTGCCCGGCTACGTCGTCCGTAGATTAAGCCACTGTCCACTTCCCCGTCTCCGCCTCCCGCTGTCACCTGAGGGAAACCAGGTGTTGTCCTTGGCCCTGGATGTTTGTCTTTCCAGGCGGAAGCAGTGACCCTCCTCCAGCTGCCCGTGTCTCTGAAGCCTTCCTCCGCTCTCCGGGGCCCTCCTGCAGTGTCCCTAAAGCTGCCTGATGACCCTGACTTGCCCTGTGTCTCACCGGGAAGGCAGAAGCGGGAGGCGGCGGATGCCCGGCTAGGCCCGTGCCGCCCCCCCCCACTCTGCTCCCTCCGTGCAGCGTCCCCCTCCACACCCCAAGTCCCTCCTGCCCTGCCTGCGACTCACCCCCCCTTCCGAGGGCCTAGAGGGTCCTCACGCCCTGTTCTTCCTCACAAGGGCCGCCAGAGGGCGCCATGGATGGGGGCCTGAGAGATGGGGTGACCCCCCATGACCCCCAGCCCCAGGGTAAACCGAGTGGCCCACCAGGTTGTCCCGTTTTGCTAGGGAGGAGAGATGGGGTGGGGCCAGAGCTGCTTGCCCAGGGCCCAGGGCCCGGCAGGGGCGAGGGAGGAGCAGCGGGCTGATTTGTGCGTTCACAGCAGGAAATGGTGTATTAGGATTTACTTATCCTTCAAACAAAATTTGCATTTTAAGGGGCCTCCCTGGTAGTGCAGCCGTTAAAGACCGGCTATCAAGCTACTGCCAGCCACCACAGCACAAGTTCCATCCCCCAGGCCAGCCAGGGAGCAACCCACATGGCGCAGACCTCCCCACACCTCTGGCTCACACCTCAGTTCTTGTGTGCATAAATAAATTAATCTTTTTTAAAAAATTGCATTTTAAGAAACTTTTCTCACCCTCGCGTGTAGAGCCGGACCTCTCCTCTCCCGTGTGATGATCTCGTCACAGGCGCTCATGTATCTCACTATTTGCAAAAGTCAAAGACAGGAAATTCTGCAGAGGCGGGTGACGCAGCCACAGGGCCGCAGACCACAGCTGCAGGACAGGCCCTGTCAGCCTCACCTAGGTCACCACTGTCTGCTGTGGCCCCGTTGTCTGTCGTTCCACGGCTCACCCCATGCTGGTGACATCGTTGCGGGGTGTGGTTTGCCATTGAACAGAGGGCGGTGTGAGCCAGCAGGTGTGCGGTGAACCCTAACACCCCACACTGGACCTGGGAGCACCCTGCTCTGGAGGCGCTGTCTCCCGGGTGCAGAACCCCTGGCCCAGAGCCTCAGAACGGGACTGTATGTGGAGAGCGCCCCAGGGGTCACGGCTCGAGTTCTCTGCTGGCTTCAGAGCTGGGATCAGAGAACAAAGGACTTAGACTTTACTGGCTGAGAAGCCAGGAATGTGGACCTGGCCCCAGTCTGCGGGCTCATCCCAGGGGGTCCAGTCATCACTGCCCGTCGTGGGCACCCACCGCACCCAAGGTCATGCAGAGCTCACGAGCATCTCCTGGGGCCTAAGCCCAATGCACCCACACACCAGCTTGAATCTGGTCTCGGGGTCTGTGACTCCCTCCTTTTGCCACAGTCAGGGACCTTGATACACCGGATGGAGATAGTGCAGGAATGTGCAGACTCAGTGATAAAAATAATGACCAAGGAAGTGCACATGCTGGCCAGGCCTTTTGCTGAGTCATCTGGTTTGTTTGGCCTTTTTTTTTTTTTAAGATTTATTTATTTATGCATACAAGAGCTGGGGTGCAGGCCAGAGGTGCGGGGGGATTCACCAGAGACAGAGTGGGGGGCAGAGCAGGCGGATATACTGAAACACACTGCTGAGGGGAGCAGCGGGGAGATAGGAGAGGTCTGCTGTGCCATGTGGGTAGCTCCCTGCCCGGGGATCAAACTCAGGCCGATGCAGTGATAGCCTGAGACTGACCCCTAGGCCGCCAGGGAGGCCCTGGCCTTTATTTAACCAAGTTCTCCAGTTGGAACAGCAGAGTTCTGTCCTGGTCCCAGGCCCCTGCCTGTCTCTGGTGCAGTAACAAAGGCTGCCGGCAGCGGGCCCCAGCTGTGGCAGTTCTAAGTCAGCAGACGCGGGTGCCGGGAGCAGCAGCGGCGGGAAGGCAGAGCTTCTTGGCAGGGAGACCCTTTATCTTACGCGGGGGCCTCTTTTTTCCCATTTCATACTTCTGCCCTTAAGTTCTACTTTATTCCTTTATTTTTCCACGTTCATCCTCACTTCCTCACAGGTGTGCTGCTTGTGAATAACACATTTCTGAATTTTAGCTGCCACTTCCTGTCTTTTAAGGACCAGTATGTTCGCAAATGGAATTTTATCATTTCTCTGCTATTCATCGCTCTGGCCTTTTCATTTTTCCTTTCTTTTTCACTGCTCACATGTCTCTTCATTTCTTACCTTTGTTGGATGCTGGGGGCGGCTTGACCTGGGGTTAAGCCTGTCCTGGGGCCTGTCCCAGGGGTTAAGAGCCACTTGCCTTGGGAACACCCCTCAAGGCAACACGTCCCCAGTGCCTGGTCAGCTTTCTCCTTTCTTCTTTTCCTGTCATTACCTTGAAAGTCCTACTAATCTTTTCAGTTTTGTTAGCTGTCACTCCCAGGCCTTTTGCCCCAATCATCATAAATAAGCCCCTATTTCTATCAAATTAAAGCCATCACTGTGCTACCCACACCCAGAGGCTGCCGCTGCCCCTTCCCTCCTGCCCACCAGCAGATGCGGCCTGCGGCCCTCGGCCTCGCCCCGTCCAGCTCCGACAGGCTGAAGCTCGGGGTGGAGAGACATTCAAGCCTGAAGAAGAAGGAAGAGAGAGCAGAGGAGCTGGGTGGCCTGTGCCTCCCTCGTGGGTCCGCAGGGTCAAGCCCATCTGCCCCCCACATCCTCAGGGGCGCCAGCCTCCCCCCAACCTTGAGAACCGGAGCGGCTGGGCCACTGCTCTCCTGCCCTCCCACCAGCCCTGTGAGGCCCCAGCCCTGCAGGACCAGGTGTACATCTGGGCAGTGCCCCCTTGGGGACTGATTAAGGCTGGTCCATGCTCCAGGGCTCCCCTCCAGGCTTCAGCAGCATCCCCTTTTCTGCTGTTCTGCAGGGTTCAGGGCCAGGCACAGGACTCGGAGTCCCCAAGTGCCTGCCTCACCGCACTTGGTCCGGGACAAACTGTCCTCCAGCCCCCAGCTGGGGAGGAACACGTTCCCATCACTGCCCGCAGAAAGCGTGGCTTTCTGCTCACGAAGCCTGGGGGCTGCCTGTCGTGGGCAAGAGTGTTTTTGCAAAACTGCAGCGTTGAATCTGTGTAGTGTTTGGGCTGAGAGCAAAGAAAAATTACAGACATTCCTGGGGGCACCGGGCCGGGTATGTGGACACAGGGCAGGGCCCGGAGAACCAGCAGCAAGGCACGCAGCACTGTCTGTAGGAATTTGAAAACAAGTTACACCACTGGACCTGTCTGGCTTCTGGTATCACTACACATCTGAAATTCTGAACCTGCCAGTGGTGGAAGCACTGCTGCTGAGTGGCAGCCCACCAGGAGCCCCCAAAAGTGCTGCTGTCACCCAGGAGATTCCAGGGGGCTCAGAGCCCTGAGTTGGGAGCCCGGCTGGGACCAGATGCAGGACAAGGCAGGCAGATCATGTCACTGGCGCTCTTGCCACTAGGCGGACAAGGGCGTAGCAGCTCTGGCTCAGGAGTCCGGCCGACACTATCTGGTGTGTGTTATATTATCTCAAGAACTACCTGAAATACTGAGTAAATAGCTGTTCCTTCAGGAGAGTGGGGACCTTGTAGAAAATTTTAAAACATAGATCCAGTAACTGATGGATCAAAAAAATCATAGGGGCCTCCCCAATGGCGCAGCGGTTGAGCGCTGGGTTGCGAAGCTGCCCGCGGCCTCTGCGGTGCCGGTTCGATCCCCGGCTGCTCCCCGGCCACCGGAGGAGGGTCCCCCATGGCGCGCAGACCTCTCCTGCCGCCCGCTGCTCCCCTCAGCAGTGTATTTCATCAGTCTGCCTGTTCTGTTCCCTGCTCTGGCTCTGGTAAATTCTCTCGCCCTCCTGAGCTTCTGACTGTGCCCAGTGCTTGTATAAACAAAAACAAACAAACAGATAAAATAAATAAATAAAACATGCCTCTATTTAAAAAAAAAAAATCATAGTAGGGAAAAGTATGATTAGAACTAGATAATAATAAAAATACAAGTATCAAAAGCTGTGGGATGCAACTAAAGCCATACTGATGGAACATCCGACCTTAAATGCATATATTAGGAAAAAATAAAAATATTATTGGGTTCAGAGTGTAACTTTTTAGGCTCCAAGAGCCAAATGAGTGGTGAGCAGAAGCGGGGGGGAGGTCACTGGGGCGAAGGGAATCCATGGATGGCCAAGGTGGACTGGATGTGGCCAGCGTGAGCACAGCCTCTTCCACCCAGATGCTGATTCATCATGCTGTGCGTCGGGAAGCCATCTAGTGTTATAAACTAACTTTACTTCAAAAAAATTTTCATTTAAAAAGTAGGGGCCTGCCTGGCGGCGCAAGGGGTTAAGCACAGCACTCTGAGGCAATCTGCAGCCTCTGCAGCACAAGTTCGATTCCTGGCCAGTCAGAGCTACCCACATGGCGCAGCAGACCTCTCCTGTCTCCCCACTGCTCCCCTCAGCGGTGTGTTTCAGTCAGTCTGCCTGTGCTGCTCCCCGCTCTGGCTCTGGTGAATTCTCTCACCGCCCCCTCCTCTGGGCTGCACCCCAGCTCTTGTATGCATAAATAAATCTTTAAAAAAAAATTTTAAAAAGTATAACCTAGGAAATTAAAAAGGGGACACAGAATTAACCCAAGGAAGGCGATAATGACGACAAAACAGAAATTCATCAAAGCGAAGCCAACACAGGCCGTGGGGCCGCCCCGTGCCCGCCCCTGGAGAGGGGCGCCCCTAGGGCCCCGGCCAGGAACCCCCGCCGGTGCGGGAGGTCAGGGGCTCGGGCAGGGGCTCGGGTCAGGGCCCCGGGCGCGGGTGAGGGGCGCGGGTGAGGGCCGGGGTGCGGGTCAGGGGCGAGGGTGAGGGCTGGGGCCCGGGTCAGGGCTGGGGCGCGGGTCAGGGGCGCAGGTCAGGGGCGCCGGTCAGGGCCAGGGCGCGGGTCAGAGGCGCGGGTCAGGGCCGGGTGCGGGCCCCAGAGCACCGCCCCCGGGCGAGAAACGCTTTCCGCAAACAGCACAGGCCGCGCCACGCCGGCGGGCGCCCCGCCCCGGCCTCCCCCCCCCCCCCCCCCCGCCTGCGCGCGCTGGGCGCCGAGCCGCCCTCCGGAGTCGGGGAGCGCGCGCCCGAGCGCGGCCGGCCGCGGGCGGGGCCCGGGGAAGGGGCGGGGCCGGGGCCGGAGGGCGAGCGTGCGCGCTCGCGGCCGCGGCGGCGCCCCCCGGGGCCCCCGTGGACGTGCGCGCGCCCGCCGGACGTGGGCTCCGCGGCGCGGCCGTAAAGCGGCGCGCCGCGTCGCGAAAGGGGCCGCCGCCGGCGGGGCGCTGCTTGACGGCGCGGCCTCCATTTTGTTCGCCGCTGCTCTGCCCGCGAGTCGCCTCTCGCCGCGGCCTCCCGACGCGAAAAGTTTCCAAGCGGCGAAAGTTTCCTCGCGGGCCCCGGCCGCGGTCGCTCGCCGCGCGGTGCCCCTGTCCCCCGCAGGCGTCGAGAGCGCGGAGCGGCGGCGCCATGCGGCCCCTGGACGTGGCGGAGCCGGCGGAGCCCGAGGAGGTGGAGGTGCTGGAGCCCGAGGAGGACTTCGAGCAGTTCCTGCTGCCCGTCATCCACGAGATGCGCGAGGACATCGCGGCGCTCACGCGCGAGCACGGCCGCGCCTACATGCGCAACCGCAGCAAGCTGTGGGAGATGGACAACATGCTGGTCCAGATCCAGACGCAGGTGGAGGCCTCGGAGGAGAGCGCGCTCAACCACCTGCAGGGCGCGGGCGACGGCGCCGAGGCGCGGCCCCCCACGCGCGGCGACCAGGCGGAGGAGAAGGCGCAGGAGCTCGCGAAGATGGCCGAGATGCTGGTGCAGCTGGTGCGGCGGATAGAGAGGAGCGAGTCGGCGTGAGGCGGCGGCGGTGAGCGGGGCCCGGGCCCGCCGGCCGTGGGGCGGGGGTTCGGCCGAGGCCCGTCGCGGGCGGCCGCGGGGCCGTGGCCTCCGAGCCTGCGGGCGGGGGGCTGCGGGGCGAGGGGTGCAAGCCGAGAGCCCCCAGAGCGAAGGCCGCTGCTGGGCCGGTCCAGATTTTGCTGGAAGGCGGGGAGGAGGGGGCTTTCGGCGCGGCTGGAATTTGAGGGGGGCTTGAGCCGGGTTGGGGGGGTGGCGGGGGGTTCCCTCGGCATTAACCTCTTGCGTTTCTCCACATTGTGTTTCAGGTTAGCGGCCAGTGGGCTCCGGGCACTGGCGGAGATTGGCTGATACCCTGGAAGCTGAAACCAGAGAGCCTGTTGTTTTCTCTCTTTCTGTCTGTCTTCTTTTTCCTTCTGTCCACACCGCCCTCACTGACACTACGTTTCTGCTACAGTCTGTGGTTGATGACCTCAATATGCGTTTTGACTGTTAAGTGTTTTTGTTTGGAGAGGTAACTTACTCGGAAGACGCGCTCACGTAGGAGAATGAGTCCTGGATTGTAAACGCCTGCAGCGGTCACATTTGTTCCTGGGCTTTGATTATTTCTAAATTTTGAGGTGCTTTGTTTTTTTGTGTGACCTGATAGCTCCCTGGAACTTTGGGTCTGTGTGTGACACGTGGGACTCGCAGTTGGGGTCCTCCCGCTCTGGAGGTGCTGAAGGAGCTGCGTTACTTCTAGAAGCTGACTCCGTGCAGTGGCAGCTCAGGCTGAAGAAGGGACCAGCCTTCAGCTGGGGGTGAGACCGGAGCTGACCTGGCTGGAGGACTGGCGGAGCAGGAGGACTAGAAGATGGTGTCGCGTGCATCTTGGGACTTTCATTTCTCTGTGAGACCAAAGGAGGAGAGATGTGTTTTGTTCAAAATTTAATCTCATGTGACACACTATCCGATGTAAACTTGTATGGTCGTTTCATTTGGACAACTTACACAGAACCTAGAGTGGGAGGCCAGAGCCTGATGTTGCGTACACGCTGGTGCATACCCTGATGCATCTCGGGTCATCTGATGGGGGAGATTCGCAGACATCCTCGAGGGTCTGGGAAGGAAAGCAGGGACTGTTCGCGCTGGACCCTCAAGCTGGCAGGGACCGCGTAGCTAAAGGTTCGTAAGTTGTCCGACTCTGAGTTCATTTGAGTAGCAGACCTGACAAGTATTTGAGGTCAAAACCCAACCATGTGTAAAAAGCAAATTACCATGTTAATAAAAGTATTCATTTGCTTGGAAAAATGAGTTGAAAAGTTATTGACTAAGACACTTCATTTCTCTTAGAATGAAATCTTTCTCTTTGATTGTCATTGCCAAGTGGGGGTTAAATTTCCAGGGGTTTTGAGGCTCTCAGTAACCTCTTGTCAGAGGGAATGTTTACCTCCCAGGACGGCCGTGGGGCCTGAGCTAGCACAGAACGAACCTCGTTCTTAGTGTAGGAAGAATCTTGCCGGCCTTGCCTGAGCACCAGAGTACTTTCCACCTATCGTCCTAGAAAACCAGACGTGTTCTCTTGTCCACGTGCGAGGGTTACGGACAATCGCAGTGGGGTGTTTCCTTCAGAGGTGGACTTCCCCCAGCTGCAGGAATGTTGCCGGCGGGCCCCTACCTCTTGCGTAAGAACTGCCTTAGCCAAGGCCACACACCCCCCCTTTCCGGGGTGACCCATCTCCAGTTAGCTATGTCTAGTGGGCTGGGAATCTCAGGGTCCTGTCCTCTCACTACAACTTGGGACAACTTTGAATCCCAGCATCAGAGCTCCCGGTGGGAGTGCCTCACCCCCACTACTGCCAGTCTTCACGCCTTCCTGGCACAGCTCCTAACTCCTAATTAACCTGCACTCCAATTTTCATCTTAGAATCTGCTCCCTGGGAAACCCAGCTACATGTCAAGCAATAGAAAGCCAGCGAGATAACCATGCCTTAGCACGGGTGGCAGGGGGAGTGAAGAGGACATTGCAAAGCAAGTAACTGATGGACTTGGTCTTGACAGAGGAGTACAGCTGTCAAGGGTGGAGAGGAGAGGGCTGCCCCTCGCCAGGGGACGCCAGTGCTTGGAAGGGTCTGTGAACCGCAGTATTGGGGAGCAGTGGCTGGGGAGAAATTCAGGACCAGGAAACAACCCAGAGTTCCATTTCGCACATTTGTTAAAACTAGAAAATTGACAATACTCTGACTGCAGATTGGATTCTGGTTGCCCAGTTCCCGTGACTGCCCTGCGGTCTTCAGATGCCACGTTGTACTTGATTGATTTTTAAAGTGGTGAATACAAATGGCACAAGATTGAAAAGGAATAGACGTCTCCGCTCCTGGGCAGGCCTCCCCAGAGCCCACCCAGGAGACGCCATCTCTGTCCTCCCAAGCGTGCACGTGGGAGCACGCTAGAGGACTTCTCCTTCGCCCGCCTTTTGGTTTTTTAAAACACAACTGGTCGCACGCTACCACTCTGTAAATAAAGTGTCTAGATAAACAGACATCTCTGGAGAACTTATCAGTCATTGCACAAAATCCTTTTTACATAATGTCAGATTCAATTTACTAGTATTTTGTTGAGGACTTTTGCATCTTACTCTAAAGCCATCGTTGGGAAGTCGCCCTCTCTAAGCCTGGATCTCCGCGTTCTGTAATGGCTGCAGTGTTCGTATTACCGTCAGCTGTCAAGTAGCCACAGATGACTCTTACTACACAAATGTCTGCGAACTATTGGCCTAAATTCTTGTTTTTTAAAGGTTTATTTGATTTACTTATGCACACAAGAGCTGGGGTGTAGACCAGAGGTGCAGGGGGTGAGAGGATTCACCAGAGAATGATGGGGAGCAGAATAGGAGGCTCTACTAAAATCCCCAGTTGATGGGAGCAGCGGGAGAGGCAGAAGAGGTCTGCTATGCCATGTGGGTCAGCTCCCTGGCTGGGATCGAACTCTTGTCGCAGTGGCTGGTGGTAGCTTGATAGTCTGTCCTGGGGCCTGTCAGCAATTGGAGGAGCACTCAGATCTTGCGTTTTCTAACAGAGATTGAGGGCGCCACCTGAGCGTGGCCGTATAGCCCTGAAGCTGAGTCTGGCTTGCAGAACATTTCAATATTGCGCATGTCTCTCCTGAGCCAGAGCTCCCTGCCCCTATGGGTCAGGTCATGGCCAGTTGTTCAGAGACCCCCTCGCAGTGCTGGGACAGGTGCCTGACACCCTAGAAGACCCTGAAGCTCACTGTTTCAGGTGTAACAAGTGGCCTTTATGTCAAAGCGCGGTTGCAGAGAGTAGAGGGCGCCTGGGAGCCTGGTGGTCTGGAAGGGCACCTGGGAGATGGTGAGGGGTTGAGCTCTGGCGAGAAACGTAGGCAAGGTGTGCAGGAGGCTCTACGTGTGCAGGCCGGCGGGGGGGGGGGACCGCAGAGCACACAGACCTTCTGCTCCGCGTGTTATGCCAGCTGAGACGACCACTGGGGAGGGAGAAAGTTCATTCTCAGGGACAGTTTGACAGGACTGGTGGCAGGGAACACGGCCGTCAGCCCTGAGGGTGAGGGGGCATGAGGGAAAGTCTGCCGCCAGGGGACAGGAGGCCGGTCCTACCCCCGCTGGAGACAAAACCTCAGGTCCAGACGGCCACGGGGTAGAGGGCTGGAGGGGGCCTGGCTCCCAGCCTCCCTGAGGCGCACCGTCGGCGTGACCTCGGTGGATGCTGCTTGTCTCTAAGGTTCTTTCCAGCCTGCCATTCCGAGTGACTTCTAGAATAGAGCCGCGCTGGGAGAAAATGCTTAGAGGCCATCCGTGCTATTCACCAAGTAACTTTCAATTCTCTGCCTCCCAGGCCCTTAGTAGGGCCACCTTCCCAGCCCCCTTGTGGTGGTGGTGGAGGTGGTTGTGGCGATGATGGGGGGTGGTGGCTAAGTCAGTGAGTTGTGAGGGCGTCTCCCAGGTCACATGAGAGCCAGAACGCCCGGCTTGAGACCCTCCAGAGTTCTCTCTCCCCCCACCGCTCTCTCTTCCAGATGAGGGTGGGTCAAAGGCTGGTGAGTGGGTGGGGTCTCCTGCCCCTCTACAATGAATGTGCGGCACAAACAAGGGAAACCCTCGGTGGTTTCCAGCCACTGGGATGTGATGACCGGTGGAGACCCTGTCTTCCTCTCCTGGGGACGGGCGGCCGCCTCCTCTTCGAGGCTACCCTCGCTGTCACCGCGTCCCAGGTCACGGCTGACAAATGATCTCCTTTTGGATGTGTTTCCAGCTATTGGCTTTTCTCTGCCCACTGAGGATTCCCAGTTGGGAAAGGAAACCCAAGTTCATGGCCCTGGCCCTGGAAACCCTCCCCTTGACGGCAGCAGGTAAACAGGGACCCGTTTGGGTTTCTACCATGTCGCAAAGGTGAGTGGGGTGAGTTATCTGGTCAACACTGGCCAGGTAAATCCAGATCCATCCAGCGCTTGTGCCAGCCCCTGCCCAGCACGAGCCAAACCCTCCCTAGCCACGCTGCCCCTTCCGTGTGCTCTTCTCTGTCCATTCTGTGAGCCACAAGGCCCCCCCCATGCTCCTCTTCCCAGGCTCCTCCGATTGGTGATGATTTGCCAGTTGTTTACACGACTGAATCTGGGAGCACAAGTGCACGTGCTCACTCACCCCCCACCAAAGCGCTAGTGCCCGTATCCTGTCACGGCCTCTCCCCTGCCCCCTCCTGTCTCACCCCAGCCCTTCTCAGAACAACCTATTTCTACAGAGACTAGGAATTTCTTTTTGTTCTGCTTTGCCAGTTTGTTTTCTTTGTACCATGCTACGATCCAGTGAAATCCCTGGGTAACTGTCTTTCACTCCGACTTCTTTTTACCCGTTGAGGTTTCTTTTCATTCATGCCGGCAGCATTTTTACTAATATATGTCGTCTCATAAATGTCTCACAAATATATGTCTCATAAATGTCGTGGGTTTCCTATGTGTTTTATTTCATTCCACTCCTGTACCAAAAGCCGGGGAGTTCTTTTAACGATATATTTAGCTCTCCAGATTTAACTACTGCTACTGATGAGAAGATATATTATTGAGCAAATGAATACAATAAAGATTCCAGCAGAACTTCCAGCCCAGGTGCCATGAACATTCCAATGCAGGCGTCGTCAACAAGTTTGCTTCCTTACAGCTCCTTCCCTTTCAAGATTCATAGCCGGGGCCTCAGCACTCTTCTCTACAAGGTCCGGCAGCCAAGCAGTTGGTCTGTCTCTCCAAGGCCAACCCTGAATGCCGCATCTTTCCCCGCCTGCCTTGCCCCTCTTGTCTGGGGACTTTGCTGCAAACGGTTGTGCCTGCTACAAAATGCTATCAGTGTAACAGCCATGGACACAGGTGTGTATAAAAGGAACCCTTGGTGTTTAAACCTGTGCTCAGACCTTACCGGCTCCGCAGGTCTAGGACCTCATGCATGAGTAATAAAGCTTCTCCTGCCCTCACCATTCCTCTGCCTGGGGAAAAGGCTAGAATTAATTTCTACCCTACTCAGCCCTGTCGGCTGTGGTAAGGCCGCGTCCTCCGGAGTCCGGGGAGGCGGTGGTGCACAGAATTTTAAGATGCTCCCGGGCATCACTCCTGGGGTTGTGTTATCTTACGTTGCAGCAGATGCTTCAGTCGCACCCAGTGTGATCACATGAGCCCCTTGAAAGGGGAGGGTGTATGTGCGTGTGCATGTGTGTGCACCTGCGCGCAGGGTTGTGGGTGCGTGCGTGTGCGCTTGGTGCAAGGGTGTGTGTGCGCGCAGGGGTGTCTGTGCAAGACCCTGGGAGGGGGTGCCCAGAACTGTGCCCAGAAGCCGCTGACGGGCGGGACCTGTTGCTCGCGCGCGGGCGCCGAGGCGGCCCCTGCACGCCCACCAGCCTCGGGAGCCGGCTGAGCCCAGACAGCCGCGCCCGCGCCCCGCGCCCCGCGCCCCGCGCCGGAGCCCCCAGCCCTGCCCCGCCCTGCGGCGCGAGCACGTGCGCGCCCGGCGGAGGCGCCTGCGGCCCGGAGCCCCGAGCCCGCCGCGAGGAGGCGGCCGCCCGCTGCCAGGCGCCCGGGCCGGGGCGCGCGGGGCTGGGGCGGCCCCTGCGGCTCCACCCGCGGGGGGACGGGCGGCGGGGCGGGGCGGCCGCGCGAGGGGGGCGGCCGGGCTCGGCGGCGGCGGGGCGGGGCGGGGCGGGGCGGCCGCGGGAGTGTCCCGGCCCGAGGCCGCCCGCGTGGAAGTGGGGCGGCGGGGAGCCTGGGTGACGCCCGGGCCCTCGGGGACAGGGGAGGGCGCTCGGGAGCTGCGGGCGCCTGTGAGGGCGCGGGGATGACGGCGCCCCCGGGGGAGGCCGCGTCCCGCCCCGGCGCCCCGCGGGGTTCGCCCCAGGCCCCAGACAGCCTCTCTCTGCGGTGCGGGCGCTGCCCAGGCCCAGCCCCGGCCATCGCTCCCGAGGCTCCTGCTGGCCGCCGGGCTCGTCCTTGGAGACGCGGGGCCGGGCCGGCCTCTCCGTGAAGGACCCGCCCGGGCGGCGACTTCATCTGCTTCTCGGGGCGCGCGGGGCGCCTCCGAGGCTCTGCTTGTTTTTCGTGCCCCCGGAGCTGGGCCTTGAGCGAGACCCGGGGCTGCCTGCGGGGGACGCCCTGGCCGCGCCCCCAGAAGCAGGACCCCGGCCCGGGGCGCGGCTGTGCGGGGGCGCCCGGCCCAGAGCCCCGGCAGGGAGAGGCGCCGGGGAGGCTCCGCGCTGCGTGTTTTGGTTTCATTTACGGACTTACGCGCGGGAACGGGAGTGATGCCCGCGGCGTGTTAACGGCGCGCACGTGCCTGTCAGGCGAGTAACCCGGCCGGGCCGTGAGTCCCGAGCACCTTCTCCGCTCGCTGATTTGGCGGTGAGCACGTGCTGACACCCCTGCACTTCAGGGCTTCTCTGCCAGGAGTGCCCGTGTCCCGGAGCGGGGCGTGGGGGGCAGCTGGGCCACAGGAGCCCCGACTGGCAGAGGTCGCCTCCTGGCTCCCAGGCCTCCCACCTGGCGGCGGCCCAGACCCCCAGGACGAAGGGCAGAGTCTAGTTTGTGACTGTAAAGTCCTTTTGCCTGGAAAACGAAATGCTGAAAACCGATTTTAGAATCTTTGTGCAAATGGCCAAAGCCGGTGGCGTGGCCGGGGCAGGGGGTGAATAGAGCTTTCAACACAAACCCTCTCCCTGCGTGTGTCCGTCAGCTGGAAGGCAGGTGCTCCTGGTGCAGGCCTGTCCACCACCCCGACTGCAGCGGGTTGCGATGGGGGAAGCTGCAGCGGGAAGGGCCACAACTTTGAGCTGGAATGGGAGGCGGGGGCCAGGCGAGCCAGCACCTGCCCCAGGAGAGGCCCAGCTTCCCTTGCACCTCCCTGTGCTCAACTCTAGAACTGCTGGGAAAATCAGTCCATTTGGGGGGATTGTCCTAGGTCAGGAGACACGAAGCCCCTTAGGCTTCGCAGACTGGGAGGGTCAGGCATTGTCCCAGCTACTCAGCCTCAGGAAAAGTGCGTGGAGACCCTGGCCCCACTGGCAGATTAGCAGAGAACAAGGACAGCCTCACCCGACTTTTTCGGAGAAGCATTTCATGCAACCAGAGCGACCCCCGTTCTTTAGCGCCAGGGCTGGCAGAAGGGCGCAGCCCTGTGAGCGTGCCTGAGCCCGGGCCACTGCACCCACAGGGAGAATGAGCTGCTCAGCCCTCTCCACCCAGCCAGGAGCCGTCCAAGCCACCTCATGCGGCCTTGCTTCCTCCTAGGTGTTGCTGCTCACACCATAACGTGTTGCCAAAAGCGCTTGGAGGTGCATGAGCACAGCACGCTCGCCTGAGGACACCAGGGCCAAGCAGCCAGAGAGCAGGGGCACGTGTTCCCACAAGCACTGACGCCCAGGCCGAGACAGCGGGAGATCATGGGGCAGGGGCTCCGCTGCTGCCTGCCCCCTGTCCCACTTGCTGGGCTGCCTGCGTCCGGTCTCCTGCGCCCGCGTTAGAGTCTGTCCAGTCTGCTGAGGGCTCCAGGATTCGCTCCCATTTGCCTGAATCAACAATGAGCCTAGTTTGCCCCACAGCAACCAAATCCTCAGATGCCTGAGAGGCCAAGATACTGGAGGCCGGACAGAAAGATGGGGTGGGGAGTACAGGGCAGGGAGGTGGTTTGTTCCTGAGTCCTGACACTGCGTGCCCCGGAAACGCGCCTGCTTCCTGCCCCCCTCCCCCCCTTGCTGAGCCCTAAGCACATGGAGCTGCAGAATCTGATGGGGATGCCCAGGCCTGGACCCCTTCAGCCCTGGCGTCTGATGTCTGCCTCTGGGCTCCCCACCTCCAACTGTGCCAGACACGCCCCACAGCTCCAGAGCTGGGTGTGCGCGCCTCCCCCCAACCGCGGGGAAGCTGGAAGCTGGAGGCCTTGAGCAAGCTGGCCTGGGGAGAGTTTGCTAATGGCCAATCCTGGTCAGACCTCACCCTGCCTTCGGGCCGGGCAAGCCGGGACACCTGCCCTGGTGGCCGTCTGGGCCAGGACCCCGTGACACCAGGCCTGTTCCTGAGAAACAAACTCACTTCCTCCACTCACTCAGCCTCCTCCCTCTGCAAATATTTGTCTGAGCCCTTATCAAGTTTCGCTCCCAGGCTTCTGTGCAGTGAGAGTGGGGAGGAGCCTGGGCATGTTCACCCACAGTCACTCCAGGCCTCAGTTTCCCCTTCTGCAAATCATGGCAGTACCTCCAGATGGTAGGTTCCCCCACCCCAGTCTCACCTCTCTCTCCTGCCCCCTGCCAGGGCCACTCCCAGACGTCCTTTGGGCAGATGATGGCAGAAGCCTGGCCCTGTGTGGCCAGAGGCTCCTGACCCTGCTTCCAGCCTCCCCCTTCTCACCCGCCAGCCGCCAAGCAGGCCTCAGAAGAGCCAACCCCACTGTGAATGTCCAGCTGAAAGGCCCACCTGTCCAGCGGGGCCCGCTGGAGGCGTGCGCCACCTCTAGGAAAGTGGCCGCGCTGGGGGCAGGGAGCAGGGGGTGCTTGTGCTCCCTCCAAGCCCACCTCGCTCTGCAAACTCCGCTTCCTCCGCCAGGGCGGCTGATGGCCCCGTTCTCCTTGCCCCTGGGCCCTCCTCTGTTCCATTCGCGTCTCCCTCACCGCGCCCCTCTGAGGTCATCCGGAGACTCCCACCGGGCACCCTGACCCAGAGCAGGGGCCCAGCTGCCCCACACCGAGTCGATGCCCGGACCCAGGCTGGCTGGGCCCAGCAACCCAGCATCTTCTCCAGCCCAGACGCAGAGGAGAGCATGAGCCAGTCCCCCACAGACTGTACCCAGCCGCCCCACTGCTCTGGCCCCCGGCCCCCCGACCCGCCTGGACCCACGGGAGACACGTCCTGCCCGCCCGTGTCCCCGGTGACATCCAAAGACTGCAAACTTGACCTAGACCCCTGCCTTGAGGCCAGAGCTGCCTTCACCTTGCCCAACCCTGGTGACCGTGTGGGTTCGGGGAGTGACTCTGAGGGGTGATACCTCAGGGTGGGGGCGCATAATTCCAGCATCTATTCAAGCACTGCCTCCCCCCACCGTGATACAGCCCCTCTGCTATCTATTCACACGGGGCAATAACCGGAGAGGACAGAGCCACTCACTCGTTATTCATTCAACAAACACAGCGCCCACTCGCCCCAGGAACGCCACTTGTCCCCCAGGGTGGGGACTCCGCTGCAATCCAGCGCTGACCTCTGCTAAAAACAAACAACAAAAAACCCAGACGGCCCCAGATGGAATCCCAAGCTCAGCCCAAAGAGGCTCAGGCAGATACAGCCCCCCCAGGAATGCGGTCCCTCCCCTTCAGGTTGGGCAGAACTTTCCAGTCAGCACAGCACCATGAGGTCATCCTTCCCATCCCCCAGGGGGAGGCGAGCCACCGGCCAAGCAGACCCCTGCCCCCACCCCCAGAGGCCTGCACCCCCTGGCCCCAGCCAAGCCCTCTGCTTGTGAAGGCCACCCCGGGGGCGCAAACCCTTCCCCCCTCTGCCTGGACTGCCCACCGGGCGTGCAGTCTCAAGGAGAGCTTGTCATGAAGCCCATCAGTGCTTTAAAGGTGCTTGTTGCAGTTGTCACCCAACACCCCAGGACTCCAGAGAAGCACAGGAAAGTGTGGGTGCTCTTCGGTGGGGGAGGTTTCCAGACCAGAGGTTGCAAGGAGCGGCTGGGCAGCACAGCGGGGGCGGGGCAGGGCGGGTGACCGTGGCTCCCCGGCCCACCCTCTGTGTCAATATGTGGCTGGGCCTTATTAAGGGCCCCAGCCGCGGCCCGACACTTCCTCGCCCGGCAGCATGACGGAGCTGGAGACCGCCATGGGCATGGTCATCGACGTCTTCGCCCGCTACTCCAGCGTGGAGGGCGACAAGCAGAGCCTGACCAGGGGCGAGCTGAAGGCGCTCATGGAGAAGGAGCTCCCCGGCTTCCTGCAGGTGAGCCCCAGCGGAGGGGGCGCGCGGTGAGGGCACCCCAGGCCCAGGGGCAAGGCCAGCCGAGCCCTCCAGAGGGGAGGCTGGGAGCCGCTGAGCAGGAGGGGTGTGGCCAAGGGGCCCTTCAACCCGGAGCTGCAGCCCCAATTTACTTGAGAGCAGGAGAGGGGTCCAATCCGAGCGGTGGGGGGACCCACGGGGGGGCCATGTCCCAGGCCTGGTTTGCTGGGCCCTCAGGCTGTCCCTCAAGGCTGCGTGCCCACCTTCATGCCCCGCCCCAGAGGGAAAGAAGGTGGGGAGCCCGCGGGGCCTCTCCGCAGAGGCTGCCTCTCCACCAGCCTTCCCTGCTCTTCCCTCCCCCGGGACCTCCCTGCTCCCTCCTCTCGCTCTTCACCCCCTTCCTGCCCCCCAAGCTCCACCCACCTGCCCTGGAAGGGACTAGCTGATACTGAACCTGAAATCTTCAGCCTGAAGTGATACTTGGAGGACGCTGAGCCCCTTGGAATATTGTGTTTTTCTTTTTATAGATGAAGATAAATATTATTTTATTTTAATTCTTTTTTTTAAAAAAGATTTATTTATTTATTTATTTATTTATACAAGCACTGGTACAGTCAGAAGCGCGGGAGGGTGAGAGAATTCACCAGAGCCAGAGGGGAGAGCAGAGCAGGCAGACTGATGAAGTACACTGCTGAGGGGAGCAGCAGGCGGCAGGAGAGGGCCATGGGGGACCCTCACCCGCTGGCTGGGCATCGAACCGGCGCTGCAGAGGCTGCAGGCAGCTTCACAACCCAGCGCTCAACCGCTGCGCCACCGGGGGAGGCCCAAGATAGATATTATTTTAAAACAAGGTCCGTTTTTCTCTACTGTAAATATGTTTGTGGTAGAAAATGTACTATTTCCTTTCTTTTCTTTAATTTATGTATGCGTACAAGAGCTGGGGTACAGGCCAGAGGTGTGGGGGTGCGAGGACTCACCAGAGACAGAGTAGGGAGCAGAACAGGCAGACAGACTGAAACACACTGCTGAGGGGAGCAGCGGGGAGACAGGAGAGGTCTGCTGCGCCCTGTGGGTAGCTCCCTGGCCGGGGATGGAACTTGTGCTGCAGAGGCTGCGGACAGCTTCATAGTGCTGAGCCTTTGACCCCTGAGCCACCAGGGAGGCCCGCAGTCACCCTTTTAAAGCACACCCTCTGATCCGAAGACAGTCCCCCCCAACATGCTCCTTCAGCAGCGCACCCGCAGCTCAAACGTGGCCCCGAGACAATAATAGGTTAGTTGGCATCGTGGGGCAGCTGAGGCCGTGGGTCTCACGGAGCTGCCTGGGTCTCGCGCGCTCAGCTGGGCCTGGCCAGGAGCCCACACGCCGCAGAAGCCGCGCAAGCTGGCGGGAATTCCCTCTACACGCGGCGGTGCCAGGCTGAGGCGGGGTCCCGCAAGGCGCCCCATGGCTGATCCTGGCCTCTGTCTCCTCAGAGCGGGAGGGACAAGGACGCCGTGGACAAGCTGCTCAAGGACCTGGATGCCAACGGAGATGCCAGCGTGGACTTCAGCGAGTTCATGGTGTTCGTGGCCGCGCTCACGGCAGCCTGCCACAACTACTTCGCGCAGTCAGGACTCAGCTGACGCCCGCAGGCCCGGACCCCGAGGGAGCAGAGCCTTCCCCGGCTTCCCGAAAGCCCTCTTTGGGGCTATTTCCTTGGGCTGAACAGTTGCCCTCTGGTTGAATAAAATGCTTGTGAAATGATCCTAGTCTCAGGGAAATGTGACTTCCTTAAAACCTCAGCAGCCGCCCTTCCCAATAATCACTAACTAGTCACTTACCTGACGACTGCCTGAAGCCTGGGCCCAGCACCGCGCTCCTCCGCTCACCGCCCTCTCTCCCGCGCCTCATTACGCACCACGCTCTGACTCAGGTGCCCTGTGCTCTGCCCACATCTCTGGTTTCTAGGCTCATCCTGGGGCATCCAGCTGGCACCCCCCTCTCCCTCCTTGGTCCCAGAGCCCCAATTTTGTTCAGGCATGAGGCAGAAATGTATGCAGGGAGCGTAGGCTCCTCATCCAGTCCTTGCTCCTTCTGCCATGTGGACTTTGAGGAGATCTCCTGGTGGCCGCCAGGCACAAGGCCAGCCCTCGGGGTACTGGAGGGCCCTTCCTGGAGACCAAAGAGCAACGTCTGCAGGAAAGCTGTCCCGGGACCCTACAGGGGTGCACGCATCTGACGTGAGTGGCGCCCCCAGAGCGGAACAGCACACGCTGCAGGTGACCATAGCTGGGAAGGACCTTCCTCCCCGATTCAGACACATCACGTCATCATGGACACCACCCGCTTCTTTCAGGGCTCAGGCAGCGTTGAGCGAGGATGTGATGCTTGGAGCAGCAGCAGCCATTGTGCGAGCATGAGGACAAAGGGCAGAGGATCCCAGAGCTCCGGCTCATGGAACAGCTGACAGCGCTGCCCACCGCCCAGCCCCAGGGGCGCTACTTACACCATCGCCCATGTGGGTGATGCTGGGAGGCCCTGGTTGCTGAGCTGAGTCAGGCCCACCCGCCACTGGAATGATGGCCACACAAAGTCCTATCCTTAAGCCCCGTTAGTCAGCAACTGCCTGCCCCGTCACCGTGGCGTGGACGCTTCCTCACTCCGGCCCTCCCGTCAGGTCCCCTTCTCACGGCTGCGAAGTTCATCTCCCGCGCAGGCCGGGCGGCCGGGGACACACCGATACCCTCGCAACCAGCGTGCTATGGCGGCACCGGGCTCCCCCAGCCTCACCCCCGCCGGGAAGAGGGGAGGTGCGGAGCTGGCGGACTCCCCCGTGGCTGGTCAGCTCAGGGGTGAGGCGCGGGCCGGGGAGGGGGCTGCAGCGAGTGCTGTGCTGGGGGCTCGGCAGGGCTTCTTTTGGTCCAGTTCTGCAGGGTGGATGCGCCCGGAACCGTCACCTGGGGTCTCGCCTCCTGCCCTCCCCAGGATTCTGGGGACTGGCAAAGGCCAAGCCTATGACCAAAACCGGGACCCGCAGCACGTCGTGAACGCTGCACGCGGGCCCTTCAGGCGACGTAGGCGCCACAGCCGTAGTCACAGAAGTGCTGCTTGCACGCACGGCAGCACAGCAAAAGTCCCTGATTTCATGAATAACCTTGACCAGAAGAGGCAGACACCGGACTGGACAAGAACCTCCTGACGGAGAAATTCAGAATCACGCGTGGGTTACGGACCGGAGCTGCCGCCGCGGCCGGGTATGAGCGCGCAGTGAAGGTGGAGGCGGCAGCTTTGTTCCGGGAAATGACGTGAGACTTTGTAAGAGGCCCTTGGCTTTCCTTTATTAGTCCTTTCTTACTCTTAAAATCTGAAAACTTGGGAGAAAAGTGAAGAGTATAAAGGACATTTTTTTAATTTATTTTTTTTTAATTTTAAGATTTTATTTATTTATGCACACAAGAGCTGGGGTACAGGCCAGAAGTGTTGAGGGAGGGTGAGAGGACTCACCAGAGACAGAGCGGGGAGCAGAACAGGCAGATCCACTGAAACACACTGCTGAGGGGAGCAGCGGGGAGCCAGGAGAGGTCTGCTGCACTATATGAGCAGCTCCCTGGCCGGGGATCGAACTCGCGCTGCAGAGGCTGCGGACGGCTTCATAGGTTGTGTCTTAACCCCTTACGCCACCAGGGAGGCCCTTAAGTTTATTTTTAACGTTTTTTGACAGGACAGGCGCTCCCATCATGAGTGTCACTGTAGCGCCCCCACCAAAGCCCCCACAGGCCATGGTGCTCTCCCCACTCACCCCTCTCCTCCACCAGCACCTGATTGTTCTGCATGACCCCCAGGAGGCTAGTGTGGACATCTCCCCACATTCCCGTCCCCGGCCATGCAGAGAACCCTCCATCTCCAGACCCTTGCACTCCCGCCCCTGTTCTAACAACATCTTTTAGGAAGCAGAGGATTGCTTGTGTAGCAAAATGAATAAAAAGCAGCAGCGCTGCCTCCAGCTGCCACAGCTCTTTGGTCTTCAGTTAGGAACAGTCCCGGGTCTTTCCGACTTGGGCGACGGCATTTCTGGAGACCCCAGGCTGTCATTCTGTAGAACTCGCTGCACCTCTAGCCTGGCCAGTGTTTCCCCAGGGCTAGGGGCGCGGGCCGTGTCTTGGCAACAACATCACAGAAGCCACGCAATGTTCTGTCCCCTCGGCTGGCGCGAGGTTTCATCTTGTCCCATTACTGACCAGGGCCCTTTGATCACTTGATGAAGAGGCTGTGCCCGGGCCAGCCCCGGGGAGGGCAAGCATGAGGAGTCCCGGATATGGCGCTGGGAGGGCAAGAACATGTTCACGGAACAGCCAGGACGAGTCGAGGGACACACGGCCAGTGTGCACGGGCTCCCGCCCGCCAGGTCACTGAGACGCTGCGCTCTTTACACCCTGGGCACTGCCACGTGTTTTCACTTGCAGACTTTAAATATTCTGCTCCTCATCACAGATTTTATTCATCTACTCAGAGCCATGTGAATTCAGTTCCCCACGGCGCTCGGTGAACTGGGACCGTCACCACCGCTGTGTTCCGATGTGACCGCGGCCCCACTGGCCAGGGGAGCCCACGGAGCCGGCCTCTGGTGCCACGGACGTGGGCCGGGCCTGGGAACAACTCAGCAAGCTCTGTGTCTTGAGCTTTCCTTGCCCCGGAAGGGACAGTTTCTCCACGCAGCTCCAGTTCCTTTCAGTGGAAATGGTCATGTAGAAGCCAAGTCTGGAGCGCGGTGCCGCGCTGCCGGGGGTGCGGCCGCCGGCTACCCCAGGGGACACAACTAGAGACTGTCTCCAGCGCGCACACAGCCACGGCTGCGGGACGGTGACACGGGAGACACCACACGCCTCACACCCCCTCCCATGCCGTCAACACCGGAGACTCTCCTGTTCCCCCTTTTGGGGTTTCCGCTGGAACCCCTCCCCTGCAGGGCCACCTTTCCCCTGGGCTCTGCGCCCCAGGCCGGGGTGCCCTCGGGGCCCCCCGCGGACGTCCTCAGGCCACTCGGCCGACGGCTCTCCTCACGCCCTGGCTCGGCCCGCCCCGGGGCCCCCCACTCGGCCCGGCTTGTCTCTGATTTCCGGCGGGGGCGGAGAGGGCGGGTAAACACCCAGCGGCGCTAACATCCGCCGGCCTAGCCCGCTCCGGCGACCTCCCGGGCCGGCCTCGCTCTCACGCCGGTTCGGACGCAACGAGCTCCGGGCTCACGGCGAGCGCCACCGTCCTCGGGGGACCCGCGCCCCCCGCCCCAGCATCTCGGCCGCCGAGGAGCTCCGGCGCCGTCTCCCGGCCCGGTCGCCGCGCGGGTGGCTGGGCGCGCCCCTCCGCCGAGGCGGCCACCGCGCCCGGGCCTGGCCAGCGCGTCGTCCGCCCCACAGCTTGCTGCGGCCGCGCTCGCGCGTCCCGCGGAAGACGGGCAGCAGGAGCTGCTCGACGACCTCCCGCCCCCGCTGCCCCCGGGAGGCCGCGCCCGCCCCCTGCCCGCCTCAGGCGCCGGAGCCGCCCGCGGGGACGCGCCCGCCCGCGAGGCCGGAGCCAGCGGGCAGCGCGCGCGCGGGAGGCGCCACCGCCTCCTTTACGACGCCGCGGGGCCCTTTACGACGGGGCGGGCTCCTTTACGACACCGCGGGGTCCTTTACGACGGGGCGGGCTCCTTTACGACACCGCGGGGCCCTTTGCGACCCCACCGGGCGCCTCTACGGTGGTGCTGTGGACGGGCTCCGGGCTCTCGTCGCCGGTGAGGGCCGGTGGCCCGGCCGCGTGCCTGCCGCAGCAGCGGCTCCTGGAGACGGTGTGCGTGAGGGTTTTGCAGCCCCCGGCAGCCGGAGCGGAGCGGCCGTCGCGGCGGTGCCCTGCGGGGCGGGCCGGGGCAAGCCTGGCGTTTGTCCCATTGTTGTAGAGCAACCCCGATACAAAACGGGGTGCCTGACTGTGGGTCCTCACCCGCGCGCTTAAAAGGACTTATCAATGCTCTACTGCAGGCACACGTGAAAGGTTAATAAAAGGTTTATTTACAAGGGAAAGGGAAATGAGGAAATGTACAGCTCTGGGAGAAAAGTGGGAGACAAAGTTTTAAATGCGTCCTACCCGATCCGCCGATCAGGAATCCCAAAATGGCGCTCTCAGTTGGCCGCCAGCCAGGAGCGGTGAAGCCAGGAGGCGAGCGATCACCAGCCAGAGAGCGAGCAAGGCCCACGTGTTTGGTTTTTATATCCAACCTGGCTGCCCAACTCCACCCTCAGGTCCCAGCCACCCTCCCCTTGGTGGTGATGGGATTTGTCTTTCCCAATGTCCTGATGGCTTTAGTCTGGAGTGGGGGTGGAGTCCACAAAGCCTGTATGAGATTATCTCAGGACATCCTTTCCCCCTAACAATTCCCCCCTTTCACTTTTTGCCACCATTTCCATGGTGATGAAGATCAAACATATGGATTTTGGGATACAGTCTCAGATGAAAATTTTCCAGGGTTCCAGTCTGAAAGAAAACGAATCCCTCCAGGTAGTGTCCATTGTGGAAAGCACTCTTTAGGGTGCATCATGTAACTATACCAGGTTTTCATACCTGTGTTGTTGTTGTCCCTCCCTAGTGTGGGGGAGGTGTAATCTGTGCTTACATGTTTAATCTGCTCTTTCAGCTTCTGTCCCAGAGTGGCTAACAGAAGTAAGGACATGACTCCTTTTAATTGAAAGTTAATTACTGATATTTTGATTTTGCTTTTTCAGGTTCTATTCCAGGAAACCCAAGGGAGGGTGGAGCTGAGCAGCAAGAGGAGAAGCTGCAGAAGAGACTGAGGAAGGAAGCAGGATGGAGCCAGGAGACCTGGAAGAGGCGCATGGAGCCTAGAGACACGTGAAAAAACTGCGCTTGTCTTTTGGTCGTGGACTGGGTGACACAGATGTGGGTGAGACCCGTGGGGAGGTGACCATGGCAGCTTTTATCTTGATGTTGATTTTGCTCTTTTCCTTCCGGGCTTGTCTGGTTGTTTGTGACCCTTTTCTGTGGGTCCCCACTGGAAGATGTTTTAGACTTGTGGCAGGCTTTGGGGCCTTGCTCTGGGCCGACCCCATATGGATGGAGTTTTACCCACGAGGGGATGGGTAACTTTGGGTGCTTCATTTAGAAACTAGACTCTTTGCCTTACCTGTATTGTTTCCTAGTTTTTATTAAAGATCCTTCCCATTAAAGTGTCATATGTTTTGTGTTGATGCGGCGGATGGCAGAACCCATGTAGAATAGGCAGGTTTGTGGGGGTCTGGGGTGCCCCTCTCCCTGTCCTATAACACCATCGCCGCGTAGGCCGCGGGAACCATTAGGGAAACACGACTGCTTTTCCCCGCCCGGCCCCCCCGCGGGCGCCCGCCTGGCTAAATGTCCCGTGAGGAGGTGTCGGCGAGGGTGGGGGACCTAGAAGAGGATGTAAGAAATGCAGGAGCACCCTGGGGTCCCCACATGCCCGCCGCCCAGACTTCACTTCCAGACGTCGAGGCGTGCACGCCCGCGCTCGGGCGCTGTTTCTGGCCCCCGATGAGAGCAGCTTCCAGCAGCTGACTGCCAAAGAGAAAAGCTGGAAAGTGTTGCAGGTAACCAGGCGGCTGATCCTGCCCCCTGCGTAGTTGCTCGCCTGGAAGGCGCCGAAGTCCGGGCCTGGCGTCTCTCGGGGCTGTCGGTTGCCTGGCCTGGGCCACAGGCTCCCAGAGAGCTGCGTATCTGATGGTTCGGCAGGGCCTGGTGCTGCTGCCGCTGTCGTGTACTCCAGCGTCTGGTGCTGCTCATCCGGACCCTCCGACTCCCTGCAGGCTGCTGCAGCTTTTCTTAGCCGCCCCCTCTGTGAGCTCCTGCAGCTCAGGTTGGAGCCTGGCCCCCCAGAGGCTCATGGAGCCTCTGGCTGCCACGAGCTCCAGGCAGTGCCATCTCGGAGGACTGGCCTTTCGTTTGGGACTTCTGAACCCTGTGGACTCTATCTAGGGTGAAATAACCGGCCACTTGTGGCCTTAGTAACTCTGTTTCCCCTGTGTGTTAAGTAACCCCCATTATTGGTGTTCCCTGAGACTGAGTGGTCTTTAGTTGTGCAGGCAGGTGACGAGCCCACAGACGGTGACCCGTCTGCTGCTGGGCACTGTGCTTGGATGGCAGTGGCAGCGTAACTGCCGTTTCAGTGTTATAATTGTCAGCAGACAGTACATGGGGAGGGTTGATGCCAAAGGGTTTGGAAACACACAAATCCAGAATTAGACCCAAGTTTTTCACTTTATTTGCTATGTGGTCCTGAACCGGTTAACGTGAGCACAGCTCTCTGGCCTCTTGTCTCCACATGTTGCTCCAGGGTGGGTGTTGGAGACATGATCCCAATGATCACATTATGATCCGTGTGGTCCATAATAACTATGTGGTGTGGTGTGCTCTGGGTTTTCACCTAACTCATAGGGTTGTTCTGAAAGTTAAATGAATTACCAGAGAGCTGCGTATCTGATGGTTCGGCAGGGCCTGGTGCTGCTGCCGCTGTCGTGTGCTCCAGCGTCTGGTGCTGCAAAACAGGCTAGAAGAATGGGGAGGTAATGAGTGTGAGCTCTGCTGTCTCCCCCCCACCCCCCCAGAAGAACATGAATCCTGACAAACTCCACCTGTGTCATCTCATTTCATTACTTTCTTCCTCAAATGTAACTACACTGGGAGCTAGGGCTTTAACATTTGACTTGGGGGGGGGCACATACATTTCATCCGTTACAAAGGAAATGTCAACTGGTACAACCACTTTGGAAACTATTTGGCAGGATCTACTAAGTATATACCAACCCTATGATCTAGTAAACTTGACATTTTGATTTACACTCAAAACTTTTTTTTTTTTTATTTTTTTTATTTATAGAGGCATGTTTTTTTTTTTTTTTTTTTTTTTTTATTTGTTTGTTTGTTTTGTTTATACATGCACTGGGTACAGTCAGAAGCGCGGGAGGGTGAGAGAATTCACCAGAGCCAGAGCGGGGAGCAGAGCAGGCAGAAGGACCAAAGGACACTGCTGAGGGGAGCAGTGGGCGGCAGGAGAGGTCTGCGCGCCATGTGGGACCCTCCTCTGGTGGCCGGGGAGCAGCTGGGGATCGAACCGGCGCCGCAGAGGTCGCCGGCAGCTTCGCAACCCAGCGCTCAACCGCTGCGCCACCGGGGAGGCCCCTACACTCAAAACTTTTAATGCATTTGTACACAAAAGGACATAGAGACAAATATTCAAGCTCCCAAATTAAAACAACTCAAACGTTCACCAGCAGAATTGTAGTCTAGTCATTTAAGAGTGTATATTTTATCTATTGCTGCATAATAAATTATCCCAAAATTGAGCAACTCAAAATAATATGTATTTATTACTTCGCATAGTTTCAAGATACCAGCTGGCAGTGCAGCGATCTCTGGACTGGGGCTGGAGGATCCATTTTCATGATGGCTTACTCACATGGTTGTTGGAAAAAGGCTGGTTTTCACTAGCTGTTGGTTAAAACCCTCCGTTCCTTTCTACGTGGACTTCACAAGAAAGCAGCTGGTTTTTCCCAAAGTACATGATTTGAGAGAAAGAAGACATGGCTCCTCTTACCATTTTATCTCTACGTCACATGCCATCACTTCTGCTGATTTTTATTAATTGTAAGCAAGTCAGTAGGTCTAGTATGTACTTTCTCAGAAGGAACACACAAGGAGGTGGAGATGATCTAGGATCATAAAACTGCTACTGCAGTCTGCTCTCTGGCCAGTAATGATTCATGTGCTTTATTTTTTTTTTTTAAAGATTTATTTATTTATGCATACAAAAACTGGGGTACAGGGCAGAGGTGTGGGAAGTGAGAGGAGTCACCAGAGACAGAGTGGGGAACAGAACAGTCAGATCTACTGAAATACACTATTAAGGGGAGCAGCGGGTGAGCCAAGAGAAATCCGCCATGTGGGTAGCTCCCTGGCCAGGGATCAAACTCATGCCACTGTGGCTGCAGATAGCCTCATAGGTTGCATCTTGTTGTGCCACCAGAGAGGCCCCTGATGTGCTTTGAACATGCAAATCACACTCATTCTCACCCAAGCTCCCTCGATTATATAGCATCAGCTCCAAGTCCAGAGTTTTGTCATCTAAATTAGGCTAGCTGTGGATAAGACTCCATGAGTATAGACTAGATTGAGTTGTTAGACTACAGTTCTTCTTGACCTGCAGACTTCGAAACTAAAGAGACAGGCTATCTGCCCCCACACATCCAATATGCAGTGGTGGCCAGACATGGGATAATCATTACAGATTATCCCTGTTCAAAACCAGTGGGAAGATGGTGGGAGGCACAAAGGAGTGATTGTCACAGTAAGTCTGCAACCCAGTCTCAAGTTCTGAGGATAGTTCTCCATGGCTCTCAGCTACACCATTGGCTTCACCCTTTGTGTCATGCTTTCTTTTTCTTGAAAGGGGGCACGTATTTGCTGATGAGTCACTTTATCAACATGCCTTGTGCTTGCAGAAGTTTGTGAGGTCCAAAGGTCTGTTTTGTACCATTGCTGCTCCTTCTAGTTCAAGTTGCAGTGTTCTGATGTAATTATCTTTAGAACTTTGTAGGCTTCTTGTCAATCCCATTGGAGTTTACTCCATTAGACAAAAACAGCACCTTCAAATCCCTTTGAGATAAGTTGGTCTCTGCTTATGAGTTAGGCTTTTGCTAATAAGGCCAAGGGACAAGCACTTACGCTTCCCTGAGACCCTGAGGCTGGGAGAAGCACAACCTTATTAATCTCATTAAAGAGCAGTTAGACTGACTGGTAATTTGAACCACTGCCTTTAATTTTTTCTCAGATATCCCATTTTTTGCTTCTACTTTCTAAGTGTTCTCCAAACAACACATAATAATCAAGCAACTAGAAAATGTGGGCAATTGTTTTTGTCAAGTATGACTTTTTCTCAGTTAACAGTAAATTCAACGACTACCTGGGGTGTGGGTTTCACAGTCACAACTCGGGTCTTCCTGTCCCTGCCTGGGATTTGAGCGTTGCTATGAAACCATTTTGTAATTTTATTTACCTAATAAATAAAATGTGTTAAATTTTATGACGTCAAAGTCATCGAGTGTCAGAGTTGAAGAGTTTCCTTTTTTTAAATTTTGTTTATGCATACAAGAACTGGGGTGTAAGCCAGAGGTGGGGGGGGTGAGAGGACTCACCAGAGGCACAGGGGGTGGGGGGCAGGAGACAGGGGAGGTCTGCTGCGCCATGTGGGCAGCTCCCTGGCTGATAGCCACGTGGTGCAGAGACTTCAGCCCCTTGCACCACCAGGGAGGCCCAAGCAGCGTTTCCTCTCGCGTGTCTCACTTCGCCAGCTGCGTGGCTGCGGCCCGGGGGCCCTTCCTGGGCTTGTTCTGCACCTTAATCTGGAGGGAGGTTAAGGGTTGCGTGGCTGCGTAGGAACAAAACAGTCGGACGGCTGCACTTCGGGGGGGTGCGATTTACCCTATACCAGTTACGTTGTCATTTGAAAACAGAAATGGGGCTCTAGGCGCGAGCGCGGGCGCACGCGGCGGGGGGCGCCGCCGCGGGGAGGGCGGCCGGGGCGCGGGAGCGCGCGGGGGCTGGGCTCCCAGGCGGACGCCGGAAGTGGGGCGGGAGCGCGCCGGGCGAGGCCGGAAGCCGGGCGTGCGCGTGCGCGGAAGCCGGCGGTGCGTGTGCGCGTGCGCCAGCGCGCGGGGGCCGGAAGTGGGCCAGCGCGCGGCCGCCGCGGGCCATGGAGGGTCCCCCCGCGGAGGAGGCCGAGCCCCGGGGCGCCGCCTGGAGCGGGGACAGCGGCCACGTGTCCCAGAGCCACAGCAGCGCCTCGGGGCCGTGGGAGGACGAGGGCCCGGAGCCCGGCGCGCCGGGCCGCGACCTGCCGCTGCTGCGCCGCGCCGCCACGGGCTACGCCGCCTGCCTGCTGCCCGGCGCCGGCGCGCGGCCCGAGGTGGAGGCCCTGGACGCCAGCCTGGAGGACCTGCTCGCCAGGGTGGACGAGTTCGTGGGCATGCTGGACATGCTGCGCGGCGACTCCTCGCACGTGGTCAGCGAGGGCGTGCCGCGCATCCACGCCAAGGCCGCCGAGATGCGGCACGTCTACGGCAAGATCGACAGACTCGAGGCCTTCGTCCGCATGGTGGGGGGCCGCGTGGCCAGGATGGAGGAGCAGGTCGCCAGGGCCGAGGCCGAGCTCGGGGCGTTCCCCAGTACGTTCCGGAAGCTGCTGCACTCGGTGACCGGGCCCTCCTTCTTCGGCAGGGCGCCCTCGGGCAGGCCCCCGCCCGCCGGCTTCGAGCCCCCCGTTCTGTTCCGCACCGAGGACCACTTTCCCTGCTGCAGCGAGAGGCCCCAGATCTGAGCGCAGGACGAGCGCGCGGGGACACGGCCGAGTCCTCACCTCGAGTGTAACTCGGCCCCTTGAAACTCCTGTCGCTAGACATGGGTGACGTCCAAGTTTGGAATTTCTCCTTGTGCACACTCTGGTTCTCAGTCTCCGTTAGTTGGTGTCTGATTCGGTGTCTTCCAGGTCTAAGCTGAGAGCTGCTAGGTAGGGGTTCAGGGTCGCGACGTGAATGGCGCCCTCCGTACACTGGGACTGTTATTTTCATGGATTTCACGGCTCGGCCAACAGTATTGCCTTTTCCAGATTTATATATTTATATTGAAAAAATGAGCCATTAAAGCCTTGTTGTTCAATCCTATTAGAGATTCAATTTTCTATAACTTTTAGGGTAGATGGTAAATTATTTAACGTTATATTGAACTTTCCACATCACGGATTGTAAACTGAAAAAAATTATACAGTTTCCGGGAAAATATATTGATTTGTTGTAACAAATTCCAAAGTCCCATTTGAAAGTATGACCTCACAATCTTTTTAATGTGTTCCAAGCAAACATGGCTATATTTGGTTGCCAATGTTTGGCTTAGAATTTAAGTGTTAATAAAGTTTTTTAATTCTGTTGGAAAAGCTTTCTTTCTAAAAAGAGCTTCACATATTTCCTTTTTGTTTGTTTAAAAACAGACCTGTTGCTCATAGAATTTTAGGAGTGGGATAAGAAAAGTGACTTGGGAGTGTCTCCTAATGCGAAGAACTGATCTTGGCTCCAGTTTCACTGTTCCTTAATTTTCCCACTCATTTGTGGGAATCAGCGGTATGGGGGTTTTGTTCTTCCACCTCACAACGTGGAGTGCGTGAAGATCTCTGGAGATACAATAGGCTCTGTTCTTGCTTTTCATCTGCTTTATAAGGTGGCCCTTATAGAGAGTAGACCTCAAATAGGGACGCAGCTTGGCCTGCTTTTGTGTCATTACAGGTCTTTGGGGTTGACGCAGTCCGCACGGTGTCCTTGACCTTGTAAAGATACCAAGTGTATTACATTCTACAAAGCCCACACTCTATTCCCAACCTGAGCTCTCCGGGTTTTCTGTGCAACCTTTACATTTTTCTAGTAATTTATTGATTACAAGCTAAGGAACTCCTGACACTGCAAAAAAAAGCTGAAAAAACATGTGATTAATCTTAAGAACTTGGCAGCTCCTGGGTACTGCTGTAACTAGTCTTCATGGGGCATAGTCACTGGGTCTGATTAGCTTCCTTATGCAGCTTCTAGATTGCCAAAAAACTCGGAGCTGATATTAAAAAAAAAATTAGGACAAATGAAAAGTTACAATAATTTTAAAGCTGAAATTTAATATCTATATACTATAAAGAAAAGCTTTAATAATTAAAAATGTGTAATAGATATCTATTTTCACTACCTACAAAAGTAAATTGGGTTGAGAAAATTAAAAGCTTAAAAACCAGTAAAAATGAAATTCAGCTTAGTCGCTTTTAAAGCAAATCATCGCTTTCTGACACCACAGTTTCAAGTGCCGGTTTAGGTAGTTTACGGGCCACACGTGCCCTCATCTGGAAGGATCCTTGGGGTCTGAAGTTCTCTCCATCAGTGTTTTGAGGTTTCTAAGTAGAGGTTTGTGTGGCGCTTTTCTTGTTCAGATGGGGACTTGAACTGGCTTGCTGAGCACAAGGCAGACTAGTGAAGGGGATTTGTTTGTCTCCAAAGGGGGGCACCTTGTTCTGTCACTGTCACCCTTGCATCTGACTTGCCTACCCCTGGCCAACTGGAGAGCTAAGAAGGCCCTTCTGGATAGTAGAAAATTCATCCTTCCTCTTCTTGCTTAGTGAATAACAAGTTGGGAGGGGGCCTCCACCCCTGATTCTGTAGGGGGAGTCCCAGTGTCATCCTGGGTGATCCCTACAGACCATCTGCTGCTGTGGTCTGGAGCTCCCCCGCTTCTAGAATAAACAGTTGGAGTTGGTGTTTAGTAAAGCTTGGGAGGAGCACCCCCAGCCCCACCAAAGTCAATTGGTTTCGATGCGGGTCCAAGAGCATACCCACCAGTTTTCTGGGGTCCATAGGACTCAACTGCGCAGCCTCAGCAGCTGAGTTGGTTTCTGCACAGTGTAAAATCGGGTACTAGTGAGCTGTAAGCACCTAGTGCTAGCCCCCACGCCCTCAAGCCAGAACTTCCAGGAATGAGTCTTGGACCATGTAAAAGGAGGTGGGTCCATCGTAGGTATAACCTGAAGGCACCCCTCTGTCCACCCCCACCTGCAAAGCCTCACCTGGGCCACAACGATCTTTAAGTGGCTTCCTGCTTCCCTGTCCCTCTCTAAGCCACCCCTAGGTTGCATACAGCAGCCAAATGGGCTTTAAAAATTATGTAATTTTTTTTTTTTAAAGACTTATTTATTTATTTATTTATACCAGCACTGGGTACAGTCAGAAGCGCGGGAGAGTGAGAGAATTCACCAGAGCCAGAGCAGGGAGCAGAGCAGGCAAAGGACCGAAGTACACTGCTGAGGGGAGCAGCGGGCGGCAGGAGAGGTCTGCGCGCCATGCGGGACCCTCCTCCGGTGGCCAGGGAGCAGCCCGGGATCGAACCGGCGCTGCAGAGGCTGTGGGCAGCTTAGCAACCCAGCGCTCAACCGCTGCGCCACCGGGGAGGCCCTATGTAAATCTTTATGAATCAAATGTATTAGACTTTGTCTAAAACCATCACGAGTCTCTTACTACATTCGAATAAAATCTGGGGCCTCCCTGGTGGCACAGGGGTTAAAGTCTCAGCGCTACCACCAGCCACTGGGGCATGAGTTCCATCCCCAGCGAGGGAGCTGACATGGGGCTGCAGACCCCTCCTGTTGCACCTGCTGCTCCCTTCAGCGGTACTTTCGGTCCGTCCACCTGTTCTGCTCCCTGCTCTGTCTCTGGTGAATCCTCTCACCCCCTGCCCCGCACCTCTGGCTTACACCCCAGCTCTTGTATGCATAAATAAATAAAAATAAATCTTTAAAAGAAAAATAGAGGATAAAAGTCCCAAATTCTATTATACAGGATCAGTTTCCCATCCCCCACCGGCACTGACCTTGTCCTGAACAGCTCTCCTGGCCTCACCTGGGTCCAGGGGCTGCCAGGGCACTAGTGCCTGCTTCCCTCCCTGCCTGTGATAACATCTGAGCGGCCCCGTCCGGCAGGGGCTCTGGGTCCCGCTCCACCCGGCTGCCTTCCCATGGGAAACACTGAGCGGTTATTAAACATTTGCAGGGAAGCCGAGCAGCAGGGAGGGCTGAGGACACAAAGGAAAAGGGGGGTGCAGTTTTCCCAGGAGCTCTTGACAGGGGAGACCTGAGGTCAGGGGCCAGCTTAGGCCAACCAAGGTTGAGGGTCTGAGCTTGAGACACCAGGTACCAGCATTCTGAGGGATTCCCAGTGTGCCCGCACCTACCAGGCCCTGGGGGTGCTGATAGCTTGTAGATTCTCTAAGAGAAAGGCTGAAAGGTTGAAAAAATATTTTCTTAAAGCCCATTTTCCAAAGTGACCTAAATCAGTCGTCCCAGAAGTTGAGAAAGGAAAACACTGCTGAGGGGAGACAGGCGAGGTCTGCCACGCCATGTGGGCATCTCCCTGGCCGGTCGGGGATGGAACCCGCGCTGCAGAGGCTGTGGACAGCTTCACGGCACTGCGCTCAACCCGCTGCGCCCCCGGGGGGCCCTAGAGTGAGATATTCTTTATGATGTTTGTCCTCAAAGAGGGGCTCCCCAAGGCCACGTGAGACGCAGGGTGTGCAGGTGGGAACCCAGGTCCCCGGGTTCTCCCAGGAGCCAGGCTGCAGAACAGCCCCTGTTCCGGCCGGGGGCTCCTGGGAGCAGGCAAGGCCACCCGAGGAGTCCAACCCGGCCTCGGGAGCCAGGGACCCGCACCCTGCAGCTGCTGGCCCTGGGTCTGGAGCCTGGGGGCCTCTGCCAACCCCAAGGCGCAGCGGGCTGCTCTCCATGCGTGGGCGGGGAGGGCAGGATGGCACCCCCGTACCCCAGAGATCTCTAGGCTCATCCCTAATGGGAGCCACCAGGATGACAGAACAAACCGAGGAAAATATGCGTCCATCCCGCCCTGTGCCGGACGCTGCCAAAGTCCCGGAATTTCCCCGCCTGTCCCAGGAGGGCCAGGGCCAGAACCCTGCCCTCGACTTCCCCTCTCTGATCACCAGGGGGCACTGTCGGCCCATTGTTGGCCCAGGTCCTGGATGGGGGTGGGGGTTGGCGCTTGGGAAATCGCTACAGTCCTCTGGGCCTCAGCTGCTCCTGGGGAGGCTGTGACCCGGAGCCCCAGCTGCTGCCGGCCAAGGTCTCTTGCGCCTGCTGGGACACATCTCCACCAAGGGGGAGTCTCTGTCCCTCTCCTTGGAGCTGTCTGCCATGGTTGAGGCCTCAGGGGACCCCAAACTCCTAAACCACAGAATCTGCTTCAGGCCGTGAAACTTCAGGGCAAAATCTGTGGCCAGAGTGACGGGCCCACCTGGCCTGCTCGAGCGGGGAGCAGCTCAGCTGTGGGAAGCCCAGTTGCCGCCCCCCCCAACCCCCCGCTCCGCCATGTCCAACCCTGGGCAGGGCCCACAGGGGCTGGAGGCCCAGAAAGGGACCCTCGCCAGCCTGGGGGCCCCCAGGTCCGGCGTGCGCCTGAGGCGCCGCGGCACGAGCCGGCCTTGCGCTGGGAGAGCTGTAGCAGCCAGGTCCACAGTCGGCCAGGCGGGCCGGGCCGGGTCAGGCCGGGTCCTGCAACCTCGGGTGAGGACCAGGCCTTGGAATCTGTCCCTCGGAAGGTCTAGAGGAGAAAGGCGGGGCCGGGCTGGCTCAAGAGACCCCCTGGGGACCACGCGGGGCTGTTGGGTGAGGGGTTAAGAGCGGGGGCAGGACAGCAGGAGGGGGTTGTAGCCCGTAAGCACTGAGCCCTCTTCCCCAAGCAGGCGGGTCTGCGTGGTGCAGGCCCAGCCTCCCCCTCCCTTTGGTCCCTTCCCCTCCATCCCCTCTCCCCCCCGACCCCCCTCCACCCAGGGCTTCTGCCTTCCCTGCCCCCCAGCTTTGCAGGGACCGAGCCAGTTCTGGGAGCCCCTGAACCCACGCAGAAAATGCCCCAACCTGAAGGCACCCCACACTGACAGCGAGTCCTTTGGGGCCTGGTCCCCAGCAGCTCCGGAACAAGCCCACCCTGGGGGCACTGGTCTCTAGCACGGGACAGCTGTGCCCACGTCAGCACCCCCCTCCTATCCCCCCGCCCTGGCCTCTCAGCCCCGCTGGGCCCCAGTGCTGGGGGGAGCGCTCATGCTGTGCGTCTGGAAGCTGAGGGGGGTCACGCGACAGCCGGCAGGCAGTGGGGCCCACACATAGAAACCCCATGTAGGGCTCTCCCAGGGCCGGGCCCCAGCTGGTTGTGTGGTGAGGGGGGGTGCTCGGTGGTGTGGCCCCAGCAGGGAAAACCCCACCCCTCCCCCAGGCTCCTGGAGCCTCAGGCACTTGGGGTATTTGAGGGCCAGGGAGGGACCAGGGCCCCAGGAGTGCGCCCCCCCTGCCTGCTCTGCTCCCCCCTCCTCAGCAGGCTGAGGCCCGGGTGTGCCAACCAAGGGGGCGCGAGGCCAGCACGGGCACCCGCAGAGCAGCGGGCAGTGAGGGCAAGCGTGTGGGTGCTTGTGTGAAGGTATGTCAAGGGCACACGCGTTTGCCTGGGGGCGGGTGCTCCAGGGCTGGTCGGTCTCTAGGAGCTGGGAGGAGAGGCCTGTTGGCGCCTTCCCATGCTGGCCGCGTCCCCTGTCCAGTGCCAGCCGCCAGCTTCTGTGTGCTTTGGCAGGCATGCCCGGGCCCAGGGGCCTCCGCGTCAGGTCAGGGCCGCTCTGTCCGGGCCTCTCCCCGCTCCCCTCCTGCCGCTCCCCGTCACATTCCAGCTGACCAGGCCTGCCCCCCGCCCCCCCGCCCCCCCCCCGCCCCCCGCCCGTGGAGTCTGGCCCTCGCGGTCCTCGTCTCCAACTTGGCTCACCTCAGTCACCCTGTTTTCTGGGGCCTCGGGTCTGCGGTCAAGCCCATGCGGCTGGGCTGGGGTGGGGACAGACGTGATAATTAAAGAGGGTGCCAGTAGCCAGCACGACTGGCCCCAGAGTGCCTGGGAGCATGAATGACAAGACAACGGCCTGCTTGGTCCCTGTGGAGCCCCTGGAGAGCCTCTGCGCAGCCCGGAAGCCAGGACCAGCCGCGCTGCAGGTGCCCCGCCCTGCCCCAAACAGCCCCGGGAGCCCCCCGTCGCCGGTGGGGAGACTGAGCCCAGGGAAGGCCAGTGGCACAGCCAGGGCCCCAGCGGTCAGGACGTGCCTTCCCCAAGGTCCCCGGCAGGCCAGGCCGGGGAGAGCCCGGCACCGCCAGGGTGACGAGGCGGGGCTGCCGCGTGGGCCCGGGGGAGGGGAGCTGTCTGCCATCCTGTCCACACTCTGCCCTGCCCCGGCTCGCCGCCCCAGAGGTTCAGCCAGGTGACCCCGCAGCAAGTTCTCGCCCTCAGTCAAGATCAGAACGTGTTCTCCGCCTGTTTCACTCGCTCACGCTCACGCGCTCGTCCCGCAGACATCCGCTGGGCCCCCACCAAGCCCCGGGGTGCGTCGGCGCTGCGGGCCTCAGCAGACACGGACTGCAGCAGCACCGGGGCAGATGTGGGGTGGGGGGCTTCCCCTCGTCAGGAAGGCCTGGCGGCCCCTCCCCAGCCCCGCCCTCGGGCCTGCACTGTGGCCCGTGCGGAGGGCGCTGGCCGCGGGTGTCCTTCTGTGGGTGCTGGCCTGCGGCCCACATGGCCCCGTGCCCCAGCACAGGCCTGCCCACACCAGCAGCCGAACCGTGCTGTTTGTACAAGGGGATGACAACGCCTTCTGGTGAAAGACCTCAGAGGTGACGCGAGCATGCATGGGAGAGGCGAGGGAGTGAGCCCTGTGGGCCGGCTGGGCGGGGGCAGTCGGGGGCAGGGATGGCGTCAGGAGCCCAGGGCAGTGGCCTGGCCTGGCTCCTGAGGACGCCACTCCTGGCACTGGAGCGGCCCCAGCCCTGTCCTGCTCTCCCGGGCGGAGCTTGGCCTTGACCTGAGGCCGGCCAGCCCCACGACAGAGCCCAGGAGACATCCCCCCCCAGAGGTGGGCAGACGGAGAAATCGAGATTCAAAGGACCGATGTGCCCAGATCCTCAGCTACCCGCAAGCAGACCTGGAACTCAAATCCAGACCTGTCCTGCCCCTCCCCCCGAATCGTGCCATGTCCCATGTCCACCCTAGAGTGGTAACGCTGGCAATGGCAGCGGTTTTCTGCAGATGAGCTGCCCATCTCAGACGTTCTCTCCAGGGGTGCTCTTGAGAGTGTGAGGGAGGAATTCCCATCCCCATTTACAGATGGGGAAACTGAGGCTCAGAGCCGTGCTAAACTGTGGTCATTTTGGCCTTGTGCTGCAAGGTAGACCCAGCAACACGCAACGGGGCCCAGTTCCTGGCTACTGGGTCAGGACAGGGGGGTGAGATTGGGGCCCCCTCCATACTGCAGGCCCAGGCAGCCCTCCCGAACCCCATCTACCACCGTGACCCTCCTGCAGCCTCCATGGGCCGCCTGGACATCAGGGACGGCCCCAAGGAGTAGAGTGAGAGCCAACCCACCCAGCCTCCCCTGCTCAGGCCGTCCGGCTCCGCCGGCGCGCAGGGCCACGAAGGCCACCCCGCTCCAACTTGTTCTCCGGCAGGCACTGCCAGGGTTGGGGCGGGCTGGCCCCGGGTGTCCTGCCAAAGCAGAGGAGGCCGTGGGCCAGATGCAGCGTCCTCTGTCCTCCCCACCTTTGCACCCGTGCCCTGTCCACAGCTGAGACGTCTTTCTCCTCTGGGCCCAGCTCATCAAACGCTGACCCATTTGTCACAGCCCTGCCGGATGGCACAGCCTCCAGGAAGCTTCTGGACTCCCCCAGGCTGAGGGGTGTGGCACTCGCCCTGTCCAGCAGCTGACCCTGGAGAAGATCCACTGTATCCAGCCCCGAACCGCATGCGAGCTCCAGACCCGCCACGGACCACGTGCTCCTCACCGCAGCCCCGCGAAGGGGTGCCCACGATTGTCCCTGGCTTACAGGCGAGGAACTGGGGCGCGAGCTGGCTCCGGGTCACACCGCTGGTAACTGGCAGGACTGGATCTCGAGTCTGGCCGCTGCCTGGCTCATCCCCGTGGCCCCACTCCCCCTGGAAGCCAGAACCGGAGCGGGAGGCAGGGCTGGGGCCCAGGTGTGGAATCTGGCAGGCCAGGGCCCGCCTCCTCTGGGCTGCGTGACTTAAGACAGGCTGCTTTACCTCTCTGGGCCGCCGATGTCTCCGTTCTAGGGCGAGGATAGTACCAATATCATCCCTTCAAAAGTAGGGAGTGTTCTCTGTGCGCCAGAGCTGTTCTAGAACCCAGGAACACAGGCGATGGGGACAGGCCATCCTTCCTGGTGGGGCGCTGCCGCTGTGGGACCCGTCGAGAGCGGGTAGCGGAAGCTCCTATGTCGCTGCCAGGACACACACCTGCTTTGCCAGCCCTTTCTACTGCCTCAGGGGGCCCTTCCAGTTCTGCCTAAAAGATGGTGGGGCTTGTGGGAAGTGCAGTCCAGGGGTGAAGGGAGTTGGGGGGGCGGCCAGGAAGGCGAAGGTGCCGGTGAGCAGCGCGGGCGGCCGCTGGGTGGGGCCAGGCAGAGGGGCCCTTGCTCCGGGCGCTGTGCCGCAGGCCCTGAGGGCAAACTGTCCTCTCCTGACCTGGGGTGGGGGTGCGGTGACAACAGGGTGTCAGCAGGTCCCTCACCTGCCTGGCCAAGCCCAAAGCAGAAACACGCTGTCTGAAGCGGGGCCAGCTGTCTTCCGTTTTCAGAAGCGCCTTCCCTCTGCGCATGAGGCCGCGCTCACTGTCGTCAGAACAGGCCTGGGAAAGTTAGAGCGCCATCACCGCGGGAAGTCACAGGCCCTCCCGCCGCCCCAGACAGACCTGACGTGTGTGGGCCACCAGCCCCGGGGGTTCCCCGCGCGTCCCCACCGGCTTGGGGCCAAGCTGCACGTGGAGTGCGTGTTGGGCTCCGTCCACAGGTGACGCGGGGCGTCGCGCCCCCCCCAGCCTCTGGCACGGTGTCTGTGCGGGCCTGTCCCCCCAAATGAGCGTCCGCTCATTGAAAGAAACGAACAAATCAAACACGTAGAGAGACGTGGGACAGAGACAGTCCAGGGGAGAAAAGCAGGGGAACGTCGCCCAGCCCTGCCCCGGGCCCGCGTGGGTGTGGGGTCACTGGCAGTGCCCTTCGGATGGGGGACCAGGGCAGGGCGGCACGCGTGTCCCGCGTCCACGGCCACTGGTCAGCGGCCCCTCTGGGCCTGCCTGGGCTTCTGTAAAGTAGGGATCCTGGTGAGGCTGGCCCCATAAAGTTGCTGGAGGGGTGAGGAACAAATGAGAAGCAGTGCCGGCAGCCAGCGGAGGCAGGCAGAGGGCTGGCAGCGTGTACAGCTGGTGCTCGATGGATGCAGGGTCGCCGCGAGCGCTCACCCAGCAAGGGCTGCCGTCTGTACGTCACCCGGGCCCGAGGACTCCAGGAGGTGGGATTTTCATTATGCCCGCTGCACAGACGTGAGGACCGAGGCGCCTGGCACAGCCGCGCAGGCACAGCGCTCAGAAGGGGACAAGCAGCTCAACCTCCATCAACAGCACATGGAGAAACAAAGCGGCCAAGTCACGCGAGGGATCTTGTTCGGCCCTGCAGGGGATGACACGCTCTCGCCTGCCGCAGCGCCGTGGGCTTCGAGGACACCAGGCTAAGAGGACACAACAGTCACAAAAGACCACGCACGAGCCATTTAGACAGACACGGGGAGTCTCTGGTATGAGATGCCCGGGAGGCGCATCCACGAGAGGGCACAGAGTGGCGACTGCCAGGGGCCGGGAGGCAAACGGCAAGTTGGCGGGGGCCGCCTTTGGGAAAACGTTTTGGCAAAAATGAAGAAGTGGTCGCACAACCTGATGAAGGTACTGAAGGCCACGGAATTGTACACTTGAAATGGATGGTTTTGTGTTATGTTAATTTCACCTCCATTCAGGAGGGGGGAGGGGGGAGGGTCCTGCCTGGCTCAGAATCACCGATCACGGACAGGGGCCACGAGGGAGGACCTGAGCCGAGCCCACGCAGCCCACACAGCTGAGCCCTGTCCTCGGAGGGGTTGGCCACACCACCACGACCTCGATCTCTAGAAGTAGGCACCGGAGTGGGTGGGAGTGCTGGCCACCGGCCTGGGTCATGAGAGACAGGTCAGTGTGGTCATCCTGGAGCCCAGCCCAGAGGAGGAGGCGGGCGCTACCCTTTGACCACACTGTCTGCGAAGCCTCCTGCCTGCCGGGGTGACATTTGATCCTGCTCTCTCCAGAAACCAGGCTTGCAGGAGCCCCAGAGGCTGCACCCCACCAGGGAGCTGCTTCTGGACAAGGGGCTTTGCTTTTCTGAGTCTCAATTTCCCCATCTGGAGACAGATGTAAGCAGAACTCAACCCGAGGGAGGTGCCTGTGGCATCCAGGCATGTTCTGACGAGGCCCTGGGAATGCTCACGTGTCGCCCCAAACCCGGCAGGCTTCTCTGGAAGTATTCTGAAAACGTGACTAGGGACTTAGCAATGCGTGTAAAAGACAGGAAGTGAGAAGTGGGGGTTCTGTTTGCCCACACAGGTGTCTACCACAGAGTGCCTTTCTGGAGGATTCCACGAAAGACAGCTAGTTCCTCCCGTGTGAGCAGCAAAGGGGACTTCACTCGACACCTTTCTGTTCCCCTGAGATTTCCATCAGGCGCGTGCGTGGCTGTTGTAATAAAGGACTGGAAAGTAAATTCATGCTCTGAGATACAAGCTGCGTCTGGGCCGCCTTCTCCAGGACAGCCCGCACCTCGGGCGTGGGGTGCAGCTCAGCTCACTCCCCATAAACGGCCTGGAAAGGCCAGTGGGGGTCGTCCAGAGGGCCTCTGCCGGGCTGGCCCTGTGGCATCTGCAGTCCAGAGGAAGAGAGGTTGTCCAGCCCCAAGTAGCAGAGAGGACACCCCGGGCATGGAAAACACTGGGCAGCTGAGACAGAGAGAAAAGCCACAAAAATAAGGGCAGTTGGTCCTGCTGTGTTAACTACTGGGCATTTCAAAATTGAGGTGTCTGCCTCCTAAGCGGAGTAGACGTCTGTGAAGATGGCCGCGTCCTTCCCAGACAGACGCAGCCGTTGGGGCCTGGAAAGACAGACCCCAAAGGATCAGCAAAGTGAAGTGACTCCATTTTCCCCATGAGAAAAGCGAGGTGCAGGGCCTCACCCAAGGCTTCACAGGACAAGAGCTTTTCTTTCAGTCCTGATCTCTAAACTTTTTTGCTCATGTAAGTTGTAAAAAATACTGGGGGTGGGGGAACACCCTGATTACCCCCTTGTTGATCCATTTAATTTTTCATCCTCCATTTACCAATAGCAAATTATGTGATTTCTAGAATGGCGTATGTGTCGACATTTCAGTATAAATGGCTACATCACTCTTGAATAAAAGCAATGGAATCCATGTTCCATCGCAAGCTGACACTCAGTTTCATTTGCTTAAAAAAGTGTGAACAAGTTCCTTGACCTTGAACAGTTTGCATTGTTCCTTTCTCTCAGTGTCTTTTTATTTCCATTCCACTCACCCCCCGAAATTTTATCTAATTTAACAGAACACATTTTTATGCTTTTGCATTTTACTGTTATCTGATTATTTGTTTTCTCTAACAAAGATCACTATACAAACTGAAATTAATTTCCTTTGACTTCAAGACTCTATGGTCTTACAAGACATACTTCGGGGTTATTGTTACTAAATTCTTAGTAAAAAGGTCTTATGTTATACATTTTTAAAAGATTTATTTATTTATGCATACAAGAGCTGGGGTACAGGCCAGAGGTGCGGGGATAGGAGGATTCACCAGAGACAGAGTGGGGAGCAGAACAGGCAGACTGACCGAAATCCACTGCTGAGGGAACCCGTGGGGAGACGGGAGAGGTCTGCGGCACCCTGTGGGTAACTCCCTGGCTGGGGATCGAACTTGTGCTGCAAAGGCTGCGGACAGCTTCACAGTGCTGACACTTAACATCTTGCACCACCAGGGAGGCCCCTGTTGTACACTTTGATAAGTACTTATTGAACATAAAGTAAAATTGTTCTAGAAATTTGTTAATGACACATGGACCTTGTAATCTAAATTAGCTCATGCTCCCCAGGGGTGAATATTTGCTTCGCCAGCAGGAGAAGTAGTTGATGGTATTTGTTGCATTTGTAGACACACACATTGGGGTGATATGTTCGTACAAATGTCAACGGGAAGGAGAGTTCTTGTTATAAAAATGTCTTAATTCTTTGAACTCCTTCAAAGATATGTGGCCCCCCAAAAACCACGGGTAGATCTCTGTCACTCCGATTACTATCACTGCTCAAGCAGTGGGCAACTTGGGCAAACTTGTCCCAGTTTGATTCTTTCTCCATTTTCCTGGAAACCGCCTGGCTGGCCTGGGCTTTAGAAGCTGGCCAGTCGTTGGCCAGTGGTTGGGGTCTTTCTCAGTTCTGGGGAAGGGCGCCCCAAACTGCTTCTTGAGAGTCATCGGGGAGCTGTCAGTCACACCCGCTCATCTTTCACTTAAGGGCACCGCATCTAACCTACAGATGCAGGGGAAAATTGAGAAAATTAAAATATTTCAATATACCTTTCCCCAGACAACTATGAAATGCTCTTGTCTGTTTCATGTGATTTTCATCCAGATGTTGCCGTGGGGGTCTAGTTCATCCAAGTCACGGAAACTATCTACCAGCACACCCGTTGGCAAGGCTGTCCTCTCTGTCCCTCCAGCGAGGGGAGGTGACGGAGCCGCCTTCCATTCAAATACAGGTGACGCCCCCCACCCCCACCCCGCTCCCGCGAGGGTCTCCTCACTCTTGAGGAGTAGGCAGGTGATGGGGAACCGCCCCCCCGAGCGGGTTAGTCCTGCTCACGCAAATGCCTCCCGTGTCTCTCATGACAAGCTTTTGACTTCGCCCCTAAAGACTCTTGTTCTGATAACAGAGGACAAGAGCGGGGTGTTCCGTAAGCAAAGCCAGGCGCCCCTCTCCTGCCCACAATACAGCGCATGAGAGTCCAGAAGGCCCGGCCTGCAGACGCCGCCACCAGCTCTGCCCTTGCCGCGGCGGCGTGGGACAGGGTGACCCGTCCCTGCCAGTATCGCGCTTCGGGCTGGGAGAACGTGGCTTTCTCTGTGCATGTGGTGGAGGGCGCGGTGGCGGGCGGGGAGCCAGATACCGCGCCAGGCAGGACGGCTCAGTGGGAGACAACCTGGAACTCGGGGTCTTTGGGTTCTCTGTGCCCGCCTGCCACGCAGAAAGTCTGTGGCCCCCAGGCCTGCGGGAACGCGTCGACAGGAGGAGACTCTGGGCTGCTTGCTGCATGGAAGTGGGCCCCACCCACAAGGTCCTTGTGGAGGGTCACCAGTAGCGAGCCCCCCCACCCCCATAACCCCCACCTCCTGTAGACCCAGACCTTTCCCTTACTTTCCAGATCCTGCAGCCCCTCAGCCTGCTTCCTCCTGCCCCACCCCCAGGCCCCTTCCACCAGAAACCCAGACACTGTCCCAGTCACAGTGCCTCACCAAGGCCGCGGCCCTCCGCTGCTGCAGCCCCAGGCAGCTCTGAGCCCTTGCCCCAGCTCTCGGGGCCTGTCTTGTTTCTCCCTCTTCATGCGCCTCCCAGCTGCCAAGGGCCCTGCTTGGTATCCTCCACGTCTCCCACGCCCCACGCCCCCTGGGCATCTGGAGTCTGGCCTGTAGTCCCAGTGCTGCAGGCTAGTCCCTGCTCACACCACACACCGGCCACCCTCACACTCATCAGTCCTGTCAGACCGCGTGCACCCCGCTCACCCTCACGCTGCCTCGTGCCGTGGGCGGGAGCTTTTCCACACACCATGAGGCTGTCGCTCACACCCATGGGCACCCCCCTGCACCTGCTTTGGCCCTGAGTATAAAGGAAGACAGGGTGCGGGGTCCACATGGCAGACAGACCGGATGTGTGACTGGCCCCCAACCACTCGCCAGTGTGACCTCAGAGAAGACAGCCTTTCTCTCTCTACACCTCAGTTTCCCCAGCTGCAAGACAAGGAGGCCAGGCCAAAGGCTGCCCAGTGTCCTGGGCGTGGTTCGGCATTCTCCAGCTGAACCTCCTGCACGCGCCTGGGTGGGGCACCCCCACCTTGTTCCTAAACGGCCTGTGCTTGTTAAGTAAGTAGGTTAAGTCAGCTGTGCTCAGTTCTCAATCTCTCAGCGCCCCCCACCCCCGTCCAGCAGGGAGACGTCGCGCTGGCCTGCAGCCTGCCCTCCGGCTCCCAGGGAGCGCGTCTCCAGCCGCTGAGGGAGGCGGCCTTGGCCGCCGGGACAAAGGCAGCTCTGTCCCCAGCCAGGGGTTACTCAGCGGCCTGCCCTGACGCCCGCAGCTGTCCTTCCTCCCACCCCGCTGTGAAGGGTGCCCAGGGCCCGCACTTGGCAACTGACCCACTTTCCCGCTGCAGTGATGCGCCCCGGGCCGGCAGGGACTCCCGCAGCTGTGCAGGCGCCCGGAGTGGCCGTCCGGGTACACAGGGCGCCGATGGCCAGAAGCAGGCATCCCCCCGCCCCTACCAGCAGCTGCAGGGCCCGGGCAGATGGTCTTCCCAGATGGGGAGGTGGGCGTGGCAGAGGGCGCCGGTCCCGGGCAGCACCCGCACCCGTGGGCCCAGCGAAGGAGCAGCCCCCGCAACTTGGGTCCGCCTGGCTCGACTGTCACATTCATTTCTTTAAATGTCGAAGGTGAATGTCTGCCTCCCGCCTATTAGTCGAACTGGATTTAGCTCAGCGCCCAGCTGGCTGCTCTGGGGACGTGCTCAGGCCTCTGGCCCGGGTGGGCATGGCATGGCTTCAGCCACAAAGGCCTGCGGAAGCTAGTGAGGCGGCGGGGGCTGCGGGCCCCTCCTCGTCTGCAGAACCAGGTGCTGGTGTCTTCCTCGCAGGGCCCTAGTGAGGACTCAGGAGCAGTAGGGAAAGCGCGTGGCCAGAGCCAATGCCAGTGAATTTGGGGTGTGGTGCCCGGCTACCCCAGGCAGGGGCCCTGTGCTCCGCCACCCACACCCCCTTTATCTCCAGACCCTTCCTCTGACACACACCTTCACCGACCAGCAATTGTTCTACAAATCTTTCTGGAGCCGGAGTCCGGGCGGGGAGTGAGGTGCGACCCACACCTGGCCGCCCGGCGCTGACCGCTGGCGGGGCGCGGGGCCCAGGCCAGACGATGGGCCAGCCGCTTCACCAGGCCGGTGCTGAGGGCCATGAGGAAAAGGGCTGGGCCTGGGCGGGCAGGTGCGGCGGGGCAGGAGGCTGCCCGGGAGAAGTGGGTGAGTGTGCTGCGCAGGGGCGGGGGGCAGGCTGGGGGGCAGGACAGGGGCCTGCAGCGGGAGTGGCCCTGAGGACTCTCTGCACGGGAGGGGTCACCCCTCGGGCCCTCGACCCTCACCTTGGTTCTTCCCATTTTCGCAATTCAAGCCCGAAATAGCCCAGCCCGCATCCGTGTGTGCGACTTCAAAACAGGCCAAAACCACCCTCGAGGATAGGAACGGGGACAGGGCTGCCTCGGCAAGGAGGCGGGGAGGCGACCGGAGCGGGGCGTGTGGACACTCCCGGCCGGGGGCAGGAGGCGGCACGGGTGTGGTCGTTTGTGAACCGCATCGGACACTGGATCTGTGTATTTTACCCCATAAAATTATTTCTCAAAAGAGTTGCTGGGGGGAGGGAAGAGGCAGAAGGAGGGAGGAGGCAGAGACAAGGGCTGCGATGAGGCAGGAGATGAAGTGTCGGGAAAGGAGCAGCCGTCACGTGACCTCGACCAGGCTGTTTGCTGTTTCTCAATCTCAGTTTCTCCATCTGTGAACCCTCAATCCCTGGCCCCCAGCTTGTGGCCTGGGACGCCACACGTGTAGGGGGCACTGGCTCTGCCAACTGGCCCCTCCCTGCAGGGCTCTCTGCTGCGCTTTGTCCTCACCCAGGAATGGTGGGGGGCGATGGCGGCTCAGAGAGACCCCTGGGCTCTGGAAGAGCCTCCCCTCTCGTACTGCCCTGGCCACGTCATCTTCCTTTGAGTTTGCTTTCCGCCGCTCACGAGACGACTCACAGCTCTCTGCAGCACAGAGGGGTTATCCTGGTCTCCTCTGGGGCCACACAGCCCGCTGCTGCTGGGGAGGCGCCGTGGCTCAGTGCCATCCAGCCCACCCGCCCGCAGGGAAGGGCTTTACCAGGGCCATCCGGGTGGCAACTTCCACAATGAACACGACTGTTGCCTAAATGTCACTGATAACCCTGGATCAGGCCGCCCCAGAAGCGGCGCAGCACCTCATTCCCCATCGTGGCCAGGTGCGGGTCCAGCTCAGGCCAGGACACAGAGGGCGCCTCGTGACTGTGGCCTCCAAAGGGGGTCAGGTCTGGGGGCCGCGGGGAGGCCGGGCGGGGCAGTGGGAGCCATGCTGTCAAGCACTTGCTGCAGGAAGCAGCCTGGATGCCACCACATGTTCTTAGAACCCAGCAGATGGGGGCAGGGGTAGGGGAAGCCCTGAGCTACGGCGTGGGCCAGTCTCTACGGTGTAAATTTTCCCACCACAGCCAATTTCAAACTACCAATGTGATATCCTTGACCTTGGACGTCTGTGAGCCGCCTGTGATGGGCGCCCACCAACCAGCCTGAGCCAACTGTTTGAGTCACGGGCGCGGGGCAGGGACACCCCTCCCCAGGCTTGACTGGAGACCCAACTTTGCGGCGGAGAGCCGGCAGCGCGCTCAGTAGAACCGGCTGGGGGCTCTGAAGTCCGATCTCTTCTGCCCAGGGCTCTTGCAGGCGCTGGAGAGCAGAGCCCCCGGCCAGCCTGTGGCCATCGGGGACAGCACGCACACGCCACAGCCTGCGGCGCTGCCCGTGGCGGGTGGGATGGGGTGCCCCTGCGTCTGCAGGCCCACGTGCTGAGACAGGAGAGCTTCCGCACACAACGGGCCTGTGCCCGCCTGCTCTGCCCGCCGTGGGCTAATGAAAGTGTCCCGAGCACCCGCAGGTGGACGGGGCTCAACTGTGATGCCCGGAGGGTGAGGCGCATGACATGCATTCCCGATTTATGGTATATTCCATTTAGGAGGGGCCTACTGGGCGTCACCCCATCAAATGTCGAGGAAGATTTGCACCCGTGTGCCGTGAACGTCAGCCCTCGGCCCTACGCCTCCTCGCCCGCACCACGCAGGCGCCCATCCGACAGCCAGGGAGGGCCCCTGCTGAGCCGCCACTGGAGCGACAGCGCCCTCTCTGAGGCGAGCGCTCCTTTCCCCTCTCTTCGAGGTCCCTGAGGTAATCGCTTCTCCCCAGAGTGTGCCCAGTAGCTCTCTCTGAAGAGAGGGTATCTGGGGTGACCTGCCCTCCCATGCCCAGGAGCTTCTGAATGTACAGCGCCCGCGTAGGGAGTTCCCCCATCTCTCCTGCTTGCTGTCCGGGGAGTGGCCGTCTGGGCAGTCGTGGCCCCGGGACGCTGGTGTCTGGGCACGGAGCCCCTGTCCTGAAGCAGCAGGGAGGGCCCCACAGAGCCCTGTTCCCACTGGCACCAGAACAAACTTGAATCAAGTTTTGACGATGCTTTGGCTTCCCAGTAAGTCACTCTCAGCTTCAAAGTAGGACCCCAGGCTGTTGGGGACCCCCAGGAAACTAACAGCCACCAAGCCTACAGTGTTTCTCAGGGCCCAGCTGGCAGCCCATAGCCCCTCCTGCCTCTGGCCCGAGGCGGGGTCCCCTCCTTCCCCCAGGAGACACCCCCTGCTCGCAGGCCCCAAGGTCACCTCCTTGCTGTAGAAGGACACAGAGCAGGTGAGGGCAGAGCCCAAGCCTAAGCCCGCCCTGGGCATCCAGCATCTTCTTTGCAACCCTGTGGGGTTGCATGTCGGGTCTCCATGTCCACATGACCCTTGGAGAGGCCCGTGGACCCTTCCTCCTCAGAGGTGGGGAGAGAGCATTTCTCTGGGGAGCCCCACACGGACTCTATCCCTTCCAGCGCCATGGGCTAAGCTGCTCTCCAAAAGAGGAACTGGGGTGGGGGGTTGAGAGGCAGCTTGCCCCCAAGACCGGCCTGAGCTCTGACCCTGGGGCTGAGGTTAGTCCCCAACCCCACGCCGGTCTGCTCCGCGCGGAGAGCACCTCATCAGACTGCCCCTGCGTCAGAGGTGAGCCGCGTGCCAGCTCGGGGTCCTGAGGCAGAGGGCCCCGCAGAGCCTGTGCCCGCTGGGCACCACAGCAGAGTCAAATAAGGTCCCCGTGATGCTTCGGCTTCCCAGGAAACGACTCTAGTCTCTGGGAGAAATGGCGGCGAGCCAGGGCGCGGGCAGGCCGCCGGGGAGGCCTGAGACTGCTGACCCGCCGTCCTTTCTTTCCAGACAGAAAATTCTGGAAGGACGGGCTTCATGTACCCTGTCTTAACACAGCTGAGTCCTCCCCACCGAGGCCCCGACATGTCACAGAGCTGAGACGCGCTGGGCGTTCTTACGCGTGGGTCTAGATTCAGATCAGCTCTGTAGTGTCAGAGTTGCCAGAGAAGCCTCTCATGCGTCCGTCCAGACGTGTTCCAGGCCCTGTCCCGGGAGCCCTGAGGCGGCACGGTGGGGGTGGGGCCGCAGAGGTGAGTGAGCTGCGGGTGGTCCTGCCTTCCAGGGGCTCGGAGATTGCAGCACTCCAGACCCTGAAACCGAAATCCAAGTGATGTTTCGAGCTGCCCTGCCAGGCATGGGTGGGGCACCCTTTTCAGACTGGCATCGATTAAACACTTCCCAGATGACGGGCAGGGCAGGGCAGGGCTGGCCCTGCATTCCAGTTCTGGGCCCCCCGCTCCCCGGCTGTGTGACTTGGGGTAAGGCCCCGCCCTCGTGGGGACAGGGGACCTGGGCACGGAGCCCGGGCAAGCCCAGGGCAGGTGGTGGCTTCCTGGGTTCGGTCGTCCCAGTGACCGCAGAAGGAAGTCAAGTGGTTCCCAGCACAGGGTTTGGAGTCCGAAGGCCGGGACTTGACCCAGCTCTGCCACCAGCCAGCTGAGCGCCGTGAGCCGCTCCCTCGGCCGCGACACGGGAGTGTTTGCGGGGAGCCCCGCAGCACGGGGTGGCTGGCCTCAGTGAGCGGCGGCTGCAGCTGACTGTGAATGCCGGTGATGCCGGGCCACGTGAAAGCTACGGCTTAGGAGCACCCGGCGTGTGCCCAAGCACTGGGCGCAGAGCGGGCACCCCAAGGTGCGGACGCGGGTGTGCAAATATAGAGGTAATATAGAGTCTCCCAACCCCCCCTCCTCCCCCTCACAGCGTGACTGAGTGCACAGAGCGAGGCTGGTGCAGGAATGCATAGAAGTAAACGTGCACACATGACGTGAGCGTGTGCGCACCCCCGCGCGGCCGGTCCTCGCGTCGCCTGGTTGATAGGGCCTGGCAACTGCCGCTTAGAAATGACAAAAAATAAAAGCATTTTCTTGAGTAACATGATTTGATTCAACATCGACCGGGATTGTTGTTTTTCTCATCAACATTACAAGAAAATGGTTTTATTTGAGGGTTAACCTGCGTCTCTGCCCGTGTCGGTATCTCTGCATCTGTTTCTGCGTGTCTGCGTCATGCCCTGCGAAGGCCTGAGCCCTGGGGCAGTGGCGGGGGGGCGGGGGGATGGCAACAGTGGACACTGGCTGGCCCCACGGAGGCCAGCTGGTGGACGCCTGTGCACAGGGCCGGCTGGCCCTGAGTCAATGCCCCTGTCTGTGTTTTGATCTTGCGCCATGTGACTGTTTTACCTCTTTAAAAGGACATTCAAGTGAGACTATGGCTTCATCATCTGGGGCTCAGAACAGCTGGCAGGAGAGAGCTGACTTCCCCGAGGTTTCGCCTGGCTTGCTCAAGGTCAGCAGAACCCAGAACCTGAACCCTGCCCCGTCCGAGGGGACTCTCCTGACGCCTGCGGTCCCTGGCCAGCTGGTGGGGTGGGCTGCACTCCAGAGGACGAGCCCCGTGTGGCCTCGGGCTGGGGCGCCGGCACTGTCTGCTGGTCTCCTGTCTCCCTTTGAGAACTTGCCCCACAGGCCGCCTCAGCAGTTCAGGGAAAGAAATAAAAATAGCTGGGCAGAGAGGCCAGGGGCCAGGCTGTAGGCAGGGAGGCACGATCTCTCAGGGCTGAGGTCGGCAGAGGCCTCCCTGGGCCTGGCTTGGTGCCAGGCCCTGTGCCAGCGCCCTGGGGACAGAGCCCAGTGCCGCGCCACTGTTCTGTCAGAGGAGTAGGCTGGGGAGCAGCTTGTCCAGGGCAACACTGGGGGTGTGGCCCCAGGAAGGCTGCATGGGCAGTGAGTTGTGCCAGAGAGGCCTCTCCCGCAGACCAGGGTGGAGGAGAACACAGAAATTAAGAAGAGGTGAGAGGCAAGTCTCAGCACTATGGAGCTATCGGCAGCCGCTGCAGCATGAGTTCAATCCCCAGCCAGGGAGCTGCCCACAGGGCGCAGCAGACCTCTCCTGACTTGCCTGCTGCTCCCCTCAGCCGGGGATTTCAGTGGATCCGCCTGTTCTGCTCCCCACTCTGTCTCTGGTGAATCCTCTCCCCCCCTTCACCTCTGGCCTGCACCCCAGCTCTTGGATGCATAAATACATAAAATAAAGCTTTTTTTTTAAAAAAAAAAAAAAAAAAAGAAGAGGTGAGGAGGGGATTGGGGACATTCCAGACAGGGGAAGCAGCATTTGCAAAGACAGACAGGTGTGAAAATATGCCTCAAAGGCCCAGAGGGAGGTGCAAGTAGCCACCTGGAAGGTGGGGTGCTGGCTGGGCCCACAGGGCGAGACTGTGGGGCAGTGGGGAGCCAAGGGAGGTTTCAGCACGGGGGGATGTGTCTGATCAGAATCCTAGGAAGACCATGGATTTCTGAACCTTCGAGCTGTTCACACGGAGGCCCCAGCTCCAGCGCCGGTCCCTGCTGCTCCCCTGCAGGGGCCTGGAGGTCTACTTGCCCACTCCCCAGGCCCATCTCCTTTCCTGAGGGAGCTCTCTGGCTGACGGAGGGGCTCAGCGGCCTCTCCCCGCTCCTCCTCTCCCACCAGGGGCGCTGGCCCCAAAGGGGGTGACTGGCTGAATTCTGGTGCCCCCTCCACGCCTGGTTCTTCGGTGCACCTGCATGGGTGACCTTCACTTCCCACTCCCTGCCAGCACGTCCCTGGGCCCCCTGCTGTGGTGGTTCCTCACCCCCCCCATGCCTGCCACCCCGCCCAGTAACCCAACTTAGCAGCTTCAACAGCGACACGCACTTACTACCCCTCACTTCCACCAGAATCTGCCACAGCGCGGGGCTTACTCAGGCTGCCCACAGGGCTGCTTCCTCCCGGGCGCTGCAGGAGGGTCCTCTTCCTGGCTTTTCCAGGGCCTGGAGGTGCCCGCAGCCCTCGGCCCTCCATGCCTGTCCTTCGTCTCCGAAGCCTAAACAGGTCCTTCCCACATGGCCTCTCTCTGGCCGCTCTCTGGCTACCTCTCGTACGCACACTACCAAGTGTGCATACTACCTCTGAGGTGCCTGTGGTTGGACTCCCCGTCGTGGAACCCAGGCCCATCTCACGTGCAATGAGCTCAGCCGGCCCTAGGAGTCCCCTTTTGTCATGCAAGGGCAGATCCATGACCCCCGGCTCCTCCCGGTGGGCACCGCATAATTAGCCTTGTTCTGCTGATGACAGGACACTGTCTCCATCGCCACCTGAGCTCGGCTCTGACCCGCGGGCCCGCAGCTCCCTGCAGCCCTGAGGAATGAACTGCTGGTTCTGAAAGTTCCAGATCCTGGAGGGTGGAGAAGATGCCTCCAGGCAGAGAGGTGGGGCAGATGGGCGTCCTGCTGTTCCTGCCATGGAGGGCCCCCAGGCTGGACAGACGCAGCTGTGGGCACCTGCCATAGCACCCAGCTTTTCCGTTCAGAGCATGGTAAGAAGCAGCAGCACAGCAACTTTTCCAGCTTGCCCTGTGCCCCTGGCCTAACCTCGTGTGTCTTCCCACTTAGGGTCACGACCTTCTGGAACATGCGACTCCAGCTAAGGATACTTGAGCATTGTCATCAGACTGTGACATAATCATGCCACGTACAAATAAGTATAATATCCATTTTAGTAAGCACCAATTATATCCACTTCCCCTGTAAACACCGTGGCGTCACGAGCTGTGAGTAACAATTCTGTCTCCTAGGAATGACCTGAACGGGACTGTAAATCTTTGGCAGCCTCTGGTCTCTACTTATTCACCCAACAAACATTTATTTTGAGCACCTGCTGCGTGTGAGGCCCTGTTCTGGGCGGCTGTGGAGGCAGCAGCGCACACAGATGCAGGCCCGCCTGGCCCCCCCTCCGGACCCCGAGCTTGCAGTTGGCGGGGGGGAGGCGGCGGTAGCCCGAGAAGCACACAAGGAGACTCACGTGATGGGGAGAAGCAGGAAACAAGGCGAGAGCCAGGGCTTGGGCTCTTAGGAGCACAAGACTGTTCAGGACACAATGTCGCCGCTTGGGGAGTGACCCCGAAAGACAGGTCTCCCCAGACCTGTGCATGCGTCCATATTTGGAAACAGGATGTTTGCAGATGCAATTAAGCCGAGGGTCTGGGTGTCCTTAGACAGACAGAAGCCCACGGGAAGGCCCACTGTGCCCACGCGAGGCCACACGCCGCGGACTATTGGGCCCTCGGAGCTGGGAGAGACCAAGATGTCTCTATGGAAGGCGTCAGAGGGAATGTGCCCAGACGACACCTCGACTTTAGACTTCTGGGCTCTGGAACTGTGGGAGAATAAATTTCTGTTGTTTTGAACCCCCTCCACCCCCCCCCCAGTTTGTGGTAATTTGTTGCAGCAGCCACAGGAAACGACTACCCATAACTTCTGCCCCAAGACTGAACATTGAGGAAGGAACCTCGCGGCTCAGCGGAGAAAGAGCCTTACAGGGCTGAGCAAGTGCAAAGGCCCTGAGGCTAACTGGGCAGCTGCTGGCGACAGCAAAAAGCCCAAGTGGTTACTGCAGCGGGTGGGGGATGAGAGAGCCGGTCAGAAGATGAGAGGTCCTTGTGGGTACAGGACTTTGACCTTCACCCCACACTAGGCGGAAGGTGCCGGAGTGTGAGGGTGACCTGGCCATGTCAGGTCTGTAACTGGACCCCGCTGCCCGCGCAGTGCGCCAAGGAGTAGGGGTGGAGCGCACTTCACGCGCCCCCAGCGCAGGGACCCGCCACGGGAGCTTTCGTCAGGTTCACATTTCACTGAAGATGGTGGGAAAGCGCAAGGGGAAGTTACACAGCCCACGACGCCTCCTCCCCCTGTAAACTTCCAGCTCCCTTTTGAATTCATTTCCCATAGAAGCTACTGGTGCGCTCCAGGCAAAGCCTCCTGCAGGCCTTTTCCTGACTGTCATCATCAGTTTTATGTGAACCAGATGCTGTTAGGGTTCAGGTTTTTGCCGGGTTGTAAGCAAGCAGGTTTCACAGCAGATCTGCCTCCCTCCAAGGTGGCAGCGATGCAGGAGATACTCACAGTAACCTTGACACCTATTTTACAGATAAGAAAGATAAGGCTTGGAGAGGCAGGGACTTTGCCCAGGGCAGTGCGACTCACAAAGGAGGAGCCCAGAGCCCGTCTCTGACAAGGGGGTTAATTTCTGTGGGTTCCAGGGGATGAGCCTCCCTGTGTGTCTGAACAGGCAAGGGCAGCCACCACGCTCCCTTCCTACTGCCTTGCCACCGTGGCCTTGGCATCCACCAAGCTCAGCCAGGGGACTCACCAGCCTGACATCAGGAATTTCCAGGGTGTCTCCTGAAGTGGCGGGGACTCAGACCTTGGGACTCCAGCTGTAACCTCCAGCCTCCCTACCTCCTCCCCACGATGTGGCCTCAGTCACCCTTCGATCCTTAGCCCCAGACTTGCAGACTCAGAGGGATCCTGGGAGATTCTCCTGTCCCCACCTACAGGAGCTTCAATATTCGTGCAGCATCGCAGTTACAGGCAAATACCCAACTTGCAAGTTCTCACAGCGCCTGAGAAGGTCTGCCCCATGCCAGGACAAGCCCAGAGCACTTGACAGTGAAGAGAACGAGGAGAGAGGAGGTTCTGGGTTCTGTTAAAGAACAAAATTCACACATTTAGACATCTGATTGGCTTCATTAAGTGATTCGTGGGTCAGGCAGCGAGCCGTCCAGACCCTGCAGGGCTCACACGGAATGCGGGTGTTTACAGACAGGAGAGGGTGCGGCCAGGTATTTACACAGAGAATTTTATTTCAGGTACAACCAACTTTCCTCAGGGGCAGGTGCGGGGGCGGGGAGTCTTATCATGCAGACGGCCTCCCAGGCACTGGGACTCCAGATTATCTAGGATATATCCAGATTATCCAGATGACCCTTTGCGGGGAGGCCAGACCCTGCAGCAGGATCGGGTTTCACGTCTTGGCAGGAACCCAGCACGAAGTGTCCATTTGCAATGCTGGGTCCCGGGACCGTGGACGAGTCCCTCCATCTCTGGGAGTCTGTGTCCTTGCCTGGACTCATCTACCCTCTCTTCTCACACACGTATCTTCACCGCCATCGGTCCTGTGTCACCACCACCACCGCGGCCATCGATGTCACCCCCACCATGGCCATCACCGTCCTCAACTGCCACCTCTCACTGCCATCAGGAACCCTCCGGTCACACCCGATGGCTTTCAGTTGCTCGGTGCACCCTGAGTTTTCCTGCCACAGGACCTTTGTACCCGGCATTTCTCTACTGGCACTCTCCGCAGACTGCCCGCTGCACTGACCATGAAGACCTGGGTCCTTCTCGCTCTCCAGATCACAGTCTGAATATCATTTTCTCAGGGGGGCTTCTTTTTTTTTTAATTTTTTTTTTAATTTATACAAGAACCGGGGTACAGGCCAGAGGCGTGGGAGGGCGTGAGGACTCCCCAGAGACAGAGTGGGGAGCAGAACAGGCAGACGGACCGAAGACACTGCTGAGGGGAGCAGCAGGCGAGGCAGGAGAGGTCTGTCACACCATGGGGGCATCTCCCTGGCTGGCCGGTATCAAACCCGCACTGCCGAGGATGCGGACAGCTTCGCAGCGCTGCGCTCAACCGCCTGCACCACCGGGGAGGCCCTCAGAGGAGCTGCTTGTTGACACCGTGGTTAAGTAGATTCCCCTGTTTTTGTTTCTTCTTGTAGGACTGTGATAGTCAGTAATGATATATTTTTAAATTGTTGTAGCTTCCACCCCTAGATTGTAGCTTCGGCGGAGCCACGCTTGCTTTAGTTACGTCTATCAGGAGGTTTGCACCTCCCTGCCCGGCGTGCCCGGCTGTGCGCCGACGGGAGAATGGAGGGAGAACAGGACTTGGGGTTGCCAGGAGTTGGCTTTGTTCCCTGGTCTGAGCACATCCCAGCTGAACTGTGAAAATTCGTTCATTTCTCTGAGCCTCAATTTTCCAGTCTGTAAAACAGATAAAAATACTCGTACTCTCCTTGGGAGGATTAAATGATAATGCACGGGCCACGCGGGTGAAGGAGAAAGTAGGAGTTATGGGTTCAAGTGTGACCTTCCAAAAAAGACCACTTGAAATCCTACCCTTCCCCAAACCTCAGTGACCATCTATGAAAATAGGAGCTTTGCAGACACCATTAGCTAGGATGAGGTCCTTGTGGGGTACAGCGGACCCCACATCCAATCTTACTGGTGTCCTTGTAAGAGGAGAGGCAGGGAGACCCCGTGCCAGCAGAGGCAGGTGCGCAAAGCAGCTGTGAACCTCAGAGCCCGATGGTGGCTGCCGGAGCCCTGGCGTCTTGGGCAGGAACACCGTCCCGCAGCCGCCTTGCCTTTGGCCTTCCAGCCTCCACCACTGCCATCGCTTCTGTGGCCCAGGCCACCTGCTTGGGGGTTCTTCATAGCAGCCCAGGACACTGGAGCAGTAGGCCTTGACATCAGTGGGCTTTTCTTCGTGGTGAGCCCTGTCACAGAGCTCTGCTGATGCCTGGAGTCCCCAGCCCAGGGGCCAGCTGGTCCTGAGGGTGAGCGTCAGGTGCATGAGTACTGTGGTGGAACAGAGCACCCTCACCCTCGGAGAAGCCCTGTGCGCTCACGGTTGTGAGAAAAGGCTGGTTTCCTGTCATCCTGCCCGGGCTCCTCCCCAGGCTGTGCACAGGGGAAGGGTCACGAACTTGTCTGGCTCAAAATGGGAGGAAAATGGATCCACCCAGGTTTCCCAGGTGGGGCTGCTTCTCTGAACCTCGGGTGCAGCGTTCCTGGGTGCAGCATTCTCTCCTCTGCCTTCCCAGGTCCTCCTCCTGGCCCGGCAGGGGGGGATTCCTCTGCGGGAGAACAGGCGATGGCACCTTTCAGCTCACCTGCCCCCGCCTCTCACCGCCCCAGACAGCTCAGCTCCCACAGGAGGGCTGGCCCCTGACAGGTGCGCCAGGCCCTGCTCGCAGTTTAAGCCTTGGTTAAAATCATTCCCAAGGCCTTCGCGCCAGTCCCCAAGTGCACGGCACCCCTGAGCACGGAAAAGCACACCAGCGCAGGGGAGGCCTCGTGCATCCTGGGTGTGGCCGTTGATAATGACAAGCCACCAGGGCTGAGGCCAGGAGGTCGGGAGGCAGGGTGGTAGGGGCCAGCCCTCGGGCGCCTGTAGAGGGACACTGGCTCTGCTCCCTTGCAGACACCAGGGGTCGCGGTGACTGAGCACAGGTCTTCAGCAAGAGCTGGACAAGAGTCTACTCGCTCACCAGAGTGAGGTCCGAACCCAGGAAGCAGTCAGACAGGCCTGACCCGGTGACAGCTGTTCCGGGACGCACAAGCTTGAGTTTATGTACGTAGGCAGCAACAGTGAATCACTGACATTAACGATGTCGTCATTTATAGGAGGGGCTTCTGGTTCTGAGTGGTCCCCACCTGAAGGTATGCTGGCGGAGGAAGGCCATGCAGGATTTATTTTTTACCTTCTAATAAATGCAAAGAAGCAAAGGCTGGGGACTCATTCTGGTATTTTTGTTTTTTGGGGTTTTTTTGCATAGAAGAGCTGGGGTGTAGACCAGAGGTGCAGGAGGGTGAGAGGAGTCAGCGGAGACAGAGCGGGGAGCAGAACAGGTGGATCTACAGAAATCCACAGCTGAGGGGAGCAGCGGGGAGACAGGAGAGGTCTGCTGCGCTGTGTGGGTTCAAGACTCAGCGCTACCAAGCTATTGCCAGCCGCTGCGGCATGAGTTCAATCCTTGGCCCTAAACTTGCTTCCATCTGGAAAGACTGCCCTCCCCTCCAGGAGCACGTCCTGCACGCAGGTGGGAGCCTGTGAACTGGCTTTGTTCTCTGCTGTTAGCCCAGAACATTTTTCAATCTGCTTGCAGTGGGAAGGGCTTCCTGCCCATCCTGGCGGGCAAGTCAAGGTGGTACCTGCTAGCAGGGCGCACTCGTCGTCCCTCCATCGAGACCCTGCAGTCTGCTCAGAGAGCGGGTTCTTGCCAGGTTGCACAGCTCTCCAGGGCCAGTGCTGGACTTGCACTCTGGCCGGTCTGGCCTCAAAGCAGATTCAACTTGTGAAGCAGATTCAACAGGGCAGCGTATGGTCTCGGCAGGAGGATGGACAGATAACACAGCAGCGGGCACAGGCAGCCGCCGACTATGGGGAAGGTGCCACCTGCGCAATGAACAAGCTGGGGGCCAGAAAGGTGGGGCCGAGATGGGGCCCTTCCGTCTCCACCGCAGCTCGGGCTGCAAAGCCTGCCCAGGACTAGCACAAGGGCAGGGGTGGGGGTGGGCAGAGGGTGAGGGGACCCATGCTGGGGCGGGGGGAGGCGTGGAGGCGTGGAGGCGTGGAGGCTGGCACTTACTGGGTGTCGGCTGCGAGCCCAGCCCGCCTGCCCATGTGCAGGTTCCCTCCTCCACACAGCCGCCCTGGGAGGTGGACGCTGTCATTAGTAGGCCCATTTCACAGATGCAGAAACAGACGCTGGACAGCTGCCCGGGTCGGCAAGCTAATAAATGGTGGTGCTGGCTTTGCCCCAGCGGAACAGCCTGGGTGCTTCACCGCCACGCTGCCCTACCCGAGGCTGGGCGCTGGCGAGCCAGGAGCTTTCTCGGGTCGGCGCAGAGGGGCAGGAGCCAGGAAAAAGCATCACTCCTTGGAGCAGACCTGAGGCCGTGGCGGGCAGGGACGGCAGCAGGGACCGCAGCGTGGGATGTCGCTTGGCCCTGAGCACCCCTGCAGACCGGGCCAGGGTGCTGCCTCTGGCCTTCCCACACCGGGACCAGAGGGAAGGTCAGCGCCCCCCTGCTCCAGGCTGGGCTCCAGGACTTGAGGCTTGAGCGAGAGCCGGATGGTGTTTACTGCTCGAAGAGGAAGGTGAAAGGTGGGGTGTGGGGGGATTGGGGGGCTGTGGGCTGGAGGGAGTCTAAGAAAAGCCAGGAAGGACCTGCGAGGACCCCAGGTGAGGCTGCGGGGCCTGCGCCGAGGCAGCGGGAGCTCCCTGGCCTGGGCTTCCCTGGGCCTCGCTCATTTGCAAGCTGACCTGGGGCGGGCTTGGATGAGACCAAGCAGCAAGGGCGAGGCTGCCTCCAGATCTGCAGCTTAGGGCGTGGCTGGGGCGAGCACTAGTCCCTCCAGAGCGATGACCCCTTGGGGAGCAAGGGGTCGTGGGGGAAGGACATTGTGAGTGGAGCACCTGGCCTGCAGTGGGGCCAGGAACCAGGAGTCTGCTGCTAGTCTGGGTGCAGCTGAGGGTGAGCATGTAGTCTTTCATATTTTTAATCCAAATTTATTTTTCAGAGCAGTTGCAGGTTCCCAGCAGAAGGACAGAGATTTCCATCTGTCACCTGCCGCCTCATGCACAGCCTCCCCTATTGATCAGAGTCCTTCAGTGAAATTTTGTTTCCAAAGGTCACAGAAAAGTGCAAAACAGGAGAAGATGTTGGAAATCTTCCCGCCAAGCCCCTGGCTGTCCAGCTGGGGAGGCTGCCGCCGGCGGTCTTACTCCCAAGGTCACCCAGCCAAGGGGGTCACAAGGGTGGGCTGCACAGCATAGGGCGTCCTAGGCTCAGCCCTCTCCCATGCTTCACCCACATGTACGGGTCACAAAACCACTGCCCCCACTGGACTGGCCAGAATCCCAGCTGCCATCCAGAACTTCCAAAGCAGGGGCCATTCGGAGCTGCCTTGTCCATGTGCCAGGGTTAGAAATGACGTGAATGGGCCTCCCCGCTGGTGCAAGGGGTTGAACACAGCGCTGTGAAGCTGCCCGCAGCCTGCAGCACAAGTTCGATCCCCGGCCAGGGAGCAACCCACATGGCGCGGCAGACCTCTCCTGTCTCACCTGCTGCTCCCCTCAGCAGTGGATTTCAGTCAGCCTGCCTGTTCTCCCCACTGTCTCTGGTGAGTCCTCTCAACCCCCGCACCTCTGGCCTGTACCCCAGCTCTTGTATGCATAAATAAATAAATCTTTTTTTTAAAAAAAGAAGTGATGTGAATGACGGCAGGCATGCTCAGAGGCCAAGATGGGCTCTCCTTGGAAAATCCTGACGGGGGGGCCATGTCCGTGTGGCTGGATATTAAGAGTCCTCTGGCCTCTTTGGTGTTCTCTGGGGATCTTAGTTCACAAGATCAGGGAAGCCATTGTGATCTCGAGTTTCATGGGCTGATCACTGCCCAGGAGTCTGAAGGAAGATTGGGGTGTGTGTGTGTGAGGGGAGAGGAGGCGGGGGAGTTCATGCTTCAGAACCCTGTTGTCAATTGCTTGAGAGAAGGCTTGTTTTCATGTGTCCGCTCTGACACATCGGTCACTCACCTGCAGATGGGTGGGCCCTGTGGTGGGTCCTCGAACACCACCAGTCAGAAAACTGCAGTCCTGGCATGCAGGTGTTGGGAGGAGAGGCTGAGCTTCACAGCGTACACAAAGTGTCTATTTTTAAAGATTTATTTATTTATTTATTTTCATAGAGGCATGTTTTATTTATTTATTTATTTGTTTGCTTGTTTTGTTTATACAAGCACTGGGTACAGTCAGAAGCGCGGGAGGGTGAGAGAATTCACCAGAGCCAGAGCGGGGAGCAGAGCAGGCAGAAGGACCGAAGGACACTGCTGAGGGGAGCAGCGGGCGGCAGGAGAGGTCTGCGCGCCATGTGGGACCCTCCTCCAGTGGCCGGAGAGCAGCCGGGGATCGAACCAGCGCTGCAGAGGCCGCGGGCAGCTTCGTAACCCAGTGCTCAACCGCTGAGCCACCGGGGAGGCCCAAGATTTATTTTTTTTAGTGCGTACAAGAACAGGGGGACAGGTCACAGGTGTGTGAGAATGTTCACCAGAGACAGAGCGGGGAGCAGAACAGGCAGACTGACTGAAATACGCTGCTGAGGGGAGCAGCGGGGAGACAGGAGAGGTCTGCTGCGCCATGTGGGTAGCTCCCTGGCTGGGGATGGAACTCGGGCTGCAGTGGCTGCGGACAGCTTGATAGCACTGAGACTCAACCCCTTGCGCCACCAGGGAGGCCCCGATACAAACAGTACTAGCAGATGATGGCATCATCATTTAGCATTATCTTTATCAAACAGAACGGAGCCAGCTCTGGGAGATGGGGCAGAGCTCCATGAAGACCAGTCAGCAAGTGAAAAGCCCCTGAGGCTGAAACCAGCCAAGTCTTCTAGGACATTTATCAAAACAAACAATCTGAAAGAGGGGCTCTTCTCCTAAGGAAACAAAGTAACCAAGATACTTGCATTTTTTAATCTGTATTTTATTTTATTTTTTTTTTTAAATGTTTTATTTATTTATTTTTTTAAATAGAGGCATGTTTTATTTATTTATTTGTTTGTTTGTTTGTTTATACAAGCACTGGGTACAGTCAGAAGCAAGGGAGGGTGAGAGAATTCACCAGAGCCAGAGCCGGGAGCAGAGCAGGCAGAAGGACCGAAGTACACTGCTGAGGGGAGCAGCGGGCGGCAGGAGAGGTCTGCGCGCCATGTGGGACCCTCCTCGGGTGGCCGGGGAGCAGCCGGGGATCGAACCAGCGCCGCAGAGGCCGCGGGCAGCTTCGGCGCAACCCAGCGCTCAACAGCTGCGCCACTGGGGAGGCCCTTTTAATCTGTATTTTAGTGCACCCCTCCAAACCCTGCTAGTTCTAGTTAATGCCTCCTCAGTGGAAATGCCTCCTCCTCCAGGAAGCCTTCTGGTTCTGCTAGTCATGGTTTATAAAAACTGGGCTGTGGAAATGAGAAGAACACGGTCCTTAAACTGGGTGTGGGTGTGTCCTTACAAAGTTGCCGACCAGGTTCCCTTTCTCCCTAGAACGTTTCTATTACCAGGGCGGCAATACTGAAGAGTTGACTGCCCCTTGCCAATCTCCCCGGTTTGGGGGGAACTGGCAGTCTCAGGTTGGGGGGCCCGGGAGTGACGTCCGTCCTGGCGTTCCTCGTGGCCCTGGGCTGGGTCACCCGCTCTCCGCCCCCTCCTCGCTGGCCCTTTTCGGAGTTGGAGGTCAGGAGGGCAGGGCTGCCGGGCCGGGCGTGCGCCTGTGGAGCAGGTGGGGCAGGTGGGGCCGGTGGGCACGTGGGGCCGGTGGGCAGGTGGGGCCGGTGGGCACGTGGGGCCGGTGGGCAGGTGGGCCGGTGGGCTGGTGGGCCGGTGGGCCGGTGGGGCCGGTGGGCCGGTGGGGCCGGTGGGGCCGGTGGGCACGTGGGGCCGGTGGGCAGGTGTGATGAGGGGCGGGCCGGGAGCCGGGTCGGGCCAGGCGGCTCGCAGAACCGCGGGGTGCGGCTCGGTGGGCGGAGGGTGGCCCGCGGGAGCCGCGGGCGTGGGGGCGCCCGCAGCGCCGGGCAGGTGACCCCGGGCCGGGCCTGATTTGCCCTCCCAGGCCGGGCCCAGGAAGCCCCGGGGAGGGGTGGCGCGGGAGACGCTGGAGAGGGCAGCGCACGGTTCTGGTTCCCACTTCCGAATCTTCCAGAATCTTTGCCTTCCGCCGCCTAACGAGGAGCCCCGCGGCGGTCCCGGGCGTCCTCGGGGCTTAAAAAAACCTGCGTCTTTATTGGAAACCGCCCCCTCCAGCCATCCCAGGACGCGGCGCGGGGGGGGCGCAGACAGGTGGGGCGGGGTGCGGGGCGGGGCGCGGGGCGGGGCGCGGGGCGGGGTGCGGGGCGGGGTGCGGGGCGGGGGGCGCGGCGCGGCGGGGGGCGCGGCGGGGGCGCGGCGGGGTGGGGCGCGCCGCTGGGGTCGCGGGCTTCGGCCGGGGGCGCCCCCCGCCCGGGGCGCCCACGGGGTCCCCCCGCGCGGTGGCGGGCGGGCGGGCGGCGGGGCTGGGGGCCGGGGCGGGGGCGGGGCGGGGCGGGGCGGGCGGCGGCGGCGCTGACGTAATCCCGGCGCCGGGCGGAAGGATCCGGCGCGCGCGGGGGGCGGGGCGCTGCGGTGTTGCCAGGCAACGGAGCGGAGCGGCCGCGGCGCCGCCCCCCGCGCCGCCCCCCGCCCCCCGCGCGCGGCGCCGCCGCCGCCTGACGTCAGGCGCAGGCCAGGCCGCCCGGCGCTCGAGCGCGCGGAGCCGGAGAGCGGAGCAGAGGCGCCCGCCGGCCGCCGCGCCGCCCGGCCGCTCGGCAGGTACCGCGGGCCGGGGCGGGCGGGCGCGGGGGCCGCCGCGGGGCTGCGCGGCCGGCGGGGCGGGGGCGGGGGCGGGGGCGGGGGGCGCGGGCGGGCGGGCCCCGCGGGGGCGCCCGCTGGCCGCGGCGCGCGATGAGTGCGCACAATGGCCGGGCGGGCGCGGGCTGGGCCGGGCCCCGGGCGGCGGCGGCGGCGGCGGGCGCGGCCCCCCAGCGTCCGGGCCGGCGCCCCCACCTTGTCCTCGGCCGGCGGGCGCGGGGCGGGCGGGGCGCGGGCGGCGCCGTGACTGACGGGCGCGCGGGCCAGTGGGGCGGGCGCGGGCCGGGCCGCGAGTGTCCGCCGCCGGCCGCCCGAGGCCGCGCGCCCCCGCCGGGCCCCGCGGGGAGCCGGGGCCGGGGCCGGGGCCGGCGCGGGCGGCGCGGAGGCCGGGCTGGGGTCGCGGGTCCGGCCGGCGGGCGGGGGCCGCGGCGCGCCGACCGTGGAGCCGAGCGCCCGCCGCCCCTGGACGCGCGCGGGCCGGGCCCGGAGGGCGGCCGGCTCGGGCCCGGCGTGTTCCGCCTCGGGCCGGCGCGGCGCGGGCCGGGGCGCGCGGGGCGGCGCGGGGGACGCTGCGGACGCGGCTGCGCGGCGGCTCGTCCCGGGCCGCGGCCTCGCGCCGGAGGGAGACGCCGGCCGCGCGCCCTGAAGGTCAGGGCGCCGGAGAGCTCGGGGCACCCGGTCCCGAAGTGGGTCTCGGGCCGCCGCCGCCCGCGCGAGGCCCTCCCAGCGCTGTCCTCGCGTCCCTGCCGCGGGCACCGGCGCCGAAGCCGCCCCCGCCCCGGAGGCCGCCGCTTCGCTCGCCGAACGGTGAATTTCCAGTCACCGGAGGAGCCGCTCCCCGCCTCAGCCCGGCACGTGGACGCAGTTTTGCATCAGCCCCTCTCGTCAGTGACCCCTGACACATGGGGGGAGTGTTACCCCCAAATACTTCATCCCGTAGAAGAGGGGCTAGGGGTACCCTTCTTTAGTTGGTTTTTTGAAGTCTTCTGCAGAGCATTGACGCCAGGCGGATGTGTAGCTGTTTGAAGGGTGATTAACTTATTTCTTACAGTTGCAAACATTAAAAGAAATTAGTGGCATTTCGGTGTATCTAATTGGCTTGCAGGAGCACGTCTCAAATGCAGGAGGGTTTTTTAAAGAATTTCGCACTGTGTGGAAAAGTACCGCACCTGGATTTTATCCCTGCTGTGACTGCATTTGACTTGGAGCAGCTCGTGGCTTCTGAGCCGCTGCCTCGCAGTGCTGCGCTGTGGGGAGAGGGTGGCACCTGCCTCCCGGGATGGCTGGGACCTCAAGTGAAGAGCGAGGTGAATACTGTCAGCCTCCATCCCCTTTTACAGTAGTTGGTTAGTGCCAGTGTGTCAAAGCCTCAGATTCTTTTCTTGGCTTCAGGCTTTGTTTTCAGGCTCCTCCCCACCCCTTCCTGTCCACACTTTGTGTGACTGCCAGAGCCATCTTCCCTGGACACTCGTCAGGTCTCGCTCGCCTCTGGTTCGCAAGAAGGCATGCCCTGGCGCCAGTGTCGCCCAGCTGCACCTGGTCCTCCTGGGCGCCTCGCTTCTCTGCCCTGCTGAACAAAGGACACTCTCCTGGGCTCACCCCTCTTTGCGGGTGTTCTGATTGAAATGCCCTCTCTCCCTCCCACGCCCTCTAGGTTTCTTTTGAAAGTCTGCATCAGATTTTGTGTTCTCTTTGGAGCCTTTGGAAATTCTGTCGCAATGAATGTTTTCTGCGCGTAGAGTCCTGCTAGCATTTCCATTATTGTCTCTCACGTCATGTTGTAAACGCCTGTCATTATTTGACCCCCATCACCTTGTTCAAGAAAGTGTTCGCCTGTTTGCTGAAGTTACAGTCTGTGATCCCCTTGTGGAGTGTATTATTACTGTGAACTTTGCTAATGACAAACATCTGAGTACCAGCCACAGCCTTGGAGATGCATTGGCACTGGTTTACAGATCGTGAGTACTCAGAATGTCTCCTTTCAGATAGTTCCAGTTTCTCATCTAATACTGGGTAGCGGGCAGTAGTGTCGGGCAGGTAGGAGTGTCGGGGTCAGTGACCCCGCATTGCCTGCTGGGAAGTCGCTGTGCTGCCTCCCTGACTGAGAGCCGCAGCATGAGTTTAAGAGTTCTCATCACTGAAATACCGCGCTCACGGCAGACTGCGTGCTTTTTGTTTAAAACCTTTTTTTTTTTTTTAAATAAAGATTATACTCATAAAAAGTAATTTGCTTTGGGGAGCAGGCTTACTTAAAGATCATTAGCCCCGGATTTGAAAGACTCGGGGTTCTTTGTGATGGGAGAACAGTCTTGAGCTGTTTTTGTTTCGCGGTGTGGCTTCAGGCGGTCATCCTCCGTGTGCTGCCCTCGCTCACGGCTGAGATTGCACATCTGTCCTTTGCCCAGGCTGGAGGCTTACCAACCCCGCCCCAGGTAGACACCAGAGGTTCTCAGTATTCCGCCCATTCCATCACACTTGCGCGATGGGACGTGCTTCTGTTGGTAGGTCACGGAGGGATCTGGGCCTGGAGGCACCGCCACCGCCTCCTATTCACTCACAGGGTGAGGAAATCAGCAGCAGTTCTAGGCCATCTGGCCTCATTCTAACTTGTGGCTTCATCTTTCACTCTTCCGTTTGGTCACCTGTAGCTCAGGCCGCATTCCTGATGCCTGTGCTCCCCGTTCTGCGGTGTGTCCTTTCTGCCCTCCTTTCCCTGCAAAACCCTCAATGCTGGAGGCTCGGCTTACATATTCGTACTTTTGGGAAAAGCTTCCCTGTGTTTTCAGGGTCTGCTTTTCACTCTTCTGTCACAGTGCTTGACTGATGCTGCTGTTGTCTGTTTTTTCCCTGTGACGACTTCTTTACCTGGAGGTCTTTCCTGGATTGTAAATTTCTTGGGGGAAGGAGGAGAATCTGTGCTGCTTGCCTCTAGAGTGCAGTGCAGTCTTCATCATGGTGCTTGCTCTCAACTCACGTTACAGTCAGATGTCAGCAGCTGGGGGAGGGTGAGATGACTTTGTTTCAGAGCTTCCCTCAAACAGGGCCCATGGCGTGTGCTCAGTAAGTAGCAGCTTGTAGCTGTTAGCTGGGCAGGAGTAGCAAAGGCCTGTGCTTGGGTAAACTGGCTGGTGGTACGTCCTGGTAGCAAAGGCCTGTGCTTGGGTAAGCTGGCCGGCTGTATGCCTCGTTCATTAGAACAAGCTTGCAGGTTTATTTCTGGCCCTCTCACTTGTACCTGTGTGTGGGTAAAGGAAAAAAACTCATAGGTCTCTCCAGCTGCACCTCTTTTCTTTCGTTTTGGGAATGAGCGGAACAGTGAGGGCTTGGGCCGAGGAGCTTTGCACAGACCTGAGCACCACCAGGCATGCCTGTTTGTGGGTGAGCAGGCTCTTGTACGTGGGCTTCAGGGAGTCCATGGAAAAGAGGAGTTGTGAAGTTTTGTATTCTACATTTTCGGTAAAGCAAATGTTTTCATTTTAATCTCTTATAATTGCTTTTCCAGTGACAATGTCTTTCTTCTTAGGAGTTGGAACAACTGTTGAAATTCTGTGTTTTGACATCTTTAAAGCTTTTCTGCCTCAAGACTCTCCCCACAGCCCTGGGCTTTTTGTCAGCTCAGCACTCTGACCCCTGGCTGGATAGGGAAGCTAGGGGTGGGAACCAGCTAGAATTTGGAGACTTTGAAATAGCTCCTTGTTATTTTTCAGTTTATTGACAAGTTGTGTCCAGAAACTTGGGTAACATCTGTTGATTCTAAAATAATATGGAATAACCTACTTGTAGCAACCTAAAATATGTATTGATAGCTGTCTAACTTACATTGACTGTGATTATGAAACTCTTTTTTAATCTTTGGAAATCTGTATTTCCTAATAATCTCTTACAAACCCTGGCTCAAAGAATCTGGGATGATAGGTCTAGCCCAGTGGATGAACTTGTTAACGTTGCTAGTATCTGTTTAGAAAATAAAGTTAGTTGAACAGTGAGAAGCTTAGTAATTGCCAAAAGCTCAAGAATGTTATGCCGTGTGTGTGTGTGTGTGTGTGTGTGTGTGTGTGTGTGTGTGTGTCTGTCTGTGACTTGTGTCTCGGCCGGAAGGAACCAAGCACCGTCTGTGCCGGGAGTGGTTGCGCAGTATGTATTGAAATGAACTGATTCTGTCACTCGGGGTTAAAAAAGTACATGAAGATAAATAAGCATAAAGAAATGTACTTTGGTGCATTTTAAAATTTCTCTTTTGGTAATGTGGTTGTACCTCATTTAATGGAGGGGCTAGAGAGTGGGGAAGAGTTTTCTTTTCAGCCAGGAGTTTGTTTCTAGTTCAGTTACATTTTCCAAAATGCCTTTGGAATCTTAATAGCTGGTACATAACTACTTCAAATTTGCTTACTGGACTTGGGCATTTGTTCAGAGCCTTTTTTTTTTTTTTTTTTTTTTCAGTTACTGGCCTTAGGTGTCTGACTTTGTTAGCAAAAAGTTTAATGGAGAGAAAAAGTTGAAATTGAATGGACACTTTTTTTTATCCTTTCTTCGGTTGCTGCGCTTGCCGCTGCTGCCTCTGGGTACCCGCTAGATTGTCGAGTGCTGCTTATATTCTTGTTAATAATTTTCCGCTAGTGAGGTCTAAAGGAGATTCTTGTTTTTATAAATTTTATTTATTTTTATATAAGAGCCAGGGTATAGTCCAGATGCGTGGGAGGGTGAGCAGATTCACCAGAGACAGAGCGGGGAGGAGAACAGGCAGACTGACAAAATACACTGCTGAGGGGAGCAGCGGGCGAGACAGGAGAGGTCTGCGCGCCATGTGGGACCCTTGTGGGCCGGCTGGGATCGAACCCGCGCTGCAGAGGCTGCAGACAGCTTCACAGCGTGTGGAACCCCCTGCACCACAGGGGAGGCCCTTTATAAATTTTAAAGCTTAAGTTAAAATTGTTAAAGTATATTTTGTATCATTAACCAAAACATTGGAGTGTAAGTAGCTGTTATAAAAGCTATTTACGTTTTAAAAGTAGGTGCTTGAGGGGCCTCCCTGGTGGCCCAAGGGGTTAAGCGTCAGCACTATGAAGCTGTCCGCAGCCACTGCAGCATGAGTTGGATCCCTGGCCGGGAGCTGACCCACGTGGCGCAGCAGACCTCTCCTGTCTCCTTGCTGCTCTCCTCAGCAGTGGATTTCAGTAGATCCACCTGTTTTGTCTCTGGTGAATCTTCTTAATCCCCAATACTTCTGGCATGTAACCTATTCTTAAAAAAAAAAAAAAAAGTTTCTTTGGTGGCTGTATTAGTTTTAATTTCTAGATTAAGAAAATTAGAATAATTTTCTTCTCTGAAGTAGTCTTTGGAAACAATTTTTTTTTTTTTTTACCATTAGGGAAGAGATAGTCTTTGTATTGCACATTAAATATTAGATTAATGAACATTGAAAAGGCTCTGGGTGGGGCCTCCCCGGTGGCGCAGCGGTTGAGCGCTGGGTTGCAAAGCTGCCCGCAGCCTCTGCGGCGCCGGTTCAATCCCCGGCTGCTCCCCGGCCACCGGAGGAGGGTCCCACATGGCGCACAGACCTCTCCTGCCGCCCGCTGCTCCCCTCAGCAGTGTCCTTCGGTCCTTCTGCCTGCTCTGCTCCCCGCTCTGGCTCTGGTGAATTCTCTCACCCTCCTGCACTTCTGACTGTACCCAGTGCTTGTATAAACAAAACAAACAAACAAATAAATAAATAAAACATGCCTCTATTAAAAAAAAAAAAAAAAAGAAAAGGCTCTGGGTGGGCTTCATGCATCAGCACCCTGTGCATTCACGTGGCGTCAGTTGGGTGCCCTGTCACCCGCTCCATGTTTGAACAGTCCCCCCCCCCCATTTTCACTTTGCACAGTGCCCTGTAAATCATGTAGCCAGTCTGTAAAGATTTTAAATGCATAGGAAAAAAAACCTCATTCTCACATCTAGTCCCTCTGCTGCCTGTGCCTACCTTTAACAATTTAGTTTATCCACTTGCAGACTCTAGAGTGTCCACATATAAGTGAACACAAGTCATGTTTGAGTCTTTCTTTACAAACTGCTAGCTTGAAAGCCATGCAGAGTCAGTGGGTATTTTCTTGAAAAGCTCCATAAATGATCTAGGATGCTCCAGACTTTAAAATGTCTTTGAAAGGTTCTAAAAAGCGTAGTTGTGAGAAGTTGGTACTGAATCAGTTTTTAGATTGGCATGGTGTTTTAGAAGCTTTAGGGAAACTTAAGTTTCGGAGTGTTAAGATACTGATCTCTGTCCGATGCGATCTCACTCTCTGAAGTCTAGTGAAATAAACCATAGCCTGTACTGGGCAAGCTGGGAGTGACAGCTTGCCGCTCGTTCAGTGCTGAGGCTCACTAGCACAGAGATTCCCCAGTGGGTGTGTAGGGTTATTTGGGTTGTGAGTTTAAAAAAAAGTGGTCAGGATTCTTGGTGAGGTGGAAAGGAAAGGATTCTTAGAAGTAGCTACAGAAAATGGATGAGGCAGAGAATGACTTAATGTTAGAGTAACAGTCCTGTGTGCCAGGCCTTGTGTTCTGGACCTTAGATCAAGGATTTCCTTTAATCCTCCTCCTAATTCTTGAGAAAGTGTGTTATCTTCATTTCACAAGTGGTAAAGCGGTGCCTCAGAAGTCTCAAGAAATTCCCTAAGGCTACAGATAACATAAAGCAGACCTGGCGACTACCCTGCTCTCCCAGAGTTTCATTCATGAGCAAAATACGTGACTGCCTGTGGCATGCTGGACTCTCAGAGACTTGGGAGGGGAGCTCCGAAGAGGAGTAGGAGAGAGGGAGGCAGAGGCAGGGACGTGTGCAGGCAGAGCCTTCTCTGCCCTGTGGGTGTGACCCTGTGGAGGAGAGGGGGTGGGGCCGAGTAGGAGCTGCCTTCTGCGGGGATGCTTCTGAGAAGGTCTTGGCCAGACCTGAGGGGGTTGGCGTCAGGCAGGGAGACCTGGGTCTGGTGCCCCCTTCCTGGTCAGCAGTGCTGGGGCCCCGTGAGGGCCTCGTGGTGCGGTGTCAGAGCTGTGCTGGCTCTAACTGAGCGGCTGCCTGAGGCTGGGGTCTGCTCGGTTCCCCACAATGGGTTCTCTGGAAGGGCCTGTGAGCAGCGCACCCCACACAGTACTGTTCTGCCCTAGTGTGTGTGGGATGGGGCCGGCGGGACAAGACAGTCAATAAGCAGATGGGTGTGCGTGCCCAGTGAAAGTTTGCGCCACGAGGAAAAGTAATGCAGGAGATGGGGGTCGCGTTCTCTAGGGTGGCCAGGGAAGGGCTCTGAGGATCCTGGAGTGGCGAGCGGAAGGCCATGAGGGAGAAGCACGCGGGGGCCTCGGAGGAGCTGTGTTTGAGTGGAGGGCAGACCCTCCCTGTGCGAGGCCTGATGCCACATGCGCTGGGCGGGGGCAGAACGGCCGTGTGCTGAAGGGCCGATGTGGGATGTCGACGAGGGGGAGTCGGGTGATGGCCAAGCTGCCGGCTTGAGCAGTGGCCTTGTGGAGTTGCCCTGGACTGCCCTCGGGTGTCCTGGCAAGGATGGAGCTGGCGAGGGTTGAGTTGTGTGTTTTTAAGACATGAATTGAGATGTCAGAGGCCTCACTGGTAGGTTGATGGGCCTAGAATTCTGGGGTTCATGAGAGAGGAGGAGGCTTGAGAGAAAGTTAGGGATGAGCGCTCCGTGAGGGTGTTTAAGCTCCTGGGAGCTGCCTGTCGGGCGCCGCGAGCCGCATGTGCTGGATGTGTGCTCCTGAGCCCTGGACATGCGGCTGGGCCGGCCTCATGGGTGCCGGGTCGAGTACATGCCATGTTTCAAACACTTCGTCCGGGGCGAACGTGAGCGAGCTCATCCATTATGTTTGGGAGGACAGTATTTTGGAATAGTGGGTTGCATAGATTACTCAATTAATTTCACCTGGTTTGCATTTTCATACGCTTACTAGAAAGGTTTACAGATGCATGACCCACATTAATTTGCCATGGGATGGTGCTGGCGGGGCAGGTCAGGGCAGAGGGGGAAGGGCAGGGCGAAGCCTGGAGAGCCAGGGAGGAAGAGGAGCCGGGGGTTGTGGCGGCGGAAAGGCTGTGGAAAGGCTGTGGTCTGTGCGCAGGTGAGGGCCACTGATGTTCTCTAAAACTGGGGACAGGACATGTGTCCAGGCGCGACTGAGTCTCCCGCTGCCTGCTCGCGGCTTGGCTGCTGAGAAGTGACTGAGCGCTGCGGGCCTTGGACCGATGCATTTAAAGTGAGGCTGGCCAGGAGGACACGGGAGCGCTGACTGTGACACAGCGCGGCCTCTTGGGTCAGCTACGGCTGGACGAAGGCACGTGTGCTGAGGCCTTGACAGTTCATGCAGCAAAGTGCTCTCTGACCGCCCCACCCCCGCCAGTGTAACTGCAAGGCTTGGGGGAGCCAAAATGTCATGGTTGGCGGGTTCACCCCTTTGCCTGCAGCTGCAGGACATGCCTCAGGCTCAGCTACATACAACAGGATTTATTTATCATGGAGAGAGAAGTTGGGAGAGAGGAAAGAGAGGCGGGGCCAGAGGCGGTAACAGTGGCGCCAAGGTTGAAGGTGTCTGAAGTGGCACCACGGCAGTCAGCAGCAGCAGTCTGAAGGCCAGGCCGGCAGTGCTGGACATGGCGCCGGATGGCATCAAACCAAGAGCAAGCAGCTCTTTTAGAGACTCCTGGCACAGGGCCAACGGGCGTCAGAGGCAGATTCGGTGGTCAGGCTTGCAAAGGTATGGTGCGGGGGTGGGGGTGGGGTGGGGGCGGGCGGGATCCGTGCGCGGTTCAGCGAAGGTCTCCAGAGGAATCTGCCTGCCTCTCCAAGTCTTCTTCAGCTCCCCTTTCAAGCTGGTTGGAGTTTGACTTATGCTCTCCAGGGTGTCTGTCTTTCAGACTCGATGGGTTCTTTTAGTTGATTGGCACCAATGAGAGCTCCAATCAGATGGGTCCATTTACAATTCCAGCTGTTTGCATCAGGGAGCACCAGGAACCAGGGGAGGGGGCGCTTCACCAGTTGGACTTTATTACTGACAGGTTGGGCTTAGTAACTGAACACTGCGGGGGTGCAGTGGGAGAAGAGAGGGGCCAGTCCCAGCTGGTGGGTGCTGGTCAGGCTCCAGTGCAGCTGGTCCATTTTCAGTATCCTGGAGCCGGATGTGAAAGGGAAAAGCCCAGCCCCTGGCCAGACCTGGCCGGCACTGTGGACAGGGAGCTCCTGGGCTGGAGGGCTCCAAGGGCCCGCGGCAGGGGCCGTCCTCGGTGGGGCCAGTGGCAAACTGCACCCGATGCCCTTCAGCGGGGCTGGGTTTCTACCTCGGGGGCCTTGCCTCGCTGATCTGGGCCTCAGGACTTCTCGTCTTGCATCCTTTGCCGTAGAGTATCTTCCTCCCTTTTTCTGATCTGAGTTCCAAAGGGTGACTTAGTGTTCAGTCAGGTCCCTGGAGTGGCGACCCGGAGCAGGAGGGCTTTGTTGCTGCCCTTCTCTGAACGTCTGATTTGGTGGTTTGCTTCACATCGGTCACTTGTTCCTCCTGGCAGCGTGGCTCACACCCCTCGTCTGCTCTCCCGATCAGCTCCGAGCCAGAGCAGAGGAGCAGGCTGGGGCCCGTTCAGGGGTTTCTCTTGGTGTGTCGGTAGAAATCTCAAGACAGTATGAGGCAGTTTTTCCCCCTTACACGCTCTACATCGCTCCTGCGTTTCACGCTCCCATTTCCCAGCTTGCACCCTGGCCTGGTGAGAGCAGCCCGCTGCAGTCCTCGCCTTGCGGTGACACCGTCGTGGAAACCGGACCGCTGGGGGCTTGCGCAGGCCTTGCTGGGCAGGCCAGGATGACCTTGAGAAGGATCAGGTAGTGCCCTGCTGTCTGCTGCCGGCCGGGGTTGGTAGGGGCTGGTCTGGCTTTCCTCCGGCTCAGGGTTAGGCCCCAGCGTCCCAGAATGCCCCAGGTCTGTGCAGACCGTGAGTAGTAGTGGCCAGACTGATGACTTTGATTAAAAAGGAGTGCAGTAGAGAGATTTTGCCGTGATCCTTTCATATTGTGCGGTGGCACGGTCCCAGTCAAGTGAGGGGCAAACAATGTGGTGACGGAAGGGCGCCAGCTTTGGCCAAGGCCCCCCGGGGACTCTGAGTGCGTATTTGCATTTTTTATCCCATGAGATGAAGCTTGACCTGATGTCGTGTTTTCCCTGCTGGGAAAGCAGTGTCTGGCACAGAGGTGGTGCTCAAATATGTATTACCCCAGAAGGCCTGGCTACCTCAGGCGCTCAGGCCTGGGCAGGGACTGCGAGGTGGATGTTTGGGCAGTTGCCTCACTCCTGACTGTGCCACTTTCGCCTGTTTCCGGCGTGGCGTCGGGTTCTGCTCTGAGAGCGGTCTGGCCAGCACTGGGCTCGACATTTTCTCCGGGCACAGAGACTGCAGGCTGCTCTCGGGCCTCCAGGCGGGCTTCTGGGCTCGTGGTCCCTCAGTGTGTGCTTGTTACTAAGATGCACTTTGCAGGAAGGCAGATGCCCTTGTTGGGGGGTGGGGGGGTTGGGGGTGCGGTGCTGCCACGTGCTGTTAGAATTCCCAGAGCGACAGCGCCGCTCGCTGGGTGCCCAGGGTTGCTGAGGCGACTCCTCTCCCTCTTCCCCACGGAGGCCCGCGCCTGAAACCCAGCTGTTGGCAGGGCTGGCTCCTCTGGGGGCGCTGAGGGGGCTGTCTGTGCATCCTTCCCTGTTGGCTCTCTTTAGTCTTCCCTGACCGGTAGGCCTGGGGTGCTGGTCCTGGCTGCATTCTTCACGCGGCCTCCTCTCTGGAATCTCAGGAGGACAGCACTCATGGATTCGAGTGTGGACAGTCGTGTCTGGGCCAGCTTAGCAGGCAGATGTTGACTCAGAAGTGCCCTGGGGGCCACACTGTGGAAGTGAGGGGGGTGTCAGACTGCTCGCAGGCCCCTCCCAGCCTGGCTGGCCGGTGGGGGCTGACTGAAGCCAAAACAGCTCTCAGTCATCTGACTGGTGCTCTCATCGTTCAGTTGTTGGGTGTGGAGCAGCTCTGGGAAAGAGCAAGGAGTTCCATGGGGCCCCTCTTTGCAGTGAGGCACCCCCTGAAGAGGCTGGTGGGGCCTCCCAGCAGCTGGCCACAGTCTCAGTCAGGTGCCCGGGGGTGGGCAGCTCCCAGCACCTGCCACAGTTGGGTAGTAGTTTTCTTAGAAAGTTTTTTTCATTGATTTGCTTTGACCCATTGGTTGGCCTTCTGGAGAAGCACACAGTAAGTCTGTCCCTTTTCTCTGTGACTTCCCTCAGCCCTCCCTCCCAGAGCGTGCGTGTGTGTGTGTGTGTGTGTGTGTGTGTGTGTGTAAATACTTAATAGTGCATGCTAACCGTTTCTTTTCAGATGAAATCTGATTTCCTAAAGTTTCTGTATTTCTCATGCTACCTGTACTAACCTGCTCTTGGTCTGGGCACGACTTGCTTCAGCCATCTGGCTGCATATTTTCAAATATTGATCAGTAGCCTTAAGGCCCTGGGGGCAATAGCTAGCTCATTCTCAAAATTTTGGAATCCATTTTATTTTATTTTTAAAATTTATTTATTTTTATTTATACAAGAACCGGGGTACAGGCCAGATACGCGGGAAGGTGAGAGGATTCACCAGAGACAGAGCGGGGAGCAGAACAGGCAGACTGATGAAATGCACTGCTGAGGGGAGCAGTGGGTGCGATAGGAGAGAGGTCTGCCGCACCATGTGGGACTCTCGCTGGCTCAACTGCCTGTGCCACCAGGGGAGGCCCCATTTTATTTTATTTTTAAGATTTATTATGCATACAATAACTGGGGTGCAGGCTAGAGGTGCGGGGATGAGAGGACTCACCAGAGACAGAGTGGGGAGCAGAGCAGGTGGATCTCCTGAAATCCACTGTTGAGGGGAGCAGCAGAGAGACAGGAGAGGTCTGCTGCGTCATGTTGGTAGCTCCCTGGCCAGGGATTGAATTCAGGTCACAGTGGTTATAGCGCTGAGAATAACCCCTAAGCACCAGGGAGGCCCTTATATGAATTTTAAGTTCTTCATTCTGTCTTAGCTCTCTTTTGCCTGCTTTGCTGATTGCAGGGCTTCTTAAAATCTAGTGGTAAATTGGCTGCCTCATGTACAAAATGTAATCCTGGAAAGCCAAGGTTATTTGCAGAGCATTGCTGCTCTGAATTCATTCCTCTGGGACCAGCGGGTCTTTCTGTGTGGTGGTTAGTTACCATCGTCATCTGTGGTGGCGAAGAGCTTGACTCTGGAATTAGCTCAGCTTTTTTCCAAATTCCAGCTCCTCTTTCTTGCTGTTTGGGGAAATTAACTTTCTATTCTAAGTTTTGGTTTTATTATCTGAGAAGGGAATTAGGGATACTAATAATAGTATCCACTGCATAGTGTTGTTAGAATGAAGTGAAAATACACGTGGATGGCCTAGGTTGTGAGGGCTTAATAAACAAGCTGCTGCTCTTGCTAGAAGAAAACCACATTTATAGTCTGAAGAAGAAAGAACTTCTGTCCACTAATTCTAGACATAGGTGCCTGAGCTATTTTTTTTTTAAAGATTTATTTATTTATGCATACAAGAGCTGGGGCACAGGCCAGGGATGCGGGGGGTGAGAGGATTCACCGGAGACAGAGTGGGGAGCAGAACAGGCAGATTAACCATAAAGTATACTGCTGAGGGGAGCAGCGGGAGAGACAGGAGCGGTCTGCTGTGCCATGTCGGATGCTCCTTGGCTGGGGACCGAACCCGTGCTGCAGAGGCTGCAGACAGCTTCACAGTGCTGCACTCAACCCCTTGCGCCACCTGGGAGGCCCCAGTGCCTGAGCTATTTCTATGAGCCTTTTAAACTGAAAGAGACATGCTCTTAACCAGTACCACATGTCTGCTGGAGCCTGCAGAGAACAGCCACCTGTGAGAAAGGACAGGCATATCCCCTGTGTGATTGCTACCAGGTGCAGGTAGGGGACGCCCCACAGAGGCCACTTCTCAGGCTCTCCTGAGTGCTGCCAGCTTGGAGAGCAGCACCGAAAACCCACGCTGAGGCGCCAGACCCCAACACCGATGCGGGCTGTGTGACCGCCAGAGAGGACCTGTCACCAAGTATCTAGGAGTTAACGCAACAGTTAAAAGGGAAACTCATCTGAAAGGCAGGAAAGAAGCCCTGAGTAGGTGGAGAAATAGCCTAGTCCCCGAGCTTTCCAGGCTGAGTCTCGTCAGGGCCTCTCGCAGTCCCGTGAGGAGCGGAGCACCAGGAGCAGGGAGGAAGCGCCTGAAGAAGAGTCTAGAGACTTTGGGGAAAGGCCTGCTGGGAGGCGGCGTGGTGCTGGTGGAGGGGAGCGCACTGCATGCACAGGAGCGCCCGACCCACGGGCTGAGTGCTCTGCCATGGAGGGCAGCGCATCGGAACACGGAGCCCAAGTCAGGCCAGGACAGTTGGTTTTCCACATAAAAAAACAAGATCAGATGCCTTTTCACAACCCCATTGTGCTAATTCTACAAAGCATTGGAGCAACTCGTGTTCACTGACAGCAAATAAAACATGGCTTTGCACAATGGAGTGATATAATGTGATTTGTAAGTGGATCGAAGACTTGAGTGTTTTATGAGGTTTCACAAGGTGGACTATGGGGGCAAAACCCCCAGAACTCAGTGGCTTCAACACCAGATATTTCCTCCTGAGTCCCCTCACGCATCGGTACTGTGAGTTGGTGCCAGGGCTGGGTTCCAGGTGTCTCCCCGTGCTGGGGAGGCCACCCCATTTGGGACATGCTGTTCCTATGATACCAGGAGAAGCAGCCAGGCCAGTCCACACAACCACTTTTATTTTTATTTATTTATTTTAAGGATTTATTTATTTTTTATACAAGAGCTGGGGTACAGGTCAGAGGTGGGGGAGGGTGAGAGGATTCACCAGAGAAAGAGCGGGGAGCAGAACAGGCAGACGACAGAAATACGTTGCTGAGGGGAGCAGTGGGCGAAGCAGAAGAGGTCTGCTGTGCCATGTGGGATTCTTGCCGGTCAGCCAGTATCGAACCCACACTGCAGAGGCTGCGGACAGCTTCACAGCGTGGCGCTCAACCCGCTGTGCCAACGGGGAGACCCCATACCACCACTTTTAAAGCCCTTTTTGGCCATACTGTGTGTTATGTCTATCCAGTTCATTGGTCAGCCACCCCAGGAGGCACTGCCAGTCCATTCCAGGGGGACAGCTGGGACTTGCTGTGGAAAGAATGTATAAGGGAACGGGCAGTGGGGGAGGGCAACTCAGTCCCCTGCAGTGTGAGGAGAGAAACTGGACTGTTTTTAGAAGAAAATACGTCTGCAGCCAGTATATTTGGTAGGACACAGACTACCTTCTGCATTCTAACAAGTTCCCAGGGGCGCTGCCGGCCCAGGGACCACATTCTGAGTAGCAGAGTCTTAAGATAAAAATTGTCAGGAGGGCCTCCCTGGTGGCGCAGGTGGTTGAGACGCAACCTGTGAAGCTGTCGGCAGCCACTGCAGCACGAGTTCTATCCCCGGCCAGGGAGCTACCCACATGGCGCAGCAGACCTCTCCTGTCTCCCCGCTGCTCCCCTCAGCAGTGTGTTTCATCAGTCTGCCTGTTCTGTTCCCCACTCTGTCTCTGGTGAATCCTCTCACCCACCGCGCCTCTGGCCTGTACCCCAGTTCTTGTGTGCATAAATAATAAAACTCTTTTAAAAAATTGTCAACAGTAAAAAAGCAAGATTGATAAATTCAGCATAACCTCTACAGTTAGAGGTTTTGTATACCAGAGGGTAACATGAGGGAAATAAAATTATGAGCCTCATGTTAGGAAATGCCCTTGTCAGACACAAAGAACTCCCGCGAGTAAACAGTCCAAAGAGTAAACCTTACACAAGTAGCTGAGAGAAGAGGAGGTATTTGGCCAGTGTACACATGAAAAGGTGGTCATCGTTAATGATAAGAGAAATGCAACTTAAGATCCAGTGAGGCGTTGTTTTACATTCAGCGCATGGAGAAGAGGGAGCGGCTCTCGGAGCTCTGCGGGCGAGAAGTGCGGATGAAGGCGTGAGGGACCTGCTCTGTGGTTGGAGGTTACGCTGGTAACATTTGGGGATGTCATTTTCATTATTTTGCAAAGTTCACTGTGTGTGTCCCGGAACTCGCGGTCCCCCTGCGGGCTGTGCTCGCGAGCGCGATCCGGCAGCCATCGGCAAGGCTGCTCATGACTGCAGGGTTTATAATGACAAAGCACTGGAACAAGTCATGTTCCCTGACAGCAAATAAAACATGGCTTTGCACAATGGCATGATATAAACAGTACAAATGAGTGAACTTCCGCAGGCAGCACGGGTAAATTTTGGAACCAACACTGACTGAAGAAAAGACACCCCCACAGATTATGTACATGACATACACTGCCCGTTTCACAGAGTTCCAGAATAAGTACAGCCAAACAATATATTAAGCATCTATGCATTTTGGACAAGCTTTAGTTTTTAAAAAATGCAAAGAAATGAGAATTGAGGTTAGTAGCTACTGCTGGGAGGGCCAGGGAGCGGGGTGGGCAGGGAGCGGGCGAGCACATGGGTTGTCAGTTCTGGGTTGGCTGGTGAGCTCACAGGAATTTATTGCCTTTTTATGTTTTATGACTAAAAAATGTTGCACACAGATGTTTCAGCGTAGTAAAAGTGCACATTAGCACCACTGTGGCGCTGGCAGGCTCTGGCCTAAAAGGTGGAAGAAAGAGTGAGGGCAACTATCCTAAGCGCCTTCAGTGAGCGTTCTCCAGTGAACAAGCAGTGTGACATGCAGGTGCCTCGGTTGTAGGAACTCACATGGTTATGGGGCTGAGCGATGAGGACCCAGGGCGCTGATGTGATGGGTCCAGCCTGAGTCTGAGCGCGTAGCTGGAGCATGGACGGCCTGAGTCCCAGATAGAAGGCAGGAGAAGACCAAGATCCCAGCGCAAAGACAGAACTTTTCACCAGTCAGTCTTTATTCTGTTGAGGCCCTCCATGGTCAGGATGAAGTCCACCCTGACACCTTCACAGATGCACCCAGAATATCTCCGTGCCCCAGCCTGTCGAGTTGACCCACAAAAGGCGTGAGGACAGTCACCATCTCCCCTCCTGAGCCCTGCCCCCAGGGGCTCTCATGGGAAAGAGCTCAGATTCTTGTCTCAGCACTGTGAAGCTGTCCCCAGCCACCGTAGCATGAGTTCGATCCCCGGCCAGGGAGCTGACCCACAGGGCACAGCAGACCTCTCCTGTCTCCCCGCTGCTCCCCTCAGCAGTGGATTTCAGTCAGTCTGCCTGTTCTGCTCCCCACTCTGTCTCTGGGGAATCCTCACACCTCTGGCCTGCACCCCAGTTCTTGTATGCATAAATAAATAAAATTAATCTTTAAAACAACAAAAAAAGAATACTACATTCACGACAAGAATTCATTTCGGTGTCACTGGAGAATATACAAAGAAGTCTTACTTCCTAGGACTGACACACTTCTCGTGGGGAAGTCTGCGCATCTGGTCCATTTCTGCGTAGATTTTCAGCTACCTAGGGTGAGCAGTTTTACCATTTAGAAACCATTTAAAGTCGAAAAGACAAGAACTTCTATAATGAACATGTTATTGTCAGGCCTTTAGTATGGTTATTTATACAGCCCAACTTTTAGGATGATTTGGGTTAATTTTGCATGGGAGGAAGTTGACAAAAATTAAATACAAAGACCTTTGAGTATGTGCAGTGATGCTTTTTCTTTGAAACTCTCTTAGAGAATTTAACCAAACGAAAGTGGAATTTAACTTCACACTGACTAACTACCACATCGGAGTGAGTGTGAAGATGGGCAGACAGTTTGCAGTTTGGGCATTTGCCGGCTGTGTCTCGGACTGGCCCGCTCTTGTCACAGGCCTCCGCTTTTCTGGCCACGTGGTGATAGCACCTGAGGTGAGTTTTAATTAAGTGCAGTCCTGAGCCGACACACCTGGAAGTCCTCTGCTCAGTTCAGAACTAGGATAGTGGGTTTCTAGTTTGGTCAGATGCGCGCCCCGCCCCCAGAGGCTCGCTGCTTAGCGAGCAGCAGCCGAGTGAGGACCCGGTCTTCGCTGCCTGTTTGGGGTTCCCGGTACAGAGGACGGCACTTCAGTTTCCAGGCACCTGCGGGCCTGTCACCGTGGAAGGTGTCCCCTCGGAATGCCGTGTCCCGGGCCCACTGCCCGCACCGCTCAGCTTCCTGGGATGACTGCGGGACGCTGGCTCACTGTCAGGCCTGGCTTTGGAGTCAGGATAATGCCAGCCCCATAACATGATTCGGGAAGTGTTCCCTCTTCACGTTTTTGGAAGAGTCTTCTGGAATTGGCATTATGTTTCCCTTAAATACTTGGTAGATTTCACCTTTGGGGCCATCGGGACCTGAGAGTTCTTTGTGGGAACGTTATAAACTGGGACTTCATCTCCTTTTTTTTTTTTTCAAATTTTTTTTTAAAGATTTATCTATCTATTTATTTATTTATACAAGCACTGGGTACAGTCAGAAGCGCGGGAGGGCGAGAGAATTTACCAGAGCCAGAGCAGGGAACAGAACAGGCAGACTGACGAAATCCACTGCTGAGGGGAGCAGCGGGCGGCAGGAGAGGTCTGCGCGCCATGTGGGACCCTCCTCCGGTGGCCGGGGAGCTGCTGGGGATCGAAACTGCGCCGCAGAGGCTGCGGGCAGCTTCACAACCCAGCGCTCAACCGCTGCGCCCCCAGGAGGCCCTTCATCTCCTTTTATAGACGCAGAACTATTCTGTTTCTTTTTTTTTTTTTTTTTTTTATAGAGGCATGTTTATTTATTTATTTATTTGCTTGTTTGTTTGTTTTTGTTTATACATGCACTGGGTACAGTCAGAAGCGCGGGAGGGTGAGAGAATTCAGCAGAGCCAGAGCGGGGAGCAGAGCAGGCAGAAGGACCGAAGTACACTGCTGAGGGGAGCAGCAGGCGGCAGGAGAGGTCTGCGCACCATGTGGGACCCTCCTCCGGTGGCCGGGGAGCAGCCGGGGATCGAACCGGCTCCGCGGAGGCTGCGGGCAGCTTCGCAACCCAGCGCTCAACCGCTGCGCCACCGGGGAGGCCACTATTCTGTTTCTTGAGGGAACTTTGGGAATTTGTCTTCAAGGAATTTGTCCATTTCATCTAAGTCAATTTAATTTGTTGGCATCAAGTTTTTCTGGAATTCCCTTTTTACCCTTGTGATATCTGCAGACTCCAGCTACCCATCTCTCCTTCCTGATAAGGGTCATCTCTCTGCCAAGTAGTCTGGCTGGAGACTTGCCAGTACAGGGTAGCTTTTGGTCATAATTTGCTGTTTTTAATTTCAAATTGCTTTTCCTGCTCTGATCTTCTCTTTCCCTTTTCTGCTTAGTTTAGGTTTCATTTGCTCTTCTCTTTCTAGTTTCCTAAGGCAAAAACTGAGTCATTGGCATGAGACTTTTTAAAAAAGATTTATTTATTTATGCGTACAAGAGCTGGGGAACAGTCCAGAGGTACGGGGAGGGGGAGGGTATGGTGGGGTGGGGTGGAAGGTAGAGGGTTCACCAGAGACAGAGCGGGGAGCAGAACAGGCAGACTGAGTGAAACACACTGCTGAGGGGAGCAGCGGGCGAGTCAGGAGAGGTCTGTTGCGCCATGTGGGTTGCCCCCTGGTCGGCCAGGGGATCAAACTCATGCTGCAGAGGCTGTGGACAGCTTCATAGTGCTGTGCTTAACCCCGTGTGCCACCAGGGAGGCTCCATGAGACGTTTTCTGATAGGTGTTTAGTGCCATACATTTCTTCCTAATTATCATATTAGTGACAACCTCAAAAATACAGATATGTTGTCTTTGTTTTTTATTGTTTTAGTTCAAAATACTAATTCCTTCTTTGCCCTATTGGTTGTGTAGAAATAAGTATGCCAGTGCTCAAATGTTTGGGACATTTTCCAGGTATCTTTCTGTTAATTTATAATTTAATTCCATGGAGTAAGGAAATATATTTTGTATAGCTTAAATCCTTTTAAGTTTGTTGCAACTTTCTCCATGGCTCAGAATACAGTCTGTCATAGATCAGCTTCTTTCATTTAATCAGGAAAGGCAGACTGAAATACACTGCTGAGGGGAGCAGTGGGGAGACAGGAGAGGTCTGCTGCACTGTGTGGGTTGCTCCCTGGCCATTTGGGCATCGAACTCTTGCTGCAGTGGCTGGTGATAGCTTGATCGTGCTGTTTCTTAGGAAAGATTGAGAAAGGATTATTGAAATCTAGAATTATGGGTTTGTCTAATTCTCTTTGTAGTTCTGTTAGCTTCTCATGTATTTTGAAACTTTGCTAATGTTAATAGAACTGCTATATCTTGGTGAATTGACTTTATCATTATGAAATGGCCACCTTTATCCTTGTTAATATTCTTTGCTCTGAAGTCTGTCAGAAGCTGAAGTGGACACGCCAGCTTTTCAATGGTGTTGATGTGATATATCTTTCTACTCTTGCTTTTAATCTGTTTATGTCTTTATGTTTAACGTAGATATTTTATAGGCAGCATAAAATTGGGTTTTGCTGTTCGAAAATCCAGTCTGGCTATTTCTTTTCATTGGTTTTTAAGTCATATAAATTTATTATGATTATCAACTTTGCTACTTATCACTGGCTTAAAGTGACATACCGTTTTGTGTAATACAAGAACCTGTAATAGCGGTCCCCTGTCTGCTCCGAGCCTGTGTGCTGCTGTCTGGGTACATGGTACTTGTGCACAGGTCGCCACCCTCACATACTTCCATTTGAACAGTTATCTTTTAAAGATAAATAAGAAGAAAAATGTGCTCCCTGCTCCTTTGTGGGGATCCACATTTGTTCTGGTATTATTTTCCCTCCTGCCTGCAGGTCTTTCCTTCCAGAGCAGGTTTGCTGCTGATGGATTCCTTTAGCTTTTGTGTGTCTGAAAAAAAAAAAAAAAAAAAAAAAACTTTGTTTATCTTCATTTGAAAAAGATATTTTTCATGAGTATCAAATTCTAGGTTGAAGTCTTTTTCTTCTCAGTACTTCAGAGTTTTTGCCGCGTTATCTCTTCACTTGCCTTGTTTCTTGCAAGAAACCTGGTGTCGTCCTTGGCCTTCTGTGGCTAATGTTTCTTATTTTATTATGGTGTCATTTTCTTCATGTTTGTTGTGGTTAGAGTTCATGGAGCTAGTAGGAGCTTGGGTTTTGTTTTCTTCAGTTTTAGGAAAAAATTTGGCCATCGTTTCTTCAGATATGTTTTCTGTCCCCTTCTCTCCTCCAGTTACATGTATATCTTAGATTTCTTAGATTTGTCAACCAGTTCACTGCTTATTTTTTAAAGTCATTTTCCTGTTTTATTTTTTATAATTGCTTTTGTTGTTTAAAATTCTTCAGTCTGGGGCTTCCCCTGGTGGCGCAGTGGTTGAGTGCTGGGTTGCGAAGCTGCCCGCAGCCTCGGCGGCGCCGGTTCGATCCCCGGCTGCTCCCCGGCCACCGGAGGAGGGTCCCACATGGCGTGCAGACCTCTCCTGCCGCCCGCTGCTCCCCTCAGCAGTGTCCTTCGGTCCTTCTGCCTGCTCTGCTCCCCGCTCTGGCTCTGGTGAATTCTCTCACCCTCCCGCGCTTCTGACTGTACCCAGTGCTTGTATAAACAAATAAATAAATCTTTAAAAAAAAAAAAAATTCTTCAGTCTTCTGAGATGTCTGATTTCCATCAATCCAATGCTGTGTATTTTTCATCTCAGATGCTGTGGTTTTCATTTTTAGATGTTCGATTTTTTATCTTCCATTATCTGCTTTTCAAACATGGAGTAAAGTCACTGTGACTATTTTAAAGGCCTTTTCTGCTAATTCTAACATTTGTGTCAATTCTGGGTTGGTTTCAATTTAATTTATTCCCTCATTTCTGGTCCCTTTGTGTGCTGCCTCTTTGGATGCTTGCTGATCTTTTTTTTTTTCTTCTAAAGATTTATTTTATTTTTGCATACAAGAGCTGGGGTGTAAGCCACGGGTGAGAGAGAGAGAGAGAGAGAGAGAGAGAGAGAGAGAGAGAGAGAGAGAAAGAAGTGTCACCAGAGACAGAGTGGGGAGCAGAACAGGTGAATCTACTGAAATACACTGCTGAGGGGAGACAGGAGAGGTCTGCTGCACCATGTTGGTCAGTTGCAGTGGCTGGCCATAGCTGCATAGTGCTGAGACTTTAACCCCTGCACCACCAGGGAGGCCCTGCTTGCTGATCTTTAATGCCAGGCATTGTGAACTTTACCTTCTTGGGTGGGTTCTGGATACCTTTGTGTTCTTTAAACGGTGTTCTGTTGTCAAGGCAGAACCCTCCTCAGCATTGCACCCAGTGCCCTGCATTACAAGGTCGTCCCGTCTGGTACTATCCCCACCACGGTGAGCTTCAGATTCTCTTCTTCCCCTCCTTCATAAAGGTGATCTTTCTGTGCCTCAGATGCTTTGTTCTTTGCATACGTGGTCCGAGTAAAGCTCTGCCGGGCGCTTGGGGACCGCCTCTGTGGTCTCCGGTTGTTCTCGTCTCCATGCAGCGAGCTTGGTGGCACTTTATCCTCTGAGCTCCAGCAGCCGCAGAGTCTCACCCCGGTTCCCGCAGCCATCACTTCTAGTCTGCTCGCCGACGCGCTGGCCTTTCTGAATATGTACCGACTTCTCTTGCACCAAGTGCCATCTTCAGAGTTGAATGATTCAATGTGTGTAAAATTTTATGCTACAGTTGTCATTATAGATAACTACAGAATTGTCTATAAATATCTATAAATATAAGAGACAGTCTTAAATTTTTGAAGAGTGTCTTGTTGACTTGATGCATTTACTAACAATTATTAAATTTCTTTAAAAGTCATTTTTGGTAGCTTTTTGATTGCTAAAATTCATTAAAAAGTTGAGCTGGGGGGCTTCCCTGATGGTGCAGGGGTTAAAGTCTCAGCACTCTCAAGATATCATCAGCCCCTGTGGCCTTGCCTGAGTTCAATCCCCGGCCAGGGAGGTGACCCACGTGGCTCAGCAGACCTCTCCTGTCTCCCCGCTGCTCCCCTCAGCAGTGTATTTCAGTAGATCCGCCTGTTCTGCTCCCCACTATGTCTCTGGTGGGTCCTCCCACCCCCACACCTCTGGCCTGCACCACAGTTCTTGTGTGCATAAATAAAAATAAATCTTAAAAAAAAAAGTCAAGCAGAGGAGATTTTTCCTATCACTATATTAGTTTTCATTTTCTTTTTTTTTTAAGTTTTTAAAAAAAATTAATTTATTTATACAAGCACCGGGTACAGTCAGAAGCGCGGGAGGGTGAGAGAATTCACCAGAGCAGGGAACAGAACAGGCAGACTGACGAAATACACTGCTGAGGGGAGCAGCGGGCGGCAGGAGAGGTCTGCGTGCCATGTGGAACCCTCGCTGGTGGCTGGGGATCGAACCAGTGCTGCAGAGGCTGCAGGCAGCCAGGCAGCTGGGCAGCCTCGCAGCCCAGTGCTCAACCGCTGCGCCAACAGGGGAGGCCCTAGTTTTCATTTTCTAGGGATATAAATTACTTAGAACTGTCAAAGAATGCTGTGATTTAATAAGGCCATTGTTAGATTAGTTTGACATATTGAAAGTTTGTTATAATTTAGGGGGGAAGTTACTCAATTAAGGGTGTCTACTACAAGTGATCTTTCATAAAGTCTCCCAGAATATAAGAAGTTACAGTAGAAATAGCAGTACAGTCTGGCATGGCTGTAGGAAAAACCATGTTCCATCTTAAATTTTATGAAATAAGTGAATAGGCCAGAGTTTTTAGCCATAAAAAGTAATTGAGCCTGTGTACAACTTTAAGGAACTTTTTTTTTTTAATTTTTAATTTTTTTAAGATTAATTTATTTATTTATGCAAGCACTGGGTACACAGTCAGAAGCGTGGGAGGGTGAGAGGATTCACCAGAGCCAGAGCGGGGAACAGAACAGGCAGACTGACAAAATACACTGCTGAGGGGAGCAGCAGGCAAGACAGGAGAGGTCTGCATGCCGTGTGGGACCCTCGCAGGTGGCCGGGGATCAAACTGGCACTGCAGAGGCTGCGGGCAGCTTCGCAGCCCAGCGCTCAACCGCTGCGCCACCAGGGGAGGCCTGGGACTTTTTTTTTAAACCAGCATTTCAGTGATTACTCTTCAGATGCTTATTTCTGTTAGATGTAAATATGAACTAGTGATTTGTTATCAGATTCTTTAGCATTATAGAGAAACAATGTGTTCCTAGTCCAGTCTCTTGAAATAGTCAAATAAACATGAGTATGGTTGATTGTAGCACATAAAGAATTTCCTCCTCTTTTAAATAAGTTTTTAAAAGTATGAAATACCATTTAGCTTAAAGTCTCAAAGCTTACATTTAAAAAAATTCGGTGTTTTAAGATACCAAGGTATTTTAATAAGAGGAACACGTCATTTGGATTATTTTTTGAAAGGATTAGTAATGTAGTCTGTGTCCTACATAACGCACACCTGTTTTTTCTCTCGTTTTTGTAGGTTCTGCCGGAGACTCACATTTGGCCTCAATGTGAAGTTAAAGTAGAGACTCCCACCTCCGTGTGTTGTGATCAGGGTGTCGACTCACTGGTCATGCCTGAGGAGGGGGGTTCTGTTCTAGATGGTGACTGCCAGCAAAAGTAAACGCTCATCCTAGATGTCAGGCATCCCTCCTTCCACTGGAGTGAAAATCCCCTCCAGATACCAACGAAACGTCAACTGCAGAAAATGCTCCGCAGTCTAAGGATGTCAGCAACCTAACTTCATGCGCCCCATCTGGCCCGTCGTCGTGGGTGGTTTACCATCGGAAAGCCCTGTCAGCTCTGACCCCGGCCCTGCTCCTGCGTCTGAGATGTCTCTGCTTCATGCACTGGGCCCCGTGCAGACCTGGCTGGGACAGGAGCTGGAGAAGTGCGGCGTCGACGCCGTGGTCTACACACGCTATGTCCTCAGTCTTCTGCTGCATGACAGCTGTGACTACGACCTACAGGAGCAGGTACTGGTATGTGTTAAGTATTGGTGTCTGCGTGTCTCCGTTTCTCTGCAGAGAACTTTCATGCGCCAGACAGGCTGTAGATTACAGCGGACCAGATTCCCTCCCAGTCCGTGTGAGTCTTTAGTTCGGGTATTCTCCCCTGGCTAGCTGTCCTCAGCGCCGGGGACGTCCTGGCACCGGCTCTAGAGCCTGACAGGGCCTGGACAGTGACGCCCTGCTTCGGGGTACTGGTTTCCGCGCTCCAGGAGGGTCATTTCCTAACATCCCGGTGTTTAACATTTCCTCTTATCCACGTAGTGGCCAGAGTGTGTGTCACCAAGCGGCAGCCTTAACATTCAGTCAAGCCTGTGACCTGGCTGTCTGTCGTTGCATAGCTCCTGCTAAGTTGGCCATTCATTTTCTGAGTTTAAAGTGAGATAGCAGCCAGGTGTTGGCTCTGGAGAAGAAGTCTCGCTTTAGTCTCCCTCTGCTGAATGTGAGCCTGCTGGAGGAGGGGGGTCATGACAGAGAGCGGAGGGCTCGGGGCGCCCTCTGTGACTGTACTCATGCAGAAGGGGGTTCGTCGGCAGCTTTTGTGGTGGTTTTAAACCATTGTTACTAATGCTGAAGGCAGGAGCAGAGTCTTGTTGACAGAAGAAACTAGCTTTGCTTTTCCAAACCTCAGAAAAAGCCTCCTAGGATTTCATGAGCATGCCTTAGTTGGATGGCTTGTTTCCCTGTGACCCCACACCCCGCCATTACCCTACTTCTGGGTTGCTTAGGATTTTAAGGGGGTTGACTTCTAAACAGATAATCAAAAATGTGCAGTTCTGGTGGTCAATATGTTATATAATTGCCTTACTAAGACTGTATTAGTCCGTCATCTTTCCAGTAAATGCAGCACACTACTTTTAAGGCAAGTTACATGTGAGAGACTGTAGGCGGTCCCGGGTCACACAGCTGGTGCACGGGGTAGCAGCATTGGTTTAAAACATAAATGTCCAGGGCCTCCCCCCGTGGCGCAGCGGTTGAGCGCTGGGCTGCGAAGCTGCCCGCAGCCTCTGCAGTGCCGGTTCAATCCCCGGCCGCTGGCGAGGGTCCCACATGGCGCCTGTTGCTCCTCTCAGCAGTGTATTTCATCGCTCTGCCTGTTCTGCTCCCCGCTCTGGCTCTGGTGAATTCTCTCACCCTCCAGCGCTTCTGACTGTACCCAGTGCTTGTATAAATAAATAAATAAATCTATCTTTAAAAAAAGAAAACATGAATGTCCAGGTGGTATGGCTGCCTCAGTGGCAGCTTGATCTGGGTCCTTTAATAGAATCATTAACGGCCCAGGGTCAGAAGTTTCAAGCAGCTTCCCCCCCCCCCAAATTTGTATTGAAGTAACATTACTTTATAATATTGCGTTCCAGGTATTCGGCATTGTTGTTCCACGTCTTTGTGAACTACATCCTGATCATCAAGTGTCTGGTTTTCTTCCATCACCATGCAGTTGACCCCATGGGCTAGCTTCCCCCCTCCCCCCCAACCTTCCTATCTGGTGACAACCAGTCTGTTCTCTGTGTCTGAGTTTGGTTTTTTTGTTTTGTTTGTTCATTTTACTTAGTTTCTTTATCTTTCACATACAAGGGAAATAATATGGTATTTGTCTTTCTATGTCTGACTTTTTAACTTAGGATAATTCCTTCAGGGTCCATCTGTTACCACAAATGACCAAAGTTTGCCTTTTCATTGCTGTATAGTATTCCATCGTATGTGTGTCACACCTCTTCGTTCGTGGGCCCTTACCTTGTCTCCATGGCGTGGTTATTGTGAATCGTGCTGCAGTGAACGTAGGTGTACAGCTATCTTTTCAAATCAGTGTTTTTTTTTATCTTTCATATAAGTACCCAGAAGTGGAAAACTGAGTCATATGGTATTTGTAAATTTTCTGAGGATTCCATATACTGTTTCCATAGTAGCTGTGTGAGTTTACATTCCAGTGCCCCATCTTGAAGCCTGTCTTCTCTGTTGCTTTATTCAAGCTTCACTCTCCCCTTTCCTGCTGTAAGCTGACTTTCTGATTTTTGCTAGCTCAGGAAGAAGAGCAGGTATCTCCTCCCAGTAGGAGAGCTTGGTCATGGCCATGTCCCTGACCTTATACTAAGATGAGGGTCTTTGGTGGCTGGGCTACCTGGAACCGCCAGGACTGTGGTGAGCATGGCTCCCCAAAGACCATCTGGAGTCATTAGGGTGCTGGGCCATTGAAAGGAAGGTCTCGAATGCCTGTGTACAGAACTGCACTTCCTTTTTTTAGGAAGTTTCAACCTCTTAAAGTTTAGGGAGTATTATTTGATTGTGCTGCTTTCTAAGAGTTGAGCTTTAAAGAAATAGAACAAAAAATTAACAATGATGTAAAATATATATATAAAAATAAAAAATAAATAGAACATTCACTGGTGTTCTCACTCATGGTTTTGCTTGCTTTGCTTTTTCTGCAAGTTTTGTCTTTGTTAACCTTCTCCAGCTCTGTCCTTTCATAATAGTCTCTCAACCTGGGTGCTGTAGGTTGTTTAGGGGGCAGGACGCCCAGAACAGCGGTACGATGCACCCATGCATCCTGCATAAAAATGAAAGGAGAGGGGCCTCCCCGCAATGGTTGAGCGCTGGGCTGCACAGCTGCCCGCAGCCTCTGCAGCGCTGGTTCGATCCCCGGCTGCTCCCCGGCCACCGGAGGAGGGTCCCACATGGCGCGCAGACCTCTCCTGCCGCCCGCTGCTCCCCTCAGCAGTGTACTTCGGTCCTTCTGCCTGCTCTGCTCCCCGCTCTGGCTCTGGTGAATTCTCTCGCACTCCGCGCTTCTGACTGTACCCAGTGCTTGTACAAATAAGCAAATAAATCTTTTAAAAAAAAAAAAAATGAAAGGAGGATTTTTCCTTAAACATTTTGTTGTCGTATAACGTATATACAGAAAAGGGTACAAATTGGTGAATTCTTACCAACATCGTTCATATATCACTAAACCCAGATAGAAACATAGAACTTGACCATCCACACAGAAGCCCACTGGGGCCCGCACTGCCGTGGAGTTCCAGCCTGTCTGGGGCGAGGGAGGGGCTGAGAGCGGCCTCTGCCCCCGCCCCCGGGGGTCCTGGCACTGGCATCCCTTATTCCTCTCTGCAGCCCTGAGAGCCTGCCCCCAGCTCACTTGCTGTCTGCGCCACATCAGGGCCACTTTCCTGGAGCCGTTTGCCCTGGACCTTGAACGGGGGCATTTCCTGAGGGGGTGCAGCCTCCGGTGTCAGCGCCTCTGCAGCTGCCTCCTGTCTCCTCAAGGTCTCGGTGCCCCAGCAGGGCCTACGGCCTTAGCACAGGCATGGTGCAGCTCGTTTGGCCTGGTTTTCACCTGGCATTTTTGGGTAGTCCTGGCAGGGCAGCTGGTCTGCCCACCGTTGTTCCCCCCCTTTTTTTTTTTTTAATATTTCATTTTTAAAAGCAAATTTTAGATTCACAGCAAGGTACAGAGATTTCCCATTTATGCCCTCCCCTGACGTGTGTCTCGCCTCTCCCTTTATCAGCAGTCCCTGCCAGCTGGTTACATTAGATAAACATACTTTTTGATGCGTCACATCCCCCCGCGTCCATAGCTGGCTTCCGGGTTCACGCCTCATGATGTCCGTTCTGTGGTGTGGACAGATGGGTGGCATCTGTCGTTAGGGTAGCATGCTGAGTCGCTTCACGGCTCTGAAAGTCCCGTGTTCCACCTGTGCATTCCTTCCTCCCCTGGCTCCCGGAACTACAGATTGTTTTTTAACAGCCTTCATAGTTTGCCTTTCTGGAATGTCATAGAATTGAAGTCAGAGTCAAAGCCTTTCCAGGTTGGCGTCTTTCCCTTGGTAATGTGCGTTTAAGGTGCTTCGCGTCTTTTCATGCCTTGGGCGTCATTTCTTTTGACTGCTGAGTAATGCCTATTGGCCCTCGGGCCAGCCTATGGCTCTGGTCATGTAGTAAAAGACATGTCCAGGTGTCGGTGGCCGTGCAAGCTGCTCTGCAGCTCTCTGTGCCGGCCTTGGTGTGGGCCTGAGCTCCCCGCTCTGTTGAGTAAACCCCAGGGCTGCCGCTGCTGGAGTGTATGGTGAAAGTCTGTCTGGTTTCGAAGTAACCACCCTGCTGTCTCCGCAGGGCACCACTTTGCACCCCGACTTTGTGTGTCAGGCCTGTTTCTGGGCTCTGATGCATGTTCCTTGTGTCTGTACCACCGCCCTCACTGCTCTGACTGCGCAGCTTTGTTGTCATTTTAATTCCCTAGCTGAGTGCTGTCTGCTAGCTCGGTCCGCTGCTCTAGGGCTGCAGCTGCGCTCTGCACATCTGTCTTGCCCAAAGGTTGAATGAGAATCCTGGTCCTGAGTGCTGGGTACGACTGGACTCAACAGAGCTTGTTGACTCCTTCAGCCCACTTGGCACCCGGGTGCCGCGTGTGTGGGGCCGCCATCGCCGGCCTCCAGGAGTGCCGCTGCGGACACCTCACCCGTCCTAGTTTCTCGAGCGCTTCGCTGCATTTGCTGTGTCGCACCCACTTATCCCCAGTTCAGTGCAGTTTATACAAAAGGAGCACAAGATGAAGTGAGTGTGGAGCTGGAAGTCATGACGGCACGCGAGTAAACGTTCCTCGAATCATCCGCATTGAGCTTGGGAGGTATTTTCCACGGGGTACAGAAAAGCTTTTGAATATGCGTGTTGAATAGTGTAAACACACGTTATTGCTTTTTAGTTACCTCATGAATGTTGTGCCTGGCAGAGAGGCGACGGGGCGGTCCCGGGGAGATGCCGCCCCTCGGGGGCCCGTGAGCGCGTGGGTCCTGGACTGTGACCGAGGTCACGGAATGGGAAGGGCTGGAAGAGAGGAGGTGCAGGCTGGGGTGGGGGGCAGGAACAGACCTGGGAGAGCCGGCGCCCTCCCAGGGGCTCACCTCCGAGACCCAGAGCCGCCCCATTGCCCACGCCCGCACCCCAGTGGGCACTCAGGTGGTGGTGGGTGCTGGCTGGGCAGCCGCAGGCAGGTGGCCAGTGAGAAAATTGTCCCTGTGGGCAGAAGGAGGCCCAGCGGAGCCCCCGGGAAAAGGAATGGTGGAGCTACTGACATTGGGCCAGTTTGACTAGAGCTGCTTGCTTTTCACAGGCAGATCGTTCTTTGGAGCATGAGGAGTGGATTGTTACTGAGACTTGCCCTCTAATTTAATGATATCTTTTAGTCATAAGCAAAAAAGCAAACAGTGGCCTAAATTGGCTTCAGGAGGAAAAATATGTCACGTAACTGAGATTCTGGAAGGAGGGCTGGCCCCAGCTTGGTTTGAATCAGGACTCACGGGGTCACGGGCGTCGGCCCTGCCCCTCTGCCAGCTGTCCCCTAGGGTCCCCCTCTCCCGTCTCTCCCGAGGCTGCCCTGTCAGTGCCTTGCAGCCAGCCCGCAGTGGGCAGAGGGCAAATGATGGCCAGCCCGCCTGCTGTAGCATCCCGTTCCCAGCGCCGCCCGCCGGAGCACGGGCGCCCGCCTCCAGTGACTCGTGCCGGGTGTCGGCTGCTCTCTCAGCCGCTTGCTGGAGCCGGCGGGGCCGAACGTGCTCATCTGCGTTCCCTCTCGGGCAGGTCGCGGCCTGGTGGTTCAGGACTCCGTGCAGAAGGGCCAGGGCAGGCAGGCGGGGTGGCCAGGGGGCACCGCCTGGGGCAGCTGCTGCCGAGGGCCGCGCTCCTTTTCTCCCTCCAGCTCGCAGCTGCCTTTCTGGATAGACGAGAGCGAGGGCGAGTCGCTGAGAATCCTGCCCAGCGCGGCCTCACGGTGGGCTGGAGCAGCGCCTGGGGAAGGCCTCGCGTGCTGAGATGGGCCTCGGCGGACTTTCCGGGGACTTGCTGTGTGTGTTCCGTCTTTAAGATTATGACTTTGAAAATTCATATTTGATTATACTAAGTTTATTGAATAATATTTGGCACATATTTGTGTTTATGTCTAAGTGGACTTTATTTTAAGCAACTTACACACATTTATGGGTACACATGGCGTATTCTGTGTAGAGGTTAGCTAAATTTAGGGACAATACTAAGTACTTCCAGGAAAATTATTTCGTTTGTTGTTGGTGTCACCCAACAACTCACAAAAAGCTGTTAACACTGGGTGTCTCTGACACCGCCTCTGAGAGACCAGTAGTGACCATCCCTACTGGCCGTTGCTGTCCAGCTCTCCGGGTGACCTGTGGCAACCATCACTGATGCTCTCTGGGTGAGGCAGCGCCATTGTGAATACTATGAGCTCTTTGTTCCCTGTTGGTAAAATAAACCCCGTGGTGGTTGTTCCTGGAGCCCGGGCGCTCTTGAGGCTGTGCACGGGTAGGACCCACAGACTGACCCGTCCTCTGTTAGGCCCTAGTTGCAGGCCCCCATTGTGTGGGTGCTGTACTGTTGGAGCCCTTGACATTGGCTTTTGGCCTTTTGGGGCTTTTTGGCGGCTCTTGCCTCAGAACCCAGGCAGACGGGCGACTGTTCCGTCCTTCCATCTGGCCTCCTGCCTGGCTGCCCTGTCCGCCTCTGTTTCATAGAGATTAGGTAGATTTAGGGGCAATATGAAGAACCTACTGGAATTTTTTTTTTTTTTTTTTTTTTTGTGGGACCCTTGCTGGCGGCCGGGGAACGAACCGGCGCTGCAGAGGCTGCAGGCAGCCTTGCAGCCCAGCGTTCAACCGCTGCGCTACCAGAGGAGGCCCTGGAAAATTATTTTTTACAAGTTAAAAACAAGTATGGAGGTAAAATATCCTGTGGTTACATTGGCTACGTAGTCCATTCTCATCGTGTCCTTACATTCTGTTAAGTTCCCGGGGAGGCTGAATTAGCAAGTCCTGCGTGGCGGCTGTTGAGGGCAGCTCAGGGTGGAGCCCCGGGAGGCTCGCTCTCACGTTGTCAGTCCAGTGTGTGGCCTTGTTTTTGTGTGTTTTGCTTCAGTGCAGTTCATTTAAGTGGGCTTATCATTAACAACAATTGGAGACTGAAGCACAAGAAGTAAAATAGTAATATCTTGAAACTTTTTCATGCTTCGTTCTTCCAAAATCTGATGATCAGTTCAGTGCTATTGATGAATACGTCATAACACAGGGCCTGCTGCAGGATGTCTCGTCAGCACCGGCTGCAGTGTGCGTGATGGTGGCCCCACATTCCTGTTGTTTAGTAATTTCATGGCGCGCTCAGCCTTTGAACTCCAAGACCCAATGCAAGTCACAGCAGGCCCAGCTCCCCTGCCGGCATGCCCTCCCCAGTGCCCTCCAGCATTGCTGTGCCAGTGAAGTGGAGAAGCATGGTGTGGAGAACGCGTGCCTCTGCCGCTTGCCTGATGACATCGCCCCGCAGTGCCTTTCTCGGAGCGTGTCTTAGGCTGCGCCTGACTGTGTGCACGGTGACTGAAACCAGGAGGGCAGGAGAATAAGGACGTGCACAAGCACAGCATGTGGGAAGCCAGAGTGCGGGAAGGTGATCTCGTGTGCTGGGGCTTCACCGAGCTGCGGACTGGAGAACTGTGTTTCTCACTGAAGTCAGCTGGAAGTTACACGACCAGAGGAGAGTATCACAGTTGACGGTGCAGGCGGGTCATTCTAACTAGCACGGAGTCACGGAGTCAAGGTGCCTTGCACATTGTCGTTCTGTCCAGAAGCTAAAACTAGAAGCAAAATCTGCATCCCATACACGTGTGCAGTGGGTGTTTGTCCACAGCCACACTGCGGTCCCGCAGCACTTCCACACCCTCACACTGTGCACCGGATGTGCCTTTCACAGTTGATTTAAGCGTTCAACTGAGAACTTCCCCTGACTTTCACTTGTGATTAATCTGCAATTTAATGATGCTAAAAAGCAAACATCAAGAGCAAATAATGGGATTTTGTAAATGTCCTCTAAGCAATTAGTATGTTCAGTTAAACTCATCTGTGGATTAGGATCAGTTTTGGCAATATCTGTTTGTGTGTGGAGATGAAATACATGAAATCCTATAAATCAGCATTAACAGGGCAGTGAGGTTAAAAAAGACATCCAGATTGAAAAGGAAGAACTAAGTGGTCTCTGTTCACATACAACATGATTTTATATATAGGAAATCCTATAATAGTATCAAAAAGAGTACAATATTTAGGAATATGTTAACAAAAGAAGTATAGTGCTTGGACACAAAGAACTATAAATCATCATTGAAAGCAAACAAACCAAAGACCTAAAAAGTGGTAAAACCCACCCCAGGTTCGTGATCAGGAGACTTACTGTCATCAAGATGGCAGCGCCCCCTACCGACCTGCAGGCTCAGTGCGGGCTGCATCAGGTGCCGCTGGCCTTTGACTGCAGACCCAAGTGTGAAGAGTTGAAACTTTTAAAATTCAAAGAAGAAAATATAGCAGTGAATCTCTGGATTTATTGGATTACTTGGATTAAGTAATGATTTCTTAGATATGAAACCGAAGTCCAGGTAGTCAAAGAAGACATCGACATTTCATCCCCATGAAGAACTTTCACGCTTCAAAGGACATCATCAAAAAAAAGTTCATCGAATTGAAGAAAATATTTGCAAGTTACATATCTGACGAGCAGTGTGTATCCACACCAAAGAACTACAACTCAAAGATGAAAAGACAGCCTGATTTTAAAAAGGCAAAGGAGTTAAATACAGTCAGAGGAGACACCCAAATGGCCAGCGAGCACATGACAGGGTGCTCAGTGCCACTGGTCGTTGGGGAATCAGAACCACAATGAGGTGGCGTCACCTGCTGGGGTGACTGCAACAAATGTTGATGATGCAGAGAAATTGGAAGCCGGACACATACATGGTGTGATTATAAAGTGGTGCAACTGCTTTGGGCAACAGCTGGCAGTTCTTCAAAAGGTTGAACAGAGTTAGCATGTGACCCAGCAATTCCCCTAAGTCACCAAAAGAACTGAAAATACATGTCCACCAAAAGCTGCTTATGAGCATTTAGAGCAGCAGTAGTAGCAGCCAGGAGACAGAAACGACCTAAATACCTGTCAGTGGCAAACGCCAGCACGTCCCTGCAGCGGGCCGATCCTCAGTCTTCACGAGTCATGAGCAGCGATTCCTGCCACTTGGGGTTGAGCCTTCAAACACTACACAGCGTGCAAGAAGTCAGACGCTGAAGGATCTAGCGAGAGAGGGGCGAGGGGAAGTGACTGCTGATAGGCACGGGGGTTCTTTTTGGGATGATGAAATGTTTTAAAATTAGATAGTGGTGATTATTGCACAACCCTGTGTATTATCCTAAAACCACCAACTTGTACACTTAGAAGAGTAAATTTTTTTTAAAGATTTATTTATGCATACAAGAGCTGGGGTACAGGCCAGAGATGTGGGGGGTGAGAGAATTTGCCAGAGACAGAATGGGGAGCAGAATAGGCAGACTGACTGAAATACACTGCTGAGGGGAGCAGCGGGCAGGTCAAGAGAGGTCTGCTGTGCCATGTGGGTTGCTCCCTGGCCAACTGGGGATCGAACTTGTGCTGCAAAGACTGTGAATTGCTTGATAGTGTGGTGCTTAGCCCCTTGCGCCACCAGGGAGGCCCTAGAAGAGTAAATTTTATGGTATGTAAATTATATTGGTAAAGCTATTATTTCAAAGTGAGCATTAGTAGATGAGCATTTGTAATTGATTTTAATGATAGGGAACACTTTGAATCCCAACTTAGCAAGTGTTATCTCACCTCCAAAAAGAATCCCATTCTCATTGGGAGACTTGTATTACCAAAAAAAAAAAAAGGTACTAAGGTACAGTTTGAACTTCACAATAAAAAATTTATGAAGCATTATTTTTCTTTTTTCTGGTAAAAGTACTTCCATTATATCTTTGGTTTATCCTTTTGGCCTGTTTAAAATATTTGACCCTTTACAGAAAAAGCTTGCTGTCCCTTGCTCTAGGCCTTTGTTTCTTTTACCTGATTTTCCCTCCCCATTCTGTCTCAGACCTGTTCGCGTGCTAAGGTGCTGCTTTGGTGACCCGGCCCTCCTTGGGAGGAAGGCTTTGCTTCCCCGCCAGGCCCAGAAGAGGGCGTGCCTTCGGGTTCCCCGCAGCGCCTCCCTAGACCTCTGCGGCTCGCATCGGGCTGTGCTGTGTGCTCTGAGCCTGTCTGCCTGTCTAGCCGGCGCCTCTGGTGGGCAGGGGCTGCGTTGTGTCCGTCTTTCCGCCCCTGGTGCCACAGAGTGGACGCGTCATTGCTTGCGGGATGGGTGGATGGAGGAAGCTTAAGCTTCCTGCCAGGCGGGAAATGCAGTGCTAGCGCCAGACACCTGTTCTGGTGAAGACCTCCAGCCTCTCTTGTTTCTGTTGACTTCGAAGTTTTCCATTAGGCAAACAAAAGCTCATGACTATTAAAGGAGATGACCTAATGACAAGAAAAGCCAGAAAAATAATCATAGTCGCTTACCCCTAGTTACCAAGAGACAAGCTCCTTGGTGACCTGCAGGTATATTTTTCTCAGACCTTTTAATGCCCACTAGTGGTGGGTGTGTTCAAGGCAAAAATGAGAGGATGCTGTTGAAACCATTTTTCCTCTATATTGTAAATAACTTGCTGTGGCAGAAAATAAACTTCCTAACTCTTTCAGTGGCTATGCTGTCTTATTACCTGGATGAATCATAACTTATTTAACCAAGTCCTTTTTGACATTTAGTTTGTTTACATGTTTGCCATTATTGACCAACTATACGATCAACATCACTGTAGTTAGATCTGTGCACACTTTGGCGATTATTTCCTTAGGATAAATTCCCAGAAGTAGAATTATTGGATCAAAAGTAGATGTAAATGTTTAAGTTGTTTGATAAGTACTGTCAGACTGCCCTCAAAGAAGAGCCACATGTCCGTATAGATTTTGAAAATCTCTTCTCTCTATGTGGTGAAACTTTATTAGGACCTTTGAATGTGCTATAGGGTAGCTTCAGCAGAGAAGCATGTTTATAATGCTCAGAGAAAGCGCTGGTCTCAGCAGCTCAAACAAAGATGAGGTTCAACATGCCCCAGGAACGAAGTAAAATGTGTGCTAATTATGAGTGTAGCAGGAGGGTGCCTGTTTTCAATAATTGCACAAATAATTGTTCTTCCTTGTCACGTATGCTGTGAACAATAGAGGAAATTATAAGTTTTCTCTGACTTCAGAAACCTTCAGCTCTGCATTGTTAAGGTTGCCCTCTGTTCCTGTACAGCAGGCGCCCTATCTCCGGAAGACACCATTGATAAGAAGTGTGAGGTTTTGGGTGTGGTCCAGCTAAATTTGTTAGATAAATGGATGTACACTGATAGGTCTTATTTGACCATCCAGCACATTTTCCCCTTGGAGAGGTAATTAATGCTACTCACACAGAAAATGTGTCTTTCAGGTTTAAAGATCTGCAGACATGCCCAAGAAACTAAGTATAATGAGTGCTGCTTATGATGCGTGTGGAAGGAGGCTCTTCCTCCCTCACTTATCTGGAGGCATAAATGTAATTTTAATGCACTGGATCAAAGCACAGATTGGGTTAGATAATCGATGGTAGGTGATTGAATCTTAAAATGAATTAATTTTTTTAAAAGATTTATTTATTTATATAAGAACTGGGGTACAGGTCAGAGGCACCGGAGGGTAAGAGAATTCACCAGAGAGAGCGGGGAGCAGAACAGGTACATGGACGGAGGACACTGCTGAGGGGAGCAGCGGGCGAGACAGGAGAGTTCTGCCGTGCCATGTGGGATTCTCCCTGGCCAGCCGGGAATCGAACCCGCGCTGCAGAGGCTGTGGACAGCTTCACAGTGCAGTGCTCAACCCGTTGTGCCACCGGGGAGGCCAAATTTTTCTCTTTTTTAAAGATTTATTTATTTACACAAGAACCAGGGTACAGGCCAGATGTGCGGGAGGGTGAGAGAATTTACCAGAGAGAGTGGGGAGCAGAACAGTTGGGTCTACTGAAACCCACTGCTGAGGGGAGCAGTGGGGAGACAGGAAAGGTTTGCTGCGCTGTGTGGGTCGCTTCCCTGACCGGGAGTCGAACTGGTGCTGCATTGGCTGGCCATAGCTTTATAGCGCTGTCTTTGACCCCTGTGCCACCAGGGATGCCCCATACTGAAGTTTAAATGACGCTGCTTTCATTTATGCGCAGATGTCTGCGTCACTGCATACAGGTGGGTCATCTCAAGGTCATAAATCACGTATGTTACAACTTGAAAAAGGGATGCTGATCAAACGGGTTGTTCTGAAGCACTTCCAGTTTCTGTGCCTCTTCGTTTACGTGTGCTCCGTTTTGTGAGTGAAGCTATTTGGCAGTGGGGTGTATGTGAGTGCGACGAAAGCGACCGTGTGGGAGGCTTCCATCTTGCTCATTTACCCTGTGTGGTCTTCTTGTAGGAGAATGACATCTTCCTGGGCTGGGAAAAAGGAGCTTATAAGAAATGGGGAAAGAGTAAGAGAAAGTGCTCCGATCTAACTCTGGAAGAAATGAAAAAGCAGGCTGCTGTCCAGTGTCTCCGATCGGCTTCTGATGAGGTAAGTTCACCCCTCATTCCTGACACGTATTAGGGCAAAAAAGCTCACCTCTGCAACAGCGTCATCAAAACTTAGCAAGTTGGCTGCTGGTTAGTGTGCCCCTGTCTTGTGAGCGTTATCATTGTTCCTTTGTGGTATTTTTCCATGTAAACTTTTATATAATACGTTCTTTCATGTGTGCTGTTGTAATTAGAATGTACTCAAAATTTTGTCCTTTTTTCCATTTAATATTGTACATCCATTGAATATTGTAGCATTGTTCGTCTTACTCAGTGTCCTGTATTCTTTTCAGTGGATCAGTTATATTTCATCAAATAATATCCTAATACCAATATAATCTTTATTCCTGGATGTTTAAATTGCTTTTGACTTTTGTTCTGCTGTCTGCAATACTTTCGAATGTAGCATTTTCCGTATTCTATGTTGATTTCTTCTGGATGCCTCCCTCGTAGTGGGATAGCAGTTGTCACATTTTAAGAATACTGTATTTACTTATGAGTCATACTTTGTTGGTTTCTTGGAAAATTATTAATCTTTTGACGCTTTGTGTAAAATACTTCCTCCGTCCTCTGGCACGGTAAAATACAGTTGTAGAATATTGTCAACCTATTTAATACTATGAATTCTTATTTTATTACTCTACATGGTAATCTCTGAGAGCATAACTACTTAGAAAAGTATTTTGCTTTACCATGCTGTCTGAGCTAGTGTGGCCTCAGGGCCTCTGGAGGGCAGGGTCACATTGAGAGTACTCATCCAGGTTGTCAGAGACGTTTCTGGCCTCCAGGAACTCCCCAAGCGCGCCTGTGGGTTGACGCTGGGGTAGCCAGCTGCGTTGCCTTTGGTACTCTGTAGACGTTTGTTCTGTCTGGCTCCACCCACTGCCTGTGCCTTGCACAGCTCATCCAGTGCCCCGGCAGCATGTCCTCTGGCCAGAGTTGCCCGTGAGAGCCCATTTCCCGGCGTGTGCTCACGGGGCCTCGTGGCTTCTGTGTCTTCCCTCTCTGTGCACCTCGGGGCCCTGGCAGCAGGTGCCTGTGCTTTCATGGCCTTGCGCCGGGCAGAGCGCGTGCCCATGGCTCAGTTTCTCTTGAATGAATTGATTGTTTTTTTTAAAATCTCATCTCATCCTGTCCGGCCTTTACTGATAAGCTGTAGCACGAGGCTGACTGCCCGGAGGCCACCCCTTCAGCAGGGCCTGTGAGTGATGGCCAGTCCTCAGAGGACAGTTACCCCAGAGGTGTTTTCTACCTGACACAGAAGCAGTCGGCTTGCAGAAGTGATTTGGAATTTGAAAGGAATTCAGAATGCGGATGGTTTCAAAAAGTGATAGGTTATTTCAGGTAAACTCTCTGAGCAAAACCCAAGAAGCTGCTGAGTCACGGAGAGAGGAAGACACGAATAGGCTCTAATTTCTACTTTGGCCAGGGTTGCTGAGTAATGACTCCAGCCGGCGCCCAGTGTTGAGCTGAGCAGCAACAGGGGCAGCTGGAACCGACCGTGGAAGAACAGGGAGTGTGGACCCGCCTCTCTGCTGAGGCGGGAGCCCCCCGCCCGAGGGCTGAGGGGTGTCTGCTGGAGAGCGGGAGGCGCGGAGAGGAAGCCGGGGCAAGGTAGAGCCGATCAGTGGAGGCTGGGGCTTCCAAGGGCACTGGTTCTGCAGAGGCTGCTTTTGGGAAACCGTTGCCCTGTGGGGCTTTGGTTGTTTGCAAGCCCAACAAAGCAGATTTATCCTGTCTTACTCTTATTTATTGAGAAAAAGTTGCATTTCCTTTTCATAATAGTGATTACATCTTACTATATTAAAGTGGAAGACGTGACAGCAGCTGCCCAGGGAGCTTGGGGAGCACGTGGGACTGACACCTTGTGTCATGCCACCGCCTTCTGTGCCTCCGCCCACAGGCTCTGGCAGCCTCCTGTCCTTGAGGGGCCAGAGCAGGAACCGGAAAGAGCCCTCTTGTCAAGACCTGTCTGTCACCACAGGAAGGAAGCCCGTGGTCCCTCACGAATGGCAGGCCAGCCTCGTGTCTGGGCTTGATGTCTAGGCTCTGTCTGGCAGCTTCATGGAAAGAATGAATCAGGGAGGCCTGATGTAGGTAAGGAGACTGGGCCTGGTCTCTTGTACGTGGGCTCAGCGAGGCCTGCTGAGGTTTGCTGCTCAGCTCCTAGGCTGGGGCCAGGGTCACAGCTCTCCGTTCTGCTCCGCCCCCAGTCCACACGCAGTCACGGAACTCTTCCTAGCGCACTCTGTACAGTCAGACCACCTGATCCCCATCAGAAGCTAAAAATGTTAATGGCATCTTCACAAGGCAGGGACAAGGTGATGTCACTGCTGCAGAGCAGTGGAGCCCATGATGTGTGTGGTGTGCTCCGTGTGTGCAGCGTAACCTCGGGACTTCAGGGTGTGTGTGCCCGCACAGGGAAGCCTCCAGGTAGCAGATCCTCTCTGCGTCTGGCTTCCTTGGGCACCCTCGTGATGGGACTCCACCCCCGCATCATCCTCGCGATGGCTTGCACCCCATGGGACAGCACATCTCTTGGCCTTCTCGGCTCAGTACTTTATCTGAGCCACACGCCAGACAGAGTGGAAACCCAGTGATGCATTACCTGACCTGGGCGCTGTGGGCAGCTCCTGCAGAGACCTGCAGGCGGGCAGTGGTGTCTGTCCTCCTAGGCACAGCCTTGGCTGTTAGGTCCTGGCTGAAACCGCTTAACGAGTTCTCTTTCACTTACACGTGCAAATGACATGCAGGTCCCCAGGTTTTCGTTTTCTAGAATGTTCTGCATTTACTTTGATTGTAGCTAGGATCTGTCTAGGAGGAATGGCGCTGTGACTCAGAGCCTCCCCAGTGGTGTTTTTGTTAAGTGATGCTTTCCCAAGCTGTGGGCTCAAAAGAAACAGAGTTTCTTTTAGCAGTGGACAGGGCACGTGCCTGGCCCAGTGCTCCCTTCAGGAGACATAGAACTTGTTTCCTCAGCCCTTCAAAGTTAAAGCTTTTTGTTTGCTTTTTTTTTTTTTTTTTTAATAATTAGCATTTCTATTTTATCTTTATTGAGCTACTTAAAACTGAATTGAAGCTAGTCTTTCAGCTCCTGATTTAGGAATGGTTAGATTAGAAACTTAGCAAGACCCTGTTTGAGGATTAGAAGTTAGAATGCAACGGTAACTTGTTTCAGTGAAGCTTGTTTTGAAGGTCACCCTGCCGCTGCTTACTCTGGCAGTGGGTGCAATCTGTGGTGTTTGGGACGTCCACCGGCCACAGTGGAGCGTGGCTGTTGGAGTGGCTCGTGTCCTCACATTCAGCTCAGCCCACCAATAAGAGTACATTACCGCCTCAGCATCCTGCTATTTTGGGGGTCTGTGCGGGGTTACAGATACAAATGCCATGCAAAGTACTTCATGACATTTATTTGCAAGGTTAATTTTGATCATGTAGACATGCTGACATTTGAACTTAACTGTTTCTGGATGATAATAAGGCAGTAAGTAACATTTATTGAGCGCTAAAAATCTACAGGGCACCAGTCTGTGCCTGGGCTCCTTGTAAGCAGTGGTGCCGTGCTCCTTCTACAGGACAGAGCCAACCGGTGTGCCCAGGACGGAAGGCCTCATCTCCAGGAGAGGCCAGGCTTTGGGAAACCTGGAGGAGCAGGAGGACTCAGCTCTTCTCCTTGGGGTGAAGTGTTGGAGGGTGGCATAAGCTGACCTGCATGCTGACAGGATGTGCTGGCTGCAGGAGCCCAGAGGGCATGGGCCAACTCCGAGGAAGCCATTAACAGGCTAGCACAGGGCCCAGAAGGTAGGTGGCTTGGAGTGCTGGTGGGATTCTAAGTGTATTTTGAAGACAGAGCTGACAGGTGTGGGTGTGAGTTGGAGAAAAAGGGAAGAGTCAAGGAAGCGAGCCAGGGTTTTCAGTCTGAGCAACTGTAAGCAACGGGTTTTCCTGTACTCAGGGAATGGCGATAGGAGCACCGCTAGTTTACGTGGATGGTGCGAACAAAGGTTTGAGTGTGAGCTGCCTGGGTGAGAGCTAAGTGGAGGTTTCGATAAAGCAGGTGGATGTGCTTGCTTGAGGGGCACAGAGGACAGGCTAGCTCGTGTAGCTCCGCGTCAAGCTTCAGGAAGACGTCCATGCCCCCATCACCACCCCTGTGCTCCTCCTCAAGCCTGGGTTGGGCGCACAGGCTGTTCCAGGCACAGACTTTGGCTGCAGGTGCTGGTGTAGTCCATAGTGGTTTGTTTTTGCGTTTTCCCCATCAGCTGATGTCACGGTCTTGTATTTGATGACAGCTGGGGACCTGATGCAAAAGGTAGGCGTGGGCTTTCCTTACATACGTTGCTTCCTTATCTGCTCACCTGTGGCTTCCTGAAGAAGACTTTGGATTAAAAATAAGGACTCGAGGGCCTCCCCTAGTGGCGCAGCGGTTGAGCACGGGCCTGAGAAGCTGCCCGCAGCCTCTGCAGCGCTGGTTCGATCCCCGGCCGCTGGGCGAGGGTCCCACATGGCGCGCAGACCTCTCCTGCCGCCCGCTGCTCCCCTCAGCAGTGTACTTCGTCAGTCTGCCTGCTCTGCTCCCCACTCCGGCTCTGGTGAATTCTCTCGCCCTCCCGCGCTTCTGACTGTACCCAGTGCTTGTATAAATAAACAAACAAATAAGTAAATAAATAAATCTTTAAAAAAAAAAAAAGGACTCTAATTCTGCTGCGAGGAGCTTCGACAGTGAGTGTAACAAGCAGGGCAGCCACACATTCAGCCAGAGCTCCACGCGCCTGTGCCCGAACCTCCTTCAGGACGTTAGTCGTGAGGAGGAGCATGGATATCTGGAGGGAAAAGAATTGGCCGTCTCGAAAGTGAAGGGAGAAGTAGATGGTCTTTCCGTAGGTCCTGAAAAACACCACCTGCTGTGATGAACCAGGAAAGCTCCAGCTCGTTGAGGTGGGCGTCTCCCCTCAGAGATGAGGAGCGTGGGAGGAGGGTGTCGCTGGCCAGCTTGACACAGCAGCGGGGCCCTGCCTCGGTCACCCCGTGAGAGTGGCGTGCAGCAACGGTCCTCTTTTCTGAACTTGGTGAATCAGACTGCTTGGTAGTCACTCTGCGGGTGCGACCTTCTCTGCTCTGTGACCAAGTGTAACGGTTTCTGTCCTCGGGGAGCTAGTTGCTTCCTGCCTGGCGCATAGTAGGTCACCGTTAGGCCCCGCTTTCCTCTGTGTCGTCACCCGGAGCGGCGTGGACAGGAGAGCTGGAGGCGCTGGTCCATGGATGGCGTGGCTCCCTGGTGTGCAGGGATGAGGGTCACCTGCCAGCAGTGCCTTGGCGCTGGCAGCTCTTTGTTTGGGTTTTTAAGAATTTTTAAATGGCGTGAGTAGGCCAGGAATGGTCATTCTGCATCATGTGTGACCACCCCTTCCTGCTGCGCAGCCTGGTCACGTCTGTACCACTCCCTGTGGCGCTGGGGACTCCGGTGGGCATGGCCAGCTGCCCCCCTGGGTGCTCTTTTGTTTACTGTCATCCTTCCAAATTTTAAAAAGACTTTAAGAACCACCGAGTCATCAAGTGTAGAAACGACAGGCATTCTCCACGCGCTGTTGCCGGCCGTCATTCCAGGGGCTTCCCTCCCGCGTCTTCTGACTCTGCAGGCTGGAGTCAGAGGAGGCGTCAGAGCGCCACGAGCCAGCAGAGCTGAAGCCAGGTGTGCTCGCTCCCGTCCTGCTCGCTGCCGTGTGACAGGGCGCCTGCGCCTGGTGACTTCCAGCAGCTGCTGTTCTCCTTGCTCAGAGTGTGGCTGAGCAAGGGCTCGGCTGGGAAGGTTCTTTTGCTGGTCTTGCTTGGCCTCCTGCCTTTGCAGTCAGATGGTGGCTGGGACTAGAGCATCCAAGATTGTTCTTCACATGTGTGCGCCCCTTGGCAGGGAGAGCATGGAGATGTGACCACGTGGCTACCTTGGGCTTCTGTGCGTGGCGGGTGCTGCCCAGGGGGTGTAGTATTTCTGGGGGCACAGGTTGCACCTGCTAGTGTCTGGGTGAGGATCCCCTGTGTTGACTATGGGAAGTGCCACAGCACTTCGGGTAAGTGCCAGCAGGCACGGGTCATTGGGATGCCAGAATAACAGACTTTCCCTGTCCTGGCAGGTCCTCTCTGGAGAGATGGAACCAGACAGGTTCTGGACTTTGGGACTCAGGCACCTCTGAGGGAAAACATGTGGCACCATAATGAGAAAGGAGGCTAAATGAGGTTGGCAAGATGGCGAACTCCATCCTTCTCCAGCCTGGCTGCCGGAACGCTGAGAATTGGGGAATTCCTCTCTGAGGAAAAGGTTGCTGTAAAGAAGGAACATTCAAGTGCTAGGATGATCTCTTGAAAATCCTAAACATAATTAAAGAAATGAAAAAATTCAATAAAAGGATTAGATGATACAACTGAGGAAATCTCCCAGAAAATAGAGCAAAAATGAAGAAATGGTAAATGGAGAGAAAAGAAATTAAGGAGCCAATACAGGAAACCCCGCAACAAGCTATTAGAATACGTGTCGGTGCTATTCTGGGCTGTTTTCCATATGTGGAAGCTGAGGCTTTGATAGGTGAATGATTCCGGTAGCACCTGTGGCCAGCCCTAGGAGAAACCCAGAAGCTTCCTTTGTCACCCAAGAATAGAACAGGCAGGTGAGTGCCACTGGGTGTCATGTGGGTGAGTGGCCCCAGGATCGGATGGAGTGCCTGACCAGCATGTAGGGAACAGCCAGTCTAGATGAGGTCTCCGTCTAAGATTGGCCTTTGGGATCACTAGTCTAGCATCGGAAATGCTGCATGCAGCACAGAGAGGCAGCGGGCAGCGTAAGTCCATTTGCCTTTGTTTTCTGCCAGAGATCAAGGTCACAGCGGAGGTGGGAGAGGATGGGGCGGCACTGGAGGAATTGCGGTTATGGGCGATGCTGGAGAGCAAATACAGAGAACATTCTGGAAGCAGTAGGACGGTGGCTACCGCGTCTCACCCCGACCCGCTCCATCCTCACCAGAGCACGGCCGTCCTGACAGAGCCCAGAGCGGGGTTGTGTTGATCAGGCCCCTTATCGCTCGTACCCCACACACAGCAGAAATTCAAGGCATTTTAGAAGAGATGAATCCAGAAACGAGATTCTGGAAAATGAAAAACACACAAACTCTAGAAATAGCACCGGCGTTCCCACAGGTGGTGCAGCAGGTGCTGCGATAGGCACCCCGAGCGCGTCTGGACAGTGCGGTAGGGGAGAGCGGCGGTGTCGTGCGTCTCGCGGCTAGGGCTGTTTCCTCAGAGAGGCTGGACTGTCAGTGTTCTTGAACGCCTGGTGGATGTATGGTATGTTAGCAAAATACGACGGTGAGAATTATCTAATATGTCGTGCCACAGTTGTGGAAATGAACGGAATGTCTCTCAATGGTTCTTGCTGCAGATGCCGGCCAGATGTGCTGCTCTGGGGGCTGCTTTTTGCTTCTCAGCTGGCGCTGATGGCAGTCAGGGTGACCTGCTGGTTAGAGGGCTGCGTGCCCTAATCATGCGTGGTGTGCATGTCACACACATCTGTGGCCAATGTTGCAGTGGTCAAGGCGGAGAGCCCCGAGCCTGGCGGGCAGACCTGACTTTCACACCCAGAGCTGAGGCATGAGCTGGTGTGTCTGCCCTTCACACGCGAGGGCGCACACATGTTCCTCCATGTTGCGTGACGCACCAGGCAGCCACATTTTAGGAGTTGCTAGGTTGTAAAATGGTGGTTCCATGTAGAACACTGACAGCCAGCTGCTCGGAGAGCTGCTCCCGGCTTGACAGGCGAGCCCAGAGGTCGTGCCCGCTCGGAGAGGCCCTGGTTTAGAAACAGCCGTACAGGCGTGCCGTGCAGGAGGGCGCAGCAGCGTGTCAGCTGACGCTGGTGTTAGGTTTACGGGCTGGAGGAAATGGAAGCGAGCGGCCATGCTCGTCACGCCCCGGGCAGTATGGTAAGCAGCGGCCTTCCCACGCTGGGGTTGTAGGGGCAGAGCTAGTGACCATGTCTGCCAAGCGATTTAAGGGTGTTTTCAAGGAAAGGACCGTCCCCTGGCCCATTGGCCTTTCTCCCTCTGTCCTGCCTCCCTCTTCAGAGCTGTGATGGGTGGGGACGTGAGTAATGGCCAGTGGGCACAGTCGCTGTTTCCATTTGAATCTGTTTTTGCTGCTCAAGCGGCGTGGCTGTGGGCTGACCTCCGCAGGGTCTCTGGTGCCTGTGCTGAGTCACTCCGGGTGCAGTGCCTGGGGACGGTTCTATTTTTAGTCGCTCACAGCTCCGTGAGGGCGACAGGCGCAGTTGCAGGCACCACCATCTGGGTGCGCCCCCCACAGTGGCCCACTCCGATTCTAGTTGGTCCAGGAAGTGCATGTTTTGTGCACTGCAGAAGGGGTGCCTTCCTCCTCTGAGAAATAGAGGGCTTGAAAGTGTGAACGTCTGCCCAGTGAAAGGTCATTTGCTCGTGGCTGTTTCCAGCGCTCCCTTCTCTCAAAAGGTTGGTGCTCGTTCTTGCACTCCCAGACTCAGCCTCTGGCCTGCACCCTCCTCGCAGCCACGCCGAGGCCCGGGCCTCAGGCCTTGGGCCTCCTGCAGCCTGTGGGGGAAGCAGAACCCCGCCTCCACACGCTCCACATGTCCTCTCTGCTCTTGGGGGCCGTCGTGAGTGTCCACCTTCCGCAAAGAAAAAAGACCCCTGTTTCCTTTAGACCACGAGCACCTGAAGACCCCAGGTGAGAGCCTCGTGGTTTCCCACTGTCCCGAGTCTGGTGTGGGGCCTGGCTCGCCCGCACTGAGGAGTGTTTCTGACGGTCACTTTAAGCCATGGGATGAGGCTAGGGAGTCAAGGCCTTCTTGGTGCCCCTGGGAAGACAGAAGTCATTCTGGGAGGTTTGTTAACATTTTCGCGTTTTGTTAGTAAGTGCCATCGAATGCGCCTCGTTGGAAAAATGTGTGCTATGTGGTAAAATGTGTACTAAGATTAGTCAACTGGACGAGCAGGCCTGTAGTTTCTGAACTCTTTTTTTTTTTTTTTAATTTATGTATTTATTTATACATTTTTCGCTTTTCCTCTTGTCTGCTCCGCGGCGCCTTTCTCCTTTTTGAGCCTCCTTCGCGCCCGACCCCCCCGCCCCCCCCCCCCGAGTCCTCGGGTGGCGGCCCCCGCGGGGGGAGGGAAGGGGGCGCCCCCGCGCCCCCCCAGACCTGGCCGGGCGGCCAGTTTCTGAACTCTTGTGTGTTTAAATGTTGATACTGTATTTCTTTTGGAACATGGAAGATGTGTAAAGCGTTTCTAATCAGACAGAAGTGTGCACACAGCTGACGTGCGTGGAGCGCGCGGTAAAGAGCATGTTCTTTGTCGCGCAGAGCTCCGGCATCGAGACTCTGGTGGAGGAGCTCTGCTCCCGGCTGAAAGACCTTCAGAGCAAGCAAGGTAAGAGTGCTGCTTCCTGAGACGTGTCGCCCCCGCCAGGATGACAGTCCCCCGGGGATTTGATTGAGTGACTCTTAGAGTTGATTTCAAAAGAAGTAAAATAAGAAGCAGCAAGTCTTTGTGCTCAGCGTGTCTCCAGGGCAGCCTCACACACTGTCTTGAGGTGTTAGAGGCTTGGGGTGAACCCGCAACTGCCCCCCAGAGAGGATCCCTGCACCCTCCAAGGAGTGACACCCCACAGTGCCCTGCTGGAAAGATGTGCCATTTTATTTGTCTTCAAAGTGAAACTCAGAGACTGGAGCAACTTTTCTTCTTTCTCCCCCGTGCTTGCCTCGCTGTCCACGAAGGCCTCCAAAGATGTCCATGTTCATTATTTTAGATTTGCAATTAATTTCTGCCTTGCTCTCAAATTTTTGTGAAAAGCAGACTTGTCAAGCTCACAAGACCATTTTGCCTCACAAACCCACGTGGTTTCTTTTCCCTGCTTTTTGTAGGCCCTCAGGACGGGGTTGCACGTCAGGGCCTGAGGTCGCTACCTGGGCACCTTGACCCCAGTTGTGAGCCTTCCTGTTACGGGCGTGGTTCACTTGTATCTTTTAAATCTGAGGCCAAGAGTGTAATTCTTTGCCTCTGCTTCAGTTGATACGCAATCCTTACTCATCTTAGATGTTCCGCAACGGGTAATTGTAATGGAGAATCTTTACGCATTAGTGTTAGTCAAGATAATTCAACATGAATGAAGTCCATGAGGACAGAACTTTGTGAGAAAATATTTTTGGAATCCAAATAGTTGTACTCCTTCTGGTATAATTGATAAGTACACAGGGAATTTCTGTTTCTTTTTTTTTTTTTTTTTTTTAAGATTTTTATTTATTTATGAATGCAAGAGCTGGGGTACAGGCCAAAGATGCGGAGGGTGAGAGGACTCACCAGAGACAGAGTGGGGAGCAGAACAGGTAGACTGACCGAAACATACTGCTGAGGGGAGCAGCGGGTGAGCCAGGAGAGGTCTGCTGCGCTATGTGGGCAGCTCCCTGGCCGGCCAGGGGATTGAACTGGTGCTGCAGAGGCTGTGGATAGCTTCATTGTGTGGTGTTTAACCCCCTGTACCACCAGGGAGGCCCGATTTCTGTCTCTTAATTAATTGCCTCTAAAGGACTGTACCACTTCGTGGGCCATTGTTAATCTGATTTAGCCAGAGAAATCCCTCTGGCACTGAAGGAAGAGATTTTTATTAAAGACAGACTGGGGTCTCCCTGGTGGTGCAGGGGTTAAAGTCTCAGCATTGTCAAGCTATTGCCAGCCACTGTGGCCTGATTTCGATTCCTGGCAAGGGAGCTGACCCACAGGGCGCAGCAGACCTCTCGTCTCCCCGCTGCTCCCCTCAGCAGTGGATTTCAGTAGATCCTCCTGCTCTGCTCCCCGTTCTGTCTCTGGTGACTCCTCTCACTGCCCCCCCCACATCTGGCCTTCACCCCAGTTCCTATATGCATAGATAAATAAAAATAAATCTTAAAAAACAAAAACAAACTGGTATAGAGTTCTTTTTAAACCATAAAAGCCTATGTAATTTCTGAGTAAAGTTGCATGAGAAGCTTTTTAAAACACAAGCATTTATTAACTAGATAATAAGGTAAATCTGTCTGAATTTTTGTTTCATAACAGAAGAGAAGATTCATAAAAAGTTAGAGGGCTCCTCCTCTCCCGAGGCAGAACTATCCCCTCCAGCGAAGGATCAAGTGGAAATGTATGTAAGATTGTGAGCGTGGGCTTTGCGGAGACCAGGCTGGCTGCTGGTACATGGCTTGCGGTTTCTGTTCACCTACTCTTTAGTTTCACCTTTTAGAATTCAGGAGACACTGACTGCGTGCTTGCTGTCACACAGAATTCAAAGGTGGATAAGCTGGTCCTGTCCTTACCGCACATGGTGAATCAATAGTTGTGAAACAAGTGAGTGAAACAGCACGGTTATTACTAGTGCCCTCTTCACATGCTGTCACGTCAGTCCTTGGAGACAGCTGTGAGGAATGGTGCTTGTCCTCGCCTCACACTGAGAAACCTCATTCCCTGTGTGCTTATGAAGGGAACAAGGCAGGTCACTGACCTGGTTGGACTTACTTCCTAAGATGCTGTTAGCTCTTTCTTTGTGAATGGTTAGTGTGAAGATTAGCTGCATTGAAAGCAGACTTCGCTAGTATTTATTTTATTTGAATCTTCTGAACTCCTAAAGCCTAAGGAAGAGTAGCATTTGATTGGTCTGTGTGGACCTGCACTGTCTGACTCAGCCGCCAGAGGCCTGTGGCCCGTGGGCCCCTGAGCTGGGCTGTTCAAGCAAGCTGTGCTAGGTGAGAGTTTCCCCTGACCGGAAAGCTTGGTGCAAAACATAGTGTAAAAATGTGGCATTAGTACTCAGTATTAATTTCATGTTGAAATGGTAAAATCATGGGTGTATTTGGTTACATAAAATATATTGAAATTCATTTCACTTGTTTCTTAGACGTTTCATGTGATTCCTAGAACATTAAAAATTACACATGATACAACAGATTTCTGTTTGACACTTTTGGGATAGACTGAAACTTGAGAATCAAGTGTAGGATTAGGCCCCATGAAAACTCACTACTTCCCAGGTGACCTTGACTTGATGCCTGCAGGACTCAGTCCCTGGTGGCCAGCCTGACTCCAGACGCCTCCTCTGGCACTGTCCCACTCCACTGTTAGCAGTGGCTGCCCGTTCCCTCACCAGGTGGCAGCTCGCCCTACCTTGGTTCCAGGCTCTCGGAAGCCAGCCTCTCGTTTCCCAGGGGTCGTGGTCTGGTCAGGCTTCGTGCCATGAGCACAGCAACGTGTCCATGTTGGCACACAGGCCCCACGCCTCAGCACTAGATCCGGCAAACTACATTTTTGGAACTTCGTTTGTTTTCTCTGATTGCTGTAGGCCTCACTGGCATCCTCTTTTTCTGAACATTTGAGCGTGGTAATCCCTGCCATTTCTGAGGTTTCTTGGGACACAGTGACAGTGAACAGCACTCCCTCAATGAGGCCTCTGACTCGTTACACATGTCACTTTCCTGACCCCCTACAACTCTGCGGGGTCGATACTCCCCTCACCTCATTGTAGGTGAGGAAGGTGAGCCGCAAAGGCCGAGTGACATGCCCAGGTCACCGGGCTTAGTGGCAAAGTCAGGATCGGGACTCGGACTGTGACTTACAGACTCGTGCTCTTGACTGCCTTGCTGTCTGACTCTGCAGCTGTGTCTGTCCCCAAGGCTTTCAAGGGCCTTGTGCAGTTAGTCATGATCGCCGCCTTCCAGTTGAGGAAATGCACCAAGATATTATTAGTTAGCTTAAAAATCACAAGCATGGTGAGTAGCTGAGATTCAGCTTCATATACTCTTATTGAAGATTGCATTTTTCCATGCAGTGTTTGTCATTTTTGACTTCTTAAATTAAAATTCAAACTTTGAAGATAAAAACCGTCATCTTACATATTTTCTTAGAGCATATCTCAGTGCTTGATACGTAGGGATAAGTGTTTCGCTGTACTGTTCAGTATTTCAATGTCGGTCATTAGAGGATGATGTAGATGTCGATTATTAGGGTGGACGGTCCCATTCCCCCGCCTTGTGATGTGCTCTTAATGCATCTGACACACGCTCGTGCTCACTGTTGGAATTCTTGGTTCTGTTGTTCCAGGTACTATGAAGCGTTTCCACCACTTTCGGAGAAACCCGTCTGCCTGCAGGAAATCATGACTGTGTGGAACAAGTCTCCGGTCTGTTCTTACTCTCGCTCTTCTTCGTCATCCACAGCGCCCCCCGCCAGCACAGACACGTCCTCCCCCAAGGACTGCAACAGTGAGGGCGAGGCCGTCAAGGGCAGAAGCCACGAAGCGCCCACCACTGCACATGAGAGAACCCAGAGCAAAAGCAAAAATGAGAAGGAGAACAAATTTAGTAATGGCACCATGGAAGAGAAGCCTGCTTTGTACAAAAAGCAAATTCGACATAAACCTGAAGGAAAGATTCGCCCTCGCACATGGTCTTCCGGCTCCAGTGAAGCAGGCTCAAGTTCAGGTGGTAACCAGGGGGAACTAAAAGCATCCATGAAGTGTGTGAAAGTGAGACATAAGACACGAGAAATTCGAAATAAAAAAGGGCGGAATGGGCAAAACAGGCTGTCTCTGAAGCATGGTGAGAGGGCAGAGAGAAACACTCACGCTGGAAGCAGCAGTAGCAGCAGCAGCAGCAGCAGCGGGTCCATCAAACAGCTGTGCAAACGGGGTAAGCGACCCTTAAAGGAGATGGGGCGGAAGGACGCGGGGAGCACCGAGGGCAGAGACCTGTACATGGAGAGCAGAAGCGAGAAGGAGTATAAAGAGGAGCCTCTGTGGTATACCGAGCCGATCGCCGAGTACTTCGTTCCTCTGAGCAGGAAGAGCAAGCTGGAGACCACATACCGGAACAGGCCAGATGCAGGCGGCCTGACGTCAGAGGCGGTGGAGGAGCTGTCTGAGTCAGTGCAAGGTCTTTGCCTCAGCAGCAATGCTATTCATAAAACATACCTCCCGGCAGGTACTTTCATCGATGGTCATTTTGTCGAAATGCCTGCGGTTATAAACGAGGATCTTGACCTCACTGGGACCTCATTCTGTTCTCTCCCAGAGGACAACAAATACTTGGATGATATTCATCTCTCAGAATTAACCCACTTCTATGAAGTGGATATTGATCAATCCATGTTGGATCCTGGTGCCTCAGAGACAATGCAAGGAGAAAGTCGGATTTTGAATATGATTCGACAGAAAAGCAAAGAGAAAGCAGATTTTGAGGCAGAATGTTGCATAGTGTTAGATGGGATGGAGCTGCAAGGGGATCGTGCAATACGGACAGACTCCACCAGCCCCGGGGGTGCCGAGGGCTTCTTCCTGCAGGACCTCGGCGGCCTGGCGCAGTTCTGGGAGTGCTGTTCATCCAGCTCTGGCGATGCTGACGGGGAGAGCTTTGGAGGTGATTCTCCCATTCGGCTCTCTCCGCTCTTAGACAGCACAGTGCTTGAGCCGCGCTTGCTCGCTGGCAACCAGGAGCTCTTTTCAGATATTAATGAAGGATCTGGTATAAACTCTTGTTTTTCAGTGTTTGAAGTGCAATGCAGTAATTCTGTTTTACCATTTTCTCTTGAAACACTCAACTTGGGAAATGAAAATACAGATTCCAGTGCTAATATGTTTGGGAAAACGCAGTCTAGGTTGCTAATATGGACCAAAAATAGTGCCTTTGAAGAAAATGAACACTGTTCAAATCTTTCAACGAGAACGTGTAGCCCGTGGTCCCATTCAGAAGAGACACGTTCAGACAATGAGACATTGAATATTCAGTTTGAGGAATCCACGCAGTTTAATGCAGAAGACATGAATTATGTAGTTCCTAGAGTCTCGTCAAATTATGTAGATGAAGAACTTCTAGATTTTTTGCAAGATGAAACTTGCCAGCAAAACAGTAGAACTTTAGCAGAAATTCCTACTTTAGTTTTCAAAAAAAGATCTAAACTAGAATCTGTCTGTGGTATTCAGCTAGAACAAAAAACAGAAAACAAAACCTTTGAAACGACGCAGGTAGGGGGCGGAAGCAGCCCGCAAGGAGACGGCTACAGCTCAGGGGTCATTAAAGACATTTGGGCCAAGATGGCAGGTAGGAATTCTGTAGCCATGATAGAAATAGAAGGGATGGATGCCGAGTTGTTTCCGACAGATCTAAATAACCACTGCTGCTGTTTGGATGCTGAAGCGAAAATGGAGCCCCTCCAGGTGCCCAGTAAGGCTGTGCAGAGGTCAGAGTACCATCTGTGGGAGGGGCAGAAAGAGAACGCGGAGAAAAGAGCTTTTGTTTCTGGTGAGCTCTCGAAGGTGGACGGTGGTGATTACACGACTCCCTCCAAGCCCTGGGACGTAGCCCAAGATAAAGAGAGCACGTTCATTCTCGGAGGCGTTTATGGAGAACTCAAGACCTTTACTAGCGACGGGGAGTGGGCAGTGGTGCCACCCAGCCACACAAAGGGAAGCCTGCTGCAGTGTGCAGCTTCCGACGTGGTGACAATAGCTGGTACGGATGTCTTCATGACCCCGGGAAACAGTTTTGCTCCTGGCCACAGGCAGCTGTGGAGACCCTGCATGTCATTTGATCAGAGCGATCAGCCTAAGAGCGGGGAAAATGGATTAAACAAGGGGTTCTCTTTTATCTTCCATGAAGACTTACTAGGAGCTTGTGGTAACTTTCAAGTTGAAGACCCTGGACTTGAATATTCCTTCTCCTCCTTTGACTTGAGCAATCCATTTTCACAAGTTCTTCATGTAGAATGTTCATTTGAACCTGAAGGGATTGCATCTTTCAGCCCTAGTTTTAAACCGAAATCAATCCTCTGCTCTGATTCAGACAGTGAGCCTTTCCACCCCAGGATTTGTGGTGTTGACAGAACACAGTATCGGGCTATTCGGATCTCTCCTCGGACTCACTTTCGTCCAATTTCTGCATCTGAGCTGTCCCCGGGAGGGGGAAGCGAGTCAGAATTTGAATCTGAGAAAGATGAAGCAAATATTCCCCTTCCGCCTCAGGTTGATGCGTTTGAAGATCCACAGGCAGATCTAAAGCCACTGGAGGAAGATGCAGAGAAAGAAGGCCATTACTATGGAAAATCAGAGCTGGAGTCTGGAAAATTCCTTCCCAGGTTAAAGAAATCTGGAATGGAAAAGAGTGCTCAGACATCCCTGGACTCCCAGGAGGAATCCGCTGGGACGCTCCCGGCAGGGAAGCAGAGTCAGTGTGCGGGGTGCAGCGGGGGCAACTCTCTGGAAATCGACTTAGGAAGTTCAGAAGCAAATTGTAAAATAATGGCTCACTGTGAGGAAGAAATTAATAATTTTTGCAGTTGCAAAGCAGGTTGTCAGTTTCCTGCTTATGAAGATGACCCAGTTCCTCCGGGGCAGCCGGAAGAGGTAAGTGTCCCGTGTGTGGGTAGTTGAAAAAGGATTGCCCAGACTTGCAGCCAGCGGCCCACAGCCGTATCCAGCAGTGAAAGACGGTGGGACAGACAGTGAAAGATAAATTATTGGGAACTTAGCTTAAATCTCTTAAAATTACCGTTTTTATGATTTTACAGAAGGATGTAGAATGACTGGTATTTATAAATTTGAACTAAACATTTTCTGCAGAGAAAAGACATTCCAAAGTAAACCACAGGATACGAGCCTCTTCTGTGATGTCTTGACCAGCATGTGCTATGCTCAAAGCCAAACCTCACGCTCATGTCCACCCATCAAGGCTGGCCGGTCGGGAAGGGGCTGTTCACGCAGCGGAAGGAACAGCACAGGTGTCTTTACACAGCAACCCCTCTAACAGCTTTTGAAATGTTGATCAGTCACGAAAACTTACGTTTTACGTGCATGGTGAATTACATCTGTATCGTGGCACAAGTGAAAATGAGCAAGTGCAACCAGACAGCTTTGGTAGGACCTCTGTGGAGGCTCCTTTGCTTTCTGCCAAGTCCGTGCGCTCAGCCGCAGGTCTGTCAGACCAGTTAATATTGATAGTTCTGTTAGTGGGAGACATTGTGCTCTGACTAGTTCTGAGAAGTCGCTTGAGGTTACATGGGTTACGTAAGCATTACACAGGGCATAAGTAACCTTTCTCACAGAAAGGCCTAGTGTGTGAACTGCCCCTTTCGGCAGTCAGGCCGCAGTGCCCGGCCTTTTCCGGGATCAGCTTGTTAGACAGTTGGAGGTGGTTGGAAGTCAGGCCCCTGGGGCCAGAGAGCAGAGGAGTGGCCTCCTGGCTGCCCTGCACTCCCACCTTACACACCTTGTGCTCCTCCCACGAGGCTCTCCAGACCCCGCTCCTTCACCGATACATTCCCCGATTCCTCTCTGCCCCGCTACTCCACCCCTACCCCCCATCTGAGATCATCTCTCCTGTCTCTGAATTTTCCTGTACTTTGTTCTGCTTCTTTCTTTCGTTTTCCATTTTTGTGAGTTGGTCATGTGCTCTGCTAGAGTATAAGCTCCCTGCATGCCTGGACCACGCCTCCCGCGTGTGTGGGTGGGTACCTCGGTGTGGCCTGAGGGTGCGTGATGGGAGGGAGCCCCGCAGGAGCTCGAGAACCACTGCTCGCAGAACCACTGCTCGCCTGGACATCCTTACAGAGGCTTGAGTCCAGTTGAAACTGAAACTGGGGCCGCTGAGAAGCTATGTTGTTAGCTTTGTCTGTTTGCTTACGGCCCCACCTTTCAGCCTTAAATATTTCTCTTTGTACTTTGGATTTCACTTGGTTCCAGATTGGGAAGAGAGAACATGAGGAAAGAAGCAAGATTCTCCATCATGCCCTGCCTACTCCTTTGTCTCCTGGCACGCTGCTGTATTTAGGTGTTACCAGATGCCGCTTGTCTTGAATGTTCTTGGCCACCAGTGCCGCCCCCGGGGCGAGGTGGGGTGTCCTCGTCTGGCTGTGTGGGGGCGGCAGCACCCAGTTCCTAGCCGGCTCCGAGCTCACTGCCCAGGTTTACCTGAGCTGTGGGGAGACAGAGTGTCCTGAGGGGACAGTTTGGGGCCAGCCTGGGACCCACATCTTGTCCTCCCGCTCTCTGTGCCTGGTCAGTCCTGGAGAGTGCCTGGGAGGGTCTGCATCTTCCCGAGGACAGTCTTTGCAGAGAGCACGGGAGCCCCATGCGAAAGGTCGTTTGTCGCCGCCTGCCAGCACCAGTGCCTCAGTAGTCGGGCTCCCGGGAGGACTGGTGCCCGGTGTGAGGTCGGTGCCCTGCGCGAGCACGACGCTGTGCTTGCCCTCGCGGAACTCAGTCTAGCCGTGAGGAAGATCATTTATTCGCGTGGCTTGAATTCAGAAGTTACGAGAAGGTCCATACACAGTGAGGAGGCCCCTTCCACAGCAGCCACAGGGAGCCCTGGCGGGTCCCTCCCGGGTGTTCTGTGCCCGTTGAAGCCGGGACATGTTCATTCTGTCTCCTCCTATTTTTTCTTTCGACTGAAATGGCACTTTATTGTCATCACGGTTCCTTTTTGTTGTCTGCAGACTGTTCCACCGCACAGCTAGCCATTTCTTACTTTCTAAGGCATTTGAGCAAATGCAGCTTTGCGTACCTTGGTAGGTAGTGTGGCGGAGGTGAGGGCACCTGGGCACCCAGAGGTGCACTCCTGGCCTGTGAGAGTTGAGGAAGGTTTTCTCGACATACCCGAGCAAGAGGGGCGGACGGGACAGCAGAGCGAAGGTGAAGAGGCCTGAAGCTTGTCCTACATGCAGGGCAACTGCCTCAGCTAATTCTTGGTTACTGAAGAGTAAAATGAATAGGGAGGCCAGCAAAGCAGGCCTCGGGTGTCATACCATTGGGGCATAAGTTTTTTTTTTTTTTTAGATTTATTTATTTATTTATTTATTTATTTATTTATTTATTTATTTATACAAGCACTGGGTACAGTCAGAAGCGCGGGAGGGTGAGAGAATTCACCAGAGCCAGAGCGGGGAGCAGAGCAGGCAGAAGGACCGAAGGACACTGCTGAGGGGAGCAGCGGGCGGCAGGAGAGGTCTGCGCGCCATGCGGGACCCTCCACCGGAGGCCGGGGAGCAGCCGGGGATCGAACCGGCACTGCAGAGGCTGCGGGCAGCTTTGCAACCCAGCGCTCAACCGCTGCGCCACCGGGGAGGCCCTGCGGCATAAGTTTTTATAGCAAAAATGTTCTCTTCATCACTTACCTGATTGCCGGCTAGTACCATGTGCTTTGACGCACAGAAACGCAGCAGAAGGCTTCAGGCATTTACGGTCCAGGAGAGGAGACTGGGTTCCCAGCGGACCACATGGCGTGGAAATTGCAAAGTGCTGACGAGAGGTGCCCCGTGCCCACGCTGCTTTAGCACCACACCCCACCGCACCGCCGCGTCACCTTCTGTTGTGGATTTGCAGCACCTGTGACTGCCAGGCACATGCGGGTCCCAGGATGTAAGGGACAGGCCGCTTTCCCCACTGCGCTGGGGCCTGGGAGTCATGGGCACCCACACAGGCCCCGTGGAGCCCTCTGCTCTCTGCTGTGCGCGCTCCCTCTTCATTCATGTTTCTTCCTCCTCTCCCAGAGAATGAGGCCTCTGGAAGCTGTTTCATTTTGAGACCCAAATCGCAAGACTGACTTAGCAAAGGCACGCTTTCCAGGCCCTGGTCCTAGAATAAAACTTGAAAGGAGGCCCCAGGCCCCTTCTTCCTCACCAGAGCGGGGGCTCTCTTAGTGGGGGATGAAGACCGCGGTCCTCTACCCAAGCGCCCCTTTCTGAAGCGTGGCCGGGCATCGTCCTCCTCCACAGGCTGGCCTGCCGGGCTTCCTGCACCGCATTTGGGTTGTCTCTCGACTGCCCCTTCTTCCATCAGTTGCCAGGAGCCGGCCCGGTGCCCAGCACCAGGTCTGAGGCGCAGACACCCTGCATGGGTGGGCTTGGGGTTGACCTTGGAGAGCTCAGCAGACAGGCCTCAGGGCCCGTGTGGGCAGCTGCAGCTGTGCTGGCAGGGGTGCGGTGGGTGGGCTGGGGCCAGGCTTCCCTGCAAAGGCGCAGTTTGGAGGGATGCTCGCTGGTGAGCATGGGAGCCGAGAAGCCACGGCAGGGGCCGGCCCACCCGGGCGGCGGCTCGCGTTCTGCTTTGTTTCCCAGCTTCACTCTTTCTCTTTCTCCGCTGAACCCGAAGTCGAGCGCTTGTACTGTGCAGACATTGTTTAGGCAGCGCTTGGGCCTCTTTGTGAGCAGCTCGACAGCTAGAAACTGCTGCGTCAGGAAGGAAGGCATAGTCGTCACATTCGTGCTCAGGGCCGCCGAGGATGGGGTGAGTGCCACCGTGGTCGTCGGGATCGACATTCAGATGGAGGATACAGAGAAAAGCCCCAAACTGGCAGAAACCCGCATGTTCCTTACGGTGATCTCAGCAGGAGGGAGAGAAACTGAGACTAAAGCCAAGAAGCTTTTCTTCAGGCCAGCAAGCCCCGAGTCCCGACTGTGCCAGGAGCTGGGGGCAGGAGCAGGGTGCACCCTGCCCTTAGAAGCTTTCCGCCTGCTTCCTTTCCGGTCTCGCTTCCTCTCTGCGCATGGCCGGCCTGGCCCCCGAGCCTGCTCTTCCATCCTGCGCTGCCCCGTGAATCCTTGCTCCCTCCCGCAGGGATCCTGAGGAGGGCAGCGGTGAGCTTGTGCTCAGCACACGGGTTCCTCGAACTCGCTCACGCCACAGCCTGCCCAGCGCCTTCTTTTTCCCAAACAACCTTGTTGCCTCCAGGTCCGTCTCTTCAGTAGTGCCTGGGCCGTCGCTGGTGGGGAGGGTGCTGCCCGGGGAGCCCTCGGTGGTCCCCTGGGCAGCCTGAGGAGCCTCGCAGGACAGTGTGCCTTCACAGGGAGACAGGGCCTTTCTGGGCAGGCCGTCCGTGCGGTGAATTACGTGCCAGGTGCAGGGACCCGGAACCCACTGCTGTGCTCGTTAGGCTCGGGCCTGGCCGCATCTGTTCTGGCCGTGGGTGGCTCTGTCTGCCTGGCAGCAGTCCTGGTTTGCGTTGTTAGAACACACGGAGGAAATCGCGAGGGTTCACCGCTCTCTCTGGGTAGGGGGCTGATCGTCCTTCAGTTTCTGATTTAGGAATACTTTTTGAACTTTGGTGAAAGTTTGAAGTGTGTTTCCCCCATGGTCCGAGCAGAGACTCCGTGCTCATCAGGAGCTAGCGCAGTTCGCATCTGAAGCCGGGCTGGCCGGCGGCGTGTCTGTTAGAACAGGGAAGTCCTGTGCGGTGTCCACAGCCTCTCCCTGGAGAACGCGTCTGCTGGGAGCGGGGGCTGCGGCTCGGAAAGGAGGCCAGGACCAGCCCGCCCCCCGCGGACCTGTTGTCAGCAAGCAAAGGCAGTGCGGGAGAGGGCGGCCCGGCGTGTCCGTGTCCGCAGACGGCCCCCGGCGGGTCTCCTCGTCCCCGCCCTCAAGGCTGTGCCTCGACCACTCGTGCGCGCCGCCGTCTGCCGCCCCAGCCAGTGTGTCCCCGGCCTCGCTGCTGCCGGCTGAGGGCTGCCGGGGCTTGCGAACCCGCCGGGGAGAAGGGCGCTTGGGTTCAGCCTCCGCCGCTGCCCGCCGCTTCCGTGCCACCTGGCCCCCGAGAGGCACAAGGGTGGGTGCCTGCCCTCGGGGCTCAGACCCTCGCCCGTGCCTTTGCCTGCTTTGAACTCGAATTATTCTCAGTTGTATTATTTGGCTTTAGTCTCAACTTCCTTCTGGTTCTCACCTGAGCAGATGATTTTCTTTGAAGACAGTGAGGTAATCTGTCTTCCCGAGCTTCTCTCCTTTCTCCTCCTGCTTGAGTGTGTAAAGAAGAGGACACCCCGCCTTGCGCTGGTGGAGACTCAGGGCTGCCTTATCACCCCTCACCCCCACAATCTAGAAGGTTGCCCTCCTCGGGGGTATTTCCTGTTGCATGTTTTTGCCTTGTAAGACTTTTTTTGTTTTTTAAGAGTTGTGGGGCTCCCTGGTGGCGCAAGGGGTTAAGACGCAACCTGTGAAGCTGCAGCGCGAGTTCCATCCCCGGCCAGGGAGCAACCCCCATGGCGCAGCAGGCCTCTCCTCACTCGCCCGCCGCTCCCCTCAGCAGTGTATTTCAGTCAGTCTGCCTGTTCTGTTCCCCGCTCTGTCTCTGGTGAATCCTCTCACCCAATGCACCTCTGGCCTGTACCCCAGCTCTTGTATGTATAAGTAAATAAATCTTAAAAAAAAAAAGTTGCATCTACTTCCAATATAAGTGCTTCTTAAGGTAAACCTACTTTATGTGCTCTGAACACGCCGGCATTTTTTTTGACACACCATTTCTAGAACAGTTAAAAAGGCAACAGCTATTTAAAAATCCTGGGTTTGTAGTTTATAACTAATAATGTTTGATTTTTTTCCTTTATCCTGAAAGTTTGTAAATTTTTCTATATTGGTTTGTCTAAACAGTTCCCCGTATTGAACACTGATGAGCAAGGAATGAATAGAAGTCAAGAAAAGCAGACCTGGTGGGAAAAAGCCTTGTACTCTCCTCTTTTTCCTGCGCCAGAGTGTGAAGGTAAGGAGGCTGGTTGGATTCATTCATTCTGTTTCTAATTCATTAAGAGCAATAAGTTCTTTTTTGTGTGTATATACAAGAGCTGGGGTGCAGGCCAGAGGTATAGGCAATGAGAGGATTCTCCAGACACAGTGGGGAGCAGAGCAGGTGAATCTACTGAAACACACTGCTGAGGGGAGCGGTGGGGAGGCAGGAGAGGTCTGCTGCGCCATGTGGGTCAGCTCCCTGGCCGGGGATCGAACTCAAGGCATGGTGGCAGGTGACAACTTCATAGTGCTGAGACTTAGGATTTGGGGGGAAACACACACCAGGGAGGCCCCAGAGCAATAAATTCTTTTGCAGTGAATATCAGTCAATAAAAAATTTACCAAGAGACTAGCATTGTTGCACACTGGGGACACTAATGAATGTGACCTGGACTCTACTCTTAAACTCAGTCACAGCGTGGCGTGGGAGAGGTGTGAGACATGGCAGTGCCCGCCACCGCGATCCCAGCTGTGTGGAGGCTGTAGGCCTGCCGCAGTGGGGACGCCAGGAGAGCAGGCCCCATGGAAGAACTGCTTGCAAAGGCAAGTCGAGGCGTCAGGGCCCAGCTGGCTGTAGCTGAGGCCAGAAAGGCAGGCAGAGAAGGTACTTCTAGGAGCTTGGGAGCTCTACAGAGTTGGGTGGAGTTAACATGCAGAAAGGGAAGACCATGAGGATTTCGAGTCTGAGGGTGTTGGAGTCGGGTGTGTGTGTGTGTGTGTGTGTGTGTGTGTGTGTGTGTCGAGTCTGAGGGTGTTGGAGTCGGGGGTGTGTGTGTGTGTGTGTGTGTGTGTGTGTGTGTGTGTGTTTTCCTGGCATTTGAGCGGAGACAGAATTGAAGACCCAAAGGTTCCTGCTGGGATTCATGGGTTTTGTCGAGAAACTCCAGAGGCTGTTGAGTGACTTCCGGTGAGAAGTGGACACAGGATGGTCAGAGTAGACCTAGTGCAGGAAGGGGCAGGAGCAGATGTGGCGAAGATGATTTTTTTAGTCTGCGAGCCTCCTTGGTGGACCCCAGAAGCTGTGCAAAATCTTGATCTGAATTTTTGAGAGAAGGAGGAACCGTGGTGGGGGGCTAGATGCATTGGCCCAGAGGCAGCTTGCCCAGATGGCTGCTTACTTGGCTGCTGCACTGAGTTAACTAATGTCTCTCCTGTCAGCCCTGAGGAACATGTGAACCCTCTGTGAGTAGTTACATGCACACATATCTGGCCTGTCTCCCAGCTCATGGGTCACCACTTGGGGCCTGCATGCACTCAAGGCTGAGCACACCCCCATGTTCAGGACACCCCACTGGCCTTCCTCCTTGGCAGCCTTGCAGGGTTGGCGGCGGGTGGGGGAGGTCTCCTTCTGAAGGCACAAAAGCGCTTCCCAGCCCCACCTCCCTTCTCGCCCCCCTGCAAGTTTCCTGTCATTGGGAGAGCCCCAGGTGCCCACCCAGTTGCAGTGTCCTGCTTGGGGAGTCTGCTCTCGTGTCAGCTGACAGGAGGGTCGCCCTCCATTACTCTCAGGACATTGTCAGTCTTCTGTGCAGTCCCTGCAGAGGCCAGTGAGGTGCTGCCCCCAGGCTCTGAGAAGGAAGCAGAGTCTCGGGTTGAGTCGTTTGCCAGACTCCGTCCCGACTGCCCTGCGCAGCAGCCCAGGTCAACGGGAGCATAAACCGACCTTGGTGTCGGTCAGTCTGGCGCGCCTGGGTTGGAGCGTCGGGTCAGAGCACCTTTCGCACATAACATTGGTGAAGACCTGGGGGCCCAGAGCCCCCAGGAGGGTTAGGGAGAAAGGGAGGGAGCAGCAGGCAGCCCCCTTCCCACGGAGCTGAGGCTGACTGTTGACTGTCCAGCACAGGAGCACCTGCCCTGTAAGGGTATCAGGCCGCCTGGCACCTTAGCCCTGTTCTGTTGTTAGTCAGCAAGGGATCCAGGCCCAGCTCTTAGCAGCAGGCCCTTGGTTACCTCCACTGTCCCTTGGGGGCAGCTGTCAGTCATTTTTGTGCAGAATCTTCTCTCTGACGGTGAGGGGGTCTGTGGAGAAACTTCAAGTGGGCGAGGGCTGGAAGCTCGTCGTTTGAGTGACCGTTACCTCACAGCTGTGGGTGGAATCCCTGCCTGGTGCCTGGGGGGACATTATGGAGCATCCTCTGGCAGCCTTCCCCGGATGGGTGCAGTCTCTGGAGGTTAGCCAGGAAAAAGGCCGCTCCACCCACTCAGTGGAAGTGGCTGGACGCGCGTCTCTGCTGCTCAGCGTCCTGTGTTGTGCATGTAGAATGATCAGCCAGCGAACTCCAAGTCAGGGGCTGACTGGAGGGCTCCCATTGTCCCCAGAAAGGAGGAAAAAAGGCTCACCCCTCTTAAGAGTGGGGCACCGAGCGCCTCGAGATCTGTCAGGCCCTTTGTTCTGCCGCCTGCTTGCCTTGCTGTCCTTGTCCACACCCACTGGCTTCTGACAGGCCTACCTGTGGCGGCATCATTCTGGGCACTGGGGATGCAGAGGCAGATAGGCCGTGTCCCTGCCTTCCTGATCAGGTGAGTCTGTCACAAGCCATGTGTCAGCTGGGGCCGCTTCTCCTGCAGGGAGAGGCACCAGGCAGGAGCCCCGCTGTGCAGGAGGTGCCCCACGTGCCCGGCAAGGGGGATCCCTGGGAGATGGTGGGGCGAGCTCAGCCAGGCAGCGAGGCCATGTGTGTCGGTGCCCTCACCACACTCAGCAGCGGGGCCCTGAGCGCTCGGAAGGCCTGTTGTGAGCGTGTGTATTTGGTCGGAGAGAGCCGTGCAGGGAAACAGTGTGGCCAGCAGGTGGGGGCTCAGGCTCAGGAGACAAGTCTTGCTGGAGTTGAGCAGCCGCTAGGCCTTGGGCGGTGACTGGTCTTGGCTGCCTCCTCCACTTGCATCCTGCCTGGAGGAGGGGTGTGAAGAGCAAGGCGCCCCAAGCCAGCTTAGAGGTTAGCCATGACCCGGAACGTGGTAGCTGTCACCTTGATTCCTGCGGCCTGGCCTCACGGACTCCCGAGGCAGGAGGAAGGGGGTGGATCTCGCTCCATCTAGAGTGTCTCCTGGTCAGGGAAATAGTCACTTTCCCACACCCTCGGCTTCCCCGTGCAAGTGGTGACCCAATGTGGTGTGGGCTGTGGAGCACAAGGTGTCCGCCAAGATGGGTGAGCAGGTTTTCCTGCCTGTCCTCAGGCGTGGGCCCAGCCCGGCCTTTGGCCGGAAGCAGCTGTAGGTGGCTTCACTGTGTGGGCCGGGGCTTTATACCTGTCTCAGATGCACAGAGGTCAAGGCGGCAGATCCTGTTTTAGAGATGAGGAGACTGGGGCTCCAAGGGGTTCAAGAATGTGCCCCAAGTCACATGCAGGCGAGCAGCGTTCCCAGGCGTGTTCTGGGGGCTGCTCCTCCCAGAGCCCGGATTGCTGTCATGGGCCCAAGCTGGCAGCTGAGGTTGGCTGAGGCAGCTGGCACTACAGCGAGTGCAATGTGGCCTGGCTGCCTTGGTGAGAGGCCAGGTAGGGTCCCTATGGCCTTCTCTGTGGCACAGGCCCGCCCCGTGGTGGGAGGTTGCAGCATCACTGAGCGCGGCCTGTGTGTCCTCTCTGTCCTGCACAGGGTGGCGGGGCGGAGGCTAGAAGCTTGGGAGTCAAGGCCTAGCACGCAGCGGTGTCCCAGCAGCCTGCCTGGCACTCCTCTCAGCTCCAGTGCCTGTCCCATGTGGCAGTGGACAGGGCCCGGTCTGGACGAAGACCAGGGGTTCCCAGCCCTGCCTGTGCATTGCACTCACCTGGGAGCTTTTCAGAAAATGCTAAGTCCCTAGGCCCTTCTGGTTCACTGACAAGCTCAGGTGGGCCTGGACTTCCGGCTGCTCTTCACGCTCTCGGCGGGATCACAGGGCACAGCTGGGGATGACCATTGCTTACAACGAATAGCCAGGCCCTTTCTACACGCAGCTTGCAGTCCGTCCCCTGGGCACTGGCCGGCCCCTGGCCGCCCTCCCCCGGCCCCTGCTCCCACCCCTCCGCCGGGAGCCCAGCACTGTTGAGCTAGGGGAGAACAAGCAAGGGGCTCCCCCGTTGTACTTTCTGCGCCCCCCCCCCTCGTTTGTTACGTGAACGTGTGCGGTGCATCGTCTGTGTCCACGGACGCTGGAGAGCCGGCCTGCGGTCCGTGCGGTGCTCCTGGGCACCCGCGGGTGCTGGCGGGCGAGTGTCTCCGGCTGAGCAGCAGGACTGTGTGGGCCCCGGCCTGTTCCCGCGGCCTCAGCGACACCGTTAGGAGGGTTTGTAAGCCGCCGCCGTGTGTTGTCGGACACGCTGGCTGGCGCGTCGCCCTCGCTGTCTGCCCGAGCGCTCCGGGGGTAGCAGGCCTGGCGAGGCGCGCGTTTTCAGCAAAAAATGAAACAAGAATGTCTGTTTCGTGACTGTGTCTTAATGGACTTTCCCCCTCTCCCTCTTTTCCCTCCTCCCGTCACAATGGTTAAGAACCTTACACACACGCCAGGGCCGAGAGTGGCATGGAAGAGCATCCAGATGCTAAAGAAATGCCCAGTAATGAAGAGCGTCTGTTAGATTTTAATAGGGTAAGTGGACTGTCCTGCTCCTTGTTCTTCACTTGCAAAGGGCCACCGCCCCTCCCTCCCCTGCCCCCGCCCCCCAGGCCGCTGCCCTGGAGTCCCGAGTCCCGGGCTCCGGGTGTGACCGTCCTCCTGGCCTTGACCACCCCGCTGCGTGGTCTCCCGCCTCCACCGCTCACTGCCAGGGCTCCCCCAGATTGCGGTCCCCGCCCACCTCCCCACCCCCCGGTCCTCACAGCCGCCAGAGGGCATCTGGATAAACACCTGACACCCACCCCTCAGGGTCCGGGGGTGGGCACCCTTCCCATCTCTCGGTGCACGCCACGAGGGCACGCCACGAGGGCACCACCAGGCTGCTGCTCCGCCCCCCCGGGACTGCCTTTCTCTCTCTCTGCCCGCAGAACCCTCGGGCAGCCGTGGCCTCGACTGCACTCCAGCCCCACCTGTCTCCCTGCCCACTGGCCTGTGAGCCCCTGGGGTGGAGGGGTCCGTCCAGCCAAGACCTCGCCCAGCTAGGCAGGCAACCCTGCCAGCGACTCGGGAAACGTCCTTTCCTCTCAGAGGTGGCTGTCAGCGTCAGTCCAGGCCCCACTGGCCCGCGGGCTGCTGGCCCTCTCCCGCTCCCCTCGGCCTGTCGGACTCTGCATGCAGGCCGACCTTGACCCCCACCAGTCTCGCCTGACTCAGCGTGGGGCCGTGTTCTGCCACCAGCGTCAGCCCCCAAGCTCGACACCGCCCTGCCGCCCCTTTCTCTAGCCTGTGTCTCCCCCTGTCTGCTGGTGCGGACCCCCAGCTCCCAGCCCCTGGAAGCCTCCGCCTCGCCGGCTCCCGTCCCTTGCTCAAGCCACCAGCCCGGCCCAGACTCCGCACGGGCCTTTCCTTGGGTTGCCTGCTCCTGCTCCTTGTCCTCTCCACTCTCCATCCCACCCAGCAGGACAGTGAGCTCAGTGTTGCCTCATCCAGTCCTCACATAGCCCTGTCAGGCCCGGACTGTCGTCCTGCCATTTGCAGGCAGGAAACTGAGGCGTGTAGAATTCAGGCCCTTGTATATAGCAAGGCTCTTGATGTGCAGCCCCCTCGTGCGGCACCTCTGTCCCCCGCGCCTGCACGGAAGGCCCTTGGCTGTTGTGCTGAGAGCGGCTCCCGCCAGGCCACACGCTCTGTCCTCATGCTCTGCCCGCGTGCCCTGCCCTCAAGCCCCATCCTGTGTTCCCTCCTTGGCATGGCTGACTTCCTGTGCCCCTCCCTCTTCTTGGGGGTGCTCAGCCAGACATAGTACTGCCACTTGGGTGTTGGGGGTGCTGGCTACTAGCACTTTGGGGGACTTTTTTGCTAGTTAGTATAACCGGACTGTGCTGGTTCTATAAGCAGGGGGGTTGCTAGTTGCTGTAACAGGACTTTGCTAGACTCTAACTCGGGGGCCTTGCTAGTTACTCTAACTGGGGGGCTTTGCTAGTTCTAAAACTGGGGTGTCTGTTAATTACTCTGGGGCCTTTACTAATTCTGTAACTGAGGCTAACTCTATAATTTTGCTAATTACTCTGACTTGGGGGGCTTTGCTAATACTTCTAACTTTAGAGTATGTGCTGCCGAGCTCAGTGCTGCCCATTCTGTAGTCGGGGCACTTGCCAGCTGCCAAACGGGGCTGTGGTCGCTGCGCCTGGCCACTGTGCCTGGGAGGCTCTGGCTAGCCACCACGCGCGGCCCTTGCTCTTACTCGTTTACTCGTCCTTGGTGGGAGGGGGAGCATTCCTGGCTACCGGGGAGCCCCGAGGGGGGAGGGGTGGTGCTGATTATTGTGACTGGGGCGGACACTACTTGCGAACTGTGCCCCAGGAGCCAGAGAGGTTAAGCACCTGCCGGGGACTGCCTCGCACCACAGAGGTTTTGCTCAGAAGCCCCGGATCTCAGCAGAACCTTCTCTCAGAAGCAGAGCGAGGGTTCCGGCCGGCGCCGCTGCTGCTCCAGGGGGAGGCCTCTCCTCGGAGGACCGCTTGCCGCCTCTCCGTCTGCGGTGTCCCCGTGGTCGGCCCAGCGCCGCCTGGCCCGGGGTGGCTGGCACCTTGGCGTGCGGTCTCCGGGGCGTGGGCAGGCGTGTGGTGGTGTCCGCCACCCCTCGGAGCCCCATGTCCCGTCCTCCGGTCCTCCCGGCCGGCCCCGATGTATCCAGCGTGGTGAGGGCGCTGAGTGGAGAGGGTTCGGGTTGGGGTCCCGCGCGCGTCGGGGCGGAGGGGCGGTTTTGCTTGGAAACAGTGAAACGCTGAGTCTCCACAGGAGGATCCCTGCGGTTTGCTGCTCGCCCTCCGCGTGAGGCTTCTCACGCCCTTGTGAACAGTCTGGCTCTTTGACGTGTTGAAACTGTCCCTTTGGTCCTAGGTGTCTTCTGTTTATGAAGCGAGGTGCGCGGGAGAGCGAGACTGTGGCGCGAAGGCCAGCGGCTTCCGCAGAAAGCTGTGCTCGAGCGGCAGCTCCGGCTCCGAAGACACCGGCGCAGAAGGCGGAGGCGAGTGGGCGGGCCCCGGCCCGGAGGGGCTCTTCTCCCGGACTCACCTCTGAGCCCGCGGAGCCCCCCGCTCCCCGCGTGAGACCGGTCACCCAAGAGCAGCACTTAGGCGGCTTCTTCACGTAACTGATCCCGATCAGTGATTCTCTTTCTCTTCTCGCTTCTCTTAGAGTTGAGGACAGCTCTCCTGGTGAAGATTTTTTTCCAGCTGTTAAATTCTTGGCTCTTTGAAATAGACTAGATAGTGTTGTCCAATCAAGAATGGGTGTGCATGTGCTTGTCCTAGAAGTATCACTGCTTTTTGCATCTTACCTGCAGGCCCCTCCTCCTAACTGCAGCCGTGCGGCCCCAGCCCGGGCAGCCTCCGCGCTTCAGAGACGCTAGCTTGGGACGCTTAGGCTCTGTTCTCTGAGAACCGGGACATTCACACTCGCCCTGGCACGGATCAGTGCCTTTCTGAAGGCAAGAGGGAAGCATGGGTGGCGCCTCCACGGTCTTCATTCAGTGCAGCCTCACGCACGCTGGAAGTAGGACCCGCAGGGGTATGCTTTAGAGACTTAGAAAATACTGTGTTTTCTGTCTTAGGATTTCCCCCCAAAGTATCATGGCAGATACTGCGGTTTGTGACTTTCTTGCTAACAGAAGAAGCCAGGGCTCTGGGGTGCGGGGTGGTGACGACACAGCCGGGGTGAGAGTGCTCCCTCAACACGTGCTGAGACTGCTGTTTCGTGGCACCGAGACACCTTCAAGGTGATTTGTGGCCAGTCTTCTGGGACGTGGTGAGGTCCCTAGTTGCAAATTGTGATCTTCTGGTGACTTAGAGAATTGGAGCCCCCAAAACGCAAAATTGTGAGCGTTTGACGTGACACCTTATCACCCCAAGAACCCTTGGCTGCTGCAGCTAGCTCCCCTTGTGCTGTGGTTTATTAGAGCTTAGATCACATTTTGTTTGAGAGAATGTTGAAGTTGGGCAAGTTGTGTGTGTGGCGGGTTGCGGGGCGGGCAGCGGAAGGGTTCTCCCGCCGTCGCCCCCTGACCTGGGAGCCGGGGCCCGCGCGCCGGTCTGCTCGTGCCTCCCCCTTCCCGGGGCAGCGCCCGAAGCTGGAGGAGCGACACTCGCCAAACCTAAGCATTTTGCCTTTTTATTTTCCAACTCGTTGTTTCCAAGGCCTCGTGTGTGAGGCGGCTTCGGCATGTCCGCAGCGTCAGGGGCTGCGGAGAAGCCTGCTGTGGTCCGGACCGTTTCACGCCGCCGCTGGCAGGCGAGGCGCACGCTTGGGGGCCGGCCGGGAGCTGGGCTGGCTGGGGGAGGCGCGATTCGCTTTGAGCGTTGGGTCTGGTGGCCTTTTCCTGACGATGGCACCGACGGCCCTGGGCCGTGGCGCTGCCCAGCTTCCGGGGTGCTGCCTGTGTGCGCCCCGCGGCCCCGCCGGCGTTGCCCTCGCCGCGTGTCAGGGCTTGTCCGATGCAGCACATCTTTTGACACTTTGAAGTGGGTGTGTGTGTGCGTGCGCGTGTGTGTAAGGTTTTATGTTGCTCTTATTTATTTACAGACTTTATAAGGTTTTTATGTATTTTTCTTTCTTCTGGAGCTTCCTAAAAGTTGATTAGCATCTGCACTGAAATATAATTTAACAGCAAAGGCAAAAAAGAATTGGAAGTTGTAAATTCCTAAAATCACTACAGTGACGATCAGCTTAGAAATCGTTGCTTATGTAGCAAAGACCAAATAAGTATATTTCAGACACAACCTTTAGCTCAGTTGACTGGGGACAGCTGCTTTTACCCCGGAGGGGCCGCCGGTGGGGACGGCACAGCCTCCCGACGCTGTGGGGGGCCCGGGCCTCCCGGGGGGATGGGTCCTCCGTGGGCGAGGGGACTAACAGGTTCTGTATTTATTGGTTTTCTTAGTGAAGGGACTGAGGCCTCGAGGCTTTCAGTAGCAGAGTTGAAAGTGTGATTTTAGTTTTGTGACAGAGTGATCACAAAGAAAACGTATTTTTTAAAAAGTTGGCAAAACGCTGAGACGCACTGTGGTATGAAGCGGGTTGCAAACCCATAGCACTGAAGGGTCGGTTCTCATTCCTCGGCTGAGATTTTTTTCCCGTGGTTGTATTGTTCTGATTTCACGTACACCAGAGTAACTGATTTTTTTTTGTTGTTGTTTTCTTGTGGAGTTAACACCAAATAAAAAAAAATTGAAAACAGTCGGTTGTCTTTATTCGTCGTAGCAGAGATTCCTTCCGAAGGACCCGAGCCACCTCTGGACCGCGTCCATCAGCGACACAGCCGCCCGGGCCCCGTCTCGCGCTCCCGGCCACTCTGCCCTCCCGGGCCTCGCCGAGCGTGCCGGCCAGCTGCTCTGCAGGGAGCGGCTGGGGGCCGTCTGCCGAGAACGGAGTCTGCTCCCCCAGCTCCCGCCCGAGTCTCGAGAAGACGCCAGCACTCTCGTTCTAGGCGGTAGGCAAAACCTAGTCCTTGTGTTTCGGGGGGGAAAACAAAGCAGCTTCATACACGTTCGCGTGATCGCTGGTCATCGTGGGAAGGAGCGTGCTTGTCAGAAGCAGTCGGCAGCTGCCCACCCGCCCGCCCGTCTCGTCCGAGAGGGCTGCCCCGCCTGCAGCCGCCCGCTCCTGGGTCTGGAGACAGCGCAGGGGGCGAGGCCACGCCCGAGCGTGGCCTTTGGGGCGTTTTCAGGACAGGCGCCTCGTGTTGCCCGACTCGCAAGGCTGGAACGGACGCTGTGCCCTGACATTTGGGTGGCGTCCGTGCAAGTGACGGCTGCCTGGGGTCCCGGTGGCCTTCTGGGTGGTGAGTGACAGCCCTGGGAGGTGGCCTGTCGCCAGGGAGAAGCCTGGCTGCTCGAGCAGCTCAGCACTGGCGGAGGCCTCATCCCGTGGCGGGGAGCAGCCAGGATTAAATGGCGCCAGCACCATGGAGCTCAGTGTGCCGGAGACCTCCATCTTGCCCAGATCCCACTGACTGCAAAAAGGGGGTCTTGGGGGTGTTGGTCAGTTGATTCCGTCAGGTGAGCTTTGGCATCCTTCTGGGCTCTCTGTCACATGTGCTGTATCAGTTGTGAGGACTCGCTTAGGGCCGTGAGCCCCGGCCCGTTGACTTCATCTGTGCCTGGTTGGGCAGCAGGACGGGGCCTTGTGGGAGGGGTGCGGCCCTGCAGACGCTCAGTCAGTGAGCGGGGCTGCCGTGTGCTTGGGGCAGGGGCCCTTGGGCTGGAAAAGAGCAAAGCCGGAGTGCGAACGGGAAGTTGCTGCCCCAGCCGCTCGGAGGAGAGGGTGCCGCCCGCGGGCTGCGCCTCGTCGGCCGCCTCCACCCAAGCCCTTGAAGGGCCTTCCAGCTGGTCAGACCCCACAGGGGCCTGCTCTGCAGGCGGCTGCCCTCTCAGGTGGGGTCACGTCAAAGGCAGGGAGCAGCTCCCAGTGCGACCGGGCCAGAGGGCAGCAGCAGACCCAGCTCGCCCGCTGGCAGCCAGCCTACCTGGCATCCAAGGAACAGAATGGGGTCTGGCCTCCCTCGTCCCCCCAGGGGACACCAACCGTGGGTCTCCCACTTTTGAGTCAAGTTCCAGGGAGCCAGTCGGGGCCCTAGGGTTGGGGGGGACCTTTGGAAGGGGATGGAAGGACAAGCCCTGGCTCGCCTGAACCCTGGCCTCTAGTCACAGACGGGGCCCTGCCCCTCATTTCCAGGCCGTCGAGAGGGCTCGCTGCTGGCTCCTGGCCCCTCGCCCTGGGAGAGGCTGGCGGGCCTTCCTCGGGCAGGGGGCGCCCTCCCTCCCAGTGCCTCCCTGGCTGTGGGGCCCTGGGGGCACCACCTGTTCCACCTATGGCTTCTTGAGACCAAGTGGTGCCCCGCGAAGCATCACCCTCTCGGGCAGAGCAGGAGCTCCCGAGTGCCAGGGTGGGGCCGGCGGGGGGACACGGGGCAGGACCCACACGCCCAGGTCCTCTTCCGACTCAGCTGCTGCGGGCAGAGCTGCCCACGCGCCCGCCGCCGATCCTGCCCGTCGACCCGCAGCGACCATCGTGAGGCTCACGCGGAAGCCCAAGGGGTGCACCGGGAGCACTGGCAGCCAGCAGCGGGCAGCTGTGTCTGCCATTGACTGGTCACCCCGAGGCCGCGGCCTCCACGCCCCCTCCCCCCGCCCCTCTACTCTCAGAACTTCAGGCAGAGGGGAGCCCCTGGCGGCAGCTGAGTGGACTGTGGGGCCCCGGGGGCTCACTGTGGGCTGAGCTGGAGGCCCCCGCGGACTGGGGGCCTGAGCGCGATGGCCCGGGGGACCCGGCGCTGGACAGGGAACCGAGGGAGTGGGGCTGGCCAACCTCAAGGGGCTTTCCCCCTTTGGAGGAACAGGTCTCCTGTGCCGGACCCCCAGACTCCAGGCCCCGGCTTCCCAGGGCTCGCCGCGGCATGGGGCAGCCCTGCCCCGGGCCTGACTCAGCGCCCCAGCGGAGGCCAGACCGCTCGCCCAGGCCGGGGCCGTATCAGCTCTGCTCGGGCCCCATTCCCCGTGGTCACCGCTGTGGGTGCCTCAACCCTGCCCCCAGCCCCTCCTGGGGCGCCTGCCATGCTGGGGGCTCGCCTCTGCGCTCGGGCCTCCCTCCTGCCCGTGGTGACCACAGACCTGGAGCTCGGGACCATTCTCAGAGCTCCGGTCCAGCAGCCCTTGTCCTCCAGCGACCCCCGTGGAGCAGGTGGCTCAGGCGGGGCTGACGCCTCGCTCCCTGGCCTGCTCCCGCACAGCTCCCGCCGCACCGCCCCTTCCTGGGCCTCGGGCTGACCGTGGGCCTCTGTCACGCGTGCACCTCCTGGCTCCTGCCTCGCGCCGGGAGGGCATCTGGGTGCAGGCGGGGCGACGGAGGAGCGGAGCCTCCTGCGGACCTTGACCTGGCCGAGGCTCGGGTGCCCTGGGGTCCTCTGGGGCCAGGCGTCTTCAGGTTGGCGTGGAGCCGCTGATGCAGAAGGATAAGCTCTGTGGACCTCAGTTGCTAATGGGGCCGGGCCACATCACGTTCCGCAACAGCAGGAGCTGCTCCGTGCTGGCCCCGGCCTGGGCTGGCGGTTTCATGTCTCTGAATCGGTGGGCACCTCGGCCCCCGCGCTCCCTCTTGCACCTCTCCCAGGGGAACTGGAGGGTCTTGCAGCCTGGCTGAGCTCCAGCTGCACTGAGCTTTCAGGAGCTTGAAGGAAAGGGGTGAAGGCCGCCCCCCCCCCCAACTGACCCCCAGGCCGGACATTTCAGGACTGTTCACTCCAGGACTCCGTATCCTGCCTCAGTGTCCCTGCCCGCAGCCCCGCCTGCCCCGGCACCTGAGGGGTGGCAGGCGAGTGGCTGGGAGGCATGAGGGGCCCTGCTCTGCCCTTCACGCCTGCGGCCCAGCCAAGGCCAGGGGCGCCGTCTCAGCAGGTGGGTGGAGGGAGCTTCCTGCAAAGGTTTCCCTCTGGGGCTGGGGCCGTCCCTGCAGAAGCAGCCCCACCATCCGTCTGGAAGACGTGCGGGTCCCTGGCCTCCTGTGACTGCAGGTGGGTGGCTGGCACTGCTGGCCGCCCCTCGCAGCCCGGGCTGGCCGGCGCCGCTGAGGTGGCGGGTGCAGGCTGCCTGAGCGGTGGGCCCCGCCTTCCCTTCCAAGCCTGCTCCCGGCCCTCCCGAGGGAAGCCTGGCTCCTACTGAGTCTTGGCTCCCAGGGTGAGGTCTTCATCCTCGCAGCCTCAGTTTCCTCATCTGTAAAGTTGGGGCGGGGAAACCCACTTTGTTAGGGGTGCCTGGCAGGTGCCGGTCCTGCTGTGTGTGAGGCCTGGCCGCCCGCCCTCGGGCCTCGGGCTGGAGTGTGGGGAAGTGGGAGGGCGAGGGTGCCGCTCAGAAGGATGTGGATTTCATCCTGGGAGCCACGGGGGCCACCCTTTGTGTCCTGGGTGAGTGGGGGTCTCGAGGGCTGGACAGGGATTTTAGAAACAGCTGTTGTGCTGCAAAGACGCTTCTAGAACTTTCACAGCTTTGAAAAAAAGATGGCGTGTTATTTCCTCCCTTCCCTGCAGTTGGACGAGGTCAGTGTCCAGCGCCCTCCGCGGTGACTGCCCTTGGCCTGCTGCTTGGCTGGGCTCTCCCCTGGCCTCCGCCTCCGGCCCTGGAGAAGACGGCCCGCGGCCAGCGGTCTTTGCGTGCTGCTGGGAGGCCCCATGGAGGGGGACTGAGGGGTGGTTGAAGCCACAGGCGCATCACACCAAAGACACGGCTCCCTGCTTTGTGGCCTCACGGGCGGGCGCCGAGCCACCGGGGGATGACGCGGGCCCTGCTGGCCTTCGGTGATGGTGCTGAGCTGGGAGAGCGGGGCCCACGGGGGCCCAGGAGACCAGGCTCCCCAGCCCGCCTGCTGCTCACCCTGCCCGGGAGCCCCGTGGGTCCAAAGCCGCAGACAGACGTCCCCATTTCTGGGGGAGGGGGGCGCAGGAGCCTGGTGGGGCGTTTACAAGGTTTGGGCAACGCGAACCGCTCTGAGGCGCCTGCAGCCAGGGAGCAGCAAGGCTCACCGGGGGCCGGGGTGGGCACAGCAAGGCTGCCCCGAAGGCAGAGGTGGACCGTCCACTCGTTCGCCCGGGTGTGGGGCCTGCCGCCCCACGGGGTGTGATGGGGGGCGAGTCTTGGGACAAGCGATGGCGGTGGGCCCTGGCGACGTCCCTTGGGGCAGAGACCCGGGGCGTGGAGGGGGAGCCCTGCTCCTTCCCGAAGAGCGGGGCGGCTCTGCATGGGCCTGGCCGTTTCTGTGGTGGGTGCGTCCCCCAGGGGCCAGAGGCCTGGGGCGCCCGGGGCACTTAGGAACCAGCTCTGTGTGTGTGTGCGTGCACACACAAGCACAGCGTGTGCATGTGTGTAACGTGTGCAAACTGCTCACTGTGAATACACAAGCACGTGTGCAGGTCTGGCGTGCACACCTGTGTGTCTGCATGCACATGTGCTGTGTATCATGTCTGTGTATACGCGTGCGATGTCTGTTGCACACCTGCGAGTGCCCTGTGTGTGTGTGCCCACATCTGGTATGGTGCACCTGTGTGCGCATGTGTGTGTCGTATACATGTATGAGTGTCTGCTGCATTCTGTGCATGCATTCACATGCGTGTGCATGCATGTGGGGGGGCTGGTAGTGGGTGGATGAGTTCAGAAAAATAGGGGCCAAGGTTTGACGAGAAAAGTGGGGTGCGTCCAAGAAGGCACCCCTGGGATGGGGAAGTCGTGGGTCGGGCAGTAGACCGTGGGGAGGAAGACAGCCTTGTTAGCTCCTCCACGGGACGTGCGGGTCGCTCCCCCGAAGGTTTTCTGAGAAAAGCGAGACTCAGAGAGGTGAGTGGCGCGCCCGGAGCCACACAGCAAACACCGCCGCTGGGAAGGCGGCCCGGCTGTCGGGCCCGAAAGCTCGGGATCCCTCTCACATCTTCCTCTTCTCAGGGGCTGAGGCCGCGGGGGAGGAGGAGGGGAGGCTGTGGCGTGGGTGGCCTCACCCCGACAGCCGGCGAATCGGCCGTCCGGCCATCACCACCAAAGGTCCACCCCAATGGCCCAAGGGGGCGCGCGGAGGGGACACACACTCGGGCTCACGCTGCACCCGGTGGACCTCGCAGCACCCCCTCTGCGGGCTTGGGGCGGGGAGTGGGGGGGAGTGGGGAGGAGGAAGCGCTGGAGGGGCAGGGGCTCCCGGGGCCCCCCCGCGGGCAGTGCAGGTGCTGGGGCCGTGGAGCTGAGCGAGCCTGGGCGCTCCGTGTGCCCAGGCGGCCGGGGGCCGCGGGAGACTCTGCCTTGGGCAGTCGCAGAGCTGCACGCCCCGGGGGGCCGCACAGTGGCCTGCGGCCGCCTCTCCCGCCCGTCCTCTGCCCTCTGCGCCCCTCATGCGGCTCCCACGTGAGGCCTGGTTCCTGCGGGTTCTAAATCGGGCTTTGCTTTCTGACGGTGCCAGCAGCAGGCAAACTGGGTGATGCCTTTTAAAAACAAGGCTATTTGGAAAATTCCACTCGGGTGTGCTGGAACTCGGAGCCCCAGCCCGGGGCTTTCCGCGCTCCCGCAGGCCCCTGATGCCATGGGTGCCCAGCGCGGGGCCTGCCGAAGGCAGCGCGCCCCAGGCCGCAGAGGGCCCACCCTGGGCTGCTCCTCCCCACCCCAAGGTCTTCTGGTCTTCGAGGACCCACTGGTGCCACTGCCCCAGTGAAATCCCACAATCTTCCAGTCAGTTACTGGGGCTGCTGTGGGCACGCATGGCCTCAGGTGTGGGGCCAGGCTCACCTGGAGAGGCGCCCCCAGTAAAACCGGGCAATGGTCCAGCATCCTGGGGTCTTTAGAGCCATCACAGGGTGGAGACACAGGCTGTCCAAGGCCACAGCCCCTGGGTCATGGCTCCTGCGAGCTCGCAGCCAGGGCTGTGACCTGGCACGGGTCACCTGGCCTCGGGGCTCGCACCTGCTTCGCCCCGCAGCCCCTGCTCATTTTTCTCACACCCCTGGTGAGACCACCGGCAGCCGTGCTCTCCCGCCAGGCCTGGAGCCTCGGCTGCCTGCCGTCCTGGCCTGGCACCTCCAGCGCGAGCCTCTCCCGTGGCGGCGAGGCCTGGGCTGGAATTCGGGAGTCATTTGGTAAGAGCTGCCAGTGCGAGGCCACAGGGCGCCTGTGTGTACCCGCCTCTCGCCGCCTCTGCTGGAGCCAGGCCTCCTCTCTAGCCTGTCCCTCTGGCGGCTCCCTCCCCCCACGGCTGATTTCCATCTCCCGCTGGCCCAGCCGGCAGCAGGAAGCCAAGCCGGCAGCTGTGGCTGCAGCTGTGCTGGCCCTGAGGGCCGGCCCGAGGCTCTGGAGGGCGCTGAGCTCGGCTCTGCTGGCTTCTGCGGCCTTCTGCCTGCCTCAGGCTGCCGGAAGGCTGACCTGCTTTCCAGGCCTTCCTGCCTTTGTTTTCCCCTCCTGTTGCTCTGTCTCCAGAACCAGCCAGGGAGACCCAAGCGGGGCCTATGGAAGAGCGCGCCCACCCCCGGCGCAGAAGGGCAGGAAGCAGCGGCTCTAAGCTGCCCTGTGGCGCCTGAGCACTGCGGTGGGAGCACCTGCCAGGCGGCTGTGCCGGCTTGTGCCGGGCGGGAGGCAGGCTCCCCGGCTGCACTCGTGGCCCGGGGCTGCTGCTTGGCAGGTGAGGAGGCTCACCTTGTTATAGGACAGGGAGAGGGGCAGCCCAAACCCCGCAAACCTGCCTATTCTACATGGGTTCTGCCATCCGCCGCATCAACACAAAACATATGAGACTTTAATGGGAAGGAACTTTAATAAAAACTAGGAAACAATACAGGTAAGGCAAAGAGTCTAGTTTCTAAATGAAGCACCCAAAGTTACCCGTCCCCTCGTGGGTAAAACTCCATCCATATGGGATTGGCCCAGAGCAAGGCCCCAAAGCCTGCCACAAGTCTAAAGCATCTTCCAGTGGGGACCCACAGAAAAGGGTCACAAACAACCGGACAAGCCCGGAAGGAAAAGAGCAAAATCAACATCCAGATAAAAGCTGCCATTGTCACCTCCCCACGGGTCTCACCCACATCTGTGTCACCCAGTCCACGAACAAAAGACAAGCTCAGTTTCTTCACATGTCTCTAGGCTCCATGCGCCTCCTCCAGGTCTCCTGGCTCCATCCTGCTTCCTTCCTCAGTCTCTTCTCCAGCTTCTCCTCTTCCTGCTCAGCTCCACCCTTCCTTGGGTGGGGCAGGGAACCTGGAACCTCCCCCTTTCCTGGGGACCACCCTGTTGCAAACTGGCACCAGAAGTGAATCAACAGACACGGCCCAGTCACCCGGGGGGGCTGCAGGGACAGGGACGGGCGAGATTCACTCGTCCGTGCCCCACACTCGGAGCCGACGTGTCCGGAGGCGAGGCCCTCTGTCTCCTGAGATGTCAAGGAGGCCGGGCCGGGCGGGAGGCCTCCGGCTTGGCTCTGTGCCCACCTCCTACCCCACCTGATCTTGGGCCCCTCCTGTTTCTCTGGGCCTCAGTTTCCCTTCTGAATAACAAGAAGGGCAGTCTGCTGGATCTGCAAGTGTCCCGTCAGCTCTGACATCTGCGACCCATACTGGCCGGTTGGCCACTTCCCTTGAGGGGATGTGGCTGCATTTGTGCGGTACCTGTCCATCTGCTCGAGACAGGCTCCGCGAGGGCAGGGACTGTCGTGTCCCAGAGCCCAGCAGCGGGCAGGCTCAGGGGTGGCGTCCCCGGGTACTCGACATCCTGGCAAGGGCATCGCATTCCGGCTACTCGGGCCCAGGGAGGCTTGGCGAGGTCGCTCTGTGGGGTCTCTGGGGCACGCAGGGTCTCTGCACCAGGCCGGCTGCCCAACACACCTGCTCTCCTGTTGCCGGGGAGGTGCCACAAGCTTCCCAAACACACCAGGAACCAACCAAGTCAGAGACTTGCACACGCACTGCTCCCGCGTCCTGGCCCATGGCACCCTCCACACAGCTGGGGGCCGGCCCCCCCCCCCCCGGACCTCCACTGGAGCAGGGTCGGCCAGCCCCGGAGCCGAGCCCTGGGACGAGGCTCCGCTGCACTGAGCAACAGCTGTAGGGCCCTCCGACGACGGCTGTGGGCGAGAACCACTCTGGGGACCGGCCAGGGGACCGGATGGCTTCACCCTGGAGTCGGCAGCAGCCAGCCGGGTGGGTCAGGTGCCCCCGCTACAGCTGTCATCTCGCGCGGGAGTGGCAGGCGTGGCTGAGGCCCAGCCACACACCTGAGCTTGGTCACTGTATTTTCAGTTTTGTTGGACTCAGGCCCTGAGGACACAGGGTATGGCACGGGTCAACCCAGCCTGACAGCGCGAGGGGCCGGGGCTCCACGGAGGGGCTCTGGGCTGAGCAGGGAGAGGGTGAGGCGGCGGCGGGCAGAGGGCACCAGGTGCACACCTGTTGCCACTAACCTGTGGTTCTGGATTCGGAACAATGGCTCTTTGTCATCGCAGCTTTTAAAACCCTAAGATTTAGAGAGAAGGCTGGGAGGGGCTTGGGGAGAGCAAGGAACACTGCAAAAGCAGATTTATTAATCTGATGTATTCAATTGCTAATTAGGTCAGGAATGAAGCAAGTCTGTGTACTTTGTCAGTGTTCTCTTAAAATAAGCTGGGCATGTGGTCCGAAGGAGACCCGGTATTATTTTTACTTAAAACCACCCAGAAAAGGAAGCATTTATAAAGCTTCTATTATGCACTAAGCATGGGAGGGGTGTTAATATATTCTTTCGGGAGACTGCCTTTTTAAAGTTCACACTTCCTGCCATGATAAGAGGAGTGCTAAGAGTTCCAGACTATAAGATGGGGGGAGGGACAAGTCAGGTTTTCTGCCTAACCCGCGAGGACAGAGCCCAGGCAATCCACCTGCCATTGCAAGCGTCCAGATGCTGTGAGTGGGGGAGACACTGCCCTTCCCTGCCTGCTCTGCTAGTTCACAGCCTCCCCGAGATTCAGCTGCGGGGTCTCTCTGAGGTTCCCGCTCTGGTGATTGCCCAGGACAGCCCTCAGGGTGGTAGGACCCAACCTTCCGGAACCCAGCCCCTGGGGACTTTCCTCTTAACGTCCCCAGAATATGAGAAGTCAACAACTATTCAAGTCCCTACTATGGGTGAGGCCCAGGGAACACTGGGTGAGGCTGCAAACAACATAAACCCAGTAGGGCTCAGGAAGCCTGTCTCCGTTCTAGGGGTCGGGGCTTGGGGGTTAGGTGAGGGAGGCCCAACTCCCTGCACGGGAGCTTTCCTATTCTGGTTCTTTGCAAGCTCTCCCAGGAACTTCGGGGGCGGGGCCTCCGGCTTCTGATCCCTCTGGGTTACTGCCTGGTCCTGGCGCCTTGGGTGAGGGGCTTCATCCCCTCCCCGGTAAACCGGCTTGGATCGCAGACCCTGCCTCTGGGCGCCGGCACCGTTAAAGCGAAATAAATGGAAATCAGCGCTCGGTCGGCTGCCCCCAGCTTTGTGCACATGACAGTTTCCGGAACAGGCTGGAGAGGCCCGGTCTCACCTCCACAGACCGGGGTCTAACTGGCCTGGGCTACTCAGCGGAGACTCAAGGGCAGCAGGTTTGGAAGCCACGGCGCCAGCCACTGTGTAGCCAGGCTCGGTAAGGGCGAGCGCTGAGAAACGCCCGTTTTACAGCTGAAGAGGCTAAGGCAGGGCCCGGAAGACAGCAAAGCTACATTCCTGAAGGCGCACCTGCGGGCCCAAACCACGCCCCCTCGCGCACCTGCCCCGAGGCAAGCGCGCCCATCGATGCGCTCCGCCACTCGGCTCGCCACGCCTGGCCCGGGCCCGCTCGCGCCCCTACCCCCTCCCGGCCGCTTCCCACTTCCAAGATGGCCGCGGGCGGAGCCGACCAGGTAAGAGGCCCCTGGCGGCTGTCCACGGGGCTGTGCAGACCCGGAGATTCCTTCAGGCCTCTCTCCTCGCGGCGCCGCTCGGGCTTCTGGAGAGAACAGGGCGAGCGACGCCGCTCCGGGACCCGCGGCGGCCGGCAGGCGGCGGGAGGAGGGGCGGCGGGGCGAGCGTCGAGCTCACGGAGCGGCGGGGGGCGGCAGCCCGGGCGGAAGAGCGGCGCGGCCCGCAGGGGGCGGGGCGAGGCGGGGCGGGGGTGGTGGGCGGGGCGAGGCGCGAGGCGCGGGGCGGGGCGAGGCGCGCGGGGCGGGGCCGGGGGCGGGGCGAGGCGCGCGCCGCTGGGCCCGCGGGCGTTTCGCGCGCACCTGCCCGCCCGGCCGCCGCCCGCCGCGCGTCCTCGCGGCGCCAGGTGCGCCCGCGGCCTGCGCTGCCCCGCGGGCCCGGGATGGCGTCGGAGCCCCGCTGACCCGGTACGGAGGCCGCCGGAGGGCCGGGCGCGAGGGCGGGGGGGCGCCGGGCCGCCGCCACCTGCTGCCGCCGCCCGGGGGCCGCTGCGGCCGGGGCGGACCTGCCCGGGCGCCCCTCGCCGCGCGGGGCCGCCTCCCGCCGGGCGCCTGCCGGCCCCGGGCGCCGCCCGCGCCAGGCCGGAACTCGGCGAAAAGTTTTCCCGCGGCCGGAGACCAGCCGGCGCCGGGGACCCGCCCCCCGAGGCGCCCTGCGGCCGACGCCCCGCGCCCCCCACCCGGGGCCCGCCCGGACGCCCCGCGCCCCCCACCCGGGCCCGCCCGGACACCCCGCGCCCCCCACCCGGGGCCCGCCCGGACGCCCCCGCGCGACGCCTGGGGCCGCCACCTCGGGGTCCCGAGCCCCAGGATCCCTCCACTCTGGGGCACCCTCGCCCCTTCTCGGCCGCGCAAGGACCCCTGTTTCCAGGCCAGAGACTCCCCGGGAGACCCCCTCCTGGCCTGCAGCCCCCCGCCGCGGAGGCCTGGCCCGGGGGTCTCCGGGAGGGCCGGGGCCGCAGCCTGGGTCGGGGCTCGCCGTAGGGCACCCCCGTCCCCCTGGCTGGCAGGCGCCGCCCGCGGGGAGCCCGAGGGGGGGGGCCCTGGCGCCCCGGCCCGGCCCGGCGCCGGGCTTGTAGGGGCCGGTCCTGGCGGGCGCGGAACCGTCTGTCCTGAAGCCGTCCCGGCCCTTCCGTAGCCCTGGAGCGGGGCGCCCAGCTTGGGGGTGCTGCGCGCGGGAGGCCGGGACTCTCGGCTGAGCCGGCGGGGCGGGGTGCGCCCGCAGGGCCCCAGCCGCCTGAGGCTTCTCCTGCGCTCACCCGGGGTGTCTCCCCGGCCTCAGGGGTGGGGCCCTCCCGGCTGTCTGGGGGTGTTTCGCCCCAGAGAGTGTGGGCGCCTCCTGGCCCCAGGGAGAGCCCAGCGTGCGCTTGGGGCTCAAGGTCAGGGCGAGGAGATAAAGCAGCGGGTCAGGGTCACCCAGCCCGGATTGGAGGCGACACTGGCGCCGAGGCAGGCGGCGGGTCCAGGTCGCTCACCTCAGTGTCCTCGCGCCCGGCAGGTCCGGACTCGGCTCCACGCTCAGCCGGGCTGTAAGAGGCAGCCTCGCCGCGGCCCAGCCCCCTGCCACCTCCAGCCAGCGGCGCCCCCTGCCCTGGCCCCTGCCAGGCCCCCACGCCCGCGTCTCCCCCTACACCCCTCGCCGCCTGTCCCGCCACCCACTCCCTCTGTGCAGGGCGCCCCGGCACTGCTGCGATCCCCGCACGGTGCGGACTCGGCTCGCTCGTCGGAGGCTTGTTCTGGGGTCTCTCTCCCTCTGGGCGAGCCTCCGACGGCCGCGTGCCCGCCTCAGGCCACGCCGTGCCTGCCAGCGCTGCTGGGCTCTGAGACGCTCGAGAACTTGTCCTCAGAGGGACACTCACACCTGCGGTGCGGCCCTGGGATTTTAGGGGAGCGAGCCCGCGGTCTGTTGCTGTTCCCTCTGCGGCCGGCGGGGCGTTTCTGGGGCCTGTTTGGACACCTCGCTGGCCAGGCTGGAGGCCCCGTCCATCGGGTGGGCTGGCGGCTTCATTTTGCTGTTGCAGTTGCGGCCTGAGCTGGGCAGCGCAGGGAGATGCTGCCGGCAGGAAGGAGCTCCACGGTGAGGCAGCCGCTGGCTGGCAGCCGGGCCGCCAATGCAAATGAGCTGCTAAAATAGTGGGCCCAGCCCGGCCCCCACGCCCGGGAAAGAGCAGCCCGGCCGGCCTCCTCTGCGCCCAAAGGCTTTGAGGGTTTCTTCCCCTCTCTTGTCAGCTGCCTGAAGAGAGGGTGGGTCTGCAGGCGGGTCTGCTCCCGTCCCCAGGGCAGGCCGTGGAAATTGAGGCACAGGGTAGCCAAGAAGCTAGAGCTGGGGCGCAAGAGCAGGTGGGTGGAGCGGCCCTTCAGCCAGGCAGCCATCTACCTCCAGAGCCCACCCCTGACCTTCCCCGCCGCGCCCGAGCGGCTGACCGTTACGTCACTGACCATCACATCCACCGTCCCCAAGCGTCCAGGCCAGCCCCGGAGGGCCTCTGACAGGCCTGGTTTGCACCAGTTTCTGCTGCTGTGCGACCTCGGGAGCGCTCGGCGTCTCTGGGTCCCGCTGGGTGTGCTCGGCAGGCCTGGGGCGGGAGCTCGGCGCAGCTCCTCGCGGTCGGGTGCGTGGCAAGCGCTCGGGGAAAGCTGCTCAGTGAAATCCCACGGCTGGGCGGCGTGGTCATCTGGACGTGGGCCTGTCGCCGCGGCGTCTCACAGGGCCTTCCGCGAAGCAGCCACCCGTGTTGTGGGGGCCCCGTGCGCTCACCTTAAATACCATCACCTGCCGGCAGAAAGGGTTAGCGCTGGGAAGGCGCCTTTGGGGCCTCCCGTTTCACCCCAGCTCCTGCCTGGTTTGCTAACGGACTGAAATTTGCTTAGACGACATTGTGTGGCGTTTGGGATGCCTAAAATTAGTTGCCATTCACCTTCCAGAGGAATACGTCGAGATTCTAGCAAGTTCTTTTTGAGGAGTATTTTTGTTCCAAAGAATGACCCATTTAAAGGCGGACTTCTTTCCTGCTGTAGCGGCAGGAAGGGACAGGGCAGGATCTCCATGGCTGAGCAGACGGGGGAAGGAGTCCTGGAGCCCTCGGTGGCTTTTGCAGGCTTTATTGGGGTTTACCGGGTACAGGGCAGGCAGGGGGCCGGGGGTGCCGGGAGGCTGGCAGGTTTCCCAGCCCCCAGCAAGTCTTCACTCTCTCTGGGCTCGCCGGCCTTCTCTCGTGTCTCCTCCTCTCTTGCGCTCGGCTCTGCTGGCATCCCCGTGACGCCGCCTTTGTAAGCCCAGTCTCTCAGCCCAGGTGCACCCCCCTCCACATGCCCACCTCCTCCAGGTGTCCGCCATCAGGCGTGCATTTCCTTTTCTTTTTTTTTTTAAAGATTTATTTATGCATACAAGAGCTGGGGTACAGGCCAGAGATATGGGGGGTGTTGAGAGGATTCACCAGAGACAGAGCGGGGAACAGAACAGGCAGGCTGACCGAAGTACACTGCTGAGGGGAGCAGCGGGCGAGTCAGGAGAGGTCTGCTGCACTATGTGGGTAGCTCCCTGGCCAGCCTGGGGATCGAACTCGTGCTGCAGAGGCTGAGGACAGCTTCATAGTTTGTGTCTTAACCCCTTGCGCCACCAGGGAGGCCCCCATCAGGCGTGCGTTTCATCTCATGGCAGGAGGGCGGAAGAGCCCGATACTTTACTTATACCCTACACCTACGTAGCTTCTGCCGACGTGCAGGGGACGCCACCCTCATTCCGGGCCTCGTGCGCCCTGTGGAAAGGGCCTGGTTAGCCCGGCACAGCCTCCGGCCTTGTCCGAGACACCAGTGCTGGAGGCCCAAAGGGGCCCACGCCGAGGCTGAGGCCAGGAGCTGCCGTGCCCGGGGTGCTCCTGGCTGCACGGGCAGGAGATGGAATTGTTTTCCAGAGCCCCGCCTTCGGGCAGCGTAGCGGCAGAAAGGCCACAGGGCAGGAGCTCTATGACCCGTGCAGATGCGCAAAGGAGAGAGTCCTAGGCGCCCTCGGCGGCTCCTCAGGCTTTTATTGGGATTTTCCCGGGTACACAGCAGGGAGGGGTGCTTCACTCACTCCTTCTGGGCTCTCCGCCGTGCTCTCGTGGCCTCTGCTTCTCTGCCGGCTCTGCTCTCGTTCTCTGCTCGCTTTTGGTCTGGTCTTTCTCTCTGCGCTGGTAGTGGTGTTCCTTCCGCTCCGCTCTCTTCTCGTTTCTTCTCTGGCGTCCCCGCGATGCCGCCCTTATAGGCCCAGTCAGCCCAGGAGCACCCACCTGCGCGTGCCCACACCTACTCCAGGTGCCTGCCATCGGGCGTGCATTCAGAACCGCAGGGTTCCCTCATCAGTCCTAATGGCGGGAGGGCAGACAAGCCTGACAAGCATTTACCCTACAGGTGGCCTCAGTCCTGTCTCAGTCCCTGGCGGAGCTGCGGCCCGCTTCCTGGCCCGTGGTAAACCAGAGCCGAGGCACCGCTGAGCGAAGGGTGCTGAGGGCCTCTGTGCTCCGGGCCCGCTCTCGCCTGCCCTGGAGGCCTGCGGCCTACTCTTGCCTGGCGGTGCCGTCCGGCTGCCACTTGCTTGAGTGGCCCGGGACTGGCTGGGCGGGCTGCAGGCGGCCACGGCCGAGGGGCTGTGGTGTTCGGACCTTAGCCAGTGCACTTCGGAAACAACTATAGAGGGAGGGACCTGACTGACTTTCCTGAGTTGACACCATGTTGACGCGTCCTCACTGCCCAGCAGGGTGGCCGCCCGAAGCACGGACTGCCCTGGCCCTTGCTGGGTGTACTGCCTGCAGGCGCGGCCTGGCGCTCAGAGGGAGCCCCTCCCACCTCTTGCTGCCTCTAGCATGTCTCGCTCTTGGACTGTAACCCGGCGCTCAGTAGACATGCCTCAGGGGGTGCCCCTTGGAACTTGGTGTTAGTAATAATTCAGCAGAGAGATATCTGAGCCCTTAATCTATGCCAGGCCCTTGGCCAGGTAGTGGTGTGCAGAAACTGTTAGCTCTGTGCCTGCTGGAGCTCAGAAGCCAGTGAGGAGAGCCGGGGACCGCGGTAAAGTGCGCTTGTCTTGGGAGGGTGTGGCCCAGGGAGCCCAGGAGGAAACAGGACACGCTGCTTCCTGGCAGAGCTGGGAAGGCGTTTCGGAGGGGGTGGCCTAGCAGTGTGCTGTGTCTGCTGTGGCACCTGCTGCCAGATCCCCAGGGCGCTGATGCCAGGCTGGGGGGAGCACCCTGGGCAGTAGCACAGTTGGCTGGTATTGAGGGAGCCAGGGAGGCCGCGCGGGCAGAGAGGCTGGCAGGGCGGCTGTTTCAGCTTATCCTGTCTTTAGCGAGCGTGTGACTTGGAGGCGGGCCATCGGCAGCTGGCTTCTGCCGGCTTCCAGAGTCCACCCTGTGGCCACCCCCGGAGCACGTGCTCTGTGCAGCTTCCCCCACTCGAGCCCCTCAGAGGGCAGGCGCTGGGGAGCGTGGCCTCTGATCTGGCGGCACCACGGGGTGGGAGGGCTTGACAACAGGGGCAGTGGCCCTTGCCAAGTTTTGGTTTTAAAGGTGTGTTGCAATTTAGGCTTGTTTCCCCGAAGGCGGACACCCTGTTCCTGCGGTTTAAGGAACTTAGAGGTGACTTGAAACTGGGGGAGGCCTCCATGGCTCTCAGCTTCTGCCAGAAGAAGTCCTGAGGGCGGAGGAGAGAAGGGAATAAGGGGCCCCCAGCACACGGCTGTGGGCTCTGCGCCCTTGTCCCGGCTTCCCTGCGCTTTCATCTGGTGATCCGGGGGCCTTGGCCCGGGCAGCCACGGACGAGCTGACTCCCGTGGTTTCTGACTCTGGAGACATGACCGGCCTCCGGCCCTGCCCACGTGTCGTTTTCCCAGGAAGACAGCCCTGCGTGCCGTGCACTCCAGCCTCGAGGTTTCTTTTTTTCTTTTTCTTTCTTTCTTTATACATACAAGAGCTGGGGCCAGAGGTACGGGGGGTGAGAGGATTCACTGGAGACAGAGTGGGGAGCAGAACAGGCGTGTCTATTTAAATACCCTGCTGATGCTAGTTTTCTTGATCTGTGCCATTCTCACTGGTGTAAGGTGGTGTCTCAGGGTGGTGTTGATTTGCATTTCCCTGATGATCAGGGATGTTGAGCATTTTTTCATATGCCTGTTGGCCATTTGCATTTCCTCTTTGGAGAAATGTCTTTTAAGTTCTTCTGCCCATTTCTTTTCTCTTTTTTTTTTTTTTTTTTCAGATTTTATTGTTTATACAAGAGCTGGGTATAGGCCAGAGGTGGGGGGGTGAGAGGATTTACCAGAGCCAGAGCGGGGAGCAGAACAGGCAGAAGGACTGAAATACACTGCTGAGGGGAGCAGCGGGGAGACAGGAGAGGTCTGTCGTGCCATGTGGGATCGAACCCGCACTGCAGAGGCCACAGACAGCTTCACAGCACTGCTCTTCTGCTCATTTCTTGACCGGATTGTTTACTTTGTTTTTGTTGAATCTTGTGAGTTCTTTGTATATCTTTGTGATCAGACCCTGGATGTGGTGAATAAGGAACTCTCCCACACTGCTGGTGGGAGTGCAAACTGTTCCAGCCACTATGGAGAGCTGTGTGGAGGTGCCTCAGTCTACTAAAAATGGAGCTACCATATGACCCGCAATTGCACTCCTAGGGGTCTACCCAAAAGACACAAAAACATTGATTCAAAAGACCACCTGTACCCCTATGTTTACCGCAGCACTATTTACAATAGGTGAAACCTGGAAACAACCCAAATGCCCAAAAATAGATGACTGGATCAGGAAGATGTAGCATAGATACACAGTGGAGCAATCAAGAAAGATAAACTCCTGCCATTCGCAGCAACATGGATGGAGCTAGAAGGAATTACGCTCAGTGAAATAAGCCAGAAGGAAAAAATTGGATGGTTTCACTTATAGCAGGAATATAGGGGAACCGAATAAGACATCAGTGTGAAAAAATAATAACAGTACAAAACACAGCAAAGCAAAAACGGACAATTATAAACCAGAGACATCCTGCAGGGGAGGAGGCGGGAGAGGGGTCAGAGGGAGGGAGGAGCTCAGGGGACTGGGGTGATGGTGCCCGGGCGCCTTGGGGAAGGAAGCTCCATGGGGACTGCACCTGAGGGGGCTGGGGGAAGTAAATACTGTTTACAAATGAACAAATGATACAAAAAATAAAAGAATTAAATAAGTGAACACATTGCTGAGGGGAGCAGCGGGGAGACAGGAGGGGTCTGCTGTGCCCTGCGGGTGCTCCCTGGCCGGGGATCAAACTCGTGCTGCAGAGGCTGCGGACAGCTTCACAGTGCTGAGACTTAACCCCTGCACCACCCGGGAGGCCGCCAGGCTCAAGATTTCTTGTGGGGCAACCAAAGTCTCGCCCGCAGCAGTTAAGATTCATTGTTTTGCAGGCACGTCAGCCCTTCAGGTGGCTGAAGTAGGGGAAAGTCACCTCTGCTGGCCGCCCGCTGTGGTCTGGCCAGGGTGGGCCTGACCTTGGCTACTTTTCCTTAGTCCGTATGGTCATCCCACAGTGCTGCCCCCGCTGTGAGTGGCAGAGCCAGAACCCCCGCCATGTCCTGTGAGGGTCCTCTGGGGCATCAGGGAGGACTCAGGGTGGGGCCTGCAGCCCAGGAAATTCAGCGCAGTGTGACCCCGAGACCTTTGGGCCCTGTTCACTTGTAGGGAGGGGAGACCCAGATCCTCTGGGGACTGTGCTGAGTTTCCGAGGTGAGAGAAGCACTTTAATGTACGGAGCACCTTTATAATTTCTCTCAGGTATTAAACTCTTAACTTGGCATGTTTGCTGTGGTGCAGTCCGGTGGGGCCTCGCTTTTAAGGAAAATGGACAGCCCGTTGACACAGAGCCATGGCGAATTCATCCTTACCCACTGGGTCAGGCTTCAGGTTCCGTCCGATTCTGAATTCTGCGTTTCCATTCATGCCTTCTTATTTCTGTTTCTGCTCCAGCCTGCACGTGTGACTGTTCTCTGCAGGGAGCGGGGCTGTCCCCCATCCCCTTTTCTACTTTTCATGAACTTGCTTCTGCGGTGTTGACAGCGAGAGGCAGGCCTGACTTCCTGAGGGGACACCGGGAGGCTGCTCGAGCCGGCTGGACGGACACCAGGGGAGCGCCGTGCCTGCGAGGGCCGGGCTGGAGCTGGGGCGCAAGGCAGCAGCTTCTCGGGGTGCCCCCCTGTGGGGGCGGGCGCCCCAGTGTTCTTGCCAGGACCCTGTGCTTAATTCTCCTGAGGCAGCGGTGGCGCTAGGGTCGGAGCCCAGGGCCCCCCGGGCCGAGTCCTCCCTCCCCCCCGCGCGGGTCAGAGCCCGGCCCCAGCGCAGGTCTCTAGCGTCACACTTGAGGGTCAGCAGAAGGTGGCAGGACCCACGTGGTCTGTCAGTGCTTTCGGGCTGTGCTGTCCTGCCTGGTGCCCGGCACCCCCTGGCTCCCGCCGGCCGCCGGCCAGCAAGCTGTGGCCCCGGGCCCGGCGCTGACCTCTTTATCGCGCCTCCCGCTGCGCGCCGAGCCAGCCCTCTCGCCCGGTCCTGTAGGCCCCGCCGAGCCCCACGTCCGTGCGCGTTTCCGGGTCGGTCCATAGGCCCCGGCTCGGCCGCTGTGAACCCCAGTTTCCTCCATGGTGAAAGGGTCCCTGCCCTACCTCGCCGGCCTGAGCGAGGTGCCTCCGCGGCGTGGCGGGGCGCATGACTGCGCACGCGGGGCCATCGGGCGGCGGGCCAGCCGGGGTGCGGCCGAGGAAGCGCCCTGTTCATCATTGCAGGAAACACAAAACAAGCCTCCCCCGCCCCCAGCGCCCCTACGCTCCTAGCCCCCACCTCCAGCGTCCCCCCTGCAGCGGGCCCCCGCCCACGCTCCTGGCGCGTCCTCGGTCCAGGGCCGGGTGTGACTGGGAGGTGGTGGGTGATGTGTTTGTATTTTCACTCTTTGTTGGCATCACCGTCCTCTTGTTTTGTGATGAGAAATCCTAGAACCTGGGCCAGGAGGGGCCCCTGGAAGGATCCCTCGTAGGGGCCACTTGACCTGTCGGGGAGGCGTGGGCTCTGGCTTTTCTGTCTCTTGCTTGATTCCCCTATCTGTGCCTTCCCTAGTTCCTCCTTGGACCAAGATGACTGATGGCAGCCTCCCCGCCTCCACGAATGGCGTAGTCTCCATGGGCGTCCCGGGCGGGCGGCCGGGGGAGCACCTGCAGAAGCTGCAGCACGCGGCCCCCCGGGCGCCCAGGTCCCTCTCGCTGCCCGAGTACGGGCCCCAGCTGAAGCTCAGCGTGCTGGAGGATCGCCGCAGCCTCAGGTCGGTGGACTCGGGCATCCCCACCCTCGAGGTCGGCAACCCCGAGCCCGTCCCCTGCAGCGTGGCCCACGTGAAGCAGCCCGAGGCGGAGGTTGTCGCCGAGCGGGCCTGCCGGAGCGCCTGCCCGCTGCCGTCCTGCGCCGCACCTGCGCCCCCCAGCGCCGAGCGGGGCCCGGGGGTGCGGAAGTCCTCCACGTTCCCCAGGACGGGCTACGACTCGGTGAGGCTCGACAGCCCCACTTCCAGGGCCCTGAGCCGCAGCGACCAGGCTTCCGTCTGCAGCGTGTCCAGCCTTGGCACAGAGCTGTCGGCCGCGCTGTCCGTCAGCAATGAGGACCTCGTGGACCTCGTGGTCACCAGCAACTCCAGCGCCATCGTCACCCTGGAGAACGACGATGACCCGCAGTTCACCGACGTCACCTTGAGCTGCGTCAGGGAAGGCAGCGGCCCCCACCCGCAGGACAGTGTGGCCCGGGCCGAGGAGGGGAGTAAGCCACGAACGCTGGGGCCCTTCAGTAGCCTCTTTTCCAGGTAATGCCTCTGTCTCCCTGGCAGTGGTCGGGCTGGTTCTGGTCTAAAGCGGTCGCTGTTTCCTGCTTTGTCAGTGGCCTTGGTGTCACGCTCGTGGACACTGTAGCCCAGGACCCGGTGGTGTGTGTGGGACCCCCCTGTGGGTGGCTCTGCTGTGTGGGTGCTCCCTGCAGCTGGTGCCCCCGTCCCTGGCTCACTGGCGCAGTCTCTCATCACCTCTGGGCCTCGGACCTGTTGTGGCCAAGGGGAGCCACCGGTGCCAGTGTGACCGGATCAGAGCAACCTTGTTCCGTCAGGACTCCCTGAAGGGCGCTTATGCCAATGATTTGCGTTGCTTGGGCCCAGCGGAGGGGGCTGGTGAGGGTGACATCAGGGTGGGGGCTGTGTTTCTAACTGCAGTCCCCGCGAGCATGAGCCAGGCTGCGTTTCTGGCTGTCCCCTCCCTCCCCTGCACCCTCTGCACGGTGGCAGGCCCTTGTGTTTATGCCCTGCCCTGACCTGTGGGCAGTGCTCTCGGCAGCCACACCCACCCGGTGTCTGGACAGGCCATGACCCTGCGTCTTAGGGTGTCCTTCCACCCAGGTTCTGGGCAGGGCGCCGGAGCCCCTGGTCCCACCTACAGCCCTGTAGGGGCGGCTCCCGAAGCCTCTGTGTGTCCACACACACGTTTGTGCTTCGGGGCTGCTCTGGGCAGACAACACAGGAGTGCTGGGGTGGTGGGATTGCAGGCCTTGACCCTAGGTGGGCTTGTGGGGGGCGGCTCGTCAGCCAGGCAGATGCGAGCACCCAAACTGCAGTGCAGGGGCCTCCCTGGTGGCGCAAGAGGTTAAGACGCAGCACTACGAAGCTATCTGCAGCCTCTGCAGCGCGGGTTTGATTCTCAGCCAGCCAGGGAGCTGCCCACAGGGCGTGGCAGACCTCTCCTGTCTCCCCGCTGCTCCCCTCAGCAGTGGATTTCAGTAGATCCGCCTGCTCTGCTCTCCACTCTGTCTCTGGTGAGTCCTCTCATCCCTCTGCATCTCTGGCCAGCACCCCAGTTCTTATATGCTTGAATAAATAAATCTTTAAAACAAATAAAAACAAACTGCAGTGTGGGGAGAAGCGCTGCGCTCCGGGGCCTGGGGCTTGGAGCGGGAGTGTTCCTGGGGTCAGCTCGTCTGCTCCTTGTGCGTGAGCCCTGAGACTGCCATGTGGCCAGCTGCTTGTCTGTCCTGCCCAAGATTGTGTTCCCTGAGCAGAGACCAAGGGTCAAGCTGAGGCCGCACATGACAAGATGGCGGCTTCCCCCCGGAGTCCCCTGCGCCTGCAGTTTAGCTGCTGAGGCACCGTCCCACCGCTTCCCGCCAGCCCCGCTCGGGGTGGCCTGCGGAGCTGCGCCCCGGCGTGGTGGCTTCTCGCTGTTGTTCTTGCAGATACAGCTCTTTCATTTCACTGTGTCTGCTTTTTAAGAGACATTTTTCTCAGAGCAAAATTAAGGACAAAATCACAGCACAATTAGGCAAAGTTGTGCTTCCCCCAGACACAAGGTCCCCCAGCCCTGCTCACCAGCGCTCCTGCGCTGCGGTCAGCGACCCGCGTCGACGCGTCGTTTCCCCCGCAGCTGGTTGTGTGCGTTGTCACTCTGGCGTGGTGTGTCTGTGGTGTCGTGAGAAGAGCAGCGACGTGCGTCCACTACTACAACCAGAAAGGGTCGTTCACTGCCTCGCGAACTCTGTTCTGTCTACTCACCCCTGCCGCCCCCAGCCCCTGGGAACCGCTACCTCTGTGCTTCTCCTTTTCCAGAGTGTCGTGCAGTTGGAACCGCACGGCATGTAGCCTTCGCGGATCAGCTTCTTTACCTCTGCGCTAGGCCTTAACTATCCCCCGTGGCGTAGCCTAATTGCCGCGTGCAGTGAGTCCTGGCCCATTTCTGGACGAACCCGCGTCTCCATCCGCTCGCCTGCCGAAGGGAGGCTGCGGAGAAGCCCCAGCTTGCTGCGTGTGGCTCTGGCTTGCACCACGGTCTCTGCTCAGCAACGCGCTTGCTTGCCAGTCCTGGCCAGCATGTGACAGCTGACATAAGGCGCAGTGTGTGGGTTTTGTCTGGATATGCCCTTTCCGCTCCTTTTACTAAATACCTAGGGGCGCAATTGCCGGATCGGGTGCTAAGGGAATGTTGGGTATTGTAAGATGCCTCCAAACTGTCTTCCTCACCGGTGGTGCTTTGTTGCTTCCCTCCAGCTTTGGGTGGGTGCTCCTGTGCTCTGCGCCTCAGCTGAGGTGGCGCTGCGGCGGGTGGTCCTGGTGATGTGGGACTCGAGGCGCTGCGGCCTCAGTGACCTCCTGGCAGGCTGATCTCGGGCGTGGTGGGTCCTTGGGCACTACCTCGACGGCAGCACGCGCCAGAAGACCCATCTGGGCTGGAGCCCACTGACGGGCAGCGTGGGGTCTGCACAGGCGAAGCCCTGGATGTGTCGGCCGAGGGAGCTGTCCTGGCTGCGCTTGATTTCTTGGTGAAGCCCGGCCAAGGACCAGGTGGGGATGCGCCGCCTGCCAGCCCTTCCCCAGGATGGAGCTGTGTGTGCTGTGATCCCGGCGCACCCTGGCCCGCGGCTCTGAGAGAGGCCTGTCAGGAGACATGACAAGCAGGAGAAATGACAAGCTGGGTCTCAGGAGAGGGAGGAGAGGAGGTTGTGGGGTGGGCGGGCGGCTCCCTTTTAATGGAACTGGACAGGTGACGTTTGAGCGGAGGTCTGCATGAGGTGCGGGAGAGGGCATTCTGGCCCAAGACCCAGGCTGCACCGGGGACGCGCCTTGGCTTTCAGATGAGTCTCACGGTTCTGCCAACGTGGACTAGCCTCCTGGAGAAGCTCCCCAGTGGCTCCAAGCCCCTGCTGTTCCCCCAGGCCCTGGGCACACTGCTGCAGCAAAGCCGCCCCGGGGGCTGCCAGGGCCTTTGCGGGCATACTTGGCGCCAGAGCCTCGGGCTGTGCCTGCTGGCTCGTCTGTTTCTGTGTCCTGTTCACGGGCAGTGTCACGGGACGTTCCTGGTAACCCTCTTAGACTGCAGGTGTTTCCGCCTGGCCTTCTAGAATGTGTTCATGACCTTAGAAACTTCACCTCTGTGAGCAGGCAGTTGGGGGCGGGGGACAGAGGCTGTGTTTGCTTTTGCGAGAGTCATTTGCTTGTCTGTGTGTTCTGACCCTCGGGGTCCCACGCCGTCATTGTGGGGGCCCCCCAGGGCTGTGTGTGGAGCCTCCCCATGTCTGTGGGGGGGCCTCCAGGTCTGTGTGTGCCTCGCAGTGCTGTGTGTGGAGGCCCCCCAGGGCTGTGTGTGCCCCCAGGGCTGTGTGTGGAGCCCCCCTTGTCTGTGGGGGCCTCCAGGTCTGTGTGTCTGTGTCTCCCAGGTCTGTGGGGAGGGGGCCTCAGGTTTGTGTGTGAGCCCCCAGGGCTGTGAGGGGGCCCCTTGCCCCCACCTCTGCTCTGCTTTGGTGCAGTTCTGGGAGCTGCATTTGCAGGTGAAGTGCAGAATGCTCTGTGCAACCTCAGGAGGTTGTGGGGTTTGGGGAACCCCAGACAAACCTGTTCCCGCACAGAAGGCGTCATCACCAGCTACTTGCTCCTCAGAAATTTGCTTCCCTGTAAGTCCGTTCTGCTTAAAACACATGGAGTGGCCGGTAGTTACAGCGCCCGCCTCCCGCCCCGAGCGGCGCCTGCTCTGAACCTGCACGGACCCGGCTCCCGGGCCCAGGGGCTCGGCCTGGCTGACCGTGGGTTTCCCGGCCCCACTTCCTTTCCGGGGCGCGCACGTCACCCCCGCGGGTCAGCCGGTTCCTGTGCCGGGCCGCGGGCCGCGTGTGTTGCGAGAGCCGTTTCCATCCCAGCTGCGCTGGCTCTGCCGTGAGTCACTGCGGTTCACCTCAGGGTCCCGCGCCCTCTGCGCGGAGAGTGATGTGTCATCCAGCTTTGCCTAATACCTGTTTTGGGCCCCGAAGCTGTTCATTTCCCTGTTAACGCCCCGTTGCTTCCGACAAGAGGCTTTTCGAGCGCTGCCTCTCTGCGCAGGGCTCCAGCCGACAGAGGCGCCGGCAGAGTTTGAAAATGAGAATATGCATTGAAGGCCGAGTTTCCTTTTGGGTTCTGAGCACGCGGGGAAGGTGGGAGAGCGGCCAGCGGTGTGTGCTGTGCCCGCGGCCTGCAGGCGCAGGGGGCCGGGCGCGCGGAGGAAGGGGCCGGCGAGACGAGGAGCGCCGTGTCCCGGGCCAGCCTCTGCCCCGCGCCTGGCCGTGCGTTCGCGGTGAGCCGGCCCTGAACGAACACGTCTGCTCCTTTGAGAGCAGTTCCTTTTAACCCCCAAGAAACAGGGTGCTTAGAAACGTGGGGAAGCCCCGGCACTGTTTGCGTAGGTGACCGGCGGCGGCTGCCCTGACTGCGGCCACGCCACGCGCGGGAGCTTACTTCCAGCCGCCGCGCGCCCAGGCCTGACCATCCGCAGCCGGCGAGGTCAGCCTGGGCTCTCGGGCCCTCTGCCTCGAGTCACAGGAGGGCAGGGGGCCCGGGCCTGGAGGGGAGGCTCTGGGCCAGGCGTGCTTGAGGCGCGTGTGTCTGGAGCTCCGTCCCACGAGCTCCCCTGCCGTCACGAGCTGGTTTCTCAGCCCCGTCTGCCGGCCCCGAGGTCCAGCTGGGGCTGGAGTTAGGGCTCCGTGTGGGCCAAAGGTGCTGGTGTTGGGTCAGGACAGGCTCCTTCCGGAACTGCTGCACCGTTCTCGCCGGCCTGCACAGAGCAGTCTCTTCCCCGCGGGGGAGCGAGGCCCCCAAGGTTGCCAGGGAGTCGTTAGATCAGCAGCATCTCCTCGCTCAGACCCGGCACCCTCAGAAGTCGGTGCTTGAAGGCCAGAGTCTCCGCGGGGTGGACACTGTTGTCTCTGTGGCGGCGGGAGGGCGGGGGCTCCGCATGGTCGCCGATAGGCACAACCTCGCCCCGCGCCTGTCCCCGTCCCCCGTAGCCTGACGCTCCCCACGCTCCTGCTGCCCTTCTGCACGTGGTCACGTTGACAGGGGCCTCGTGTCTAACTTCAGGGCCGTTTCATTAAAGCAGGTTATCAAAAATGAGCTCAAACCACCCAACACCAGCTTTGAAAATGTGGATTTGACTTCGCCGTCCGTGTCTGCAGTCCGCAGGGCCTGCTTCACTCCGGGCCTTCGTCCCCGTCCCCGGCTTCCGTGGAACTGGTGCTGTCTGGAATTCCACCTCGTGAATCATTGACTCATTCAAAATAAGGAAGTGGGTTTTTCTTCCTGCTTTTTTATAAGATTTCTGTGTGCACTGGAGCAGGGGCGCCCACCTTTCAGATGATTCCTTAGGACCGACCCCTCAAGTGCTTCCTGCTTCGGCGCCCATCAGTCCTGCCCCCCTCCAGCTGCCCGTGCAGAGGTGCCACGAGAGGCCCAGGAGCCCTCTGTCCTTGGGCGAGTTTGCTGACTGAAGGCCGAGCCTGTGTTGTGAATGCGCGTGCCCTGGCATGGGCCACCCGGCAGGCTGTGGTGCCTGGGGGTACGTACCCCTGGGCCTGCACTTACAGCCGTGGGAGTGCAGTGCCTTCGGGGTGCTCTCCTCCCAGCTCCCACGTGGCTCTGAGCCCAGTTCCCTGCCTTTGCCTGGGGTCCTCCCCCACCTTGACAGTTTGCTGATCTTGAAGGCCCTTGAAGGTAAGGCTGACACTTTCTCCATGAAGCCTTCCCGGCGTCCCTGGGTAGAGACGGCCTCCCCCAGGCTACTGCCCGCGTTCCTGTCCTCCTGCGGCCTCACTCTGTCCACTTCTGTCCCGCATGTCTCGCTCTTCCTGTGAGCCCCTCAGAGACAGGCCTGGGTCTGAGTCCATCCCTGGCCCTCAGCGAATCCCTGTCTATGCTCCTGTGGTCGGCCGCGGGGAGCTAGCGGCGTGGCTGCTTCTGTCCTCGTGGGTGTGGGCTCAGGACCTGAGTCCCCTGGGAGTGATGTGTTTCCACCTGCACAGCCAGGCCCTGCTTTGTGCCGGCCTCCGGGTTCGGCATTTCCCAAGGAGAGGAGACGGGCCGGCTGGGTTTGGGGGGAGCGGCCTAGGTTTACAGGGCTGGGGTGGAGGCTACGCCTGGGTGAGCTGGGCAGGTCCCCTGGGTTGAGTCCACGGAAACAGGAGACTGGAAGAGACAGGTGCACCTGGTGAGGCAGGTGTCTGCTTGGTGTGTGGCGTTGCTGCAGTTAAAACCCACATTAAAGAGACCTGACCCGCTGCGGGGCCTGCTGGGAAGGAGTGGGTCTGAAGTTCCCACGCGTCAGAGCAGCAGTGAAGAAGTGAGTAGCAGGGGCGGGGACACGAGGAGCAGAGTCGCTGCCCAGTAGGGTTGTCTGGGAAAAGTGAAAAAAGCTAACGTCCGGGCCCCCCTCAGAGGTTTGGGGTGAGACCTGCGCATTAGGATATTTAAAAAGCTCCCAGGCGGCTGTGTGCGCAGCCAGGGATGAAAACCCCCGGCGCAGTGTGCGCGCTCCAGTCTCAGGTTCCGGCGGGGCCTGAGGTGAACTTCTGCCTCTGAACTTCCTCACCTCCAGGACGGGGAAAGCCGGGCACGGCCCCTGGGGGACGGCGGTGTCTGGTCCTGGCCCCCGAGGCCGGGCAGTTGTGCCGTGTGGAGTTGTTTTGCTTCTTTTCAATTCTCCGCCTTTCCCCGAGCATCCCTGCTCCGGCGCCACAGGGGGCCTGCTCGCTGGCACTGAGGTGGTGCTGGCGGGCGGCCGGGGGTCCAGGGTCTGGAAAGCCCTGCAGGGCTTGCTGTGGGGTGTCTTTCAACTTTCCATTAAATCCCTTTGATCAGATGACAGAAGCCCCTTTTATTCCTAGCTTTATAATTAAAAAAAAAAAACAACAAACCCGTCCTGGCTCTGTGCGTGCGGGAAATGAGCCTGGGTTTTCTAATTCTTAGAGAAATCGGGGTGTGGTGTCTCACCCTCTTCTCTGTCACTGGGTTGGGTTCGCTGAGATTCCGTGCATCACCCTTCTGTCTGCGTTTACTGGCGCGAGGCCTGTGCTTCCCTCCCGTAGTGGCCTTGCTGGCCGCCAGCGCGCCCCTGCGGTCTCCTCGGAGGATTTCTGCTTCTCTGCGGGTCGCCCCAAAGGGCGCTCACGCTCCCTTCACCACAGAGCCCTTCCCCTGTGCTCTGCTCCCATCATCCTCGCTGCCAGTGCCCCAGGGCCGTCCGCCTCTGCTGCCCTGTGCCCCTCTTCGGTCCCCCCCCGCCCCCCCCCCCCGGTGGTTAAATGAACCTACCGATGTGTTAAAACTCAGAGCTCTGTGGCGGTCAGTTCTGTTGCGTGTGGATTTTAAGCAGGAAGAACTCACAGGGGAAGTTTAAGAATGACTGATAAATCCCCGGGGGGCAGTCCCTGGAGGCCGCCTGTCTCCCCTGTCACGCCGCCAGCATGGCTGCCTGACCTGAGTTTTCTTTGTGGAACCCTTGCTTGCAGACTTCTGGGGAGATGTCTTGGCCGAGGCGACGCCCACCACGTGGACGAAGGTCGAGGGCGGACGAGGAGGGAGTCGGACCAGAAGGTGTGGTCGAGCAGGGACCCGGGCAGCCCCGGGAGGCGAGATCCGGATCCGGCGGGGCTCACAGCCGACCCGTGCGCCCCTGCTGCCCTGGCCCCCCTCAGCCGCGCTGCTGTGCCCCCGGGGCGGGGTCTGATCCGGTGGCCTTGAGGCGGCGGGGGAAGGACAGCGGGAGCTCGGGGCGCACCAGTATAGTCCGAGGGGGTCTCAGGGTGAGCGAGGTCAGTCACCTGGGAGCCCCGGAAGACGGATGCAGGGCCCGTCCCAACCTCTGGCTCACTAGGTCTGGGTGGGGCCCCAGAACTTGTATTTCTAGCCGGTTCCCGGGCGCTGCTGCTGCTCGTCCAGATGCCCCATCCCGGCTCGGGGGCTTTTCCCACGTTGTTCGTGAACCAGGGCCCGGCACAGGCCCAAGATCTTGGGCCTCGGTCACCCCATGTTTGTCTTACTGTTTGGGAAAAGTGATGCCTGCTCACTGATTTCTTCCAAAGCCGATGCCGCCCCCTTACCTGCGGCTCCATGCCTGTCACCAGCGACTGCGACCCCAGGCCGCTCCGTGCCCCCGCCCCACCCCATTCCCTGCTTTTGCCAGCTTTGGTGGCGCTGGCCTCCTGCTGTGCCTCTTTCTGAGTCAGACCTCGCCCCAGGTGCTTGTGTGGAGAAGAGAGTTCCGTCTAGGTCCCTGAGGCGCCAGGGTGTGGCTGGTGAGGGGCTGCTGCCAGGACCCGTGAGGGAGGGCGGCATCTCCCTCCTGCTCCTGCTCCCGCAGAGGCGCCGCCGGCCGTGTCTCCCGTCAGCGCCCTTGTGCTTTTGCACACACAGGCTCTGGCGGGCGGCTTTTCTCTGAGGGGCCGATGGAGCCGGCCGCAGGGGCCTGACTGGGGCCTGTTTCCACGGGAGCCTGCCCGCGGCGACCTGGCTTCACTGCGGGTTTGGAGCCGGTCAGCTCACTGACCTTGGGGTTGCTTGTTAGATCTTGGCCTTTCTAAAATTTCGGGGGCATTTGAAGTCACGAATGAGGAAGACCCCGGGGGCGGGGGTGCTTGCGCAGGTGTTGGAGGGGGTGTGTGCCTCCCCTGAACACCTGCCTGATCGCGTGACACGGTGCAGTCCTGGAGACGCCCCCGTGCCGTTTTACCCGGCGCCCTGGTCGGGAGGGGCCTGGGTGCTGCTGCTGGCCAGTCGTCCGCGTGCTGGGCCTGGGCCTGCCCTTCCCTGTGCCGGAGTCAGGCCCCAGCTTCGCCCCGCCTCCCAGCCTGCCTGCTCCGGCCTGTGCCTCTCCATGCTGACCGAAGCGTGGAAGGAGGGTGCTGGGACCGGGCTCCCACGGCCAGGAATGTGGCTCAGGGCATGTCAGCGCCTCTGTGGCCGCCTTCTCCCGGCCCTGTGTGCGCAGTGGACACCATGGCCGGCTCCCCTGCGCTCCTGCTCGTGGACAGGTTGGTGGCCTCTTGCCTGCTGCCTTGCGGTTGGGGACTCAGCTGAGCTCGGCTTGCCATGTTGTGTGGGCTTTCATGGGGTTTAAGCCCCCACTGCCTGGCGGGGTTCTGGGGCCAGGGCATCATGTCTTTTACCACACCCCTTAAGTGGGCAGCACCCCTGACTCTGGGGCTGTTTAACATCAGCTGCTGGGAGGGGATTGGTGCCCGACACCTCTGGTGGCAGGGGACAGGGGCTCTCGCTCAGGCATCAGTGGGGGGTGGCCCTGTGCCCCTGCTCCCCCTAGGCGGGTGGCCCGAGTCTCGCTGGAGGTTTGCTCTTGAGGGGCTGCCTATTCGCACGTGTCTGGCAGCTGAAGTGGACTCGCCTTTCTCGCTTGTGTTTTCAGAGCAAAACAGGTAGAAATGGAGCATGTGAGATTTTGAGGGGTGAAGATCTAGAAAACAGACCCAGCAGATGGACATTAGAAGAATCATTAAGCCGTTTGTTTTCTCCAGAGCGGGAGCCGGGCTCATGTGCCCCGTGGGGAGAAAATCTCTCCCCCGAGGCTCTCCCCTGTTTCCTCTGTGGGGTGGCGACTGCAGCCCCCTTCTGATGCTGGGGTGGAGGGGCATATGCCACGTGGAGCGCCCGGCACTGCCTGGGAGCCTGCTGGTGATGGGGTGGGGTGCGGCTGCTGCAGGAAGAGATGACCTCGGGCCAGGCAGCTCTCCGGGGAGCCAGGTGCTCCACGTCTCGGTCTGTCTGTGGTTGCTTTGGAGTCGGGGACGCTCACGGCTGTGTTCATGGGTCGCTGCCGCCCAGGTAACTTGGACCCACACCTGGGAGGGGCGGGGTGCGGAGGGCGATGTCTCAAGGCTCCGAGAGTTTTGAGAAACCCCGGATGCGTGTCCGGGGCTGGTGGGGCCGTTCTGCCAGGTCTGGGAGGCCTGTGCCCGCCTGCACCCCAGTCCGTCCACCCCCGGGACACGCCTCCACGTGTGTGCTGAGTCTCAGCTCCGTCCTTGGCTGCGCGGCTCTGGGCAGGCCCTGCAGCGCCCCCCAGTCTGTGACAGTCCCGGAGAAGGTGCTCAGGACCGGTGAGTGTCCCCACGGCGGAGTGTCTCCAGCAAGAGGCACATCAGTAAAAGAAGGTGCAGTCGCCGTGGACTCAGCCTCCCGGCGATGATGTGGCAGGCGGGTGTCACCAAGGAATCTGCTCTGTCTGCGGGGGGCCGGGCGCAGGCTTGGCCTGCCATTGTCAGCGAGCGTTTAAAATTGTTCCCAGAATCACCATCTTTTGACACCAATAAAGCCCGAAAGTGGAGTTAATGGAGGTGCAGGGCGAGTCGCCCCCTCAGCCCCCCAGGAAAGGCTCATCCCCCTGTGAAAGTGGGGAGTGGGTTGGCAGCTCCAAGTCCTTGCTGTCTCAGGAGCGCTCGCTGGGGAGCCCTTGAAAAACTGGGTTTCTGACAGCGGGGTGACGCCTAACCTTCAGGACCCCCCATTTTTTGTCTGTAATTAGGGTCTTTTTCTTGACAAGGCTTTCCTGAGTTGTATGAGCTTCAAGGGTCGCCGGGACTGGACCTGCCCGGCAGCTGGCGGTGGCCGCGCCAGGGTAGCAGATGCAGGGTCAGTGGCGCCTGCGGGGCTGGCCGGCGGCTGCTCAGAGTGTCCTGCAGACACAGTCCGCGTGGCCCGCCCTTCATGTGCTTCAGGAGAAGCCAGAAACACAGGTTTTTCTGTGACTTGATATTTTAAAATGATGACAGATATTTCGAAATAGAAATCACATGTAGACAAGACAGAGGGCGCCCGCTGGTGGCCCTCCCCAGGCACCTCTGGGCGTTCTTTCCCGTGTTTTACCGAGACCCTGAAGGAAGTCTCCTTGGCCCTGACTGCAGACAGGCAACGCTGGCCGGGGCCGGCAGTGGCCGCTCACTTCCTGGCCAGGCAGTCGCGGCGAGGCCTCTCCCCTGTGCCTCCTCGGAGCAGAGCTGACCATCCTGGGTCTGGGCTGAGGCCTCTCACCAGGAAGCCCCCGTGTCGCTGGCTACTCTGTGCTTCTGGTGTGATGCAGCTGCGCCTTCCAACCAAGTCCTGACGGGGTGTGGGGGGGTCCTCCAGGGTCCCGGGCCGAGAGGTGGTAGAATAGATCTGGAATGGCCTGGGAGTGCCAGGCCAGCTCACGCCCCCACAGAGGAGGTGGCCAGGGAACGGGGCCAGGGCCGGGCCCACGCAGGTGCCAGGCTTGGCGTACACCTGGAGAGCCCTGAGTGCCTCTCTGTTGCTCACTGTAGTCAGGGCCTCGGGAGCGTCACAGCTGGTCCCCGTGGGCTGTGCCGCCTCTCAGGAGGAGCGGCTTTTGGGAGAGTCCTCGGGGCCGGCCGTGGTGCGGCCCCTCCCCCAGCTGCAGGAGGGGCATGGGGGGGGGTCCACTAACCCCCCAGCGCGTGCACGTGTAGGTGAGAGAGGTGACTCCCAGGGAACATGCCCGCTGCGTGCTCTCTCCACACCTGGCCGTGCGTGCGCTTGGTCGTGTGACGGCAGGGCCAGGTCCTCGCTGCACCTGGCCTCCTGGGCCCTGGCTTTCATGACCGTGGCCTGGACGGGAGCAGGGGTCCCCTCGGATTGCGGGCTGGGAACCAGGCACCCCAGGCACTGAGGGCAGAGGCTCGCTGGGCCGGGGCTCCTGACTGCTTGCAGCGAGCACTAAGCGGCTCCTGACCCAGCCGCAGCTGTGAGCAGGGCCCTGGGTTAACAATGGCAGTGGAAATTGTCTTGGGCTGTGAAGCCATTCGTTTCTTTCTTGAATGTGTTTGTAACTTTATTCTGATATAATTTCAATGTTACTGAAAAGCTTCAAGAAGAGGAAAGACTCTCCTGCATCTCCCTTACCCAGCCTGGCTGTCTGCGGTGCCGTTCCTGCCGCCCGTCCCTGCCGTGTGCTGTTTGTTGGGGAACAGCTTTTCTAAGCATTAGAAGAATCGCTTGGAGATACTGCACCCTCTCCCCCTAAAGAGATCGGCGTGTTCTTGAGAACAAGGGTGTTCTCTTCCACAGGCCAGTGCAGCTGGCGGATGAGGAAATTCAACACCGACCCGGTTTCCTGACCCGCTGCGCCCGGCAGCCCCCTCCGGAGCCTCTTTGCTGGGCATGGCGGGCGGCCCCTCTTGTCTTCGGGGCATGAGTTTTTAGTGCCGACCCCGTGTTCCGCCACCGTCCGTGGTGGGGTGCCCGCGGTCCCGCGAGGGGTGCCCGCGGCCCGTCCTGGCCGTGGCGATGCCGGCTCTGCCCCGCCAGGGGAGCGCGTCTCCTCTGTGAGTTAACGGCCCTTGCCTTTGCCGCTAGCAGGTGCTTGTGCAGATGTTTTCCAGCTTGAAGACCCCGGCCTCGCCCGGCTTTGGCTGTGCGGTGGCCCCCGCTGGGCCGTCCCGACCCACCGGTCTGCTTGTGCGTGCTGAGTCTCCTAAGGGCGCCCCTTCCCTGCTTCCTTCTGTTGCTTGCTTGTGTGCCCGCCTGGACTCAGGATTTCTGTTTACTCGGTGGCTCTCCAGCCCCTTGTCCTCGTTGTCTTTGGGGTTGGCCAGGGGAGCCCTCGCTCACTGGCTCGTGTTCCTCAGACGTGGGCCACGTGTCTTTGAGCGCTCTCTTGCTTTTCAGCACGCCGCGGGCTTGCCCAGTGGGGCCGGGGCACCCCGAGCACCCGCTCCTTCATGCTGCCGTCGGGGACATATTTATGTTGTTTGGGACTTTTGTTCACATGTTGGGAAAGGAGACCTGGCGGCTCTCGGGAATGACTTTCTTTCTCCGGTCCCTGGAGCCGCTTTGTAGCGCTAGTGAAGATTTGCCGTGGGGACAACTTAAGCTAAGCCGGCGATGTGGCACCAAAGCTGCTGTCCTTCTCCTCACACTAGCTGTGGCCTTCGCTGGCTGCCCGGGGTGGTCTGGTCTGAATGTCGGGAAACTGAGGCGCAGAGGGGCTGGGACCTGCTCTAGCTACCGAGCTGGTGGAAAGAGTGGAGCCAGGGTTTCTACCTAGTTCAGAACTCACCTTTCCAGATAGGCCTTGTTATGACGTAACACATTCCTTACGCTAAGTCATGAAATCTTCCACGGGACATGGAATAACAAAAAAGTTTATTTGTGGTTCAAGATCTTCCGCCTGCTGCCTAATTCAGGCATGAAAATCAGCTCTGAGGAACCAGCGTCTGGTAAGCACGTCACTCTCACTGGTGGGTGACTCGGCTGGCCTCGTGTTTCGGTCAATACCCAGAAGTTCCCTAACCCTTTTATTTTCTTCCTATAGGAATTTGCTTGCTAGAAAACAAAATGCAAGACTTGACAAACAAAATGACTTGGGATGGAAGTTATTTGGAAAAGTACCACTCCGAGAGAATGCTCAGAGAGATTCAAAGAAAATGCAAAAGGTATACAAGCCCCAACACAGACACTCGCTGCGCAGCGCACGCCCGGGACGCTTGCGGCGTGACCACTGCCGAGGCTCTGGCTTTGGGAACGTTTATGTTGATTTGCATGCCAAGTGTTTGCGATTTAAGTCTGGATTCAGAACGCAGATGACCTTAACCGTTTTCTTTCTCACAGCTGGTAACGCGCGCAGGGAAGTTCAGCTGAGGGCCTGGACCTCGGGACGAGACTCAGTTTGCTCACTAAGAGCTGCCGCGCGTTTCTCCTCAAGCTCTGTTGCTTGTTTGCTGTTAAAGCCTCTCCCTCTTTATCCCCTCGGGCTTCTTGGAACTTAATCCTCTGCTGCTGCTTCTAGCAGGGAAGGCTGAGGCCAGGGTTCACCCAGGCTGTCGTGCCCCCTCCCCATGCCTCTCCAGCCGCCCACTCTCTGGCGGTGGGTGCAGGGCCAGGCCAGCCCCTGTGGCTAATCCCCCGTGATGCCAGCAGCGGGGGGGGTTTGTGCTCCTGCTCCCCAGGCGGGGGTCCAGGCACAGGTTCAGCCAGGCTAGGGATGTGTTTTGCTTCCACAGCCCTGCCTGTTACCACCTGCTTCTCCCCCAGGCTGACCGGCCCTCCCGGCCGCACTTGGCTGTGGGCTCGGTGCTGTGACGTTGCTTCCAGTGGCTTATGCTCCAGCCTCCGTTTTGTACTCACTGCAAGCCGTTCGGTGGCCTTGGGGCTAGAGAAATGACACAGGCCCTATGCTTAACGATCACCCTGTGGCGAGGATGTGGGTCCACTGCAGGTGTGGAAGGAGCAGCAAGGTCCGGGCCCAGGGAGGTGGGCCCTCCGGCAGGGTGGCCTGTAAAGGTGTGACAGACACGGAATAATGGGCTCTGTGCTGCTTGTAAGTGCGTCCACTCTTGGGTTTCTAGTTCATTTAAAGCTTGCAACAACTTTCAGAAGATATTACCGTCCTTATTTTACCAAGAGCTTCAGAGCAGCTGGCTGAGTGACTTTGTGGGGTCACAGCTGGGGGGAGGGGGCAGCAGGGAGCGGGCGGCGTGCGGAGGGCAGCCTGAGCGTGGGCCGAGGAGGCGAGGGTTCCGCAGCCTGTGTGCGTGCTGGCCCTCGCTACAGGCTGGGGTCGAGCCGGTGCCCTCGCTGGCCCAGGTGAGAGAGGTGGGGTGGGGGGCTGCTGAGGACAGCCCCTCGGGGCTCCAACCATGTGGGAGTCAGGGGTGCGTGTAGGGCGGGACTCCAAGCCCACGCTGGGCTTCCGGCTGGGGCCACAGGTGGTTTCCGCGTGATTCCTCTCTCTGTCTGGGCAGATGACCTTGGTCTTGAATGTTGTCTGACATCCCCTAGAGTGTCGTCTGGCCCCAGGAGACTCCCTGAGTGAACTGGTATCTCAGCTCCTTTTTATAGGTTGTTTCATTTTGAGTTTGAGTCGCTTATTGTATAATTGGCTTATGAAAGTGTGCACTGAAGAGATGATGAACTTGTAGGCAAAGCTCAACTGTAAATTTCCTAGGAGACTAAGAAGCCCAAACTGTGGGAAATTTTTAAAAGAATCTGCATTAAGAAATAGCAATTCACCGAGAAAATGACAGCTGCCCCAGTTTCCCTAACAACACCCTGCCTCACGCAGGGTCTCCTCACGGTCTCCGTTGTAGTTTTTTTTTCAAGGCGAGCATGGGATGTGTTCTTGCACTTGCTGGAATTCCATGGACTGGAATGACTAGGTTTGCTTGTTCGCAGTGCCCGACACGCGTGCCCGCCCGCGCCCGGCTGTATCTGTGCCTCTCGCCCCACCCTCCAGGCTGCCCAGCCGGTACTGGGCCCCGCTGGCTGCCGTCACGGGTCACACGGCTGCCCCACCTGAGTGGGGCCAGTGCCGGGGCACAGGTCCGGACTTGTGTCGACTCCGGGCGGAACTGAAGCCTAAACCAGGTGTTTAGGAGCCTCCAGTCCCTTTCCCTTTCCCCTTGAGGTGGCTTTGTGGAGTGGAGCAGCGCCGCACCCTGACGTCGGGACGTGGACGCTGCGGTCTGGCCGCTGGCCGGTGTCCTGACTCGGCCACGAGCTGCCTGGTTTGGGGCCAGGCACCTAACCCCTCTGAACCCGGTTCCCCCCGGGTTCCCCCGGGCTCACTTGGAGAGTGGCAGCGCCTCGCTGTGCGACGGCGAGGATTACGCAGGGGCTGTGAGGCGCGGGCTCGGGACTCACCGGGCTTGTGAACCCGCAGAGTCTCGGAACCCACCGTCCTCTCGTTGATTGCACAAGTTTGAGTCACGGCACAGGAGCACCCCGGGTCTCAGAAGGCCGAGGCTTCCCTGGCCTGGCCTTTGCTGGAACTTAGCGCACCTCGGGAGGAGAGGTGAGCACATGACTCTGCACGTCCTGGCGGTGGGGATGGGTGTCTGAGGAGGAGCGAGACCCCCCTGAGCACGTTGCCCTGGACTCAGTTCTCAAGCGGCATCCGGCTGTCAGACCCCACATGGTCCCGCCTCGGGCCTTTGTCCAGCCGCCCCGCCCTCTGCTCCTGGGGAGACACCCCCCTCAGCCTCTGCTCCCTCGCCTGCACTTGCCTCTGCCGGGGCTCCCAGCCCCCGTGGTGTTCTCGGAGGTCCCGCCGCCAGTGTTAGCGCCCCTCAGCACTTTGTCCACGCGCCCTCCTGGAGCAGCCAGCGGGACTTGGGACCTTAGAAGTCATGCCTGCGCCGACGCGGCCTCGTGTCTCCAGGCCCCACCTGGACTCCTGGGATCGGCACCCCACAGCCCCCCCGGAAGGCCGACATTTCAGCTTGACAAGCATGGGCTGCCTCTCTGTGTCTCCATGCTGTGCTGCCGGTCCCTTCGCCGCCTCGGCCGTGGTCTTTTCCAGGCTTAGGCCTTTAGGGTTGTTCTCTGTTCTTCCCTCACTGCCCCTCGCAGTCTCTTTCACGTTCAAACTCTGTGGGTGAGTCTCACATGCGGTCAGATTTGAGAAGCAGAGACTTGCTGGAAATTGTGAGGCCCCAGTGCAGTCATGTGGGGGTGAGATCGTGAAGGGGGCTTCCTGGCTCCTGACGTGAGTCATGGCCCCTCAGTTGCTCGAGTTATTGAGGAATGGGGAATGGGTTTTATTTATTTATGCACACAAGAATGGGGGTGCAGGCCAGAGGTGCGGGGTGGGGGGCAGTGAGAGGATTCCCCAGAGACAGAGTGGGGAGCAGAACAGGCGGATCTACCGAAATCCACTGCTGAGGGGAGCAGCGGGGAGACTGGAGAGGTCTGCCTCGCCATGTGGGTAGCTCCCTGGCTGGGATTGAACTTGTGCTGCAGAGGCTGCAGATAGCTTTATAGTGCAGTGCTTAACCCCTGCGCCACCAGGGAGGCCTGGAGGATGCATTTTTTTAAGGTAAATTAATAACTTCCTGGCTATACTAATTTGTAGGAAATGTATAAGATATTAGCAAATTAAAAAGAAAACATTTGAAATCTTTTTGTCTCAAAATAACCAGTGTTTGCATTTGATGTTTTTCATTTTAAACATTTTCTATGTACTTTGCTTTTATTTAAGAAAAGGTTTTTTTTTTTTTTTTTAAAGATTTATTTATTTATCCATACAAGCACTGGGTACAGTCAGAAGCGCAGGAGGGTGAGAGAATTCACCAGAGCCAGAGCGGGGAGCAGAGCAGGCAGAAGGACCGAAGTACACTGCTGAGGGGAGCAGCGGGCGGCAGGAGAGGTCTGCGTGCCATGGGGGACCCTCGCCGGCGGACGGGGATCGAACCGGCCCTGCAGAGGCTGCGGGCAGCTTCACAACCCAGCGCTCAACCGCTGCGCCACCGGGGAGGCCCTTTTTTTTTTTTTTTTTTTTTTTTTTTAACAAAAGAAAACATGGTTTAAAGAGTAAAGACATGTAATTTGAGTAGATACGAGAGGCTCTCAGGGCTGCAGATTTGAGGCAACACTTTAGTTTGTGAATCTTTTGGACATAACACCCTATGCCCAGACTTGAGGAGCTGCTCTGTTGACAGGGGATGAGGTTGAGCAGAAAGGTGAGGTCCTGATGGGCTCTGAGGCCACTGCTGCTGGCACTGGGTGGCGGCAGGATAGGCAGCCAAAGGGTTTCATTGCCCTGGGGCAAGCGCTGTCACGTGAGCAAGGTGGTTGTGCAAGATGACTACAACAGGGTTTGTGTGGCCTGGAATGCCTTGGGTGGAATTTCAGGTGAGTCCTTGATGGTAAAGAGAGAATCCCAGAAGACACTCCAGGTCAGTCGCTCCCCTCACCTCTGGTTCTGAGAACCTGGGTGCTTAGAAATCACAAAGCTGCACACGTGGCTGGAAGACCAGCCTGGGCCCTCGAGGGCGTGTTTGGCTGCAGATGCCCAGGCCGACTCTCAGCAACCAGGAAGCCACCTTCACTCTTGTCATCCTGCTGCCTTTGGAAGTGGATTTAAACCAGCTTACAGCAGCGAGCAGGCCCCAGCGCCGGGCAAGGAGGGGCGCGCGCAGGCTGTTTGCATCTCCCAGCGAAAGCAACAGCAAAAGTGGACGTAACACGTGGAGCAGCTGCTCGGTTCTGAGGATTCTGAGCAGTGAACAGCAGGTGGCCTGGGGAGAAAACCAGGATCCAAAGCACCACCACACGGAGGTTATCATCCCCCTCATGTTTCCACCAACCGGAACTTGAGGTAAACCCAAGCGTGGGTGTTGACATGGACAGAGTGCTGGGAGCAGCTCTCTGGCTGTCTGAGGAGTGGCCCCAGGACTCAGGGAGCGTGCATGAACCCCACTTTTCACTTTCCTCTGTTCTCATGCACCCAGGCCGAAAGCTGTCTTGCGGCAGCAGCAATCAAACAGAAAGGGGAACTCAGTCATCTTGTTCCCAGAAGGTGGGCAAGCCCCGATGCTTTGCTCTTCTCCCCTCCCGCTGTGTGGTGTGTGTGGACATCAGCGTGGGAAATGTGTGGCTGGAGAACCAGAAAGTATGGGGCATGCTGTCCGGAGGAGGCTTGGGAGAGAGGCCCTGAGGTGGTTCGGAGCTCCCCCAAGTATGGAGCACATGGCTGTGACCCTAAAACGCGTACCTAGACTTAGGGATGAGACTTTGGGACACGCCCTGCACTGGCCGTGGCTGGCGCACTTGTCGGACACGCACATGGTGTAGGTGCCACAAGCGCCGTGAAAGCTTTGAAAATTCAGCTGACTTTGCAGAATATTCAGGCGTCTCAAAAGCGAGAGTGAGTGTACTTGGCATGCGGCGGGCTAGCAAGATCTCCACTCACGTGGGGAAAGACCAGCCGCAGACACTGGCTTGTGCCATGTCCGTCCAGCAGACTTCGAGGGAGCCATCATGACAGTGCTCCAGCAGGTGAGGTGGGAGCTGCCAGCAGAGAAGTCGGAAGCACGAAGAGCTCCATGGAAGTTTTACAACTGAAAATACAGTCACTGAAAGGCAAGCGGGGGTGCTCAGCAGTGGCATGCGGGCATACAGCGGGGGCCCAACCTCTGTGCGTGGTGCAGAACGCACATGGGGAGAAGAGCAGCCCCCTGGGGTGGGGCAGCGGCCCAGCATCTGTGAGACTGGGCTTCAAAAGGCAAGGAGAAACTGTAATTTAGATGATACTGGGATAAAGAGCGACCTGAGTATGTTCCAAGTCTGGCAGAAGACATAAACCTACACTTTCAGGTGAGGGGTGATCTGACTGTGTCCCAAGCAGGATCCGTGCCCAGCCTTGTCATGACCAAACGGGGAAAGGTGCACTGCAGAAGGAGTCTTGGGCGGAACCAGAGAAAGCACATCCCCCGCTGGGGCGCAGCAGTCAGAGTGGCCAGACATCTCTGCAGAGACCCTGGAGGCCAGAGGAAGTGAAACAGCGTTTTTTAAAAAAAGAGCCACCAACCCCCCTCTACAGGCAGCGGAAATGCCCTCGGAATGAAGGGGAATACAGCTGTTTCCAGGTGAAGAAGCCAAGGCCTGCCAGCAGATCTGGAAGAATTGCAGAAGGAAATTTTTCAGACAAAAGGGGCATCATCCCAGTGGGAACTGGAAACTTGGGGAAGAGGAGTGGCGAGCGTCTGGGTAACGCAGCGGCCGCTGTCCTCAGCCTGGCTGCAGTGACGGCACCGTGCGCTCAGGCCTCAGTGTGTGGGGGGGTGTGAGGGGAGGCTGTGCTGGTGAAGCCTGACGTGATAAACTGTGGCTTCTAATTTGATCATGAAGAATGAAATAATATTATAATCCCTCGGTCAGAGAGAAAGAATCAGAAAGATAATAAATTAAAATTGAATTCTAGAAGGTATCCAAGAAAATGGCAGTCAAGGCAGTAAGGAGGGAAAAAGAAGGAAAAACAGAAAACTGAGAGGGTAGGCCTCGGCGAAACATGGCGGTAGTTGCATTGATGTAAACACCGGGACAGACCAGCGGAGCCTCTGAAGGCCGGTTCTGGCAGGTCGTCAGGATGGCTCAAAAGAAAATGTTCCAACTCTCTGCTGTCTGAAAGGAATTTCAAGTATAAAATATGTAGGTTCAAAAAAAAAAAAGGTGGGAAAAGATAGACCCTGAGAACACTAGCCAAAGTGGAGATGGAGTCGGTGCATTCCCTCAGGAGAAGGGACTTCGGAGCAAAGAAAGCCGTGGGGGACCGGGGCAGGGTGTGTGTGTGTGTGTGGTGGGGGGTGGTCAGGACCTCACCCGGCGAAGCCTTGATGCCCCCAAGGGCGTGTGCTGCTGAAGGGTGTAGGACTCAAGACCAGCAGACCCAAACAGCTGGGCCATCCGGAGCTCCTGCTCCTCTCTGGACGTCGCTGATAAAGCTGCTGACAGACCCGCTCTCCACCCACCTGCCGGGCCGGTGGACACGGGCAGCGTGTCCTCCAGTAAGAGCAGGTTCTTTTCCCCGCGCCCGTGGACAGCAGCCGAGGCGGGCCGCGGGCGGAAAGGAGACGCCACACCTGGAGATGTTAGGATCAGCCCCAGCCGGTGCTCCAGCCACAGGGGGGCAGCCTCAAGGTGAAGAGAGGCTCCTGAGTGCCGGTGCCGGGGATGGTGGAAGCCGCGAGGACAGCTCCAGAGGACGGCGAGCAGAGGCGCAGCTGTCAGGAGCGGCCGGGGGCAGCGTCTGGAGGAGACGGACATCAGGAAAGGCTCACGGCGGGAAGAAAGCAAGTTCTCATATCAACAGTCTGATTTTTTTTTTTAAAGATTTATTTATGCACACAAGAGCTGGGGTACAGGCCAGAGGTGTGGGGGGTGAGAAGATTCCCCAGAGAGAGCGGGGAGCAGAACAGGCAGACGGACTGAAGCACACTGCTGAGGGGAGCAGCGGGGGGACAGGAGAGGTCTGTCTCGCCATGTGGGTGGCTCCCTGGCCGGCCGGGGATCGAACTCGCGCTGCAGAGGCTGCGGATGGCTTCATAGTGCGGTGCCCAACCCCTTGCGCCACCAGGGAGGCCCCAACAGTCTGATTTTTTAACCTTAAACTATGAAAGGGGCCATTAAACACAAAACAGCCAAAGAAAGGAAATAAACATGACAATAGGAACGAATGAAGTTGACAAGGGAAAACTAGCGGTGAAGAGGAGAGTTGGTTCTCTGAAGCGATGCACAGAGGCCCCGAGGCGGAGGGGGGTGCCGGTCACTGGGAAGGGGCGAGCGGCACGGGGCCAGCGGCCAGGGCGTCCACAGCTAGGCCTTGGCCTGCAGGCGAGCGGGTGGAGGTGAAACCAGGAAGGGCTCCGACCACAGCACAAGCAGGGAGACCCTCCAAAGGCCCGGCCTGGGGGTCTGGCTCCCCCTTGCTGAGGGGGCGGTGCGCATGTGGGCCCCTCGGGGGCTGCCTGCAAAGCAACCAGAATTGCTTCAGAGAGGGCAGTAGACTGGGTGTGTGGGAGGTGCCGGGGGCTGCTTTCACCATCTACCCTTTCAGACCTCCCAGTTGTGTCTGCGCACAAGTCGCTCTAGGAAGTCACTGAAACACGCGCAGCCGTGCGTGCTCTTCCACACACCTTCAGCGAGGACCGGACCTCGTTTGCCTGTTGATTTCTTATCCCGGGCCTGGAGCAGGAGCACCTGGCCTTGGGGGAGGTTGGTACACCCTTGTTAAGTGGGTGAGGGCATGAACGCAGACATCTCAGACCGCCCGCTCTGTGGACAGGGGCTTACTTCTGCAGCAGTGGTATGTTCCCGTGTCCTGAGATGGTCTTCCGTGATCTCACCTCTGCGCTAAGTAACGTTTTCAGTGTGAGCGCCTCACGCTGTTTAACCAGTCCCCAGGGCCGGGAGCCCTGTCCTCTGTGTCCCTGGGGGCCCGCGAGACCCAGTGGTCCACCTGGCGGGCCTGCCTGTCTGTCTGGTAGGGTCTTGCCCCCAACAGTCGAAACAGTCTTACCTCCTTGGTCTCAGAGGGTAGAGATGGCGCTGACACTGCCAAGAGCAGTTGAGCCAGTGCTGGTGGGATGAGGGAGGCCTGGGTGAGGGGGGTGGGCTCGGCAAGATCACGCGGGAACAGTCTTCGCAGTGGGCCCGACGGGTGGGATGCAGGTGCGGACTGGGATGGAGTAAGGGCCCTGTCAGCCTCGGCTTTTCTCTAAGTTTCAAAGTTTAGCGAAAGTCCACCTGTCATCACATGGTATAACGTCAGGTAGAGCCTTGTAGATGGCTCGCAATGGAAAGGTGCGTGACGTGATAGAAGTTACTGTCGAAGCAGCGTGTGGGCCACCCTCTGCCAGAGAGGCAGGCTTGTACCTGGCGAGCACATCTTCACGCCTTCTTGACACACACTCAGGGCGCGTCTCACCTCTGAGTCCGGGTGCCGTGACCAGCGCCCAGGGGCTTCCAGTACATGGTCTCTTTGGGGACCTGGATCGCTTTGTGGCACTGGATGTTGGGAGGAGTCTGAGAACCAGCCCTAGCCTCTTCCGCATACATTGTTGCCGGAAAGTCGCCCCTCAGGCTGACGGGCTGCCTCCTGGGGCTTGGTGTAGTGCCCAGCACCCAAGGGTGTAGTGATCGCCTGTCTGTTGGGCTGCGAGCACCTGGAGGGTGGGGAGTTTGTTTCTCCCAGGGCCAGGCTCTGTAGTGCTTGCTGGATGGATGAATGGACGGAAGGACGGAAGGAAGGAAGAAGGAAAGGGAAATGACTGAATTCCCCCAAAGGTAGCACCATTGGAGCCACTCACCTGGTCCCGTGGGCACCGCCTCGGTAGGGGTGACGAGCAGCGGCCGAGCCCGCTGGCCCTCGGGAAACCGCGTGCCTCCTCACTTCAGCGCAGAGCCCTGGTCCTGCTGCCGGCTGAGTGGGGGCTCCGGGGTGGCAGACTGGCTCATAATGTAACCCCAAGAGACCAGTGCCCCTGGGATAGAGCCGGTGAGGATGGTACCCCGGGAAGCAGGCCATCTGTGTTCTGCTGTGCCCCTGCTCCCAAGGGGCTCTGGTGGCTGACTTGGGGCCTCTCCTTGTTTATTTCTGTTCAATCTGCAAATGTGAGTGTGAGACCTCCAGCTTGCATGCGCTGACTTAAAAGGAAGTTGTGTTTCCTGAAAAAGTCCTATTGAAATAAACTACTTAAAAAAGGAAAGTGAAAAGGATTGATTCCGTTTATTTTCCACATTTCCCCCCCCCTTTTTTTTTTTTTTTTAGTGACCATGGATCAAGGTTATTTTTTTAAGACTTGTGTATTTATGCACACAAGAGCTGGGGTACAGGCCAGAGATGCAGGAGTGAGAGGACTCACCAGAGACAGAGCGGGGAGCAGAACAGGCGGATCTACTGAAATCCACTGCTGAGGGGAGCCGCGGGGAGACAGGGGAGGCCTGCTGCGCCCTGTGGGTTGCTCCCTGGCCGGCCGGGGATCAAACCGGTGCTACTGTGGTTGCGGGATAGCTTCACAGTGCTGTGCTTAGCCTCTTGCGCCACCAGGGAAGCCCAAGCCAAAGATTTTTTTTGCTGGGCTTTTGAGGAACTTGTGTGAGTGGGATGAGGACAAAGAAGAGGCGGCGTGAGGTTGCTGATTAGATCGAGACACACAGACTGGGGAAGGGGTGAGTCTCGGGGTGACCTTCCCTGTTGGACAGCAGCCTGCAGGCTGGCTCGGCACTCTGGGTCTCTGGGCGCCATATAGCGGAGTGGTGAGTGCAGGCACGCCCTGTCTGGGGGTTCAGTTCTCTTTAGGCGGGCACATCAGAAAGTGCCAGGCGTGACTTGGAAGGGTGTCCCCTCACTCACCCCGAAGCGTTTGTCTATACGTGTTTTGAGTCATTTTCCTTACCAAGGCTTTTCCCAACCCTCCCAGCCAGAACCAGCCTCCCCTTTTGCCCTGTTACTAAAAATGGCTTCATGGAGTGTGATGACCAGGCCCCCTGCTCAGGTGCACTCGCTGCCCCCTGCGGAGCCCCCAGTGGGCGCCTCCAACCCCAGGCAAGTGCTAACCTGCCTCTCTTAGGATATTTCTGTAGATGGAGTTGCGCAGACTGCCTTTCGCCTGGTTCATCCTCGCAGGCGCGGCCGTGGCCTGTTCCTCCTCACGGCTGTGCCGGTGCTGCCCTCCGCCCCCCCACCCCCCCAGTTCCTGGGGCCTGGCTGTCTCCATGCTGTGCCCTGTGGCCAGTGCCTGCAGGCAGGACCCCGGGCACGTGCGTTTCCCCGGGGGGGCTTCGGGTGGGGCCGCGGGAGAGGGGCCAGGCCCACCGCACATGGCCGGCTCTCCCGGGACAGCAGCTTCTCCACGCACTTGCCGTCTCGGGCTCCGATGGCCGGCCGGGTGGGCACCGCGGGCAGCTTCTGAGCGAAGGAGCTCCTGCTGGTGCCGGGCCGTCGCCCAGAACTCAGCCGGGCAGCCTGTGCCCAGCCCTCGAAGGGGAGCCCTGTCCCCGAGCCGGGGTGCCCCGGGGAGTTGGTCCAGCCTTGGACATGGCCCCGGGCGGTCCGGTGCCGGGGGCCTGCCCAGGAGCCCAGGCCGCTGCCCGCGCCCGGCGGGGCCCGGGGGGCACCGGCGCGCCCAGGATCGCGGAGGACCCGAGGCTGGCGCGGCTCACGGCCCGGAGAGCGGGCGCCGCGGGGCGCGTGGGGCGTTAGACTGCTCGGGCCTCGGTCCCGGGTGTGTCGGGTGCACGCGAGCGCGCCTCGCCCAGCCTAGAGTTTGGGGGCCTGCCCCCCCAGCCCCCGCCCCGCCCCGCCCCGCCTCGGGTGGCTGCTGTCCCTCCGCCGCCGCGGGGCGCCCCGCCCCGCCCCGCCCCGCCCCCGCCCGCGGCCCTCGCGCCCGCCCGCCCCGCCCCGCGCAGGCCCCGCCCCGCGCAGGCCCCGCCCCGCCCCGCGCAGGCCACGCCCCCGCGGTCCCTTTGGCCCGGGCCCTGCGCCGGGGCCGCCGGCCAGGCCTGACGCGCCGAGCCGGAGCGCGCCGATCGACGGCGCGGCATCTGCGCGCGATTGAGCGGCCTGCCGCCCCCGCCCGCGTCCCTCGCGGCCGCAGGTCCCGGAGCCGGAGCCGGAGCCGGAGCCGGAGCCCGAGCCGAGCCCGAGCCCGCCCGGGCATGGAGCCGCCGGCCGCGCGCCCCTGAGCCCGGCGTTCATGGTGAGTGGGCGGCCGCCCGCCCCGGGGGTGCCCGAGCGCGGCGGCCCTGGCGGCGGTGCCGGCTCCTCCCGCCGCTCTTTGTGTGTGGGCGGCTCCGCGTCGGACCGCGGGCCCCGGCCGCCACCCCAGCGCCGCTGCACCCCCTCCAGGTGCGGGCCGGCGCCCCTCCCGGGACCGGGGGCCCGCGCGCGGCCTGGGCCAGGGAGGCCTCCACCCGGGAGAGGCCTGGAAGGTCCCCGGGGTGCTGGAGGCCCCCCTCGGGGTCGCCCATACCTGCCGCCTCCTGCCTCGTCCTGCCTCGTCCTGCCTCCACCTGCCTCCTCCTGTCTCCTCCTGCCTCCTCCTGCCTCCACCTGCCTCCACCTGCCTCCACCTGCCTCGTCCTGCCTCCTCCTGCCTCCTCCTGCCTCCTCCTGCCTCCTCCTGCCTCCTCCTGCCTCCACCTGCCTCCTCCTGCCTCCTCCTGCCTCCACCTGCCTCCTCCTGTCTCCTCCTGCCTCCTCCTGCCTCCTCCTGCCTCCACCTGCCTCCACCTGCCTCCTCCTGCCTCCTCCTGCCTCCTCCTGCCTCCACCTGCCTCCACCTGCCTCCTCCTGACTCCACCTGCCTCCTCCTGCCTCCTCCTGCCTCGTCCTGCCTCCTCCTGCCTCCACCTGCCTCCTCCTGCCTCCACCTGCCTCCACCTGCCTCCTCCTGCCTCCACCTGCCTCCACCTGCCTCCACCTGCCTCCACCTGCCTCCTCCTGCCTCCTCCTGCCTCCACCTGCCTCCACCTGCCTCCTCCTGCCTCGTCCTGCCTCCTCCTGCCTCCTCCTGCCTCCTCCTGCCTCCACCTGCCTCCTCCTGCCTCCTCCTGCCTCCTCCTGCCTCCTCCTGCCTCCTCCTGCCTCCTCCTGCCTCCTCCTGCCTCCTCCTGCCTCCACCTGCCTCCTCCTGCCTCCTCCTGCCTCCACCTGCCTCCTCCTGTCTCCTCCTGCCTCGTCCTGCCTCCTCCTGCCTCCACCTGCCTCCACCTGCCTCCTCCTGCCTCCTCCTGCCTCCTCCTGCCTCCACCTGCCTCCACCTGCCTCCTCCTGCCTCCACCTGCCTCCTCCTGCCTCCTCCTGCCTCGTCCTGCCTCGTCCTGCCTCCTCCTGCCTCCACCTGCCTCCTCCTGCCTCCACCTGCCTCCACCTGCCTCCTCCTGCCTCCACCTGCCTCCACCTGCCTCCACCTGCCTCCACCTGCCTCCTCCTGCCTCCTCCTGCCTCCACCTGCCTCCTCCTGCCTCCTCCTGCCTCCACCTGCCTCCTCCTGCCTCCTCCTGCCTCGTCCTGCCTCCCTGCCTCCACCTGCCTCCACCTGCCTCCTCCTGCCTCCTCCTGCCTCCACCTGCCTCCACCTGCCTCCTCCTGCCTCCACCTGCCTCCTCCTGCCTCCTCCTGCCTCCACCTGCCTCCACCTGCCTCCTCCTGCCTCGTCCTGCCTCCTCCTGCCTCCTCCTGCCTCCTCCTGCCTCCACCTGCCTCCTCCTGCCTCGTCCTGCCTCCTCCTGCCTCCTCCTGCCTCCTCCTGCCTCCTCCTGCCTCCACCTGCCTCCTCCTGCCTCCTCCTGCCTCCACCTGCCTCCTCCTGTCTCCTCCTGCCTCCTCCCTGCCTCCTCCTGCCTCCACCTGCCTCCACCTGCCTCCACCTGCCTCCTCCTGCCTCCTCCTGCCTCCACCTGCCTCCACCTGCCTCCTCCTGACTCCACCTGCCTCCTCCTGCCTCCTCCTGCCTCGTCCTGCCTCGTCCTGCCTCCTCCTGCCTCCACCTGCCTCCTCCTGCCTCCACCTGCCTCCACCTGCCTCCTCCTGCCTCCACCTGCCTCCACCTGCCTCCTCCTGCCTCCACCTGCCTCCTCCTGCCTCCTCCTGCCTCCACCTGCCTCCTCCTGCCTCCTCCTGCCTCCACCTGCCTCCTCCTGCCTCCTCCTGCCTCGTCCTGCCTCCACCTGCCTCCACCTGCCTCCACCTGCCTCCTCCTGCCTCCTCCTGCCTCCACCTGCCTCCACCTGCCTCCTCCTGACTCCACCTGCCTCCTCCTGCCTCCTCCTGCCTCGTCCTGCCTCGTCCTGCCTCCTCCTGCCTCCACCTGCCTCCTCCTGCCTCCACCTGCCTCCACCTGCCTCCTCCTGCCTCCTCCTGCCTCCACCTGCCTCCTCCTGCCTCTACCTGCCTCCTCCTGCCTCCACCTGCCTCCTCCTGCCTCCACCTGCCTCCTCCTGCCTCCACCTGCCTCCTCCTGCCTCCACCTGCCTTCTCCTGCCTCCTCCTGCCTCGTCCTGCCTCCTCCTGCCTCCACCTGCCTCCTCCTGCCTCCTCCTGCCTCCATTTGCCTCCTCCTGCCTCCTCCTGCCTCCTCCTGCCTCCACCTGCCTCCTCCTGCCTCCTCCTGCCTCCTCCTGCCTCCTCCTGCCTCCACCTGCCTCCTCCTGCCTCCACCTGCCTCCACCTGCCTTCTCCTGCCTCCTCCTGCTTCCACCTGCCTCCTGCCTCCTCCCTCCTCCTATCTTCTGCCTCCCAGCCTGTTGAGGCTGCATGCCACGTGGGGTCAGGAGCCTGGCAGCAGCAGGTCGGGTGGGCGGGGAGCTGCCTGATCACCAGCATGTGGGGTTCCCGGGGAAAACTGAGCAGGTAGATCCTGGGGAGCGGGCTGAGGGCGAACCTCAGTGGGGCACAGGACCCGCTTTCAGAGGTTGGGCATTTGCTCCCTGCCCACGAGCGGCAGAGCAAGACAAGCTGTCTCTGAGCCGGAAACAACGCCCCCTCCCTGGAGTGACAGAGCGTGGAACCAGTGAGGCTTCCAGGGCTCCCCTCTCTCCTCCAGCCTCCCCCACCTCCGTGCTGGCCGCCCTCTTAATGGGAGGTGCCCCAAAGGTCATTTGTAGTAATACAGCAACAGGCCTGTCACTTTTGGGGTACCTGCCATGGCTTGGTTAATTCGCTCTTGCTGACGTGATAAGGGTGCAGGCTGGGGTGTGCGGGTGGAGAACGTGCTCAAGGTCACCCGCTGCCTGCTGGTGGCGCCTGTGGGTGGGAGGTGATGGTTCAGACCCAGGCCTGCCTCCTCCCCCAGGGCTGCCCAGTCCTCAGCTTGCGCCTCTGGACGCTGTGCTGTCACTGGCCTGGTTTCACGTCAGTGCTGTAGTAGACCCACCCGGGGGTGACAGATGGGCCCCAGGCCCCAGTGATCATTCGACCAGGCGGGTCTTGACGCTGGGGCCTTGTGTCACAGACTTCAGCGCAGTTTTGACAGGTGACGCCACCTGCTCCCCACTCAGCCAGCCTCCGGGGCTCGGCTCCCACCCTGGTGGCCGACCACACTCTGGTCATCCCGCCGGGAGTGTGTTCTGTTCGTCATCTCAGAATCTTCATCTTCTCTTAGACGCTGTCAAAGAGGAGTCTGAGCGCTGTTCTGGTGGCACCAGGGCGCAGCCCTGCCAGGCTCTTGGCTCCCTGCTGCTGCTCAGTGTCCAGGCCCTGTCTGCTCATCCCCTCTCGGGCTGGTCCCGCTAGCTCCAGGTGTTGTCTAGACTGAAAAGTCCAGCACGAGCAGCCCTGCCTGCGTGTGGTTGCCCTCGGCAGGCCCCAGCAAACCTGCATGGGGTCGCCTGCGGTGGCTTCCGGCCCAGACCTCCTGTCCCTGGTCCCCACAGGTGGCCCCCTGGGACACGCTCGTCTATCCTCGGCCCCCATGTATGTTGCTGGCCTGTTCCCGGCCTTTCCTGACCCGCCCTGGTTTCCTGGCCTCTGCTTGCGCCTTGCTGGGTCTGAGGGCCTCCCGAAGGGTCTTGGAGAGGCCCCTTGCCTCTCTAGGGGGTCCTTTCCCTGCTCCTCCTGCTCCGTCTGGCTGGCTCCTGGCTGCCGCGTCAAGCCGGGCTTATGCTGCCCGCACGAGGCTGCTGTTCCCGGCCCGGCCAGCCATCTACCCACCTCGCGCTGTGCCCTGGTCGGGGGCGGCCTGTTGTCCGCTGCCGTCTCGGTGCTGTTGGTTTTGTCTTCCCAGCAGGCCTCGTGATAAATCACCCTGAGCAGGACCTTGACCTGCTCTGCTTCTAACTTAGTGACTTGGAAACTCTTTTGGCATGAATACGCCCTCCCCCCGCTTCAGCTGGGCGTACGGCTGCACCCAGGTGTAGGACACAGACAAGGTGGCCTCCCCTGTGAACCTGCTGTCTTTATCGCTTGATCTTACAAAGAATGCTGCCCTGCCTGATCATCTAAACTGATTTCCAGCTGGAACCCCAAAGAGCCCGCTGTGAGTCCCCGCTGGGGGCGTAGGGCGTAGGACTCGGCAGGTGGCACCGCGGTGGTAGGTGTATGCTGATGGGCCTGCGGGGCTCTGGTGGGCACAGCCGTGAACGGCTTTGTTACTTGACTTACCGCAGGAGACCTCAGATTTGCTCCGCGGGGAGCCCCAGACAGTGGGGCTTTGGAGTGAAGAGCTGGGCCGACACCGTCCTGGGACCTGCCTGGCGCCGGGACATGCTCAGGCCTCACCCACGTAGCTCCTCGGCTGCGGCTGCTTTACAGACAACGTGCTGAGGCCAAGATGCCGCACTGGGTCCCAGGCAGAGCCAGGCCTAGAACTGGGGCTTTGTGCCCCCAGGGCCCTCGCTCTCACCACAGCACTTCTGACCCCAGTGATGATCCTTCACAGCAGGGCGTTGTTCCCAGGGGCTTTTTATCTGCTGCCCCCCCCCCCCGCCCCCATCCTTGCTCGGGACTTGGAAAGGTTTCCCTGGGATTCTGGGTATGGGCGGGCAGCCCCGCGCTCGTGATCACGCCTGCGTCATCACGGGCCCGGCGCGAGTGGCAGCTTTGTTTACGCCGACGGAGAGGTGACATGACCCTGCGTCGCGTCTGCAGTGACAAATGTGGCTTCCGATCCCTGCGCCTGCCCGTGTGAGCCCTGCCGGGCGCAGTGCCCCCTGGAGCATGGCGTGAACACCATCGAGGCAGCTCAGGGTGCCCTCGGGAAGGGCGGCTCGGGGACCCAGCCCCGCTGCTGGCGTCACGGGAAGACTTCGGGGCCCGCGTGGGAGAGAGTGGACTTTTTGGCCTTGAATCAAGACGTCTGATCCGTGGTGTGCCCCCTCACGCCGTGCCGTCTGCAGGCTGTGCAGGGCTTCTCCAGACTGTCTGGCCCTGCCTCGCGCTGTCGTCAGTCTGAGAAAGAGAAGGTGACCGGTGCCCCCGTGCCGCCTCTGGGCCTCTGGGCCCTGCCCCTGCTCCAGGCCCAGCTGCCGAGGTGGCCCAAGGCTTGGGCACTGGGGGGCGGGGGCGGGGTTTACTCGGGCCCGGCTGCTGTTGGCACTGAACTTGCCCCCAGACCGGCCCGACTCCTGCGGCCCCACTTACCGTGTGGGGCTTGGCCTTTTCCCCGGTGAAGCCGCACACACCCTTGTGCGTGTCCCCGCGAGAGGCCGGCGCTCCGAGGCGGAGGGGAGCGCCTTGCTGGCTGTGTCTCGGGGCGGGTCACTCGCTTTGCCCTCGGTCGCCCTGTCTGTAAGGTGGGGCGGCCGCGGAGGCCAGAGCGCGCTGCTTCTGCGCCGGGCACCATGGACGGGCCGCCCTCCTGGGCATGGCCTGTGGCTCCGGAGACGGGGGGCGGGCAGGGAGCATCCGTCTCTGTGCTTGTTGACGCGCCGCCCGGGTGCTCTCCGCTCGCGGCGACGCCTGTAAGGCTGACGTCCAGGCCGGGGACGGGGCCCCGGGGGCTGGTCCAGTCACGCGGCATGCGGGGCGCATCACGCGCTTGGAGGTTGGAATGGGGGAAGTGAGTCTGTCCCCTCAGCTTGTGGGCGGGAGGCTGTGGTAGTGTTTGGGGCCCTGGAAAGTTAGGGCGCTCAGCTGCACCTGTGCAGAACCTGCCCCGCGGCGCCCCCCCCACCCCCCCGGCCTGGCCTCCGCGTGTTTTCAGGAATTCCCCTTTCTCCTCCACTCTCAGACCCCGCTGGCCTTTCTGACCGAGGGGACTCGTCAGCCGCGGCGCCCCACCGGGATCCCCCGTCCTGGCGGCTGGTGTCGGGAGCGCCGTGGAGCGGGGGTGGCGCTCTGCTCCGGCGCTGCTCAGGTGGCTGCCCGCACCCCAGGCCGGTCCTCCGCGGGTCCCAGCCGCCCAGTGAGACCGTCTCCCGCGAGGGAGGGCCTCGTCCGGGACAGGCAACAGGAAATAGTGTCGGTTGTTGATTTTGCCGAGGACCGAGCATGCGCGCCCACGCCCGCACGGACACCCGAGCCCTCCGGCCCGGGTCTGCGTCGTGGGTCACCGGCGTGGCGGTGTTTGTGGTCGTATCCACGCGTGGTTTGGTGGCTCGGCATTTTGCTGCTGTGCGAGGTGGGGTTTCTGATGTTGAAGAATCTCTGTTTTCGATGCTTCTGCCTTAGAAAATGAAGTAATGTTGATCATCTTCCTGTTAAAAGAATTTTAAGCTCCTCATTTCAGAACCCCTTCCCAGTGCCAGACGTACACAGTGCCTGGGAGAAGAGGCTGTGGGGGCGCGCGGTGAAGCCCAGGCAGTGACCATTCAAATGTGGTTTCATCCAGGAAGCGTGCGAGCCTTGAGACCGTGTCTGGGGCCTTTACGAAGGGGGTCTGGGGTGATGACGCCCCTGGTGTCTGTGTGGGGAGCCCCTGTCACGGGAGCTTGGCGTGCTGGCTGGGCTGAGGGGCTGGCCCTCCTGGCTGGGCTTTCCTCTGACCAGCAGGAAGTGTTTTCACGAATCTCCCCCGAGCCTCCCCGAGGACGGGCGTCTGTGAGCAGCTCTCCTGCCTTCGGAAGGGCGTTGTCACCTGGGCTGGGTAGGCCCGGACTCAGCCCCGTCTCTCTGTCCTAGGAATATGAAGACAAGGCTGGACGAGCCAGCAAGCAGAATGTGAGGAAGAGCCTCGACTTTGAGCCCCTCTCCACCACCGCGCTCATCCTGGAGGACAGACCAGCGTGAGTCCAGCGCCGCCGGGGGTGCACCGGGAGGGGTGCCGCGTGCCCCGCGTGGCTGCGTCCTCTGCTCCCTTCAGTGACACGTGCCGTGTGAGATAGTCCCTGACGGGTTGGGAAACGTGCCCTTTGACACAGGTGTTTCACCCGGGTTTTCCACTTAGGTGATTTTTTTTCTTTTTAATTTAGCGTGAGAACGTGTTTAAACAGCTGATGTGAGTTGTAGACGGGCTGGTAACCGCAGGCGCACCAGGAGTATCCCCTAGCGGTTCCGGGGAATCTGGCATTGCAGTTCCGGGGCTGAGCGGCCTTTAGCAGGAGGCCTCCCTGGTGTCCGGCCTCCCTCAGCCCTGGTCTCCATCTCTGTGGCGGCAGGTTGAGTGGGGACGCTGGTAGTATAAGGGGACTGCGCCGTGGTCAGGCCGCGCTGGGCTCCTAAAGGTAGCAACATGTTTCCATGGACTAGAAAGTCCCCATTGCCATAAAGAGGGGGGTCCTCAGCAGCACTGACATGTAAAGTTGGTAGCGTCTGGAGATGTGTCTTCTACATTCATCCTGTTCCTTGGACATCGCGGGTGTGGGGTGGATGGGGAGAGCAGCCCTGAAAGGCAGGATGAAAAGGGCCGTTAGAAATGGGGTGAGGCCCCCCCATGTGAGGGCCAGTCCTTGCCGTGCTCCGAGCTGTGCGCTGTGGGGCTGCGGCTCTGCAGCAATGGCTGCGTGCTAGGAGTGGGGCAACCAGTCACAGCCCTCCCGGTTTTCTGGTGCCAGCACCGCCACCCCACAGTTTGGGGAGGAGAGCCCGGCCTCTGTTGTGCTCAGGATTTGAAGGGCGTACCGTGTTTCGGGTACCTAGCCCTGCAGCTGTCTGCGCGTGAACCGCCAGGTGGGCGCAGCTCCCGTGAAGGGTGCCCTCGCCCCGCCCGCCCTAGGTCCTGCTCCCGGGGAGCCTGTCCTGCAGTGAGGCTGACCAGCAGTGCCCGCGGCCGCGTGCAGGTCCTGTCCTGTGGGCTGCGGTCAGATCACGATGAAGCGACCCCAGAGGGCGAGCTTGTCTGCGGGGCTCGCAGGCGGCCTCTGCGGGCCACGTTTCTTGCCACCAGCTTCTCTTCACGAGAAGTGTTTTCAGTTCAGAGAGCTGAGCCGCTGTCCCTTAGCCAGGCAGCTCGTGGCCTTCCAGCTTTCACCACGCCTTTGTAAGCCACGCCCTGGGTTCCAGTTCTCGGAGACTTTTACTTGATATTTGTAATTGTGAGAAGGCGTTTCTCTTCCGCAAAGGAACCTCCCGGCGAAGCCCGCGGAGGAAGCGCAGAAGCACCGGCAGCAGTATGAGGAGATGGTGGTCCAGGCCAAGAAGCGAGGTAGCTCCCTTCCTGTCCTTCTGGCCAGTTTCTCTGCGAAACTGAACTTTGGGGGTCCTTTAATAATCTGAAATTCGTGTGATTTCCACCCATGGAAGTTTCTGCCAGCTGTGCGTCCCTGACAGCTCGCGCGGGGTGCCGATCTGCTGCCCCTTGGGGAGAGACGGCTTGGCGGCCCGGGCCGGGTGCGCTCACACGGCGCTGTGCTTGCAGAGCTGAGGGAAGCGCAGCGGAGGAGGAAGCAGCTGGAGGAAAGATGCAGGCTAGAGGAGAGCATCGGCAACGCCGCCCTCACCTGGAGCAACGAGGTCCTGCCCAACTGGGAGACAATGTAAGTGGTGATGCGGCAGCCCCTCTGCGGCCCGCGGGTGGCGAGCCCTCAGCTTGTGGGGAGTCCCTCAGCGAGTCGCTCCTCGGCTCCTTGGGGCTTTGCCTGCGCCTTGCTCTCTGCCCAGTGCGCTTTCCCCTGTAACCCCCAAGCCTGCCAGCTCCTGTCCTTTGAAGCCCAGTCTTCCTGGTCGCCCCCACCCCCAGCTCTGGGGGTCTGTGGAGACTCCGCTGTGGAGAACGGGAGTCTTTGAGGGCTGCCTTCAGTGGCCGTACCCAGAAAGAGGACCTGGCAGCTGCTGACATCCGAGGCACAGGTGGCTCTTGTTTTTCTTGCCTGTTGAGGATGAGCAGGGCCAGGATATGGGGAGCCGTCGGGGCCGTGGACTGAGGCCGGCAGCTCCTTTCCAGAAAAGGCTGCAGGGAGCTCAGAAGTCAGGCCCCTCTACTTTTCTTCTCTTCCAGCCTGAACCATGTGTTAGGGTATTGGGGCTCGCTTCACACACTCACCTGGGGTCACTCGCTGTCACTGTGGCGGGCAGGTGTCCCGACTGAGGCGCCGTGAGCATAGCAGCTGTTCCCAGGCCCACCTTTGGTGGTGGGCCAAAAGTGGTGCGGCAGTAGGCAGCACGTCCGCAGACACCCCCCGTCCAGCAGGACCCTGCGGCAGGAGTGAGGCCCTCAGAGCCCCGGCTGCCGTCCTGGCTGCAGACCCTGCGCCCGCCCCACCGCACTGATGGCACTTGGCGCATCCAGCTGCGAGGCTGTGGGCTGCGGTTGGCTGTGGCCAGCTCCCCGCCCTTGAGCCCCATCCCACCCCATCCTCACACCCGCCCTGGGGCAGGATTCTTCTGGGTGTGGTGAGGCCGCCACTGGGCAGGAAGGGGGATGTGCTCAGGTTCCACAGCCCAGTGGGTCGGCCTGCCCATAGGTCTGCGGCTCAGCCTGCGCTCTCCCTGCTGTGCTGCCCAGAGCGGCCCCCAGAGGTGCTGGAGCCTCCCCTTGCACCCCCACGACAGTGAGTGTTCGCTGACATAGCCCTCCGTGGCTGCAGCCGTGCAGCGGCGCCTTCCGCCCACCAGAACCGGTCTCCAGAGCCGCGCCATGGCTCTCCCTGCTTAGGCAGTGCCCTCTGCGCTCTTGTCTCATCACTGGCCCAGTGGACGGTCACCTGGGGGCTGGCAATGTCCACTCCCTGAGGCGGGGCTAGACTCACTGTGCCCCCCTCACACCCGTCGTGGGGCTCGGCGCTCAGGCAGGCAGGTGTCTGTTCACCCATGCTAACTCGGGCGCATGCTTTGTCCAGGTGGTGCTCTAGAAAAGTTCGAGATTTGTGGTGGCAGGGAATCCCTCCAAGCGTGAGAGGCAAAGTCTGGAGCTTAGCCATCGGCAACGAGCTGAACATCACCCACGGTGAGTGGCTGCACGGGCCTGGCTGCAAGCGGCCACCGGTCCCGAGGCTTCCCTCGCCACTTGCCCGTCCGGGAGAGAGGCGGCCGTTGCCACGAGCGGCGTGTGCGTGTGGCCGTGCTGCTCACACCTGCTTCCCTTCGCTGTCTGCCCGGCACGCAGCCGCGTCTGCACGTCAGGGTGCTCGGTCTCCTGAACCACGTCCTATACATGGGGCTAAACAACTAATTGATGACACGTCTTGAAAGTTTGTCTGATTCCTGGTATCAGCTCATTTTATATAAGGTGTGTCTGTCATGCGTGATTGGCTGCCTGAGGGCCGCTGCCCTCCCCAAAGAACTCGCCAAGCTCGGGTCGCCTGGCTTGCCCTGCGCCAGCTGCTGCGGCTCAGTGGGTCCTCTCAGCCGCTGCTGAGGAGCAGGGCACGGACCTCCCAGGAGGCCTGGGTAGCCCGGTCACCGTGCCCTGTGAGCTGTGTCGCTGTCTAGTACTCAAGGAGAGGAATTCCCGAAAGCTTCCTTCTGAAGGGGGAGTGACGTGGAGGCTGTCCCGGGGCATTGTCTTGGTGCCGCTCTGCTCTGCCCGCCGGATCCAGGGCTCCTGAGACTGCTGCCTGTTCGGCTCAGCCCCCACTTCCGGCCCACGGCGGGGAGGCGGTGCCGTGCAGTGCCATGGGGGGTGGCCCCTCACCACTGGCGGGCCTAGCCATCAGCGGTGGCCGCGGCCTGGCCGCGCAGGGCCGTTGCTCTGGTTGCAGGTGGCTGCGAGCCCTGTGGCCGCTCCCTGGAGCCGGGCTCTGGGAGAGGCGAGTGTCCGGCGCCTCGGGGCAGCAGTGCTTCACGGGCAGCCTGTGTGGCCGCAGTCAGCTCCAGGCAGAGTGGTTCTCCATGGGATGTCCTCAGGCGGGTGGGCTGGGTGGCCCTAACAGGCCTGCAGTCTGTGGCTGCTGGACAGCCACGGTGGGCCCCGGGTTCTGCCCCCACGTGCACGGGCACTCACGCAGCCGCTTTCCTCGCAGAGCTCTTCGACATCTGTCTCGCCCGAGCCAAGGAGCGGTGGCGGTCCCTGAGCACCGGAGGCCCGGAGGCAGAGGGCGAAGGTACCGTGAGGCGGGAGCTTTTGGGCGCCACTTGCCCCAGTAGTGGCCGGTGTGGGAAAGAGGCGCTTCGAGAACAAACAAAGGGAATAGTTTTCCTGGGAATCATCATGGGCCCCTGCCGGGCCTGGCTCGGCCGGGGCGTGGGGCACCGGCTCCGCCTCCTGGGACACGCACCTGCAGGGCCTCCGTCAGGGTTCCCTGTGGCAGGTGTGAGCACTGCCCCACCCTTAACACTGGTATTGGGAAATGCTGACTGTGTGGTTTTGGAAGCCAGAAAAATGCAGACCAAGTTATATAAATGTTTGTCAGAAATAACACACACGTGTTACCCAGCGGTCCCTCCCGCCGCCTGTGAGTTCGCGCCAGGGGTGTTTTACATCCGACCGTCGCTCCTTGTCTGTGCCTGGGCCTCACAGTGTCTGCCAGGAGCTCGTCCTCGGGGCTCTGCCGCCAGCTGCCACGGGGGCATGGCCAGCTCGGGCGCTTACTTCAGCCTCCAGGGAACTCCTGGCGCCGGTCTGGCTCCTCGGCCGTGCTCCCTGGGACGAGCCCTCCGCAGGTCCTGTGCACGCCAGGGGCCCTGCTGGCTCGCGCCCTAACCAGTAGGCTCCCGGCCTTCGGCAGGGCTTCTTGGTCCCGCTCCTTTTACAAAACTTCAAAGCCCGGTGACCGCTGCGTGCTTGCCTCTGCTCTCTGAACAGATGCCGGCTTCCCAGCAGCGGACAGAGAAGCCAGCCTGGAGCTTATTAAACTGGACATTTCTAGAACGTTTCCTAACCTCTGCATTTTCCAGCAAGTAGGTGGTGGTGATTTCTTGCTTTCGAGTCTGTTTTATTTGATGCTAGTAGAAGCTAAGCTGCATGTGTTGGTTATCAGTTTTGAGAACCGCTTGGCTTGGAGGCAGCGGGGGGAGGCGGCAGAGAGCCACCTCGCCCTGTCTGGTCACCTCAGTGCCCCCATTTAACTTGGACTCTCCAGTCCTGTCTGTTACGCCCACGCATGCGGCACCACACCTGCACCCGGCTAGGTAAACAGTACAGGGAGGCGGGGTGAGTGCGGAGGAGTCAGTCAGGTCCCCCAGCAGGGCGGGTGGAGGCGCAGTTAGGCCCACAGGCTTGGCGAGCTGCGGCTGGGCCGGCGCAGAGGGCCCATGGGCTTCTGCAGCAGGGAGGGGCGCCGAGATGCTCTCACAGCTGCGCTTGCTTCAGCCGGGTTCGGGTGACAGTGGGACAGGGAAAGGGAAGGAGGGGCCGGGATGGAGGTGTCGCACAGCGTCACCTGTGCCAGGGCATCCCGGCTTCCTTTCCGAAGAGAACCTGCTCACAGAACGAGCAGAGGGATCCAGCTGGATTCTGCAGACCTCCTCACCCACTGCTGGCTGCCCCGGTAGAGCGGGGACGGCCCCAGGCAGGCCCTGCTCTCGAGGAAAGCGGGTCTGCGGGCAGAGCTCGGAGACACGCTTGCAGCTGCCAGGCCACAACAGCGACTGGGGCACACGCCCCGCCCGAGCTGCCAGCAGCCTCCCCTCCCTGTGTGCTTTCTGAGCGGCCTCTTGGCCCCGACAGTCCCTGGCAGTTAGCTTGGTGCAGAAGGGGAGGGGGGCGTGCAGGGGCTGCTGCTGGGGCCCCGCGGCAGAGAGCAGCCTTCCCTTTCCTGAGGCGTCCTCTGGCTGTGCCTCAACGCCAGCGTTCTGGTTTCCCTCGTGAAACCATAAAGGGCAGTGTGGGGGCGAGGGCGGGGCGAGGGGGGGCGTCCCGTGAGGCCGGGGAATTCACAGCGCGGCCTGCACTGCTGCCCCCGCTTCCCTGTGGGTCCGCAGCGCCAGAGTGAGGGGACAGAGACCCGTAGCTTTAGAAGACTTGGGATGTCCTCTTGGTCTCTCTTCCCTCTCCTTGGACCAGCTCTGCCTCGGGGACCCTCAGCCCCGAGTTTGGTCCCTGCTATCCCCGTCTGGCCTCTGCTCTGCTGTCCTCTGATGGGAAGTTCTTTCATGTCGGGTGGTGATGGTTTGGGCCGTGGCCACCTTCGGCAAGCCACATCTGTGCCCTGTGGAGAGGGTCCTGGCCACGCTGCACGCTTTCACAACTTGTGCTGACCGCAGCCGAGGCCGCTGTGCACGCCAGCATGTGCTTCGCGCCGAGGCAGCCTTCAGCCGCTGCAGCGCGAGGCACGTGGGTTTCCCCGACCACGACAGCCACGGCTTCAGGAGGCGCTGCCAGGAACAAACGGGGCTCTTGCCGGGGTGGAGAGCCAGCAGCACGTTTAGAATAAAGTGATCGTTACTAGGATTTAAGACTTAGAGAGTTTTTCTTAAACCTGCAAAACGAATAAGACAGTGGCAGGCGGGGAGGAGCAGCAGGGGGCCTCTGGGAGGCGGGGGGGGGGGGGGTAGGGGTGGGCAGGGCACCAGGACTCCCCGCTATGTGCAGAGCTCTCAGTGCCCGGGCCCGGCTGGACTCTGAGAGGCGCTTGGCTGTCGGGTGGGAGCTGGGGCAGGGCTGTGGCCAGCACGGTGTGCGTCCTGCTGCGAGCGTGAGCGCCGCTGGGCAGGCTCTGCACTGTCCTCCCGGGACCAGGGGCCTGGTGGCGGCGGCTCTGCAGTGCGGGACTGACGTGGGGCCGCCTGTGTGCTGGTTCTTCCAGGGCGGCCCCTATCACGACATGCTGCACAGCATCCTGGGCGCTTACACGTGCTACCGGCCGGATGTGGGTTACGTAAGTGGACGCCTTGGTGTTTGGTAATGTCATCGCCCAGAGACAGCCAGGCCGCTGCGGGACCACCTAGATGCCCTGGTGGTTTTGTTACGCGAGCAGCCTGGGCCTTGGCGAAGAATTGAGCTGACAGCGGCCGCTCTGTGGCGCTCAGCACATTTTAGGTGGATTTGCTTTTCGTTTTTTTGCACGTGAATTTTTTCAGCCTTAAGCAAGCTTTTGCAGTGGCCACTTCGCAGCGATTGCTGCTGTCCGTGCGCCTCGGCAGGGTCAATGCATTGCCTGGCTTGCTCCTGCCCACACGGGAGGTGCGCCCCCCAACCCCGGGCCCCATGCAGGGTGGGGGCGGGCTGGGAGCACAGGCAGACGGCCAGGGTGGCAGGTGCATCCCCATTGGGAAGGGAGGCAGCAGGTCCTGCCGCATGGAGCACGCGCGTCCTGAGCCTGGCGGCGTCCACTTAATGCCCTCTGTCCCCTCCCCTCAGGTCCAGGGCATGTCCTTCGTAGCAGCTGTGTTGACCTTGAACCTGGACGCTGCAGATGCCTTCATCGCTTTCTCTAATCTTCTGAATAAACCCTGTCAAATGGCGTTTTTCCGAGTGGACCATGGCCTTGTGAGTATCCCCTATGTGTGCCTCACCCCCCGCGCCCCGACCACGGCCTGCAGTGGGGGAGGAGCCCACGTTCCCACCGCCGTGGGAGGCGCTGGGGCAACCAGTGCTGGGCGGGCGCCTTATGTTGGCCTCGAAGCCTGAGACACGTGAGCGCCGTGTGCGCGTTTCCCAGACCCTCTCTGGGAGGGTGTCCTGGAAGGGTCTCCGCTGCTCTCGCCGACGGCATCCCCCGCAGCAGGGCAGTGGCCTGAACTGTCGCTTCTCGCAGCTGCTGCTGCTGCGTGGGGTCCCCTCACATCGGCATGAAGCGGGTGGCAGGAGAGGAGGCCTGTGGGGACTCCAGGGTGTCTGTGTGGAGGAGAGGCAGCGCTTGCTCATGGGCCTCCTGTGCGTGGCACCCGGGTCTCGAGGCTCGGGGTGCAGGCGCCTCCATCCGCACCGCTGGTGATGGGAACTGGGGCCGCGCTTCGTGTCCAGGAGGGGCCTGATGGCCTGGCCGCTTGCCTTGAGCCCGGTCTCGCCGGTGCTTGCACGTCAGGCACGGCGCAGCCACGGAGTGCTCTTCCTGAAGACACGGCCCTCTCCTTGGAAGTATAGACTTTTACAAAGTGCGACGCGGGGGCTGCGGACGGCAGCTGGCCGGGCCCTTTGGTGACTGCCTGGGCCTGAGCAGCGGCGGAGGGGCAAGGCAAGTGTCCACGTGGAGAGGCGCTGCCCTCGTGTCCGTAGCTGTGGAACCGGGACATGTGAAGCGGGCTCGGGCGGCGGGCGGCTCCTGGAGGTGGTGTGTCCCGCGGGGTACTGATGTGCACGGCCACACGCTCTGGGGGGTGTTCCGGGTAACACACTGACGTCTTCCGAAGCATCTGAACTAGAGTGTGTTCCCGTGTGCCTTGGTGGCCACCGCGCTCCGTGAGGACAGGAAACACCCCACATTGTCGGTAGCGGGGTGACTGGCCCTCTCCTCAGGGCTTCTCGCGCTTTCTGCCGTGAGCACTTAGCACGTCGCCTTCCTAGGAAGAGACACTTTATAGCTAATGAAGTGATTTACTGGTAAACATCTTATGAATATAAAGATTCCGGCTTCTTCTTGAAACAGACAAAAGCTGTACTTAGGAATTTCAGTAAGGAGAAAAATCACAGACTTACCATGTGGAGTGAGTTTCCCGCAGAGCCAGGGTTCTCCACTGCGGCTTCTGGGCTGGGCTTGGGGTGCCCTGAGCATGGGAGGCCTCCACCCCCAGGTGCCAGGAGCACTTCACCCCACTTGGGACTGTCACTGCTATATGCAGATGGGGCAGGCGTTCCGGGGGGCCAGCCCCCCATGACAGGCCCCCCAGGTTCAGCGCACCCTCTGAGGCTGGCCCAGGGCCCGGGTGTTCTGGTGTCTCGGCCCCGCTCCTGTGCTGAGTGTGCTGGATTCCCAGTTTCCACTGAAGGAGGCAGGTGCAGGGATCAGGCCCTGAGTGCTGCCCGTACCCCCACCCCGGCTCCGGCCCCCCGCAGGGATGCCCAGCTGCAGGTCTCAGCATGGGTGCCCTCTGGGAGTGCGAGGGGTTGGGAGTGGGGCCTGCCAGCTTCCCCAGCTCATCTTGGTGAGTTCACGCTGGGTTCTTGGAGGGAAGAAGGCTGTAGCATCACCTGGAGGGCCAGGGACCATGCGGGCCTGGCCTGGTCCGCACAGCGGGTGTGGCCTCAGCCGGCAGGTTGCATGCCTGGTTCAGTTCTCAGGTCTGGAAGTTGAAGGAAGAATCAGATGCCGCTGGCAGTGTCACGGTCACAGAGGTGCTACTTATGCAGGAACCAGCCGCATGGGGCCTGGCAGCCGGGCCCAGCCAGGGAGACTGTGTTTAAAGGCCTAGAGGCATATTGACTTATTTTATACATTGGAAACTCGAGCTGATAAACCGTTTGTTGGTGTTTTACCTTACCTCCCTAGATGTTGACTTATTTTGCTGCATTTGAGGTATTCTTTGAAGAAAATCTGCCGAAATTATTTGCTCATTTCAAGAAAAACAACTTAACTCCAGACATCTACCTGATCGACTGGTAAGACTGCCTTTTCTGTGACCCCTCCCTCCCCGGCTTCCACTGTCCTCACTGCCAGCTGCTTTCAGGGCTCAGCCGGACCCCGTGTCCTTCCTGTTCACTCTCCCCCAGCTGCCTACCAGGACGCCCTCTGTGGCCCAGGTCCTGCCTGCTCAGGCAGAGAGGGTGGGAGGCGGGGGGCTGGGTGCCAAGCTGAGCAGCCTGGCTGGGTTACCAGGACCAGCGGGGTGGGTGAGGCTCTTTCTGAGGGTGAGGGTGGAGGTGGGTTGTATCTGAAAGTGCTTTTGGTCTCTGGGAGGCAGGGCTGAGACAAAGAGTGGGGCTTGGGCTGAGGCTGTGGAAGTGGGTGGAGAGGGCGGCTATGGCCCCAGAGACTGCTGTGGGGCAGCGAGGGGGCTGCAGCGCCTGGTCTGCCCTTGGGCGTTGGGTGGGAGCCAAGGAGTTGCTGGTGCCACCACCTGAGACCAGCCGCACACACCTGGCAGGGCCGCTGGCAGATCTGGTTTGGGGCCCGGTCCCTTGGCGGTGCCTCTGGACACCCAGTGGGCGTAGAGGCAGGAGGCTCCAGGGCGCGCCTGGCCCGAGCGAGTGTCCCCGTGAAGGGCTTCTCTGCTGTTATGCTCCTTCTCTGCCTATGGCGTTGCCTGTTTCCTGACTATTTTTCACTGAAGCACCGGCTTTTAAGGGGTACGGGCTTGACGCCGCGGTGAGCCGTCCGGAAAGAGGAAGATGGCGGCCCAGGCTGGTTTTCACGTGAACAAGCGCCCACTGGATGGGCGGCAGGGACAAAGCTGTGCTCTGGGCCAGCCGAAGGCGGTTGTGACTTACAGTGACGTGGTTCTTACGCCAGGCAGCGTGCGCCCACCCCCTGCTGGAGAGGTGCATGCTGACTGCGTGCGCGCCCAGCACCCCCGTACAGGCCCAGCTTGTCTCGGCTGTCAGAGCTCCTTGTTTGTGCCCCCAAATCTGAGAGCCCCAAACTTTGCTGCAGGATCTTCACCTTATATAGTAAGTCCCTGCCCCTGGACCTGGCCTGCCGCGTCTGGGACGTCTTCTGCCGCGACGGGGAGGAGTTCCTGTTCCGCACAGCCCTGGGCATCCTGAAGCTCTTCGAGGACATCCTGACCAAGATGGACTTCATCCACATCGCCCAGTTCCTCACCAGGCTGCCCGAGGACCTGCCTGCAGAGGAATTTTTTGCTTCCATTGCCACAATCCAGATGCAGAGTCGAAACAAGAAGTGGGCTCAGGTGAGCAGCAGGTCTCCCGGCAGAGGCGAGGCGTGGCTCGGCCACCCGGCGTGCCCCTGGCACAGGCTGGTCTCTGGGGGCTTCCGCTGGGCTTGGGTCTGGGCTGGGCTTGAGGTCTGGCTCTGCCACACATGGGCCTTGGGCTTTGCGTCTCCATCAGGCGGAGGGGCTGGTGAGCCGTGCACTGCCCTGCAGGGGCATCGGGCAGGAACTTCAGCCTGCCGTCATAGTGCTCTCCACGCGTTAGAGCTCAGCCCCCCATTTCCTTTTAATGCCAGAGACATAGCAAAGGAAACAACCCCCCCACCCCGCCCGGCTGTACCTGGAGGCTCCTGGTGTTGTGATGTGGGTGTGCCCATAGGGACAGGAGGGTTCTTGGGGTTGAGTCGGCCAGGCCCCCCGGTCCACGTGGTCCTGAGCTGGCCAAGTGTGTGCAGCCTGCCCGCCAGGCCTCGTGAACTCCGGAGCGGGAAGCCTATGTTGACCCCGCTAAGCCGGGTGGCGGGGGGGGCGGGCAGGAAGTGGCTCTGAGAAGGCAGGGGAGGTTGCAGGTGAGGAGGCCGAGGCCGGGCAGGGGCAGCAGGTTGCAGGCATCCTGGGCCAAGCAGGATCCGTGTTGACCGCCCACAGACGTCTCCCCTGTAACCCCCAGGTGCTGACCGCGCTGCAGAAGGACAGCCGGGATGTGGAGAAAGGCAGCCCGTCGCTCAGGCACTGAGTCGGCGTGGCTGGTGCCTGCCCGGTCAGCTCCCCCGCGGGCTGGCCGGCAGCGGAGACCTGGGGCTGTTTCCACGTTTGATGCCTGACACTGGAGTTGGCCTTAAGCAAAGTGAAGCCAACACAGACTTTCAAAGAATTAAACCGAGGCTTCGCCTTAAGCTCAGTGGAGTCGTGGCTGGTGTCGACCGTGGCCGCCGCTGCGTCTCCTGCGTGGTTTAAACGCAGGGCAGTGGCAGCGCCCATCCCGCGAAAGCTCATTAAAGTGTAACGCTTTTCTGTCCTCTGCCAGAAGGAACACAACCATCTTTGTAGCCAAGGTACACGAGAAATGTGGACGGTCTCAGGTGTCGCCGGCCCACGCCTGCCCGTTTCGGGTGCGGGGCGCCCTGACGCCCTCGAGATACCGCAGAGCTGGAGGTCACGCTCCGACCACCCACCAAAGCTAGCGTTCCAGGACGGCCGCCGGGGGGCGCTGTCGGGCCCCTGGGATGCAACCTGACCTTGGGGTGGACTTTTACCACGTTGCCTTGACAAAAGGGGCTTGGGTCCCAGTGGGAACCCTGCTCTCTCAGAGATGGTCCCCCCCACCACCGCCGCCGCCGGCGGGGCCGGGGCGCAGGAGCAGGGCTGAGAGTGGATGGACCGAGGCGGCCTCCGCGATGAAAGCCAGAGTGAGGGCTGCGGACCTGCCCCGTGCTCCCGGGGCGGGGACCAGCTCTGGCAGAGTGCCCCTCGCCCTGGCCTCCAAGGGCAGGACCGGGCCTCAGCCCAGCGGTTCCTTCCTCGGGCACCGGCTTGGGGACAGACGGACGGGCCCGTCCGAGTCCTCGGGGTCTGCCCGCCCCTGTGAGCAGCCTCTCTTCTGGCAGTTCCTTGACTGATTTGAAAGCTTTGCATTGAGAGCTCTGGCATCCAGATTCGAAGACGGGAGGAGTGTGTGCACGGATTGTCTGGAGGGGCAGGCCCGGCTCTGGGAACCAGGTCCCCACGAGGGCGTGGTAGCGCGCAGGGGCCAGGCGCGTCCAAGGCCTGGCCCTGCCTCTCAGCCTTCTGAGCCGCACCCCGCAGGGGGCCACGTGGACCCGGTTTCTGATCTTGGGAGCACCCTGGGTCTGGGGCTAGTGCACAAGGAGATGTGGGGCAGGAGAACCCCGACAGGGCTGCTGCTTAGGCCTGTCTGCCGTGTCCGCTGTGGACTGCAGGTCGGCGGCAGGTCGCCAGCAGCGGCTGTCCTCAGGCCCTGCGCCGGCTCTGCTCCAGGGACCTCTCCCCTTGACCTGCTGCTCCCGGATCACCGGAGCCGGCCTGCCCCCGCCCTGCCTTGGCCTTCACGCTGACCACCTGGCGTCCTGGTCCCAGCCGCCTCCCCACCGCTCCCCGCCCCCCCCCCCCCGGGTGTCACCAGGCCCCTTCTCGACCTGGTTTTGTCCCGTGGCGCGGGCTCTGTCCGTGAGAGACGTGTGTATTTTCTTACTGTGCATAAAGGAGTCCTCAGTCGTGACAGAAACCCTCCCGGCTCCCCACGGTCCTCGCGTGCCTCGGGCGCACTGACGCCCTCGCAGACAGATGCCCTGCCCGCTGGACCGCCCGCCGGCCCTGGGGTTCCGAAGGGGCCCAGGCTGTCCAGCCCACACGAGGACTTGCTGCTTCCGTGCCCGAAGCCAGGAAGGCCTGGGGGCTCCGCCGGGAGCTTCTCTGAGGGACCAAGGGGCAGAACCCGAAGCAGGTCGGCCAACTGCCCCCGCCAGAGCCCCCGCTGGTGCCGCACGGCCACGCGTCCAGCGGAGGCTCCGCCGGGTCTTTGCGCTGCAGGGCCTCGCGCTGGCTCCCACGCGCTTGGGCGGCAGGTGCGGGCTGAGCCGTCTGCTGTGGGGGACCCCGCAGCACCCGCGACGTATCATGTTTCCCTGGCGTGTACAGGTCACCCTTAATTTTATTTAGTAAATGTATCAAATTAGGACTTTTTTGAATTGTAAATATGTGGTTTTATTAAATAAAAGCCATGGAAAATTGTCACTTTTCGCGTATCTTGGTTTAAGGGCAAGGCTGCCCTCGAGGGTGGGGGCCTGGCTGCCGCCCTCTCAGCTGAGCTCACCCCAGCGCGCGGCGGCCATGCGCTCCCGGGACTCCAGTCCGCGCGCCCCTGGGCCCCGGCCCCCGCCGGGGTCTGTGCTACTTCCCAGGGCGCTCCTCAGACCCGGCCGGGTGACCGAGGGCTCTTCCTGGCCCGCCGGGCCGCCACTCCCTCCCCGGCAGACGCGCGGCGCTGGCCCGGTGCTCAGTGACAGTGAGGGTGACCGACCTGACGGTGACCGACCGGTCAGCCTCAGCCGCTGGCGCTTTCCCTCCCCCGCCAAGCCGAGGCCCCGGGAGGGAGGGGCCCTTGCCCCCCCCACACCCCTCACCTGAGCAGCAGGGGGCTCTCCCGATGACGCCCGCATTCTCTGGCGGAGCCGCCTGCCCCTCTGGGCACTGCCTGCCCCTCTGGGCCGCTGTCCAGGCCATGAGGCTGGCGGGGGTGTCGGGGCTCACGCGGCCCCTCCCACACAGCCCCCGCTCCCCCCACAGCCCCCGGCCCCTCGGAAGCCTCCTTCCCCGGGCTCGGACCTGGGCTCCGCAGGCTCAGAGTGGGCCCGGCGCGCTCACCGACCAGGCGCCTCGTGGGTGAGGCTGCGCCCGCAGGAGGGTGCGTGTCCGCAGGCCGGCTCCGGGGAGGGGCCCTCCGGAAACCCAGGCGGGGGGGTGCAAATTGTCCACTGTTTTCCCCAGAAACTGGGGCAGACGTCCGAAAGCCAGGCCCTGCGGTGCGGGGCTCCGAAGGCAAGCTGGGAGAGGCGCTGCGGGGCCGGGAGGCTGGGCGCCCCGCGGTCGCCCTGTGGACCGGAGGACCGGCTCAGCCAGCACTGGAAGCCGTGAAGCCCCGGGGGAACTTGTGGGGGTCTGGGAAACGGGGGGACCGGCTCTGCATGGTGCAGGGCTGTTCTTAAGCATTTGCTGGCGTTGCGGGCACCCAGCACCTCGGTCGGCCCTGACCCAAGGGCCGCGGTGCTTCCGAGCGGCCCGAACGCTCGGCCTCATGGGTCTTGCCCCTCAGGGACCACCTCAGCCCCAGTTTGCTCGGGCTGGGCTTGGTCACGGGGCACGGCGGTCCCCCCAGGACGCCCAGCTCGGCGGGCTGCCCTGTGTGTGTGCAGGAAGGACGTGGGCCCGCCCCACCCAGCACCGGCGCCCCGCGCTCACCCCCAAGCCTCACCACTTCCCTCACGCGGCTCCTTCAGCTGCTTTGACCCTGCTCCGAGCTCCTGCTGGAAGCTGTCCCCAAACCAACCCAAGTTTGACGTGCTGTTTAGAGACCGGCCCCCGAGTGAGCTCTCTCGAGCCGGCCCCGTTCGGGCTTCCCCGTAACCAGGGGTCGCAACACCCGGCTCCGACTGGGAGGGTTAGAATCGCCTCAGATGCTGGCCTGGCCGCGTCACGCAGACAACCCGCATTGCCACGGCCACACTCGTGTCCTGGTCGTGTGCGCTTCGCGTCTTGCCCTCGGTGGGTTTGGGAATATGAAAAATGTCGAGATTCCCCTGCCCATGAAATACGTGTTTTACTTTATAAAATGTAGAAATGCGGCAAAGCACCAAGAAGCGACTGCTCATGGTTTCCTCAGCCAGAGGAGAGGCTGTTTCCACGTCGGACCTTCCCCCGGAACAAACGCGTTCCCGTCCTGCGCGGCGGGGCCTGTGGGGGGCGCACCCCAGACGGCGGTGGCCGTGCTGCCCTCCCGCGCCTGGGCCTCCTCCGGGCCATCCGTGCTCGCCCCGGCGCCCGGGTGAGAGGTCAGACCCGGCCCGTCCGAAGGCGGGAAGCCAGTGAGTCAGGCGCGCCGTTGCCCACCGGCCGGGAAAGCCGGAAGCTGCCCCGGGGAGGGGCCGTCCGCGGGAGGGGCAGGGGACCCCAGCTGCTCTCCCTGCTGGTGCTGGCCGGGCTGGCCTCTCGGACCCCCGCCCCACGCAGCAGATGCGGCCCCCGAGCCCCTCCTGTTGAGAGCAAGTGAAGACTCACCGCTCTGACGCGAGCACTGGGGGTGTGAAGAGGGGCGGGTGACGGTGCTGCTGTGGTGCGCGCTCCCCACCAGATTCCCGCCTCTGCATGAGCAGCGCTGCTGGGATCGCTCCCGCCAGGGCTTCCCCAAGCAGAAACCCCCGCGCCTGAGGGGGACACCCGCCGCTCAGCCCAATAAAAACGTCCTCGAATCGCCCACCTCTAACGTCACTCAGCGCTTGTGTTTTCAGGCGGCGAAAAGACCGCGTTTGGCCTTTGAGTGTCTGGTCCAGCCTCCAGCATTTCGCGAGAAAGCCCCCTAGTGGGAGGGGGCCCTCTGGGGGTGTCCCTGCCCCAGCTGGCAGCTCTGCATGTGCAGGGCCCTGCACCCCATCCCCGTCACTCCCCCAAAGTTTCTGCTTCTTAAGAGATCCTCTTTCCGCCTGTAATTGTTTGAATTTGGCACAGGACTCGCCGTGCCCGACATACAATGGGCACGAAGGGCACATGTGCAGAACATGGGAATGGCGGCGCCTTATTCATCCCACGAGTCGGAGCAGAGCTCACGTGCCGGGCCTTGTGCCGGCTGTTGCAGAGGACGGTAAGCCAGCACCCGGCCCTTGCCTTCCGGGCCTTTGTCTCTGGGGGACAGAGCAGGCCGGCGCGGGGCGCCAGGGGCAGCGCCCTGAAGAGGGAAAGGTGCCCTGTGATCCGCGGCCGCCGCCTCAGAGCCCGCCAGGGCACGATCTGTGAATGTGCTGCTATTTCATGACCAAGAGTCTCCGAGAATCTAGCGAGAGCCTCAGGAAGAGGTAACGGTGATCAACAGAAGATTGTCTTCTGATTAATCTAACCTGGCCAGCGAGCGGCAATGTGATTTATAACTGCAGCCGAAATCATCATCATGCCAACCTCATCCGCCTCCTTGGCATCCTCGTGCGCAGAGACCCACGTGGTACCCGGGCCAGGTGGGCAGGAGGAGGTTTGCTTAGACCTGGGTCATGGCCATGGGGTCGGGGTCAGCCCCAACGCTCACCTGCCTGCCAGGGAGCCGCAGGGCCGAGCACGCCATCGGCGTGAAAGCCAGTGCTTTCCACTCGAGGCCCAGGGTGTTTTGGGTAACTCACCACCTCCCCGGCCTTGCGCCGGGCGGGCAGAAAGGTGGTGAAATGAAGCCGGGGGCTGAGCTCCTCCCTTCCCCGACGGCCACGGCTGTTGCGAAGCGCGCTCGGGCTGCGCACGTCGGGAGGGGCGTCTCTCCACCTGCGCTGGCTTCACAGGGGACTCAGGATTCCTTCCGCCCCGAGACAGCAACCGACGTTCTCCCAGCCACCCCGCCGGCTGCCCGCAGTGGGGCTGCCACCGGGCTTTGGGGAACGGCTCGCACCGCCCGCAGATCAGGCAGCCCCGACGAGCGAGCGGCTGCGCTTAGTGCCGGGGGCATCCGCTTAGCGCCACGCCGGCACGTCTCAAGATTCAATTTGGGATTAAGAAAGAAACCTAAGCTCCGAGCTCCCAACGCATCAGGAAAAGCAAAAATGTTGGTCACGGGGCTGGATTCAGGAGCGAGGGCTGGCGGGCGGGTCTCCGCGCAAGCACGAGCCGACGGCGGCGTGACCTGCGGCGCGGGGCAGTGGCGGCGGCTCCCGCTGCCAGCGCCGGAGCATCTCCGGCTGGAACCAGAAGGCCGCCGCGGCCGCCACGCCTGGGCTTTGCCCGTGGGAAACACGCGGTGTCGTCATTTTGTCTTCACAGAAAAAAAAAAATCATCATTGGTACCGGGCGAGGCACAGCCGCAGGAAGACGCCACCATGAGGAGTCGGGGCCGGACACCAGCCTGAGGCTTAAGTAGCCCCAGCCCGTCCGGGAAGAAGACGGAACAGCCTCCTTCCCGTGCCCTGGGCGTCAGGTTCCTACTGGCGACAGACGACAAACGCGTCATAGTAACACACACAGCAGCTGGGACCGGGCGCGGGGGCGCGGGCGGCGAGCTCGCCCTTCAGTCGGTGACTCAGGACTCACTGGCAAGCAGATTCAAAGGGAGTTTAATAATTAGCTTCCTGTGCAGGGAGTGTTTTGGGGGGACCTTGCCCTCTTGATAGCCTTTTCGTCCCTTCTGCATGCCGGGGGAGGAGGGGCGGTCCTCGGTGTCAGGTCACCGCGACGGACGCTGTCCAGATGCAAGGGCCTTGACAGCTCTCCGTGGAGTCAGGGACGGTGTCGTCGGCCCTGTTTTGTGTCTCGAGACCTGTTTTGCTTTTCCCAGCACAGTCGCGGACCCACTGTGTGCTCAGGCTGCTGTGGAGGCTGAAAAGTTGCAACAAAGCGCAGCCCCATCCCAAGTGCCGGGGTCGAGGATGGCGCGGGTGGCGCGCAGGCCAGCGGGGGAGGGGCGCCTCCTGCTGCCTTCCCGCCTGCCCGTCAAGAGGGGAGAAAGGCTTTGGCCTCCCGGATCTTCTGCTTCACGCCCCTGCAGGACAGCGTCAGGCCGGCGTGGTGGCGCTTCAGGAAGTCCAGGCGCTGGCTGAGCGCGTCGCTCTTGTCCACCTTCTCTTCCAGGTCCTGGAGGAGCGCCTCCTTGCCCAGGAGCCCGCACTTGCGGTTCAGCTTGGCGTTGTCGATCCGCAGGACGTCCCGGGCCTGCTTGGTCTTGGTCAGGACGTCGCGCTGCAGGGCCACCTGGGACTCGGTGTCCAGGAGCTGCGCCCTCAGGCCCGAGTTCTGCAGCTCCACGTGGTGCAGCTTCTCCTTGACGTGGGTGACGACCTGCACGTTGGTGTTGACCTTGCTGCGCAGCTTCAGCAGCTCCTCGTTGCGCTCCTCCACCTTCTCGTTGAAGGTCTGGTTTTCGATCTTCAGCTGCTCAAAATCGATGAGCAGCAGCCCCTCGGTCAGGTCCTCCTGGGCCCGCATCCTGGTCTCGAAATGCGCCAGGCTCTGCTTCAGCTGCATGTTCTCCAGCCGCACGGCCCGCATCTCCTCCTCCTTCTTGTCCTCCAGCTTCTGCATCTGCTCCACCTCCCGCAGCGCAGCCTGGCGCCCGCCCCGCAGGCGGCAGCTGCCCATGACCTGCATCATCACCTGCTTCTTGAGGGCCTGGAACCGCTGCCAGGCCCTGTCCACCCTGGTCAGCTTCTCCACGCACTGCTGCTTGAGCTGCTCCAGCTCCTGGTGATACCAGTCCAGGTCGTCGGCGCGCTGCTTCCTCAGCTCCTCCAGCATGGCCAGGTAGTGCAGGTACGTGTTCTCCTTCTCGGGGTTCTCGGGCTCCGCGTCCCTTTCGGGCGCCTCGCCGGCCTCCAGGCCCTTCTTCTTGCGCAGGGCCTGGGAGACCTTGTGCTGCAGGTAGAGGCTGTAGCGCTGGTACTGGCCGCGCTCCACCAGCAGGGCGCGGTACTGGCCCAGGAGCTCGGCGCGCAGCTGCCGCTCCTGCTCGCGCTGCACCTCCTCGGTCCACTCCTCGTCCTCGCCCGGGGCCTCCTCGCTCAGGAATTTCAGCTCCTTCGGGGGCTTCGCGGGCGGCGGCCCCGCGGCCCCGGCCCCGGCCCCCGGCTCCTCTGCCGCCGGCCCCCGCGGCTCGGGCTCGGGCTCGGACGTCTCGGGGCTGGCCGGGGACGGCGGGCGCGAGGCCGTGGCCGAGGAGTCCCCGTCGCCGCGCTCCTCCGCCGCCGCCCCGGGGTCCCCGGGCTCCTCCGGCGCGGCGGGCTCCCCGGGCTCGGGCGCGGGCTCCGGCGGGGGCTCGGGCGGGGACTCGGGCAGGGGCTCGGGCTGCGCCCCGTCCTCGCCCGGCCCCCCGTCCTCGCCCGGCTCCCCGGGCGCCTCCCGGGCCGCGGCGTCGGCGGGCGGGTCCTGGCCGGCGCGGTCCGCCGGGCCCCCGGGGGCTCGGGCTCGGGCTCGGCCGGGGAGCGGGGGCCGGAGCCGGCCGTCAGGTCGGGCGGCGGCGCGGCCGGGCCGTCCGCAGCCCCCGCGCCGCGCCCCTGCGGGTCGCCTCCCGGCTCGGAGCCGCCGCCCATCCCTCCCGCGCCCGCCGCGCCGCGCCGCGCCGCGCCGCGCCGTCCCCCGGCCGCCGGCTGTTGGGTTGCCGGGGCAACCGGGGCGCGAGCGCTGCGCCCGGCGATTGGCCCGGCGCGGAGCCGCCGCCGGGCCCCGCCCCCGGGCGCGGCCGACCAATGGCGGGCCGCGGCCGGCCGGCGCGCGCTGCTGATTGGGCGGGGGCGGGGCGCGCCGCCGCGCTCCCTCCCGCGCGGCCCCCGCGGCGCGGGGCGGCGGCGGCGGCGCGAGGGCCGCGCAGGCGCAGGCGGCGGCCGGGCCCGCGGGCGCGCGGGCGCCTGCGCGATGCGGCGCGGCGACGGCGGCGGCGGCCGGGCCGGGCCCGAGGGCGCCTGCGCGCTGCGGCGGGACGCGGCCCGGCTGGCCGGCTCCGGCGGCGCCTGGGCGGGCGCGGGGGCGGCGGGCGCGGGCGCGGCGGCGGGCGCGGGCGCGGCGGCGGGCGCGGGCGCGGCGGGCGCGGCGGGCGCGGCGGGCGGCGGGCGCGGGAAGATGGCGGAGCTGGGCAAGAAGTACTGCGTGTACTGCCTGGCCGAGGTGAGCCCGCTGCGCTTCCGCTGCACCGAGTGCCAGGACATCGAGCTCTGCCCCGACTGCTTCGCGGCGGGCGCCGAGATCGGCCACCACCGGCGCTTCCACGGCTACCAGCTGGTGGACGGCGGCCGCTTCACGCTGTGGGGGCCCGAGGCCGAGGGCGGCTGGACCAGCCGCGAGGAGCAGCTGCTGCTGGACGCCATCGAGCAGTTCGGCTTCGGGAACTGGGTGAGCGGCGCGGCCGGGCCCGGGCGGGGCCGGGCGGGGAGCCGGGGGGCGCGGGGGGCCGGGGGGAGCGGGGAGCCGGGGGGAGCGGGGCCGGGCGGGAGGCCGGGGGGAGCGGGGCCCGGGGGGGGGTCCGGGCGGGGGAGCGGGGCTGCCGGCCCCCGGGCAGCAGGGCCGGGCCGGGAGGGACACCGGGCCCGGGACCCCCCAGGCCCCCCGACAGCGCCCCTTGCAGTGGGTCGACGGGGCGCCCAGGCTGCCCCCAGCGCCCGGCCCCGGCGCCTGCTCCCCGGCCGGCGGCGGCGTCGTCGTCGTCGCTGCCCTGCGGGCTTGTGGCCCCTGCGCCCGAGCCCGCGACTCCCGGAGCGCCAGCTCCTGGGCACCTGCTCCCCGGGCGCTTCTCTCATGACCCGCCTCGCCCAGGCCGCCGCGGAGCTGGGGCAGGGCCCCCCCTCCGGAGCCCCGCAGCCTGCCTGGCCCGGGATCTCCCCGGCCCGGCCAGCCGAGGCCCCTCTTCTCCAGCCCGTCTCCAGCCCCGCGCAGGTCCCTGGGCTTGTCCTGCGCCCTCCAGCCCATCCACCCCCGTCCCCCGCGTGCTCCGTCTGCTCAGATTGGGCAGCAGGGCCCGCAGTGCCGCCCTTGGTCACTTCTCGTTTCTTCTGCCTGGTGCAGTCGTCTCCCGCCACCGCTGTGGCTGCTCCTGCTGCTGTGCCAGCCTCTCCCCACGCGCTTCTCTCTGCGCGTCCACGCAAGTAGCCGGCGTGGCCTGAGAGGCTCGCGGGCGCCGGTGCTGTGCTCGCTCTGTGTTTCCACGGAGCCTTCCCGGCAGCCCGGACAGCAGGTTTTGAACTGAGCGGTTTGGCTTGAGCGTCTGGCCCCCAGCTGCTGTCTACACTGCCTGCCCCGCTGCGGTGTGGAAACTACACACAAACACAAGCCTGGAGCCTAAACCGTTTTTAGGGTGTTGGATGAGGCACAGGGCTGGAAGGGTCCCTCTCTCCAGCGCTGCCCCTCAGGGCCCACGAATCATTGAGGGAGCTCATGAGGCTGCAGAGTCAGCTCATGGTGCCGGGAGTGCCCGTTGCTGGAGGGGACGGAGCTGGGGAGGGGCCTGGGGAGGTTGGGTGTGCTGACCGCCCTGGCTGCTGCCCTGTGGTCCCAGCCCCCCTGGGGGAGCGGGCCAGCCTGGTGAGCTGTTCTGCCCCCTGGAGCCCTGCGTGCTCCATCCGAGGCGCAGCTCTCGCTGGTGTGGCCCCCCCCAGCGGACCCCTAGAGGTGCTGGGGAGCCGTGTGGCCCACCTGCCCTCCTGTCCTTGGCCTGTGCCCTGCCCTGTGGGGCGGGGCCTTGGCTTATGCCCCATGCGAGACGCGGGCTTTTCTCGGGGCAGAGCCTGGGTTTCCCCGCGGCGGGTCTGATGCAGGCCTGGGCCGGAGCCCTAAGCACTGCCAGGGGGCGAGGGCCGCGGGTGGTGCGGGGAGCTGCGGCTCCACCGGAAGAGGCTTGAGAGGAGCAAAGTCTTGGCCTGGTGAGGCAGAGGGCAGGGCATGGGCGGGAGGGGTAGGGCACCTGGCTGGGGTAGGACGCGGGTGTGGAAAGGGCCCGGAGGTGGAGGAGGTGATAGTGGCCTCGCTATTTTCCTGATGTCGCATTCCCGGGCGTGGGGACTGGGGGCTGCGGGGAGCTGAGCCAGCCCTGAGCCTTGCGCCGTTGCGGGCTCTCCCGCCCCGGCCCCCAGCTGCGGTGGGGCAGGGCTGCAGTGGCGCCGAGCAGGACCCACACCTGGAACCTTCTGTTGCATTGGTCACCCACTGCGGACTGCGTGCCTGAGGGCTTCCGGATGGCCAGGGCGCCCTAGACCTGCACTGGTGCCTTCGTGGGCGCGGGCTGGCAGCGAGCACTGACGGGGAGGTTCCAGGAGGTCCCGAGGCGATGGCTCCACGGGCCACCCTGGGAACCACAGCAGGGCCCTTCTCCCCCAGCGTGGCCTTGGCGTGTGTGGGCAGAAGTGGCCGGTCCATCCCGTTGGCGTCCTGCTGGTGGGGGTTCTCAGGACTCGGGGCTAAGGATGGTGGAGGAGCCTGGTGGGAACCAGCTGGAACCAACAGGGGTCTCCAGCTTTGGAGCGGCGCTCCCCGCGGGCCTTGTGGAAACACGCGGGTGCCCCCTCGGCGGCGTCAGCAGGCCTGGGGTGGGGCCTGAGGACCTGCGTTTCCAGCAGCTTCCGGGCGGTGCAGGTGCCCAGGGAGCCGCTTCCGAAGCCGCAGGCGCGGAGTCAGCGTGCCGCCGTAGAGACTGATCGTGTATTCTTTACATTGAAGTTTCATTGTAGGAAACTGCGTCAGACTTATTTTTGCCATTTCCAAGCGCACGGTTCTGTGTGGCTAAGCGCGTTATACTCTGTGCAGCCGCCACCCCATCCTCTCCAGAACTTTCCCTGTGCACACCCCGTTCTCTGCTCCCCAGCCCCCGGAACTGGGCTGCTCTTTCTGTGGCGTCTGCCTGTGCTGGGGCCTCGCCGTGCCCGCCCGCCTCCGTCACCGGCTCCTTTCCCGTAGCGCGGGGCCTTCGGGTCTCCGCACGTCGTGGCCAGTGTCGGGGCCTCCTTCTCAGGGCCGAGCAGCACTCCGCTGTGTGGGAGCCCCCCGCCCTGCCCCTCATCCATCTGGCCCCGCCGGCCGCTCAGTGCTTCCCCGTTTGGCTCGCGTGGCCACAGCAGAGCGCCCGCGCCGGTGCCCACACAGGTGCCTGCTGCCGTCCTGCTGCCCCTTCCTTCGGGGAAAGGCGGGAGCGGGGAGTGAGGCGGCTGCCGGGGCGAGGGAGCTGCTGGGGCTTCTGAGGCCCGGGGGCCGTCTGTCTGCCACAGCGGCCCGTGGACGTGAGGCCTTGACGCGCTTTCACAAGTGTCTGCCTGACGCTTTGCTCCCCCTCGCCTGGGTCAGCTCGGGCTGGGGAGCTGGTGCGTTCCGGGTGCCCGAGGGGGGGGACCTGGAGTCGAGGCCGACCGGGCTTTCCATCTGCGGGACAACAAGCAGGAGCGGGGGCCGGAACGGCTGACCGCCTGGAAGGACAGAGGGGCCGGCGGGTCATCGGCCCCCTGGCGCAGAGGAGGGCGCGCTCTTGACAGGAGGAAGCGGCGCCGCGGGGCGGGGGTGCGCCCGGGCCACCGGGCAGCTGCTTTTTCCGCTGCGCTGAGGAAGCAGGAGGCGGCCCGAAGGCTGGTGACCGCGGCGGGTCTCAGCCCGTGACCGCCTGCCCGAAGCCCGTCTGGGCCCTGGCCCCTGGCCCCGTGGGGAGGTGGCTGGCCCGGAGCTGGGCCCGCGGGTGAGGCCGAGGCGGCAAGGCCAGCACGGATCCGCGAGGGGGTGGGGGGGGCTGCCTGGCGGGACGGGCTGAGCGAGCGCTCGCTGAAGGGGCTACGCGGGATGAAGAGCCCCGGGAAAGGAACCGGCGGCCCCTGGAGCTCTCTGGGAGCTCTCCCCCCTGCGCAGGCGGGCGGGGCCAGGGCGGTCAGAGGGAGGGCTTCCCCGCGCCCTCCTCTAGGACCACCGCCCCTCACGCTTGCCGAGGAAGGCGTTGGAATATTTTTAAGTATCCAGTTAACGAGCAAGCAGTCGCTGTCGCTGTCTCGTGGAAAGGAAGATGACGTCGTGGCCCCCGGAGAAGCCCAGGCCCGGGGGCGCGGAGCGTGGGCCCGAGGCGGGCTGCTTCCAGCGGCATCCCTCCCCTGGGCTCCCCCCGCCCGCAGCCCGTGCCCTCGGCGGCCGTGGCTCCGGAGCAGCCCTGGCGGGCCGGGCGTGCACAGGGCCCGTTGACTTTGTATGTGAGGAAGGAACCGGGTGGCGAGTGGGCAGAGCAGCCTGGGGGCCCCGGTCCCAGCGGGGGCAGAGAAACCCCGAGCCCCAGCCTGCGCCCCGGAGAGCTCTCTGGAGGCCCGTCCCCGCTCGGGGGCTGCAGCCCGCGCCGCGGCAGCCTGCGTGAGGCCGAGCCGAGGGCCTGGTGGAGCAAACTCACCCCTCTCGCCCGGCCTGACGCCGCCACCTTCAGAGCGGGTCCCCCGCACCCAGGGTCGCGTCTTAGGGCACGTTTCCCTGCATCTTCACAGGGCTTTAAGGACGCGGCAGACCTGTCTCTCCCGGTCTCGTCCCGAGAAGGGGAGTCTCCTCTTCAGTGAGCTAGAGGGAGACGCTGTGCCGCCTGCGGTGCCCCCGGTGCCTGGGGCCACGTCTGTGGCTCCCGCCTGTCCCCCACCCCCAGCTGCTGGGGCCTTGTGTCTCTGGAGGGGAGCAGCAGGGAGGCCCTGCGCCCTGGAACCGGAGCCGCCCCCCATGGTGAGGCAACGGGTGGTTCAGGGCTTCCCCTTTGGGGCATCCCCCTTCAGTATGCTTACGGTGCTCCCGTTACTCCTCCCGAGTCCCCACCACCTGGACCCCTCGGGACTGCCCCACCCTCCCTCTCTGCTGGGGGCGGGGGGCAAGTGAACAGACTCCCCAGGCCCGTGAAACAAGCGAGAGCCCAGCGGGACTGGGGGTGCAGGGGTACAGCTGTGCCCCTCCGGGGTGAGAACCCTGTTCTCTCCTGTCGCCTCTGCCCTCCGTCCGCCCGGGTTAAGCAGAAACTGACCTTCAGCACGTGAGGGAAGAGGCTCCGCGCCGAGCTGCTGTCCCGGGGCGGGCGTGGTGCCAGGACGTCCCCCGTGCTGGCCGCAGGGCCGGGCGGCCGCTGACTCGTGAGGCGCGGCGAAGCCAGAGCGAGCCGGGACCGCGGCCCGGGACAGTCAAGACAGTCCTAACCCGCGGACACCTCGCCCGACCTGCCTACCCGGGCGCGCCTGAGGACCGGGCTGTCCTCGCTGGGGCCGAGGCTGTGCTGCCAACCTTGCTCTCCATTTCAGAGTCCTCGAAAGTTGGGGTCCTGGGTTTTCCTGGGCTCCTGTCATTCATCTCGAAACACTATGGGGCCCCGGAGGGGGTTCCCCTTCCCTGCGGCTGGTGGGCTCACCCTGCCGGGCCGGGGCCGACACATGCACCGTTCTGAGCTCCTGGTGAAACGCGGCGCCTGGGCCTGTGATTTCACAAGCCTGTCACCGGGTCCATCTGCGGGCCAGCACCCCTTTGTTCCCCAGAGAGGGCCTGGTGACGGAGGTCTGGGCACAGCACTGGCCTGGCCGGTGCAGGGAGTGGGGGCAGCCGTCTGGGTGGGCTCTACTGTCAGCGGTGCCCACAGCCCCGGGGCCCGTGTGTTCTCCGAGCGAGACGAGGGCTCACCGGCCTGCGACTGGAGCGCGGCGCCTGACAGCAGCGCCAGCCCCTGGGCACGCTGGGTCTCTTCTGTAAAGTTTTGAATGAAAGTCTTAGACCTTTCTGAATAATTCTGAGGTCTAATTCAACTTGAAAAACTTGCAGATTTACCCCCAAAAAAAATATCACCTAAGGTCCCCGTTGATTGTCACCCTGTATCCTACCCAGAAGGTGGGCCGATGGCCGGAAAGAGGGGTCCTGGCAGTGATCCGCACCCCAGGCCCCGGCAGAGCAACCGGGGCTACCAGAGAGTGCGCGCGCGGCCGTTGGCGGGTCTTCTCCAGCCTGGTCAGCTCCGTGTCTGTCGTGGCCATGACCTATTTGAGGCAGTATTTTCTGGAATGTTCCCTGTCGTGGGGTTGGCCTGAGGCAGGTCCCAGGCCAATAGCGGTGAGCAGAATGGACTCGCGTCCCCGCTTCTCGAGGCCTTGTGGGTGTTCAGTGGGCCGATGTTCCTGAGGCCGGGAAGTTCCGTCTCACAGGTGGTGTCCCAGCTCCACCCGCCGCCCGGGTAAGCGCGGCGGCCTCATGGCTGCGGACAGACACCATCGTGTCCGCGCCTCCAGCCGCTTCGTGCAGAGGCCAAGAGTGGCCACGTGGTCGCCCGAGGCACGGGTTCAGCTGCCTGGTGCCCGGAGGGACGCCCGTGCTGCTCGCTGCCCCGGAGGGCGGGGGTGGCTGGGAAGGAGCTCCGCCGTGGCTGCGGCTCGGAATCCTTGAGGACTGAAGTTTTCTCTGGGGCGCTGAGCAGCTGCTGGTTTTCAGGGTGAGCAGAGATGCAGGTTGGGGGTGCTGGCGGCGGCCCTTCCCCCTGAGCAGGACTTGCCCCGGCTGCTTTCCTCACCTGCCTCTGGGGGTGGGGAAGGGGCCCCCGACTCCCTCACCTGCGTGGCTCCCTGGAAAGTGGACTCCGTAGCATCTGTGGGGCCGACTGTAGCTGCTGCAGCCTTGGTGGGAAGCCATGGTGGATGGAGAAGGCCCCGGGCGGGCCGGCCACACGTGGGTGGGCACCCTGCCCTCCAGACACCTTGGACAGTGTCCTGCCCTCTTGAAAGGGCAGGGTGCGGCCAGGCCAGTGGTCACCTGTGACGCTCTTCAGGACTTTCTGGTCCCGCTTGGGTGGGTGAGGAGCGCGGGGGCGCACTGCCCCCCGGGGTGAGGGGGACCCATAGGGCTCCTGGCCTGGCCAAGCCTGGCCCAGGCCCAGGCCCGAGGCCTTTGCGGGATGAGGGGCGCCGGCGAGCCTGGCGGGGTTGAGACTCGGTTTGTTTTGGACCAAGCGCGTCTGGGAAGCGGGAGGAGCAGGGTCTGGCGCGCGGGGTGTTGGGGGAAGAGTGAACAGCGCGGCCCTGCCAGACCGGCCGCCCGGGCCCTGACCCTGACCCTCCAGGCGGAGGCCAGGCCCCGGGGCGCCCCGGCGCTGCCCCGTCCCGGCCTCTCTGTCATCCCGGAGCCAGGCCGGGGGTGGGGGCTGCCCCTGTTTTTGAGTCCAGCCCCCGCGGTCCGCGGCTTTCTCGGGGGGGTCTGCCCGGTGGGGCGGGGCGGGGGCCGGGCGGGGGCGGGGGGGGCCCGGGTGACCCGCTGTCTCGCAGGAGGACATGGCGGCGCACGGGGGCGCGGCGGGGCGGGGGCCGGGGCCGGGGCGGGCCCGGGTGACCCGCTGTCTCGCAGGAGGACATGGCGGCGCACGGGGGCGCGGCGGGGCGGGGGCCGGGGCCGGGGCGGGCGGGCGGGCCCGGGTGACCCGCTGTCTTGCAGGAGGACATGGCGGCGCACGTGGGCGCGGCGCGCACGCCGCAGGAGGTGATGGAGCACTACGTGAGCATGTACATCCACGGCAACCTGGGCCGCGCCTGCATCCCCGACACCATCCCCAACCGCGTGACGGACCACACGTGCCCGGGCGGCGCGCCGCTCTCGCCCAGCCTGACCACGCCGCTGCCGCCGCTGGACATCTCGGCGGCCGAGCAGCAGCAGCTGGGCTACATGCCGCTGCGCGACGACTACGAGGTGGAGTACGACCAGGACGCCGAGGCGCTCATCAGCGGGCTCTCGGTCAACTACGACGACGACGACGTGGAGGTGGAGCTCAAGCGCGCGCACGTGGACATGTACGTGCGGAAGCTGCGCGAGCGCCAGCGCCGCAAGAACATCGCGCGCGACTACAGCCTCGTGCCCGCCTTCCTGGGCCGCGAGCGGCGCGAGCGCGAGCGCGGCCCGCGCCGCAAGATCCCGAAGGAGGAGCGCGAGCTGCGCCTCAAGCTGCGGCCGCTCTACCAGTTCATGTCGAGCCGCGAGCTGGACGAGCTCTTCGAGGGCATGCACAAGGAGAAGCTGCTGCGCGCCAAGATCCGCGAGCTGCAGCGCTACCGGCGCAACGGCATCACGCGCATGGAGGACTCGGCCGAGTTCGAGGCCGCGCGCCACAAGCGCGAGCGGCGCAAGGAGAACAAGGGCGCGGCGGGCGCGCGGCGCGGGCGCGAGGACGGGCGCGACGGCGAGCTGGCGGCGCTCGAGGCGCTGCCGGGCGCCGAGCTGCTGTCGGAGCGCGAGAAGGCGCTGTGCGGCGGGCTGGGGCTCAGCCCCGCGCGCTACCTCACGGCCAAGACGCTCATCATCCGCGACCACCTGCAGCGGCGCCAGGGGCTGCCGGCCAAGAGCCGCCTGCCCGGCTACCTGGACAAGGCGCTCAAGCGCCGCCTCCTGGCCTTCCTCACGGAGAGCGGCTGGATCGCCCGCGAGGCCTCCTGAGGGGCGCCGCGCCCCGGAGCCCGCACGTGGCACTTTAGGGGGCCGGAACCTGAGGGAGCCCGCCCGCCCTCCCGCTGCTCAGGGCTCCCGCCCGCCCGAGACCCTGCTCTGGAGCCGGGCGCCCCGGCCCGCCTCCCCGGGGCTGGTCCCGCCCCCCCCCCCCCCCCCCCCCCCCCCCCGCGCCCCCGACCCCGACGGACGGCCCGCCCCCCGGAGCGCGGGCTTGAAGCTACATGAAAGAGACAAGGAACGAAACCGCCTCCCTTCCAAGGACAACGCAATTCCGGTGCCTTCTCCTCCCCTCGCGCCCGCCCGGGCGCCCGCGGCGGCGGCCTGACCCCGGGCCCGCGGCGGCGGCGGCGGCGGCGGGACGGGCGGGCGGGCGCGAGCCGGTGCTACGCCTCACGGGCCGCGGCGCGTTCCCGGGCCGGCCCCCGGGGCCCGCCCGACAGGCGGCCGCCCCAGCCCTCCGGAGGCGGCCGCGGGGCCCCGCGAGCCTTCCAGGCCGCCGCCGGCACGTGCTCGCCCGGGCCGCGGTCCTGGATGTTCCACGGAGGCTTTACCCTTAGTCTTATTTTTGTATAAAAGGCTCCAGACTTTGAGCCTGAGGAGCAAACCCTCCCTGCAGTGCGCGCGGCCCGGCCGAGGGCCGCAGGATGCCTCACGGCTTCCAGAATCTTCTCGAGGGTATGGAGAGTTTAGGCTTGACTGTTTCACGCGCCACGATGAATGTATAATTTATGTGAGAGTATTAACTTCGTTACAGGGGAGAGTGACCTGCGCCCAGTGGCCTCTGCCCCTCCGCTGCCCCGTCCCCCTCACTCCCCTGACGAAGCAGCCCCGCCACCCCAGGGAATCAGGCTTTTCAACATTGAAACAAGCCCCACCTTTGAGCCAGAGGAGTCAGGTAGCTCTGCAGCTCTTCAAAATGACGCTTTGATGGCCAACATTCCAAAAATGTATTTCACAAACAAAAACTACTGTTTTTATTTCCCTGGTACCTATTAAACAAGTTGAGAACAAAGCGTGTGCCCGCTTGCTTCTTGCTCCCCACTTGCCTCCCGCCAGCCGGCCAGGCCTGTCCGGGGAAACCCGAGCGGCAGGGGTGGGCTGTGGCCGTGCCTCGCGGCTCTGCCCCTGCTGGGGCGTCCTTGCCACACGCACGGCAATGATGTTTGCCAAGTGGCAGTGACCCGAGGGTGAACTAATGGCAGAGACCTCCCCCCATTTCAGCAGCACCCCAGCCTCCCACCTGGCGGCGGCGGCCTCACACCCCAGAAGCCAGCTCTCCCCCTCGGACCTAGCGCCGCCCCTGGGCCTCTCACTAATGGCGCCAGCAGCTCTGCCATTTTGACCAACTAAGGTAGCTGAGGGGAAAAGAGCAACATTTGCAAGGGGTAAAAATCGACATCATGGTGACGAAAATACTCCTACATCTCTGAAAGTGACAGATCAAGTGAATTGTGCTTTTCTGTGGCGGGAACAGATTCTCGGGCGTTGCCCTCAGCCCTGAGGGCACCTCAGGCGGTGGAAGGCTTTCCTGGGCTGTGACAGAGCCCGCATCGCACAAGGAAGGGCCGCGCCTCATCAGAAGGCCCCCTTGCCCTGCGACACAGGCCCTGACTCCCACGCGCCCGCAGCCCCCGGGCTCCGGCCCCGCAGAGGACAGGAGCAGGCTGGTCTGGAACCTGCCGCCAAGGCGCACGGAACAGGTGTCGGAAGGTAGGAAAATAAAGTCTGAAAAGTTAAAACGGTATTTAAGTAGCGTGTGGAGCGTGTAGTCCTCAGATGAGAGACGGCCCCTCTCACCTCAGGTCAGTAACGAGGGGAGTAACGATTTAAACGCTTCTGAATAAAACAGGCACTGGTTTTCTCAAATTTGGTTTTGACAAACCGAGCTATTGGCAAACGAAGGTGGTGGTGAGGGGGCGAGGCCTGCTTCCGCACGTCAGCTCCTGTCACTTGAGAACCCAGAAGTGGGGCAAAACCCACCAAAGTGAGTTCATGGTTCTTACTGGGGGCATCAAGAAACTTGAACAAGAACATGGCTCACACCCCCGCCCGGCCCCGCGTGGCTCTGGCGCGCTCCCAGGCCCCGCGCCAGGGGCTGTAGAGGATGGCACGGCCAGGCACAGTCAGACAGCCGGGTCCCGAAGGCCTTTTATTCAGCTAAGAGTGCTGAGGCCACCGGATTTGGAGCGGACAGTGGCATTCACTATGGTCGGGCCAGCCGCGCTCGCGCGTCTGTTCTGGAAGCACGAGCAACTACCAACCAGGTATTAGAAACCAACGAGCAGACACCTGTTCAGAGTTCATCAACGCAATCGGCTGCTGCCTTAGCTTTGTTGGCCACAGTTACGAACGCTTCCAACAGGGCTCGGCACAGGTCAGAAGTACTCAGAGGTGAGAGAACGACGAATCAGCTTGGTGAGAGTTACAGCGAGTGACTACAGACCACCGACGCCCCTGGAGGCGGCTAAGCTTCCTTCACCACCCCCACCAGGGCTGGCCTCAGGGTGCGCCCGTGCAGCTTGTACCCCACTTTGTTAACCAGCGCTACTGTGCCCGGCTCTTTGCCCTCGACTGGCGTGTGGAACAAGGCCTCGTGCTCATAGGGGTCGAACTTGGCTCCCACGGGGTTCAGCTTGAGCAGGCCGTGCTTGGTGAACACCTTCTGGATCTGCACCTCCGTCATCACCAGCCCCTCGTACAGGCTCTTCAGGTGCGGGTTGTCTTCCCTGATCTCCTCCTGAGGCACGCACTGCGTGGCTTTCTCCAGGATGTCCGCCACCTCCAGCAGGTCCTTGCAGAAGGCCTGGATGCCTACGTGAGGCAAAAGAACAGCGTTTGCGAGGGGGCGCCGCACGCTCCACGGATCCCTCCTTCTAGAGTGTCAGTGACTTGATTCAAAACGAAACAAAAAGTTGAGGAAAGAAGCTATGACGAGACAGCCAGAGAAGCAGGAAACACTCCATGCACCCACTCTATGCCTGGCCCCAGCGAGGCCATGTCTCTGGCAGTTACCAGGCTGCTCGGGGTTGGTCACCTCCGAGTCTCAGCCCCTTCAAGTGCTACATGGGGATCCCAACAGTACCTAACACACCGCGTGGCTAGGAGACGGAGCGCCTCACAAGCTAGCAGCGCCCAGACTCCAGAGCACGCATCTGTGTTTTGATCAGGCCGCACGGGGGGTAAAGCCCACACCAACCTTCACCAGAGGAAGCAAGTCCGGGCAAGGTCGGGGCCCAGATGAATCATGCTCCAAAGAATCTTGTCCCCTGCGCGGCAGGGAGGCAGGACACAGCAAAAACCTCTCACCAGGCCTGGGCTGCTTCCTCTGGAGCCTGACAGGATGCCCTGCACCACTGCCCGCCCGCTGTGAGGACAGGGGTCACATGGCCTTAGGGACCTCAACTGCAGAGTGGGAGGCCCTGACCACGCAGCAGCAGCACCCCCGGCACTCGGCGCCATGCAGGGCACGTGGGAGGCCCTCCCACCCGAACCCCACACGCCCACACCCAGGTCTTCAGGTGTTAGAGCAGAAGCTGCTCCTTCCTCAGCACCTGTTGCTTCTCGCCACGTCCCACGGCCGTTTCTGTTCCCTTCGCACGCCCGACTGCCCATCCGGGTCGAAGCTGGAGGACCTGCCAGCCTGGCCTGCGCTGGGCCACCGCACGCCCTGCCCACCACCTCCCCCAGGCCCGTGTCTGCAGGTACCGTATAATTTGGCCTCCTCCACCAGCTTCTGGCTCCGCTGCCGCAGGTTCTCGGTGTCCGCCAAAGCACGCTTGTACTTTTCCTAAAGAAAAAGGGAAACGGACGGGTAAAACGTGGGCCAAATTCACAGGACGGCAGGTCTGACAGAACACAACACGGTGTTTGTTATTGCTTCTGAGAGCAGGTGGCTCAGCCCAGAGCGGACGAGGCCCCCTCAGGGGCAGGATGTCACAGTGTCGTGGCCTCAAGGCCCTTCTGACTCAAGCACGCAGCAGGGGAAGGGACAAGGCAAAACGCGGGCCTCCTTACCCGAGTCTCGCTACCCTCCAGGGAGGCCCAAGCGCTTCCTCAGCAGAACACAGGTGGCCTAGTAAGGGCCCAAGTACTGGGCCCACGGCTGGAGGGAGGCGGAGAACCAGGGGCCAGCCGAGCCCCACCCACCCACTAGGGAGGCCCCAGCAGCGAGGCCTGCTGCACTGACCACTGCCCGAGGGACTCGGTTCGAAGCTTCACCAAGCGGCAAACACCCAAGTCCTGGTGTAGTGCTCGCTCCTCAGCACCCGTCCTGTCATCGCCCCCAAGGAATTCTATTTCTAAGGTGTACTGAATTACTGTGTGTGGGGGGGGGGTGTCTCTGTCTTCCATCTCAGAGCAGGGCCTTCAAGGCCCAACCCCCCACCAGTTGGCAGCCTCAGGCGCCACGCCAGCAGGGAAGTAGTTTAAAGGGGTGCTGGGCCGCTCCCAGAGCTGGGTAGAGCTTGAGGTGCACCCCCTGTGTGTTTCCCAGCGTGTGAGACCCAGTCGCTAACTCGCTCCTGAGCCCTGCCTCTCCGAGAGTCCCCTACAACCACCCCTCTGGTCCCCTCTGTCCTTCGTGTTCGGGGCCTTGCCTGAGGCCTGGCTCAACCAGCTACAGCAGGTATTCCTCATGTGTCAGGAGCATAATAATCTGCGTGGCAACCACAGCCACGCACGATGTGGGTTCTAGACCCTCTTGGGCAGTAGCTTGCTGCAGGCGCCACACGGCAGACAGACTGAGCATCGCTGGCCTCAGTCTCTGTGACCACACAACATGGTGGCTAGACAGGCCTCGGCAAGGAAGCTTGCCTACCGGCCACCGACCACCCTTCCCGGCGAGCTCAGAGTCCTCACCATGGTCTCCTTCAGCTGCTCCTCCAACTTGACCTTCTCTTCCAGGAGTAGTTTCTCTGCAGAGGGAGAATCTGTCTTCGGTTCATTGTGACCCACGTCGTCCTCCAAATTCTGGCCATTCTTCTGCTTTGTGGCTGTGCACAGGAGCCGAGGAGAGGGCCTTCAAAAAGCACCACGTGTCAGAAGTCACGGTCGTGCTTGCTCTCAGTCATCTGAGAGAACTCTAAATTACTTCAAAATTAATTTTAAACAAAGCTATTGGCTGTGGGAGAGGAGTATTCGCAGATCTAGGAAAGGGAAACTGATACACGGGATTTCTACACCATCTTCTGTGAGACAGCGACCCCTGCTAGCCAGCAGCAGAATGCTCCTGTTGGGGACTTTTTTGGGGGAGTCTGGGAAATTCACTCAAAAGTTTTCCATGGGAGTCCACGACAACAGCATTCCCAACAGCCCTCCCCAAGCGACCCAAGCCCCCCGGAGAGGGGGGAGCCGCCTGCGCCCGAAGCCACCGCACGGGAGGGCCGCGGGGGCAGTCTGTGCCCCCTTCCACCCAGCACCTCCTCCTGACAGGGGGTCCTCCAGGATGCCAGCTCGAGCTGCGGAGCAGCCACTGCTAGTGTGGGGGCCAGTGCTTGGGGTCACAAAACAGGCGGGGACTCTGCCCACAGGGCGCCGGCCCTCACGCGGGAAGGACAGTCACAGGCAAGACCTGCCCTCGGAGCAGCCAGCAGGCGAGGAGGGCGAGCTGCAGGCTGTGGGGGGCGCCAGACTGTGGAAAGCTCCGCGCGGGAGCCTTCGAGGGACCGGTGAGGCGAGTCCCGCCAGCCAGGGGGAGGGGACACGTCCGGAAGGGGGAAGGGCCCAGGCACCGGGAGGGCGGGCAGCCCCGGGGGCCTGCAGAGGCCACGACCGCGCGGTGACAGCGGCGTCCGGTCGGAGCCGCACTGAAGGGCGGGGGCAGCCCTAGGTCACAGGGCCGCTCGCTCGTGGGCGACGGGCGGCCGCACCGGCCCGTGGGGTCCTGCCACAGCCCGCGCCCCGACGAGAACTCTCCGCGGACTGGAGAAAACCTCCCGGGAGCAAAGCGCTCCACGCAGACCGTGCAGGACGCGCCCCGGGCCGGACGGCGGCGGCACGGCCGAGAGCGCGCGCGGACCCGCCGCCGGGCCGCGAGGACAAACCGGGGCTCCGGGGCCAGGTCGGCCGGGGGGCTCGGCGGGCCAGGGAGGCGAACCTCCGCGCGCTCTCCCCGCCCCCACAAAGCCAGGCCTTCAGGCGGGCCCGGCCCGGCCCGCGTCTGCCGCGGGGGGTCGCGCCTGTCACCGCCCGGGATCCCCGACCGCAGCCGCCATGAGGCCCCTTCCAGGACGGCGGGGTGGGGGGCAGGGGCCGCAGGGGGGCAGGGCCGCGGGGGCCGCGGGGGGCAGGGGGTCGGGGGTGCGGGGGCCGCGGGGGGGCAGGGGGCGCGGGGGGGCAGGGGCCCCGGGGGGGCAGGGGCCGCAGGGGGCAGGGGCGCGGGGGGCAGGGCCGCGGGGGGCAGGGGGCGCGGGCCGCGGGGGGCAGGGGGGGCGGGGGCCCCGGGGCCTGACCTTGGCGGGGCACGTGCGCGGCCGCGGGGCGGGCGCCCGGGCCGGGCCAGGCGGGGGTCGCGCGGCGCCGGGAGGCGCGGGCCCTCCCGAGCCCGGCAGCGGGGCGGCGGCACGGGAGGGCGGCCCCGGGCCCGCGCCGCCTCGGGCCAGCTGCGACAGCCGCTTACCTGAGCGCCAGCGCCAGCGCCGGGAGGCCGCGCCGCGCCAGCCTGACGCACCGCGCCGCCATGACTGCCGCCCGCACTGCGCACGCCACGGGCAGGCGCGGAGGCCGCCGGCCCGCCCCCTCGGGCCCAGGCCCCTCGCGCCGGCGACGGGTCGCCCTCGGCCAATCCTCGCCCGCTGCTCCTTGATGGGCAGAAGTTGCCACCAATAATTGCGGGCCGCGGCGCGGGGCTCTCCGCCCGCCGGTGGGCGGGGCGTGACGCCACTGGGAGCCCCCGAAGTCGAAGGGGTGAAAGGTTGAGGGCCCGTGGGCGGGGCGTGTTCGGGGAAGAGCCAATGGGGAGGACGAGCGAGGGGGCGGGGCGGGGCGGCCTCCGTGCGTGTTTCCGGCGCCCTTTGCGCGGCGCGGCGAGGGGGGCCGCGCGGGGGCCGGGCCGGCGGCGCCGAGTTTGCGGGGTGCGGGTGGGCGCCGCGAGCGCCCCTGGCGGTCTCTCGGGCGCGGCCGTCGGGGCCGTGGTTGGGGCGCGGCCGCGGTGACGGGGACCCTGGGGTTTGCGCCGCAGAAGCGCCAGGAAGCGGGGCCGCGGGGGCGCGGGGGCCGCTTCCCGCCCGTCGGCCTCCTCAGAGCCGAGCGGCGGAGCCGGGGCGCCCGCTGGCGGGTCTGGCGGGGCCGGGGCGTCACCCCCCGAGGGACGGGGCGCAGAGGCCCGGGGTTGCCGGGGGCAGCCCCACCCCCGGCCCCGCTGGCCCGGCCTCTCCCGCCTGGCCCGGCCGCGCCCCGCGCCCCGCCTGGGTGTCTGTGCCCCGGAGCGGCCGGGAGCCCCGGGAACCCCTGCTCCCCGCGGGCGGGGCGGGCGCAGCCAGGGGCGCCCGTGGGGGCTGCGGCCGCCCGCGCAGGAGGGACGCGGGGCCGGGGGCCGGGGGGCCGCGGAACTGGGGGGCCGGGCCTAGTCTGGGGTGGCGCCGGCGTGGCCCCCGCAGCCGGCCGCCCAGCTCCAGTCGAGAGAGGCTGGCGACGCGGGGCGGGGGCGCGGGTGCCTCGGGCTTTGGGGGGAAATTTACGGAACAGTCGCGTCGCGCTGCTGAAACTGGGCTCCCGGCATTTGTTGTGAGGACTTGAAGGAGACTTACTTGTCGGGCCTCTTGGGGCTCAGCGCGAACAGGCGGGCGCCCTCCACTCTCGGGTGCGGCCGGAGCGGGCCCCACGGGAGCCCCCGCGTGCGGCCCGCGGCTGTGCCGGCGTCTGCGCGGGAGCCGAGGCCGGGCCCGGGCGTCCTCGCCGCCTCTCCGGGGAGACTGGGGGCCGCTCTGGCTCCCTGCGGGGCACCTCGCACCTCCTCCAGAGAGATGAAGCTGCCCGGGAGGGATGCACCCCCTGCAGGGGGCGCGGGTGGCCCTGGGGAGGGGGTGCGGGGGAGCTGACCCCACGCGGTGCCCCAAGCAGGACAGGGTGGCGGGAGAAGGAAAAGCGACCTGGGGGAAGGTCGTGCAGATGGCTGACGGCTTGTTGCGGGGCCCAGACCCCTGGGGGGTCAGGCCAGCCGCAGGGCCACCGGGGAAGGGGCCGGCCAGCCAGGCCAGGTGACTTGGCAAGGCCATGCCGGTGTGAAAGGCGGGGCCCCTGGCATCTCTCCTACAGATACGGTGGTGAGGCGGCTGGTGGGGCTGAAGCCAGAGGCTACCAGCATGCGCCCTCAGCAGGGGCCCCACCCCCATCCTCTCACTTGGCTTTGAAATGAGCAGATTAAAAGACGCTGGGTCTGGGGGGTGTGGTGGATAGGACCCTCCAGGCGGGAGGCAGGGGCCAAGCACCAATGCCCATGTCATGACAGTCCCGCCGAGCCAGCTGACCTTAATGCTGAGAGAGGACTCAGCAGCTTGACCCTGCTGGGAGCCTTCTAAAATTAGAGCCTCCTGGGCCTCCCTGGTGGCGCAAGGGGTTAGGCACCGCACTAGGAAGCAATCAGCAGCTTCCGCAGAGCGAGTTCAATCCCCAGCCCGCCAGGGAGGTGACCCACATGGCGCAGCAGACCTCTCCTGTCTCCCCGCTGCTCCCCTCGGCAGTGCATTTCAGTAGATCTGCCTGTTCTGCTCCCTGCTCTGTCTCTGGTGAATCCTCTCAGATCCCACACCTCTGGCCTGTACCCCAGCTCTTGTGTGCATAAATAAATAAATCTTTAAAAAAAATGGCAAATGGTATTAAACAATATTAAAAAAAAAAGGAGAGCTTCCTCCAATGTGACGTGGGGGAACTTCAAAGCAGGATAAAGACCCAGTGCCCCCTTGGGGTTAAAGATGGAGGGTTGAGTGGGGAGGTGGCAGGTGGTAACTGGTGCAAGGAGGCAGGTGGTTTGCTTGGAGGTGATAAACGGGGCTCAGCAGGCCTGGGCCCCAAGCCAGCCCTCCCCAGAGGGCCCTGAGCCGTGCCGCTGTCTCCCTGGCTCCGTAGACTGCGCGAAGCGGGACCATTTAAGTTCCCCCCAGTCGTGTGCCTCTGGAAACATCTTGCACATACTGTTCAGGTTTAAAAAATCAGTGCCACCAATGGCATTGGGTGGGCCCTGCCCCTGGATCGGGACTCTGTCTGTCTGTGCGTTTGTACTCCCGGGAGGCCCCTGTGGCCGCAGGAGCTCGGGCGCCAGGCTTGGGCCTGGAGACCCAGGAGGGGAGGAGCCTGGTCACGGGGTGATTGCCCACGGCTCACGCGCGCTTGGGCAGGTGTGAGCTCTGCCCTCAAAACCCCTCCAGGGCCCCAGCTCAGGCTCCCGGGCCATGAAGTCCTCTCCCAGGGAACCTGTTACGGCAGACGCCAACCTAAACCACCCCCTTACATCAGCCGCAGAGAAGCAGCCCAGTGCTTCCTACCAGGGAATCTTCTAGATCAGATCACGTTGCAAGTTACAAGTCTCAGGAAGGGAAAAGCAGAAGGGGGCTTACATAGTGACATTCTCGTAGGTGGTGGAGCAATGGCGGAGTGGAGGGGGCTGGCCCCCGGGCACTGTGGGGACACGGCAGAGGGCTCTGTCTGTTGTCCTGGGGACCCGTCTCTGCCCCTCATGCTGCCCAACGGCCGGCCTCCAGCACCGATGTCCCTTTGCCGGGGCCGCCTCACACCCGGGGGCCGACTGTGCAAGGGCCGTTGGGCTGCTCGAGCCGCTGGCGCCGTGGCCGCAGGGAGCACAGGGCTGAGGGGCGAGCGGGAGGGGCCGGCAGGAGCCAGCCTGCTCCTCTCTGCACGCTGGGGGCCCCACCGTGGGCCGCCCCTCGAGCTGCCTCACCTTCCTGCAGGGGCCTCTCTGGGCACGTATGAGGGCACAGGTGAGGGCCTGGGTGTGGGAGCCACGAGCTCCCCTGCTGGCAAATGCCACCGCCTCCCCCAGCCGCCGCTTCCTCACCTAGGCGCCAGGGGGCAGCACCAGCCCCACAGGGTGCCCGGGTCCCTGGCGAGGACTGACCTCAGGCACGGCGCTCGCAGCAGGCACTCGATGCACGGGCTGTCACAAGGCTGACGTAGGCCCTGAGCACCGTGTATTGGGGTGAAGGCACCAACACCCCGCTGCAGAAATGTGTCCCATGTGAGAAGTCTGGGTCCTGTTCATTGCCGGTGAAATGGCCTCTGGCGGGGACCCTGCAGCTGGCCAAGGGGGGCGCTGTGGGAAGAAGTGTCGCCCATGCAGAGCGTCCCCCTGCCCTCCCCCCGCCCCGTGTTCTGTGCAGCCTCCTCCCTCGGTGCTTTGTGGGGGTCAGGAGCACGCACTCTGCAGCGCCCCGAGCCTGTCCCTCCAGGCTGTTCCTCCCGCCCCGGGCTTCCCAGCCCCAGCCCTGCTCCGTCCAGCTGCTCCGGCGAATGGGTCCCCGGAGCCCATGGCTTGAAGCAAAGGCCTGTTTCTTGCCCCCATGCCGAGCCCTGTGCGCCGCAGGAGGCCCGCACGAAGTCTCCCCGTGTCTGGGCGTGGGCCCCGGAGGCTCTGCAGCGAGCAGGCTGTCCGGGGGAGACGAGCCCAGGAGGGGCACGGGTAGAGGCTGAGAAGCGAGGGCCAGGGAAGGGAGGAGGCCGGGCTGGGGCATGTTGCCAGGGGCTGGCGCAGCCAGGACACGAAGCCGGGCGGACCCCCGAGGTGGCCACTCCCAGCGCATCACCTGCCTGGCCCAGCCACAGGCCCCTCGCTAGGGAAGGGGTGGGGCGCTAGGGAAGCCCACCCGCCAGTGTGCCGCGGAGAGCGAGGGAGGGAGGATGGCGAGCGAGGGTACCAGAAGGCGGCGAAGGCTGCTCCCCCAGCCCTCCACTCCCGAGCCCCGCGGGCGGAGCCCGCTCCCAGAGCGGCAGCTCCCGCAAGGAGAGGAGCGCGAGAAAGCCCGCCGCTCCAAGGCTCCGGCGGGGGTGGCCTCGTCCCCGGCTCCTGTGTCGCTGGCTGGCACCCAGTCCTGGGACCCGGAACCCTTCCTGGGGAGGGCGCCCCAGAGGATGCCTCTCAGCACCCCCCACACTGGGAGGCGGCTTCAGCATGCATGTGAACGTGGGGGACCCAAGCCGGCCCTCCACACCGGCCCCGTGGGCTCCTGCTGGCCGCGCTGGAGGTGCTGGTGGGGGGTGGAGATGGAGGAGGTGAGGGCAGAAGTTGCGGGCGGTGGCCTGGCCAGGAATTGAGGGCGCAGGGGCTGAGCTGGCCCCGGCTCTGGCCAGGGTGCAGGGAGAGGCCCTGGTCTCTCCAAATCCACCCCCCTAGGGGAACACGCGCTCTGTCTCTACACACGCACCCCTCCGCCCCTGTCTCCAAAATGGGCGACTGTGAACCCCCAGGGCTGTTCTGAAGACTACACCCAGCACTGGCTGCGTGAGACCTTAGCGAATGCAGAGGCTGTGCAGTTTTGGGGGGGCGGGTAACCCAACTTCCCGTGTAAATGACATTTTCCCGTTCAAACATTCTTTTAAATTGCAAAACAGCAGCACAGGCTTCGAAGAAAGTGCAGCCACACACAAGTTGATAAAATACCAAGTGGAAGGTCTCTGGACACCCCAGCTCACCGCTGTTGACAGTGCAAATGCAGAAACGTCCAGAAAGTGAGGAGACTCCAGCGGGGGAGGCTGAGTTTGGCCCGGTCTGCGGCCACCGCCGGCTGGAGCTCCTGCTGGAGGCGCTGGCCACCTCATAGAGGGCACCGTGCGGGGTTCAGCGGTCCCCAGGCCCAGCTGGCAGCGAGCTGGTGGCAGCCACACAGCGGTTGGGGCGGCTGACCCGCGCTGCGCAGCCCACGAAGCCCCGGCTCCCGTGCACCTCCAAGAGCACTTGCCAGAGCCAGCGAGCACACCGGGGCCGCGTCCCTGCGTTCCTGGCCGAAATCACCTGTGGGTGGCCTCTCATTCAGGCAACCCCCAGGCAACCTCCAGGTTTAGGAAAAAATTGTGGTGAGGGGTCTGTGTCCCTGGTGGCCCAAGGGGTTAAGACGCACCACTATGAAGCTATCCCCGGCCAGGGGCTGATCCACAGGGCACAGCAGAGCGTTCCTGCCCGACGCTGCTCCCCTCGGCGGTGGATTTCAGTCAATCCCCCTGTTCTGTTCTCCGTTCTGTCTCTGGTGAATCCTCTCACCACCCCCCCTCCTCTGGCCTGTGCCCCAGCTCTTGTGTGCATAAATAAATCTTAAAAAAAAATGTGTGAAATACAATAATCTAGAACGTACCCTCTGGCCATTTTCAATTCAGTCTGCCCACGGGTTGATAAAATACCGGGTAGCCGGCCCGGGTAGCCAGGAAGCCCGGGTGCTGGATGACCTCCGGGCTTTGCCGAGTTGGGAGGGGGTGCCGGGATGCTGTTCTCTCCACCTCCCGGCCCCCCTTCTTGGGGCCTGGGTTTCTCCGGGTTCCTCCGGGCACTCTGTTCACACAGTGGGGGAAGCCGAGCGCCCGCCAGGCTCACTGGACCCTAAAACTCAGACCCAGAACCGGTGCCTGGCCCGCTCCTCCAGGCCCGGGAGGGTCCTTGGGGACGCTCTTTCCTGCCCGGCTGGGTGCCTAGGCCAGGCTGGAGCCAGCTGCGGGCCAAGAAGACAGAGCCGGGGGCAGCAGGTCCAGCCACACACAGGACGGCTCAGGGGGCCCTGGGGCCCAGGGAGAGGCCCAGGCGCGCGTGGAAGGGAGCTCGCTGCCGCGTGTGGACGAGAGGAACCGACCCGAGTCGCTTCTGGGCCCCGGAGGTGGGTCCTCAGAGACGGAGCCAGCAGCGTGGCCCCGCGAGTGCGAAGGGGAGGAGGGTGGCCGCGCGTGTGACAGGCACGGGAGCGAGGCTGCGGGCACCCACGCGAAGGTCCACCCTGGACGGGACGCGGACGCGCGGGCCACAGCGGCGATTCCTGCACCCCGGGGCCTTGGCCGCTGGGGCCAACTTTAAGGCAGGCCCGGGCGGGCCTGGGGGTGTGCGGGTGCTGCGAGTGGCGGGCCTCGGTGGGCGGGGTGCCCCTCCCCGCCCTGCTGTGCCCCTGCTGCCCCCCACGGCCCACCCTGTGTGTCCCCCTCTCTCCCCGCCTTGGCCTGGTTTTCAGGGGGCGGCATTTCCCCGGTGCAGGGGACTCGGGAAGCAAAATGTAAGCCCGAAACCAAGCTGCTCCTGCAAGAGCAAGGAGAACCCGCAGTCTGGGCCGAGAGGCGTCCCAAGCAGGTGAGTGGCCACAGCAACCCGGCCCCGCTTCTCCCTGCCCCTCGAGCGAGTCCAGGGGAGACCCTCTGTGCTGCCCCACAGCCCCGCTCCTGGCCGGGTCCTCGGGGCTTTAGCCCACACTCTTGCCCTTTCTGGAAAGGCCTTTCCCGACCATAGCCCCGGCCTCTCACCCGCACCCCCTCGCCTCTCGGCCTTCAGGGGTCAGGGCGGTGAGCTGGACTCCGCCGACAGCCCTGGTGGCAGCGCAGCCTCCGCGACCTGGGCGAGCTCAAGCCGGCCCCCCTGGCCTCATAGCAGGGCAAGGGCAGCCCTCGCCTTGGGGGCGCTGAGGGAACAAAGCAGAATCGAGGAGGCTTGACCGGAGCAGCGGGGTGAGAGCAGGGGCTGCCATTATCAGCCTCACGGCCCTGGCGACTTCTGGCTGCCGACCTGGCCGTGGGGTTCGGGAACTGCGACTCGCGCTGCCGGTGTGGACATGTTTGCCTTCCCGGGGCAGCAGGGGTGACCTGGGCAGGGTCCGGGGGGATGCGAGCACCATTCTGGGCGTGGGGTGTGCGGGCAGCAGGCGGGGCTCGGGCCTGGGCTGGGGCTGTCTGGACTTCTCTGGCCCGGGACCAGCGGGGCTCCCCCTCATCTGGAAGAGGGAGGGCTGGCTCCCCCAGATGGGCGGGAGCTGAGGTGGTGTGGGCGCCTGGTGGGCCCACTTAGGGCCCCTAAACACCACGTCCAGGCAAACTCCCTGACAGGTAAATTCTAGCAAATGGCCCTTTAGGGCAAGATCTTTATCGCAGATACTTGAGGGTGCAGGTGGACCACTCACTGGGACCCGGCCCCCAGGGCCTGCCCCTGTGCCCGGCCTCCGGCCCCTCCCCACCAGCTCCGCGCCACCACCTCGGCCACGGCTGTGCCTGCTCCGTGAAGATGGCCGAGCGCCTCGGTGGCCGCGGCGCCGAGCTGTCAGCATCAAAGCCAGCGGCTGATTCAAGCAGGCCACGAGGTGGCTGCAGAGGAGAGCTGGTCACGGAGACTGCTGGCCAGCTGGGCTGGGCCGCGTTGGGCACACGTGGCTGCAGGGGACCGCAGCCCCCGCGCGGGGCGAGCCCGCAGAGGAAAGCACCGTTCCCCGAACAGGAGACGCGCGAGGCTTGGCCGGCCCACGGGCCCTGTGGTGGACCCCGGACCACGCGTGTCCATCTCTCTCTGCCGGTGCGGGGGAGTGTCCCGGCCGGTCAGGAAGGTGCCAGGGGAGGGGCAGAGCCAAGTCTTCTTGGGAGCCCGCTTTGGGATCAGGGGTTTCCCAGCAGCCCCTGGGCAGGCCTCTCCGTCCCGTTGGCCGGGTGGACGGCGCCTTCTCGAGCCGGCCAGTCGCTGGTGGAGAGGAGCCCAATTAGGGCGCTGGTCCTTGCTGGCGGGCTGCGGGCCGGAAGGGCCGGCGGCCTCCCGAGGTGGTGTCCACGGCGTGGGCCGCGCGGGCCCCGCTGCCGCCTCCTCCCCCCGGCGGGCCAGCGCGGCCCAGGCGCTGCTGTTGCGGCCACACCCGTCTGCCGCGAGGTCACCCGCCCCACAGCTCAGCTGGCTGCTCTGTGGGGTGAAGGCACGAAGCCGGGGTGCAGGGGTCTTACTGTGGTGGCAGCAAGGCGGTGCAGGGCAGGCGGGGGGCTGACAGGCCACCCAGCGCCCAGCAAACCCTCCTCTCTGGGCTGTGTCTGGGACTCTCCCCGGCTCCCCCTCTCGCAGCCGCTCTGCCGCACCCTGTCTGAGCGCCGCCGCGCGTACATCCCCCCTCCAGGCCCAGCGGTGCCCACGCGCGCGCCCAGCACCCGTCCCAGGTGTCCACCACCGGGCTGCCTGCCTGCCCACGCGCCTTTGCGTTCAGGGGCCAGGTGATGGCCACAGAGGCCAACGGCGCAAAAGCCTGAGCATCTCACTTACCCTGCCTCACCGTCTCCCGGAGACGTGTTCTCAGGCGGCCACGTTCAGCCAAATGAGTGGGGCCCAAACCACATCGAAACATTATCCTCCCCGAGGGCGAGGGTCACCTGCCCTGCAGCAGCAGGCGTGGACCTCGAGGGCGTTGTGCTGCGGGGGATAAGCCACACAGCACAGGACAGGAGCAGAGCAGAAACATGGCTGCCAGGGGCCGGCGGGGGCCGGGCGGGGGCCGGGCGGGGGCTGGCACAGGCTTTTGGGTGTGAGAGGGACAGAGAACCGCGTGTGGCGCTGGGTGTCACTGTGCGACGGAAAGTGACGGTGCGATGACTGCACCGTCGTGTGACAAACCTGTGACAGACGGGAGAGGCAGTGGAGTTGAGCTGGACGGAGGCTCGCGTGTCCAGTCACCACGACGGACACGCCAGTGTCTCACAGTCTCACATGCCAATTATACCGTAATAAGCAGCAGGAAGACGCGCTCCAGCGCAGATGGTGGGGTGAGGCTGATTGGAACTGCGGGGAGGGGTGTGCCCTGGGCCCCTGGAGGTGGGGCGCATGGGGGTGCACAGCCCTGCACGCTGTCTGGTTGAGCTGGCGCCTCTGGGTGCCAGAGGGAGGGGGAGCATCGGGGCCCAGGCTTGATTGATGGGCTCTGGGGGACAGCTGCTGTCAATCTGCATCAACCCTGGGCCAGATTTGAGATTCAAATCTCAACTAAACAGAAAATTAATAGAGATTTCATTTTTGTTATTCCCACAGATCCAGCTGTGTGTCCATCAGGCAGCTGGGGGCTGCGGCTGGCTTCCCCGGGAGGACACCCCGCCCCCCACCCGGGGAGGAAAACCGCCCTGGACTATTTCACCTGCAGGTAAACAAACAGAATGGTGCGTGGCTGGGGCCAGGCCCCCAGCAAAGGAAAATGGGATTTCTGAAAATGGGGTGCTGAGGACACTGTCATGCTGCCTGTGTCCAGCCTTTGAGGGGCTGCTCGGGGGCCTTTTCCCCAGGGTATGCCCCACACTTGGGATCTGCTGGCCGGCACAGCGCCCACCGAGGGACCAGAGTTCTCTGCTGCCTGTCCCTCGGGCTGGGGGCCCTTGGGACTGGGGTCGGCCCCATGCTTCATTGCGCCCCGCTTGTGCTGGGGCTTGGGGGGATATTTTGGAGGAGAGGAGGCCTTCTGTTAGTTGGGGAGTCTCTCTGCTTGTTTCCAATCTTCAAGGGGGTGTCCCACTGGGAGGGGGCAATTCTGAGTCTCCCCGAAGTCCACTGGCCTTCCCAGCTCCTGGAGCCTGTGGGTAGGTGTCCACCTGCCGGCCTTGCTGCCCGGGGCCCAGCTGTGGAGGTGGGGCATCTCTCGGGGACCAGATGCAGCTCGAGAGCTGTGCAGGGTGCTGGGGGTGAGCGGCAGCGGTTCTGGCTTGTCTGGGCCGCCTGGCACCTGTGGGTGGGCTTAGTGGAAGTAGCCCCTGTCCTGTCCCATGGGATCCTTGCAAGCTCTGTGAAACAGAGTTGATGTGGTCCCCCTGCATGCCTGGCACCCCAGCTCGCCTGTGCTGGGCATGTTGGCACTCACTAATGAGTGATGGAGAAACTGGTGGGCATTTCCCTATAGTGCGGTCACCTGTGCAGGTGTGCCTCGTGTGGTGCCTGGGGCAGAGGGTACAGCTGGCACCTGGCTGCCCTCGGGGCTGACGAAGGCAGCTGAGGTCTGGTGCCTCCTCCCCCCAAGCTGGGCCCGACATGCGCAGCCAAGCCCCTTAAAAATGCAGCCTAGAGGGGTGGTGACTCGGCAGACACCTGGACCCCACTCAGGTCTCTGGCTCGGGGCAGCGCTGCGGGTGCGGACCATTCTGGTGGCACTGCTGCACGAATGCCACTGTGGCTGGCTAGTCTCCTCCCTCCAGTGCCAGCACTCGACTTACAGCCGACTCCAGGGACTTGCTAAACCTTTTCTGCACTTGGCTCTCCTTATCAGCTGCTTCTGGGGGGCGATCAGGGCCTCATCATGCTCTTGGCATCTGGCTTTCCCCAGACCCCCATCTCCTACCCGCCTTCCTTTCCCTGCCTTTTGAGGGAAGAAGGGGCAGCCCCGGGGGACGGAAAGTTCTTATTAGCGATTGTGTTCTGATACCCAAATTCTGAGCTACGGCGACCGTTATAGCGCGAGTGTGTCAACTCCAGTGTCACAGTCACTGACTTTCATTATTCAGACACCGTTCAGTCTGGGGCTCAGACTGATTCTCAAATGCACAAAACTGGTTAAAACCAGATTTACCAGATAAAAAGCCGTTCAAACTGGTCCTGGCCAGTTCTGTCCAGTTCTGGTCGGTTCTGGTCAGTTCAAACTGGTTCAAACTGTTTCTGACCAGACAAAACTTGTCCTGACAGCATAAAACCATTTCAGCCCAGTTCTGACTGGTTCAAACTGATTCTGACCAGTTAGACAGTTCAAACTGCTTCTGGCCAGTTCTCAAGCATATAAAACCAGTTAAAAACGTTCTGAACAGATGAAACCCAGTCAACCATGGTCAGCGCAGCCTGAGACTGGAAGCTACACCTCCAGGCGTCTCCACACCAGGCTGATCAAGACACCCCCCCAAAACTTGAGAAAAAAGAGACTGTAAGCCTGGACTGCCCTCAAAGAACACCTCACAGATCTTCGGGAAGTCCAAGACCCAGACCCAAGATTGCTGCAGGTCAGTGTCTGGTGACCCCAGGTCAGTGTGGGGTGAGGGCTCTTCCAGGCTTTGGGGATGGCAACCTTCTCCCCGTCTTCATGCAGCAGGGAAGGAGCTGTGGTCTCTTTTTCTCTCCTTTGAAGGACACTGGTCCCCCATGGGACTCCAATGTGACCTCATGGAACCTATCACCCCAAAGGCCCCAGCTCCAAACACCCTCCCGCTGGGCGTTGGGCTTCAGCCTAGGAATGGGGGATTAATTCAGCCCACAACCGAGGGGGACCCAGCTGCCAGCCCAGCCGTCTCCCGGCTCCTTGGAACACCGTGAAATCAGCTTTCTCCTGTCTTTGAAATTTGCTGATTCTGCCAAATGTGATCAGTGACTGGGACATGCCTGTCCTTAGCTTCCCCCTCTCCCGCATCTTCACCTGCTGATCCCCAGCAGGGACGAGGGCACTTGGACACTCCAGAAGACCTGTGCTTTGGAGAGGATAAAACACCCAAAAATGCACATTATTGTTATTTTTATTACAGGCATCAGAGCAAAGCCACCCTGTCCAAAGGAGCTAATTTAGTTAGATCAGGCATAAGTGCTGCTTGAGTTGAAAACTCATTCTCCTTTGCGATATTTTCTTTGGGGCATAAATCAAGAGAAGGGCTTTTAAAATAGTTTTAGTCCAAATGTATCTCAGTCATGTGGCCAGTCACCTCCAAGCACTCACCTAGCAGGAGAGCAACTCGCCCGCCGTGCCGCAGGCCTCTCGTTCAACCAGATTTGATTTCATCGATTGAAAAGAGAGCAGGGAAATTGCCCAAAACTTTGCAGGGAAGAGCGACGTCGTGCGGGATGGTGCTGGAGGGGGGTTCCCTTGCAGACCTGATCCCTGCGTGGAACTGGAAGTTGCTCATGTGGTTCGGCGGGGCGGGGTGGAAAAGGGGGCACTTCACGAATCCTCCCTTCTCATGCTGCAGATGCGTCCACAGGTGCTAGAAATTCCTCCATCCACATGCAGTCTCCATTCAAGTTAGACGTCCCCGGGGACTTGGCACCTAACCCAGGGCTGAAAAACAGACCACACGGCTACTGCCATTTCCACAGCCACGGCGGACGCTGCCGACCGAGCAGCCCGTCCTCAATAAGCAAGACCTCGCTGGGGAGCTCCGAGCCAGCGCTCCCCTGGGTCAGAGCCACGCCCCTGGGCAGGAACTATTAACCTCCCAGCCTGAAGGAGATGAGGATGAGGACGTGGGGGGGGGGTGGGGGGAGGGTGAAGGTGGCGGTGGTGATCCATTACATTAAAAAATTGCCATAAAATAACAACCTCATTTGTCGTCATCCTTTTTAAGTGTGTAGTTCAGCAGCATTCGGTGCATCGCTCTGTTGTGACTCACCCCCGACGGGCTCTGTCACCATCATCCAGAATCCTTCATCCCACTAGACTGAAACTCTCCACCCCTTAAAAACACCCCCCATTCTCCCTCCCCCAGCTGCTGGCATCCACCCTCCTCCTCCCTGCCTCTGTGATTTGGGCCACCCAGGACCTCACTGAGGGGACTCACACAGCCTTGGTCTTTCTGTGACTAGTTTACTCTGAACATAGTCCACGGTGGAGGTCCATGTGGCAGCCTGTGTCAGAATGTCCTTCCTTTTTATTTTTTTTTATTTTATTTTTTTTAAGAGGCATGTTTTATTTATTTATTTGTTTGTTTGTTTATACAAGCACTGGGTACAGTCAGAAGCGCAGGAGGGTGAGAGAATCCACCAGAGGCAGAGAGGGGAGCAGAGCAGGCAGAAGGACCGAAGGACACTGCTGAGGGGAGCAGCAGGCGGCAGGAGAGGTCTGCGCGCCATGCGGGACCCTCCTCCGGTGGCCGGGGAGCAGCCGGGGATCGAACCGGCGCTGCAGAGGCTGCGGGCAGCTTCGCAACCCTGCGCTCAACCGCTGCGCCACCAGGGAGGCCCACAAGCATTCCATTTTTAAGCAAACGGAGAATGGGAAAAATTAATGATAATATGTACAGTACAAAATACATGTAAGAAGAGCAGAACCAGGCAGTTAAACTATAATTTCAGAACCTCACCTAATTATTTAACTTATGATTAAAAAGTACTATTAGAAAACACAATACTTAATAAACATGCACAGAGTATATCTGGCATTATTTTTTAAGATTTATTTATTTGTTTATACAAGCACTGGGTACAGTCAGAGGCGCGGGAGGGTGAGAGAATTCACCAGAGCCAGAGCGGGGAGCAGAGCAGGCAGAAGGACCGAAGGACATTGCTGAGGGGAGCAGCAGGCGGCAGGAGAGGTCTGCGCGCCATGGGGGACCCTCCTCCGGTGGCCGGGGAGCAGCCGGGGATCGAACTGGCGCTGCGGAGGCTGAGGGCAGCTTCGCAACCCAGCACTCAACCGCTGCGCCACTGAAGAGGCCCTGTCCTTCCTTTTTAAATGCTGAGTAATATTCCACTTTATGCGTAGGCCATACTTTGTTTATGCCTTCATCCTTGACAGACGCATGGTTCGTATAGTTTAACACTATTTTTATCCCCTAGAGACCCCCCTCTCATCTCCTTTAGTGCCACAGCAGCCCTGCTGGATCCATACTGGGAGGAACAGCAGTCTGGTTCTGAATTTCATCAGTCTTTGTTTATCTGGGTCTGTCTTTATTTCAATTAACTTTCTCAGGATAGTTTTGCTGGATATAGAATTGAGGGTCACATTATTTCCTTCACGCATTTTGAGTATGTCATTTCACCGCCTTCTGACCTCTTTTTTCCTGATGAAAAATCACCTGTTACTCTTGTTCTCTAAAACATGAAGAATTATCCTCTGTCTTTTAAAAAAAATGATTTGTGTTCAACAGTTTCATTATGGTACACCCGGGTGTATGTCTCTTTGTATTTGGCTGATTTGCAACTTGTTATGTTTCTTGCATGTTTAGGTTAAAATTTTTCACTGATCTGGAGATGTTTGGGCCATTATTTCTCAAATACTCTTTTTTAGCCTTTTTTCTCTCTTCAGGGACTCACGTTACAACACTCTGGGTGACCTGATGTTCTGCAGTCTCTGGGACTCTGTTCAATTATTTTTTCCCTCTCTGTTCCTCATATTGGAAAATTTTTATTCTACCCTCAAATTCATTGCTTCTACTATCTCACCATTGAGCATCTCCAGCGAATTTTCCCCCTGACTGTACTCTTCAACTCTAGATTTTTCACTCGGTTCTTTTACATTATTTTTTCTTCCTTAATGAGACTCTATTTGTTGATTCATTATCATTGTATTTTTCCTTTAATTCTTTGATCATATTTTAAAAATTGCTTTGAAGTCTTTCACTACCAAATCCAACTTCCAGACACCTCCAAGGACATCTCCTTTCTGTTGCCTGAGGACCGTCATATTTTCCTGTTTCTTTGCATTTCTCATATTTTTTTCTGAAAACTAGAGTTTTAGGCAATGTATACCATCAATTCTGGATTTTAATTCTCTCCTAGAAAGGTGTTGCTGTTTTTATTTATTCATTTGTTTATTTAGTTACTTCCTGGAGATAAATCTGTGAAATCTGTCTCCCTTGGTGATGTTCAGGGTTTTTTTTTTAATTTCTAATTTTTATTTTTAAACTTGGCTTTCATGTCCCTGTTTCAGCATAGCTTAGAAGTGAATGGGCCTTCCCTGGTGGCCCATTTTAACCTAAACATCCAAGCAGCGCTGTGAAGCTGCCCGCAGCCTCTGCAGCGCCAGTTTGATCCCAGCTGGCCGGCGAGGGTCCCACATGGCGCGGCAGACCTCTCCTGTCTCGTCCGCTGCTCCCCTCAGCAGTGTATTTCACCAGTCTGCCTGTTTTGTTCCCTGCTCTGTCTCTGGTGAATTCTCTTACCCTCCGGCACATCTGGCCTTTACCCCGGTTCTTGTATAAATAAATAATTCTTAAAAAAAAAAAGTGAACAGGTGTTCGGCGGTTGTTCTCCAACAACTTGAGGTAGGAGGCATTCCCTTGCCTGTCAGAGCTGTGCACTTGGTAGAAAGAGACATTCAGAATTTTAGTCATTCTCATGTCTTCCTGCATTTTCTTTTTTACTAGACCTGCCTTGCATGTTCCCACTGCGCATGCACATGACGATAGGTTGTCCAGGAGACCACGGCTGGCTTGAGCCCCTTTAGAGGCTCTTAGCCTCAGCTGAATAGATTCTATGTAGTTTCTAAGACACTTATATCCACTGACGGTGCTACTTGGTGTGGGTGCTACCCGATCCTCTGAACTGTGTAGGTCCCTCAGTCACGGCGGCGCACCCGCTGGTCCTCATGGCCTGTGCCACCCTGCGGAGTCTCAGCCAACCCGGAGAGTGGGGCGGGATCAGCCCTGGCCCGGCCCAGAATGTTGCAGAACCCGCTAGCTCTACATGAGCTCAGCAGCTTGCAAGTGTACACACAGTTCAGATGGCCGCGTGCCCTTGGATGATTCCAGAGTGTGGAAATAGCCACTTCTGTCAATTTGTGCAGCTTTATGATTGACTTTTGGAATGCGGATTTGGCCGATTCCTCAGTTGGTCGTAGGTACAAGTTCCGCCTCCCTGGACTGCATTTCTGACTGAGTGTGGCGGGTACATTCTTTGGAACGAAGTGGGTAGGAGGGAGGTGGCTGAAAACGCAGCTGCTGGCTGGGTCGGAGGCAGCCTCCTCTGGCACAGGAGGAAGGTGGCAGCTCCCACCGGGAAAGGGGTTTTCCCCGAGTTCTCAAGGCTCAGTCAGTGGAGAGCTGATACTGTAGCCTGGGTCTCCTGATTCCCTATCCAGAGATCTTTCATTCCAAATTGATGTTTAGCTGTTCTAGTGTAGAGTCTGCATCTCAAGGGGTTATCACTGCGGCAGACCACCCACCCACCCACCCACCCACCCTGCCATCCACCCACCCATCACCCATCCATTGTTTATCCAGTCCTGACGAAAAGCTCGCTGTGTGCCCAGCACTGCCCTGGACTCTGCGGATAAGTACAGAACGAGTCCCAGGGCTCATGTCCTTCATAGTCTCATAGTAGGGCCATCTGCCGCCAGGAGGAAAGGACCTGGCATGAGCCATTTGGAGAAGTCTCCCGTGCTTGACTCTTGAACTTGACGAAGGCAGTAGCCCTGGGCAAGGGAAATAGTGAGCCCTAATTAACCTCCAAGCTGAAGTTCCCTAAACCATGATGTTCAAGCAAAATTTTGTTTGTGAAAACAATTTTAAGTGCACAAAGCAAACAATTTCCTATTAAATAGTTTGCTAGAAAAATTTTGGTTTCTGAAATGAATTTTAAGGCGAGAACGTAAGTTCTCTTTCAAAATGTTTATTAAAGTGGAAGACTTTGGAACCTCTCTTCCAGACAAATCTATAATTGTCAGGCCCTCGGCCTTACACAGAGGGAGCGTGAGGGAGCCCCATGGTAAACACTTGCCAACTGCTTTTGGCTGCCCATGCAACGCAAAGAAACCATATGGAAGCTGAAAAATCCGGGCAAAAATCTGGTTGCCTTGCTACATGACAACAAATAATCGGATATTTGGAAACGAGATGTTGGACTAGCTCTCGAGCCGTCCTTCGGGAACTCCATGGTGCAGCGCCAAGGCTCTCCCGGTGTCGCCTACTTTATCAGTCTTCTCTCCTCCTTCCCTGCTTTTCCTCCGAGTGATCTCATTCAACAGGCGTGCCCAAGTCCTCGTCTCCAGACCGCCCATCTCCTGCCCACTGCTCTCTGTGGCCTGCTGGTGTGCCAGCCGTGAGCAGGGCACTCCGGGCATCACGCTCCAGGTGGCTGCAAGGAGGTCGGGGCCATGACCTGGGCTCTGGCCAAGTTGCTCTGCTGGAGTGTCTCGTAGGTCCGACCCTACAGAAGCGCCTGTGCGCGCTCTGCTCCCCCTGGTTCTCTTCTGCACAGCAACCTTGACGGCCGTGTGTGCCGGTGGCATAGCTCCAAGGTGGCGCGGGGCCAGCTGACCAGCCGCAGACTTGGTGAAGCAAAGAAACGAACCTTTCTTGGGTTATACCACCGGGGCTGGGGCTCCCTCATTATTGCAGCCCAGCCTGGCCCGGCCTGACTAGTGCCTCCCTGGTGTCCCGCGGACGCTTGAGCTGACAGCCCCCGTCTCCTTCAGCTTGCCCCCCGCGCCGGGGAGCGGCATCATTGTTCTCCAGAACACGCAGCCCTCCCTCTCCTCACCCTGACAACCAGAGCTTCTGGGGCCGCCTCTGTTTCCTGCTCTCCACCCCTCCCATCGCTGGCTTGCAGCTCTTCCTCGCTCACCTGGGCCCATGCCAGGGCGCCCTCGTGGGTCTCCTTGCCTCTCTTCCAAGCTCCAGTTTGCAGAAGCTGCCAGAATGAACTTTCTGAAACGCAAATCTGATCCTGTGTTTCTTTTCTGGAAAACCTCGGAAGGTTCTCTTTGACCTCAGAGGAGGTCCAAGCTCCCAGGACCGCGAGCTGCGGGCTGCGGGCCTGCCTCCTCAGGCTTCAGCCACCCTCGGTCCTGCCGGCCAGGGCTGCCGGGCCCTGCCTACGTGGACCCTCAGGCCTGCGTCCCTGTCACTGGGCTCCCTTCGCTGGCTCCCAGCTCATGCTTCCAGGCCTGCTCAAGGTATTTTTCTCCGAGGCCAACACCTCAGGCAGAATAAATTCTCCTGGCTCTTCCCCGTGCTCAGCATATCTTTATGAAAGGTCGAGTTCTCGAGGGTGCTAATGCTGTTAAGCAGAGATAAAGAACTACTGGGTCAAGAAGTTGGGGGGAACCAAATTAAATGAAGTCACACAGCTTTTCAACCGTGGGCTGTTTAGCCCTTCATATGCAAATGTCACAGGCGTCCCGAGGGCGGGCTCACTGGCCTCTCCTGACCCTCAGCTGCACTTTGGGGGGCATCTCCAAGGGTTCACGTCCTGCGCACAGATCGCAGGGCCACGGCTGGGAGTGCAGGCTCCGGAGAGGCCGGGCTGGCACAGGCGGCGGACCGGAGCCCCTGGCGTCGGGAGGGGCCCTGGCTGGGGATGCGCTGCGGCCAGAAGGGGGCACCTCCCTCGGGCCACCAGCCCACCTGCATCTGTGGGGCTTAGGCTCAGCTCGGCCTTGTGGATGAATGCACCCCGCACCCCGGGAAGGCACAGGGGCACTGTGCCTAGCACATAGATGAGGAGTGTGCCCCCCTGCCATCTGCCCTCGGGGGGCCTTTCTCCCACGCCACACCCAGCACCTCCAGATGCCCCTCTGAGTGTGCCTCAGACACGCATTCCTCTGCACGACAGCCTAGGGCACCTGCGCCCTTAGCATGTCCCTTGTGCATAAGAGGAAACTGAGGCACAGAGACCCATCCCTGGAATGGTGAATGGGAGAGAGCGGCAGAGGTGCCAGTGTGTGCAGAGACCTGGCAGAGAGGGTGCGGGGCCACCGAGGGACTGGACACAGGGTGGGGGGCGCAGACCTCCTCAGACCTCCTCAGACCTCCTCAGACCAGGCACAGGCCCGGCCGTCGCCTAGTCCGCTGCCCCGCCGTGGACACTGGAGGGATCAGCACCCTTGCCCTCCCCCGCCGCGCCCACCCTGCGCCGCACCCTTGTCCTGGCCCCGGGTGCCCCTGCGCCCTCTCCCTCCAGGTGCCCCCCCTCAGCACCCCCCACCATCTCTAAAGTGTGTCACCCGAAGAGCAGCCAGGAGCGCCCCCGGGCCCCGTCCCTCGCCAGCCCAGCTGCTCTCACCCGGGGCCTTTTCTCCCAGCCTGGACACATCGCCCTCAGTCTGTACCGGAGGCCTCTCCCGGCCCTGCGGTGTCCTGCCCGCCGTCCCCGCGGCGTTTCCCTCCTGACAACGAGACGGTAGCCCGAGCCTGCCCAGAGCAGCACCTCCGGCCCTGCTGCGCGCCGAGTCTTTGGGACACCCCTGGGGTCACCGCAGCCCCCGCGCAGCCCCAGGACTGGACTCCCCGGGAGCTGAGCGGGGCCGCTGAGAGCAGGCCGGGCTCCCCGCTGTGGAGTCTGCACCCGTCAGCTGGGCCCGTCTCCCTCCTGCTGGGTCCCCCAGCCTTCCTGGCCGGGGCAGCCCTCCTGGGTTCCTTGTCCCGGGGGGACCCGCCTGGGGAGCCCGCGAGCTCAGCTTCATCCACAACCGTGAATGAAAACCAGCGCCGTCGGGCCCCGTGACAGCCCGGGCCCTGCCCGGCCGAGACGGGCCCAGAGCGGGAGACCGGCCCCCCCCCACCCCCGTCTGCGCCGGGAGCGCTGCCGTGAACGGGGGCAAGTCTGGATCTTGAAGCGGAAGGTCTGAGCTGGGGTTCAGCGGCCCCCACTGACCTCAGGGGGCCACTGTTCATGGGCTCAACGCTCCTGTGCCGGGCCCGGGGCCTCCCTCCGGTGGGGCCTGGCCGGGGCCACGCTGCCGTCACCGGGCACGGGAGGGGCCCAGGCGGCCCGCAGGCCGGCGAGGGCAGGTGTGGGAGCCAGGTGCCCCGTCTTCCTGCCGCTCCCCACGTGGTTCGGGGGTGCAGGACCACCTGGAGGACGAGTGAAAGCACCGACTCCGGGGCTCCGCCAGAGCTGCTGGCTCAGCAGGTGGGGACCGGGGTTCGGCATGTCTGGCCAGGGGGGCCACCCCGAGGGCCACGGAGCCAGGGAGCACAGGTCTTGTCTGTGCGCTCGGGACCCCCAGGCGACCTGGGATGCGGGACTTGGAATCCTCAGGGGAACTGACAGCCCTGGTGCCTTCGCTTCTCATCTGCAAACTGGGGGACGGCGCCTGCCCCAGCAGATGGGAGGTGCAGCGACTCCTCCCCTCCGGAACAGTGCCTGGCCCAGAGCAAGGCTCTGCAGGTGGGGGTCGCCCGGTCTCTGTCACCACTGCCGGGAAGGTTCAGCTCAAGGGTGCTTCCTCCTCCGAGCAGCCCGCCTCCCTCGCCCCTCCTCCCCAGGCCCTGCCCAGGGCTGCCTCCCCACTTCACTGTTCACCCACGTGCCTCCCCCATCTGGCAGTGCCAGGTCCATGTCTGGTCTGGGGCTGAGCCTCAGGAGGGCCAGGGGTGGCCGGGGGCTGCAGCACCAGGACCCCACTGTCGTGCAGAAGCAGGCGTCACACACCCGGAACATGTCTGCTCCTTGGCTGGCATATCCCGAGCACCGGGGCTGGCCCCAGGCGTGTGGCCCAGCCTGGCAGCGGAGCCTCCATGGGGGTGCGCACCCTCAGGCCACGGCCAGCCCTGCAGGGACCCTGACATGGCTGCTATGGCCTTTGGAGCCCACCCACCATCAGAAATGTCACACCCAGGCTGGACTGCAGGGTCCCCGAGCCCCTGATGAGGTCACCATGGAGGGAGGGCACAGGGGTATGGGAGGTGCCTGGAAGGGGGTTCCCCAGCCCCTTGCTTCCCTCCCCTGGGCCTTTCCCTGGACCTGGAGAGCAGCCTCCTGCTGGGCGATGCCCAGCCCCCGCCTCCCGCTGAAGACCCACCTGGGCCCTGCAGCTGTCTGGGCTGGGCTGGTGCCCTCGTCACGCCTCATCACCACTGGCTCTGTCCTCGGCAGAAGTCACCTGGCCCGATGCCCTTCTGCCTCACTCTCTCCTGGGTGTCTCTAACCCTCTGCTCGGGATCTGCCCACCTGCCGGGCACAGAGGCCTGGGGAGCGCAGGGGAGGTCCGGGGTGCACAGGCCTGCCATCCTCGCCACCGTGTCCCCATGTCAAGCCACCTTTGCAGGCGAGCCACCTGCCTGAGCGGCCGGCTCAGAGGGGGCAGCCCTGTCCTGCTCCTGAGAGGGCCTTGCTGCCTCATTCGGGCAGAGAAGTTGATTGTTCCAGAAGGTCACTCACTGGTGAGGCGTCCTGCAGCTGGCACTGCAGGTCTGGCCTCCCCCACCCCCCATGTTGCTGGGGGCCTCAGCCCAGGCACCAGAGAAGTGGGCCTGTGGTGGCGGCAGCCTGTTCCAGTGCCCGCCCCCTGCTGGGCCGTGACTGCCCACCTCAGATGCCCACACAGTGACCAGGCTGGTGGCAGGGCTCCTTGGGTCCCAGGTCTACGCTGGAACTGGCCTCTGACGGGCTGGCCAGGCCACAGGGCCCCGCCGTTTCCCAGAGCAGTTGTCCTTGTCTGTGAGACAGGGTGACACCCCCTCAGCCAGGCCTGGGCTTGAAATGTGGCCTCCTGCCCATCACCCCGGGCGGCAGTCCTGGCTCTGCCAGCACAGAGCAGGTGCTTGAGCATGTCACCGAAGAGATCCTAGGGGCGGCGTACCCCTCGCCATGCAGTGGGGTGTGGCAGCACATCCTCTGCTGGATGTGGCCCCCCGGCCCCTCTTATCTGACCCCCCTGCGCCTTCCCATGGCCTGCAGTTTCTAAGTCCCTTCTAGTCACCCCCCCACCCCACCCCAGTTCGCCCGCAGCCCCATCAGCCCTGCATTAGCATCCAGCCTGTTCCCTGTCCCCGGGCCAGACCAGATGTTCCCAGCCGGCGGCAGGGCTGGGGAGCGGGATCTCACAGGCAGGGTTTGCACCAGGGAGGTGGGGCTGGGCGCATGGGGGGTGGGTAGGCCCAGGAGATGTCTGGTCCCCCTCAGCGTGGGGCACAGGGCGGCACGCTGCCTGTGGAGGGTACGGCGGGAGGAGCAGAAGAGAGCTGCTGGGCGCTCCGCGTCTGCGGGCCGGAGGGGGGCTGGACACTGTGTGACCAAACACTTGAGACTTTGAGGCTTTGGTCTCTCTTTGGGGCAGAGATGCAGCCTGGGAGGTGGGGGTGGGGGGACTCAGACCTTGGGGGCTTTATCTGTGGCCACAACTCCCGGGAAGGATGGGGTGCTGGGGTGGCCTTGCAGGAGACACAGCTTGGCCCCGCTGGCCTCTGCTCCTCTCTCTTCCCCTAACAAGGACCACATGGGGGGCACTTGGGGTGCTCTGCAAGTTACAGTGAACTTCTCTCAAGGAACACCCCTTTCCAAGCTCTGGAGAGCTCCTCTCCCACGTCCCCCACCCAGGGCTCCTGTTCGGGGCTGCCCCCTTGGGGTTGGGCTGGACAGTCACCGGTGCCAGTCCTAGGGCAGGGCCCGGGCCTCTGCCGGGCACCCCAGCCTTGGCGGTGACCCCACTTCGGGGAAGCTTGGTCCCCCTCCTGTGATCCCGACTTGTCTCTTCAGAGGCCCCTGGGGGGGCGCCTCGGTGCCTCCAGATGTGCCCTGGCTCTGGCTCCGGTTATGTTGCCTCCACTTGTGCCCTCGGGTGTGGCCCGGCCCCTGGCTGCTCTCCGCGCCCCGCTAGCACCCGGAGCTGTGCCGGGACTAAGGGGCGCTTGGTCAGACAGGCGGGGGCGCGGGGCGCGGGGCGCGCGGGGCGCGGGGCGCGGGGCGCGGGGCGCGGGGCGCGGGGCGCGGGGCGCGGGGCGCGGGGCGCGGGGCGGCCGGCAGGTGGCGGTGCGCCCTCGGCTGCGCGCGGCGGCGCGTCCCCTCCTCCCGCCCCCCGCCGCCGGCTCCTTTCTCTCGCTCCTGCCCGCGCTCCCCGGCGCCCTCCGCTCTCCGGCCGCGGCCACCCTCGCCCGCGCCGCCCCGCCGCGCCCCTCGGCGACCATGGCGCCCCGGGGGCCCCGCGCGCCCCGCAGGGCCCCGCCGCCCGCGCCCCGCGCCCCGGGGCGCCGCCGCCGCGCTCCCCGCTCGCGCGGCCGCTGCTGCTGCTGCTGCTGCTGCTGCCGCCGCCGGGCGCCGGCGGGGCGGCGGGGGGCTCCCCCGCGCCCGCGCGCCCCGGGCCCCGCGCGCTGCTGACCCGGGCGCCGCCGAGCCCGCCCGCGGGGCGCGCGCTGCCGGGGGGCGGCGGGGGGCGGCGCGCGCGCGGCGGGGAGCCCCGCGCCCCGGCCCCCGGCCCCGCTCCGCGTCCCGGCGAGGACGGCGCCCCCGCGGCGGGCCAGGGGCGCCGGGCGCGGGCGGCGCGGGGGGCCGGGGCGGCGCCGCCGGCGCAGGTCTCGCTGGTCAGCACGTCGTTCGTGCTCAAGGGGGACGCGACCCACAACCAGGCGATGGTGCACTGGACGGGCGAGAACAGCAGCGTAAGTGACCCCCGCGCCGCGCGCCCCGCCGCGCCCGGACCCTGGGGCGGGGCCCCGCGACCCCGCTGGCCGGAGAGACCCGGGGGGGGGGGCGGGGGGCGGCGGACCCTGACCCTGAGCCGCCCGCCCCGGGGCGCCCCCTCGGCTCCCGACCCCGGGTCACGGGGCGGAGTCTCAGGGCTCCGGGAAGCTGGCCGCCTGGGGGAGCCCCGACGTGGCCCTCAGGGTCATCCCCGACTTGGTGCTGCGCACACTCCCTTCCGTGGCAGTCGCTGGGGCGCCCCCTGACTGGTCCTGGCTCTTCTCCCTGACCCTGCGCGCGGAGCTCTGAGGAGCAGCCGTGGCCAGGAGCCCCGGCGCCCCTGGCGGGGAGAGGAGCCCGAGAGGCGCCACCTGGCCAGGCCTCCTACCCACCCTGTGCTGGCCTGGGCTCAGCCCCCGGGGGGCTCTCCGGGGAGGGGTGGGGTGCTTGAGTACGTTGGAGGGGACAGCGCTGGCCGCCTGCTGGGCCCAAAGCCGAGCCCTGCCAGCCCTCCCCCGGCTGGGGCCGTGCGGCCAGAGCCCGGTCTCTGCTCTGCGGTCACTTCTGTCCTCTCGGTCAGACTGGACGCTTCGGGCTGCGGGTGGAGTTAACTCGCGGGGGGCCATCAGGACACAGAAGGGGTGCCTGTCCCTCTGCATGCCCAGATAGGGGCCCGCCCTGGTGAATCGGACACTGAGCGGACGGGGCCCAAGCACCCCCCTCCGAGCTGTAACTTAGGGACCCCGCTCTCAGGGGAGCAAGTGAGCACTGAACGCAAATCCTGGGGTGCCAGAAGAGCTGGACCCCCACCCCCGGGGCTACCAGCAATGGCTCCAGTCTGTCATTTTAGCGTCGTGGGTGGCGTGGGGTCAAGGAGGGTGCGTGGTGTGGCCCCCAGCCCCAGCCCTGGCCGTCTCAGGCCCCCGGCTTCCTGGGGAGGTAGAGGGGAGCCCGGGGCAGCCGGGCTGGAGCGCTGTCAGAGGAGCCCCTGTTCTGCTCCCTGGGGCAGTGTCCGGGTGGGGTGACTGCTGTGCCGGGTGGGCTGTGCCCTGGGTGCTGGCAGGCGAGTGCGGGAGAGGGGCTTGGGGGTGGCCGAGGGGGTGGGGGGTGCCGTCTCCTCCCCAGTGTGCGCCTTTGAGGGCTGCGCCTCTGCTGTGGCGCGGACACGAGCGGGCAGGGAGCGTGGGTGGCAAGCAGGGCAGGACCTGGCACGGCAGGGGACGGGTGCGCCTTCACTGTCAGGGAGCGTGGATTCGGTGGGGGCTGGGATGTCAAGGCCCCTGAGGACTGCACTGCCCCGGCCAGCACTGGCTCCCCCATTCCCGGACCCCGAGGTCCTCGCCGGAAGAGCTTGGGGAGCGGGGGTGCTTTAAGAGTCTCCCGTTCCCGGGGAGAAGGCTCCGAAGAGGCGTGAGAGCTGCCGGCGCCCCAGTGGAACCAGCCGCTGCTGGGCCGTCCCTCTGGCTCTGTGGCCGCTCGTGCCCCGCAGCGCCAGCCCTGCTGACCCAGGAAGCCCCAGGGACCCTCGGCTCGTCCACGCTCAGCCGCAGCCTCGGGGCCGGAGACCTTCCCGGGACCAACCGGTTTCACCTCTGCCCAGGGCACCCCCAGACAGACCCTCACTCGAGGCCAAGCACTGGAACCCCCTGTGGAAACCCGCCCCCCCAGGGGGCTCCCGTGCGGTCCCTGACGCGGCTCCGCAGCGTCCTCAGCAGGGAAACCAGCCCCGGGAGCCCGGCTGGCTGCGTCTGCAGGGGCCAGAGAAGCGGGTTCCAGCCCCTCGGCGCCCTGGGGCGCCTGTGCTCCCCGGCCTGCCTTCCTGACGCCGCCGCTGTCTGACGCGGAGCTGCGGGGACGGAACTGCTGTCCGTGAACCAGCCGCGTTGCCTGCGCGGAGCCGGGGCGGGGGGCGCGGAGTGCAGGGGCACCTCCTGGGCTGGGAGGCAGGTGAAGGGCCAGGCCAGGCCTGGGCTCTGCTGGGTTCTGCTTTCCTGTCGCCGCCTCGGGCCTGGGGGCGCCTCCGTCTGCCTGTTTGCTGCGAACTGGCGGGAATCGTGCTGTCAGGACCGCTCCTGTGCGTCCCCCTCAGGGCACTTGAACTTCCAGCGTGAAGGGGGGTCCCCTCCCCCGCTGTCCTGCGCCAGCCTGTCTGCAAGCTTGGGGCGTGCGGGGTCTGTGCGGAGCTCCACCTGGGCAGACTGTCCCGCTCTCTGCCCTGGGTCTCGGGGCCGCAGTGTCTGCGCGTGCTGGAGGCCAGAGGCAGGACCGTCCTGGACATGGGCGCTTCTGAGCCTGTTTTCTCGAGTTAAAAGGTCACCGTGGCTGTCGCGTACGTTTCTTCTGGTGTCGAGTGGCCTCTCCTCTGCTGGGGTGGGAGTAGGGTCACCTCCCACCAGCTGTCACGTTCCTCGTCACGCGTCTGTGCTTCTGGGGTCACCGAACAAAGGCCAGACCAGGGGCCCCTGACACAGGAGGGTCCTTCCTGCTGGGTCTGGCGGCCGATGGCCACGGTCGGGAGGGGCAGGGTTGGCTTCCTGGGAGGCCTCCCTCCTGGCCTGCGGACTGTCCTCCCGTGTCCGCCCGGGGTCTCCCCTCCGCGTGTGTCCTCATCTCCTCTCATAAGACCCCAGTCAGCTTGGATTAGAGCCCCCCCCCCATGAGACCTCACTTTCACCACCTTCACCACCTCTGGAAAGACCCTCTTCAAATAGTCTTATCTGCGGTACTGGGAGTTAGGGCTCCTACGCACCAGTTTTGGGGGCATAATCTGGCCTGTAACAGCGGGGAAGAGGGTGTTGGTTACCTTCGTATCTCCTGATTTTACCCAGAGTAGAGAGGGGACAGACAGGAAGGGCCGGGATAGGAGAGGTGAACACCATCTTCCCCGGTGGTAAAATCAGGGAAGGCTGCATGGAAGAGGCGGTACCAGGTGAGCGAGTGGGGAAACGTGGGAGATAGAGAATATGCTTGAGGGGCAGCTTGAGGCAGGTCTGGGAAGGGGGCACTGGGAGGAATGTGTGAATGCGTCGTGTGTGGACAGAAATCAGAGAGGAAAGACATTTGGACAAACCAGGGGGAAGTACGCTCCTAAAGGATCCTGAGCCTGAGGCTGGGGGGCGCCACGTGGTGGTTCAGGGGCTGCTCTCACTTGGACGGGGTGCCCCTGCCTGCCTGCGGTGCCCTGTTCCTTTCTGTCTGGGGTCCTGGGGACGCAGGCGCCGGCACATGCTGGAGCAGGCACGGCAGAGGCTGCCCGGTGCAGGGCAGGAGCTGGTCTGCCCCGAGCCTCGGCCTGGGCTCCCGGAGCGCTCCGTGGCCCTCCTTTTTCTGGGAAGCAGCCCTGGCTTCCAGCTCAGCCCAGCCTCCGTCTGGAGAGTGGGCCCTTCTGGAGACACTCGGTGCCCCAGCCTTGCTCCCGCTGGCAGCGGCCTGCAGATGATGGCTCCACTCTGTTCTTGAAGGTGAACTTGGCCCCTGCAGTCACCAGACTTCCCATGTCATGCCTTGGAATCCCTGGCCACCCCAGGGTGGGCCGCCCAGTTTTTGAGGGTGGGGCCCGGATGGGAGGGAGGTCTGGGTCGGGGTGGCTGAGCTGGGACTGGTGTGTATGCAGGGGCTGGGCCTCTGCCATGGCAGCCTTCTCCCCAAGCCTGGCTGTCTCGAGAGAGGCGGAGTCAGACACAAGTCAGGGGGTGCGTGACCAGTGCTGAGTACCTGTTACGTTTGCCCTCAGGGGCCCGGGGCCGGTGGCTGAGCCCAGAATGTGGAGAGAGTGAGCGACTGTGTGGGGCAGGTGGCCGGGAGTGGAGATGTGTGCCTGGGGGACAGTCCCCGAGGGCCAGCAGTGTCACCCTGTGCCAGGAGAGACCAGGTGAAGTTTGAGACTCCTGGTGAGAAGAAGCCTCTGTTCGCCCTCCACTCAGCTGCTTCTGATCTCTCCAGTCAGAGTCTGTTAAGGGCTGTGGTACGGTGATGAGTGAATCAGACGTGGTCTCTGTGTCCGAACGTTTGATCCGGACAGGACTCCATCACACAGTGTCCCTGTGCCCTGGGGATCTGCATGGGGCAGCCAGGGAGGACTTCCTGGAGGAGGCGGCGCCTGAGCGGCCCTGGAGGATGAGTGCCGACAGCCTGCCCTGCGCTGAGGGGAGACTGGGTGGTGGGAGAATCAGGACCAGGCAGAGCCTGGGGGCCTGAGAAGCCTGGGCCCTCGGGGCAGAGCGAGGACTCACCCATCAGCCCGGAAGCCTGGCGTGCAGGCATGAGCGAGCCCTGTTGATGAAGTTGCTGAACACAGCGCACAAATCTACTTTCACTTTAATCAAGTGGCTATTTAATTTGTCTTTGCGCGAGGGTTCCTGAGAGCATTTTAAAGAGGCCGTAAATTAACTTCATTCTTCTGCACGCCCCTTCAGATTAGATTGTAGCCCTGTGCGCGCATCAGCCTTCCAGAGAGTGGCTGTTATTTTAAAATTTCCTTGGATTATTATTGGTGGGAGGCAGGCCGGGCGGAGGACAAGGCCGGGAGGACAGGCGGCGAGTGGACGCTCAGCCGGCCGCCCACCGCCCTGTCCGCCTGGGACGGAGGCAGGAGTGGGCTGTAAATCGCCCTCTGTTGGGGGCTCCCTCGGTTTTCTTTTTTCAGAATCCAAAAAGCACGTTATTTATAGCTTCTCGCCAGCCCCGAGTTCGCGTGGTGCTCTCCGGAGCGGGCTGGCCTGTGGGGACCGAGCTGCCTCTCGCCCACGTCCCGGGCGGGACCCAGGCCCCCTCCCCAGGGCAAAGCGAGACCCGCGTGCCCCCCGGTGACTGCCAGCGCCGGAAAGTTAACAAGAAGAGGCATCACGATGCTCTCTTTTTCCCCAAAAAGAGAAAAACATGCCTTCCGTCGCTGTGCTGCTGTGGCTTTTTTTCAGCAACGGTTTCTTGAAGGAATCATTAACATTTCACTGGGAACAGAAACGTGTTTGCAGAGGGCATTATTAGAGTTACCCAGAAGGAATAGTAAAAAAAAAAAGTATTTTTCATGCCAACAGCAAACGACCAAAGCGATTCCAGATTTGCTGGTCCCCTAGGCACAGCCTGTCGGCAACGCGCATCCCACCCAAAGCTGCTCCCGGCAGCTGTGGAGGTCCTGGGGAGCCCCTCCGGGTGAGCTGGCTCCGGGGCGCGGGTGAGGCGCAGTGCCAGCGCTCCTTGGCACCCCAGCATGGACACGGGCCCAGGTGCCCACAGGTGCACCCCCCACCATCTTGGGGTAAAGCTCAGGCTGTGAGTGGTGTCGGCCTGGCCGTGGGGCTGCTGGCGCCTGCTGGGGAGCCTCCACGGCCGGGCTCGTCCCCTGACCCCCACGGAGCCGCATTTGTCTTCTGAGAAACGGAACAGGGACACGTGCGTGGGCGCGCTCCGCCGGCAACTGGAACAACAAACTCTGCTCTTCTGAGGTGAAGTTCCTTCTTCCTTCGCATTTCTGTAGCAGTTGCTTATTTGCACCGAAAATTACAATCATTTAATTAGTTTCTTCTCACACCAGCTCGAAGATCTTAAAATAACAGCGCTCTCTTCCCTTAGTGATTTTCTTGCAAGAGCAGATGACTCCCTGCCAGGCCGGCTGCGGCTGCAGGCCTTGTCCCCGGACCCCAGGGCCGCCCTCGGGGGAGTCCAGTGCGTGGTCAGAAGGGCCCGGCCCGCGGGGTGCTTGTGCGAGACCGGCTTTATTTTTTTATTTATTTATTTTTTAAATAATAAATTTTATTTTTATATTCCCCATACAATTGCAGCCCCCCCATTCTGACCCCAATCCCTCCCCTCCCGCCCCCCACCCACCCCCCAAAAAGTGTCTCTGGTTCATAGTTTTTTGTTGATTTTGATTTTCACTTTCTTATAGTTATTCATTTTCCTGGTCCCTTATTTAGGTTTTCTAGGTTCCTGCTATGAGTGAGACCATCCGGGATTTTTCTTTTTCTTTTTGAAGACCGGCTTTAATGCCGAAACGGTTCTCTGAGTTCCTGCGGGGCCACTCGGGGGGAGAGGGCCTCCCGGGGCCGAGGCCGTTGGGGTCACCAAGGCGGCAGCTTTGGCGGTAACTTCATCTTGTAATCAGCTTCTCCGGGGCTGCTACCCGCTGCCCCGCACCTGGCCCCATCACCCCTCCTGCAGGCGAGAGAGTGAGCGGCCCGCTGGGGCCCCGCAGCCGCGGATGTCAGCCCCTCGCCCAGCGTTCCTGCTGTTAGCGGGAGGAGTATTTCTATTCTTCGTGATTGCTTTTTTTTTTTTATTGTGCTAAAATGCACGTAACATAAAGTCGACCATCTCTACCCTTTTTAAGTGTCCTGTTCGGGCCATCGATTTCGTCCACGAGGCTGTGCAGCCACCACCCCGGTCCTCTCCAGAACGTTCCATCTGTCACAACTGGGCTGCTGCCCCGTTCAGCAGCGCCCGCCTCCCACCCCCCGCCCTGGCGACTCCTCTGGGGCCTCACTCAGCGGGGTCCTGTATTTGTTGGGGTGATCGGCTCGCTTCATCCAGGCGTCTGCCAGGCCCCCAGGGTGTGGCCAGTGCTGGAACCTCCGTGTCAGGACAGATGCCTGCGGGTGGGTCCCAGCCCCACCAGCCCCACCAGCCCCACCCATGGGTGCTGGGGCGTGCTTCGTGCGTCTCATGGCTGTGGGCAGGGGCGCGTGTCTGTTTGAGCCCTGTTTTCGGTTCTCTGGGTAGATACCCAGAGGTGGGATTGCTGGGTCTCGTGGTCAGTCTGTTAGTTTTCTGACGGGTCAGCTGCAGCCCGTGTGGATGCCCGGGAAGCCCGTGTCCTGCATCTGGGGCCCTCCTGGCCAGCGGCCGGAGAAGGAGGGCGCAGCTGTGATGAGTGTGATGGCCCCTCTGCCTCCGGTTTCTTCTGGTAACCCTGGAGCTTGGCCCGTGTGACCCCAGCGGGAGGCTGGTGCTTGGAGCCCAGGAAGTCAGACCCGGCAGGCCGGAAAGTCGGAGTCGGCCTGCTGGTTGGATGCCCGGCCGGGGGCCCAGCAGGGGTGTCCGGGAAGGCCCCCGCCCGCCCTGCCCGCTCTGGGCACCTCCGCTCTCCTCCTTGACCAGTGAAGTGATTCAGTTTTCACTCCGTAAAAACATGGCACTCAGCGCAGACCCCGTTCTCAATTCATTCCCATCAGTGCTGCTTAACCCCACCTGTGACGGGCGCTGGGCTTGTGGGTGTCCTGTGTGGTCCCTGCAGCGGCTCTGGGACGGGCACAGCGGCCGTGGCCGCCCCGGCACCAGGGCCTTCCTGGCTCCAGGGAACTCCGGTCTGGCCCAGAGGTTCTCAGTTCTGTCCGTGCCATAGACGCCCCCCACCAAGTCGGTGAAGCCCATGGAACTTCCCCAGAATGTAGCTTTTATAATTAGCATAACATACATAAGCTTCAAAGGAAACCGATTCCGTGGCAATAAAGTTTTCAAAATATTAAACCACCTTTCCTGAATAACATCAAGCAGGGAGCGGCAGGCGTGAGCACTGCCCGGGTCCGAGGCCCTGCAGAGCATAGGTGATGCTGCGAGGTTGGCAGGCACCGGCTGGGCCTGGACACGCGAGCGGCTTCTGTGGCGACCAGGTCCGGGTGCCCGGGTGCCCCGGGACTCGCTGCCCGGCCGTGCTGGGAGGAAATGCCCGATTTTGGTTGGGGTTGGTGAGAAGAAAGGAGTCTTTGTGTTTCATCCGCGTTCATGGGCCCCTGAGTTCCATGGTCTGAAAAGCCCTAAGAGAGCATCCAGGAGTGCGGAGATGGTGCGGGCGGGCGGGCGGGGACAGGGGGCCCGTGGGGACGCCTTCTCTCCCGCCACCCACAGCTTCCGCGGCCCCTGCCCCCACCCAGGTCGTTCCCACCCCTGGGGCCCCCACGAGCCCCGAGGGTGTGAACCCCTGGAGGGGACCCCTGCCTGTCTCTGCTGTCCCGGTGCCTGGTGCTCAGTGGACGCAGTAAACACTTGACCTGGATGGACGGGAGGGGTCATGCACCCGGCCCACTTGCCTCTGCTGGGGAGCCTGGAAAAGACCAGAGCTGTCAAGGTTGGTTCTGGGCCCAGTGGCTCCCTGCCCAGCTGCCTGCTCCCCAGCTCTTTGGAGCACTCCTTGTACCCACGCTTTGTAGTCGGGGTCCCCACCCCATGTCTGTGGAGAAGGGAGCTGCCTGAGAGACGAGGAGGCAGAGGGGTGAGTCCAGAAGCTTCTCCCGGGGCGTGGCCTGTGCCTGCTGCTGTCATGTGGCCCTTTAACCCGACAGGGCCGGCAAGCAAATGTGGGCTCCAAAATGAAGTTGGGCTCTTAAATGGCATCTCCGGTCCTGGTCTCAGTTCACTCACAGGAGCAAAGCGAAGCAGAAGCAGGGCGATGGCCTGGCGCAGCTTTTCAGCGCGCCTGCGGGGGGTGAGGGCAGAGGCTTCCGAGGATAGGGGATTGGAGAGTGGGTGCATGGGTGTCTGAGCGCCAGGATCCTGATCCTCCCTCGTTCATTCATCCGTCACATCTGCAGCCTCTCAGAGGTCTCTGGGAGATACTCCCCTAACAAGGGAACCCCCAAAATGGCCTTTGTCCTTGTCTTGGGCTCAACTGGGATCTGTGTGCAAGAATGTCTTTTCTTCAGAGTTGCATCACCTTGTCACCCTCAGAAAGCTTGGAAGGTGTGCTTTGGGGGGCTGTGGTTGGGGTGCTTGCACCCCCGCGTATTGCCGATAGATGCCAGGGTGGTGAGGTGTGCAGGGGGCACCGTGGGGAGAGGGCCTGAGCCCCTGGGGGGGCTACACACACAGCTCTGATCTGGGCCTCGGTTTCCTGGCCCAGAGGGGCTGGTGGGAGGACCGTGATGGAGGCGGTGGTGCAGTGGAAGGGGAGCATTGAGTATTAGAAGCTTTCAGAAAGGGCAGCGGGAAGTCCAGCACGCTGCCCCTTGACAGAGAGGTGTCTGGGGAGAGGAGACCTGGGGTAGCGTCCCAGGGCAGGTGGACACCCCCAGTAGGGCGAGGTGTCTGGGGACTCCTAGACCTTGGTGCCCTGGCGGCCGCCCTACAAGACGGGGCGCAGACTCAGGCGCTCAGGGGAGTGGACTGGTGGCGTGTCCTGGCCTGGAGCCGAGGTCCCCGTGGACACTCACCCGGTGCTGATTCAGCTGCTCATCGCTTTTGAGCCAGAATCTCAGGGAGTCCGGGCGCTGGCGGCCTCATTTCCTGGGGGCCGGGCCAGGGTGCAGAGTGGCTGTGAGAGCCCAGGGCAGCAGAGCGGGGTCTGGGCCAGGCCTGGAGCTTCTTGGGCCGGGGCCTTTCCAGACAGACCTGCAGAGCCCGCGGGTGGCGTCCAAGGCGGCCTGCCGAGTCTCAGCTCTGGGGGAGGTGGGGAAGGGGCCGGAGCAGGCTCCCTGGCTTTACGTGGGGCCCCCAGCGGGATCCGGCCCGTTCTTGGCTGCTGGAGTCTTTGTTTTGGTGCCTGTGCCTCCGCCTCCCACCCCGGAGCGAGACAGGCTGGGAGGCGGCCCGCGCGGGTCTTCCCGAAGGAAGCTGCCTCTGCTCACAGCTTCTGAGGGCGGGAGGACGGCTGTCGGGGCGCTCTTGGCAGCTTCATTCAGCAGATGCCACGTGGGCACCGACTGGGCACAGAATGGACGCCAATGAGGACGTCTGATGGACTCACAGGGTCTCTGACTTCCAGGGTGTGCTGGAGTCCAGCGGGGGTGCTCACCCCTGCCTCGCCAGCTCCTTCCACGCTGTCCCTCTGCCCAGGTGGGCGGGACAGGTGTGGTGACGCAGGGCCCAGCTGCAGCGCCAGGGCCACCTCATCTCAACATTGGGCCACACCTGCAGAGGCTTGGGCCTGGCATTAGGGAGGCATCTCTGGGGGGCTGCCCCACCCCCCACCGCCCTCTTTTACCTGCCCCAGCCTTTATGCCTCAACCCTGACCAGCTCTGGGGTCTTCCTGCTCCTGCTTTTCTCTCAGGCCTTTGTACTCATGAGCCTCTCCTGGCCTGGGATCTGCCAGCCTGGCCCCCCGGCTGCAGTCCCAACGTTCTGCCCTCGGCATCCCTCTCAGGACCGGAGGACCTTGCAGCCTGGCTGGTGCCCTGACCCTTGAGGGCCACGGGTCTCAGGGAATGTCTGCGGAGTGGAGGTGCATGGGGCCCCCTCTTGAGCAGAGAGGAAATGAGTCATCTCAAAGCACATTTGAGCAGCTGGCCCGCGTGGCCTCTTGGCCCTTCTGTCTGCAGACCTGCTGGGGCAGCTGAGCGGCCATGCCGGGGCCAGTGTGTCTGAGGGGTGCGGCCGCGAAGCCCCCATGTCAGGTAAGCAGCTGCTGGGAACGGCAGGCCCCAGGTGGAAGCGGCGCTTCCCCTCCCGGCAGAGACGCCCCAGGGCCAGGAGGGCGAGTGGCTGGACCGTTTGGGGGAGAACAGGTCCACTTTGGAGATCCGTGAGCTGTCGGACGCCGCTGGACCAGAGGTGGGACCGAACCAGCGGGCTCCGTGCTCCTGATGGCTCCGGGGCCGATTCCCTCAGCCTCCCGCCCGCGCTCCGTAAAAGGCTCCTAATAGCTTCCTGCTCCCCATCACTCAGAGAAAGGCCGCGGAAGCCAGAAAGGAAATTAGTTTCAGGTGGAAGCTGAATTGAGCGGTGATGGAGACCGAACTGTTAATTACCTAGAAATTACGGGAGGATTTTTAACCTGAAAAGTTTTTTTCTCAGGTTCAACTTTTTATAGATATTAATTATAGATATCAGCTTCAGTCCGCTGAAATAACTCCTGTCTCAAGAGATGAAGAGACACTTAAGCCACTGAGCCCTGCTCTGCGCAGGCTACGCTCCCTTTCTCCATTTCTGCCCGGGCTTCGGGTGGCGCTCGGGCATCTAAGCTGCCTCGGCACCTTTCCCGCGTGTGAGCAGAGGCCCAGCCCGTGTCTGTGCGTGTTCTCAAGTCTCTGAAGCCGGGGGACGTGATGATGAAGGTCAGGAGGCCAAGCCCTTGAGCCGAGAACATGACCCCAGGCGGGCTCGCAGCTCCCGGGGACGCGCCCGCCACCCTCACGCCCGCTTGCCGCTGCCTCGGCTCCCAGGCCCGTGGGTCACAGCCAAGCTCTAGCGGGCCGGTGTGCGCCCCGCACCCCCCGCCCCGCTGTGCTCTGCCTGGCGCGAGGGGCTGGCTCCCTCTCACCGTGGGGCCTCCCCGGCCAGCCGCCGGCTCCTCTCCCTACATGTGAGCTGCTCCTGGTCCGCCCGCCCCGCCGCGTCCCTTGTCATGAGCGGCCGCTCGGGCTGGCTGGTCTCGGCCCTGTTTCCTCGCCGGCGTGTGTCTGTGTGTGTGTCCGAGAGAGCAGCTTCCTGCAGGCGGGGCAGGGGCCGACGGCTGTGCTGATTTTGAGGTGTCCCGAGGACCAGCCAGGCACCAAGCCCCGCTCCCTGGGTGGCGTTCGTGGGCCCCTGCGGCCCCCCAGGGAGCCTGGCTTCGCTGTCTGGGCTGCGTCCCGGGCCTGGAGGCGGCCGCTCTGCGGCCGAGTCTGACCCGCCGTCTCGGGTCCAGAGCTTGGAGGGAAGGCGGGGCCTGCAGGGCAGAGGGCACCCAGCGTGGACCCCCCTGGGGGTGGTTGACTCCCTCGATGGAGAAGGCAGAGGGTCTGGGGACCGGAGTCAGCACAGGCCCCCTCAGAAGTGTCCTGCGTGAAGGAAGCACCAGGCTCGCTGGCCGAGGGAGTGGGGGGCGGCGACCGAGGCCGCAGGCGTGAATCCCGCCCCCCGGGCCCAGGCCCTGCTCTGCTGAGGCTGTCCAGCCCGAAGCGAGACCAGGTGACGGCCCCTGGGAGAGTCACATCCTCCAGGCACGCGGCTTAGGCTGCGACCTTCCCCCCTGGACAGAGCAGCGTGGGGGCGAGGGGCCCGGGGAGGAGGGGCGGCGCCCCTTCCCAGCCCCTAACCCGGCAGGCCGTGGCGGTGCGGGCCGGCCCAGGCCTCTCGCCGTCTCTTCAAGCGACTTTCTGCAAATATCTTCAGCGTTCATTTCATTTAAATTTTTTGAAATTGTTGTTACTACTATTTAAGTCAAATGATTTATCAGTTGTCTACAAAGCTTTATGATTTGGGGGTACAGCTTCACCCCTCGACCGTGCACGTGCGTCACTGACCTTCCCCGGGGGCGCCACTGCCTGTTGCCCTGCCCCCGTGGCCAACCCTGCCCCCAGCGTGTGTGTGGCTGGGGGGGCTGGAGCCAGGCAGCGGGAGTGGGGCCAGGCAGTGTTCTGGAGTCCTTGGCAGGGGCCCGGTGGGTGACCCTGTGGCCGGCCTGCTTCGGCCCGAAGCCCCTTGCACTGTGTCCTGCAGCCCAGGCTCCGGCACCCCAGTTGTGGGTGATGGGGGGTTTGGGGGACGCTCCCAACAGGCCACCCCAGTGCCCTGAACGTTTCCTTCCTTTATGTTTCCAAGTTGCTAGAGAAAGTAAATGATTAATTAAGCGGCTCCCACACAGGTTTCTTTAAGGAATGATTCTTCAAAACAAAGCAACGCCCCGGCGATCTGTCAGCGGGGAGGCTGCGCGTGGGGCTGGGACGCAGTCTAATAAATCATAATTACCCGCGTGGGCGCCGTGTCGCAGGGAGGCCCCAGCCGGACCCCCCCGGGTTGGCCGTGTCCCCACATTCTCCTGGGCCTTTTTGTCCTCTGTCCCCCACCCCGCCCTGGCTGAAGCCTGGCGTCTCAGGCTCTCCGGGGAGTTGGAGCCCCCCAGATGTTCACCACATCGTGCGGGGTGCGGGGATGCCGGAACAGCCTGATGTGAAGAGGCAAACGCAGGAAGTGGCAACGCAGGAAGCAGCTGTCCTGTCCGGCAGGGACAGAGGGGCCCAGGGGCGCTCCTGCCGGGGAGGATCTGGAAGGCTTCATGGCGGAGGCGGCCATGGACCTGAAGAATGGACGCGACCCCATGACGTGGGTGTCAGCAGAAGGCGCCCCGGGCTAGGGGAGCGGCCCGGCCTGGGGGAGCCTGGCCTGAGGTGGGTGCACGGGGCTCTTGAGGCGGGGAGGAGGCCGAGAGGGGCTCGGACTGGGCCGAGCAGGGCTGGGGTACAGGACCTCGCGCTCTGTAGTCCCCCGTCACTGAGGTCCACCGGCTGCACGAAGTGTTTTGAGAAGCAGCGTCCAGGCGACAGGGCGTGGGGGGCCGTGGAGGGTGTCGGGAAGATTCACTGTCCGGCGCGGAGGGGTGGGGTGGGAGGCCACGGACCTTTGGGGTCCTTGGCGGCGGTGGGGATCGCCTGGGCAGGGAGGAGGCCCTGGCAGTAGGAGGGGAGGGAGTGGGGACGCTCGGCCAGCCGGGGCTGTGGAGGGGGTGTCTCTGGGGGCCGTGCAGACCCTGGGCCTGGGGCCTTGGACGCCGGCGCGGAGGGCACCGGCTGGACAGCCAAGCCCGGCGAGCAGCCTCGTTATGTCACTCCCACGCTGCGCAGGGTGGCGGATTTATTCTTTTCATCATCTCTGCAGCCCCCTGGGGTTCTGGACCCGAGCTCTTAATTTGCTTCCCGCCAAGCCTCGCGGTCCGTGACCTTTAGATGCCCGCTCAGCTCCGACATTTCAATCTGAGCCCTGGGCAGTGGGGCTTTGCAGAATGCGGGGCCCCGCCGCGCCGGAGGCTGCCCTTTCCGCGGGAGGCGCCTCCCGTGCTGACCCGCCCTTCCTCCATCCCACGGGGTCACCGGGCCCCCACGGGCAGGGCGCTGTGGCCTGCCCAGGGCGCCCCCTTTATCTCGCCTGAGGGACTGTCGGCACCGACGGGTGTCTGGTGTCGAGGTGCAGGCTCTGGACATCCTGCTGGCCCCGGCGCCTGTCCGCCCACATCACATGGGCTCTGGTGGTCACCACCTGGAGACGGGAATCCGAGGAGCGGGGTAAGGATGCGTCCCCTCTGCTGGCCGGAGCCCGGCGGCCTCATCTCCCAGGTGTGGGGTGCTGAGGTGGGGGCTGATGTTTCCAGCAGGAAGATGACTCAGAATTTGGCCCCTCACTAGAGCGCTTCCAGGCCAGAGCCTGAGCACGGCAGCCCTCCAGCGCTCCCCGTGCGGAGAGCAGACAGCCCCTGCCCTGAGCAGCCCAGGGGAACCCGAAAAAGTGAGGCTTAGGACCGCAACAGAGGGCCTCTGCACCCTCAGTGCCGGAGCTGGAAGGGAAGCCGGGGTCGCGTCCCACCTTCGGAGGCTCCGGGGGTAGAGAGGTGTCTGGCTCCTGGGGTGACTTGGCCATGGTGCGCCTGGGATGCCCCAGAGAGGCCAGCGTGCGGGGTGGCCAGGCCTAGTATCCCTGGAAGGCCCCTAGCCCGCAAGGGTACCGGCTGGAGCGTGAGGGCTCTGTGTCCTCCTAGAGAAAGACCAGTGAGCCAGCGGCGTCGGTGAACTTCCTGGCGCCTCGGCCTCCCTCCCTGCAGCAGGGAAGTGGGCTGGCTGGAGGGGGTAGGGGTGGGGCGGGTAGGGGCACGGGCGTCCCCACAGTGAGGCCAGCTCTGCCCCGCAGCGCCACAGCAGGCCAGGCTGCGGAGACACTGACGGGAAATGGGCAGATCTGAACCTGAGTGAGGGCCAAGTTCTGGGTCATCCGGGTGCTGTGTCTCAGGCAGGGAGGGGGGAAGAAGTGGTCCCCTGCCAGACCCTCCCATCCCGGCTCTCTCGACTTCGGAGCAGACCTCTGGGGAGGGGCTGCTGGGCCCGGAGGGTGTGGCCACTGCCGGGTGGCACAGAAGGTGAGGTCGGGCCCCTCCAGGCCTGTACCTGGGTTCTGGGCGCCCCGCCGAGGGTGGGGAGAGTCTGGGTAGCTGTGGAACAGCTTCCTGGGAGGGTTTGGAGAGCCCCTCCGGATGAGCCCCTGTGCCAACTGGATCCATTCGGGCTGCCCCAGCGGCTGCTGTGGGCTCCTGGCTGAGGGCAGGGACTGACCGCAGCCTGGGGGTCTGTCGCCGAGCTTGTGGACATGGGGCTGCTCGGAGGGCGGGCCCCGTTCCCTGCAGGCCGCGACCCCTCCCATCTGGGGCCCAGGCGGTTTCTGGGGCTGGGAGCTCTGGGCCAGCACGTTGCCGGTGCCCACTTCAACCTGCGGCCAGGCATGAGCCCCTCTCAGACAGCCTCCGGCCCGGGAGAGCTGGTGCGACCACAGGTCTGCGGTTCCGGGCTGGGTTCTAGGCATCGGCCCAGCAGGAAGCAGGGGAAACCCCCTCTTCCCGCATCCCCATGGATTGGAGTAACACGCCCAGGCGCACTCACCCAAGTGCCCAGCGGCCCCCCCCCCCACTGTGAGCATGTGCGGGGCGTACGGGGGCAGGGCATGAATCGTCAGAGCTGGAGGTGGTTGGCTTCCTGGGAGGGTGGCCGGGGTACCCCTCACTGGAAAGGTGATATGAGCAATTCCGCGTGGGTCTCTGGGACCCCAGCATTCCCTGTACCCCTCGCAAAGGCCCTGGGACAGGTGTGTCACCGGTGAGCACCTGCAGACCCAAGGGGCGCGAGCGAGAGGCCGGGAGGGGCCGGCGTGGGCCGTGGGAGCTTGGCTCTCCTCCCTGGCCGGGTCACCGGCCGCAGTGAAGGCCCGTTACCGTGGTTCTGGTGTTTCTGCACCGCCTCAGCCTCCAGCCTCAGGGTGACAAGCACCTTTGTTTTCTAAGCGGCCCGAGCCGGGGGGCGTCGGACCCCCTCACACGCCGAGGTCTGATGACGCTGCCGCCGTCCCGCCCACGGCCCAACGGCTATTTCAGGAGCCCGGGCCCCGCGTCCGGCTTCGAGCAGAGCTTGACATGTGGTCTCTGATGAGCGGTGGGTAATGTGGGCATCCAGCCCGAGCAGCAGCGCCCGCACGGACACAGTGGCCTTCCGGGGCGCCCGGGAAGATGCACCGCGCAAGGACCTCCTGCTGCGACGCGTGTTGTCTTGTTAGGGGAGCCGCCCCCTTCGCAGGGGTTTTCCGAGGGCTTTCCAGGCCCGTGCCTGGAGCCCCACTTTGGAAGAAAGAGTCCCCCCGCTTGACTGTCTCTGGCGTCAGCAGAGACCTGGGGCGCCTCTCGGAGGAGGGTCTCCGTCACAGTGCAGGCGGGGTCGCTGGCGTGAAGCCAGGGGACCCAGGACGGGGGGCTCGCTCTGGCATTGAACCGTCCTCCGTTTCACTTATTTCCGTGCTATTTCTGCCCCTTCCGGGGCGCCCCGGCTGCAGCCTGGGGAGGCGGCCTGGTGAGGGGCCGCCCTGCCCGGTCTCCGGCTCGAGCAGTGATGACACAGCGCAGGGCTGCTGGGGGCGCGGACGCAGCTGGGGCAGCCCTGCGCACCTGCGGGGGCCCCTCTCTGGTCCTTCCTGCTCCACGTGGGCCTCCGGGGAGCCGCTCCCTGCCCTTAGCCCCGTGATCCACCCGCAGGCCTGACCGCCCTTTGCTGTGGGTTAGGGAGGCAGCGAGTGAGAGTAGATGGAGCCCAAACGCCGGGAGCGTTAGAGGCACGAGGGGGCTGTGGGGGGCCTCTTGAGGGCCTGTTCTGGGAGGGCGAGAGGCGCTTTCTCTCCCAAACATGTTCTTGCTGACGATCGGTAACCGAGAGGCAGCCTCCCGTTTCCTCTGGGGTGGGAACCGAGGCTGCGTCCGCGGAGGCAAAATGAAACGACCGTAACGCGCTGGTCAGTGATGCGGGTGAACTCAAGAGTCAACAACGACTTTATTAATTTTGGATGCTGGTGCTGGAGGGAAAACAGATTTAATTAGCAGAGGTCGTGGAGGTAGGAGAGGCTCGGTGGGGACCCGCGGGACTTCCCCGGGACCACAGGGACTTTGGACGCCACCAGCCGGCGCTTTGCCCGACGGAATCCGGGCTGAGTCAGTCCTTCCTCACAAAACGTGGGTGCTTCGTGTTCCTCCTGCCCTGGAGACAGGCAGGCCCTGCGAGCTGCCCCTGGGGCCTTCCTGGCACAGCCTCGGTCTGTCCGTGAAGGGCTCCCAGGGCCGGGTTTGGATGCTGGGGCCTCCAGGCCGGGGTTAGTTTAGCCGTCTGCGCCCGTCCCCCCTGTGACGTGGAGGCCGAGAGCCGCGGAGAAGACCGTCCTGCCCCTCTTGGATGCAGCGAAGGGAATAAAGGAGAAGCAAAGCAACGCTTTGATTTCTCTGTCTTTGAAGATAAAAGCCCAAGAGCTCGTGGAAGCGGATTAAGGGGCTGTCACAGCCCTGCCCCTCAGTGCCCCGCCTGGGAAAGCTGGGCTCTGTGCGGGGGCTGGAGCTGTGGCCCTGCCAGGCCGGCGAGTCCCTCCCGGGAGTGGACAGCGGGCGGCCAGCCGGGCGTGCACCTGTGTCCCTGGTGGGAAGGTGCCTCGGGCTGTGTGGGCAGCATCACGCTGCCCTGGCCCCGACGCCTCTTGACCTCTCCCTGCTCTGGGGCCTGCGCCAGCCTCCTCCCAGCGGGCCCCAGAAGTGTCTTCCTGCAAGTGGCCACGAGGAGCCCTTCCCCCGAGGACAGTTTGTCTGGCACGTAAGGACGCCACCCAGGGTGTCAGCTGGAGCCGGAGAAGCGCGTCGGCTGGGAGTGTGGGGTCACATGAGGGCGATTTTGAGTTATTTTCAGCCCCTGAAGCTGCGGGTCTCCACCCCTGGTTCTGGAGTCGGGAGGGAGTGGCTGCGCCGGCCCCTCAGTCCCGGCCTGGTCCTCGGCTTCACGCTTGTCCCTGTGAGCCCCACAGTCAAAGTGGCCTCACCTTCTCAGCCTGCAGCCTGTTAGCCCCCAAAGCCGTAACCCCAGAGCTTCTCCTTGAGGTGGGGGGGCAGCGGCCAGGGAGGGGCGCACCCTGAGTTCACCAAGAGCCCCGGCAGGGGAGGCGGGGCTGGCTTGGCCCACAATGGGGCCAGATGAAATACAGGCTGCTCTGTTGACTGCGTTTCGGGGAGACCACGAGTGATCTTGGGTGTTGCTGTGGTATTGGGGTGCACATGTGTGCAAATGTTTGCCTACATGGCAGACTCCAGTGCTGCCTGGCACACGCGTGTGCTCCGGCATGGTCTGGACAGGCGTGTTGATGTGGCGCAGGGTTTATCAGCTAAGCCGGCAGCCCGGGTCCTTGGCAGCGGCCTCCCCCGGTGCTCAGCCCTCCCCTGTGTGGTGGGGAGATGGCTCCCACACTCTCGCCCCCGTGGCCAGAGTCTAGGCAGTGGGTCTAGGCGCCCACGCCCCCTGCCTAGACCGGACGGCCTCGGCCCTGCACCCTGTTGTGAACACCCTCGGCCCGGGAAGCCCGTGAGCCTTGCTGCTGCCCCCGCGACCCCCAGGGCTCCTTGAAACAACTAGGGGAGATCCTTTCAGGCAGTTGGGAAGAGGAGCTGCAGGTGGAACAGGCGCCCCAGCCGTGCCGTTCTGCGCGGAGGCTTCCAGAATGTTGGTGCGGGAATCCTGGTGTCTTAATATGCAAGTCAGCGAGGCCGGGAGCCCAGCCAGGCCTCGGCCCCCTCCTAGGCCAACTGGTAGGAAGTGGGGGGCGGGGAGGAAGCCGCCATGGGGACCCAGGCAGCCTGGACACGGACCCCCGCCCCGGAGACCCTGTGTGGGGTGGGGCAGAGGGCGGAGGTGGAGGCTGGGCTCCCCACCTCTGATTTCTGCAGGAAAGTCCCCTCCGCTCAGCCGCCCTGCCCTTTCCAGCCAGAGGCCTGCAGCTGCGGGTGTCCTCGACCGGAACCCGGTGGCGTCCTCGCCGCCCGGGAGAGTGCTTGGCCCACGCCCTGCTCTTACTGGGGGGGCCCGCCCCCCCCCCCCCCCGCCCCGCCGCTCCGGGGCAGATGTGTGCATTTCCCTGTAGAACAAATCGGTTAACTCTGCCTGATTTCATTTCCCTCTGAAATAACTCAGGCTTCGTTCGACAGGAAGCCCGGGGATCGCTCCGGCCCCACACAACGAGCCTGTTTCTCCACCCATCAAATGGTGACAGTGGGGTGCCACCTCTGGGCAGCCCTGCGGGGTGTTCTCTGTGCACTGGGTGCTGGGTGCAGCTAGGGGGCCTCACTCCAGGCCCGGAGGAGGCCGGTGTGGGGATCTGGAGCCTGCTGACCTGGGCCAGGTGGGCGTGTGTCCCCCGCCAGCTTAGGGACCTGGGCTCTGGCTTCTGGGGACACCTGCTTCCCAGGTGACACTGAGAGACCTGTCCGGGCCATGCGGCTGGGCTCCCAGACTCAGGGGAAATGGGATGATGCAGGTGGCGGGGCTGGCGGCGCTGGCGCCCCTGCTCCGAGCACATTCAGGCTGGCGCGAGCACGACTATCCCCACATGGGCCCGGCGCTCAGTGGCTCAGTGGCCACATCCACGAGTGGGACATGAGGAAGGCCATCCCCGCCCCCCCTCGTGTTCACCTGGACCCAGACCCCTGAGTGCAGCTGGACAGAGGGTGGCCCGATGGCCTTTTCTTCCCTTTGGGAACGACTTGCGACCCGTCAGTCTAACAGACGCCAGGGATGGTTCTGGGGAGCACTTGGGCCCCATGCTTTCCATATGGGATGTGCTGTGGGTGCGGGGCAGGGACAGGTGCCCAGGGCAGATGCAGGGGCTGGGATTCAGCTGGTGAATCCCAGCTCCAGCTGAATTGAGACCTTCAGGGGACTCAGGGAGTCTCGGGGTGATCTGCCATCCAGATTGCCCTGTTCCTGTGGCACCCAGGCTGTCCTTTCTGAATTCCAGACACAGCGAGTCTGCGGCATCCCTGGTGCGTCTCTGCAGGTGTCTCCTGTCGCCTGGAGAGGCCCCTGAGGCCACCCAGAAGCATGTCACCCGAGAGTACAAGGTGCTCTCTTTAACTGACATGGGCTGTCCCACAGGCCAAGGATCAAAGGGCCAGGGTGGCCTGGAGAGGGCGTTGTCAGGAGGGACGTCCTGTTGATCCTGGAATGATGGACTCAATTGGGCAATGAGGGGAGACGGGGTGTGCCCCCTGAGCTCCCTGGTCTCCCCTGGGAGGTGCAGTCCCCGTCAGGGCCACGAGCAAGGCGGCCGCATCCGTGGACATCAGGGAGCTGGGGCAGTCAGGGAGGACTTCCTGGAGTCCCGGGGCACAGCACAGAGGACGGCGCTGTTGGCCCATGTGGGCGTCACCGCCAGCCCAGCCCGCCGGGGGGTGCTTGCCTCCCCTTCCCAGGCCGGTGTGATCCCAGAGACGTGGAAGCAGGAGCCCATTTGTGTTCACAGTGGCCCCGTGCAACAGGCGCAGGCCCTGGCCCTGCTCACTTGTGGACACCCCCACTTGCCCGCACACGGCTGTGGGTGCTGGAGCTGGGGCTTGACACGGGGAGCACCCGCCTTGTCTGGCTTGTGGGGCCACGTAGAGTGTCGTGGGCCGCCGCCCTCTGGGCCCCGTGCTGCAGTGACCCCGTCCCCTGCCTCCTGTCTTGGCACCCAGGGTTCTCTAAGGAGACGCCAGGTCTGGCAGGGTCAGGGGCCACGCGCTGGCCCACGGTGCCGTCTGCTAGAAGACGCCCTGGATCCCTGGGAATCTGGGAACCCCTGAAGCCTACTCTCCGGGGTGCCGGCATCTCTCCAGCCATCTGTGTTGCGCCTGTGAAGGGGTGTCGCTGCCCCCAGGAGCTGTGTGCTCGGGCGCCCTCAGGGTTTCTGGGTAGTGACACCCTTTATCTGGTCTTTGGTGGGACATTTGAAAAGAGCATTATTGGGGTGGGGTGAACAAACAATGCAATATTTGCGCCCAGCTGTTCTTCCAAAGATAACAAGAGGCATCTCTCCCACTCTGGCGGCGGAGCCAGCCCCGAACCTTGCACGGACGGACGCCGCGAAGAAGCCAGTTGGCTCGTCTGCCGGGCGCGTTTCCTGTCTGTTTACTTTGGGGGATCTGGGACAGGAATGCCTCGGGTCAGAGGAGCGGGGGGCTGCGTGGGCGGCTGCTCCTGACCACACACAGCCTGCGGGTGAGAGTTCCGGGGTCTGGGACCTGGGGTCTGGGGGCAGGAGCGGGGACTGGGGGCAGGCTCGGCCTGCGGGGACCCCGGCAGGGGCTGGGCTGTGCCACACACGGCTGAGGGTCGTGGGCATGTCAGGCATCTGTATCCCCTTCTTAAAATCGGGGATGCTGGTGATGTCAACCGGGAGCCCCCTGAGGGCCTGTTGTGGGGTCAGATTCTGTGGTGGCCAGGAAAGTGCTCGGCAAACCTTGTCGGCTCCTATTCCCGTTACTAGAACCCAAGTCCTGGGGAGTGTGATTCCACTGCCCAGTCACCTAAACATCCAGACTTCAGTTCACGCCCTGCGGGGGGTCCCTGAGGAAGAGGCCCCGGGTTGTGCTGACCGCCGGGAGCCCCTGGCTCTGTGAGGGGGCCCTGGGGGAGCTCACTGCTCCAGGCCTAGGATGCGTGTCTGTGAATCAGGGTAGGGGTTCCGCAGTCACGTGCATAGCAGTGGGGCTGGATGGGGGTGTTTAGCCAGTCGGAGAACATTCTAGAATGCAAGCTGAGACCACGGCTAACCCTCCTTCTGGTGATGGACTGGGCAGCGTGGGCCACCGTCATGGAAGTGTTGGTGTGTGGCCTTGCTGTGTGACTTGGGGCCTCCAATGTCCCATCTGAGAAAAAGCAGGAGGAAGCCCTCTCCTTGGCCGCTTCTTGTGAGGACTGGAGACTGCGTCCAGGAGCGCCTAGTGCGGAGACATGCGTGGTGGGTGGACACTAGCTCTGCGACCTTGACCGGCCCCTGGTGTCTGATTTCCATTTTCTCATCTGTGAAAGGATAGGATTTGACCAGTTGATTTTTAAAAGTCCTTGTTCTTAATCTTATTCCTCTGTAACTCTGTAGTGTTTATAATAGTTGAAGTCCTGTGCTTTAATCAGGGTTTTGCAAAAATTCTTCAACACCTCAAGAGAGGCAAACCAGGCAGAGGTGGTGACCTCTGCTGTGTGAGTGAGGCAGGCTGGGCTCTGTGCTCGGCCAGGCATGAGAGCTGCTCAGGTGGGCCCCTCAGAGTGTGTGCTGGGGCCAGGTCGTGACCTGGTGGGCCTGGAGGGTTTGTGACATCCCTTCTGAACTGTCTCAGGAGCCTTAAGTGTATGTCAGTTTGGCGGTGGCCTGTGGGAGGTTGAGGCTGTATCAGTCAGCATGTGTAGGTAAAATGCTGCTGTGACAAAAACTCCAAGGCTCAGTGCCTTAAAACAGTCACTTGTCTGGTTCCCTGGGTAACCGGACTCTCCTGCCCCTTCTCACTGGACTGTGGTCCGGTGTGGGGGAGGGGCTGGAGTCATCTGCCAGCGTGGCTGGGCTGGGCATCCACCATGGTGCCTTCATTCCCATGATGGGTGCCCGGCTGGGCTGGCTGGGACAGTTGCTGCCGTGCTCTCTGTCTGTGCAACCTCTTCATGTGGCCTGGGCTTCCTCCCAACATGGCAGCCTGGCGAGCAAGTCCTCCCAGAGACAGCGTGGAAGCAGCTGGTCTCTTCACGCCCAGAGCCAGACACGCCATGGGTCACGGAGGCTGGATTCCACGGTCGGAGATGGCCCAGGCCCACCTAGGTTCTGGGGAGGGGCATAGCTTTCACCTCCTACGGCAGGAGTGTCAACGAGCTGGCTGGCGGCTCGGCTCCTTTAATCTCTGTGCTGCCTTGGAAGCCCTTCACCTCCCTTCAGCCTCAGGCCCGAGGGGGTGCGAGCTCTCCTAACCCCGTTTTACGGGTGAGGAAGTGCAGGTGGAGGGAGCTCAGTTGCTCAGCCTCATGGGGAGCGGGCCGGGAACCAGACCTGCACCACCACTCCCTTCCCACTGCATTTCCGATGTGTGTGGGCAGCCACGGGAAAGACCCCACGCCGCAGACCCTCGTCTCGGGTCGAGGCCGTCCGCTCTGCACCCCGACGGGCCCGCTGCGGCTCCGTCCTGCATGCTCAGGCCAGAGCAGGCCGTACGTGCCGGGAAGGGGGAGAAGGTCTGCTGCAACCCGGCCGCTCCCCGTCACCTGGCTTCCCAGGCTTTGAAGCCTCCTTTTCTGCAGGCTGCTCTGTCCGTAATTAAAAAAACCCCAGATCCTCTGTAACGGGAAACACGCTGCTCTTCTGGCGTGGCTTACAGTCAGCTGGCCGCGTCCAGAGACATTTCGTGGTATTAATAAGAACAATATGCGTTTTCGTGTGTTTCCATAGAGACGTCCCGAGATTTATGTGCCCGAGACATATCTTTGGAGCCTGTGGGAGAATTCCCTTCCAAGCGCCCCCTGATATTCTGCAGGTCTCCCGGCCGAGAGGGTGTTTGTGTATGAAATGGAGACAGGCCCGAGGTCTTTCATGTAGCGAGAGGGCGAGGTGTCAGCCGTCAGAGGCAAGGCCGACATCTGGGCACGCGGGGCTGCTGCATCTGCTGTGGGGCCGCTGCGAGCCCAAGTGTGTCTGCCAAGGACGGCGGGTTCCCTTTCACTTGCTGCCGAATAAGAGCCTCAGACTTTCGCCGAAGGCAGGAAGAACAGCGCCTTTGAGTGCCCAGAGCCCCACAGCGCCAGGGCCGGCTGGCCTCTTGGTGGCCAGCCAACCGCCACAGGCAGCGTGGGACACTGGCGAGGATGCCGGGCCAGGAGTTCGGCATGCAGAGGCCTAGTCCCTGCAGCGACACCAGAGGCTGAGTCAGAGTGAGACCAAGCTCTCTGGGCCCATTTCTCATCTGTAAAGTGGGGACTTGAGGGCAGTGTCCTGTCACTTGCAGCTGACAGGAGCCCTGTTCACATTAGCATAAGAAGAGGAGGCGCATATGACTTTTATAATAGAAAACTCCAGGGGTAGAATTCAGGCATGGCTTGATCCAGGAGCTGAGCTGATGTGTTCTGAGACCTGGCCCCAACTCTTGTTCTGTCTCTAGACTCTGCTAGTGAAGAGACTGTCTATGTTAACAGCATGGAAGGTGGGCTGGAGACCAGGGCTACTTCTTACCTTCCCCAGTTGCTAGAAGGGCTCACCTCATGGCCGCTAGGCACCTCATGTCATGTGCGGGGAAGAAGCTCTGGTCCAGGACGAGCTGGGTGCTGGGCTTGACTCTGATGCTCTTACAGAGCCTATGGCTCTGGGTGGGATGTGGCCGTGCTCCCCAGTGCCACCGCTCCCGCTCACCTCTGTGTCCTATAGGCTATCTTGATCTTTTTTTTAAAGATTTATTTATTTATTTATTTATACAAGCCCTGGGCACAGTCAGAAGTGCGGGAGGGTGAGAGAAATCACCAGAGCCAGAGCGGGGAGCAGAGCAGGCAGAAGGACCGAAGTACACTGCTGAGGGGAGCAGCGGGCGGCAGGAGAGGTCTGCGCACCATGTGGGACCCTCACCGGCGGCCGGGGATCGAACCGGCACTGCCGAGGCTGCAGGCAGCTTCACAACCCAGCGCTCAACCGCTGTGCCACTGGGGAAGCCTCTCTTGATCTTTTGCATCAGTTTCCAGCTGACCTGAATAGAGTTCATCCCCTTGCTCTAGGGAGCTGTGGGCCTTGGGTGCTTTGACCTGCTAGGAGTGTTCTTCCTACACCAGTGGGGCCTGCAGTGAGCAGCCAGCGCCCCGGTGACTGCTGTCCTTGGCTCCTCTGCTGTCCTCAACATGGGGCTTTCTTTCTCTGGTTTACAGGATGGCTGCCACACCTCCAGCCACCACAGCTGCATCCCAAGTGGGAAGGAGCTGAGTGGTTGAACAAAGGGTTGCCTCCACTTTAAAAAATCCTCCTAGAAGCCCCCACCAGTGACTTTTGCTTGTCTTATTGTTCAGAACTTGGTATGGGCCAGCCCTAGAGCCAGCAGCAGGAACTGGGTAGGCAAATTCTGGGGGCGAAAGACTGAGTAGTTATCAAACTTGCCCCCTGAGCCAGACCCTGCCTATGCTAGGAAAAAAACAGAAGGTAGGACAGGCCTCCAGGCACCCAGCACCTGGTGCTAGGCAGTGACACCCCTCCCCACAACCTTAGAGCCGAAGGCCCAGGGTGGGCCAACTCAGCTGCCTCAGGGGCCTCTGCCTCCCTGGAGGGAGAAAGCTGGCCTCAGAGGTCAGGGAGGCTGCAGGCCCCAGCCTCACTGCACTGGTGTGTGAGTCTGTGCAGTCTTATAAAGGTTGGGTCTCAGTTTCCCCGTCTGTGCAGTGGGGTGAGCTCAGGGGGTGTGCGCCTGCAAATTAGCTGTCCCCTGTTCGTCTCAGGCTTGAGCCCGGAGCCATACTCCGCTCAGGGGTCCCTATGTTCATAAAAGCCAGAGTACCCCTACAGTTGATCACCCAGCCTCAGAGGACGGGCGGGTGCGCTCGCTAACTGCAGCGGGTAACGGGTGTGATGGGGCCTTGGCGAGAATGAAATCAGCTTCCTCCCCAGTTGAAGTCCAGGCAGAGGCAATTTCAGAAATGAGTGCAGATGAGAACCTGCAGCCGCCTGCTCCCTGAGAATGGTGGGCCGAAAGTATTTCGTTGTGAAATATTTGAAACAGTTGAATGGAATCCCCAGCTGAAGGCGGGGCCGCCAGGCATTATCGCTGCCAGATGGAGCTGCGGAGGCCGCGCCTGGTCCCAATTCAGCAGCAGCCGCGTTCCGGATGGAGACCTGAGCGGGGCCCCTGCCCCGCCTGCATCCAGCCCTGCGCCGCCCTGCTGGGCTCAGACCTCCATGCCTGGCTTCCCCAGCCCCAGAAGCATCTGGAAGGCCCAGGGTGACAATCATTAAGCAGTCAGTTATGGCCCCGCCTTCCTCTGAATTCTCTGGAGCTGCCTGTGACCACCCCAGAGCCAGCTCTTGTGTCCCCAGAGCCTGTCCCACCCGGCTGGGGGTGGGGGGGCGGGCAGCTCGGGGGTGAAGGAGCCCAGGCTCCCTTCTGAATCTATGGCCTTGAGTCCTGCTTTCCTCCAGCCCCTGAGACACTGGCGGGGACGCTGCCCTCCCCAGGGTCTGCAGCTCGCCCCGGAGCTGGAGGAGCAGCTGGCCGGGCGCCACGCTTGCCGGGTGCAAGGCCCCGGGCGCTCAGCTCCCCTCCATGCTGTCCTTTGTTCCGAGGGTCTTCATGTGAGCCCTCTGCACGCTGAGGCCGAGATGAGGAGGCAGGACGACCACCCGGGAGGGAGCCGCAGCTCGGACCGCCAGCTCAGAGCCCCTACGCCAGGGGCCTGAGCCCTCCCCGCAGCCTGGCCCCCTGGGCGCCCGGCTGGGTTCGCAGCCTCACTGTTGGGCGGGCAGCCTTGGGAGCTCTGTGTTTGGCTTCGGGCACCCCAGCTGGGACTGGCCAAGGCCTTGGAGCTGAGACTCGGGTTCTGTGAGGGGCAGTGAACACCGTCCCCTGGGTGCATGGTCAGGGCGGCCACCTCAGGCTCAGGGGTGCACGCCCTAGGCTCCCTGGGACGCAGGCTCTGGCCCTGCTCAGGCTCCGGGGATGGCGGTGGCACAGTTGGCAGGACGAGCGCGGCGAGGGGCCAAGGGGGCTGGGGGCGGCCGCAGCCACTAGCCAGCAGTGTGAGAGCTGGCGGTGCGGGCCTGCAGGCCGGGCGAGGAGGCCCACCCAGGTGCCCACAGGGGGACGCCCCCCTCACCTTTGCGCGGTGTGGCTCGGCGCTCCCCAGATGAGCGAGCGTGGGCTCCAGCCCTGCCACTCACTCCCGTGAGCATCCGGGGGCGCCCGGAGCCATGGAGACAGCCTCGGCCCTCTGCGGAGGCGGCACTAGTTCACAGCTCGGGGCACTCGCTGGCGGATGAAGACGCCCCTTCTTGCCCTTCTAGAACACAGAGGTTTGGTATTTTCACGTCTGGGCCTTTGGGGCCGAGCCGCAGCAGGATATTGTGAGCATCGCTGTCCCGTTCCCTCAGGCCCTGGGGGCGGGCACGGGCTGGGGGACAGAGCGTTGGCTCCCAACACCTACCTGGCACCCGGCCTCCAACAGGTCACTGGCCACAGTGCCCACTGCAGTTGGTCCATCTGATCACACGTGGCTGGCCCACGACCTGCTCTGGCCTCCCACCCACACCTCTGGGCGGCCCCGAGTAGTGGACAGGCCCCTGGAGAGGACAGGGCGGCTCCCTCCAGCTCGGATGGGCTCCGTGTGCACCACCCAGCATCCCTCTCTGCCCTGTGGCCCAGAGGGCCGGTGGCTCTGTTAATAGTGTGCTGTTTGCACGGCGCGGCCTGGCGTGGGGTCAGAGTTATTGAATGCAAATCACGGCCCGGAAATTTATTTCCCTGTCTTGCTGTTCCTCCTTCCTTCCTCTGCACCCCAGATTGGTGAAACATATGGATCTTCTCTTTAAACAATCCCTCAAAAGCTCTGACTTGCAAATTAGTTCCTTGAGTGATCAGCTGTATATATTCTGCATTTAATAAATTCAGTTATTAAGGAAGCAGCAATTGATTATTCAATTACAGTGGATCAGGCTCCTCAGCAAACCGCCTGCGCTACTGGGTTGAGAAATGTTAACAGGAGGAAAACTCCCACGGAACCAGCCTCTCCGGCAGCCCTCCCTGGTGCTGACGGAGGTGCAGAGGCCATGCCCAGGCTGGGGTCCCCGGGGCATGCCCGGACCCCTCGGTGACTTGGGGCCGAAACCGGTGAGCCTGCCAGCCAAGCTGCTTCTCGTTTGATTTGTGTGGTTGGAGAATTTGCATTATGTATGAAATGCAATTTGCATTCCATTCCAGGGAAAAAACCCAAACAATATTGATAAATACATTTTATGTGTATACAAAATAGATTTGAGCGAGACTTAGGGGTCCCGAGAGTGGAGGTGCATGGAAGGAAATGAGCCTTATCACCACGGTGTTCATGCAGTGGGAGGAAGGTAATGAAAACTCCAAGAACCCCCAGCAGAAATGCAGCAGCTGACTGTACCTTCCCCTCTCCCCAGGCGGCCTGTGCCCAGCATTCAAAGGCCACCTCTTCCGAGAAGCTCTCCAGCTCTCCTTCTTGCGGGCACTGTACAGCACCCCGTTTACCCTGCAGAGTGGCAGGAGATGCTGTTCTTCCTTCCATCCATCATCCACCCCCACCCCCCACCCCTCCCTCCGTGGTGCAGGAGGACCCACTCGGTGGCCACTGCTTAAGCACCGGGTGGAGAAATCATGAGCAGACAAAGGTCACGTCCTCTCAGAGCTGCAGGCTGGCACAGGGGCCACAGCACAAGAGCAGAACCAACCGGCAGCCAGGTGACCCCTGGTAGGGAAGGTTTTGCGAGGCACGATCTCCAAGGTGATAGACTGGACCCGCCTCTCCCTCCCCCTCGCCCTGCTTCTTTGGGGGCGTTCTCTGGTTGCCCAGCCCTCTGGGGTGCTCCCTGCCGCCCTGCTGCGCGGCTCTCCGCTGCCTCGGTTGTCGGCGTGGCTGAGCTGAGCCTGTGGCGTCCAGCAGGCACCTGCGCTCCGGCCTGGCCCGGCCTCTGATGGAGGTGGCGTCAGCACGGTTGGGACCCCGAGTCCGGCTCCCTCCTGCCGACGGTGGCCCATCGCCGTGGTGGCTTGTTGGGTGTCCCCGGAATTTGGCGGGGGCCACGTGGCAGATTCAGGCCCTTCCCGGAGTGTTGGTGACCCCGGCTGGTGCCGGTGCCACTTGGGGCTGCGGCCCCACAAACCACTTGCTGGCTCCTCAGCCAGTATTTATGGAGGGATGGACAAGTGCCTCCTTCCGAGCTCGGCTGGGGGCAGGGGCGCAGGGACAGAAGCAGCCAGCGGGCGACGCCTCGCCTTCCCGTCTCCTTGCTGCTCTGCTGCTCCGACCCCCCTTTACCAAAGCAGATCTGGTTCGGGGATGTTCGCTCCGTTCCTCGCACTAACCCCTGCTTCTCCCGGACAGCCGGCCTTGGCGAAGCCCTGGCGCTCAGGACGTGCCCAGCCCAGGGGCTCCGAGGGAGGGTCTGGCCGAGTCACCGGGCTGAGGGCTGAGGGGCAAGAGGCGAGGGGTGGTGCGTCCCAGCTTCCTCCAGGCCGCCCGAAGCCCCAGCCCACAGCTGCCCAGGCCGGACCGGAGGGGAGAGACGAGCTGAGGAGGAGGCCAGCCCGTCTGGGCGGCCGGGCAGTCCGCTGTCCGCGGGGGCTGGAGACGCTGTCTGGCTGCACAGCCCGTGGCCGAGACCTTCCTGCCCGGAAGCCTGCACACGTGCCCCAGGGAGCCAGCGCGTCCCAGAGGGGTCTGGCCACCCGCACAGCCTGAACTGACCTGAGGGGGGCCTGGCAGCCACCCCTGAGGTCCCGAGGTGTCCGACTGGGGCTGGCTGGGGCCGAGGGCCCGAGTGGGGCAGGAGGCCCGTCTCCAGCCCGAGCACCAGGACTGGAGACAGGACCCGCGTCTTTCAGCAAACACCGTGTGCGCTGCCCCTTCACACCGGCCTTTGGAACATTCCCAGCTCCTGACCGTGGCCGGCGCGCTGAGGGTGGTGGTGAAGGTGATTTCCCCGGAAGGAGTCCACTTGCTCAAAGAGTCAGCTGCCCGTGGGCCCGCGGAAGCCGGCCAGGCCCTCCGTCCCCCTGGCCGGCGGCTGCTGCCTGAGGTGTGGGCACCAGGCGGCAGCAACCTGGCACTGTCTCGGGGGTAACAACTGTGGTTTCTGGGGGCCCATTTGGGCACCCGCGTGCTGCTTATGAGTGGGCGGTGCTGTCAGTGAGGCCCTGCGCTATTCCGGGGCCAGGGGCTCCCCGACCCTTGAGGTGGGATGGGCTGTGTGTGATGGAGGCTGAGCTGGTGGAGGGAGAGGGTGCAGAAGAGGTGGCCAGCCTGGGGGTGGAGAAGGATCAGGGAGGGCTTCCAGGAGGAGGTGGTGCCGGAGCCAGGTCTTAGCGCAGGTGCACAGGGCGGTGAGCCATGGCTTCCCGGGAGCAGGGTCTGAGTTAGAGGCTGGTGGGGGAGGAAGGGCAGGCACAGCTGCTCTCAGCACACTTTAGGATGGAGGAGGGGTGCGTGGGCTGAGGAAAGGAGAGGCCGCAGGCAGGGGACAGGGCAGTGACTCTGGAAGATCTCGCGGTGGGTGGGGAGGTGCATCCCGGGCCACAGGCACCACTGGGGTCGCGCACACTGGTGGCCCCCGGAACCAGCCCGCCGGGGCCACTGCCCCAGCCTCCAACTGCAGCGAAATTCCCTCTGTTGCTCTGGGCCCCCATCTGTGGCCGCTTGCTCGGCAGCCCCGGGACACTTCCATGTTGTGGTTTTGAATCTCATCATCCGTGGAGAAACGTCCATCCACGGTTCTCGCGGATTCTACCTGCATGGGCGCCGCTGCTGCGGGCCCAGCCCCAGGACCCTGAGCCGCGGGGGGGCCGGCGCCCCGGCTTCTGTGCTGCGCTGTCCCGCCCCTCCGGAGCCACCCCGCCTCGTGTCCCCGAGCTGCCCGGCCCGCCCCCTCACTTACAGGCTGCACCCCCACATCTCCGCCAAGCGGGATGTTTTTAGAGTCACGTCTGGAGACTAATTGTTGCTAAGAAAATCGTTGCTTAGAACACGTAACCTAAAATTAAAATGTGCCTTTCCACTAAAAAAAGGTCCTCGCTAGAGCCAACAGTTCTCCTTAAAGACGCTGTCAGGGGGTGCAGACCAAAATAGAGCCCGTCTTCCCTCAGCGGAGCCTTGAGCCAAATGTAAAGCAAGTGGAAGAAATTTCAGGCCCCGCAGGACACCCGTGGAAAACAGGCTTTATTTTTGGAGTTAGAACCCCGCCCCCCGCTGGGAATGAAGTCCACGCTTGGGAACCAGTCCTGTGCTGGCCACGCCCACCGGCCACGCCCCACCGGCCACGGCCCCACTGGCCAAACAGCCCGGCCATGCCCTCCGGCCACGCCCCCACTGGCCACACCCCCACTGGCCACACCCTCTGTTGGCCACATCCCATTGACCATCCACCCCTGACCGCGCCTCCAGGGCCCTCGCCCCCCCCTCAGGCCAGCCCCGCGCCTAGCTGGCCTTGCCCCAGTGAGAGCCACCCAAAGGCGTGTGGCAGTATGTCCTCTCCAGTGTCCACCCACCCCATTCATGCCTGTTGTGCCTGGCTGCGGGGAGCCCTGGGCGGGCACTGGGAGAGGGGGATCCGTGACCACCCCGGTCACCAGGCTGCAGTAGGAACGGCGGTAGGAGCTTCCTGCAGCTCCAGCGGCCACCCTGCTCCTGCCCTTTGTCCACCCTGCCTGGCAGCCGAAGGGCTCCATGGAAGCGTCACCCCCTGCTCCCAGGCTGCCGCTCCAGGTCTTCCCAGCTCTGTCAGAGAAAGAGCCCCACGTCCCCGCCCCGAGGCCCTCGATCCCTCCCCATCTCATGGGTGGCCGCTGCCCCTCGGCCACGCTGCCAGTCACGGCTCCTTGAACCAGCCAGGCCATCGCCTCTGGCCCGGAAGGCCACCCCGTGCAGGCCGCCCCCCTGGCCGGGACTGTACGCTAAGCCGCCTGGCCCGGGGCCGCCTGGCCACCTTGTCTAACACATGAGCCCCCCCCCCGCCCCGCCCCTTCGCAGCTTCTCCCACGGCTGCTCCAGCTCCAGTCCTCTCACGCCCTGTTGACTCAGCCGCCCCGCCTGAGAGCCCCCCAGCAGCAGCCGGGGGGGCCTCTTGGCTGTTCGCGGCTGTGTCAGTGCCTGGGACGGGGCTTGGCACGTGGGGGCACCGGGCAGAGGGTGGCTGCTCGGCGGGCGACCTGAGGGCGCGAGGCTGCGTCTCCACCCTGGGTCAGAGCTGGGAGCAGCCCGCGCTCCCCGGTCCAGGAGAGGGTGCTCTCGGGGCGGGGGCAGGTCAAGGACGCGATGGACTCTGGGCATTTGTTCTGGGGGTTTGTTTGCTGGGGAGTCTTGACCTTTTGGGGGGTGGTGAGGCCACAGGTGAGCCTGGGAGTACCGCCCTCAGGCTGCAGGGCGGGGAGGGAGGCGCGGCCTCAGCCCTGTACCTTTGACTAACCAGCAAGCGCGAGTCCTGCGAGGCCCTCCGGCGCTGAAGGCGGCACGGCGCGTGGGGCTACAGACGCTCAGTCCCGCTTTAAACGGCTTCGCCGCTGCATTCACCGGGGAGGGGCGGCGATCAGGGGCCACGTCCCTATTTCAGAGACATGAAAATGTGGGGGCAAAGCAGGTCTTAGAACCCGGCGATGCTAGTGAAGGGGGCGCAGAGCAGCTACCCCACGCGAGACTCAGGTTCAGGGGCTGGAAGGAGACGCCGCCCACCGCCCGCTGCTGCTCGTCGCTCACTCCCCCAGCCTTCACCCCCCATTCACTCGCTCCTCAGTCACTCTCGGCCACTGGGGCCTGTGTTTGGAGGGTGGGGTGCCCAGCTGGGGACGGGAGGACCCGCAAGGCTGCATCCCCCAGGGGCCGCCGTCAGTCACGCGGTCCATGGTGGTCTCCCTGTGAACGGGGCTGTGCTCCGAGTCCCTCCCAGCCTCTCGCCCTTTCGGAGGGTCTCAGCTCCCGGGGCCGCGGCCTGCGTCGCTGGGCCCCGTGGGGTTTCCTGCCCAGTCGCCCTGGGCCCCTGGAGAGACCGTTCTGCCCTCCGGCCTTGCAAGGCCCCGCCCTGCCAGGTGCCAGAGGCCGGCCCTCCAGTGCCCGCGAGTGTCCCCGCCTGCCGGAAGGGTGTACGTCCTGTTCATCAAGGTCACTCCCCAAACCACCCCTCTGACGTCCTCGGGTCTCATACTGTCCCTCTGCACAGCCCCTCTGTCCTGTGAGGCCCAGGCCGCCTCTGGCTCCCGCAGCTGCCTCCCCTCCAGGCCTGGCAGCTCCCCGAGGGCTTCCTAAAACCTGCCCCCACTTGGAGTGTCCCACCCCCTGATGTCCAGGTGAAGTCCAAGCGCCTGAATGTGCTGACAAGGCCCAGCAGAACTGACCTCATCTCCGTCCACTTGCCTTCTGGAACTTTCTCCCCAGCCACACCTGGTGGAGAAGAGCATCCGTTCACATGTGCCAGAGGCCGTTGTCATGGCAACGCATGGGGCAGTCCGTCCTGGCGGGAACTGAGGCACCGAGGTGCACCGACCGCCCAATCGCTGCCCACGGAGCCTGGGGCACGGGTGTGGGTCCCTGCTAGGGACCGGCTGGACGCCGGGGTCTTCCTCCTGCCTCTAGCCCCGGGCCTCCCCTCGGGGAGCTCCTCTGCCCCTGGAGCCCAGGAGGACCCCGCCGGGCTCCTCGGCTGGGTGTGCGGTCGGTGGGGTTGGGGGCTGAGTGGGCGTGACCTGTTTTTGCTTCCAAAAGCTCAGCTTGCTCTTGGCTGCCCTGAGGAGGGAGGCAGGGCTGGGGGCCGGGGGGCCGGAGGCAGGTGGGAGCAGAGGGGAAGAGGCAGGCTCCCGCGGACAGATTCCCTGGGGGAGCGGGGACTGTCCCTCGGCCCACGAGGCACTGCCCATGGCTGCCTTGCCTCTCCTACAGGTGGGGCCCGCGCAGGGAGTCAGCGCCCCAAAGGCCAGCAGGAGCCACAGACCCGCTGGGATCTGTCGGGACGGTGCGTGCGGGAAGCTGGGAGCCGGCCTTTCCCTGCGGCGACCCCCCAGGCCCCGCCTCCCGTGCCTGTGCTGGGCGCTGGCCGCCACGATGGCCGCGGCTCCCTACTCTGGCTCCTGAGGCTCCCTGAAGGGTCTGCCGGCTGCTGCCGTGTGTGGGGGCTCCCGGGCTGCTCCCCGGCTCCTTGCCCGTGGGCAGTGGTGAGGGTCGGGGGGTTCAGGGCTGGTGCAGCAGGTGACCCTGGTGCCCCCGGCGGCTGAGGGCTGGCAGCCTTGGCCCGGCTATGGCCTCAGCAGCAGCTCCCTGCGCGCCTGGCTCGGGCTGAGCGGAGCCGTGACCCCTGACAGTGCAGCCCCACCAGGGCAGGTGCCAGTCGCTCCCAGAAGGTGCGGCCCAGAAGCACCCTGCATTTCAGAGACGCCCCCCTTGAGAGCGGACTCCACAGCCAGCAGGGAGCTGGAGCTCCCCCACACCGCGGGGGGCTCCGCCTGTCATTCTCCGCTTGGGATGGGGGTGGGGTCACTGCTGACAGCCTGGCCCTCGCTGGAGACAGCTGCCGTCGCAGGAGCCCCCGCCGGCCCGCCTGTCACACGTCACCAGTCCTGGCTGACATGTTTGCAAACCTCCTTGATCTCCTGGGAGCCCTCTCGGGCCTTGCGCGCCCCCCACTCCAACACCCACCCTCCAGGCGTTGGACTCCGGAAGGTCTGAATTCAGCAGCTGCTCACGGGAGCAGTAGTCCCGGCCCCGCCTCCAGCACGGGGCTCCCCCACCCCCTCTGGGCTGTGGGGGCGCTGGGCTCCCACTCTTGGTGCAGAGTCAAATAAGACTGCATCCCACTTCCACACCCACCGCCTGTGAGATTTGGGGGATGTCACGCCCCAGGGCCCACCCCCCTGTAGTCCTGGCCACGTCTGGATGCCGAGAACTTGGGGCCACAGCGTATATGTGAACACTGTTGTCAGCCCGTCCAGTGCAGAGACTGTTTTCTTAGCGAGGACTTGGCTCACCTAAGCCGCCTGACCTGGGCTGTCCTGGGCCCTCTTCTGGCCGCCTGGGGAGCCAGGGCAGGGCCAGTGGACAAGAGGAAGGCGTTTGGTCCCAGCACGCAGGTGAAATGGGGCTGAGGGAGGTGAAGCAGCCTCTGCCAGGCTCTTCCCACGGCCGTTGGTGGGATTGGGCTCACACCCGAGTGGGTCTGTCCCAAGGCCTCTATCCCGGCTCCCCACTGTGCTGGGAGGGCCTTCAGCAAACACCAGCTTGCGTGCTGCCTCCTCCAGGAAGCCCTCCGTATCCCCTCTGGTTTTCTGCAACTCCCTGTGCTGCCCTCGGCCCAGCCTTCTGTGTTGGCTTCGCACACTCCTGGGGGCAGGATGGGAGACTTCTTAGGGGTCTCCTGCCTTGCCCAGGGTCCATAGTCACCGACCAGTCCCTAGAAGAAGGGGAAGCTCCCAAGAGAAGGAGCAGGGGCCCGCTGGGGAAGGCGAGCAGGCCCTGGGCCGGGTGGGGCCATCAGGCCTCAGTGGCTGCTCGGACCCCGGGCAGGGTGTGGTGCCCAAGAAGCTCCGAGGCTCCCGGCAGCCAGAGCTGACCTTCGGGGCTCTCCTCCCGGGATCCCCAGAGGGCCCTCAGGCAGGCATTCTGGCCCAGAAAGGAAATGCCCGGAGTGGAAGCCGTTTTGCCGCTGGACGCTGGTGTCGGGAGACGGGGCAGGGGCCCGTGGTGCTGGGCCTTTCCCCTGAGCCCGGTCTTGCCGCTGGCCCTTGTCGGGAGAGCCCGGGCAGGCGGGCGCGCCTGCCTGCAGCCTGGGGAGAGCCGTGGCTCGGGCGGCGTTTATCCAACAGATCGTTTGCTCTTTTTTTAGACAGACACCACTATGCGAGCGTCGAGCGGCTTGAATTTGACAGTGGACGGGAGGACAAACCAGCTCCTGAGGAATTCGGGGCCTGGGTGCGCCCGGGGGCGGGCGGGCTTCCCGGCGGAGGACCCGGCAGGCAGGCGGAGCGCGGCGGCTGATGCAAGACGGTTTCACTTTGAAGGCCGGGCCGCTTCTGCCCGTTTTAGACACGGCTCTTGTCTGGAGGACAGCGCTGGCCGCGCGGCCCCACCCGCCCCCTGCCTCTGCCGCCGCTTTGTTGGGGCTCTGGTCGGGGGGGGCTGGCTGCTCCGGCTCCGGAAGGCAGAGGGCTTTTATCCACACCGGTTCACGCCACTCGGCTCGTCCGATGGCTTCAGACAGCTGTCCCTGGGGCGCGGGGCCGCGCTTCAAAACCCGGAAGAGCAGGATATTAATTAACGCGTTGGTCCCGCAACGCCCAGGGATCTGCCGGCACCGTCGCCCCGCCGAGCCCCGCCGAGGAGCGCCTGCAGGGAGAGGCCGGCGGCCCCTGAGCCTGGAGCCCCGTGGGCCTGGGCGGCCCCTTCTCTGGCCTCTGGGGTCTGCGAGCAGGTGCCCCCCCGCCCCCACTGCTGCGCCCCCAGTGTCTGGCCACGAGGCTCCTTTTCTCTGCAGGCTGTTGGGGGGCGGGGTGGCAGCTGGGGCTGTGTGACAGAGCCCCCGGACGGCTCAGACAGCAGACATTCATCTCTCACAGCCTGGAGGCCGCACGTCCGAGGCCCAGGTGCGCAGGCTCGTCCGGGAGGGCCGGCTTCCCGATTTGCAGATGGCATTCTCGCTGGGGGCGGGGAGGCGGAGATCGGCTCCTCAAATGAGGTCACGGTCCTGGGGTTTGGGCCCTGCCCTAAAGACCCCATGGACGCTTCATCTCCTACGGTCACTGAGGGGGGCTGGGGCCTCGACATCTGAAGGGGGGCGCAGTTCAGTCAACAGCAGAGCTATTGGCATGATCCTTTCTTTCTCGACTGCCACCTCCTCCAGGAAGCCTTCTCTGTTCTCCCGGTTGCCAGGGTGCCATGTGCTGTCTGGGGTCCCCCCATCCTGTGCTGGCTTTACTGCACAAATAGCCCTTGCCTCCGGGCTTGGCGCTATGGTTAGACTTTGGGGAGGCTGCTGACAATAGGAAAACCCCATCCACCCAGGTCTCGGGGTATATCAGTGACTCCCACTCAGGGAGCCCAGGCGCACTTTGGGGAGCATTCCTGGACTGTGGGTGCTCAGGGTTGGAGCTGGAGCTAATCTGAGTCCGTGGTGCTCTGGGCTCGCTGTGAGGTCCCCCTCCTTTGGCCGAGCCCCTTCCCACCCTGCTCGCCAGGACTCGGCCTGCTCTTTCTTCCCCACGGCCCTCCGGTGGCCACGGCCGTGGGACCCGCTTCTCTGGCCTCTGGGCCTGGAGCCCCGCGCGGGCCTGAGAGGCGCCTTCTCCGGCCTCTGGGGTCTGCGAGAAGGTCTGCCACAAGGCCTCACGCCGCGGACGTAGGTTCTCACCCCACTGCTCCGCGCGCACCCCGAGTTTGCGAGAGGAAGCCTCTGCATGCCTGGAACGGTGCCTGACACCTCGTGGACCCCCAGTAAGAGTCTGCTGAGCGGAATTCATTCAAGTTGGCACCTCGGAGGGCACAACCGCCAAGAGACCGCGCGGCAGTGAATGGAGCCCTCCCGGACCCGGGACATTAGGAAATATCGCAATTTATGTAAAGCTTTTCATTGTAACTCTGCGGGGAGTTCCCTCCGCTCTGAGCGTTTTTCAGACTGATCAGAGGCGCTGCACGGATGGGAGCTGAGGGCAGCAGGCAGGGAGAGGGGGGAGGACAGCACTGGCTGTGCGCGCGGGGGACAGCGCAGCCGGGGGACAGCATCCTGTGCCCGCAGGGGGCCCTGAGCACGCCCCTCGTCGGCTTTTCACCTGGAGCCACCCTGTCACCAGGGAGAGCAGGCAAGTCCCTCCCAGGGGCCAACAGGAAAGCAGCCCGCAGAGGGTCCCCTGATCCCGGCCCAGCAGCCAGCACAGCGGGGCGTAGGGGTGGGGGCTGCCTCCGCCTCCCCCTGCTCCATCCCGCATCCAGGCTGGGGGCTGCAGGCAGCTGGGTGACCAGGCCTGACGGGAAGCCGGCGGCTGACCCGGGGTCCTGGGCCTCCTCCCTCTGGCCAGCACCCTAAGCCAGAGAAGGCCGAGACCGGGGGTGGGGTGGGGTGGGGTGGGGAACTGCTGAGGAATCTGGCCCCCAACTGTCCCCGGAACCAGAGAGCAGGGACACCGGCAGAGGTCACACCCCAGGGCGCAGGCAGGAGACTTGACCCCACAGCCCCCGGGCTATTTTTTGCAAATGCCCCATTTCCTGCTGTGCAGTTACGTGCTCCAGGTGGGGCCGCAGGGGGCAGGAGGCCGCGATCTTTGAGCAGAGGCACCCCGTTCGCCTTGGCATGTCCTCGTCCCTTCCAGTCGTGCTGATCTGGGGGGCCGAAGGGGGTGTGCCGCATTTTGCCTCCAGTGATTTTTGTCCCCAAACTTGAGCCAGTCTCTGAAGTAATCACAGCACTTTGATATTGGGGCGACAGCGAGCAGAGGCCTGGCAGGGCCCGGGGGTTGCCTGGGGGCTCCCGTGCAGACACGTGCCCTGCTGGCCAGCTCCCGCGCCTCCGTGCAGGTGCGTGTGGAGGCCTGGGGCACACCTGGAGGGCCGACCCGCGCAGGCAGGAGTGAGCGCCAGGGCGTGCTCCTGCTTACTGGTGGCCTCCGCCCCTCTGGGCCTCGCGTGTACAGCAGAGCCCATCCTCGCCCGGGAGTCACAGGCCCACGCACAGCGTTGACTTGGCGCCCACTTTCCTGGCTCTCCGTGGCTGGGTGGCCTGGGGGCCACACCCTCTGCGGATTCCCAGGAGAGAGGCCAGGAGGTTTGGGGCCCCGGCAAAGCAGCACACACAGCTGGGACGAGGACGAGGGTGATGGTCCAGGGCTAGTGTCGGGGCTCCCCTGTGTCCCTGGGACCAGGCATTTGGGGGCCTGGACTTGGGGGAACCCGGCCTAGTGCTGCCTCTGCGGCAGCGGGATCGCCTCGGGATGAGGGTGAGAGGCAGGTAAACTGAGTCTGGCTGAGCAGGGCTGGGTCGGCCGGGCGTGAGTCTCTGAGGAGTGAGAAGGGCAGGGAGGGTGAGGCCTGGTCTCCAGCCGCGTCTCCTGCCTGTAGGCTGTGCCTGGCAGGCCCAGACATGGGCGTCTGTTCCCGCCCGCACCCCGCAGACGAGGAGCTGGTGTGCAGGAGCAAGGCGGTGGCCTGGGGGCTCAGAACCCAGGTGGACAAGCCACGCAGCCTTCAGCCCCCCACCCCCCGCAGAGCTGAGGGGCTGGAGACAAAGGGGGTGAGTGTGCCCTTCTCCTGTGTGGGTGCTCCTCAACACCCCGCGGAGCTCCCGGGGCAAAGGAGGTGAGCTGTGGAAGAGACGGGGCTGGGGGGACATCTGTGTGCTGCCCAGTGGCTGTCCTGGGCGGGGCGGGGGTCCTGGAGGGCGGGTCCTGGGGCCGCAGGTGGAGAGGAGGCGCCTCATGCGGACTGACCTCCCCAGGAGGCAGTAACTGGACAAGGGCCTAGTGCCCGCTCCTGCCCTTGGCAAACCCAGAAAGGTGGCGGGCCAGGCTGGGCAGACGGCCCCGGGCGGTCCCCTCCGCAGTGCCCTTTCGGTCCTTCTCAGGCGGGGCCGGGGCCTGCCAGGCGCACTCACGCTGCCCACTCGCTGCCGCCCCTGTGCCCGTCCCTCACCGCCCCCCCGGGTGCTGCCTGTGGCCCGGCCGGGCTCCAGGGAGTGGGCGCGCGGGGTGTGGCTGGTGCCCCCCCTGCAAGGCCACTTCCCCGCGAGGCGGGCTGGCGTCCTGCGACTATCTTGGCGGTCCCAGCACTTGCCAAAGGGGGTGCGTGTCGGGGAGCCCTTGCTTCCTGGAGGGCTATTGAGGGACACTGGGCTTGGGGTGCTGAGGCGCCTCGGGGCCCGCCCGCCGCGGGCTCACCTGAGTGGGTGGACAGGCAGGAGGACGTGCGTGGAGCCGGGGGCGCACAGAGGGAGACCCTGCAGCAGAGGCCCCCGGGGGCGACAGGTGGGAGCACCCAGTGCCCTCGGAGCCACCCGGCCCCTGCCCCTGGCCCCGGCACCCCCGCCCTCGGCCCCCTCTGGCCCCCCACTCCCGGCCCCGGCCCCCGCCTGCCGGATCTGCAGGTGGCGGTTGTTTGGGGCTTAATGGCGCCGCCGCCCTGGGCGTGCTGTTTGTCCGGGCCCCCTCCCTGCCCCGGACAGGGGACCCTGCGCGTGCCACGGGGCCTCCCGGGGCGCGGAGAGCTGCAGGCCGCCCGGAACCGCGCAGGGAGCACCATTGTCGGGAGTAGCCTTTGTCGGGCGTGGGACACAGGCTGGGGAGGGAGAGGCTTCTGTGCTCCTCCGTCCTCCACCCTCCTCCTCTCCCTCCTCCCCTCCTGGCTCTCCTCCATCCCAACCCCCGCCCTCCACCCCCCTCGCCTGCCTCTTCCTCCTGCCTCCTCCCCAGCCCCTGCAGCCCCCTTGGCCCGCGCCCTCCCCCTCCCGCCTCCTCTCCCTCCTCCCAGCCCTCCTCCCGCTCCCTCCCTCGCCCGCCCCACCTTCTCCCCCCTCCTTGCCTCTCCCCTCCCCCTCCACCCCCCCCCGTCATGGCGGCCCACACAATGGGCTGATTGTGAGCTCGGCCGCGGAAGCCCAGGAACATGGCGGAGGCCTGATTTCCTGCATAATCAGACCCCGCTGCGGGCGGCAACCTGAGCCGGCGGCCGGCCGGTGGCTGCTCCCGGGCTTTGTCTGAGGATGAAGAGCCCCTGGCCGGGCGCCACGTTGCCTTGGCAGTGGCTGCGGGGACGGGGAGGGCGTCTGGGACAGTCCGCGCCAGATGCCCGGCGGAGGCGTGGCGCCCAGCCCCCGCAGGGTCTCAGCAGGGCCTGGCCAGGTGTCCCCCGCGGCTGTGGGTGGGGGCGCCTCCTGTGAGAACCCGAGGGCCCCGGGAGCCCTGTTCTGGGCGAGCAGGCAGTGGCTCTGGCTGCGCCCAGCACGGACGTGGCATGCCCACCACGGCACGCACACTCCTGGGGGCCGGCTGTGCTCTTCTCTCCTTCCCTTCCGGGGGCGCTGTGTCATCCCAGCACCCCACTGTCTGTCAGGAGGTCCGGGGTCTGGGGGAACTCAGCCCCTGACCCTGAGTTGGACTCCTTCACATGAAGACCGTGTCTGTGGCCCTCCTGCTGCCCATGCGCTGTGCCCAGCCCTGGCTTGCTGGCCCCAGGGTGTAGCTGGACGGACTCTGGCGGGCGGGGGAGAGCCGCTCCTGCTGCCCCAGCTGCCCTGGGTGAGCCCAGCCCCTTGCTGAAGATGCGCCTGTGTGCAGCTGGCCCTTCTAGAGCCTTCTAGAGCCTCGAGTCCTGACCGTCGCAGCTCCCAGCGTCGTCTGGGATCTCTGGAGGACTCTGTGTCCAAGCCAGGGGCAGAACATGCTGGGGACTCGCTCCTCTGGACTCTGTCGAGGCTGGCCCAGATCTGCCCAGTCCGAGAAAGTGCTTGGGGTGGGGCCCCACACCTCCCAGGGCCCAGCTCTGTGTCTCCCCTTCCGGGTGGCCAGAGCCTTCTTCAGCTTCCCGGGGGTCCACGCGCTGATGAGGGAGAGCCCACGGCCGGGCAGGCAGACGGTGTCCTGCGGGGCCCCTGTGCCCCCGGGAGTGGTGAGGGTCGGTGTGCACCTGCCCGAGTGCGAGCCCCGCAGCGAGTCCCCAGGCTGCAGGCGTCGTGGGGCGGGAGGGCGGAGGCCAAGCCGCCAGCGACACGGCCGTTTCCCACTACTGGGGACCCGAGCGGGTGCCGCAGCCGTGCATGCTGCGAGACCGGCTGCTCCGGGTTCCCAGTGCTGCGGGTGGCTGCGCCGACGCTGGAGGCCCTGCCTCCCATGCTGGTGTTTGCCCTCCTGGCCGGCCTGCTGGGAGGATCATTAAAAGTGACCCAGCCTTGCAGAGTTTTGCAAATCGCAGGATTAGGGGGGCATGAGTGGGCGGCCTCACAAAAGGGCTGCCCCGGCCTCTGCCGCCTCCTCTGGGTCCCCCAGCCCCCCAAGCTGGCCACAGAGGCACGGGAAGCAAGCAGACAAGAGAGTGGAGGAATTAGCAGTTGGGTGGGAGTTCATTCCCCCTTGCAGGGATGAATAGGGGCGCTTTGCAGGCAAAGTGGGCGGCCTGGCCAGGGGTGGGGCTGCCTGGCAGCTGGAGGCCGGTGGGCCCTGGGCCGGAGAGGCGGCCCGTGCTCCAGGGAGGACTCGCTGTTGCGGGCCGCTGAGCAGCCGCCCGGCCTGGGCCCCAGTCAACTGCTGGCTGCCTGTTTTCCCTTCAGACTGTTCTCAGCTGCTCCCCCTCTCAGCCATGCTGAGTTCCTCTTGGTGTGGCTCACCGGGCCCCAAATACATCTCTCGGAGACCATCTGGCCTGGCACATCAAAGCACAGCTGGAGATAACGCCTTCCCTTCCTTTAAAAACAAGGCCTGAGGCGCCCACCCCGCCCCGGGAGCGCTGGGCCTGCAGTCTCTGGCTTTGTTGTTCTTCCTGCCCGGCGGCACCCACAGAAGCGCTAGCATCGTGGGCACCCCGGCTCTCATCGTCTGCAATTGTTAGGGGGAAAAGGATGTCCTAAAGTTAATTCCATACAGGCTTTGTGGACTCCACCCCCACCCCAGGCCAAAGCTCTATAACACAAGCAGGAGCAGGCCGCCGCCCAGGCTGTGGGCAGCCCTTCTCCAGCTTCTGGCCATCTCCTGGGGCGCCCCGCCCCGCGCCTCCAGCTGGGCCCTCGGGCTCCTGCCCGCCCCCCTAGCATCATGCCTCCCCCCTCGCCTGCAGCCAGGCACACGGCCAGAGAGCTGGCCGGACCTTGGGTGGTCCTTCTCCCAGAGATGCCGGGACACCCCAGCCCCGGCTTGGGCTGAGGCAGGAGTACGGGAGGGGGCGCCAGGCAATTCTAGAGACTCCTCTGAGCAGGACAGGCAGGAGCCTGGGCTGGCGGAGCTGGTTCTTCAAGCTGGGAACTGAAAGGGAGTCAAAACCAAAGGAATTAGGACTAGGCGCGGGCTGAGCCCTCTGGCGGCAGGGCAGCGGCTGGCAGGAGCTGCCCGGGGCTCTGAGGTGGTGCTGGCGGTGCAGGTGTCCTAGGCGGTACCGCTGCCTGAGAGCTTCCTGGAGGAGGGGGCCCAGCAGCAGCAGAACCGGGGTGAAGAGAGGCTGCTCCGTGTGGGACGGGTCAGGAAGCAGTCTGCATGGAGGGGGCGCCTTTGCTCTCCAGGGGTCCCTCAGCCCTCCGTGGCCTTCGCACACCTCCTTGCTTTATCCCACCAATGTTCCACACCCACGAGGTGCCAGGCGCTGTGCTAGACCCCTTGCAGGGACACTGCTGCTGCCTGGGGAAGCTTACCTTCTGGGGAGCATTTCCAGAAGGCACCCCCAGGACATGGGAGGGCCAGTGAGAGCTACGGGTCCAGGCTGCCACATGCCCGTGTGAATGCATGGACCCCCTGAGGGGCCAGCACCCGCGTCGCGGCTCAGCTGAGTTGGGCCGGAGGGCTGACGCTGGCCTGGGAGTGCTGTGGACAGAGCGTGCTGGCCCTGCTGAGCCAGGGCTCGGCCGGGACCCCCCAGCTGCATCCGCTGCCCAGACCTTCGGCCCCAGAGGGGAGCACGTTTCCCGAAACCTCCCAAAGGAGGTGAAAACGGTGTTTCCGGCCTCTCCCTCTAGCCGGGCCGCCTCCCCTACGCTCGCTGACCTGGAGGCACCTGGCTGGCTGCTGAGTTCTCACCGGCCATCTCCCCTGGACGCAGCCACTGGACTCGCACCCTCCTCCCCTGCCGCCCCCTGCCCTCGTCCCTGCACCGTCTTGGAGATGAGACCGAGGTCTCATCTGTGGGGCCCACAGTCTGGCGGAAGTGCGTGGGTGGCCGCCGTCCACACCTGCCCGTCTGCGCCTGCAGCCCACCTGCCTGGCTCGGCGCCATCTCTGGTGTTCTGCGTCCTTCCTTCTCGTGTCTCTGGCCTCGCCCCAGGCCCTGGTGGCAGGCGCCGCCGCCTGCCCCTGTGCTCACAGGGGTGGGGCATTTGCAAGGATGCCAGGTGCAGAGGGGGGCTCATCAGGGTCGCTGCCGCAGAGAGCCTGCGCTTTGCTGGGGGGCGGGCCCGGGCGGGCCGCCTGCTTCCTCTCTGCCACACCCCGTGCCCACTGACAAGTGTTGCTGAGCCCGCTGTTGGAGGGGCCTCCTCTGGGCCTCCAGGACAGTGCCGGCTCCCTGGGCCCCTGAGTCTTTCCTGTCTGGACTTGGGTCAGAGGGGTGAGGGCAGGGAGCCTGCTGGGGGCCCAGCTGGGGCAGGTGCGGGAGCTCCTGCTTCTGCCCGGGCCCCTGCTCCCTGAGAGGAAGCCCAGCCAGGCGGGCGGCTGAGAATTCACTCTGGGGGTCGTGGCGAGGGGAGCTCCGGGAGGGCTGGGGGTGTCGCCCTGCCGTGGTGGTGGGGGTGGGGGGGGCCGGGCCGCCCGTCTCAGGCCGCGTGCGCCTCTGCCCGGGCGCTCTTGCTGCGCTGACGCCCCTCCCCCTGCGCACCGGCTCCTGGTGGAACAGAAATCTGCCGGGAGGGAAGCTTGGCCCGCTCTGAAAATAGCGCCGGGCCAGGCCCTCACCCCCTCCCACGCAGCCCTGGGCCTGCTGCCTCATTCCTCATCTGTTCCCTGCGGGCCCAGCAGGTGGTGGGCAGAGCTGGGGCTGCGTTTGTCAGGGAAACAAGGCTGCGGCAGCCGCCGTCCTCGGGCCGGGCCGGTCCTCTGGCCCCTGTCAGGGCGCGGCGCCTGTTCAGAGGGCGGCCCCGGTGCCCGTCCAGCCCGGTCCTTCCGGGGTCCTTTTCCCGCCGTCACTGCAGAATCGGGTGGGGGGGCCTGGACGCCATCGCCTGGACCTCGGTCTCATCTCCAACCCACCCCCAAGTGCAGCCCCCCAGTAACAGCCCCACACGCTGACACCAGGGGAGCGGCCTGCGGGGGGCAGGGGGCGCGGCTGCCTCTGCTCCCAGCCCCATTCAGGTTCCTGGGGTGAAAGGGCCCAGGGCTGCGGGGACTGCAGGGTGTTGGGTGGCAGAGGGGGGCGGGCACTGGCGGCTGATGTGGCCAGGAGGAATGTGAGGACGAGCCTGATGGGCAGGGAAGGCCCCTCGGGCAGAGGAGGAGGGTAGGGAGGGGTGGGGGGCGAGGCTGGAGGCAGGGAGACCCCCAGGGTCCACTGCAGGCCAGAAACAGGAGGCAGCCCCTCACCCAGCTGCAGGACCCAGAGGGCCTCCCAGGCCACTTCCGTCCCTCCCCACGGTGACTCACATTCGGGGTTTGCCTGGAAGTGGGGAGAGGCTGGCGGCTGGGCCCCTGGCACCCCACTCCAGGCCTGTCGCTGCCAAACCCTCCCTGGGCAGTGATGACAGCCTCACTCGGCAGCCAGTGACTGCAGGGAGGGCAGGGCCAGGGCAGTGGGCGAGAGTGGGGTGCAGACGCCTCTGGGCCGGACAGTGGGCTCCCGGCAGGGGCGCAGGCTCTGGGTGGCGGTGGGCAGAGGAGGGTGCCGGGGAAGGCTTGGTGGCTGTCGGGAGGGAGGGGAGGTGCCGCCATGGGGCCTCTGCTCCCGCCAGGGTGGGTGGAGCTGGGGTCTGGCTTGGGGCCTGGGGCCTCTGGGTGGCTCTAGTCCTGCTGAGTCTGTGGGTGCAGGGGCAGGTGTGGCTGCTGCTGTGACCCGTTCTGAGGATGGCGCCGCTGGCCGCCGTGGCTCAGGACTCGGGCTGGCTTGGGTGATTGACATGTGGCCCCAGAAACGGTCCCAGGACCGTGGCCAGGCCCCCGAGGGGTGAGGTGCGGGGCCACGGAGTGGTCAGACCAGCGCTGGGCGGGAGGCCCCTTAGACCCACACCCCTGGCAGAGTCTGAACACATACTGTCCAGCTCCTGGGCTTCCTGGGGTGATCCAGTTCTAGGGGGCCTGCCGTATTTTGGGGAGACCAAGGCTGGGGAAGGGCTCGATGCCTGGCCCAGATCCCCGGGGAAGCTGGAGGCCCGAAGGCCCCGTCCCCAATCAGCCACCTTCTCTCCCCTCCCTCAAACCTCCTCCCGGGCCAGACAAAGATGTGCTGCGCAGGGCAGGGCGGCTATAGGTCCCGGGAGGGGATTCCGGAAGATTCCATGCATGACTTCCCCTCCTGCGCTTCCAAGCAGCCTGGAGTTCCTTCCATAGCTAATTCATGCAGAAGAGAAGAAAAACAGCCTTGGATCATGCAGCTTCCTGCCTCTCTCACAAGCCTGGCGGAGGGTGGGGGCCACGGCCACGCTGGGGACCTCCCCGCTGGCCCCAGATGCCTCCCTGCGCGTCCTGTGCTTCCCGGGGGACGGCAGGGAGGTGCTGCCAGCCGGCCTGCAAACACCGGGGCAGAGAGCAGCTTCAGCTGCGCCTTGGGCCCGGCTGTGCCCCTGTGTGTGCCCATGTGCCCATGTGTCCTCGTGTGTGCACGTGCGCCTGGGCCTGCGTGCACGTGTGTGCATGCCTGTGTGTGTGGTGTGTCATGTGGGAGTGTGCACGCATGCACGAGCCTGTCTGTGCACACCCGTGGTCCTCCTGCGTATCCCTGTGTGTCTTGTGCTTGTGCGTGGACTATGCGTGCATCAGGCATTTGTGTCCTGGGTGTGCATGGAGAATGGGCCTCTGCCGTCTCTCTTCTTTCCAAGACCCCTGTGGGCCCCCTCGGCCCCTGTGTTTGTACAGCTGGTGCAGTCAGGATGGGGGTGCTGTTCGCCATTGGGGGGTGGGGGAGCCTCCCCTCTGGCCCCTCTCTCCCCCCATGCAGAGGTGCTTCCTTGTCTCTGGCTCAGAACCCTGAGGGCTGCACAGATCCCTCCAGCACCCCCAGTGCTGGGCCCACCTCCCCTGAGGGGCCCACTCATCCCTTCCCCCTCCTCTGCTGTCCAGCTGCTGACCCTGGGTCCTGCCTGGGCAGCTTCCCTGCTGGCCAGTGCCTCCTGGCCACCTTTCTGGGCTCAGCTGGGGTCTCCTTGGACCCATGCTCCTGGGGTTAATGGGGTGAGCCCATCTGCCTGCCGTCGGCCATGGGAGCTGCCAGGGTCCTTTGCAGAAAGAGCCTGCTGGAACTGAGCCGGTGAGTCCTGGGTGAAGGGGTTTCCAAATGCCCCCCCAAGCCCTGGGACCACTTGGGAGACCCCAGAACTTTCATGGTCAGCCACCCATGGCCAAGCAGCGGGTCAGGCAGGCCAGGGGTGGGGCTCGGCGACGCCTCGGGCCGTGGGAGGAGCTCCGGTGGGAGAGCAGGGTGGGAAGGGCTGTGGCAGGTGAGCCCCAGGGTGGATTCCATTTCCGAGGTGCTCATTCAGCGTCTGCGTGTGGACAGCTCGGGAGCATCGGCCATTGATCCGAGAGGCGCGCCCTCTGCGTGACCTGGCAGCCCGGGAGCCCTGCCGTGTGCGGGGCAGGGCACAAAGCGGAGAAGGCGGGGGAGGAGGAGCAGGCCCTGGCGGGGACCGGGGCGGGGAGTGGGCCGGGAGCAAGTCCTGCTCGGTCAGGACAGGGAACACAGGGAGGCGGGAGCCTTAGGGACAGAGACAGCCTCGGCCTCCAGGCAGCAGACAAATCTGGCCTGGAGCTGTCTCTTTTCCAGAAACTTCCCTGGTCTTGTCTTCATTCCCGGTGCCCTCGTCTGCAGCCCGGCCTGACATTCATGTTGCACCAGATCAACGTTTCTAAAGATAAATCCGATGATGTCACTCCTTGGCTCTAGAACTTTCCGTGGCTTCCCAGTGTGGTGGGAGCGGGTCCAAGCCCAGCCTGCTCTCAGTGCCTCCTGGGCTCGCATCTTGGCCACACCCCACGCTCCTGCCTTTGGTCACTGCCCCCTTAGCCTGAGGCCCTTCTGTTCCAGCCCAGCTCCAGCATCACCTCTTCTGGGGTGATGGTCCACACTGCCCATCCCCTCCCTGCACCCCAGGGTGAGCTCTACCCATCACCTGGCCAGCTGGGATTCTGTCATTCCGCGGCCCCCCTGCTGGACCCCTGCTGGGGACTCAGTGGGTCCCCCAGTTCAGATGCTGATGCATTTATTCTTCCAGCCACCCCCATCTACCCCCACCCTCCCCTTCCCATGCCCCATCCACTCCATCCACCCACTCACCGCCCTCCACCCCCGTCCACCCTCATCCATCCGTGTCGCCCACAGATCACAGCACCGGTCCCGCCACTCGCCCGCCCGCCCTCCGGCCTCCTCCTTTTCCTCTCGTCTTTCATTCCTGCACCCCCAAGCAGCAAATACTTGCTGTTCTCCAGGGTAAGATACAGAAAAGACCCCCCACAAGCTTTGGATAAGCACCTACTGTATGTCGTGGCAGCCCCACCCACCCCAAAGTGTGTGGGGTACATACCCGAAGATAGGCGAGGGGCTTGGCAAGCGCTGGGAGGGGCTTGGGAGAACCGGCCTCATCCCGCTGGGCAGAGCGCCTGGGCTCGTCCTCCCGCCGCCCTGACCCTCGCGGGGGCAGCGCAACCAGAACGGAGGTGCTCACTCAGGAGGGCCAACTCCTAGTGCTAGCTCTTGGGGTGGCAGGGTGAAGTATGGGCACGTGCTGAAAAATGCGGTTTGTACAAGAAAGAGTGGGGGGCAAGGGTCTGTGCTCTCGCACCGTGCCCACCATTCTGCCCATGCTGCCCGGGCCCAGCCCGCGGGAGGGGCCGTCCTGGGGAGGGTCACTCTCTCCTGTCACAGCGCTTGGGGGGACTTGGCCCCTGTTCCCACTGGGCTTCAGGTACTGGGAGCCTTTGTGCTGGTGCCACGCTCGGTAGCCTAGGTTGGCATAAACCACTATGAATCTGAGTGCAGAAGTTGGGGAGACTGGCCTTTCATTCCTCAAGTATGTGTGGAGCACCTACTATGTGCCTGTCACTGTGGGCTGCGGGGATACTGTAGTGAGGTCATCAGAAAAAACCCTGCCCTTGGGATAATCTGGGGGGGCAGGTTGGAAAGAGACCATGATAAGCATATTATTTGTAATATGACAAGGAGATTCTGGCAGGAGTGGGGCGCACAGGTGGGTGTGGCAGGGAGTGAATGTGGGCAGATGTGGTGTGGTGTGAGGGCACGGTGTTTGGGGTAGAATCACCAGCCGTGCGTTGTACCCCTTTAGGTGAGCGGTGCTACGAATTCAGACAGACCTATGAGGTCCTGCCAGCACCTGCTGCTCCCCGAGTCCCTGTCCCTTTACTGTGAGCTCTTCTGCCCAAGCCCTGACACCCACAGAGCTGCTTGTGGTGCCTCTGGCTGTGCCCTGTGCAGAATACCTTGCACGGGGGCATACCGTGTCAGCCATGGTCTCTGAGCTGCGTCCTTGCACATCAGCAGCCCGTTCCTGAGTTGCTGAGTGGCCCTCCAGCGTGGATGAGCCATTCACCATCCAGGTTGTTCCTAGTGTCTTAATGTGTCTTGTAATTTTCGATTGGTTGCTAGACACTGTTCAGGCCAGCGGTAACTAGCATTACGCCCTGGGAGGAACCGGTCTCCCTCTCACCCGCCTGCTGGTGTTGTCACTGGTCCTTGCAGTTATGCACTGAGCTGGGTTTGGATTTTGTTGTTTCAGGGCCAACCTGAAGCTCTGACTTGCCTTACCCGATGGGCGTGGCGCTTCCCAGCATTAGCAAAGCAAGGAATGTAAAATAAAATTCTGCAATTCTGGCTTCCCTCGAAATATCAAGGTTTTGGTAACGCTGGTTTCATTGTTGCTTGGGCAGCAGCGACTGCCCCCTGGATGGAGTCTGTTGTCTCCTTTGCTGCAGGCGCCCCTGCCCCCCCATGTCCTCTCCTGCCTTCCCCATCCGTGTTTGTTCTCTTTCTGGTTCTTGCAGATGGCTGAGTTTGTGGTGTCAGATAGTCAGCGTGCTCTGCTAAAAAGACAGGGAAATATATGTATCACCTAAAAATAGAATTCCACCCCCATGGTTAGAATTAAACCAACAGTCAAAAAGTTTTATGCTGGAAGTTTCTAGAAAACTCAACTCTGGGAGCCCTTCTTTCCACACTTGGGTGGCTCAAGGAAAGCCTCACTTTCGTGGCTGCCTGCCGGCCCCCTGGGTGCACAGGCAGAGGCTCCGTGCTGTGGGCCTGGGTCCCCAGAGGAGCGAGGCTCATTGCTGACTCTGGAAACCCCAAAAGAGGAAGTGCTGGCTTTTCACCTCCACCTGAGTGGTGGCGTCCCTGGAAGGCTCACACTGGAGGCTGATTAGAGGATGCAGCCTTCCCGTGCTGCTGCCAGACGGCGGGGGCAACGGCTGACGGATGCCAGACAGCCGCTCCGGGCGTTAGAAACCAAACTCGCCGCACGTCTGGATGCCTCTGTTTCCGGAAAAGACTTGGGGCCTCCCACTCACTGGACGCCCCGGAGGTGGGGCCCTGGGTCCCTCCCTTGTGGAAGGTGGGAAGGGTGGGGCGGGTGGCGGGAGCAGGGCGCGCCCCAGGCTGTCACCCCTACGCCTTCACACGTGCCCTCCGGACAAGCCCAGGCCCTGGGGCCTCTCCGAGTGACCACGGCCGGGACTGGTGCTGCCCCATCAGCTGCACCCGGGGTGGGGGAGGGGCTCTGTCCTTGCAGAACAGCATGAAACTCGCGTCCCACAGAGGGGCCGCTGGACTCTCGCCGTGGATCCCTCTCCCTGCTGCCATCACACCCTCTGTCCTCGGCCCCAGCGCACGCTGCTCCCGCCCCTGCCCTCCCACCCGCTCTGTCTGCAGCGGCTCAGTGCAGCCGGCTCCTGTCCCGCCCTCCCCGCCTCCCTGGCCTGGAGATGTTGGTCTGTGAAGTGCCCAGCTCCCTGCTGTCCCGGCCTCTCCAGGGGTGGCCCGGGTCTGGCTCACCTCTGCTTCCCTGGGGGCTCGGGAGTGGTCCCCCAGGGCTTGGGGGATGCGTGTGGGTTGGAGGTGCGGGCAGAGGGTCAGGGGAGAGGTAGCGACCCCACAATCCCCTTGCCCGGCCCCTCAAACCCTACAGCCCCGGGGCCCTCCCCGGCCTGCACGCCCTCCCTGATGCACAAGCTTTGCAAAGAGTTCTTTTTCCTTGGGAGAACTTGAGCTTTGGATTCAGACGGGGGAGGACCTGTTTTGATTTTCAAATGAGCTGCTGAAAGGAAGGCAGGAATTCCTGTGCCCTTCACACTGGCAGAGAGTGCCAAGGGCTCGGAGGGCACCGCCTGCCTGCGCCACCCGCCCCCACTCCACGCTGCGGGCCCAGGCTCCTGCCTCCCGCAAGCTCCACTCCCCGAGGGCCCGCTCTGGTTTCCTAAGCGGTTCCGGTCCTTCCGCTTCCCACAGCCGTGCGCTGGGCGAGGCGACACTCAGGGAGTCTTGGATTTGCGTCCTTCCATGGCCAGTGCCGCGCAGTGGGATTGTTTCTGACGTTTCCGCAGCTGCTGAGCGCCACCCATGGCGTCAGGTGTTTCTCCTCCGTGTGTTTGTGGTGAACTGGAGTAACAACGAGTTGGAGGAATTCGCACACAGGCATGCAAAGGCAGGAAAAGGGCAAAAGCAAGTGTCCGAGGTGCATCCTAGTGGTCAAAGAGAAAAGGGAGAGCGGATGGGCTGTAGCAGCCCTGGGACTCGAAGGGAAGGCACGCCGGCTGTGGAGGGGATCGGAGCTTTCCCTGAGCGCCGGGGCCGAGCACCCGCAGCCCGTGGGCTCCCTAGGGAGGGTGAAGCACCGTCACAGCGCTGGCCCTGACTGCGAGGAGGCCGGTCCAGGATCTTGCCCACGGTTCTGGGCTGAGGGTGCGGGGGGCAGAGGCGGGGGCTGGGAAGGGCTGGTGGGCCGGGGCCGGGGCCAGGGCTGCTGACAGCTCAGCTGAGTGGCTAGACTCCTGCCAGGGTCCCTCCACAGGGCCCGCGGGGGGCTCAGCCTGTCCCTCCCCCAGGGCCAGGTCAAATCTCTCCTGAGCCCGGCCCCCCCGTCCGGGAGCCAGAGCAGAACCCCTGGGCGGGAGGAGACTGCGGCGGTGTCCCTGGGGAGAGCTGCTGTCTGAAGGGCCGTGCTCTCGACAGGGGTGCGCGCCACACCTCCTGGGGGGGCGGGACTGGCGCTTGCTCAGCTCCACGGTGCACACCCATGCCCATGCGCTGGGGCTCACGCCGTCCCGTTCCGTCTCTGTGTCGCCTGCCCCCAGGGGACGCCTGTTGTGTGGACGACGGGGTGCTCCAGGCGCAGCGGTGGGTGCCTGGACCCCAGCCTGCAGGCGGCGGGGCTGGACCCGGACCAGGCGGTCTGGCTCTGAAGCCTGTTCCCTTCCCACGAGGCCAGGCGGCCTCGGCAGGGGCCCGGGAGAGGGCCTGGGCTTGCTCTGTCCACGCCCACTGGTGGCCAGTGGTGTGGGCGGCACAGGGGGCCCAGCAGGGCCGGAGGTGAACAGGATGCAGCCCCCCTGCGTACCCTGTGTCCGGGGCCTGCAGCTCAGCCAGGCGGGCGGGGGCGGCGTTCCCCAGCCACCCCCGCCTCGGGCTTTCCTGGCTCCTCTGTTCCTCTCCCCTCCCTGCCCATCCCCTCTGCCTTCCCTCCTCTCTCTTCCTCTCCCCCTCCCCGGCCCCGCTAGTGGTCAGCGCCGCGAAGGAGAGGACAGAGGACAGGAACTGCCCCCCCACCCCCGACCCATCTTGACTCTCACTCGCTTCAAAGGCAGCCTCGGTGCGCCAGGCGGGTGGGGCGGGCAGGGCGGGCGGGGGCGGCTTCCTTCTGACCCAGGGGACGTCCTAGGCCCAGGGAGAGGCGCGCAGGGAGCAGGGTGCGTCTCAGAGGAGCCAAGCGGCTTGCACGGGGCGGGGGAGCGGGGAAGGGTGCTCTGGACAGAGGCTCAGCGCCCGCAGGGCTGGAGGCCGGCAAAGAGGGGTGGGTTGTGGAGCTCCTGGGCGAGATGAGCAGTGGGGGCGGGAGCTTCAGGAAGGCGGGGTTCTGGGGCGAGGCCTTGTCTTGCATCCTCTGTGCAGGCCCTGAGCAGAGGCCTGGCCTTGGCCCCTCCGCCGCCAGGCAGGGACGGCAGGCTCCCCGCTGTTGTCAGGCCACCCGAGGCCTGTGCGTTTCCCCTCCCCATGGCCCGACTGGAACCACCTGCACTCCCCAATGAAGGCGTGGACGCCCCTCTGTGCAGCTCTTTCGTGTCAGGCCCAGGGCTGCCAGCTCTGGCACGCGAGACCTGTGGCTTGAAGGGCACCGCGCTCTGCCTCTGGAGGCGGGCGGGGCCTGGGGTGCAGACCCTTCTGGGCCGGGGGCTCTGGACGTGCCCAGCTCAGAGTCAGGGCCCGTCACCTCTGTGCCATCCCTCTGGTCTCCATGCGCCCCCTACCCAGGGCGAGAGGCTCAAGGGCCTTGCTGGACTGAAGGCCCCCCTGAGCTGGGAGAGACCCATGAGCTCGGGGGCCAGGATGGGGCTCAGGATGGGGCTCAGGATGGGGCTCCCCTGGTAGACAGGGTGGGCGTCTACCACACACTGGTCTGGAGGTCGTCCAGACCTGCCGCTTGGGGCTTACAAAGAAGGAGCAAGGCCTCGTTGCTGGCTGCTGCTGTTCGTGCTGGAGACCCGCGGGGGCCTCTCCCATATCCCAGGGGTGCACCTGGGGTCCGGCCTCCCTCCCAGGCCCCTGGAGACCCTCAAAGCTGCGGCCCCCAGCAGCTGGGGCCGCAAGGTGCCCACGGGGCCGGCAGACTTCCTGCTCTGTCGTCGCCCTCCCAGGCCAGGACGGGAGGAGCTGAGTGCTGTCCCCCCCGCCCCGGCCTGGCCAGAGGCCAGTGGAGCTTCCGCGGGTAGACCCCGCGTTGGGCACAGGAAGTGCTGGCCTGCGGAGGTGGGAGGGCAGGGCAGCCTGGGGGCAGGGATGGGCTGGCGGGAGGCCAGTGCCCTCTCTCGTGAAGGGCCCCATTGATAGGCGGCCGGTTGGCGGTCAGGACGCAGCGGCCTTCCTGCTGTCCGTTGGCCCCATGGCTGCGGGGCCTCCGGGCCTCCGCCTTGCTCACAGCTGCTTGGCAAGTGTTCCCAGGGATGTGTCACCTCGATGTGGGTCCAGCAAGACCCTGTCCCAGTTGGGGCCGGTCTGCTGGGGGCTGGCGGGCCTGCGAGCCGGGGCTGCCCTTGGGGCACGTCACCAGCACCGCGGCGTGACCTGCGGCTCCGGCGGGGGGGGGGGGGGGGCTTGCTTGTCTTGCAGCTGGTCTTGCGGCTGCGAGGTGGTCCTCCTCCCGGGCGTCCTCGGGGCCTCCTGAGCCGCCAGTCACTGGACTTCAGGCCCTCCGGGCGCGGCGGCCGTTGTCTCAGCTCCTTCCTGCTGCCAAGACCCTGTTTCCAAACCAGGTCACGTTCTGAGGTCCTGGCTGCACGTGGACCTTGGGGACGCCGTTCACCCCCCCAGGTGCTTCTCTCGCTCCAGTGCAGCCTGGACACCCTCGTGCTTGGCCCTGCCTTCCTCCCGGATGCTGCCTCCCTCACACAGACCCTGCGAGGCCTCTTCTTTCCCAGCCGGGGCCCCTCTGGCTGCCCCTGGACCCTGGCTCCCCGGGCAGGGAGCCCGCCATGACCTCCCCAGCCCTCCTCGGAGGTCGGGCCTCGCTGCCCTGGGCCTCACTCTGGGCTCTGACGTCCCTCACGGACCCCTCCCTGCCTGGAGCTCTGGAGCTGGGCCGTCCCTCACGGACCCCTCCCTGCCTGGAGCTCTGGAGCTGGGCCGAGCTGCAGCTGGGCCCGTGAGGGGGTTCCTCGAGCTGCGCTGGGTTGGTGGGGAAGAGGCTGGCGTTGGCTCCTGTGCTCATAGGCCCTTCGCTGAGCCCCTGCTGTGGCGAGTGCATGGCTGCTCCCTCCCGCCTCCCTGGACGCCAGCACCTCATCAGTCACGGCCGGTGGGCATGGGCCTGCGCGGGCCACTCGCCCCTTCTGCGGCCTTGGCTAAGGGCAGACTCTCGGGAAGCCTCGGCTCTCCGCGTGCAGCCAGCTGACCTCTGGCCCCTCCCATCTGGCAGCCCCACGGGGGCCACACCCGTCACCCAGGCAGGGCTGGGGTTCTCATCTGAGCGGCCCTGTGTGGGCCCCCTTGGCTGGCATCAGGGTCAGGTGGGGTGTGTGCTCCCCGTGTCCCGGCCGACTCGGAAGCCTCACCCTGGGTGTGGGGGGGTGGGGGTGGGGGAGGCTTTGAGGCCCTCTGGGCCGTGTCCGGCTCTGGGAGAGAATCTGGGTGCCCTTTCCAAGCTGTGACTCGGAGCACCCGGGGCCGGGCCCGGGGTCAAGCACCATTAATAGGGGCTTTGAGAGCCATGGAGTGCCTGCGGGTGCCTGGGCTGGAAGGGCAGTGCCCGCTGCCCACGCAGGGGAAGCAGAGTGGGCGCTGGGCTTACCTGGGGCATGCCCCTGGCCGGAGCTTCGGGCAGAGGTCAAAGGTCAAAATAAAACGCCTCCCCCTCTCCGAGATCAGCCCCCACCGCGGCCGACTGCCGTGGCCATGCGGGCAGCCGAGGGGCCACTGGGCCCCACCTCCTCCAATTCACGGGGGGCGGGGGCAGGGGCTGTCTTTATTGGAAAGCTTCTGCCCCAGTGCTTGGGGCAAGCTCACCCCAAGGAGGGACACTGGGGCCTTGCGACTCCTGGGGCAGGGAGGGCAGGTTTGTGCTGAGGCCCCTCCCTGTGCCGGAGTTGCCGGCAGGAGCCAGGCCTCCCCGGGGCGGCCTTCCCCCCTCCCTGCTCCTGGGCCCCGCCCCCGCCCCCGCCCCTCACTCCCCGCAGCCCTGCCCTCCGTCCCCGCTGCTGTCCTCCTCCACGCCAGGTCTCTCGAGATTGCCCTGAGGGCCCCCTGGGTAATCCCGGGTACCCCCAGTCAGGCCCCTTAACTTGATCCCATGTGCAAACCTCCTTCCTTGCGAGGTGCCCTTGCTGGTTTAGGGTGAGGGCGGGGAGGCAGCTGGCTGCTCGGCGCCGCCTCCAGCCAGGCCGTGACCCCAGACGGGATGCGTGGCGCTGCCCTCCTGCCCAGCCTGACCCCTCGCGCCGCCTGGGGCTTAGCGGACTCGGCCAGCCCCTGGTCATGGGGAGCAGGAGGTGGGAGTCCAGCAGCCCCGGCCGGCTCCCTCTGGCATGGGGCACCAGAATGTAGAAACGAACCGAGATTTAGAAACGAGTCCAGTATTTGGAAGTGAAAGTAAATGCCGCGTCCACGGCGTCACCCCAAGAAGGGTCCTTCTGCTCACAGACTTGGGGGGAGGACCTCCGGGGGCCTCCGGGCCGGCCAGGCCGCTGCCCAGGCCTTCCCACAGCTCTTCTCCATCCTGGGCTCCTCAGGAGGTGGACGCAAGGCCCGGAGCCTGTGTGTTCCCAGGAGGGGGTCCCGACGCGGGGGCAGGGGCTGGTGGGGGAGCTTCGCTCGTGCGGATGAGCGCGGGTCATTGTCCTTGGCCTGGAGGGGCAGGTCATCGGCTGGGACTCGTGTGACATGAGCCCCAGGCGTTCCTGGAGCCAGGAATTGAGGGTGTTTGGGTAGAGGTGACGGGCTTGCCCCGAGCCTGGGGTGTGAGGCTCCTGCCGGCAGTGCTCAGAGCAGGCCCGCGAGGCTGTTCGACCCCGCTCTGTCTTGGCAGAGCTGGGGAGTGACAGGCCCACGGGTCAGGGAGGTGGGCCTGAGGTCTTCAGAGGCCCCCACTCCACCCATGTGTGGCAGGAGGGGGTGGGGCGCAGAGCCAGGATGGCGTGGCAGACGCAGGGAGGGCTGGGCGGGTGGGGCCGCCCTTTGGATCCCCCGAAGCTTGGTTCTCAGATTTTAATCTGCTCGCGGTGCTGCTGGTCCCCTGGGGTCTTGTTAAAAATGCAGGTTCTGATTCAGTGGGTTGGGAGCCGGGGCCTGTAATAAGCTCCCAGGTGAGGCAGAGCCTCCTACGCCCTCCAGGTCCTGACAGAGCGGGCACTGAGGGTAGGGGGCTAGCCCGGGGCTCTGGGGTCCAGCACCCACCAGCACCTGAGTGTGCATCTGGCCCTGGGGCCCAGCCCATCCCTATGGGGCCAGAGGGGAGACCCCAGCAAAGGCTTTTCCTGGGGCGGGGGGCAGGGAGTCCTGGGGGTGAACACCCACCGGCTGACATGGCTCAAAGGAGCAGGGCAGGAGCCCGAGCACCTACTGTGTGCCAGTGTAATGGCAGGAGGACACGGAGCAGGAGCTCTATGATCTGAGCAGACGGGGTAAGTCCTGGAGCCCTCGGTGGCTTGTCAGGCTTTTACTGGGATTTTACTGGGCACACAGCAGGCAGGGGTGCCGGGGGGCCTCGCAGCCCCCAGCAAGTCTTCACACTACCTGGGCCCTCCGGCGTTCTCTGGCGGCCTTGTTCTCTGCTGCTCTCGTGGTTCTTCTGGTGTCCCCGTGACGCCGCCCTTATAGGCCCAGCCTTAGCCCAGGCGTACCCACTTACGCGTGCCCACACCCTACTCCAGGTGCCGCCATCAGGCGTGCATTCAGGACCGCAGATCCGTCATCCATCCTGATGGCGGGAGGACAGAAAAGCCTGATGCTTTTACCTCACCCTACAGCCAGGCACGGCACCGTGACCGCTATCTCTGTGCAAGGCGGCAGCTTTCTCCTGGCTCCTCCACGGGGTGCGCACTAGGTGCTCAGGAAAGGTCCGTCACCCTGACTTGGGGCACCGCCTTGCAGGACCCCGGTGACCAGAAAGCCGGCGGGACCTGCACGTGGGGCAGCCGGCCATGCTGTCCAGGCGCTGCCATGAAGCTGCCCCCCAGGTGGACGGCCGCTCTATCCAGATGAAGCGCTGCTGCCACGCCCAGGCCGGCACCCTGGACTTCAGCCGGTAGAGGGCCCGGGAGGACCCGGGGAGCACCCGCTCAGGGGCTTTGAGGAATGGGCCACAGCAGCCACGGCGCTTCTCTGCTTGTCCTCATGGTCCTCTGCTTCTGCCAGCATCCCCGTGACGCCGCCCTTGGAAGCCCAGGCTCTCAGCCCCGGTGAATCGCATCTACCCAGGCCCACACCTACGCCAGGTGTCCGCCACCATGCATTCAGGACGGCAGGGATCCATCATCAATCCTAATGGTGGGAGGGCAGAAAAGCCTGATGCTTTTTCACTCACCCTACAGGCGCCCTCTGGCCTCCGGGTGCTGGTGGCCGGTGGAACCCCCCTGGCCGGCTCCGTCCCGGAGATGGGGGTTTGGGCGCCGACCTGCAGATTCAAGCTCCAGCTCTGCCTTGGACGCCAGGGGGCCCTTGGGCCAGTGGACACAGCGGTTAACGGAGCAGTCACCCTTAGGTGGTGGCACGACTGGCCTATCCATGGGCCCCTCGGAAGTGCCCAGGCCTGAGCCTGTGGCTCCCCAGGGTGTCCTGGACAGGAGGAGGAGGCCGGGCGGGTGCAGGGGGCACTGGCTTGACTTGCCCACCAGGCCCACTGGGCCCCACATTTCTTCTGACTCTGGAGCACAGGGGTCAGCATGGGGGTCAGCAGGGCAGCCTGGACGGCACGGCACAACCCTTCCTCCGGGGCGCCCAACTCCCTGACCCAGCTTCCCTGCGTCCCCGCCAGCCCCCCCTCTCAGCCCCACCCCGCGCTCAGGCTCCCCAGAGGATTCCAAGCCGGTTTTTCCAACCATCTGAAAGTAATAAGGAGGCAGCTTATGGATGAAATACCTTTAACATGAAGTTGTATCTTGCGGTCAGTGTTTCTTTCTGTCAAAACATTTCTCCTGCTGCCTGCGCGGGGGAGGGCAAGGAACGGACTCTCCGCCCAGAGCCCGCCTCCCCGTCCCCATCTCTGCCCTGCCGTGCTCCCCCCAATCCGAGCTGCTGGACGAGGGGCAGCCCTCACCCCGATGTTTTGGACAGACCCGAGTCCCCCTCCCCAGAACCTGGGCTGTAACCCAGATGTTTTGGACAGACCTGAGTCCCCCTCCCCAGAACCTGGGCTCCCACGCTGTTAAAGGGACCTGGACCCCTTGATCGTTGCAGGAGGCCACAGGGCCCAGGGGACTGCCCCCGAGTGCCCAGGGAAACAGCGGGGTGGGCATGGCGCTGTCCTCCTGGAGGCCACTGTCCACCGTGGGCGTGGCAGGGACAGCCGCACTGTGATTTGGTGATGGCAAGGACCAAGGGCCCTGGGACACAGAGGTGGAGGCGCTCACTCTTCTGGGCACCCTGGGGAAGACTGCCTGGAAGAGGTGGCTTTCGGGCAGGTCTTGTGGGATGAGTCAGCGTTGTCCGGTGGACCTGGCAGGGCCCGGGGCTCTTGGCACAGCAGCATGGGCTGGAGCGCTGGGCATTTCTGGGAGCTGAGAAGTGGTCTGTGGCTGGAGGTTGGAGCCTGGCGGAGGGAGGGAGGGAATGGAGCTGGGCGGTGGACTGAGGTGCCGCCTGCCAGGCCGTGGACTTTGCAGTTGATCCTGGAGGCAGTGGGGAGCCATGGAGGGTTTGGTCAGAGGGCACCCACTTTGCTCCGGCGCTGATTCTGCAGCCCCTAGCTCAGATCTGGGAAGAAAGCCCAGGTCAGATCCAAGTTCCTGCATTGCCCCCTCCCCACCTCCCCCGGCCTCCTCTCCCTGTGTTGTGTCCCCCCCCCCCCCCCACCGTCCTTACCTCCACCATGTGGAGATTTCGCCCCTGGACGCCCTCCAAGGGCCAGAGATGTCGCCTGTGGTCTATGAGGGCGCAGAGGTCTTGCCCGGGTCTCCACTCACTTTGGGAAAGAATAAAAAGAGATGCGTTTCGCCCTGCACCCTCCCCGGGCCGAGGGGATGTCAAGGGAGGGAGGGTGCTTTGATCACCCAAGCGTGCTGTGGGGAACAGAGCAGAGATTCCTTCTCAGGCTCCCCCAGACCCCCGACTGCGGAGAGCCTGGGCTCCTGCCCGGCGGCGTCTAAACTCCGGCTCCCTGCCCAGGTGGTGGCCTGGCGCTGCAGGAAGGCGGCGTCTTGCTGAGCGGGGCCGGAATCTCCAGCACCAAGTACCGGCCACCCTGTGCTTAAACGCGGGCAGCTCACCCCCCTCCCGCGGGGCTCAGGGGACCTCCCCAGGGGACCTCCTTCAGCCAGGAGCGGAGGGTCAGAGCCTCAGGGAGCGGCTGGGTGGGGGTGGCCGGGGCCTCTCCTGCAGGTAGCCCGGGCTGGCGCCTGGGCTGGGGGCCGCTGAGACCCTGCGCTGAGGGGAGCCTGCTGGCCGGGGCCTGGCTGCGCCTCAGCTCTGCCCCCTCCTGGCGGGGGCCGGGGTTGCGCTGACTTTCTCCTTGGTGAGTGGAGGTGACCGTGACAGCCCGTCCCGCCGCCTTCCCTGTGCGGGCTGCTCCACTTTCGACTCCGTGGTGCTGGCGGGCCGGCTCTGGAACTAGGGCCTCCCCTGTCCCGGGGAGTCTGACCCCGTGGAAGAAGCAGAAGCCCTTCCTTGCGCGCGGCTCTGCTATGGAAGGCAGCTTGGTGATGCGCCTGGGAGTGGGCTCCTGGGCGGGCGGGGGAGGTGTGAGCCTGGTGCCCCTCGGGGGGCCCTGACTCTAGCGGGGGTGGGGGGGTGGAGGGGCGTCCAGGACCTGGGCAGGGAGCTCAGGTGAGCAGGTGCACGGTGGCCTTGTCTGCACCTGGAGTCCTGGGGTCATGCACCCTCCCAGGTCGAGGACGCAGCTGGAGGGGCTGCACCTCGGGTGCGATTGCCAAGCCTGGGGAGCTGGGAGCGGGGGCTCTAGAGCGGGTCACATGGCCAGCTGCCCTGAGCCCCCCACTCTGGCGGAGGTGGCCAAGGACTGAGCATGCAGTCGGAGCTTAATAAAGAACCATGGCAGAGAAGAGAGGGCTGGCCTAGCACCCTCCGGCCTGAGCGCGTCTCAGAGCCCACGTCCAGCTCGGAGACTCAGAGCCTGGGGCCAGGGGGAGTTCAGGGTTAATGCCTTTGTTTGCTCGGCATTCTTCACTGACGGATTTGTTAAAAGCCAGCTCTGGGCCGGATCTTGTGGGAAGCACCGGCAGACAAGGCTGCTGGGGACGGACGGGCCCCTTCCTGTCTGGAATGTGCTGTCTGGTGCTGGAGAGACACTGAGCAAATAATTGCACAGGTAATTGGTGGCTGTGGAGGTCAGCGCCGTGAAGGAGAGGATGCTGGGAGCCGGCCAGGAGCCAGGCAGGGAGCCTCCTGCCACAGGGCTCGGGCCAAGTTGGGGTGCACCTTCTAGGGAGCAAGTGCAAAGGCCCTGGGGGGAGCCTGGTTTGCTGGGGGGTTGGCAGGAGGTCATGGGGCTGGCCAGGTGGGTGGTGGGCAGGCCAGGCATGTGTTTGGCTTTGAAGACCGGGGAGCCCCGGAGGGCCCCACACTTGAGGCATCACACTAGCCTCTGCCACCTGGAGGAAGGTGGACGCTCACCTGCCTCGGTCTGTGTGTCTGCTGAAGTCCACACTTCGTAGCAGGGACTCGTGGCCACTGTGGGCCTGGAGCCTTCCTGCCGGCTCCCCTCCCCCACCCGAGCGCCTGGAGTTTCCACGCCAGCCGGCTCTCTGGGTCTGCACCTGCCTGCCCCTCTGGGAGCGTCCTTCCCTGGCCCTGAATTCTGTGGGCCAGGTGTGGGTCCCTGCAGGTGTTTGCAGCAGCCTTTGCACCTGGGACACCACGTCATCAGGCCCCTGGGGGGTTCTGAGCCCACTGGTCACAGCACAGGGCCTGGAGGTAGCTGGCCAGCTGGGCCTGTTGGCTGAATGAGTGGACAGTGTGCTGGGCCATCCCCCCATGCTGAACCGAGCCCATGGCCCGGGTTGGGGGGGTTCGTCTGTGCTAGCGGGGAAACTGAGTCAGCCAGCAGGTGCGGTGGGGCTGGACCGAGGCTGTGGGACTCCGGCCTGCACCTTCTTGGCCCTCTTGCCCCCTCCTTCGACTGTTGCTCTCATCTCGCAGCCAGCTCATGAAATGTTAATGCCCTCATTTATTCCTTAAAAATTAATTTAAAAATATTTTATGCACCGCCTCAATCACAGTTGGAAACTGTTTAATTAATCCCCAGTGGCAGGACACCAGACAGCTGCCTAATTGGTTACAATCCTCAGGCTGCTGGGTTGTCTCACAGCTGTTGTTTGGGGGTGCGGGCTCCCCCAGCGTGAGCAGGGCCGAGGCCGTGGCCCCACTGCCTGAGTCCGCGCCTGCTCCGGGAGCAGCCTGGCCAGACCCCACCCATGCACTTTCTGGGCGCAGCTGCAACGTGCCTGGCTGGCCAGGTGGGCTCGGGCAGCCCGCCCCCGACACAGGAAGGCCTGGGGACGCCCCGAGCCCCAAGCCTGCGGGCAGGCCCTGCTGTCGCTGAGGGCTTCCCGCTGACCGTCGCAGACCTGCGGGCCCGGGCCCGGCCCTCTCGGCTGTGCTTGGCCCTGCAAACCGTGTGGCCGCCTTGGCTGAGTCCGTGGGAAGCGCCGACCCCTCTCCCTCAGTGAACGAGAGCTGAGCCCTCACGGGGTGGGGGCACCCCTTGTCCACTGCCGCGGCCAGGCCCTGCCCCCGCGCCTTGCTGGATGTGTCCCCTCCCAGACCCCGCCCACTGCAGCCGGCGTAACGAAGTGTCCCCTATAAAGTCTCACATAAAATAATCTGCCGTAAAGAATGGCCCAGGGGTCATTGGCGGCTGACGTTGACCCTGGGCCGCAGCTGGGGCGCAGCGGCCGTCAGCTGTAAATCGCAGCTGCCGCGGGAAGGAGAGGGGGACCTCGAGGGCGAGGCTGCTGCCCGTGCCTCCGAGGTCTCGGCCGCGCGTCTCCCTGCCCTGCCTGGGCTGGCCCGCGGGGCACTGTCCCTCCGGACCCAGTGGCGCTGGGGCCGGGTCTCGCCCACAGACCCCCGCCAGGAGCGAGCGGGGTCTGCACCCAGGGCAAGCCAGCGTGGGCGCTGGGGTCTCGGGGTGGCTGAGGGCCGGCTAGGGGGACCCGGCCCTCCCGGCTGGGGTTCTGCAAGCGGAGGGTCTGCGGGGGCCACCCTCGTGCCACCCATGCCGGGAAGGGGGCTTCCCGCTGCTGCCGGCGGAGGGCCCCACAGTGGGCCTGGGCCAAGGTGGGCGACTGGTTGGCCCCGGCCGGTCATCAGGACACTGGGGCCCCACGGCCCCGCGGCCTCGGCTGGGTTCTCTCCGCCAGCACCGCCCTTTCGGCTCAGGCGTGGGGGGGCTATGTCATCCTGTGTGGGTACCCTGGGCTTCGAGGTCTCTCTCCTTGGGCCTCGCTTGAATGTCCCCTCCAGGGAGGCCTCCCAGGTCTCCAATGCCCCATCTCCCTGCCACGCGGTGCCGTGGCTCCGTGGGTGGCCCCCGCTCAGCGCGTGGGGTGTGTGAGACTTGTCGGAAGTCCCGTCACTGCCACTCGCCTCCTGTGCCCAGCACTGACTCGGACTGGGTGCTCCGGGTGCCTGTGGCTGGCACGGATGGGGTGCTCCATCCATACTCGGTGCCACTTCTGCCGTGCGGCTGGGTCTCCATCTGCGGCAGCTGAAACGCGGGCCACGCAGCTGCTTCTTGAGCACAGTCGAGCAGGGACAGGACCATGGCCGGGAGCCGTCAGGCGCCCTCCAGGGCCCCTGTGTCTGAGAGCTTTGGGCCCCCAGCCCCACCCTCACCCCACTCCTATCCCCCGGGTTTGATGGGCGCTGGCGTTGATGCTGACCATTCAGCCCTCTGCCCGTGATCTCCTGGTGGACCCCACGCCACGCCTGGTCCCAGCTGCAGGATGCCGTGGGGTGCGGAAAAGCTGAGCGCCTGTACGGGCCGCGTGTCGGCTGCACGGCCGTGAAGTAGGGGTCCCCTGCCCTCAGCGGATGAGCAACTTGGGGCTCAGGGGAGAGAGTGGTTTGCCCAAGGCCACACATGTGTAAGTGTAGAGCCGAAAAACCACCTGAGTCGCTGCCAGACACTGTCCCCCCAGATCAGAACCCTCAAATCTAACATGGAGGTGAAAAATTATGTAGTAATTACATTTTTTTTTAAAGATTTATTTTTATTTATTTATGCAAGCACTGGGTACAGTCAGAAGCGCGGGAGGGCGAGAGAATTCACCAGAGCCAAAGCGGGGAGCAGAGCAGGCAGAAGGACCGAAGGACACTGCTGAGGGGAGCAGCGGGCGGCAGGAGAGGTCTGCGTGCCATGTGGGACCCTCCTCCGGTGGCCAGGGAGCAGCCGGGAATCGAACCGGCGCTGCAGAGGCCGCGGGCAGCTTCGCAACCCAGCGCTTAACTGCTGCGCCACTGGGGAGGCCCTGTAGTAATTACATTTTAAGGCAAATTAACCTTGATAAGATCTTTAATGTCACCTATTAGACTATTTTCCCTTAGTAATGCATTAAAACTGTCAAACCCGATATGATCGCACAATTAACGTGATTACACACGACGTGGGTTTCAGTGCATCGTCCGGCGTCTGTGCTGAGAGGCCCGCGGGGCCCGCAGGCGCGCTGGCTTCCGGGGCGCTTCTGTGGCTCACAAACGAGCAGAGGCAGGGATTTCTGGGAGGGCGGGGCTTTCTGGGGTTGCCTGCGGGAAAGCAGGTGAAGAGGGAGCCGAGGCCGTGCAAGCCCGGCCCGGAGGCCAGGTCTGAGCAGCCCCCCAGGTGGCTCCTGGAGACCCCGCGCCCCCGGCGGGCAGCTGGCTCTGCGGGAACTGGGGCTTCATCACCGCTGGCCCAAGTGAGCAGGGCACGTGGTCGGAGGGGCCAAGGCGGGAATCTGGAGATGGGCGCTGGCCTGCCCCTCCCTGAGCCTCTCCGCGAGAGGCGTGGGCAGTGAGAGAGCTGGAGGGGCAGAGCCCTCGGGAGCCCTCCGATGGCCTCCACGCCCAGGCCTGCCCCGCGGTGGCCCGAGCTCATGGGCTCAAAGCCCTGGACTAGATGGATGGTCCCAGCTCTTCCTTTAAACTCTGGGTGACTCCCACCCTGGCACCCCCTCCGCACACACGTGCGGCTCTTAACAAGGCGGGGGAAGTGATGTTTGGGGCCCCGGGGGATGTGGCTCTTGCTGTCCTGTTGCCCGATCACGGGAGAGCCTCAGCCTGGCAGCAGCGTTGGATGCTCTTTGACGCGGGGCCCCCACTGGTGCCAAGAAATACCACTGTCTCTCTAAGGGGCAGCGGGCAGTGGGCAGTGTTGGCGGCCAGTGCCCAGCGCCCGAAAGTCTATAAATTTCCCTGCAGCGTCACACACTGAGGACGCCCCAGCGTGAGGAGCCCCCACCCCTCTGGGGGGCTCTCTGAGCCCACCTCTGCTGCAGCTCCTGCCCTTCCTGGGGAGGTCACGCCCCCGGCGGCCGGCGGTGTTAGATGGCCGGGTGGCAGGCGGCTGCTCGCGTGACCGCTGCTGGGCGACTTACAAGCCGTGGTTTTGAAGACGCCGTGATGCAGAACAGAGCTCCATGACACCGGGACATCTGGGGGAGCCCTGGGCGGGTTTGTGGGGCGTCAACCCTGCGGGACAGTGAGCGGGCCCAGACCCCTGGCAGTTGGCTGCGTGGGCAGCCTGGCCCGAGGCCCGTTGCGCTGAGGGCAGTGGGCCGAGGCTGATGGGCGTCTCAGGACGGCCTGGGCGGCTGGGCCTGGGCGGATGGAGGTGTGAGCCTGGAGGCCAGGATGTGGGGGCAGGTGGGGCCTGGCCGGGAGGGCGGGGCCAGAGGGGCCACCGAGACCACGAGGGTCCCTCTCCTCCTGTCTCAATAGGACGGCATCGGCCTCGACTGCTTTTGTAATTGGCGCCAAATAATTCGCTCTGCTAAATGCTGGGATCGCTGACCTGCTGGCAGCTGGGCGTGTGCTGGGGCTGCCCCCTCCCTTGCGGGACTCCCCTCAGCCTCTTTGCTGGTGTCCCCTCGGCATCGAGCGGGCGCCCCTTCCCGCTGGCTTGTCTGGGGGGCGGGGCTGGCTCACTCGGGGAGGGCTGGGGTTTGCTCTCGGGACGGGGACAGGGAACCCCGGGCCCACGGTCACACCTGCCCGGTCCCTGGCCAGGCTCCCCGCGGGCAGGTGTCCCTGGGCAGCTCTGCTGGGCTGTAGCTCCTGCCTCTTCCTCTGGTCTCTGCTCCCCTCCCTGCCCTTGAGCTTGCCCGCCCTCCCCCTCCTGCCCCTTCCCTCCCTCCTCCCGCCCCCTCCCTCCCCCCCTCCTTTTCTGTACCTGTCCCGTCCTATCTCTGTCTGTTTGCTAAGTGGGGCCCAGACAACCTTCTCTGGCCAGGCTCCTGCTGCATGACGGGCTTGCTCAAGAGCTCAGAGCTGTCAGAGAGCCCCCTCCACCCCCTCCCCCTTCTCGCCTGGCCTCCTCCCACCCCCCTGTCCTCCACTCCCCACCCAGCTTCCTCCGCCCACTGCTCATCCCCACCACACCAGCTGTGAGAGGCTCCAGGCTTTGTCACCGGCACCTCAGGAGAGCTCAGCCCTCCAGCCCAGAGTGCTCAGGGCCAGACGCTAGAGCTGCTTCCTGCAGGCTGCTGCAGGCTGGGGCTTGGGGACGTGCGGGGCCGGGACGTGCCGGGGCTCAGGGACGGGCCTGCAGCTCGGGGCTGGGCAGCGAGCACAGGGCACGGGCCCTCCTGACCGAGGGGCAAACCTTGAACCCGTCTGCTGGGGATAAAGCAAGGCCTGCTTTCTGTCTCCTCAGCTGCCAGGGGGCGCAGGGGGCATTTTGGCCAGGCAGGGCGGGGAGGGAGCAGGCTCTCCTGAACAGGAAAGGGTGGTGGGGCAGGGGCAGGAGGGCGCGGCCTGGCTTGGGGTGGAACGTCTGGCCTCCAAAGTGGGTGAAGCCCCGCTCGGCTCCTCACCTCACTGCTGCGGCCTGCCGGGCCGGGCCGCGCCTCAGCTCACAGCACGCGTGTGGCTCTCACCAGCGGGTTGTTTATCCCAGTTTCCTCTTTCATTTCCAAACAATATCAAGTGATAGAAACACGCGAGCACACGCATAAAAAACCCGCGTTTTACTGACAACCTCAATCTGTTCCGTTACCAGCGCAGCGAGTGGGGCTTGGGGGCGCGCCTGGTTCTGGAGTTGGGGGCACCGGGCCTGGAGCAGCCGCTCCTGCAGGCCGGGATGGAAACCGCCGGGCCCGGGAGCTGGGCGTCCGTGCTGTGTGTCCAGGCTGGCGGGCGCCGGCAGCTGCCCAACCGGCGAGTGAGCGGACGCGTCAGTGAGGTCACGGGCAGCGTTTCCGGCCCGGCCCTGCCGGCGGAGCCCGGGTTGCCCTGGAGGTGCCGGCCTGCCTCCTGCCCTGCCCCATGCGGGCCAGACGCTTCGCATCCGTCATCTTACCCACACTCCCAGGGAGCCCACACTGCAGCCTGAGCCGCCTGCAGAGATGAGGAAGGCGGGCGAGGCTGGAGCCGGCCTGCCCGAGCCCCTCCTCCCTGCCTTGCCCCGGGTCTGTCTCCTCCTGGTGGCCCTGGTGTGCCTGCTTCTCTCCTGCCACCGGGATCGTGCCGCTGACCGCCTGCCCCTGGACTCGGGAGCGTACAGCCCAATCTGCCTTCGAGCCTGGGCCTTTGCTCTTTTATTTGAAAACTATAATTAACAAATACAAACTCTGGCCACGTGGCCTGGCTCCCACATGAGAGGGCTTGGGGTGCATACTGAAGGGGGTGCCCGCGACACGCTCATCGGCACTGAGCCTGAGCACGCAGCTTGCGGTGCTCACGGAGGGGTCCCCAGGCTGGCGCCCGAGCAGCCCGATGCGGCTTAGGTCAGTCGGGGCCTGGGGGTCCTTGAGGGGCCGGGAGCTGCTGAGCGAGCCGCGTGGAAGGAGCTGCGCCGTGCACGGCCAGTGGTGAGCGCCAGCTTCCAGCGGTGCTGATGGAGTGGCAAGGTCGCCTCTTCAGGTGACCGAGCCTTTCGGAGACCGAGCTCTGGGAAGATCACGTGGGATGACAGGAGCGCTGTTGGAGGAAAAGGGGTAGAGACCTCAGAATCCCTCTGGGTCTGAAGCCTGCCCGAGTCACCAGCTCCCGGCCTGACTCCGGCGGGCAGAGGCTCCTCCCTGAGACCCGGCCTGCGTGGCCTCCTCCTGACCTGCCTGGGCGCAGGGAGCGGCCTCCGGTGTCCCGGCTCTGCAGCGTCAGGGCTGGGTCGCATGATCGCTGGCCCCTGTGGCGCCCCGTCCCCCGTCCCCTGACCTGGAGTAGGTCATGTTGCAGGAGCCCCCTGGCCTGACCGCCTGGCGTGGGCAGGCAGCCGGGAGCCAGCGGAAGTTATTCCTGAGAGGAACTTCGGAGGATCCGAGGCTGGCTTGTGACCGAATACACGTGGGTCTTTGTGACCGTCCCACGGGGTTGCCTTAAGCTCAAGGTAACGCCAGGTCTTAACCACACTGTCGGGGCCTCTGGGGCCTCCGCTGCCTGTTTCTTCTGCGTCTGTCAGGAACTGCAAGTGGAAACGAAAGGGTCCCGCCTGGTGCGTCTCCCTGTCCCCGCGTCTCTCGAGGTCTCTGCGAGGCGAAGGCTGAGGTGTGATGAGCCCTTGCTGGCTGCTGGGCCTTCGTGGCACGTCACAGCTGGCATCCTGCAGCGCGTCGCCAAACACCTACTGTGCGCCAGGCGATGCGCTGGCGCCGCGTCCCGGTGGCCGAGGCGTGGGCACTGAAGTAGGGCCTGGGGCGCGGTGGCTGGACAGCACGGGGCGCCTGTGCAGTCCCGTCACGTGATGGCCGCGCCGGGCTGCGTGGGCGAGCTGGGGCCCTGGGCTGGCTCGGGCGCGCCCCTGCCCTGGCTCTCTGTTCTCCTTGGCGGCAGTGGGTGTCCATCCCCGCCGGATGCAGGGTCGGGGTCAGACTCCAGCGAGTCCAGCCTCCGCCCCACGACGGCCTCTCACGGCTGCAGGCGCGGCCTGGCTCCGCGTGTGGACGCGTCTTTTACTTCCCGACCAGGCCTGAGCTGAGGGCAGCGCCGTTTGCTTAACTGGCTTCGTGCGAGCCGGGCAGGGCGGGCCTGAGAATCCCCAGGCTGCGGCTTCGCCTGAAAGGACCCGTGAGCTTCTGGAGGCCGCGGAGAGCAGCGGCTGGCAGGAGGCTCACCCTCCCAGACCTCCGTGCTGGCGCCAGCCCCCCACTTCCCTGCGCGGCCTGTCACTGGCGGAGGAGGCAGGTGGCCAAGATGGAATCAGGTCAGCGGGGCGGGGGGAGCGTGAGGAGCCTTTCGCCCAGCAGGGACAGTGGGGCGCCCAGGGGCGCGCCTCAGAGTCAGGATGGCTCCCAAGTGAGTCAGCTGCGGGGGACGGGGCAGCGGAGGTCCCTGGGAGGAGGACCTGCCCTGGTCTCCATCCGTGTCTTGAGCTGGGGCGGGGCGCCAGCAGAGATGCAGACCAGGCCCCCTCCCCTGCGCTGGCGTCCTTCTCGGCCTCGTTTTAATTACTCCTCAGCAGTATTTTATTATTTTGACTGATGCCCCATGGGGTGGCTCATTATGTTTTTAATATCTCTGCCATTGACCAGACCGCCTTCTGCTGGATCCGCTCGGGGCTCGCCTGTGGAGCGCGAGGCCTTTTTCCCTGCACCGTCGTGCTGTTACGTGGCTGCTGCAGCGGCGCCGCTTCCTCTGGACAGACAGGGAAACCGAGGCTGTGCGGTGAAGTGACATGGCCCAGAGGTCATGCAGGCCAGTGGCCGGGATGGGACTCCGGCGTGGCCTGACATTAACCCTTTCTGCTGGGAGGCCCCGTCCCCCCTGTGAGGTGTTCCCCTCTGGGGGGGCTGTCCCCCTCATTTCCAGCCCCAGGCCTAGGAGTCCTGTGGGGCCATCCTTTCTCTTCCCCAGGACAACACTGAGGCCAGCTGACCGTGCTCACCCTTTGGTGACTCCTTCCATCCCTCCCTGCACCGTCCAGCATCCTGCCCCAGACGACCCCGGGGTTGGGGGCAGCAGGGCCAAAGGGCCCTCAGGACGTGGTCCAGGCCGGGCAGAGGAGGCAGGACCATCTCCTCCCTTGTTTCAGCATTGCCAAGGCTCCCTGACCCCTGGGGGCCACTCACGGAGGCCACCGACTGGGACCACGCTGTCCTCTCCTGACTGCGGCTGGCACCGGCTCAGCAGCGGCCTCGGGGGTCAGTTGACTCCTCCCTGCCTGGGAGACAAGCTGGCTCCTGTTGCCTTTCATGTGGTGGGCATGGGCCCTCTGTCCTCCCAGGCCTGACAGGTGCCGCGTGGCCTCGAGGGACCTGTGACACAGCTGGTGGTGTAGCCCTGGGGGGTCTGCCACTTGGCAACGGGGTGGAAGGTGTCACCTCGGCCCCACAGACTTTGGGGCGTCTGATGTTTAGAGGGAGGCCTTAGGCAGCCTCTCTCCAGGCCCCCAGAAGGGTCAGGAGGGGGACAGACACCCCTCAAACGTGATGGGTCATGGATGGTGAGTTATCAAACAACAAGGAAAGAGACAGAGGCCACCCTTGCGGGTCTACAGTATGTCAGGCCGCCCGCGGTGCTGCTGCCTCGGCTGTACAGTGAGCATTTGAGGCTCAGAGAAGTGAAGCGGTTTGCCTGAGGCCGCCCCGCTAACGAGTGGTGAGCTGAGCGGCCAGTGGGCGTTGCAGAGCTGGGCTGGACGCCGTGTGTCTGCTGAGTCCTCCCCTGCTGGGTTGCAGGCGGCGAGCAGATGCTGGGGCCCCAGGGACGGGGATCCCTAAGGAACCCCTAATCTTGGACTAGGTGCGTCTTGGGTGGGACTTTCTTTCTTTCTGAGGCAGCATACGGGCAGGGCGCGGTGACTCGAGGAGGGCAGACACCGAGGCAGAGCAGAGGCCGGTGGCCACGCACCGGTGCAGGCAGGCCCTGTGGGTCTGTGGACGTACGTCTGACAGCCGCGATTCTCTGATTCCACGGCCCAGCCTGCCCAGCCTGCCCGCTGCCAGGCCTGCCGTGTTCTTGGCGAACCCATACTGTTCTCTGCTGAGCGTCTCTCTTAAGAGCTCGGCACCTGTTTTGAATGGAGGCCGTGGTTCTGCTGGGGCGCGATGAGCAGCTTGCTAGACTGTTCTTTCCGGAGCCAGCGGCTGCCTCTTCTGTTTTGCAAACAGGGACGTTTGCCTGGCCCCCAACAGCCCCCGGTCTCGCCAGGGCCACGTCACGTCCTATGTGGGTCAGAGTCAGCCAGACCCAGCGGGGGCCAGGCCGCCTCCAGCTGTCTGCTCTCGGACCGGGGGCGAGGCGGTGTCCGCCTGTGGCAGGCAAGGGTGGGGCCGCTGGGCGCGGAGGTGCGCACGCAGCAAGCAGGGCGGGCAGGCGCCTGGGAGAGGCCTCCTCCGTGCTCTTCCCGCCGCCTGCCCCTTCCCAGCGTGGCTCACTGGGGCTCCCCCCGCCTCTTACAGCCCCGTCGGGGCTGTCCCTGAGGTCACTGCTTCCTGCGTGCTGCCTCCCGTCCTGCTGGAGGACCTCGGCGCCTGCAGGTGGGAGTCGGGTCGCTGGGGTCTTGCAGGCCCCTTCACCCCCTCCGGTGGCTTCATGTATCGCTTTATTTTCGAGGATGTTAAATGTCCTGCGGTTTTGAGGCGCGAGCGCCGACCCGGTTTGATTTCCCGCTCTGGGGTCCTAGGCCTGGCTCGGTGCTCACCTCGCCCCCTCGCACCTCCGAGCTCACCCCACGGCTTGCTGCAGCCGCTTCTTTCTCCTTTGTGTTCCTAGCAAAGTCTTCGAGGTCCTGCTGCTGCCCCGCAGGTTCCCCACAAGTAGCTTCATTATTTTAGTGAACGAAATACGTAATTTGGAGGTAACTCATTATGCCTAATTGTGCCATGTAGGTGCCAAGCGGATTTTAAAGATGATGATGGCTTAGGAGTTTCTCCTGGAAATACTGGCAGTGCAGTAGGACTTCGGAAGTGAGCCTGTGTCTCTGGTGACTGCCCCCGCCCCGTGTCACCCCTTACCAAGAAGCAGCGAGGCAAGGCGGCGGGCTTGGGCCTGGCGGTGCGCGCGTCTGGGTGCAAACGCCTGCAGCTGGAGCCCAAATGAGCAGCGCCTCCTCGGGAGCACGGCCTAGTGGCCAGGCGCCGGCAAGGACCTCGCTGCTCCCACTCGGCCGCTGACACAACTGGATGATATAATAGCAGCGTTGGGCGCTGCCTCTGTCATTATAATCCCAGGGAGCCAGTGATTATGAATAACGTTATTGTACAAAGGAAAAAATAGAACCTGCTCGCCTGACTCCAAAACAATAGGAGATGCAGCCACGTGGAGCCAGGGGTGCTGGGGGTGCTGGGGCCCCGCTGCTGGCAGCTGTAAGGCTTTTATTAAGCTGACCTTCACGCGATGGCTCGGGAAGAACGGAGAAGCAGCCGAGCCACCGACTGAGTGACGATGACCCAGGCTGGATTCTGGGCCCAGGCTCCACGGACTCCAGGGACTTGCAGACGCCCAGAGGTGCCTCTAAGGTCTCCCCAAAGGGCTCAGAGCATGGCCTGGGCGGGCTTTCCCCCACCCTAGGGAGGCACATTCACGTCTTTCGTGCTGTGGCTCAGGTGGAGCGTGGTGGGAAGCTCACTGGCCCTGGAGCCCGGAAGCCTAGGCCTGCCCCGACCCCACCCTGTGACCTTGGGCCCGAGAGACGGTGTGGAAGGACAGGGGAGCAGCCTGTGCAAAGGCTGGGGGCTCGGAGAGAGCAGGTGGACGGGCGATTTGAGGTGAAACCATCTCATCCCAGATGAGGGTCCCTGCCTGCTGCCTGGCATCCATCTCAGGCAGGTGGGGGTGGGGTCCTGACTTTTAACTATGAGGTCCAGGCTTGCTACGACGTGGGTGTCGCTCCGTGCCCCTCCACACCACACCTCTCGTCACCCTCACGCCCCGCCACAGGGACTTAGCAAGGGCCAGCCCGAGGGAAGGATTCTTACGGTGGCGTTTCTCCCCCTTTGAGGGTGGGGCGCTCTGGGCAGTGGGCCAACACTGGCCTGGCACCTCCTGGAAGAAGCCAGGTCCTGCCTGGCACCAAGGGCACAGATGGGGCGCCCAGCCCACCCGCAGTGCTTGGTCACCGTGGCTGGGCTGCATGTTGTCATGCAAGGGGGAGGCAGGGAGGAGGCAGACGAGCAGATCAGTGGTCCAAGCTCAAAGGAGAGTCATGTGACATGACCCCACCAGTGACATTTCCACCTCAGGCTGCATTAACAGAAGTATAGGGTCTATGGCAAAGGAGGTGATAGCCCCTGTAGTTGCAATGATCTGACCACGTCTTGAATACTGTTCAGTTTAGGTCACACTTTAAGGGGGACAGTGACAATCTTCAATGTGTCTTGAACACAGTGGCCAGAGCGGACAACTGGCAAAGTCACATTCAAGCACAGCAGTGAAGGAAGTTCAGAAGGTGGGCTTGAGTACCCGCATTGCCCCTGGTGACCTGTGCGACCTGGGGCAGGTTCCCTGGCCTCTCTGAACCCTAAGTCCCTCATCTGTAAAGGGGGAATCAGCTTCTCTCTGCTGCAGAGTTGCCGGGAGGACGAGGACGAGGCAACGGCAGCCGCGGCCGGTGGGCCTTTCCTGGGTTCCCCGACACCCTGGTGGTTGCTCAGGCCCCGGAGTGCTGCCTGGAGTCAGGCTGGCACTGCCACTCGCCAGGAAATTGCTCATTATGGGGCGTGAAAGCACACATTGAATTTACGCAGTTTATTTTTAAATAAATTTGGGGGAATAGGAAAACAAAAAGAGACAATTTAAAAAGAACATTCTCCAAGTATAATGAAAGCTTTGGCAGGGGCCCAAAACCTGACCCCAGAGCCCGGCTCTGGAGCACAAGGGGTGACAGACGCCCCCTCGGCTGCCTTCCCATGCCCGCCCCCGCCCCGCTGGGTGTCACCCTGGATTTCCAGCTTTGCTTCTGAATGACTGAGCTTCCTATGGCCTAAAATCCCGGGCTCTGGGCCCTGGGAAGACTTAGGGCATCGGAGAGCAGCTTAACTACTGCATGAGCCTTTCTCTGGAGGGGCTTGGGGGCCCCCGCTGGCCTGGACGGCCGCCCCACCTACACGTCGGAGCAAGGGAGGGGCAGGCCCGGCTCTGGGAGAGGTCCGGCAACCCGCCGGCCTGTCAGCCTGAGGACCCTGCTTCTGAGGATGAGCACGCTGCGCCCCGGGGGTCTGAGAGGCGCAGCCGGGGCCCGGGTGCGACATCTGGGGATGGCGTCTGCGGGTGCGTGCCGAGGCCAGCGCCGCCCACGGGCCCTGGGAGGGCTTCTGCCGGAGTCTGGGTCGCCGCCGCCTCCCTCCCTAGACAGGAAACAGGACAGAGCAGTGCGCGCTGCTGGCCGCGCTGGGCACGTGTGGCCTGCTGGGCTGTGCACCGGACCTGCGTGGGGACGTCGGTGCCGTGAGCGGCTCTGGAGCTTGGTCTGGGCTCCGGGGCATCGGCTGGGCTGCACCCCGGCTTTGCTGCCTCCCACTTCAGCCCAAACCTCTGCTGCCGTTCCCGGGGCCCCCGGCTGCCTGCCCCCACCCAGCGCCTGGTTCTCTCAGGAGTTTCTCCCCTGAGCAGTTTCCTCCGCAGAGCTCACCCTCAGCCCCCGGCGCCACCTTCCCACCAGCCTTCACGCTCCCCGGGGCATGGGCCCCGAGACAGGAGGCCGGGCAGTCTGTGCCGGGACTCAGGTCTGCTCCCTGCACCCCCAGGACGGGCCGGAAGAGACTGTGCCCCGAGGAACACAGGCCTCGCTCAGGGCCAGTTGCTTCCAGTACCTCCGCTGGGCTGGGCTCCTTGACCGCAGCTGAGCTCCGTCCACAGCACCAGGGGCAAGAGACTCAGGACGCCCGCAGTTTCTCCTTCTTTGGTGCCTGGGCCTGGGCAGCAGGAGAGGCCGTGGGGTGCCACCTCCTTGGAGCGTGCAGGGGGTCCGTGTCCACACAGGTGGCTGCGTGCGAAGGGGTGGGAGGAGACCTGTGTTGGCAGGACAGGCCGTCCCGTCCCCCCCGGCCTGTTAGCATCGCAGTTTTCCACGAGTAGCTGCGGCAAAGCTCAGACTAGAATTAACATGCATAAAACCACTTACATTAGGCCCTTGGAGCCTGCCCGAGCTGTTGGAAGGGGGCACGCACCCGCCACAGCCTTTCCAGCGGGAGCAAAGGCCCCCCCCGCCACCACTGTGGTCACCACACCGCCCTTGCCCTGGGGTGACGCCAGGCCGGCTCCCACCCTTTCTGCTGCCCCCACCCCATGCGGCCCTCCTGTGGCCCCTGCGCCCTGCCCCCCAATGGTCTCTGCCAAGGCCCGGCAGCTCCCCTTTATCTGTTTGGACGTGGGGAGCCCCTCCCTCCCACTTGGACCTGTGTCTCCTCTGCTCACCCTCTGGGGCTCTGTTTTCTCCGGCCCGCCTGGTGCAGGCCCGTGTGTCCCGGGGCAGTGGCTGCTGCTGTTGCAACCTCGCCCCTGCGTCTCCCTCTGGAAATCTACTCTGGACCTTGGTAGGATCTGGGGGGCCTCCGCAGGACCTGGTAGCACAGGATACAGGCTGCATCTCTTCCTGTTCCGAGGGCAGTTCCAGCCCGCATCTCTCCCTGTTCCCTGTTCCTGCGTCCCCTGACACCAAGCAGGAGGTGAATTTGTGTGCAGTCTGGGCACGGGGCAACCGTCCTGAGGTCTGGGTGTCCTCTGTGGTGCCCTGAGGCATCTCTGCATCGGTGGGCCCCACGTCTGCAGGACTGCAGGTCCTGGGTTTGCAGAAGCTGCTGTTCCTGCCCTGGTGGCCATGGAGGCCCAATCCTGAGGCCTTCAGGGTCCCACTGTTGTGCCCAGCGCGGTGGGCGGATCACTCACCGCTTCCTGGAGCACGTCTGAAGTGGCTCCCCTCTGTCCTCCTCCGGAGCCCCAGGACATTTCCCTGGTTTCCATGGCGATGTCAGTTTCCTGTCCCGACTGCTCTTCAGAGGGATTATAAATTCATTATTTCATACTTAGGCCTTGCACTCTGCCTTGCTCTGCTCTGGATTTCAGTGTCTTGGTAGGACGCTATTCATTTATTATCTGATGAAAAAAATAATGAATTGAGTCAGAGTCTGAGCTATTTCCTCCCCCCGGGGCAGGGACGGGGTGTTCACAGAGGAGCGAGGCTGTGAGCTGCCGGGTGGCGACTTGGAATTCTCCGCGGTGCACGGGGCTGGGAACTGCAGGTTTTAATTACTTGTGGATGAGCTGCGCGGCCGGGGAATCCCTGCGCACGGAGCTGGAGCCCCGCGGCGGCAGGTGGCGTCGGGGCCCTCAGTGGCCGCGTGCCCTTGGGGGAACAAAGCAGTGGCTCACCTCAGTTTCCTCGTCTTCCGCAGAATCTCTGCGGCCGGCTGCCACAAAGGATTGAAAGTGTGGCCGACCCCCCCAGAGGCAGCCGCAAAGGGGCTTGCCCACCGCGGCAGCGCCGGTGGGAACCAGCCACGTTGCTTTCCTCGTGAGAAGCCATCCTGGCCCCGGCAGGGGGAGTGTTGGGGGAGGGGGCTAACTTGGCCCCATGGCACTGATCTTCTGGGTGCTCCTGCAGGAGCTGGTCTCTGCATCCAGCTAGCTTAGCCTCCTGCCCTGCCTTCCCACTAGATGCCAACGCGGGCAGTCAAAAAAATCCCAGCCATTGCCAAGTAGACCCCGTTTGAGACCACTGCCCAGGCCTCCTGGGGCCTACGCCATGGGGATGTCTGGGTGGGTCCGCCCCCAGGGCTGGTCGGCGCCTCCTGCCGCTGTGAGACTGTCCACTCTGCATTTCAGGGATAGCCGCGGAGCCTGTCATTTCCTGGGCGTTGTACACGGTCTTCCGGTGGACCTGCGTTTCACTTCTCTCGGACAGACACCTAGGATGGGGATGGCGGGGTGGGCGAATGTCTGCTCCACAGGCACATCGTTTCCAAAGTAGTCGCCAGGTTGCCCTTCATCCCTGGCGGCACTTGGTATTGTCAACATTAAAGTTTTAGCCATTCTAACAAGTGTCATGAGAGCGCTCTGTGATTTAATTTCTCTAATAACCAAAGCCGCTAAGCACCTTTTCATGTGCTCAATTGCCATCCGTATCTTTTCTTTGGAAAAGGTATATTCAAATATTTTACCATTTTTGTTGTACTGTTTTCCTTTGTATTGTATAATACTCTGTATTAGTGAATTATTAGAGCCCTTTACATATTCTGGGTCCAAATCCTTTGTTGGGTGTATATTTTGCAGACATTACTTCCCAGTCTGTGGCTTTTTTTAAAGATTTATTTTATTTATACAAGAGCTGGGGTACAGGCCAGATGGGCGGGAGAGTGAGAGGATTCACCAGAGACAGAGCGGGAAACAGAACAGGCAGACTGACCAAAGTACACTGCAGAGGGGAGCAGCGGGGAGACAGGAGAGGTCTGCGCGCCATGTGGGTTGCTTCACAGCCGGCGGGGATTGAACCAGCACTGCAGAGGCTGCAGACAGCTTCACAGCGCTGCACTCAACCACCTGCGCCACCAGGGAGGCCCAGTGTGGCTTTTTTCCTATTTCTTAACAGTGTCATCTGAGCATCAATTTTTAACATTGAGAAAGCCCAACTCATCCTTAGCTCTATCACACTGTCTTTTTATGCTCCATGATTTTAGGTCTTATCTAAGAATCTTTGACCAACTCAAAGTCACATTTTCTTCTACAAGTTTTATAGTTTTAGACTCTACATTTATATCTAGGTTCCATTTCAAGTTGACATTTATCTATGGTGTGAGGTAAGGATTGAGGCTCTTTGTTTTTGCAGGTAGATGTTTGGCTTATGATTTAGCACCAATTGTGGAAAGCACCATAATGATTCATTTTAAAGGGATGGGAAGAGAGAAGGAAGAATTTCTTGGAAGAGGCAGCGAAGGGTCTCATGAAGCCCCGTGGAGTGGAAATCATCTTAGCCCACTGAGAGTAGCAAGCCAGCAAGCTTGCTTACAAATACTTCCCTGCACACAAACGCCAGCCACTGTTGGGGCCTGGGCACCCTCTTTTGCAGGTGGACGGTCTGGTAGGAAAATGCATTCCCTCAGAAGCACAAAAAGGCAAAGCCTGAGGCGTCCAATCCCGGGGCTGTTGTGGCGATGAAATTAGGCACATGGGTGTGGCTTAGAAAGTTCCAGGTTGTGCTCGTGATGCAAACACAAGCGGGGCGAGGCGCGCGTTCACCAAGAGGAGCTGTGGCGGCAGCTCTCCACCACTGCGGGGGCAGCTGGGCCACTGGGGCCCATCTGGACACAGCTCGGTGGCCGCCCCCACCCCTGCAGCTGCACAAACAGGACCTCTCGCCCTCGATGCCCTCCTGCTCAGGGCGGACATGTGAAGCGTACAGGGGAGACCTGGCCAGTGTGCCACGGAGAGAGGGGAGCCCCAGGGCCCCGGGGGCCCCTCGGAACATGCGGGCAGCAGTGGGGTGTGGCCCAGTCAGTGGCTGCAGTGAGGAGGGCCCGTGCTGTAGGCCTCGCGGGTACTGGTTGTGGCTCCTGCATAGGGGCCCGTCTGCCCAGCTAGGGTGCCGTCCGGTGGTGGCCTTCAGCATTCCGTCTGGCTTTGGCGGCATGGGGAGAGACAGCTGGACCTGCTGTGTGAGCTCCTGACGTTTTTCTGGTCATGCTGCGTCTGAGCGTTTCCTTGGATCCCCCCCCACCGCCCCGTCTGTGCTTGCTGGTGGTGCTGATCTGGCCGGCGTGGGGAGCTCCCCGCCGGGGCTGCTTGGGCCAGCGGCGCCGGGAAGGACACTGACACAGCTGTGGCTGCTGCAGCAGGGTGTCGGCCCGGCCGCCCGGGGACAGGACGCAGCGAGGCCAGGCCCTCTGCCGAGGGTCTGCTCCGGGGGCCGGAGGCACAGGAGGCCACAGGCCGTGGACGCAGCTGCTCCCGGCAGGCGCTCGCCCCGCTTCCCGTGAGAGCGGGCGCCCTGCGGCATGGCACGGCCGCCCCGTCATTAACTTCCCATCGCCGCTCGGCTTAGACAGGCCTCCTCGCGCAAGTGTTTTGTCTTTGTCAAGCTGATGGAGGCGGCTCTGTCTTTCCCCCTGTGACGGCGGCGGGGGCGCCGTCCCTGGAAGGGGAGATGCCAAGCCTGTGATTTAGCTGGCGGGCTCCGGAAGTTTGCCCTCGAGCTGCATCTGCCCGGCCTGCTCTGCGCGGGCCCCCCGGAGGGAGGCCGGCTCCACGCACTTGAGGTCACGTTCCGGCCTCATGTTTGGCCCCCGCAGAGTCGCTGCCATCCTGCCCCTCTAGGGAGTCCGGGGCTTCCCCCGCAAGACCTTGTGGAGTCGACTTCGGGTGAATCTTCTCGCCGAACAAGCCACACACGTCCCCACTTTTGCGGGAAGGAGCCCCCCATGCCCGCTTTTAGCCGGGATTCCTGAGCATCCCCTAGACGCGCAGAGGAGCTGGGCTCAGGCTGATTCGTCCCGAGAGACGGACGTCCAGGCCTGCGGGAGGACGGCCCCTCACTGCGTGCTCTGAAACCAGTTTCTCCTGAAAGTGACCTTGAGCGAGGGCCGGTGCGGGGTGCACCATCCTTGCCTCCTGGCTGGTGCTCTCTGTGGGTCCACTGAGATCCGAGCTGCCCCTGGAGGAGTGCAGTCGCCCCACTGCTGAGAACGCCCGTGTGTGGGCTTGCCCGTGCGCCCCCAGGCCTCTGCCATGCCCTGCAGGCCCCGCGACCCCCGCCCCCGCAGTGGAGAGCAGACTGGTCCCCAGTCTGGGCCTCCTGGGACCGTCCTGTAGAGGAAGGGCACCTCCCTCTTCTCGCCCCTTTGTTGCCACGATCACTCATTAGTTCTGGGCTGCCCAGGAGAGTGCCTCGCTGCCCCCGCCGTCTGCGATGCCCACCTGGTCTCCAGCGGTCATTGGGAGGGAGGTGTCGGGTCTCGGTGGGGCTCTCCTGCCCGAGACGCTGTGCGGGAGGGTGGCTGATGCTGGGCTGGGCAGAGGCCGCCCTCAGAGGCCGAGCGTGGGCGGGATGGGCTGGGCTCCCCCGTGCGTCCCATTTGCTGCCAGCCCAATGGGAGCTGGGGCGGCCTGACCCCTGGGCAGGGAGGGAGGTCGGGTGCCCCCGGCTGTCCAGGGCACCACGGGATGGCACGGCAGAGCCCTGGGCAGAGCTGGGACCGACGGGCAGGTGCTCAGGGCGTTGTGACAGATGGAGCTGACGGGGCGGGCGTGGGGTGGGGCCTCCCCGTCAGTGTGGTGTGCAAGCTAGTGCCTGTGACCAGCGTGCTGAGCCCGCAGGGACGAGGGCAGGCTTGCGTCCACGGAGAGGGGTGACCGGGCCAGGCGGGCGCCCTCCACAGCCGCCTGGCCGGAGCGGGCAGGGTTTTCTCGACTCTGAGCAGAGCGGGCTCAGTGCCCGTGTCTCCTGCTCTGCGAAAGGCGGCAGCGGTGGTGTCTGGGGGACACGGCGGCGACAGCTGCAGAAAAGTGCTTTTTAGAAAGCGTCTAATGTTATTTTTAAATTGCTTTTCCTAAAATACTCGGCCTCAGACAGTGGGCGCGTGACTGCGACGTCTCTCCCGCACCCGGGCCCTCGCCCCACAGCCGCTGCGTCCTGCTGGCCGGGACGGTTCTCGTGTCCAGCGTCTCTCAAAGGGGCCCTTGCAGAGAAGAATGGGCGTCGGCCAGTGCCCAGGGAGCCACCCCCGAGGGCACGTCAGGGTCTTCAGAGACGTATCCCCTCAGCCTGGGGCGTGGGGCCGGCCGGGCCTCCCGCGGGCAGGGCTGGGGACACGTGCGGCCGTGTCCGCGGGTCTGGCCGGGGAGCGGCCGCCGGCCCTGGCTGTGTGCGGGAGCAGGGGCCACGGGCAGTGGCCGTCACACTCGCTGCGTGTCCTGCGGTGTGGAGGGGCAGTGAGCGCCCAGTACTGGACTCCTGGGGCGTCGTGGGGAGGCGGCGGTGGGCGCCCGCAGGCAGGGCCAGGTGTGCAGAGTGGGGGCGTCTGCCGCAGGGAGGATGGGGTACACCATGGTCAGCCTCTGAGCTGTGCCAGCTCAGCCCTGCTCACGGGCTGTGCAGGGAGGTGACCCGGGTAAGCAAAAGATGTGGCTGACCCCGTGCGCCCGCCGCGCCGCCTGTGCCCTGTCAGGGCGGGCCTGAGAGCAACCCAGCCCGTCTCCTCCTCCCTCCTGTCTCCGCTTCCCCTCACCCCTCTCTCACCCCCTCGCCCTGCTCCTCTCCCCTGGCAAAGGCAGACTCCCCGCGAGTGGGGCGCCCGGCAGAGGACAGGTGGGGGGGTCTGGTTGCAGGAGGAAAGTCTGCTCCAGCTGTCCTCCACTTTCTTATTCAAATACTATTCCAGTCTCCTCTTTGAAAGAACTTTCCAGAACAGTGGACACTAGGGATCCATGTCCCCCGGTGTCTGGTGGGAGGAGCAGGGTCAGGGCGACAGCTCCCTGCGCGAACTCTGGCCTGCAGCCCTGAGCAGGCTGAGGACCTACTGTGTGCGGGCTGGGAGACAGGAGGCACACGCCCTCCTCGCTGGTGACAGGTAAAGGGGCCCTCTTGGCCCTGGCCCCGCTGTGGCCATACCTGTGCCTCCTCCGGCTCTGCAGGGGGGCAGGAAACAAGGAACACAGGCAGGTGGGTGAGGGCGGGGCAGGAGGAAGGAGGGGATCTTGACAGTCAGACATAGACACTGGGGCCTTGCGTGGGGGGTTGCGGAGGCACTGGGGGGCATGGGGGAAGCCAGCCCTAAGCAGGGCAAGCTGATGGTGTATGCACTGAGGGGGATGGGGCCTCTGTGCAGCAGGTCTGGCTGCCAGTGCCGGGCCAGGGCAGCCAGGTTGCCCTGAGGGCTTCCCCAGGGAGGCTCCCCCCACCCCCAGTGCTTTGCATGCACACTGGTTACAGTTGACAGGGGCTGCCAGTGCCATCTCCAGGTGTCCCCAGGGAGGCTGGAGACCAGCCCCCACAGCAGGGGCAGGAAGGCCACCCTGTGGGGAGACAGGAAGAACTCCTGGCCCCTGGACAGCTTGGCCCCAGACTGGCCTGCACCTCGGAGACGGGCAGCAGGTGGTGCTGGTGCGCGGGAGGCTGCAGGTTTAGAGGTTCTTGGCAGGAGCCTGCAGGGCCGCAGGGGGCGGGGTGTGTGTGTGTGTGTGGAAGCTGGTCCTGAGGGGGGCCATGATCCCCCTGAGAAGGGCCTGGGGGGAGTGGGCTGGGGAGGGGCCGCTGCCTAGGGTCCGGCGGGAAGGGGCTGTACTGGGGCGTCATGGGGCTTCTCTCCTGCAGACACAGGACATTTGGGAACCCACGAAAGTGTTAAAACTTCCTTGAAAATCAGCAGGAAACACTGTAGGTCAGGCGGCTGCTCGGATACGTGACTGAAATGCTCTTTCCCGACACCCACGCAGCCGTGAGGTGTGATTTAAATACACGTGCGGTGGCAGCCGGCCTCAAAGGCCGAAGGCCGCAGGCCCACAGAAGTCAGCTCGCACTCAGTGCTTGAGAGGAAAGGGTTCCTGAAAAGGGGGTGCAATTTCATCGCTGCCCCCCATTTCTCCAGCAGGTAACTAGTCTTCTCAGTGCTGGCGCAGGCCCTGAGGGGCATCTACCTACGTGGTGTCTGACCACCAGGCCCCGCTTTCCAGAAATCCTGAGAGACGGGCCATGGGGAACAGCCATCCTGTCTGGACTCCTTGAGGCTGAGGGCCGGGGTGCAGGGGCCCTGCACCCCCACATTGGTTCCCCAGTTGCCCCCGTCCCCTTGCGCACAGCACCCTCTGGGCTGGTGTGGGGCCTTGTTTCCAAGGGTGTCTGGCTGTCGGGGGCGGGAGGGCCCTGGAGTCTGGGGACCCTATTTTAAAAACAGGATCTGCAGCTTCCACCCCTGTAGGAGGCCCCCGGCTCTTCCCACGCTGAGGGGTGTTGTGGCCACGTCATAGCCCCCCAGCGCCTCTCCCGGACGCAGATGGGTCAGAAGATGCCCCGGAGAAGCCCAGGAGCTGAGCCTGGGAGAGCAGCCCCCTGGGGTGTCACCGCTAACTGCGTCTGGCTGTCAGAGAGGGGTGACGGGTGGCGTGAAAGCCCAATCGGGCCACGAGGACGGAGTTATCGGAGTTTTCCAAGGACGGCCGGGCTGGGAGTCCCACAGGAGCCCCTTCAGGAAATACATTATCCCTTAAACAGATTTGGTGTAAAAATTCCATTTTCCACACCTCGGTCATGTTCCTACATTTATTTTCTACCGACTGATTTTGATTTATAGGGGTCCTTGCCGAGCGCGGTGGTTCTCGGCTGTTTCAACACTGGGTTCCTCCAGTGCCCCGGGGCTCCTGGGGAGGGCGGGTGGGGCTCTCAGCTACCCCGACTTCCAAATAGCAGTGAGGGTGCGGGGGGGGTGGGGGGACCAAGCCTCTCTGGGCGGAGCTTGGGCAGGGAGCTAGTGGAGCTCTGGGGAGCTGGCCGGCCGTGGGGGAACTCCTCCAGCCTGGGTTGGGCTCTGTGTGCTGGGGGCGCCGTGGGGTCAGGGCCCAGGAGATCCCCCGGCTGTGTGGCTTCCAGTGTGCTGGTGTCCTCCTCTGGATGGGCAGGGTCTGCTGTCCAGGGCGCCAGGACGAGCGGCGCAGCTGGTGGTTAGGCAGCAGGCCTGGCCCGGGCTCCAGGGGCCGGGGCAGGGCCCTGTGGGGGCTGCCAGGCTCCTCCCCGGGCAGCCTCAGCCCCCAGCACTGCTCCATCCGCGGTGCCCCCACCGTGCCGTGGCTCCTTCTTCTCTTTCTAAGGTCACTGGCCATTAGATTGGGGGGCACTTATGCGATCCTAGTGATCTTGTCTCCAGACCCTCTGTGCCCTCCTCACAGGCCCGTTTACCAATAAGGCAGCCCGCGGCCCAGGGGGCATCCAGGCTCTGTGGTGGCCAGGAGGGGGCCCAGCCTTGACGGGGTGTGGGCAGAGGGTTCTTAATCTCCCAGGCAGTGGGGCCTGCGGTGAGTCCCTGGGAGGGGCAGGGAGACCCCAATGTTGCAGAACTGCCCACTGCAGGCCGAGCGGCGGGGCAGGGCTGGGAGGGCGCTGTGCGCAGGGCTGCGGCCTGCTGGAGGGTGGCCTTCCGTGCCCCACCCGTCCCCCACCCGCCTTCACCCCCACACCCAGCCGGGCCCTGGTGCAGCCTGGCTCCGGAAGGGCCCCCGAACCCAGAAAGAAGCCGGGCGTGTGGTGCCCAGGGTGGAGCAGGACTGTGTTGTTGCACCTTTTATTTGAAAAGAATAACAAGAAGCTGCAGAAACAGTCCCCAGAGCGCCGTGTCCTTCGCCAGCTGCCTGCACCCACGTGACAGAAACCCCGGCCTCCGGGGAGAGCAGGACTCCATGCAGACCCTTCGGTGGGCGGCTGGCCCGGGTCCAGACCCCTGCTGACACCCTCACCCAGGGGGAGGGGCCCCGAGTCCTCCCCCAGACCCTTATCAGAATCCCTCGTCTCCCAGGCTGCTGAAGCCCTGGCCCTGACGCCCTCATGGCCCAGTGGGGTGTCCGTCTACTGGCCACTGCCCCCGCCCCTGGACCCCGGACCCCGCCCCCGGACCCCCCTGCAGACCCCTGCCCCCGGAGCCCGGCCAGCGCCTGCTGTCTAACCACCAGGGCTGCGGGCCCAGCGGCCTCCCCCTTCCCGAGGAGCTTGGGGGGCAGGAGGGGCTGACAGCCCGCCGCGAGATGGAGCCGGGTCAAGGCGACGTGCTGGGTGCCCCCCAGTTCTCAGGGCGAATCTCGGCTCCGTGGGGAGGAGGGTGTCCCAGACTCAGGGAGGGTGGCTGTTCCCTGCAGTCGGCTGCTGGGGCCCCCCTGTCCCCTGGCTGTGGAGCAGGGAAGGCACTGCCACTTGGCAGGGGGCCCTGTACTTCACACTTGGTGCCACACAGCATCGTCCCTGCCACTCAGGACCTGTGAGCACCGTCCTCTGGTGCTGCAGATGGGGGGGCTGCCTCACAGCAGGCTGTGCGCTCTCCCCTGCCACCGGCCTCTCCTGGAGCTGGCATCAGGGAGGACGGGGGAGGGGCAGAGCCACCTCAGAGCTCGTGGCTGCTGTGGGAAAGCTGGTGGCATCAACTGCTCACACCTGGAAGGGTGACAGCCCCGAAGGCTTCCTGGAGGAGGTGGCACCCATGCTATCCCAGTAAGGCACACTTGCTGGGTGGGTGGAGAGGTGCAGGAGTCCATGCCAGGGGAGGAAGGGGGAGGGGTACAGAGGAGGACAGACGTGCCTGTGGCTGCCAGAGTGAGGCTGGGACGTTTATTGATTTATTCATTCAACAAACTTCAGAGAATATTTCACTTCACGCGTGGCATCTCGCCAAGGCTGTTCAGCGCAGCTCTTCCCACTAGGCCGCCAACAAACCCCACCCACAGCGTGTGAACAGTGCCTTACAGAGCTCCCACTTGCGACCCCAACCCCAAAGCTAACACTTAGGGGATCCTCTTTGGACCCAAATTAATGCCAGGTTAGGTTTAACCCCAGTGCCAACCCCAATCCTAACTGTAATTCTGCCTATGCCTAGCCCTGCCCTAAACCAGCCTTCCCTAACTTTGCCCTAACTCAATCCTGACCCCTGGCCGACCTGGCTCTGGCCCTGAGGGGGTGGCCGGCTCACTGCCCACCTCCTCCTCTGCTCCGGGGTTGCAGGCGGCGCAGAGGCAGGCGCTGCTGCGGGTGTCAGTCACCCGGGACGGGCGGGCCCTTCCTGGCTGTCCCACTCTGGCTCCTGGAAACCCCTCCGGGAGCAGCAAGCCCGTAAAATATAAATCAATAGGTTAAAAACACGCCGCTCCTGGCGTGCCCAGCCCTGTTGCGCTGCCACCGGCTCGAGGTTCCGCCCAGCTCGGGCACCGAGGCCCCGGGAGAGACCCCGCTTTGTTCCTGAGCAGGGCGGCCCCCGCGCGCCGTTGCCGAGGGCTTGATGTTTATTTCCCTCGTCGCGGCCTCTGCGATGACGGCCTGTCCCCCGTTAGCCCGGGGGGAGCGGGAGCAGCCAGGCCGAGTGCTGGAGCGTCCCGCTGCCTCCACGGACCCCGTCGGACGGCCAGCGTGGTGACCCCAAGTTAACCAGGCCAACTGCCCTGCGGGGAGCCGGGGGAGGGTGCGCCTTGGTTGCTTCCCGGGGTTCCCATGGCAACCGCGTGGCAGGGACCGTGAACAGGGACAGCAGGAGTGGAATGAAACTGGACGCGGGGGAAGCGCAGGGGCTGGGGGCGCCCTCATCAGCCCGGCAGGCGGATCCTCCCTCCCTTTCTCTCCCTGTTCCCGCGCTTGCTCGGAGGAACTCTGGGTTGTGCGTTGGTTCTCAGTGCTGTCGGCCGTTGCGCTCTCTGCTCAGGCGTGAGAGGAAACGGCTTTGTGCCGCGGGCCCTGTGTGGGGGTGAACCGTTGGATTTTAACACCACACAGGCGAGTGTGCCGCGGTGACCGTGGGCCCCCTCGGCCGTCTGGTGCGCGTCCCCCCACTGCCGTGGGCATGTCTGCAGCCTTCCGTGGGGGCCTGCCCTAGTCTGGGGGCCCCGCAGCTGTCCTGGGGCTCCTGGCTGTTCTAGGTGCTGGGGACAAAGCCCTGCATGTCCCCAGGGACCATCACCTGCCGTTGGGGCTGAGCTCGGTGACCCCCCACCGGCAGCTGTCACCCCTTCTGGACCAGGGTGCTCCCAGAGTCTCCCGAGAGCAATCCTGGGTCTGAAGGCTCCAGGCAAGAGTGCCGGCCCCTCCCGGGACCCCCACAGAGAAAGGCCAGCCCCCGGGAGACCCCAAGCCCTGTGGGGGCGTGCCGTGGGCTCCCCTTGAAGACCCTCGACACCGGCTGACCTCTGCCTTTTCTTTCTGTCTCCGCCACAGGTGATCCTGATCCTGACTAAGTACTACCATGCAGATATGGGGAAGGTTCTGGAAAGTTCTCTGTGGCGGTAAGTCAGCCCTGCGGGCGGGGCTTCTCGCCGGCCCAGGCTGAGAATCACTCACCGTGGGGTCCTCTCTCTGGGTGTGACGCTGGTGTGGAGCCGGCCCAGGGTGGGCGGTGGGTCCCCGCAGAGGCCCTGCTTGTCTCCCGTCTTCTTCCCGCCCGGAGGTGGGCGGGGGTTGGGCTGGCATCACGAGTCAGGCCAGTGCGCCATCTCCCCGGCTGTGCTCAGACTCCCAGATGCATCCGCCCGCCGCGGCTCAGCCCCAGCGCTGGTCAACGAGTAGCCGAGGCCACGGGTCTCCAGGTGGGGGCCAGCCCTGTCACAGGCTGCCCTCTTGGTGTTTGAGCGAGGTGGGGGAGCAGCAGTTGGGGGGGCAGCTGTGAGAGGCGCCTGGGCTCTGCAGGCCCAGGGCGGGGAGGGGCCCGGGGGCCGCACTCCCTGGGGTTGGGGTGGTGGTTTCCGACATGACATGTGTTTCTCGGGTGATAATTATTCACTTGCTATTTGAAGCCCATAAACCCCCAACCTGCTGGCCAGACCGGGCTCGAGCCGCCTCCGTGGTACCTTTGCTGGGGGCCGGGCTGTCCCGGGTTCTCCTGGGGCTGGCAGCTGTGGAAACGTCCCTTGAGCTGGGGCGTCCTTCGCCGTCATGTGAGGACAGGTGTGTCCATGGCCAGCGCTGGGCTGGCCGTAGGTCAGGAGCCCCAGGCTGGGAGTGGGTGAGTCCCGCTTACCCCGCCACACCCCTCCCTAGCCCACCCCTCTCAGCCACCCCTCGCCGGCCTCTGGCAGCACTGCCCACGTCCACGGGGAGGACAGTTTGCTGCCAGCCCTCTCCCCCGTGAGTCCCCGTCCTGCCTGCTGGTGGACTTTGGAGCAACTCGCCCACCAAGCAGAGGTAGGCGGTCACTTTCCTAAATGCCCCGCGTTGGACGGTCACTGTGTCCAGACGAGGCTGGAATCTTGCGGCTCCTCTGCCAGGGCCTAGGCTGGCTGAGGGCGCGCTCTGGGAGGCCTGGATGCGCAGTCCTGCTCGGGGAACGGAGCAGGGCCGTGCCCTTGGCTGCGCGGCGGCTGGAGCAGCTGGAGCTGCTGGAGCCTCCTCTCCCGAGGCCGGACCAGGCCCCCCTTTCCAGGCCCCTGCCTGCCTGCGGCCCGCACCAGCCTGCGCCCGCAGACGTGGGCTGAGCTCCCAGCAACAGCACGGGCAGACTCAGAGCTCTCCTCCCGAGAGCCTCAGTCTCCCCATCTGTGCGGGGGTGCGACCCCTGAGTGGGGGGCCTGGATGACGTAATGCGTGACATCCTCCGGGGCAGCGTGCTGCCTGCATTCAGCAGCTCTCCTGCGCAGACCGCAGATTTTAATTTTCCGAGTTCCGTTTTCACGCCCGTCTCTGTCGCCAGACGTTTCCTCCACTTCATTATAGAGACACGTGGCCGCGCCGGTCATCTCAGAGCCCCGCAGCCCGGCCTCTCAGCCCGCGGTCCGTTCACACGCTGTTTGGAGAAGTGGGGCTGAGGGGGTGGCCCGTGGGTGCTGGGGTGATGATCTGGTGCTGGGCTGCGTTAGCGAGAACCTTGTCACGCTCTCCCTGGCTCTGTGGCGTCTCCCTGCAGCATTCACACGGCCTCCCGCATCCACTCCCGCGGACAGGGGGCCCTCACGAGCCCTCCTCACGTCCCCTTCTTCTCTGAGCTCAGACGCCCCCTCGCGGGGTCTCCCACAGAGCCCGCTCTCCTCCCTGGGGCCCCAGGTCCCCACCTGCCCTGCAGGACTCCTGGGCCCGGCGTTTGTGAGCCACCAGGCCCCGCGCATGTCTCAAGACACGTGTCTCACGTCAACCCTTTCCAGGGGCTTCTAGATAGAGCGGCTGCTAACTCCGCTCCCGAAAATTCTCCCTGAAAAATACCTTAAAACAAAAAAATGGTAACACGCAGCCATCTCTGAAGTGTGGGCAACTGGAAGAGAACGCGCACCACAGCCACCGTGTCCCCGGCCTGCGCGGCTGCAGCTGTTCAAATCTGAGGTGAATATTCTGACGCGTCTCTTCAAGATGCAAATATGTACACGTTTGATCATTTTTGAATCCCAATTTAATAGTGTGTGTTAAACGTTTTCCTATGCGCCTACGTATTTTCAAAACCGCTATTTTCAAAGCCTGGAATAGACGCTCAGCTGAAGGCGGTATTATTTATTTAGCCAGAGCCCCATTTTTAGACATCTGCGTCATTCTCAGTTTTCACTGATGTCGGGATGTGCAGCGGCAGCGGCCTGCACGGCTTCTCCCGCCTTCTGGTTGTTCCCTCAGGAGAACCCTCCGCCGGGACCTTCCCTCCCGGGCGCTAGCCTCAGGGTGTCGGGAGCGCAGCGCATTTGTGTGGGTGGAGTTTGTTTCTGAAGCTGCTGTTGATGTGACCAGGGAAAGGAAAATAGTCATTTAGACAAGAAAGAAGCCACATTGGGGTGCTCTGCCCCCCTGTGGAGCATGTCCCCCTCAGCTGCGGGCTGCACCTGCTCTGCGGCTGACCCCATGAGTGGATGGAGGCCACTCACCTTGGCCAGCCAGCCCTGGCCATCGCCACGTGCTCCCCAAGGTCCCAGAAGTGTCAGGCACCCTCTGGGCATCGGAGATTCAGAATGAACAGAATGGGGTGTCCCCCCTCCAGGACCTCACCAGCCGGGGCGGAGAGTCCACGATGGCGCCACGATGGGCGCCTGGTGCTGAGGCTGAGCCTCACAGGGGAAGTGGCGGGGGCAGAGGGCGGCGGGCAGAGGCTGGGAGGTGGGTGGCTGTTACATCAAGTGACCACAGCTTAGTGACCTAAAGCAGCACAAATGCTTCATTACGGGGTTCTGGAGGTCAAAATCCGGCGAGCACCTCACTGGCTAAAGTCAAGGTGTCAGCGGGCTGCACCCCTTTCTTGAGGCCGCGGGGATGGCTGCCTGCGTCCCTGGGCTCGTGCCTCCTGTGTTCTGGTCTCTTCCTCTGAGCGTGGGTGGGAAAGCGCCCCCTTTTAAAGCCCCACGTGCTTACATTTGGCTCGTTCAGAGAAGCCAGGAGACTCTGCCAGCTCGGGGCGCAGTCCCCTCTGCCCGTGCGGGGGCCCGCGCCCGACTCTGGGGCTGTGCATGTGCTCGGGAGCCCCTCCCTCCTGACACCTGGCACGGAGGCAGCTGGAGATGCGGCCCCTGGGGTTGTCTCTGTTGAAGGCCTTCTGGGGCCCCAGTTGAGCCCGCGATAGCGACATGTTAATGAGCACCTTGCTGGATCTTGGGGGTGGCTGGGAATGGGGCAACCTTGTCAGAGAGGAGCACTGTTGAGGGGCCCACAGGAGAGAGTAAGCGGGCATTTCAGAACGAGCGTCTGACCTGGGCTGTGAAGGGTGCATGGGGGTTCTCCAGCGGCAGGCAGGGGAGGCGATCCAGAGAGCACAGTATCAGGGCGAACACAGAGGCGTGGGCCTCTCCGGAGTGAGGGGTCCTGAGAAGTGTGGCTAACGGTGGCCTGGGGAGCTGCTGCTGTGAGCCGAGGGGGGCTCAGAGGCCTGTGTGCCAGCCCAGGGGCTCTGCCTGGGTCTGCGGGTTGGGGCTGCAGAGGCGGGTGTGGGAGACACGGGTCTTGGCCACCGGAAACGTGCGTCCTGGAGAGCGGGGAGGGGTCTGATGGGTGCCGGGGCGCAGCGGAGTCTGCCTCGCCCCCAGGGCCCGGGGGGGTGCAGGGTCCCCCTGCTTGTGGTCGGGAGGGGCCGGGCTGGGCCAGGTCGGGCCGGGTCTCAGGAGGCATTACCCCCGCCCACCCCCACCCCACCCTGGGGCCGCGGAAGAAGAGCCACTAGGGCCACGCTCTGCCCTCAAGGTTTACGGCGTTTTAATAAGACTCCCCGAGTGAACATATGAAAAACCGTCTTTTTTTTCTATTAACAGTAAACCCTGCGCGGGTGTGCTTTCAAGGAGGGAGCCATAAACCTGGCTGCAGGGAGATAGCACCCGGGGCCATGTCGGCCCAATGGCATCTGGGGTCCCCAGCCCTGGAGCGCAGGGATCTCTGTCCTTCAGCACATTTCAGGTGCACCCCGGTGCGCCCCTAGACCTGGGAGCCAGAGTCGAGTGAGAGAGCCACGCCTCTGCCCCGTGGAAGGTAGACAGGTGCGGCCTGGGCTTGGGAGCTGGGTGCGCGGCGCTGCAGGACAGCCACGGGCGTGCGGTGGTCACGTGGGTGTCACGCAGGCATCGGCTTTGCTGCGAGACAAACGGCCCCAAATCAACAACTTACCGGGCTCAGCGGGTCTCTGTTCTCGACTGGGCTCTTGGGGGGACTGTGGTCCCCTAGGCTGCCCTCTCTGGGGGTGCTGGCTGTGGCTGGGGAGGGGGCCACGGACAGGTCTCCTGGCGGCTGCCCTGCTGGGGCACGGCGCTGGGTGGAGGCCGCAGGGCCATGGAAGTGATGTCACGCCTGGCTGGGACTCGCACGACGCCCCCCTGCATGTGTCCGCCAGAGCAGGCCCCCCACCAGCCTCTGCCCTGGGCTAGGTCTGTGACTGCCCCTCTCCGCTCAGGGCATGGGGCAGCAGGTGGCGGGTTTTGGCAACGGGGCGGGCGTGGAGAAGAGGTTTGGGGAGGGGCGACGCTGTTTCCAGGCCAAGGAGCCATGTCCCAGGCCGGGGCGGCGGCGCGGGCTGCAGAGAACAGAGAGCAGAGCTGGGGGCGGGACTCCAGCGTGGAGGCCTTTCTCCGGAACTCCCCGCAGCCCTGGGTGGGCGGAACAGGGCCCCAAGAGGGCTGTGCGAGCCTTGCTGGGGAGCAAGGGCCGGGCCCGGCCTGGAGGGTGGGTGGGGGCCGAGGTCGCGGCCGTGACTGCCTCCGTCCCCACGCGTGTGAGCTCGTGTGGGCTGGCGAGAGCGCACGCACACCAGTGTGAACCAGGGTGAGGGGTGAGAGCTGGGGCGAGCGGGCGTGAGGCTGCATGGACTCGGCGCCCTGGTGGGCTCGGCTGGGGGCTGGCGGCCGGGGCCGGGGCGCGTGGGCCGGCTGTGTCAGGGTCTCCGAAGGAGACGCCCCGCAGGAGGCCGGCCTAGGCGGGAGCAGAGACGGGCCGGTGGTGCCCATGCCCCGTCCGGTCCCGGCGCGCGGCCCTCACCGCGGCGGCCTGGGGTCCCTCTGTCCTGTCGCCGCAGCGGCAGGTGTGCCCCGGGACTCCGGTGGCATTGAAATCAGGGACCCGCCCGAGGTGCCCACGGGTTTCATCATCGCGTCCCTCCCACGGGAGCCTTGGCCCGAGAAACCTGTCTGGGAGGGGTGAGCCTCACACGGTGACCCATCACGCCCATCGCCCTAAATAAGCAGCCCCGACGTGTCAGCCCTCCTGCACACCAGCCGCGGGTCCCGCCCCCAGCCGGGCGCGCCCAGGGGGCAGTCGGGCTGAGCCGCCAATGTCAGCATGCACGGGCCGTGCCAGCCCGTGCCAGCCCGTTCCTCTCGGGGAGGGGGCTCCTATCTAGGCGGCGCCCGAGACCTCTTCCCACCAAATCACTGCGCCCTGAGCCGGGTGGGCCCAGCACGGCGGTGCTGCCGCAGGCCAGGCTGGGGCGGGGCGTCAGCTCTCGGAAGGACCCGCCCGCTCTCGCTGCTTTCTCGAGGGCTGCTGGGGGGCTCTGCGGTCCTGGGGCAAGCCCCTGCCTGTGCACGTGACCTTGCGCATGGGGACGCCGGCCATAGACAGAAGTGGTGGCCTCAGGGGTATGCCAGGCTGCTGAGAGGGCCACCTGGGGGCAAGGCTGGGGGGCTCGGCGGAGGGACAGGGGTAAACTGAGCCGGGGTCAGCACATGTACCAGCAGGACCTCGCTGAGACACGACCTTGTCCTGTGCAGTCTGGGGGCCGAGGGGCTGGTTCAGCGGACCCTGCCCTCGCCCTCCCCTGGGGAGCCGGCTGGCGGCTCTGGGCCTGCCCTGGGATTAGCCCGCCCTGCCCTTGGCTCCGCACGAAGCCGGCTGTGTGGCCCTGCCTGGGTGCACACGGCCGCTGCCCATGGCATGCCAGCCCTTGCAGCACCCCCGGCGAGCGCTCCCTGTGCCCCCTCCCCGCCCGCCCGAGACCTTGGTGGGGTGCCCTGTGTGGAGTCCCTCGCCTCTGCGCCCCTGCGCCCCTGCACACTCTCACCTCTCATGCCTCAGCTCGGCAATCAGCTGATCCACCGCCCCCCGGCGCCCTAATCTCAGGGGAATTTGATGAGGGGACCGATAAGGAGCCGCAGCAGAGCGTGGGAGCAAGGCTGGGCGGGGACAGGCCTGCAGCCCCGGGTCACGACCAGCAGCCACGTCCCCGGCTCCTGGGGCACCCCGCGCTTGGCTGCGAGGTCCCCAGGCTTCCTTCCCAGCTAGCGTGGGGGTGAATATCGTGTTCGAGGTAGGCGAGGACGTCAGGGCAGAGGGAAGGAGCCCCTGTCCTGCTCTAGCCGGCCCCGCGGGTTCCTGGGCGTCAGCACCTGGCAGCGGAAGGCGCGCCTCTGTGCTGTCACATCTGGGCCAAACTTCTGCCAAGAAAAGGGGAAACAAACACAAACCAGCCCCCCTCCCCCTCCTGGCCCCCGTGAGGACAGGCGGGCACTGGGGTCACCATTGGTGGGTTTTCCAGAGACTGGACCGAAGCCCAGATGCCTCCTCCCTGGCAGAGGGCTGGTGCCGCGCCCGAGTGGCCCTGGGAAGCCAGGCGGGCGCCCCTTGGCAGCCCCAGTCTCCACGCGTTACTGGCGCTGTAGGCCGGGGCGGGGGTGATGCCAGAGAGCGGAGGCCGCAGGCAGGGCCCGTGTGCCTGGGAGGGGCCCCGGGCTGGGGTCACGCGGGGCTCCAGGGCTGGTCACGGCAACACGGCAGGGCGCACGCTGGGCCGGCACGGTAGTGGTCCGCTGCGGGTGGTGGGGGTAGCTGGCTCCAACCAGAGAGGGAAGGGGACTGGGCAGCCCCCACCGAGCCCCACCGCGAGTGACTGTGGGTGTGGAGCCCAGGCTTGGAGGCCCGTGTGGACAGCGGCCTCTGGGCAGGGGCCCTTCCCTTCCCCCTCCGGGCCTCCCTGCCTGGCCCTGAGGGGCCCGTGGCAGCCCAGCTGCCCTGCAGCCAGCAGTCGTCCCTCCCAGACTCACAGCCGGGCCGGAGGAGAGGGTGCAGCTCCAGCCTGTTCGAAAGGGACACCATGGTCCCCGGGGCACCTGCTGGCAGGCCTACAGCCTTGGTCACTGCTGGGGCCGCAGCTGCCTCCCATGACCACTCAGGCCCCCAGGTCCAGTGGCCAGCGTGATCCACCCTCCCTGTCCTTGTTGCCAGAGGCTGACCATCGGGCCAGGCCTGCTCTGCCAGCGTGGGGGGTCTGGAAATGTGGCCACAGACCTGCTTCCCGGGGTGAGAGTGGACGGGACACGGCTGAGAGCTCAGGCTCTGAGAAGCGGCTCTTGGGGCCCTGCCAGTCAGGCCTGCATGTCTCTGTTCAGAGGAGAAGGCGCCCGACTGTGGCTCCTATCCCAGGGATGTGCATGTGGTCTTCACACGCGCACGAACACCTACTGTGTGCCTGCCCTCCTGGGCACGAGGGGCTCACACTGCACTGGGGAGGCCCAGAGTGACAGCCCAGCAAAGACGCAGCCACAGCAGGTGTTTGGCTGGGAGCCTCCAGGAAGGCTTCCTGGAGGAGGAGGCCTGGGCAGGTCACCTCTGTGAGGATGAAGACAAGCAACGCCTCAGGAGGCTGCTCTCGGTTTATTCAGGACTCCCACAGCCAGGTCCCCGGCCCCCACCTATTTTTCTCTGGTCCCAGCAGATGCTGGTCTCTGGAAGGGGCAGCTCGGGACATCTTGAATGGCTCAACATCCCCACGAGGCAGCCACGATCGCTCCTGCTGTACAGATGAGAATCTGGGGCCCCACAGGCCAAGGTCGGCCTTTCACAACCATCTACCCTGTGGCTCCACGACCCTGGGCTAATCCGAGGGCTCTTGCCCGCACACTTTGCTCCCCTCTGTGGGCACAGTGGGCTCTCACTCTGCCCGTTACGGGGTGCTCGAGAGCTGGGGCACAGGACTGGTGCTGCGGTGCTGGGCATGGCGAGGCCCCTCTGAAGCCCCAGCACCTCTCGGGATGAGCCCACAGACGCACCTACATGCACCTCGGGGCGTCCCCCAGGAGCCCTGAGTTGAGGAGTTCTGGTGTGACAAGTGCCGGTGGCTGTGGGTGAGGCCCAGCCCCGGGGACCTGTCAGGCAGCAACGCTGCGGGGCCAAGACAGGGCCAGTGCGAGGGAGGGGCTCCGGCGTCCAGCCCCCAGAGGCCGCAGGCGCGGTGTGCACGGAGCTCTGCGTGGGGCCGCTCTCAGTTCTGCGCCTTTCGCCTCTGCCAGACCTCAGTTTCTCATCTGTGACATGGGGGTGGGGCAGCGCAGGTCCCTGTGGAGTCAGGGGGGCCGGGGCCTGGGAGGCCTCTGGTGGCCCCGTCACGCGTGCTGGCCTTGCGTGGGGGCCATCCCCTTCCACACGTGGCGCTGGCAGTGCTCCAGCGCCCTGCACATCTCCGCCAGCTCCTGGCTCTTGCACCAGAAGCTGGGGCCCAAGGCGCACTGGTCGGTGCCCAGCAGCGTGGGCCTGGGGGGGTGGCAGGCGCCCACCTTCTTGCACAGGGCGTCGGGGTCCATCATCTCCCTGAGGCTGGCGATGAGCACGGGCTCGTAGTCGGCGACGAAGCGGTTGCACTGGATGGTGTAGGGCAGCGGCAGGACGCTGCAGCCGCCCTTGAAGGCCATCAGGATGTCGTGCTTGGTGCTCTTGCGGTCCAGGTTGCGGGTGGACACCCCCAGCAGCCTCTTGCACCCATTGCAGAAGCTACCCTGGGCCTCCGCGTCCAGCAGGGGGTCTGGCGTGGTGGCCGGGGTCCGGTGTCTGGCGTGGGCCCCGTGCACAGACCGGGCCCGCCTCCGGCTGCCGCACAGCTTGACGGCCGTGCACACCTGCTCTGGGGAGACTCTGGTCACGAACTCCACCAAGGAGGGGCTGTATCTGTCCACCAGGGTGACGCACTGGTGCGCGATCTGGATGGGCATGGCATTGCAGACGCGCTCCAGGGCATGGCTGATCATGGTCTCCGTGCTGTTGGTGTCCAGCCACTGCTCCAGCTGCTGCACCACCTCCAGACACACCTCGCAGGTCAGGCCAGCCTGCATCTGGACCTCGCCCCTCCTCCTTGGGGACGCCAGCTCCAGCGAAGGGACCCCGTTCTCAGCAGACACGTGAGCCAGATGGGCGGGGGCTTCCGGCTCATCACAGAAGGCCGCCTTGGCACAGACCTCCTCCGGGGCCGCCAGCCTCAGCATCTGCTCAGTGGGGGCAAAAAGGCGGTGGACGTAGTTCTTGCAGAGCAGATCCAGGCCGGGTCCCAGGGACTCACACTGCTCCTGTGTCGTGGCTTCTGCCAGGCGGGGCAGGTTGGAATCCAGAGCGGCCTGGAGCCGGGTGACCAGCTGCACACAGTCCTGGCACACGGCACCCTCAGGAGCCTGTGGAGGCTGGAAGCTGACGGGCCCGGGGGCCATGAAGGGGGCCATGGCTTCGGCCGTGTCCTCCTGGGGGAGCCCCTGGGTGGCCGGGGGCCTCTGCAGCGGCTGGCAGAGGGTGAGTGCCACGCACACTGGGGCGGGGCTGCTGCCCGGGGCCCCGCCGAGCAGGCTCAGGACGGCCGAGGGGTGGGCGGCCACCATCCCCTGGCATCTGATGGAAGACTCCTGGCTGGGCAGCCATGCGCAGGTCTTCATCAGCAGAGTCAGGGTGTCGGTCTCTGTGGCCTCGGGGTTCAGCCCATTGCTGGCGGCGGCCGCCACATCCAGACACACGCTGCAGGGCAGGGACTTGGCGGTGGGCTTGCTCCAGACGGCGCCGCGGCAGTGCTCCAGGGCCCCGCACGCGCTGGCCGCCCGCAGGTCCTGGCACCACTCCGTGGAGCCCCTGGCGCACTCCCGGGGGCCCGAGATGGGGCCGGCCAGGGCGGCCCCCAGGAGGCTGGGCAGGAGAAGCAGGGCGCGGAGCATGCTGGCCGGGACTCGTGGCTCCAGTGCGCCCGGCCGCCGGGCGCTGCTATAAACCCCACGGGGCGGCAGGCGCCCCGCCCCGGCCAGCCCCCGCCTGACTCAGCCCGGTTTGCCAGGCCAGGCTGGTGTGGGGCGCTCGGCCCTTCTGCTGGTTCCCAGGCCCCTCCTGCCCCCTCCCGGCCCGTGAGCTCCAGCGCCTTCCGTGTCCCCTTCCCTGGGGTCCTCCCGGCTCCTGTCCTGTCCTGACTTGTGTGTGGGGCTGGTACCCCGGGGGCGTGAACTTCCTGCGTGGTTCCCACCCCGCCCTCCTGCATAAAGGCATTCCTTCCATTGTTTTTCCCTTTTTTGCTAGAAGATTAAGCGACTTTAATGACCGGCAGCAACTCGGGCTGGCGAGCCCGGCCGTCCTGCCTGGAGCTGGTCTTGCTGAGCCTCGGGGCTTCATCTGGGAAGGAGGGGAGCCCGCGGGCCCCAGGAAGGCCAGGCATGGAGGGGCCGCCTGCGAGGCGAGGCGGGCCGGTGTCCTGTCAGTGAGAGCCGGGCCCCGCAGGCAGCACGCGCAGGCGGGAGGGCGTGCGCCCGGCCGCACCTGTTTATCTTCCTCCTTCATTCTCAGGAGTTCTTGGGCAAGAGACCCAGCGAGGGCAGGTGGATGCACACGGGTGTCCTAGTCGGGGCCTCAATAGAAAATTCCAGACCAGCCTCACCTTTGGCCTGATTTCCACACAGCTCGTGGCGCTGGGCCCTCGGTTGGCGGGGGCCCTGTGTGCCCCCGTGTGTGGGAAGGATGCCCCGGTCTGAGATTGCAACCGCCCGGGCACGGGGCTGGGGATGGGGACGGGAATGCTCCGTCTGCCTCCTCCCCGGTGTGGGATTCGGGAAGCGAGTCATGGAAGCAGGACGTGCTGAGCAAGTGCGTGACTTCTCAGGAAGTGCTTTTGCCCCAGAGCAGAGGGTGGCTGGCCTCGGGCGGAGGAGGCCTCCTGGACGCGGTGGGCAAAGGTGGGGCTGGGGCCGTGGGTGCCTCTCTCCACGCCTGCGGCACACACCTGGTGCCTGCCCCACCTGTGCGCCTGCCCTTCACCCAGTGCTGGGCCATTGTTATGGGCACCCACGCTCCCGCCGCGAGGAATGTGGGCAGGGGTGGGAGCAGAACACCCTGCCCAGGGTGAGCCAGCCCGGCAGGGCCCTCCCACCAGCCCCCGCCTGTGTGGCCCCCAGACGCGCCTTCCAGAGGCCGCAGACGCCCCTCATCTCTGCGTCTGGCTCACGGTGCCGCTGACTTCAATACTGAATGTGTTTGTTCCTTAGAAGTCTGTGGGAGGTTCTTTGGACTCTCTAATCTTTAACTTTGTACTGCAAGATTTCAGGTACGCAGGGAAAGACGCGTGGGGAGAGGTTGGCTGGGCCGGGGTGCACCCAGGTGGGTGTGCCCCCGCTCTCTCCCCCAGCCCTCATCCAGCCACAGCACTCCCTGCGTGAGCTGCAGGCGCGCAGGCACAGCTCGTCGGCTTGGCTTTCCTCCCGACCCGTGCCGAGCAGTGAAAGCGTGTGCTGCTGCCGGGGCCGCGCGCCCAGACACGCCGGCTGTTCTTCCTAAGCGGGCACCCACTGTGGGTCGCCTTGTGTTGCTGCAGCGCTGGCGCCATACTGCGCCAGGCCCCTGTGTCCGCATGTCCGGTGCCCAGCCCTGCTCCCATCTGATCGTCACTTCGCCGCCATGCCCCTCCAGGGCCACATGCCACACTCGCAGCCTCTGTCTCCGTGACCCCGGCGGACAGCAGCCATTGCCCCCCGGGGGTCTCCATGGGGTCTCGACGAGACTTGCTGTAGTTGTGTGGTGGGGCAGGGCCCGCCCGGTGCCGGCTGCTCAGTGGCCACTGCAGGGGCGCGGGGTGCTGGGCTGGCCTGTGGTCGCCCATCCTATGAAACTTGCTGAAGATCCACCGATTTCCTCTTCTGTAAAGTTACTGTTTCCTCCTTGTAACGGATGAGTAATATCTAGAAAGCCGCTCTGATGGTGTGTGGCTGTTCCACTCTCGTCAGGTGTCAGCTGCTCTCAGCATGCATGAGCCTCTCTGGCCCCAGCTCCCTTAGTCATTTGTTGTCATTCCTCTTCCAAACGCCGTTGTTTCCTTCCTGCCTTCTCTTTTCCAACAGTGTGGATCATGAGGTTTCGTTGCCATTTAATGGGTTGTAATCCACTGCTGTCAACTGCCTTCATGCTTGAATCGTCCTGGATGTAACGGGTGGCTCTGGGAGCTGACGTGTGTCTCTGAGATGTGTGCTCACCATTCTTGGCGTGCTTCTGGCCCTCCTGGCATGAGACTTCCTCTGTGCTCTTGGACTTTCCTTGAGCCTGACAGCAGCCCGTGCGGCGAGGAAAGGGGCATTAGAAACGAAGAACCAGACATTTGATGGGCCCGTTGTTATAGTGGTGTCATTACTGCTAGGTCCTCACCTTACTTTTTATTGAATCAGGTGAAGGTGGTAGGATGGGCAATACATAGAGACGTGGAGACGTAGCTGTTCATAGACAGACAGATGAACATGTGTATGTGTACAGACATATGAATGACATGTCCACCTACCCATTCTCCACCCATCCATCCCTCCATCCCTTCACCCACCCATCCTTCCATCTCTCTGTCCATCCATCCTTCCTCCATCCATCATCCACCCATCATCCATCCATCATCCACCCATCATCCATCCTTCCTCCATCCATCATCCACCCATCATCCATCCATCATCCACCCATCATCCATCCTTCCTCCATCCATCATCCACCCATCATCCATCCTTCCTCCATCCATCATCCACCCATCATCCATCCATCATCCACCCATCATCCACCCATCATCCATCCTTCCTCCATCCATCATCCACCCATCATCCATCCATCCATCCATCCCCGCATATACCCTCCCACTCACCTACCATCTTCATAAAATGATGAGCTCATGCTGGTGTGACTTCCAACACCTTAGAGCACATGTTTTCTCCCTTTCCATATATTTAACTCCCTGCCCAATAGTGAGGAGCCTGGCTCCCAGAAGCCTTAATATATGTCCTCATTTGCTGAACCCTAATATAGTTCCTATGCAAACTCCTCCTACCGTGGAAAGCGAAACCTGCCAAGTAGACTTTTTTATGTGTATAATTTGTCTTCATTCTATTGAGATAAAATTTACAAACAGCAAAACACACACCGGTGACTGTGCGATCTCATGGCTTTGGGCGAACACGCGCACGTGTGTAAACCACACCCATCAGGGAAGATCCCCTCGGTCCTTTCCAGTTCTCCTCAGCCAGAGCCTTTCCTGGCTCCCCGCACAGAGTAAGGTCACCTGATTGTCTGGCTTGGGGTGCATGTCAGTAGAATCGAGCCATGTTCTCCCTGTGCCTGCTGCTTTCTCTCGCCCTCTGAGTCCCACTCGCGTGGTCCCGTGGCTGCCTTGTGCCCTCAGCGCTGGCAGTGGCCACCATGCCTGGCCACCAAGCCCACCTGCCCCTGGGTTGGCACGAGCAGCGGCCCAGAGGTCGCTCACTCTCTGCACCTTCCTGGAGACACGGTGCGCGGAGTGTGTCTGCAGGCACCTGGGCCAGACTGCAGGGACACGGGTTTGACGTGCCGAGTAGACGCCCCTGAAGACTTTCCTAATGCGGGGGCACCGGGTCGACCCCCAGCATTGCTCCACAGTTCTCTGATTTCAGCCCCACAGAACATGCAGGAAACGGGACACCACCTACCGCTGAACAAACGGCAGCTTTTGCTGTGCTTTTTATTATAAACTCCATTTGCTTAAAAAGTTATCTGGAAGTTATTTACTTTTCTTCCAAGGAGAGACAAGGCTGGTCATGGAGGCTAAGTGGGCCGGGGCCCGCACCTGGCTGGGGCGGCGTGGAGGAGGGGGGGCAGGAGCGTGCTCCCTGCCTCCAAGGAGGGGGCGTCTCAGCAGGCCCCGGCTGATGGAGGAGAGGGGGTGCTCGCCAGCCTGGGTGCCGGGAAACTTGACCCCTGAACTCTGGTTTCTGTGCGTCCCTGGTAGCAACGCCCCTGCTCTCTCCCAGGCCTCTCTGCGGCACCACCGGGCCCAGCGCGAAACTGCGTCATTCACATCACACGTGTGTGCAGCCCCCCTGGGAGCTGCTCCGTGCGAGAGTGGCCAGGAACAGGTGTTCCCCACCCGGGAAGAGGGAATCCGGCCCCCACGCTGGTTGTGTGCAGGGAGCGCTGGCGCTGAAGCAGGAGGGGAGGCCCTGCCAGCCTCCTCTGGGGCGATGATGGGTCAGAGCTCGGGGGGTGTGTGGGCCCAGGGAGAGGTGTGGCTGGGGCAGAGCGCTGAGGGGGTGCCTGCCTGCTGCCGGGAAGCCCGAGCCCCCTCCCTGGAGTCGTCGGCTGCTTCGTGGCCTGTGCGAGGCCTGGGGAGAGTGGGTGCCCGGGCCGGGTCGGCCCCCTGCCCCCTGCAGAGGCCCCGGGAAGCAGGCCGGGCCTCACCCTCAGGCTGAGCAGTGGAGGCTGAGGATGGGGGAGCGCGGCCAGGGCCAGGGCGAGGCTGGCACACCTGAGCCGACAGGCGTGGGCGCGGGCGAGCCGGCCGAGATTCCCGGACAGGCCCGCTGAGGGGAATGTGGGCGCCTCTTGTGAGCACCTTCCCACCTCGGGGGGTTGGCCTGATTGCCAAGGCCCAGAGAAAAGCCGGACCAGCGAGCTGGCCGCGCCCCGTTCCAGGGTCCACCCTCCTTCCATGGAGGCTGAACTCCCGCCCGCCTCGTGCTGCGGCAGGCGCTCCCCTGGGGCGGAGGGGTGTTTGCGGGGTCTGGCCATTTCTCACATGAGCAGGGTGTGGGGTGTGGCCTGGAGCCCTCCCCGCCGGGCTCCTCAGATCCCCTAGCCCCCCTTTCACAGCAACTATGGAGTAAGACGCCGCACCCCAGACGGCCAGTGCTCGGCCCAGCGGGGTTACCCAGCTTGCGGAAGGTGCCGTGAATGGGGTGCACCCACTTCCTGGGGTGTCGTAACCAGCAAACACAGGCGTCTGCTCTCACAGTCTGGAGGGCTGCGGAAGTCCTGCTCAGGGGGACCGGTCCCCTCGCCTCTGTCCAGCTTCGGAGGTGGCCGCCCTTGGCTGGTGCGCCCGGCGCTGCCTCCCCGTGGCCTCTGCACGTGTCTGTCCGGATCTGCCTCGGCTTCCACGGCCCTCGCCCGGCCGCCTCACCCTCGCTGGCGAGAAGAGAAGGCCGCGTCCACATGGCCTGGGCTGAGCGGGTCAGCGCATCTCTGGGGCATAGCTCATCCCTCCCACAGCAGGTGGCGCGGGCCTCGGCCCCTTGGGGCAGCCTCTGGGGCGGGGAAGCACCGAGGTGCTCCTCTTAGCACGCAGCACGTCCCCCAGGTGTGGGACTTGGTGTCCTGGACTGGCCTGAGGGGGGCCAAGGAGAGGCAGAGCTGAGATCCTGGGTGACTGCCCCCCAAAGCCCCGGGGGCACAGAATCCTCCAGCCGCGTGGCCCGTCCCAGGCACTAGGGAGCGCTCCTTGGCCAGCGAGGGTGCGTGGGCCAGTGTGGACCATGACACCAAGATGCTTAGGAGGCCAGAGGCAGGCCTTGGGCCCCTGGCATGTCCCGGAGCCCACAACCTTCTGTCGAGGGCACAGGTGGTCCCCGGTCACCCCTGCCCGAGTCCCGCCCACCCCACCCTCTGCGAGCGGGCTCGGGACTTTCCTGCGGGCACCCCCAGGGCTGGGCGTGCCGTCTCTCTGCATGAGGCAACGGGACCAGCCCCTGGCCGGCCGCCCGGAGGTGTCCTGGCCGGCAGCTGTGAGAATGCGCGCGGGCCAGCGGCCGCCTGTGCCCCCGCGTGGCTGGGTCCCCCCGGTGCTAGAAGAGGGGAGTGAGAGCCCGCAAACGGCAAACTCGTCTGTGTGGCTTCGACCTGCAGCGTGCAGTCTGCGTTGCGCCCCACGTGACCGCTGGACGCGGCACTTGGGAGTTAAGGGAAGAGGTAGAGCCCCCCACGCTCCTGGGGCCAGCGGGAGGCGGCGACGCTGGACCGCACGTACAGGGGAGAGCAGGCGCTGCGGGATGGGGAGGGTGATGGGGGAGGCGGCTCAGGTTTTGGGGGTCAGGAAGGCTTTAGTGAGCCAACAGTATTTGGGTGACGCCTTCAGGGAAGGGGTGGGTGGCAGCCGGGTGGGGGCGGGGCAGTGCTCCCGCAGAGGCCCTGTGCCAGGGAGGGGGTGAAGAGCCAGGGACCCGCGTGAGGGGGCAGCGCGGGGCCGGCGGCTTCCACACCTGTTGGAAGGTGGAGCCACCGGACGCTTCTGCGGCTAGAATGTGGGCGGGTGGTGGAGGGTGGCGCTGGGGCACACCGAAACTTTGACCTGCACCCAGGAGGACGGGCGGGCAGACACACCCACCTGCTCTTGTGACATGCAGGTGAGAGGCAGGTGCCTGCCCCAGGGAGCAGCTTCCATGGAGGCGGCTCTGGGGCCGGGCCATGGCGTGGGCGGAGACAGGGAGGGCGGGGAGCAGGCGCAGCTGGGGTTCGGCTGGATCGGATGGAGGTGCAGGGCAGGGCGCCCCCCTGGTCCCCAGAGGGGCTTCGGGGCCTCATGGCACCGGGGCCCCAGCGCCTGGGACGGGCCACACGCAGGTTTGCCCTCGTGCCCACCATGTGGGGCGCAGCAGCCCCTGGGCCGGCCACTCACCCCTTCCCCGGGAAGAGCTCAGGGCCCTGCCGCAGGCCACACCCCGCCTCACAGGTGAGAGGCCGGGGAAGGGTGGGCCCCATGAGGGGGGCACAGCAGCCCTGGAGCCTGCCCTGCTACCTGCTGCTCATCCCGTCCTGTGGCTGATTCCCGGGGGGTCACAGTGCACAAATGACCCTCGTGCGGTACCAGGGACCTCCAGACTCGGCAGTGGGCGAGCTGCCTCCCGGCGGGGGTGGGAGGGGCTCAGGACAGGAGCCGCCCGGGGTTGGCTGCCAGGAGGCGGCGGCGCCCGTCAAAGGTGGGGTCACATGTCACGTGGGCAGCCCAGACCATCCAGGCTGGGGAGACAATGGAACTGCTCCCCGCCTCCTGGCTTTGTGGGGGGTGACACCGGGCATAGTGACAGAGTGTGAGAGTGAGACATTGCAGAGACAGCAGAGGCGGCTCCCCCCCTTTCCTCCTGCTCCCCTCCTCCCTCTCCCCCCTCCCCTCCCCTCCACGCTGGCCCAGTGTGCATCCCGCAGGCTGACCCGGACGCACCCCTGCCTGCCCTGGGCTGGGTGCCCGCTGGCCGCGCCTCTGCCTCCTGCGGTGACGTGTGGCGAGCATTAGGGGCATCGACTCCTCACCTGCGCATTTCCTCCTGCCCGTCCAGGTCCCTGAGCCTCCTGGAGCTCCGGGGCGGGCTCCCCGCGGGCCCTGAGCCTCCGGGCCCCTTCCTCGTGGGCCCTCAGCTTCCCCGGCACCGGGGGTCCCCGTGGAGTCCCCTGGCCCCCACCAGGGAGGCTGATGAGAAGGCACGGGGCCAGGCGGGAGGGGCCGGGCCTGCGGAAACATCTGGGAACCCTGGATCCTTGAGGCGAGTGAGCCACTAACTTTGCTCTCCTCCCCACCCCTCGCTGGCCCGGGGGGGCAGAGGGCCCCGCAGCTGCTCTGCTCACCGTCGGGCCCCTGACAGTGGCGGCCCCTCCGGCTGCCTGAGGCTCAGTCTCCCCGTCTGTGTCTGTGTTGGGGTGGGTGGGAGGGTCCTTCTGACTTTCCGGCCCAGAGCCTTGCGGGTGCCCCAGGCTGTGGGGGTGTTGCAGACAGCAGGGGCCCTCCCCAGCGCTGGGGTCAGTGCCTGGTCCACCCCGCCCTGTCTCTGGACCCCGGGGTCCCCCGGAGCTGGCCTGTGGAGACTCAGGTGACCCGATGTGCGCGAGAGTGCCGGCTGCCTTGCCTGCACACGGGGCCCACACCCAGCCCCCTGCCCCGTTACACGGTCTGGAGGCCTGCACCCCTGGAGGCCCGCACCCCTGGAGGCCCGCACCCCTGGAGGCCCGCACCCCTGGAGGCCCGCACCCCTGGAGGCCCACACCCCCAAAGCACTCGCCACAGCTGTGAGCTTTTTGCTCTCCCACCTGAGCCCAGGCCTGGAGGGGGTGGGGGTTGCTGGGTTGAGGCCAGCATGGGGGGAGGGGAGGGAGCTCATGGCCACTGAGGAAGCAGCGCAGGGAGGGAGAGAGTGAGCAGCGAGAGTGAGGAGAGTGAGCAGGGAGTGTCGTGATGTGAGGTGTGAGTGTGCAGCTGAGTGAGCGAGTGAGCAGTGACATCACCGGGCCCAGCTCCAGGTCTGGGCAGGAAGGGCCCCCCTGACAAGCCAGCTGGGCCTCAGGATCCCCTCTGGAGAAGGAGTCGCTTCAGGGCCCCACCCCCGCCTTTGGCAGATGCCCACAGGGTGCCCCTGGGCACTGCCCAGCCCAGCGGGGGCTCCCAGCGCCTCTGACCCCCAAGAGCGTGGCCCTGAGGGTGGGGAGCAGGGGCTCTGGGGGGGTGGGGGCAGGCCTGGAGGGAGCACCCAGGGCCAAGGAGCCCGGATGGTCCCCAGACTCTGGCCGCGTCGCCGGGCAGTGGGAGCCACAGAAGAGCTGGGGCTGGCGCCCGCCAGGGTAGCCTTTAGGCCTTGGGCCCCGGGGGCAGGACCACAGGGAGTGAGAGGATGGGGAGGTGGGGTAGTCGGGAGGGCAGGGCGGGGGCCGAAGCCAGGGGAGGGGCAGGCTGGGCGGACGGGCAGCAGCAGCTGCTCCCTCCGGGCTGCGGGTGGATGGGTGTCCCCACCGGCTTCTCTTGGGGGGCAGCCCCCTCGAGGCCACGGCTCAGGGCCCCTCTCGAGGGCAGTCGTGGTGGCTCAGCAGGCAGCCCCGCGGGACTCTGGAACCCCAGCTCCTGGTGTGGGCAGCGCGCAGCTCTCGCGTCAAGCACTTAAGCGCTTTTGCTCTTTGCTCTCCCCTCAGTTTCCTAGAAAATCGCGCAATAAAAACCAACACGCAGGAGAGGCCTCTCCAAGTCTTCCACCCCGCGGCCTCTGTCATCGACCTGCCGTGCTGTGTGGCTGCGGCCGCTGCCTCCGAGCGGTTTCGGGGGGCTGATGGGCGAGTGGGGCTCACGCGCCTGCCCACGCAAGGCGGTGGGCCTGTCATCCGGCCCCTGGGGCCCGTGTGCCCTGTTTTACGCACTCCGCAGAGAAGAGGGGGGCCGCGGAGCACCCCAGGCGTGGCTGGGGAAGGGTGCTGGGCAGGGGCCCAGGAGCAAGAGGGAGCAAGGCCCGGGGGCCCAGCAGGCCCTGGCGGGAAGGGCTGTGCCAACGTGCAAACAGCGGGGCTGAGTCCCCACTTTCGTGTCCGAGAGCGTCCTCCGCTCCGGCCCCCTTCGCGCTCATCTTCTCTCTTTCAATGGGGGAATCTGCGGCGTGAGCGAGGCACCAGCTGAGCGCTGCCTCCCCGGCCCTTCTCCAATCTCGTTGGTTTATTTGCGCATGTGCAGACAAGGGCACACCTGTGTGTGCACGTGTGTGTGCGTGTGCAGATGCATCGGTGCATGCATGCCTTCGCATGTGTCTGTATGTGTATGTGCATGTGTGTGCGTGTTGGAAGGGCATCCCCTCCCTGAGTGTCAGGATCCAGTTGGCTGCTTCCCCCAGGGGATCAAAGTCAGTGCCGCAGGGTGTTTGTTGAATGACTGAGTGAGTGATGAGGGCTCAGGTCACATGGCCCGGCCTTCCTGTGGGCCCAGACTCCTCTGGGCTTCTGACCAGATACCCGCACCCCTGTTTTCACTCATTTCCGCTGCCTCCAGGCCCCCGAGGCTGACTGCAGCCCTGCTGTCCAGGTGAAATCTGCTCCCGGGACCAAGAAGCAACAGGGACTTTCTTTCAATAACAGATTGAAGTTCTGTTCCATTCACACCCCCCTCCATCAGCAGAACCTCCCAGGGGAGGAAGCTTGGCTCTCCCAGCAGCGATGGGCCAGCGCCTGGCCAGGCCTCCCCAGAGTCCCAGCGCCTGGGACTCTGCCCCAGTCAGCCCCGAGAATGGCTGCAGCGTCGGCACACGGATCTGCTTATTGGCTACACTCCAAGTTGCACAGAAAAATCATGGAAATAGGTTTGCCTAAATCCCCTCCTTTGCCTGCTCGGGAGAGGCCAGGCTGCATTCAGCTCGCCTCCCCGGCCCTGGGCCGCCCACTGCGGGGAGACCGGCACTCACAGCAGCTCCCACTAGACTCTCATGTCGGTGACGCACCAGCCCGGTTTTGAGAACATGCGCTGCCTCGTCGGGCTCTGCCCCCCACCCACCCCGCGCTTGGCCACCTCTGCCCCCCACCCCCACCCCGCGCTTGGCCACCTACCGCTCTGCGTCTCTTTCTCTCAATTAAGCCCCCCAGCTCAGCATCGAGGGTGTCTGGCAGTTTCTCTCTGTGCCTTAAGTAGGGGTCACCACGAGCGGGATTACCTGGGCTTGCGGTGGTTCTGTTAGAATTCCTCTCTGCAGACCTCAGGCGCAGCCCATTTCTGTCCGGGACACGGAACACGGAGAAGGAAGCCCAGGGGGAGCAGTCCGCACGTCAGCAGGTGGCGGCTTCCCTCCGGAGAAGGCCAGCCTGGCGGCAGGAGGGGCGGAACCACCCAGACCTGCCAGTACTAGGGCTCCGGCTGGGGGAGCCCCGGGAGTTTAGCCGGTCCCAGCACAGAGTGTGGCAGTTGACCGGTAATGTCTGCCTGGACTCGGGCGGGCTCAGGGTCTGCGTGTCTTTGCGTCTCTGGCCAAGGCCTCTGGCCCGACCAGCCCGGGTGCTGTCACCAAGAGTGTTTCAGCCCCCCCAGCTCACCCAGGCCACAGTGCTCGCCCCAGCTGTGCCGTCTCTGAAGCTGCCCCACAACGGGCACAGGCGGGGTCTGCAGCCAGCCCGGGGGTTCTAACCAGGCTGCCGGGTGGGTCCCGCCTCAGGCTGGAAGGAGGAGCGGAGGTCCTCACATGCCCTGCCTTCCCCACGTGCTGGAGATGCCCCCTCCTGCATGGCCCCCGGCCCCATCCTGGTGCAGATCCTGCCTGCCGCAACTCACCCCAAAGTCCCCGGAGCCCCAGCCTTACACAGCACTTCCCCAGACTTCCCCGCCTTGGCGCCCATGGCCCGTGACCCCAGGACAGGAGCAGCAGCTTCGTTTACAGACGGGGAAGCCTAGGCTGAGTGTGGTGTGGGGCCCATGGGTGGCTGAGCCAATGAAGGTCCCCCGCCAGCCGGCCCCTGACGGCACAGACGGCGCCCGCTGTGCAGGAGTTGGGCCCATCTGAGCCCCGTGGGGCCGCCGGCCGCCGGCTCCTGCCCCGCTCATGCATTTTCATTCAGGAATCCTTTACTGAGGCTCCCACACACCTGCAGCGCCGCGGGCCGGGGCACCCTCACAGACAGACATTCGCGCTGGGGAGGTGGACGGACGCTGATCAGATGACCACGCAGAGGGACAAGATGGCCCAGGCCCGGCCCTGCTGGGGCGGGGGGTCTGCCTGCGTCCCCTCCTTTGCTCTCTGACATTCTCGCCAGTGCTCTGGCCGCGGAGAGCCAGGCGGCTGGTCACGTGCTCTGCGCTCCCCCCACCCCGCTTTCCAAGCGCTCCGTCTGCTCCGCCACTGGCTGCGTGATTGCTGGTCCTTCTTGTCATAGTCACCTGCCCGGCTTTCTGGGGGCTTCAGGCGCCCACACTTCCAGGCACGGCTGAGGTGCAGCCTCTCGAAAATGCGTGCTGTTCTCACGAGGCCGCCTCCCTCCCGGGCCCGGGGCCCCGCACGGCGTGTCCTGCCCTCCTGGACCTCTCCAGTGGGAGCTGGTGCTTGCATGTGGGTGTCTTAAATTGCCCCCTGAACCAGCCGCAGATCCTGTTACTTCAGCTTCCAAACCCCATTTGCATGTGAAATCCAAGGCGTGGAATTTGTGAATCAAAATAGTTGCAGGCAATTTGGGTAAACGCACTGCTCTGACTTCCCGGCGGAGTCTGCACCCGTGAAACCCCCTGGACGGAAAGCCCTCGGGACTCGTCTGTCCCTCCCCCCCCCCCCCCCCCCCCCCCCCCCCCCCCGGGAACCAAGCGCTGGAGCAGGGCGGGCGGGCCGAGCCGAGCTGTGAGGGGTTTCCAGGGCAGGGACCCTTGTGGGAGTGCCAGGGAGGGGGCCCCGGACACTCAGGCGCACACGAGGCCCGGCTGCCAGGGCTCCTGGCAGTTCATCTGTCCGGTCAGGCGCCCTTCAGTCCGTGCCCTGGCTGGTTGCCCATCCCTCGCCCAGCACCCACGCGGCCACTGTGCAAGCTCCCCAGCCGGCTGGCCGGACTGGTGCCGAGGCGTGAGGCAGGGCCTGTCCCTGAGACGCTCGCGGCCTCAGTGGGCGGCTGGAGGGGCGAGTGCCGGGTTGTCGGGGAGCCTGCACGGAGCTCTGGATTGGTGTAACCACACCCTCAGCCTGGACAGAGGGCCAGGGTCGAAATGGGTGTGGGGTCAGTGGGGGAGGGTAGCCACGAGAGGGTCCTGGAGGACGGTGACCTTGAACTGGCCATAACGGGGGAGGAGGGCCCTGAGCAGGAGGGGCCAGCAGAGGGGCTGGCGGGGGGGCCAGCAGAGGGGCCAGCAGAGGGGCGGCTGGTGCCCTGGGAGCCCAGGGAGGCAGGTTGGACCTGTCCCTCTCCGTGTCCTTGTGCCCACCTGTCTGGGGAGGCGCATGAAGCCTGGACAGAGGGACCAGGGGAGTCTCACCCAGGGACTGGATGGGAGAGGGAATTTGGAGCTCTCCTGAGTGTTCTGGAAAGTTCCTCAGGAGCCTCAAGAGTCAGGGCCCTCATCCAGCAAGGCTGCCCACCGTCCTCTCCGGCCACCCCCAGGAGCCCTGCAAGAAGCGTCCTTCCCCGCCCGTCACAATGGAGAGAAGGGGCTGGAGGCACTCAGAGGCCCGAGGAGGGTCCACCTGCTATGCCGAGGCCCAGCCTGCCCCACCACACCACCCGCCCCAGGAATCAGAACTTTCTGGAAAATCACTGGAGCCCTCCCCCGTTCCCTGACCCGCAGCTCGGGGCAGCCAGCCAGGGCGCTTCTCACAGAGGCTGTAAAATTAGCAACTTAATTCTGGTTGTCAGAAAATCAGTTGAGGGAAAAAAGTGTTTTCAAGGGATTAGTTTTCTTACAAAACAGCATGACAAAAATACAGAGAGCGGCCGAGTCGCAGGGAGAAAGGACACTTTCTAAATTTATAACCGGGACTCATTATTCACAGCCACCTCTGAAAAGGCCAGCGAGCCGCAGGGGGCAGGCGGGGAGAGGCTGGCAGAAGGGGTGGCGGGCCGGCCGGGGAGCGGCGGGGCAGTGGCAGGCCATTTAGGGCGTGGAGGCGGTGCTGGAGGCCTACTGTGCGCTCCGACCAGCCCCAGCTTCTCACGAGGAGTCTCGTTCGGGCCTCCCAGGCCCTGGGCTGTTGGTGCTGTGGCCAGCCTGGGCGCCGGAGTCTCTGGAGGTGGGGGCTGCTCTCTGAGGTGGGGGCCCCCCTCTCTGCCGCCCCCACTCACACAAGGAGGAACGGCTGCCACATCCCCAGGCCCACTGTGCTGGCCTGCACGGCCAGAAAAGCCACCCCACACCAACTGAGTCCAGGGTACGGGTTTCTCTGAGGTGATCTTGCTGCTGCCTCTCGAGCTGGCTCTGTGCCGCCCCCCCAGGCCCGTCCACGACGCCCCGTCTGTGCCCCCCAGGAGGTGGCAGCCAGGTCCACTGCACCCCGGGAGCATGGCGCCCCAGGGGGCCTCCTGTGCTGGTGGGAGGCCAGCGTCCACCCTGCTCCCTCCGTCCAGAATATTCTGTGCCGCGGAGGGCAGAGCCTCGCCTGGGCCTCCCTGAGCGCCGTCCAAGCCCTGGGCTTTGTGAAAGGACCTGCTGGGAGCCTGACGCGGCTTCCTGCGGCATCAGCCTGGATTTCATCTTTCTCATGAACATCGTAAGGAAACAGAGTTGAACAAAACAACCCTGAGAACATGGAGGAGGAGCAGTTTTGAGACCTGACCTTCTGCTCAGACTCGTCTCTCCTGTTCGACACAGCCCCCGCGTGGGGCTCCTCTGCCCGGTGCTGTGCACGGCCCCCCTTTCAAATGGCCGCCCTTTCTCCGGGGAGGGGCCGTGTCTGGAGTTGTGGGAGAGGAAGGAGGGCTGCTGCCGGCTCTCCCACGCCGCGGGCGGGCACCTGGTGGCGAGTGCCCAGCGGTTGTGTGGGCCCCCGGCCGGCCCCGAGCTGCCTGGGTGGGGCGGGTGCGGGCGCTCCGTCCCATGGGCTCCACAGCGTGCGCGGTCAGGGTGTGCCTCACTCTGCTTCCGGGTGGGGCTGGAGCCGCCCCCCTCCCTGGGGCGTGTCGAGGCTCAGACAGGACCAAAGAGCTCGCCATTCTGGTCTGCGGGGACAGGCCGGCCCACTGAGCCCCAGGGGTCGTCACGGGCCGCGTAGCCACAAAGCTCACGCCTCTGGGAGCTGAGAGGCGGATCGAAGCCCCGTCCGCTGTGGGGGTGGGTGGGGAGCGCAGTCAGGATCCTTGGCCTGTCTCGTCCCGGAGGGGTGTCCCTGGCGGAGGGCAGCGAGGAGGGAGAGGAGAGGCCCCTATCAGGGCCGGGGGGAGGACCTGTGCCTGCCCATGTGCCCCACCTGATGAGTCTGCCGGGCCGCCTGAACCATGCAGGGAGAGCAGGGCCCTGGGGCCCTCGGACCACGGCAGCCGTCAGCCTGTGGCCCTGGTCTTCCCTGGGCACGGGCTGGCTGGGCCCTGGCTGCCCTGGCAGCTGTGAGTCCTGGCTCATACCCTCTGCCTCTCTGGACCCGCATTTCTGTATTTGCACACTGGGAAAGACACCGCGTCCTTCTCCCGGGCACTGAGGTCTGTCCAGGTGGGTGCGTCCTGCCTGCCATCTCCACGGGGGTCAGGCATCATCCTCAGGGGTCCCTGTGCCTACGGGGTGCTTCCAGGGCCTGCTGCCGCACCCCTCCCCACCCACCGCCCGCCCCGCCCGCCCCACTGCCCACATCAGCCCCAGGGGTTCCCACACCCCCTCCTTGCCCGGTTCCTGATCCGAGCGTTGCTGCAGGGAGAAGCAGGGCCGGGGATGGAGGCATCAGTGGCCATTGTTGACCGTGCAGTTGCCCCCTGGTGGGTGGCCCTGTTTGTGGGGGTCACAAAACCCTGGGCGTGCAGACTGGGACTGCTGTGGGTTAGGACCCGGCTTCGGGGTGAAGGATCTGCTGTGGTGCTGGCCGCGTGTGCCAGCCGTGCCCACAGGGCCCGGGGGTGGGGGGCGGGCAGCCGCTGTCAAGCCTCTCCAGCGCCAGGCGCGGGGTGGGCACGGCGTCTGGTGTCTGAGCCAGGAGCTGGAGGTGTTTCCCGCTTCCTCTCTCGCTTGTAAAGCTCAGCCCGGCCAGGGAGATCCTCCCCCGCTAAGACAATTAAGTTTCTCAGATTAATTATGCACCTGACAGCAGGGTTAGCAATTTCCTTAATTTCCGCTGTAATTACACTGGAAGAGCAGTCGCCCGCTCGCTCGGGAAGGGGGAACGGACTCCGCCAGCAGGCCACGGCCGGGGTCGGGGTCGGGGGAGCCGGGCTGCCTGTCTGACTGGCCGACGCTGGCTGCAGGGGCCGGCCACGCCCTGGCCCCGGCCCCCCAGAGGCCGAGGTTGTCATCGCCCCGCTTCACCGAAAGCGCATCAGAGTGAGGGGACGGGGTTTGGGGGTCCCTGCCTCTCGGGGTGTACGTGCCCCTCAAAACGAGGCGTGAGCGGGGCCTCGGCGGAGCAAGGCCGCTGTCTGGGGAAAGGGCCTGTGCTCGGGCCGCGGGCCGCCTGGTCTTCTGAGCTCCTGGCTGGGTCACCCGAGCAGCCATCTCTGTCCTCAAAGGGACAGTTTGTGTGAGCGCAAAGGAAGGCGCGGCGTGGAGGAGGGGCTGCTGGGGGATGAGCAGACGGCCTCGGGGGCGGTGAACGCAGCCGCAGTGGGCGCGAGGGTGGCTCCGGCCCCGGCCCGCGAGCGCCTGGCCCTCCGCAGGACTCCCGCTGCCAGGCCTGTGTCCCCCGGCCCCCGGCGCCTCGAGGGCAGGGCCCAGCTGAGCCGTGGGGCGGGAGCACTGGCCTCGGGCCGCGGCGGAAGCCAGGTCTCGGGCTTCTGTCTCCCGGACGTGACCTTCGTGCGGGAAAGCTGGGCATGGGGGGGCGCTGGCCCCCCGGCGCGGCCATCGCTCCGCGCTAATATCGTTAGCGATGGCAGTCGAGGGAGAAAAGAATATCATAAAGCCATTAGGGGGCCGGCGGCCCGTGGGAAGCGTGACCTATTTAATGCTATTTCAGCTCCTTAAAGAATCTAGCGATGACTTTACCTCTCAGCGCCTTTATTGGACAGGTTCCACCTGATTTCACGTTTTAAAATTAGACAGCCGCGCGGGGAGACCCTGCCAGAAGCAGCGTTCCGGCGCGAGACCGCCCGGCTCCGAGGGCCTGGGAGCCAGAAACTAACCCATTAAAACACCGACGTGTGTGTCCTGGTCTCTCAGAGGCGCCAGGTAGGGAAACCTGCCTTGGAGCGCGGGGAAATCCAATCCAGGCCCGTCACCCACAGCCACGGCCGCGCTCCGGGTGCGTCTAGAGAAGGGGGTGAGCCTGCCCGCTTCGAGATGCGGTGACCTGTGGGGCGCACGTTTCGTTATCCCCGAGAGACATAACGTCGGCAGTGACCTTGGTTGGAGTCTGCCCATACAGTCCTCAACCCGAGCACACACGTGAGGTCGAGCTAGAGGTAGAGACGGGGGCAGGTGCAGCTGGAGCGGAGGTGGGTGTGGACACAGCTAGGGGTGTATGTACAGGCGGAGGCAGAGGTGCATTTAGACGCCACTGGGGGTCCAGGTAGAGATACGCTGCAGGGACAGATGGAGGCGGGGATAGGTGGGGAAACAGGACAGACGCAGATGCGGGTAAGGTGGACACGGGTGGAGGTGTGAGGGGCGCAGGTAGAGGCAGCTTGTCAGTTGCCGGCGGGAGAGGGGCCTGGAGCCGAGGTGCAGGGTCCTGGGAGGGGACGGCTTCCCTGGGCCACCCCTGCAGGGGGCCTGGGCAGGGTCCCCGGCTCAGAACAGCAGCCTCGAGGGTGAACGAAGGGCCTGGGGGTAGCACGGCCAGGAAGGACGTTTCCAAGTTCAGCCTCATCCCTGTGAGCAGCAGGCTCTGGGTGGACCCTGAGGACCTCGCTCACCCCCACCCCCCGGTGAGCCCCTGCAGCTCCAGGAGTCCCGTGAGGGTGAGAGGAGGGGGTGGGCGGCCGGCCTGGCGGGCAGCGGCCAGGCCTGCCCTCCTGCATGACCCCGGGCTCCAGAGAGAGGCTGGCGTGGGGGGCTCAGCACCTGTGGAGGCGCGCCCAGGGGCCCGGCTCGGGCTCTGTCCAGCAAGGGACCGGCCGGCCTCTGGCGCCAGCCGAGGGGAGAGCCTGCCCCGAGGGGCCCCTCCGCGCCCCCGCTTGCGAGGCGGCCGCCAGCCCTGCTTCGGGGACCGTGACATTGCACAGCTCCCTCCTTTCTTCGTTAATTGCCACGACTAGAATAATCCCGGTTTATCTTCTCTCTCGCCCTTGACGGTGAATTTGATTTAATGGACTGCAACTGCGCGCCTCTGACCTCCAAAAGCCTGTTTGTTTGCGACGGGCGTGCGCTGTGAGAGGTGCCCGCGGAGCTGGCTCCCCAGAGCCTCGTCATCTCGGCAGCACAGCGGTGTCCCTGGTCTCGGATGCCAACCGGCGTGGACACGGCCACCGCCAGCCTGCAGAGATCGGGGCCGGGCTCCCCGACTGCGCGTTCCCGGCTCCTGCCTGGAGAGCCCAGCCTGCGCGTCCAGGCGGCACGGGCGCCCCCGCCCCCCAGCCGTCAGCAGCTCCTGCGTGTGGTGTCCTCCCCCCGACAACCCCGGGGTACCCCTGCCCTGCGGTCTACACCCCGGTCATCGGGTTGACCAGACCAGCGGAGGTTGAAATCTGAAGTGCCCGAGCTTTGGGGCACAGGCCACTTCCAGGTCCTGGCAATTCAGTGGCTGAGAGGGATAAAGCCGGGAGAAGGCACCATGCCCAGGAAGAGCAGCCGGCGTGGAGCCCGCCCTGGGCCTTCACGCGTGCTGTTCCGCGCTGCCTCCCGCTGTGCTGTGCGTCCCGGTCTCTGCTCAGACTCTCCTCGCTGAGGAGTGTCCCGGCCTCTGGACTCAAGCCCCCTCCCCGTGCCTCTCTGCCCCTGGCTCTGCCACCCGGACACCCAGCGGTACCCGCAGGCTGCACGCTCTGCCGTGGACCGTCTGGCTGGCCCGCGAGGGTCCGCTCCCTGGGGCGAGGAGCGCGGCAGCTGCGTGGGAGTCAGACGAGACGCGCAGACACCCGCACTGGGAAGCCAGAGACAGAGGCGGCAGGAGGGGCCGGCGCCCAAGCCCGGAGGTGGAGATGGAGAGGCGAGCGAGACGGCTGCAGGAGGAGGCTCCGGCCTTGCCTCTCTGGCTCTGTCCGTCCGTCTGTCCGTCCTCATGTCTCTGATTTTTGTGTGAGCCGCTTTCTCCCCCTTTCACCCCCAGCCTGGGCCTGGCTGTGGGTGTGGGCGGAGGGCTGGGCTCCTCCCACGGGCTGCCTGGAGACCAGCCAGGACCGCCGGCCGCGGGCAGGCGAGGGCGCGGGTCCGAGGGAGATGCCTCCTGGGACGGGCTTCTGGGAGCCTCGTGACTGCCCGGGCCCGGGCGGGCACAATCGATTCTGCACGCCTGCCGGGGTCGCGCCTTCCCAGGGCACAGCTTAATGCGGAATTTTCAAGCGCTTAAAGGCATTTTGTCATTATTTAACTCTCAAATGAGGTTCTTAAGAATTGGAGAAATATGTTCTGCCAATTTCCACTGCCGCCGGTCTCCTGGCCTGGAGAGCCAAGTGCATTAAGTGATCCAGGGGGAGGTGTGGGGAGGCAGGAGCCGTGCCCCCGGGGCTGCCACTTAGTGCCCTCAGGGAGACGCCTGGACATCGTCCATCTCAGCAAACCTGGCAGATGCCCGCTGGGGCAGGGACCGGCTGAGGTGGGGCTGGGCTGGCCACTGTCGTGGAGTCACGGACAGGGTCAGACCCTCGGGCAGGGGCTGGCGTCTGCTGGGGGCAGCGCTGTGAGCAGGTCACACCTGTGGGTGCCTGAAGGAGTGCCAGGGAGGGCGGACTTCCAGAAGGGGCACCAAGGTGGGTAGCCCTGGGGGAAAACAAGGCTGTGCCCTGGCTCACACCTCACACAGAACCCCAAGAGTGTCAGGCTGGCCGGCGTGTCAGCCTTGGGGCAGAGGGTAGCGGGACCCTGGCTGTCCTCCGGGAGCCGACGTTCCCGAGCAAGACACAGACCACACGATGTCGGGCCCCGCAGGTACCGTGGGTGAAAGTCGAGTGGCATACAAGACAGGGGTGGTTTGAGCCCGGGTGGCCCAGGACGCCCTCTGGAGGTGACGGAGTCCGTGTGTGGTGAGGACTTAGTGGCTGTCTGGGACGGGACAGCCTGTGCAAAGGCCCTGCGGCGGGCGCCACCTGCCGTCGCTTTTCTTGGGCTACGTGGCCTGTGCTTGTCCCTGAAGCTGGTGTTGGCACACGGGGCACATGGCCCAGCGCCCGGAGCCTCGTGGGCTGTGGCTGACCACCCTGTACCCCAACTTCACGGCTTCGAGCTTTCCTCTGACCTTTCCTGAGGTGAGTAGTGCTTTCTTGAGTCTTGTTTGCTACTTAGCTCTTTTGTCAGTAACGGACTGTTCCTCCCCACCTGTGAAACAGAGCTCGCTCCAGAGCCCGGCCCTCTGCCAGCGCGTCTTCACACCCTTCCTCGGCTTTAAACACGCCCCATGCATCTGCACGGCCGCTGGCAGAGTCGGAAGACGCGCGACAGTTTCTCAAAAAAATCAATGGAGAGTGTCAGATCCTATAATCTGGGAACTGGGACATAAAATGTTGCTGTTTCGTGCCAGGAACCCCTAAGCATGAATGAGGACCCTCGTTGTTAAAACATGGAGTTGTAGGGTTTCTGGGGCCTGGGGTGTGTTTAAAGAGCCACACAGATGTGTGTCAGGGGGAACCCCGCTCCTGGGCCTCCACCCTGGGGGATGACCAGGGTCAGGACAGGCTGAGCGCTGAGCTCTGGGCTGCTGGGCCTGCCCTGGCTGGTGCCTTGGCCTCTCCCTGCCCTGCCAGGACTCCGGCCTCCGTTCGCTCTCGAGCCCCGGTGAGTCCAGGCTCCTGCTCTTGGACTGTTTCTCAGGGGCGCTTTCTGAGACACGCCCGCCGGCCGATGCCCTCCTCCTGCTCCCCACCCCAGGTTCCCGCCAGCTCCTTGCTTCCATCCTCAAACAGCCCCTTTTCGGAGCCCATGGAGGCACCTGGCACCTTCCCCAGCACAGGGCCCGGCCCCTGCCCGGCTCTCGGGTGTCCAGAGCAAGGAGGGCACCAGCGCCGAGGGCAGCACCCCTCCCCTGCAGAGGCTGCTCCCTCGGGAGGCTCCGCTCTCTCAGATCTGGTGATCCGCGTCCGCCCCGGCTCTGGCGCCCCTCGCTGGTGCCGGCTCACACTCAGGACCTCAAGCCCAGTGCAGCCTTCATTCCCCCCTTTCCCGGCTGATCCCCATTAGACGGCCCCGGGCAGCAGACCTAAGCCCCCTCCCGGCCCCCGTCCCGAGAGCGGAGGTCCTGGTCCCGTCGCCACGTCGTCCCCCTTCATCTTCCTCGCGCTGCCCGGAGCCCGGCCCAGCTCAGGACCGTGGGCGGCTGACCCAGGCCTCTGAGCGCCCCGCCTGCCCCAGGGCCCGGGCGGGCTGGGGGGCGGGACTGTGGCCCCTTCTGCCTTGGGCTCCCCGCAGGACTCGGCCAGCCCCTCCCAGCCTCGGTTTCCCCGTGTGTGAGGCCTGGCGGTAGCTCCGCTCTCTGGAGAGCTTGTGGGGTCTGCTCAGGGCTCCTTGCAAACTGTCAGGCTCGCAGGAGCGGGGTGCCCAGAGCTGCGATCACGAGGCACCCAGGTGTGGCCGGCACAGGTGTGCCCTCAGCCGGAGAGGCCCCCGGGAAGTGTGGGCAGCCGGGGGGTCCCGGCGTCCTGGGGCGCAGTGATGCCTGGCCACCCTCTTCCTGTGCCCGCTGTCCTCACACCCCGGTCTGGCCATGGGCATCAGTCTCTGTACACATGGAGAAACTGAGTCTCGCGGAGGCCCGAGCCGGTGAGCCGCCTCCCCCACCTGTGCGGCCTCCGGGCCAGCCAGCGGGAGCCTGGGGGACAGGGCTCGGCGGCCCCAGGGGGGCGGGGGCGGAACGTGGGTCCCCGCCAATGAAATAATTACAGAGTGTGAAAATGGCTTAATTAAATCATTTTTAAAAAGTGAGTATGTACAAACACTCAGCAATTACGCTGCCGATTTGCAAATAGCAATTTCCAGGCGCGCTTCCCTTCCATGCCTGCATCTGCCCGTTTTCAGAGTCCGGGTTTTATTTTTCATTTGAGCGAGTGGATCGGATGGTGCCTCTGCGTCGCCGGGCGGCAGAAGCGCTCCGAGGTCACGGGGAGAGCCTGCGCCCGAGGCCCCACCGGGGCCCCGCCTCCCCCTTCAGCCTCCCCCTGGACACGCGGGACTCCGGGCAGGGTCCCGGGGCCTAAGGAGCACCGAGGGGCGTCAGGGGCACGGCGTGCTGGGCCAGAGAGGGAGCCCGCCGGCCCAGTCCGTAAGCGTCCAGCCCGCGCCCGGCCCGGCCCCGGGAGCTCACCGCTGCCGTCCGCGCCACCCAGCCAGGCATGGGCTCGGGGCCGAGTCACCTTTGGGGTTGGCGCCCTGGGCTGCGGGGGGGAGTCAGGAACGGGAAGCCTCCGCCCCGGGCTGTCCTCTCTCCCTGGGATCCACAGACGCCCACGCGAGGCCCCCACTTTGGCTCCAGTCCCTGGTGCCTGGCTGGAGAGCCCAGGGGTGGAAGGGAAAACACCCCCCAAGCCTGAGGCTGCAGCTAACTCGGCAAGGGGCTGGGATGAATGCGGGGCCTTGAGGAGGGTAGGTGGTCCTGGGGCCCCAGTAGCCCTAGGGGACCCTGGCCCCTTACTGGGGAGCAGGCGGGGAGGAGTGGGGGGCAGATGGAGGAGGGCCCCAGCCACACTCTGCTGCCGGAAGGGCCAGCAGTTGGGCTTCTCCTTGGAGCTGCCAGAAGCTGCGGCAGCGGGGCTGGCCGCCTGGCCGGGGTCCCACGCTTCAGCCCGAGACCGTGCGCCTTGCTCAAGCCGGCGCTGGTGGTGCTTTGCTGCGTCTCCTTGGTGCGTCGGCCCAGGCAGCCCAGCCCTGTGCGGTGACCGGCACATAGTAGGTGCTCAGGAGGCGCGTGCGGTGAGCACATTTGACTCATGAATGCAAATTCCCAGGCCTGCGTGTGGGGCTTACAGCGTCAAAGCCAAGCAGTGCGGAGGAGGGCGCATGAGTGGGCAGGGGGTGGGTGTGCGTCTCGGACCCGGAGCTGCGGCCCCTGAGGGCCGGGGTTTTCGTTGCCCTGCAGCCCAGCACCCCAGCACCGGCAGAGCGGGGGCAGGACTTGGGTTAAGCGGCCTCCCGCTCCCCTGTCCCCAGAGAAGGGAGTGCTGACCGCAGGGCCCTTGCACCTGCCCGGCCGCCGTCCCTGAGCACCCCGGGTGCGGGGCAGTGTGTGTGGACCAGCAGCCTTGTCCACGGCTGGGGCTGGGCTGGGGCTGCCTCAAGGCGTTGGGGGGCGGCTCCCCTGGGGCCTCTGTCCCGCCCGTGGGGGGCAGCCCTGTGCCCTCGCCCCCCCCCTCCCCGGTCTCCCTCCTGAGCAGCCTCCTGTGTGTCTGTGTCTGAACCTCCCTCCCCGGTGACATCATCATTGGCTGCGTGTCCAGGGTGACCTCATCAGGCTTGATCACATCTCCCAGGCCCGTCTTCTGACGAGCTCACAGGCCCAGTTCTGGGGGGGTGTGCATTTGGGGGGGACGATGCCCAACCAGCGCCAGTGCCCCCCGCAGACACACAGCATCTCCCTCCCTCCCTCCCCCCCCATCGCTGCCCGCACCCCCCCCCCAGATGAGGGTTCCCTTCCCTTGAAGGGAAGACCCCCCTCCCCCTCCCCTGCTCCCCTCCCCTCCTCCCCCCTCCCCTCCCCCTCCCTCCTCCCCTCCCCCCACACTGTTTATTCTTCCCGCCCTCAGTGCACCAAGGCTGTGGGATTTTGCTTATTGATTATCCCCCCACCCGGAAGACAGGTGGGTGCCAGGGGCGCTGCGAGGGGGCGGGAACTGGAATCCACCCCGGGTCTGGGCCGTGGCTCATGGAAGGGGGGGTCCCCGAGAGGCTAGGGCTCCTGTGTCCCTTGTAAACAGTCACTTGTTTCTGCGCCTCTGGAATTTCCTGGGTCTCTGGATGATTCTCTGCTAATGGGCTCAGCTTCCGTCTTTCCCGGAGGAGATCGGCTCTCTGAGGTTTGGGGGGAAGCGCTTCCCTGACACCTCCGGGGCTCTCAGTTCTCCCCGCAGGGGAGGGGGCTCCTAGCTGCTGGGAGGGGCTGGACCCCCGGAGCCCTCTGGGACTGGGGGCGGGGGCTGCTCCTGGCCTGGGAGGGACCTGGTGGCCCTGAGGCCCGCGGTGGGGGGGTGGGGAGGCTGCCCTCGGGCGGTCACTGAGGATGGACGGGGCTTGGCGGGGTGGGGCATGGACGCCAAAGCAGCTCCCAGCCCCTCAGGCTGGGGTGTCTGAGAAGCACTGGCCTTGCCCAGCCCAGGAGGGGCCCAGGTGGGGCAGGGGCTGCCGGCTCACTGGTGGGCGCAGGCTGGGGTCCCAGCTGCCCCTGCACACCCCGGGCGCGTCTGGGCTCAGCTGCCTTTGGGGGTCCAGTCCCAGTGAGAGGCCCTTCAGGATGCCCGCCCCTCAGTAGCTGCCCCTGTCTCTGCCTTGGGGTGTGCTTCCTCCCCGATCATAGGATGGGGCGCTCGCCAAGAACCCCAAGCCCAATACTCTGGAGCCCCAGCTTCTGGGTTAGGGGTGGCACGGGAGGTGCCGGCAGGACGCAGTGCCCCCCAGCGCGTGGAGGCTGCTCTGCTGCAAGCACACCCCAGGAGGCGAGGCAGCCGGTCTCAGGGTCAGGGGCCTCGGGGCGTCATGCGGAGTATCTGCGCTGTGATGCTTCCCTGAGCCCTTGATGGCGGGTATGACTGCCCTTGACGGCGGGCTGGGGTGCGGGGCACAGGCTTGGGGTGAGGGTGCTGGTCCGCTGGCGCAGTGCTTGGGTCCCCTTTCGGACAGCGCCCTGCTCAGGTCCCTGCTGCGCCCGGTGCCCGCGGCAGGAGGGCAGGGTCAGTCTGCGGCTCTGGGGGGAGCTTGGGGAGCAGAGGCCTCGGCCCCGCAGGCGAAGGCCCTGAGAGCAACCAGACCCGGCTCTGTTGGGGGCTGGGCTCACGTCGGGTGCTTGTGAGCTGAGTGAGCTCAGCAGGGTCCCCCAAGCCACCTCCTGTCCTGTGCCAGGTGGACGCCGTGACAGCGTCCATCACGACTCTGGAGGAGCCCGAGGGGAGGGCCGAGAAGCGCCGGGGAGGCCCTTTGTAAACAGTGAGGCTTGGCGTGGGGGCTGGACTGGCCCCGGTGGGGCTTGGCTGTCACTTGGAGAAGCCCCTGGCTCCTCCGGGCATCGTGGCCTGGGCCCTGTAGACCTCAGCTGGGGCCCGCCAGGCCGGGGGAGCCAGCCTCCGTGGCCACTGGGGGCGGCAGCAGCAGGGGGTCTTGAGGGCCTTCCTGGGCTTATAGCTGGGCTGGGCCGGGCCCTGGACGTGCCCTAGGCCCGTGGCTGACCGCTGTGCTCCTCTGCCAGGTCGTCGGACTTCGGGACGTCCTACACCAAGCTCACCCTCCAGCCTGGCGTCACCACGGTCATTGACAGCTTCTACGTTTGCCCGACCAACAAGAGAAAGGTAGGAGCTCTCCAGGGGCCGCTTCCGGGACCCCACCCTGGGGCTCCCCTGGGCCCCAGGCCCGCCCACCTGCCGGGCCCCTGGGGATTGACTCGCAGGTGCCACGCCAGCCCTGGGCAGAGGGCACGGGTGCTGACCCTGGGTGGGGTGGGGGGTGGCCTTCGCCCCCGAGACTGGAGTGACGCCGGCGGCTGAGCAGGCCCCGGGAGCCCGGGCAGGGCCGCCCGCACCCGCGGGAGCTGTCGCGGTTGCTGTCTGTGTGTCTGTACCTCAAGCAGCCGAGGCTGGGGGTGCTGGAGCCCAGTGCTGGGCATGACTCTGGCCGCCTGTGCCAAGCTGCTCCTCACCGGCTCTTACATTTCTAAAAAAAACTGATCAGCGCCCCCAGGTGCAGGTCCCGGTTTATGAAAGCGCCGAGATTAGTTGTGAATAAACTGTGACGCGCGCGTGACACAGCCGAGTCTCTGCTGGGGGCAAGAGCTTAATGACCGGGTGATGATGCTCAGGATCTCGGCGCAGCCTGCGCCAAGGGTGGTGGGTCCTAATGACTGCAGGCCCCGCCCCTGGGCTCTGTGGCCCATAAATAGATATGGAAGGACAGGGCCTCCGAGAGAATTCTAACTGTCGTGTAATTAAAGAGCAATTAAAGAGTTATTTGTGCCATATAAATGAGCCATTATATGTCCTCTGAGGGGCTGCTACACTTTTAACAAAATATGGCCTCTCCCTCACGGGGAGGAAAGTGAACACTGTCCCCGGAGTGAGGGCTCACGGGAGCTGGAGGGTGTTTCTGACGTTCTCAGCAGCGTGTCTGACCTCGGACTTGGCTGGAGGTGTTCCTGGCGTGGAAGGTAGAGCCCCAAGAGGGCTTGTTTTTCCTTCCCACTTGCCTAGCTCCTCACTCCTGCATCCTAAGATCTCTGTGTCAGGCAGGAAGCGAGGTATGAGGGCCACAGTGGGGATGTGCGTCCCGTGGTGTGTGACCCTAAGGAAGTACCATTGGTGTGGGGAGAGCTGGGCCTTAGTCACAGCCATGAAGGCAACTGAGCAGGGAGGGAGGAGGCGCTCTGGGGCCAAGCAGCCCCAGGACAGAGCTTGGGGGATTAAAAGCCCTGGAGACATCGGAGACAGAATGCAGGGCCTTTGGGAAGCTTGAAAGGCAGCGTGGACACAGCAGGACAAGGAGCCATGATGTGTGTGGGGCACAGGGAAGCTCTCACAGGGAAGATGCTGGTGGAGAAGGGAGAGCCAGGCCTGGGAGCCAGAGGCATTGCCAAATACGAATCAAGAGCACTGAGGGGGTGAGGGGGTGAATTCCTGAAGTGGAGCATGAAGCCCTTGTTAAGTCTTCTTTACAATCTCAACTTTTTTCTCCATTAGGAGGAAAAGATAGCTTGCAATTTTTCTCAGAAAAGGAGAGTTATCAAAGAAGCAAGAATCAGGCATGTTTTGGCCCTAAGTTTCTGTATGATAAGATGGCCGCGGGGCGTGCAGGAAAGGTTCCACCTCAGTTTTATACCCAGCTCAGCTTCCACGTGTTGGTTCAGGGCACACAGTGGCATCTTGGGATGGGACAGATCCTACATCCTGTGGCCAGTTGGCTGCCTTGAAAGGGTGGCACTTTGCAGAGATGCTGGCCCCTGAGAGGTGGATGAGCCCCCTGCAGAGAATCGCCTTTTCCTAGCACGAGCCGAGCTGTTCCTGCAGGACGCCTGGGAGTGAGCGCCATGGGCTGTGTTCCCCGATTGCCACCCCGCCCCCCGAACAGCCCTTGCTCGTGCAGTTTGGGCCTCGCTCATGGACAGTCAGGCTGGGTGGTGCTTCCCCCACTGCTCCTGGAGGAAATTCGCAGACGACCTGCAAGGGCCCCGCCTGGGGAAAGCCCCGCGTGTGGCCGTGACGGTAATCGCACCCGAGGGATCATTCCGGAGCGCCCGGCTGCGCTGGCAGGCCACGATTCAACCGCCTTTTGTTAAATGGCCACTTTCCCAGGACGCAGTTAAGTTCAATCCGCTTCGAAATTGTCTGCCAATGACCTGAGCAGCAATCTGATGGCACCTCCGGGGAGGCCTTTCAGCAGACGCTGTAGCCGGCTCCCCAGTGAGCCGGCGGGGCCGGAGGGAACCACAGCGCCCTCCGGGGGTGAGGAGACCTGTCGAGGCGGGGCCATTCGGCCGCCATGGCAACTCTGGGGAGAAGCACCCCCTCTCCCTTCATCTGCAGCAGTTTGGTGTCAGAGACAGAACAAGGCAGACACGCTCCTGTGCTTGTCCCGGAGGGAAGCGGGCCTTGGGCTGAACATGCCTGGATGACCAGCCCGCGGTGGGGGCAGCAGTGCTGGGACAATGTGTAGGGTTAGAACTCACTCGGGACGGGGGTATGGGGCGTTTGCTTGACGCTGAGTCTGAAGGTAGGACTTACATAGGTGGAAAGGGGGGGTGGGAACAGCAGGTGCAAAGGCCCTGAGGCTGGAGAGCCCTGCAGGTGCGGTGGCAGCAGCACGGGGATGAGCAGGGTCTGTGGTCAGGGGGGCAGTTGCCCACGGGGGGGAGCATCTGAAGTGGTTGGGGGGTCCTGAAAGTCTGAATATCGCACACTCCTCCGGCACCTTGATGGCCAGTGGCTCCTGAGAGTGATGGGAAGCTGGTAAAGGGTTTTAAGCAGATGATAACAACATCGTGGTTGTATTTTAAAAGATCTACAATGGTGAGCTAGGAGGAGACCTAGCTGTCATCCAGATGAGGGGTGGCTGGGTTTCAGCAATGGGGTGACTAGGGCTACCCCTCCGAATGGGGGAGATGTTGAGGGAGGAATGAGTTTGAGGGAGCAAATAATGAATTTCCTGTTGAGTCTGTTGACGTTAGAGAACCCTCGGGATCCAAGCAGACACCACGCATGTGGACGTGTGCGGGAGGTGGTCAGGGCTGGGCTGGGCTGGAGGTGGCCCCTGCAGCCCCTGGCACAGAGAGGCCTCGAGGGAGCGTGGGGAGTAGAGCGTGAGGTCTGGCTCTCGTTGCTCGTGGGCTGGGAAAGACCCTGCAGAGACCAGGGCCCGGTCCTCCCTCGGCTGGTGGAAGCCACAAAACGTCCAGTTCCACAAGGAGAAAAGTAGGTGTGTCTAAGCCCAGGCAGCCGCAGAGCAGGCTCCAGCGTGTGCTAGCCGCTCCCTGCTGTCCACTGGCCACCTGGCTTTCCACCCGTCCCCCTCTGCCCGCCAGCCTCCGCCATCCACATACCGGTATGTCCACCTGCCCGTCTATCCCTCTGACCACCTGTCTTTCCAGCCACCCACTGTGCACCCACCTACCCATCCACCTTGCCTCCCCTCCCTCCCCACCCCGGCCTTCCTTGCTTTCACCCGTCCGTGCGGCCAGCACCCACTCACCTGTGCCGGCACATGACGCACTCCACACAGCAGGGCAGGGTGTGCCAATGCCACGTGGGGAGAGGGCACGTTTGTCACAAAGCAGATGCCTCCCACGGGGACACAGGGGCATCGGGTCCGCCTGTCTGGAGACTTCCCAGCTGAGGGGCAGCTCCCCGGGGCACTGAAGGAGGCTGGAGAGCAAACAGGTGGGCAGTGCCATGGGGGCCATAGGCAGAGGCGCGTGGGCCCAGGGTGACCGGGGGTGGGTGACCAGAGTCCCGAGGACATGTTTCTGCAGCTGACCAAGTGTCCGCGAGTGACCGACGCTTTGAAGGTGCTTGCAGGGCTTGCGAAGGTGCTTGCGAGGTCGAGCATCGAACCTGCCATGAAGGCCTTGCGCGTTGCGTTCCCTCGGGGCAGAGTCGGCCGCTCTCTGGGAAGTGCCTGGGATCCCGGGCGCCTCCCCCACAAGACCCCGACACCCCCCGTGCTCCTGAAGCTCAGCCACGGCTCTGCCTCGGGCTGTTGTGAGCCCCAAACACAGAGAGAAGGGGAGGCTCGGGGGCCTCCGGGTGCCACCTCGTCATCGCACACCAAGTAGCTGGAGACGAGCAGCCGAGCGAGGGCGCGGATGGAGTTAGCTGCTCGGCCAGATCCTGAGATCACGACGATGATCGAGTGTTAGCTGATGAGCATCCCCAGTGGCCCGTGCTCAGCACCCCCATGGGCCTCCTTGCAAACGCCCGGGAGCTGCACGGGGCACCGTCCACCGGCGGGAGTCACAGCCGAGACCGTCCTCACGAGGTCCCCACCCCCGCGTCCCAAGCAGCGGCTGCCCCAAACTCCTGTGACCATTAGTGTGTTTTGTCATCCAACACCTGCCGGGCAGCTCAGGGAGAGGCTCGGGGGCTCAGGAGGATCGCCCCGCCGCACCGGCCCAGCAGCCCGTGGTCACCTCATCGATCGTCTGTCCTATCCCTCGTGCCCGCCGGGGCGGGAGGCGGTGCGTGCAGGCGGCGGGCCTGCCTCTGTTTACCCGGCTCAGGTCAGGCGCAGTGAAGTGTTGACCACTGGGTGTGGCGGGGGGTGGGGGGAGCTGCCCTTCACCCGGCGGGCCTTCCTGAGGGTTCTCCGGCAGAGGCGGGGGAAGGCGGCAGGAAGGAAACCACCTTGCTGTTGGCCAGGGCCGCGGGCCCCCGCCGAGGAGGACACAGTGCTCGCCTGGAGGCCCTGGGTGGGGCTGACAGGGGTGCTCAGGGTGCTCCGCGTGCCCAGGAAAGGCGGGCTCCCCCAGAACAGCCAAGTGCGGGGGTGGCGAGGGAACGACGGGGCCGGGTGTGAGCAGCTGCCGCTGAGCCAGCTCAGCCCCCCCAGAGCAGCGTCCCCCGAGCTTCTCCGCCCGCCGCCGCGGAGGGAGAGCAGTGTTTGCACGACATTTCATTCTTCTCTGGGTGCTGGTCCTTTGAAGACAGAATAATGAGCTCCCCATTAGCATGTTGATAATCTCGGAGATTTAGACACTTATTTCCCTGTCGACAGAGGCTGGTGGCGTTAAAATGTGGCTCTGATAAGAGAGAAATTGAGCCTTGTCGAGCCAGACAAGCGGGGTGTTCTCGGCTGTGACTTGGAGAAACCGGCGGTGGCCGTGACTGGTGTTCAGGGCAGTGGCAAGAGGGTGGGGACGGGGTGCCTCGCCTGGCCCCCAGGCTCTGAGTCAACTCTGAGCGATTGGAGTGTCACCTCCTCCCCAAAGCCTTCCCAGATTGCCTCAAGCGATTTTAGCTGCCTTCTCCCACCCAGCCACCTCTCTTCCGCGGGCTCCCGCTGGGGCCCCCCCTCTGCAGCCCTGAGTGCGAGGTGAATTGGAAACAGGCCTTGGCAGACCTGATTAACTGCCCTGATGGATGCAGCTTTTAAAGACGACGCGGCCATCTGTTAGCGGGGTGGGTGCTCCGCTCCCGGCCCGGCAGGCGGGGACCAGAGCAACAGCGGCTTCCAGGAGGAGGCGTCCTGTGGAGACAGGCGCCCCTTGGCCCTGGCTATCAACGCTAATGCCTGGTCTGAGGTGTGATGGATGGAGCCGGAGAGGGAGCCGGGAGAGTCATTATTTGGGGTTTCGGGGACTGCAGAGGGGCCGGCAGTGAGTGACGGGTCAGCGAGCAGCTCGCCGTCTGTGGAGTCTGATCTGTGAGGCCGCAGCAGTGCGGGGGAGCGGGGACAGGCGGGCTGGGGAGTGGGCAGACCACCTGCAGCCCTCACAGGTACTCGGACCCCCAACAGCACTGCAGGAGCTGCTCCAGGGCCGGCCTGTCACGGTCAGTGCCCATGCGGGGTCCCCTGCCCAGACTGCCCCCTTGAGGGCTTGGGGTGCCCCAACAGGGGCACAGAACCCCACCCCCGATGTCCCCATTCTCAAGGGGATGAGAATCATCCTGCGAACCTTCCTGCTGCCTGTAGGTGAGCCTCCCCTTTCCGAGGGCAGGTGGGGGGCCCGGGAGCTGGGTGGGGGCTGCCCACACAGATGCCAGGACCCACGGAGGGGCCTTGGGGCCCAGCTCTGTGCCCATGCCCCCGAGCTGGATGCAGCTGCTGGCCTGTCACCAGCCTGCTCAGTCCCCAGGAGCTCCAGTCCTCTTCTAGGTGGGGTTTCCGTGGGGCAGGAGGCCACACCCCAAGTTGAAAGGGGTCAGAGGAGGGAAGATAAAGGTCCCGGCAGATCTGTGAGGAGCCACGCGGGGCCTGTCCGGGTGGTGGCGCGAGGCCGGGCTGCTCTCTGGGGACAGCTGTGGGCACGGTGTTCACGGGAGCCTGGCCACACCACTAGGGAGCCCGCACTGACCGGGTGACGGCCCGGCCCACCCCCGCCCCCGCCGGCAGCCTCTGCTCTGGGAGGGCTGCCGGCTCTGTCCAGCATCCGCGCAAGGGCCCGAGGGCACCTCCTGAGACTTCAGGGCAAAATGGAGTTATGGGAATACGCGGGACAGTCCACGAGTGATGAAGCCCTGAGGGCAAACGTGTCCCAGCAGCTCGGCCGTGTTGGGTGGAGGTCTGTGGGGAAGCTGAGGCACAGGCTGCGGCTCCTGTTGGGGCGATCCCGGCCCCTGTGGTCGATGCTGAGCAGAGGAGGGGCCTGCGGGTGGTCCAGGTGGGCGACCTCTGCCGATGGAAAGGGGGAGAGGTGGCGACCACGTTGGTCAGGAGGGCAGGACGCCTCAGAGACAGCATGACATCTGGCAGCAGCTTCGGGCGGGTGGGGAGGGGGTCCGGGGAGCACACACGCGTGCAGGTGGCGGGCGAGGGAGGGGGTCCGGGGAGCACACACGCGTGCAGGTGGCGGGCGGGGGAGGGGGTCCGGGGAGCACACACGCGTGCAGGTGGCGGGCGGGGGTCAGCTGGAAGTACGAGTGAAGGGTCTTTGACTTAAAGCTCTTGGAGAGTTTCCCGGCTCGCTGCCAGCCCTGGTGCCGCCCCCGGGAATCCCAGCCAGACCATCCGCCACAGTCACTTGCAGTTCATCTCTCCGGTCAGCCTGAGCCAGTTTTCGTCACGCGGCCCTGTGTCCGGTGCTGTCCCCGTGCATGTGAGGAGCGTGGAAGGCAACGGCCAGGACGGGCCCTGGAGCGCGGAAGCCGCCGGGGCTCCAGGTTGAGCTCCGTGACGGGCCAGTGACCTCGGGCAAGACAGGTCACCTCTCTGGGCAGGCCCACTTATAAAATGGAACAAAGAGAGTGTTTGACCTCAAGTTCCGTCCAGTGCTGGAATCCAGTTCATTTTTGTATTTCCTGCAAAAGACTGGCGTTCATGGAAGCCTCCCATTTCTGTCCTGGTGTAAATCGCCCTCGTTGAAGTTAACGTCTCCCTGCTCCTGAAGTCTGGCTGGGCTGATATTCGGGGTTTTTCGTGCTACCGCCACCCCCAACTACTCACCTCTCTGGCTCTGCAAGGGAGGAAGGAACACGAGGTTTGTCCTTCTGATCCAAACACATCGCAGAGCTTCCTACAGAAAAAGCAGCCATTGTCATCCTCCTGGCTGGAATGACATACGGGGTGGGGGAGTCCCCCGCCGTGAGGCTGGAGCCTGCCTAGTGCCTCTGGGTCTGGGTGTTGAGCTCAGCAGATCCCCCCAATCACCCCCCCCAACCCCCCGCAGGGCAGGAGCCCTCTGGACAGGGGCCAGGCTGCTGGTGCTGTCCGTGGTGCTGACTGGACTGAGCCTCTGGGGACACTTAGCTGGTGCCCTTGGGAGCTCGACCACGCCCTCCTGTGCCCGCTATGCGCCCTCCTTGCCCGCGGCGCACCCTCCTGCCAGACACCCGCCCAGAACCGCAGTCCCGCGCTCCACCTCTGCAGTGTTGCCTGTCGCCGATGACTCAAAGAGCGAAAAACAGTGTTAGTCGCCTGTAAACCCGCCGCACGGGGGTGGCCTCCGTGTTCTGGTAGCTCCCCCTCTTGTCTTTTTCCTCTGAACCTTCATGACATAATTAAGACATTTTACTCTGAATTTTCATCGTGTAGGGATTTCTCCACGTTATCAAGAATGCTTTGTAAGCATTTTAATGGCTTCAGTTATTCTGTGATTTAGAGGATATATAGCCCTTTTTTGAAGTTATTAGAAACATGCTAAATTCCCAGCATGCTTTAACTCCAGTACAGGCGTTATTACCCCCGATGTCGAGGCTGCTGACACTGAGGTCCAGAGAGGGTGGGGAACCCACCCAAGATCACCCAGCTCCGTCAGGAGGGAGATGGCTTTGAATCAGTCAATGTCTAGATGGTTTGACTTGTCAACATCAGCTGTTGAGGATGAAAGCTCAGGAGATTTCAGTTGGGAGACCCAGGTAATGCCTTCCAATGTCCCCTCCCTGTGTCCATCCATAGCATGGACAGTGGAGGATTTGGCCTCAGGGCTGCACCCAGTGAGAGATGTTCAGCCGCACAGGGAGTCACACCAAACTGTTCTCCTGGGGCCACCTAACATTGAAAAAATAGAGCTAAGGAGAGGGAGAGAAGGTGATGGCCCCTTCTGCTGAAAACCTGCCCCCGGGCCAGTCCCTCCCATCGGCACACACAGCAGTGGCCAGCTGTCCCCAGCCGCCGTGTTTGTGTCACCACCCTCCCTGCAGATGGACTCCCCACGCATCCTGGGCTCGGCACTGAGCAGGGGGGCATGGCTCACAGTAGGCACTTTGTGCATATGTATTGGTGTCAGGGCCTCGGCAACTTCACCCAAACCCAGAAAATGACTCTGGCTGGAACGCTAGCAAGCATAGGTCAGCCTCGTTCCGTAGCTCCTCTAGGGACACTGCGGGCACTGTGGAAACGCGCCTGCACTTGCCCCTCGTCCTTCTGACCTCACCTCACACTCCCAAGAATCCCGCATGTCCGAGTCTTCCTTTCTCGTGCCCTGAGGGGCAGCGCTGGATGCATGTCCTGGACAGAGGCCAGGCGTCATGGCTGGGGCCGGGAGGGACAGTCCCCACCCCGCTCTCCAGAGGACGCAGGCAAGCAGGTAAAGCAGGGCCTTCGCTTGCCCAAGTCACCCCCCCCACACCAGCAGCGGGGTCGGGATGAAGCTTCGCTCTCCCGCCATGGCCCTTCGCCCACGAAGTCCAGGCAGGTCGACATAGCAGAGCCTGGACGCTGGGGCATGCTGGGGGATGCCGGGCTCTGCCCCTGCTGGGCTGTCTTACCTGCAGCTCTGCCACTGCGCAGGACGGGCGACGCCAGCTCAGGGGCGATGCTGAGGCTGGGTTGCCCTGTGGATGTGCTTCACAGGCCCTGACATCAGGACGCGCTTGTGGTGGCAGCAGCCTCCCCTCTGCTCCCCTGCAGGGCTGTCCCTAGCATGTTCCAGGAATAGCCACAAATAGCCACAAATAACCACAAATAACCAAGTGACTTGGAATTTCTTCCTATCAGTGAGGAGAGAGTGGGAACCTTGGGGCCTCTGGTCAGGGGCCGGGGGTGAGGGTAAAACAGAGCAGGGGCCTGGAGGCACTGTTGCCACACTCTGCTCCTGCATTTTGGCAGCTGAGAGTGCACTTAAGAAAAGGCGCTTCCCTGCCACCCTGGACACTAAACAGACGCTGACCCCAAACCCAAATGTCGCCAGGATGCCTCTGTCTCCAGAAGGCTCCGGAGGCCGGGAGGACGCAGGGTGCTTCTGGGGGACGAGTCCAACCCGGGGAGGAGACTGCTCCGCAGTGGACGGGAGAGCGGCCGGTGAGGCCACGCCCTGCGGGCCGCCCCTCGGGCCTGGCTGGCGCAGCAACACCGCGGGGTGGGGGTGCTGGCGAGTTCCAAGACCCGTGGAGCTGCAGCCCCTGACAGACTGCGCGAGATTCCCGAAGTGACATTAGCTGCGTTTCGGTTTCGCGCTTGAACTGGGAATGTCGGTCATTAGCCTAATTGCGTGGCTCTGTTTACAGACTCCTGTGCCTGGCGCAGGGACGTCAAAACAAAGACAGCACTTCGCAAACATGAGGGGCGGCGGCGGCCCCTTGTGGGGCTCGGTGCCACGGCCAGCCTCCCGGGCCACTGGAGGCAGACCCCGTCTGGTCAGAGAGGCTGCGGGGCCTCAAGCGGCGTCAGGTGGGGAGGGAGGGAGGGACAGGCACACGGGCTGCAGGGCTGTGCAGCCTTCAGTAGGAAATGGACACTGGGCTGTGAAGGGGCTCGCGCCCCCACACACTGCCCGTTGGGGTGCGGGCTCAATCAGGGGGGTGGGGGTAGAGCAGGTGGGGCTGGGTCTGTGCCAACACCTCAGAGCCATGGAGCTTCAAGGCACGGGTCTGCGGTGTTGGGGGGCGCACTGTGGCTGAGCCGTCTGAGAAAGCGGCGCCCATGAGACCCGGGCAGCCCCCCGCGCCCCGTCGCCAGCAGCCCCCACTGCATTCTGTCCTGGGGCTGCCTGACCTGGCCACGGGGCACAAATGGCGTCAGGAGCCCGGAGCCTTTCAAGCTGGCCCCCGTGTGTGTGGCTCACCCGCCGGCAGTGGGGACACAGCTTCCCGCCTCCCTGCGCCCGAGCCTCTTCCCTGGGCAGCGGAGGCACATCCTGCTGGTCCTCACCACCCTCCGTGGACGTGCGGCGCGCGCGGCGGGGAAAGGACGGGCCGCGGCGGTCCACCCCCGCATCGCTTTGAAAACATGCTCTGGCCTGTGGGCAGCTCTGTTCTCCTGGCCCCGGGCGGGCGGGCCCCCCGGAGCCGAGTCACAGGCTAAGTGGGCCCCGCACCCCCCGGAGATGCTCTGAAAAGCCACCGTCCTCAGGAGACAGAGGAGCAGGGCATTTTGGGTCAAGAATCAATTTGTTGTCTCGGCGGCGGCAGCAGGAAGGTGGGCTGCTTTTCTCAGCTGCAGAAAGCGTGCTGGGGCCCTTAAATCAATTTCTTTAGCTGTAAAAGCGGCTGTGAGGGTTGCCGGAACCCCCGGGCACCGTCTGCCTGACGGCCACAGTGTCCTTTGTCCTGTCCCGGCCCCAGGGACACCTCAGGGGCTTTGAAGAGCGTCTGCCCCTCGAACAGGACAGCGGCTGGTCAGCGGGAACAGCCTCTGGGCTCCGGCCTTTCTTGTTTCTCGGAGGCCAAGCCCCAAGCCTCAGGGAGCCCCTCTCTCAGGCGTCCCCTCTCTCAGGCGTCCCCTCTCTCAGGCGTCAGGCGTGGGCGGGGCTGGAGCCAGTTGGGGGAGGCCGGGCCTGGCCGCTTTAGGGCACCGGACACATGGCCACGGGTTGTTGTTTTTTTTTTAAAGACTTATTTATTTATACAAGAGCTGGGGTACAAGCCAGAGGTGTTGGGGGGGTGAGAGAATTCACCAGAGACAGAGCGGGGAGCAGAACAGGCAGACGGACTGAAGACACTGCTGCGGGGAGCAGCGGGGAGACAGGCGAGGTCTGCCGCGCCCTGTGGGTAGCGCCCTGGCCGGCCGGGGCGGGCGGGTGCTGTAGTGGCTGCAGTAGCTTGATGTCGCTGTCTTTAACCCCCGCATATGGGTTTGTGTTTTACTAGAAGGAAAGTCTGTATTTTTACTCAGAGTCTGAGTGGGTGGCTTCCGCGCCCAGGAGTCCCCAGCGGTGTCCCAGGTCTCAAGTCCCTTGGGGGGTCCCTCGCCCCCGCAGGTGTGAGGAGGAACCAGCTTGCTAAGACTTTTGGGGTCCATTTGGTGCTACTGAGTGACATTTCCATGAAGTGGGTTCCATTTGTGGTTGGAGAGCACCTCCAAACTGCAGCGTGGGGGACGTGCAAGCACTTGCCTGGCCCCAGCCACGCTGGTCCTGGGTCAGCCTGGGCGTCGCCCTGCTTGGGGCTGTGGGGCAGGTGGGGCGGCGCTGGCTTCCGCTTCCCTGCATTCCGCTCCTTGTCTCAGAGCAGAGGCAGGGCCGCCAGCTCAGCGTGGGGACCCGTCTCAGAGGACGTGGAGATGGCGGGTTCTCCAGGGATCAGCATGGCGGGGCCAGGAGCGCGGGGCGCACGCCGTGGGGCTGGTCCCTTCTCCGAGGATCTGGACGCCCCTGGCAGAGCCCCAGCTTCCGTCGGGGCTGAGGGAGGTCCGGAGCAGGCGTGTGGTGTGTCGGTGACGGCGAGACATCGCAGGAGGTGACACAAGCTGGCTCTGACTGTGCCGGGCAGCGCGGCGGCCTGTGGGGTCTGCGGGGCAGGGCTTTGGACACAGATGCAGAAGGTGAGGTCCGAGAGGCCCGGTGGGGGTGTGGGGTCTCCCAGCTGGGGCAGCCCTGCCGGAGCCCAGATGGTCTGGATTGTCCCTGTGTTGGGCACCGCGGACATCAAGGGCGCCCAGAGGGAGGGGCCTTTGAAGGGGGGGCGAGAGTGGGGCCGCGGTGGGACCACCCTGCGCCCCTTCAACAAGAGACCAGCGGGGGAGGCAGCCGGGCCTCTGCCTGCCCCTGCCGGGAGCTGCCTCGCTTATTAAGAAGAGAGCTAAGCCGAAAACATGACCTTCTCTGGCGCTGCGCCCCAACATTAAATAATGACTAATTTGAATTTAAATATGTGGTGGGAAATTGCGGGTCCCTTCTCCTGGAAAGGGCCGGGTGTTTGATTACTGAGCGGCTCATGCATATTCATGGCCGCGCTAATCTCGCCAATTGGGTTCTCTTTGTTATTTGCTAACTTGAAGGCGGAAAGGCCTGTGAAGACCCCCTCGGGGAGCTGTGCCCGCTGGTCCGCTCTGGGGGGACACAGGAGGAAAGAGCACTGGCTGGGGAGCCCCAGACCCGGCTCCCCTCCAGCCCGTGTGGCCTTGATCTCCCCAGACGCTGCGTGAGGAAGCCGGTGAACAGCTCCGCTGTTGAGACATGGAAACTGAGGCCCAGAGAGGCCAGGCGAGCACCCCCTAAAAGGGAACGGGGCCAGACTCGGCCATCCTGGTCCCTCCACAGCCCAGGACCTCCATTCACTCTCAGGAGCATCGAGACCCCCACCCACTACGTCAGCCGGGGGTCACAGGACGCAGAATTTTGTGGAGCCGCACTGTCCTTTCTCCAGGCGCGGTGGCCCAGGAAACTCCCCCACGCCCCTCCCGCCATGATGGTGAGCAGACAGCTGCGCCAGCCTCAACTCAGTTTCGGGAGGCCAAGGGGCGCCCCACGCGGCCCCGTCCTGGTCCCTGGGCCCAGGCACAGCTCACCTGGTAGCAGAAGGTGACCCCAGACCATCCCGGTAGGCCCACTTGGCCACCTGTCCTGGAAGGGTGCCCCTCTGGGGTCCAGGCAGGGACCTACCACATCCTGGCCTTTGGGGTGGCAGGAGAGCCCACCTGCTGGGGACGCAGGGACCCCCAGAACCTGCGCAAGGTCAGGGGGTGGGTCCCCCAGGAGTCTGCAAGGGAAGGGCCCTTCTGGGACCAAGGAGCTGCTTTCTGAAGAGCCCCCGGGGTCTGTCCTCAGGGGTCGCCGCCCGCAGATGGCTGGGGAGTCTGTCCTCAGGGGCCGACCCCAGGTGGCTGGGGGGGACTCCTGGATCTGGGGGGGTGCTTGTGAGCGGCGATTACATCTCTCTGCTCTCATGTGTCAGGCTCCGGGGGCACTCAGGCCTCCTCAAAGGGGCATTTCTGCAGGCGGCTGCGGGGAGGACAGAAGCCCTTTCAATGGGCCGAGCTGCCAGGAGCCCCCGGGAGTCGCCGGGAGCCGCCGGCCTTTCAAGCAGAGGCTTCTGAGCCTTTGCAGCCGAGCTCGCCCTTTGTAGTCCAGAAGGCTCTGCGCGGCCCGCTCCACGTGCCCCTTCGTTTTATCCAGCCTCTGTTGTTTATGCTGACTGGTTCTGATCATTATCTCTCAGGGTCCCATCCCATCAACCAGTCCCTGGCGACCCCAATTATTATCTTAAATTTAAAAAGAACAGGCTGCACTGGCGGACCCTGCTGGCGCTGGCTGGCGGTGGCCGAGCGCGGACCCGGACTGCCTGGCGTCCTCGTTCCCCAGTGGACGGTGGGAGACGGTGCCCCAGGAGGGACGGGGCGACCCCTCCCTGGTCGTGCTTCTTGGGGGAACCGCTCCCGTCTAGTTTGCCTACCACGGGCCAGTGTCCTGTTTGGGGGCTTATGTTGTTCACTCACTCAGCACGTCCTGGTGTGAAATGAGGATTATGCTTTAGGGAAGACGGTCTAGGCGTTTGCTGCAAATTCACCAGGAAGCCCCAGGGCCTGACCCGCAGACAGCTTGTCTCCCTCGGGCCCCGCCTGGAGCGGTGACAAAGGCCTTCTCCGCAGGGACCTGCAGGCATCCGGGCTAGCGCGGCTCTGCCTCTGCAGCCCTGGGCCCTCTTGAGTGTTGAAAGTGGGAGGAGCCTGCATGTGTGCAGGTGAGCGGGTGAGCAGGTGAGCGGGTGAGCAAGTGTGCAGGTGAGCCGGTGTGCAGGTGAGCAGGCGTGCAGGCGAGCCGGTGTGCAGGTGAGCAGGCGTGCAGTGGGCTTCCTTCCTGGAAGGACTCGCCTCATTCTCTCTCCCCCAGGCCAGACCTGGCTGGAGGCTACGGAGCGGAGGACAGGGGCTTGGGAGGGGCCATGTCCTGGAATGCACAGGCCACCACAGCCACCAAGCACAGGCCGCCGTGGAAGCCACGGCAGGTGGCTTGTGCACGGGGAACACCAGAGAGGACACAGCCCCTCCAGGCCGTCCTCCCAGGCCCCACCGTCTCCCCACCCAGTGTTGCGTCCACACGCGCCCCCTGCCCTCTAAGACAAGCCCCATGCCCGGATGCCTTTGCTGTCCACACCCAGCAGAAACCTGGCCAAGGCCTGGTGTTTGCAGGTGGGGCCGCCCCCGGAGCAGGCTGCTTGCCGGTTAGTGCCAGCACCCAGTGGAGCAGGTGGGCGTGTTTTACAGAAGTTGCCCTATTTTAAGTGAATAATATTGTCATTGTGGCTAGACTCGCCCCTCCGGCTCTAGCTCCTCCCTCTGGGGACCTCTGCGGAGGAAGGGCCCCTTGAGAGCCCCATCACTCCTGCGCCAGGTGCCCCCGTTGGGGGTGCAGGGCAAGAGGGATTTTGTTGAATCCAGCCTGACGTTCTCACTCTGGGGCTGTTTTTAGTTGGTTCATTTTTTCAGCACGGCTTGATGGGTTTCTCTGCCGGGACCTGGCTGATACCCGGCGACACCGAAGTGGAGACACCCGATCCCGGCCCGCGGTGTGTCCCCGGCGTCCGGGGAGCATAGCAAGGGCAGAGAGACGGGCAGGTCACCAAGCGCAAGGGGGACGGAGCCCATCCGGGCGCTGTGGGCCCGCTCAGCCCAGGGCGGGCACCGTCGGATCGGCTTGAACACGGCACCTCCCGCGGCGCTACCTGCGGCCTTGGGAAGGCTGTGGCGGCTGAGAGGGCGGCGCCCGGGGCGTGGGAGGCAACTGGTGTCCGTCTGGCGCAGGGCGACATGACCTTGGGTGTCACCCTCCTCCCCCTGCCGCCCCTCCAGCCTCCCTCTCCCCCGCCGTCCTGCTTCCTGCCCCCTGTCTCCCGTGGGGCCCCTCTCCCCGCCGCCTTTCCTTTCTTTACCTGCAGTCAGGGAAGACCCCACAGGTCAAGGGCTGAGTCGCATGAACCCCCCCCACGTGGCTGGTTTACTGTAAACCCCCAGTAAACCCCTGGTTTACCGACACCCCTGGGACTGCTGGCCACAGGGCCGCACGGGGGAGCAGTGGGGGGCACAGCCCCCGCCTCTCTGGCACATCACCTCCGAGCGTCCACCTACGCAGAGCTCAGGGGCCCATTGTTTGGGGTTCTGTAGGTTTCATTATGAGGCACGATTGCTTAAACCCCCGACCACCTGTGGGTGGACCCTTGCCTGGGGCCTGGGACATGGGGCCTGGGGCCGGAAACACCAGCCCTGCGCCGTCCTGGAACGCCCCAGCCCAGCCCTGGCACCTCATTGGCGCACAAAAGACCCCTTAACTCAGGAGAGCGCACGGCTTTCGGGAGATTGTGCAGGAGGGCAGACGTGTCTTTCTTGTGAATGCCCCCGAGCACAGCGCCAGCCCCGAGGTCTAGCCCAGGTGCAGCCTGTGCAGTGGCCTCCGTGCTGATTAGCCTGATCTCGCACGCGGGGTTTCACTGGGTGCTTGCTGGGAGCCCTGGAGGTGCCCTGGGGGTCCTGGCGAGGGGGGCTGCTCTTGCCCGGCTCGTGCCTCTCTGCCCCTGCGCTGGCCCTTGCAGGAAGGCGGCCTCCTTCTCGCGAATCTGACTCAGAGGCGCCCTGGGCCTCTTGAGCCGGTGTCTGCGCTCGGTGGCGGCCAGGGGGTCCTCGGGCGGGAAGGAGAGCCCTGCAGGGTGGACCGAGCGCCGGCAGGGGGCGCCGCGGGACTCTGCGCCTTCCCGAGGGCCCCTTCGGAGGCAGTTCCCCCGGGGGTTGCCTGTGCTGGGGGCGGGGCGGAGTGAAGACGCCCCGGGGTTGACGCTGACAGTGCACCTTGACCTGTGGCTTCTGACGGTTCCCCTCGGGCGATCAGGCGGTGCCTGCGGCCCTGGTGCCAAGACGCAGGCCTCTGCCTCGGGGAAGGCGCTGCTTAATGAGCAGGCTCGAAAGAGACCAATTATGAATTAAATTGGGCTGGAAGAACTTGTTCTTTCAAATGTCCTCCCTTTTGTGCTGAAACCCTCTTCCGTCCCCTTCGGCAAGCTTGTTCTTTTTTTAAGATTCACTTTCAAAGGCTGCCGGGAGGATCTTGTCTTGGGGATCCCTTGAGAGGTGGGCGGGCTCCAGCCCTGGGCTTGCTGCGAGAGGAGCCGCCCCAGGCCCGGCTCCCTGGGTCACGCTGAGGAGGGGGGCCGGGCTCCAACAGCGTGGCTGCCCGGTGCTGCTGGAGACACGGGCTCCCGGGACTGCACCCCACCAGCCAGGGGCGCACCCCGCCACTGGTGTGAAGGCTGCAGAGGACCCCCTTGGCTTCTGGGAAGGTGCCAGGAAGAAGACTGAGACCTCACCCTCGTAAGAGGAAGGCCCTCCGTCTACCCGGGCACTGGGCACCCTGAGAGGCAGCTAGGCAGACAGGTGTTGGGGGGCAGGGACCAGCTCTGCTGCTTTTGGGGGCGATTATGTGGACTCAGCTGCTAAGCGCAGAGCCCTGCAGCAGTGCCAGTGTGAGCTCCCAGGAAGCCCTGGGCACCGGGGCGGGGTAAGGGGCTCAGCTTTGCATCTGGAGACCCTCAGGAGCCAGGACCCGCGTCACAGGTGAAAGGTCACCGCACCGTGCCCGGCGGCCGCCTCTGCCGGATGAAAACCAGGCCACGCTCAGCCGTCTTGACTTGGGTGAGGACCGCGGCCGACGGGGCTTCTGTCACGGGGGGTGACCCACGGGGAGGCGTGGTGACCACAGCACTGGGCTCTGAGAGCGAGATCTGGAGGCCGAGGAGGAGGTGGGTCTCCCCTGTGGGGTGTGGACTGGGGCCACTCGCGAATTCTCCGAGGCCGGGACCCCTCTCCCGGGGGAGGCAGCCGAGGGGCGCGTAGGGAGAGGACGGGAGTGGGTCGGGCACCCGTGGCATTTTGTGCAGGTGGGTCCAGGGGTCTCCGGTTTGCTACCCTTTGGGAGCAGCTGGGACCTGTGGTCTGGGCTGGCTCGGGCAGGGGAGGAGACGTCCGGCAATTCCCCGGAGAATCAGGCGGCGCCCAGAGCGGTGGAGGGAGATTTACTTGTCACGCCGGCGGCGGGCTCAGGCGGGCTCAGGCGGGCTCAGGCGGGCTCAGCGGGGTCGCGCACAAAGGCTGAGCCCCAGAGTGAAAAGGGCCGGGTTTAGAGGAAACTCGCTGTCGCGCCCCCCATCGCACAAGCATTCTCTTTTGCTCGGGACGGGGGTCAGGGCAGCCATGGCGGCCCCGGTGAAGCAGCAGTGCCGGGCACCCAGCAGCTTCTCGCCCCAGCGAGCAGCAGACTCTAGGGAGCAGACTCGAAGGGGCAGACCCCCCAGCAGCAGGCTGGGGAAACCTCCTGCTTCACTCAGCATGGGGGTTGCTTGCAGTCGCTCTTCTGGAGTGCAACACGTGGGGCTCCCCCGTCGGTGTTTCCGCAGCAGGGCGCTCGGGTGACACTCAGTTCCACTCAGCAGGGGCCGAGGGTCCGTGCTCACGCTGGGGGCTGGGTCCCCCGATGCAGAAGTCCCGGGCACACAGAAGTCCCAGAAAGCTGGGCTCTGCCAGCGACTGTCCCCCCGAGTGCTGTGCGTCCTCAGGGAGGGGCCTTGCAGCCTCTCCTGTTAGGCCAGTGGGGCCCCGGGGCCAGTGTCCCTCTGTCCCGGCCTCCCGGGTCAGTTCAGGGTGACTCGCTCAGCCCTTGAGCCCATCCTGGCCCATATCCAGCGCAGAGGTGTCCAGTGCGGCACAGACGGACCCTGCTGGGCACCAAGCAACACACTGACATGGGGGTTCCCTGCAGGCCCCAGAAACGGCTCCACCTCATCCCAGCCCCCCACCGCCAAGGCGCCACCCATGGAGGTCGCCCCAGCAAAGGCACAGGCACCGAAGGGCATGCGTGGGGGCCTCTGGGGAGCAGGGGTGTGACGGGGCCACGGGGGGCACGCGGTGGGGCGTGCACAGGCCTGGCTGTGGGAGTGGCCGGCGGGCTCCCTGACTGCCAGCTCTAGCTTGGACCGGGACGTTTCCACCCCACGAGCCCTCCCTGCCCGATGACACGTCGCTTCAGACGGAGCGCAGCGCCGCGGGCGGGAGGCCGCTCAGCTCTCCCGGGCGCCTGCAGCGCGGCTGTCCCGCAGCACCTGCGCTAAATCACAGAGCAGGTGGCTCCTCATGAACTGTGTGCGAATAAGGCCCAGCCGTTCTAGCCACAGCTGACATCCCTCCGGACCCACGGGACTGTGGGCCGCATTTTTTAATATTTATGAAGTGGTTGTCTCCGTGGCCTTGAAACCGGCCCCGCGGCGGAGGGCGTCCGAGCCCCCCGGCATGGTGCATCTTTCTGAACCTCCCTCCGGGCATGTTGCTGGGGAGGGATGCTTCCTTGACTGGTTTGCTTGTCCCTCAGAGTCTTCCAGAGCACCTCTTTCTGAGGGAAGGCTTCCCAGAGGGCATGGCATAGGTGCACAGACATGGCAGGGGCGGTGCTGCAGGGAGGGCAAGGCCAGGACCGATGCTAATGACCCCAGGGTGCCGCTCCTGGCAAGCAGAGTGTGTGTCCTGCCCTCCAGCGAGAGGCCTCTGGCCCCCGGGGCTGCTGGGGGCCCCTTGACTGCCTTCCTGGGTAAATGGGATGGGGCTGCCCTCCTTCTGCTTTCCAGCCACTGTGCTCGTCCGCTTGGCACGAGCTTTTCCTTGGAGGCGATTCAACCACAAGCACTAAGCCCAGAGCCCGAGGGACCCAGCACCAGCACCAGCCTCTCTGCCGCTGCTCCCTGCCCCAGAGCCCCGCAGAGGCCTTGACCTCTGGAGTCTCGGGGGCGCGCCAGTGTGGGGGAGGCTGGCGGGGACAAAGCTGAGGCTCGCGGTCCTCAGAACTGGCCTCAGTGTTTCTGGATTCATCGCTTTCCTTGGCCTTTCAACAAGAAGCAAATCGTGTGGCTGAGGCAGTTCCCTGTGTGCTTCGGGTGGGAGCTTCGGTCTGGGGGCGTTGGGGAGTGACGGGCCCGCGACCCGGCGTGCACCGAGGCCGGCACCGTGACAGCAGGTTTCGAGACAAGGAGAGGCTTTACTGGGAATGGATCGGCAGGGAGGCAGGAGGGAGCTCAGCCCTGCCTCCTTCGTCAAGAGCAGTGAGGCGACGTAGGTTCGGGTCCGGGTCCGGGGTGGGGAAGGAGGGAGCCACATTCTGCTGCTTGAGGGAGGGCTAAGCGCAAAGACAGGCGGACCTGGCTGCGGCTGAGGGGCGGGCTGTGGGGGGAGCGCCACGGAGAAGCGGGAGAGGTTTCCTCCAGGTTGCTGGAGCTTTGGCTTCCCGGGGTGGCGCCTCCCTCGTGCGGCCCCTCCTCTGCGCTTGGGGGCTCCTGCCCCGGCCCTGGGGCTCGCACACGTGAGTGGCTCCGCTCGCTCAGAGGCGCTGCGTCGAGGTGCCGTCTCCAGGGGCAGCTGGAGGCAGATTCTGTCTCTGGCCCCTGAGCGCATGAGCCACTGGGCCTTGGTGAGCAGGCGGAGGGTCACATGGGCGATTCGCGTTTGTGGCGTCGCGTCCCCTCCTCCTGTTCAGCCCATGCCTCCCCGAAGCCCCTGTCAGCCATGCCTCCAGGCTCAGCACCTGGCAGCTGTGGCGGGGGTGGGGGTGGGCGGCACCCCCTGTGACACCAGGGGAGGGCGGCCAGGTCAGGCCTGAAGACACAGGCCCCGGGGTCTGTGATGGCCCCAGAAGCCTGAGAAGCCGCACTCTTGGCTGACAGGGTGCCCAGCCTCGCCCGTGGGGCTCACCTTGCAGCTGGGGGCGTCACCCTGAACTCGGCACCAGTGCCCAAGATAGTCTGGTTGCCTTTGGCCTGACCTGCCGCGCTCAGCCCGCCGTGCCCGCTCCCACCTGTGTCCTTGGAGCACCCAGACTGCCGCAGGACGTGCTAAGTGGGGTGCACAGTGTCGGGGACCTTCCTGGAAATAATAACGGCTCAGGAATGACAGTGTCGAGGCAACTAGCTGGGAGCAGGGGGAGCCGCACACCCAGCCACCCAGCCGCCCACCCGTTTGTTTTCACACACACACACACGCACACACGCACACACACGCGCGCGTGCTCCCCGGCTCCTGAGTGTCCCTCTGCCTGGGCCGCGTGTTCCCTAGTCGCTCCCACTGGGCTGTGAGCTGCAGCCGAGGTGCCGCCTGAGCTTGGGGGCGGCCCTGCCCCTCCCACCCGCCCTCCCCGGGCCGGTCAGATCACTCCAGGCCGAAGAGTGAGCTCCGGAAAGTGGCCTCGGGCGTGGGAGGGGCGGGGTGGGGGTGTCTCTGCTTAATTACAAGATCCATGGCGGCCGCAGTCACAAAACAGAAGGGCTCGGCCATTACCAGGACATGCTTTATACTCATAACTTACAGAGCTTATTTTAAAAACTGACTGTAAAACCACTTAATTACTTGGTTTAAAACCAGTCGTGTGGAAATGATGTTCCCTGGATGCGCGCTGGGAGCTGGTTCCTGGCGCAGAAGACGCCCGGGCGGTGCTGCGAGCCTGGTCCCCGCGCCCCTCGCACGGAGCCACCCCCGGGGCGCTCTTGTGGCCACTCGGGCTCCCCACCTGGCCACCCCAGCGGGCAGGCCCCAGCCTGAGGGGGCCCCGCCCAGCCTGCGCTCCCCGCCCCGCCCCTTGCCCGCCTCCCGCTCCTGGAGGGGCCAGGGCCCTTGGGAGGGGCATGGCCAGGCCCTCCTTTGAGGGCTGTGGGGGGGCCTGTGGGCAAGACTCTAAACTTCTCCGTCTGGAAACTGAGGCCTGGGTTCCGCCCTCCGCACGGTGGCCGAGCCGGGAGGCCCCCCGCAGGCCTCTCCCCACGCTCTGTGATGAGACGGTCGCGCACCTGCGACAGGATGAGCAGAAATGGACGGAAGAGACGCCTCGCCCCCCCTTGTCGCCGTGACCTTGCCTGACGCAGCCCTGCTCACTGGTCCTGCCCTGGGCTCCGCTCTGGGCCAGACCCTCAGGCCGCCCCCGACCACCAGGGAGGAGATGCCACTGCCTCTTGGTGACGGGTGGACGAGGTCAAGAGGACACACCGTCCTTCCCCGGGGTCACCAGCACCCCGCCTTTAACAAGCAGCGGGACGGCGCCACCCCTCACGCCCTCTGCCTCCGGCCGGTGCACCTCAGGACCCCAGCCTCAGCGTGAGCTCAGAGTGACCACACTTCAGGCCCCATAAGCCACAGCTCCCTCGCCAGCTGGCTGAGCCGGCCCCCACCCCGCTCCTGGAGGGCCCCGATGTCTGCTCTCTCCCTCCACTCCGACGCCCCCGGTCATCCCCAGGACACCCGCCACGGCCTCCTAACTGGTCTCACGTCCCGCGGGATCCAACCATCACTAAGTTAGAGGGAAGCTGGCCCTGAGCCCTGGGGCACAGTGAGAGCTGCGCCAAGGCGGGCATGAGGGTGTGCGGGCATGAGGGTGTGCAGGCACGAGGGTGTGCGGGCCCTGGGGGCGCGGGCAGTCTGGGGCTGGAGCCGGGCTGGGCGGGGGGACAGGGTTGTGGAAGAGTGTCACAGGCGACCTAGGAGCAGGCAGGGAGGCCTGAAGGGCTTCGACCAGGGACTGGCTGTGGGTTCACGTGATGTTGTCCCCACGGCGTCGCCCGGGGAGATCCCTGTGGCTGAAGAAAGCGCAGAGACAGCAGCAGCCCTTCCACCTGCAGGCTCACGGCCGGCCTCACGGGCAGTGTCGTTGCAGAGGCGCTGCTGGGCTGGTGAAGGTCGGCCGCACCTGCCCAGGGGCCGGCACAGAGACAGTGGCGCCCTCCAGGCAGGCCCTGCCTGCGCCTCGCCCTGCCCCGGCCCAAGCTCCGCCGCTGGCCCCGGGGGCATCTCCCCCAGCCTGGGAGCCGGCCCCGGGAGCCTGGACTCCCAGAAGACGCTGTCTCCGGGAGCTATTTTCGCTCCGCGTGACTCACGCGGGTGTAGGTTCTAATTTGAGATGTGGGGGCGGACGCCGCTGCACTTGCTTGTCTCCGTGTCGGCCTCTCCCGGCGTCAGAGCCGAGCGTTGTGTCCCCAGCTGGGCACATCTGTCCGGCCAGGAATAGACCGGCCTGGGCCTTAAAGAGGAAGGCGGCTCCAGATGGCGGCGGTCCCGGCCTGGCTGAGGCCCTGTGGGGCTGCGCTCGCAAAGGGCAGACTAAGACCAGCCCCTCCCCGCTGGCGGTCCGGACGGGAGCCCGCGATCTGCTGACCCGCGGCCAGCGGAGGCGAGAAGCAATTCCGGGCGCTGTTTGTTTTCTAGTTTTAACCCAGTGGGCGGGAGCCCGGAGGGGGCTTTGCTGCGAGCCCACTGGGCCGTTGGCACTGCCTTCTGGAGGGGAGGGGGGGCGGCCTGACGGCTGAGGGGCGGCGTCCAGCTCATGGGTCCCTGCAAGGCCAAGGGCTGGGGCGGGGGAGGGTGTTCCCGGAACTGGGGGCCCTCCATGCTCTTCTCCCAGATTTGGACACGAGCCGCCCTCCCCTGTCCGGATCGCACCCCACCTGGGGGCCTACTCTGACCCAGCAGAACCACGAACGGCCGACAGCTCCTGCCAGCAGCCCCTGCCCCCATCCCTCTGTTTAAAGGTGGACGGCTGGGGGGGTCAGGGCCAGGTTCCCGGGTGTGACCCCGCGAGGCGGACGGCCCCGAGTGTGGTTTCACGCTCTGCTGCCGCCTCACGATTCCCAGCTCTCTTTGAACAGCACCCTCCGTTTGCCCTTGGTGCTGGGCCCCCCGGATGATGTCCGGCCCGGCCTCCAGCCTCCGCGGGCTGGCCCTGCGTCAGAGGGACCTGTCGGATATCTCTCTTCAGCATTTCAAACTCTGATTTCAAAACAGCCAGACTCGTGGGCCCCCGGAGCCAGCCCAGGTGCCATCTGCTCCCCCGGAATAGCAAGCAGTAAAAATACACCATTTGAAATAGTCGCTCCCAATTTGGGAGGACGATCTGGCAGCCTCCGCTCCGCGAGTGCTAATTGATTTGTTTTCTTTGCTCCAATAATCCTTTCCTCGTCAGTGCCTTCTTCTTCCCGTCTTCCTGGCGTACTCTCCCCTCCAAGACCAAAACAGCCTCGTGCACGCTGCGGGGCCCCGGCCAGCACCGCTTCCACCGTCCTTTCTCCCCGCTTCTCAGTGTCCCTGTTACCGGGGTCGGGGCCCTAACCGGGGCCGTGATGCAGCAGTGACCCCGACCCAGAGCCCGTAGTCTGTGTGGACTGGCACCGACACCGTTATGGGAACACAGTGTCTGCCCGGTGCCAGCCCTGTGCCCTGCTGTGATGTGACAGTGACAGACATGGGCAGCTCCTGGCTTTGAGGGAAAGACAGACTTGCAGTGAGAACACTGGGACCCCGGGATTGGAGCTAGTGAATGCACAGATGCTCGGAAAGGGCAGAGGAGGGCTTAGAAGAACTCGGTTAGAGGATGTGTATCAGGGAGGGCTTCCTGGAGGAGGTAACCTCTGAAAGGCACCTTGGTGGATGAGGAGGTGGTGGGCAAGCAGATGAAAGGGGAAGGAGGTCCCATTCTAGAAACAGACTAAACTCACACTGGGGGCACTTGCAAAGCAGGGACCCCCCAAAATAAATGAGAGACATTTATTTTGGTTGAAGTGGCCCAAAGGTTGGTCTCAGAAAGTTGCGAAGGAGCTACTTAATTGTATCACACATGGCAAATGTGTCATCTTGAAGTTTTAGAGTTTGATTCTGAGCTGGAGGGCTGGGCCTGTCTTGCTCCCTCCCTGCTTTCCAGCCAGAGGACACGATCGTGCAGAGGCTGTCGGGAGGCAACACGCCAGGCGTTTGCTGTGGCTGATGCAGGGGAGGGGGCATGGGAGAGAGGGCCGAAGGGGCGGGGCAGGACCCACACCTCCTGCCTCTGGTCATGCTGACCTCTGCCTGAAGCGCTCTCCCCTGCGGCTACCAACTAGATTTCCACCCATGTCCACTTCTAGGCTCATGGGGTGTCATCTCCTCCGGGAAGCCCTCCTTTTTGCGCTGCAGCTGGGTGCTGTCTCCCCCTACTCAGCTCCCACAGCCCTGTGCAGACCTAAATCCTGGCCTAACCTTGTGGTTTAGGCAACTGCGGAAGGACCAGCGGCCCAGTGGGCGAGCCTCCTCTGGAGTGTGAAGCGCTGAGTGGTGAAGAGGAATAAGTGAATCCGTTTTATTATGACTTCCGCTCTCTTGGCAACTTAACTCTTCTTAGGAGCGTTTTCCTCCCAAGGAGAAAAAGCAAACAATTTCCTCGGGAGTCAAAACGAGAGGCCTTGCTCACCCTCGAGTGCCCATGTCCCTGCATCGTCGGGCTGGGATGACTGGCAGCCCCACGCGGCCGGGCAGAAGCTGGAGGCATGAGGGGTCCCTGCGCGGGGCCAGCAGGCACTTGGCTGCGTCCTGGCAGGTTCTGGAAACTCACTGAGAGAAGCACTTTGGTGAGGGCATTTTGGGCTTCCCAGTCCAGGGCCGCGAGGGAGCCGGGGCGAGGGGGCTGCCCGGGAGGGGCCCGGGGAGGAGCTCAGAGCTGCTGCACGTTGATGGCCTCGCTGCAGCCGCGACCTCATGCGGAGCCTGTGCCCGACGGCATGTTCCTCGTGGCCAGGGGAGCCAGGCGCCCTGCAGAGCGCTCAGGGTGGAGGGTGACGGGCAGCGTCCAGGGGGCACAGGGGCCGGGGAGGAGAGCCCAGTGGCCAGAGTGGAGCCACTGCTCAGCAAAATAGCAAAATAGAAAAAAAAAAAAAAACCACAACAAAATAGTATTGAATGACAACTCGGAGCATAAATAAATATTCATGAGTTTGTAGTGATATAAATAAATGATTAAATAAGTAAATAAATGGGGAGAGACGACACATCTCCCAAGCGGAAGGACCCCCCCGGGCCTCAGTCTCCCTCGGAGGGGATGGGCTTCCAGGCCGAGGGGGCCGCGCACGAGCTGTCCTCTCCACACGGCGGGTGGGGGAGGGACAGCGATGGCCTGGCCCGTCAGGGAGTCGGCAATGCAAGGTCACGATAGCTTGCACGCCTGATAGCATGCACCCGATAGTGTGCACCCCAATAGTGTGCACCCCAATAATGTGCACTCCGATGGTGTGCGCCCCGATAGTGTGCGCCCCAATAGGGTGCACCCTGATAGGGTGTGCCCCTGGGGCACATGCTGGAGGCAGCAGGACACCCTGTGCTCTGCCCCCCTAAAGACCGAGGTGACCTCAGTGTCACCAAGAGAAAAACCTCAAACAGACACCGAGCAGCAGCTGCGTGTCCCCCCCCCGACCCCGCAGGCCATGAGAAGCCAGGGGTGCCTGAGACGCCGTCGCAGGCAGTGGAGTCTGGGGAGACATGACACATCCGGGGCGCCGGGAACAGGCGCTCTGTCAGCGGGAACAGGACATCTGAGCCGAGAGTGGGGCGAGGGATGCCGTTTGTGACATTGGTCCCTTGGGGGGTCCGGGGGATCCGGGGGAAGCTGGGAGCGCGGGGGACCTTCTGCACCAGCGCTGCTGATTTCCATAAACCTAAGACTTGTCAAGGATGCCAAGTCCACTCCACATCAAGGAGCACAGGGCCAGAGCCCGCCGCCGTTAGCATCCTTGGCGTGTCCGCCCGCGTGTTTGCTCGTCTGACATCTTTCTGATCTCTCGTCAAAATGACACTTACTCTCCACGGACGAAATAATACTTATTTTAGCCGCTTCGCACTGACAAGACTGTAATCACCGCGGGGGACGCCAGCCGGGCAGGCTCACGCTCGGTCCTGCGTCTTGGCCCTCGCCTTCGCGCTGGGCACCGCGTCTGCCCACCTGAGGGGAACGGCGCCCCGGCTGCCCTGAACGTCCGCGCGGGCCGCGTCTCAGGGCCCAGGATGCGCAGGGGAGCAGTGGAGAGCCGGGGCCTCCCTGGGGCCAGGACGCGCAGCTGCTCCTGTGCAGCCCCGCACCCCGCAGCGCACGCCCCCAATAATAGCACACTCTCGAAGGGCTGCGTGCCCGGGGCCCTCATGACGATGACCACACACTGGGGTCCACACAGCAAAATCTTCCCCTCAGCCCACAGGCCAGACATCAAGGAGAGGCAGGGCAGGTGGGACCCGCCGGGGTGACCTCAGGCACCTGCTGCCGCCTCCTGCCGGCCTCTGCTCCGTGTCCATGCGCCTTCTCCCCGTGTCTCCGTCCTCCCTCTGGCGGGGACACCCGTCACAGGATGTAGGGCCCACCCTACGTGCAAGAGGCTGTCCCCGAGATGGCTAACAATTCCCTCCGCAGAGACCCTGTTCCCAAGTAGGAGCACCCAGACATGGGTCTCGTCTGGGGGACACTGTCCAGCCCCTGCATGTCCTCTAAGGCCCTATAGAGCCCGACCCTCTCTCCTCTCCAGACCCGTCTCCCCCTCAGCCGCCTCGAGTCTGGAGGCGTGAGGGGAGCTGGCGCCCTCTGTCCATACTCACCCCACCTGCTGCAGCCTCTCCTTCTGAAGAAAGAGCCCCACCTACCCCATTGTCCTGCTGGTTCCTTGGGGCACCAGCTGCCCCTGAAACAACGTGGGGCACAATTGTTGGTGTTTGGACCTGCTCCGCGGCAGCAGAGACCTCGAGCCCCAAGTCTCTGCAGAGGCGGGACGTCGGGACCGTGCTGGGCCGGGGCTCCTGTGAATGTCGATGGAGCGTGTGGTGAGCGAGTGGCCGGTGACTGGCTGGCCCGTGGCCGGCTCGGGCTGGCGTCCTGCAGCCCGCCGGCCGTGCTCGGGCCATGTCATCTGTCCGGCTGTTTCAGATCATCCTGGTGAGCTCCTCGCTCGGCGACAGGGACCAGAGCCTGTTCCTCAGCACTGACGAGGGCGCCAGCTTCCAGAAGCAGCCCGTCCCCTTCACCGTGGACGCGCTGATCTTCCACCCCAAGGAGGAGGACAAGGTCCTGGCCTGCACCAAGGAGAGCAAGGTGGGCGCGGGGCCGGCTGCTGCCTGGGGGAACATCGCCAGGAAACGAAGTCTCATCCTGTGGGGCCCTGACACCCTCGGCTGGCCGGGGTGGATCAAGGAAGGACGGGGGGCGTAGAGGAGGGGGTGCATGGGTCGGGGGCGTGGGGAGCATGGTGGTGGGGCCAGGTGGATAAATGGACGCATGGCAGTGGGTTGGATGAGTGAGTTTCGCCAACAGGGATCGCCCAGGTCAGGGACCGCCAGCGGAGACTCCCTGCTGGCCCAAGGCACGACTGTCCACAGGGCCGGCCTCCCGGTCAAGGTCCTCCCTGGCGAAGCCCAGCTGGTCTGGTCCTCGCTGACAAACGTCTCTGAATTTCCCTGGCCCGGGGGCTGCCTCTCTGCCCGGTGCCGCCCCCAGCCCCGCCGCGTGCGCCCCGGGTGTTAACGGCGCTACTTAGCCTTCCACGTCATTAGACTAAAGCACAATCACAGAGACTTATTTTCCTGCAGAACTGGCTGCATTGCACTTGCTCTTTAATTTATGGTGCCCTGAAAAATTAATGGAGCTGAAATCTCTGCTATTTTCCTTGGTTCTTTCTGTGGCTGGAAGGAAAGAGGAGAAAAGGGCTTGGTTCTGGCTGCGAGGGGAGGGGAGTTCCAGGAGATTAAGAACAGTGGCCGTGGGGTTTAGTCTCTTAGGGCTGTGTGGTTTTCCACGCTGCCTCCGGCTCCTGGCGCAGGGCGGCTTTGGGGTCCCCGGGCCTGGGGGTCGGCCGCACCTGCCGCTGGCGTCACATAGCCCGGCCCCTCCCATGTGGCCAGCATGCTGGCTCGGCCTCTGCCAGGCTCTGTGGGGGGCTGGCCATGGCCCCCAGCCCCTGTGGGGTTCCGCTCTCCCACGCCTCTCCCTCCGGGACCATGGTTACTTGGGGGACAAGTTCTCTCAGTCGGGGGTGGGGCGGCTCCAGGTGGCAGAACCAGCCACACCGCGACTGTGCCCACCTGGGCCTGGCAGGTGTCTCCCACTCACCTCACTGGGCGAAGCAAGCCTGGTGCCCCCGAGTCAGGGCGCAGCCTCACTCAGGAGCACGGGCAGCAGGCACGTGCAGACCTGTTAAGCAGCGGGGCAAACCCTGGCCTTCCTCCCGCGGCCGTCCCCACCGCCTGGTGCTTTGAAGGGCTCTTTGATGCCACCTTGCACGGGCCTCCTGCTGGGTCCTGCCTCCTGACTTGGGGCCCCGAGTGCCCACGTCTGACCCTCTGGTCCCAGGCCCAGACCAGCTAGGGGCAGGGACAGCTGCTGGGAGGGGGACAGTCCACTGTGATGTCCTGGGAGGTAGCAGGAGATAGGACACGTGGGCCCAGGCGGCAGCCCCCCACAAGCTCATGGGCCCACGGGGCTTCACAGATCTGGTGACTGACCGTGGGGGACTCAGCAGCCTTCAGGGCTCGTGAGCACAGCGATGCCTCCCACCCGCCCGTGCAGCCCCTCGCTGGCGCGTCCACCCCACCTGGGGCGGCAGGTCCTCCCGGCCTCACGCTCACACCCTTCCTCCCAGAGGCCGGCCTGGCCAGTGTCTCGGCCCCCCAGCCGGCTGTTCTGGAGCCTCCTACCTGACCTTCAGCCCCGCGGGGCTGGCCAGTCCCCCTGCGAGCACAGGGCCTGGCCCCGGGGGTCCTCGCCGGGTCTCCCTGGGCGTCCACCTTGGAGGGGAGGCTGCTCCTCGCAGGAGGACCCACCGTCTGTCTGTCCTTCTGCCCTAAAGCTCTACGTGTCAACGGACCTGGGGAAGAAGTGGACACTCCTGCAGGAGCGCGTGACCAAGGACCACGTGTTCTGGTGAGCGCAGGGCAGGGAGCCCCCCAGCTCCCCTCCCACCCCCCGCCGCAGGTCCTGCCGCCTCTGCCCGCCCAGGCGGCTCCTCGCCGGGGCTGACGGGGCCGCGGCCGGAACCGTGAGCGAGCGGGGGCTCCTGGGAGAGGGAACAACATCCGCCTTTATTCAGAAAAGAGAAAAATGTCAGGCCGAGACCTCCCGTGGGCGCCCACACGCGGGCTACTCACAAAAGGCTAAATCAGCGCCTCACCTTGGAGTGGACACTGCCTGGCCAGTGGCTGGTGCTGGGCCAGGAGGGGCAGCGGGAGGGGAAGGAGGGCGCTCGGCCACCCACCCGGCCTCGCCCAGACCCCCTGTGGACATGCCTGGGGGCCGCAGGCCGGGCGAGGGGCAGCTTGAGAGAGGAGGGGCCAGCTCTGGGCTGGGGGGCCCGGGCAGGGTGCCCCACGGGGTCCTGGGACACTGGCCAGGCACCAAGGGACGTCGGGAAGTGACCTCTGAGTCCCGACCCCAGTTTGCTGTCAGCAGAGTGAGATGCTGGACCAGGCGGTGCCCGGGCTGGTTGGTGGGTGGGCTGGGGGCTGCCGCGGAGAACAGACCCCTCCAAGGGTGCTCAGTGATGAGGCGAGGCTGGGGGCACAGGGTGAGGGACCCTGACCAGGTGAAACCCCTTTGGCTACTCCCAGCTCCGCGCCCTTGGCCAAGTCCTTTGCTCCCTGAGCCTCGCCTTCCTAGCCGCAGAGTGAGAGCCCCTAGCACCCTGCCCCCCGGGCCATCTGGGTGATAAAAAAAGAAATCACAGCGAGCAAGAGCACCCCCAGGACGCGAGGCAGCAGGCGCGCTGCGCCAGCCCCCTCCCAGGAGCCCTGGCGCTCGGGAAGGACGTGACCGTAGGCCGAGGGCGGGAGTGACCTTTGTCCCCACACGGCGGTGGGTGGATGCCGGGACCCCAACACCAACCTCCACCCCTTCTCTTGCAGGGCTGTTTCTGGGGTCGATGCGGACCCCAACTTGGTCCACATGGAAGCCCAGGACCTGGGAGGAGGTAAGTGCTGGGGTCCCTCCCGGAGAGGGGTGTGTGGGCGGTGGGGGGCCCCAGAAAGTCCGGCACCACACCCAGGGCCCCTGCACATTCCAGAGGGGGTCGCCGCTGTTTGCTGGACTGGACATTCCCAGCCTGGTCGCCGCCGTCTCTGCTGCGCGTGGACCTGGTGGGCGGTGGGCGGTGGCCGGCGTGTCCAGCAGACACGTGACCAGCAGCGCAGCCCGGCCTCAGCCTCCGTGGGCTGTAAGTCGGGACCTCCAGCGCTGTGGCACACCCCACTTGGCAGCAGGCCACGGTGTGACCACACAGACAGCCCCCAGCGCCCGCGGGGTGTGGGGTGCTCGGCTCTGGGGCCAGTGCTGCAGGCCCCTGCGGGTGGGTCTGAGCACGCAGGCCGCTCACGGCGCTCCCGTCTGCAGGCGTCCGCTACCTCACCTGCCCAGCCCACAACTGCTCCGATAGGACGCTGGCAGCCCCGGCCACGGGCCCCCTCGACCAGGGCTCGCTGACCGTGCAGGACGATTACGTCTTCTTTAAGGTAGGCTGCTCGGGCTGGGGCTGGCCGCGGCGCCGGCTCTGACCCCGGCTCTGACCCCCGTGGAGCCAGCACACGACCTTGGTGCTGACTGCGGTCTCCCCACAGGCCCCACAAAGCCAGAACCTTGACTTATCCACCTCTGCCCAGCAGGAACCCCCAAAGTTCGGGGGCCCCAAGCCCATTTGGGTGACTTCAGAATGGCCCAGGCCGCTGTCGGTGCCCTTGGCCACAGGCACCACTGTGCCCCCAAGGCCCGCACCCTGCCGTGGACAGGCGGGCCCTGCCTCCTCCCGCCCGCCGGCCAGGGGCTCGCCCCTTCCAACAGCACCCCCGCACCCCATCATCACCAAGTCAGCACAGGAGGAGGCCCCCCAATTCTCCCCTGTGGGACCTCCCCACCCAGCCAAAGGCTCCCACAGAGGCTCTTGAGGACACACTGGGTTGCCCCCCACAAGGCCCTCTGTGCCCCCAGGGAGCTTGGGGGCTTCACACACCCCATAGAGCAGGCCAGGCAGGGCAGCCAGACCCTCGCACTGTCCTCTGCAGACCCCGCCTGGGGCTTCAGGCTGTCTGAGCCGCACAGTGGTCCTGCATCCGGGTGCCCTGCCTCGGGGACCCTGCCCGCGCTGAGCCTCAGCCACCTGCCCCTCCTCCGGGAGCCTCACGCCTGCCTCCCCCCAGGCCAGCTGGCAGCCTCGGGTCCAGCCTAGCCCCATGCGTCCTCGGGCCCAGCCAAGGCCACGCTCATCCCTGCAGCTAGCACCAGGCCCGGGGGGGTGGGGGAGAGAAGGGCGGCTCTCAGCCTCTGCCCCTCATGCAGCGCTCACCCGTTTCTGCAGGCCCCGCTGCTTGCCGAGAGAGGTGGCAGCTTCTGCGGCAGCCTCGGCCCACGCGAGGGCTTTCCCAGCGTATGGCGTCCTGCTGCTCCCCAGCCCGCCGCCCGGGCCCTGTGTCTGGACGGGGCTGTTCTGGCGCAGTGAGGGAGAGGCCACGGGGAGCTTGGGGGTGCTTGGATGGGGGTGCCAGACAGGCCTGGCTTGCGGGTGACCCAGAGGTCCAGGAGCCCTCAGGAAGCAGCTCGAGCTGTGATCGGACACCTGGCAAACCCCATCCGGAAGGGGGCGTTGAGCGGGGGCTGAGCCGTGCCTGGCGGCCAGCCGTGCCTCCAGCCCAGCTGGAGCGTGGTGTGCTCCTGTCTGGGCGACTGTGGGTGTCAGGCTCTTGACTGCACCCCTTGTGGTCAGCCGTCAGGGTGGGGAACAGGAGGACGCCTGGCCCCCGCCTTGAGTTCCTGAGAGTCCAGCCACAGCCAGGCCAGCACACGGCACCCACCCGGGGTCAGCCTCGTGTGTGTCCAGCTGTTCCTTGTGAGGCCTCGTGGCGCCACGTGGCCAGCCTCGGGAAAGCCATCTCTTGTTTCCCCACCCTGTGGCCGGCAGACATCTGCCGTGGCTGGAGCTTCCCTGGGGACGTTTTTTTCCTCCGCCCAGTGGCTTCCCACGTGCTCTCCCGACAAGAGGGGGTGCAGGGGAGCCAAGTGCTGAGAGGGCACGGGGAAGGGTGCTGGTGCTCACTGGTGGAGGTGGAGGAAGTCTTCCCAGAGGAGGGGCTTTTAGTCTGGGACTTTGCAGGGTGAATAGGAGTCTGTGCCTTTCAGGCAGAGCAAGAAGAAGCAAAGGAGAAGGGCACTTTCCCGGGCTGCGTTTAACGCTAGTGTTTCATTCATGAGGCTCTGGCTTGGGCGGCGAGCCAAGCCCTAAGGACCTGTCTCCTCCCTCCTGCTAGTCATCCTCCGCGAACCGGACCAAGTACTACGTCTCCTATCGTCGCAACGAGTTTGTTCTGATGAAGCTGCCCAAGTATGCGCTGCCAAAGGTAAGATGGAGTCCCAGCCCCGCCGGTGGCCCGTCCCGAGCTCCCCTGATCGTGCGCTGTGGGGTTCCTGCTCGGCGCTCCCCGGTCGCCAGGTCAGGAGTCAAGAGCATGAGCAGTGCCACTTCCAACCGCTCTCCAGGCCCTCGCCCCCGCCTCCAGGTGCCCAGCTTAGCCCAGGCCAAGGCCCCTGCCCCGCCCTCCCCATGCCCTGCTGTCCCCGCCGCCCAGTGCCCTTCCCAGAGCGCTGGCCCCCGTATTATTCGCACGGTTCTCATTCGTGACCCTCTGGACTGGCCCATCCTCAGCTCCTGCCCACATCCCATCCGTCCTGCCTGGAGTTACACCGGCAGGGGCTGACGTGCTCCCTCTGCCGTCCAGCTGCTCGTGTGGCTCTGAGTGGGCGGTGCTCCATGATGCCCCTTCCGTCCCCTGGCCCAGGAGGGCACCCCGGGGGCCGCCCCACCAGGGCTGCAGCACTGGACACCATGGTCCCCTCCATGCTGGCTGGTAGTCCAGCAGGTGACTGACATTCAGAAGGAGGGGCCCCTCCGCGGTCACGCTGCCTGCACGGAGTCGGGGCAGGCCTCACACCGAGGTGCCGGCGAGCCTGAGGCCGGCCTGGGGCCTGCGGCTGCCCGAGGGCAGAGATGCCCTGCAGACAAGCAGCCCTGCCTGCCTTGCCTTCAAGGGAAAGCACACTTCCCAAGCAGCAGACGTGCTCCAGGAACTACTCCCGGGCAGGGAGTGGGCACCCCGGGGCCCCCAAACCTGCCCGCTCTGAATAGGACCTGCTGTCCCCCGCGTCGAGACAGAACACGCTCCAGCGCCCGAGCCCGTCGACGGGAAGGAGCTTCGGCGCCCGCAGTGCGCGGGAAGAGGCGCAGAATACAGGTTCCAGATCAAGCTCCCGAGTCACCCGCCCCCCCTTGGGTAAATGCCCAGCCAAGCACCGAGGCCCGAAAACCTGCCACGCGTCTCAGGCACCTCCTGGTGGGGACCCCTGGGAAGGGGCAGACGGGCCCAGCGCGTCTGGGGCGGAAGGAGCAGAATCGGAATCCAGATCGATGTGGCCGCTCTCACTTCCCCGCAGGACCCGAGGCCAGCGCGGCTTCTCCACCCATCTCTGCCCCGCCTCCTCCAGGCTCCTCCTTCCTTCCTCCTCGGGTCTCCTCCCGCTTCCCCTCCTCCCTGCTCAGCTCCACCGCCCTTGGGTGGGGCAGGGAGCCTGCAGTCTCCCCGGCCCCGGCCCCGTTACAGAACGGCTGCAGCAGATGTGAACCAGACGCCCAGTCCCTGCTCTTGTGAGGTTTTCAGAAAGGAAACGGGCAGAAAACCAGGAAGACAAGCGTGTGAAATGGCGCGGGCCGTGGTGTGCGCCATGGAGGGGGAGGCAGGGGCTGAGGGTGCCTGGGCTGGGGCCTGCGCTTGCCTGGAGTTGTTCAGGCAGAGGCAGTGTCTGTGCAAAGGTCCTGGGGCAGGAGCGAGCCTGCGGGTATGGGACGGAGAGGGCCCGGGGAGAGAGGAGAGAGGCTCCAGGCCTCCAAGCAGGGGCTGAGCAGCTGTCGGGTCCTGGAGGGCCCAAGCTGCCGCCCGGCACCCAACCCTGGTGCCCTGGAACCAGACAAGGAAACACGTGAGGCCCTTCCCAACCTTCCTCTTAAAGGAGAAAAAGAAAAAAAATGGAGCGGCGTGGGAAGGGCGGGCGCGAGCATCGTGGATTAACTCCCGGCGTGGCTGAGCGTGGGGTAAGGGCTGCTCGTCTCATCTGGGGCGGAGGCAGCTGCCCTGGGCTAGGGCCGCGTCCGCTGCGGGGAGGCCTCTGCCACCCCAAGCCTGCAGCCTTAGAAGTGTGTGGGCCTGGGGTGGGGAGGGGGCGCACTCCTGGGAGGACACCCGTGTTCCCTGCCCCTCGGTGCAATGCGAGGCAGTGCTGCCCTCTGGGGCACAGGAGGCAGCCCAGCTGCCAGGCCATTCTGGAGGGTGTCGTCTTGGGAGCCCAGAGCCACAGCGAGGGGCGCCTGGGACCTTGCACGTGGGCTGCACCCCCCGGGCCTGCACCTCGGAGCCGTGCGGGGTCTGCAGGAGATCCGCGGCCTGTGACCAGCTCTCGCCCTCGGGGGCGCCCCTGCCGGGCCCGACTCCCCGCTGCTGAGGAGCGGAGCATCCTTGAAAGGAGTGTGAGGTCCGAGAGAAAGGGGCCACGTGGGACGGTGCACCCAGGCCCTCGTGTGGTCCAGCTACAAGGGAAAACCAGACCCCCGTGCAGGGGCGGGCGCTGAGGACAGAGGGCCGGGCCACGAGGGGCGACACCTCGTCCTCCCGATTTTGTCCACCCCCAGCTGAGCCCCGCGGCCCCCGCGGAGGACTGGCGGATGGCGCTTCCTGGTCAGATTTTGTTGTTTTATGGTGAATTTGCAACTCTTGCCGGCTTGCGCCCCCGGACCGCCCCATTTTTTCACATCGCCTGAGGTGCATGGAAACAATAGACATGGGGGCCCCCACCAGCCTCCCGCCTTCCCCAGAGCCTGCTGGGTTTGCCTCGGGTCCTTGCCAGTCCCAGCAGGCGCCCGCCTGCACCCTGAGACCTTTCCAGATTGCCCTGGCGCCCACTGACACGGCCAGGGACTTGCTCTCGCGGGACCGTGCTGGGGCCTGCAGGCCCCGCGGTCAGCACGCTCAGCTGCGTCCTCTCTCCTGAGCACGGACAGGGGCAGCGCTGCGGCGGGTCTGCTCGCGCCTGCAGGGGAGCTTGGCCGTGGGCCCTAAGCGCTGGGGCAGCTCAGCGTCTTCCCGCCGAGCAACCGGAAAGGGAGGCCTGGCGGGGTTCGGGGGCGCCGCGCCGCCTCCTGTTTCCCGCCTCTGGAAGGCGCCGGCGCCGCCCTGCTCTTTTCATCCACCTGTGAAGACTGTCGGGGTGAAAGGTTTTCCTTTGGTCGCCAACATCCTTTGCTTCAACCGTTTCGTTGTAATGATTTGGAAAGATACTTCTGTTCCCTTCAGAAAAGGCAAAAGCTCTCAGCGGACAAAAGAGGAGGAAAATCCAAACAGCTTCCAATTATACAAAAACATCCAGAAGAATAAAATAAATGCAAATCTACCTTAAAGTAAGACATTGCCTTGTCTACCATCGATTTACGTAAAGTTAGAAGGAAATCCGTCCACGTGAGGATGAAGACGGGCGTGACGTCTGGAAGATGGCGGCCAGGCGGCCCCGGGAGCCTGACTCCCATCTAAACAGCAATCACAGGGCAGAGGCTGCCTGACGTGCCTATTTGGGACTCTGGAGGAATTTTCCAGGGGGTCTTGGGCAGAAGTTCAAGGTAAATTTCCACAGTTCTAGCTCTTGCCATGGCGGCAGCCACCCCCGCCCCGCCCGGGGCCTCCGGCTGTGTGCGTGCTCGCGAAGCCGCTTGCAGACAGCGGGAGCCGGGGCGAGCCCAGGACCTGCCCTCCAGATACCGAGGCCTGTGCCCTCATGGGGGTCGCGGCCTCCATCCTGGAGGAGCTGACCGCAGGGCGTGGGTGGTGGTTCCTACTCTCTCCACCGACAGGGCAACCTCCCGGGGCCTCGCAGGGCCAGAGTCTGCTCCCCGCTCGCCTTGGTTTTCCTGTTTCCCCCTTTTGAGAACCAGACACTGAGGACACTCAAAAGTTTTAGGGGCCACCGTGCGCGCCCACGGGAAGCAGCAGGCTCAGCACACGCCGAGGAGACCCGAGGCCAGCAGCAGGCTTCGCCCGGCACAGAGGCAACAACCAAACATTGTAAACAACCAAAGCCCAGAGGAGGGGAGGCGCCACTTTCCAGAAGACGATGCGATCCGAATGTCCCGTTTCAACAACACAGATCGCAGGGAGCGCAGAGGACGCGGGAGCCTTCCAGGGGGCGCGATGCCTCCACCCGGCGTGTCCGGGGCGGGCGCCAGGCCCCCGGGGCGGGGCTCAGCACAGCAGCTCCAGAGACACTGGGTGACCCGGGAGAAGGAGACGGGAGCTGAAACGAGCACTGCGGAGATGAGAAGTCACCAGGAGGACTCAAAAGGAGATCTGAAGAAACAGAAGAAACGATCAGTGACATTGACGTCAGGATAACTGAATCCCTGAGTCCGGGGACACGGGTGGAGGAAAAGAGGCCGCTCCCGAGGGGCCCGCGGGACACCGCCACGTGGACCATCGTGTGCGCGACGGGAGTCCCGGAGGGAGAGGGGGAGCCGCGACCGCGAGGGCAGGGACCCGCCCAGAGCCCACGGAAGACACGGATGCGGTGGCGCCGGTGCTGCGAACTCCAAGGAGCCCGGAAACACGGAGCTGGGCGCCCACGCCTGCGTCCAGCGGGCGGAACCGGGGCCCCCGCAGCCAGCGGCAGACGCGCCTCCCGCGGGGGCGGAGCGCGTTTCTCCTCAGCGGCGGGGGCCAGCAGCCAGGGGGCTGAAAGGGCCAAGTGCCCAGAGGGTCTAACGAAAACGATGGTTTATCGGGCTCATCCGTGACGACTTTGTAAAGATCGAGGGGGCGATTTCCCCATCATGATTATTAAAAACACGTTTACGTTTTCCCAAATCACTCCTTTAAAATGCGTTCCCCACAACTAAAGGGATAGTAGCACATAGATGCGCATACTACACGCGTGTGCGTCCAGCGTGGCGGCACATGTGATGGCGGGTACATTCGTCTGCACTAGGTGCCGGCACATGCATCGACAGGTGCCTGTCCCCCGGCCGCTTCTCCCTCCCTCCTTACAAACGGCCTCGCTTCCGCACCCTCGAGTAGCTGCTGTAGAAACTCGAGGAAACCTCCGGTATCGATGCTGCCCCTTTATGTTAGTTCAACAAACCCCAAGTTTCAAAGGTATGTTGCTTGCCAGCAAGGAGGCTCCATCTCCCGCTAACCTAGCAGCCCTCTGTGCCGTGTTCCTGAGGTCTGGCCCAGGAGGTGTAAGTGAAGTGGAGACTGTCCTGTAAAGGCAAGCCTTTTGGTCTTTGCCTTCCTTCTTCCTGCTGTCTTGCAGGTTAATGTGATGGCTGGCGCCCTAGCAGCCACCTTGGGCCCTGAGGACAAGGGCCATAGCAGGAGAGTGGAATGGGGAGCCGGGAGGAGCCTTGTCCCTGGCGACTTTGTAGGGGCTGTCTGCTTCTGCACTTCTCTGACATACGGGAGAAAGGACTTCCGTCTCGTTTAAGTCACTTTCCCCCAAATTCTGTTTATTGCAATCAGACTTAATTCTATCTGGCAACAACGACTGGTCACCGTGGCGGGTCCTTCCACGCATTTCCCATTGATACATATACACGCAAACTTGTGGACGCACATGACATTGTTTTTCGTGTCCTTTGTTTTAAAGTGGAGTCAAAAATGTCTCTGCTTCTAACTTTTCATCTTAAGAAAAAATAGCACAAATGCAAATTTGAGCAAAAATCGCATGTTATTTATCACACTCTAGTTAGTCGGGGTCTTCAAAGGGCCGGCCAGCACTGGTCCTTGGGACAGGACACACGCGCCTGCGCTCGGAAGGGAATCGGCCCTCCGCACGGCCACGGAGCCGCATCAGCAAGAGCTTTGCGGACGTCCCTGCACTTAGGCCGCGAGTCGCTGCTTAAAATTTATGTTAAGGACGCAGAGAGCAGAGACTCCAGCACGCCAGCAGGGAGGCGATTCGGGACATCCAGCGCGGCCTGCAAAACGGAGTATCGCGCAGTCGCTGAAAGTGGTGTTTAGCCACGAGCCTCATGGCAGAGGAGACTGGCCCAGGCCCGTGGCAGTGCCGGCGGCCAGCCACGCCCGCGAAGACACGACTCGCGCTGGGGCAAAGCCCTGACGTGAACTTGAAATGTTAACATCACGTCTCTGGGGAGGTGATTATAGCAACACGGAGCCGTTCTGCCCTTCCCTTATTTCCCAGACGGCAGTAAACGCATTTGCCCACCTTATGCAAACATTTGCCCAGAAACATTCATTAATCTGAATTAGCGCGATAGCAGGAATCGCTGTCCAGGGACCTGGACACAGGTGTAAACGCGGCAGCCTCACCTCACCTGTGATGCTCGCCGGCCGCCCCGCCGGGCCCGAGCAGGGGCCAGGGCTCGCCTCCCAGGCGCGGCTGGGCCTGAGGCTGAGCGGAGAAGCAGGGGGAAGGAAGAGGAGGGAGAAGGCCGGGCTCGCCCTCGGGTGCCCGCCACTCTGTTGCCCCACTGGGCACCCCTGCTGTGTGGGGAGCGGGGCCCTGTCCGCCCCCCGCTGCTGCCCCACCCTGTGGGGGCTTGGCGGCTGGGAGTCCTGGGGCCCCCACCTCAGGGTGCTCAGGAGCTCGGGACAGCTCGCGGCCAGCTGGTGAGGAGGTCCTGGGACTTGTGGCGGGTGGTTCATCCTCCCTGCTGGGGACGAGACCACCAAGGCTCCCCAGGCTGGGCCCCGAGCTGGCATGGGCGGCGCCCCACAAGTCACAGACTTGCCTGTCACAATCTGGGGTGCACGGAGGAACAACTCCCCTGTGTGCAGCAGGCTCACGAGGCGGACAGCCTGACCTGGAGCACGGACGGTCAGGCCCTGAGCCCACCCGGGCCAGGACCTCCACAGCCAGCACGGGGGGCGGAACACCCCCACACCCTTGGGGCAGGGAAACTGAGGCCCAGGGAGCTCAAGGGACTTGTCAGGCAGACAGCACAGCAGGGGTCTGGGGCAGCCCCGTCGCCTGGCCCCACCCATGCTGACCCACGCTGTCCCCAGGACCTGCAGGTCATCAGCACAGACGAGAGCCAGGTGTTCGTGGCGGTGCAGGAGTGGCATCAGACGGACACCTACAACCTGTACCAGTCGGACCCGCGGGGCGAGCGCTACTCGCTGGCGCTGGAGAACGTGCGCAGCTCGCGGCAGGCGGAGGAGAGCGTGGTCATCGACATCCTGGAGGTGCGCCCCTCACCCCTGCCTGCCCTCGCTGGCCTCCCTCACCGGGGCCTGTCCTGGGGGTCGGGCCTGGCTCTCCTGGGAGCCTCCCCAGCGGCAGGGCAAGGCTCTGGTGGGGCTCTTGGCTCCCACCCACAATGTCACCCCCATGGGGAGCGCCCACCCGCCTCCGTCTGTATTTGGGCTCCGCAAACGCCCGTCACATGCCCCCGCAGCCCAGCCTTTCCCTGTCACCTGCTCTGCTCCGCCACCCCAGAGCTGGGGCCCCACGCACCCTCTGGGGCGAAGGACCTGAGGGCGGGTCAGCCACCCGCCTGCACACCTGGGAGTAAGCGGGAAGTCAGTGCAGCTGGGCTTGTGGGCCCCACATCGGCCCCACTTCTGGGCCTGCACGCCCTCGTTCACCCCAGCCTGGTGCCCTGGACCCACAGACACCCCGAGGGGCGGAGGGCTGAGTGTGTGGCGTGGCCAGGCTGTGGGCCTGTGTGCCAGGGTTGGGGGGCGCAGGGTGTGGGGCGCGGGGCAGGGCCTGAGGAGGCAGGGGAGCTTGGGAGGCCTCCGGCCGGGGCCCGGCCTCAGCGCTCATCTCCCCGGGGTCCGCAGCACCGCGGGGCCACCCCCCAGAGCATAACGGGTGGGTCATTGTTTACCGCAGGCCTGTCTGTCAGGGCCAATGCCGAGCTGGGCGCAGGGCCCGCCCCCGGGTGCTGGGGAAAAGGGGCACACGCCCCTGAGGGAGCAGGCACGGGGCGGGACTGCGAGGAACCCCGGAGAGGGGAGGCCCCGTGCGAGGGCGCAGGGGCTCTGAGCTGCAGCTGGGCCCGGGCGGGCGCGGGCATGTACGATGGGCCAGGCCTCCCCACCGCCCCGTGGCCGGGTGCACAGCTCCACCCCACAAAGCAGGCACTGGACTCAGACAGAAACAGCGCCCCGCGGATCTCAGGCTGTGTCCTGCGTCCCGCGTCCCTCTAAGCCCCCTCGCCTGCAGAGGGTGCACAGGCGGCCTCCCGGCCGTCTTCGTTGCGGTGAAGGGGAAGGCAGAGCCTTAAGGGGGTCCCTGTTACCAGCGGGGACCCCAGCAGGCGCTCACCAGCCTGCTGTGTCTCCGTCCCAGGTCCGAGGGGTGAAAGGTGTCTTCCTGGCAAATCAGAAGGTGGACGGGAAGGTGGTGACCCTCATCACCTACAACAAGGGCCGCGACTGGGCGCACCTGCGCCCCCCCAGCACGGACATGAACGGGAAGCCCACCCACTGCCAGCCCGTGAGTGCTCTTCCTGCCGGGCGGGCGCGGCGCTGGGGCGGTGGGGGGGGGCCCCCGAGTGAGCGCTCTGTCTGCCAGCGGCCAGGCGCCGGGTCCTGGGAGAGGCACCCCCAGGGCCGCCCTCTCAGTAGCTCGCGGCAGACACGCGTGGTGCCAGCCAAGAGGGCTGGTGCGCTGTAAAGGCAGAGTAAAGGGCTGGCACGGACTCTGCGGGCAGGTGGGGAGGGACAGCCTTGATTTTCCAGCATCTTCCTTCTGGGAGGGGCCTCATTTCTTTCTAGAACTGTTAACTTGTTCATTGTTTGCAGGGCGGACCTAGGTAGAGCCGAAGGAGGCACTTGTAGATGGCCCTCCCCGCCCCGAAGTGCCCTCCTGCAAGGGGATCCACCCACTAAGCGTTATTTCCCGAGCAAATGCAGCTGACGAGCCTCCCCTCTGCCTCCTGGGGGGAGAAATAAACTAGGACACCAGCACTCGCCAGCGGGCAGGCGGGGAGGATCCCTCCCTTCTGGACTGACCTTCTCCCGCTGCAGTTCCAAAGCCCAGCGCGCCCTTCCCTTCCATTCTCGCAGCAAACTCCTATTGACAACTGAACCCCCCCAAGGCCCCTCCACAGAGGCGCCTCCACCGGGCACACCTACTCCCAGCTGTGTTCCACGGGCGTCCACTCGAGGCCCTCACAGGCCTGAACCCACCCAGGCTGGGCCCCTGCAGATAGAGTAAGAGTGTCTGTTGTACGGGGGCGTTCATTCCACAGGTAGGTCTGAGCACCTACGCCAAGCGCGATGAATATGCCAGCGTAAGACAAAGGCATCGTGCCTTCCTGGGATCCTGCCCGGGCCTCTGCAGGCGCCCCTGCCCTGCCAGCCCCCGTCTGCTGCGGGGCTGGCATGTGGAACAGAAGCCGTTCCCCTTCTTCCAAACAGTAACCCGGCCAAGACCAGGGGGCCCTGTGCCCTCTGGGCAGCAGCCCCCCCGGCAGGCCCAGGCCCTGAGCCCCAGTCAACTCTCCTTCCCGGGCCCCCGCTCAGCCCCCGCCCGCCCCCCGCCCCCCGCCGAGCAAGGGGCCAAGGACGCCGCGAAAGGGCTAGTTTTTGTACCATCCTCGGCAAAGTTGGGCTCCATTAACCGGTCAAAGCAAGTTTTTGCTAAGAATAGTCTCGTCTGCAATCACGCAGCTCAGCGAGGAGGCAGCCTGGCGGGATTTACGTGCAGCCTTCAAGTGACGGAAGAGGGCGGCCCGGGCGGGCCGGGGACCCGATGGGCAGAGGGGCAGAGCACGGTGGACGGAACCCGCCTGGGCACAGGAGCCTTGTCTGGGGGGGTGGCCCCTCTGCGGCCCCAGCGGCGGGGGGAGCGGGTGGGGGTGCCAGTATGGCCCCCACCCAGTGAAGGGGGCCGACCACATGAGACATGTTACCCTGAAAGCGGCTCCTGCGTCTCACAGAAGACCCCAGGCGCGTGCGAGGGACGTGCGCGGAGCTGCCCCATCGCCCGGCCGCGACCTCGGCGGCCCTTCCCGCCACTGGCCTCGTGCAACGGGCATGGCGAGCCACATGGTGCCCCAAATGCTCCTGGCCCAGTCTTGCCCCCCTGCTCCCAGCCCTGCCCGCCGGGGCGCCTTCTGCACGGGAGGAGCGAGCGTGTCCGCCGGGACGTGGCTGAGCCCGGGCACGAGGGAATGGCGTCCGTTTCGCTGGGGCAGTTCCTTAGGACGCAGCGGCGCTGCCCTGGGGGCCGAGGGGGAGGCCTGGCAGAGGGGCCTGCCGCTGGCTCATCTCCTCTGCCCACCTGTCAGTGCTGACCCGGCGGCACCGGCCTGTCCTTGGGGCCCCCGCAAGCTGGGGGCTCAGGGTCCCGCCATCTCTGGCCACACCACCCCGAGGGCAGCCCCGGCCTGGAGCTGGGTGTCCCGACATATCTGCTGGTTCCCCAGGAGCTGGGACTACCCGGCCTGGCCCGGCCCGGCCCAGCCACCTGCCCTTCATCAGCTGGACCCAGGCTGGCCGGAGGGCTTCGTAAGCCCGTCTGAGGCTGGCAGACACCAGCAGGGTCCCTAGGACCATCGCCCCCCCAGGGGCTGGCCCGGACCACCCCCTCCCCACTGGTGGCTGGTCAGCGGCGGGGACTGCAGGGACAGGGATTGGGGGGAGGGAGCTGGTCCCTCCCTTGCTCAGCCTCCCGCTTCGCAGCTCAACTCAGGGTGTGACTCGTGCTGTGGGGTCGGGACCTCCCGAGTCCCTGCAGACCCTGGCCGTCACCTCCAAAAGAAGCCCCGTGCCCACCACCACCCCACACTCTCCCACCCACCTGCCCACCCGTCTCTGCAGGATTCCTCCTGCCGATCCACAGGGGTGGGGCCGCAGCAGGGGAGGAGCCCGAGGCAGGGCTGGGGTCCCACAGAGGTGGGGCCCTCTGCAGGAGAGGGCCCGGCCAGGGGTGAGGCCCACCGTTCGGGCCCGAGAGAGCGTGAGGGAAGGTACAATCATCAGAAAGATGTGCGTGGAATCGCTCTGGCAGCCTGGAGGACGCGGGCGGATGCGGTGGTCCCTGCCCAAGCTGGAGAACCCGCCCTGGGGAAGCCCGGGGCTTGTCCCCCAGCAGATCCTGCCCCCCCCCCCAGCAGTCAGCCTCCGGGAAGACACAGGTCAGGTTGGGGCCTCCTCTGGACATCGCCCCAGGCACTGACTCAGCCCCTCCCCCGCAGCCCGACTGCCACCTGCACCTCCACCTGCGCTGGGCAGACAACCCCTACGTCTCCGGCACCGTGCACACCAAGGACACCGCCCCCGGACTCATCATGGGCGCAGGTGAGTGGGGCATCGTGCCTGAGGGGCGTTCTGTTCCCCAGGGGACATGCAGGCCACGCGCCTGGGGCCCTGGCGTGTCCACTGGGGAGGGGCCGCTGCTTCTCCGGGAAACAGCTCCTGTAGCAACGCCGGGGCCTTGAATGCACGGCCCAGAGCGGACACCTGGCACATACTGGGTGATGGATGGGTGGGGGTGGTGGATGTGGGTGGGTAATGGTTGGATGGGTGACAGGTGGGTGACGGGTGGGTGATGAGTGGACCTCATGGAAGCCAGGACACCACAGACCCTGCTGCTCTGATCAGAACTCTCTGACTCATGTGCTTGGGGACATTCCATCTCCTTCGGAATTTTCCAAGGACTTTGGAACTTGACTCTGGAGAGAATACTTCTGAGCATAAATAAAACATCTAGATATACACACAGGTGACCCCCCTGGTCACACAGAGCAGCCGGGGCACGTCGTCATTGTGGGGGAGCAGAGACGGGTGTGGCCGGGGGGCTTGGCAGGGGAGGCAGGCACAGGGCTCGGGCCCGGGACGGGAAAGCTGGCTCCCCTACAAGCAGCACCAACCCCTCTCCCCTGGCCAGGTAACCTGGGCGCACAGCTGGTGGAGTATAAAGAAGAGATGTACATCACGTCGGACTGCGGGCACACCTGGAGGCAGGTAAGGGTGCCACCGCCCCGTCTCCGCCGCGCCTGCTGCCTCTGGCTGCGAATGAGAGCCCGCCTGGGCATCAGCTCCACAGTGGACACTGCTTGAAACCCCTGCGGCGACATGCTGGCCGGCCGTGCGCCCTGCCTCCCGGCGGCACGGGAGGGTCTGTTTTAGGTCATTTCTGTGCCCGAGAGCCGCATTGCGGCCCAGGGCTCGTGCAGACGGGCATGTTCACCCCCAAAGTGAGAGGCTCGCCTTGGCCAGCGCCTCGTGTTTTCCGACAGCGCAAGAGAGGAGGGTTCTGAAAAGGGCGAGAGAGCCGCACTGTGCTACAGTGTTCTGACCTCGCTCAAGTGGCGAGAGGCGTCTGGACTGCGGAAGGCGCGTGTGTCCAGCGCTGTGACTCCCGCTGGGCGGGAAGCAGAGGCCGTGGGCTGTGCAGATGCGAGGGCAGCACGCGGGCGCACCCACTTTTCTGGAGTCTGGAGATCATGAGAGTGGAATTACTGTGTGGGGGCCGTGGGCATGACTGGGAGGCACCTGTTCTCCCCAGGGGGTGCACGTGGCAAAAGCCCCCAAGTGCCCTTGAGGGCGGCAATGACAGACAAGCACAGTAAGTGCGGGGAGGGGCTGTGAGCCCAGCCTGGCATCAGGGAGGGCTTCCTGGAGGCAGTGGCACTTGTGCTGCGGCTCAGTGGAGGACTAAGCCTCACGGCGCCGCTTGTCCCGAGGGCCTCTCTGGTCAGGTCTTTCTCTCCCGTCGTCACGTTGCCGGCTCTGCGTGCGGCTCCACACCACGCTGATAGGAGCTTCTACCTTGGTGATCTAGGGGCTCCTCTCGGGCCCATCTGCCCACGAGCAGCGTGTCTGGGTGCTGGGGGAGGGTGGGGACGCGGGAGCCCTCACGTCGGCCCTGCCTGGGGGAGCTGGCCCTGCTGGCGCCCCCACCCCGAGAGCAGCCCCGGCTCTGACCTCTGGCCCGGCCCAGGTGTTCGAGGAGGAGCACCACATCCTGTTCCTGGACCACGGCGGCGTGATCGTGGCCATCAAGGACACCTCCATCCCCTTGAAGGTCCTCAGGTAGCGCGGGGGCCCTGCGGGGGGCCCTTCTCCCCACCGGGGAGCCCCTCAGTGTATTCTCCTGTGGGACCCCAGAACAGGGGGCTCGCCCCACCAAAGGTCAGACACGGGAGGCCGGGAAGCAGGAGTCAAGGCCGCCAGGCCAGGTGGGCCGGGGCAGGCCGGGAACTGGGGGCCCAAAGCACCCCACTGTGGTCTGAGCAGCCGGGAGGGCTTCCCGGGACGTGAACTTGACGTGTCAGGGAGCTTAGTTAGGAGGTGGGTCGGCGCTCAGGCCAGCGGGAGCGGGTAGGCAGCCCGTAGGGCGGGCGTGAGGGCGGGCGTGAGGGCGGGCGTGAGCCCTGGCCCTGAGGCCAGAGCTGGGGAAGCCTCCAGGAAGCCAGTTTCACTCTAGTGGGGAGACCCTCAGCGCTTGTACTGCGCTTGGAGACCGGCACACGGGAGGCAGCTGCCCCAGACCTGGCCCCAAACCCCTGCTGTGGCCCGGGCGCTGGGCTGCCTGTGGGGACGCCACCGCACCCCGATCTCCCCACCCGGCACTGGGCCCAGGCTTGCCCGCCTGGACACAGGCGTCGCTGCCCGCGCCTGGCGACCCCTCCCTCGCAGGTTCAGCGTGGACGAGGGCCTCACCTGGAGCACGCACAGCTTCACCAGCACCTCCGTGTTCGTGGACGGGCTGCTGAGCGAGCCGGGCGACGAGACACTGGTCATGACGTGAGTGCCGCCGGCCCGCGCCTGCCTCTGCCCCCCTCCGGGACCCGGCGCACCCCACAGGGCTTCTATGCAGACCTGCCTGCAGGTCAGGGCCAGCTCCAAGTCGACCAGAGTCTCGCTCTGGACCTTCTGCGCTGCCCGCCTGGCCTCCCCACAGCACAGGCTTCGCGAGGCCTGGGAGGACGCAGGCTGTGTGGGGTGGGGAGCGCTGCTCGTGCAGCAAAGGGCACACCCCCCGCGAGGCACTGAGGGTGCCTTGGGCCTCGCCTTCCGAGGGCAGCGTTCTCGGGGTGACAGGTACCCCAGCCGAGGCAGGACCTCCGCGTCCGGGGCTGCTGTCCCGCCCTCTGGAATAGCCACAGCCTGAGCCACGTGGCCAGCCTCTGCCTGGCCTGGGAGGGGGGCAGGGAGCTCCCTCTGGTGTGTAGCGAGAGAGGGTGTCCAGGCGGGCCAGGGTCGGCGCCCTGTGGCCACGGCGGCTGCTGTCACCGATGACGCAGAGAGGGAGAGCAGGTCCTCGCCCCGGGAGACCAGCCAGGGCCCCGCACAAGGCCACACTAAGGGGCTTTCTCCCCTCCCTCCGCCCTCCCAGGGTCTTCGGCCACATCAGCTTCCGCTCAGACTGGGAGCTGGTCAAGGTGGACTTCCGGCCCTCCTTCTCCAGGCGGTGCGGCGAGGAGGACTATGGGTCCTGGGACCTCGCCGACCTGCAGGTGGGTGGGCACAGCTGGAGGCGGGCAGGGCAGGTGCCCCTCCCTCCTGGGGCGTCTCCCAGGGCCCCGACGCCCTAGGGGTCTGCCCTGTTTGGGGTGCCTTGGGCTCGCTGGCCTGCGGGTGGGGTGTGTGACCTCCCTCGGGGCTCGGTCCACAGGCCCCAACTCACCGCGGCCGCGGCCAGGGCCAGGTGTGTCCGGCACCCGTGTTTCAGCACGTGCATGCGTCACGCAGGCTGCAGCCCCCGTGAGGATATAGTGGCAGCCGCTGTGCAGGGCCAGCTGGGGCTGCATGGCTGGGGGCCCTGCCCCGGCCACAGCCACGCGCCGCCTTTGGGGGTGGAAGTGGGGGTGCCTGTTTTGGTCACTCGCTGAGGACCTGCTGTGTCCACCAGGCCCTGCAGCCTTTGGCTCAACTCCCTGCCCAGGGCCTGAAGGGACAAAGAGGAAGTTAAGGGGACTTTTTCCCACACGGTGACCCAAGGGTGCGGACGGAGCGGGCACAGCGCGGATGCCCAGAGGATGCACACGGGTGGCGATGGAGAGGCTGCCCTGCTGGACTTGGCCCATCTCCTCGGGCCTTAGCATCCCCGCCTGCCCGCCGCTGCCCGCGGGGCCAGTGGACGGGGCCTGGGCTGGGCCAGCTCAGCAGCTCGGCCTCCCCATGTCCCCTGCAGGGTGACCGCTGCATCATGGGCCAGCAGCGGAGCTTCCGGAGGCGCAGGCCGGCGGCCTGGTGCGTCCAGGGGCGGAGCTTCACGTCAGCGCTCACCTCCCGCGTGTGTGCCTGCCGGGACTCCGACTTCCTCTGGTGAGGACCCACGCCGGCCCGGCCTGCGTGGGGAGCGCCTGCGGCCTGCTGCCCCTTCTCCTGGCAGCCCAGCCCACTCCCGGGGACGGTGTGTTCCGGACTTCCTGGGCATGCTGGCCCGGGCAGGAGGACACAGCAGGAGCAGCAGGGGGATCTGGGCTGTGCCCACCAGCCCCTCTCTCCCACCCGGGGCCTCTGCTGAAGCCCCTGCTATTGCCCTGCCTGCTCCACAGTGGCCAGGGGCTGCCCAAGGCCCCCGGGAGACGTCCAGGCCCAGAACCTGTCCAGGAGGCCTCAAGCCCTACCCCCTCCCCCCCTCCCCCCATTCTCTGGCCACCGCAGCTCCAGCTGCGAAGGGACTGGCCCACCTGTGGAGCCCTCCCTGCTTCCCCACCTATCTCTTGCTCTGCCCTAGAGATGCAGGCCACCTCCTCCAGGCAGCCCTCCAGGACCCCCAGGTTGGGCTCGGTCCTCTCCTGTGAGTTCCCGGGATCCCCTTTGCATCCCTTCTCACCTGTCAGCTCTCACGCCCGTGTCCCCCAGGTGGGGCCGTGTGACTCGCCTCCCTGTCCCCAACCCGAGCCTCAGCCTGTCCTCTCCCCTCAGTGACTACGGCTTCGAACGAGCCCCCTCTGCAGAGCCCGGCAACAACAAGTGCTTTGCCAACTTCTGGTTCAACCCACTGGCCCCGCCCGAGGACTGCGTCCTGGGCCAGACCTACAGCAGCAGCCTCGGGTGAGGGCGGCCGCCCCTCCAGCCAGCTCAGGGCAGAGTAGCGATTCCACTGGACGTGGGGGTGGCGGGCAGGGGCTGCCCTCCCCCCAAGCAGCCCAGTCCCCCCGCCAGAGAGGGCTGCGTGTGGCGGCCGGGCCAGCGCGGGCCCGGGGTGGACGCCCAGACAGGACGCATCGCGTGAGCGAGTCCGTGACTCAGGCGGCGTCTAGCCCAGCGTCCTGCACTGCGGAAAGGCACCGGCACCCCGTGGCAGTCACAGGCCGGGTGGGGCTGAAGCCAGTGCTCTGGGCCGTCCCATGGGGGCCTCAGAGCCCCAGGCCCCGCAGACCCTGACCTGCTGCTCTCGGGCTGCAGGTACCGGAAGGTGGTATCCAACGTGTGCGAGGGCGGCGTGGACCTGCAGCGGAGCTCGCCCCAGCTCCAGTGCCCCCTCACACCACCCCGGGGCCTGCGGGTCAGCATCCGCGGTCAGGCCGTGGCGGTACAGCCAGGAGATGACGTCCTGTTCGAGGTGCGGCAGGAGCAGGTAAGTGGGCCCCCCCCACCCGCTGCCCTGCCCCCGGCTCCGCCCTGTGTGGTTCAGTCTCTGCCAGCTGCTCAGAACGCTTCCCAAAGGGCAGCAGGTGACGGTGGGTGGAAATGGCTCCCTCCCTCGGCTGGGCCAGCAGCGAAAAAGGCAACAGAAGCAGAGAATAAAGCCCAAGAATGGAGGGTCAGGGGGATGCCCCGCCGTCAGAGGCAACCGCGTCACACGTGTCTGTGCGTGTGTTTGCACGTGCGTATGTGCGCGTGGATGTGCGTGTGTGTGCGTGCGCGTGCATGTGTGCATGTGTGCACGCGCACTGGGCAGTGACGCAGGAGTTACTCATTCCTGCGGGTGGCAGTCCACGTTTTAAACCTCTAATTATGTTGATTTAGTTAATTGGGAATTGTAAGCAACGCAGAGAGTTAGAAACTGTTCCGATGACCCCACGCCAAGACCCCGCAGCCAGCTTGGAGAGGGGAGAATGCAGGCGTGCAGACAGGCGTGCAGACAGGCGTGCAGACACACACACAGGCAGGCACAGGTGTGCACAGCCTCCCAGACGTTCCTCTGTCTTTTATTTAGGACAAGAGCGATTTTTTCTTCTTATTTCTAAAACAGCACGTGCTCACTATAGAACACTTGAAAAATGCATCACAAAAACGTAAATCTCACCACAACGCCTGCTCCCCCAAGGACGTTGTTCATATGTTTATTTCCTTCTAGCATTTTTGAATTGCTCTGTAGCGGGCTTATTTTTTTGATGACAGAAATAACAAATGTTCATTGCAAATATTCAAAAGCAGAAGTTAAGAGGCTGTGACTCAGCAAAGGCAAAGCTGGGACGGCCTGACCCCGGGCGCCCCGCCCCCAGTGTACGCCAGTGGACGGGGGGCACTGGTGCGCCTGACCCAGGGCCTCGGCCTGCACCGAGGTGGCAGGTGCGAGGGCAGAGGTCCTTCATGTTGGAGACAGGTCTGGGGCCTGGCACAATCAGGAAAACGGAGGCAGAGAGGAGGCGGACGGCACTGAGAGCACCTTGCACCCCTGCTTCCGGCCCCCTCACCGCACAGCTGGGAAACCGAGGCTGCGACGCAGCCCCCGTGAAAGCGACAGAGCCAGCATCGGTCCCGTTTGGGGCTCGTGTGGCTGGCACCTGTCCCGTGTGCTGGACGCTCCGGCCGGCGGCCCTGCCTGTGCTGACGGAGCCTGGCTCTGAGGTTCTCACTTTTGGCCTTGGGTGCGACCCAGAGGAGGGGGGTGTCTCTGCTCCCAGCACCGTCTTAGAGTGATGGGAACAGTGCCCCCCGCCCTCCCGTCCTGGGCTGGGGCCTCCTGGACCCTCAGGCGGGGCCCCAGCTGCAGCCCTGAACCCAGGACAGGTGTGCAGAGATGTGGCCCTCTGCTGCCCCCTAGTGCCGGGATCCGGGCCGTGCAGCTCTGGGAACCAGGTGGGCCTGGCAGAGCTGGCGGAGCAGCCCAGTTGGGGTCTCCGGGGAGGCTTGTGGGAGCCCGGGGCCAGGGTGGGCACCCACACTCAGGCACACACAGCCAGGCCAGGCAGAGCAGGCGTGGGGGCGGGCCGGACCCGGGCTCCCTCTGGAACACCAACCCCAGCCTGACAGCGCCCAGGACCAGAGCCCTGGCCGGCAGGTGAGGCCGGTGCCAGCAGCTCCAGGAGGGGAGGGGCAGGGAACACCCCGGCTTCACGCCCCATCCCGGGCAGGGCAGGCGGATCGCGGCTTAGAGGGAAGCGAGGACTCCTGGCCCTCAGGACAAAAGGCTCATGTGGAAGTGGGTCTCTCAAGTGGATGCCAGGAGCAGCAGCCGTGCGGCCCGTGGGGACGACACACACACGCCCCTAGGGCCCGGCGCCTGGCATGAGGCTCTCAGAACCCCAGGGGGACAGACGACGCCCCACAGCAGGGGGTGGGGCAGGTGCCCGAGGGCACGTGGTCACCTGTCAGGAAGAGGCTGGCCAGGCCCCGAGGAGGCGGCCCTCACCCTGGAGCGGCGGAGTCAAGCACTGGAGACAGGCCGAGTGCTGCAAGGACGCGGGGGACACGCAGACCCTTGGGGTGGACGGCGGTGCCGCCGCGGGGCACACAGGCCAGCGGGTCCCTGAACGCAGCCTGCCCGCCGTGAGACGCAGCACTCCCCCCGGCAACCCCCCGAGGAGGACGCGGGTGCACGAGCCTGCCCAGGGCCAGGCAGCTCCCCAGAGTCGGGGCCTCCCCAGGGGGCGCCCCTGCAGGCCACGGACGCTGCAAAGTGATCGAAGGAGCTGATTGTGGACGGCCGGGTGACAGGGAGAAGTGCACTGAACGAGAACAGGCCCGCTCTGAGGGACTGTCCTCGCTGACCCCACTTAGAGAGCGACCCCCGCGGCGGAGCAGGAGTGGGGCCAGGCCGGTCTTCGCCAGGGAGCCGGGCTGGAGGGTGGAGGGCGTGGGGATCACGCTCGCACCCGCTGCGCAGCGTCCAGCCCCTCCTGGACATGATGGTTCTGGGGCGCAGTGCCGGGGGCCCTGGCTGGGGGCCTGCAGGTTTCGTTCCCTGCAGTTCCCGGGAACTGACGGCTCCCCGGCCCCGCCGGCGCCATGTCGCTCCTCCACCACGAGGAGGGATCCTCTGGGTGCCCCTGGGTGGGGGCAGCAAGGGACAGGGAGGGCAGGAGGCGGGCAGGAGGCTGCACCTGTCGTGCTGTCAGTCGACGGGCACTGCTGGGGCTGCGCGTGTCGGGCGTGTCTGTGGGTGACCCCGGCCTCCTCGCCGGGCATCCCTCTGCAGACCCCGGCCCAGCGTCCTTCCCGGCAGCGCAGGGAACGAGGCGCCGTGGCCGGGCAGGGGTACGTTGTACTTCCCGGGGGCCGGTGAAGCGTCTTCCTGCGATGTCTCCAGGGGAGACTCTGCCCGCCCCACACACCACCCCTGCTCCCCGCTTGGAGTCCGGCGCTGCCCGGTGCCCCGCCCTGCGCCTGGGGGGGTCTCCGCAGTCCCAGCACCTCTGCCTTCCTGCCCCGACTCCCGCCGGAGCCCCGGGAAGGTAGAGCTGGCCCTGGGCCCCGCGGCGCACTCCTGAGGGGGCGGATGACCGGTGCTGGCCCCTCAGCCTCGGCGCTCCCCACAGGGCGACGTCCTGACCACCAAGTACCAGGTGGACCTCGGGGACGGCTTCAAGGCCATGTACGTCAACCTCACGCTGACGGGGGAGCCCATCCGACACCGCTACGAAAGCCCCGGCGTGTACCGGGTGTCCGTGAGGGCGGAGAACGCGGCCGGGCACGAGGAGGCTGTGCTCTTCGTCCAGGTCAACTGTAAGTCCGTCGCCCTCGGGCTGGCACCCGCCTGTGACAGAGCCAGCTCCGGGGGTCCCGGGAGTCTCGTGGGACCACCGCAGTGCCCAGGCCTCCTGACGGCAACCCGAGGGCACCCTTGGTTGCAGACGGTGGGGGCCGGGTGGGGTGACTGACCGGCAGCAGTCGCTGGAGTGCCCACTGCCCTGATGCCCTCTAACCCAGCCTCTCCTGGGCCCCGCAGCCCCCCTGCAGGCCCTCTACCTTGAAGTGGCCCCTGTGGTCGGCGTCAACCAGGAGGTCAACCTCACAGCTGTGCTGCTGCCCCTGAACCCCAACCTCACCGTCTTCTACTGGTGGATCGGCCACAGCCTGCAGGTGCGCGGACTGGCCCCGCGGCCGGGGGGCTGCCAGCTGGGCAGACTGGGGAGAGGGCGGGGGAGGGTGTCGGGCCCGGCCTGGCGGCCTGGACAGGCCACGTCTTCCACGTTGGGGGAGGGTAGGCACCGTCTGGGGGGATGGGCTGCCGGGAGGCCGTCCCTGCTGTGCCTGCCCCCAGCGGGATGTCCTGGGGCTCTCTGGCCCCGCACTGACCCCCTCTGCCCTGCAGCCCTTGCTGTCCCTGGACAACTCGGTGACCACGCGCTTTGCGGACACAGGGGATGTGCGCGTGACGGTGCAGGCGGCCTGCGGGGCATCGGTGCTGCAGGACTCCAGGCTGGTCCGCGTGCTGGGTGAGTCCTGGGCGGGAGGCCCTGCCCCACGCCCCTGACCTGGAGGTGCACGTGGTGGCATTGCCAGGGTGACGGTCGCCCAGGAGCCTGTCCGGGACGGGAGCTGGTGGTGCCTCCAGACGCGCTCCAGCCCTTGGCCTCAGCTCTCCATCTCTGCCGTAAGCAGTGGTTCTGCCCCAGCAGGAGCCGCCTGAGCGCGTGGCTGGGGGGCCAGGCCCTGGCAGCGAACGCACGGGATTGGCGAGGTCTGCCCGCCAGCTGGGCCCCTGCCCTCCAGCCTGACACAGTCACGTGACTCCGGGCAGTGAGCAGACTCGGGGTACAGACCCCTGCTCTGAACCAGGGCCCCGTGTCCTGTGCTCGCAGGGGCTCTCAGCCCGCCCGAGGAGGGTGCAGTAGAAACGTTACCCAGAAGAGCCGCCAGCCCCAGCTACGCCCGGCTGAACCCTGGCCAGCACCCCCGTAACACCCGGCCTCGCCTCGGGGCGCTGCCCTGTGCACAGCAGCCGCGTGGGCTAAGTCATGGCCTGCCCCGCCACCGGGCACCCTGGGCCCCAACAGTGTGCAGCCCTGGGCGGTGTCCGGTCCCTAAGGAGCCATTTTCACCCTGCGCGGCCCCCGCCCCGCACCAGCGAGAAAGCCAAGGCAGGGAGGCGAATGGAGACGGTCAGGCCCGAGCCGCCCGCTGGGGCCTTCCCACCACGCCCGCTGCTGGCTCTCGAACAGCCGGGGCACGGCCTGGGAGTATGAATGAGCAGGCGGGGTCTGCTCCCCTGGGATTCTTCCTGTGGCGGGAGGGCGCGTCTGGTCAGAGCCTGTGGGTGCTGGGGTGGGAGGCCGGCTCACCGGGTGGGCGCCCCTCGTGGGCCGGCGGGGCAAGTCCCCCAGGCGGGCTCGGCCGCGCCAGGCCCCCGCCCAGGCCACGAGGTCTCTGCCTCACAGGGCAGCTGTTGGCACGCCTGGCCGGCGGCCTGTGGGGCACGCAGGAGGGCCCGTTATCTGAGACTAGTCCCCCTCCCCGCCTGGGCCCAGGGCTGTGCTGGGCCGTGGGTGCGGCGGCCACTGGGAGGGAGGGGCCGAGCCGGGCACCGGCCAGCCCTGTCTCTCCCTCTGCAGATCAATTCCAGCTCGTGCCTCTGCAGTTTTCCAAGGAGCTGGACACACACAACCCGAACACGCCCGAGTGGAGAGAGGACGTTGGCCTGGTGGTCACCCGGCTCCTGGCCAAGGTACCCCCGCCCGCCACAGCCGATGGCCCCCAGCACCCGGGGCCCCTGGGTGCCCCACCCCCAGCCTCAGGAGTCTCATCTTCGGGCTACTCAGGGGACCCACCGCTGGACAGTCGCCTTGCAGGGGTTGGTGGGCTGTGTCTGCGCGTACACAGTGAGCGCCAGCTGTTTGCAAACTGTCCTCCAGCTGGCCTGGATAGAGCGATTTTATCTCTTCTGGGTCGGGCACTGGAGCAAGAGACAAGAAGCAGGGTGGCCACTGCCCTCGGGCCCCAGAGTGGGCACAGGCCACTTGTGGCCCTGGACTGCCGACGAGAAAAAGACTGGCCCCTGGGGCGTCCCGGGCCATCACAGGCCAGGCCCACTCTGGCCCTGCCTGGCCCGGGCCTGTGAATAATCTTGGTGAATTGCCCTGGGCATTGAAGGATGAACAGGAGTTTTCCAGAGGGAGGGAGGGGCCTCCGGGAGGCAGGGCGGCCACAAGCTGAGCTCTAGGGGTGAGGGTTTACTTGATCAGGAGCTCTGGGCTGCGGGGTCGAGGGGGGCGGGCGTTCCCAGGGAAGGTCCTGCTCAGTGTGGCCACAGCGTGGACAGGGACTGGAGGGCAGGCCTGGCTGAGTGGAGGCAGAGGTAGGGGCGAAGGGCTGGGGTCGGGGAGAGCTGGGCTGTGGGTGCGGCGCGGGCTCCTTCCCCAGGTGTGCAGGATGGGGAGGACTCAGGCCAGGGGAGGGGCATCCCAGGCCCTCCAGAGTGGGCACAGGTCAGAATGTGGCTCAACTGTGACCCCCAGGAGACCGGCATCCCTGAGGAGCTGCTGGTGACCGTGGTGAGGCCGGGGCTGCCCACCTGGGCTGACCTGCACGTGCTGCTGCCCCCAGCCAGGCCCGCCACCAGGAGGAGCCTCGCCGATGACAAGGTGCCCGCGGCCTCAGGCCGGCCCGGGGGTGCCCAGGCAGGGGACGGGTCACAGAGAGCACAGGCCCTGGTGGACTGGGCCAAGACCCGCAGCTCGCCTGCCCCTGTCTGCTGCCCCTGTCCGCCTGCGGCTGCAGCCTGGGGCACACTGGCCCTGCTGATGGGGCGGGCAGGGACGGGCGTGAGGCTGGGCCTTGCCCCCCTGGGGTCTCTCCCCTTTCATGGGCTGGAGCTGCTCATGCCCCGAGGGGTGCTGGACACGGTGAGCTCCGCTCAGGGACACTCCTGGGTTTCAGGACAGCAGAAGTTGCCCCCAGCTGCCCCCTGGAGCGGGACAGGGAGGGGGAGGGGCCGCACCAGGGCGGGCATGAGTGGGGAGCACTGCCCGCCGCGGGGAGCTGGCACCTCCGAGGGCAGTGAGCCCCGTTGTGAGGACAAGGAACAGCTGGGGTCCCGCCCGGGGTGGGGTGGGCATGGCTTTCTCCCCATGACACCCCAGGTGTGCCCCACCCAAGACGACTGTCCCTGGGACAGGGGCGCAGAGAGTAACCCCAGTGCCGGATGGAGCAGAGCAGGCAGAGCCCTAGGGAGGGGCGCAGGGCGCCCGAGCCGCCCCCTCTCCAGGGGTCCCGGCCACGCCTCCTGTGTGTCCTGGAGCAGCTCCTCGGCGAGCTGGCTGCTGGGTCACTGCGCCCATTTCACACATGCCGCAGCCCAGGGAGGCCGCCCCGGCCCGGGCTCTGAGGGCCAAGGGCTCTGCCGCCACTTCCCGTTCCCTCTGGCGGGTGCGGGGCGCCCGCCTCACCCCGCTCTGCTTGCAGAGGCGCACGGCCGTCCTGCAGGCGCTGAAGGCGCAGAAGATCGGCTTCCTGCTGCGGGGCGGTGTCCGGGTGCAGGTGGCGGTGAGGGACGGGGACACAGGTGAGCACCCAGGGTGGCCCTGGCCGTGCTGGCCCCGCTGAGGGGAGGGCGGGCGTGCATTGGGCCCTCGGTGCCCACACGGCAGATCCCGGGCAGAGAGCCCCCAACTGCCCACATGCTCCTCTGGAGGGTTCACCCCTTTAGCCCCAGATCCTGCCTCCAAGGACCGCAGGAGGCCGGGCGCCGCTGACCGGCCCTTTGCTTGCAGATGCGCAGAGGCCGGGAGGAGGCGGTGGCTACTGGGCCGTGGCTGTGCTGCTGGTCGCCGGGCTCTTCGCGGTGGGAGTGTTCATCCTCTTCAAGTTCAAAAGGCAAGGCCGCGCTGGCCTCCCCCGGCCACCAGGCAGTGACGGTGGGGCCTGCCACGGGCTGCAGGGGGGTGGCACCCGCCTAGACCTGCTCCCCGCTTCTGAACCGCCCTCGATCAGGAGGGTGACACCCGGCGGCTCACAGCCCGTCCTTTCTGCTCCAACAACCGGCAGAGGGATGGCACCGTTCATCTTACAGCTGAGGAAACCCAGGCTCAGAGAGGTTAAGTAATGTGCCCAGGGGCACGCAGCGAGTGACGGAGACGCAGGATCTGACCTGGCCGGTCCCCACCCCAGGCCCCCTCAGCACTCACCCCTCCCCAAGAGCGCCGCGTGCCAGGCAGTGTTCAGATGAGGGCCACACGGGTGCTTGGGGGTAGGAGTGGGGCTCAGTAGGGAGCATGTACACTGTGTGATTGTCAGGAGGGCTTGGGCCTCTTCCCCTCTGAGCCTGCAAGATAGATCAATAACCCACTGCTCTGGGGTCACTGAGGACACCCCCAGGGGCTGGTGGGTGAGGACTTGAACCAGCAAAATGACCGAGTGCAGCAGACTCGTTTCCTGCAAAATGTAGCTTCCAGCTCTCACCCAGTGGCTTCTCCCCGGTGGCTGGTCCAACTCCAGTGGCCTCAGGGGCCCCCGGATTAGTGTCACCTGTGGAGAAATGCAAGGATGCAGTACCCTTTGCTTTATGCCCTTCTGAAGCTGAGCCCTCCCTCCCCAGTACCCCAACCACCTCGCCAGACCCCTGTCAGCTGGCTGTAGGCACCTGATTTCAGTTTTTTTAAAGACGCAATTACGTGCCTGCTCCTCCTCTGTGTGGGCCGCTAGTCCAGGTGCTGGCAACACTGGTTTAGGTGCCCCATGATCTAGTCTTAGCTGAAGGGGAGGCCTGAGATGCCCTGAGAAAGTGTAATAGGACCTGAGCTGGTCTGGACAATCTGGAAGGGCTCCCCTGAGGAGGTGGGGGCCCAATAAATGCCTCTCAGATCTGGGGTGTGTGTCTTGGAATGCAAGCCCACCAACCCGTCAGGACTTGATGAGGAAATGAAAGAGAATGAAATCCCTTCTCTGCACAAAAGGTATTAAAATTTATGTGGAAGCACAAACCTCCTGAATAGCTAAAGCAATGTTGAGAAAAATAAAAAGACGAAAACTGGAGACATCACCTTACTTGACTTCAAGCTATGTTACAAAATGACAGCATGGTCAAACAGTACGGTCGCGAAATTAAAAAAGAGATGATGGGAACCGAATCCAGAGCCCAGAATACATATGTCGACACTTCATAGACAAAGGAGCAATGATGATACAATGAAGAAAGGAAAATGTCTTCACCATATGGGGTGGGGAAAACTGGGGGGTCACATGTGAAAAAAAGGAACTGGATCACTCTTTAACCCCTAGACACAAATAAATTCAAAAATGGATGAAAGACTTGGATGCAAGACTGAAATCATAAAACACATAGCGGGGAACATCAGTAATATCCCATGACGTCAGCCTCGAGACCTTTGGGGACAGGCCGAGGGAACAGCCACAAAGGAACAAGCAAGGCTGCACCGAGTCAGAGGCTGCTGCGCAGCGACAGGGAAGGCCCGCTGGCTGAAGAGCGCACACTGGACAGGGGCACATATTGGCGTATCATACCTCAGAAAGGGGGTGAATGCCCGATTTACATAAATCACTCACACCGATCAATAATAATAACAACACCCCCGTTAAGAAAAGGACATAAGATCGGAATAGCCACTTGGCCCCTGGGAACATCCGGGTGAAACATATCCCGTGTTGTTAGGGAAATACAGTCAAATGGCAATGAGCCGTCACCTCACACCCGTGAGCACGGTTGACCTCAGAATGACCTTCACCACAGGTGCCAGCCAGTCCTGTCGGCGGGACTGTGACTGGTGCACCCGCTCTGGAGAACAGCGTGGCGTTTCCCCAAGATACTCGAGCGAGGGCCACGCTCGGACCCGGCCGCCCACGTCCAGGCATGGTGCCAGGGAGCGTGGTGCAATCAGCACTGACGTTTGGGGGAGACTCAGAAGCCCACGGACAGAGGATCGCATGAAGATGTGGGGTGAACACACAGTGGAATACTACTCAGCTGTAAAAAATGATGGACTGTTGTCGTTTCGGGCAGCAAAATGGAAGGAATTTGAGAGGATGCCGCTAAGTGAAGTAGATCGGGAGAAAGGCCAAGCTGTGGAGGCGGGACAGAGCCAGCGAACAGAGAAAAGAAAACGAGAAGCACCTGGTGCACTTTGACAAGCGAACTGGGCTTCCCAGAGGGAAGGTGGGCGCTGGGAGGCGGGTGGAGGGGCCCAGTGGCTCGGGGGGTGTTTCTTAAAACTGTAATAAAAAATAAACAGGAATGTGGGAGCCGAGCCAGCAGAGGGGAGTCCGGGAGGGCAATGATTTACAGTGACGAGTCACGCCCGGTCACCCCTCGCTGAGGCCTTGGCGGGAGCAGCGACAGCAGTGGGGGCCCCCGCGTCTCCCCGGGAGCCTGGATGTGGCCTTTTCTGGGCACAGCCTTGGCTAGTCTGAGGACCGCCCCGCGTGTTGCTTTGGGAAGATTCCTCCCCGCATCCTTGGCCGAGGCCTGTTTGACGCTTGCTCTACTTGTGGGTGGACACCCGTGGCCTTCGGCCGTGACCAGCAGCCCAGGCCCCTCCTGCCTGGAAGGCACACCAGCAGCTGGCCCTGGGGACGCCAGAGCGGGGCCCGGCGCCATCTCCCCAGCGACTGGATGAAGACCCCTGTCCTGTTCTTCCGTGACAGCGACCCTGGCCAAGAACCCCGCGGCCGCACGCCCAGCACAGCGTGTCCCCGGCCCCCCTGGCCACGTCTGGGCCCCCCGGGGAAGGCGGGATCTGGCGGAGCCCGTGATGGGCGCCTCGGGGTGCGGCCTCCAGGGGCAGGCCTCGTGCCACGCTGGAGTGAGCCGGCGGCTGGGGGAGACCCCTCCATGTGGTACCCGCTGGAGGATTCGAGTCACGAGTTCAAGGCTTTTCAATGCTCAGTGGAAAAATCCAAGAAAAATGCCCCTGCTGTGTTGGTGAGGTCACCAGCGATGTGCGCGCGGCCTGGCCCTGCCTCGTAGGAGTTTGTTTAATAATAAAACGCCAATAAAACCCTCTGGAGCAGGCTCTCCCCGTGCTGTGTCTCTAGATCTTGGGTGTGTGTGGCTTTGCGGAGGCCGAGTGTCCCCCTCCGCTCCCCGGGAGTGCTGCGCCACTATCTGGGGGTGCGGGGTGCCCCGGCCCTCTTCCTCGCGGCCCCAGAGGTCACCCGGTTCTCAGGTCGTGGCTTCCTGGGAGAGGGGCCTCTGCAAATCCCCTCCTGGAGCGACCCTGGTCTCGCTGCCTGAGACGTGGCCTGAGATTTCCTGAACAACGTGGCACGACGTGCAGCGAACTCGCTCCCTGCCAGGGCCGCGGCCTGCCGGGCTGGGGGGGCACAGCGGGGAAGGCTGCCCGGAGGAGGCGTCTCAGGCAGAGACTGGGCCCAGAGGAGACCCGGGAGCCTCGGGGGGCCGCGGGGGCGCCGCCGGCACCACGCCCGGGGGGTGGGCAGGCCCCCGCGTGCCCTGGGCAGGCGGCCTGGGCACCCCCGAGCAGCCCCTCTGCCTGCAGGAAACGCCCGGGCAGGACCGTGTACGCGCAGATGCACAACGAGAAGGAGCAGGAGATGACCAGCCCCGCCAGCCCCGGCCAGGGCGTGCAGAGCGCCGCGCAGGGGGAGCAGTGCGTGGACGGCGACCTGGACGCGCAGACCCCAGGTAACCCGCCCCGCCCGGCCCCGCCCTGGCCCCGCCCACCGCCGGCCCCGCCCACCGCCGGCCCCGCCCCTGGCCCCCTCCCAGGACGGCCCCGCCCACCGCTGGCCCCGCCCCGAGACCCCGCCTACCGCCGGCCCCGCCCAGGCTCCGCCCCGGGAGACCCCGCCCATCTACGGCCCCGCCCACCGCCCGCCCTGCCCTGCCCCCCTCCTATGGCCCCGCCCACCGCCGGCCTCGCCCAGGCCTCACCCCGGGCCACACCCCGGGCGACCCCGCCCACCGCCGGCCCCGCCCCCTCCCAGGCTCCGCCCCGGGAGACCACACCCACTGCTGGCCCCGCCCCAGGCGACCCCGCCCACCGCCGGCCCCGCCCCGTGCCCCGCCCCCCGGACACCCATCCCCTGCACCCCTGGCCAGGGAATGCCAAACTCGGGGCTACCGGGCAGTGGAGACCTGGGCGCCCAGCAGCCCTGGACACTCTGGCCCTTGGGGGGCGGGGAGGCAGCAGGAGGGCTGGCGGGCTCTCAGAAGGCGGGGTCTCCCCACTGAAAATGACCCGGGAGCACCGCGCGGATGCGCGTGTCTCGTGGCGCCCACGACGGTCGCTGCTGCGGCGCTGTCCTCGCTCAGCCCGGGCAGGTGCCGCCCCAGCACGGCCTCTCTGACCCGTGTGGCCTGGCGCTCGGCCTGGCCGCCCGCCTCTGCCGGCCCCTGGGGCTGTCGGGGCAGGGGGAGCCTCCCCAGGTCTCCCCGCCCTGGGTCTGGCCATGGATAGGGGCGGCTGGCTGAGTCCACTGCCGGGCTGTGCCCGAACAGCGAGTCCCCAGCCCGGCAGCCGAGTTCCCAGGGCGGTGGGAGAGGCGGCCAGGGCAGCGGCCAGCAGCCCTCGCCCTGTGACAGCCTGGGGGGGGGGGCACCAGCCTTCGCTGGCTTAGGCAATCTGGACGTCTGGCCATCTCCAGGGGGAGGGGACACATACCTGGGTGGCCCCCAGGGCAGCTCTCCCATGGCCGGGGGACACTGCGACCCCGGGCCGCCCGGCGGGGTAGGCTGAGCCCAGCGTCCTGGGCCGTCTTGTCACAGCTGCCTGGAGACGAGGACGAGGACGCCCTGTCCTGGCCAGGCACGCGGCTGGCGGGAAGGGCTGCACTCGGGCCAGGGTCCCCAGCAGCGCCTGCCGTTGGCAGCAACTGGCCCACCTCGGTGCTGCCGGGAGGACCCAAGGGCCCGGAGCGAGGCAGCAGGAGGCGCGGTGTGGTCAGCGTGGGCTGCGCCGTTACTGCTGCTCTTGCCGCCCTGAGAGCCAGAAGCTCGAGCCTCGGGAAGCTCAGACAGGCCCAGTCACACCCCGGGGCGCGCAGCGGACGGCCGCTGACCACAGCCCCCAGCCCCCAGGCCAGCTGGCCGACTCGGCCCTGAGGCTGGCAGACGAGCAGCCCAAGGCAGAGCCTCACCGCGGCCCCGGCCGCTGAGCTGCGAAGAGAGGGCAGAGTCAAGCCCTGCGTGGCCCCAGGACCCCGCCCCTGTCGCGCCCCCCCGCCCCCCCCAGGGGGTTCCACGCTGCCTCCGGGTAGCCAGGCCCCACCCTCCTATGGGGCGCGCCGCCTGGGCAAGGGAGGCACTCACTACTCTCCTGAGCTGGGGGCCCTCCAAGCCCCAGACCTTTCCACCCGCAGATCGTGGGCCAGGCCGGATAGGCCACCTGGTCCGCCTGGACCCCACGACAGTGGACGGGAGACGCCGTGCTCCCCAGGAGGGCCGGCCTGGACAGAGTTCCCACCTGCAGGCGGGCGGCGTCTCAGGGTTCAGGCTCATCACCCCACACCACCTGGCACCCGCCTGGTGCCAGAGCCAGCGGTTTCTCCTGGCTCCTGCCCGAGCAGTAGGGCCGGAGGCAGCCCGGAGGCCCGCGGGGCTCACTTCTGGTAGTGGACGGCCCCCGGGCCCCGCAGAAGGCCTTCACCTGGTCCAGGCACTGCCGCGGCTGATGGAAGGCGGGACCCCTGTCTGGCCCAGGGCACTGAGATTTCCCCCCACCACCCCGTGGCCCCCCACGGCCCCCGGCCCCGGGGCGCGCTCACGGCGTCTCTCTCCTAGGGAACCACTCGGGCGTGGTCCTGAGCATCAACTCCCGCGAGATGCACAGCTACCTGGTGAGCTGAGCGCGGCCGCCAGCCGCCGCCTCCCCGTCTCCCCCGCGGAGGGCTCCAGCCACAGCCCGCGGGGTGCTGCGCCCCGGACACCTGCGGAAAGCGCCCCCTTCGCTGCCCCACCATGGGTGGCACAAGCCCCCACCCCCCCACCGTCCAGCCCAGCCCGAGGACACAGGGCTGCTGGGAACCCCTCAGGCCTGCCCGCGGCCACCTGGGCTGGGTGCCTCGCCTGGACCCCGGCGCGGGCCCCCAGCCGAGACCGACTCAAGGCCGAGTCTGGCCCCTGCAGACTGGCGGGGCCGGCCAGGCGCCGCGTCCCAGAGGCCGACACCACACCCGCTCTGGCTCCTGACCTGCGGAGCGACCAGGGGTCCCGCCGGCTCCCTTCCTCCTAGCCCCCGTCCCTCCCCAAGGGCAGCCGTGCGGCCTGGCGCCGCCTCCAACACAGGAAGGCCTGAGGCCTGCGCCCCAGGCCCGCCAGGGCCCCTCGCGGAACCGCTTAACCTGCAGAAACTGTACATACCTCCCAGGTAGCCGTCTGGGTTGCGGGGAGGGGCGTTCAGCTGTGCTGGGGCCTGGCCGGCGCCCCTTTCCAGAAGCCATGCTCTCGGCCCAGGGGCCGGCGCCTGCACCCCCCGCAGCGCCCTCCCACCAGGCCACGGCTCGGGGCCCCTCGGGCCAACCCGGCGGGGGAGGCCCGGCCACCCCAGGTGTCTGTGCTCCCCGCTCACCGGGCCGTGTGGAAACCCGGGAGCCGGGTGGGGCTTCGTTGGCGGGGCCGGGAGGGCCTTGGCTGCTGCTCCTCATTTTGAAGAGTAAGAACTGAGGCCCAGAGGGGGCGACTGCCCAAGCCCCCAGCACAGCGACGTGTGGCAGAGGCCCCAGAACCGGCCTCGCTCCGTGCAGGGACACCACTCACGCAGATGCCTGAATCGTGTGCCAGCTCTGTCTGCAGGTGGACACGCAGTGGACGTCCACCTTTGCCTTGATGCGGAAGTCAGTAGCCCCCCCCCCCGCGCTCCCCCCAGTACTGAGCTGGCCCAGGGCCTTTCCCCAGAGACCAGAACCCCAACTAGGGACCAGTGTTGGGTCCAGAGGGATGCCCCGCAGACGCTAACCCACTCCCCAGCCATGAGACGTGCCCGTGGGGAGCACCGGGGTGACGCTCGGCCCAGGCTGCAGCAGCCTCTGTCCGGGCAGGCGGGAGCTTCCCGCCACGAATGGGGCTGTCACACACAGGGACGCAGCGGTCACTGCGGCCACGCGGTGGGCTGTGCTTGCTGCTGCCCTCCTGCCCATCCCGCCACTGGGACTCCTGGGCCCCCAGAACTCAGCTCGTGTCCTCGAGGCCTCCTTCGGGGAGCCCTGCGCCTGCCGTCCACCCCATCTGTCTCAGCTGCCCCATCCCGAGAGACACACGGGGAGTCTCCTGTCGGCACGTGCGGGTCCAAGGTGAGGGCAGCACAGGCCCCCTGGACACTGTCCCCCAGCTGACCAGGGCCCGCGAGTGACCACCCCACCCTCCCTGGCCACCAACTTCGTTCTGGCCACTGTTCGGCTCGGGCTTTTCTTCCCTTAGTTATTTGTGTTTTCCTGTATTTTATGCTATTATTTCTCTCAAGCGCTTGGGTGTGTGGCCCGAGCGCCTGGGAATAGGCGGCGTCTGCTACAGCTTCGCGCAGCTCCGTCCCCGTAACCACGCGGCTCGGCCCGTGGGGCCATGGCTTTCTCTGCATAGAGCCAGAGCGTCCGTGTGCTCGACGTGCAGGCCCTGGGGTGAGGCGCGCGGGCACCCACGGGCGGTGCCCAGGGGCTCGGCATGTGCCCATAACCAAGATGCGGTCAATTCTTTCTTATTTTCCCTTTTTAAAAATCAATAAATCATTTGTGATGCTTTTAACAAAGATCAAGTGAATACGATCAGCTCTCGCCTTCCCGCCCACATTCACGACCTGCATGTACCGCAGGTGCGGCGGGCCGGGCGCAGGCGGGCCCTGGCCTGGGGCGGCTGCTGCGGGTCGAGGGGCGCTGGGCCTGGGACCCGCAGCCCAGGCAGCCTCGCCCGCCCTTCCAGGGCCCCTCCCGGCCAGCAGGGGGCGCAGCTCTGCCCTTGCCCGGCGAGCAGCCAGGGCCTTGGGCTCGGTGGGTCTAGGGGAGCAACTTGCCACCAGATGTCCCTGGGCTGCAGATCCCCTGCACCCAGATTCCAGGCCACACCTGTGGTGCTCAGGCCTGGTCCTCCCCTGTCCACCCCGTGTCCAGCTGCAGTGCGGCCGGGCGAGCACACCTGCGTGCGCATGTCTGCAGGCCACTCCCGGGCCTCGGCTGGCGACAGGGGGCCTGGCTGCTGGTGTCACCACCTGGGACAGCATCTGAGGACCAGCTGGACAGGCGCCTGCAGGGCCCTGGCACCACGCGGGCACCTGCCTGCTTCCCCAGCTACGCTCTCCAATAGTTGCGCCTTGACCTGAGAGCTGCCTCTCCCCCGCGAGCCCCGTGCAGACGCGGTTTCTCCGAGTCCCTGCCCTTGGCCCTGGGGTGAGAGTGAGCCCACCTGGGCGGGGCGTCCCCTCATCACAGCCCAGGGGCCGCAGGTGGGCCGCGACCCCGCCCCTGGGCGCGCAGGTGCGAGCACCCAAGCCCCCGTAGCGCGGGCTCGCAGATGCCGGCTGCTGGACACAGCTCCCCCGCTCCCATCCCTGTTGCTTCTCGCCACACGCCTCCACCCACCAGCAAGGCCTCTGCAGCCCGAGAGTGGGCCTGGGGCGCCAGGTGCCGCCGCCGCCAGAGAACAGTGGGCCGGGACTCGGAGGCCTGGTCGGAGGGTTCAGCTTTATTAGTAACACACGAGGGTCGCGCCGAGGGCGCCGGTCTGTGGCCACGCCTGAGACCGCGGAGGGTCCAGCGAGGCGACTACAAAAGGGGGGGGGGCTGGAAACCGCTATTTCCACCGCAGCTTTCCGCTGATAAAACTTTTTACTTTCTGAATTAAATACATTGAGAAACGCAGGGAAATACATATTTACAGCCCTTTAAAAACGGGCACTGCCAACATATTTAATTAAAAAAGTCTTCCCTGTTTCTTGCCTGTTTCTTTCAAAGAGAATTTTAAATATGACTTTAGTTTTTAAAAAATACAATAAGGAAATAATTACATTCTTAGTATGAAAACATGTTACAGCTGGTCCGTGGCCGGGCGCGGCGGGGGGCGGGGGGCGGGGGGCGCGGCGGGGGCGGGGCGGGGCGCTGCTGGCCGGAGCAGATGCCCGGAGCATCGTCTTGACACCTTTGGTCCCGAGGAGCGTCTGCTGGTCCAGTTTGAAAACATCTTCATGGCGAATGCTGGGGAACCCCGCGGGGCTCCCCGGGAACAGGGGGCGCCCTCCCGGCTGCTCCTCCCTGGGTGCGGGCGTGAAGCTTGGGGGCTGCCTGTGCTCAGCCTTCCACAGCATCGGCCCGGCCCGCCCGGGCGCGGCAGCGACAGAAAGCACAGTGGCCGCGACCTGGGCCTTGTCCAGTCCACGATGACCCCAGGGGCGGGCGTGGGCGGGCGAGGCCGGCGCGGGGGCCTTGGCGTGAGCTGGGTGCCCGCGGCGGGCCGGGAGGAGCCAGGAGGGGCGCAGGCCGGACCCGCGGCCCCTGGGGCCCGAGAATGCGCCGAGGGCGTCCACCCCCTTCCCGAAAGGAAGGACAGGCGTGCGTCCGGCCCTGGCCCTCGCCCAGCCTCGGGAGACGGGACGCAGGGCCCATCCTGCCACGACTGAACACATCCCAGCGTTGGCGGTGCGGGCCGGCGGACACGCGTCCCCTGATGGGTGTCCCCAAAGGCGCCTCCAGCCCGGGGGCAGCCCTGGGGGCTCTAGAAACTGCCAAACGTCATTCAGGGACACGGGCGGGGGCTTGGCCGTGGCACGCCTGGTGGCGTCGCCCCCGGCGGGGCCTGGAAGGAGCCCAGGGCCGGAGTGCGGAGGCCAGGACCCCGACGGCGGCTGGGCAGAGGCCGAGCCCCCACCTGTGGCCACGTGACAAGACGCACCTCAACCTGGACCGGTGTCCTCGCAAAGGGCCGCTGGGTGACTGACAACACGGAGGACACAGAAGTGCAGGGACGCAGAAGGCGGGCACCTCGCGGAGCACGGCCAGGAGCGGCGGCTGTGGGCGATTCCCAGGGCTCTCACCCCAGCCACACCCACACCGCAGGCCAGGACCCCGGCCGCTGCCACCCCCAGGCCGCCCACCCGCCAGAGGAACGGTGACCGCGGCGGGAGCCTGGCCGGGCGGGTGCGGGGCGCGGAGGCCGCTGGTGGTCGCTCCACTGTGCCGCTCGTGAGCCCCAGGAGGGCGCCCTCGGGAGCCGCCGCTGGTCCTGCCAGAACTGACCCGTCCGGGTGTGTCCAGTATGTACAGACATAAATTAAAATCTATCTTTATGGAACATATACAAATAAATAACTTAGTTTGAAGCAAACGCTTTAAACGAGTTTTCTTATCAAATCTGAGGACGCGGGGTGGGGGCAGGCTGGGGGCGCAGGCTACGGGAGGGGCCCAGGCTGGGGGTGCCACAGCTCCTCCCCCACATGGAGAGGCTGGGGCTGATTGGCTCCCCATCCTCTTGAAAGGCCTCTGCTTTGGAAAGTGGACGGAGACCTGGGTTTTAAACACGGACACAGGCACCAGGTCTGAAGGCCACGGCACCGAGTGGCTTGTCTGTGGGCACGACTGGACGTGGGAGGACCATGTGGTGCCCCTGTGGCTCCAGGTGCCACCTCCGTGGGCTGCCCACCTTTCCCTCCTAAGGCCCCCAAGACTGGCATCTGCTCGGGGAGCCGGGCCTCCCCGGAGGCCGCAGAGAACTCTGGGACATTGGTTTTTCCTCACAGAAACGGCTCCCTGTGGCCCCGGAGCCGCCTCCCAGGATGCACAGCGCGAGGGTGGGTACAACCCCCCACTCACGTCTGCGGGAGGCCACGTGCTAGCTAGCCGGCCGGCGGCTCAGGGGCCACTCCCGCCCACCCAGCAGCCGCCGCAGGGCAGCAGCCGGTTTCTGCAGAGTGGCCGTGGGCGCGGGGCTGCCCCTGACCTGTGAGTGGCCAGACCAAGCCCAGGATGTGAGGGCCACAAAAACAAAAACAACTCATCTGACCAGAGAGGCTGCGGCGGCCATGGGGCCTGGGTGGCTCTGACCGCGGGAGAGCCCGGGGGCTTCCCGTCTGGATGCCGCCAGCCATTCTGGATGGTGGCCACAGGTGTCTGTGGCAGTGTCTCCCCGTTTCCGGTGGAAGGGCTGGTCCCTGGTGTGGCCACCCCTCGGGGCTCCAGGCGCCTGCCACACCCTGCAGTCCCGAGGCCCCTCTGCAGTCGAGGAGTCAGTCGGCCCTGACCCAGGGCGCAGCGAGCCCTGCTCAGCCACTGGATCGGCACCAGGAGGCAGACATGGGGTGCCACTGGCCCACAGACCCCCAGGGCGCAGCTTCCATCTGCAAACTGGAGGTGGGGCGGGGGGAGCCTGAGACCCCAGGGCTGCCTCTTGTTCAGAAATGTCATGACTCCAGGACTGGGCACTCTCCAGACCTGCTGCCCGGCCACCAGCCATGACCAGGCAGAATCAGCGGGGTGGAGCCGCGCCGGGTGGGGGAGAGGGGTGGGTGGCACCGCCAGTGGGAGGGGCTGTGGTGAGGACAGGTGGGGCGGGACGGGGTGTCCCCGGGCATAGCCCTTGGCCCATGTGCATTGCACAGCTAAGAGCCACTTTTGCAAGTTTAAAAAGTGCAGCTCTTGACACCCTCGAGGCAGCAGCATCTGTCCAGAAAAGAAAATGCTAAAAAGGTGAAAATGCTTCACAGCACGGTTTCTCCCACTGTCACCTCTAGTGATGAGGGGACGGGCGTGGGGGGTGGGGCGGTTCATGCTTCACACACAGCAACAGACAATCTGGGCCCCGGGGGGCCTCGGCCAGGGGGACGGCCCGCCCAGGGCCCTGCGCCCCCAGGTGGCCGCTCGCAGGCCGGGGTGGGCTGGGCTGAGGCAAGGCTGGCATGACCGTGGTCCTTGCACACCGCCTCGTCCGCCTGTTTCTGCCCCATAACAGGCAGACTGAAGCTGGCGCACGTGGCACTGTCCCTCAAGGGTGCCAGACAGTGACACCACCTGGTGGCCGGGGCGCGGGCCTGGTAGGCGGTGGCCGGGGCAGCTCCTTCCTTAGGTCCCATTCTTCAGCTCCCACTCCTGCAGGGGAGAAGGGGCGCTGGTGGGCACGCGGGCCAGGGCAGGCGCAGGTTGCAGGGCCGGGTGTGGGGGTGCAGGAAGAGCGCCCCTAGGGTCCCCTGGTGGAGGATCCAGGCCGCGAGGATGGAGGATCAAGCGCCTGGTCCAGCCGCCACAACACTAAGTGGGTCGGAGCAGTGGGAGGCCCCTTGCTTCCCAGTGTCCAGGGAAGGTCTCCGCCTTCCTGGGGGCCCTGATGGGGTCCAAATATGGGAAGAGGGGGTGATCCCCTCGGAGCGTGCAGAGCAGCCCCATGCCGAGGACGCAGGGGGACACAGCCTGCCCACCTCCCCGCTCCAAGGAGCCCGCGCCTGCCTCACCTTGGCCTTGCGCAGCACGTGGCCCCGGCAGGGCGAGCTGCCTGAGGCCGGCGGGCCTTTCTTGAGGCCGGCGGCGCTGTTCACCGGCACGGGGCCCTCCGCGTCGCTGGTCTCGCAACTGGACAGGGGCGAGCTCTCCAGCGCCCGGTGCCTGAACACGGGGGACTGTCCAAGGAGAGAACCTGCGTGAGCGTCGGCTGCCGGCGCCTCCCACAGGGAGCTGGGGCGTGGAAAGGCGGGCGGGGGTGGAAACGGGCGCCAGTAGCACACGGCAAGGTCCACCGCGTGGCGCCTGCCCTCAGGGCCCGCACACGCCCGCCCCACACGGGAGACCAGGCTCGGGGCACCCAAGCCGCCGCCCCCCGCCAGCAGCCCACCTGCTCCTGGCCCGGCCGAGCTACCTGCGGACTGGAGGTCCCCGACCGCGGCTCGATGGCCAGCCCCAGCGTGATGCCGCCGGCCAGCGCCTTCTTCAGGCTCTCCTTGACCTCCGTCAGCTCCAGCTCCAAGCTCACGCGCTCCGCCTCCTTCTGCTTGCACTCCTCCTCCAGCCGCCGGAGCTTGTCCTCCAGCACCACCTGCGTCTTCCGCCCTGCAGCCCCGAGAAAGGCGCGTTCCGGCCACCACGGTCTTCGCCCGGAGCCCGAGGGAGCCCGCACGGCTGGCCGCCCGCGCGGTCCTTTCTACAAAACTCAAATTGGCCGTTTCTTTAAGGGAACAAAGACCTTTGGCTGCAGCGGGAAGAACATGGACGGGGGCAGCAGGCTTGACGCTCCCACAGTCCAGGAATTCTGGGTCGGGGCCCGGTCAACTCATTAAAAAACCCTGCTTGCTGCGGCAGGACCCGGGGGCGCCTGAGCCTCTCCCGTCACAGTCCTCGGTGTCCTCCTGCCCCGTCCCACCCGCCCTGGGCTCAACCTCCTGCCCCACAGCCAAGGAAGGCCTCAGACACGGTCTTGCTCTCACTGAGCCTGCTCGGGGGCCGGGGCAAGTCCCACCGGGAGGCCTCCAACCTCCTCTGGACAGCCCCGCCCTGTGCGGACACTGCCTGCTCACTGGACATGGGACTGGTCTCTCCCGCACCCCAGGCCCCCCTGCGCTCGGCACCTGGGGCCAGAAGGCCTGCAGCGACAGCCGCCGCGCTGGGCCAGGGCCACGGTCCCAGCCAGGAGCCAACTGGTACCTGCGTTGACCTCGATGGCGGCCCGCAGGTCTCTGCGCTCCTTCCGGAGCTGGGCCAGCCTGTTCCGCAGGCCTTCCTTCCTCCTCAGCAGCTCCTCCTCTCGGCCCTGCAGCCGCTTGGCGTCTGCCTCCACACGGTTCTTCCCGTACTTCTGCTGGTCAGCGTCTGCAAGACGAAACACAGCCGGGCAGCAGGGACTGGTGCACATGCGGGGACACCGGAGCCCAAGCAGTTGACCAGAGCAGCCACCCGCTGGCCGGGGACAGCGTGACTCTCCAACGTCCTTTGCTTTGTCAAATTAAACCCGAAAGCAGAACTGGACGTTCCCTGACACGCTTCCCTCAGAGGCTGGCACTGGCAGTCCTCAGGGAGCACCTGAGTCCAGGAGCAGGGAGGTGTGTGGACAGCAAATGCTAATCTCTCTCATGCCGGGGGGCGGGGGCGGGGGGTCCCTCCCGCCTCTCCCAGCGGGCTGGGGGCGGCTCTGCGGTGGACGTGGCCCTGTGCGCTGCTGCCCGGCCGAGACCCCTCCCCCACGAGGCCCCCGAAGCCCACGCCTCTGCGCCCAAGCAAAGACGCGCTCGTCTGCAAGGCAGCTGCTGGCATCCAGAGCCCGGAAAGCAATTACTTTTCTCTCCTGTCACCGTTAGATGTCACCAAAGTTAATAAAAATTCCCTACAGAAGGTCTCATAAAATAAAGGGGCAAATCATCTAGGAAATGAAACCGACGCAAGAGCCGAGGGGGGCTCTGTGAGCGAGGCCGGCCCCGCCCCCTGCCCCCAATGAACAGCACTGAAAACCCTAAGTGGATAGAGATGCCCTGCGCCAGGCACAGGGTACCCACCAGAGAGCCCGATCCCAGTGAGCCAGCGCCTCCCTCCACCTGGCAGGAGCGGGGACCCGTCCCCACTGGCTCCTGATGCCCACGCCGCCCGGGGCTCCCCCAGCACGAGGACAGGAGCGCCCCCACACACGGCTGGCCGGGCCCAGAACAGACTCACTGGAAGGCGTGCGCTTCACGCTGGCTGCCGCCTCGGCCTTCTTCTGCTGCCCGCTGAGCGTCTTGGCCTTCCCCGGGACCCCGTTCGCGGCGGCGGGGGGCTTCTTCCCCTTCACCTGTCGGGACAAGCGCCAAAGGGAGTGAACCACAAACGAAACACCGGGGTCTCTGCTTCTGCAGAAAACGCTCTCAGCCTGGCCCCTCAGGCAGAGCCCAGCAGGGCCGAACGAGGCCGTTCCCCACACGGAGCTCAGCCGTCCTAGCACCAGGAAACCCGCGGCGTCCTCGGTGTGAATGCGGTGCAGGGATGGGCTCCGGCCGACACCAGCAGTGCTGCTGAGGGGCAGGCGCCGGCACGAGGCCCGGGGAGCCAGCAGTTGATCAGAGCAGGAGGCCAGAGAGGGAGGCCCCGGCTTCCCGGCGAACACGAGCCGGCCCAAGGGAGCAGCAGGCGAGAGCGAGGACACAGGCAGGTGTGACTGAGGTGCCAACTCTGGACCCCAGCATCTGACTGGCTGTGTGGCTCCTCTGGGGTATGAGGGCTCGGCTGGATAGCAGAGAACGGGGGGCTCCCAGCTGGCCCTCTCCCAGCATCGCCTCGCTGCATGTCCAGTGCCAGTGCCCGGGTGAAGGACGCGCACGCAGGCCAAGTAGCCGGCGGGTGACGAAAGTGAAGTCCCCAGGCCCGCAAAGGGCGCAGCAGAGCACGCGTCTCCAGCCCACCGGGGCACCCCCAGTGCAGATCTGGACTTTGCACCCAAGAGGCTCCCCCAGCAGGAAGAGCTCAAGTCAGCCTCAGGTGCTTGGGAGCCACAGGTGCACCCAGTGATCTGGACAGGCCGTCAGACATGGTGGACCACGGCCCACCCAAGGACGCACCCCCTGGGCCCCAGGCTTCCCGCGGGTCCGAGCGGCCCGCCCTGCACATCAGAAACGGGAAGGCGCTGCTTCCCATGCGAGTGCCTGGACCACGGGCAGAGGGGCTCTGCCTGCAGCCAGCACCTGTGGGGCCTCTGCTCAGAGCCACGGCACAGAGGGAGAGCAGGAGCAGGCGCCCGAGCCTGGCATGGCAGAGCCCCTAAATGCAGAGCTTCGTGCAAAGCAGCAACACGTCTGGGGTGGAAAATGCATGAAAGCAGAGAGTAGGTACTGAGCAGAAAGACTGCTGTTTGCCCGAATAGGGGCAGCCTGGAGGTCAGGGGGAGCGACCCCCCAGAGGTCACCAAGCCGCTACAGCTGTCGGGCTGAGGAGCGAGGACGCCGGGCCCGCGTCGTGCAGCAGCTCCGGCTCACCCGCCCCCACACAGTCCACGCTGAAAGCAAAAAGCAGCTGAGACTCGGCCGCCCTGCTGCTACTACGCGGACACGGCGAGAGCTGCGTCCAGAGCCACCTGCCCGGCCCTCAGGACACAGCTTGGTGCTCGCCTGGCGACACGGGCATCAGCAATGCTCAACCCTGATGGGTGGTGTGTGCCGCCTGGCTGTTGCCCGGTGTGGGCGGCTCTGCAGATTGCACTTGAACTGCACCAAGCCACTCCCCTCACCCTGATGGGCCTCCTTTGGGTGCCAGTTGGTGGATGACCCGTCATAGCAAAACTGCAGCAGGACTGTGACTCAGGCAATTCTAGAACAGCACAGGTGAGACGCGGTACCTGGGGGCCGGGCCCGAGAGACGCCCTCCCCGCGGAAGAGGTGTTAGTGAGGCCGCGAGGCGGGCTGCGGGAGCCGGGGCGCTTGTACTGGTTACAGGGCGCTTTGTCAGCAGAGAGCCTAGAAGCCTTCCTGTCAGCAGGCGGGCAGCGTGCAAAGATTTTCGGAGACGGTAAGTTATCGTACAGGCCCGCGTTATCATAAAGCACCTCTTCTCCCGGGCCTCGGCCACAGGAAGCTGGAAAGCCATCTTCCGGTCCCCACTGCAACACACACAGCTGTGGTTAGTGCCGCGCCGCAGAGAGCAGAGCAGATTTTAGCACCCCGAAACATGCACCCCGCGGGCCCGAGAACACAGAGCATGCTCGCGCGCACGCAGGCCGGCTGACCCCACACTGGGCTGCTTTGGGGCAGACGGAAAGGTTTCCCTTTTTGTTAAATTGTTCCCAGGGTCCCTGGCTTGTGAAGTCTTGCTTTCTGTTTAAGAAATAGATTGATTTGTCATTTCTTTCTTTCAAGAACCAGCTGGTGGAATCCCCTGATCCAGAGAGCAGAGCCGGGGGACTGCAGGAGGGGAAAGCAGGGCCGGGCAGGGCCCCCAGAACAGGCCGAGCACGGCATCGGACGTGAGCGTGACCTCCGAGCTCTGGACATGTTTAAGCTGCAGACGGGCCTAGAACCCGCGCAGGGACCTTCTGGCACAGGCAGAAGCTGAGGCACAGCCTTCGGTCTGGGGTGCTGGCAGCTCGCCGCCGCCAGGCTCCCCGCGGAAGGGCCATGCGCGGGGCAGACCATGAAACAGCAGCCCCGCAGCCCCGCAAGCAGCCATGCATGTGGGGGCCTTACTGTAGCAGCAACTTTCCACAGAGGCCTGAAATAGCCGCCAGTCACTTGAGAGCAGGGCCGCAAAGCATAAATTAAAACCAAACCAACACCAAGGCCAGATCCTTTCGAGTCTTAAAGGGGTTTATAAACTGCCTTGTGTTATTAAAAAAAAAAAAAAAAGGCAAAACAAGATATTCATCCATGAATTATGCCTCTTTCCCCCTATTTTTACGTGCCTGCTGCCGCGCCCTCCTGCCAGGCTGTGGCCGCAGCCTTGTTATAAAAACAGAGAAGGTTTAAAATTTCACACCGGTGCTGTTCCTGAGCAGTCACTCCAGCGTGTGTATCTCCCGATGCGGGGCCTGCCCGGTCTAAAGTTGCAGATGAACGCAGACGTGAGAGCTGGCGAGGGCCAGCTGGCAGGACGAGCCCACCGCTGCGCAGCCTGGGCCAGGGTCTCCTGAAACACCCAGGGCCCGCGTCACACGGGACTCAAAAACGCCCACAGAAATGCCATCGAGGTTTCTAGAAGGACGTGGGGGCCAGCAGGTCCTCTTGGGAGCCTCATGGCCTTCAGGCACGGCGGGGGTGAGGGGGCACTGCTGGGACGTCAGGGGGCATCACAGAGTGGGAACTCCCTATGACGGACAAGCGCGGCCTCCATTTTTTGATGATCAGGAGTTCCCGGCCACTTGGGCGCAGCGTGGGCTCAGGGACAGCCACCCACAGGGGCAGTGGACACAGGGTGAGCTGGACGCCGGCCCGGCCCAGCCCGGCCACGCTTTGGGTCCCCCATGTGGGCTGTCGCCAGAACCCGGACGAGCTGTAGGTGCCTGGGGTGGGGTCTCGCACACCTGCAAGTGCAGCCTCTCCAAACCACCTGGTGCATCCACTGCTCCCGCGGCAGGCAGGGGAGCCCTGGGGAAGGAGGCATGAGAGGGTGTCCGGGCAGAAGGCTGAGCTGGGCTCTCGGGCTTCACCTGACCTAACACCTGCCGCCCGGGCAGGACCTGAACCCCCCCAAAGCAGGAGGCCCCCAGGACAGAGGCAACATCCTCCTCCTATCGTCCCCCACACCCAGCACGAGCCTGGACTGGCCCCAGGGCGGCACAGGAGGCAGGCCCCCAGGCAGTGTCACCAAGGCCTGGACAAGAGACGCTGGGTCCTGACTTGCTGGCTGCTGCCCGGACGCGAGTCTGTATTTCCTGTTTGCATCCATGGAAGGGCCGGGAGCCCTCGGCCCTGCATCTCCCTCCACAGGCCCCCTGGGCCCGTCTCTTGAGGGCTGGGTTTGAGGACAGGGCGATGGGGATAGTGCCAGGCCCACGCAAGCTCCTGGCATCTGTCTGGGCCTTGGGGCAGCGACCCGGGGCCATGTGGTCTGGGGCCCCTGGGGTCCCGAAGCCGTCCTGGCCACACCCCTGATGTGGCTGTGAAGATTGACCGGGAGTCAAGAGCTCAGGCCGTCCTCCTGACGGGGGCGGGGCTGGCATGTCGGCTCCTGCCGCTGGGGACAGCGTGGGGGTGTCGCGGCTGCTCCAATGCAGGCAAGACCAAAGGCTCATCGGAGGCCAGGAGGCCACCGGGAAGTGTGACCCCTGAGTGTGAGTCAGGAGCTTGATTTCACGGGCCGAGCCAGGAGCTCGGGACGTTCCGGGCGGCTCTGGGCACAGCTGCCGTGGTGGGGCGGGGTGGGGGGCAGGGGGCGCTCACCAGGCTGTCCACGCAGGGCACGTCATCGTAGTGCAGTGCCGTCCCGCTGGGGTGCGCGTAGCCGTTGGAGGAGCTGCCCAGGTACGGGCTGGTGGACAGGACACGCCTGTTCATGAAACTGGGAAAGAAAAGGCGTTAAACCCCCAGCACCGCGAGTCTGAACCAGCTCTGCAGGAAGGCGCAGGGCCGGGGAGTGACGGGACGGCTGTCTGGGGACCCAGGCAGACCCGGGGTGCCCGGGAGGGCAGGGCGGGGCCCTGAGAGCAGACACGCCGCCTGCACCCCGCGGCAGGGACAGGGTGCCCACAGCTGGCCCACAGGGAGCATCGGGGCTCCTGAAGGACCTCATGCCCGGTTCTGTTACAAAGAAAGCCTCGGGGCACAGGCCTGGACCCTCCTGTCCCCGCTCCTGCGGCTGCTGTCCAGGTCTTCACTGTCAGGTCTTCACTGCCCGAAAATCCTCAAAAGACGCCCGCACAGTTGACATCCTCTCTCCCGGGCCTTTTCAGGGGTAAGTTGGCGAGTTCCCTTCTATAAGCTCATTAGAAGGTTTATCCAGCAGGCACTGGCCAAGTTCCCGGGGTCCCCTGGACGCCCTACCCCTCGGCCCTGGACCTGAGAGCCTGTGACGACAGCCCGTGCAACCTCTCAGAAGTCAGGCCAACCTCGCATCCCTACCGGCCTGGCCCGCCTCTCCCAGAGACCCCATCTCTAAGTCCCCGTGACGATGTGACTTTATTAAGGGGCCCTCCTGAGACCCACAATAAGCCCCTCCTGCCCCCCCCCACCCTGTCCACCTTCCTCCCCTGTCCAGCCACAGACACGGCGGAGCAGGCGGACACCAGAGCGGCAGCTGCGGAGGCCCAGGTCAGGCTCCCGCACACACGTGTCCAGGCCGCTGCGGCGCGAGGGGCCAGGCAAAGAGCCGAGAGAGTGGGAGGGCGGGCGGGCGGGAGAGTGGGAGGGCGGGCGGGCGGGCGGGCACATGACCGGCTCACTCACAAAGTCCTTTCTCACAGCAAAAAACGCAAGTGCAAAATACACACTAGCCAGCATTTCCTCCAGGCTGGGAAGACTAAAATAGCCTGAGTTTAAAAAAACCAAATTTCTCTTTTTCAAGTCTGCTGGGCACAGGGTCTGGCTGTTCTAGGACTGCCAGGTGAAGGGGAGAGTGAGGAGAGAAGGGGGCCCCACGGGGGGGGGGCTCTCGCGGAGAGGGCACCAGGAGGGGCGTCCCGTGCAGGGTGAGGGGCTGTGAGGGCGCCCACAGGGGTAGGGGGAAGGCACCCACCCAGGCGCCATGGACGCAAGCACCCCGGGCGCGGCTGCCCTCTGCTGGCCAGACGGCTCCGCGGGCCAGTTCCACCTACAATGTCTAAAATGACTGTTTTTTTTCCCTTGCTGGCGGCCGGGGAACGAACCGGCGCCGCGGAGGCTGCGGGCAGCCTCGCAGCCCAGCGCTCAACCGCTGCGCCACCGGGGAGGCCCCTAAAACAACGGTCTTTTTTCTGATTAAAAAAATATATGATTATTTTCTACTTAAAACACATGAAAGTATACGTAGGAAAATAAAATGCACAAAGAAATAAAAACCACAAAAGAAACTTGATGTGTTTGTAAATACTTAAGACTCTCTACCCTAAAAGTCTCCCTTGAGGGTATTTGGGGTGCGCTGGGAATACCATCTCTGCGGGAGCAGGGAACACAGGGAAGCCCAGCCCCTGCACCCCGCCTGCCCTGTGCCAGGCCCCAGGCAGTGTCCCGAGCCCCTCCCATGGTGGGGGCCTCCACCCCGCAGGGCCGTCCGCTGCTCTGGCTGTGTTTGCAGTTTCCGGCCAGTCCTGGTGCTCCCACGGGAGAGAGGATGCTGGGGGCGAGGGCAGAGCCCCCAGGACAGACCCCGCAGGAGGCGATTCATGCCTGACCTGAGCATGGAGGTAGCAGGCATGGGGTCCTGGCTGGAGCAGCTCAGCCACCACCAGGCTGACCCCTCAGTGAGGCTCAGGGGGTGTCGGCTCTCACTGCGGCAGGGACATCCTAAGTGGACCAGCATTTCCCCCTCCTGACATGCCCCGCTCGGGCCCTGGCAGTTACTGGGCTGCCTCTGTCCCTGGTTGCGAGGACAGAGCCTGAATGCCCCTGGGGTCCCTGGACTTACTCTGAGAACCTTTGCCATCATTTCGTCAAAGAAACATTCAAAGTCCAAAGGAACGTTTTTCTACCTCAGCCTTTTTACACAAGTGACAATTTAAAATGTGAAAGTACACGATCGATGGCTTTGAAAGCCTCTGAAATCCTCACCACAGCAACACATGGCACTGTCTCTGCCACACGGACTGTGGCCCTGAGATAGGGGATAGCCCACGGCTGAATCTGGCCCACGGCCCGCTTTTGTAAATAAAGTTTTATTGGAATACAGCCCGCCAGTCATGATGGCAGCCCTGAGCCAAAATATTACAGGAAAAGCTTGTCAATTGCTCTAATAGAAACCGCAGATGAGGCTGGAGAATGAAGACCAGCGAAGTTCGGTTCACACGGTCACCACACAGAAGCAAAGCAAGAAAGGACACCCCCTCCTGCGGCCAGTCCCCCGGTATCTCACCAGAAGGTCTGCTTGGCCGTCTGGATGACGCTGGCGGACATCTCCACGTCGATGTAGTCGTAGTGCAGTGCCCCGGGGTCTGTGGAGGACCCCGTCTCGGCCAGCAGGATGCCGATCCACCGGCCCATGTCCTCGGAAGACGAGGCCTGCAGAGCAGAAGGGCGAGCGCACTTCACCTGCCTGAGGGTGACGGGTTTCGCTGGTCCAGTGACCGTCCGTTAGCCGGACATGAAGTCCCCAGATGAGGAGCTGCGAGGGGGGTGGCCTGCGCAGCGCCGGCTCGGTGGGCCTCACGGCCGGCTGAGCGCAGGGTGTGGGCACCCACGGGAAGGAGGCTGCTGAGCTCCTAAGTGAGCTGGTGAAAGGACCAGGCTGGCGGACATGGAGGACCGCGGCCGCTGGCCCTCTGCTGCAGGGCTGCTCACACACCAACCTGGTCGCGGCACGTCGGGCACGAGGAGGCGCCTGCTGCTCTGCGCCCCCAGTGCCCGGCCCGAGAGCAGACCCCGCCATGGCGGGTGGGAGGCCCCTGTGTGTCCAGGGCCGGGTGGGGCAGAGCAGCCTCGGGGGTGTCAACTCCCTGATTTTGAGGATTGCGCTGCGGTTCCCATGGGGAATAAACGCCTTTGTTTTGGCAAATACACGCGGACGTATCCGGTGACAGGGCTGCGACAGGTCTTTAAGTGGTTCTGAAAAACTAGCGAGAGAGTGGGGTGGCCTGGGGCGATGGGCGAGGGGCACAGGCAGGTGGCAAAGAAACTGATTTTGCCTTTTTTCCGCTTCGGTTAGTAACAAGTGCTAGAAGAGCAGCCAGAGAAGCAGTAACACGTGTTTGGGGCCGAGGGGTTTTAAAAGCAAAGGATCTGCCTGGATCCCATGCAATTGGCCTGCTGTCCACTGTCCCTGTCGTCCACTGTCCACACTGCCTGCTGCCCACCTCCACAGGGGCCGCCCACAAGCACCTGTTGCCCCGCGGAGACGGTAGGAACGGCCCGCAGTGCCCAAGGGAGGCGCCGCCCCCAGAGGGAGCCCACGGCTCGGAGAAGAGCTACTGGGGTTGAAGGGAAACAGCTTTCAGAGAACAAGCGGGGGCTCCCTGGGGGCCTGGGAGTCAGTCTCAGCACTGGCACCGCCGTGGCCTGAGTGTGACCCCTGGCCGGGAGCTGACCCACAGGGCACAGCAGACCTCTCCTGTCTCCCGCTGCTGCCCTCAGCAGTGGGTTTCCGTGGATCCGCCTGTTCTGCTCCCCACTCTGTCTCTGGTGACTCCTCTCAACCCCGCACCTCTGGCCTGTACCCCAGCTCTTGTGCGCACACACACACACACACACACACACAGCAAACAACCCCAACAGGGAAGGGGCATTTTGCACCCACAAACCACGCCCAAAGCGGCAGCAGGGCCTCCAGCGGCAGGTCGGGGCGTGGGGACCCGCGCCAGGGCCGAGGCCGGCGGATGGGGGCAGCCGGTCACCTACCTCCAGCACAGCCACCTCCTGGCCGTGGCGCAGCAGCCGGAAGGTCAGGGGGTGCCTGGAGTCCAGGCCTGGGGTGACCTCGCAGCCGCGCAGGGGGATGGCCACCACGTGGGTCTTCAGGTCCGTGCGGTCCTTGTGGACCACGAGTGCGCCGTCCTTGACCCTGCACCAGCGCTCCCGCCAGCGGCTGTTGGACAGCACGTTGAGGTGGCCTGTGGGGGAGGTGGGCGTCACTGGGCCAGCGGGCTGGCAGGGCCCCTGCTGCACCCCAGGCTCCTCGAGGAAGGGTGAGGTGAGGGCACTGGGTCTTGCACACCATGTGCTTTCAATGCAAGTCCGTGGCCAGAGGGGCCTCTCTCCCAGGGGCTCTGGGCTTCTGAGAGGCCACCCAGGGCACCACAGGAAGGGACAAGTGCAGGAGCCTGCCCGGCCAGGGGTTTGCTCTTAAGCCATTGGGACTGGGGGACAAAGTGTGCCCCAGGCGAGGCTAGGGGCTGGGCTCAGGCCAGGAAGGAGCTGGCTGAGACCGAAGCTCCAGGGACGCAGGAGGCAGAGGTGGGCCCAACACGCAGGTGGCCCACAGGCCCGGGTTCTGAGGCCCACGTCCGCGTGGTCCACGCTGTGCTGACCCTGGTCCCGGCCTCCTGTCTGCAGGGGAAGCTGCCTGGGAGGCCCAGCCCAAGTCTGGCCGAGTCTGAACGTGGTGAGCCGCGGGGCCGGGGCCTGGCCCTGGCCCTGCGGGGCGCCCTCGTGCAGGCATCTCCCCCGCGAGGGACTGCATGCAGGGCTCCTGCGTACAAAAGGAACAATCCTCAAATGCAAAAACGGATTACTGTTTTCCTAAGTCACAAATATGAAATGTTTTTCCGGAAACAATCAGGCAAGAAAAATAGATCCTGCTGGGCCCTGGGAAGGCCAAGCATGCCTCGCTGGAGTCACGACCCCAGAGGCTCGGGGAGCGGCGGCGGTGACGCAGCCGGGAGGGCTGAGGACAGGCCTGGCCTTTCCTGGCTGGCTGTCTCCCGTGGGGTCCCAGACCCGAGGCCTCTCCCAACTCTGCTCCGACCCAGTTGCCACGGCAGGCCCATCCCGGCGTGCCTCCCCGAAGGAGTGGACGTGGGGGTCACCGTCCCGAGAGCCTGACTTCTCTGCAGTCACCCCAGCTCAGCCCCCTCCCCCAGGCATGCAGATTCCGGAGGGACCGGGGCAGGCCTGTTTCCCGGGCCGGCCAGGCGACCCGGAATCCTGTTTGCTGGGTGGTGAAATGGAGGTGGGGAGCTGAGGCAGAGGCCATGCAGGCAAGTGGGGGGCCCCCTGACTTAGGGAGCTGTGCCGCCTGTTCTCTGGCCCAGGCCGCAGTCTGGCAGGTGGACGCAGCGCTGCACACACCCACCTCCAGGTGGCGCCAGCGGGCAGCGCCCAGCACCCCCCACCCGGACCCCCAGAGCTGCGCTGCCTGGCGCCTCTCCGAGAAAGGCGCTCTTTTAGGCCCCGCGGCACAGAGGAGTCACTGCACCTCACGCTGTGGGGATGTCAGGACTGAGCTCATGCTCACTCAGGTTAAAAAAGAAAATCGCCTGTTTCCTGCAAATGGGCGGCAGGAACGCACGAGGCGTCGTTACGGTGACAACACCAACTTCAGACACTCTGTCGCCCCCCCCAGGCCCTCCTCCCGTGACCCCCGTCACACCCTGCTCCTGTCCCCCCACCCGAGTCCACGGACGCTCGGCCACACTTGCGACCCTGCTCTGCCCGCGGCCAGGGGCGGGCGTCCGGTCTAGAGACGGCGAGAGGCGTCGGGGAGGCCTCCAGGGTCACGGATTCGATTTGTTTTTCTCACAAAGGACTTTCCTGACCGTGCCAGACCCCCACCGCGTCCTTTACTAACAAGCAGCCGCGGGGCATTCCCGGGGCCAGGCCCCCCGCAGGGCCCGCTCACCGCAGGTGGGCACGTCCTCCTCGGCCGACGAGGTCTGCTCGTCCGTGGACGGCTTCTTCTTCCCCAGACCTATGATCTTGGTGATCTTCTTCCCGGTGACCCTGGAGACCGTGCCCTTGGCGTCGGATTTGGAACTTTTTTTCCTCTTCACTGTCAAAATAGCGACAAGCACAGAGAGCACATTCTCATCACGGCTTTAATGGGGAAACATGAAACCCACAGAAGACAGAGGCTGCGTCCCCGCACTGTACCCGCCGAGCAGTGGCTGTGGCCAGGGAACCCTGCGGGGACAGGCTCCTGGGGCGCAGGCCCTGGGGTGTGCACAGCACACGTGCATGCCGTGCACACAGACACGTGTGCAACATGTGACCACACCCACACGTGTGCACCCACAGCCACGCGGTACCCGTGTGGAGGCATGCCTGCATGTGCGTGTGTGCACGTGTGTGCCGCCGTGCACGCACTCTCACTCCGTCTGTGTGGACACAGGGGTGGCTGCACAGCTGCACAAGCGTGCACGAAGGTGGTGGGCTGGTGCCAGCACCCGGGGGGCTGAGGACGCCTCAAGGGCACTGTGTGAGGCTGAGGGGGCACTGCTGTGTGGTCAGAGGGCCCCTCACGCCACCAGGAGCATCTGAGTGACAGAAGAGGCGAAGCAGGGACAGCCTGGCCATCCCGGAGGGACAAGGCGTGCGAGAGGGGTCTTCCTCGAGTCCTAGCAGCCCTGCAGGCCCCCAGCAGTACTCAAAGACAGGCGGCCATGGCACTGGGATGCCTCGGGGTGCCCGGGTGACCAGGCTGCCCAGCTCCGGACGCCTGCCTGAGTGTGCGGTGGGCACAGACTCACCTTGCTCTTTGCCATTACACGCAGTAGAGCCATTTTCCAGGACACCCTCCCCGTCTGAGCTGGGCCTCTCTGAAGACAGCTTCTGCAAGGAGAGGAGGGCCCGCGTGAGTGTGCCTGCGGCAGGCATGCCAGCCGAGGGCAAGTCCCCTGGGGGTGGGGGTGAGGGAAACGCACAGCCAGGGGGCACTCGGGCTGCAGCGGGAGCCGGAGCCAGGGGGACGCTGAGTCACACCGTGCTTGGGCGCCACTGGCCTTCCACGCAGCCCGCGGCCTGGCAGAGCTCTGAGAACATCCCCTGCGCCCGGCCCACGTGCCCTTCGCTGCCCCTCCACCCCGCCCTTCACCACTGCCCGGGCGAGGCCAGGCTCCGCCGCGTAAGACTGCTTGGCCGCCCTGCCGGCAGGCCCCCGGGGGCCTCTGGGCTAACGCCGGGAGGTGGGCAGGACTAGGTCTCTAAGCAGGCACAGGGCAGAGAGAAACGAGCATGGAGCCGAGGGCAGGGCCGCAGCTGGCTTGCTGGGAGGCCCCAGGAAGGCGCCAGGCAGAGCCTGCGGCGTTGAAATACCCGACCTGCGCGCAGGCGTCGCTCCTCAGGGAGGCCCCGGACCGGGACGGGCGCCAGCACCTTTAAAGCCCTCCCTCGTGGGAGCAGCACACACACCGGGCAGACGCCAGCGCCCACCTTAGCAGAGGGCACCCTCGGGGCAGCGCGCCGGGAGCTGCCGGGTCCTCAGAGGAGTGCGGGAACGCGGGGCTGGCACCCGCAGGCAGGGCACTAGGGACGGCCGCTCACCTTCTCCAGCTCAGCCTTGTGCACCGGGGAGCTGGAGCGCGGGGCACCCTCTGGATCCGCCGGCCCTCCACTGCCGCTGTAGACGTCCCGGATGACCTAGGGAGCGGACAGAGGCTGAGAGCAGTGGAGGCAGGGGCAGCGCGAAGGCAAGCAGCGCCACGGCGAAGTCCTGGGGCCCAAGGCACCACCGTCACCCCCACGTGTCTCTGATCCTGGCACAGGTGTCGGCTCTAGGACACTGCGGGGAGAGACACCCCAAGAGGCCTGAGACGCGGGGGCTGCACAGGAGGCGGGGCTGCACGGGAGGCGGGGCCCTGCGCTCGGCAGGCGCAAGAGGGTCGGGAGAGGGCGCGGACAGCTGGCCGTTCACCCAAGGGACACAGGTGCATTTGAAAGAAGCGCGAGCAAGAGGGAGAGGCTGCCACTCAGCATCCCCTGCGCGTGGACGGTCAGCGGGAACTCGGCAGGAGCCCTGGGCCCTGGGGCTGCCCTGGGGGGGCCCCCGGGCCCTGGAGGGAGCCCTGGGCCCTGGGTGATCCTTGGGGGAGCCGGGGATCCCTGTGCTTAGGAAAGAGCAGAGCAGAGACCAGGCCTCAGGGCCAGGGGCCTTTGCCCAGACGCAGCCCCCTCTCCCGGGAGCTCCACCCTGGGGTCGGCGACCAGGGCTCTTCCTGGTCATTTTCATGAAACTCTCCTCTGCTCTGATCGCCAGTTCTTGGCACCAGAGCTGAAACACCAGGGGCTTGCGCCCACATTCCTTGAATCGCTGCTGTTAGGTTTGATATTAACAGATTTGTTTCCAAGAGCGTGTTCCAGAGAAGGTCAACGCGCAGTTAAGAGGACTGGCTCCAAATTCAAGGTCTCAGATCCTTCAAAAAACAAACTGTTGCATGTGCTGTGGTGCTTTGTTTGCTTTTAACTCGAGCCCTCATCTCCAGAAACACAATCTCTGCACATTTTTTAAGGAAACCCAACCCCTTCATTTCTGGGAACGGGGCGCCTGTCTTCTGAGTGACCCTGCAAAACGGCTCATGTGTTCACATCTGCCCACACGCACTCACACACACGCACATGCACACATGCACACAGTCGTCCTGCAGGGCTGCAGGCAGGGGGCGCTGCAGATGGGCAGGAAGCGGCCCCGGCAGTGGGCCCAGAGGCGCGCGAGGCCCGGGCGAGGCTCACAGGGGCTCTGCCTGCACACAGGCTGTTCCCGTCGCTGAACGCGGACTGCAGGTTAGGATGATGTGGGTCAGAGCCGTGGCGATGGCTAAGGACTCGCACACCCACGTAGGAAAGCTGTTGGTTTCCCAGGAAGGGCGGCATCCAGGCAGCACTGGCAGATCACTTCCACTCCAGCTGTTTCTCCCAGCTGTCGGCGGCATCTCGGAGCTGCCAGTCTGCCTTTCTGGTAACTGTGGCCAGCCTCACTCCCCTGACGGGGTAGAGGGTCCGTGGGGAGCCCTGCAGCCTTAGGCCTGCGTCCGGGTAAAAGAAGGGCCGCTTCTCCCGTGGTCAGTCAGAGACCACAGAGACGAGGGAGGGCCACGGGCAGAGCTTCTGGAGAAGGGACAAGCGCGCCTCGGTGACCCGGAAAGCGCTGGTGTTTGGGTGGCACAAAGCAAGAAGCACGAGTCACTGGATCCCAGCGAGTCCGCGCATTGAACGGCACGGCCCCTGAGGGCGCCTGTAACTCCTCAAGGCAAGGACAGTGAGAGGAGGCGGGCGTCTTCGCTCTCACAGGGGCGTCAGCTGCAAGGGAGGTGGGTGCCTGGGGCGTGGGCGCTGCGCGTGGCGTGCAGACAACACGGGGCTCGCAAAGTGCTGGAGACAGACCTGCCATGCCCCAGTCCCACCCCGGCTGCTCCGAAGATGCCAGGGCACACTGCCAGGGACACACCCCGTGTGGTCATTGCGGCGCGGCCCATGCGGCCCAGTCGGGGACAGCTGAGCCCGACAGACGCACAGGCGAGGAGCGCGGGGCCCAGCCGTGTGTGTGTGCGTCGCCTGCCTGTGAGGCCCGTGCACGCATCTCTGCATGAGGACAGGGACAAGCCCTTCGTCACACAGATGGAAGTTTGTATGTATCCTTACGTGAGACAACGTAGCATGTCTGTGTGTGCGCGCAGGGACAAACTCTTCCATTTGGCTAAAATGTGGGTCAGGAGCAAAGAAATGTAGCCTTGGCTGAAAGGCACTGTCTGGGCGCGGGCGGCACCTGTGGGGAGGCTGAGAGTTTTGCATTTCCATTGCGGGCCCCTCGCCCCCGGCAGCGGTCTCCTGGCTGCAGTCGCCCTGGGGTTCAGCTCCTGGTCAGTTAGGTCCCTCAACCAGGACCCACCCCACGCTGCCTGCGGCCAAGCAGGGCGCGCAGGTGCCAGCAGGGAGAGGTCGGCTGCAGGGGGCATCTGCACGGCCGTCTCCGAATAGAAGAGCGTCCTTCCCACCAGCGGCCACACACACGAGTAAGAAGCGAGTAACAAATGACTCTCTAAAAGCACCCCAGGTCCTGGCGCCGCTCAGCTCTGGGTAACAGTTGCCTTCAAGGAAGGCAGGGGATTAGGAAGGGGAGTCACTTGTCAGTGAGACCTGCGGCATTTTTAGATCCTGAAAAGAACAAAAGGTACAAAGGAAAAAACATTCTCAGGCCCCCAAGGCACCTGAGTGGCTGGGAATCTACGGTTTTAAGTGTCCAGGTGATCCAGGGAAGGCACCGATCTCGCGAGGGAATCTGAAAGAAACTGGACCGTTTTAACCTGCTGCTTTAAAAACTTAAAATCCCACAGCAGATGGGCTGGCACTGGTTGGCCGCCCGCTCTCACTGCCTGGGCGCCTCGGTCCCCAGCCGGCACCCCAGGGGCGGGTACGGGACGGACCAGGCCGGCTGCTACGGCAGCGCCAGCAGCATACAGAGCAATACAGCGGCTGAAACTCTCTAGGGAAGATCCCTTACCATGCACTTCCTACTCCTCTTTTAAGACATATCAGCAAATGCTAAAGCAGTCGTTCTATACTTAGCCAGGCACCTCTGATCTGTGAGGGCCTCACATCTGGCAAACTGAAATGCGAGAATATTTCACTCCACCCACATCTGGCATCTTAAGACAGTTTTGTCTCTAGTTGTCTGTGACTCGCCACCCTCAGCGGCACGCAGCTCCGCGCCACTCCTCAGAGGCGGCCCCGGCAGGGCCCTGCAGCCTCCAGCAAGCCAGTCCTGGTCACCAGCAAGCCAGCCCCTCGCCCAGGCACGCGAGTCTCGAGGCGCTGGGAGAGCCGAGGCAGAAGGGGCTTAGGCTTCGAGGGGCTCCTCTGGGCTCCCTGCTGCAGGGAGCAACACGTTTACCAGTGTGCAGGGCCAGGTGGGGTCACCTATGGCTTCGCCACCCCCCTCCTCACTGCAGGGATGAGGCCCAGGCCACCAGCACGAGGGACAATTCCAGTGACTGCGAACACACTGGTGGGCCCTGTGGCACCCTGCGCACTGCAGTGCCACCTGCCGGACCTGCATCCGCCTCTCAGCAGCTGCTGCACCCCGGCTCCTTGTGACACGGCAACAGATGCCCACCTGCTTTCCCGCCCTCGCTCAACCCTTCCCTCCCAACAGGCAGCGGCGGATGGAGGCCCTGGTGGTGTGAGCAGCTCCTGAGGAAGCGCAGCCACCACGCCAGGCAGGCGAGAGACCAGAGAGGAGGCACTGGACACCGGGGGCATTGGTGGGGCCAGGGGCAGCCTGGAGGCCAGCGCACACCTAGCGCAGGTCCCAGCAGGCACCAGCCGCCAGGACGGAGACCCCACGAATGAGAACCGCTCCCCCTGGGGTGGTGGGAATGTTCTGGAACGAGAGCAGTGGAGGCCACACACACTGTGCCATCTGTGCATGCGAATCAGACCTCAATGAAATCATGACTAAAATGATCAAAATACTTTTTTCCAAACACACTGAGCAGCACTGGCACCAGCTCGCCTGGCAGCGACAAGACAAACAGCACAAACAGGACAAAGCAACAGATCACAGAGCCAGGGCTGGACCCGAAAGAACCACTTCGCACAGCCTGGCCTGCCGAGTGTGTGCAGACGAGGCCACATAAACACCCGCGGGGGATCCAAACCCGTAAAAGACTGATGTTTGCAGCTGAAAAAGAAACAACTAGAAATTCTGGAATTGAAGACTACTGTCGCCAAAATTACAAACTCAGGGAAGAAGAACAAACTTTTTGGCAGATTAGACACAGCTGAAGAGAGACAGAGCGAGCTGGAAAATAACGAGGGAAAATGAACCAGACCCCCTCGAACACGCCCCCCCAAAAGAGAGTAAATACAAAGAGAATATGAGAAAGAGACTATAACTAAGACTAAGATATATTTAAATGCAGCTGAGGACAGGCAAGTTAGATTTTGGGAGAAATGCTGAACACTTTTTCAAAACGTAGAAAGACGATAAATCACAGATTTAAGAAGCCAAGGGAATGCCAGGCAAAATTTTTTTTTTTTTTTATAGAGGCATGTTCCATTTATTTATTTGTCTGCTTGTTTGTTTGTTTATGCATACACGCCGCACTGGGTACAGTCAGAAGCGCGGGAGGGTGAGAGAATTCACCAGAGCCAGAGCGGGGAGCAGAGCAGGCAGAAGGACCGAAGGACACTGCTGAGGGGAGCAGCGGGCGGCAGGAGAGGTCTGCGCGCCATGCGGGACCCTCCTCCGGTGACCAGGGAGCAGCCGGGGATCGAACCGGCGCCGCAAAGGCTGCGGGCAGCTTCGCAACCCAGCGCTCAACCGCTGCGCCACCGGGGAGGCCCCCCAAAAAATTTTTTTACATCCACACCTGGACACAATAAAATGTAACCAGAAAAGTCACAGCAAGAGAGAAAGTTCTAGAGATCCTGCAGATGGGAGGCAGACCGCCTTTTGAGGATGAAAGTAAAAATCTTAACCTCAAAGTCCTCAGAACACTCCACTCTCCAAGCCAGGACTATTGGAGCCCCCCTATTTTTGCCTGTGCTTGAAAAAAAAAAAAACAGCTTAAAATAAAAACGGGCCCCAGAAGAGGACTGGACGACGACACATACCTTCAGCCACTGCTCGGCCTGCTCCTTGCTCTGCACGGCCAGGACCAGCGGGTCTGTGCCCTGCTGGGTGATCTTCAGCTCGTGCTTCTTCTTCTTGCTGTCCTTCGGCGTGTAGGTGACGCTGCAGCCCTGCAGGGGCAGCTCCATCTGCGGCTGCTGGTCCTTGGAGCTTTTGTAGCACTGCATTGGGCAGACGAGTAAAGGGAGGTCACGGGGAGTGTGACAGAAACGCCGACAAAACCCAGCGTGGTGCCCCCCACCCCGCCCCTGGCACAGCCCCCGGGACCCCCACAGACACAGGTCCACCTTCCTGGCACCCACTGCACAGCCGGCGCGCACGAGAAGCCTGCCCTGCAGGTACGGCGGCTCCAGCCGGCTTGTCCTGAGGTGCCGTGGGTGTTAGGTTGGCGCTGCCTGGCCCTGACGGGGGGGTGCGGGTACACCTGTCTCCTTTCTAGTGCTTTCTGGAAGGCAGACGGACGCTCTCGTGAAGAGTGTAGAGTTCACCCCCAGAGCACAGACGCCTTCCAGGTCTGCCTGCAGGAGAGGGGAGGCTCTGATGCTGCTCCTTGTACACGCAGCTGTCCCTGGGGGCCCCGGGGGGGCTCCGGTTCCATCCGTCTCAATCTAGTCGGTGGACCTGGGATCCAAGCTTCATGCAAAGGCTCCATACCCCGTTTTTATCAGGTGCATCACGGAGGCGCAGCCTCTTGGTGGGAGCCCAAGGTGTGAGGGCAGAGATCCGGGTCCTGGCCCGTGACTCACTTAATCCCGAGCTTCCGAGGCTGTTTCCTCACTTGTAAAGTCAGTTGGCGCCGGGACTGACAACACGTCACTCAGGACAATGACATCGGCTACCAAGCACCGAGCCCACAGTGGAAGAGGGTTTGCCTCCCCGCCACTCCTGTTCCCCTTGCGTCTTTACCACCCCCACACCTCAGGTGCCTCACACAGACGTCCGCTGGCCTGCAATCACTTGGCTCTGTCAGTTCACCTGCTGGGATCCCTGTTTCACACAAGAGCTCACGCCTGTCTTTGGCACCTGACCTGCCGTGCTGCACATGACCCCCTCGAGCGCCACGCATTGTGCTGTAAAGGGCCTTCCATCTTCAGGGCTGAGTAGTGTTTTGGGGTGGCAGGACCCTATCTTCTTGATCCAGTCCTCTGTCCACGGGCACTTTTCACAGGTTGTTTTTGAATGAAAAAGCTTCACAATAAAAATGACTTGGCGTCTGTGCCTTATCGTGGGGGATGCTTCCCAAGGCTTTCCGTCCACTCTTCCTAAATACGCCCTGCTCTAGACGGCTGCCGCCTGGCTCTCCAGACGGGCGTCTCCTGGGAGAGAGGAGGACGGGGAGCCGCGAGGCGGGCAGGGGGGTGGACGCAGCCCCACAGCTGCCCCGGGACAGGCTGGGCGCCCCCGGCACGTTTCTCTGCTGCTCTTCTAAATGGGGGCCTATTGTGTGTTTTAATCATTTCGACAACGCAGCCACATCTTGCAGCCATTATGTCAGACTATAAATGAGGACCACGTTCATCGGGGTTTTTCCCTCATTCTTTCCTTTAAAATTCCCCCATGGCATCATTTTTGGCATATTCTAAATTTGGGAGCAATTCAGGCCACGCATGTGGAAAAAATATGTAGTCTCTGAAAAATTTTTGACAAAACCATTAATTAAAAAGTCTGCAATGACCTCAGCACCCAGTGCAGGCAGCCCTGTCGCTCACGCCGGAGCGGCAAGCGCGGCTGCGCACCAGGGGCACCGTGGGCCGCTCTCCCGAAGGTTAACTTGGAGGAAAACGAAAAGCCCAAAGAGCGCAAGGCTCCTAATTCTGATCCTCTAAGGAGTCGCTGAAAGCTGGGGGGGGGGGGGGGGCTGGGGGCAGGGCAGGGAGGAGTCACCCGCCTCAGACTCTGCCTCCTGAGAGTTGCCCCCTCTCTCCCTGGCTACTCTCCCGCCTCCCTGAAGAGAGCAGCTTTCAGTTTCCAAGCGCTTCCTTCCCTTTCCTGCCGCTCCCCTGCAGGCCTTGCAGGGCTGCCCCCGCCCCTGCCCCCCATGCCTGGGCTCCGAGGAATTCACTGACTCACAGGGAGGAAGTCGGCCAAGCCAAGACCAAGCCAAGGCTCCTGCGTCCGAGGACACGCGGGGACGCCGCTGGGCAGGAGAGTCTGCGCGGCCACTCGAGGGGCCCAAGACGTGCGCTGCCCCAACTGTGCCCACTGCCGGCGAGGGCCTGCTGCCCGCTGCCCAGCTAGTGCCTGCCCCACCCGCCCGGGCCCGCCGGAGGTCTGGCTGCTCCCCGTGGTGAGGTGACACCCCGCTGACGTCCACGCAGGACGCTCACCAGCAGCTTGGTGTCCTTGACCACACAGAGCAGCTTGGTCCACTGGCCAAAGCGCTTCTTCCGTAGCAGGAAGGCACAGATCTTGGCGTCCTTCACCAGGTCCATGGAGGCCTCCTCGGAGGGCCACTGGTGCCGCGTCTTCTTCCCCTTCCCGTCCTCCTCCTCTTCGTCGTACGACTCGTAGGAGCTGCTCATGGCGTCCGAGTCATAATCTGGGGGAAAGGAAGGGGATCCAGCTGCAGGGCCTTTACCTAGAAACCCCCGTCAGCTCAGACCCGCCGGGTTTGCATGAGTGTGCAGGGAGGACATGAATGAACAGAAATAAGGAGAAAACAACACACCTGGGCAGGGGAAACTAAGTGAAAAGCTCTAGATGGAAGGGACACAGGATCACCAAGAGGGTTGGAGAAGTGGTTTCTAGATGGTTCTACGCAGGTTGACATGCTTCGGGCAGTGCGTGTGGGAGCCTTGCCAGGCTCCGCAGGGCCTGCACATCCTCAGCCCGTGTGCCTCTGCCACCGAGGCTCCCCCCCCCATGCCTGTCCCCCAACCCCATCTCGCCATCCAGGTCTGTGCCCCCTCTCTGCACACACCACCACACGCACAAACCCTCCTTAAAGCCCCGGGTCCAGCCCCCAGCCCCTCGCTCTCAGCGCCCGCAGGACCTCAGACACAGGGGTCCTTCCTCTCCCGCAGCCATCAGCACCAAAGGCGGGAGTGCTTTCATTCCCCACACGCCTCGCCTCCCCATTCTCCGAGTCTCTGCATGGCAGCCCGACCCCACACCTGCCTTTGCCCGAAGGCAGGCACCCCTCCTCCAGCATTTGATGGACACCGCCTCCAGCAAGCCCTCCTGATTCACCAGCACAGGCAGCCGGGGCCCAAGTGCGTCCTCCAAGCTCCTGTTATGCAGTTCTGACCCCAGTGTCACTGTGTTGCAGATGGGGCTTTTAGGAGGCCGCTGAGGTTACCAGGGTGGGGGAGAGGGCCCCAACCCCATAAGCAATCTGGTAAGAAAGGGAGGGCGCAGCGCAAAGGGGCCTCACATCCCACCTAGGCGCAGCCAGACCCCAGGCTCCAGCCTCTGGACCGTGAGAAACCAGGGCCTGTCTGTGGGGGCTGCCTGCCGCGATTCGGAGTGAAAAGGCCTCCTCGGTGCTGCCGCACCCCAACACAGGCTCACCCCCGGATGGCCACTGCCGTTTTCTGTCTTCTGTCTCCCACCGAAGCCCCCGGGAAGGGAAACCACCTCGCTGGACGGGCCGGCCCCAGGGTGCAGCCGAGTGCGGTGCGGGCAGGCGCACGTGGAGGGCAGGGCGTGGCGTGGCTGCCGTCAGGCCTGCGGACACCCGGGGCGGGGCAGCAGCAGGGCTCCCTGAACAATCTCAGCCACACTGTCACCCTCCCAGGCAGCGGGACACCCCGAGCCCAGGCCCGCGCAGCCCGTGCCCTGCGCATCTGAATCCAGTGCCCTTAGACACATAGTTGAGGGGTGTATGGGGACATGAGGGGCGTGAGTCACACCCCGTCACTCAGAAGCAGTATTGACCCCTCTAGCCTGGACTCTCACACGGTCTCAGCTAAAACCACATCTGTGCAGGGCCCACTGGGCTGTCGGGGAGCACAGGCCCACCGGGCTGTCAGGGAGCACGGGCCCACCGGGCTGTTGGGGAGCACTGGGCTGTCAGGGAGCACGGGACCCACTGAGGCTGTCACAGACGTGCCAGTGACTGGAGGTGGTGGCCCCTGTCTGACCTGCAGACCCGTCCGCCACTGCCCTGCGGGGGCCGGTCCTGCCCGCAGGGACCAGGCAACCTGGCCACAGACTCTGACGAGGGAAGCCACAGGCTGTGACTCAGGACCCTGCTCTCACTCATGCCAGCAAGCGCCGAAGGCACATCCCCTCTGCAGGATGGGGGCCCCGCTGGGCTTCAGACAGAAACCATCCAGGGCCCTAAACTAGATTACACCCAGCGTCCAGCCCTGAAAGTGCTGAATTTGAAAGTGGGTGCCAAGGAGGAGTCGCGGCCTCTGAGGCCCTCCAGGCCTCTCACCCAGCAGCGCCTTCCGGCAACCCCCGTGTGACTCAAAGAGAAGTGAAGCCAGAGGCCGGCTCCCGGCACCCATCTGCCATCACCATGCTGACAGCCGCAGCTCCCAACCCATCACAGAGCCACTTCCCACTGGCCCAGGGGCATGTCCCTGTGCTCACACAGGTGCCCGCAGCAGGATGGCCATCTAAGCGGCCCCAGCACCCTGGGGCCGGAGACCTCACGGCCTCCTCTCTGGCTTCCCGAAGGGCCCTCTTAAATCCTTGTGTGACGCCCCCCATCCCCAGAAGGGGGCACCCTCCCGCCACCCAGGCCGGCTGCAGCAGGTAGAGCCCACACTCACTTGAGGTGATGTATTCTGGAGCTTTCCCAGGACTCAGGGGCACAGCTTCCTCGTAGTAACCTTCGGGGAGCGAGGATGTGGGCAGCGGTGGAGGCCCGCTGTCGGGGGGCTGCGGGAGGCAGGAGGACACAGAATTAGGGGACCGTCGGCATTTCCAAGTACCAGGCCACGGCCAGACTTCTTCCTCCTTGGTAGAGCTTTGGCCAAAAGACCACCATCCTGGGAAGAGGGTCTTAAGTCCAGCCTCTGAGATCCCCTCTTGCTCACATGCACCCCAGCCTGGGCCTAGCCACACCCCTCAAAACTCCACACCAACCTGGGGCGGCTTGCAGCCGGGCCTGAGCTAGGCGTCGCCTAGCCACACAGCTCCCCCACGCCACTGACCCATCTACACCCAAGCTGACTTCTTCTGCTGTGGCCCGGATGGGGCGCCCCAAGGGCAGGCCTGCCCAGTACCCCAGGACCATCAGAGCGCTGTGGGGAGCAGCGCCCACCCTCACAGGGCTCCCAGGAAGCACGAGGAGCACTGTTAGCCGAGCTCCGAATGAAGCTGGAAATGAGTGTCTAAGAGGGAACCTGTTGCTGTTGAGAGAACCGCATGGCAGCTTCTTGATGAAGCTGGGATGGGGGCCCCTGCTGAAGCCGCAACTTTAGAGCAGGGATGAGGGGCAGGTTCTGAGCACCCAGATTCTTCCTGGCCTTCAGGCCCAGTGGCAGACGCCTTGCTCCCTGCAAACCCTGCTGACGGACACACACCAGCCTGTTCCCTAAGCGTCAGCGTCGCGGGAGGCCTCTTCCAGGGCTTACACCAACAGTACGGGCCTCAAGCTCCCCCAGCCCTGTGCTGCACTTCTGCAGCGGTGCAGATGGCCTCAGTGCTCCCCATCAGGAGTCCCCCAGACGGCCTGGTCACCCCGGGCACAGATAACTGCCTCTCAGAGCTGGCAGAGCATGGCTGGGCCCACAGGGGGAGCAGCACACCCCCCCTTCCCTCCTGTAACTGTTCACACGGCCAATATTCCAGAAACAACTGGAAAGCTGTTACTGAGAATGGAACGGAACAGCGGCCCCAAGCTGAAGTTAAAGTTCCAAGTAGAACAAAGTTCCAGAGAAAACTCTCAGGAGGTGAAACTCCACCACTTTCCATGGAACGCGACTCTGAGCCAAGGCGTCCTTAGGAATGGCCAATCCCCCTGCGAGCTCAGGCCTCGCCTTCCTCGGCCAGCAGCGGAGGCGAGACCCTCAGGGCCAGCCGCTCCCTCCGGGAAGGAGTCACCTCCCTTCCGCCCGCCCCTGTGCCCCTCCCTGGCTGCTTTCCCGGACCTCCTCAGACTGCGGTCGCTCTGGACCAGGTCCAGGTCCTTTAGATCTTCCCGAGGAGGCAGCGGAACCTGACCCAGGGTCCTGGGGCCCCTCGAGGCCTTCGGAGGGCCCCCTCCCCCTCCGCCCCCGCCCGCCCCGCCTCTGCTGGCAGCTCTTGGAAACGCTGTTTGAGTCACCGAGTGTCTCCATCCGAGATTGCGGCGTGGACACAGGCAGACTGCTCACGTCCGGAGCGGGGGCAGCTGAGTCAGCGGAGTGTCTCAGAGGAGACACAGCTGCCTCCGCCGCTGCGGCCAGACCAGGGCGCGAGCTGGGCCTCCCTGCAGGGGGGAGCCCTCGGAGGCCCCAGCCACCCCCCCTCACCCCATGGCCAGGACAGCCTCCCGCTGCCTTGCGGGGAGCCAAGAACCCCGCTGCCAGCAGTGCCCGCCCCTCATCCATGCGCGCGAACAGGGTGGAAGGTGGAGGCTTGTTGGGTGAGTCTCAGACAGCCTGTGCCCTGGAGGGACAGCTGGGGCCTGCCCAGCCGCCGGGGCAGGTGTCGGCATTTCCACAGCAGTCCCAGGGTGCCCGGGCCCGCGGGAGCACTGCGCCTGGACACGCGGGGCACACGCTGGGGGCTGACAAGGGCTGATTTTCTACATGATGCGTATTTAATATTCTTAAAATCAGAAAAAAAGTTAAACTATTTTCACTTTGAAGCAACATACCTCAAAATACAATTTTCAGAGGCGCAGCCTCACGGCTCCCCACACCACTGCTCCCGAATGCCTGCTCCCCGGGGTGCCTTGGCAGAGGAGCTGTGGCTTGTCGAGGACAACACGGGGCACATGGGGGGCTCACCTTCTGGGAACAAAGCTCACTAGTGCTTGTAGCTGTCAGGGAAGCGCCCTGGAATGCCCTCCCCCACCACTGGCGCGCAAGGTCGTGCTTGTGCCGCTGTGGGGCACACGGAGCCGCGCTGCTACCCCTGCCACGGTGATTTCAGCAACGCGCTTTGGAGCTTCGGCGCTTGTCCTGGGGCTGCCACGGGGACAGCATGGAGGCGTGGGCTTGGGTTATGGTTGAAGAGAGGAGGAAGCTGCCGCCGGGGAGAGGGGTGAGCTGGTGCCCCCACCCCCCGCCCGGGGCACCAGTGTCCTTTGCATGAGAAATATCAATAAGCCACGAGGCCTGAGCTGAGCAGACCCCACCGGGTCTGGAATCGCTGCCTGCCCGTGGGCCCCTGCGGTCCCTGCTCTCCCGGCTCCGGTGACAGCTTCGGGAAGGCAGAGGCCCAGTGACAGCCCCCTGAGACCGTCCGGGCCCCTGGCCTGCAGTCACCTGGCCACAAAACTCTTCTCTGGCTGATGTGGGCCCTTCAGGGCAGCTGCAGCCCTGAGCCCAGCTGGACTCCTGCCGGGGGTATCCGTGCGCCCGGGGAAGGGGCGCTGGAGTCAAGAGACCCTCGGCGGGTGACGACGCTTCACCGTCTGAACTGCACGGCCTTACCCTGAGACTGCTGAGTGGGCTTTTTTGAAAAATGAAAGCTTTTGTCCAAATCACACCCCATCCCATCCCCATCACTACTCGGCGTGCACCCCTCACTGCCTTGAGCTGACGCTGGGAAGACGGTCGCCCCGTGTTCCTGAGTTTCCACCAGTTTTACTGATGCCCGAGGAAGAACGAAGCACACGGCCACTGCCTCCCTGGCCGCCTAGGCAGCAGGTTCCACGGGGCAGTACGGCCCAGCGTGACCCATGTCCGGGGGCAGCCGCAGAGCGGGTCGGCATAAGGGTGCGGCAGGAGTCCTGTGAGTTTCCAGGCCGAGGAAGGGGCAAGAGAGCTCGGCTCACAGAGACACGCCTGGTCCCTGGGACCGGATGCCCCTCTCGCTTCCCTCTCAACTCCGCGACTGGCAAGACGCCCAGTTCTGTCTCTGGTCTCGTCTCACGCTCTCGCCTGCCGCAAGGAGAGCCCCCGGCTGCAGAAGGGCCGCGGGGAGGGCTGGGAGCGGGCAGGAGGCCCAGCTGGCATCGCTTCAGGGTCAGAGAGTGGTGGAGGCGGGCAAGAGTTTAGCAGGGCAGCATTTCCCTTTGGGAAGACGAGAAGGTTCTGGCACATGGCAGTGGGACGACTGGGAAGCATCACTGGATGCCGCCGTGCCGGCCCTGGAGCACATTGTCAGAGCCCTAGAGCTGGTAACGCTCCTGGCATGTGGAAATCACCAGGGCGAGGGCTTCGCTGCTGTCTGCTGGCATCATGAGCCATATTTCCACAAACTAGCGAATCAAGAATGAAATCACCGTCGTCCATCCCCTCCAAGCTCTCTCACCTGTTGTTGGAGACCATCGAATGGAAGCCACTCTGGACGGCGCCTGAGCAGGCAGCTCTCCCGGCCCAGGGAGTCTCCCCGAGCCGTGCTCACTCCGCAGGGGCCTGCGCCGGGCTGAGCACAACGGGCCACCTCGGAGCCAAGGCCCACACAGACTGAACCCACTTCTGAGTGAACCAGGCACTTGCCAGGCCCAGCAGCCCCCACACTGCAGGCTGGGGCCACACGGCCCGAGGCAGGGAAGGCAAATGGACATCTGTAGAGCATAGCAACTCCCCAAGTGGTATCAGGCGTCTGTGCTGGCCCCCAGCCTCCCTGGAGCCAGGCGTCTGGGTCAGGCCGCCGCAAGCTGCACCCACACTCAGCAACCAGGAAAGGCAGAAGTTAACAGCACGTAGAAACCCACACGACAGTGTCCCCAGATAAGAAGGAAATGACCAAGAGCTCCCAAAGAGTCCGACACGCGAGCTCTGGCAGAACATACCCTGCCGCGGGCGCGTCTCTGCTGGGAGAGCTGCGGCTCAGCCCAGAAGGGGTGTGGCAGCGAAAGCCAAAGTTCCAGGCGGGGGTTTCAGCTCCTAGCTAACCCAGGGGGAAGGCCAAGCCCCAGCGCCAGGTTGCTGCTTTGCCTGCTCCATCCTCTGATGTGTTTCTCATCTGACTGAAGACCAGTTTTCCACGGACCTGGCACTCCAGCAATTTCGGAGAGATGCCAGTCTCCGAAGGGGCACTCAATTACAGCTCCACTCAGGGGCGCCTCCGAGCTGGGCTGTCACCCACAATGCGGGACCCTGGGGGCGCACGGGGGTTGCCACTCACCAGCCACGGCTGCGGGATCTCCGGCAGTGGCATCTGGGGCGGGGCCGGCAGGCTGCTGGGGGCCTCTGGCTTCAGAGCGTGGTCCTTCACTTCCAGACCTGCAAGTGCCAAGCAATCCTATGAGGGCTGGGGAGGGGAAAGGTGGGTGGTTGCCCCCCTCGGTCCCTCGTGAACACGATACGATCATCATTTTCTGCAATCCTTCACAAGAATTCTGCAAGGCAGGGCTCTCCGTTTTACAGGGAGATTCTATAGGAAAAATAAATGAAAGGTTAAAGAGCTGTGGAGATGTGAGCAGGCAGGGATGGGGGGCTGCACCCCAGCGCCAGGCTGACTGGCAGAGACTTGCTGCTTCGCCCACCCTTCTCCTCAGGCAAGTGCTCACCCAGCACTGAGGGGCAGCTGCGTTCTTGGCTGCCCTCTCCCAGCGGGATCCTGTGGCAGACATAGTGCATGGGCGAGATATGGGTACAAGCCTGTCCCTCGGGGCACGCAGGCTCTGCTGAGCAGCTGTGCAACCGATGCCAGAAGACCAGGTGAGGCCCTGGGAGGCGGGACAGAGGAACACACTTGGGCTCGGGCACAGCCAGTTATGTGCCAAGAGCTCGCCTGGAGGGCCCTGAAGCAACAACTCCTCAACAGCCAGCAATGGGACTAGCATGTTGCTACAGGTGAGGAGAGACAGGAAAAGACAAAAGTCCCTGAGTCTGCAGAAATTGCAAGGGAGACACGGATTTTGTCAGAGAAGAGGAAACAATTAAAAAAAATAAAAGAGAACAAATTCTACCACTAAAAAAACATCTGCCACTAAAACAGTTGCTTATAGCAAGTTAAGAGCTGAAGAGAGACTTGGTGAACGGGAAAACGTAGGCAGGTGCGTCCAGAAGGAGCAGAGGGAGACAAAGGGCGGGAACCTGCAGAGGGAGGCAGAGAGGGTAGACAATGGGGAAGTGAACAAGTGCTCCCAGAGCCAGCCAGAGCCCCACACGCCTCACCATGTCCAGGTGGACAAGGTGAGCTTTCCAGAGTGGAAGCCAAATGAGGGCCCGCCATGGCCTGGGAGGCCAGGGCCAGAGAAGGGCACGTTCCTGGGGTGGGTGGAGCTGCCATCTGGACCCACAACTCCTGCGTCCTCAGAGTAGCCCAAAGCCTCTCTCCATGCCTGTGTCCCCGAAGATGGTCATGGACACTTTGCACAGGCCCCCCACCCAGCCAACCGCTGGCAGGCTTCACCGCCACCTACTTTTCCATCTCACCCGCTGGGCACCCAGCACCCACCAGCCTTCAGGACCTACCTCACCAGGCGTGGGGACACGACTTCATGCCCACATTTCCCGCACACATACAGCGGCTCACTGCATGGCCTGTGCCACCACACACCTGGCCGGGTTCCGGGAGGCCCTTGGAGCTGTGGGACGTGCCCAGCGTGTCTGCAGGGGTGCCCTGGGCGAGGCCAGCATCAGTGCTTGTAAAGACAGCCTCCCCAATGGGTGGGTGTCACCCCCTCCCTTGAGAGGAGGGTAAGCCACTCTCTCCGCATGAGCCACGGCCCCTCACCCAGCCTGTGCACATCAGCACCCCCAGTTCTTGGGTTTGGGACCCAGAGACTTAAACCTTCTGCACCCCAACTGCCAGGCCTTCAGACCTGGACTAATCAGCCACCTCCCTGCTTTCCCAGCTGAGCGAGGGTGGCTGGGGGACGTCTCAGCCTCCACAACGGCTGTGGGGGGAAAGCCCATCTCCGTCCAACACGGAAGCCTAGTGGTCTCCTTCCCTGGCCAGCCCTGGCCGTGAACCTCTTCCCCAGGGATCTAGAATTTTGTTTCACACCTGCGTGACCAGCCCTGAGAGACCCTGATGAGCTTCCCTGACAGAAGTGCCACGTGCTGGCAGCTGCAGGAGCAGGAGCGTGCGCACAGCCTAGAGGTGGGGGAGACAGCCGAGAGGCCTGCCCATGGCTCCCCCTGACTCAGCCGGGCCTTCTCCCTTGTCATCTGGCTGAGCGTCTTCCCCACATCCTGGGCGTGAGCACCGACAGCTAGTTGCCAGGCCCTGTGAGTCCTGCCGGTGCCTCCCTGAAGTCTGGGGTGCTCTGGGGGACCCCAACAGGCCCACTATTCTGTTAGCACCTCAAAGACAATCTTCCTGCATGGAGACTGAAGTCCTGGCCGTGGCATGGACATCAGTGAACACTTGACATCAGACACACTAATAAACGGGGAGCATTTTAGAAAACGGTGGAACTGAGGGGGTGCCAGCGCGGGACGCACCTCTGGATGCCTGGATCCGCAGCAGGATGTCCGTGATCACCGCCTTCTTCTCTCTGACGGTGGACGTGAGATATTCGTGGTCCAGGAGCTCGAGAAAGAGCCGGAGTTCCACTATTAACTCTTCCATGGCTGACAGGGAGAAAAGGTGCCATCAGGCCGAGGGCCCGCCACGCGGAACCCGAGGCTGAGTCTCACCCAGGCAGCCCCGTCCTCTGACCTCGCAGGCCCCCAGCGCAACAGGCGCAGCTGTGAAGCCAGGTCTGGAGAGACAGCGCGTCACCCCAGAGACAAGCCCGGGTCACTCCAGGGCCTCAGGCGGAGGCTACTCGCCGCCCACCAGGGACGGCCAGCGCCCAGAGATCGACACGCTGGGTGGGGGTGGCGGCAGGAGGTCAGGGCTCCAGGTCAAGGAGGGGAGGGGCTGAGCCCAAGTGGGCCTCAGGCAGTCCCTGGGACCGGCTTCAGAAACCCAACACCCAGCTCTCTGCTTCGTGGGCAGCCCCTTGGAAGGCCGGGAGCCCCCCGACAGCCACCAGGATGTGGGGCATCAGGGTACCTCAGACCCAAGTCACCTGGCCTTTCTAGGTTGTGGCGACTTGCCCCCTAGAGTCACACGATGGGGCGACGGGGCTACAGGGATACAGGGCTGATGTCAGCAAGCGTTAACCCATGTGTGAGCCTCTGGGGAGGGCGAAACCCCTTTCCAGGAGCCCATGGGGTCCAGGCATTTCTGTGACACTGAGACATTACCTTTCCCTGCACTAAGGATGCGAGGGGAAGGCCGACTGCCATGTGGGTGCAAATCCCACCCCGTGCGGCCTCTGAACTCTCCACCATATTCTCACCTCGGGGTGCCTTTGAGGAAGCAGCAAAAACGACCGCTTCACTGACTCCCCACCCCGACTGACTCCCACAGGGCCCCTCCAACTGCCCTGTGGGACACAGCAGCCGCCGTGTCCTGCAGCCAGAGCGGGGGGGAAGCACGTGTGCCCCGGAGCTGCAGGTGACACCAGCCGCCGCCTCATGAGGCACAGAGACGTGACAGGCAGACTGCGGGTGTCTGGATTTGAACACGTGACCAGTATTTTCTCAAAAATGTGCAAAATGAGCCAATTGCCACAAGGTAAACGGTGACGGCGTTTGCTGCCAAAGATGAAATTTGAGCTTCCAAGTGAAAATAAGAATTTGAAGCACTCGGCTCCACCTCTGAGAGGCACCGCTAGCTTTCCAGCGGAGACTTCTGTGAGCTCAGGAAGGACGGGGCAGGAACTAACCACGGCGACCCCCATGATGGCCAGGAGGCTGGGAGTGTGCGGGGTGGGCACAACCAGCCAATGACAGGAGCAACCCGCCACCTCCGGTCAGAGGGCACGGAAGAGCAGGGGCCCAGGGGGGCCTCCCGGGCCAAGCTCGGGTGTCGCTGGGGTCCAGGGAACAGCACCTGCGCCGCACCCGAGACCTTGTCTCCCAAATGGCCTCTTTCTTGCTGTTTCCAAGTAAACCCATCTTGTTGCTGAAATGGCTGCATTTTGTTCAAGGCCAATGATATCCAGGAGCGCCATTTTCTGACGCTCTATAGAGCGGACGTCATCACAACTCAGCAAACCAAGATGTCACGAAAGATGCCTCTCCTGTGCAAACCACCCTGAGATCGCCTCAGGTAACAGAATGAAATGGCCTTGGATGCAGCGCCCACGTGGCCAGAAGCCCCATCTACACAGTAGCCTGCCGGGCTCGCCACCCCGCCACCCGTGAAGTCAAACCTTCACTCTGTGCATCGGCGCTCCACGGCGAGGGGAGCCAATGTTCCTCCAGAAAACGGGAAAACTTCGAAAGACAGAAAAGAAACTACCACGTGCCGAGTTTGGGGGTGGTGTCAAAGAACATTCACGACTCGCTGGAAAGGCCACCGCAACACTTCCCTTTCCAGCTGCACATCTGCGTGAGGCCGGTGTCCTCGCGCCCTGCCACCGAGATCACATCTCAGCAACCTGCATGCGGACGTGAGAAGCCGGCGCTCCCTCCCGCACTGGGCCAGGCAACACAGCTCCCTCAGAACACTCAGAGCACCGCGCCCTCCCCAGGCCCGTGGCTCGTGAATATAATCACTTCACGCTGGTGTGAGGCCTCAAAACTCTGCTACGCCTCAGCTAGACTACGATCAGTATCTACAGATACACCCACATAAATACACCGCTTGGGGTTTTCTGTATATTTATTTGGATACCAATCAAAAACGACTGAGAACCACCAATCCATGGGATTTTTTTCAAACCTACTATTTTACAAGTTCACAACACCCAACGTCTTAAAAGATTCTCACTCAGACCACCATTTTATAACTACACAGCTCTCTTCATCTGGGGCAAGAAATGGCAGGTGAGCTCAAAGTAGGCAAGGTAAGGCCCTGGGCTGATCACTTCCTAAGTGGACAAGCTGCCCTATATAAAAATGCAGACATTGGGTTAGGTAAACCTCTAAAGTCTTTTTCTACAGACACACACCACAGACTCCTCACACATCAACACAGTGTCCTCACACACACACACCAGTCTCCTCATACACACACCACAGTCTCCTCTCACACACTGCAGTCTCCTCACACACACCAGTCTCCTCATACACACACCACAGTCTCCTCTCACACACTGCAGTCTCCTCACACACACCAGTCTCCTCACACACACTGCATCTCCTCACACACACACCATCTCCTCACTCATAATCATCGTCTACTCACACACACCACCGTCTCCTCTCACACACACCAGTCTACTCACACACACCACCGTCTCCTCTCACACACCACAGTCTCCTTTCATACACCACAGTCTCCTCACACACACACCATCTCCTCACTCATACCACAGTCTCCTCACACACACACCAGTCTACTCACACACACCACCGTCTCCTCTCACACACCACAGTCTCCTTTCACACACCAGTCTCCTCACACACACACCATCTCCTCACTCATACCACAGTCTCCTCACACACACACCAGTCTACTCACACACACCACCGTCTCCTCTCACACACCACAGTCTCCTTTCACACACCAGTCTCCTCACACACACACCATCTCCTCACTCATACCACAGTCTCCTCACACACCACAGTCTCCTCACACACACCAGTCTCCTCACACACACACCATCTCCTCACTCACACCACAGTCTCCTCACACACCACAGTCTCCTCACACACACCACAGTCTCCTCACACACACACCGCTCCTCACTCACACCACAGTCTCCTCACACACACACCATCTCCTCACTCACACCAGTCTTTGGGAACAACTTCAATCCCAGCCTGCCTACATCTGCTCTTTATGCCGACTCTCCCAAGGTGGGCTCAACAATCAGACTGTCAAACATGGCCAGGACACTGGAGACTTGGATGCCCAAGCTGTCCTCACCCCACTCACTGCCCTCATTGGAGCTAAATTTGAGGCTCCGATCAGCAAACAGTTTTGGAAGCATCCCTGAGCCCAGGACTAAGCTACTTCTCAGAACCTTGTCATTGTCCCCTACGTGCTTCTCTCCGTGACATTTACTGACCTGGTGTGACTGTGAACAACACTAGCCCCTGCAGACTTCCAGGGTCGTGTTGCTCCTGCCCACCCCTGCCTCACTGAGGCTGGTGGCCCACTCTCCTCAGCTGCCTCTGGCGTAGCCTGGAGGCCACTGGCTCAGCCCTGCCCCCCACACAGGCACTTGTACCGCTGCAGCCTCTCTGCCTGCCTCCTCTTACCAATCAAGCCTCCACACTCGTTCAGGCATCACCTCTGCCCGCAGTCCGGCACCAGGCCCGACAGGGCATCTCACACTGTGTTGACACACTGTGTTTGGGGAACGCATGCACTTGTTTGTTTCTAGATCTCCACAAAAGACAAGAAGGCTGATATTTGTTTTGAAGAGAACACTGAGAAGAAAAATGCTACGGGCCGTCCTTGCATCGGAAGTAACTGTGTCGTCTGTGACATTCTTAGAACACATGCATCAAAAGCAGTGAAAGGACGTCCCTGACTTGTTGGTTTTCCCCAATAGACACTGGGCCCCTGCTCAGGGCCTCCCTGTGGCAGCAGCTGCAGACACTCCACCTCTGCTGGGGACGGCCTGGTGCAGCCCTCGGGCCCAGCAGCCGCCACCATGGCCAGGCGCGCACATACTTTCCCTTATAGGGTCACAGGCCAGGGTCTTCCCGCAGACTCTTCCAAATGTTTCCACAGGCTCGACAGAGCATCTAAAACGGCTGCCTGGCCTGAGCTGAGCCTCTCACGATGTGCAAGGTGGCTTTCAGAGCCGGCTGGCTGGAACATGTTCCTCAGTGACAGGTAAATTCCTTAACACTCCAGATGACCAGCATCTGAGTGACTGGGTAACGTGGAAAAGAGGCCACAAAACCCCTGGACTTCCAGCATCCCGGCCAGGATGAACCCACAGGGCCGCCCGGGCTCCAGGAAGACAGCTGCAGACAGGAGCCCGACTTCAGATCCTCGAGAGTTCAATTCCAGTCTGAACCAAGAAAACAAGTGAGGTCTCCACACATCCCATCACTCTCGGGTCTGGACAGGGCCCACGACATCATGGTTCAGTCTCAGCACCCGCGCTGGCGCTGTAAGAGGGCCATCGTGCCCCACAGAAAGTGCGCAGGCTGAACAGTGGGACCCCCGTGCCTCTGAGCCCTGACATCTCCCTTCTGGATTACATGGAGTCAGCCCAGCGTCCCAAGGCTGTAAGTGTAAAACCCACACACTCTGGGGAAGTCATCGTGACACTTAAGCAGCTGATGACCGCCAGAGGGACACGGCAAGGCGTAACAGAAAACACCCTTCGCTTTGTTTGGTAGAAAGCAAAAGGCAGATTCTAGGTCTAGGCGTGTCTTTTACTAACTATGGTGTTCACTTGTTCTTACACTTGATAACACGCATAAACCGACACCACCACAGGAATCCAATTCCCTGCTTCTGGAAGCTGAGGCAGTAGGAAACCACTGAGGAAAACCAAGCTGGTTGTTAAGAAAGCAGTTCAATACAACAGTGAGAAAGAGCATCTCCACTCCACTTACAAACATTCAGTGAATTCAGAGATAACTTATCAAACACCATGTTCACGACCGTGAACTCAGAATTCAAGACCGACCTCTGACACCCAAGAGTTCACCAGCCAGAGCAGCAGATCAACATTTGGACTCAGAGAACCATTATTCTAAGAAACGGAGCATCACGGGGAGTGGGGGCGTTCCGAAAAAAGTAGCACCAACAGGTCTCCATTTTTGAAAACATAACCCCTGGTTGCAGCGTGAAGAAAGGACGGGTGCGGGAAGGCTGAGCCACAAGAAGATGGAGGAGGAAGATGCAAATGTATGCCCTAGTTATTTCAAATGTTTACTTAAAAAACCTCAAGGCACAAATATTTGGGAACCTAGTTATGGGGTAAACCATGAGAAGCAAAATAAACATGATCTCTTATATTCAAGTTAGACAAACAAATACTATGCAAATAAACAAAAGCAGCCAGAAATTACGATGGTGCGATGAAAAAAGCATCTAGTAATTTTCTAGCCCCGATTCCCTACTTCATCTGAGCTCCTCTATCCTTAAGAATGGTTCTGTATACCCAAGAGCCACAAGCGACCCAAGAATCTATTGATGGAGGGATGAGGAACAGAAGTGGTCCATCCATGCGATGGAATACTATGCAGCCTTAAAAAGGAAGGACTTTCTGACGCCTGCTACAACATGGATGACCCTTGAGGGCATTGTGCTAACGGCCGCAAGCCAGTCACAAAAGGCCAAATCCTGTGAGACGAGGCGTGCTTGAGGAGCAGAGGACTCAAACCCACAGCTCAGAAAGCAGGGTGGTGGCTCGGGGGCTGAGCGTGCTGTATCACCACGTGAACGTACTGAATGCCACTGAGCCACACACTTCAAGGTGGTTAAATGGTAAATTGGATGTGATGTATGTTTTACCACAATTGTTTATACTGTACAAACATAAAAACAAGAGGCGAGACAGAAAGCAAGCCACGCACGGCCCCTGGCTCACAAACATGTGCGGGCTCCCAGGCCCCACTGCCAGCTTTGACTTTGCCCGGCAGGAAGCGCCCATCCTCTGCCCCCATGCCTTCATGCCCCCATGCCACACTCCACCTCTCCTGCCTCAGCGTGGCCTGATCCAGAACATTCCTGAGTTTCTGTCTCTGACCTCGGCTCAAGCTTCAGGAATAAAAGCTTCCCGGCACCTGGTCTTTCCCAGTCATGAATTCTCCAGTAGGACCTGACGCCACCCCTGCAGGACATCCCCAGAGCGCGGGCCGGGCTGGACACCCACCAGGGTCGCGGCTCCTATGCACCTGTCCGTTTCTCTAGAGAACAGTAAGTTCCTTGCTAGCAAGAGGCAATCAAAGAGTGAAAGAAAAACCACTGCCACTTACACTAGCGTGAGAGTACATGAGCTACTTCAGGGCAAATTAACAACATAGATGACCTGCGGCGCTGGGACAAGGTAGAGACCCACAGAAAGGACACGAGAAGACTCCATCCTGCTCAGTGGTTTTTTCCAAAATTAATCGACACGCTCAACACAAGCTCAATTCCAACAGCTTTTTTTTTTTTCCCCAAAAAAATTGACAAGCTGATTCTAAAACATAAAAATTAAATGAACTGGAACAGTCAACTCCTGGCAAGAAAGAAGCGTGGCGCTAGGAGATGTAAATTGCCTGTTTTCAAGGCTGACCGTAAAGCTGCAATAATCAGTCGGGGTGGGACTGGCATAGGACGGACTAGGGAAACAGAACAAATCCAGAAATAAACACACACCAAGGGCCAATCGATTTGACAAAGACACCAAGGCAATTCAATGGGCAGAGAAAGGTCTTTGGGTAAGTGGCGCTGCACAGCCGGATACCAGTAGGGGGGCAATGACTTCACCCCCTGCATTATACCATAAGCAAAAATTCACCCGAAAGGATCAGAGGCCTCGATAACCAGAGTAAAGCTGAAAAACATGTAGAAGAAAATGAAGGAGAAATTACCGAACTTTTGAGAGCAGGTCCAGATTTCCTAGGACACCAAAAGTACTAATGTGAAAGAGAAAAAATAAGGCGGAGCGTCGCTGCCACGCACACATCTGGCGGAGCCCGTACCCCGACCACCCAGCAGGGCCGGCTCGGGCAGCCCGACAGACAACCAGGCGTTCACAAAACAGCCACAGACGGCTGGTGAGCACCCAACACCACCAAGTGTCGTGGATGTAAATTCAAATCGGCGAGAGCCCCTCACCCACTGCCACCGGACCCTGGCACTGAAGGACACCAGCGCCCTGCTTGGCAGGATCCAGGGCAGAGGGACGGGCCTTAGCCTGGAGGGAGCCACAGGGCAGCCGCTCTGGAGGAGCATCTGGCATAGAAAGTGGACGGACGTTCCATGGGCACAGCCATTCCACCCTCGTGCTCACCTGCGAGAGATGACAGCGTGTCCACGTGAGAACAGTGACTCACCACTGCCCACGCACAGCCCACATGACAACCAACGAGCCCCAAGCGAGCAGGCCAGGCGGCTCCATACCACGGATGTGCCTCAGCAAGGAAGAGGAGCAAAGCAGGCAGGTGAACACTCAGGCAGACCAGGACCCAGTAATAACCTGTGCCCAAGACGGACGCGTGGACCAGGAAGAGGTGGGCCATGTGCGTGGAATACTACTCAGCCATCAAAAAGACGAGCTCACGCCATTTTTGGTGACACAGGTGGAGCTGGAAGGGGTGATGCTAGCCAAGCCAAGTCAGGAGGAGGATGATAAATACCAGGCAGCTTCCCTTACGTGGGGACATATGGAAACCAGACAGAAAGTCAAAAGCAAGCCTTGAAGCTGACCACGGACCAGAGGCACCCAGGAGGGGAGGTGGGAAGAGTACATTATGACCAAGGCTACCAGAAGGGGGTGTGGTGGGGCAGGAGCAACGGGGAGATGGGTCCACTGCGGGGTTCCTGGGGCTCGGGTGCTGGGCGTGGTGACATACCTATATGCTGAGGGGGAGCCTACGCCCTGGGCACACACCGCACTCTAGTCAGCACACCTCAGTGACGTAACTTGACCAAAGAAAAGAAGGGACATACAACAGGTGCTCCGCAGACCCACTTTCGGGCAATCCCAGAGGCCACAGGGAGGGAAAGCAGCGGGGCTGCTTGGGGAGGAGCAGTGGGGTGCACAGAGGCCAGTGAGCCCAGGCTCTTGCTGGGAGGGAGGGACCCGAGGCAGGAGCAGAGGGACATCTTTTCCCAACGGGAGAAGCTCCGCGTTTCCCCACTGTACTAGGGCCAGGGGCCAGGAAGCAGTGCACGAGGCAGGAGTGGCAGGGCCAAGAGGCCCAGCCTGGGCAGGCTCTTCCCCCAGGCCCGCACTGGTGCCTCCAGGGTAACAAATCCTGCTGCAGCAGTGCCAGGCCCAGCATGCTGGGGGTCCGGCCAGGGAAAGCAGCGGGTCACTGCGGAGCTCCTGACCACATCGGCTGGGGTCCCACTTGCCTGTGGCTTTGAGCACAGGGCTGTGCTGGGGCTGGGGTCCAGCTGGAAGCATGGGGATCCACGGGGCAGCAACGGGCCCCACACAGGGGTGCTCCCGACGCGAGCTTAGCCAGGCCTCTGTGACCTGGCCACGGGTCAGAGTTCAGTTTGATCATCAGCGCCCGCCCCACCCACCGACGTGGGGCGCCAAGCCCAGCGCCCTAGGCCCAGCCCCTTTGTGGACAGTCACGGGGCCACAGCCAGGCCTACTCACTCTCCGTCCACAGCTGCCCGTGCCCCGGCCCACACGGCCCAGCTCCTGCCTGGCCTTCCAGAGTCTGTGTTCTGGGAGCTGCGCTCCCAACAGCCGATGTGAGACTCACTGCCCGGCCCGCAGCTCCGGTCAGGAGCAGACCTGTGAGACCCGCGGGAGGGGTCTCCACACGGCGGTGAGTCCACACTCCTGGCCCTCGCATGCAGCCCCAAGTCAGCTTCCACCTGCCTCCTCTTCACAGCCCCCGGGGGGTAGCCATTGCAGGGGGTTCTGCAGTCGGCCTGAGTCTGCGGGATCCTTAGCATCCCGTCACAGAGGCGCAGGCCCCTCCGCCAGCCAGTGAGCGGCACCTCGGGTCCTGACAGCAGGCGTAGCCAGGGGAGTGAGGAGCTGGGGCTGCCCTCAGCTCGGGAGGGGTGGGGGTCGCCTGTCTCTGCCCGGCTCCCCAGAGGAGGGGAGCCACTAAACCACCAAAACCACGGCTCGGGGCTTGCGCACAGGACAGCCTCGGTCAGCGAGGGAGCAGGGCCCTGGTGTCACGAGCAGTTAGAGACTCAGCCCAGCCTCCAGGTAGAGCTCGGGGGCCACTGACGCAGCCCGAGTGTCGGTCGCTCTGGGAGGAGGACGTCCCCAGCACAGCTCCAGGGCGGCACTGAGGCCTGCGGCTGGCGGCAGCCTGTGCGGGTTTGGCTTCCTGTCGGACCAGCTGTGGGCTCTGCTCATGGGCCCCCACGCTCTTCGTGGTCTCGTATTCTGCCTTTGCTCCCCAACACCTCAGAGCCTCTGCACGTGATCTCAGATGGAGAAACCCCAAGTCAGCCCACGCCAGGGTCCTCCATCTCAGTGATGTCGCCCCAGGCTTTGGGGTCCTCGGGCCCAGACCCGTGCACTTCACCACCCCAAATGTCCGCCAGCAGATCAACTCACGCCCGGTCTCGGCCAGGGCCGCAAATGCCCTGAACCGCCTCCTGCCACCACCACCCCACCACCGACCCTCCACTCCAGACATTTCAGGGAAAAAATATCTCACACGCACGTGCAAATGTAAATGTGCAGGGAGCCGGGGTACGGGGCTCCGGGAGGCCTTTCTACTGTTTCTGCAGCTTTTCCCTAAGTCTGAATTCTTCAAATGAAAGCGCTGGGGAAAAAACACACCCCACGCCCTCTGGGAGCCTGCCCCTGAGCCCCCAGCAAAGAACATGCCCCCCGATCCCCCAGCCAAGGACGTGCCCCCCAAGCCCCCAGCTACGAGTGCCCTCGTTCAAGCCCAACTGTGTCTCACGAAGGCCCGAGGGCCCATGTTTGTCTCATCGCCCTGCTCAGGCCCACAGCCACGGTGCCCACCAGGTCAGGAGAGCAAGGCGCAGCGTGAAGGCCGTTCCACACGGGGCCAGGGGAGCAGGCCTGTCCATGCCTGTGTGCGGGCCCCGGGGCCCTGGAGGCAGGAGCCCACACTGCCCCTCGGGAGTCCTCGTGTTGGCAGAGTTTCCTGCAACACAGGGACAAGGGGCGACTAAGTCTTGCCGCTCACGGGGGGCCCCCCATGCACACTTGCTTCCGCCCAACGACGGCCCCTGAGCCCGCAGCTCAGCGACTTGGCCTCCGTGTCAGCCTCCCAGGAAAGGGCCACCGGCTGGGGGACGGGGCCGAGGACCGTCTTGGGCAGCGCCAGGACATGAGCGTGCTGTGGGCGATCATCGAGCTCTGTCCCCAAGAAGGGCAGCGGGAAGACGCCACCCAGCACTCAGCTCACTGCCCCCTCCGCAGACACAGAGCTCATCGTTCTCCAAAAGCACGTCCAGCCAGCACCAGCCTGCCGGCGTCGCTCCCACCGGGCTGGCTCCCAAAGCCCTGACCGGAAGGGGGCCCAGTGAGCCGCGGGTCTGGCCGCCAGCAGAGACCCTTTGCTCGCGTGTAGAATGTGTTCACATCCCGTGGCCCCTCCAGCCCACCCTCCCCACTGCAGGGCCAGCAGACTCGGCTCTGCTACCAATCAACACCGAATAAAACCTGGCTGATTAGAGCCTGCGGATGGCATGCTCAGCATTAGATTATGCCCAGTCCCCCAAATCTACAAGGCTGCAAGGCAAACGCCAGGGCTAAGTGCAGAAACCTCCGCCCCCCGCCCCCATCCCCCGGCCCAGTGAAGGAGAGGAGACGATTTGCTCGGCTATGCACCCACCTTCCTCACAGCTGGACACCCCCAAAGACTGGATGGACCAGAAAGGGGCCAGCACCGGACGCCGGACCCCCAGGAAAGCGGAAGCAGCAGGCAATGGAAGGCGGGTGGCCCGGGAGAGGGGTGCCCTGCAGCAGGGGGACCGTCAGCACCCGGCCACTCCGGCAGGTTGCAAGCAAGGCAGCTTGAAAATGCATGGGCACAGGCCACACAGAGCCGGCTCCTGGAAGGGGGTCTCAACCCACAAGAAACCACAAGCACGCCCCGAAAAAACACACACTGAAAATCCAGCTTGGAAATGCACAGATGTCCAGGGTCCGCCCCGGGCCCCGGAGGCCGTGAGGCGCAAGACGGCTGCCAGTGGCAAGGCGCTGGCCAGCGTGACAACCAGGCTCGCTGGCTGAGCTCCGAAGAGCGACGTGAGATCCCAACTCAAACGAAGCCAGAGAAGGTTCTGCTGAGTCAGTCCAGGCACTCACTTGCCTGGATGGCCCAGGAACACGCTGCGTCCAGCCCCTCCTCCCCGAGACCCACGTCCAGGGCCTGGCCGAGGAGGGGTGCCCGAGCGCCCCGCTCACACGCTTCCTCGGCGAGACCTGAATTCGCTCATAGGATTGAAAACTCAACCACCCCCTTCTGAGATACGACCACACTCATCTCGTGATGCTGCTGCTTCAGAATGTGGGGGGGCAGGGGAGGTGCAAATCGACTCTCAGGACTTCCAACCAGCAGCAGCCCATCTTCACAGCGGCCAGAGGCGGCCCCGTCCCTGGGGCCTGGCCGCCTCCCGCCCCGTGTGACCAAGCAGGGAAGGCAAAGCATCAGCCCCCAGCACCTGCCCGTCCCCCGCACCATCTGCTGCTCCCCAGGCCCTGCAGCGAAGGCGGCCGCCGTGCGAGGGCAGCTGTCGTCTAGAGCGGAGGACAATGGCCGCCCGGGCCCCACCACGGGCGGACTCCAGACGGCGCGATGCGCCGGGCTTTCTTCTAACGTGGCTGTCCCCAAAACACTTTCTAGGGTCTTACTTATTTTATAGAACGTGAGAGAGAATTGAAGGTGTCGTGACACGACGGCCTTGGAACGGGGCCAGGCCCCGGCACCGCTCTTGCTGCGTCTCTCCTCGGCCCCCCCACCCCAGGGCGCAGCTGGCAGCAAAGAGGCCCGTGGCCAGTAGGCACAGCTGCTGGCCGCTTGCCGTGGGGGCCTGGCCCAGCACCGTCTCTGGCTCTACGGCTGCGCCCCGGAGTAGCGGCTGGCGCTCTCCCCCAGACACGGGCCAAGCACCGGTGCAAGGGAGCCGGGCGCCCCGGGGCTCAGCCTCCTGCGGCCCGCCACGCTCCTCCAGGCTGGGGCAAGTCACTGCCGCAAGGCCCCGGAGGCGACATTTCCCAAAAGCATTTTCACAAGGTGGCAGGAGGGAGAAAAGAAAGTTTCTCCCCGGCCATTCAGTCCACAGATAAGGGGCTCCTCCGCCGGGGGCCTGGGGCGAGCACAGCGGGCTCTGGGGCAGCCCCAGCAGAAAAGACAAAGCTGAAGGGCTGTGAAGGCCGGGGACACAGCAGGATGGAGGAGGGGGTTCCCAACAGGGAAGGGGGTCCGCTGGAGGCAGCGCCTCCCAGGGGCACGAAGCCCGCGGTGCGGGAAGGAAGACGGGGTGAGGGGCCCCAGAACCGGCGAAGGGCCCCCCTCGCAGCAGGCAGGCGGGTGCTGCGGGCAGCGCTTCGGCTGGCTGTGAGCTCAGAGGTGGCGCTCAGGGGAACGCTCCAGGCCGCTGGCCTCAGAGGCCCTGTGTGGGGACTTCGCTGTGTGCCGCGTGTCTCTGGGTGCCCAGCGCCCACGTGCAGGTGCCAGCTCTGCGATAAGCAGGGTTCCCCTCTCTCCTCAGGGTTTAGCAGCCCACAGCCCCCCAAAGATGCTAATCAAGGCAAGCTGCCCAGGTACCCGCTGCCGCCATGGTGACAGCTGTGGCAGCGGCCAGAGGACAGGCAGGGACCGGGCCCCACCAGCCCCCATCCCGCGCCTGACACCGTGTCTGCAGTTAAAGCCCAGAACCGCCCTGGGAGACGCCAGGGGGGCTGTCACCCCACTGTGTGGCTGAAGAAAATCATGGGTCAACAAGGCTAAACACTTGCGCAAAGTGACGAGCTGGTCAGCAGCCCAGAGGCCGGGGTGTGAGAAGCTGCCCCCGCAGGGCACTGCGCGCAGGCGCCCGGGCCCCTGCCCCTCAGCCCAGCACCCTCAGCCAGCCCGGCCAGCAGCTCTGCGCGAGAGCAGAGCACACGGAGGCCGGTGGGCAGGCCTGCCCGGGGATCCGGAAGCCCGGCGAGCTGGGCGGTGCGAGCCGCCCGGGGACCCTACTCGTGCTCCTCCAGTATCCCCAAGACGGGGAAGCCGCGCCTCAGGCCCAGGCTCCATTCCTGGTCTATGTCGGCAGGCGGGAGAGAAGCTGCCGCCGGCATCACAGCCCCAGGTGCGGGCACCTGCCCCCTCGCTGCCACGGCTTCCGCTCAGGCCCCCCAGCCCGCGGGGCTCCCGGCACAGGCATCCAGGTGGGGAGAACCCACCAACCTGTACCCCAGGGGTGTCTGCAGTTCTCTCTGCAGCCCTCTCTGCTTCAGATGCTGCCACCATGGGCAGAGACGGTGCTAGCCCGACCACGCGACCTCGGGGTGGGCTGGGGCCCGCCGCCCGCCAACCACCACCGCTCGCGTCCCTGCCAGTCCGGCGCTAGCTCTGAGCTGAGGCCGGCCGAGAGGAACACCCAAGGTCGGGCCGTGGCCATATTTCAAGGACCCCCCACCAAGACAAAGAAAGTGCAGAGAGCCTCACTTAGGCCTGCAGCTTCGTGGGGGACGGCGACAGAAAAGCGCAGGAGCCGGAGCGCAGACCCCGGGGCGCCGGCCCGGCCTCCCCGCCCGCCAGCCGTGGCCGATGGCCCCTTCTCCGGGGGAAAGGGTCAGCAAGGGGGGCTGTGTGCAAAAGGCAGGCGCCACTCCAGCTCCAGGGTCCTCAGCGCCAAGCGCACTCCTGCCAGCACCCGACAGAGCCGTCGGGAGGCGGTCCCAGCTTTAGGAGGCGGAAACGCGAGCCCAGAGCCGGCCACCTCGCGGGGGCCAGCCCCTGGCGGAGAGGATGGACACCCGGGGAGCCCGGGGCTCCCCGCCCCCTCCTGCCCAAGGCTCTGCAGCCCCTTCCCCATTCACACCACCCCACCCCTGCCCCCCTGGGCCACCAGCCCCCTCAGCCTCCTGCAGAAGACCCCGCTGGCCAGACAGTCACAGCAGTGCCCGTCACGGTGCCCAGAAGGGAAGGGGGCCCCGCCTTCCACCTCCCCCTCCCCCGGCTGCCCAGAAAGCCATCAGGCCCTGGCAGCTGCCGGGGCTCTTTGTGGCCACACCAATGCCCCAGGGTAAAAGCCCATCTGTCTGCGAGGGAGCTGCTCCTGGCCAGGCCGCCCTGGGAGCAGATGGGTTAAGAGACACTTCGGCAAGTCCCCTCACGGCTGCCCTGCGTCCCGCCTGTGCAGATGGCCCGGTGTCAGCAAGGACAGCCCCTTCTCACAGCTGCGTGTTCTGATCTGATCCGACGCCACCAAATATGGGCACGAGAGCTGCCTCCCCCCGGCCTGGGGGTGCCCTCCAGGGAGGAGACTCAGCGCAGTGAGCTGGGCCTCCCCAGTCCAGGACGCAGAGCAGGTGCTCACGGGGCCGCCAGGCGGACTGCGGGCACCGTTACTCCAGCCAGGCGGCCACTGCTGCTCCCTTACTGGCTCTTTGCCGGCCGGCCCCAGCAGGCCCGCCCATCCCACCCCACCCCACCCCACCCCACCCTACCCCAGCCTCCGATGGATGCGCTGGTGTGTTTCCTCATACCCCGTGTCATAGATGACAGATCAAAACACACCCAAGTGGAACGACAAGGAGTCAGCTGTCTAACCCCGAGTGGACGTGTATTGGAGGTGACACACGCTGGCTTGGCTGCCTTGGGCTTTGGAAGATGATGGGGAGCAGGGGGGGTCCATCTCGAGCTGACTGGCCACCCACTGGCCCACCCACTGTGGGCCGCTGCCCCAGACACTGTGGAGCAGCGGGACGGGGCAGCGGCCGAGGTAAGAGCAGGGACCGTGACGGAGGCACCTGGTGAGGAGCGGCCCTCAGGAGGAGGGCTGGGGCGTGGGGGACCTGAACTCAGGGGGGCTGAGCGGATGCGGGTGGCACTTGCTCACCCACCTGTCCAGCGCGAGGCGGGGCTCAGAGTGGTGGGTGCCACCCCAGCCTGCAGAGCATGAGCTCCGAAGCTAATGAGGGAGGCAGCGGGTGAGCATCGCGGAAATGCCAGGCAAGACCGGCGTGGATGCTGGGGGCCTGGGCACCCCGAGTTCCGGTGTCCTTGGCCCCAGCCCTGCTCCGCCCCTGTAGGTGAGGCACCCGCAGCCACTCAGGTCGCATCCAAGCAAGAGTGATGGTGCCGGGGCAGGCCCTTCTTGCTCTTAGGACAAGTTCCCAGTGGCTCCAAGGCTCGGGCCAGAGGACCCGCTTTCAGAACCAGGACCCCAAAGGGCGTGGGCGAGGTCAGGGCACAGGGCCCGCGCCGGGCACAGACTCCAGAAGGCTCTCCAGGCCCAGGAGCCACTGACTCCATCCCCGACTTCCACCGGGAGGTCACGTCACTTCTCCGAGCACTGGCTCCCTGAGGTCAGGACGAGGGCGATCGCCAGCACCAGGCCTCAGGGAGAAACAGTGACAGGGCACCCCAGAAATGTGGCTTTGTGGTGACGCTCCTGAGGGGGCCCGGGTGCTTTCTGCGCTGTCTGAGCACACGGGGAGAGGCGCTGCCGTGCAGGAGCACGAAAGGTTTTTTAAAGCAACAGAATATCAAATGTAAATTCCCTAGAAGAGTTTTCTGGTTGATGATGGAACAACTAACGCTCAGCAGCCAACGTGCTTTTAAGAACGAATCTTAGTCCAAGATAACTAAGCTGCCGCTGCCGCTGCACGAGCACAGGTGGAGACCCCAGGCTCTCTCACCCAGCGTCCCCACGTGGCAACCGCTTGCACATCCACAGCGCACCATCGCACACTGCAGTGTCCCCGGCAGGCGCAGAGGAGGCCCCCGGGGAGCTCCTCCCCACCAGGCCTCCTTGGGAGCCACGACACTGCCTCAGCCCCCACCCTGCACCTCCTCCCCGCTTCTTAACCCCTGGCCCACTAATCTGTTCACCATCTATAAACGGACCAGACACTATGTCACCTTTAGGAACTGGCTTTTTTTTCCTCAATATAATCCGCCAACACTCAGCCAGGTGGTCATGTGCCTCGGACAGTCAGCCGTTCTATCCCCTGCTATCACTCTGCGGCATCCGTGGCCTACAGGGGCGCCCCCCCCCCCGGAGGCCCCAACTCCAGGGAGCTGCCCCGGCCCTGGGCAGAACTCACGTCCTCCTCGGGGGGCTGCCAGGGGGGAGTGCTGCGTCTCACGGCGGGCAGGCTGCGTTCAGGGACCCGCTGGCCCGTGTGCCCCGCGGCGGCAGCGCCGTCCACCCCAAGGGTCGGCGGGTCCCCGAGTGCTCACAGCACTCGGCCTGTCTCCACTGCTTGTCTCCGCCGCTCCAGGGTGAGGGCCGCCTCCTCGGGGCCTGGCCAGCTTCTCATTTGCCACCAGGGAAATGTCTTTTACCCGCTTTCCGACCGGACTGCTCCGGTGACTTCTGGGAGCTTGTCGCACCCCCGAGACCTGAGCTCTCTGCCATGCGTGGCCGCACCTCCCTCCTGCGCCCGGCGCAGCCTGCCCCTAGGCTGCCCTGCTTTGGGTCTGGACCGGGAGGCCTGGCGTGTCCTCCGCACGAGGACGCAGCTTCTCCCATCTGGCGGGAGAAGCTTCCCTGCGCGCCCGCCGACTCCTGCGGTGCCACCACCACCGGTCACGGCAGCGCTCGGGATGCTTTCGCCCCCGCCACGCGCCGACCAACACAGCTCCACGCGTTCTCACCTCACAACCCCGACGGCTCCCTAGGGCGCCAGATTCTCTTGACTTCCGTATCACAAAGCCTGAGCAGCCAGCGAGCAGGCGGCTACGAGCAATGGGCTATGAGGGGGTCTCGTTTCCCCGCGTCGGGGTGGGAATGTCATCACTGGGAACCCCGTGTGCGGAGAAGCCGGCCACAGCACGCACGGCTGACACTGGACCTGAGCCGGGGGCAGGAGGCTGCCGTCCCACACCGCGCAGTGCCCACAACAGGCCAGGGCCACCGGCTGGCTGTGCCACGACCTGCCCACCGCGAGGCTGCCTGTGTCCAGGCTCTGCCAGTGCCGAGCCGTGGGCCTCAGGGGCCTGGTGCCCTGACCACTGGCTGCGGGCACACACCGCGCTGCCCGTCCCAGGCCTGGCAGCCAGCCAGCCCCTCCATGAGGGCAAAGGGACTGTCAGGAGCCAGGCTCACGCAACATGCAATTAGGAGGGAGCAGAAGACGGAAGAAGCCAAGTTACTCGGCCGGTGGTTGCTCAAAAATGCCGTGTTGTTTAAGGGGGCGCGAGGGGAGAAGGCGGGAGCCAGGAAGGGAGGGACTCAGCCGTCACAAAGGCCCTCTGGACAATCTCGGTCACCTGGGCAACGCCAGACGCAACGAGGGACGTGGCCCTGCTCATCAGGCTCGCACAGGACCCCGTCTGGCAGGGGTGCAGAAGTCTGTACGCCCTGAACTTGAACTCCGTGTGCCTGCTCAGCACAGCGACACGGGCAATTTCCTTCAAGAAACCACGGCACAGAAAGTGACCCAGGTAGGAGGCACCAGCTGCTATAAATACTGGGTGGCAGGCTGATGTCAGGTCTTCCATACAGAAGGTACTGGAACACATGTGCCTCAACAGCAGAAGCCCCAGCAGCCCGGAGGGCCCAGCTCTGCAGGCTGACCCCAGCCGCCCACCCCGACTGCTCCTCCCACATCCCAGGGAGCGCCCACTCAGCCTGGCATAAGGTGTCTCAGCCCGCGGCCCCATACTCCAGCCCGGTACTAACCCTGCGGCCTCAGCAAGGCCCCCTGCCTTTCTCTCACCAAGAAACCTGCACCCCCTAAAGGGTCAGTGGTCTGCCCACCCCCCTTAGAATAAATCTCTGCAGCAAAAGCTTTGAAAGGTCAAAAGACAATTTGAGATTAAGCCCAAAGATGCTCTGAGATGAAAAAGCAGAAAAAGCTGCACTTCACTTTGTAATCCACGGACTCTAAGCTCGGCCCGCCACAGCCTTGCCATGGTGCTGAACAGCTGAAGGGTCCAGGAAAGCACCTCGCATAGATCACGCTTAGGGAAACACACGAAGGCCGAGGTAAGGTCTCCTTGAGAACAAGAGTCAGAAACAGATCAGTGAACTGAAAATCAGCCATAAAACCACTTCACCCTGGCCACACCGCGCAGGAAGGAACGGAAGCTGGCGGCTGCTTCTGTGCCCCGGGACTGCCCGTGCATCCCGCCCGAGCTCCTGGGGCAGACCCACCCCCGCCGACTACAGCCAGCAGCGGCCCTGAGCGGCCTCGGGCCCTCCAGCCCCCAAATCCCACCATCAACACACAACGAAGGCCGCAAATAACCACCAGTGGCCGGGGGACAGAGTGGAGGACAGAAGGCAGGAAGGCAGCAAGCGGAGCCTCCGGGACAGGGCGCAGGCGGGGCAGGGCGGGGCAGGTGGAGGCTGTTTTTTGTTCTAAGCCTTGTAGAACTTCTGACTCTGCAAACTACGTGCCTCTATGAAATCACTGTTAACATGGGTCTCTAATTGGTAAACAAAACCTGCTGCCTGACCGACGAGGATACGGCACTAAGCGGTGTGTTCTCCGACTATCTGGCCTCTCACCCCTCTGACGACGCCCGGGGACAGAGCCCGTCCCCAGGAGACACGCACCTCCTGGCCCGGACATGCCCTGCGTGGGACCGGGGTCCGCGGGTGCCGCCTCTCGGGGCCTCGGGCACGTGTTCCCGATCAGAGCTGGTTGGTTATTACAAAGGGAAAGTCACGCCAGGCCTTGAAGACGGGGTGACTGAGCTCAGAAGCTCCCCACTCCTAACGATCGAGGCGGGTGAGACTCTGCTTTGCGTCGGCCTGGAAGCAGTGAGACATGGGGAGGAACGTGTCCTGCCAAGTGGACGCACCCTGTCCCCGTTCTAGAGAGGGGCGCGGCCTGGGCGCCCGCCCCACCATGGTTGTGCAGAGCCAGGTCCCAAGTGGGTGTTTTACCTCCTCAAGCAAATGCTGGAGAGGCTTTTGGCAGAAGCGCTGTGGCCAGAGGGGCCGGTGTGTGGCCAGGGCTCCCGCCAGCCACGTCAGGAGGCGAGGGGACGGCGAGGAGACGGCGGAGGCTCTGATGCTCCTGGGCCCAGCACACGAGCCTCCCACAGCCGCAGAAAGCGCCCTGATGGGCTGCTGGGGCCTCCGCACGACGGGGGTTTCCATGGGGAGAAAGCCCAGCTTCTCTGAAGGCAGCGTTTGCTCTGACCCTGGTCTCGGCCGGGACAGGGCACTGCCTGACCGCTGCTCTCACCACCTGCAGCACAGCCGTCACCAGCAAAGCGCAACGCTCCTGTCGCAACGCGGCAGCCCCGGCTCAGCGCCCTCAGCACCTGGGTGTCCAGGTGCACCTGCCCCGCAGAGCTGGACCCCGTCACCCGCAGGCCCCGGGTGGGTGTGCCCCGCGGCCGGCGCCAGGCGGCCTGGAGTCCCCGGCAGGGCACAGCGAGGACCTTCAGACAGGAAGGAGCAAGGCGGGCGGTGGCTGGTGGGTGCGGCGGGGTGGGTGGGGCAGGCGTGGGCTTGTACCAAAGAGGAGACTTTCGGTCCAAGAAAAAGTATCTCCAAACGTCCAGCTCCAGGCAATTAATACTTAAAAGAAAAGAAGGTTCAGAGATGGCAGCAAAATCTTAAAAAAAAAAAAAAAAAAAAGGAAAAAGGGGGCTCGTGGGGGGCCCGCAGGCCCTGGAGGTCTCGTCTCAGTGGCGGGGAATGGGCTCCCGAGAAGAGTGTGGGTCACCCTCTTCCTCCGCCAGGGAGAGGACAAAGCAAGCTCGTCTCCAGCCCACCGCCCCGCAGCCCCTCCCAGGAGGTGCCCCGTTGCGCGCCGCCCACGGCCCACGAGGCCTGCACCCACGGCGGCTCTCACCGGGAGCCTGCTCCCCCGGGACGACGCGGCCACCCCGGGAGAAGCCCTGGGGAAGTTTGCCTTTCTGGAGAGCCCTCAGACCCGTGACCCACAGGACACGCCGCGTGGCGCACGGGGGCGGCGCCGTGTCTAATGAAGAACAGGCCGCGAACCGCAGCAAAACAGCGCTCCTCAGGACTGGACGGCGTGTGGCTCGAGCAGCCCTGCGCCACGCGACGGCCACGGCTGTTTTCGCCCTGTCATCATCTGATAAGCGGGCGGGGAGAGCGGCGTCCTCCAGACAGCCCGCGGCGGACAGTGCAAACCCGCCGACCGCCCCGACTGGCGGCGGCCCCGCGCCCAGGTGGGCGCCCACGCAGGGCGCTCAAGCCGGGGCCGGCGGGCTCTGCTCCTGAAGGGCGCGTTCAGCCCCGCACCCCCGGCCTGGCGTTGATTTCTGACTCCCCCAGACAATCTCGCGGCCGGAGACGGGGACAGACCGCAGCCCACGGCTGGCTGGCCTCAGGGACGCCGCAGGGGCCAGGAAACACGCGTGACAAGACTTCGGCACCCAACATCTTCCGCGAGGGCAGCCCCTCGTGTCATCCGGGTGGACACGGCCCGGATGTCGCCGGGAAACCGTCATTCCCAGGACGCGCAAGGGGATCAGCGAGTTGCCCAAGCCGCGTCCAGCCAACACGCCAGCGGAGAGACGAGATGTTTTGAAAAGAAAGGGGGAGGGAGGGGGAGGGGAGGGGAGGAGGAGGGAGGGAGAAAGGGGGGGAGGGAGGGGAGGGGGAGGGGCGGGAGGAGGGGAGGGGAGGAGGGTGAAGACAAGAACTCCCGCTGGGAAGCAGCCTTCCCAGAGTCTCCGCCCCTGTGACCCGCTGCCAGGAAGACGCTGCGGGCCGCGAGGGTCTCACCTGCGTCGGCGGCTGCGGAGGTGAGGACGGGCAGCCCGCGGGCGGCTGGGCAGGAGCCAGCCACAGCTCCAGGCCCCGAGCCCTGGCCGCCCGGCCGGAGGTGCGCGAGGCCCTCCGCAGCCTCTGGGGCTAAGTTCAGGTTTCCCGTCACAGAAACACCTGGGCCCTGGGGCTGGACAGAGGCGGCCCAGCTGGACCCGCATCCCCAGCTGCAGCCACGTGGCCCGGCGGGAGCTGCAGCCCCGGGGAGGTGTCCGGGGGCTCGGCTGGGACTGGGGGAGCCGAGGCACAGGAGGCAGAGCAGGGACCCGCGCCTGGCCTGGAGCCGTGGCCGGGACAGCTGCAGCGTCCCCCCGCCTGTCACTCACAAGGAACACACCCCGGCCAAGAACTGCAGGTGGGGCCCCGGCCCGGCCCGGGCTGTGGCTCACCCTGGAAGGGAGCACTCTCGAGGGAAAGGCCTGCCCGCCGGTCAAGAGCGCGCGCCAGGCAGGCGGTGGGCACTTGGTCAGTGGGGGCAGCGTCAGCTCGGGAGTGACCCGCCCCACTTCAGCGTCGAGGCAGTGCCTGGGGCAGAGGCCAGAACCCTGCGGGCCGGCCCGCATTGCCCGCATCCCACACAGCCCTGACCTCGGGCTGGGCCTCCTCCCGGGCGTGGACTCTCCCCTCCGAGCGCACGCGCCCGCCTGCCAAATTCTTGGGAGGTTTCCTCCACTCTCCGGCGCCCAGAGCTGCAAAGTCAGATCCGGCTTTCCAGATTTTTTTTCTTTCGAATCCTAACGGAAGAAACCAGGCGGCCCTGGCAGAGGGAGGCTCCTCCAATCAGGGGCTCCCGCGGGCCGGCCGGCGGCGCGGTGACAGCGGCGGGACAGGCCCAGCGCCCCGCGCTCGGTCCCTGGATGGTAAGTGAAGGAGCGGCCCCCGCCCCGCGCCACCCACCGCCCACTGCACCGCCAGCCCCGCAGGGAGCCCACGGGCGGGAGCCCACGGCGGGAGCCCACGGGCGGGAGCCCACGGCGGGAGCCCATGGCGGGAGCCCACGGGCGGGAGCCCACGGCGGGAGCCCACGGGTGGGAGCCCACGGCGGGAGCCCACGGGAGGGAGCCCACGGCGGGAGCCCACGGCGGGAGCCCAGGGGCGGGAGCCCAGGGGCGGGAGCCCACGGCGGGAGCCCACGGCAGGAGCCCAGGGGCGGGAGCCCACGGCGGGAGCCCAGGGGCGGGAGCCCACGGCGGGAGCCCACGGCGGGAGCCCACGGGCGGGAGCCCACGGCAGGAGCCCACGGGCGGGAACCCACGGGCGGGAACCCACGGCCGGGAGCCCACGGGCGGGAGCCCACGGCGGGAGCCCACGGGCGGGAGCCCACGGCGGGAGCCCACGGGCGGGAACCCACGGGCGGGAGCCCACGGCCGGGAGCCCACGGGCGGGAACCCACGCAGGAGCCCACGGCGGCCCCAGAGCTGGGCAGAGCCCTGCCCTCCGCCCGCCACAGCGGCGCCGCGCACGGGGAGGGACCCGGCGCCCGGGCGGGCCACGCGCGGAACCCGCGGGCGGGGACAACGCCCGGGCGCCACGCGACGGGGCGGCCACCTCGGGCGGCGGCGCGGCCCGCTCGCCCCGCCACGCCCGGCCCGCCCGGCCCGGCCCCCCGCCCCGCGATCCCAGCGCCCGCCCGCCGGCCCGCCGCGCCTCACCGCCGGCCGCCGGCCTCCCGCGCCGCTCCGCCCCGCCGCGCCGCCGCAACAATGGAGCCGGGGCGGGGCCGCGTCCGCCGCTCCCGGGGCCGCCGAGACCCACTCGCTGCGGGGCCGCGGCGGGCAGCGGCCACTCGGCGCAGGCGCACTCGGCCCCCGCCGGCCCGCCCCGCCCCCGCCGCCCGGCCCGCCCCCCGGCCAATGGGGAGGCCGCGCGCCCGGGGGGCGGGCCAAGGGAAACAAAGGGAGGTGGGGCGGGGCGCGCCCGGCGGGCGGCGGGGCGGCGGGGCGCGGGGCGGGGGGGGGGGGGGGGGGGCGGGGGGCGGGGGGGGGGGGGCGGCGGGGCGGGGGGGGGGGCTGGGGGGGCGGCGGGGCTTGGGGTTTTGGGGGGCCGCGCCCCCGCCCCCGGGCAGCCGCGGGTGCCCTGGTCATCTCAGCAGGCCGCGCCCGAGCCACGCGCGCAGCGGGTTTGCAGGGTCCTGGCAGGAAACAGGGTGCGGCACCAAAAGGGAAACTGAGTCCCGGGGCGCAGGGGCACTTGCTGCCGAAGCCACGCGGCCGCGGCCGGCCACCTGGCAGAGCCACTCAGCACACACCTGGGCGGGCGGGCCGCACTGGACCTCCCCGAAGAAGCGGAGATCGTCGCTTCCCTGTGGGGGTCTTCCCGCCCGCACGTCACCCCGCACCCTGAACCCCGCACCCTGGCCAGGCCCCGCCTCCGAAACCGCCATCCTCGTCTGACCTTTCGGAGGCGCGTGACCCGCGCTCGGGTGCCCGGCCCTGCCTGGCGCAGTTCCGGAGGGGTCCGGGGTGCACAGGTTAGGGGCTGGGCGCGGCCAGAGGGCCCTTCTGCTCCCCTCTGGCGGGAGGCCCCCAGGCCTCCGGGCTGGAAACGCCATCTGCTCCCCAGGGACGGCCAGTGCCTCCCGGCCCCAGCGTCTGTGGGTCCAGCTGGCTGCCCAGGGGGCGTCTCCAAGGTCTCCACCAAATGCAGGCTTCACCCCCAGTCCCCAGCCTGCTCCTCCACATTCTTCTCGGCCTGGCGCAGCTGCTCAGGCCCAAGTCTGGAAGGCTCCCTGAGCCTCCCCCCACCCCGGGCTCAGCACCCACGGGCCTGGCCCGCCTGAGTGGTTTTCACCCCAGGGAGGTGGCCCCCACTGGGAGAGGGCAGGGGACCCGCGGTGATTCACTTCTGCGAGCAGAGCAGGGGCTGGTGCCCTGAGGGTCCTGGGAGGACGGGGAGCGGGTGGGGAGATGTTGACACTGGCTGGGCCTGCCCCACACACAGGGACACCGGCACACACAGGGGCCACTCACACACACTAACACACACACTCACACCACGGGAGGCCTGGCTCCCCATCCTTCAGGCAGGGGGCATCCTCAGGGGCCACAAAAGCTGGGACGCCAGCTACCTGGCACATGACCCCCTCGGCCTGACGCACCTCTCTGAACCCAGCAATTCCTACTCGCCCTTCAAGTCTTACCTTAAAAATCCCTTTCCCCAGGAAGGGGATCAAAGACAGCTGCGGGAGACACCCCAGAGGGCCCCCCCAAGCCTGCCAAATGTGAGCCCCTCCTCAGAGCAGGCAGGCCCCAGGGCACCTTCCAGCTGGTAGTCTGGCAAGGGTGGGGGTCACCCTTGGGCATGTGACATCACGCAAGCATCCCTCCAGACAATAGGCTCGGTGGAGGGTGCATTGTCGGTCCCCCTGGCCCTGGACTGCCTGCAGCGCACAGCCAGCAGGAGCCGGGCCCTGGCCGAGCTCAGGGAAATGCATCTGCAGCTCTGGTGGGGAGCTGTGGGGGCGCTTGCCTCCAGATGCTCCTGGTCACTCTGGCCTCCTGATGTCCCCCCACACTCTACCCTCCGGTGCCTGGGTTTCCTTGTTCCCTCCCTCCCCCCCCCATGCAGAAGACCCACATTCTCAGAAAGTCTTGTTCCTCGAGGGGCTGCCTGGGCAACCTCATCTGCGTCGTGACTCCCAGACCTTGGCCGAGCAGACAGAAGGCTTGGGTGACTGACTTGGAGGAGCGGGCGGAAGGGGGACGGTGCGGGTGCCTGCCCTGAGGGCCAGCAGCTCAAGGACGGAGGCACCGCCCTGCCCGGGGGAGAGCTCCAACGCAGATGCTCAGCGCCTTGCCGGTGGCCTCCCAGGGATCCTGGGGACTAAGGGTGACCGCAAGCAGCCTCAGCGCCGCCGGCCAGGCTTCCTGGGCTCCGCCCCTGCTGTCCACTCCCACTATCTACACCACTGGGGCCCCGAGTCCAGCTCAGACCGGGCGACCTCCTGGGCAAGGAGTCCACACCCCTCCTCATGTGCCTGGGCCCCTCCCGGCCCCCCACCTGTCCCTCCCCAGCACGCCGGGGCTTCCCGCAGCCACACGCGTGCTCCACCGGACAGAGACTCCGTCCCCACGAGGCTGCGGTGACAGCACCCCAGGCTGATGGCTGCCCTGTGGAGGGACAGGGGGCCCCAACGCAGCCCAGAGGTCAGGGGAGGCGCTACGCCCGTCACCAAGCCAGGGTGTGGGCTTTGGGTCTTCCACCGCGACACTGGGGCCTCCCTGCAGGTTAGTTCGCCTTGCCCTGTGCCTCGGTTTCCCCTCTGTGCAGTGGGGATTTTGGAAGCATCTGCCTCGCAGTTTTATCGAGGGGACCCCAGGTGGGGGTGTCTAGTGAGGGCTGAGGGGTGAAGGCTGCCGGCCCCTTCTGCACCTCCCCGGGGACTGGCCTGTGGGGCTGGATTCTGGGACCCTGGGGACCCTTCTCCTGCCACAGTCCCCGTGGGAAGGGGCTTCGGCGGCTCCCTTGGCTGCCGCTGGACGGGCAGTGTCTACCTGCGCGAGCGAAGGGCCGCCGGGAGAAGCCAGGCCCCAGGATGCAGCGGCCACGCCCGCAGAAACCCAGAGGGTGGTGAGGCTGGGACGTGCCTGCTGGACAGACGCAGCCCAAGGGCCGGCGGGGCTGGGGGTGCATGAGTGGGCACAGAGGCCCACCAGGGAGCCGCGGTGTCGCCCAGGGTAGCTGGACTAGGGCAGAGCGATGGCGGAGCGACGGGGTCCCCTCATCCGGGGCCCCTGGTAACACTGCACTTCCGCTCTCAGTGTTTTCTGGGCCGTTCGTGGGGGCTGCGAGACGGAGCACTGCGGGCTGCTGAGGCCGGCTCTGGGTGGGCAGCCCTTGGGGCCAGGGAGGCGGGGGTCCTACTTGCATAACTGGGTGTGGGTGGGCCTTTACAAGGCGGGTGGGCAGCGCCATGAGGACAGGCTCGCTGTCAGTGGAGTAAGACCGGAGGCTGCGAGGGGCTGCCCTCGTGTCCCCGAGGCCACACGTGAGGCCTGGCCGGTGCGGTGGTGGGTCGCCAGGTGCAGCCCTCCCTACGGGATCAGCGCCCTCCAGGAAGAGCAGCTGGCGGAGGAGAGGATGCCGTGAGCTGGGGGCGGCTGCAGGGTCAGGGGGTCAGATCTGTGAGGAGCAAGCGGCTGCCGTGCAGGCCCGGGGCCCACTGGTTACGGCAGCCCCCGCCACTAAGGGGCAGGCCCAGGGACAGCTGCCGCGCCTGCCAGGGCCCCACCCACCGCCGTCCTCGTCCATCAGACCTCAGCCCGGGCAGCACCTTCTCAGAAAGCCTCCCCTGACCTCTGGGCTGTGTTGGGGCCTCCTGTCCCCTCCACAGGGCAGCCATCAACCTGGGGTGCTGTCGCCCCAGCCTCGTGAGGACAGCCTCTGTCGGCCGTGTGCGCTCCTGGACTGCAGAGGGCCGGCCCCTCCGCCTCAGCCTCTGAGACTCTGAGGGGGCGTCCTGTGTGGCTCTGCGCCCCGCCCCCCTGGCAGCCTGGCCAAGGCGCCACCCCACATCCAAGGCCACTTGTGGCCACTGTCCCCAGGCTGCAGCCGCAGAGGGGCCTGGCCGAGAGAAGCGCCGCGTGTTTACAAGAAGTGGCCTCCTGCTGGCACGAGTTGTGATCATCGTCCTTTATTTCCAGGCTTCCCCTGACCCGACGTGACACTGCTCGGATGAGAACGCGGGGGTTTCCAGGCGCCGGGCTCAGCTCGCTAAAGGGAAGGAAGCGGTGGGAGCTAAGAGTCGCCATGGCCGGCCCAGCGGGCGTGAGGAGCCGGGGCGAGCCGGGCAGGCGCGGCGGATGGACCTGGGGACAGCGGGACACACGGGTGCTCCGTGGAAGACGGGGCGCCGGGCCGTGGTGACACCGTCTTGGTGAGGCGAGCCTCCCGCGCGCGCAGAACATTTCGTGCCAGGAGCGCGGTCCCCAGGGGCAGGCCCGGCTTCCCGGGTGGCCTGAGCGGGGGCGGCGCAGCCCCTCCACGGGCGCGCGGCTGGGTCGGCCCGGGGGGCGTGCTGCCGCGGGGCGGTGCCGGGCAGGGGGCCCCGGCCACATCACGGAGGCGCGGGCGTCTGGCTGGCGGGCGGCATCCCTCCCCCCGGGCCGCGGCCTCAGAGGATGCCGGCTCTCCGACGCGGAACCACGGCCAGCCAGAGGTGGAGGCGACGGCCCACGCAGACAGCGCACGTGTGTGGTTGCACATGCGTGTGCACGAGGTCTGCCTCCACGCGGCGTGCCACGGAGAGAAGGCGAGGAGCAGCCGGGCAACGGGCGAGGGTCCGCGTGGAGGACACACCGAGTGAGGGGAGCAGCCGGGGCGGGCGGGCGGGGTGAGGCCGGGGCCTCCCCTGCGGTGGCCGGGGCGAAGCGCTTTAGATACGTCATCTTAGGTTCGTAGGCTATATTGTTAATAAAATAAAAACTTCTGTGACTTTAAAGATATGTAGGCATCTAGGGGCGGCGCGGGAGGAAGACAGTGTGCGAGGCGGGGGCCGGGGGGGGCCGACGCTGTCCCGCAGAGGCGCGTGCAGCCCGGCTCCGCACCCCCCCGCCCCCCGGCCAGGCCCGGGCCAGGCCTGCGAGCCGTGCGCCCTGCGCGGAGCAGGCTGTGGGGGCGCGAGCCTGTGCGTGAGCGCGTGGGTGCCCCGGCTGGAGCGGTCGCCCCGTGCCCAGGGCCAGGCCCGGCGCTGCGCGGGGCGGGAGGGGCTGCGGTTTCCTAGAGGGACTCTGTCTCCTGCAACAGCTACTCGGCAGCATCTCTGGGGGCCAAGCCAGAGCTGGAAGGGGCGGCGCAAAGCTGGGTGTCTGGGCCCCGACCTGCAGGCGGGAGCAGGCTCCCCCTCCCGGGGCCTCGCCAGCCCCTCCGTCCCAGCCCCGCCCGGCCAGGTGCCCACCGCCCACCCTGTCCACACAGACAAGCCTCAGCCGGTGCAATAGGAAGGAGTGCATGGTTGCCGCCTGGGGTCCCTGTCTCTGCTGCGGTGTGGGTCAGGAGCCCCTCAAAACAACAGGGCTTTCTTCTTGAGGTCGTTCCTCTTCCAGAGGGCCAGGCGCTCAAACTCTTCCACGCTCATCCCAAACACTTGCTGGAACTCCTCCGGGGACAAGTGTCTCTTCAAAGGAAAAGGAGGAAGCAGAGGGCAATGGTCAGCGAGGTGCCGCCGGGCCCTTGGGGCAGGAAGGGTGGGGCTGCGGCCCCTGGGTTCCTCTGCACCCCCATCCTGAGTCCCCCTGCACTCCCATCCTGAGTTCCCTCCGCTCCCCATCCTTGTGTTCCCCTGTGACCCCATCCCCATGTTGCCCTTGCACTGCTCATCCTGCGCTCCCTACACCCCTTCATCCTGGGTTCCCCCAGACCCTCTCTGAAGCCTCAGCCCTCTTGGCAGACGGTCCCCAACACCACAGATGACGTTGCTGTCACATCGTTGTCAACATGTAATCATGGTTTACATAGTTACATCATCTTCTCAATGACATCATGTCACGATGACATCACTATCATAGCAATACCACCATAATGACATCATCAGCACATGGAAATGGCCATGCTGTTTGGGGAGTGCCAGAGCACCCCTTTGCCAGACAGTGTCCGGCGCCCCGTGCACAGTCTTCTGTGGATGGAGCCACTCAGGCTGAAGGTGGAGTGACCCTCTCAGGGGGCCTCGAGGCCCTGCATCACCATGGCCTGGCCCGTCTCCCACCACTACTCTATCCGCCATGGGCATCTACAGGTTCTGGAACATGCCAGGCTCTTTGCTGCCTAGGGGGCCGGCGGTGCTCCTTCTGCCACTCCCCACAGGGGCTCCTCCCCATCCTACAGGGCCCAGCTCAAATGTGCCCTCCTCCAGGGAGCCCTCCTGGATTGTGCCAGCCAAGCGGGTCCCTCAGTGCCTAGTGTGGCTCTTGGCTCCTGAGGGCAGGCAGGGCTGACTGTTGACTGGGTCTCCCCTCCCACTTGCCTCCCTGGAACTAAGTCTGTGCCTCACCCCGGCTGCCACCCTGCCTCCCGACTTCCTCCCCGCCTCGCAGCTGTCTGCCCACCTTACTCTCCCCGAGGCTCCCCGCTCGCTCTGGCCCTCCCCCTGTGTTCTCTGCCGCCTGGCCGGGCCCCTGGACTCAGCCCCAGCCTCGTGCGGGAACTGCACCACCGTCATCCGGGTTCCTGCGACTCCGCAGGCCTCTCGGTTGCAGGTTCTCAACGGACCAGTCAGATGAGTTTGCACAAAGGAGACCCTCTCCAGCCCCCCCCCGCAGCAGCGGAGGCACCTCTCAGGCAACCTCTACCTGAGGGGCTCCTGCTGAGCAGGCGCGGGTCCAGCTTGGCCTGGGGTCCGGTGGAGGAGACTGGCCCTGCGCCCCCAGACAGCACGCCTCTGCCTGTCCCTCGTGACCCCAGCCTTCCTGGGGGACCCTCTTCAGGAGTCAGCCTGGCTGGGCCCAGGGGCCCTTGGCTTGGCCGAAGCAGCACAGATGAGGCTGTCGAGGCACCTAGCAGAGGTGGCTACGGGCTGTTGACTTTAAGATTATCCTCCTGGTGAGGGGCTCCTTCCCTTGCGGGCCCTCAGAGCAAACACGGGAGCTTCCAGAGACAGGATTCTGCCCCCAGTGCCCCTTCTGCTGCCCCAGGCCAGTCTGGGCCCGCCCGCCCGCCTCAGACTCGCCACAGCCAGGCGAGCCAGCTCCCGCCAGTGAGTGGCCACCACAACCCAGCCGCATCCCGTGTCCCTTTGGCTCTGCTGCCCCCAAGGGCCTGCAGGACACACATGCCCGCCTGGGAGCAGAGGGGCCTGTGTGTTGTGTGTGTCGGGAGGCGGGGACAGGAATTTATTTGCGGACTGTCACCAACCCGGAAGACAGCACAGCCCGGGCCTCAACGACACCTGGACCCAGATCTGTCTCCCCATCCTGCATCCCAGACTCCCCTCTCCTGCGCCCTGGGCTCCTGCCTACAGAATCCCCCTCCAAGGGTCTCGCTTTCAGGCGGAAAGTGGGGGTGACCTGGACAAAATGGTGGACTTGTGCATGCAGCTGGGCTAGCTCATGGTCCGTGCCGCTGGCCCCTCAGGGCAGGCCTGGCGATGCCACTGGGGGCCGAGGAGTCGGGCTCAGAGCGGGTAAGTGACTTGCCCCAGTCACACAGCAAAGGCACGGAGACCGGACGGCATGCGCCCCCACCCAGAGTGAGATGTTCTGGGGCCGTCCTCCCCGCTAACAGGCAGGAGTGCAGAGCCACCTTCACAGACCTGAAGTCTGAACAGGCCCCCCACCTGCAGCCCGAGCGGGTAAACCAGCCTCAACGTGCGCTGCTGCCCCCAGAGCTGGACTCAGGACTCAGCAAGGGCACCGCCTGGGCCTCTCCGCAGGCACCTCCAGAAAGGGAAACCCGGCGAGGCCTCGGCACGAGGCCGGCACCCGCATGCTGCAGGTCGGGCTGAGCCCCTGTCGGAATAGCCACATCCTAAATGTCCACTGTCCCCCGTAAGCTCAGCTCAGACTGGCATGGCCGGGAGCAGCTCTGGCTGTTGGAGCACGCCCGTGTTTCTGGGCTGGGGCTGCGTGGCGGAGGACACGCCGCCCCACACTGAGACCTTCTCCAGTAATGGCACCAGGAGGCCAACGCCAGCAAAATGGGGTGTCTGTCAGGGCCTGGCAGAGGCCTGCAGAGCGGAGCTTCAGGCCAGAGGCCCCTGGACCCTGCCAGGCTGGGAGCTCTGTGCGGCTGGCCCTCAAGAGTGGCTGCCCAGTGAGGGAGGGCCTGTGGGCCACGTGGCTCGGGCCCCGGCACCAGGACCCCACCCTCACTGACCAGCACGCAGGCTCGCAGGAGAGACGCGCCTCCCTGGGAAGTCTGAGCCTCACCCTGCCCCCTTCACGCTCCTCCACGAGCCGCCCCTGCAGACAAAGCACCCACTGTGCGCCGCCAGGTCCCCACGCAGTGCCTTTCACTCAGCCAAGCCCCGTCAAGCCAAGTGTCACTCTCCGCAGAGCTGGGGTCTCTTCCTCCGCCAGGGACATCCCATCCTCACCGCCGGGCAGCCCTGTCACCAAGCGCTGCTTCTCCACCTCCCTGGTTCGGCCCGAGTCCAGCCACTTCTGGCCTGGACAACCCAGCTGCAGCCACAGAGCCAGCCCCGTCCCTCCACACTGCCGCCTGAACTACAACCCTGGTCATGCGCTCCCCAACTTACAGCCAGGGCTCCAGCCTGCAGCAACCATGTCACGGGGTCCAGATCCCTCAAGCCGTGGCCTGTGGGCCCCCTCACCTGCCCCGGCACAGCTGCGGCCTTCCTCCAGAGGCCCCTCAGAAAGCCCAGGCGACCTGCCCCGGGGCCCCTGCACATGCAGCGTACACTTCCTGGCATTCTCCTCCTGCCCTCGCCCCTTACACACACATGCTTGCTGCACTCACTTACTTTCTAACAAGTTTAACAAAAGCCCACGTCCCTGCCCCTTGGTGCCCTTATCTCTGGATAGCCACATGCGTTCTCCTAAGAGACGAGCTGTCTGGGGTCTGCCTCCATCGGCCGTCGGCCAAGACTGAGGGCAGGGCCAGGCAGCTTTTGCTCACCAGGCATCCCGGCGCCCTCCCCTGCCTGGCACAGTCACCTCACAAACAGGTCCGCTCAACACTTTGCAAAAAGGGCCCATCGCCTGCCTCGAACACTGAAGGAGGTGTCCGTCCAGGCAGAGACTGCTTATGTGCCCCCCAAGTCTCACCTTTGCTGGACCCCGCCCACCGGCCTGCCTGGCAGGGGCTCTGCATGTGACACCCTACAGGTGCTTAAGGTCTGGGCGGAGCCACATTCGGAGGGGGGTTGGGGGGGCTGAAGGGGGGATCAGGCTGAAGAGGAGAACGCGGGGTGGAAGGGCCGGGGCAGTGCCAGGGGGGCTCTCCTGAGGCGGCCCCTGCGGAGGAGCAGGGCTCTGACTCAGCAGCACCAGGGGTCTATGGCTTCCTTTTCAGCCTTCTCGGCAGTTCTGAACTGCTTTTAGGTTAAAATAAAGCTCTCTCCCCTGACCTCACCTGGGCGCTTCCTCGCCTGCCAGCCGGAGCCCCGTGAGTGCCCCCAGCACCCACGCCCCAGGAGCGCGCCCGTGCCACGCCCAGCCGCCAGCTGGCCGGGGGCTCCTGGGGAGGGCGGGGTGTGCTCTGGAGACTCGGCCGGGGAAACCCACTCCGTGGCGCTCGGGTCACGGGAAGGCCACGCGCACGCTGGACTGCTCGGCGCGTCTCACCCTGCCCAGCAGGACAGAGGACAGTGGTCAAGACTTCAGGGCATGCCGACCCCGGGAGGGGCAGCCCAGCAACTGCGGGCCAGGCGCAGGCACCACCCTTCGAGGGACAAAGGGGCTCGAGCCGGAGCCCTGGGGGGTTCCGGCCCCAGTTCCGCGGCAGCGCCCTCGGCCGAGCGCGCCTCACAGAGCGCGCCTGTGCTGGGGACGGCTGCACAATGAACAAGGACAGGACTTTGCAGAGCCAAGGAGCACACCCTGCAGAGAAGGCAGAACTGTGCGGCATGAGGCCCGGGGGCTGCCCAGGGCCACCTTCCAGACCGGGGTGGGCACCCCTGCACGTGGGGGGCCCCACTGCCTCCCGGCTCCTCTGCACAGTGGCACTCTGGGAGGGCATCCGGGCCGGGCAGCAGGGCCAGGTGAGCACACGGGGCTCCCTGCCTGGGGTGCCTGCTCCAGCCCCCACGGTGACCCGCACTTGTGCTAAGAGGCCAGAAATCTCAGCGGCTTCCCCATTCTCCGGGGTAAGGGCCAGAGGCCCACTGAACTGCCACCTCCCAGCCGAAGACCCGGGACCGCTCGGCTATGGGGCCCTTGGTCCGGCTCCAGGTCCAGCACTTCCCGGGGGCTGCACGGTGCCTGAGCAGCTGAGGGCTTTCAGCCTGCCCTGGCCTCTGCCTCCCACCCCCTGCAGCTGGACACCTGCTGCCTGGTATAGTCCAGCACTTGCTTCCCTGACCACAGGTGGCATCAGCAGCCCCCTTGACCCAGGGTGGGCCTGTGGCCGAGCCTGACCGGGGATGTTGCTCCTCCAGGTCAAACTGGCTGCGCAGCTGCAGGACAGTCAGCTCAGGGGCCCGGAGGCTGCTGTTTCCCAGGCTTTGGACGAGGGGATCCGGGTGGACTGCATATACAGTGACCCCCGGCGGGCAGCAACGTCCTCAGCAGGGGTGTGGTAGTCAGGGCTGCAGGCCGCACAGCTGGTCACTGCAGGGCGTCATGCCCAGTCACCGGCAGCCTTTCCTGTCCTGGTGCAGCTGCAGACCCCTCGGAGCCTCTACTCAGGAGTCCCGTGGCCTAAGGGGCCCCCAGGCACTGCCTTCCACACGCTCCCTGGCTGGCGAGGGTCCTGCCCACCTTGAGGTCAGCGGCGCTTCCTCCCGCGCACTGGGCACCCCCACCCGTGCTCAGGTCCAGCCTCCTGGCAGCCCTCACAAGCAGGCAGGCTCTGCGGGTGCCCTGGACATGCCCCAACTGCTCCCCTCCTGGCAGCCTCCCAAGCCGCCCCGGGCAGGTGGGCAGTCTCGGGGCTCTGGCACTGGTGGGACACGCCCAGCACCTACTGAGTGCCCAGCACCTACTCTGCGCCCAGCCACGGGAGCCACAGGCGCCTCCAGGCCCACCTTCACACCCTGTGAGCTCTTCTAACCCTAGAGCCAGCCCCGACGACTGGCGAGTTATTCCAGGCCAGCCGTGTGCGCCTCTTGGGCCGAGGGGGACGGGGCCACAGAGCCCCCGGCCACCGCCACCCCGCCGGGCCCCTGCACAGCCGCTCGGTGGCCCACAGCCCCTCCGGCCCGCATGCGTCGCCCAGCCCCTGCCCTGCGCAGCCCCAGACAGAGGCGGAGCCCCGCCTGAGCCCACCCCGTACCTCCAGCCTCGTCCGGTCCACATCCTTGGGCAGCTTCACGCGGATCCTGTTGGTGACGATGAGGGCGTCATACGGGTAGATCTGCGGGGAGAAACGCAGGCTCATCCCAGGCAGCGGCCTGCCAGGCCCGGCTGGGCCGAGGGCGGCACACGGGCGTCTGCTCTGACACACACTCGCAGGGACGCACAACAAAGGAGCTTTTAACCTGGGCAGGTGCGGCGGCGCCAGGTCAGCGGGAGCGGCAGCCCCTTACCTTGTACTCTGTAAGAGAAAGCGGAGACCACAGGGCGGTTTAGAACGTGCTGGGCTGTCCGGGGCAGCCCTCAGCCCGGACGCCCGCCCACCCCTGCAGGCAGCTGGGCCAGGTGTGGGCTTCCGGGCCCCGGCACCCCGGTCCCTAAGGGTGCCCCGCCCTGCGAGGCCCCCGGTCACTGCTCGGTCTCCCGCCCCCACAGTCCCCTGCCTTGCGGGCTCCCGGAGCACGGGCCTGCGGGGCACCGACACTCAGAGCTGCGGGGGCTGAGCGGGAGGCACGGTCGAGGTTGGAGGCCAGACTGGGAGCCGAGGCGCACGGGCTCCGTGGCCGCCTGCGCCCAGGAGTGGGGAGCTGGCAGGTGCGGCGGGCGGACAGCCTCACTGTCTGCTCTCTACTTTCGCTCCCCCTTTGCAAGCCCGAGCGCCACACACTGCCATTTCAACGTCCCCTTCCAGGCTCAGCGCCCGTGGCCGGGGCCGCGCAGCACGTGGGACGCTTCCCTGAAAGCCAGCACCGCCGGCCTCAGGAGGGCTCTGGTCAGCAGCGGCAATGGGCTCCTGGACATGCTGGCCCTGAGCCCGGGGCCTGGAGACCCCCAGAGTGGCAGCAGCGGACGCCAGCTCCACCCCACACGCACCTGCTGTCCTGAGGACGAGGGGGGCCACGAGGCCAGGCCGCCCCAGGGACACCAGTGTGCGTGACAGCCCTCGGCCTGCCACCCAGGCGGCCCGGGAGCGGGAGCAAAGGACAGCGCGGACCAGGCGTCTCCCCGACCCGCTGCCCCAGAGCCACGGGCTATAAGAGCAGGTGTGGGGCTGCCAGGCATGGGATGGCGACACAGGTCCCTGTTCCCAGGGGTCCCCCACGACCGACAAGTCAGGACGGTGGCCCTCGCGGGTGGAGAGGGCGCACCTGGAGAGAAGGGAGCACCTGCGTTCGGGACGACCGACGCATGCACCTGGGTGCGAGGAAGCACCCGAGCATGGCAGGACGGAGGCAAACTGCCCCTTCCTGGAGGCGCGGGACATGGGTGCACCCTCAAGGCCCCGCCATGTGATGCTGGGGGCCTCTGCCAGGCCCAAGGGTGTTTCAGAGTTAGACTTGTGACCCGGCCGGCAACCCCTGCCCAGCCAGAGACCACGGGGTCCCGTGCCTTGTACCTCTCGTGCCCCAGCTGGCATCCAGGTCTGCTCCACAAGGGGCCAGAGTGGCATTCTGGAAGAGAAAGAGAGAGAGGGCAGCAGGGCAGGCACCTGGGTCCTGACTTGGGCAGGGGTGGCCCCTCAGCGCCTGGCGCGGCTCCAGTGGGTGCGGTCACCCCGCGCGGCAGCTGGCATCACGCGGGCAGGGGCTCCCTGCCTCCTCCTCCAGAGGGGCTAGTTGCTGTCAGGCACCCCTGCCGCCTTCAGGGGGTGCTCGGTGCTGGCCCCAGGGGTTTCTAGCCACAGGACCCTGCACATGGCAGCTGGCACCGTGGCCTCGGGCGGGGGTGCTGCTCCCCAAGCCGGCCCCGGGCTCACGCCGTGTCTCTGAGGCCCCGCATGGAGCCTGCCCTGGGTGCTTGCGGCAGGCCCGGGAGGCGGGGGCCGAGAGCCCACCACCTCCTCCCCAGCCTCGCCTCCCGACATCCAGCGCACCAGGACCCCCACGTCTGGGGCGCTCTCCCTTTGTCCACCTGGAAAACACCCTCAAGTTCGGGGTCCCGCCCCATCTGCCGGTCCTGCCTGGGGGCTGCCAGCGCCGCACAAGCCCCAAAGGCGGACGCACTGTCTGGCCGGGCAATGCAGGCCTTTGCAGCTGCTGTGGGGCAAGTTTCCCAGGGAGCCCTGCGGATAAAGGGGAGGCCACGCTTCGCCCCGGGGGTCTCGCTCTAGGGAAAGTGCTTCTGCGCTGCCCCCTAAGTCACAGTGCGGCTCCTGGCTCTAGGGGCCAGGCGGGGGCAGGCTGCAGAGAGCTCCGCCTTCCGCCCGAGTCGGGGGCAGGAGGCCCAGGGCAGCGCTGGGCCTGCCGAGAGCGGTGGGGGGCTGGGGCGCAGCCTGGGCCCGGGGCGGTGAGTCGGGAAGCGGCGGCTGGAGCTGGTCCTCACTGACATTTTTGGTGCTTTGCTCATCACGAACTCTCTGGTGTTGATCTGATTTCTCGACCGCATGAGAACAAGGCACGTTTGACCGTCTTCTGAGCCAGGCCCGGGCCCAGCCAGCCGTCCTCACGCCTGTCAGTGACGCCCTCACCTTCGCCTCCACCACCTCCCGTCTAAGTCTTCTCTTAGGAGTTTTCCGGAACCATTGGAGAGACGTCTTCCCAGGACACGGATAGGTCCCAACGCCCTCTGTCCAGGCTGGGACCGCCCTCTGGCCCGGCAAACCTCCCTAGGACCCGCCTCCACCGCCCGCCTGGGCCGCGGAAGAGAAATGCCGCCCCCTGGTGCCGCTGCTCCGCATCACAGGACGCCGCTGGCAGGGGTGGGAGGGGGGCTGGGGGGCTGCCCCACTGGCTGTCCAGGGCTGCTGGCACCAGGAGGGAGGAGGGGCAGCTGCGGGGGCCACCTGTGCCGGAGCAGGGAGAGCCACGAGCCCTCCCGAGCCAGGTGTGCAGGCTCCCTTCCTGTGCGGGGTCTCTGGCCACCCGGCCCACGGGCCAGCAAGAGCGAGAGCTGAGGTGGCCCGGGGAGCCCCAAAGCAGCAAACTAATGGAGACCCCTGCAGTCCGCGGAGGCCCGGAGCATGTGAAGGTAGTGAGTGGCCTGCCCCTGCCACATGTGCCAGCGGCCTCTGGGCACCGGTCCTCACTGCAATCCCCGAGCTGGGCACGGATGACCCACCTTACGGCGCGGCACCGAGAAGCGACTTCCCACCAGCCAATACTCGGCCGTGAGCGCTTCTGCTCACAAGTTTGTGTTTTGACAACTCCTCCTGGGGCCGCCAGCAATGGGAAGGGAGCGCAGGCTCACGGCGGCCTCTGCTCTCTCCTGCCACAGCTCACGGCAGGCGCGAGAAGACTCTGGCCCGGTGGGGCTGACCCCTGGTCACGAGCCCTCCCAGAAGGAACCGGGAAGGCCCAAGGGACAGCGTCCTGCCCGCCCTGCCGCCGGGACCCCACGCTGGCCCCGCGCCGGCCGTTGGCCCCGCCACGGCTGTGGGCACGCTCGCGGCACTGCGCTGCCTTTCTCAACAACGTCCCTCTGTGTCTGATGTGATTTTCTCCTGCGGTCCCCCCTCCTTTGATTAGGTATTAGTGGGTTTGGGGGCTCACAGGTCTGTCCTTCATGTTAACCCACCGTACCCCCCTCTGGAAGTGGAAGCAGGCGGGAAACAACGCAGCCAGTGGCTAAGAGTGCAGGGCGTGCCGGGCCCATCTCCCGGTGGGCCCCGGAGAGCAGCCACCGGCCGCCCTGGGAACAGGATCACACGCTTGGAGGCTTAGCGAGAAGAAGCACCTAGAAGGCCAGCTGGACAAGGGCCCCCACGCCAAGGCCTCGCCCCCTGGCCAAAGGGCAATGTGAGAGCTGAGCCCCCCACCCCCGTCTCGGGGGACCCCGACGCGTGGCTCCCGCCTGCAGGCCAGCTCTGTCTGCTCAGGTCCAGCCAGCGGGGGAGAAAGACCACGCCCCACGGCTGCCCCAGACATGGGGGCAGGGGTCTGGAGGCTGTGACCTCTTCTGCAGCTGAGGGGCCAGCACAGGAGTCAAAAGGGGGGCTCCTGGAGCACGCACAGCCCAGGGCGCCCGGGACACAGCCACAGAGGCGGGGCACCGGGACGCGGTAAGGGGCAGCCTGGCAGGCTGGAGACTGCAGTCTCCTGCCCGCTAGAGAACACCCCCAGCTCCCCCAGTGCCCTCAGGACCCCAAAGGCTGAGCTTAAGGATTTACATTTACCGAGCTGGGGGGCCCTGCCTCCTGCGCCCTCCCCCACCGTCCCTGTGGATGGTGAAGGAGAAGCGCTCAGGAGAAGCCCAGAGAGGCAGGTCACATGCGTGTCCCCGACTCAGCCAACCGGAACCTCAGGGCGGTTAGTGGGGCGGGGCAGGGCCACTTGTGTTAACCATGCAGGGCCCTGGGCCCAGAACAGGTAGGGAAACAGGCCTCAGCCGCTGGAGACACCATGCCTGCGGCTGGGCCTGCCTCACACACTGACCAAGGCTGCTCCAGGGCACCCTGGGCACCAACCTCGAGGGGGCCAGACAGGCTTTGAAGGGCCTTGGCGAGGGTGGGTCCCTGGGCAGGGGACAAGACAGGGCCTGGAGCCTCCTGGGTACGGGTCAGGGAGCAACTCCTGGGGTCACCCTCGGGAAACTTGGCCTGGACACCACCCAGCCTTCTGGCTGAGAGCCAGAGTCGGCTCACCGCTCTGTGGCTCCAGGGCCATCATGGGTGCGGCCACAGGGAGAGGCGGTGGCGTGGGGGCCAAGGGTGCAGGCTCGGGGACGTGATGATGGTGAGGCCGCAGCGCTGCGCAGGATGTCCTTGACTCAGAAGCTCAACACCCGACTACTGACCACAAGGAGCCTTTAAGGCTTAAGGACTGGGGCACAGCAGGGCTTGGTCAGGAGGGGCTGCAGCAGGGGCTGATGACCCTGGGGCCGGGGCCCAGGGCAGAGAGGGCGGGAGGGGCATGCCTGGCTCCGCCTGATCTGGAGGTGCCCAGTCGGGCCCGCAGGCCCAGGCCGCGGTGGGGCCAGGAGCGGGCCGGGCTCCAGTGGGCACTGCTAGCACAGCGCGTGCGGGCGGGTACCTACCCGGTGGTCCAAGCCATTCTTTCCAAGTCCAGGGAGAGGGTCAGAGTTGGAATAGGGGGGTCCTGAAACAGACACAGCACACTGTCACGCTCGCTTGCACGCAGGCCCGGGGGCCCCGGGGGGACACTCAGGGCCCCTGAAGATGATCTCTGTCCCCAGGGAGGAGCAGAGGAGGGGTGATGTCCCAGCCCACCCAGGACATCGGTGGTCCACGGAGTTCAACTTGGCCCCCTGGCACCTGTATGTAAATCCCCGGGCCCGGCATCACCCGCCCAGGCCAAGGTGCCCAGGGCAGACAGTGGACGGGGGCCTGGGCAAGCCGGGAGGGTCCCGCAGGGCTGTGTGCCTGAGCCAGAGGCCCACGGCAGGTGCGGCACCCACCGAAGGAGGCCGCGGAGACTCTGTTACAAGAATCTTGCGGTGTCTGCAGCAGGGATCTTCACATGAAAAGCTGAATTTCTAGCATCTTGAAGTAAATAGGGTCCTGGATTCTCCTGTGGGGATCCCACTCGGGGCCAGCTGGCCTGAGGTGGGGGGGCAGAGGCCTGAGACCTCCCACTTCACCTTTGACTGCGGGGTGTGGAGAGCAGAGCGGAGGCTCCGTCAGGCCCCCTGGCTCAGAGGCGAATACGGGGTGTGTCGCGGCTCCCTGGAAGGGCGGGGACCCCGTCCTGTGGGAAGCACCTTTCAGCGGTGCCCCAGCTGCCTGAGCCATCTTCCTATGGCCTCTAGACCCCTAAAAAGCAGGGGCCACATCTGCTTCATCTGGGGTCCCCACCCCGAGTTCTGAGCCAAGTACCTGACATCGGGGCCAGATACCAGCCTCACTCCTGGGGGCCACTGGGCTGCCCACAAGGGCCGGGGTATAGCGGGCCGCGTCCCTGGGTGTCTGCAAGGCTGTGCAGGCACTGAGGACCGGACTGAAGGCCCTGCCTCCAAGGTGAGGTGGGCCCTGCACAGGCTCTACCGCCCACCCTAGGGACACCGGCCAGCGCCTTTCCTCGGGAACTTCTTTGCCCCCAGGTGGCCTGTGGGAAGATTCTAGATTGTGCGGGGAAGGGCCTTTTACAAGATCAAGGTGAGGGTTCTCAGTCTTCTTTTAGCAGGGACCCCTCTTGTCACGCGAGGCCCTGGGTGGGTGCTGACCGCAGCAGGTTGTGCTGGGAAGTAGAAGCAGGACAGGCCTGGGGGGGGGGGGGCAACCTGAGGGGCTTGCCTCCCAGCCCCCTCTAGGGGGTGATCTAGACAACACTTCCAGTATCACTGAGGCCAGAGGGCCCTGCCCAGGGTCACCAGCCCTGGGGTGGCGAGGCCTGGGCACAGCAGCTTCCTGATTATCACACAGCCAGGTACCTGGGGAGGTGCGGAGGTTGGGCTGAGGGTCCAAGGGACCCTTTGCCAGGCGCTGGAGTAGCGGTTCTCAAAGCAAAGCCCCTGAGAAACAGCATCAGCCTCACCCAGGAGCTTGTTAGAAATGCAAATTCTTAGCCCCAGGCCCTGCTGGACCTGCTGAGTCAGGATTCTGGGGCTGGGTTTCAGGATCTGCCTGTTTTTTGTTTGTTTGGTTGGTTGTTTTTCACAAGCCCTCCAGGGCATCTGGCTCAGGATTCCTATCCCAACCTTGAGAAGATTCTGAAAAATAGAAATGCTGCTGTTTTAGGCGGATTGTTCTGAAATGTGTAGTAGGCTCAGCTGATCCAGTCTGTCATTTAAGGCTACTGTTTCCTTATTTATCCTCTGCCTTGTTGATCTGCCCACAGCAGAAGTGGGGTGCTGAAGCCCCCAACTACGGTGCTGCTGTCAGTGTCACCCTGGTTACACTGCTTTCTGTATCTTGATGCTCTATAATTTGGTGCATACATATTCATAAGTGTTATTTCTTCTTGCTGGAGCAAGCCCTCAATCATCACATAATGTCCATCTCGACCTCTTATTACCCTTTTTAACTAAGATAAAATTGTCATCCTTTTTTCAGCCCCTCCAGGGCATTCCGAGGCCCACTAAGCTCTGGGAGCCACCAGCCTGGGGGGTGTCCTCACCTCTCTCTTTACCATCCTGAAGCCGTAAGTCCTGCACCACGAGCCTGCAGCCACCCGGACTGCTTTACTATCCCCATCAGTGTCTTATCAAGTCACATGAAGTGCAGAAACCTCACCTCCATGTAGGCCACTTTGCCCAATTCACATGGTGGTATAATTGTCTTGGGGTGTCTCCCCCCACCTGGAGCACCCACAGAAGATGGTGTGATATGCTGTACTTCAGCCATCAAATATGAGTTAAGAAATGCCTGAAAGTAACGATACTGGGACAGTCACCTGTATTTTTCTCTCTCCGAAGGTCCTTTACTTTCTGAACCCCCTTATCATTTCATTTCTGTTGGGAGAGCTTCCTCCAGCCAAGTATTCTGCCAGTGAGAAATTCTCCAGGTTTCCCTTTAAGAATGTCTTCATTTTCTCTTCATTCCTAAAGGACATTTTCATCAAACAGGCAACAGGATTCACATGAAAGATCGTCTGCGGTGCAGGAGCAGCCCTCTGACTCTTCCTTCCGGCCTGCAAGGTTTCTGCTGGGAAATCAGCCGCCATCCATACCCGCTTTCGCCTGTCGTGAGCCCGTCTTTCTCTAGGATCACTTACAAGGATCCACGCCCGCCCCCCTCTTTAGCTTTTAGAAGTTTGATTTTGGTGTGTTTTGGGGGTGAATTACTTCGGATTTTTCCTATCTGCAATTTGGGGTTCACCAGTTTCTTGATCCTCTGGGGTTATATTTTGTCAAATCTGGTAAATTTGCAGTCATTATTGCTTTGAGGAATTTTCCAGACCCACTCTCTTCTCTTTTTGGGACTCCTGTGCTAGAAATATTCTTCCCCAGATCTCTGAGGCTCTTTCTTTTGTCCCCTGCTATTTTCTCTCTTCTGTTCTGATTGTGTAATTTCTGCTTCTACGAGTCCATGGATTCTCTCCTCTGATGGATTTTCAGAATGTAACTGTATTCTGGGTTATTGAATTTTCATTTTGCTGATTTCATCTTTTGGTTCTATAATTTCCATTTGTTTCACTTTTGTAACTTCTACTTCTTCAAGGAGATTTTTCTGTGTTTTTCAGTTATTTTAAGAGTATTTGCAATTGTTTGTTGCAGCACTTAAAATCCTTGTCAGAGAGCCCAGGCCTCTGATTCTTCTCAGTGTTTTTTCTCCTTCTGTCTTCGTGGTTCTTGATGGAGGAACGATCTCCTGGACTCTCTGGACGTGCCGGCAGACGGCACACTAGCAGGAGGTCAGCAGGCCGGCCTCCTATTTGGTTTAGCACGAGGGCCTGGCTTACTTTTCTGGGTTGTGGCTCCTCTGGGTTTCTGGGCCCACCTGGGCACCACCTGTGTTCTGATGAGGTCCCTGGTTGCCCTGTGCCCTGCTGGGATGGAGCGTGTCCCTTGGAGCTGTTAGTGCCAGTGGCCTTGTGTTTCATACGTGCTGGTGTGTGGGAGGGAACCATCACCTGGTCCCGTGGGCCCTCTGCCAGGGTTATGACGTGCGGGGTCCTGCGTGTATCTTCAAGTCCTGAGGCACTTGGCCAATCTGCCTTCTTTCCACCCTTCAGAGTTTGGGGATGGTCTGCTGTATTCTTCCTGCTTTCTCCATCATACTTTGGACAGAGCAGGGAGTAAGGAACTGATGCTGCCTCATCCCCTAGGTTGCTATGGAGACCCCCTAAAGTTGGTCTCTCAGGGCAGGACCAACCACCAGTAGATCTGAAAGGTCCCACTGACCCCAGGTGCAGCTAAGGTTGAGAACCACTGGCTCCAAAGGCCCCTTCACACATTCAGAGACTTTTCTTGACCCCCCAAAAGCCTAGCCATTACCCATGTGCCCATTTCACAGGTGGGGAGGCTGAGGGGTAATGAGACTAAGCATCCCCTATGAGGGCAAATGGTTATTCATGAACAGGCTGAGACAGAAGCCCGGGACTTCGGCATCGGAAGCCATGACCCATCTGCTCCTGGGCCGCCTACCCCGCCAGGGGGTCTGCTAGGGGCCTGCATGTAAGAAGCCGTGAGAGGATGTGTGCTGCGTGTGCCTCGGGGAGAGAGGAGGCGTGAGGAGAGTCCAGTGCACTGGGCCTGGGAAGGGGCTCAGCAGACACGACCCTGAGTCCCATCAGGCTCTGCGAGCGCTGACATGGGCCCACTCCATGTCTAAGCCCAGCTGGACCAGGGTTCCCTGCCGCCAGTGTCCAGAAGCCCAGTTGTGTGGCCTTGCCCAAGGCATCCTGTCTGGCACTCTCGGGCCCTGAAGGTGGCGTTTGAGCCTGCCTGGCTGGCCGGACATGAGCAGGGGTGGAAAGTGCTCTGACCATCTGGCTGGAGAGCAAGTCTTTGCAGAAGACTCGCCACTCCCTCCCCAGCAGGGAGCAGAGACCTGGGACAGAGGGGCTAGTTCCAAGCCCTCAGCCCCGAAAGGCACCAAGGGACCCCAGCTGACCTGAGTCCTGCCTCAACTAGGCCCCCCGCACGTCTCAGACACGAGACTCCCCAGGTGGGGACACAGACGGGACACCGCGGCCAGAGCATGGGGGGGAGCGGTACAGAGCCCATACTGCAAGTCCCCTCTCTGCACCCTTGGGGTGTAACTCAGAGCACTTGTTCACCACCCCGGCTCCCATCCCTCCCACGTTCATTTGAGGTGGGGCCTTAACCCCTGTGGAAGAGCGGGGTCCTTGGAGGGGCCGCTGAGCTCTCTAGCAGGGTCCCCAGCAGGCCCGGGGGCTTGTCTCACTGTCACGGCTCAGACTACCCAGACAGGGACATCGGGGTCTCCAAAGTGAACAGAGGAGCGTGGGCAGCAGCAGGCTGGGGCACCCAGGCCAGGGAGGCAGCCCATGCCACCTCGAGTTCTGGGGGCAGTGAGGTCCCCCGTAAGGCTCGAGGCCTTCTCCTTGCAACAAGAGCAAACCCCGCTGCCTCCCTGTGAAGACGCAGGCTCACCGATATCCCGGCCCGGCACACACACAGGGACGCCCGTCGCGCACCGCGGCCCGGGGCGGCGTCTCACGCACAGCGTGCTTTCCGCACGGGGCCTCCCTGCAGCGGCGACTCGGCCCGACGCCAGAGAGGAACGGACAGAGCTTGGCAGTGCGCAAGCTGCCTGCCCGGGAGTGCGGCCCGGGCTGGGTCAGGCCACCTGGCATCATGTCCAGCACATAGTAGGCGCTCAGTGAATGCTCGGTGGAGGGATGGCCGAATGACGGGGGAGGACTCGGCGCAGGTGAGGTCTGCGGGTGGCGTCATGCATGGGATGGCGTGACCTCCGTGACCCGAGGCCCCCGCGGGTCCCCAGCAGCGCCTCTACCCCCCCCCCAGCAGCCTGCGCGCATCCTTGTGGGCCCCCCGGCACTCCCAACAGCGTCTGGCACAGAGCAGGAGCTCAATAAATACCCGTTGAATTTACCGCATCTCAATTCAACAAACGTTTATTGAGCGCCCGCTGTGTTGAGTGTCGCGCTCCTACCTTGCGTGGCGCTACCGCGATGTCCCTCGGAGCCACCCGCCCAGCGGGGGCGAGCGCTGTGCTCACGGGCAGGGCACCCCGTGTCAGCAGGCTCCCGGGGTCCGGACTTGGTGAGGCGAGGCAGGGGACCCTCCATGAGGAGCGCCTCCATCCCCCCGAATTGCTCAGCAGGCTGGCGGCAGTTGGGCTTGCCCAGCCCAGCACGACCAGCAGCCTGGTCCTGGCGGCTTAGTCCACTCATGGGAAAGCAGGCGACGTCCTCGGGGCAGGCGTGAGGGCCCGGCCACCAGGTGGACACAGAGGGCTCCCATCCAGAGCCACACACCACCAGCGGAAAGGCGAGGAGCGGCAGGGGTCACGTGGGTGTCAGCAGTGTGTGAGGGGGCGCTCGAGTGTGCACACTCACAGGCACACGCACATGCACACATGCACACACGTGCGCCATCCTCAGACACACACACGTGTGCTGTCTGTACGTTGGGGGTTTCCCTCGCGCACAGGACGTCGGCACAGCCACCCATCTCTGCGGCAGGCATGCTGTGTGCAGCCGAGACGGACATGCAGCAGCAGGGCCGGGTGGTAGGGAGCCTGGCGGGTACGTGATGGCTGCAGCCTCCAGGCCTTGCGGGGCTGCCACCGGTGCAGCACCTGGCACCCCCCGGGGAAGCAGGGCTTGGTGGTGAGGGCGGCAGCGGCCAGGAGGCCCCACAGGTGCCCGGGGTTCTCCACTGTGTGTCCCCTCTCCTCAGCCCCAGCCAGGAAGTGGAGCCCCGGGGCAGCAGCTGGCCTCCCCCAGGGGAGCCTGGGCACAGTGGGCAGGGCAACAGACTTGCCCATATGAAGTCTGGCCCCCCAGAAAGCCGGCAAAGCCCACCCTGTGGCCAAATTACTCCTGTCCCGAGAGCTTGTGGGCTTTGGGGTTAATGCAGGGGTGGAGGTGCTGGGGTCCACTGAGCTGGGGCAGCTGTAGTTCACCCCTTCCAAGAACAGCTGTCTTTGGGAACGGGAACATAAAGCAGGACGACCACAGGGAAGGCCGGGGGCAACGCAGAGACCAATGGCCTGAAGTCTGTGTTCGCATCCTGCACCCCAGGAGGTAGTGGCCTCCTGGGAGCAGGGCCTGGAGGACACTGCACTGCCATTGGGCATCTGCCCATCAGATCTCCTGTGGCCAGCCCTTGCCCTGCCTGTAGGTGGGACGGGCCACCTGCCATGTCCCTTTCAGGCCCTTCCAGGGGACATGCCGCCGCCTTGGAGAGGCCTCTGGGGGGTGTGGTGTGACATGCCCATGGGGACAGTCCTGTGCGTGGCACGGAGGTCCCGACATTTAGAGTCCTGCGGCCGGGCAGGCTGGAGGCCTGGGCACAATCTGCTTACAAAGATCACACCAAGACACGCCTGTCTTGGACCAGAGCTCGTCAGCAAGCGGAGGCCGCGTCCCCGCGTCTGGGGGCAGTCACAGGGGGGTGGTGAGGGCGTGATGACAATGGATGATGAGCATCTACTATGGGCCAGGCAGTATGCCTGTGCACCCTTCCACCTCCTGGTCTCCAGCGTCTACCAGGCACTCGGGGCCCGGGCCCAAGGAGGACAGAACCGCCCGCGGTCACGCTGCGGTCAGCGGCAGCCCAGACTTGAACTCGGGTCCGCCTCACAGCATTTCCCTCGTCTCCCACACCCTCGCCAACCCCTCTTGGCCTCTGCCTCCTGCAGCCACAGCGTTCCTCCCCCAGCTACAGCCTCTGCACAGAGCCTTGAGTCAGGCAGACCAGCCTCGTCCGTCCCCCAAGCCCCCGAGCCTCGCAAGTCCCAACCCAGTCCTGTGCTCAGGGTGACGGGAGGGACAGTGGGACAGTGCTGAGTCCTTGGCTCCGAGTCTGGCCTCGCCTGCCTGGACCGTGTGCACGTCTGCTCTGGAGGGACATGGGCCTGCAGCCGGGAGCCGACCTGGTGCCCGCCTGTGGCCAGTCCAGGATCAGCAGCCACCGCGGTCAGCCGGGGTGTCCGGAGTGGCCTGAGCACCCTCTGTGTCCCGGCTGACGCATTCTTAGGCTCAGATTTGGGGCTCGGCTGGGACTGGGGACCCCTCTGCTGCAGGGACCGCCACGCCCCAGTTGCAGCTCCTGGCTCAAAAGAACCACTCACGTGGGTAACCGCTGTCCCCGTGCGACGTGGCCAGGGCATCTCTCTCGGCCCCGCTGCTATGGGACAGAGACTGGCTGTCCAGGTCCGGAGAGCTAATCCTCGTGTCCGCCTCGCCCTTGGGCGTCAGCCAGCTGGCCTTCTGCGGAGAAAAAGGTCGTGTGAATGTCGAGGTTCTTACCTGTCACCTACGGGAGGACACCACCGGGAGACGGTTCAGAGCAAGAAACCAGATCTTAGTAAAGGCCACGCCCGCCAGCGTGAGCCCCCGAGGGGACGTGGCATTGCCCCCTTTACGGCTGAGGCTGGGGACTGGGGGCCAAAGCCGGGCTGCCCGGGGTTGCCCAGGAGGCCCGCTGGATATTTCAAATGGAAAGAGGCCCCAGGGCTGTTTCTGGGGGACCGGCCACCTCCCTGGAAGCAGGAGCCCGTGCCTGGAAGGCCGCCCGCAGGAGCCCGCGCAGCTCCATCCTGGGCTCCCAGCCTTCCTCCTCCTGCTCTCCCCTCCCCAGTGTGCTTCCCCTTTCTGGGGGCCGCACAACCCGCTGAATGGCCCTGAGAGGGGTGCTGCCGGCCTGCGAGGGGCTCCCTGCAGAATTACCGGGGGTTGTTGCCAGCGTGGCACCTCTGCCAGCTGTTCCCTGCTGCCTGGACGAGAAGGGTGGAGGGAGACTGGCTTCCCCCGAGGGGGCTGGGCCCAATGGCTGGTCCCAGGAGCTTGGAGACTCCCCCTCAGGAGGGGTCTGGGCTGAGCCCTGAGCCGGAGGGCACATGGGGCCACAGCGCCGCCCCCCCCCACCCCAGGACTCACTGTGGCCCTTTGTCCGTCAGGGTGGTGCAACCAGGCAGCGGGCAGCGTGGCCCTCAGAGCCTAAACTGCGTCCCTCCTGGCCCTCTCAGAATGCGCGGCCCCACCTGCCCTGGAGCCCGTGCGCGGACGCCCGGTGCACTCAGGCTCCCCTGTGTCAGAGCTGAACCCAGCCGAGCTGCCCGGGCACCTGCAGGGTCTGGGTTGCCAGGGTGCTCGTCCCAAGCCACAAGGAGGCTCGCAGGGGCACCCCTATATTGGGTCCCTGTTCCCAGTGGTCCCAGGGGACCCCAGGGAGCAGGCACAAGAGGAGCCAAGGCCTCAGCCCGAAGCCCCTGCCAGCCAGGCCCTCCGAGCGCGCTGCTGGGTCTGCATTACCTTCCTGCCATCCAGGTCGAGGCCGCTGTCCTCCCCGTCGTAGCGCCTCTGGGCTGGAAGGGAGAGAGCGTGTGTCACGCAGCACGCACGCGCCCTGTGCATCCCAGGCTGCTGACGTCATGCTCGGAAGGGCCACAGTGGAGGAAGGCGGCGGCACAGCTGCCCGCCAGGCGAGGGACAGAACAGGCGAAGACTGTCCTGCGGAGCTGCGGCTGGCGCGTGTTGGGCCCGGTGGGCTGTGGCTAAGCCCGGCCGACGCAGTGACCCCTGTTAGAACGTTCCCCCCAGTCCTGGTGGCAGGTGCAGCCGCTCAGCTCAGCCAGCTCTGCCTTCCAGGCGGCTCCTCACAGGGCCGATGCTGTGACCCACACACCCCCTCAGACCGACTGAGACTCAGAGAAAATGTGATTGCTCAAGATCGGGGCAGGCGGGGCCGAACAAGAAATGGGCAGGCCTGACCCTGAGGCCCCTCCGCTGCCCACTCCTGGCCTGCACCCCGAGGATACGAAATGGTGAGTGGTGCCGCCGGACCAAGCCAGAAAGAGCAGCGAAGGGCCCAGAGCGCAGCAGGGCTGAGAGCCGAGGGGGGCGCGTGCCCCATCTGCCTCCTCCACTGGGCGGGGGCCAGCCAGCTGGGCGATGTGATCTCCAAGAGCCCTCAACTGAGTCACATCAGGGCCAGGCGACAGAGCTCGGCCGAGCCCACACACCCGTCCTCAGGCCAACCCATGCGGGGACAAGGACAGGCCCCCCGCAGGGCCCGCAGTGGGGGGACAGGCGGGGCGGGCTCCTTACCTGCAGCCTGCGGAGGACTCGGGGCTTGGAGCCTTTTGGAGTACCCTGCCTTGTGCACCACCAGGGACAAGACTGACATCAGGCCCGAGAGCTTGGAAATTGGGGATTGGGCTACAGAACCTTGACAAGATAAGGCCACAGTTGAGGACCGTTCTGGACACACCGACGCCTGCTTACTCCCGACGGCCCCTGCTTCTCCCTCCAGGAGAGACAGGGACTTATAACGTGAAAATAAAAAATGTTGTTCTCTCCGCTTGCAGAGGCAAACGGCCCAGAGGGCGGGAGCCAGAGGTGGGCGCCTAGGCCCCCCAGCGGTGGGCACTCTCCTGTTGCCGACAAAGGAGCCCTGCCGCCTTCTGGGCACACGTGGGCCGGGGCTCTCGGCAGCCTCCAGCAAGCCCCGGGGACCAGCAGGGCCTGGGACTGTAAGGCGAGTGGGGGCACCCCCGAAGCCCTCTGGTCCCTCGAGGCGGCGCCGTGGGGGACGGGCAACGCGTGGTCAGTGAAATGGCCCCCAAGGGCCCCCAGGGGAAGTGGGCCCCGGACCTCAGAAGCCAGTCACCACCCGATTGGAGAAGGTGACGGAGACACAGGAGTCGGCGCCCCACACCGCAGTGCCATCCACTGAGGGGGACACTCGCCAGGACCCAGCAGGTTTCCCCTGTGAAAGCTCCACCAGGCACGCCCAGCCCAGGGCTGTCCAGAGCCCACAATGGTGCCCACAAAGCCCCGGCAGAGTTTCTGAGGAAGGGGAGCGTGGGCGGAGAGGGACCTTGGGCGCAGAGCTTCCTTGCGGCCAGTCCCCTAACTGCTCCGAGCCTCAGTTTCCCAATCTGTAAAATGGGCAGGTGCCCCACACCTCCAGTCGTGAGGACCACGTGAGGTAGTGTGTGTGCACTAACCGCGAGACGGCGGGGAGCTCGGCGTGCAGGTTGGGCATGCCGGGAAGAGGTGCGAGGCTTGCTCGTAGGGGCCGTTTCGGGGTCAGAGTGCACCATCCGGACAGCCAGAGAGCCTGAGGACCAGCACCAGCGCATCCCCCTGTGCCCTGGCACTTATCTGCACGAGGAACCTTCCTGAGAAAGGCCGACATCTACCCCGTGCCCTCGGGAAACTGCGCTGCAGGCACCCCGCTGAAAGTGTGTCTCTGGCTGGCTCGGAATAGAAGGCCTGCCCGCCTGCCCGCCTGCCCGCCCTCCCGCCCATGCCTGCCCACGCCGCCTGCCTGCCCGCCTGCCAAGCCGCCTCACCACTCATTCACGCCAAGCACACGCGTCTGCATTCTCTCTGCACCCACTTACCCATCTCCACCCACTGATTCACCCACCCTTTAATACCCATCCACCCGCCCACTCACTTATCCACCCATCACCCGCCCATCATCCATCCACCCACCTTGCTGCGTCCCTGTCCAGCGTTCAGTCATCCGCTCACCCACTGCCCACCCGCCTCTCTGGCCTCTTCCACCGCCCCTTTGCCCACTCACGGGTCCGGGTCAACCATGCAGCCTGTGCCCATGCATCCCTTCCTCTGTCCATCCTCCGCTTGGCCCCACCCCCTGCCCCACTCCCGGCATTGCCCTGCATATGGGGGTGCAGAAAAGACCCCCAGACCCTTGTCTTTTAAAAGCCCCCAGCCCAGGAAGTGGGGCAGACAGGTGAGTCAGGTGCTGCTCGATGGTAAAGCAAGTGCTTGGATGGGGGCCGAGTCGGGCCGCAGGCATGGGCACCCGCTGTACCACCTTGAGGCCCACCCCAACACTCTAATGGCTGTGAAGTGCGTCTCAGATAACAATGGACCCACGACTCCAGTGCAAGCCCCACAGCAGGTGACCGGAGCCGCGTCCCATCCCACCCAAAGCCGGGGTGCGGCCCGCTCCGGGGACACGTGGGAACCTGGAGACCCAGCGTCGCGCCGGCCCCACCCACCCCACACCATGTCCCTGCACGTGGGCCCACAGTTTTCCGGGGCCCGCGCCCCTTTGCCAGCATCACCGGAGCTCTGGCCTCCCAAGGCCTGTGCCCCAGCGGGGACGCCCAGCTGTGCGGGCCCCCCGGGGCCATCCCAGACCCCTGGTGCTAGACCTGGCAGCTTGGTGACCGTGCCTGCAGCGGAGACCCCACCAGGGCCTGCGGGCACCAGGCGTGCAGTAGGGCAGCAGGGCCGACAAGGGGCGAGGGGAGCTCCTCCGCTCTAGAGCTCTGCTGGGGTCTTCCCTTCCTTGGGAACCTTATTTTTCCCAGGAGGCCCACAACGACAGGATGCTCATTGCCCCAAAGTCAGACGTCGAGATCCTTGCCCCCTGCCGTGTGTTACGGGTGGGGCCCCTGGATGGAGCCCCACGATGGGGTCAGTGCCCTTCTAAAACGGAGCCCCTCCCCTCCGCAGCAGACAAGAGAAGGCTCGTGTACCCCCAGGAGGGTCCGCGCGGACCCACACCGGCGCCGGCCGCGCGTAGCCCCGGGGGTGTTAGCGCCTGCGGTGTGTGGCCCCCCGGCCAGGACAGACAGCGGCTGGCCCACGGTCCACACTGTGTGGACCCACATTCTGTGCTTCGCGTGTGCGCGTGTGTGCAAGGGCGCATGTGGGTACGAGGGTGAGTGGGCACATGGGTGGAGCTATGAGCTGGCCAGCCCCGTCCCAGTCACCGAGTTGTCACCCCCGTCGGCAGGCCTGGCTGCTCACGCCTAGGGGCTCATCCCCACAACAGCAGTGGGACTCCAGCTTCTGCAGTGACCCCATTTCTGAAACGGCAGCTCTCCATGAGCTGGAGAGTCCAAGAGCAGGCCCATTAAAAGGCGCCATTTTTAAACCTGTCCAACGTATCATCTTCGTAATTAAGTGGCCTCGTGACTCAAGGGCATCGCCCAGAGGCGTTTTTGGGGCTGAGGCTGCCCGTGCATGTACTTCCAGACAGATACAGAGGCATGCCCCCGCACGCGCTCACTCAAGGCATGCACACGCGTCCACACGGCATGCACACACGTCCACGCGGCATGCACGCACGTCCACGCAGCATGCACACACCTCGCACGTGCACAATTGGGCGGGTCTTGTGAAAGCAAACACCCCGCGTGAGGAGCCAGAGCTCCCCCATGTGCTCATCTCAGAGCACGTGCAAAGCCGGCCAGGACACACACACACACCCTCCAGCCCTGGCCGCCGCGCGGGCCCCCGGAGTCTGGTCAGATGCTCGGCAAAACACAGCACCCCATAAAGCTCATTTCATGACGGAAGTGACCAGCCAAACGTCTGGAGCAATAAAGGGTTTTGGCCATGGCTCCGGTGTGCCAAACAGGAGCTCGTTCGCCTCGGAGTGGGGGAGGCTTTTGTACACACAGCTGAGCCCTGGTGACAGGCCAGCCCCCCGGCAGCCCGAGTCGGGAGCAGGGTGGGGACCGTTGCACTGGCCGGTAGGGCCTACGAGCCACTCGACTCCGCACGGCCATGCGTCCCCCAGGACGGCCCCTCACTGTGGGGTCACACCTGCTTGAGGCTAAGGGCCGGCCGGCTGGTCAACCTCGGGCGGGACAAGGACAGACACACAGGCTTGACCTCGGGCGCTGTGATGGAAAGACAGCACTCAACGCCAGTCCTTCCTTCAGCGGGGCCTCAGTTTCCCCACTCGTGCCGCGAGGGAGCTGGTCTGGATAATCTCCAAGGGCCCGACCCCCCAGCGCCACAGGGCACCATCCTCCCCCGTCAGATGACAACCAGCAAGGCCGTGTCCTCGTGATGCCCGCGTTCTGGCTGGCCTTTTCCCTCCTGGGGAGCGGAGGAATTGTGCCAAGAGCAGGGCTGACCGTGGTCAGGACGAAGATTTCAGGGCCCTGTGGTCTGTGTGACTGGACGGCCATGCCTTAGCAGCCACAGAAAGAGCCTGTCCTGGGCTTCCCAGGGCCCGAGGGGCTGCACACTGCACAGGAACGTGGCCCGGGCCCAGCGGGGCATGCTGACAGCCACCGCCTGCCCCTCCCAGCTCAGCACCTCCACCTGCCTCTCCACTGGCCCTAGGAAGCCCACGAGCCGGGAAGGGTCCGTCCACTTTCCAGATGAGGAAACGAGGCTCAGGATGGGGAGCTGCACCCTGCCTCCCCGGGGCCTGCAAGTGTGTGAGACCTCTGCCCCTGCCTGCCCCTGGTCCCACGCCCCTGACCCAGGCTGGCCGGGGGTGGGGTGGCACCTCTGGGACGGAAGCAGGGGCCGAGACGCCCTCTCTGCTACACACAGCCCTGGTGTGCAGGCGCAAGGGGACCCCGCCGCCCGGGCCTTAAGCATTCCCAGGCTTGTAGGATTCGGTGCCAAGACAATGTGTTCGGTCCCCTCTGAGGGGCCTTCTGTCCCTCCCAGGCCAGTCTGGGCGTGTCCCTCAAATCAGCTTGGTGGCCACCCCCGGCCACACCCTGGTGACAGAGCTCGTGGAGGGCGGCAGTGGAGGGCCCTCTGGGGTGCACCTGCCGTGAGTCGTCTGTCCCCCAGCACACGCAGGCAGCGCCCGGCGCAGGCATGCAGGGACACAGAGCGAAAGGGACTGTACCATGCTGCTTGTAGATGGGGGGTTTCCTATAGATGTTATCTTTGACGCCAGTGTCTGGGGGAGAAGAGAGAAAAGGAGAGAGTGAAACAGCAAGGTGAGCCAGCAGCCCCGGACTTCCCGATGCAGAACCCCCTGAAAGGCCCCGGCACACCAAAGCAGCCACCGCCCAGGCCCCAACCTCAGGCCACGCATTGCCCCCCTCCACCAGGCTGCTGACGTGAAAGGGGGCAGGAGTATGAGTGGGTGCAGGCAAGAGTGGCCGGCCCGGAAGTGCCACCACCCTCGGTGCCCCCGGTGGACTTGCAGGAGGGCATCCCGTGGCCCTGCCACGTCGGGGGCTTTGGGAGAAACACACAGGTCTGCTTGGGGCTGATTTTGAATGACGAGAATTGGGGAGCGGGGCAGGAAGAGGCTTGGAGCCAGGCGTGGCACCGAGGCCAGCGCTGGGCGGTTCCACACGGAGCCCGGTGCCTACCTGGGACATGGAAGTGGCGCGGCGCCTGCTGGTAGGTGGCGGGGGCGGGTCTGCCGTCGGAGACCACCGAGAGGCTGGGGGTGCTCCGGCCGCTTTCACTGCCTCCAGACGGAAGAACAGGCAGCAGACAGAGGGGAGAGCAGAGCATTTCAAGCAGGAAAACCTCTTGCAAGGGAGCCCCTGCCCCGGCCGGGGACAGGCCGGCCCTCCACCCGGGGATGGTAGCGCCACCCCACGCCCGTGACGTCTCCAGGTGGGGCTGGACTTGCTAATCCAACCTGCAGTGGGCTGTCCGCTGGTCCCATGGCAAAGGGACCAGGCAGTGGCCAGGCTGTCCAGGCACAACCCCACGTGCCTTGGGGTGCAGAGCTGGCAGCTGCCCTGCCGCGGTCAGAGCGCAAATCCCTGCACCGAGGCCTCCCTCCCTAAGCATCCTGGCACAAGAGGAGGCCGCTTCCTGGGAGAATCCACACATCAGCCAGTCGGGATAGGGTTCAAGAGAGAAGTCATAAAATCTGTTCTTAAAAGCCATCAAGGAAGATGTCACTGCCAGGAGAAGGTGGGGAAGCCAGCCTCACCCAGCAGCCTGGGCCTGAACGCTGCACGTGCTCTCTGCACCCCACGGAAGAGCCCGGCCCCGCCCCTTCCCGCCCTGCCTGGAGGTGCTGCTGCCGTTGGCCATGTGGATGCCTCGGTGCCAGGCCGCGCCCCGCACCCGCACACACTCAGGAGCCACGTGAGGGACGGAAGGCAGGCATGGACACACGGACGACAAGGGACACGGCTGGTCCCAGCCAGCCCGGTATCCGCCACCTTCGGGGCGCGTGACAAGCGGCAAGGGCGCTGGGACTCATGCGCCCCTCGAGCTGTGCTGAGCAGCAACCGGAGGGCAGGGCGACGGCGGTGCCGGGCCTGGAGGTGGACGCCAGGGACTTCAGGGGAAGATGCTGGGGTTGGGGGCCGGGAGGACCCCAGGGGCAGGAGGGGTCAGCTTGGGGCAAACCGGGCTGAGGCACAGAGGGGCTGTGGACAGCAGCTTCCTGCGCGTCCTGTGCTGGGCGTGGGGCCACCCCCGCCTGCAGGTGCTGACGGACAGGCTGCCCCTCAGCTGTGAGCGGCTTTCCCCTGGGCCACCCCCCACCCCCGCAGCCTTCTGCAGCCTCAGCCCAGGCCAGTCTCTCCGCCCAGGAGCAGAGGTCTCTGGGCTGTCCCGGAGCCTGGTGGGGAGACGCCCTCAGGCACTTAAAGGAAGGCTGAGCCACCACATGGCTTGTGGGGATCCAGCCCCGGGAGTGGCAAAGCAGGCGGGGAGAGCCCCTGTGTGGCCCCAAGAGGGGAGGATGCCGACTTGGGGCATCACCTGCCGCTGGGCTGCAGACCCCGCCCCCTTCTCACCTGGGCCCCTTCCCAGTCCTCCCGACTGACCAACGTGTCTGGACGCTTCGGGCTCAAGGCTGGGTGCACGGCCCCTCCACCGGGTGCACGCCCCCCTCCTCGACTTGGCCTGGCCTGGCCACTGGGGCTCCGCATAACCAACGCGCCCAGCAAGGGCCGGGGTGTGCTCTGCCTAGCCTGCCCCAGGGCCGGGATGGGGGCCGCCATGGGTGGGGGACTGTGGGCGGGGCCTGGCCCAGGCCAGTCAACACACCTCCTAGCCTCTGCCGCTCTGGGGGCGGCTCCGGCTCCCTCCCGGGACCTTCCAGGTGGAAACCAAGCGGTGGTGTCGGGACTGGAGACAGCGGAGGAGAGTCAGGGCGGGTGACTTTGAAAGACACAAAACCCCCGAGGGCCAGGGGCTTCTCCTGGAGGTGGCGCTGGACCGAGGTGGCGCTGCCTCCGAGAGGGAGGGTGGGCCAGGCCCTCGTGAGGTCGGGAGCGCGGCGGTGGGGCGGGTCTGGCAGCGGCGCGGGCGGCTCCCGCGGGTCCCTCCGCCGGCGCCTGCCCTCTCAGCACAGGCCACCCCCCGGCGCCCTTGTCCTCCCAGGACCCCGGAGCCGGGAGGAGGGCAGGGCTTCCTCTGATCTCTGGACAGGAAACCGGCGGCCAAAGCCGTCAGCGGGAAGGCAGGGCAGAGATGGCGGCAGAGGCAGGGGACACGTGGCGGACGGCGTCATCCCCGCACGGCGGGTCAGAGGTGCCGGGCGGTGCCCTGGGCCGGGAAGAGTTCAGAGGAGCAGCCACAAGGCTCGCTGGCTCCGGCTCCAGCTGGACAGGGGCTGCCCGGGGAGGGACGGGAGCAGCAAGGACAGTGGCCGCCCCCGCGCCTGGCCGGTCTCGGGGCCGCATGTCTAGCAGGGACACTGGCGTGGTAGTCCCGCGGGGAGCAGGCCCCCTGGTGGAGGCAGCCGCGCTGGGGCCTGCAGACGCTGGAGCAGAGGGGCACGGTCATCCCTCTGGGCAGGGAGACGGCCGGGCTGGGAGAGCTTTGTCCGTGCTGCAGCGGGCACGCCCGGGCCACTCGCCGCAGGCCGAGTGAGGCGGGCAGAGGCCCCAGATGCTCTCCAGCCCGCTCACAGGGCTTCTTCCAAGAGCTGCGAGTCCAGAGGGCAGGGGCAGGTGGACAGGTGGTGGGGGCAGTTCTCAGGCGAGGACAGCCCGCAGGGGAGGAGTTCCCAGCCCTCAGGTGACGATGGGGTGACCGAGCAGCTGCCTTCAGGACAGAGGGTGCCCCGACTCCAGCCCCTGGCAGTGTGCGGGGCAGCAGCTGGCACGTCTCGGGCCACCAAGGACGTCCTCTTGCTGGTCAGACATGGAGCATGGCTCCTGGTGTCCTGGTCAGCAGGACACTCACGCGGGTCTGGAGACGGGGGTCCCGTGTCGGGGCCTGCTGGGCCTCACGAGCGCCCTCGCCCTGGCTGCGGGGCCCTCTCCCAGAGCCAGGCCTCCAGGCCTATCGGTCAGGGCTCCCCTTAGTTCTCAGGCTCCCCTAAGAGACTCTACCGGTCCTTTCTCCAGCTACGGTCACACGGGGTTGGGGCTGCAGCCTAAGAACTCGGGGACCACAACAGATGGGGAAGCAGAGGGCCAGCTGTCCCCGGGGGCGGTCCACGCTAGGTCCGTGCAGGGGCAGGGCTGGCGGTGGGTCTGCGCCTGGAGCCCGCGCTGCGTGGGGCAGTGGCCGGCTGAACCCCACGAGCACTCAGGCTGTGCACAGGCCAGCCCGCCTGCACCCCGCGCCTGTCCTGACCACCCGGCTGCGCCCAACTTTGCTGCCGGGGCCTCGGGGAGCCACAGGCTTGGGCGTCCGGGACCCAGCCGGCTCTCCCCTCCACCTCGCCTGGCGTCCCCGGCTCTCAGGGCAAGCGGCCAACCCCTTCCTCCAGCGACATTCACACAGCGACACAGGCCCGGCCGGACGCACGGACACACCGCGAGGGCGCAGGCAGGGACACGGGCCGGGAGCCATGCGGTGACACAGGACGGAGACACAGACGTGCGGCCGACGCCCCGCCCGCGGCCCTGCGCGCCTTACCTGGGAAGTAGGGGATGTAATGATGTCGGAACACGGATGTAGGGCTTGGGTGTTGGGACAGGGACAGGCAGCTACTGGTACCAGCACTCACAGTGCCAGCTGGGGGCGACAGAGAGCGCGTCAGAGGCTGCGCCTGGGTCACAGGCACAAAATATTCCTAGGCTGCGCCCCTAGGAACATTTTAGCCCCTCCGGGGGGTGCCTTTTGAGGGAAGCCACCAGACAGAGGCCAGGCTGCTCCGGGCTCCGCGAGGAGGCCCGCCCCGCGGACGGCCCAGCTCGGGCGGGCTCCTGGGGTGACCCCGGCCAGGCTCGGCCAGCAAGCCCAGGTCACAAGAAATCCAGAGACCAGAGGTCAGCAGAGGGGTTCCTAGAGGGGACACTCGGGGGGGGGGGTCACCCGCCCCTCGAGCACTCACTCACCTGCCGCTCACGCCCGCACGCCCTCATGCGCTGCTCCTCGCGCACCCCTTGCACTCACCACTCACTCATCCCATCACAGATTTATTTGTTCAGTCACTCGCCATTTGCTCGCTCATTTCCGCTCCTGCAGTTACTCATTTCTTCTCTCACACACTCATTCACTCATCGCTCATTCGCGTGGACCTTCTCACCCCCTGCGCTCACCCGGTCAGTCCTCGCTCCCCCACCACGCACCCCCACTCACCACGCATGCGCCAGGCACTCCACACACAACTTCTCCAACTCTCGCACCCCTCTCCCCTCACCCCTCTCCTCACCCCTCTCCCCTCACCCCTCTCCCCTCTCCCTCTCCTCCTCTCCTCACCCCTCTCCCCTCACCCCTCTCCCCTCACCCCTCTCCCCTCTCTCCTCACCCCTCTCTCTCTCTCCTCTCCCCTCACCCCTCTCTCCTCACCCCTCTCTCCTCACCCCTCTCTCCTCACCCCTCTCTCCTCACCCCTCTCCCCTCACCCCTCTCCCTCACCCCTCTCCTCCTCTCTCCTCACCCCTCTCCCCTCACCCTCTCTCCTCACCCTTCACCCCTCTCCCCTCTCCCCTCTCCCCTCTCCCCTCCTCTCCCCTCACCCCTCTCCCCTCACCCCTCACCCCTCTCCCCTCTCCTCCTCTCTCCTCACCCCTCTCCCTCACCCTCTCCCTCTCACCCCTCTCTCCTCCTCATCTCTCCTCACCCCTCTCTCCTTCACCCCTCTCCCCTCACCCCTCATTCGTCATGGACCTCATCACGCCTCTCTCTCACCCCTCTCCCCTCACCCGCTCTCCCCCTCACCCCTCCTCCTCCTCACCCCTCTCCCTCAACCCCACCCCTCACTCCTCACCCTCTCTCCTCACCCCTCTCCCCTCACCCCTCTCTCCTCACCCCTCTCCCCTCACCCCTCACTCTCTCTCACCCCTCTCAACCCCTCCTCCTCCTCACCCCTCTCTCCCCTCTCTCCTCACCCCCTCTCCTCTCTCCTCACCCCTGTCTCCTCTCTCCTCACCTCTCTCCTCACTCCTCTCTCCTCACCCCTCTCTCCTCTCTCCTCACTCCTCTCTCCTCACTCCTCACCCCTCTCCTCACTCCTGTCTCCTCTCTCCTCACCCCTCTCTCCTCACTCCTGTCTCTCTCCTTACCCCTCTCTCCTCACCCCTCTCTCCTCACCCCTCTCCCCTCACCCCTCTCTCCTCACCCTTCTCTCCTCACTCCTCACTCCTCTCTCCTCACCCCTCTCCTCACCCCTCTCTCCTCACCCCTCTCTCCTCACTCCTGTCTCCTCTCTCCTCTCTCCTCACCCCTCTCTCCTCTCTCCTCAGGCCTCACTCTCCCATCTCCTCTCCCAACGTCTACTGAGCAGGACGTACGTGCACATTCAATTAAAATCATTTTGCGAGTGAGTGACTGATTTTCCTCAAAGCCTGCCAAGGTCAGCTCCAGTGCCTGCGTGTGAAAGCCGGGGTCACGCAGCAGCTGGCAGAGGAGGAAGTGGCTTGGAAAACTCCCTCAAAAAGGCTGGGTCTGTGTGAAGCGCCCCGTGGCCTTGGCATGCTGAGGGGACGAGGGGCTTTCAAAGCTTTGGGGGAGCAGGACACAGCTGGCAGGAAGGAGGTGAAATGGGGTGAGGGGGCCTCCCCGGAGGCCCTGATGCTGGAGGGCTTGGCAGTGGCCCCTCCCCAGCTGCTCTGCTCCAGGTGGCGTGTCCGTGGCTGCCTGACCCCATTTGCCTGCCACCAGGCTGGGGTCCACCCAGCCTGCCCAGAACCGCGGGCGCTCAGGACCCTCCTGGTCGCCACACTCGCGCCGTTCGCCACAACACCTCTTGCTAGCGGAGCACGAGCTGGGCCCTAAGCGCCTGCCGCCCGGCGCACTCTGCCGCCGGCTCTGACCACGGCTGCCAGTGCCCCGCAGGGCGCTCTACCCGGAGGGAGAGGGCCTTTCTCTAAGGAGCTGCCGATGGACCCCAGTCCCGCCGCCCCCACCCTGCTCGTAGTTTTTCCAGCTGCGCAGAGCAGGAGACAGACTCATCGAGGAAAAACAGCAGGAGGCGCAGCGCTGCTGGGCCAAGCCCAGGCCCGAGTACCTGGTCGGCTGTAGTGCTGGGGCGACCGCGAGGTTGGCGTGTAGCGCCCGAGGCTGACCGACCCGGCGGAGCTGGGGCTGGAGGTCCGGCACTGCCTGTAGGAGCGATCGTCCTGGTCCCCCTGGGAGGAGAGCGCGGCCCTGGTGAGCGCCTGCCCATCTGCCTGCCCCCCCGCAACGGGCATCTGCTCTCGGCACCCAAGGGCCGAGCACACACACCCCAAGTGAAGCCCACACCTGAAGTCAGGGGAGGCCTGACTTGGGCATGGACACTCTCCTCAGCCAGCACCTGGTCCCTGCGCCCACCAGGTGCTGGGGGCTGGCCCCGCCCACCCTCCATCAGCTCCTCCTGTGGCTGAGACCCCTACGGAGGAGGAGGTGAGGGACGCTGCTCCAGCAACACCCCTCCGTTCCCCTCTTGCCCACCCTCCGGCACCCCAGGCTCCCTGAACTCAGTGAGTTTGAGAACCACTGAGATTCTGTTCTCCCCTGCGGCCATGGGGCTCCCCACCTCGGGGTGGAGATGAGGGCAGGCAGGGGATCCTCCCAGGACTGAAACGCCACCAGGTCAGGCCCTGGGAGCCCACGATGCAGAGCAGTTCAAGCGGGGGAGGCCAGCCAGGGTGGACACAGCTGGTGGGAGGGTGCGGCACGGGGCGGGAGAGCAGGGCCAGCCCCAGCCCACTCGGCCAGCGTCAGGCTGCGGGGTGGGTGCCGCTGCTTTGTGCTGCCCGCCGGCGTGGGGATGAGCCTCCAGGCCGGGTCTGGTGCTCATGGCTCCAGAGTCTCTCCGAGGTCACCTCTGCCTCTCGGGCTCGCTCTTCAGCGGAACCACCCAAGGCACTGTCCCTCCAGCCCTGTGTCCCCCTCCAGCCGCTCAGGCCCGCCCCACCCTATCAGCCCCCACCAGGTCCTGCCTCTGTGCCCTCTGGCCTGCCCCACCCAGGACAGGCAGCTGGAGCCTGCTGTCCAGTCACGTGCCCGGGCATTCCCTGCGGCCTCCAGGCCCTGCCTCCTCTGCTGGCCTGTCCACAGGCTCACCAGCCATGCATGGGGTGGACGTTCATGGCTGGCTGGTCACTCGCATGTTAGCTTGTCCCATAAATGGACCCAAGGATTTGATGCCGACAGACTGGCTGGCCAGGCAAGTTCTCCCCGACAGAAGGACACCATCAGGGTCAAAGGGCAGCCTCCCCGGCCCCTCTCCGACACGAAGGGGCCATGACTGAGGGTAGTGGAGAAGCCAGGCAGGGGCCTCCGCAGAAGATTATGTTCTCCGGGGTGTCAGGAGGGCGGGCCGGGGCGTGCTGGGGAACAGGGAGGTGGCCCTCCAGGGACTCCCCCAGAGCCGCATTGGGAGGGGGCAGGGAGAGCAGGCAGGCCGGGACCTTGGCCCCAGGCCTGCAGGCTGTGCGCTCAGATGGTGGGTGCACACTGGCCCACCAGGGTGGCCACAGCCCAGAGGCGCTGCAAGCCGTCGGGCTGCCTAAGAGCAGCTTCCACCTCCCCCAGGTCCCCGCGCAGGCGTGAGGGCCCTGCCCCGGCCTGACACTGCCATGGTCCCCCAGGCAGGAATCGCAAAGCGAGTGAGCTGAGGCGCCGGGGGTGGCCATGGCCAGGGGTGGCCCTGGGGGTGGGTGGGGTGCAGCCTGAGCTGGAACCCCTCTGCCTCCTGGGTGCCCTGAGTGCAGAGGGAGGCCAACGAGGCCTCCACCTCACCTGTCCACTAGAGCAGCGGGGCAGAAACCAGGCTGCGGCCACAGAGGCCAGCGGGGAGACTGTCCTGCTGGGCGGCACCGGGTGGCTGCATCCTCCCGGGCTTGTGATTTCCTCTGAAGGAGGCCATGGGACCCCGAGGCCTGTCCCGCTGCCACATCGCGGGGCCGGCAAGGTGCCAGGCAAGCACGCAGGGAGAGGCGATGGCAGGGATAACCAGCCGGGGCACCCCCAAGCATGGAGCCGGCCTGGCCCGGCTGGCAGGGCCGTGTCGGGGCTCTGGGGACGGTCACTCTGTGACCCCGAGGTGCGAGCAGGGGCAGTGCAGGCAGGGGTGGGCGGTTACCTCGGTCAGCGTTGGCGAGGGCACCTGAGCGGACTGTGGACACAACACACAAGGTCGCCTGTTAGCGGGGCCCCAGCCGCGGGGGTGGGGGGGACGCTCACGCGGGGGAGGACGGCCATGAGGGGCAGGATGGCCACGCGACAGCCCCGCCCCCGCCAGGAACGAGGCCCGTGAGTCAGGAGGCTTCGGGCTGTGGTTCTGCAGCATGCGGTCAGCGGAGAGAGACAGAGACGGGGCCAGGAGACGCGTGTCGCGCGGTCCTGGCGCCCCTCTCCTCCCGGCGCCGGCCAGCCTCCCACCGAGGCGTGTTTTCCAGAAACGAAGACCCGGGGCTCGGGGGCCGCACCCGTGAGCACATCGCCATGGGTTTCCCCCAGAACATGGAGGAAAGGGGACCAGAGGACGTACCGGCCATCCAGAGCCGGGGGCCGGGGGGAGGCGGGGAGGGCCAGCCCCGCTCAGCCCCAGAAGAGGCCCAGAACTGGGGTTCCCACCCACACACCTGGCCAGGCGGGAAGATGCCGTGCAGCTCCCAGGAGCCCGGGCAGCCAGGCCGGTCTCCTCATGCTCCTCTCCTCCCCTTAGACTGGAAGGGGAAGGTCTTCCCCACCTCCCCCTTATACAGAGAGGAAACTAAGGCCCGGAGAGGCAGCCAGGGCTCCAAGCCGCGCCCACTCTCCTTCCCGTGGCCCTCTGCCGGGGTTCTGGGCTTGAAGGAGTTGGAGGAGATGCACAGCCATGGCCAGCTTCTGCTCGGCTCAGCCCCGACCCGCTGGCCTGGGGCTTCCAGGCCAGAGAAGGCTCCCTGCCCTGGGGGCCACCCCTAGGCTCCCAGCTGGGTGCCCCAGGGCCCTGGGTGTGGGGTGAATACAGCGGGGGCCAGACAGCTCTGGGCAGTGGCTGAAGCAGGCGTGGAGACTCAGTCGGCCCCAGGTTCGAGTCCAGCTCTGCCCCTGAGCACGGGCCTCTGGGCCTCATGTCCTCAGACATGCCCCAATGCACATGGCTGGATCCCACGCGGCAGCTCGGCTGTCCGCGCGCCCTGCTCTGTGCTGACCCGCAGGCACGGGATGGAGGGTGTCCCCTCGAGCATGTGCTGCCTGCCTAGAGGCCAGGGAATCTGCACAGGAACCTTGGGCTCCATGGGGAGGCTCAGGCCGGGCTGCCTGAGCAGGGCGCGGTGGGGTTAAGGAAAGCCAACAGTGGTTTTGAAGGCAGAAGGCCTGGTCCTGGCCTCAGCAATGCTGCTCACTGTCGGGGCTGTGGTCAAGCAACTTAGCTTCTTCCAGCAGCTTTGCTGGAGCTCAGGCCAGAGGCTGGGCAGTGAAGCCCCAGGTAAGGGGTGCGGGGACCCTCCGCCCTGGCCTGCTCTCCAGCCCACTTTAGTGGGGCTCAGCACCCAGTCCTCAGGGCCCAGAGAAGCACAGCACCGAGGCAGAAATCCACCAGGAGGGTCACCCGCTGACCACTGAGCAAGGAAGTGGGGCCTCTATACCTGCCCTACCCAGTGCCCAGTGCCCAGCGTGGCACCCGCACCACAGCCCCAAGTGACCTCTGTCGGCTCTTGAGAGCATGTGACAGTGGGGGCACACTCATGGTGCTCTGTGATGGTGGGGGTACACTCAGGGTACTCCGGGACAGTGGGGGCATACTCATGGCACTCTGGTACAGTGGCGGGCACACTCAGGTACACTCAGGGCACTCCGGGGAGCTCGGGGTGGCCACCCACGAGCAAACAGCTCTCAAGGCGGCTGGCGCCCCGACACAGAGGCCCTCAAGCCAACGAGAGACGGGAAGCCCACAGTTGCCCACACTAAGTGGGGGAGGTGGTGGGGAGAGACGTCCCCACAAGGCGCCCAGCTACAGGGGCTGGGGGAGTCCGTCAGGATTGAGGACAGAGGGGCAGCGTGGCGGGCAAGGACCGCGGGACCAGGAGCCCTGGGAGTTAGAGAAAGGACGCCTGGGACACTCCGTGAAAGTCGCCTGGAAGCGGGCTGATGTCGGGCACCACATCAGGGCGCCACATCCGGGCCTCCTGGGCACCAGCCAGCTCCCATGGAGCCCCCGAAGGCCAGGGTCCCCAGCTGCTGCGGGAGGCGGCCGGCGTCCAGGGCGGGCACGCCCATGCTGGCCTACCTCGCCGTAGCTCTGCCGGTCCCCCGCCGAGTGGCTGACGTAGGGCGTGTAGGAGATCATGTCGGGGCGGTCGATGTTGTAGATGGCCTTGCTCTTGGGGAGCGCGGCCAGGTCTCTGTAGTCAAGGATCTCATCCCCCAGCTTCGCCTGGGAGGAAAGCAGGCCGGTCGGTAAAACCCACCTGAGGACGCAGCCCCTCGCTGCGGCAGCCTGAGGGTCAGCCCCGGGCCGCGGGGTCCAGCTCCCGAGCGTGCAGGGACGCGCCAGCAGGGACACGCAACAGCCCCTCTGCTCCGGCCACCGCGGGCAAGGGCTGCGGGCAGTGGGCCAGGACGGCCATCTCCCTCGCACGCGCGCGCAGTCACGGCCCTACATGCACAGGCGCACACACCTGAGCACCCCACTCGCACCCACGCCGCGCTCACACACTCATTAACAATGAGACGGTGGCCGATGGACGCCACCCTAGCCAGCGTCATTTGGGAGCAAACTGGACAGACAGACACACAGACACACACACACAGACACAGAGACACAGAGACACACACACACACACACACACACACACACACACACAGCGGCACCGCCGAGCTCAGGCCCACATACGGACCTGCAGTCAGGCCGCCTGCCCGCCCCCGAGGCTCACCTCCTGACGCCATCCCGCCCGGCGCCCCCGGGCCCCAAGGGGCTGCGCAGCTGCAACCCTAGACCCTGGCCCTGCCACCCCACAGCCTCCAACTTACATAAATCACACGGCTCGGGGATCCTGAGGTGCTAGATGCGGGTGCGGAGATGATGCTCTCCGAGGAGGTCCTGGTCTCCTAGGGGGGGAGGAAGGGCCTGGATACAGGGGCCAGCGCCCCGGGCCTTCAGAGGCGGCCATCCCCCCGCACACCCGCACGCCTGCCAGCACTGTCTGCAGGACACGGGGCCCTGGAGAGAAGTGCTCGGGGCGAGCGACCGGGACACATGTCTGCAGGGTCCCTGGGAGGAGAGGAGAGGACGCAGGCAGGCAGGCAGGGGGACCGTCCCGCAGGGCACAGGAGGGGACGCGGCCCCCACCCAAGAGGAGGCCCGGGGAGCCGCCGGCTGTGCCTGGCCCTGGGCGTCGCCTGCAGCCAGCGGAGGGGTCTGTGGTGGGGGCCCCCTGGCCAGTGTCAGCAGCCCCCTGACCCCAGGCCTGGAGATGCCGCCCTTTCCGGGCACAGCCCAACCCTCCTCACTGGGCAGGAAGGGACAAGACCAGGGCCGGCCGGAAGGGCACACCCAGGAGCACGCACCTGTAAGGCACAGGGGGTGGTGCCCGGGTGAGCCTGGCTGCTGACCTGGTTCTGCATCTAGAAGGAGAGAGAAGAGGAGACGGTGACCCCCGCCCGCCTCCGCAGCTCACTCCCCCGGCCCTGCCCCGCCCTCCGTGACAGCAGCTCTTCCTGCCCCTGCCCCTCGCCTGCTCCCCCGTCCCCTGGAGGCCCCCCTTAGCGTCCAGTTCTGCGCAGGGATGGGGGTTCACAGGGTCTGCCTGCGCCCTCAGACATGGGCAGGCAGGGCGGGGTCTCCCCACAGACTCAGGCAGCGCAGGCCTGGACTCCAGCCACTCCTGAGTCACCTGCTTTCTGCACAGCGGCACCGCTCCGCGGCGGGGACACGGGCTGTCTCCTGCCTGTGACCAGGCGCCTATTTGCCTGACCAGAAACGACGTGATAAACGCGTCACATTTTAAAAAGCCCTTTGATTCTCAGCTTCCTCCTCCTTCCTCCCTGAAGGTGAGGGTCAGGTCAGAGGGGAGCCGTGGGGCTCAGGAGTCCCCGTGACTTGACGTCCCTGTGGGCTCAGACAGGAAGCCCTGGCTCTGCAAATGGGCGGGAGCTGCAGCTGCGCGGGGCTGGCCCTGGGGGGGCACTGCCCGCTGGTGACAAGGGCTCGGCCGTGGCCCAGCACACTGAAGGGACTCCTGAGCAAGAGCGGGGTGGGGCGCACGACACGCCTCGGGGGCTGGGCCCCATCCTGTGAGCAGAGCGCCTCCATCCAGTGAGCGCTGGGGGGTGGTCAGCCACACGGGGCCGCTCACCTTCCCCACGCTGACGCCAATCTCCCAGAGGGCCCCACGGCCACACTCGGCATCCACAGCTGCTCGTGGGCCTCGTCCAGACCCCAGAGACCCCGGCCCCAGCCCTGTAGCAGCTGGCCTGGGCCCAGGGAGCACCACAGGCCACAGCCCAGCCCTGCAACTCCGCCAGGACTCACCCAGCACAGGCTGCAGGGCCCGCCCCTCTCTCCCCGCTAACACCGCGGGCCGAGGCGCGGAGGGGCCAGCGGCTGGTCCAGGCCACACGGCTGGGGGCAGAGAGCCAGCACCAGGGCAAGGCTCCTCCTGTCGCGTCAGGACGCTGCCCTGTTCCTCGGGAGCGGGCCTCTCGGCCGCAGGGTAAAGGCAGGGACTCGGCTCCTCCCTGGTTCCTTGGCTCAGATCTCCAGGCCGTGGGGGTGGGGAACCGCAGGGCCAGCCGCTCAGTCCAAGCCACCAAGCACCAGCCCTGGCCAGCATGGGAGCCCCGAGTCCTCCCCAGGGCTGGGAACCTGAGGGTTTCACCTGTCCCCAGCACTCGGGTTGGGGAGCAGGCGGGTCCCCCCACCTAAGTCTCATCCTGCACTAGCCTGACAGGTTACAGAAACCCAGGGGCGGTTCTGAGAACTCAGCCAACATGGGGGTGGTGGCCCTGTGGCCCCGGGGGGCGGCAGGCCCAGGCAGCCAAGCCCCTGCCCCTCCCGGGCCACCAGCTTCCCTTTGTCCCTTGTTGCCTGACCTTGGATTCTAGAGTCCAGCTGTTACCCCAGAACAAGCCACAGCAGCATGACCACGTGACCCAGAGTGGCCCTGGGGTGTGAGTCAACCATGCAGTCGGTCAGTGAGCAAGTGGAGCCCCAGTAGGTCCCCGGAGGGGGCACACTCGGGGCACGTGTTGCCCTGTGGGTGCCGGGAGGAAGTTTGTCCCGACTCCATCAGGAGGCGGGGGCTGGTGCTGCCCCACGCGCCTGTCCCGGGGCCTTGGGCTGATTCACACCCGTCCTCCCCTGAAAGAAACCCCAACTGCGACGGGAGCCTCCGCACATCTTGGGAATCCCCTTACAAACTCCTGCACCTGGACAGCCCGGCCTGGGACTGCAGCTGGCATGAGGGGCGCGCGGCCTCGGGGCCGGGACCTGCCACCCTCCCAGCTGACTCCAAGCCTCACGGCATCGGTGTGTGATGAATGGCCAAGGGGCCAGGAGGCCAGCACGGGGCCCCCACTGCCCCTCAGCTGATACTGCAACCCCAGGACCTTGTGCCCCTGCTCACGGCCCAGGGGGCTGGGCAGGAAGCCCGCCTGCTGGTCAGCGGTCACCCGGCTCTATCAAGAGGCGGACATGCACCGGCAAGGACGGTGACCCTGCGCACCTTGCTCTTGTCTTCAGTCCTGGCTGCTTGCCGACACGCCGGGTGCCAGATGGAGGACCCTGCGGACAGACGGGACGGTTAGTGTCCACCCGAGACGCGGGCCTGCGGCAGGAGAGAGCAGCGGCCTCGGGCTCTCACTCGCCCTGAGGATCCCAGCACCCTCCCCGGACCCAGCCGCCCTCCTCACACCCATTCTGCTCCAGCCGCTGCTTCACTCAGGTGCACGCGTGGAGGTGGGGCAGGTCTGCGCGACTCCTGCGCCCCCCAAACAAGTCGGGGTGCACATCAGTCTCTAATTACACAGGAAGAGACATTGAGGTGACCAGGCCGGGGCGGGGGGGTGGTCTGAGCCCCAAGAGAAGCCCCGGCTGCGGGACCCAGCCGTGACAGGGCCTGGAGACCAGGACCAGAGAGCTGGGCCCAGAGTCAGGCTCATCGCCCCACAGAGGGCCAGGGCAGCCCCAGAATTGGGCACCGTCTCAGTCCAGGACGTGAAGCCATCTTTGTCCTGAGACCAGGACCTTGGAGAGCGCGTCTGGAGCCGAGTGGTGCGACTGTGCAGCATCAGTGAGGCCGACACCCAGCACCCACCACCAGGGCCCAAGGACTCGAGGAACAACAGGCGACACCAGCCCAGGCCTCCCGGTGTCGTCACTGGGCCTGACACCTGCACAGCGGCCTGCGGGGCCCTGTGTGCCAGCCCCTGCCCGCCCCTCCCAGGCCTGCACAACGGGCCTCCTACACCGGAGACCTGGTCACTGGGGAGAGCCTGGCCGGCCCCAGCCTGCTGCTCTCACCCTGCCTGGGCCCCGTCACCTGCCGGCCGGTCAGCCACCCTGCTCCAGCTTTCCCCGTGGGCCCAGCTCTGTGGGGCTGCCGGGAGGCGCCGTCCCGCCCACCACGGGCCTCCTGGAGCGGGGAGGGTGAGCTCGGGCTTGTGAGGGACGACACGGCCAACCCTGATGCCCGCGGGCCGCAGTGAGGCCCGGGTGCCCCCCGTGGCCTCCTCCTGTGTGTCCTTCTCTCCACCCACTTTCCCACGCGGACACGGCGCCTGTCCGCGCGGGTGAGTGACGTGGCCAGCGGTCGCACGAGTGGTTCCGTTTGGGGGCGTCAACCTTACTGGGGGGCCCGGGTCCTCACCGCTCCGTGCTCAGGGTCGGTCATGTCCGCGTCGCCACAGCCAGCCACCACACCCACAGGGCCCCTCCGGCCCGCCTCGCGCCTGCTTCCCTCCCGCCTGCGCGGGCCCCTGTGCTCTCACCTTGCAGGTACATCTCCTCCCCTTCCGAGAACATGCGGCCGCACCTGACGCAGAGCGCGCACGCCGGGTGGAAGTGCTTCTCCCCCGCCTGCGGAGACACGGCAGAGGGCGATCGCATGGCCGCCCGCCCCGCCCTGGGCACGACCTGGGGCTGCAGGGGCGCGGGCGTGCCGGCCTGGTGCGTGACAGGGGCCGCCACGGGGCTGGACGGACGGCCCAGGGACAGAGCCGGGCGGGGGATGGGCGTCCAGGCTGCTGGGCACGGAACCACGCTCACGCCTGCCGGGCCAGGGGTGGAGCAGAAACCCCCCTCCCCCAGCCCAGGGCGGCCGACCAAGGGTGGGCCCCTCCGCCTCTGCATCTCGGGGTGGGCAGGAGGGGGAGGGGGAGGGGGAGGGGACGGGGGCGAGGCAGGTGGGGGCGGACAGCCCGGAAGGGAGGGCGGGAAAGGATGAGGATTTTGCTTTTGTGTCTCTGTATTACCCAATTTTCTCGATTAGCATTTACTATTTTTATAATCCTTAAAATTCATGAGTTTAGGTTAAAACGGGAACCCTGGAGTCACCTGAACACGTTACACTGACCGGCGGCTTATTTCTACACTGTGCAAAAGAAAGTCGCCCCCCGTGCACTGCATTCGCATCACTTGGGGGCGTCCCCAGTGCGGGGGCAGGCGGGGGCGCGGACTCCAGGCCGCCTCTCCCAGATGGGAGAAGCTGAAGCGCCTCTGCCCGCGCAGGAACCGGTGATCACGCGGCCCGGCTGTCAGTGAAGCGGTAACGTGCGCCGTAAGCCTCTGCCCCTCTCCCTTCTCCACCGGGCCGGCGACGAAGCCCGGGGCCCCGGGTCAGCACACACTGTTCTGCTGGGTGCCCCGTGTGCTGAGCCACGCGTCCACCGGCATCCTGGCCAAGGGATTCTCCCCAGAAGCAGCAGCTGAACCCCAGCATCCTGGAGCATCCTGGATGCTCCAGGATGGGCCTTTGCACGCGCCAAGCCCTTTGCACAGAGTGCCCTTCGTACCCTCCCCCCGCCACCCCGACATAGCTCATGCACCCCGAAGGCCACCCTCCCAGAGCCCCCCGGTGCCTCCTGATCTGGGCTCCCTCTGTGCCCTTCCCAGGCTTGGCGATTACTTGGGGTCATTTTCCCCCCCGGCAGTGAGCCCTGGAGGGTGGGCTTGAGGGGAGCAGCACTCCCCTCCTGGTGTGTAAAAGGGGGCCGGAAGGCCCCCAATCCTCCAAAGCAGAAATGACCTGGCTGTCAAATGCTGGCTCCCCACAGAGCACCCCGACCCGGCCCACACCCTGCGCCCCTTCAGGGAGGACCCTCGGGGACATCTGTAAGACGACAGGCTTGAAGCCGACCGCCTGCGGGGATGAGGGCCGAGCAGGAGATGCCCCGGCCACATGAGGGCGCTGCTGCACCCACCCCAGCACCTGGCAGAGCCTCAGGCTCCAAAAATAAGAGCACCGCAGCCAAGTTTCTGCATCCGGAACAGACGCACCTTGCACGCTGACACGCCGCTGTGAGGCAGTTTGCGTCTCCGGAGGAGCCAAGAGAGGCCACACGGCAGGCAGGGGCCGAGCGGGTGGCGTCTAGGGACCCGGCCCTGGGGCTGCTCCATGCCTGCCTGGTGCTCCAGACGCCGGGGGTGCCAGGTGCCCCGTCCTCACCCTCTCTGCCCACACCCTGAGCCCTCCAGGACGCCTCTGATGGCCCAGTTCCCAGACATGAAGCGCAGCCCCACGTTACCAGGTTCAAGGCAGGGGGCAAGAGTCTGTGTCCCCAGGCCGGGACAGCTGCCCTGGCGGGCGGCGGGGGCGGGGGTGGGTGCTGGGCTGCTCTCTGCTGGTTTCCTGGCTCGTCCAGCAGGTGAGAGTGCCCTGAACTGCACCTGCGTGGCCTGTGTGCAGCCCATGTGGGACACACCCCAGGAGGGTCTCCCCACTAAACAGACTTCACTGTAAAAGCTAAAAGCACAAAACTCTTAGAAGAAAACTCAGGGGTACATCTTCATGGCCCCAAAAGCCAAAGGGCCACGGAACAACAGGGGAAAATCCAGCTTCATAGACGCTAACGCCTGATGAGTGTCCAAGGTCACCCAGAAAGGGCCGGCGGCCCTCGGAGCGGACGTGCAGCTGACGGCCATCTGCTGGGCCTGGTGACGAGACCCCTCACGCCCACACACCGCAGCCCAGCCACCCGCGGGATGGACCGGGGCTGAGGGGGTGTCCCTCCAGGAGGAGGTGCAGGAGGCCAGGACCCACGGAGGCCCTGCCCTCACCATCGCCAAGGAAACACATATCCAGACCTCAGTGGGAACCACACATCAGGGATAGTCCACGTTCTGGAACTCTCCGTCTGTGGTGGAGACCCGGTGGGTCTGACCCAGGCCACGGGGTGTCACAGCTGAGCTGGCGGAGGACCTGGACCTGCCCCAAGCTCAGGCGCTCAGCCCAGATCCCCAGTGCGTGGCCGCGTGGCGGGGCTGTGCTGTGGGGCTCGGGCCTCAGTGACCCCATCTGTAAAGTGGACAGGACGGTCTCCTGTCCGCAGGGCTGGACAAGACAACCGGCTCCCTGAGGCCGGGGGTCCTAGATAGAAGGTCCAGGCAGCCGCTGTCACCACCCCTGACACTGCTGCTGGGAAGGGCATCCCGAGGCCGGGGGGCCAGGAGGGGGGTGGCTCTGGCATGGACGGGAGGGTCTCGCCCCAAGCCCATGAACTAAAGCTGGGGAGGCCTGACGGGGAGGGGGGAGGAGCCGCGAGGGCGGTGCCTGCGGCGGCTCAGGACCCCACACGCCGGAGGCCCTGGAGCTGTCCTCCTGCGAGGACTCTGTGAGGGGGTGTCGGCACCCGGGGGTGGCGTCACCAGTACCCAACGGGCCGACCAAACCGGCCGGCGCTGCCCAAGCCGGGGAGCAGCAGCAGCGGCTGGAGCAGTTTCCCTTCTGAATCACCAAAAGGAAACCGGAGGCTGGGTGACCACTCGCCGCGATGGCTGATACCGAGCGGCGACTCCCGAGCGGCCCTGAAAATCACCAGCTCACAAACATCCCAAACAGGGCCTGGGGCCTCGGGACCCCTCGCCCTCCATGGTGGGGACTCCTTCCCTCTATCTGGGAACACCGGGCTGACCAGGCGCCTCCCCCCAGCGCAAGCCCCGGCTACGGGTGACGCGGACGGAAGGGCCAGGCAGACGGCGACAAGCCCCTGCCGTCCTGCAGCCCCGGGGACGGTGCCCCTCGAGGGAGGGGGCACGGAGCTGCCCCTGACCAGGCGGGGCAGCCTGCAGACAGGGCCCCCGCCCCCCATGGCCATGACATGGGCACGCAGCCCGCCTGGGACATAGCACGTGCTCTGGAAGGATCCACAGGTGATGGTGGAGGAAGCAAGGCAGGAGGAGAGGGAGGAAGGCAGGAGGGAGGAATTAATCAGTGACGGCAGAGGGACCCCGGCTTCTGGTTGCCGTGGAGACCAACAAGCTGCACCAGGCAAGTGGGCTCAGACAAGGCCCGCAGGGTTAATGGGGGCGAGGCTGAGCCAGATGCACCCTGTTCACCCCCAGCACCCCCACCTGCGCCGGGGAAGCCTCCCAGCTCATACCTGCCAGGACAAAACAGGGGGCGGGTGGGGCTGGGGCTGAGGACTGAGCCAGGAGGCCTCACACCATCCCCCTGCCCTGCCCTGCAGCGCAACCGCCCAGACCCCAGGCCGCCCCCAGGCCCAGGCCTGCCCCAGCCCCGCCCGCCACCGGCCCCTCAGTCCGGTGGCCCCAGAGGCTCCTCCAGCGCCGCAGGCCCCGCAGAGGCACGCCTGCAGGGTGGGAGGCAGGAGCTGGTACTCAGAGCAGCCCAGCGAGGGGAGGGACCTGCGCGAGGCCGTTCCCGGCTCCGAGGCACAGGCCACCTCGCCGGCGCCGCGGGAGGCACGTCCTGGGTGCCCACAGGCATCTCAGGCGGCAAGCGGGGTGACAAGCGGCTGGGGGTCCCGCAGCTGCTGACCAGACCCCCACCCCACTGAGGTTCCGGCCCCAGGCGGCGCGGCCCTTGCCCGCCTCCGCGCGGCCCAGCGGCACTGCCTACCTGCTCGGCTGTGGAAGTCCAGGGAGCGCGGCCACGCGAGGGCGGCAGCAGGGCCAGAGGCCGGACAGCTCCCCCGCCGCCCGGAGCCCCCCGCCACCGCTGCAGGGCGCCGGTGCTCTGGGCCCAGCCCCGGCGCGCCCCACGCAGCTCCCCCAGCGCGAGCCCGCGGTCCCCGCCCGCCCGCCGCCCGCGGCAGCCACCTCGCAGGAGGAGGCTGAGGAAGCTCAGGCGGTGCGGAGCCGCGCTCAGCCAGCCAGGAGCTCGGCAGAGGAAAAACAAAAGCATCAATCTTCCCGGGAGGCCTCTGCTCGCTGCAGCCAGCTCAGCCCGCGGGGTCCCCGCGCTCCCGCCCTCCAGGCCGGTCCTGATAAACCGGAGTAGCGGGTGGGGGCCCTCACGGCACCACCCCGGCACTGGCCCTGCAGAGGGTCACCCTTGCCTTCCGGGAGGCCCGCCCCGCCAGTGGCCAGGGCCAGCACTAAGCTGGGTCCCCTCACAGATTCACTGAGGAGGTGACGGGACGTGGCCCCACCCCAGGGTGCAGGGGGTCCCACAGGTGTCAGGAGGCAGACAGGCCAGGGGCAACATGGGGAGCAACATCGGCTTGGTCTCCCTGAGCCCGAGGGCACCCTCGGTACCCATGCCCCTGGGTGTCCCATCACAGGCAATGGTGAAAATCAGCCTCAGTGCTCTGCGGGAGCTGCTCCGTGGCCCCCCGCCCTGCTTGGGTGCAGCTGCTGGCCCAGCCTGGCCCCCCTGTGGGCAGGCCCAGCCTCGAGCAGGGCGCCTGGTCGCCCAGAGGGGCTGCGGGGCGGGGGAGCCCTCAGGGGACATTCCCAGGACACCGTGCCCCTGGGTGCTGGCCGCCAGGTTTCCCAACCGGGAGTGAGGGTGATGGTGGCAGGCAGCTAGGCAGCGCCGACGTCTGGAGGGGGCATGAACACCCCCAGGGTTCCGGTGACCCCCCAGGGAATACCCCTTCCTACCCCGACCTCCCACGGACCTGTGCCAGCCAGAGAGCCACCATCTGCCCCAGCACAAAGCCGGGGCGGGCCTAGGCCCCTGAAATGGGTGAGTGGGGTTTGGTTTGTCTTCCCCCGCCCCCCGGGGGTGCGCGGACAGTGTGAGGTGCAGGTGACTTCCACCAAGGGCCCCGCCGTGAGGCCGGCTGATCGAGACACAGCAGCCGAAGTCCCCGCCCAGGGGCTGCCCGTGGCCTCTCCGGCCCCCCGGGGCCAGTCCTGCTGCCGCTCCCTGGAGAGACCCTGGGCCCTCAGAGAGGAAAGGGAGACTCAGCTCCCCGAGCCCCGCAGCTCTCCCACCACGTCCAGCTCACAGGGCAGAGTGTGCCACAGACAGGCTTCCCGGGGGAGGGGGGGCTCAGTGGGCAGCCTAGAGGCTGGAGGGGGCGCAGACACGCAGCACAGGGGGCCGCCTGGCGGGGTCGGGCCGCGGCAGGACCGAGCAGGTGCCCAGGGCCGCCCTCACCTCCAGCACGTGCCCGGTGATGTACTTCTGACAGCCTTCACAGCGGATCCCGAACTCCGTGTGGTAGTCGGCCTCGCAGTAGGGCAGCCCGTCCCTGCGGGGACAGGGGGTCAGGGCTGGGCTCCCCGGGACTCCCACAGAGGGCCCCCTTGTGGGGGTCGCCCCTTCTTCTGGCCCCAGGTAGCAACGCGACCGAGGGGCAGGTTTTCTGGGCCCGAGAAGCAGGGTCTCTCTATCCCACAGCAGGGAGGCCGGGGCTACGAGGGCCGCTGGCCCAGGGGCCCCACAGCTGGGAGGGGAAGCCGGGTCTGGGCCTATTTCACCTTCTCATCTCATTGCCCTCTCCGGGGGGACCCCAGCACCGAGGGACGGGGGGCCTAGAAGGAAGGAGGTGCAACAAAGGCGCTCCTGGTTCCTGAGCCAGCATCCTGTGGAGCCCCTGAGCACCTGAGGGTGGGGCATGGCAGGACCCAAGGGTGCAAGAGCGTAGGGTGCCCAGTGGGCAGGGCACAGGCACAGGGTCGCCCGGAGGGCGGGAGGCAGGGGTGCCCCATCCCAGGGGCGGGGCGCAGGAGGAGGGGGTAGGGGTGCCTGGAGGGCGGGGGGTAGGGGTGCCGGCCGCCGCAGACGCCGCTCACTTGCTGATGTACTCTGCGTTCAGCTGTTTCCCGCAGGTCTTGCACTTAAAACAGCCCAAGTGCCAGTGTTTGTCCAGAGCCACCAGGGACTGGCCGTTCTTGATCTCCGAGCCGCAGCCGCCGCAGCCTGGGAGGAAGGCGGGAACACAGCGGGGTCAGGCGAGGGACCGAGGGGCGGGCCCGGGGCGGTCGGCCGCGGGGGCTGGAGGGGCCGGCTGCACGACGGTCAGCGGGAGCAGGAGGAAAACAAGTTAGGAGTTCGTTGCTGCCTGCTGCATGCGGGCTGGTCAAGCGGGGACCCTGGAATGCAGTGGCCAGAGGCCTCCCCTCCCGAGGGCAGGAAGAGGGCGCTGGGTGGGGGCTGCTGCCCCAGGCCACGCAGAGGTGACAGGTAGGAAGCTGCTGTGACCCCCAGGGGAAAAGCCTTGCATTCCAGAGCTTGGAGCCCCGTGTCCTCCCCAGCCTCCTGCCTGATGTTCTCCCAGTAACCCCCACCCCAGGAGCCCTCCAGCCCCGCCTGCAGCCCCAGGGGGTCAGTGCTGTCCAAGCTGTGGTCCCAGTGGGGTGTCTGCTCCAACCCCCTCCCCGCACCCTTTGGGCTGCCTCAGCCAGGAAGTCCCGGGGCTCCCAGGTGCTTCGTGCTCAGGCCTCGGGGTTCCAGCCCAGTGGCCCCCTGACCCTCTGGCCGTGGCCCTGGGTGTCCCCCACTAGGCTCGTGTGCTGCAGCACCGGGCTGGAGAGGCCAGGGGCCCTCAGGGCAGGGACAGGCCACAAGACCTGCCCGGGGTGTGTGAGTGTGTGTGAGCGAGCGTGAGTGAGTGTGAGTGTGGGCAGGAGGCGCAGAGCCCACAGACGCTGTGCCCAGCCCGGCTTCTCTTCTCCGCAGCGGCCGGAGCTGTTTTCAAGAATGAAAAACATGAACGCCCACAGGCTGTTGGTCAGATTCTTCCTTTCCTAAATTAGCACCCTGCTCACACTCATCCGCAGGCCTGGGCGACAGCAGAAGGACAGACTCCCACTCCCGGCTGGGGCCGAGGGGACAGGAGGGACGTTGATTTTCGCCTCCGGGCCCCTGGGGGCCAGCACAGGCCAGAGGCCCAGGAAGCGCTTGGTGAATGAGTGAGTGAGTGAGCATGTGAGTGACTGAGTGAGTGAATGCACAGACGGAGGACTCTTCACCCCTGCTGCCGTCCCCAGGAAGCCCTGGTGGAGCCCACTTCCCTGGGGTACCCCTCCACGGTGGGGTAGTGACCACGGGGGCTGAGGGTGTGGGGGGAGGACCTGGAGGAGGTGGGGGCTTCCCAGAGGCAGGGTGCAGGCAGAGGGGGGCACAGCCTGCGCCAGGGCTCATGGCACGGATGCCCGGGTTCCTCTTCCCAGGCCCCTGCACTGCGCTTATCCAGTTTCACACTGTGGCAGTTTTTGCTTGGGCCCTACCCGGACATGGCAGGACCACCCTGCCAGGCCACTCGGCACCCACTTACTCCAGAGGCCCTGGGCCGGGTGGGTGCCGCTGCCCACCGCCGTGGGCAGGGAGCACTTCTGGCACATGCATTCCTTCCCGTTGAAGGTCACTCGGTCCCCGGGTGGAAAGGGCAACCTGCAAGGAGAGAAGTGTCACCGGCCAGGCCCCTCCCCAGCTTCGGCGTCTGCCCTGGGGAGGGAAGCCCATCCCGGTCACAGTGCCCAGGCAGAGCCGTCTCGGGCCTGGTCAGGACACCGGCCCTCACCAGCTGCCCACACTGCCCACTGCCTCCGCTGGCCACCCAGGATGCATCTGAGCCGCCATCACGGCAATGCCTGCTGCTCTGAAAGCCCGCTAGGCAGGCGCGGATGGGCCCCAGACTCCCCCTAGGGCCCCCGCATGCTTGTCAAGGTGGTGGTTTGCTTCGTGTTTCCCTCGTGGGCGAGAAAACCAAAGTCCAGAGAGCAGAGTCAGCTTCCCTAGGGCCACACAGAGCCGTGTGCAGAAGCTCGGTCAGACCAAGACCAGCCGGCAGGGGAGCTCCAAGAGTCTCGCAGGGCTGTGGGAGGCGGCCAGCCCGGGTCAGGTCCCTGCCCGGCAGCCTGGAGCGAGGTGGGTGAGCAGCACAGGGGCCACCCCTGGCCTGTCCCCAAGGGGCGAGGGCCGGGCCCCTGCAGACAGGGGCTGAGAGATGACCAGAGGGGGCTGCCCGTGTCCACCTGATACCCGCCAGCACTGGGTCACCTCCCCAGCCCAGCTGGCCAGGGGGCCTGTGCCCTTCCCCGGGGCCCACACTTGCGCAGCTCTGACTGACCCGGAGCCTCCAGCTTCTGCTGCACCCGCCTCGTCGTCCAAGGGCCGCGCTGGGCCTGCTGCCCTCACCCCCACTGTCTGGAAGCCCAGTGGGGACAGGGAACAGAGCAGGGCCTCTCCCTCGCAGGCGTGATCTGAGCGAATATCGGCCCGCAGCCCCCTGAGCACTTGCTTCATAAACTAGCACCTGCTGCAGGGTTGCTATCCACCCACCCAGCTACCCACCCGTCCACCCGTCACCCACACGCCCACCCACACGACATCCACCGACCTATCCATCACCCATCCGTCACCCATCACCATCCCCCATCCCCCTACCCACCCTGTCCATCCACCGTCCAGCCAGCCTCCATCTACACATGCATTCTACCCCCACCCCCCACCCAGCAGGCGTCCCTCCCTTGGACACACAGGTGGACAGCTCTGGCAGGCTGCCCGGGACCAGGAGAGCTGAAGAGGCGGCAGCTGTCGTGTTAGGAATTCAAATTCAGTGAGGTATATTTGACAAATGTGCACACGCGCGTGAGCAACACCACGGCTGTGGGAGGGGCACTCCACCCATTGCAAGAAGCCCCAGTGAGCATCTGCATGCACCCCACACCCGGCCGGCCGGCCGTGGCTGGCACGAGGGCCTCACTGGCCACGCGCACAGTGGGTCTTTCCTGCTCCCGCTACCTGGAGCGTGCGCTAGTGGGGAGAGCGGCCACTCCGTGCCGCCCCGCGGGGGGCATGGGGCCTACCGGTCTGGGCTGCCAGGAGCAGCTGTGGACGCACTGTGGGCGCGCACTCCATTCCTCGGGGGAGCAGCAACGAGTGGAATTACAGGGCCACGCGCTGACTGTATATTTAATTCGATGAGAAGCTGCCAGACTGGTTTCCATAGAGATGGGGCGACTTGGCCTCCCAGGCAGAGCAGCAGCGCCTCCCGCTTACCACTCTCCGCGCACAGCCCGTGGCGGGCGCCGTCGCAGGTGAGTCGGTCTGGTGCGTGGAGACGCGCTTCCTCGGGGTTCGGCTGCCGTCCCTGGGGTGCTCACGTGGGTGCTTTGCGGGCACCCGGTAAGCCCTTTCGCCTATTTTTAACAGGCCTCGTACTGAGCTGAGAAGTCCTTCGGATGCTTCGGGGACCGGTCCCGCGGCAGACACTTGTCCCAGCTCAGAGCTTGCCCTGGCGCTTTCTTAGCGTCTTTTGGCATCATTCTCGTCAGCTCGCCAGCTGTCACTTATGACCGCGCAGGACTGCTCTGCTCGCCGTGAGCTCGCAGCCGTTGTGTCTGCAAGTTTTCTTTTTCTTGGATTTTTTTGCGGGTGACACGTCTATTGGCATTATTTTAACCACACACACACACACACACACACACACACACACACACACACGTCTAACGGTCACGTGTCCACGCGCACATGCGCAGGGCCTTTTTCTATTCAGAGTTCTCCAACCATCTGCACAACCCAGCTGAGGTCACCTTCATCACCCCAGAAAGAAACACACGCCCTTGCAATCTTGCCTTCGTGTTTGAGACCCCGGGGCTGGTCTGACATGGTCTGACGGACTCTCTGGTTCCGCCTTCCAAGACGCTGCTCTGCGGTCCCCTGGCGCGGCTTGGGACGAGAGGACAAGGCACCCTTCTGTCCGGCAGACACGCTCGGTTTTGTTCTCTTGCTGCCTTGAAGACTGTCTTCTTATTTCTGTTTGCAGAAACGGGTCAGGACGGGATGGGGAGGGAGTCGTATTTACTCGGCTCAAGTTTCACTGAAATTTCTGGATCCAGTGATTTACGGTTTTCATCCAGTTTAGAAAGTTTTCAGCCATTACTTCTTCAAATGTGCTCAGTCTTCTCCCAGACCTCTGGTCTCCCCTCCCCGGCGAGACAGACAGACAGATCTACGTCCAGAGATCACAAGGACGGTTTTCAGTCTTTTCCCCCCTTTGCTCCCGACGGGAGAGTTCCTACCGGGAGTCTTGGAGCTCGCTGGCCTTTTCCCAGGTTGCCCCTAACTCACTGCTAGTTCCTTTCGGGAAAGTCCTCATTTTAGAACATGTAGTTTTCTGGAAATTCCACCTGGTCTCTGTCCATAGGGCCCTAGGCAGTCAGGCTCCCCAGGGCCAGCACACTGGGGACCTCGCCTCGCCCCACCACGCCCACGTGCCAGCTACCCCAGCTGGGGCTCCGCTTCGTCTCCGGCCTGGCTCCCCTGCGGCCCACGCTGTAGGTCGGATGCGGACAGGGCTCCCTCCCTGCGGTGGGCAGGGGCCTGGGTCTCCCTCGGGGGCCGGCGTTGCCGTGGGGCCAGCTCTGTGTGCACCTGTGCAGTCTCAAGCTGCGCCCTGCACTCTGTCAGGGCCGGTGCCCGCAGCGTGGCTCTAGGGCCGTCGCCATCCTCTCACAAGGAGGGCCAGCCCTGGGTGCTCAGCGAGACTCTGCCCTGGGGTCAGAGCATGGCAGTCCCTCGGCCCCGGGGACTGCCTGCTTAGCCAGGCTGCTCGCCCCTGCCTTGCCGAGTGACCCTCCACGTCCCAGTGGCCTCAGGCCTGGGCAGGCTCGAGGGCCCGCAGGCACACTCCTCGCACAGCTCTCCCAGCTGGGGCCTGCCTCTGGACTGACTCCCAGCGCAGCGCCTGTGCCCACCCGCTGCTCCCACCGGCACGGCTCCAGGGCGGGCTCCAGCAGGAGCTGGGCCCCAGGCCCCCTCCCTCCGCCTCCCTTCCTGGGCCCGAGCTGCCTGGGCTCCCAGAGTGACAGCAATTGTCAGGTCAGTCCTGCCCAGTGTCCGGCTGCTTGCTGGGGTGGGGAGTCCAGTCCAGCTGGCCCAGCACAACAGAGCCGCCTGCTATTATTTTTAAAACAGCGACAACCCTGAGGAGGTGGTCCAGGCCGTGACCACACAGCCTCGCTGCTGGGCGCCGCGCTCGGAAACCCGACACTCGGCCCACGGTGGCTGCCAAGACACCCGCAGTGGACGCTGGGGCTTGCGCTCCCTGGCACCCTCCTCTCTCACGCCCCCGCCCAAGCCCTTCTGTCCAGGGCACACGCCGTAACTAGGTCCACGGCCCAGGGATCAACCCCGAAGTCTCCCCTGACTGAGCCCGGCAACACCCCCCAGGAGCCACGCGGGCCGAGTGTCCGCTGCTTCCCAGGAGCCTGCCCTGTGCCGGGAAGGGGCCTCCGCGCTGTGCCAAGGCAGGGGCTGGGCGAAGCTGTGCCTGAGCCGGGCTGCCCTGGTCTCGCCTCCCCAGCTGGGCCCAGCGGCCCCCCTGTCCGGCAGGGCAGGGCGCGCGGGCGGGAGGGGCAGGCGGGGGCGGCGCTCACCTGCACACGGCGCACACGAAGCAGTCTGGGTGGTAGGTCTTGCCGAGGGCCGACACCACCTCGCCTTCGATGAACTGGTCGCAGCTGAAGCAGCGGGTCCCGTAAAGCCTCTGGTAGTCCAGCGTGCAGATGTACTCGCCCTGGCGCACGAAGAAGCCGCCCTCGGCCAGGTCACAGCCGCATGCTGCGGGAGAAGCGCCGTGCGTGGGAGACGCCTCCCAGCAGCCCCGCCGCCGGACCACCCGCTGCCTCGCCCCTGTGCAAACTGGGGGCACCTGAGCCCCGGGGGGAGGCCGGGCCCAGCCCCAGTGCTGGACTTCCTCGGGGCTGAGGGGCCGGCCAGACTCCCCTGCCTGCTTGACCCCGGCAAGGACAAAGCACGCTGGCTCACGAGCCCCCGCCCCCAGGGCACTGTGGCCACAACAGGCCAGGCCAAAGGTGGCTGAACCGCAACACCTGCTATGCCCCCGCTGTCCTGGGAGGGCCATCGCGGGGGCGGGGGCAGAGGAGCCCCTCCCCAGGGAGGAGGAGGCCAAACCCTGCGGGGACCAGGGCTGGGGACGCTGGGACAGAACCTTGAGTCCCTGAGCCCTCAGCACCCCTCCTGCCTGGGAGCTGTGCTGCAGAGGGCGGGCAAAGGGTCACCTGTGTGCTCCCCCGTTGTATCCCCTGCAGCCTCCGGGGAGCAGGGCTCTTCGAGATTGGGGAGCAGCCAAGCTGCAGGTGGGGTGCACTCTCCCCACCTCCCTCCCCCTCTCCTGCTCCTCTCCCCTGGCTCCCGCGCAAGCCCCCGGGCTGCTGCCAGGTCCAGAAGCCTGCCCCTCCCCAGGTCCCCCCCACCCTTGCCGTGGCCTGTCCGCCTGACCCGGGGGCCTGTTCCCTGCAGGGCCGCAGGACAGTGCTGGAAAGGCGGGTCCTGAGTGCGGAGCTGGTCCAGGAGACCAGGCGGGTTTTTCTGGCCACAGGCGGGTTTGAAGACCTGGGGCAGCTCCTCCCCACCCTCCCTCCCTCTTCTCTCCTCCCCAGCTCCCCCTCCTCTGCCCTCGCCCTCTCTCCTCCAAGATATTCTGGCTTCCACCTGCCGGCTTGGGCAAGACACACCCCCACCCTGTGCCTCGGTTTCCCCAAGTGGAAGGACGACAGGGTGGGCCGGGAGACCGGAGCCCCGGGGGGGCAGGCAGTGCCCTGACTGCCCTCTGCCCCGCCCCCTGCTCCACCCAGTCAGCGCAGGGCGAGGCAGGCTCGCTCAGGCATCGCCGAGCTTAGCCTGGTGCCCACGTGCTCGTGTGCTGCCAGAGACCAGGGCCTTCTCCCTGGGCGTCCTGTGCCGGCCACGCTGGGCATCTACGCTGGTCCCTGGGCCTGAAACCTGACGCTGGGAGCAGTGGACACTGGCAGGACCCGGCAGCACCCCAACCCCCCACTGGGCAGGCCCCGGTGGCCCCGGGAGCCCCCGCGCAGGGAGATGGACTCTGGTTCCCAAGCCCCGGCCCAGGGCCGACCCCGCTGAGCTCACCTTTGCAGACGAAGCACTTGAGGTGGAAGTACTTGCTCTGCACCCGCAGCACCTCGCCCCTGCACGGCTTCCCGCAGGTGTTGCACAGGATGGCCGAGCTGGGCGGCTTCTCCAGCGCGCCGAGCGCAGCCTGCCGCTCCGACACTGCGGGGAGGGGGCGTTAGCGGGCAGGGGCCAGGTGGGAGCATCGCAGCCAGGAGGGTGCCCCGCGCCCCCACCCCGCGCCCCCAGGGCCAGTGGTGGTCAGGAGGTGAGAGGCGATGGTCGCTGAGGGCCCAGGCACCAGCCACGGCAGCCGGCGGTGTCTGGTGTCCGGGAGATGACCCTGGCCTGGGTGGGCGGACGCGCTGAGGTGGGCAGAGGGGTGGGGAGCTTCCTGGAGAAGAGGGGGCTCGGGGGGTGGGGGCCTGGGCACTGGCTAACTAGAAGAGGCGCCTGGGTGTGGGGGCATCTGGCTCCCTCTGGCCAGTGCAGACGCCGCTGGGCCCCGTCCTGGTGGGCTGGGCTCCGGCCCGCAGCCTCTGTGCCACGGCCCGCCAGCCTCCTTGGGCGCCCAAACTCCCTGACGCCCCTGAGAGCCTGCACTGACCCGAGGCCGGAGCTGCGCGGCGACCCGTCCCGGGTGCCTGGGGGCAGTGCCGCCCCGGGTTACCTGCAGCAGCAGCAGCTTCCACCCCCCACGTCCTGTCCCCACAGACTCATTGCAGAAGCCGCTTTCTCTGTGACTTATCAGAACTGTGGGGGAGGCAGAAGGCGAGGCCTTCCGGGCTGCAAGCCGAGACCCCCTGTGAGGGAGGCGTGGGATCCTGGCCGGACCCCAGCACGCCAGCCATGCCTCACCGCAGGCCCCGCTCAGCCGGGGCTGACTGCCGAGTCACCCCACCCGTGGCCAAGGCCGGGCCAAGACTGCGGGGCTGGAAGCTGCGGTCCCCCCAGAGGACAGGACGCGGCGTCTCCGTGACTCCACGGCTGGTTTGTCCGGCCGGACGCTGGCTGCAGGCCAGGATGTGGGCCACCAGACACGCGGGGCAGGGCTGTCAGAGTCCTGGGGGTGTGGGCGCTGGGTCGGGGGCCCGCTGCAGCCCCAGCCTCGCCTCTTGTGGAGCTGTGAGCTCAGGCAAGGCCCTAGGACCCCAGGCTCTGTCCTTCCATCTGTCAGGTCACCAGCCCCGGGGGAGGGGGCAGGACAAGGCTTAGCCAGCTCCCGGGACCAGCCGCAGTGAGTGCCCAAGGCACCGTTGCTAGTCACCTTCCTGGGTCTGGGAAACACATTTAATTGGGGGTGGGGAGCTGCTTTAAGACCAGGTTTGTGGGGAGCCCCTCAAAGCCTCCCGGCTGTGGGGTCAGGGCGGTGGCGCTGCCCTCTGTTGGCAGGAAGTGGACACGGCGTGGTGGGGAAGGACCTGTGCAGGTGCGCCTCCGCCCTGGTCACTCTGGCCAGGACCTTCTGGATCTCTAACCTCCAGGGACTCAGGCCTCGCGGGTCCTGCAGCTGCCCAGTTCCACACTGCCCGCTGCCGACCCCGAGACAGGCTGACTGAGCGGGACTGGAGACGCCGGGGCGTGGCGGTGGCCAGGGCAGCAGGGAGAGGCCCAGCCCCAGCACCTGCGCTGGACACGGACCCCTTTCCCAGCGGCCTTGTTAGCAGTGGGCCCTGTTTGCTTCTGAAAACTGTCACCCCAGAATCCTTAGCCACAAGTCGCCCAAGCCACCAGGGCGGCGCTGCCTGGACACGCAGGTGACAAGCAGGGAGGGGCTGAGGGTGGCCGCCCGGCCTCCTGCCCTGTCCTAGCCGCTTGAGCCCCTACTCCTCCCCCCACGGTCAGCAAGGGCCAGGAGGGCGCCTGGAAGCATCCACCCCAGTGGTCAGGCTGTCCCCTGCAGGCGTGTGGGCGCTGCATGTGGCACCCCCCGTTCTGAGGCCCCAAGGCTTTGTCACCGAGCAGTGTTGGAGGTGGGCACCCCTGGGCCACTGGCCCCCACCGGTCACTGCTGGCTCCCCCAGGCACAGGCCTTTGGCCCAACCCGGGCTGGGGTATGTCCCCACAGGACCGGCTCTGGCCCTGGGGAGCTGTCGCCTGGGGAGGGAGGGAGGGAGGGCGAGGGAGATGGGGTGGGGGGAAGCAGGGATGGAGCGCCAGGGGTTCCGGCTCCAGGACGGGGCTCACCTGCCTCTGTGTGGGGCTGGAGCCCCCTCCCCACCCTCAGCTCACTCATCTGTACAGGTCACTTGAGCCCAGAGAGGACGCCTCGCAGTGGTCACTGCGTCCCTCCCTCCACCCCTGGCCGGCTCCCTCTCTCTGCATCTCGCCCTGGAGCTTCTTTGTGGGGCTCAGAATGTGGCCATGGGCCTCCCCTGGTGGTGCAGGCGGTTGAGCGCAGCGCTGTGAAGCTGCCCGCAGCCTCTGCAGAGCGGGTTCAATCCCCGCTGGCCAGGGAGCTACCCACATGGCACGGCAGACCTCTCCTGTCTCGCCCGCTGCTCCCCGCAGCAGTGGGTTTCAGTCAGTCTGCCTGTTCTGCTCCCCGCTCTGTCTCTGGGGAATCCTCTCACCCCCCACACCTCTGGCCTGTGCCCCGGTTCTTCTATAAATAAATAAATAAATCTTAAAAAAAAAAAAAGAACGTGGCCAGGACGACTGGCCGTCCACCCCGCGGGACGCGCAGCTTGGGGCCCCGCCTGCCTCTCCCCCAGGCCTCCCGTGAGCGTGGGCCTGAGAAGCGCTGCCGCTGAGCGAGGGCGCCCGGGGCCACACCCCACTGGGCAGACGCGCTGGAGCGTCCCGTGGCCGCTGCCACAGGAGTGGGGAGGGCAGGGCCGCGCCTCCCGGCACCCGAAATAGACTCTGCCACCCTCGCAGTGCACCTGTTCCCGGCGTCCCGGAAAGGGGATTTGCAAAGGCCCGGCGGAGGCGGCAGGGGTCTGCTCGAGCCCTGCCAGCCACGCGGGGTGCTGGGAGAGCCGGTCGGAACCAGCCCCGGGGCCACCACACAGCCTCATCTTAATTCTGCAAAACCCGTTTCAAACAAGACCACTCTCAAAGGTCGCAGGCGGTCATGAATTTGGGGGGAGCCTACTTAACCCACAATGCAGCCCCAGTGTGCCAGTCGGGAAACTGAGGCTTGGGAGGTTCAGGCGGCTTGGGCCTGCCCGGCCTGGTCCCTGGGGGGCCTGGCCCTGAGCAGGAGAGCCACATGGCGAGAGTGCGGTGGGTCAGGCCAGTCCCGTGGGGTGCATGCCGCCTGCGAAGCGCCTCCGGGTGGGCCCAGCCGGCCTCCCACAGCAGGGGCCAGCGTCTCCCAAGGGCTCCGAGAGTTGGAGCAGGGCGGGCAGCGGCGGCCTGGGGCCTTCAGAGCTACACTGAAGCCTGACCTCCCGCCCAGCTCCCCGGTGCCCCCACTTCACCCAGGCAACCCCCGGGGCCTCAGGCAACCCTCAGAGCATCACTGCCGGGCCCAGGGGTCCCACAAGTGGGTGCAACCCTGCAACCCAGAATGATGCCCCCTTGGCTTATAAACAGGACGACCACCCCACTGTCAGCAGCCACCGTGCCCTGTGCTGGCCGGGGGTGGGGGCTGCTTTGGCCTCGGGCCACGGGGCCGGTTCAAGTCTGGGCTGCATGTCCTGCCAGCCAGGGGAGGGTGCCAGCCCAGCCCGCGGGGCCCGGGGAGCAGGGAGCCGGCCCCTGGCCTGTGCAACGTCGCCCGCCCTTGCCCCCAGGGTCCAGCCCGTCTACTGTGTCCGCCATGACCCCCCTGGGCCTCTCTCGCCTGAGAACAACGTGGCTGCACAGAACTCCCCGATGATGGGGACAGCCTTCCTTTGCAACACCCAGGATTTCATTCCATCCTCATGCCCTCTCCACAGGTCTCGGGCGAGCGCCGGTCTGATCTGGGGGTTGTCTTTCGGCCTCCAGCCCGCAGCGGTGGGTTAACGACAAGACCTGGGAACACGCAGCAGACCTCGCCTCCAAACAGGCACCTGCTCGCTCCCTGTTCGGCTCCACATCTTACGTAACCAGCGCTGCTGGGACCCACTGAACTGATTTCGCGCCCACAAATGGGTCGCCACCCACGGCGCAGAGCCCTAGCCTAGCCTGCCACCCCAGCACCCGCCAGAGTGATAGCTATGACCTCAGAAAAGAGACGTGCGCCCTGTGCCCAGGGCACACTGGGCTGCCCGCTGCCCGGAAGGCACCACCGTGCAGCCCTCGCTGCCCCTGCAGGAGGGGCGGGCCCCCCAGGGCTCAGAAGGGGCTCTGGCCAGAAGGAAAGGGCGTGGGAGGTGGCTTCATGCCCCACTTGCACCCCGAGCCCCCCGCAGAGATCCCCATGCCCTCCCGCCTCCTGGACGCCCCTGCTCCCCGCTGACCTGCCCCTCCCCTGTGCTGCTGGTGGCTGCTCCCCCCATCTCTGTTCACGGGCGGGGCCGGATGGGCGGGGAGTGGACGGCCCCGGGTCTGGCCCCCGTGACAGATGGTGGAGATTCTCAAGGTCACTTTAAAGCAAGGAAAATACCAACAATTTGCCAGTCATAAAAATTCAGGTCTGGCCGGCGCAACACCGTCCAGTCCTCTGGCAAGGACTCCTGATGCCCAGCCCTGGCCACCCCTGGGCACCCAGCCCCAGAGCCATCTGCACACTGGACACCTCCACCGGGAAGCCCCCAGGCAAGCTCACCGAGGGAAGAGAATGCCTGGCTCGTGGCCGTCCAACCCACACCCCACACCCAGCCCCGCCGCGGGCCCTCTGCCGCTCACGCTCAGCGCCCAGTGACCCTGGCCCTCGGCCAGTTCCCTGGCCTCCGCCCGCTGCGGGGCTGCTCGAGATGGCCGTGAAGGTGCCGGGCCCGGCCTGGACACAGGGCGCCCGCACCCTCCTTCCTGGTCCTGCCTGGACGCGCTTCTCAGGGCCGCGGGGCGAGCGACCACGGCAGCCTCAGCAGCGACGTTGGCGCTCAGGGTCCCGGGGCCAGCGTCGAAAGGCAGGCATCAGCAGCCCGTGCTCCCCCACACCTCAGGGGACCCCCTCCTTCCCGCTCCTGGGGTGCCGGCGCCCCAGGGGACTGCCCCGCGCACACACCTGCGCCTGGGTCTCTCTCATCCTGCTCCAGCATGGCCACACCTTCCCCGCTACACGGCGACAGCCCAACCGAAAACGGGGTCACCTTCGCCGGGACCTCACTGTCTGGGGAACACGGTTCAATCAGAACGGGGACTTCCCGTTTCATGGAGCCCGCCCGGCGCTCTGAGCTGGCACGCCGCCGACACTGCAGGCCGCAGGTCTCCCCTCAGGGGTGCCCAGACCCCACGCCACTGTGCGCCCTCCCTGCCAGGCTGGCCACGGGCCCCCAGCACAGAGTGAAGACTTCGGGGGCCCCCAGGTTGGCGGGACTCCTGGATGCAGAGCCCAGCCCAGCACCTACCCTCCCCCCCCAGCCGGGATCCCCATCCTGTCCCTGCCGCCTGCCTCCACCTGGGCTCAGGAAGCCCCACCCCGCACCCCCGCAGTGCCTACCGGAGGCCCTGCCGTGGGCGTGCGCAGAAGGCAGAAGCACAGAGGCCCCAGGTATCAGCCAGGGTGGCTGGGCGGGAGCCTCCTGGACGCCGGGCCAGGGTGGTCGGCAGGCCCACACCGCGTCAGGAGGCGCCAGAGCCCGGCGCGAGGCCCCTCCCCCTGCAGGCGCCAGGAGCGCAGGATGACCCAACCCAATGGAGTGGGTGCCTGGCGGGGCCACCGTCGTGGGCAGGGAAACACGGGGTCCGGCCGTGGGGTGCGGGGGAGCCCTGGGAGGATGTCGGCCCTTTCCTGGGACACGAAACTCGGAGACTGAGAAAAGCTTGTGGAGATGGGACCGTCCAGCAGAGGGGTCAGCAGGGGTGCAGGACCCAGGGCCAGGAGGAGCCCCGAGGGGGCCTTGGCAGCCCCCAGAGCAGGACCAGCAGGGAAACCGAGGGAGAGCTGAGGCGCCCGAGTCTGGTGTCCAGCTCAGAGACCCCTCCTCGGCCCGTCCACCCCAGCCCCATCAGGGAGGCCCTCCCGTCCACAGTCCTGAGCGGTTCATCTGCGGACAAAACACAACGCAGGCCCCACACCCATCCGCCTGAATCAACGGGCCGGCAGCCCCGCGGAACAGCCCACAGAAAAACAAGCAACAGAGGGAAGAGGAAATCCAGTCACACACGCAGCCCGGAAACGCAGAGAGTGCCCTGGGGCGAGAGGCAGATTAGAGAGGGCGCCCGTGCCAAGCCGGGACCCCTGGTGGGCCGGGCCGGGTAAGGGGCCTGCGGGCCGGGGCTCAGCGCCCCTGGCCTGGCTCCTGGAGAAGAGGGAAGCTCTGTCAGGGGCACGGTCCGGGGTTCACGGACAAGGCTCCGCACAGGTGCGAGGCCCGGAGGGGACTGAGTGCTGTCAGGGGCGCAGGGAGGCGGCAGAGCAGAGTGCAGCAGCACGTGAAGAGCTGACGCATCCAGGCGGCTGCACAGGGTTCAGCGCGCTGTTTCTACAACTTTTCTAGATGATTAAAATTTTCAAGACAAAATGTGTGTGTTGGGTGGGGGTGGCGGGGACTGAAGACCCCGGCGACCCCACCGCGAACAGGACCAGCAGGGCCTGGCTCCTCCCCCAAGGCCCGGGGCCCAAACTGCTAGGCCAGGCGCGCTCCCCTGGGCCTCGGCGTCCCGCGCAGGCGCACCCAGGAGCGTGCACGCGCCTTGCTGGCGGCCCTGCAGGAGGCACGGACGGAGCAGCCCCAGCGACCAGGGCTCTGCCACTGGGGGGGAGGCCCCTGGCCCAGCTCCTGTGCGGGACGGGAGGCCCCAGCTCCAGATGCCGGGGCCGGCAGGCCCCACCCCCTCGAGGTGCCAGCGCCGCTCCTCTCCCATCTTGGGGCACCCAGCATCAGGCGGTGCCTCGGGAAATGAAGGTTCTATTCCTGGCACAAGCCTCTTTCCAGAACTGGGACGTGAGGCGGCCGAGACCCTCCCCAGGAGCCTGGGGTGCAGTCTCCATGGGCGGGCACTGTGGCCGACAGCATCCTAATGCTGCCAGGCAATGGCCCGTTGGGACAGCAGGGCAGGGGGCGGGGCCGTGCGCTCCTCCGGATGCCCAACCTCGCCCAGCTACAGGGCAGGGCCCAGGGCTCATGGTGCCCTTTAGGTCAGAGGCAGGACGCATGTCCACCCTGACATCTCCACACCAGAGAGCCACCAGACCCAGCACTGTGTGGCCAGGCCTGCAGAGGCCCCTCTGTGCCAGGCTACCCTGGAGTGAAGGGTCAGGGGCTGGACCCAGAGCTTGCAGGGTCAGGATGGGGGGGGGGGCGTGTGGGTGGGAGGGGCCCAGCCTCCCAACCAGGAGCCTCGCCTGCCCCCCTCCCTCACGGCTCCCCCATCCTGCAACTCAGAGGAGAGGCCCCTCCCTCGGGCCGGCCCTCCCCAGGCAGAGGGTGGCCGGAGGGTTTGGGAGCCAGGGCAGGCAGGGGCAGGGTAGCATCTCCCCTCTGCTGACCCATCCATCACAGGACAGCATGTCCCCTGCACCACCCCCCGCCTCCCCTGCCCCCAGGCCTCGCAGCTCCTGGGCCATGGCTTGAGATCCTATGGCACCAACAGTCCCCAAGCCTGGCCGGGCCTGGAGGCCTGGGGAGGCTGCTGGAGAGCGTGCTCCCAGGCCCATGCTCACCTCTAGAAGCACACGGGTCTGCATTGGCAGAGCCACATCTCTGCTCCTCTCGCCCCGGTGCTCCCCGAGGCCGCACTCCACAGCTGCTCACATGGCACAGAGCACTTACTGCGGGTGAGGAGCCGAGCCAGGTGCAGAAGACCAGGGGGCCCCGTGGGGGTGGGGAGGGTTGCATACCTGCGTCTCAGCCAGGGCCCGGGCAGGGGCAGGGGCAGCTCTGCAGAAGCTTCCTGGGGCACTGCACAAGCTGCCTGGCTTAACTCCTACTAGGTCAGTGTCACCTCCTTCAGGAAGCCTGCCAGGCTTTCCCTCGCACAAGAGGTTGTCCCAGGTGTTGGGCAGCGGATTCTCACTGGGTGTTTTCACCATGTACTGCCTGGGGGAAGAGCCACACCAGGTCCCCCCAGAGCCTGGGTGGTGGACAGATGTGCCCAGGTGAAAAACTTGACTCCCCTGGCCCCACGAGTGCTGGGCTGCTCGTGTTAAGAGATGTGGCCATTCAGCTCCACAAGATCCAGGGTGGGCTTGCCTTTGGAGGGTCTCCAGAGAAGGGGGAGTCCCCTGGGGATCAGTCACCAGGGAGAGGCAGCTCCTCAGAGAGGAAGTGGAGGCGTGGCGGGAGAAGACCCTGGCCTGCCGGCTGTCCCCATCCCTGAATCCAGAGCAAAGCCCCGCTGAGGAGTCTGGCTGCCTCTCAGGGTACCCCGAAGAATCACAGGCAAGAAAGCAGGGTATTGAGGGGAGCATGCTCCCCAGGGGGCAGAAACGGCCACAAGACCCCAACCTCCAGAATGATGTCCTTTCCAAGGTGCTGGCCTTGGAAGCTGAGGGCAGGTCGTATTTTCAGTAAAAAAGGAATGGTTTCTGCTAAGTCTCCTCCCTCCCACGTGGCCCCCGTGGTCAGATGGTGGATGACCTTGTCCCCTCAGGCCTCACCCCGCCTGGGCAGGGGGCAGGGCCAGGCTTGGGGGGGTGCGTGTGCAGGAGAGTCACGGGGAGCCACGAAACAGGCTCCTGCTGAGCTGAGAGGCCGCGCGGCCTCGGCTGGGAGCCGACCCACATTTGGTGCAGATGGTGAGAACAGAGGCCGGTGAGGCCACAGACTCCTGCCAGAGGCCACCGTTGCAAAGCCCACCCCCGGCAGGGAGCACCTGGCCAGGCTCTGCTGTCACTGGCCAGTGTCCCCACCTGGAGGGCGGGCATCACCAGGGGGTGCAGGGGCGACATGAGGACACCGAGTGGCATGAGCTGGCTGGTCCCACCGTGCGCAGGAGAGCGGGGACACGCGAAACCACGCCCTCATCGGGAGGAGCCCAGGGGAGCCGGGCTCCGGGGAGGCAGCGTGGGGTCACGGGGGCCGGCAGGCCATCTGGACCCCCCACCGGTGTGTGACCTAGCAGCCACCTTCGTGTCTTGGCCGGGAGCTCCTGTCTGCAAATTGGGGGCACTGATCCCCTCGGGGATTCGTGGAGCTGGAGACGGTGCCTGGACAAACTCTACCACACTCCAGAAACGGCAGGCATTGATTTTTGTTAGACAATCAATCCCTCCCGGAGTGCTGGTCAGTGGCGTGGTGGGGGCAGGGCCCCGAGGTTGCCAGGGCACGCCCTGGGATATATTTAGCGCCCTGCTGGGCCTGCCCGGGCCAGGCAGCCACGGAGGACGCGCCCAACTCCTCGCCAGCACGTGGAATCTGCGCCTGAGCAGAGCTCCCGCTTGTTGATCACTGCAGGCTGAATGACCGCAAGGGCGTGCATGAACACACACACGTGCACACGCTCTCAATCCCATCTGTGACACACGGGTGCCCCTCCGTGCCGCGCTGCAAGTCCACCTCCCAAAACAGCAAAGGCGGCGAGCAAACAGCTGCTGCCCAAGTAAGCCTCTGAGAGCCAGTGTGCACAAAGTCCTGCCTGTCCCTTTACCCTAAAATACATGCACGGGGAAGGCAGGCAGCAGGCACTTGGAAAAAGGCGTCGCCCCAACCCTCCACGTTCTGGGGGGGCTCTCTGGCTCTTTCGCAAACCATCTACAGTGCGCCCGGCCTGCAGGCCCCTCCCTGGCCCTCACAGCCGCGGCAGCCCCGGCTCGCCCCGCCCTGGCCGCAGCTCTCCTGCCGCGTCCAGGGAGCCGGGGCGCTGGGTCCAGTCGGGGGTGGTGGGGTCCAAACCACGTTCATAGTTAGATGAAGATGCCACCTTCCTCCTCACCCCAGGCCTGAGCGTGGCCTGGAGTTTTCCAGACACGAAGTGGCGCATGATGGCCAGGACCGGCTGGACACGGCCGGACGCGACAAGCCAGCTGGCCCCCATTAAGCAGACATTGATGCAATTTGCCGAGCCACAGCCCCCAGCCTCCCGCTCACAGCACCCGCACCCCCACTCACAGCACCGCACCCCCGCTCAGCGAGTGGGTGCTTTTCAAACGCCTCCACTTCAGTCTCCAATGCAGTAAATGCCAACACCGTCCACTTGAGCAAAAAGCTCTTTGGGGTCCTCGATCACTTTAGGGGGAAATAATTTTAAGTCCTCAAAGCACATGAGAGCCCCGTGATGGACGAGCGGCAGCCATGTGCCAAGTCCTGGGGCATTTCCGGGGCACGGGAGGGCCGGTCCCACGTGCCACGCCGCGCCCAGACCCCCAGAGCCCAGCTCCCGCCGCTGTCACAGGCAGCAGGCCTGGGCGGGACACGCCGGCCGGGCCCAGTCCTGACGCGCCTGCCTCGGCGCAGCATCTCGGCTCTGAGCGTGCGCGTGGCTCATCCCCAGGGGTCAGGCTCTCGGGCCCCCGCTGCCCAGAGCCGCACAGGGGGAAACAGGAGGCGCAGAAGCTGCCCCCCCAGAGCTGCCCGCACCCTAACCTGGGGCCCTGCGAGGGGGCTTCGTAGATGAAGCAGACCCCGGAGCTGCAGCATCCTCACGGGAGGCCAGGGAGGTGGGAGCTCGCCCTCCTGCGAGGGCGGAGTCGCCTGAGCGGGAGGAGCTGGGGTGGGGTCTCCCCGAGCCTCCCGGGAAGCAGAGCCGCAGCAGGTGCTCGTGACGGCACACATAGCCATGAAACAGGCCCGCGCCGCCCCTCACCTGCACTGCCCCCACGCCGCGCCCCTTCCGGGCACACAGGAGCCCCTGGAGGACGCCTGCTCTGCCACATCTGCCACTCAGGGCCGTGCGAGGAGCTGCCATTCTGTGCCCGCAGCTACTCCTGGGCTCTGGACACCGCCTCAGAGCTGGGGGTGGACCATGAAAGGCCACGGGGGGCGTCAGTCCCGTGAGCCTGAGGCAGGGGCTTGGGAGGCTGCTCAGAGGGGCCTGGAACCAGGCTGCGAGCTGCACACCCCGCTCACGTCTGCTCGCCACCCCACATCCCCTCTGCCCAGCTCCCCTCCTCTGTCGTGGCTCCTCTGCTCCGGCCACACCGGCAGCCACAGGGACGCAAGGAACACGCGCCAGCTGGGACCGCCTGACCCTGGCCGAGGCCCCGGCAGCAGTGACCATGCCATGGGCTGTTGGTGATGTGTGGGGGACAGACAGACAGCACCTGGCCCATGGGGGACACCGTGCCTGGCACAGCAGGGGTCACACCCAGTCCCGCGTTCATGCCTAGAGCGACGCCAGGAGGCCCCCAGCCCTGGCTTGTGTCCACACGGGGGCCTCCAGCCGCGGGGTGCAGGTCCCCGGGAGCACGGGTGAGCATGGCTGCTGTGGTGACACAGAGCCTCCCGCAGGGGCACCCACACCCAGGAGGCCTCGAGGTGGAAACAGCCCGGGCAACAGAGACCCTGGGGCGCGGCTCTGCGGCAGCTTCGCAAGAACTCAGAGGGCCCTGGCGCGTCAGCCCATCCCCTCAGCTGTTCAGACCCGCTGATCTGCACGGAAGCCTGAGCTGCCCCTGCATGCTGCTGACTGCCAAGGCCACTGCCCAGTGGCCCGGCCCAGCCTTTCCCACACAGCACCCGATGTGGACCCCGCTGGGTCCAGGCAGGCGCTGCCGGCTGAGGCTCAGAAGCCGCGACGCAGCAGGAGGCGGGGCTGGGGCCAGAGGGGAGAGCCACGTGGGGGCCTCCCGTGTCCAGCCAGGCGGGCGTGGGGGGGGGGCGCGGGAGGGGCGGGAGGGAGCCCTGTGTCTGTGCAGAGGAGGGCCTGGGCAGCTCGGGCTTGGCATCCGGCCAGCAGCCCGTGTCCCGGCAGCAGCTGGCATGGGCAACGTGGCTGGCCTGGCCCCGGGGACAGGCAGGCGCCCTTTAAAGGGACAGTGGCAGCCAGACCCTTCCCTGGGCCGCCCACCCTCCCACCTCCCCCGGTGATTTCCTCTCCCTGCTGAGGCTCGTCCACGACCGGGGCTGGCCGGAGGGCAGCGGGCTGGACGGGCCCCAGGAGTCAGGCCACACGCTCTCTCAGGGGCAGCAGACCAGGCTGCCCGGGAGCCCATCGAACTCAGGACGTGATCCCAGAAAACCTGTGGTCTACTCCAAGCCACCTCGTGGCCACGGGCCACGAAGGACCCAGTGTTGGGGCAGGCGCCCGCCTCATGTCAGGACATGGCCCAGCCTCAGGAGGCGTGTGGCAGCACCAGTGCCCGCGACTGGCGGGAGGCCGCGCTCCACGGAAGCTACTCCGGACGGTTTCTGGGTCAGGACAACTTGTCACGGCTGCACCCAGCTCAGAGGGAGTCACCCAGAGACAGGCGCCCTCCAGGCGAGGGCCCCGGCCGGCAGAGTCTGGCAGAGGTGCTGGGGAGGGGATCGCAGGACCGGCCCGAGCCCGGGCCCTCCAGGCACCTCCAGGCCACAAGCAGGGCTTTGTCTCACTGGACGCTTTCGGCGCCAAGGACAAACACACCCGGGGAGAAGCCGGGCAATCCTCACCGTGGCGGGAGGGCCGGGAAGCTGGAAGCAGAGTAAAGTATAACAAGCCCAGTGGGGCGGCAGCTGAGCCACACGGGGGGCTGGGTCCAGGCAGATCCCCGTACAGAGACACCCCAACTACTAAACAAGACCCCCAAACGCTCCTGCTGTGACCCCACCCACTGTTCATCCACTCAGCCCAGGACCCCAGTCCAGGCCCGGAACTGGGGCAGCTGGGAGCGGGGTGGAGGCAGGACCCGCCCAGGCCAGGACAGGACACACCCAGGCTCGCCCTGCCGGCCGCGTGGAGGCCCCCGGGACGCCAGCCACACGCCCAGCCCGCGGGGGCCACTCGCCTTTTCCCATGGACCTCAGAGTAACCTGGAGCGAAAGGTCACGGGAGATGCGGGGGGGCCCTGGCCTCACCCACGCCCCCACAGAGGCCCGCGACACCCCACTCCTTCCTCCAGTCCCCCCGCCGCCGCATCCCTGTGGAGCTGCTCGGCCACCGCCTGTCCCCCTCCCCGCCCCAGCGGAACTTCCCCGAGCACGCCCGGCCCCCAGCAGCAGGCCCGGCGCTGCCCTGGGTCTCTGCTCTTGCCCTCGAGGCGCCAGGGCCCAAGCGGGCGTGGGGCAAGTGCAGCCGAGGAAGCGGCCAGCGGGATGCAGGAGGGCCTGGCTGGTCCCCCACCCTGGCGCCTGCTCTGGGCAGTCAGTCATGCCCAGGTGGACCCCAGGGTGTGGCCCGGCTCAGGCGAGACTTGTGTCTCTGTCCAAACCCTGGGCCTGCGCCAGCCGAGCGGGGCTGGGTCTCAGGCCGTGGCTGTCCTTCCCACCCCCACCTGGACCCCCGTGCCGAAGGGAGCGTCCTTGGGGCCCTCGGCTGCCGGACCCTCACCCCGTGGCCAGGACGGAGCAGCCCTCATGGGGCCTCACATGCGGAAGCCCTAACCCTAAGCCGGTCGGGACGTGGCTGTACTGGAGACCGGGCCTTTGGGGAGGTGACCAAGGTCAGCTGAGGTCACGTGGCTGGCCCCGATTCAGAATGGCAGGTGTCCTGTGAGGGGAGGATATCTGGACACGGGCGTGTGCGGAAGAAACCCCCCCGGAGGACACAGAGGAGTCAGCTGTCCTGGTGCCCCGGGAGCCCGCCCAGGGAGCAGGCCCCCACCCAGATCCCTGGCCTCCGGCCTCTGGGGGCCCCGCCTTTCTTGCTGCTTCCTCAGGGCAGCACCCCCCACTCCGCCAGAGGCACCTGGCCGTGTCCTACCTGCTAGACCCGCAGGCCGCCTGGAGGACAGCAGCGGTCCCGGGCGACTGGCTCGGGGCGGCCCCTTGGCAGAGCGGCCCTGGCAGGCCCTCCCGGATCAGGCCTCTCCGCTGCGACCCTGACCCTTGTGAACACGTGCACGGAGGTGCTTCGAAGCCACCACACTCGCCACCGTCTCCAGAGACCCACACGTGTGGTCCAGCCCTCACACAGTGCCAGCAGCACCCCCATGCATGGGGAAACTGAGACTCGGACACCACAGCCGGGACTTGGATCCAGGCTTGTCTGACCCGGATGCCATCCCCTGCCTCCGCCCAGTGCTGGCTGGAAACCTCCCCGGCCACCTGGAGTCAAGACGCAGCAGAGCGGGCAGGCGCTGCCCGGGGCCTCGACGCCGTTGCCAGGCATCTCCGAGGCCACAGTGAGCAGCAGAAGGAAGGAGCGCCTGCAGCCTGGCAGCGCACATAGGGGAGCTGCTGGCCTGGGGGGGCGGGGGACAGGTGCCACAGGCCCTGACCACGGTCATCTGGGCAGCTGGAGACAAGACCAAGCGGTGCCCAGCCCCACATGCTGGTGTGGGCTCTGGAAGGAGACCAGCCTCTGGGGGGGCGGGGGCTACGGCCTGCAGTGACCAGAGACCCTGAGCTGCCACCGGAGCACCGCGGCCAGCACAAGGGGCCACACCGGGGCTCCCCACCATGGGCGCAGATGGCAGTGACTACTGTGTGTGGTGTGGGCGGGGGCAGGAGCCACAGGTGGGTGGGAGCACGCTCACGCCAGTCCCAAAAGCGTGGGTCAGAAGGCCACGGCAGCGGCGACCGCAGGCCCTGGGGCTGGCGCGTGTATGGCTTCCCACGTGTGCCTTTCCACACCCGGACGCCAGCTCGGGACACGCCACATTCGCCCAGGACCACCGGCAGGAGCCAGTTCAGCCTGTCTCCTGGCCTTTTCCAGCCGTGACCCCACTGCCCGCTGCCCACACACTCCGCCTCCCAAGACAGCAGCCACAGATGGGGGGGCAACACCCCTGCCCGGCTCTCTCTGATTACAGGACCGGAGGTATCAATTATAGCCAGAGAAAGCATAACATTACTCCCGTGCACCCTGCCATTCCCCACTGCCATTAGATAAGTGTCTGGAGGCTCTGCCAAGTCTGGGGGTGCCCTGCTCCCCAGCCACCTCCAGACACCAGGTTGCCCATTTCAGAAATCCTCTTCCAGAGAATTGTTCCTCCCACCGCCCGCCATTTGCTCCCAGCCTCCCCCGACACCACAGCCGGTGCGGCCCTCAGCGCTGGGCAGGGAGGGGAGGGCCCTGTTCTCCAGGGGAAGGTGGGGGTCTCTGGAAACACCCCCCAGGCAGAGAGCACAGAGCTCACTGAATGCACATCCCTCCCGTGCTCAGCGCCCCAGGCAGCTGCCCCCTCTGCTGCCCCAGGACGGGCCTTCCTGCAGTCTGTGGCCAAAGAGCCTCCCGGGAACGAGCCCAGAAGGCGGGAGCAGCGCGGGTTCGAATCCCCGCCCCTCTGCGTGAGCTCAGCAGGCGACTCAAAGCCGCGCACCCTGAAAAATGGGGCGAGGGCCCCTCCCTGCCAGGGAATGGAAGGTCGAGCCCCAGGCCCAGACCTGGCCCCAGGACCTCTCAGCGCGCGGCTCCTCAGGCCGGGCCGGTCGCCGACTCTCCTCAGACGGCTCCGCCGAGGCCTCGGGTTCCCGGGGCGCGGGGCGCGGCCGCGGGGGCGGCGTGGGGTTTCCCAGCGCCCCGCAGGGTTGTCAGACGCGGTGGGTGCGGCGGCGGGAGGGGCGCGGGGGGTGCGCGGGCGGGCGAGGGGCGCCGACAGGGCGCGGGGGGCGCGGGCCTCCTCACACGCCGCCGCTGCGCCCCCAGGTCTGGGAGGAGGCCGGCGCCGGTCCGCGAGCCGCAGCCGGGCGCGGGAGCCGGGCGAGGGCGGCGGCCCTGCCGCAAAGTGCGGGTGTCGGCGCAGCTCCCCGCGGCAGGGTCTGCGCCGCCGCGCCCCGCGCCCCTCGCGTCCCCCGCGCCCCCCGCGCCCCCAGCGCCCCGCGCCCCTGGAGCCCCCCGCGCCCCGCGCGCGCCCCGCGCCCCTCGCGCCCCTCGCGCCCGCGCGCCCCCAGCGCCCCGCGACCCTGGAGCCCCCCGCTCCCCGCGCGCCCCGCGACCCTCGAGCCCCCGCGCCCCCCGCGCCCGCGCCCGCCGCAGCTGCAGACGCGGCCGCCAGCGGCCGAGGACACCCGCCCGCGCCGGCCCGCGGCTCCCCCGGGCGAGCAGGGCCCCGGCGCCGCGGGCCGGGCCGGGACCGCAGACCCCGGAGCCAAAGCTGGGCGGAGCCGCGGGCGCAGCCCCCGCGGCAGGTGCAGCCCCGCGCGCCCGCCCCGCCCGCCCGCCCGCGCGCGCCCCTCACCTGCGCTCATGGCGGCGGCGCCGCGGCCGGGCTCCGTCTGCGCAGCCCGCGCTCCTGCCCGCGCGGGCCGCGATCCCCGCCCGCCCGCCCGCCCGCGGGTCACGGCGCCGCCCGCAGCGCCCGCAGCGCCCGGCCCGCCGGCCCCGCCCCGCCCCCGCCCCGCCCCGCCCCCGCCCCGCCCCCGCCGCCGCGGGCGGGCGCGCCTGGGAAGTGTAGGCGCCGCGCCCCCGCCGCGCCGCCTTCGCGCCGCGGCCTCCCGACGGCCGGACTACAAGTCCCGGCAGGCTGCGCGGCTCGCGCAGGCGCAGGCGGGCGCGCCGCTGCGGCCCCCCGCCGCCGCTCTAGGTCCCCGCGGAGCTGTCACCGCGGCGCCCCGGGAGGCGGGGAGCGGGAGGCCGGGAGGGCGGGCTGGGGTGCGCGCCCGTGGCGCCGTGAGCGGCCAGGGGCCTCGAAGACCTGGGCTCCCCCCCCCCGGGTCGGCGGGAGGCTGCGGCGTGGGGTGTGTCGGCGCGCGCGGGGCTGCCCCTCCCCGCGGCCGGGGACCCGCACTGGGCTCGGGCGCGCGCTCCGGGCTCGGGCGCGCCCCGCCGGCTGGCGCCTGGGTCTGGCTCCGCCGCGCCAGGGAGGGGGCGCGTCCGCCCAGCGGTCGGGGCCCACCCCCGCCCCGTGGGGGTGCCCTCTGTGACGTCAGGTGCCCGCCCCAGGCCGCGGGTCCCGGCAGGAGAGGGAAGGCCCCGTGGGAGCCCGGGGCGCACCGGGTCCTGGCACTAACCAGGGGCCGGCGCCGGGTGCGGAGGCTGGGCCGGGCCGCCACTGCGGGCGGGAGGGGCAGGACGGCCGGCGGCGGCCAGGGCTCTGCAGATGCGGCCAGCGAGGGCGGGGGTCAGCCGGAGCGCGCCCCAGGGGCTCCTGGCCGGGCTCATGTCCTGCCCTGGCCCTCAGCAATGTCCCTCTGTCCTGAAGAGGGGCCAGGGCGCCAGGCGGAGGACATGGCTCCCAAGGACAGCCAAAGTCCCGGAGAGCGGGCTGCGGGCAAGGCCAGCGCCACCTGCCCACACAGCCCAGGGACCCGGGAACCAAGGTGGCGTCCGCAGCCGCCCCCCACTGCTCACTAGGCAGAGGCGGCGTGGTGGGGTGGAAGGCCCTGGGAAGGACCCGAGTCCTGTCCCTCCCGCTCCCCTCAGGGCCAGCCTCGAGCTGTCCCTCCCCTCTGGGCATCAGAGCCCCATCTGGGAAGTGGCCGTGTGCAGCGCCCGCCCTTAGCTCCAAGCTGTGCAGGGGCCGCTAGCTCTGGCGAGGGCAGATGTGGGGTCTGAGGGCCCCAGGGCCCCCGCCCTCTGGCTGGCGCTGGGTGGGCGCCGCGCGTGCTGGTGTGCTGCTGCTGTGGCTCCCGGTGCCTTGCACAGGCCTGGCCCAGACTGGCCCCACAGACACCTGTCGATGGAAGGAGAAAAGGTAGAGGGAGGCGCCGGTGGGAGCCCCTTCCCCAGGGGCTCAGCCTCTGGGAGAAGCTCTGTCGGGCTCCCCACTGTCCTGTGTCCTGCCTGGAAGAGGCGTCAGCAGCCTGCTGTCCCAGTGGGCCAACGCCTAGCCGGGCATGTGGTCTCCTCCCTGGTTCCTGGTGAGGCTGTCACCATCTCGCAGCCAAGGGACAAACCAAGCTCCCAAGTCCTCTGGAGTCAGGGAGACACAGCCCTTCTCAGCCTGCAGCGCCTCAGGGTCAGGGTCCCAGCGTTCTGCAGGAGGACAGGACCGAGACCCAGAGAGGCGCTGCCCAGTCACCCAGAGAGTCAGTGGCAAGCTTGGGGCTGACCGGCCAGCCCTCACAGGGAGGGCCCCAGCGAGGTGAGGGCTCCGTGGACGGGCCTGCAGAGCCCCCGCATCGCAGCCCGAGGCTGGGCGATGGGGCCGACGGAGCCAGACCGCGGGTCTTACATGCCTGGTGCAGGTGCGACCCCCGCCGCTCGCGACCTCTGTGCCTGTTTCCCTCACACCGCCTGGGTGAATGAGTGATTTCAGTGGAGCACTTCAAAGTGCCGCAGAAAGTCACAGCTCGTGAATGAGAGTTATTATTCTAATTGCTATTATTGAAACAGACCTGGGAGATGTCATCACCTGTCTTTAAAGACTTTCTTTCCTCCTGGGTATTTCACCAGCCCCCCCACCCGCCACCCGCCCACACAGGCACCCATCTGCCCACCCACCCACCCACCCACCCACCCACCCTCCACCATGTGTTGACCCCAGTGTACTGGGCACCGTTTGTGAAGAAAACAAACAAGAATTTGTCCCACAAATCACATGATTCATTGTAGCAAACGCTGCCACCTGCTCCCTGCGCGGCCGGGGAGAGTCTCACTCTCACACAAGGAGGCCCAGCAGGGTCCGTAATGGCTACAGGGTCCTGCGAGGCTTCATAGCGGTGCGGGCCCCTAGGGGTGCAAGCACAGTGCCCGTCGCTCGTGTCCTGCAAACCGCTTCCCCACTTGGGGTGTCGGGCCTGAAGTTGCCAGCCGCCCTTGGGGGCCCAGGGGGCTCTGGGGATGTGAACAAGGACGTGGCGCCCAGCCGGTGCCTGCTGTGGGGTCTGGGTCAGGCAGGCTCTGGGGGCCGGGCAGGGAGGGCCAGGGAGGACACGGGCCAGTGGCCCCAGGGGCTGCTTCAATGGCGCAGAGTGGCCTGGACAGAGGAGCGCGGACTGAGGAGGACCCCAGGCCCCAGTGAGGCCACAGCCAGTGGCAGGCTGCCGTGTCCTGGGACTGCCCCATGCTGGGAAGCCTCACCACCCCGCCCTCCTCCACCCCGCAGCCCTGACGTAGGTGGGGAACCCATGCATTGGCTTACCAAGTGCAAACCACCCCAAGTGGAGGGGCTGGGTGCGCCGGCCCTGCTAAGGGAGAGCCCACCCGCAGTGTAGCTGTAGCACCCCTCCTGGGCTCCCCTGTCTCCCAGGGACAAGGGGGTGAAGTGACGAGGCTGAGCCTGGCCGAGGATGCCGCCACTGCCAAACCATCCTTGGGAACCCCCCCATAGCTCAGGCGCACCTTCTGGGCTTCCGTCCAGCCCCTTGAGAAGTCTAAGCCAGGGGTCACCTCTGCTCTCTGAGGCCAGTGAGTAACTGACTCACCACTGCAATGTCACCACTGTCTCCTGCCAGCTCCGTTACCCGATGCCAGGTGTCCCGGGCGGGGGGGAGTCTCAGCACAGAGGGTCAGCACGTCCCCTGCCACTCCTCGACGCCCCACCCAGCATGTCAAGAGGAAGGAGGTCAGCCCTAAGCCGCTCCCCTGACCTCACCGGGTCTGCTGGCCCCCACAGACTGCCTCATGGAGAGAGCACGTGTGCTGGGCTCCCTGGGGCCTGAGCCAGAACAGGGGCGCCCTGAAAACCCAGCAGCGCACGCGACCCAGGAGCCGCCGGTTTCGAGGCCGGAGCCACAGGCCCCTCTGCCGTCCTCACCTCTGCGTACGGCCTGGGAGTTGACGGCTTCACAGCCAAGTGGAGAAACCACGGAAATGTGATTTCGCTGTGGGAGCTCTCCGAGCACTGAATAATTTAAAGCCGTGCCATGTGAGACCAGGAGATGATAGCCCGGCTCACCGCTGGGCCAAGCCCATCGTCCACCGGCCGTGGGGGCCCAGCCCTCGAGCAGGCGTGCGCCCTGTGGACTCTGCCGGCTCCCTGGGTCAGCTCCACATCCGGCGCCCAGTGGCCTCGTGAGGTCTGCAGGCTCCAACCTGCGGCCCAGAGCAGCCAGGCCAGACGGCCGTCACAGCGCCGGGGCGGGCGGAGGGGCCTGGGCGGGAGAGGGCCCCGGGCTGGGGGCCCCTGCAGTTAAGGGGCCAGCTGGGAGGGCCTCAGCAGCCCCGGCACGGCTGGATTCTGGCTCTCGCTGAGCACAGACGCGGGGGCGAATGGCCCGACCCGCAGGGGCAGCCAGAGGGGCCAGTCTCCTGGGCTGACAGCAACAGGAGTCCCCCCACAGTGCTGGGGGCCAAGGCTAAGATTCAGGAGCCGGCAGAGCCCCCAAGAGCTCCAGGGAGGCTCCCCCTCTTGCCTTTCTCTTGGTTGTTGGGGCACTGGTGACGCTGGGTGGCGGCAGCTCGCAGCTGCTCTGCCCTGTCGCGGCCTCCGTGGTGACCGGACCAGAGGAGGACACTGACCCCGCATGCAGCCGTCCCCAGCAGGGCGAGTCTGCGGAGACCCTATTTCCAAGTAGGGTCACGTTCCTGCGTCCCAGAGACTAGATTTGAGGTCTCTCTTGGGGGATAAAACAAAACCCGGTACCCCCACTTCCCCCTCCCCCCCACCCCAGGCCTGAGAGCCTCAGGGCGAAGGGTCCCAGCTGGAGAAAAGGAAAGTGAGGCCAGGGGTATAAGGCCACGCGGGCAGCCGGGTCGCCACTGTCCCCACGGGGCCCCAGGGCTCGTGCCCCTCGCCCCCTGGCTGTCAGGGACAACAGGTGCGGCCAGCGGGGCTCGCCTGGGGTGCAGAAGGGCCTGGTGAAAGCCTCACAGCAGCTCCCTGCTCGGGCCCTGGCGCATGGTGGGTGCTGAGAACGTCTCCTGAAAGGAACGTAGCTGTATCCTTGGAGGGTCATGTTTTTTGACACAAGAATAATATAATTTCACTGCAAAAGTCTAACCCCTCCCTGTTTCTCAGGCGCCGCCGGAGTCCCGGGTCCCGCACGCCTCCGCCCCCTGGTGGCGGGCCCTGCCAAGTGCCTCCCAGAGGGCCGTGTCCCTGGACCCACAACTGCCCCGGCCCAGGGGCGGCAGAGACTTTGGTCTCTGCAAAGGGCACTGGACACCCGGCCTCGGCCAGCACAAAGGGAGAGGAAGGGGCAGTTTCACGCACCACCCCTCTGGGACGCCGGGTCTCGGGTCGGAGCCGGTGACCACGTGCCGTCCCTCCTCGTCGGGCTCAGGTATGGGGGCGGGAGCCAGTCAGGACGGGGGCTCCTCAGCCTCTGTCTCCCCCCTGGGTGTTTGCTTAACTCCCCCTTCTCTCACCCTCTGCTTTCGCGCAGCTCCCCAGCTTTTGCCCAGAGGCCACCATCCTGCCCCCGTGAGGTCGCCCTCCCAGGAGCCGGCCCCGGTCAGAAGGCCGGGGTGGGTGTGGGAGGAGCACAAACCCCCACACAGTGATCCCCTTCGCCAACCAGCGCCCGCACCCCCGACACAGGGACCTCCGCCCGGGGCACGTAGCCCAGCGGGCTGCCAGTGCCGGCGGCCGAGAGGCCAGAGGCGGCTTCTCACTGCTCGGGGCCTCCGGGGGTTGCGGTGGGAGAGGCTCCCCAGTGACAGCTGTTGCAGTTCCACCCACCCACCCCCGCCCCCGCCAACACTCATTCCACCCCGGGGCTGGAACGCCCAGGACCTCGCTGGACACGGGGCCAGGGCCGCGTCTCCAGGGGGACGGCACCCGCAGCTGTTGGCCTCGACTCTGGAATGCGGTGACCAGCCTGGAGGGGAGGCCTTTCCGGGCCTTGGCGTCCTGCTCGGGCTCGCAGGATTCACCCTGCTCCAGGCCGTCCAGGCGGTGGCACACAGTCCCGCCTCCTCCCCAGAGGGCCCAGCTGCTGCCGGGGGCGAGGCAGGGACACCGGACAGGGAGACAGATATGGGGGAGATGGGTGCAGGGCCCTGCTGGGGGTTTCCCGGGCACATCAGTTTGCCTAGGCAGCCTGCCATGGGGCAGGTGCCGGCTCCGGGCCCAAGGCCAGCGGGGGCACTGCCTGCGGGGCCCAGACGACCACTTCTGGGCAGCCAGGCCCACCCCCGGTGCGCCTCAGTTTCCCTCTCCGTGCAGAGCCACCCAGCTGGCCCCCAGGCCGCACCCCAACGCTCAGCCCCAGGGAGGCGCGGCTCCCACGGCCACTGCCCTCTAGCGGGAGGCCGGAGACGACCCAAGCCCGACCCACCCGGCTCTGGACCCGTTAAGGCCTTGGGTGAGCCCCGGCCTGGAGCTGGGGCGGCCCCCGCCCACCGTGCGCCTCCTGGTAATCAGAGGGGGTTATTTTTGCGATCCGGAAAATCACACTAATGACCGGTGTGATCATCAAAGCCAGGCGAGCTGGGACAAAGGTGTTTCTCCCGGGCATTTTGGGCCCAAGACAGGGCACGCAGGGTGCAAGCCCCTGTCGCAGGGCCCTGAAACACCTCCCGCCTGCGATGGTTCTGTCGTCCCTGGGTCACGGCGGGTCCCCCGGCATTCGGCAGCTCCCAGGCTCCCAGACGCTGGCGGTGGCCCAGGTGGGGCGCCAGGTGGGATTCCTGTCTCTGCCGCCAGGTATGTCGGGGCCTTGGTCATGGAAGTGGGGAGAGCTTGACACACCTGGCAGGGGGCCCTGAAGTCACAGGGCACAGAGAGACCCAGGGGTGCCCGGCCCCCACAGGCTCTCCACCGGGGGCAGGCTGCCCAGGACCTCAGCCCTTGAAGCCCCAGGCCTGGCCTCACTGGCCAGTGACCACACGCTCCCTGGGCAAGGGGGTGGCTCCTGCGGGCCAGCTAAGCCCTGGCCCAGGCTGCAGCAGAGAGCTGGGCCAAGGGGTTCGGAGGCTGGCAGGGTCCTAGAGACCAGATCGCAGGGCTCGGCTGCTGGCCCCCAAGAGGCCAGGACAGTGAGTGTCGAAGGCCAGCCATGCCCCCAGAGCCCAGCCTGGAGCTGGGTTGGACACGTACACACACGTGCAGGGGCAGCAGCGGGTCCGCAGGAGGCAGCGCGTGGGGCCCCACGGGCAGCGTTCTGGACGTCACCCTGCTCTCGCACTGGGAGCGAAGGACGCAACCGATGCCGTGTCCTCACTTGCTCGCTCACTCGCAGGGCTCTGCCAACGGAGAGGCTGCCCCCGCCCAGCCGGAGGCCAGCTCATGCTGGGGGGCTGAGGGCTCCCCCTGGCCCACGGGACTGAGGCCACAATCACCAGGGTCCTGACCGACCGCGTGAGGGGCAGGTGCGGGGCAGGTGCCCTGCCTGGATGTCCACTTCCTGGCGTTCGTCCCCCGCAAGCACCGAGGACGCTGGCCGGCGTCCACTGTTCTCCCGTCTCAGGGACAGGGCGCGGGAGCCCAGAGCTCGCCTCAGTCACACAGCTGGGCCGGAGGCAGTGGCCGGTCTGGTGGCTCTTCAACGGACAGGGCAGGGCCCTCTGCAGCCCCACCGAAGGCAGGAGCCTGTGCGGGACGCGGTGCTGGGACCGGCTGAAGGCAAGGTCCGCTCGGGACCTGGTCCAAAATGCAGATCTCTGGGCCTTGCCCGGGAGAGCTGGACGCAGTGGGGACCCCAGTGACTCGGCCTGAGTGAGACTGGGAACCAGTTCCCCTGGACGCCACCGGGGACACCACCCCCTCCAGCGGCCGACCCCAGTCACTCGGTGCTGCCCCCCGGGCTCCCAGCCAGCTGGCCTCGAGGTCTGGCCACGGACACCGGGCCCAGCTGTGGGGCGGCCTGAAGCCCCTGCCCGCCTGGCAGGACCTGGAGCCGGGCTCTCGAGCCTGCGGCGCAGCTGGCCCGGCCCTGCCTGGGAATGCGCCGGGACTGCTGACACTTCCCTGGCTGATAAGGAGGAGGAAGGTCAGCAGGAGACTCGGCCCCTTCCCACGGGGCGGGCAGCCGGCTCAGCCAATGACCCGGGCGGCTGCTCAGGCCACCTGATCGGCCCGGGGCTGGGCTGCCTGGAAACGTGCGCCTTCCGGCCCCAGCTGGCCTGGGCGGGACAGTCCTGGGGGCCAGGAGGCCTGGACTGCGGCCCCCGCCCCTCCGGGCTGCGCTGCCCCACAGAGCACGCTCCAGTCCCCTGGGCAGGCCTGCCCGAGAGGAGCTGCCCCCACGCCGCCGCCAGCCCCACTCAGGCCACCTGCCAGCACAGGTAGGGCCAGGGAGGGCGTGGGTGAGTGCGCCCTGAACCAGCCTGCCAGGAGCCGCGGGTGGACGCTGCTGCAGGGGGAGGTCCAGGCCTGGGCCCGCTCTGAGGAGGCTGGTTGCTGGGGCGGGGTGGAGGCTGGAGGCGGCAGGTGAGGCGGGAGCTGCCGCCCGTTCCCTCAACCCCAGGCCGGTGGCTGTTCAGGGCTCGATCCTGACTGGGCCCTTCAGGCCGGGAGCTGCCCCCAAGGTGGAGGCTGGTGGGGGAGGATGGGCCGGCAGGCAGTGCTCCGGCTCTGCAGGGGCAGAGGCCGCGCACTGGGGCTGGCTGTGGCCGGCAGAGGCTGGGCCCTGGCCTGGAGAGGCGAGGGCGAGGCCGTGCCCGTGGCTGGAACCCTCACCTCGGACTTTGCACAGGGGCTAGGGCGGGAGGGCTCTGTGGCCCCCTCAGCCACATAAGCAGCCCCAACCCTCCCGGGCCCAAGACAACTGACCAGGGCCAGGCAGGTCCGCTCAGGGGTCCCCCAGGTGAACTGTGCATCCAGAGCACGCCCCGAGGCTGGAGTCCGCACCGGCGGGTCATGGCTGGAGCTGGGGTGCTTTTCCCGCCATCCACCCCAGTTTCCCCAGTGCTGTGGGCCCCGTGGGGCCGGTGGGGCGCTGCCCCAGCTCTCCGTGAGCTCAGGTCCTCCTCGTCTTGGGGGACACCCGGAGGCCCCTGGGCTGGCCCAGGACACACTGCGGCGTGAGCCACTCCGGTCACCGGCTCCAGGGCCGGCCCGACCCCCGGCAGGCTGTCCTCCCTCCTCTGGGCCTTGACGTCCCTCCACACCCGCAGTGTGTAGAGCTGCCCGCGGCCCGGGTGTCCATGCTCCTCTGGCCCCCGTCAGCGTGGGGTTCCTGCTGCCGCCGGTGCCTCCTGATGTTCCCTGGGGGTGCCGGCTCATGGACTCGCAGGAGGAGGGCCCCAGGGACATCCTGTCCAGGGCCAGCAGTGTGACCCATCACTGGACCCCAATCTCCTGGCAGCTGGGGTGCCTGTTGGGCTCCCGCTGGAAGCCCTTGTCCCCCCCTGGCCACACCTGGAGGGGAAGAGGGCCCAGGCCTACTGCCTCCAGAGGGCGGTGTGTCCAGGGGGATGCCCAGGACTTCTGCTAGGACAGTGTCCGTTCATGTGCTGTCCCAGGCTTTATCTCTGTCAGTGTGGACGTCTTTTTTATACTTCGGGTTTTAAAGAATCTACTACTTTTATTTTTTTTTTCTCAAATGGCTCCAACTTCGGCCATTGAAAGCTCTCTCAGCTTCTGTGCCCACGACACGGGCCCTTCCTGGTGGGACGGGCTGTCCGTCCTCCATCTGTCCATAGCACGGACAGATGTGCTACTTTCTGGCACTACAAGAGGCTCCATGCAGGGTTTATATTTCACGCTCCGTGGCCCAGTTCAGAGTGCCTCCTCCAGGCAGCCCTCCTGGCTGTCTCCAGGTGGACGAGGGGCCATTTGCTTGGCCTCTGTCATAGTTTCATGGTCAGTTTTCTTGGCTGTGTTGCCACTAAGCAAAGAACCCTAGAGCCACCTGAGTCGCTCACTGCTCCCCACGCCCAGCACGAGGGCTGGCAAGTTTGGGGCTGGGCACTGCTGCTAGCCCCTGGCCCTCCCCCATAGAGTGGTGATGGTGTCCTCTGTGGGGCCCTCTGCACGCTGCTGGGTACTGGACCTGAGCAGATAACCGAGGCTGGAGCCTGACCTGTACCTTAGCCCATGTCCCTGGGGTCAGCCCGGGGACGATGCCAGGGCAGGGAGGTACATGCCCATCCCAGAGTGGATGGGGCGGACCAGGGCTCCCTTGGGCCTGCATCAAAGCAGCAGGTGCCGCGGCCACATCCCTGGAAATTGGCTGTGAACCGGCGCAGCTGGGAGGCCGGCCTGTGAGCAGGCGCTGGGGATGGTGGCCGCCAAGGGTGGGAGTTAAGGGTGGGAATTGCCAGGCCCCTGAGATGGAGCAGCCACCCCAACAGTGGCCTGGGGATTTTGAGGTCATCAAGGGCACCTGAGCTCCCCTCACGGGTGCCCCACCCCCTGCAGGGACCCAGCCCAGCCTCCAGGGAGATGGGCCCGGCTGGGCAGACCTTCCTGCCCCAGGGGCTTCTGGAACACATGTGCTGGGCGGGCGAAAACCAAAGCCAAGTTCAAGTTCCATCCCTTGCTGACCGGGCTCTGCAGAATGCCCGGAATCCAGCGGGGTCCCACCTTCTGGTTTAGGAATGTCGGAACTCCGGGAGGGAGCATGCACTGAGGTTCCCCTAAAAGCCTAGGTCCCAGGGAAGACCATAGCCATAAAGCACATGCTGTGTACCCCACTCTGGCCCCTCACCTGCTGTCGCCTCTGCTCGCCCATCCTGGTCACCCCACGACTGGGACCAACTCTGGCCTTGCACCCCAGGTGGGCCTTCTGACCTGCTCCCTGCATGGGCGTTATTTGAGGTGTTGAAGACCCCCCTCTTCCCAGTGCTGCGCCCACGGGGAGGACACTTCCTGGAGGAGCGTGGGAACAGACACGCCAGGCACTGCCCCTGGCCCAGCCAAGAGGCGGGCGGGGCTGCCGAGTCAGCGACTCCTGGGCTTGGAGCGCCCCTGTTTGGGGGGATGGGGGGGGGGAGCGTCCTCGAAGACCCAGGCAGGGAACTGCTGACGCTTCCTAGCCTGTGACCTGGCAGGCGCCATCAGTCCTCTGGGCGGCCTCTGTGGCCCCGACATCCTGGTTTGCAGAGGACGGCTCCTGACATCCTGGCCCCGAGCGGCGCTCACCTCCCAGGCCCGGTTCAGGCGCCCAGGCCAGAAATAACAAGCGGCCGAGCCTGGCTCACCCTCCCCGCGAGGCCAGCAGATCCGGGCACGTCTGTCCTCCTGCGGGGCGCAGGGACTCGGCCACCCTGCGGGCTGCTCGCGGGCGCTGGGCACTTGCTGCGGGGAGGCGTGGAGGTGGCTGTCCTGGTTTTCCCGGGAGACACCTGACTTGGGGCCACAGCTGCACTTTATAGATCAGGGGAGACAGCCGTCTCCCCTGTGGTGCCCGGGCTAGGGACAGGACCTGGACACTTCTCGAGCCTCGGTTTCCCCACCTGGAAGCCAAGGGCTGTGCTGGGCTGCCTCACCGTCCCGTGCCCTGGCTGTGTTTGGCACGAGTCACCTTGGCCCTCAGCGGGAGGCAGGACTGGGCTCCACTGCTCAGGGCCTGAGCCTGTGTCCAGCCCACTGCCCGCTGGTCGAGCCTGCCCCTTCCCGCCCTGGAGTTCCCCACCCTACTCCCTGCTGGGCGGAGCCCTTACCCCGAGCCCCTGTACCCTGCCGGCAAGCAGGCACCCTTCTTGCTCTGGGGTCCACCTGAGATGCACCCACAATCCCCCACAGCACCCCACTCTCTAGAGCCCTGGCAGGAACCCACAACCCAGGGCCAACCCCAGCCCCCCCGTTTTGCAGATCAGGTGTCATGGGCACACGGTCGGCACCCCTCACCCGGGCCCTCCTCGTCTGCTTTCTCTCGGGCAGCACGGAGACCGGCCGATGGCGCCCGAGCCAGGCCTGTCCAGTCCCGCCTTCCCAGAAGGCCCTTGCCCTGCTCTGGAATTTCCTGCATGGCCCGGGCCCTGCTGGGGGAGCAGCCACCGCCGGGGGCTGGGGTGGTGCTGGCCCCAGGGCCGGGGCCTCCACATTCCTGAGAGTCACTGTTCCCGGCCTGTCGGAGATTAACCCTCTGGGCGAGAGTGACCGCTTGGGCCGACTTTGTCCCTGGTGGCCTGGAAATGGTCCTGCGAGGGGCGGGCTGTTCCCTGAGCGGACTCTGTGCCGGAGACCTTCACACCCTGCCTCCGGCTGGCTTCTCTCCCTCCAAGCTTCCACCAGGAGCTCCAGCTCCACGCAGCCTTGCCGGAGTTCACCCTTGGCCCCCCAGGCCTCCCTGCCTGCGCGTGGGTTGGGCAGGACGAGCCTGCTCTGGGGCCGCGCTCTCACCCACTGGGGTGGATGGGGGCCCTAGGTCCTCCCCGCGAGCGCAGGGGGGCGCTGTCTGGGGCTCCGGGGGGCAAGCGACTCTGGCCCTGAGCCGCTGTTGGATACCGTCGCTCTCTGCTCCAAAGCAGGGATGACCCCCGTGACCGCCAAATGAGAAATCCCCCGAGCTTCTGACCGCCCGCTGGCCAGCGAGGTGGACCCCGGCCCCATAAGGGTGGGGACCCCTCGGGCACGGAGGTGGGGTTGGAGGCGGCCCTGGGATGCTGCAGGGCTCCAGGTCTGCGCCGTTCACTGGGCTCCGCGGCCCTGTGCTCTGCCCGCCACACGGAGGCCTTGTGCCTGGGCCTTCGGTGTTGCTGAAAACGTGTCCTGGCACCTCCCCTGCCCAGACTCCTGCGTGGCCAAAATGCAGGACGAGAAGCTGCCCTGACCCCGACGCACTCTGACGGGGACCCCCTCGGGGGCCGGTCGCTGGCAACCCAGCACTTGCTGCTCCCTGGGCAGCTTGACAGGACACGCGGGGGACGGGACGAGGACGGCTCTCGACCAAGTGACAACTGGAAACCGCTGCAACCGGGTCAGGCATCTGAGAGGTTGGCCGCAGGCCCCGGCAGCCTCAGGCCAGTGCCACCTTCAAAAGGGGAGCCAAGGCCCAGGCGGCGGCTCTCCCCAAGAGCCCCAGCAGGGCTGGGGTGGGGGGAGCCCGCCTCTCCCGGGCAGTCTGTGTGGGCCTCCAAGAGAGACCCCACTGGAGAACCCCCCAGTCTGAAAGGTTGTCGGGAGCCCTGAGCGGAGTTGGGGCCTCTGGAGTTGGGATGCATGCATAGGGTCAGGGCATATTCTGTGGTGTTGGGGTGCCCTGAGGGGGTCCTGTGAATGGGGGTGTACCACGCAGCATCCAGGAGCACTGTGCACAGCTGGGGAGGCTCCTGGAAGCCCCCTCTGGCCGTGGGCCAAGAGCACAGCTGCAGAGACAAACAGGATGCAGGTCGCGGCTGCGGGACAATGGCCAGGAGAGGAAACGTGTCCGGGCCCTTTCATGGACTCGGAGCCCGCCGGGGGCCCCGTCCAGCATGTGCAGACGTCAGAGGCGCAGAAACCAGGCTGCTCCACCACCCCCACCGTGGGTCTGGAGCATGGCCTGGAGTTCAGGGCCTCCCCGCAGACTGGAGGCCCCGCACCCGTCAGTGAGGGTCCCGGCACACCCGCCGGCTCTCGCGGTGGCTGCGGGACCTCCCCGAGCGTGGCCGGGCAGCCAGTTGAGTGGGCTGTGGGCAGGTGGCGGGGCCGGGGCTGGACAGTCCAGTGCCCGCCTCTGGCCACGCGGCCCCTCCCCCTTGCTGCTGAGCTCTGCCCCCGCACTGGGCAGGTGGAGGCCGAGGGGCAGACAGGGCAGTGGTGTGACCAGATGGACCAGGGGGTCACCCTCAGTGGAGAAGGGGGTTGAAATGTGGGGGGGCGGGGGGCAAGGACCAGGAGGGCGATGATGCCTGTGACGCCGCAGCGGGACTGGCCCTGGGCCGGGGCCCCTCGGCGGCGGCAGGCTCCCCGGGGGCGGGCTGGCACCCCCGCCCTCCAGGGTGACGAGACGGAGGTGGGCGCCCTGTCCGGCCGGGCCGCGTCCGGTGCCGCACGTGGGCCCCATGCCCTGTGAGCACGCACGCGTGCGCTGGCCTGGTGTGCACACATGCGTGCAGCCAGTGGAAGAGGAACAGAGAGGGAGCCAGGCTGCAGGCGGGGCGGCTGGTGGGCTTCCCCAATCCGGCCTGAGGCGGAGCCGGTGTCCTCGGCCTCCACCCGGCCCGGGGCTGGGCGGGGCAGCAGGCCAGGCCAGCGGACCAGGAAGGAGCTCATGACCCACGGCCCTCGGCCTGGAGTAGGCGCAGCCGCCGCCAGCCTCTCCCGCCGGCCCCCTGCGCGGGCAGGAAGTGGGGCAGGAAGCAAGGGCGGCGCAGCCAGCAGGGCTGGAGGGCGATGCGGAGGCAGCCGGGCGGGAGTGGAGCGGCCACCTGGCGCCGCCTCAGGTCTGGGGCCTGAAAGCGGCTGCGGAGGAGCCGGGCACAGGTAAGGGAGCTCTGAGACAGGTGGAGGCGCTGGACAGGGCAGGGCGCTGGACAGGGCTGGGCAGAGGGTTGCTGGAGAGTGGGGGCGCTGGAACCGGCAGGGGCATCGGATGGTGGAAGCACTAGGGTAGGCGGGAGAACTGAGCAGAGCGGGTGCTGGACAGAGTGGGGCTCTGGACAGCGGGGTGCTGGGCCAGGTGGGGCCTGGCGGGGGCTTGCAGAGCGGGTCTGGCCACAAGTAGATCCAAGGGTGGGTGTGGCCACAGGCAGATGTAAGATGGTGCCTCACCTTCCCCTACCTTGAAGGCATCTCTGACATTCGGGGTGGGGTCAGTCAGCTGGGAGGACAGAACCAAGGTCCGGACAGTTCTGGAAATCTGAGGGTGTGGCCAATGGCTGAGCCGGGACAGTTCTGGCATGAATGGCGTGATCCACGGGTGGTCCGTGGGACTTGCTGCTGCTGGGACCTCACTGGCCCTCAGCTCCCACGGGCACTCAGCGTGTCTGGGGGTCTGGACGAGCCACAGAAGCGTAGCCAGCCATTCAGGGCGCCAAGCCCTGGTCTCAGTGGGACCCTCCCTGGTTAGTGCCACATGGGCGGACAGCACGTGTGCCCAGCCCAGGGGCGCCACAGGGGGACGCAGCCCCCTGGGTCACTGCTCTTTTCCATCAGGGCCCTGCCTTGACCAGGGGCATCACCAGAGGCTCTGGGGCACGTGGATGCATGTCCTGCCCCGGGGTGCATCAGGGACCTGCAGCAACCCTTGGCCTTCATGTACAGACCCTTCCCCTGGAAGGGCATCCCCTCAGCGCCCAACCATGGCACCCCAGGAGCTGCTGCCCCAGCCTGGCCTGAACTGGGCCAGCTCCAGATCTCAGTGGATGCAGGAGCCCAGCGTGGTCCTGTGGACACCCCTGAGACCCTGTCTCGGCCTCCAGGGACCCCCAGGATCCCCAGGAGCCCAGCTTGTCTGCGGGAGTTCCCAGCTGGGCAGGAGGTAAGCCTCATGGGAGTGTGGGGGAGCCCGTGGGGGAGGGGTCCTGCTGGCCAGGCTGGGAGGCGGGCAGGGCTGGGTGGGGTGGGGAGGGTCCTTGGGCCCCTGGGCCCCCAGGTGGCCCTTCTTCGATAGACCTCATCCTCCAGGCCGCGAGGAGGGTGGGCAGGCTGGCCCCCCACTCCTGGTGGGAGGGCTGCTGTGAGGTGGGTTCCCCCTAGTCACTGGCAACGAAGACGCTCCTGTAGGCTGTCGTGCCAGAGCCCCCGGCCCGCAAGCATGTGATTCTCCTCATTAAAATGCCCCCTTCAGCAGAGAAGGTCAGATGGGGGTCTGGGGGGGCAAGTTTCCTGTGGTCACTCGCCGTGGAGAAGCAACCCCAGGGGACCTGTTTCTCCCAGTTTGGAGGTCAGGGGAGGCCTCTCCCTGCCTCTTCCAGACTCTGGGGCCCCCGGGGTCCTGGGGTGTAGCTGACGCCCCCTCTCTCTCCTCCACGTGGCACTCTGGGGTTGTGTCTTGGGCTTGGGCCCCAAGTCCAGAGGGACCTCATCCTAACTCATCTGCAGAGGCCCCACCCCCAAAGACGGTCACATCCTGAGGTTGGGATGACATGGATTGGGGGGACCCCAGTGCAACGGGCCACCAGATAGCCCCCCGCTTCTTGGTGACATGGAAGCTGCATGGCCCCCAAAGTGCAGGAGACCCCAGCGAGGCCCAGCTGGGCCCCCCGCCCCGGCAGGGCAGGACTGCGGCTCTCGCTCCCTGCTGAGACCCCACGCTTCACCAGTGCTGAGGGGGGCGGCAGGAGTCTGCACCCCACTGGCCGGTCCCTGGGAACCGGCCTCTGCCCGAGCTGACACCCGCGGGAACCAGGCTGGCCCTGCACGGGCCCCGTCCGCAGAACAGGCTGCACCCCAGGCCCTGGCTGGGGATGTGTGGGAACGTGGGTGCCGTGTGTGGGGGAAGGCAGGGGCGCGGGGCTCCAGCCCTGCCGGGGCGAGTGTTCCTCCTCATTCTCAGCGAGCAAACCGCATGACGGGGTCGCCCCGTCCGTGGGCCCAGGGCTCGGGGCTCCGGCAAAGTCCCTCCCCGCGTGCGGTGCAGGCCAGGGCGAGCCCGCTGCCGGCCGCCAGGGCCCAGGTGGGCAGGAGGGAGGTGAAGAAAGGCAGGGCTCCCTGGGGGCGCAGGACACCCCGGGGTGCAGCTCGGGAGGCCGGTGGCCACTTACCCTGGGTGAGGCCATTTTAAGGACCAGCAGGGAACCCCCTGCACCCCCAGCCCCATCCTCAAGCCCTGGCCGTGACTGGGAGCCCCAGGCCAGCGGCGATCATGGTGATCACGGGCAGCCCCAGCCCCCACTGAGCCCCGAGGCTCCCCACCCTCCCTGGGGGCGCGTCCCTGGGCCTGGGCAAGGGTGTTGCAGGCCCTGGCAGGCCCGGATGCAGGCGCTGACAGCCTCTCGCGGGGCGGCAGTGAGAGGAGCACCCCCTGGCACTGGGACCCCAGGGACGCGGCCCCTGCAGGGTGGGGAGCAAGGACAGGGCAGGGCAGCCAAACCCCCTAAACAGGAGCCTCGTGGGGCACGGACCCACCCCAGGCTCTGTGCGTGGGGATCAGACAGGGGCACCGGCCTGACGCCCCGAGCTGCCGGGTCCGGCCCCTGCCAGGTGGCGGCACGGACAGCCCCACCGGAGACTCGGGCTTATGCCGGGTGATGACACCGCACGCGGAGGCTGGGGGCTCGCACGGGCAGGGCACGGCCGGCCCAGCGCTGCCCACCCACGGCCCCGGGTGGAGGCGGCCCAGGGGCACCCTCCCCCGGGGACAGCCAGAGCCTGGGGGCCGCCCCTTCTGCGGGCAGCCCACCCCTCCCGGGCGACCAGGCCTGCGCCGCACATCTCCCGGGGGTGCCAGGGTCTGCAAGAATGGGGGTCACGTGTGGGGGTGCGCGTGTGTGGGGGTGCACAGCCCAGCCCTGCGTCTGTCTGTGACATGAGGCGGTGGCGCCTGCGGGGGGACGCTTGCCGCCTGGCGCCGGGGCCTGAGCCATGGTCAGGGGGTCTCCGCGGGGCCCGGGGGCCCCCAGGCTGCAAGGCGGGAGGGGCTCTGGCCACGGGCCAGGCGTGCTCGAGCGCGGGGGGCAGCGCCTCGCACACACCCTCCCGCCAAAAGGCTCCATGAGCTGAGGGACGGAGCGGGGAAGTCAGCGCGTGGACTGGGGGGGCGGGTCCCCAAACCTCAGTCCGTCAACAGCACAGCGTCTGTGAAGCTCTGGGGCGCAGGGAATCTGAGCGCCTCCAGGGCTGCCCTGGGCTTGAGGCGCCTCCTCTGGCCAGCCTGGCCCGAGGCCCTGGGGCCCCGTCAGGACCCACTCCAGGGGGGCCCGGGGCACCCCAGGGTGGGGAGCCTCTCGGGGCTGCCTCACCCACTTCCTCCTCCCAGCTGCCTCCTCCTCTTCCTTCCCTCTTCCCGACAGGGGCCGGGGCCGCGGGCTGAAAGGCCGGCATGGGGCCTGGGGCCTGGGAATCGGGGTTCACTCGCAGTTGTGGGAGCTGACTGGGCCGCTGTGGCTCAGGGGTGAGCTCTCTCGGGGGTCTGCCCCCCTCCCCCTGCTGGGGCATGTGCGGGCCGTCCCCAGACCACAGGCCTCACATCCGAGGAGGGCCCACCACAGAGACCTCGCGAACGCCACAGCAGCGGGGGCCTGTGTGGAGCCGGCGGGGTCACCTGCCTGCCCCAGGACACCCCGCCTGCCCAGGACGCCCCGCCTGCCCTAGGACACCCCGCCTGCCCAGGACGCCCCGCCTGCCCAGGACGCCCCGCCTGCCCCAGGACGCCCTGCCTGCCTGAGGACGCCCCGCCTGGTGGTGCAGGCTCCACTGCTGTCCTGGGCTGTGCTGCTCAGAGGGGCGGGAGGGCACCCCCCCAGGCAGAAGGGGTCTGTCTTCCTGAGCCCGGCCTGGCAGCAGCATCCATGTTGGTCCTGGCAGCCTGTCTTCCGGAAAGACCGTCACCGCTGACCCGCACCCTCTCCTCTCCACAGAGGCCCACGGGGCATGCCGAGTCCTCCGTGCTGGGGCCACCCCCGTCATGGAAGGTCCAGAGGAGGCGGCCGCTGAAGAGCCCGTCCCGAAGGGGAGGGGGCCAGCGTGGGCCTCAAGAGGCGGCGGCAGCAGCGATGGCCATGTCCGGAGGGTGACCGTGAGTGCACACGCGGGCTTGGACCAAGCCGGACCTGTGGGGGCCGAGGCTGCTGTCAGAAGCGGTGAGCGCGGTGGGTGGGGTCCGCCCTGTCCACCTTGTCCGCCCACACGCTGCCCCCACCTGTCCACCCGTCCACCGGTTCATCCACGCGCCCTGTGCCCACCCACCGCGGGCACCCGCCCTCGCCCATCTGCCCACGAGCCCCCGCCCACCCCATCTCCTCGCCACCCAGCGCCTGGCCTCCCCACCCCGTGGGCAGAGCTGGGGGTCTGCGCTGCGAGTGGGTGGGAGTGACCGTCCAGCCCACCGCTGTCCAGAGTCAGGTCCAGCCGGCGTTTCTCCAGGGGCAGAGCCCACGTGGAGGGGGGTGTTCTAGACTCGCCACAGTGCAGCTCTCCACAAGCCTTCGCACGAACCCTCTTGTCCGCACAGCCCCGGGCCCTTACGAGGGCACCCAGCGGCAGCGCCCCCGCCCCTGGGGGCAGACTTGGCCCCGAAGGCAAGGGCCCGGGTGCCGTAGTCACTGCTCAGAGACAAGGCCGGCGGGGAGGAGGCGCGGGCATGACAGGGCCAGCACCCCCTCAGCCCAGCTTCAGCCAGGCGGCCCCATCAGGCCATCGTCCACCTTCGCCCCTGCCACCTGCCCCGCTGCCCGCCAGGCCTCTGGGGTCGCATGTGGAAGCCCAGAGACCCCAGGAGCCATGAACCAGGCCTCTGGAGAACGAGGCCCAGCGGCTGGCAGAGGGCAGCTGGCACGGGGGACACTCGCTCTTGGCCATCCTGGGGTGGGCAGGGCGGCCTCCCTCCCAGTGCCGACGTGGGGTGGGTCAGGCCCTGCCTGGCCAGGAAGAGGGCTCTGAGGAGCTGGCGTGGGGGGCTGGGCAGGGCTCCCGTTGGCACTGAGCCCACCTTCGGGCAGCAGGAGGGACAGAGCAGCCTGGAGGGCAGCTGGCAGGGGCAGCGTCTCAGAGGAAGGGGTTCCCCGGCCACCCCGCGGAAGTATTCTCCGGCCAGCGCTTCCTCTCTCTGTGCTGGGGTTCCGGCATTGGCACAGGCATCGGCCTCGGCGAATCTGTGTGCCCCCACGTGGGCACTTCCCCTTTCTGGGCGGCTCCCGGGCTGCGGCAGGGAAGCCGGGCCTGCTGTGCCCCCAGGGCTCTGCGCCTCTCGCTGCCCAGGGCAGCTTCAGACTGAGCGCCAAGTCCACAGACCCGGGGCGCCTCCCGTGGGTGCCACCCGGCCCGTTCTCCCAGCCCCTGTGCCTGCGCTGCCTGCGGGATGCCCTCTAGCAGCCCGGCGCGATGGCAGCAGCGTGAGCCCGGTTGAAACACGGATGCCACGCTGCTGCCTCGTCCCGTGCCCGCCTTCCACCCACATGCCCTGCGGAGACGGCACAGCTGGGCCCCCTGCCCCCAGGGCTGCTGTCCTGAGAATACGCCTGTGTCCTGACCACAGCGCGGGGCGAGCTGCTGCTCTGGCCCCCCAGGGAGTGGCCGGTGCCGCTGGCCCAGGAGGCGGCCTGATCCGCCCAGACCTGAGCTCCCCTGGGTGGTCACCTCACATCTGTGGCCGGCAGAACGCGGCCCCAAAGTGGCCACGCCAACCCAGCACCCAGACACAGCGCCACCCGTGGGGGGGGTTATGGATCCTGAGACGGGCTGTCCTGGCCGCTCGGGGCCTAAATGCGCCCACAGTGCTCGCAGGAGTCGGGAAGGAGACTCGGGGCAGGAGCTCGGGGCCAGGGGAGGGAGCCACGAGCTGCAGGCCTCACAGGGGACGCCGCCAGCTATGGGGGGAGGGCATAGGAGCTGGACGAGGAGGGGGAGCCAGGCCTGCGCCCTGGACTTTGCCCAGCAAGGCCCAGGAACCCTTGGGCAGGATGAGATGCCCGCGCTGCCCGGGGCAAGTGTGCACTTGGGCACTGCCCCGGCACCTGGGAGCTTCCCCCGCCAGGCTCCGGTGCCTCGGGCGGGGGGGCAGGAACTCCTGTGCCGGTGGTTTATGTGGGGGGACACCCGGGCTTTGGGTGCGGGTCTGAGCCTGCCGGCTGCCCTCAGGACACCCGCTCTGTTACAGGCGCTGCTCCGGCCCCTGGCGTCTCCCCCCCGGCAGCAGGGACCCCTCCGGGCCAGATGGGAGTGTACCCCACAGGTAGCTCTGGGGCTGCCCCGCGCAGCAGCGTTCGCCTGGGCTGGAACGGGAACGAGGACATTCCTAGCACCCCTTCCTCCTGGGCTCGCTCTGTCCGTGGACTTGGGGTCCAGAGCAGGGCCCCAGATCCTGCCGTAAGATCCCCTGGAGGAGGCCTGGTGCGAGGTGCCCGGAGCGGAGCCGGGGTCTCGGGTCTGGCCCGGACTCTGCATTTCCACGCGGGGCGGAGGTGGGATGCCCTGCCTAAAGGGGCTGCAGGCCTGGGGGCCACGTGCGGGGAGCGGGACCCGGCGCCGCTCCAGGGAGGGTCGCAGGCGGCACCTGCAGGGACTAAACCAAAGGGCGGGGGCGGGGCAGTGTCCAGGGACGGACCTCCAGGGCGGGGCTCGGACAGGCGGGGCGTGGGCAGCCCGGGGAGGGGCCCTGCCGCCCCTGCTGACCCCGGGACGCGGGGGCCAGCACTGCGGGCAGGGCCCTTTGCCTCCAGGCCGCCGCTGCCCGCCCTGGCCGTGGGCGCTCAGCGCCGGGCCCCCCGCAGCAGCCTCGGGAAAGCTCGGCCGCCCTCTCCGGGAGGAGGGTGACAGCTCAGAGCCCGGTCTGAGCTCCGGCGGGGAGCGGGGCTGGACTCCAGATCCCAGAGGGCACCGGCTGCTCCCGGCGCTGCCCCGCGGGCCCGAGCCAGGCCGTCCTGGGCGGGGGCAAAGCTGAGCTGGAGGCGGGCGCCCCCTCCTCTTTCCTCCGGCCTTTTCCTCTCTCCGCCGTCCTGTCCCCTTCTTCCTCCCCCTCCCCTCCCCTCCCCTCCCCTCCCCCTCCCCCCACCATCGGGAGGCCCTACCTCCCCCAGCTAGCCAGAGGCCCCTTAGGGCGAGGGGGGTCCCTTGAGCTAAGATCTGAGGGGCAGCCGGGGACTGGTCCAGGCAGGGGTGCGAGGGCCCGGGCTGGGGGTGTCTCAGGGAGGGTGGAGTGGAGGGGCGAGTCCTCGGCTCGCGCTCCCCGGGGGCCACCGCGACGGGCTTGTGGTGAGGCCCCGAGAACCAGCCTCACTTCTGGGGCCGCGGGTTCTTGGGGCTGGTGCCAGCAACCCAAGGCACGGCCGGCCTGCGCCGGGTAACCCCGCCTGGCCCTGCCCCTTCAGACCTGACCCTGCGGCTGCTGGCCTTGCGGAGGAAGAGCGGGCAGCCCGATGCCCGCCTGCAGCAGGCCCTGCGGGCCCGGCTCCGCCTGCTGGAGAACGAGAGCCAGGAGGTGGCCCGGGTCCTGGGGGTGAGTCCGCCCCCGGGGGTGGTGGGAGGAGCTGGGCCTGAGGTGGGAGGACTGCTGGGGGGCGCGGGCTGGGGAGCCCGAGGGCTCGGGCCTCCAGGGCACGGCGGCTGTGGGAGGGGCCGGTTCCCGGACCACGTCTCCGGGTGTCACTCTGATGACCACGATGGTGCCCTGCGGCCATGGCGCTCCGGCCTCCTCGTTCCAGGGAGCGCATGGCCTGGGGCGGGCAGGGGGCTGTGTGCAGCCTCCATCACCCGCCCTTCACCGCGCAGAGAGCCCAGGACTGCCCTGGGGGGCCACCGCGGGCTTCAGAGCAGGGGGCGCAGTCCGGGCTGTGGCAGGAGCAGCTCTGGCTGCATCCCCGGCCCTGGCGGCCCTGCCCTCCCTACAGCCCGTGCCCTACAGCGGCCCCCAACTGGTCTCCGCTCTCAGGAGCTGTCGGCCCGGCTGCTGTCCATCCACAGTGACCAGGACCAGATTGTGGTGACCTTTAAGACGTTTGAGGAGATCTGGAAGTTTTCCACCTACCATGCTCTTGGTAAGGCGGCGACCCCAGAAGGGGCCGGGATTCCCCGTGGGGGACAGGACTCTCACCCCGCCGCGCCCGCCTCACACGCCCGTGCCTGGGAGGGGGCTTCAGCAGCCTCTTCGGGGCCAGGAACCCCAGTGCGAGCCCCGGCGTCTCAGGGTGGCAGGGCCAGTGCGGGCCAGAGCTGCCAGCGAGCCGGGCCGGTGTCCACTGCTGTGCCTTGCTTGGTGGCTCTCGGGCAAAGCGAGGCTCTGCTCTGAGTGACCACGTGCTGACCGGGAAGCTTATTCCAACCTCGGCCCAAGCGCACCCCCCAAGCACTCCCTGTCCTGGGGGAGGCCCCTGCAGGGTCTGCCTGCACCTCCCCATGTTAGCAGGGAGAGAGCGGGCACCCCGGGGCCCCCAAACCCGCCTGTGCTAAATGGGTTCTGCCGTCTGCTGCACCAAGTCAAAACACTGCAGTGCGTGAGGCCTTCGCGGGAGGAGCCCAGCCCCGGGCGTGCGCGCGGGAGACACGGTTGAGACACTCACCCGGCCGCCCCCCTTGCGGGTGGACGTCCAGCGAAGCAGGGTGGGCTCAAAGGGGGGACCCGGAGGCCCGAAAGCCTGCCGCACCTCTAAGGCCCCTCCTGGGGAGATCCCCGGGAAAGCGCGGGAGGGGCCCGGCGAGTCTGGGAGGAAAAGAGCAAAATCAAAACTCACGTCAAGGTGAAGCCGCCACGTCCGCCTCGCATGGCCTCTCACCGGCGTCCCCGCCTCTCCCGAGCGGCTCCCGCTGCGCCCCCGGGTCCTGGGCAGGCCAGCGTGGCTTCTCCCCGGCCTCCGCCCCAGGCTCCCGGGCCGCCTGCCTTTCTCTCCTCCCTTCTGGCTCCCCTCGGCCTCGCAGCTCCTGCTCACGCTCAGCTCCGCCCTCCTGCGGGGGCCCCTCTGTGGGCATCACACTGCTGCAGCTGGGAGCCGTGCGCCCCACGGGCAGTGCGGGCCCCCCACTGGCAGCACCGGCACCCCACGAGGGCCGCTCACACACGGGGAGCCTGGGGACCTGGAGGTGGGAGGCGGCCTCCAGGCACGGGGACCCGGCTGGACCTGGCGGCGGCCGCTTGTTCCGTCCCGCGGCTGCCCAAGCAGGGCGAGCGGATGGGCGGGAGGTGGGGGCTCCGCCCTGGGGGCCGCGGGGCTTCCCGCCCGGGCAGCGCATGATGGGCCTCCCGCCCCAGGCTTCACGCACCACTGCCTGGAGAACCTGCTGGTGGACCAGGCCTTCTGGCTGCTGCCGCCGGGCGAGGACGAGGAGACGGACATCCGGGTGCACGTGGACGAGGCGACGCTGCGGCTGACGCACGAGAGCCTCCTGGTCCAGGAAGGTGGGCACGGCGGCGGGTGGTGCTGGGGCGGCCGGGGACTCGGGCAGCTGGGCGAGCCTGGGCCCTGGGCTGGGAGGGGGGGGCGCGGGCAGTGTCAGCCCAGGCCCGGTCACCCAGCCGGACAGACCCTGATCCCCCACAAGGAGGTCATGGGAAAGTGGGCTTCGTGCGTCCCGCCCGGGCTGTGGCTCCGAGGCCATGGCGGCCGCAGAGAAGAAGGGAGGGCGGGCCGTGGCCAGGCCCCTGCAGCCGCCCACGCAGGAAGGGCTGGGCATCATGCTCCCAGCCCTCAGAGCACAGCCGGGAAGCAGGCCCAGAGGGTCCGAGCCTGGGCACGGTGGCAGGACGTGTCTGGACGGAGTGGACACCACCCCGGTCCAGCCTCTGGACAGGCCCCTTGGGCTCTGGGGTCGGGCAGCTGGTTTCAGTGAACGTTGAAAGTAGGGGTGGCGTGATGGGCTCCGGCAGGTGCCGCTGTCTCACCTGCGGCGGGGCCCACCTGCACAGTGGTCATGTCCAGAGCCCGAGTGACCGGCCTCTCCTCCCTGCCAAGGGCCTTTCTTTGTCCGGGGCGAGGACCATCACGTGAGAGTGACGACTGGTTCCCTCAGGCGGCCTTCGGGGCTTCCCCAGGGAGAGGCGTCCCTGGCAGAGGACAGGCCGACTCGCAGCCCCAGCAGCCCCACCGAGGAGGCAGCCCCCGTGGAGCCTTTGACTCCGTTTCACCAGTAGGTACCGACCTTCGTCTCTGCTTCCTGCCCGTCCAGTAGCGCGAGGCCCCGGGAGTCCCCAGGCCCTGGTCTGCTAGGAACCCCAGGGGGGTGAGGCAGGGTGAGCCCAAGGTGTGGGGCACGCAGCTCTGCTCTGTGTCGTTCTGGGTTGTTCTGAGCAGTCTTTGAGGGAGCCATGTACCATGCGCCCCTGCAAGGAGACCACGAAACCTGCGCAAACATAAACCAACATGCAGATAACGCCTCCGAGAAGGAGAGAGCAGGGAACGTGTAAGCTCCTGCTCACGTGCCGGATGCACGCTGGGCACTAACTTGACAGAGCTTCCTGGCAGCCAGAGCAAAAAGAGAAATTGGATGTGCTGATACTCAGCGCCCACGCAGCACCAGGCCATGGCTCAGCTCCTCCCAGGCTGGTGGGCAGAGGTCCCTGCAGGAGGGCAGGAGCTGCTGGGCAGGGGCACAGGCTCCTGGGGGCGGCACCACAGCACTGGGCCTGGAGCCTGCACACCTGGCAGGTGTCTGTGGGGGGGCAGGTGGAGACCCCACTCTGGTCCCAGGGGCTGCCGACTCGTCCAGTCGACAGTCTCCATCGCCCCAAACATGAGGCCACAGCACAAACCTCCTCCCGCTCCCAGGTGGGCTCTCAGGGCACCCGAGGGCCTGGGCGACGACTCCGTGGCAGGGCCCGTGGCCCCGGAGCAGGCGCTGATGGGTGAGTGTTTCCCTGGGAAGAGGCGAGCGAGGAATGGCAGTTCCCAACCTGAGGCTGCTGCACTCGCCCTCTCTCCTCCCGGCCAGAGGAGCCAGATCCCCTCCTGTGCTCGAGGCTCCCACAGCACGCAGCTCCCCGGCCGCCCCCTACCTGCCCCCCGGGACCTGCCGAGGGCAACTCAGCCACTTCTTGGCCCATCTCCATCTCGGCTCCCTTCCGTCGCCACCCTGAGCGGCCCTGAGCACCCGGTGGGCGGCTAAAGACAGAATGGCCAGCTGCCCCGTGCAGGGACAGGCCCCTGCTCCCCGGGAGCCCGGCTGGCGAGCGTGTGGCCGGCTGTGGTGCCCATCAGGCGGGCATGAGGCCCGTGCAGGAGGGAGAGGGGCTCGGCCTTACAACCTCCCGCTGGGCCCCCGCCTGGCCTCACCAGGTGGGATGGACAAGAGACCTGGCCTCAAAGCCCTGACCGTGACCTGGACCTGGTTCCTTCACATCTGGGTCTCAGTTTCTTACCATCACTGTGGGGATGACGCCCCCCAGGACCGTGGCCCTCGGGTGCCCGGGCCCAGCTCCCTCCTCCGGGCAAGCCTGCAGCAACACCCAGTGTCCCGCTGGCCTGCAGCTGGGGCAGCCCTGGCCTGGCGCCCTCTGCTGACCACGTGCCCTCCCCGCAGCCACGGGCCTGGCCTCGGCGGTGGCAGACTGCGAGGGCTCGGGCCCCGAAGAAATGAGCTTCCGGGCTGGCGACCACATCGAGATCCTTGGCGCCCGGGTGCCTGGCCTGCCCTGGTGTGTGGGCCGTCACGTGGCCTCGGGCAGGGCAGGCTTCGTGCCCTCAGGAGCCATCAGCGTGCAGGGACAGGAGTCGGCGTGAGTGCGGCGGGCGCCCCTGGGAGGGCAGGGGCCTTGGGAGGCCCCAGGACGGACGCGCCTCCTCCCAGGGCCCCCCTGAGAGCAGGGCCTGTCCTGGCCTCTCTGTCTCCCAGCAGCCGGGCGCAGGGACCCCACGGGGCAGGCCGCACCCGACAGGACCCTGCCTTTGGAAACCACTGACGCGCGCGTCATTTTCCAGGTCGGAAGACGTGATTTTCCTCACTGAGGACGAGAGGGCGTTCTTCGGCAGCGAGGGGCGCTTCTCCGAGGAGGAGGCCAGGCGGCTGCTGAGGAGGACGTCGGGCTCGGACGCCTGCACCCAGTACAGCCTGGGTGGGTCAGGCGGGGCCGTCGCGGTTGCCCCAAACCTGCTTCCCAAAGGGCTGGACGGAGAGACGCCCCCAAGTCCCCCAGGCGCTGGCCACACCTGGCTCTGTGTGCTCAGCTGCCCAGTCCGCTCTGCTCACAGCAGCCCTCCTGCCCCGTGGGGAGCGCTGGCTCCTCAGCGGTGAATGCCAACCCCAGGCACCAGCAGTGACCAGACAGATGCTATTGCTGCCCAGGGCCACGCGGGGCTGCAGAGACATGGGGGCGGGGCTAGGAGATGCAGAGGGGCCCTGAGGCTCCTGCTATGGGGCAGGGGGCAGCGAAGCCTTCCCTCCTGCCACCACAGGCACCAACCTCACAGCCACACGTGCACACTCACCACGCCCGTGCATGCACAGGGGCATGTGGGTGTGCACACAGCAGCATGTGCACACACAGCCCACAATACACACACCGAGGCAGGCAGCACTGCCCACACGTGTGCACGCCCACCTGAACTGTGCGCGCGCGCGCGCACACACACACACACACACTCCCCACCACATGTGCACAGGGCCACGTGCACACACCTCACATGTAGGTCAAAAGCTCCCAGCCCCACCAGCAGCCTCTCCTCTGCAGCCGCGGGCCTGGCTCGGCCTCAGCATGGCAGGGCCAGCTGCGGGGGCTCGTGGGCCCTCCTGGCTGGTACAGGGTCTCCCCTGCTGGGCCGCCTGGCTCCGGCCTCAGCTCTGCAGCCGTGGTTCCAGCGCTCAGCGCACGTCTCACCACCCTCCTTCTCCCTTGACTTCTGTGGCCACTGAGCTGTGGGTGACCAAGGCCCTGGCCGGCACAGCTTTGGAGCGGGATTCTGTGCCAATGGGCCATGCCGCTCCCCGGGAGAGCTGGAAGGAGGGTGCCACTCTGGTGGGAGGCAGGACCCCACTGCCAAGGGACAGCCGCAGAGGCCCCTGTGGGGGTCAAGGCTGTCTGGGGTGGGCTGGCCAGGCCTGCAAGGTGGGGTTCGTTCCCCTCGGCTGGCGCGCCCAGCCCCTGCACGAGTCCGCTATCCTGTGTGTAGCGCACACCCCGCGTGGCCACCCGCGGCCCGGCCCAGAGGCAGCACTCAAGTGGCTCTCCTCTCTCTTTGCAGACCGACTAGCGGACGCTGGGCTGGAGGGGCCAGAGGGGCCGGATGAGCAAGGTGGGTTGTCCAGGCACTGTGAGGGCTGCCCCGGCAGCAGAGTCCTGGCTGGGTGTGGGGGATTGCTGCGCGGGAAGGTTATTGGGGGTCTCCATCCCACAGGAGGGCTGGGTGAGGTGGAGGTGACGCCCCCCCTTTGCTGTGGCAGTGGGTCCCCAGGGAGCATGCAGCCCCGCACTGTCCCCAGCAGACGTGGACTCTCCGCTGCCCGCTGCTGCTCAGCTGGGGGTTCCTCTCCCACAACCAAAGCGGCAGAAATTTGCTCCAGGCTCTGCTCTGCAGGGTGAAGGGGAGGCGGAGCAGAATATGGGGAAGCCCCTGTGGTCAGCTTCAGCAGACCCCAGCCCCTCCTTCCCGTCCCCAACAGAGTCTGCCCGGGGCCCCTTTGAGGGTTCCTGGGGATGACACCCACTCGGGGATGTGGCCGGGGCTGTTCCAGGGCCTGGTGCTTTGTCCCTTTGAGCCCCATAAGAACCGGGCTCAATCTCCCAGCTGCGGGGAAGGTCTGGGGGCCGCATCCCTCTCCTCCTAACGGAAGTGTCCCCAGGATAGAGCCAGCGCGGGGGGCCAGTCCCCAACTCGACTGTGGCTGGAGGGGCCTCCATGCTCCTGCAGAACAGCAGCTATGACCGGGTCTCCATGCAGTGGCGGGGAGGCCGGCCCTGGTGGGGGACCCCTCGCTGGTGCGTGAACATTCTCGGGGCCACCGGGCATAAAGGGGCCCCGAGGGTGCTGAGCTCCACGGCAGGCCTCCTGGGGCTGCAGCGCGGGCAGGGCCCACGTCCTCTGGTGTCCGTGCTCAGTCCCCACGCATGCTGCATGCCGGGTGCCGTGAGGGGGGCACTGAGGCCTGGGGGGTGCCCGCCAGCCTGGGAGGGGGCATGCCCAAGCCTGCCCGCAACCCTAACCTACTTGGGCCTTGGTAACTTGCAGAAATTCCTTTACTTGGTGTGAACCCGGAGCCCCGGCAGACCCTGCAGAAGGTGAAGAATGTCCTAGAACAATGCAAATCCTGCCAGGGCTGCCCCACAGAGCCCGTGTCCTGGGGACTGCACAGAGCATCCAGAAGCCCCAGCTCGCTGGGCCCAGAGGAGCCGGTCATCTACCTGGATGCCGAGGACGCCTGGGACGACCCAGAAGCCCTGGACCCACTGCTGCTGCTCCTGGACGCTCCGGGGTACCAGGCCTGCTTCCGAGGCCTGTACGACCTGTCCCTGCAGGGGCCGAGCAGCCTGTTCCGCGGCTTCAGCAACGAGGACCAGCTGGCCGGGTGCCTGGCACAGGTCCGGGGAGTGGCCAAGAGGGCCGGCCTCCCCATGGCGCTGGCCAGGCTCTGCTTTGTGCTGGGGCAGCTGTGCGCGCGCAAGCTCAAGCTGTCCCAGGCCCGGGTGTACTTCGAGGAAGCCCTGAGCACCCTGGGAGGTCACTTCGACGACCTCTTCCTGGTGACAGCCGTGTACACCAGCCTGGCCGCCGTCCACCTGAAGCAGAAGAACAGGGACAAGTATGCGCAGGTGGTGCCCAAGGCCCTGGCCCTGCTGCTGGGCGCGCCAGGGCTGCTGTGCAGCTCCGAGGCCGAGGCAGAGCTCCTAAGGCACGGCCTGCGGGGAGCCATCCGCAGCTGGAGCCCGCCGGCTGAGGCGCGGGCCTGCTTCCTGCTGGCCCGGCACCACATCTGCCTCAAGCAGCCCGCGGAGGCCCTGCCCTTTCTGGAGAGGCTGCTGCTCCTGCAGGGGCCCACGGGCGCTGCCTGGCCGGCCGACTGCTACCTGCTGCTGGCGGACGTGTACAGCCACAAGTGCCTGCCGCACCTGGCGCTGAGCTGCGTGAAGGTGGCCTCACGCCGGGCACAGAGCTCACTGGCTAGTGCGTTCAGGAGCATGGACCTGGTGCTGCGCCACACGCCCCGGCTGCATGGCCTCCCCGCCCAGATCGCCCGCTACCTCAGGCAGGCGCTGGCCACAGGTGTGGGCCCCACCCTGCGTGGGCCCCTCTATGCCAGCCTGGCCCAGCTGCACAGTCACCACGGGCAGCACGGCCGGGCCATTGCCTTCATGACACAGGCCCTGGACGCCGAGGCCAGGGCCGGCAGCCACTCTGCCGTGGACTGCCTGGTGGCCCTCGCCTGGCTGCACATGCTCCATGGGCAGAGCTGGGTGGCCCTGGACATCCTGGAGTCCACCCTGGATGCGGCAGTGGCCAGTGTGGACCAGGAAGGCGTGATCGCCAATATGGCAGCCATCGCCCTGAGGAGAACCGGCAGGACCCGGCAGGCGGCCGAGGGCTACTACCGCGCCCTGCGTGTTGCCAGGCTCCAGGGCCAGCCGCGGAACCAGGCGGTGGTCCTGGCCAACCTGGGGGCCCTGTGTCTGCGGGCGGGTGCCGGCCGGCTGGCCCAGCACTACTTCTTGGAGGCTGTGAGGCTGTTCGCGCAGCTGCCCAGCGGGGAGCGCGGCCCCGACTTCACGCAGGTGCTGCTGCAGCTGGGCCACCTGTGCACCCGCAAGGCCCTGGCCCGGCAGGCCGAGTGCTACTACCAGTGGGCCTTCCTGGTCGCTGTGGAGACCGGCCACCTGGAGAGTAAGTGCTGCCAGCCCTTCCGTACCTGCACCTGTGACGGCCCCTGCCCCGGGGGAAAATGCCATGCCCGGGTTCCAGAGGGGCCAGGCAGAGAAGGGCGGCCAGCTGGCCAGCTGGGATGCCAACCGGGCATCCCGAAGCCTCAGGGGAACAGGCAGCAGTTACCCTGGACAAAACACAGGCCGGGGGGGCGGCGGCTAAGCCCAGAGGAGTGCGTGGGTCTTGAGCCGCAGAGGGCATGCGCGTGCCTGGCTCTGCGCCGGTGGCAGGTGTGGGAACAGGCGCCCCAATCACCAGAGCCCAAGGGGCACGCAGTGTGTCGATGCCACTCTGGCCCCGAAGGGCAGGATGGGGGCGTCTGTTCAATCTGGGACCTGGGTTGTGGGAGGTTTGGCCGAGCAGGGGCGGGGGCAGCTGCTGGCAGGTGCGCCTGTGCCAAGGCCCTGGGGCGATGGGCCTGGCCTGGCGGGGGTGCAGTGGTGGGCCGAGGGCTGCGAGGACCGGGGACCCTGGCTGTGGTTGGACATTTTTCCTGAGAGCACCGGGGAGCTGTTGAGATGTGGAACACTCGCCGAGGCTGGAAGGGGATCCACGGGCCCCCAGGCAGAGCCGAGAGCCTGCCCCGACCACTGTGGCCGCTCGGGTCCTGGGGCGCTCGCCGGTGCTCCCGAGGCCTCTCAGAAGCCTCCTGTGATGCCCAGCCGGCCACTGGGGATTCAGACTTGGAAGCGGCAAGCCTGGGGCCGGGGTACCTGGTGCCCCCCCAGGGCAGGCTGGGGAGACCAGGACCTCCCGGAGCTGGTGGGGTCACTGCTGAGTCCTGCGGGGGCTTCCGTCTCTGGGAGCTTGTCCGCGGCGGTCTGCTTGTCGGTGCAGGGAGCTGCCCGCGTCCACGCCCGACTGCGGCCCCTCCCCGCGCCAGGCCAGCTGGGATGTGTCCACGTTGTTCCTCCTGGCCAGGAAGCCTGGGTTCTACTGCTCGTCTCTGCAGCCCGTCCTCTCCCCCCGGCCCTGGGCCCCTCCTCCTCCCGCGGCTCTGGCAGGGACGCCCTTCCCGGCTCCCCGCATGGGCTTGGCGCTTCGCCCGGCCTCCCGGCCGCAGAGCCCAGGGCAGGCGCGCAGCGTGCTGAGCTTTCATCTCCCCCTCGCGAAAGCTCTAGTTTCGGTTGTGATTTCCTCCTCACTGCCCAGCGGTGGGGTGAGCGCTGCCTTCCACGCCTCCTGCTGTCGCCTGGAGACCCCCACGCTGGGGCCGGTGCCTGCGCTGGGGCTGGTGCGCCCCTGGCCGAGTCCGCCCCCCCCGGGCTGACGGAGAGTAGCCTGAGATGTGGCCGTGGACCCTCTGCCAGAGGTGGCCCTGGAAGCTGCTATGGGTCTAGTCGGTCTCGTGAGCTCAGTCTCCCCTTCCCTGTTGGTCTCTGGGTCCTTTGACCACTGATGGCCCCTGGCTCTGGCTCCCGGGAGGCCAGCGAGGGGTGTGGGGCCGGCTGCATGAGGGAGATGGGTCCGGGGCGTGCCAAAGTCCATGCCTGATGCCCGCCCCGCCATGTGCGCGTGCTGTGGCCTCGGCCGTGGCCCTGCGCGTGCCCGCCCGGCCGGGGGCAGTGTGGCTGCAGCTGTGCTCAGTGGGGCCCTGCCAGGACCAGCCCGGTGGGTGCACAGGCTCGTGGCGTCTCCACGGCGTCTAGGGCCCTGCCGCGGCCGTGCGACGCTGAGCAGGCCGAGCTCAGTGCTCCCGGCTGTGTCACCCCTGCGAGCGGGGCAGGAAGGGTGGGCACAGGGCTCTGTGGCCGCAGGGCGGTGACCTCTGACTTCTGTCCCCCACCCCAGGCCAGCTGCTCGCCATCCAGCAGCTTTGTCACTTCTATACGGCCATCATGCCTAGCAAGGCCCAGTGCGTCGTCTACCACGAGTTCCAGCTCTCGCTGGCCCGCAGGGTGGCCGACAAGGTGCTGGAGGGTCAGCTCCTGGAAACCATCAGCCGCCTCTACCTGTCCCTGGGCACCGAGCGGTGAGGCTGGCTCCACGGGACGGGGGCTGGGGTGCTGGGCCCTGGCCGGGACAGCCCCTCCTGGGGGACATCCCGCTCCTCAGCCCAGATGACAGCAGCGCGCGGACCCGCTCGGCTCGTACCCAGAGGCGTCCCCGGAGGCAGAGTGTGCTCCCTGGGCTGTTCTGGCCTTGCAGCCGCGGCAAGCCTGCCTGAGCCGCTGGCCCGGGCCTCTGGGGTGAAGGCAGCGGCCACTGTGGCCGGAGGAGCTGGTCCACAGGAGACGCCCGACGTCCGGCTCTCCCCCGGGCAGGGCTTGGGGTGGCATGTCCAGTGTGGAGTCCACACCGAGCATCCTGATCAGGTGGGGCACCCCAAATCACAGCGATGACACCCCTCCATGTGGGAATTCACCCCCAGAGCCAGGAAGCTTTTCCATGGTGAGGCCTCACCCCACCCCAGCTCCAAGCCTCAGTTCACAGCGGGACGGTGGGGCCTGGGCCAGTGCACCCAGAGTGGGATCCCCACAGCGGCAGCCACTCACCCGCAGCGCGTGGTCTGACCGTCCACCCCCAATTCCAGGGCCTACAAGTCCGCGCTGGACTACACCAAGCGCAGCCTGGGCATCTTCATCGACCTGCAGAAGAAGGAGAAGGAGGCGTACGCCTGGCTGCAGGCTGGCAAGATCTACTACATCCTGCAGCAGAGGGAGCTGGTGGACATGTACATCCAGGTGCGCCCCCACCCCACCCCCCGCCAGAAGCACCTGCCGCTGGCCTGCTGCCCCCCAGGCACTCCTGGCCCCTCCAACCCTCTGGACACCCCCAGACCCCCGCACCTCCAGCACCTTCCACAATGATCCAAACTCTGAGGGCAGCAGCCTGAGTTGCTCCTGCTGCCCACCCCGTGCCGGTGGGAGTCTATGAGGGGACAGGCGCTCCCCTTCAAGACACACCCCCACACACACACACACAAAACACGGCTCAGAACACGCCAGAGGCCCTGAGCCCCGTGAGGCTGTCTCAGGCCCTGCTGTGGGGCGGGGCCTGGCGCCAGCTGAGAGCTCAGGCCCGAGGGGGACGTGCTGGCCGCAGCTGTGAGGGCGGTCCCAGGTGCGGGGGCGCTGGGCTCCCGGGCACGTGGCCATGAGGGCGCCCGCCTCCCGCAGGTGGCTCAGAATGCGGCCCTGTACACGGGGGACCCCAACCTGGGGCTGGGGCTGTTCGAGGCGGCCGGGGACATCTTCTTCAACGGGAGCCGGGAGCGGGAGAAAGCCGTGTCCTTCTACCGGGTGAGCTGCCGAGGGCCAGTTGGGCGGGTCTGGGGCCCTCGCTTCCTGGTGGCTCTGCCCGGAGTGATCTTGGCCCCCAGATGAAGAGGCCAGAGGCAGCTCAGGGTCACGGTGCTTGGGGTGAGTCCAGTCCCCCTTTGACGGTGAGGAGCCCAGGCTCGGGCCGTGGGAGGGCCGGCCGGTCCAGCCGCACCTTCTCCCCTGAGGGCGCTGCCCCCTGCCCGTGCCCGACCCAGCTCTCAGGTATGGCCCAGCCCTGGCACAGAGGGCATCCGGGCCTCCTGGGCAAGGCCCCTTGCCCAAAGGGCGGGGCCGGGCTGAGGTCAGGCCTGTGGCTGGACGGGCTCGGGTCCCGCCAGGCTCGCCATGGCCAGTGTCACGACCTCCCTGAGTGGGCCTTTCTTTGCGGACGGCGAGTGAAGCCCAGCGGGGTGGGCGGGAGCTCGGCACCCATGGGGCTCTGAGGAGGGTGCGGTTGCCGTGCTGCGGGGCCTGATGTCGCCTGTGTGCAGGACCGGGCGCTGCCGCTGGCCGTGACCACGGGGAACCAGGAGGCCGAGCTGCGGCTGTGCAACAAGCTGGCGGCGCTGCTGGTGGAGCTGGAGGCACCGCACGAAGGCCTGGAGTTTGCCCACGTGGCCCTGGCACTCAGCATCACCCTGGGTGAGCCCCGTCCCCTCCCGGGCCGGCTCTGGGGTGTGGGGCCTCAGCAGTGGAGGCGGCAGGGCCGAGGCAGAATGCTCTCCGGAGAGTGTCAGCGCCCCTGATGGTGCCTGCCCGGACAGTGAACTGAGAGCTCCCAGGCCCCCCACCCCAACATCCCAGGCTCCTCACTGGCCCCTCTGGGGTGTCCTGCCCCCCACCTGTGTCCACCTGTATGCAGACCCCCACAGCCTTGCTCCCAGCCAGCCCCACTGTGCTCCTGCTGGCAAAATCCCCGCGCTTTCCCAGAGCTGGGCCCTCAGCGGTGGGCATCCCTCTGTCCGGGCTGTCTGTGTTCTGCTGAGCCAGGGAACCAGCACACAGTAGGGCCAGCACACAGCAGGGCCACCACAGGGTTTGCCCTGGCCCTGCAGCGCTGGCCCTGGTGGGGGAGGATGCTAGAGACAGCAGCTGGGCAGGCCGGGGCTCCCAGGGGCGGGGTGGGCCTGGTGTGGCGCCTGCAGGCTGGAGGCCTGGGGCCCGTGAGTGTGCAGGCAGGAGCTGGGGCCCACACCCCCGGAGGACGGGTGCTCAGAGGGCCGGGCCGGCCGGGGACACGGTGGTGGGCAGGGCGCTGCTGACAGCCGCCCATCCGCAGGGCACCGGCTGAACGAGCGTGTGGCCTGTCACCGGCTGGCCGAACTGCACCACCGGCTGGGCCAGGCCGAGCTGGCCGAGCACTTCTACCTCAAGGCGCTGTCGCTCTGCAGCTCGCCGCTGGAGTTCGGCGAGGAGACCCTGTACTACGTGAGGGTGTACCTGGTGCTGGGCGACATCATCTTCTACGACCTGAAGGTGGGGCTCGGGGCAGGGCGCCCTGGGGACCTGGGGCCTGGGCCAGCTGCCAGGAGCAGGCAGGTCAGCGGGGCGCGCAGCATGCCCGTGTGCACCCAGCATCTCGCGAGCTTGGGGTCAGCAGGGGCTGACCTGTGGGCCACCAGGCAGCCATGGGCTAAGGGCCAGCGGAAGGGAGTGCCATCCGAGGGCCTCGGGGAGGTGGTCGCAGAGCAGAGTCTGGACAGTTCCCCACACAAAAGCGGAAGGGGATAGGGTGTTCTGGGGGCAGAGCGGGCCCCCCATGCCCCCAGAGACTCTCGCTACCAGGTGAGTCCCAAATCCCGACACCTCCTCCAGGAAGCCTGCCTGTAAGTACAGAGTTCTTCCTCCCTGGATTCCTGAGACACCCAGCTGTCCCCAGGGGAGGCTGGGGGCCCTCTGTGGTCCCGCTTCACGGGGCAGGCACTGGTCAGGGTTATCGAGCAGTCCCTTGGGGCCTCAGTGCTGGGGGACCCTTGGGAGACTGTGGGGGTGAGTGGAGGCGCGGGAGGGCCCTGAGCTGGAGTCTGGGGTTTGATCCAAGTGTCTGGCATCTGAGGACTAGGGGCACCCCCCATCAGGCTGCTGCAAGCTCCCGAGGCGGCTTTACACTGGCCCTCGGCAGGGAGAGGCCCGGACCTGCAGCCTCCGTGTGGACCCGGGGCTAGCGTGGGGCTCTGGGAGCAGGTGGGCCAGGCCCCTCAGCCCCGGGGGCCACAGGTGAACTCCAGGTGCTGGAGCTTTGGGGGAAGGGCCAGGGCCTTCCAGGGCAGTGTGAGGCTGGGTAGGGGCAGTGGGGAGGGGGGACAGGGTGTGAGGCCCCGGGCAGCTCCTGGGGTGCCCGCAGGAGGACATGCAGGCGTCCAGGCCCCCAGCACAGAGCTCAGGCCCTGGGGGCAGTGCTGGAGCCTGGGCCTCCGGCAGGAAGTGCTGACCCACTGTCAGGGCCGCGGCCCTGGGCTCACCAGGCGGAAGGCGGAGAGGCGGGCGAGGTGGCCTCTGGGCGTCAGCTCCAAGCCCACCACCCCGGGCGCAGGCCACCCCGGCTCTCACCTCTCCCCACAGGACCCCTTCGACGCGGCCGGGTACTACCAGCTGGCGCTGGCGGCGGCTGTGGACCTGGGCAACAAGAAGGCGCAGATGAAGATCTACTCCCGCCTGGCCACCATCTACCACAAGTTCCTGCTGGACCGCGAGCAGTCCCTCTTCTTCTACCAGAAGGCCAGGGCCTTCGCCACCGAGCTCAGCGGCCGCCGGGGCAAGCCGGTCCCTGAGCAGTACTGCAGGCGGATGCCCTGGCTGGCCCCCGCCCAGCGGCCCTGAGCGTCCCGGGCGGATGTCCTCGGGGGGGAGCCCCCGCAGCAGGGGTCAGACCGCAAGAAATGGTTTGGCGGGAACCACGGAAGGCCGAGGCTGACCTCCCGGGGGCTGCCCACGGTCCCCAACCCCAGACGCCTACCTGTCAGAGCGGGAGGGCCCTGGGCATCGACCGCTCCCTGCGCCCTCCCTGCGCCCGCCTTCAGCCCTCAGGCCACCCCAGCAGATTGGGTGCATCTGTCTGGGTTTGCAGTGGAAGAGATGGAGGCACAGAGAGGCCAGGGCCGTGCCCGCGGTCAGCAGCAGGTGGGCAGAGCTCCTGAGCCGGGTCCCCACCCCAGCCTCCGCCTCCCCGCAAGCAGGCAGGGGCAGGAGCCCAGGGCAGGGCCCAGACGGCCGGGAAGGGAAGCCGAAGCGAGGAGGAGCTGCGGGCACCACCTCAGCTGTTCTGAGCGCCTCCTTTTCTCTTCAGTTTTTGTTGTTGTTGTTAATAAGGTGAAATTCACGCAACATAAAATTTACCATTTAAACGCATTTTTGTGCATTTATGATGCGATGCACCCACCACCTCCGTCTAGGTCCAGAACACTTGCCTCACCCCAGAGAAGCCCGCTGTCCCCCTGAGAGCCGCTCTCCCCCCACCCCCCAAGACGCTCATTTAGCAGAAGGGGGACCAGCCCCGAGCAGGGCTTGGGACGGTGGGAGCCTGGCGAGGCCCCGGCTTTGCTGCTTCTCCCAGGACGGACAGGTCAGGGGCTCTGTCTCGGGGTAACTGGCCCCCCCACCACAGCCGCCCAGGCCCGGGGGCCGCTCCCACCGGGGGGCAGCGGAGAGCACGCCCTTGCTGCACGGGCTGGCGCTGGACCAGCTGGAGGCGCCATCGCCCCCCAGGACGGCCGCGCGGGGGCGGGGCGGGGGCTCCGTAATTGAAAACACCAGGCAGGAGAGGCTGCCCGTGCAGTAACCCCTGGACACCAGTCTCAGAGGCCGTGGACCTGCTGGGCAGCGCCCCCAGTCTGGGCCTGCAGCCATCGCATGGAGGGGGACCAGCCCCAGAGCCCGCACCTCCCTGGAACCCTTCCTGTCCCCCACGGCTTCCTCCCCACCCCCACCGCATTCCCCTGCCAAGGCCGGGCCCCAGCCCTGCCCGGGACCCTGCGCTGGCCTCCAGGGCCTCTGGGCCCTCAGGAGCAGACCTGGAGGTGCAGGGGCGACTCCTCCTGCCGCTTGGCTCCAGTCCCAGCCCCGGCCTCCAGGCTGTGGGGCTCCCGGGAGAGTTTATTCCTCGGAGGTCTGGTTTGGTCCCGTGTGAGCCGAGCATCTCTATGGGGCTGCACTGCGGACTCGAGGGGCTCCACCCAGCCCCAGCCCCGGACCACTGGGGGCTCTTCCCATTAACATGTCCCGAGGTGGGAGGGGCTGCGCCCCAGCAGCAGACCCCCAGTCACCCCCACCGCCCGCCCCTCCTCATGCGTGACCGGCGCCTCCCCACAGGGTCCAGGGCACGAAGTGTGGACGTGGGTGCGTGTGGAGAGCAGAGCCAAGAGGGCCTGCTAGGCCCCGGACTGTGGCTGAAGGACATGGGGAGGCTGGCTGGGCCTCATGTCAGCTGGGCTTCAGTCCTGCTTGACCGCTTCAGAGGCCAGGCCTGGACAACCCTCCCAGCAGAGGGGGCATGAGATGGGCACGTGCCCGGCACACAGTAGGCACTCAGCACACAGTAGGCACTCGGCCCTGTGCACCGAATGGGCACCTGGCCCGGAAGCCCTGGGCCCTGGTTTTAGAAGGCAGTGTCTCCGCTGGGCTCGCCGGCTGCCTGCCCTGCACACCTACTGCGCGCAGGCTCCACTGACCGCCGCAGACCAGGCGCAGGACTGTCACGTGGGGGCAGTTCCGGAGGCGCTCCCGGGCGGGATGAACTCACGCTCCTGGCCAGGGCTCCCTGGAGGCCTCCTAGCCTCCTCCCCAAACAGAGAGGGAAAACAGCCTGCGAGGCCCACCGCCCACCTCCTGGCTGCAGGCGCCAGGCTCCCTGCCCGCCTGCTCGGAGGCCGCCTTCCCTGTGCGTGGGCTTCCTTCTGGGGCCAGGGCTGCCGGAGTCCAGCCTGGCCTCTAGCTTTGGCTGAGGGAACGGAGGCCCAGAGAGCACCCCAAGGATCACAGCGCAAGGCCATGGCAGCCCCCACCTGCTCGGAGGGTGAGGCCCAGGGTTGGGAGGGACCACCGCGGGGAGCCAGCAGAGGGGTCCAGCAGGCCGTGGAGGGTCTCCCATGAAGACGTGTCAGACGATCCTGGGTGTCCAGGGGCCATCACGTGACACCCCCCCCCAGACCCCACCAGCACCAATCCTGACCCCAGATGTGCTTTTCTGGGACTCAGGGGCAGCCAGCTGGGCCATCTCGGGCTTCAGCGCTTGCCTGGAGGGCTGCTGGTCACGGCCATGGGACGGGTGCACTGTCTGCAGCAGCACGTTCAACGGCAACAAGGCCCAGTGGACACTGGAGGCCGGCAGGTCCCCGGTGAGCTGTGAGCCTGACCCCCGCGCAGGTGTGCTCCCCTTGAGAGGCACCGGGCGGCTCTGGTGAGGGGGGCACTGGACCCCTGCCCCCTCGGGCTCACATGGCCCTGGGGCTGCAGGAGAGCCGGTGTCAGGCAGCGTGCCTCCACGGTCCGATGTGGGGTCCTACTGTGCGCGAGGTCCAGTCTGCCTTCCCACCTGCATCCAGGCTTCCGCTGAGCCCCCCGTCCCCCTCACACCCCTGATGCCCCCACTCGCCCCTGCCTCCCCCCTGCATCTGTCCCACGGGCTACCCAAGCCCTGTCCCGAGCGCCGCCTGGCCTGGCTCCCTGGCCTGCGGGGTCAAGTGCGCCTGCCCCGCCCTGCCCCGCCTGGGCCTGTGCCCCTGACCGGCAGGCTCGGGCCGCAGGGGCAGGTTAGCAGGGAAGGGACTCCTAGAACCACACCTGCCCCGCCCACTGCCCCTGCCGCCTCGCGCCCCGGGTGCCAGGTGGGTGCCGCGGGACTCCACGCACCCGCTGAGCCCTTTGGGGTGGGGCCTTCGCAGGTGGGGGTCCCGCCGGTCCCTGAGCCTGCAGGCAGCTTCCAGACACCTCCAGGAGCATGGGGTGCGAGACGTTTCGGGAGAGGCTGCAGGGGTGGCCATCAGCAGCGTAGATTTGGGGTCCTGACAGTGGGGAAGCCGTGGTAGCCCCAGAAAACGTAGGTGATGCTCACCATGTGGGGGACGCAGGGGTCACGCGTGATCTGGGGGGGGCAGCGCCACAGTGAACGCAGAGAGAGGAGGCTCCGTCTGCGCGCAGTGGGGGCCGCGGGGCCGAGCATGGGCCAGCGCCTTGTAGGCTGGGCAGAGGATGGGCCGGGTCAGCGTGAGAAGAGGGAGAGGCCCGCGCCCCACCCGGGGCCTCCAGAGCCAGCCCAGCCCACGGAGCGGCCAATCCGGCGTCCTCGCGGGCTGCCCGAGGTGCGGGAAGGGCACGCCTCGGTGAGGTCACCCCCGCGGCCCAGCCAGAGCCGCGAAAGTGCTGCATATGCACAAGCCACGGCCAGCCCCGGGGACCAACGCCGGCCCACGGGCAGGGCTTCCAGGCAGAGCCGCCACATGCCGAGGGGCCTGGACCGCAGGAAGCTACGGGACCCCCGGACAGCGCTGCAGGGGACACTCCCCCGCTCCCTGCCTCCCGGGACGGCCCGTGGGCCCGCACCCAGCACACCACACGGCACACACATGGCACACAGCACACACATGCACACAACACAGCACACAGGGCACAGCACACACAGCACACACCCATACATGGCACACACACAGCACACACACAGCACACAGCACACACAGCACACACACAGCACACGCACCCCTTCGGCAGCCTCAGGGGGGAGGGGCGCTGTGTCTGCAGCCCAGGTGTCTGGGCCCAGCCCTCTGGGCTCTGGGTTCACCCTGCACCCTGACACTGCTCAGCCCCCTCTCCAGTCCTGGCGCACTGGGGGTCCGTCAGGCTCCTCCCTGAGCACAGCCCCCCTCCAGCACACTGAGCACCACCAGCTCCCCCGCCCCTCCCCGAGAGGGGATGATCAGGAGGCCCTGAGTGCTGAAGTCAGCCCGTGGTGCCCTCCGCCAGCCCAGGAGGGGACTGTCCAGTCAGGCCTTGGGTGCTGTGCCAGCAGTCGGGGTCTGGGGGAGGCCGGCTGTGCTGTTGGGCACACCTGGGGCAGCAGCTCCTCTCTGAACTGGGCCCCGGGACCATGCCGGGCTTCGCTGCGGGAGGTGGGGGGGGCCTGCTGGTCAGCCCAGCTGGTAGGGAAGATGGATTGTGGGTGGCCACACCATCCCCCGGGCCCAGGGCACCCCGCCAGGCATGCCTCCTACCTGGCGCCCCTCCCCCACGGGCACCCGCCCCATCTGGGCACCCCACAGTGCAGAGCAGCTATGCCTCACTGGCTGAGCCAGGGGGCAGCGGGAGAGACTGCCCAGGGCCGGAGGGTTTCTGCAGAGGTGGAGCCAACGAGCAGGCTGCGGAGCTGGGACCAGCCTGCCTCCGAGGCAGTGACCCTGGGCAGTGACCCCAGAGAGACTCCTGCAGTCCCCAGTTGCTGGGGGGAGACAAGAAAAGGGGGTGGTTCAGGGAGCCTCGGGGTTAGGTTACCACATGACAGGGACAGAGAAAGACAGAGACAGAGAGACAGAGACAGAGAGAGGGCGACTGGGGAGGCCTGGAGACAGAGCTCCAGGCTGGCCGGGGAGGGAGCAGCCGCTCCCTGAGGGCTGACAGCGGAGAGTGAGGGGGTCAGGCCCGGTTCCTCCTGGACGGTGTGTGGCCCTCCTGGAGTGGACACAAGGCGGCCTTTAGGCTCCCGTGCGGGGTGCTCTTCGACCAGGGGCATCTCCTCTGTCACGGGGTGGCCCTGACCTCCCTCCCTGCCCCCATGGCCATGCTGGCGGCGTGTACAGCGGTCAGCACCCGTCGGCCATGACCTGGGCAGGTCACGTTGCCTTTCTGCACCTCGGCCTTCTTCCCCGATGGTGGGACGGCAGGAGCCCCACAGGACCGGGGGTCCCACCCACGGGGCAGGAGCTGGCAGAGCCCCTGAACGGGCAGTGGTCCCACAGTCAGGGGCAGGGTCTGGGGTGCTGTGTCCTGAGGCAGCATGAAAGCTCCGAGGGCCCACCCTTGGCCCAGCAGGACCCTGGAGCCTGTGGGCCCAGCGGGGAGGGGCTCCAGCCCCACGGGCCATCTTGGGACAGGACGGACCCTCCCCGGGGAGGCTGCTCTGGTCCCATGGGTGGGGTGACCTGGGGAGACTTCCAGGAAGGGCTGGGACTTCAGACAGTCTGGGCTGAGGATGGTTGTCCCACCAGGGCTGACGGACCGAGGCTGGGTGGCCCTGATTTCATCACCGGCCCTGAGTGGCCGCCCCTCCCGCCGTCCAACCCTCTGTGTCTCAGCCTCAGTCAGCGGCTCCACCCCAACCCTGGCGGGAGCGGCCCAGCACGCTGCCCCCGTCCCTCCCAGCACCGGGCTCCTGGTGTGCGCGCTGGGACAGGGCGGGCTCTCACCATCTGGGAGACGCGGCGGCGCGTGCCCGGAGCTGGTGAGGACTGGGCACTCCGCTTAGTGGAAACCGCACCGCAGGGCCGGCTGCAGACCTCGGGCTCAGGGCACCTGTGCGCCTGCTGCACGCTCCCGGCCCGGGGCGGCGCGGCCAGTGGGCGCGGTCAGCAGGCATGGTCAGCAGGCCCGCCCGCCCCACGGGGAGGTGTTTTTTGCCACGTCCCGCCTGGAGGCTCCGGGGAGCCACCTTCGGGGCCTCCGGTTGTGGCGGTCTCGGGGCTGAGGTCCATTTCGATGTGTGTGGGAGGGGGCGCAGCCATGAGAGGCCGACCAGCGCTGGGCCTGCCGGCCCCCTGGGGGACCCCCACCTGCGCATTCACCTACATTTGAACTCTGACTTCAGGGAGGGCTTGGTCCTTCAGGGGCTCTGACCAGGCCAAGCCCCCTGGTGCTCAAGGCAGGGCCAGCCAGGTGTCCCCCCCAGGGGACAGGAGTCCTGGCGCCGTGGGCTCTGCTGCTGTTCCTCTGGGCCTCGGAACCCCAGCAGGCAGCGTCATTCTCGTTCCCCGGGCAGGAAAACTGAGGCCCAAGGTCACACGAGGAGCAAAGTGGGGCCTGACCTCAGATGCTGGGGGCCTGCTCAGTGGGTGTTTCCCTTTTTGCCTTGGCTGGCAGGAAGCTCGGAGCCAACCTCACAGACATGCACAACGGAAGCACATCTCCTGACGAGAACGCGTGTGTCCACCGCGCCTCTGGCCGCCCGCTCTCTCTCTAGCACTCTTCGGCTTCACTCTGCTTCTCTCCCTTCTTCGTTCTCGTGTGTAAAAAGCCGCAAGTATTTGGGGGTGGCTGTAAAGACAAATGAACTAAGGATAAGTTTAGACAAATAGAATATTTGTTGGGGAACACTAAGGGACACAGGGGAGCCTGACACACCAGCAAAAGGCCCGGAAGCCCACGCGGAGGGCTCGGCATGCCCCCCACCCCCACCCCGGCGCCAGGAGGAGCCTGGACCTGGGCCCGGAGGCGTCCTCGCTCACGGGCGGGCAGGCGGGGCGGGCAGGCGGGGCGGGCAGGCGGGGGCACCTGGCAGCGCATCCTGGTTTGCAGAACCAGAGGCAGGAAGAAGGGCCAGCAGCAGGGGGCGCTGCCTCCCCCACAGCTGGACACCGATTCCCTCTGGGCCTGTGCCAGCCCCACTGCCTGCAGCCGGCGAGCCCTGCCTGCCCACTCAGGGGGATCATGGCGTCCCCAAGACGGCGCCCGGCTTCCGACTGAGAAGGGGGGCTAGGTGTGTTCCTTCACCCTGGGCCGCAGCTTCCCCATCGCACAAGGCTGCAAAGGTCAGAGACCCTTGGGGACAGTGTGGCCCAAGAGGAGGGACTGAACCCACCCGGGGACCTCGCTCTTCCCACACCTCCTGCGGGGATCTCAGCAGTGCCCCCCCCCCGCCAGCAGCACCCCGCCAGGCCTCGGGACGGCTGCGCGAGCGATGCGGGGAGGGCACCAGCAGCCTCGGCCCAAGGAGCGGCGGAGAGGCCGCCTGGCCCCGTGAGGGTGGGCTCCGCCCCGCGGCAGCTCTGAGACTCAGCGTCCCCTCTGCAGGGAAGGCGTAGAAGAGTGAGCTCCTTCCCTTCCCAGATCGCTGCTGTTCCTCGCGGGCGCCCAGCCACAGACTGCTCGGCCGGGCGCCCCAGGTGTGTCCCCAAGACTGCCTGGCTCAGGCTGCCCCACAAAGTCCTGAGTCCCCAGGTGCTGGGAGCCTCAGGGTGGGACCCAGCCCCACCCAGCCCCACCCAGCCCCACCCAGCTCCCTGTGCATCCTCTGGACCAGAGCTTCCTACCCTGGGCTCCGTAGACGTGGATGGAAACCACCTTTATTTTCACGAGCAGCCCCCGCGCCGCTCTGGTGAAGGGGCCCAGCCCCCGTGGCCCCGTCTGGAGAGGGCAGGGGTCTCCGTCCGGCCCACGGCCCCGGTGCCAGCTCCCACAGGCCGCGGGGCATCCGATGTGCCACCGAGGAGCCGTGTGGCCGGCACGTGTGCTGTTCCGCGTGTTGTACGCACTCACTTTAACCTCCCGGCTGCCCCTGCAGGCTCTCCAGACAGCACCAGGCCTCAGGGGCTCCCCACAGTGGAGACCCCAGCTCTGGGTTCGCTCCCGAGCCGTCCTCTGCTGCCCGAGGCCTCTGGTTTGCTTTTGCTTCCAGAGCCTTTGGCCAGGGGCACCAGCCAGACCCCACCCCACATGCACCCCGTCCCTCCTCAGCCCCTCCCTCCAAGGGGCCCTGCATCCTCCTGTGACTCAGGGTGGGACCAGAGTCTGAAGAGGCCCCTCAAGCGAACCTGCCCCATGAGCCGGGGGTGGGGCGGCTGCCCTTCCTGCAGGCTGACTGTGTGCCCAGCCCGGCTCCAGCGCTCCCCCTGCGTCTCCGCACCCAGACACCCTGATGGGCAGGGCCGCCTTCCCCTCTGCTGGGGAGAGAGAGGACAGCTCCCCTCCACGGGGCTGGAGGGTCACGGGCAGGAACCGGACAGACCTGTGCAGCCGGCCAGCCCTCCTGGCCCTGGAGGGGGAGGCATGGGACACCCCCTCAAAGTAGTCCTCCTGCTGGGTAGCCAGGGGGGGACACCCTCACCTCTGGGGTGCACTGATCGCATCAGGGTGCGGCTGAGAGGCCCTGGAGGGCAGGGACGGGAGGCCCTGGGGGCGAGGCGCTGGGGACTGGGGGGGGGGGGAGGCCAGGGGAGTCGGTTTCTGTGGGGTGGGGGGTCGCTCATCTCTCCGCCCAGAGGGGCCCCCGCCCCGCCCCCTCCCGGCTCTTCCAGCGGGTTCCCAGGCCCTCCGGGTGGGTCCGGGCGCGCGGCCGGGCGGGGGCCTGCTGGGGCCGCCCCCTTTCGGGAGGGCGGACGGGCGGGCGGGGCCGCGCCCTTAAAAGCAGCGGGCGCTGCCCGCGGACCGTCCCGCGGAGGAGCCCCTCCGCCCAGCCCGGCCGCCCGCCCGCCGGAGCCCCCGCGCCCCGCGCCCCGCGCGCCCGCGCCCCCCGCCATGCCGGCGCGCGCGCTGCTGCTGCTGGCCGCGCTCTGGGCGCTGGCCCCGGCCCCGGCCCCGGCCCGCCCGCCCGCGGCGGCCGCCTGCCCCGCCCGCTGCGACGTGTCGCGCTGCCCCGGCCCGCGCTGCCCGGGCGGCTACGCGCCCGACGCCTGCGGCTGCTGCCTGGTGTGCGCGGCGCGCGAGGGCGAGCGCTGCGGCGGGGCCCGGGACGCGCCGTGCGGGGACGGCCTGGAGTGCGCGCGGGGCGCCTGCCGCTGCCGCTGGGCGCAGCCCGTGTGCGGCTCCGACGGCCGCACCTACGCCAGCGCGTGCGCCCTGCTGGACGCCGGCCCGCCCGTGCGCCTGCTGCAGAGGGGCGCCTGCCCGGCGGGTAAGGGGCGCGGGGCGCGGGGCCGCGCGGGGCGGGGGCCGCCGGAGCCCGCTCCCAGCACGGTCCTCTCCGAGAGGGACACAGAGGCCCGGAGCGGCCGACGCGGACCCCGAGGTCCGGGGAGTCTCGGGGGAAGGGGCGCCCCGCGGCCTCTGCCCCTCCCGCCTGGGTCCCGCCCGCCCCGCCGGGGCTGCGGGGCGCGGGGAGGGCGCGGGGCGCGGGGCGAAGTCCGTCCTGGCCTCTCCCTTGCTGGCTGCAGGGACTGGGGCTCCAGCTGCCCTGCTGAGCCGCCCGTGGGGGCCCAGGCTCGGGACGGGCCTCGCGTCCCTCAGCCCCCCACGTGGAGCCGGCTCTTGACGGCCTCTGGCCCCGCGCTTGACCTCGCACCTGGAAAAGGTTGCCAGAGCCCTGCTGTCCCCCTGTTTGTGGGGGCCTCTCAGGAAGCCCCTCTGGCCATGGTGCTCCAGGCCCCAGGAGCCCATCAGGGCCCCCAATTCACAGGGGCAGCCAGGCCCCAGGGGCACCCTCAGCCCCAGGGAGGCACACACAGCCCCCTCTGAGCCCCCAGGGGAGCACAGCCCCCAGCCGCCCAGGCAGCCTTAGGGTGAGGGGCGTGCACCCGGGGCACAAGTCTCCCGCAGCCAGGGGGCATTGGGGTGGGGAGCCCGGGGAGCACCTTGCGGCGCCGGGGAGCTGCTGGGGAGGAGCAGAGCCCAGAGCGGTGGGGTGCGCGGGCACGTGTGTGCGTTAGACGCCGGCACTGGGCGGGTCTCCCTGGAGGGGCCGTGAGTGGCCGGTGTCTTGCCCACGGCTTAGACTGCATCCTCCCAGGCTCCCCCGGCCGTGTCTGGGGTTCTGCGGGAAAGCGTCCCCATGCAGGGACCCCGGTGGGGTCCCGAAAAGGAAACCACAGAGCAATGAAGCCGGGTTTCCCGGGAACAGGTCAGCAGAGTGCACCCCGGAGCCGGGTGACCCTGCACCCTGGGGCTCCAGGGCCCAGCTCGGGAAGCTCTGTGCGGGCCCCTGGCAGCTTCAGGAAACACGAGGCTCCAGGTTGTGCCCAGGAGACCGGGATGGCAGCAGGCCCCTCCGTGGCTCTTAGGGAGACCCCTGGGCCGCCCGTCCGGTCTGGGGCACGGTGTTGGGGGCTCAGGCTGTGATGAGGGTTGCGAGGCGGAGGGCTCGGGGGCGGGGGGCTGGCGCGTGGTGGACACTGTCAGAGTAAGGCTCCGGCGCTGGGCGTGCGGGGAGGGCGGAGCGGTCCAGCCGCTGGAACCTTTGTCCTCGCCGGCCGAGCCCGCATCTCTGAGGGGCCGTCTCTCCGGGTCCAGCCGTGGCAATGAGGCCTGTGCGCGCCTGCAGGAGAATCGGACCTCAAGGGACACCCTGAGCAGGGTGGGGAGAGGGGATCAGCTGGCTGGACAGCGGGGTACGGGCGCCTCCCGGAGAACCGCGCGGGGACTCACCAGCCAGGACGCGCCCCTCACGTGTGTTATGAGGGTGGATCCCCCGCTGCCACTTCACTGCGTTCATTGGCCGGGGTGGGGGCCGAGCAGGGAGCGGGCAGGGGTCTCCCTCCGGAAGGATGGGGCGGGCGGTACAGGGGCAGAACGCAGGGCTCACAGGTGCGGGCCCCCAAGCCCTGCGGCTGCCCAGAGATAGGGTGGGGAGCCCCGGGGTGTGGGGGCGGCCGAGGGTCCTGGTGGTTGTGTGGCCAGGGTCTCGCCTTGGGGCCCGTGACTGTGTCCCAAGCACAGGGACCCTCATGCAGAATCCGGTCCCTGCAGGACACGGTCACCCTGGTCTCTGCGAGCCGGGCCCCTCCTGCACCAGAGGAGCCCTGTGCCGGGAAGGCCAGCGGGTAGGCTGAGACCACGTGGCCAGGAAGTGACCCAGCCAGGCCCTCCCAGTCTGGCTGCTCCCCCTGCTGCCCCGCCCCTGCGCTCCTCTGCCCCAGTGGGGGCAACAGGCCCGAGGTCTGGAGTGGGGTCAGGCCGGGGGCCAGTGTCCTGGAGTGCGGTGGCCACGTGCCCCCCCCTTCCCTGGGCCTGGCCAGGTGTCCCCGTGAGGCGCGTGCGTGGGCAGGGGTCAGGCGCTGCCCCCTCCAGCATTTCTGTTCAGCGGGTGGTCCCCTCCCTGGACTGCCATGCACCCCTCTGGGTGGGGTCCGGGCGGAGCCTCCAGGCCTGTCTCCCTCCTCAAGCCTCCTCCTCCTCCTGCCCTTCCGCCTGGACGCTCTCCGCGGTCCCTTCTGAGCCCAGGGGAGCTGCTCATTTCCTGCCTGCACGCCAGCGCTGGTGACCCACTCGGCTGGAGTCTGTGAGCCGGCTGGCCGTGGTCCCAACCGAGAGGGCCACCCCACAGGGAGCTGAGGCCAGACGTCTGTTACCCTTAGCCACGCCCGCCCTGCCAGCCCTTCCTCGGCCCTCGCCTCCCCACCCAGCCTTGCTCCTGATCGCCCAGGACTCTGACCTCCACTGACCTCCCGCCTCCCTGTCTTTGTCCCTCCCCACGTGGCCAGGGTGACTGTGAAATTCATCCTGCCTGTCCCCTTGGCAGCTCCCTGACCCACAGGCACTGTGCCATCCGAGCCCCCACCCCCAGCCCTCAGCTCCCGGGTGCCAGCCAAGAGGCTGTGCTCCCCACCCACCCCAGGGCCTTTGCACCTGCAGGCTGGTGAGCCCCATCGTCCACCCTCCCATGGCCGCGCTCCTCCGCCTCGGCCTGGGCGTCCCCTGCCAGAGCCGTGTCCCTCTCCTTTGCCGCCTGAGCGCAGCCTGGGTCACCCCACCTGCCTGTGCGATCTCCATCCTGACCAGGCTCAGAGCCCCCTGGCGCAGCCGCCTGGGCTGTTCACTCCCCAGGCCTCATCCCGCACGGCGCGCACAGTAGGTGCTGTGGAGCGGGGGCTGGGCAACCCGGGCGAGGGCTCCTGTGGCCCTCTGGCCCCAGCTCCCAGGTCAGCAGAGCTACTGCGTGGGCTGGGCCGATCTCAGAGACCGAGGGGCCTGTGTTCCGGAAGGCGAGGGGGGCTCCTGCAGCCTCCCGCCCGGCGGCCGGCGGGCTCAGCCGGCGCGGGGGCAGCGCTAGGCAGGCCGCAGCGTGGCGTGGAGGTTCTGACAGCTTCACAGCTTTGTTTACTTCAGAGCTTCGGTTGCTTTTGATTTCTAATCCTGTTAGCACGTCCTGGGGCTGCGCGTCTTGGCACTGGCTCCGGGGTCATTTGGCAAGATGACACTTCCCCTGCCGCCCCGCCCGCCCGCCCGCCCGCCCGCCCGGACAGCAGGCTAGCTGCCACATCTGGTGGCTCTTGAGGACGGGTGGGGCGGCCTTTGCGCCCAGCCTAGCCCCAGGGCTCCGCCAGAGGGAAGCTGGACTAGGGCACCCACTGTCCTTTCCTCCTGGGCTTGCCCCCCACGCCCTGCCTGCTGCCTCCCAGCCGGGAACTGAGGCAGATATGTCACAACAGCCCCCTGGGCTGGCTGGCCGGGGCCTCCACCCTTCTCTGAACCTCCGCACGGTGGCCAGAGGGGGCGCTGTAAACTCAGCTGGACCCTTTAAAGCCCAGCCATGGTTCCCACTGCCTTCAGGACGAACCCAAATACCTGGTGAGGCCCCCAGGCTCCGTGTGATGTGGCCTCTGCTTCCTGCCCACCATCTCTGCCTCCAGCCTGTGCCGGGAGGGAGATGATGATGTGGAGCAGAGATGAAGGAGAAACCACCTCCGGCGCTGTGCGGGGTCGATCAGGGGGACTTCCTGGAGGAGGTGGCATATAAACAGCTGCGCGAATGGCCGGGAGACGTGGGTCCAAAGATAGTCTATGCAGAGGAGGACACAGGAAATGCTGAGCACAGACCCCCCCACGCCCGCCCCAGCACACGGGGAGCTGAGCACAGACTGAGGCTCAGTTCTGTCCCCCACACCCCACTGCACAGGGGTGAGCCCAGCCCTGGCACGTCCCATGGTGAGGCCCTGCCGGTTTCCTAAGCTCTCTGCCCTCACTTCCCCCGTCTATAAAATGGGGGTGGCGGTGGACCCTCCTCCCTGGGGCGCTGGACAATCAACGGGAAATGACTTAAAAGCACTCTGCACAGGGTGGGGCCAGCAGATGTGCAGGCGAACACAACTGAAGATCGGCTCGTGGGCCCTCTGCACGCCCCCGGAGTCTGGAAGTGTGAAGGCGAACTGGTGGAGGAAGGGAAGGAGCCGGAAGGCAGCGTTGTGGGGAGGCTGCCCCTGCCGGGCCCTGGCTTCGTGTAGGCCCCACTGCAGGACTCAGCTGAGCCCAGGCAACCCCAACTGCTGGGTTAGTCCAGGCAGGAAGGGCTTCCCGGGAGAGGTGGCCGGCAGGGCCGCCTTGGCTTCATGAGCAATGAGGAGCCCTGTCCGGCCTGCAGGACCCTCTTGACAAAGCGTGAGCCTCCTCCATAAGGCTGCAGCCCCCATGGAATGTCACCGCCAGAGAAGCCGGGGGACCCGCAGCCCAGGTCCTGCCAAGGCTGGGCTCTCCTGCAGATGGCCGCTGGCCGAAGTCCGTCGTGGAGTCGGGAGGGCCTGGGGTGGGAGGCCCAGCGAGCTGGCTGTGGGCCTTGCGCGGGTCTTTTGCCATCGCTGAGCCTTTCTCCTCCGCTTAAAATGGGCTAAGACCCCACCTCGCCAGAGGGACTCAAGAGTTCGATGCCATCCCAGACCCGCTGGGCGTGATCGCGCATGGGGGGACAACTCCAGGCCCTGGCTGCACCCCTCCCTGCATTCCAGGGACAGGAGCGGGGCACCAGGGTCGCAGACAGCAGCACCCTTCCCCTGGGACGCTTGGGGCCTGGAGCTGTGTCGTGGCAGCGGAGGGGCGGAGCCGGTCCACTCTGGGACAGACGGAGAAAGACACAGGGAGCTGTCCTGGGAACCAGTGAGACCCCGAAGCGGCTCTGGGGCTCCAGAGCCTGCCCCTGGGGGGCCCTGGGGCAGGAGGACATCTGTGCCCTTGTTCTTTCCTTGCCCCCCTACACTCCCTGCTCAGCGTGTGGGGCAGGCCGGCCAGGCGGGTGGCCAGGGCTCGGACAGCCAGTGCCCCGCGGAGTGACGGGCTCAGGACCCAGAGGGGCCAGGTCAGGGCGGGTTCCCGGGGGTGGGAGGGATTGCTGGCAGAGGGAATGGACTGTGCAGAGGCCCTGCACACTGAGAGGCGCAGCGAGTCAGAGCCGCTGAGAGGCACGGCAGGCCTGAGCGGAGCCTGAGCGCCCTGCTGAGGGGTCGCCATTTTGTTTGCGGGCCATGGCCGGCGTCATGCACAGCTGGGCACAGCTGGGGCCCCATGTCTTCCGCTGACGGTACCTCCACTGGGCTCAGAGCCAGCTCCTGGGGGAAGCAGCGTGTGCGTGTTGGGGGGAGATTCTCTGAGTACCAGGCAATGGAAGAGTGAGTGGACAGGAACTGGCCTCCGTCTTGGCTCTGCCCATCCGCGCGCAGGAGGGCAGGTTGTGCACTGCGCAACTCAGTCACACTGACGGGTCAGGGGCCGTCCTGGACTTGTGTGTCCCCGTGCAGCAGGACACAGCAGCCCCGGGGACGTCGGGGCCGTGGCGCTGCCGCTCCGGGCCTTGGTTTCCCCGGGGCCTGTGACGGCCGGGAGTGCTGAGCCGGCACATAGCAAGTCCCGCCCGGGCCGCGCCCCCTCCGCCCAGGGGCTCTGCCGTGGGATCGTTGGCGCCGCAGCCCGAGTCCTGCTGCCCCTCCCGTCCCGGAGCCGGCCTGGACACCTGGCTTCGGTCGCGTTGCTGTCGGCTTCCTCCTGCGGAAGGCGTCCAAGGCCTGTGGATAACAGTTTATTTTTGAAAACAAACAAAAAAACGCGAACAGCTGAATGTGGTCGAGACTGACTGCTGACTTCAGAACTTTGGCGCGAGGACAGGGTGGGGGTTGTCAAACCCACATAAACAGCCTGCTTCCCAGCCGCCCGCGGTTCTCGTGTGGAAAGGTTTCCATGCGGTGGGAACCCAGGCCTCCCTTCCCACTGATTCATGGGGTGACTCATCGGTGTGTGGGGAGGCGGACTAGGAAGCGGCCCTGCGCTGCCCCCCGCCCCCTCCCCACCAGCCACCACGGTCGGCTTAAAGGGACAGGCCTGGCGGAGCCAGAGCGGCCGCGGGGTTCTAGGCCCTGGGCTCCGGGAGGGCGCAAGGGCCAGAGTCTCAGGACCGGGGACCAGCGCGAGGCCGGCAGGCGCCCCAGAGGATATTTGCCCCCAGCCTCAGTTTCCTAGGACATAAAACGGGCCACAGATGCTGTTCTGGGGAGGCTGTTCCTGGTTAACAGCTGAAAAAGGTTCTTTGCGGTGTAGACCTACTATGTGCTGGGTCAGCGAGGGTCCTCCCCTGCCCTTGGTCCTCTCTCCAACCTCCCTGGCTGCCGCCCCGACAGCCGGGACACACAGGTTCCACGTGGTGCCTGTCTCTGGAGGGGCCGGGGCTGAGGGGTCCGGGCCAGCCCCCGCTGACGGCAGCAGAAAGCTGAACCAGTGAGGGTTGCACGGGGGTCAACAACCGTCTGGCAAGTGGGACTGGCCGACGTGACCATTGACGGGACTGCATGGTGGCCAGGCCGGAGGCAGCTCAGGGGGCTGACCAGGGGGTCCTGCTGGGCCCTGCCTGGTCTCTGTACTAGCCCAAGGCCTGCAGGGACCAGCCGGAGCGGGGTGGGGTGGGGGCCTCGTGCTGGGCGCTGTTGCCCTGGAAGGCCGAGGCGGGAACCCAGGTCCAGCATCACCGCTCTGCAGCCCGGGGCAAGCACCTGACCTCTCTGAGCCTCCCAACGGCCTGAGGGGCCAAGGGGGTGCTGCGAGGCCATTTCACAGTGACCGTCCTTGGGGTGAGCAAGTCCCCCTTCCCTGATGGTGGTGATTGGGGGCTCTGAACACGGTGGGCGCCTCCTCCCCGGGCGCCTGGGCCGCGTTGGGCCCCACTGACGCGCCTGGTTCTCCTGCCAGTGCAGGTCTTCACCAGCTGACCAGCCCGCGGTACAGGTTCAACTTCATCGCGGACGTGGTGGAGAAGATCGCGCCGGCCGTGGTGCACATCGAGCTGTTCCTGAGGTGAGAGCGCGCCGGCCCGCGCCCTCCGTCCACAGGCACCCTCGCCCCGACCTCCCTCCCTGCCCTGGGCCCTTGGTCGCCCCGAGTCTGGCCCCAGGCCCCACAGGGCTGTGGTGCGCAGGAGGCTGGCAGCCATGGTCTCCCCGCTGCCGTCCGGGGCACGGCCGGCTCCCCTGGAATCCTGGGGTCTCCTCCCTGACAGCGTGACTGTCAGCGTACTTTCTCAGATGGGGCCCGGGCGGAACCCCACTCCGCCTGATAGGGATCAGCCGCCACTGCACGGTGCCGGCGCGGCCAGCGTGGACAGTCACCGGGCCCCCGGCCACCCCCAGGACCTTGTTTGTTTTCGCTGCCCTTTCCCTGAGGCCGTCCGGGCCAGGGCACCCACACCCGGGCACAGGGGACCAACTGGCCCAGGGTGCCTGATGGCTGGCCTCGGCAGAGACCCTGCCTGGGGGGCACCCATGTCCCTGGGCGCCCCTGCCCCCTCCACCCCCGGGAGGGCAGAGACAGCGCCTGCCCCGAGGCCGCCCCCGCCTGTGGGGCCGGGAAGGGAGACGTTCATGTTCTCGTTTCTGGATGAGGACATGGGGGCCCGGGCTGCCCGATCCCCCACGCAGAGCTCCTGAGCCGAGCAGGGCTTCCTGGCCCCGGAGCTGAGCCCGACCCTCAGCAGCACGCTGACCCCCCGCTGCCCTCCCCGCCCGGGCCCGAGACCTGCCATTGAGGAAATTACAGCTGGACGTGCTAAGTGGCAGCCGGGTCTGGCAGGCGCTCGGGCTCCAGGAGGCCCCGGGCGCCGGCCTAGCCTGCTGATTGCGGGCTGCAGCTGGACGGGCTCCACGCGGTGTCACCTGCTGCGCAGCCCGGGCCCAGCGGGCGGGTACGGGGCGGAGGCGGCGACACCCCAGACGCAGACAAGATGACCATCAGGCCAGAGCTGCCGACCGTGACCCTGACCAGTGAGGCGGCCCAGGGCAGCCTCGGGCCCCTTCTGCAGACGGACCTGTGACACGTCCTGTCTCTTGCTCGGAGCCCGGCCCTCAGCCCCTTCTCTCGCTCGCCTCTGCTGAGCACCGTCAGGGCCGAGCGGGCACCGGCCCTGCCCTGGAGAAGGTCCTGATCGGCCCTGTGTCCGTGGCCTCCTCCCCCGCCCTGGGCGCTGGCCGGGCACAGCCACTGTCACCCGCCAGCGAGCACCGACCTGGCCCGGGCCCCACTCCCAGAGGCAGACACCGAGGCCGGCATCTCGCTGTGTCGGACGGCCTGGGCCTTCGAGCCCCACGTCTGGGGAGGCCGTGGCTGGGGTGGGCCTCCCTGGCCAGAGCCCGGCTGGGCACCCCTCCTGCAGCATTTGGGCCCAGGAGGCACCTGAGGGTCAGGGAGCCCGCCCCACACTCACCCTGCCGCGCCCTGTGCTCACCCCCACAGACACCCCCTGTTCGGCCGCAACTTGCCCCTGTCCAGCGGCTCGGGCTTCATCGTGTCGGAGGACGGCTTGATCGTGACCAACGCGCATGTGGTGTCCAGCTCCAGACCCGCCTCGGGCCGCCAGCAGCTCAAGGTGCAGCTGCAGAGCGGCGACTCCTACGAGGCCACCATCAAGGACATCGACAAGAAGGCGGACATCGCCACCATCAAGATCCACCCCAAAGTGAGCAGCTGGGAGCGCCTCTGGGCTCTGGAGAGGCAGGGCCAGGCCAGGCCGGCCCCAGCTTGACCCCCACCCTGCTCCCTGAGCCGCCGGGTGGGGCAGACCAGGAAATGGGCCTCCGTCTTCCCTCCCTAGGGGGCCCCCCAACACCCACCTGGGGATGCACTTGTCCCTGGGGGGGTGATAGTGGCCACTGGAGAGAACTTAGGACACAGACATGGCCCACCCCAGCAGACAGACGCCCGCGGGCTCTGGGTGTGGGTGACGGACATGGGGACGGTGGCCTCTCCTGGGCCTAGGTTGCCCCGTGTGTCTATATTGGGGGGGCAGGGACTAGCCGGAGGACTGTAAGCCAGTGCGCTGTCCCAGCTGGCCGCAGGGCTGCCGAGGCCTGGGGGGGAGGGGGGCGTCCGCAGCTCCTCTCGGGTTTTCAGAGGGACCTGAAGCTCGGTGGCCCTGGAGGCCGTGCCCAGCTGGGCCCTCTGCGTCCCCCCAAGCCGGAGTGGAGCTGTCCCGGCGTCTGTTGCTCCCCCCGCTCAGCTGAGCCAGCATTGAAGACCCGGGCCTCCCCCTCGCTCCGCCCGCTCCTCCTGCCTGTCTGCCACACTCGGGCCCAGACGGGCTCCTCCCCCCCAAAGACTGAGCCCTGTCACTGTCCTCCCCCCACAGAAAAAGCTGCCGGCGCTGCTGCTGGGCCACTCCACTGACCTGCGGCCCGGGGAATTTGTGGTGGCCATCGGCAGCCCCTTCGCCCTGCAGAACACTGTGACCACGGGCATCGTCAGCACCACCCAGCGGGACGGCCGGGAGCTGGGGCTGCGGGACTCGGACATGGACTACATCCAGACGGACGCCATCATCAACGTGAGTCCGCCGCCTCGCGCGCCCAGACCGCGCTTTCTTTGCCTGGAGTGGCGCCCTGGACCTGGACGCTGCCCCCCAGGCTCCAGGCTGCCGCCCTGCGAGGGCCCCACGTGGCGCCAGCCTCTGGGTCTGCCCGCTCGGGTACTTTGCGGGAGGCCGTGTCTGCAGGAGCCCCTGGGCGCGGGCGGGTGGCTGGGAAGCAGGGCCTCGTGCACCCAGGGCTCGCCGCTGCCACCGCGGTCAGCCACGTGGGGGGTGCCTGGGGGGCGCCTGCGGGGAGCAGAGGCCGGGCCATACCGGCCCTCAGACACCGTCCACTCAGCCTCTGTGCCCTCGGTTTCCTGTCCGTGAAATGGGGGTCGGCGAAGGTTTCCACACTGCGGGGTGCCGGTCCAGGCGGTCCCAGGCTGGGAAGCAGGCACCGGCGGGGCTCCCGGCCCAGCTCACGCCCCTTTCCTCCCCTGCAGTACGGGAACTCCGGGGGACCACTGGTGAACCTGGTAAGTGTCCCCAGAGCGGGGCTGCTCACACAGGCAAGGGGAGGGGCTGGGACGAGACCCTGGGCCCCCAGGGACACCGGTGCCAGCCAAGGAGTAAGCCGGGCACCCGGAGCCATCTCCCCGCGGGGCCACGTGCCAGTGGACACTGAGCCAGGCATCACCCCTCTGGGGTTGCCGTCCTCACCTTTACATGCAAATGAGACAGGGCCCCTTCCCTCCCCCATCGAACTCTGCAAGTCAGGCTCTTCCTCATCCTCCTCATCCGGGTGAGGTTTTTTCCAGAATAAGTCAGGAAATGCAGCCCAGGTCCCTTGGGGTCCCTGCAGGGGGGACAGTGGTGCCCCGTGGAGCTCTCTGGAGGGGCAAGGCCCTAGGAGGCTGCAGTGGACCAGGGAGGGCTTCCTGGAGGCGGAGCATCTGTCCTGGTTCAGGGGAGGGGGCACGGGCGCCTCAGCCCAGAGGCCCACGGAGGGGCGGGGTCGGGGAGGCCAGGTGCCAGACAGTGCGAGGAGGCTGGTGGCCCCTGTCCAGCAGGTGGACGCTGCCTGCACCCCAGACTCGCCGCAGGTTCCCGCAGGGCCAGCCCTTCCCACGGGCTCTCAGGAAAACTCCTAACAGGCTTCCGACTGGAGGCCAGGAGCCCATGGGGAAGGGCAAACAGGGTCGCCCTAGGTCCCCCAAGTCCTCTGCAGGGGACCCCCACCTCACAAGCCCAGCAGGGCCAGGCAGTGCCAGGCGCGGGGACCAGACAAAATGTGTCTTGATCCAAAGCTCTGCCTGGGCCCCAGCGGGCCCCTGGAGGCCTCCAGGCCTTGGCCCCAGTGCTGTGCTGACCGCCCCTGGGGTGCCTGGGAAAGCCGGGCTGTGGGGGCTCTTCCGGGAGTGTGTCAGGAGGGGGCGCTGCTGTGGGGCCGATTGTCCAGGGTACCCGCCTCGTGGGGGCCAGCTCCAGAGGGACAGAGAAGCGGGAGGGGCCTGCAGGGTGCTGGGCCCGCCTGCCCACCCTGCTCCCAGAAGGCAGCGCAGGGCCCGGGTCAGCTCTCACGGGCTCGGAGGCTGCTGGTGTCCTGGCCAGCACGCTCGCTCTCGCTGGGCGTGGGCAGCCCCGGGGGTCCCTGGCCCGGACGTGAGCGCTTTCCAGGCCAGCTTGGCGCCCTGGGGGCCCCCGGCCGAGCTGCAGCAGCACTTGCCCCGGTGACCGCTCTCCCCTGCCCAGGACGGCGAGGTCATCGGCATCAACACGCTCAAGGTGGCCGCCGGCATCTCCTTCGCCATCCCCTCCGACCGCATCGCGCGCTTCCTCGCCGAGATCCAGAACAAGCAGGTCAAAGGTAAAGCGCCCCCCAGGCCTGGCTGCCCACGGCCAGGGCTGAGCCCCAGGATTCGGGGTGTGCGCCCCGCCCCATGTCCTGAGACCCCAGGACAGCTCAGCCTCAGCAACTCAGGGCCCCCCCACTTCATGCCCCAGTCCCCTGCCCCCATCCCTTCCCAGCCCGCCCTCCAGCCTCACCCCCTCCAGGGCCCTTCCGGGGCTGCTCCAGGCTGAGTCCTGCTCGCCCCCCGCCCCGTCCCCCGCCTGCCCTCCCTCCCGTCCATCCCTGTCCACCCGCCCCCCTTTCCTTGTTCTTCCTCCCTTCTCCCGCCTCCTGCTCAGCCGCGCTCTGCCCACTGTCCCTCTGTCCTCCCTCCGTCCTCACCTCCTCCCAGCCACCATCCCCGGCCCCTCTGTCCACCCAGCACCCTCTGTCCTTCCTCCCTCCCCGTGCCCAAGCCCACCCCTAGGAGCGCGGCCTCTGCCCAGCTGGCATGAGAGCCCCCCGCAGAGCCGCTTCCTGGGGCGTGGGGCCCTGCCCTGAGCCTCGCTCTGCTCAGCCTCGGCTCCCCCCATCCACCCGGGAGGTGCAGCCGCCCTCGCCTCCGTGGCCACGGGACCCCCCCAGGAGCGGCCCTCCTAGTGCTCCCAGCCCCTCTCCAGGGGAGCGTCCCCCGCTGGCCCCACCTTCCCGCCTTTCCCCTCAGCCCAATGAAGCCCCCCCGCCCGCCGTCCTCCCCCTTGCGCCTGCCTCCCGGTGGACACCCCGACCCGACTCAGGCCTCCGCTCACCTTCAAACTGCTTCCCTGTCTCCCCCCAGCCCCCTCTCCGGCGGCTCGCTGAGAGGAGGGACTGCCCCAGGCTTACCCCTCCTCCACCGCCGGACGGTGTGGCTGAGCCAGGCCGTGCGGACCTGTCACTCGAGGAGCCGCTGTTGAGGGCTGTGCGGTCCCCTCGCGCCCCTGTGAAGAGAGCCTGGAGCCAGGCCGCGCGGCCCGGCCTCAGGAGCTGAAGGCTGCTGCTCGGGGCAGGGCCGCCATCTCACTCCTGAGCCCTTTTCTTCTTGGCTGCCAGGAAGCTCTGAGCTTGACCCAGGGTTGCGCGTTCCTACCTGCCGTATCCATGTCCCTCCTCTGACCGCAGCCCTTCCAGCCTCATCACCCCTGGCGCAGGGGTCTTTTTGGCCTCCTCGCTGGAAACCAGCGGGGCCGCCTCTGGGTAGCTAGAGCTGGGCGCTGACTGTCGGGTGGAAACGACAGCGGCAGCCTCCTCCTCCTCGCCCGGCCTCGTCTCCTCCCTCAGGGCCTGCGGGCGGGGGCGGGTTCGTTCCTTCGCCGCACAGGGTCCCTGTCGTGTGACCCCAGCGCTCTCTGCTGTCCCCGGGGCCGTCCGTCAGCCCCCCAGGACAGCAGGACTGGCCGAAGGACCCAGGGCACCGAGGCAGCGTGGCCAGGCCTGCCGTCCCGAGTTCTCAAGTTCTCGGCGTTTGCTTCTTTGGTAATAAAGAGACCAAGTTCTCCAAAGCCACTCAATCTAAAGTTCTTTAAACAAGGCTTCCTTCTAGGAAAACAGGAGGCGCCAGGGCCCACGTCCTGTCCCCAGGTGCCCACCATGCTGTGGGGGCCTCGGCCTGGGGCCCCAGGAGGGCTTGGGGTTCAGCCGGCCCTCAGATTAGAGTGCGCCCCCCCAGGGGTCGTGTTCCTGGGGCTGAGCTCTGTGACCCCTGGGGACGCCTCCACGCCGCCTCTAGCTGGCATGTGGGGAGCCTTGTTCATCTCCTGGGAACCCAGGAGCCACTGGGGTGGGGGCACTGAACAGAAGGGACCCCAATACTCACTCCCTGGCCTAAGGTCACAGGCAGCCTCGGGAGTCCCCTGCTAGAGTCCTGGATCCTTCCCGAGTAGAAGAGGAAGTGGGAGCAGCAGTGGGGGGCTGGCGGGGGTTGTTATGGGGCCGGGGCCTGACCCTCCTCCAGGGTGCCGAGGCCTTGTGTCCGGGGCGCCTCCTTTCCAGCCCCTTGGGCCGTGATTCCGCTTCGTGTTCCGTCTGCACAGGGCGGGCTCGCGCGGCAGCACACGCCAGGGCGGTGGCAGGATGGGCTGCGGCCTAGGGCCCGGGGCCTGTTTGACCTTGGCACCGAGAGGAATGGCCGAGAGGCGGATGGAGGGTGCCGGGGCCGAGGGGCTGTGGTGACAGGCCCAGGCCCTACTGGGGGCGTTTGCCGGGGTGGGGCGCCCGGGGGGCCAGGCCAGCATGCCCTGACTCAGAAGCCCAGGCGTCGCCCTGGCCGTGGGGTTCGCTGCTTCATTGTGGTGAGACCCACAAACCACAAGCAACCCTTTAAAGGGCGCCACGCTGGTGTACCCAGCCCCAATCTCCCTCTAGACCCAGCACCTGTCCTTCCCCAAAGCACCCACCTTGGCACCCCCCACTTGCAGCTTCATCACCATCCCGAAAGTTCTGGCCTCACGTTGCTCCAAAGTGCTTCCCTGACTTATTTTGAGAGAAACACAGGGGGACTTCCCGCCTCGCCCCGCCGAGTTTCCGGGAGAAACGCGCTTCCCTTGGGGGACTTCTCGGGGCGGCAGAGGCCCCGAGCAGGAGGATTCTGCTGACCTAGAACTCGGCTCGGCCGTGTATGGGCAGCGCCACTGGCTCTGGGGCGGGCTCGGGGGAGGGCCCACAAGCCAGGCCTCGCTGGCTCCCCGCTGCCCGCCAGGGCTCGGCCAGCGCCCACGGGGCCCGGCTCTCTTCCTCCTTGCAGCCTGCCCGTGGGGCTGGGAGCCAAGCTGAGCCTGGCCGGCGCCATGTTGGCTGGGGAGGGCTCCCCCGCCCCTCTGAGGACTCCCCCACCTTGGGTCCCGACACCAGACCTGCCCCCAGCCGCTGCCCCTCGCTGTCTGCTCCGCTCACGAGCTCTGACTCGCATCGCTCTCAGCTTGGCGCTGTTTCCAAGGAACCTTTTCTCGCTTGAGGAGGAAGATGCTCTCCCTCTTCTAGCAGCTCCGCGCCCGAGGTTTTAGACTCAGGGCTATGAAATGGGACGTTTTCATTTGTTTTGTAAGTAGTGCAAGGGCTCCGCCAACCCGCCAAAGTTGCATTGGTTTGCTTTTGGTTTGCTTTTTTTTTTTTTGGCTCTGGACATCCAGTTGCTCTTGGGACATTTGCTGAGCAGACTCAGCCGTCTCCCCTGAATTGCCTCTGCACCTTTGTCAAAAATAAAACAAGTCTGCAGTGTGGTCACACCAGCCCCGCTGGGCCGTGAGTTTTGAGGCAAGCGGCAGCTCCGCCCTCTACCTCCCTCTTCAGCCTCCGCCCCGTCACCCCGTTCCTCTGTGTTTCGTGGGATTTCAGAATCAGCTTGTCCGCTTCTACCTCCAGCAAATAGCTACTGGCGTCGATTGATTGCTTTGGATCGTAGATCAGTTTGAGCAAATTAACCACAATAAAAACGCAGTTTTCCCAAAGCCGGCTCCTCTGACCCCGAGCACCCCCAGATCAAGGTCCGCCTTGATCGCTCTGAGCAGCGGCTTTTGTTTTCGGCGTCCAGGTCCCACTCGCCCTCGGTTCGCGTTATACCCACGTGTTTCATCATCGCGGTGCTGTCATCCACGTCGCTTCAGTTTCAGTGTCTGATGGTTTGCTGGAAAACGCAAAAAAGAGTGACTTTTGCTCGTGAGGATCCTGCACCCCTGACAACTCACTGATGAATCTAGTCGCCTTCCTGCGCCCCACCGGGCTCTCCCCGTGGATGCTCGTGCGGCCTGCAGATGAGGGCGGGGCGGCGTTGCCAGTGTTCACGCCTTTGGTTTTCCTTGCCTGGCTAGCCCCGCCGCGCGCGCTGAGCGGAAGTGGCGAGATGGACCTCCCGGCTAGTTCCCCTCGTGGGAGAAACGTCGGCCTTTCCCCATCAAGCATGATGTTGGCTAAAGGTTTTCCCTGCTTGCCGTCTATCGGGTTGAAAAAGCTCCTTTCACTTCTGTTTTCACTAGGAACGGGGGTGAGGCTTTGTCAGCCGCTTTCTCCGCAGCCGTTGAGGTGATGGTTTTTCTCTCTGTTACCACGGCAAATCGCTGCGGTTGATGTCTGAATGTTAAACCGTCCTTCCCTTCCTGCGTAAACATCACACGGTCCCAATTTGCTAGAAACATGTAAGGAGTTTTGCATCTTTTTATGAGAGGTGATGGTCGGGTCTTCTTTCTAGTTTGACATCACGACAGTGAGTTGAGACTGTTTAGGGAAAGCACTGCTCTGTGTCTCTGTAGGGGCAGGACTGGACACAGGGCAGGTTTTCTGATCCCATGCAGACCGGGTAAAGGAGGCGTCAGAGTCGTCAGTGGTTTTTTGCAGGTCTTTTATTGGGGTTCAGCAGGTACGTGGCAGGCAGGGGTGCTGGGGGGCTGGCAGGCTGGCAGGCCTCCCAGCCCCCAGCAAATCTTCACTCTATCTGGGCTCTCTGGCCTTCTCTGCTTCTGCTTCGGGCTTCTTCTCTTTCGGCTTCTCCTGGCGTCCCCGTGACGCCGCCCTTAAAAGCACAGTCTTAGCGCAGGTGCACCCACTCCAGGTGCCGCCATCAGGCCTGCATTCAGGATCACAGGGTTCCCCCATCTATCCTGATGGCGGGAGGGAGAAAAGCCTGATGTTTTTCCTTACCCTACAGTCTCCTCTGCTTTCCATTTTTTACACAACAGGCTTCGCTTCTGAGACTTCGGCTCACCTAATGTGTGGGTTTCCCCACGCCAGCTGGGTGTGCTACTGTTTAGTTCAGTCCGACACTGGCTACTGGGAGAGCGCTAGACCCGCAGGTCACAGGGTCGGTCCCGCGGGACCCAGGTGTGGTGGTTGTAAACAACAAAAACCCTCTTCACCTGTGCAGCCCGAGCTATTCCAGGAACTTGGAGCAAAAGATGGCAAGACGTGAAACGGGGTGACTCAGCACTTGGGAAGTCACGTTTTAGGAGTCAGGTGCTGGGAACCCCAGCCAAAGACAAAATACTTCTTTATTCTGAAGCACCGTGTCACAGAAGCTCTCCCTTGTTTTTCATTTCTAGGGAGTTTCTGTAGAATGGACCCTGTTCTTCCTTCCACGTTGGGTAGCATTCTCCTGACGGTCCGAGCCTGAAGGTTTTCTTTGTGAAAATGTCAGCGCAGAGATGTTAGACTGGCCAGGTTCTCCATTCCTTTTTGAGGGAGCTTTGGCAGTTTTGGAAATTTCAAGGCCGTCGCCCACGTCCCCCAAGTTGCCGAGTGTATTCACAGCACGTTCCTCCTGAGAGTCTCTTCGCCCCCGTGCCCGCGAGTCTCGCCTTCCCGGCACTGACAACGGTGCCTTTTCTCTTCCTTCCCGGCCAGGCTGGCTAAGGGCGGATCAGTCTTATTGATCTCAAACACCCCGTTGTTTGTTTCATTTATTTTCTTTATGTATTTGTTTCCTATTTCCTTGATTTCTACTCTTGACTCTTCCTCTCGGCTTCTTCCTTTGGGTTTTGGTTCATCTTCTTTCTCCAGCTTTCAGGTGAAGCTGCAGTCTCCCGTCTGAGTGTCTCCCTTGATGGGGGCGCTGGCATCATGGCGCCTCCCTCCGAGTACTGCCGTACCCGGGCCCCACGAGTTTCGGTACGCTGTGTTTTCACTTCAGTTTTAAGTGCTTCCTGCTTCCCTTTATGGTTTCTTCTTGGAATAGGGGTTACTTAGAAATGCAGTATTTATTTTCCAAGTTATGAGGAATTTTCTAGATACTTTTTTTTACTTTAATTCCACTGTGATCAGAAAGCATACTTCCGGTGATAGGCAATTGAAAATCTACTGAGATTCATTGTGTGGTTCGGATTATGGACCTGTTGTTTCTGGCTTTAAGACTCAGCTTAGTCACAGGCCGGCTCGCCGACCAGGGAGTCTGCCCCCAGACACAGGGGGTTCATGGGCACTGTTGATTAATGTTGCTGTCCTTAGTGGGAAGGCGGGGGGATGGACCCGGGCTGCTGGGCACTTGTGAGGGGCTGGAGGCAGGACTCTCCCAACCCCTCAGGAGCAGCCAAGGAGAGAGCAGCTTCAGGCTCCTGACTGCGTGGGCCAGGCCGGTCCACGCGGGACCATCCCTGCTGCTCACCTGTCCGTGTGGACGCTGGTCCCCACCCCCCACTGGCGAATGCAGGTGACCCTGGTGGCTCTAACTGGCCCCGTTCTGTTTGTTTGCAGACTGGAAGAAGCGCTTCATCGGGGTGCGGATGCGGACGATCACGCCCAGGTGAGTGTGAGGGACGCTGCCCGCCCACCTGCGCTCCTGGTGCAGCCCGCGGGGCTCTCGAGTGGGTCACAACAGCCCCTGAGGGCCCTTGCCCCGCTGAGGACAGGTCTCTGTGGCTCCCTCGGGACGCCATTCAGGGGCCCCTCCTCCAGGGGGTTTCCAGGATTCTCTTCCACAATGAATTGCACAAACTTGGTAGCTTAAACCAGCGGAAACCCGTCCTCTCACAGCCTGGAGGGTGGGTGTTCACAGCTAAGAGGTCAGCAGGGCTGGCTCCCGCTGAGGCCTGCAGGGGGGCCACTCCGTGCCCCCCTCAGGCTCCCTACACCTCTGCTCTGCTCGGACTTGCCCTCGGATGCTCTCCCTGCTGTGTGTCTGTGTCCAGACCTCCCCGGGCCCAGGGCCCCCTGCGTTGGGGCAACCTCACCTAGAGACCCCGTCCACAGACACCTTCAAAGGCCCTGTTTCCAGGCAAGGTCACAGTGAGGGTTTGGGGGCACCCTCAAGTGCAAGCGGGTGCACAGTTGGGCTTCCCTCCCCAGTTGTGCACGGGCTGCGGGGCCAGAAGCACTTGTCTGCGCCCACCCCCCGTCTGGACCATGAGCTCCTGGGGCCGGGGCTGGGTCCTGCTCATCCGTGCTCTTTCCCAGGGCCGGGGTACAGCAGGGCGGGCACCCCAAAATGCTGAATGAGTGAAATAAAGTGGAGGGAGGGAGGAACTTGGCAAGTCAATGCAAGGGCCTGAAGGAGGGTGAGGTCACTGCCTCAGGCAGCTCCGGGATAACAAGGCCGGGGAGGCATGACCACACCCCCCACCACGCGTCCCTAGGCCGTCTCGGGCCCAGTTCCCTCAGCTGCTGCTGCAGGGATGACATTTTGAAGGCAATTGTGGTCAGTCCAATAATTATGCCAGCCTCTCCGGAGATGTGTTCTTTTTCATCCATCGTCCGTCCATCCGTCCATCCGTCCATCCATTGCTCATCCGTCCAGCCTTCTGTCTGTCCATTCTCTTTCGCCCGTTGTCTGTTCACATCTCTCATGCTATCTGTCCATTCATCCATCCGTCCATCCATCTGTCCAGTCTCTGTCTATTGCATCATTCACCCACTGTCCGTTTGTCCCTCCTGCCATCTGTCCACTCGCTTATCTCTTGCGCTGTCCGTCCACTTGTCCATCCTTCCCTCCTTGTACCCATCCACACATTCAGTCCATCCATCCTGCTGCTTCCCCCCACCTCCCTCCTCAATACCCCCCACCACGCTCCTGACCCCCCCACCTCTGTCAACCGGGGGTTCTCCTGAGGAGCCCTGTTGAATGGGGGATACAGATGAGATCCAGTGCCACCCCAGAGTGGGCAGCGGCTACCAGGGCAGTGTGGGTGCCCAGCATGGCTTCATGTCTGGCCTGGGTGTGGGGGGGGTCAGCTGCGCACAAACAGCCCATCTGGGGACCCGGAAGTGGCGCCCTAACCGTTGAACTGTCTTCCCAGCTTGGTGGAAGAACTAAGGAACAGCAACCCAGACTTCCCAGCGGTCAGCAGTGGCATTTATGTGCAAGAGGTCGTTCCAAATTCACCTTCCAAGAGGTGGGCCCCGAGCGGCAGCACGGAGGCTGGGTGGGAGCAGCCGGACGTCCTGGCGGGCGCGGGGCCTGAGCTGGCCTGCTCCATGTCCGGATGTGACAGTGAACGTCCCGCGGTGGGAGGTGATGTGGACGTGGGGGCGGGACCCCGGCCTGGCAAGTACGGAGACCAAGCTTCCCTCCAGCTGCAGCCTGCCCGCCCTCACCCCAGGTGTCCTCCCTTCAGGTCTGGGACATGCAGGGGTGGAGCGCCGGCCTGAGCGGAGCCCCTGCTCCAGCCTGCCCCTCTGCAGCCCGAGGGCCTCAGTCTCCTCATCTGCAAAATGGACAGATTCACCTGCGCTTCCTGCCCAGGGAGACTTTGCCAAGATCGAATGAAAAATGTTTTCTTTGAAACTGTCTCTTTCTGGGGAGAGTGGAGGTGGCACCGCTTCCAGGCTGGCATGCTGACCGGTCCCTGGCAGCACTCTGAACAGCCCCTGCTCCCGCAGCCCGGCTCTGTCCGGCGGGGGCTGCATCAGACCAGGGGCTCACGCTGTAACCGGGAGCCAGAGAGGCCACGCTGGCTGGCGCTGCTGGGCAGCTAGGAGGGCGTGAGTGGAGAACACAGGCTCCCGCCCCACATGACCCCTCTAGCCCAGGGCACTCCCCTTCTGATCTGTGCCCCCACCCCCATGCCCTGTGGGAGCAGGGAGCACACCCCTGCCCGCCGCAGCAGGCCAGGCAGAGCTCCTGAGGCCTGGGGCCCGGCAGCCAGACGACAGCCCCAGACTGGGCTGGACGCAGGGTCATGTCCCCTGCTGGTCCCAGGGCCATTGCCAGAGCCGCCGCCCGCAGGCGCAGTGAGCCCAGGAGCAAACACGCGTGAGGCTGGTCCCGGCTGTTTCACTGACAGGGAGACGGGCCTAGTGGTTACCACCCCAGACCACTCAGTGGCACGTGGGGTCAGGTGCCATGGAGCTCCCAGGCCACGCGGCCACCCCCGGGCAGAGGGCAGTCGGCCGGCCAGGAATGGGGGGGACGGCCAGCACCTCTGCTCTCCTGGGGTTGTCCCAGGGACCGCAGGGCCGCAGCGTCAGCCCCAGCCTGCCGCGATTTGCCCAGCACACTCCCGCCTCGGACTGCAGAGCTGGAAACTGAGGCAGGAAGGGGCAGGCTCCTGGGCGGGTGGCCAGCCAGGGAGGCCGCAGGCAGAGAGCCCCAGCCCAGCCCTCGGCGGTGTCCGTGGCGCGTGCTGGGCGGGCCGGGGCCTGTTCCGCAGGGAGGGCCGTGGAAGCAGTTTTGTTCAGCTGCCGCCACTTAGGGTCTGAGCCCAGCTGGGCGGGCGGGCGGGTGCTGACCGTGTCTCTCTGCTGGCAGGGCGGGCATCCAGGACGGCGACGTCATCGTCAAGGTCAACAGCCGCCCGCTGGCCGACTCGAGCGAGCTGCAGGAGGCCGTGCTGACCGAGTCCCCGCTGCTGCTGGAGGTGCGGCGCGGCAACGACGACCTGCTGTTCAGCGTGGCGCCCGAGGTGGTGCTCTGAGCCCCCGGCCCGACGAAGGGCCCCCGCGGTCCTCAGCAGGGCAGCGGCCTCCGCCCGGCCGCCAGGACAGAACCCAGGCAGGACTGGCCTGGCCACCTCTCGGCCTCGGGGGCCCGGGCGCCCACACCCGCCCCGCCAGGGTGGCCGTGCCCCCATGTCTGAAGAGCTGGGGCTCCCGGGGCAGCCTTGCACCTCCCTTCCTCTGCACCAGCGATGCCTCTGCTGAAGGCCGCCACCCCCCCAACCCCCCGCAGCCCCAGCACAGAGCCTGCCATGTTGAGTGACCAGAGCAGGCGCTGAGGACCCTGCGCTGGCAGAGGCTGCCTCCCGGGTGCAAGAAGCCGGCAAGCCTGACGCCCTGGGGCTGAACTGTCCTGCCAGAGCCGGCCTAGGAGTGGCCGCCAGAGGAGGCCGGGGCCGGGCGAGAGGACAAGAACTGAGCCGACTTCCCCGCTGTCCCGACCGAGCTGCCCCGGGGCCGGCCCCTCTCCAGGAGCGTGCAGGAGCGTGTGGCGTGGCCGGCCCCGCCCTGCCACCCCTCTGCTGCGTGGGAAGTAAAGCTGAAGTGACACAGTCCTCGGCCACGGGGCGTTTGTCCGGGGCCCCTCTTGGCGGGAAGCTGGGGACCACAGCGCCGGCGCCACCTCTGCACACCTCCCGCCACCTCGGCCCGCGCGCCCTCCTTGGGCTCCCTGCGTGCAGGGGACACTGACCCCCACAAAGGTGGCCACGGCAAGTCCTGTGGCCATGGGGCTCAATGGGGTGGGGTCAGAGAAAGAGCCTCCCCCATGCCTAGAAGGGTGCAGGCGCCGCCTCCTGCAGCTCTCGGTCCTAGGAGCCTGGTCCATCCTTACGGGTCAGGAGCTCAGTAGCCCCAAACTGACCACCAGGCCCTGCTGGGGCGAGGAGCCCTGGAGAGGCCTCCAGCCCCCACCAGGCTGCAATCCCGCTTCCCGCTGCTGCCCTCCTGCTACCCTCCTGTTCATCCCACTGCCGGCATCTGCAGGAATTCAGGGCCTGGCCCACAGCCCAGCTCACCTCTCAGCTGGCCCCGTCCCTGTGCTCCCGCCAACCTAGAGGCCCTGCCCACTCAGACCTGGTGCCCAAAGGCTGTGCACCCTCCTGGCCTTGCTCTCACCCCCGCAGGCACACACCGCAGCCCTCAGAGCCCAGCCTGCCCCAGTGACTACCCTGGCGGCGCTGGGCAGCCATGTGCTATGCCTGACGGTGAGGAGTCTGGGGTGTCAGCCCGGGACAAGGGCCTGAGAGAGAGAAGAGAGGCAGCAGAGGTCAGCGCTGGCACCATGCTGCTCAGTCAGTGCCCGACATGTCCTCCCAGGGCAAACTGACCCAGCTCTTGCTGAGAGTCCCTTGTGACCCCAGCCGTGCCCCTGGCCTCAGCCTGTCCAGTGTGATGGGGGAGGTGGGGCGTGGGGGTCCCTCAGCCCCCTGGGGGGGCTTGGGCTGAGTTCTGGGCCCTGCACTGCCCAGGCCCCACGCTGGGGCTGCCTTCTGCCGCGCTGGCCCCAGGGGGTGGAGATGGCTCTGCGGTGGAGATCTGGTCCCCTACCCCCGCTTGGCACCCTGCTCTGTCCCTGCGGCCAGAGCTGGCCGCGCCGCTGCTCCAGCTGTGCTCGGGAAAACAACAACTGCCGGCCCGCCGGGGCTGCCAGGGTTGTGCAACCCGCGGGCTCCTGCTGCCAGGTGGGGCTCCCAGCTAGCGGGGTGCTGGTGAGGTGTGTGCTTGCAGAGAGGAGCACCCCGTTCTAGCCGTAGCATCCCCACACACGGGGGCTCCTAGGAGGACAGCCCAAAGGGGCCCTGCTGGTGCCTGTGCCGAGAGCCCCACTGGACAGGGGTGGCAGCAGGCCAGAGAAGGGGAGGACTTGGGGTCACACATGAGCCAGGGCTGCTCCTGACAGCCCTCGGCTGGGTTTGTGCTGACTGCCGTGGCCACGGCTGCTGCAGGACAAACCGCGGCCAGGGCTGGGCTGGCTCCTGTGGGCAGCGCATCTTCCTCCCAGAGCCCCTCCCCGCGCCCCAAGGGTTAGGGGATCGTAACACTAGGGCCAGCGGCGGGAACTCTGGGCTGGCCGAGGCCTCAGGCTGGCACCCCGACCCTGGCCTGAGCGGCACAGGCTCCACATCTGCACCTGGTCGCCCCTCGCGCCGCGTGTCCTGCTCTCGGGACCTCTGGGGTCTCACGCCCCCTCTTCCTCCAGCCCCAACCTTTGTGCAAGCTGCTTCCTAGACCTGGAACCCCACATTCCCCGGCTTCTGCCGCATCCCCCTGACCATCCCCCGTGCCCCATGGCAGGCTGGAACGGCCCAGAGGGGCTCCCATCTTACCCGCGAGCCCGTGACCGTCACGCCGTGGCCGGGGGCCGTGCGGGTGTCTCAGGTGAAGGACCTGCATGAGGGACCCGGGCCGACAGAGCTGGGTGAGGATTGTGAGCATCGGAGAATGAGGACGCAGGAGGCGGGTGGTGAGGGAGGAGCCGGAATACAGGTTTCTAGGAGCGGGAAAAGGCAGGAAAGGGGTTCTCCCCTGGACCCCCGGAGCCAGCCTTGGGGGCCGCCCAGGGAGCCTGACAGGGATTCCAGAACCTCAGAGAATAAACTGTTGTGTCAGGTGCTGAGTCTGTGGGGCTTCAGCAGCCCCAGCCAGCTAGAGCCCTCTCTGCGCCCCACCTCGGGGCCCCGAGCCCAGCCCGGCCCCAGAGTGGCCCTGGAGCCCCATCACCAGGGAGCTCGCTCTTCCTGTGCCCCAGGAGGCAGGCAGCCGCTGAAGTCAGGGCTGGGCCCCCGAGCTGGGCCCAAGCTCAGGTGGCTCTGACCAGGGCCTCCGTCCCCCGCAGGTGGGGACCTGAGAGACATCTGAACTCTGGCGTTCTGGGCCACGCTTGCCTGCGCTCCGCAGCACACCCCGGACTGAGTGCCAGGAAGTGCAGGACGCCCAGGGGTTGGAGGCAGGAGACATCCCTCTTCGCTCAGCCCTACACAGCACCCCCCCCTCGCCCCTCCAGAGTCAGTGCTTCTCTAGGCTCAGGACCCCCTGCGTCTCCCACCTTCTGCCACCGCAGCTGAGACCCCAGCACCACTCGGCCCTGGGCCCACTCCCACAGCACTCACCACACCCCGCCTCGGGGCCTCCCCCACGCCGTCCAGGCCTCTCCTCTGTGTCCTCACACGGTAGACGCAGGAGCGTGCACCCGCCCCCAGGTCTCTGCCCTCTGCCTCCTGGGCCGGCAGCCTGGAGGGGCTGGACCCCCCTGCAAGCCCGAGGCCCCGAGGCCCAACTCCCACGAACCGGGCAGGGAGCTGCAGTGGGACGTGCACACACGGACACGCTCGGAACACGCACGTGTGCACTGACACCGCCCTGTGGGGCGCACGCAGCAGACACCCCCACGGCCAGGCGTGAGGGGCACGCCCAGCGCACAGGACCCTGCGTCCCCGCGGTCCGTCAGCCGTGCTGTTGGCTGAGGTGCTTCCTCACGTTAAGTTTTCAAAACACTCTTGGAGCTTGCGTAGAGCTGGCAGCCCAGAGGTGTTTTCACTGCAAAATCACTTTCGTTGCGACACCAACACTCAGGACAGTGCCCCAACCTGGCAGCTGAGGCGCTGCGGGAAGCTGGCCCAGCCCCGGCTGCAGCGCCCGGCCCTGCCGGCTCCAGCGCCGGGTCAGCCAGACGCTCCCTGGACCTCACACTCCCTGACCACTCGCCGCCAAGCCCGCCACCCGGGCCGCCCGGGCCTCCGGCTCCCGGAATCGGCCCCAGCTCGCGCATGGCCTGCGTGGAGCCAGGGCAGGGGCGGGCAGCAGGAGCGGGCAGGGGCGGGCGGCGCACTGGCTGGTTTGCACCCCAGGCTGGGTCCATGAGGACCCACATGGGCGGTCCCCAGCTGGCCGTGCCTGCAGCCCCAGGCCCTGGTTGGCATGTCGGGGCTCCGGCTGCGACGGCTTCGGTGACCTCAGGAGCGAGGTGCGTGTGTTCCCCGCTGCTGGGATGTGAGTGTTTCGTCATCACCCCCGGCGCCAGCCCCCCGGGGTGCCCCGAACATGGGGGCTCAGCTCCATCGGCAGGTCCTCCAGCGCCTGTGGGGTCCCGCCTGCGCGCTGCCCGGGCACCGCCACCCTGCCCAGCCTCTCCCTGCCGCCTAGAGAGGGGAGCCCTGCGGGATTGTGGTGCTGAAAGACGCCGTCCTGGGAGGCCGCCCTCCCGAGTCCACGCGCCCTGTGAGCGGCAGTGCCGTGGCTGCCCGTGCTGTCCCTCACAGCGCCGGCGCCTGCGGCTGACTTGGAAGGCATTTTCCTGTTTGGGGACCCCGAGCTTCCCAAAGCCCTATCATGTCGCGTCTACTCTGACACACAGTCCAGCAGGAACTGGCCCTTGTGTGCGGTGCAAGGAGAGGTCAGGCCTGGCCTTTGCACGCGGATGTGCAGGGCCCGCTGCCGGGAGCTGGGTTGCTGCTGCGGCGCCTCCCCCGGCTGTGAGCCGCGCCCTGCCCCTGTGCCCTGGTCCCGCAGCCTCGCCCCGCCCCGCCCTGGACCACGGCCCTCAGCCCGAGGACGGGCCCGTCCTGCAAGGACACGGTGCCGGGGGCAGCCAGGTGTCCTGTCCCGTCCGCCAGGCGCGCTCGGCGTTCTGGGCGCCCGCTCGCCGCACACGTCTGTGTTTATCAGTCCCGCTGCCTGTGAACTGGCTGACGGCGCTTGGGGGGAGAGCTGGGTGGGGGGCAGGGCATCCGCGACCCCAAGTCCCTGCAGGGAGGGGCCCCCTGATCACGCGCCCCCGTCCCCCGATGCCGTGTGCCGTGAGGGGGCCCATGCTCTGTTGCAAACAGCAGCCTTCCCTGTAGACCTGCTGCTCTTCCTGGCGAGCTCCACCTGGCCGCACCCAGCCAGGCGCCCGTCTCTCACCCGTCCTCACATCCACTGCAGACTGGGGGTCCTCTGCTCGCCCTCCGCACCGCTGCCTCCTTCCTTTCCAGCCCCGCTGCCCCGCCCGTCTCCTCGCCGTCTTGCTCAGGCTGTGACTCCAGCGCCGTGTCATGTGGAAACCCTAATAGAGGACATTAAATCTGGCCCCTTAGAGGAAAACGTCAGGTTTCACCATTAAACCTGTTTACCAGTTTCTTATAGCTGCGCTTTATCTGCCTAAGAATGTTCCCTGATCCTAATTTACTAAGAGTTTTTATTGTGCATGAATATTAAAGTTTATTGAAAGCATTTTCCGCCTCCACTAAAGTGATTAAACGGTTCATCCCTTTGTCCTGTTAATGTAGTGAAAGACACTGACATGGAAATGTTTTCCCAACCTCCCATTACCAGACAAAACCTAATTTTATTATGACGTATTATCCTTTTAAAGTATTTTAAAAGCACCCAACCTGCCCTGCAGTCAGGGTGTGTTTCCTGGAGGAGGTGACATTTGGGGCCCTTTGGGGTGACACCAGAGAGAAACAGTATCATGGAGAAACTAAGCCTGTGCCCTACGGGGCTCTTATAGACCTAAACATAAACCCCAAACCTACTAGCGGGCAGGTAAAGTCCTCCTTGCCTCTCACCATGAAATGGGCTGGACTGGAGCTCGGGGCGGCTGTGCAGGACGCGAGAGGATCAGGACCCTGTGCATGGGGGCATGTGCTTGCCGGCCAGGGCTGAGCTGGATTCTGTGACAGAGTCCTCCACCCCCGCAGCCCCTGGCTTTCGAACTCAGTGGCATGGACAGCAGGAACAAGCTGGCCGGGCCACTCACTTCGCCTGCTGGGTCTCCTGAAGCTCTGAGGCCCGCCTGCCTGCCCGTCCTGGCATGAAGGTGATCCCCCGTTGGAACTGCCTCTTTGAAGATTAACTGCAGCGGACTCCTGCACACATTCTAATACTGTATTTGGGCAGGAAGCATCAATGAGTCCGGCCTTCGAGGGCTGCGCTGTGTCCTGGCCTTGGTCCATGGCAGTCGACTGCTGCCAAGGGTCCAGGTCATCCCGAGCTTCAAGAGGGCTCTCCTGGATGCCGTCCAAGCTGGCCATTATCTTGACAATGTGTTTGTGTTTAGGTGGTGTTGGGTCTAAAAATAGGGCTGGAGAGACGGCAGTGAGGCTGGTATCAACGGGGCCGGAGGCAGGTTTGGGGCTCAGAACAAGGCCCCTGGGAGGTGAGGACAGTTCTAGAGCACACTCTCCACCGGCCCCTGGGCTTGCCCTGAGCATGTCTCCTTCTCCCCACCACCACCACCACCACCATCACCATCACCACCACCACCATCACCACCACCATCACCATCACCACCATCACCACCATCGTCAACACCATCACCATCACCACCACCACCACCACCACCATCACCATCACCACCACCACCATCACCACCACCATCACCATCACCACCATCACCACTATTGTCACCACCACCACCATCACCACCATCACCACCATCACCATTACCATCATCACCATCACCATCACCACCATCACCATCACCACCACCATCACCACCACCACCACCATCACCATCACCACCACCATCACCACCATCACCACCATCACCATCACCACCACCATCACCATCACCATCACCATCACCATCACCATCACCACCATCACCACCATCACCATCACCACCATCACCATCACCACCACCACCACCATCACCATCACCACCATCACCATCACCATCACCACCATCACCACCACCATCACCATCACCACCATCACCACCACCATCACCACCACCATCACCATCACCACCATCACCATCACCATCACCACCATCACCACCACCATCACCACCATCACCACCATCGTCAACACCATCACCATCACCATCACCACCACCACCACCACCACCATCACCATCACCACCACCACCACCACCACCATCACCATCACCACCACCACCATCACCACCACCATCACCACCATCACCACCATTGTCACCACCACCACCATCACCACCATCACCACCATCACCATTACCATCATCACCATCACCATCACCACCATCACCATCACCACCATCATCACCACCATCACCACCACCATCACCATCACCACCATCACCACCATCACCACCACCATCACCACCATCACCACCATCGTCAACACCATCACCATCACCATCACCACCACCACCACCACCACCATCACCATCACCACCACCACCATCACCACCACCATCACCATCACCACCATCACCACCATTGTCACCACCACCACCATCACCACCATCACCACCATCACCATTACCATCATCACCATCACCATCACCACCATCACCATCACCACCACCATCACCACCATCACCACCATCACCATCACCACCATCACCATCACCACCATCACCACCATCACCATCACCATCACCACCATCACCATCACCACCACCATCACCATCACCACCATCACCACCATCACCATCACCACCATCACCATCACCACCATCACCATCACCACCATCATCACCACCATCACCACCACCATCACCATCACCACCATCACCATCACCATCACCACCATCACCACCACCATCACCATCACCACCATCACCACCACCATCACCACCATCACCACCATCACCATCACCACCACCACCATCACCACCATCACCACCATCATCACCACCATCACCACCACCATCACCATCACCACCATCACCATCACCACCATCACCACCACCATCACCATCACCACCATCACCACCACCATCACCACCATCACCACCATCGTCAACACCATCACCATCACCACCACCACCACCACCACCACCACCATCACCACCACCACCACCACCACCATCACCATCACCACCATCACCATCACCACCATCACCATCACCACCATCACCACCATCACCACCATCACCATCACCACCATCACCACCATCACCACCATCACCATCACCACCATCACCATCACCACCATCACCATCACCACCATCACCACCATCACCACCATCACCATCACCACCATCACCACCACCACCATCACCACCATCACCATCACCATCACCATCACCACCATCACCATCACCACCATCACCACCACCACCACCACCATCACCACCATCACCATCACCACCATCACCACCACCACCATCACCATCACCACCATCACCACCACCATCACAACCGTCACCATCATCACCATCACCACCATCACCATCACCACCACCATCACCTCCACCACCATTGTCTTCATCTATGTTTCTCAAGAATCCACCTGCCCAACCACCTTCTATCATCAAAACCCAAGCCTAGGGGGCTTCAGATGCCCTGGCCCGGGTGTGGGAAGAGGTGGTCACACAGCAGTGGGGACCTTCTTCAGGCAGTTGGACTCTGTCCACCCCTGAGAAACTTTGAGGCTCACACCCTGAGACCCAGCAGTTACACTCCCCAGTTACTGTGTCCAGGGAGACATGTCTGTGAAGCCACATGTGCTCTTGGGAGCGACAGCGTCTTGCAGCTGGCCTGAGCTAGATTCTGTCTCGGAGGTGACGGGGGACTGTGGTCACCTCCCAACGTGCCCCAGCAGGTCACCCACCAGCCTCTTCCTGGGGCCACTTGCCCTGGCAGGAGGCCCCTGGGCAGGCCCCACCGTGGCCCACTCCACCCCCTACACAGTGAGTGCTGCCCTTCCCCAGCCTCAGACTCTCTGCAGGCCCAATTGCTGCCCTCCAGGCTCATGGGGTGCTGGCCCAGGTGTACCCTCCGAGTTTCTGTGGCTAGTGCCGTGGCACCTCAGCCTACCCCCAAGTCAAACTCCCCGTGACGGATCCCGCCCCTCAGCCAGGGGACACCTCCGCTGTCTGCTGTGGCCACCTTCTCAGGCCAAAGGGACGTCGTGGCAGTGGTGCCCAGCAAGGATGGGGCAAGGGAGGCCAGGCCAGGTGGCTCTCAGCCAGGAGCACTTCCAGCTTTTGTCTCCATGGGGCCACTGGAGGTGTGCCCAGCTTCCCCAGCAGCCCAGTGGGATGGAGCCCTAGGTGCCCACAGCCGAGCCCTGCTCTGAGAGGCACCTGCTCTCCTCTCCCCTCCCCTTCTCTGCTTGCTAGGGTCAGCCCAACACCCTTCCCCAGAAGAGGACCACGAGGAAAGGACAGTGACGGAGGGTAGGGGTCCAGGACATCAGCACAATGGCCAGGGAGTGAACCCTGGGGCCCCAGGAATCACAGCATGGAGGGCTTCCTGGAGGAGATGGCCCCAGAGCCAGACTTGAAGGCTAGCGGAGTATGGAGGTACGATGTCCTGGGGCCTCCCAGGCCTTCTCTCTGCGGGTCTGTGGACAGAGGCGTCTCTGAAGCACTGGGGCTGGGGCTCTCCGGTGGTTACCACCACCTATCTGGGGTCCTTTAAGTGGACGGCCCCAGCTGGAGAAATGACCCCCTCTCGGCCCATCCAGGCTGTTGGAGATGGGCTGCTTCCCAGCGCTGCAGATGGGACACGCAGGGGCCCGCTCCCTGCAGGCCACATCGGGTTTCACCGCGGGACTGGGCCCCTTCGGAGTCCCTGGACTGGCCAGAGGAGGAGGGGCTCACGACACCTGCCGGGGCACCTGGCCTCTGCCCCAGCCCTGCCTCGAACCCGCCACCCCGTCCCTCCACTCGTCCCTCTCTCTTTCCTCCTTAAAGGGAAGGCTCATTGTCCCTCACCAGTGTGAGGCGTCAGGCCGTTCACCGCGGGACGGGAGCTGCAGCACGAACCCAGAGGCGCCCGCCACGTGGGTGCAGCGGCCCATGTCCCCGAGCAGCCCCGTCTTCTCTCGTCCTCACAACAACCCGCTGGGCCTAGCCTGGGGCGCAGGGGCCTGCCCTCCCTCCTGGCAGTGGGGCACGAGCTGGGCCTCATCCAGCAAGCTCCGGGATGGCTGGGTCTGCTTCTGCCTGAATCTGCACTGAGGGGTCTATGGGGTGAGCCTCAGCCCTGCTGTCGCCCCACGTCCCATGGCACGAATCCTCTCTCCACAACGTCAGTTCCAACCCTGCTCCCCAAAGTGGGGGCCCCGTGCCCGGCCCATGGCCTCCCCGAGGCTGCTGGGGGCCTGTCTACCCCTGGATGGTCCTGTGCCCACTTGGTGTCCACGTGGTTGTCCAGCTGCCCCCGTCTTCACCGCCCTGCCCACCCCCCACCTGAGTCGGGGAGCCCTCCAGCCTAGATTCAGCAAGGGGCCAGCACGGCCAAGCACTCAGGTTACAGGAGTGACGCCTGCAGGTCAAGATGACAGCCGGCACTGGGGCGGGGTCTGGGCTCCATGCAGGACACAGGGGCGGTGCCCCCGGAGGTGCCAGCAGGCCCGAGTCAGACTCTGGGGAGAGGGAGCAAGGCGCCCCTCCTCTGGACAGAGCAGGGACCCTGGGAGGGCAGGAGATACACCCAGAAGTGCCCCTGGGGGGAGCCAGGGAGCGGGACCCAGGGACGGGTCATCACAGACGGGGCAGGGCAGCGCCTGGGACGGCCCCCAGCCCGCTACAGCCCAGCGGCGGACACCTGGGCCGATGCCCGTGGACGGCTGCCCGCTGCACAGCCAGGGTGAGGACACCCAAGGCCCAGGTCAGGGCCTCTGCCACTCTGGGTCTGCAGCCTGAGAACAGTCAGGGTCACCTGCAGGCAAGCGGTCAGCTGTGCCCAGCGCATGCTCTCAGCTAGCGCTCCCCACTCCCCACCGAGTGGGTCCCCGTCCCAGGGAGGCAAGAATGGCCCCACGCACTCAGCCCACAGCTGCGCAGAGCTGCCACGGGCGCCTGGCCCTCGCCCAGTGGCCAGATGGCCAGGCCGTGCTCCTGCGGCTGGCAGGCCCGTGGGTGAGGTAGCGTCTGGCCTGCATGGTGAGGGCACTAATGGCCGCGGGTGGTGCCAAGGACAGGCCTGAGGGGGCTGCGCGGGACCGCGGCCCCCTACAGCAGGAGGGGAGGCCGGGGCTGGCCCCGTGGGAGCCAAGGCAGGTGCGGGAGGGCCCCAGGCCCTGGCACCAGCCAGCCGATGGGTGAGGAGCATGAAGGGTGAGGTCGGGGGACGCGGGTCACTTGTTTACAACAAAACACCTGAAGCGGGAGACGCAGCCTGCTGGGGGCAGAGGGCCGCCGGACGCCCTGGGGCCGGGCAGGCAGGACTGGAGGGGATGCCATGGGGTCGGGGGGGCCGCGGGTGTTGCCAGCTGCTGTGCAGACGGCCGTAGGCAGTGGGCCCTGCTGGGGCTTGAGCCCACGGCCCCAGAGCGCCCTGTGCAGAAGCCACTGCTTCCCAGGAGGCCCAGCGTCCATCAAGGCAACAGGTTCTAGGCAGGGGCCCGGGCAGGCCACCCAGGGCTGCCCCTGACCGCAGACAGGGACTTCCCGAAGGCCTGGGGGGGCAAGGGAGCAGGGCAGAGGTGCCATCACAGGCCCCGGTCTCCCAGGGCCCCAGGAGGGCCACAAAGGAGTGTGCCCTTTGGCTTGAGGGACACGAGGGCCCTCCTCTCGTGGGTGGACGGAGGGTGACTGGGACGAGCTCATGACGGCTCCCTGCAGCCCTGGGGAGGGGCTGGGGTGCCCGGGGCAGGGGGGCAGCCAGGAGGTCACCGCCCATGTGACAACCCCCGCCCTGAACACGCTCACGGTCCCTCGGGCCCGGACCGCCTGGGCAGCGGCGCAGGCCCCCCCCAACCCCACCCCCCGCCCCAGGGAGACTCTGCCTCCCCCATCTGGCCCGGCCCCACACAGGCGGTGTCCGAGTCTGCGTCCGGGGACGGGAACAAGAACACCGTGTCCACGGGTCGGGACGTCGGGACCTGTCCTCCCAGGCCGGGCGTGGCCACCGCCCTCCGGGATCCAGGGGTCAGGGCCTAGGTGGGGCCTCACGGGAGTCTCAGTGTCTGGGCTGACAGAGGCCCCGGGGCCCCGAGAGGCCTGGTCCAGGGGAGGGTGGTGGGAGCACCAGGGCAGGCCTTGGTACAGAAGCCTCCCCCAGGTCAGCGCAGGCGCCCAGACCTCCCAGGCCCTGACCGTGCTGCTGGCCCTGCCCGGGCCGGAGGCACAGAGCCACCCCGCCCGCCCGCCATAAGTGCACTCCCGGGGGAAAGGCTGGTCCTCGGCCCCGTGTGGCCTCTGCCGGTGCCCTCCTCAGGGTCTGCCCCAGCCAGGCCCAGTGACATCCTCCTCGTGTCTGGACAGCAGGACCACCAGGGGCCTGCTGGGCAGACCCAGGCTCACGGTCTGGCTCCCGTCCACCTACTTCCCAGAAGGCACGGGTCCCCTGGCCCGGTCCTGGCCAGCTGACTGGACTCGGACCGGGGTGGTCCCAAGAAGACTGGAGGAGGAATAGGGCGGGGCTGGGCGGGCAGCCCTCTTGGAGGGGACAGCCACACCCCACTTCCGAGGAAGCTCCTTGTCCACCCCAGGCCCAGCCCCTGGGGTCTGGTCAACGGGGCTTCCCAGGTGGGCTGCAAGGGGCCTCAAGTGTCGGGGCCACCAAGGGTCCCAAGTCTCTGACAGTCTGACAGCAAATACGAGGCCCGACTCGTGCCACTAAGTGTCCCTCGTTATTGCTTTGATTTTCAAAGTCTCTCCCCCTCTCTTCGTATGTGGACACTGAGGCCCAAGGCCCGAGCCCAGAACCTCCTCCCTGGGCTCACGGCCATGACACCCCCGCTCAGGCCCAGGTGGGCAGAGCCCACGGGAGGTTTGCCCCAGGAGGGCCCCGAGACCCAGCCCGAGGCCGCGGGCGGGAGGCAGCGAGCCCTCCAGCCCCCACTCCCGTTGAAGGGGGGTCTGAAGCCACCACTGCTAAGTGTGGGGGCCCTCCTGGGGCGCCCACCTTCCCAGCCCAGCTCGGGAGCTCTGCTGGAGACTGGGGGGCAGCGGGGGCTCCCCGCTATGAGCGGGCTTGGCAGCCTCTCGCCGGGCTGGGGACTGTGTCCTGATTCCTCCACCAGATGCAGCAGATGTGAGGCCAAAACCCACTTCCCCCATCGAGAGACCCGGAGCGAGGGCCAAGGCTCCTCTGTATTGAGAAAAATACCACTGGTCCCTCCGGTCCGGTCCCTCCGGTCTGGTCCCTCCGCCCCCGCGTTGGAACAAGCACCCCCTCGAAACGCAGGGGGAGGGCAGAGCCGCGCTCGGGCCCATCTGCCCTCGGGACTCTGGACGCGTTTTCTCCAAGTTACGGCCAATTCCCAGCAATGGCTGTGAGCAGCGCGGACAAAGACTTGCTGGTCCCTGAAGGTGACCCTTCCCAGCAGGGGCTGGGCCTGGGGGCTCCCTGTGCCGCCCGAGTCTCCCCTGTGCTGGCTGTGGCCCTGGGGAAGCCGCCCACCCTGCTGGGCCTCGGGGTCCCCGCTCTGTAAACAGGCTCCTCGGGAAGTCGGCCCCTCGGGCACCCAGCCCACCTCATGCTTGTGGGGCAAATATTCAAGAAAAAAGAAGAGCCGGGTCGGGTTGGCGTGGGGAAGGAAGACTAAGGAGGACTTCCCGGAGGAGGAGGCCTGCAGCTGAGCCCGCGGGGACAGCAGGGTGAGGGGCCAAGGCGCCGCGGGCCCTCGGGTGCTGGGAGCAGGGCGGGCGCCGGCGCCAGCGCGTTTCCGGAGCAGCTGCCCGTGACACCCGCGTCTCCGCCAGCGGCCTGGCGCGTGCGCTGCCGAATCCGCTTCCTGCTTTGGTTTCATTTGTGTTTTTCTCTTTCTGTAAAGGAAAAACAGCTGCAAGACCAAGAGAGAACTTCTGACTCCACGGCCTGCTCACGGGCTCAGGACGGCCCGCGGCCCTCCCCGAGGCGGGGAGCCCAGCCGAGGCCGGGTCTGTCCGCAGGGCCCCTCCCGGGGCGCCCTGACCGACCTGCGCAGCCGGGCTGGGCGACTCTGCTCACCACAGACCAAGTGGACACAGCCCAGGTGCCTGCCCGGGAGGCGGCAGAGCGCCGGCCCGGAGGGGACCCTCGCCCAGCGCAGGGCACCCTCAGACGGGCACCGAGTGCACAAAGCCAGCCTCCCTTTTGCCTCCCTCCCAGGCTGGGCTGGTTGACCACCCGTCTGACAGCCTGGACGGACTTGAGAGCCCCTGGCATCCTGGTCACAGACGCAGGGAGGAACCAGGCCGGCCGGCAGGCCCAAGAGGCGAATCTGGGCTCTCTCCGGCTCACCCCGCGGTGCCCACTCTCTGCAGCCGTCCGTCCTGGCACGGCCCCCGCCGCAGCCGTCCGTCTCTGAGTGCCGCCGCCCTTATAGCCCCAGCTCCAGGCCCAGGTGTGCCCATTCACCAGGCCCGCACCCGCCCCAGGTGTGCAGCATCAGGCTGCGTGCCCGCCCGCACGCCTCCCGCGTCAGCACAGTGAAGGCCGCAGGTGGAGGCCACAGAGGCCGGCGGCGTGACAGTCTCATCAACTCACCCTACACCCTCAGAGACACCCACGGCACCGGCACATCACGGTGGTGACAGGCAGGTGCCATCGGGCAGGCACCCACCTGGGGGTATGGTGTAGGGTAAGGTAAAAAGCATCAGGCTTTTCCGCCCTCGCGCCATGAGGCATAATGATAGACCCTCGCGGTCCTGAGTGCACGCCTGACGCCGGCACCTGGAGTGGGGGGTGGGCCTAGGGAGATGGGCTTCACCTGGGCTGAGACTGGGCTTTTAAGGGCTGCGTCACGGGGACGCCAGCAGAAGCCGAGAAAGAAGCAGAGGAGCAGGAGAAGAGAAGAGCAGAGAGAACGTGAGAGGACGCCGGGGACCCCAGAGTGAAGACTTGCTGGGGGCTGGGACGCCTGCCCGCCTCCCGGCCCCCGGCACCCCTGCCTGCCCTGTGCCTGGTAAATTCCAATAAAAGCCTGACAAGTCACCGAGGGCTCCGGGACTCTCTCCTCCTTTCCCCGGTCCGCCGGATCATAGAAAACCTGCTCTGTGCCCTTCCTGCCTCCACACAGGGCCTGCCTCTACCCGTGGCCCCAGAGCCTGCCCCAGGACACCTGCTGGAGGGAGAGGGCCCGCATGCTCCACCCTGGGCCACTCCAGGAGCAGAGGTAAGGCGGGAGGGTGCCGGGGAGAGGCCTGTATCCCCGCTGTGGGAAGCACATGGGCTTCCTGGGGCCCAGGGGCCAGACAGGAGCAGCTGGCCTGAGCCAGGCCCGTGCCCTCGGGACTGAGGCTGGGCGACCAAGGGCAGCCAGAGGCACGGCTGGCCCTGGGGCAGGGGCGGAGCCGGAGGGGGAAGCCCAGGTCTAGCAGAGTCATGTCCCCCATGCTTCGGCTATGCCTGGTGAAGCCCTACAGGGGTCCCTCCCCAGCAACACCCCGACACCCCCAGAGATGGGGCCTGATGCCCGCTGCACAGGGGACTTCGAGCGTGACCGTGGGGTTTGCTGCAGAGGCAGGGGCAGCGGCCGGGCAGGAGCTGGGGCTACAGGACACCCCCTCCAACCACGGCCCCCAGCAGCAGGGCTGGAGTTGGGGGGGGAGCAGCACCCTAGCTCTCCACTCCCGCAGCCGACCTGCTGCAGCTGGCCTGGAGCCCGGGGAGGGGCTGAGACGGAAAACAAGATTGAGATGAAAGTGCTCATTGGGGCGACTTTCCACAACCCCGGTGGCCGCCCCGACCATGGGTGATGTGAGCACTGGATCGGGGTCCGGCCCTCCTGGGCGCAGGGCGTGTCCTCACAGGCGTCCTCCGTGTGTGTCTGTGCCCTGCTCTCCCTGGGGGCCCGCCAGGTGGGGTCAGGGCCCGCCCAGTGGCCCCATCTTGCCTCTGCAAACAGCCCCGTGCTGGGCAATGGCTGAGCAAGGCGTGTGCGTCCCGAGGCTGAGCCAGGAGGCCGCTGGCCCGCAGCAGGGTCTGCGCCTGCCCGCGGCGGCTGGGCACTGGGGGCACGTGCCGCCTGCCGTGCCAGCTCCATATTTACACCCTCAGGCTCAGGTTTCTGCTCTGACGCGGTGACTTCAGATGGAAAATATACTGTTCGTCTCCTGCCAGGGTGGAAAGTTGTGAAATGCCAGGCGCTTCCCTCATCGGGGGCCGAGCCAAGCTGGGCTTCCGCACGGAACCCGGGGGTGGTGGCCGCGCGTGCCGGCTCCAGACAGCACTGGGCCCGAGGCTTCCCAGGGCCCCGCCGGGGCAGGCGCCCAGCAGTTGGAGCAGCGCCCCAGAGCCTCCCGGTCTGGGGGCCCGGCCGCGGTGGGAGGGGCTGTGGGTTTGGGCTCTCGGACTCTTCCATTTCAAGAAGGAAAGTGAGGCAAGGGGGTGTGCTGGCCGACCTGAGCAACCTCGCTCCCAGAGCTGCAGACTCAGCGCCTGTTCCCATGGCAGGAGGGACAGGCGGGCAGTAGAGGCAGGTGTCCGGGACTTGGTGTGCGTGTCCCAGGCAGGTGGAAGGGACGAGCCAGGGGGCTCCAGGGTCCTTCTGCCCCCTGCAGCCACGTCCAGCCTGCATCGAGACGTGGACACAGGCCCCGGGGCACAGGAGAGGGTCTGGTTCTCTATGATGTTTGTACTGTGACCTGGACGAGAAAGCGCTGCGCAGGAGCCGGGTCCTCACCAGGACCCGCAGAGGGGAGTGGGTATCAGGGAGAGTGGCTGCAGTCGGGCCAGCACTGGGCAGCGAGGACCCAGGGGCTGTGCTGGGCTGGACGTTCTCGTCTCCCCCTCCTCAGTGTCTCCCCTATAGCCAGGAGGCGACAGCTCCGGGGTGGTGCTCAGCCTCACCCCAGGCCCCCTCCCGGCTGGCCACGGGGGCACCGGTGGCCGAGAGGACCTTTGCTCGGAAGCCGTGACCCCAGCCGGGAGGGGGGACGAGCCCTCTGTGAGCACCGGGCGTGTCCCGCCCAGCTGTGGCATCAGGCCGGCCCGGGCTGCGCGCGCCATCTCTGCGCTGGTCTGGAGGCCGTCTGGGGCCAGCCGGTCTCAATGACCACAGCCCATGGCCATCAGAGCCACATGCCCAGCTGCCCCAGCCCTCCCCGGCCTCCCCCACCAGGCCCAGCCGCCCTCACTGCCCCCTTTCCCGGCCAACCAGTGTCCAGCCCCTGCCTGCTGGTCCTGAGTGCAGGAACTGGCTGTGCGCGGCACCCCAACCGGAGCCCCATGTGGAGAGCGGCCTGCGGCCCCTCAGCTCCCCCCACCCCCCAGTGCGGTGGGGCATGGGCCCAGTGGGAGGCCAGGGCAGCAGCACAGTGGCACCCAGCCCTCCCAGACCTCTCGAGCGTCCATGTGGCAGCTCCGGGGCCAGGATGGCTGGCGCCCACTTCCAGGCCCGACGCCCCAGCCGGGCAGCGCCCCCAGCACCATGGCCTCTGCACTCGCCCTGCAGCCCAGGAGAGCACAGAGGACCCAGAGCCTCACGAACCCCACAACCCCATCACGGTTGGTAGGTCCCTGGCCCAGGGCTGCTGAGCAGGCCCTTAACAGAAGGGGTCCTTGGAGGGGCCGGGGCAGCACGTGGACCCCAAGCGCCCGGGGCGGCCTCCTCATGCTCGGCCAAACGACGCGCCCTCCATCACCCAGCACCCCGAGGCAGCGGCAATGTCCGATGGAGGGACGCCAGGCGAGGGTGAGTGTGCAGGCTGAATGGCCAGGCTGGGCAGATGCCTGGCTCTGTGGGGGCCCTTGGGTGCAGCCCAGGCTGACCCTGGAATCGCCTGCCAGCACCTGCCGGGAGCAGGGACGGCCCAAGAAGTGCCCTTCCTGCAAGTCTCACTCTGGGGCAAGAGGAAGACTTGATTTCCAGAGGAAACACGTACACCCGGGGCCGGGGCGGGGCTCGCTCCCCACGGGACACCCACCAGGGGCGGGGGGGCTCGCTCCCCACGGGACACCCACCCAGGGCAGGGGAGGCTCACACCCCACGGCTTTGTGAGGCCTCAGGCCAGTCTCTCTCCAAAGCGAGCCGTGGCCGGGCGCTGGCCTCCTCGTTCCAGTGTGGAGTGGACTGACACCCAAATCCAGTCAAGGGCGAGAACAAGCCCGCCTGACCCCCCGGGGCCAAGGGCGCGGCCCAGCTGGCACGGTCACTTCACCTTTGGCCGTCACGTCCTGGCCCCCGGCCCCAGAGGAACACGGGCGCCCGGGTGCCAGCTGGGCCTCCTCCCTGGGCGGCACTGGACAGTCGGGTGGAACAGAAACCGGCTGAGGTCAGTCCTTGCACTTGAGTGGAAACAGCAGTGGAATGTTCTGGAAACCCGTGGGAACACTGGGTTCTCGGGCTTACCGACCTGACTCGGGCCACGCCCAAAGCCCAAGACCCTGCTGCCCTGCAGGACGGCAGGAGACGGGCGCAGGGGGAGCAGAGGCCGTGCGGTGGGGCAGCCCAAGGCCCTGGCCAGGCTGAGGACGCCCGGTCCCACATGTCTGGGGGGGCCGTGGGCCAGGGCTGGGGTCTGAAGGTCCAGCTCCTGGACACTGTTGCCCCCTCCCAGCCTGGCAAGGTCCAGTGAAAGGGGGAGATGGCATCTGGCCCCACACCCCACGTCACCCTAAGGACGTGGCCCCACGGGACCTAGGGTGGGCCGCCGCTGGGCCAGTGACTGGGCGAAGGGAAGAGCGAGGTGAGGGGCATCTGCCCTAGGAGAAGCCTGGACCAGCGGGGTGCCCCGGGCTGGGCAGGGGACCAGGAGTAGGTGGGCGGCGGAGGCCGGGCCCCACCCTGGGGAAGACCCCTCACCCTCCCTCCAGGGTGCCTCCGGGTCAGCGGGCAGCCTGGGCCTGCTGTGGCTCACCCTCCGCCATCCCCGCTGCCCTCCTGGAGGGCGCAGCCTCGCCAGCCCATGTGCGGGGAGATGCGGGGCGCCGGGAGCACTCGGGCGGCCCAAGCAGGGCCCTAGGCCCTGGGCCCGCGTGCTCACTGGACCAAGCGTCCGCCTGACGAGGGGGCGCTCGCGGGGAAGCCCGACACAGGCCCGCGCGCGAGCACAAGGCTTGGCACAAGCACCGAACCCTCACTGGGTGAAGCCGCCCGCGGTGCCAGCGTGGGCCCCGGGCAGGCACGGGTCTCGTCAAGGAAGCCTGGGCCCCGCGGCCGGCGGTCACCTCTCCCGCGGGGCGTCCGACTGCAGGCGCCCGACCAGCGTGTGGCTTTGCCGCCCGGCACGGGGAGAGGGCGCAGGCGGTGACATTCAAGTCTGAAAATTTATTCCAATCACGTGGGTTTTTACCGCGGGATGTTTTCAAACGTCATCTTGATTGAGGGACGCGCGACGCCGTCTCCACACCTCCAGCTGCTGCACTGGGCAGGCTGCGCGTGGGGGCAGCTGGGTCCACCGGCTCCCGTCAGGCGGTCTGGGCAGGACAGACCAGGGGGCGGGGTCCCCAGCCCGGGCAGCCAGCCGGCACCGCCCCAAGGGGGCCATTTTCCGAGAGCGCACTCGAGCGCTGGGCCCGGTTGGCCTCTGTGCCCTGGAGGCGGACTCCGTGGCTTGAGGCCCGAGACCGCCCCATGTGGCCGTGGAAACAAGCGAGGGTCTCGCCCCCCGTGGCCCCACGCGGAAGCCCGCGGCACTGAGTCCCGGAGCAGAGCTCTGCGAAGACCCTCCGGGAAGACGGGGTGTGCAGAGCCAAGGGCAGGCGCCCCGGCCGTGGCGAGGGGCCTCCCACGGGCTTCCCCAGCAGACGCGGCCGGCTCAGGCCCCTCGGCGCCCCCGCCCTGGGACGGGGAGCCCGGCTGGGGCACGGAGGCAGCAGGCGCAGAGGTCGGTGTGTCCGGGCAGCTTTGAGGGTCTGTGGATGGGGCCTGCGGGCAGGGCTGTGGCTCCGCCGGCCCAGGGCGCGACGGCCGCTACAGCTTGGACCTCAGACACCCCACGACGGGCTTGTTGGTGGCAAACTCCCGCCACCACGACGCCCTCTCCAGCACTCGGCTCTCCTGAAGGACCGCGGTCCAGAGGTTTCCGTAGAGCTGCAAGGGCCAGACGCCATGATGGCGGGGCGGGCAGGTGCAGCCGTGTTACAACACGGGGCGTCTCCACCGCGCTTTTTAGAAAAACCTCACGGGGACTCCCATGTCGTCCGCACGGCCCCCTCCGCCCTCCAGCGCCGAGCCATCAGAAAATGACGGTGCGGGAAACAGTTACGACGCACACGTCCACTTGCCCACTCGCCCTTCGGGGGCGTTCTGGTGGGAGGTGGACATTCTGTCCTCAATCTGACGCAGCCCCAGGGACCCTGCCAGCCTGCGTGAGGCCCACACTGTGAGGTGGCCCCGCACACGCCCTCCTGGCTGGGCCCGCACACCCTCCCTGCCAGGGCTAGGCAGGCCTCACCGGGGAGAGCAGCTGTGGCCTTGGAGGAGCAGTGAGGGGCCCCGGCCCCCGGGGCCAAAGGCTGAGGGGGGCAGCAGACCAGCCGCCTCCTCGGGAGCAGGGAGCGGATGACGGCTCATTTTCCTTTAAGCCCACACCTGCTAAGAGCGTTTGGCAGCTGCCCCAGCACCCTGCTGCTCTTGGCCCGGAGGACACGGGGCCTGGCCGTCCTCCAGGGGCTGGACTAGGTCAGGTTTCACGACCCAGCACCCTCTGCCTGCAGCCGTCTGTGGGCCCCGGGGGACTCTTCCCTCGCAGCACCTGGTCAGCGCGTCCCCTCACAGCCGGGAGACCCCCTCTGAGGTCAGAGGGCACAGCTCACGCTCCCAGGGGGTGGTTCTGGCCCCTCAGCGTCAGGCTCTGCCCAAGCACAGCCCAGGGGTGGCAGGGATGGCACGGGCTCGGGCCCGGCATGGCCTGGGGTAGATCCTACCCAGCGGTCATCACTGGGAGACCACAGGGTGTGACCTCACCACTCTGAAATGACCATGTTGCCATGGGGACGCTGGGACGGCATGGGTGGTGGCACTGGGGCTGCGCACACCCGGGGATCACCGGGCATAGGCACCCTCACATGGGGCGAGGCTGGGCCGCACAGCAGGGCAGCCTGGCGCCTGGCACTGGCCGAGAGGTGTCTGCTGCTCAGGCCCAGAAGAAGAAAGCGGGGGGTGGGGTGGGGGGGGACAGCAGGCACCGCGGCCGGTGCTGACCAGGGCGTCCATCACGTGGAGGGCAGGCTGGGGACTTCCCAAGTGCCACGAGTCCCTGGAGGCACCAGGAGCTGGTGCCCAGCGGCTGCCGGCGGCCCCAGGTGCACTGCAGGCCTCCCCCACAGGCGGGGTGCCCTCACCTCGCCGTCGGCCCTGGCGATGGGTGAGTTCAGGATGAAGTCGGGGGGCGCGATCACGTCCACGAGGGCCACCGCGTCATCTTTCAGCTGTCGGGAAACAAAGCCCACACACTTGGCCAGGCCCAGAAGCCCCGACAGTGACTGCTGAGTGACAGCAGCTGGCGCCGGCCCTGCAGGTGGGCCGCCGGTCGGCTCCCTGCCCCAAGGCGGCCCGGGGGCGGGGCTCTCCAGGCGCCTGGCCCCCTGCCCCAGGCGGAGGCGGCTCCTGACGGTTGCGGCTGGACCCTCCCTTAGCGAACGGCTGAGATATCGGAAAATACATCCGAAAAATGAAGGCAAGGCAGCGTTTACAAGGGCAGGAACGGAGCCTGCGAGGGCGGCCACGGTGGCCTCTCCTCATCGCCCGCAGATCGTTTCTCACATGCATGACGGAGTTTAGAAAAGGCGCCCGAGAATTTTCCTAAAACGCAGGTTTTTCCTTCAAGTAACGCGCCAGGCGGGGCTGAAGGGAAGGCGGACTGGGGCGTGGGTGTGACATGGCCGCCCCTGGGATGAGGAGAGCCGCGCTGCGCGGGGACCCCCACTCGCCCGGGAGACCCCCACTCACCTGGGCGCACAGCTCCAAGATGGTGTTCTCCACGGCTCTGCCCGCCTGCTCCCCGGAAAAGTAGCCGCCTGCAAGCACAGGCGGGTTCAGGGCTGGGTGCTAGGTCACCTGCAAAGGGCAACTCACCCCCAAACACTGTCTCTCAGGCGCCCCCTCCCGGGGACCACCCCCTAGGGAAGCGGTGCCGCTCCGGGCGCCTCACCTTGGTAGAGCAGGGCCGTGTGCTGGCTGAGGGACCAGAAGCCGTAGAGAGCGCCGAGCAGCCCCAGCAGGCCGCGCAGGGAGGGGGGCACGCTGGGGCCGTGCGTGAGCTGGTGGAACCTGCGCAGCACCGTGAGCTCCAGGAAGGCCAGCGCCAGCGGGCGGCAGCAGTAGGCCTGGGGGAGCAAGCACGGTGCTGAGGGCAGGCCTAGCACGGCGGCATCACCCTGGGCACAGGACGAAGGTCTGCGCCCTGGCCCCAGGCCCCCAGCCCAGGGTGCAGGAAGCAGCCTCTGGCCAGGCCATCTGCCGGCCCGAGCTTTGGTTGCTGTCCAATGGACTGACGTCTCACTGACCTGGGCCATGCGCTGAATTCACAGGTCTAAGCCACAGAGCGCACCTGTGAAGCCTCACAATCTAGCCGCCCTCTGAGGGGCCTCTCCGGTGGAGACCCTCCCCTGCCCACCTTCCACCCCAGGCAGGCGCAGCAGCAGGGTGGACACCAGGCTTGGGTGGCTTCCCCGGAGCAGGCGTGGAGCCTCGCAGACAGTCCCGAAGGGCTGACCCAGTTGGGGAGCGCCCCAGCTCCCCCACCCACAACCTCCAGACGACCCCGAGACCCCAGGTAAGGAGCGCCCTGCATGCTGGATCACAGAGGACCCGACGGGCGGGGCAGGGGCTCCCGGGAGCAAGCCAGGAGGCCCTCCAGCGCCAGGGCCAAGGCCTTCCATGACCAGTGCTCACGCCTACCCACCAGGTGCCGTGGTCCAGGCCAGAGGAGCTGAGAAAGCGAGTGGGGCCGCCGGGAGGCGCCACAGCCAGGTCCCACTGCTCACTACCTCGGCCGGCGGCCAGCACCGCCAGGCGCGCAGCAGGACACCCACGCTGGCCGGGCGCCAGGCCACGGGCCGGCCAGAGTGTGGCACCCGCCAGGCGTGGGGCCGGGACCAGGCCGCGGGCGGAGGGGCTGCGGGCGAGGCGGGCAGCTCACCTGGCTGTTGTTCCTGGCCTCGAAGTCACTGCCCCTGGCGCTTCTCTCCCGCTCCAGCTTCTCGTGGCTGCCGCGCAGCAGGTAGCACACCAGCCACTCGTACGCTGCCAGGGGCACTGGGGCGAGGGGGATGGTGACGGGGCCTGGCACAGGTGCTGCGAGGTGGCCCCTCGTGGCCCGCAGCCCCGGACATGCACTCCGTGAAGCCGGGCGTGGCCTCCCCGCAATCAGCGGGATGGTGACGTGCGACAGGCGCGGGCCTCCCGCGTCTCCCACACTCGCCGGCCGTAACCGAGCCCTTCTGGGTGGCCAGGCCGAGCCAAGCCCTCAGCACCGCTGCCCTGACCCCGCGCTGGCCCCCGGCCCCACACAGAGCCCACCCGGGTCACGGGAAGGCGGGCAGGGTACCTGAGGCGTCCACGCGGTCAGTGCCGCTGAGACCCGTGAACCTCCGGCCCAGGATGTCGGGGTACGCTTCCAGGAAGTCCACAGTCTTCAAGGGGCTCCGAAAGCGCGTGCCACCTAGGGGACCCGCAGGCTGAGGAGCAAGGACCCCAGGGTGTCCTGAGGGGCCACCCCCCAAGCTGGCAAGACAGTCGGCCACAGCTAGTGACCTGACACGGCTGTCCTTCCCGCCAACGCAGGCGCAGGTCACGGGCCAGACACCGGCGGGCCAAGCCCCGGGACCCTGCAGGGGCCTTGCCGGGGTCCTCATGGGGGCCTCAGGGCCTCTCGGGGGCCTCATGGGGGCCTGGGGGCTTCACAGGGTCTGGGCTCATGGGAGCCTTGTGGGGGCTGGGCTCACCGGGGCTGGGGGCCGCCAGGAGGCCGAGCAGGTAGTTGCTGGTCTGCTGCAGCAGCACATTGTTGTCCCCCTCGTACGTGCAGTTGGGGTCGTTGTCGTCCCGCAGAGTACCCAGGCGGTTCACTGCAATGGGCCGGGTGTCACCCCCGGCCCTGGTGGGGACCCCCGGTGTGCCCCAGCCCACCCGCCCCAGCCCCACCTGCTCCTCCCAGTCCGGCCCCCATCCTGCACCTCCCAGCTCTGGGCACACAGAGCGCGGCCAGCAGGCAGTGCCCGCGGTCAAGGGTACCCAGCAGAGCCCCCCAGCGCGTCAGGGAGCCTCCTTCCACAGCCGCGCGACCCCTCCTTTCACACAGACTGTCAAGAGTCTGGAGATGCCTGGTTCCTTCCTGGGGTCCCTCCTGGAGGCTGGGCAGAGCGGGGCTCCTGGCCTGTCTGGTCAAGCAGAGGCTGCGAGGGTCTAACCCAGGCTCTGTGCAGGCCCCGGCCCCGCAAGGCTGTGGCCCCTGCCACCCGACTGTCCTCCCCGCACGCTGCCCAGGCGGGGCTGCCCACTGACCCGCACAGCTGGGGGACTTTGCAAAGGGCACTTTCACTGGACTTGTGAGTCTCCTCTGCAGACTTGGCCGCACAGGCCGGGCCCGGCTCCCTCGCCTGGGGACTCTCAGCTCTGCACACCTCAGCTCCTCTCCTGTTTAAGACCCGAGTGAGGGGGCCTCCCTGGTGGCGCAAGGGGTTAGGACACAGCCTATGAGGCTGTCCGCAGCCTCCGCAGCGCGAGTCGATCCCTGGCCGGCCAGGGAGCTACCCACATGGCGCAGCAGACCTCTCCTGTCTCCCCGCTGCTCCCCTCAGCTGTGTCAGTGGATCTGCCTGCTCTGCTCCCCGCTCTGTCTCTGGTGAATCCTCTCACCCCCCACACCTCTGGCCTGTACCCCAGTTCCTCTATGCGTAAATAATTAAAACAAATCTTTAACAAATAAAATAAAATCTCAGCAAAGCTAAACAATTGGCAGCCTCACCATGTGTTACAAGCAGCCAAGGGAGAACAGACGAAAGGGGCTGACATGGCCACAGGCACCCACCGGTCAGCGCGGGGAGGGAGGGCCGGGCCCAAGGCCTCGAGCCTACTGCCCGCCGCCCACTCAAGGCCCTGACAGACCCTCGTCATCCGTGATCACCTCGGGCCACTGCCCGGGCGCCTGAACTCGGCCAGAGCCTCCAGCATGGCTGCAGGGGAACGGCCGCTGTTCAGAACGGGCGCTGGCCCTGAGGGCCGGACGGGCCCCCTGCTGCCCAGGGCCAGCGCACAGGATGCCGGCAGGGGCACTGCACAGTGACGATGGCCTTCCAGGGCCAGGGCAAGCCAAGGCGCCGCACAGGCCCCGCCCCGTGCTGAGCACACCCGGCCTGACCGGCTGCCCTCCGAGCCCTGCCTGCTGTGCCTAGGCCACCCCACTCGACACCGGCAGCCCCGCGGGCCCAGGCCACTGAGGCCGGGCTCCAACCACACGCCAGCTGCCCACACAACAGCCAACACCAAGAGAGACAACTGTCCTCTTGGGGCGGCCTGGTCAGAAGAGACGCGGTGGCCGCGGCCCCCAGCTCTGCTCGGGTGTGCTGGGCTCGCGGCTTCTCCACGCGTCGTCATTCCAAGCCAGGCCCGCCTGGAGCGGCGGGCATCAGGCACAGGGGCTGGGGGGCAGGGGCCAGCCTCAGCTCCCGACAGGCCCGACCCTCAAGCGTCACGACTGCTGGCGGGGCCGCAGAATCGCGTGGTGCCGACCACCAGGCAGCTGAGGGCGCAGAAGGGCGTGGGCACCGAGGTTGCTGGCGCCTGGTCGGGCAGGGAAAGGACAGGAAGGCGCCCCCCTCTCCAAAACCTACCGGCCAGGTAGCCGTGTCCCCCACAGGCCTCGCGGCACTCCTGGATCCCCCGCTGGGCCGTCCATGAGGCCAGGGGCTTGCCGCCCGACGCCAGCGCGTGGATCTCACGTCCGAGCTCTGCCTTGGGGGGGAGCAAGGTCGGGTGAGAAGAGGCGCCGCAGACACAGGCTCGGCTGAATCAAGGCCCATGGCCCTGCAGCCTGACTGCAGATGCCCCACAGGCGCAGAGACTCTGCGGGGACCTCACAAGGACCCACCTGGCCTGACACCCAGTCGCCCCCACCCAGGGCGCACACTCAGCTGCCCTGGTCACCCCCCCCCCGGGGCGTGCACTCAGCTGCCCCGGGTCTCGGGGCGCAGCCCGGAAGCCGATGGCAGAAGAACATCCACCCTGACTCAGTTTCCCTACAGCTCACACACGAGGAATGAGCAGGCGCTGTGCAAGGGCCAGCCGCGCCGGAAGACCAGGACGAAGGGCCAGGACACGGCAGAGATGCAGGGAGCAGCGTGGGGCTCAGGGGCGACACCTGGCCCACACCGGCTCGCAGGCACCCCACTTCAGGAGTGCAGCTGACAAGCCCCACAAGGCCTGAGCCCGGTGTGGGCCACAGTGCGGGTCCGAGCGCACTCCAGAACATTCTTGCAGACCCACCCGGTGTCACTGGCAGAGGCCCGGGGCTCATGCTGAGGGGAGACAGGCTCCCCCACTGCCCAGCAGCAGGCCCTGCCGGCCTCCCCAACACCACCCGCCTCCTGGGGTCACACGGACTACTCCAAGTGTGTGGTCGAGGTGCCACACCCCCAATCTGTCCCCACATGCATTTCTGACTCCCACTTTACCCCCAGGCTGCAGCGCCAGGGGCTGCGGAGAACCTACCCCCCCAGCAGACACCCAGAACCACAAGGGCTCCGTCCGCAGGGCCCACCTCCGACCCGCTGGATGCTGTGGGCACCGGCCCCCCCGTCAGCCCCACTCCCACCAGCTCCGCCCGAGATCTGCTGAGGGCCGGGAGGGTGGGTTGTGTCCAGCCACATGGTCCAGGAGAGCAGCTGAGCTCACAGCAGGGGTGGGGGCGCCGAGTCAGCACAGCCCGGGAGGCGGGAGTGGACCCCTCCCACGGGCACCCCCGCCCGCCCCCACGCCCTGGGACGGACGCGCTGGAGCCCCGCAGGCCCAGCCCAGCCAGAGTCCACCAGCAGGCCCCGCGTCCGCCTCACCTGCTGGGTGCTGCGGTCACCGCCCAGGAGGCCCCGCTGGAGCTCGGCCAGGTCCAGGAAGAGCGACTTGGAGAAGTGATCCAGGGCAAAGGCGGCGGCCAGGTACGGGAGGAGGCGCCATTGCTGAGGGGAGGGGCGCCCGGAGGCCGCGTGGGCAGGTGAGGCCGGACCCGCCTCCTCCCACCTGATGCTCCGCAGCCTACACTGCCCCCCCCTCACTGGGAAGGGCCCCCCAGTGCCCACTGGGCGGAGGGGTCCGCAGGAGGAGGGCCCGGCCGCCTGCGCCTGTGGAGGGTGGAGCTGGGCCCGAGCCAGACGGGAAAACCGCAGTCGGGACGCCCTCCTGGAGGGGCGTCTCTGCCCCAGTGCGGCCCTCGGCTCGGCGGGGGGCTGGGCCGGCACAGTGACATCACACACGTGGGGGGGGCTGCGGGTCCCGGGGCTCCCACACGCCCAATCCTCCCCGCGCCCCCTGCAGAGGCACCGTTGCCAGCGCCAGCGCCCACGGGGTGGAGGTCAGGCGCCTGAGGGGCCCCCAGCAGGGTGCAGGCCACGCACACGGCTCTGGCGGGAGTGGGGTGCCCGGTGGGTGAGGACACCCTGCTTTTCCTTGTCATCAACGGTCCAGACCGTTCGCGGCACAGGAAAGACGCGAGCTGGGAAGCAGCGGCCTTCTGTGCTGGCTTCCTCGGACGCCGTCACCTGCCCCTGCCAGCCCGGCCCACCCTGGGGCAGACGGTGGGGGCGGGGGGCACAGTGCTGCCCGCCGTGTGGGCCGCTGCAACCGCATGCAGGGCCCTCCCAGGGCCACTCGCCGCCTGCCTGCCAGGGGCGCCGCCGGCAGCCCTCACCCCGGGGCCCGCGCCCAAGCAGACCAGCCACAGCCCACACGGTGCGTCCCGGGAGCGCCAGCTGCGCACCCACCCAGAAGGTGAGGGCGTCCACTGCCCTGGCCCCCGCGTGCCCCGCCCGTGGTGAAGGGGGAGGGTGGAAGCGCATCTGCACGCGTCCGAGACGGCGCAGTCACCGGCGCGCCCGCACCTGCATCTGGTACTCCAGCACCGGCGTCTCCTCCCCGTCTGTGGGGCCGAACTGGCGCCGCGTGGCCGAGAAGCGCACCGCAATGGACACGGCCAGCTTCAGGTTCACCACGGACATGCCCACGATGGAGACCCGGCCGGAGGACAGGCTGCCCAGGGAGGCCCCAAAGCGCTGCCTGGAGTCCTGGGGGAACAGAGGAGGCAGCGGCCAGCTGGTGCAGGGTGCCCGGGGCCTCCCGGGGAAGGTGAGGGAGGCCCCGGGGGGATGGGCGCACCCGTGTGGCCACCAGCCGACCGGGGAGCAAGCGGGCCCCCACGGGGAGCAACGGGGGTGGCGGCCCAGGTGGGCCCGCTGCCCACCGGTTATCACATGTGGACCCTGCCTGGCAGCCCCATCCTGCCTGGACCACGGCTCTCAGGGCGTGGGGACCCTGCCGGTCGGCGCCCCCTTAGAAGGAGCCATCACGGCGGACGCCCACCTCCAGCCTGCCGTCAGGAGGCGTCCCTGGGGCAGAGGCACATGGACCCCAGCCCAAGCCCACCCCCTCGCCCTGCGGCCCCACCAGGGCCCGCTTCTTCCGCTCTGGGCCTTTCCTAATACTGTGTCCACTGCGGGGTCCGCACGGTTTCCTTCAAAGCCACAGGTCATTCTGTCACATCCCTGCATGCGGCCAGGGCCTGGGGGGCTAAAGTTACACCCCCAATGGGGACAGCACCCCCGCCCAGCGCTCAGGCTGCAGAAAGCTGAAGGCAAAATTCGTCCTGCGCCCTGCGGTCAGGTCGCTGCCCCTCGGGACATTCCAGACTTTCCGGGGGAAGTTCTTCAGTCCCCGGCCGGGCGTGGGGGCGCATCCTGCCCCCCACCACGGGACTCCCGAGGCCTCGGTCCAGGTCACCTCCCCGTCTCAGCGTCTCCATGCAGGCGTTTCTGGCGATGAGTCTGCGGGAGTGCCCCCTGCACCCCGGGCCCTAGGCCTCCATCCGCCCTCCCGCGGGGAGTGCCCAGCGCTGCGCGCTCTCCCTCCATCACGTGTGTTTTGGACTCTGGGGCATGACCAGTGACTCCAGCCCGGGCCACCTCTGAGAAAGGCCTCAGACGTGTCCACCACACAGTGAATTTTAGGCTGTGGGGAGCCCTGGACACCACAGAGAGCTATTTGCCCCCGCCCCCATTTGTGGGCAGTCAGAGAGGTGATACTTCACCTTTCAACCCTCTGGAACCAGCACTGGCAAGGCAGTGAGGCGAGTGGACACTCCTGGGCAGCGGTGAGGCTGCCTCCACGGTCACTGGGGGGCCCTGGGGGTGGGCTGACCCAGAGCCCCTTCCTCGTGGGATGCCAATCACAGAGGCTGCCCCCACTGACCCGGCAGCCTGTGGGTCTCCATCCCCTCAGAGAGGGGCTCCCCACACCCGCCGGAGACGCTGTACCTTAAAGGGGGTGACATAGGCACCCTCGGGGGTGACGTCTCCGGTGCGGTTCAGCAGGTCCTGGCGCGGAATGCGGACCTTGTGGAACATGGCGAAGCTGTGGGGACAGACCCGTGGTCAGACGGGCCCAGCGCACAGCCCCGTCTGGCACACAGAGAATGGAGCAGAGGACGCGGGAAGGAGCCAGCACCCTGAGACAAGGACAGTGGGGGAGACCCAGCGGACAGGAAACCCCACCGTGAACCAAAAAAGCTGGTCAAAGTACAAGGGGTCAGCGTGGGGTCAGCTTGGCCTTCAGGAGTCGAGCTCCCAGCGCTGGCACAGGGCTGGGGCTCCGGGGACCTGGGTGGGGGCGACGGCCCCTGCGCACGCATAGAGCGGAGCTACAAGCAGGGGGTGCTGCTTCTACAGGGCAGAACCCCGGGCTCCCAGGCGAGTCTCTGCCAGGTGACAGGTTTTAAACGGAGCCCTTAGCCCCAGAGCCCAGCGAGAGCCGCCCTGGTCAGCCTCTTGGGAGGGCCGCGTGGCCGCCAGGCAGCTGAGTGAGGGTTTCTGCGGCTGTCCCCATAGGAGGGCCTGGGCCACTGCCGTCGAAGGCCAAGGTCACACAAAGGAGCAGACGTCCCACCGATGGCAGATGCACCCAGACCGGCCCAGAGCCTGAGCCCCTCCAGGGGCACACCCCATTTCTTAAGGCACTCCCTAGATGAGACAAAACACTGTCCTTGTCCTAAACCACAGGACACAGCGAGTCCCCTCCGCTTGGCCTCTGCCCACTGTCCTGCACCCAGGCCCCGCCAGGGTCAGAGCCCTCACCTGGCCCTCCTGGAGGCCCCCAGCCTGCCCTGTGCTCCTCAGCGGACCCCCTCCTGCCTCCCTCAGCTCCCACATCCTGTCTTGATCACAGTGCTCCCTGCGGCTCTTCCCAGGCACACCCCCTCAGCTGCACCCGTTATGGGCAGACACAGGGGCCGATGGCCACGTCCCGCCTGAGAAGGTCCCATCCTGGGCTCATCCTGTGGCACCAAAAGCCTGTCAGAAGAGGTGGCGAGTCCTCCAAGGGGCCCTGACTGCTCCGGCAGCTGGCTCCTCGCAGCTGCAGGCACTCTGACCCACGGGCAGCCAGTCAAGTAGGTGCCGAGGGCTGCCACCTCCTCCAGGAAGCCCACCTGGATTCTCTACCCCCACGACAGCACTCTAAGTGACCCTGCTGAGTGATGGCCAATGTCCAGGCTCCTGGCTGAGCCGCCTGCTTCTCATCAGCAGTGCCAGGGGCTTATTCACCGTTTTATGACGGGGCCCTGGGCAGTAGAACCTCCCAGACATTTAGTAAACACTGGGGTGAATCAACAAGGTGAGCTGTCACCCTCTGGTGGGGGTGTCTCCCCAAAGCCCCACTTCCAGGGCAGCCTCTGGGGAGACACAGTGGCACCTGCCAGGGAAGGGGGCCGGGTGCAGGCGGCAGGGATCTGGGAGCCAGGCTGGCGGTGTCCGTCCAGAGCCCAGCTGTGTGGCCGAGGTCAGCGGCAGGCCAGCACCTCAGAGGCCGCCCAGCAGGGAGCCACTGGACTGGGGCCCCACGGGGCTGATGGGCATGGTGGAGGCCGTGAGCCCCCCACCAGTTTGCCACACGGGAGCCGAGGATGCGGTGCCAGGAGCCTCTGCAGAGGCAGCACGCCCCTTGCAGAGAGTGGACCCCGTCACTCTTACTCCCAGAGACGGGGAGGCCCGAGCACAGTGGCCAGCAGGAAGGGGCTCGGTGCCACGAGGGCAGCCCCCACACGTGCTCCTCTAGGCCGCGTCCCCAAAGCTGCCCAGAAAAGCCAGAGGGGCCAGAGTGATGGCCAGGCAGCCAGGGCTCCAGTGTCCCAGCTGGCCTGGGGTGCGCACGGCGGGTGCAGGAGCCCTCGGCCTGGCCCCCGCCTGCCCTGTGGCCACGGCCTCCCCTGTGCCCGCGCCCCACACAGGGCCCACCCTCCCGGACGATGCCCCAGCTGGAACAGGGCGAACAGGGCTCGCCCCGCCGGGGTCCCGGCTCTCACGGGGCAGGGCCTCCGGGCCTTGCTTTCCACCGTTTGCCCAGCCTCATCCGTGCTTTTGCCCTGGTTTCCAGAAAGCCGCCGTGAACTCAGGAATTCCTACGAAGTGACAAAATGTATCCTACAAATTGTCAAATTATTACCTTTTTTTTTTCTTAAATAACTGACTCAAAAAAACCCCACGGCGGCGCAGTGGTTGAGCTCTGGGTTGCAAAGCTGCCCGCAGCCCTGCAGCGCCAGTTCCATCCCCAGCAGCTCCCCGGCCACCGGAGGAGGGTCCCACATGGCGCGCAGACCTCTCCTGCCACGCTCGTTGCTCCCCACAGCAGTGTGAATTTCGTCGCTCTGCCTGCTCTGCTCCCCGCTCTGGCTCTGGCGAATTCTCTCACCCTCCCGCGCTTCTGACTGTACCCAGTGCTTGCATTAAATAAATAAATTAATTAAAAAAAAAAAAAACTCCACTGAATTCTAACACTGATGAGACTTCAGGATTTCAAAGCCAAGCAGCGCTCCAGACCCGGGGTGCCCCCTGCTGGCCGTCCTGGGGAGGCCGGACCTTGGCCTGCGAAGTCCTGGCTGCAGAGGCTCCCGGACCGTGTGTGGCCACTTCGTGACCCGCATTCGGCCGTGCAGCAGAGCTGTGGACGCGAGGCTGACCCCACTCTGGTACTCGCCACGTGTCCCCACGCGAGCAGGAGGGGGCCGGCCCCTGGGTCCACTGCTCGGCGCACAGTGTGCCTGCAGGTCCCCTGCTCCCGGCGCACGCGGTGAGAGACACCAGCCAGGAGCACGAGTCCTGGGGCACCCAGCGAAACTCCGTCACAGACTTTGATTGTAAGCCAGGTGGACGGCGAGGAGCGCTGCTCCAGAGGCCCCACCATGGGGCCCCGGCCTGGCCGCACACGTGCCCACACGCTCGGAGTCAGCACACGGAGTCAACACCGCACCTCCTGCGCCCGGCCTGGCCCCAGCACGGGTCCAGGCGAAGGCCAGGTTCTCGCATCCAGGGTCGGACAGCGCCTGTCTGCCGCCGCCCGCACCTGCAGCCCCAGCCACACCGCCCCCAGCCCTGTGAGACAGGGCCGCGTGGACATGGGGGCCCCGCCGGGCCTGGTGGGAACCCAGCAGTGCCAACACCAGCTGGCTCTGTGCACAGCCCGGGCCAGAGGGGGTGGATGGGCCGGCCACCTGAGCCCAGCAGGAGGCAGCCCCGCAGCCAGGTGCGCAGCTGCGAGGGGCGTGTGTGTCCCCACTGCTGGGGGCGCTCCCAGGCCGGGACTGTGTGAGTGGGTGGACAGGAGCCGGCGGAGCGGCCCACAGCCTGCGCTGCGCAGGACCCTCCATCCTGGGCCCCGACCCCGGGGAGAGCAGCACCCCCCATCAGGGCAGCGCGTACCCATTGTCCAGACCGTTCTGCCCGAGCTTCCTCCCGATGTCGCCAACCATCACGCCCGGCATGGGGAGAAGGGTCTTCGGGTCCCGGATCTGCACAAAGCACAAAGCCAGACGGCAGCGTGAGGACCGGGACATGCGTGAGTGCTGCGCCCCGGCCCTCCACGGGGCTCCAGGGACGGGTCAGCAAGGGCCCCTCGGAGCACACCCCGACACCAGAAGGGCCGGAATGCATTGAGGAAGGCGCTGCGGAGTCGGAGGAGGAGCGACGAGGGGGCGGGGCACAGACACGTGTGCAGCGGGCGCCGCAGCCTGCCCGGCCTCCGGAACTGGGGGCGGGTCCCTGCCTCGCTGCTGCTGCCTGGCTAAGACAGGAGCTGGTCGGCGTGGGCCACACTCGAGCCCGGGAGGCCCGGCTCCCCGGGTGGCGATGACTGACAGGACGCTGGGCGCCTGCCTGCCGCATGTCTGCCCGAAGGAACGCCCCACAGACTCGCCCACAGTCTGCAGGGAGGGAGGCTGAGAGGCCGGCAGCGCCCCTGGGGACACCTGTCAGTGGCTGGCGAAGTCCGCGGTGTCACAGCTTGGGACGCAGGCGTGTCGGGGTGGCCGCTGATGCCCCCCATGGCAGGGACAGCCCCCCAGAGCGGGCCCAGCCCACGCCAGCTGCACAGTGCAGAGTTGGTGCGGACGGCGGAGCGGCCTGGAGCTGGGCGCTCAGGGTTTGGTTTATTCTCTCTCGTGTTCCAGCCTCTAACCTGCTTCAACTTTACAGTCGTGATATTTAAAACAAAATAAAGGCTAAAACCCAACAGAAACCGACGTCCAGTAAGAGTTGTCCGAAGTCTTCCACGAGGGTTGTGAACATTTAGAACTTTTAAAGACTTCTTAAGACGGGATAAAAACCGGAGGAAGGTGGAGAGAGGCGAAACCATCTCCAAAAGGTGATTTTCTAACAACGAAACAAAACCATTGCGGGACAAGTGCTGGCCATCCAGTGACCACGCAGCTCTCACAGCCCGGCCTCCTGCTGGGAACAGGCCACAGCCGAGGGGGCTCCACCCGCGAGACTCTGTGTGACCCTGGCGGGCAGCCCAGCGGCCACTCCCACTAAGGCAGGCGGTGACTTGGGCCTGCACTTGGGCAAAGGCACCCCGCCCCAGGCCCCGGCGCCCGCCCGTGCGGCGCACCTAACCTACCTGCACGATGAAGGGGTGCAGCCCGTGGCACCGGCCCCCCGGCGTGTGCAGCTGCGCGAACACCACGGCATGCGTGGCTGTCTTGCCCATGTTGCCCACCCAGAACTTGGCGGCTTCGAAGTCGGGGGAGTGGAGGACGAACTCCTGCAGGGCGGGTGGGTCAGGGCGCTCCGGGCATGTGAGCCCCTCCTCCCTCCCCCCCACCCCCGTGGCTTCCATGTGCTCGTATCTCTGCCTCGAGAGCCAGGCCCACCGCGGGACTCGGGGAGGTGGGCGGGCAGGTGGGGGAGCCCAAACCCAACACCCGGCGCAGGGCGCTGGGTGAGCCAAGCAAGCTCCAGGCAACATCACCAGCCTGACCAGGAGGCACGCCCACCCGGGCCTCAGGGCAGGAGCTGGGTCTCCCGGGCCCCTCCGACCCCTCCCCCACGCGACGGTGGCCATCCCATGCCTTCCAGGCTTCCGCCCAGCCCGTCCCACCCCGACGGCCAGGGGCCCGGGCCCACCTGGGTGGCGGGGTTGTAGTGCGCCGTGGTGCGGATGGCTCTGCTGTTGCTCCCGTGGCTCAGCTCCGTGAGGGCAAAGCAGCCAAAGATCTACGCGGAGCAGAGGCTGGCGTGAGGCAGGAGTTCTCCCTGCAGCCACCGGGGCCGCCGCCAGCTTTCCTCGAAGGGCCAGCCCCCTCCCAGCCCCAAGCTGCCCCTGCCCACTGCGGGGCCGGGGCCACCCAGCACCACCCATGAAGGGGCCGCTGCGAAGAGGGGCTCCGAGGCCGGGAAGGCAGGCTGCCGCGGAGAGGCTGAGCTGAGGGCCGGGCCCCACAGACAGGGGAGAGCCGGCGTCACTGCCCCAGGGCCCGGTGACCCGCCATCACGCCAACCTCTGAGGGGCTCACGGCTGCCATGCACCTGACTCACCTCCATGCTGAAGACCTTAGGGATGTACTTGAGGTGCCTTTCGGAGCCAGAGCTGTAAACTGCCGAGGCAAACGTCTGCAGACAGAACTCGGCCTGTGAGCGGCAGGGGCGCCCCTCTGGACCCTCCGGCCCCGCGTGCCTCCCGCCCCTCACGTCTCAGGATGAGGGCCGGCCAGCAGCGTCTCTCCCCGAGAGCGGCCCTGGCCGGAGCCCTAGGTGGCGGGCCCAGCTCCTTGTCCCAAGCAGTTCATGATGCCCAGAGGTCAAGGGTCTGAGGACAGCAGGAGACAGTGGGGGATGGGGGGGGCGTGAAGGGCCGAGAGTCCTTCCACCCAACAATACCCGGAGGCGCTGGGGGCACCGGCAGCACCGCCTCCATAGCGACACGCAGCCCAGGACCTAGGTTCTGCCTCCCACCCGCCGCCCCTTCTCTCGCTTAACGGTTTTCTTCTCTTTCAGAACAAAGCAAAGAAAGTCCCAAAGCCCCTGTTCTTGCAGGACCTGACCCCCCACGCCGAATGCTGACCCTCCCTCCACACACAGGGCTGCCCGCGCTCCAGCCTGGGCTGGTTTTGTGTGTTGTTTTTTAGATACCTCTAAACACCCCCCGAATGCATGAACCCCCGCGGGGCCTGACCGGCCGGCCCACACTGGCCAGACAAGGCCGCCCCCTTGGCATGCTGTGCGCCTGGACGTAAGGGCCGCACCACCGCCACTCACCAGCATGTTCAGGAAGAACTTGGTCCCCAGGGACCAGTCGTACATGCCCAGGCACCCGATGAGCGCCAGCGCCTTCAGAGGGCAGCTGACCATGTCCTCCAGGCGCAGGAAGTCCAGCTCCAGGAGCCGCCGGCAGCGCAGAAAGGTCAGCTCCCGGTACTTCTCCAGCGGGAGGTCGCCGCCCGGGGGGTGGGCGAAGAGGGGGTCGTTCTCCAGAGCTGTGAAGACGGTTTGCTGCAGGTGGGGAGCCGGGGCGGCTGTGAGGAGGCCTGGGGGGTCTCCCCACACTCTCCTGCTGTTTCCCAAGCCACAGCCTGCTGCGCACAATGTGGCCCAGAAAAGTGGGGACAGCTGGGCCAAGGCTCAGCCAAACAGTCTATGTCTGTTGTTCCTGCGTTCCTCAAACACCCCCTGGGGCTCCCCATGGGGTGCACAGATGGGCCTGTGCCCTGTCAGGGTCAGGACAGGGCCCAGGGCTCATGGAGCAAGAAAGGCCCGTCCTTGCTGATGAAGTGAGATGCGCCAGACCCCACCTGGACAGCGGGCCCACAGCTGCCCACCAGACCCCGCCCAGGCAGGGTGCCCACAGCTGCCTGCCAGACCCACCTGGACAGTGGGCCCACAGCTGCCCGCCAGACCCCACCTGGACAGCAGGCCCACATCTCCCGCCAGACCCCGCCTGGACGGCGGGCCCACATCTCCCGCCAGACCCCGCCTGGACGGCGGGCACACCCACACGCTCTCACCTTAAAGCGCAACAGGTCCTCCCCTTCCAAGAACAGCGCCAGCTCCTTCCAGCTGAAGGAGGCGCGGGCCCGGTAGGTCTGCAGGGGCCCCCGGGGGAAATCTGGCAGCAGCGTGTCCGGGCCGCCTTCCGACATGGGCGCCATGGCTTCCATCACCAGCACAGAGCACAGGGCCCGAGGGAGCGTCCAGTCTGTGTGCTCACACCGCCCACCGTCTCATCAACCTTGTAAGTAAGAAGCTCCAGCTTGTAAGTAAGAGCTCCAGCTCTGAGGGAACTGCCCGCAACTGCCCGCAAGAGTCGACACCGGCCCGGGAGAGCCCAGGGGCAGCCCCGCTCCCTCCCGCATGGAGGTCAGCACACCCGGGAGGGCCAGCACCTGCAGCCCGGGGGAACCCAGAAGAGCCCAGAGGCCATGGCCCTCTCAAGAGCTCCCTCTTCCAGTTGCTCTGGCCACTCCCCAGCCTCAACCACACCCCTGGCCCAGGAAGTTCTCTCGGGCTCCAGCCAACAGCACCCCGTGTACCCTGACAGCCCTCCTGGACGGGGACATCTACCCCAGAGCCTCTGAGCAGGCTTCTGTGCTGCCCCTATCTGACAAGTGGGCAAACAGACATCTGGTGCCCACCAACAGCACCCCCACGGCCCAGCTCTGTCAACCAAAGCACTCACTGCCTTGGGTTTGCAGAAGGTGGCACCTCGCTGACAGGGCAGGCTCCAACTGTCCACCTCCGCCCCCAGACACGAGCTGGAGGACACAGGAGAGCGAGCCTGGGCACAGAGCACCCCCCTCCTTAAGACCCAAGGGAACTTTAAGATCCTCCCTGTGGGATCTTACAACAGTCTAGGACGGCTGAGTGTGGTCAGTCCCCACAGCCGATAAGCAGTGGGGGCACCATCTCTGCCCTGGTTTTTCGATGTGAGGGGGCACAGGAACGGGGGCGTTGGGAGCGCCCGGGACAGACCCCGTGGCAGCTAGCCCTCCCAGCAGCTGGGCGGGCACTTACCCCCTCTCGTGGCAGAGCTGAAGCTCAGCAGAACCTGGTCTGTCTGGAGCTCAGAGCTGAGACCAGGGGAGTAGGAATCTGGCCGCAAGGGGATGTGCATAGAAGGGGAGGGGCCAGTTCCCGGCCCACCTAAGGAAGGGGGTGGAAGAGGACTAGGCCAGCACCCCACTGGGACGGGCCCTGGGGCAGAGATGTGGGAAGAAGGTGCTGGCTCCTCGGCCTTGGGCTTGCCCCAGGGACTCGGGGGGACATGGACTTGAAAGTGACAGAGACGTGGGGGAGGGGCCGTGGGAGGCTGACCATGGTGGCCTTTGTCTCCACTTGGGTTTTGATTTTACTCTTTCATCCCAGATCTGCCTATGGAGGGCAGAACCCATTTAGACCAGGCAGGTTTGAGGGTCCCGGGGTGGCCCTCTTCCTGCCCACTAACCCAGCAGAGTCGACCCCCAGTCAGACAAGCTAAGCGCAGTGTCAAGGTGCCCTGGCCACCCCAGAAATACCAGGACACTCGTTTTTTGCAGGTGAGAAAACAGGAGGCAGGCAGCCGCGAAGCAAGCTGCCCAGGGTCAGTCGAGGTGCTCAAACACGACCGAGCCCCACGCTGCGCCCTAAGCCCCTTGGCCGTGTCGCCCGAGCGCCAGGGCAGGTCACCTGAGCCAGGGCAGGTCCCCCGAGCGCCAGGGCAGGTCGCCCGAGCGCCAGGGCAGGTCGCCTGAGCCAGGGCAGGTCCCCGGAGCCAGGGCAGGTCGCCGGAGCCAGGGCAGGTCCCCCGAGCCGGGGCAGGTCCCCCAAGCCGGGGCAGGTCCCCTGAGCCGGGGCAGGCCCCCCGAGCCGGGGCAGGCCCCCCGAGCCGGGGCAGGTCCCCCGAGCCGGAGCAGGTCCCCCGAGCCGGGGCAGGTCCCCCGAGCCGGGGCAGGTCCCCCGAGCCGGAGCAGGTCCCCCGAGCCGGGGCAGGCCGCGCGCAGGGGCTGCGACCAGCGAGGGCCGGCGCGGCGCGAGCGCCCGGGGGCAGCGTCCGCCTCTCGTCCCGGCGAGGGCACCGGGCGCGGCGGGCCGGGAGCGGCTGCGGCTGCGGACACGCGCCCGAGGCCGCGGGGGACAGTCTCCGCCCCCCCCACCCCCCGGCAGCCCGCACTCCCGGGGCGCCCCCCCGCCCCCCCGCGGGCCCCGGGCCGGCGCCGCGACCGCAGGCCCGGGCCCAGCGCCGGCACGAGCCGCCCGCCGCCCCCACCGCCCGGGCGCGGGGCCCACCTCGGCGCCGGGGGCCGGGGCCGCCGCCGATCTCCGCGCCGCTCGCGGGCCGCGGGGCCGGAGGGGGAGCCGGGGAGCCGGGGGCGGGGCGGGGCGGGGCGGGCGCGGCCCCGCCCCTCTGCGTGGCGTCATCTGTCCGCGCCGCCCGCGCGTCGCCCGGGAAACGCCTGACGCCGGCGCGAGCGCGGAGCCCCGGGCTGCGGCCTCTGCGCCCGGCTCCGCGGCGGTCCGAGCCGGTGTTCCCCGCGCGGCCCGCGCCGCCCTCCGGGCCCCGCCGCTCGCGAGTCTCGTGGCAGCGCCCTGGGCCCGCTCCGGGGCTGCTGAGTCAACCCCGGCCGGGCTCCGGCATCTCCCATGAACGCGCTCCCCGAGCGCGGGCCGCTGCCAGCCGGCTCGACTCAGGCGCCCGAGCGCCCGTGGGACCTCGGATGCCGGAGCAGAGGCACTTTGGTCTGATCTGTCAATGCAGAAAAGACTTGGGGGTGCGCATTCCAGGCGGGGGCCGCGGGGCGCCCAGAGGAAAGGCCTGGGAGGGCGGGAGGGCAGCCACGCGGCTTCCAGGCTTGACAGGAATGCAGCTGGGAGGGGAAGCAGCGGTGGGCAGGGGCAGACGCCGTGACCACGGCCAACTGCTAAAAACGCTCTCTGAGCCAGGAGCACACAAGAAACTCCCTGTCTAACTTTCTGGAAGTTTATTTCACAAGCACCCCGGGGCCTGACCCTTACTGGCAAATGCCCCGGCCTCAGCAAGCAGAGGCAAATCTTGAGCTGAACCCCGGGGCATGTGAGCAAGCAGAAGCAAATGACCCAGAGCTGAGCCCCAGGGCACGGGAGCAAATGCAGAGAAGGGGTATGGGACCCAACAGCAGAAATTTGGAGCCCCAGTGCCCTGAAGACGGGCAGTTCTCCATGTCAGGCTGCCCGTGGCCAGCCAGGGACGGCAACCCCCCTCTCCCCCACATTACCCCGCTCTTAGCCTGCTCCTGTGCCAATTAAATGCAACATCTTTGTTCTCAAGCTCAGTCCCCTAAACCTGTGTAACTTCATTCCCTTTCTTGATCCGGTAGGCTGATCCAGTTACCCTCCTGCCTCCTTGCCAATTGTTTTGCAATAAAAGTTTCTTTTTTCAAAGCCTGGTGTCATGGTCCATCAGAGTCCAAGGCAAGGCACAGTGGAGGCGGGAACCCAGAGGCAGGTGAGCTGTGTCCTTAGTAGGTGGTTTCCAGCAAGGTGCTCACGTGATCTTATGCAAGGATTGCGGCCTCACACACCGAAACTTTCCACAGCCACCTAAACATTAACCTCTGGATTTGTGACCTCTCACTCTGAAGGCCAAGGCCTCAGGTTTCATCACAGCAATTCAGAGCAACAGGGGCCTAATAGTGCCAGGACATGGTGAAATCTCGGGACCACAGAAGTGTCTGGAAGCATAAGAGCACAAAGACTGAAAAACAAAGATATTTTTGAGGAATTGACCCCAGATTTAAATAAAACAGTGTTCTTACTATCCAGGAGAAACCAAAGTGGACATTTGCCTTGCTTCTGTTTTAAGGACATTACAAAGCCAGCTGAATGAAAAAACAAAAGCCCTCTGCATCCTGATAGGAACTAAAACAAGCGAGAGTGCCCATCTAACACCAGTCCCAGAGTCAGTGGAGCCTTTCCTGTGAGTTGCAAGCTCCCTGATGAAAACATTGCTTTGGTGGCAAAAGTGTTATTTGCAAACATGATGATCTTTGCAGAGAGAAGAATGTTGGGAGAACTTGCTTTTCACCACTGTGAACAACAGACTGCTGCCTTAAGAACTTTTTTTTTTTTTTTTATTCTGTGCCGTTATTTGGGCAGCCAGGTCTTCTGAGGTCAGCAGCACTCCCTCACAGATTTTTTTTAATAATGTTGGTTTTTTTTAACCAATGTTGGTTTTTAACAATGTTGGTTCCGTTAAGCCAGTTGTGACAGAATCCTCCTTTCTGGACACCTTCCCTTCAAGATAGGCGGCTCGGACAGTAAGAAGCTTCCCTTTTCCTGCAACCTCTGACCCTGGGCTGTCTTGACAGCTGCCTTTTTCAGATGCATCATCACTGTTTCTGTAACAGGGTGGTCCCCAGGAAAGGGGGAGGTTCCCTGCCCCACCCAAGGGAGGGTGGAGCTGAGCAGGAAGAGGAGAAGCTGAAGAAGAGACTGAGGTAGGAAGCAGGATGGAGCCAGGAGACCTGGAGGAGGCGCATGGAGCCTAGAGACACGTGAAGAAACTGCGCTTGTCTTTTGGTCGTGGACTGGGTGACACAGATGTGGGTGAGACCCATGGGGAGGTGACTATGGCAGCTTTTATCTTGATGTTGATTTTGCTCTTTTCCTTCCGGGCTTGTCTGGTTGTTTGTGACCCTTTTCTGTGGGTCCCCCCTGGAAGATGCTTTAGACTTGGGGCAGGCTTTGGGGCCTTGCTCTGGGCCAATCCCATATGGATGGACTTTTACCCACGAGGGGATGGGTAACTTTGGGTGCTTCATTTAGAAACTAGACTCTTTGCCTTACCTGTATTGTTTCCTAGTTTTATTAAAGTTCCTTCCCCTTAAAGTCTCCTATGTTTTCTGTTGGTGCGGCGGATGGCAGAACCCATTTAGAATAGGCAGGTTTGTGGGGCTTGGGCTGCCCCTCTCCCTGTCCTATAACAGATTTGGCGTCCAACGTGATTTAGGACAGAGCCATCCGTGGTTAGTCAGCCCCATGGGGAAATTGGGCTTCCCTGTGGCACTGGCTACCATAAGCGCAAATGTGATTTTTGGTTTCTCCGGTGTGTTTGTTTCATATGTCGATTTGCTGTTGAAAAACTGGCTTGGGCTGCCCCTCTCCCTGTCCTATAACATTTCCACCTCCACGAGGGGCCGAGGGCTGCCCGAGGGCACGATCTTACTTAGCTCTGCACCCTCAGGGCCTGGCCCAGCCGCCATGCACGCCTGCAACGAGGAGCAGCAGGTCAGGTTTTCCAACCTGCCGGCCCCGCGAGTAGGCGCAACACCTCCGGACGGTGCTGGGCCGAGGCGGTGGGCAGGGGCCTTTTTTCGTCCACGAGACAACGTACCCAGGGCCCGCTCACGCCCACGGCCCGCGCCCCACCGAGTTCCTGAATTCGCGGGTCTTCCTCCCCTGCCCTCGCCACCCGCGACCCTGCTCCCTCCCCGCCCCCTCTGGAAGGGGAGCGGCCGTGCGCGCCCGCCGACGCGGCTCCCGGCTTCCCGCACGGCCAGTCCCGGACCCCACCGCCGCCCCCCACTGCGCACAGCCCGCCCGGGGCGCCTCCCCGGGCCCGGGAAGGGGACGGGGGTCCGCGAGGCCGGGGCGGTCCCGAGCTCGGCGTGCGCCGCGGAAGCCCCGCCCCCTCCGCCTGCGTGAGGGCGCCGCGCCGCGCCGTCTGCGACATCTCGGTGCGTCGTCTCTGTGCGTCATCACGCCGCGCCGCCGCCGGCCGCGGACGCGCCTAGGGGCCATGGCGGAGGTGGGGCGGGCGGCGGTGCCCGCTGGCGGCGCGCCGCTCCCCGGGGGCTTCTGGGCGGCGGTGGCCGTGTGGCTGGAGAGGCCGCAGGTGGCCAACAAGCGGCTGTGCGGCGTCCGCCTGGAGGCCCGACGGCGCGCCGCCCGGCCCTGGGCCCAGGCCCCCGAGTCCGGGCCGGGCGCAAGCCCCGAGCCGGAGGAGCCGGACCCGGCGCCGCGTCCGCGTTCCCCGGAGGCGGCTCCGGACCCCAGGCCGCGGGCGGGGCCCCGGCAGGGCGCGGCGGACGACGGGCCCCGGGAGGCCCAGGACGGGCGCCAGCCAGGGGAGGCCCGGGACGAGGCCGCCGCGGGGCCCGGGCGGCGCGGCCAGGCGGCGCTCGGACGGGACGACTTCCCCGCCCCGGACCTGGATTCTCTCTGGGACGGCCTCTGCCGCAGCCTCGCCGCTGGCCATCGGGAGTTGCTGGCCTTTCTCGCCGGCCCCGGCTCCGACGCGGGACCGCAGCCAGAGGATCAGCAAGAGCTCGACGTGGTTCTCAGAACCGTCATCCCGAAAACGACCCCGCAGCGCCCGCTCACCGCTCCCAGGAGAGAGATCGTCGTGCAAGGTAGGAGAATGACGCCGGCACGGACGCGGCCGGGGCGGGTTGAACTGGTAGTAACTCTGCAGTCGGGAGAAGAGTCCAGGGTGGCTGCTGTCAAGTCGGGTTTTTACAGAGACGCCTGTAAAGGGAGATGAGGGATCAGGCCGGGCGTGGGGCGGGACTCCGAGTCTGCCGAGAGACAGGTTGCTGAGAGCAGAAAGGGGGTGGTCTGTGTGAAACCGTCTGGATTTGCTTACAGGCCCTTCTGAAATCAGGCCCCTGCCTTCCCCAGGGCTGGGAGACTTGCGCCCCTTCTCAGGTGTGGGTTCAGAGTCAAGACTTTGACTTTGAATTTCCCCAGATGGACACTTGAAGGGGGTCTGGTCTGCCCTGAGCCCCTGGGAACTACCCCATGTTTGGTTATGGGCCAATACTGAGGCCCAGCGGAGAGCAGGTCAGCGCCGGGGGCAGGCTAGGGTCAGCTTCAGACTGGGGCTCTGGCAGAAGGAATTAGGTGGAAAACCTTCCCTGGCCCTAGGTGGATGAGAAGGCTCTGTGGGTACCTGCTAGGCCAGTTCCTTTGCCACGTCCTAGGGGGCTCCAAAAACAGGACAGTGCAACAGAGTCCTCAGTGCTGACACCAGGATCATTGATGGGGTGAACCCGAAAGGGTTCTGGGAGAAGCTGGCCGTTGTGTGAAAATAGGTAGCAGGCAAGTGAATGAACAGAAAGTCTGCCCCAGCCAGGAAGGCCTCAGAGTGTCCGTGTGTGCCCACAGGGTACGATGCCCGGCTTTGCCAGGGGTGAGCTGCATGGGGGGCGGGGCGGGGGGGTACCAGGCGGGCTGTGCTTTTTCTGTGGGTCAGGCCCCCGGGGCGGAGCTGCTCGACCACGTGGTGGTCCTGTTGTTGAGTTTCTGAGCGTCCTCCCTGTCGTTCTCCACCAAGATTGCGCCATACACAGTCCCCCAGCAGGGGGTGAGTCTCCCATCTTTTTGCAGCATCCGCCACTCGTCTCTGACTTGATATCCTGGCAGGTGAGTCTGGATTTGCAGCCCTCTGGGATGAATCGAGCACCTTTCCGTGTTCCTGCTGGTCAGCTGTGTCCCTTGTCTTTGGGAAAGTGGCAGGCCCCGTTTTTTAATTTAAAAAAAATAGTTATATGAGTTTTTTGTGTGTGTTGGGTGTGAAACCCTCACCACGATGGAGCCTGAGGAGCTGTGTTGTGAAGGCGCCCACATGCCCTCGCCCGCCCCTCCCGCCCGCAGCGCTGGCCGAGGTGCTAACGCCTCCTTCCCATGTGGGGCCCTGGCCCGCCCGTTTTGTTTTTTCTTAATTTTTTATTTATTTTTGTGTAGAAGAACTGGGGAACAGGCCAGAGGTGCGGAAGTGAGTGGATCCACCAGAGACAGAGTGGGGGGCAAAGCAGGCAGATGTACTGAAACACACTGCTGAGGAGAGCAGCAGGGAGACAGGAGAGGTCTGTTGCGCCCTCTAGGCAGCTCCCTGGCCAGGGATTGCACTCAGGCCATAGCAGTGACAGCCTGAGAATGACCCCTCTTCAGGCCACCCGGGAGGCCCACCCACTTGTTTATATTTGCTTTATTTTTTTTAGATTTATTTATTTGTGCATACAAGAGCTGGGGTACAGGCCAGAGATGTGGGGGGTGAGAGGATTCCCCAGAGACAGAGTGGGGAGCAGAACAGGTGGATCCACTGAAACACACTGCAGAGGGGAGCCGCGGGGAGGCAGGAGGGGTCTGCTGCGCCCTGTGGGTAGCTCCCTGGCCGGGGATCGAACTCGTGCTGCAGAGGCTGCAGATTGCTTCATAGTTCCGGGCTTAACCCCTTGCGCCACCAGAGAGGCCCACGTTTATATTGATGTCAAATCCAAAGCTCAACACAAGATGGATGCCGCGGAGCTTACTGCCTATTTTCTGGGAGTTTCACGATTTCAAGCCTTACGTTCGCGTCTTTGGCCCATCCTGAGTCACCGAGAGTTTGACGGCCTGTTTTCTCCATCTCTCTCTGACTTCCGGCAGCGGCAGGGCCCCGTGCGCCCTGAGCCCTGTCACCTGAGGCTTGTCTCACCCTCCCCTGCTCCTTGCACCCGCGTGCGCCCTGCCTGCCCCGGCCTTGGCAGCGGCGGCTCCTCTTCGGGCCCCGCGGCCCCGCTCTGCTCGGTCCCCGCTCTGCTCGGCCCCCGCTCTATGCAGGCGGCAGCTCTCCTGACTGCCATTTCCTGCCCCCTCCAGTCTGCCCACCAGGCCCCTTAGCGGGCCTGCTCTCCTGCGGCTGGCGCGGTGGGCTTCGGTGGCGCAGGCTGTCTTTAACGGAAACGGGTGTGTTTTTACTTGACGTCGAAGGCGAGCGTGGTCGATGCTAGAGACGAACTTTACGCGGCGGATCTTTGCATCCGCGCATGTCGTTGCGACGCCGGGGCGCACGCAGGTGTTGTTCTGCTTCTTTTCAAAGGGCGGTCAAGTGGCCAGCCCCTCAGTGGTGGGAAGTCCTGGGCCGGAAGGCCCTAGAACCTTCCAGATGCCCCCTCTGAGCAGGTGGCGGAGAATCCCCATCCTCCGATTGGCGCTTTCGAGCCCTGGCAGCTTGTGTCACGTGACCCCCAACAAGTACCCGTTGGGTGTGTCCACGGGTGCCCGTGCAGCGTCCCTGCCTCCTGCCGTGCGTGGCGTGGGGGGCCCCGGGAGCGCGGCGGCCCGGCTGACTTCGTCCTCACGGTCTCTGCCGCGGGCGTCAGGGGTGGGCGCCGAGCAGGCTGCTCTGGGGTGGCCTTACCGTTTCCTTCCCAGATGTTCTCCGCGGAACCGTCACGTTCCTGCCTTTGGAGGAGGGCGCTGAGGGCCGTCTGACGGCGCAGATGGGCAACGTGTATCAGATCCGGCTCGGCCGCCAGGAGGAGGAGTGGTGAGTGCGAGCCCCTCCCGTTCTGCTCCCCGGCGACTTGCTCGGGCAGGGGCTGCGTGTGGCCTGTGCTTCTGGGGGCCCTGCCGGGCGGGCCTGGTTCCCGGGGGGCCCGGGCGGCCGCGGGGCCGGAGTCTGTGCTCCACGGCGGCTCGTGCCGGCTGAAGCCGCGCCGCTCCAAGCCTTTGCTTTGCTGTGGCCACAGCCCGGCGACCAGACGCGAGCGGCGCCCCTTTCCGCTTCGTGGCTGTGGGCGGCGGGGATAGTCGGGGAGCCGCAGTTCTGCGCCCCCCGGGGCTTGGGGTCAGCGCGGAAAGCTAGATGCCTGTGTGCGGCCACTGGCGTTGTTAAAAAGCCAGAGGAAGGGTGTGTTGCTCCCGGCTTAAAGGGCTTCATGGAGAGCCACATCCGGTTCGTATTTTCTAGAACAGTCTTGGGGACTGTGTCTGTTTAAATGTGTTTATTTCTGTTGGATGAAAATCCTGTAACTATTCCTGGGTGGTTTGTGTCCGGAGCAAAGCGTGTGGTCGTTGCAGGCGGCCGCGTCCCTCTTCTGTTGGCAAATGTTGTGTGATTTACGTGTGACGGCTGAGCGTAGCTCTGCTTATTACTCTTTCTCTTATTTTTGAAGGTTCATATCTGTTTTAATTTTCTGTCCAGAACAATGGCATTCAGACGGTATTGTTTACCCCAAGCCTTCCTGGCTTGGGGGCGAGCTGCTGGCCAGGCTGGCCAGGTGGGCTGGCGAGGGCAGGAAGAGCGGGTGTAAAGGCTCCCTGTCCCTCATCTCCATGGCCAAGTACAGCAGCACTTACCAGGAGCTGAAGGCCAAGTATAAAGACCTGGTGAAGGTAACCCTGGGGCGCGCCTGAGGCTTCTGGGCGAGCCAGGCGTGGGGGTGGTGTTCCGGAGGAGCTTCCACCCGCACGGGCCCTTGGCCATGCCACAGGCGCTGACATTAAGGGGTGCAGCCTCCAGGCGCTGCTGTGTCATGCAGACCGTCAGCCACTGTTGGTGGGTGCCGGCGCACCCCGAAAGTCACAGCTGCAGAACAGTAACCTCGTGTTCCTGCTAAATGTCCTTCGGTTACGGGACTGGCTGAGGTGGGCTGGGCGCCCCGATCCTGGTCCGGAGCCCTTTGTCGCCTGGTCAGCAGCCAGCGCCCTCTGGCGGCGCCCCCTCCTTTGCCGTGGGTTGGCCACACCGAGACCATTGGCCACCTCCGCCCGCTCCTCGCCCTGTGGGAGCAGGAGGCTGAGCCCCAGGGCCGGTGGCCGTGTCTCCTGCCCTGCTGGGCTCCCTCTGCACGTGCGCATTTTCCTGCCGGGACCCCCACTTGCGCTGCCCAAGTTTGCCGTGTTCCCAGCACCCGTGATCGTCCTGGGAGCGGTGGGGCTTGTCCCGCCCTGCAGGTGGGAGGCGGGCGTGGGCAGCTCGGCCACATGCCTGACAAGCGCGCCCAGTCACTGCGGGCCAGGCCCAGGAGTGCTGGCCTCCCGACCCTGCTGTCCCCGCACTTCCCCAGCCCCTCAATTTCTTGTCATCATCCTCATCTACAAAAATGACGCAGTGGAGAACTGAGGGTCAGCCTCCTATGTCCACTCGCTCATCCAGAGGTCCTCTGGGCGTTTCATTTTGGCAGTCTTGGTCCCAGCCCTGCTGCCCCCGGCGTGGCCATGACACAGACGGGAGGCTCGGTGGCCTCCAGCGTGGCCACTGGGAGCAAGGTTTTTGGGTTGATTTCTTTTCAGTGGCAGGATGGGTGCATGCTGGGCGATGCTCGGTCTTGCTGGGGGGAGGGCCCAGCTCACCTGCCCTCCTGATCATCCTTAGGTGTGGCCTGAAGTCACTGACCCTGAGAAGTTTGTGTTTGAAGACGTGGCTATCGCTGCCTACCTGCTGGTGAGAGTTTGGGGGGGTGGGGGCGGCAGGGCACTGCCCTGGGGCGACAGTCGCCAAGCCCATACGGGGTGCAGAACAGCCTGAACTGTGAATGTGCAGGCGCTCCGGGGAGCCAGCATCCCCGTAACTCTGGGGAGCTGCTGCTGCTGCTGCCGCCGCCCAGGGCTCTCCGCGGCCTCCGGCCCCTGCACCCGCTCGCTGCCTCACTCCCTCCCGCCACCTGCACTCCATGGGCTTCACTGTCTCCCCCGCACCATGCTTAGGGTGGATGCTCCCGATTTCCTTTCCGCTGTGGCTCTAGCCTTGATAGAATCGGCGTTGTGCTTACGGGCGTGACGGCGTAGTAAACCTGAGGGCTCTGGAGAGGCACAAGGAAGTCAGGGTTACCTTAGAAGGCGCTGGCCAGAGGTGACCACGATAAGGTGGACTCTGGGCGCGGGAGGAAAGCGGCACCCGCATGGCACCAGGCCTGTTGTCAGCCGCCGGAGGCCTGGGCCCGGGAGGGGCCGCTCGCTGCCCTGGGGTGAGTCTGAACCGGTCCTGGGTGGGTGGGTGGCTGACGGCGCCGTGTTCTGTGTTTTTCTGGCAGGTTCTCTGGGAGGAGGAGCGCGCCGCGCGAGCACTGGCGGCCAGGCAGTCCTTTGTTGACCTGGGCTGCGGGAACGGCCTCCTGGTCCACATCCTGAGCAGCGAGGGGGTAGGGCCCCCCCCCCAGGCCCGCCCGGGGCCCGCGGGCTGTCCTGCTGTGCACTGCCGAGGGCGGCCTGCTGCGGGCGAGGAGCGGGCGGCTTGCAGGAGGCTCCAGCTGGACAAGGGCTGGGCACCTGTGCGCGTGAGGCGGGCACAGGCTACAGAGCCCAGGCGTCCGTGGCAGGTGTTTCCTGCAGAGAGCCGGTTGTTCCAAGGCCCTGGGGGGAGAACAAAGGACAGGTGCGCCGTGCCCTTGAGGGGCCAGGGTTCTGCTTGGAGCCCAGGCACCTGGCACGTGGGGGCCCGGCCGCTCCCTGAAGCGGTCACACGTGCTGGTCAGTTTGCACTACACTATAGTCCAGTCCGGGCACACTCGCCAGGTGTGGAAGGCAGTGTGTGTACGCCCGAATGACGTGCGACAGGGTCACCCAGTGGCGTGTGCTCTGCAGACGTGGCGCCCGCTGAGCCTCCGCCTCTGTCTGTGTCGCGGGGCTCCAGGCACACAAAGGGCCGTGTCTGCGGAGGGGAGTCGCTGTCAGGGGCCTCGGGAGGGCGCTGTTGGACCCTGTGGGCCAATCCCAGCCCCACTGAGCGCCCCCTGAAGCTGACCCCAGGTGTGCGGCCTTCTCGGGACCCCAGCCTGATTGTCTCCCGGTGGCAGCTGCCTGATTGGGCAGACACTGGCATGCCTGGGGGGTGTAAAGTGGGGGCTGAGATGCTTTTGACTGGCAAGAGAACGAGCTTTGCAGCAGCTGCCTGTGGGGTGTGAGCGCATCCAGGGGCACCTGGCAGTGGCCGGTGTGGGTGGGCAGTCGCACCCTCTGAGTGCTGGCGAGGCCGCCCAGTCTCCAGGGCGAGAGGCGGCCTTGGCATGTGGTCGTCTGGGTTGGCAGCTACAGAGGGTCCTGGAAGGCTGCTCCTGATCGAGAGCCGAGATAGCACCTCTCCAGGGGCGTTCCTGGGCCTCCGGCTTGGGGGTGCTCCTGCCCCTCACCTCCGTTTCCCTCCGGGAAGAACCACAGTGGCCGCCCACCCTCGATCCTGGCTGCCAGCCTGCAGAGTTGGGTTTGGACTTGCTGGCTCATCGTCGTGTCGTGTGGTGAGCGTAACCGCGGGTCTTTAAATTGTCTCAGCATCCGGGCAGAGGGATTGACGTCCGGAGAAGGAAGATCTGGGACATGTATGGCCCGCAGACCCGCCTGGAGGTACGGGCTGCCCTGCCCCATCCATCTGCCTCACATCCGCTGGCTCACGCGTCTGCATGTGTGTCAGGCACACGCGCAAGTGAACGCAGTTAGGACGCCCGGGTCTGGGGGGGAGGCGGGCTCTGCGGGTAGGCACAGGACCCCCAAGGCAGCCTTCACCCCAGCAGCGCGCCAGTGCGGGAGCACACAGACTCCAGGGGGAGTGGTAGGGACGCCCCGGAGCTGTCCTCCAGGCAGTGCGGGGCCGGGATGGCTCTCGCCCACTCCACGCCCTGGTTTCGCCGCCCACAGATGAAGGCCCGGCCCCTGGGCCGGCAGTGGCTTCAGGGTCTTGCCCACCGCTCTTGCTCTTGCACTTGCTCGCCGCCCAGGCATGCATGTATAAGTGTTTGTGTGTGTGTGTGTGTGTGTGTGTGCGTGTGTGTGTGCTGCTTCCAGGAAGGTGCGGTCATGCCCAGCGACGAGGCCCGCTTCCCTGATGCCGACTGGTTGATCGGCAACCACTCCGATGAGCTGACCCCCTGGATCCCCGTCATTGCTGCCAGGTGAGTGGCCCGGAGGCTGGGTGCCTGCTGGCACCAGCAGCAAGCTGGTCGGGTCGTTGAAGCGGCAGCACGGGACGTCTCTGGTGAAACCTGAAGTAAATCCCCCCGCTCCTGTGTGAGACACGGCTGCCGAGACGCACGTGCGCCTCAGCTCTCCGCTGGGCGGTGTTGCTGTCTCTGCAGCGATCCCATCCAGCCACAGGGAGTGTCTTTTGGGAGCATTTTTCCTGAGGGCAGGAGGGTCGTCAGAGGAGGCCGTGGGGCTGGAGGTGCTGAGGGTGCCCCGGGAGGTCCTGAGGGCGTGCCCTCTGCTGGGCCTTCCTCCAGGTCCTCCTACAGCTGCCGCTTCTTCCTGCTCCCCTGCTGCTTCTTCGACTTCGTGGGGAGGTACCGCCGCAGGCAGAGCCAGAAGACGCAGTACCGCGAGTACCTGGACTTCGTGCGCGAGGTGGGCGCGGCGTGCGGCTTTCACGTGGAGGAGGACGGCCTGCGCATCCCGTCCACCAAGAGGGTGCGTCCCGCTCGTGGGTCTCGGCAGGCCGCGCGGGCCGGGCTGGGAGCCGGGCCGCGTGGGGACACGGGCGGCTCCTGTGCTTGGGAGGGGTGTTCCCGGGGCGCCACGCAGTCAGTGTCTTCTTGCGAAAGCTTGGGCGCCACCCTCCCTGTCCACGCGAGCCCCCTCTGGGCCTGCAGCAGGTCAGCACGGGCCTGGCTGTTTCCAGAACTGCAGGTGGCCCTGAGCCCCACGGGACCGCTCTCCCAGAACCCCAACGGCAGCCTTCACCTGCCTGTGGGAAGAGCACAGCACCATCGACCCCCCACGGTGTCAGGCTCTGCTGGGCCTCCCTCCCTCTGCCAGGTCAGCAGACGGTGGCGGGCGTGACTGCCCCCCGAGGGCTCTCCAGGCCACCCCAGGGTCCGCACCTGGGTGGGGGTGGCGGGCTCGGCTTCGGGCTGGCAGAGCTGCGGCTGGAGCTGGCCGGCCATCAGTATGGCCCCGCCACGCAGCTGCTCCTGGGCCTCCGGGCGTCTGAGCCGTGAGCAGCTTGGTGGGCTTTGCTCTGAGTGGTTTAGTTTGCGTCGGTGTTAGTGTCTGCAGCGAGGATTTCTTTTCTGTTAGGTGTTAAAAACTTCCATGTAATTTTCCTCCAGAGCGCGAGAGCACCGTGGAGAACAGGGTACAAGGTGCTAATCTTGCTCTTCACGAATGCAGGTTTGTCTCATCGGGAAATCCAGAACATACCCGCCTGCCGCAGAGGCTGCCGCCGATGCGCGGAGAACGCAGTACATCAGCAAGCGGGGCTGCCCCGGGGGCCCCCCTGGCCCGGTCACCGTGGGTGGGACCCACCACCCCGACAGTCTCCACGCCCGGAGGCAGAGTCTGCACGGGGCAGAGGCCCAGGAAGCCCAGGACGCAGGACTCTGGCTGCCCGGGTTTCGGCCCAGAGAGAAGGCCGAGCGCGTGAGGAACTGCACCGCCCTCCCACGGGACCTCACTGACCGGGTGGTCCTGCAGGTGGCCGGCTTGCTGCTGGGGCAGAGGCCACTGGACTTGAGTTCCCCAGGTGGGAGCACGAAGACCTGGAATCGAGGAGGTAACGCTTCCCGTGGCACGTGTCGGGTCTCCCTCGCGCCGGCTCAGGGCCGTGCGCCGTGGTGTCAGCGCGTCCCCGAGATCCCGGGGGCGTGTCGGCTGCTCCCCTGGCATCCAGGGCTCCGCTCAGCGCTGGCCTCGGGTCTGGAGCTGCCGTCTTGGCCTGTAGGTTGACCGCTGCAATCAGTGGGTGCTGGCCCTCGAGTGCATGGCTGTGGCTTGGAGGCGCTGTGATAACGGTCCTCTGAACCCCCGAATGCGGGAGCCAGACGTGACACAGGGCGGGAGCATGTTGCAGGCCCCCATAGCAGCTTGTCTGACACCACCACCCCACCCCCGCCCCGGCCTGTCGGCAGCCACCAGGGGGCGCTGGGCAGCTGCCAGGTTGGGGATCCTGCCAGGCTTGCTGAGAGGAAAGGGAGGCTGCGGAAGGGGGAAGAGAGGCTGCGCTGCTGGGGGGGTGGGGGGGTGCCGGCTGCTGCACCTCCCCCTGCAGTGACCTTTAGGGCTAATGGCTTTCGCCACGGTCCCTAGGTCCGGCTGGGCAAGGAACCAGCGCGCAGGGGGGCTTCTCTCAACCCTGAGACGGCCTCATCGTCTACTGCTGTGCTGGTCCGCGGCAGCCCCGCGGATTCATGGGGCCCAGGGCCCAGGGCTGCTGGGGCTTTATCAGATACTTTCCTTCATCTACTTGCGCCCGGAGGGCTGGGCAGCTGAGCGGTGGCCTGCAGGTGGCCGGGCTCTGATGGACAGTGGGGGACAGCCCAACGCAGCCTGATTGGGCTCAGGCCACACCACTGCCCCCTGGGGTTGCTGACCTCATGTGGGGGCACGGCTCAGCTCACTCCCCATGGGGGCTTGGCGAGGCAGGAAGGGGTGGGGTCCCGGGGTCCCGCCAACCTGCCGAGGGGCTCTGCGCACAGTTGCAGCTGCCATGTGGTGTGGCCTAAGCTTAGCTGCCGGGTCCTCCCGCTGAAGCCCAGGGGGGTTGAATAGGGTCCCGACCTCAGGGCGTCTGCCTCAGCATCTTCTCACTGTTGTTTGGGGGGAACCCCGCTTCAACAGGGAGCCTGTCCTTGGCAGAAGTGGCCAGCAAGCTGGACAGGGGGACGCTGCAGAGGCTGAAGCGGGAATGCGGGGGCTTGCAGACGCTGCTGAGGAACAGCCACCAGGTGTTTGAAGGTACGGCGGCTCCTGGTAGGAGGCCCGCCCCGGCCCGCTCTCTGGTCAGCAGGCTGCGGCCCCTGGGACCCATGCTGCGGCCCCGGCAGGCTGCCCGTTCCCCAGCACGTTGTGGCCTCACAAGGCAGCGTCCTCGACCCGCCATAGACACGCGCGTTATTGTGGCCCCTCCGGTGCAGCCCCTCCAGCACGGCTTCATGCCACGGTGCCCGCTCCCGATGGCTCCCGGCCCCCCGGAGCCCGCCGCTGGGGTCCATCTCCCTCACACTCACCTGCTGGTGTGAGGGTTGACACAGCCTCGGGGGGTCTGGGGTGCCTTGAGCCCTCAGCCCGTGTTCCCGCTGGATGCTGAATCCCCGGGCCACGGGAACCCCGTTGTTTCTTTTTTTATATTTACGTATCTTTTTACATCATTTTTTATGTTTACACGATGTGCACGCTTTCATCTTGGTTATAGTCCCCGTGCAATTCCCGCCCCCCTTGTTTGATCCTGCTCCCTTCTCCCCGCTGTGATGTGTCTCTGGTTTGTAGTTGCCTGTCGGTTTTGATTTTTACTTTATTATAATTAGCTTCTTTCAAGATTTATTATACAAGAGCTGGGTACAGTCAGAGGCGCGGGAGGGTGAGAGGATTCACCAGAGCCAGAGCGGGGAGCAGAGCAGGCAGAAGGACCAAGGTACACTGCTGAGGGGAGCAGCGGGGAGGCAGGAGAGGTCTGCTGCGCCGTGTGGGTCTCTCCCTGGCCGGCCGGGATCGAACCCGCACTGCAGAGGCTGCGGACAGCTCCACAGCGCTGCGCTCAACCCACTGCGCCACCAGGGAGACCCTATAATTAGTTTTTTTTGAGCCCCGTTCTCTGGGGGCGGGCACAGCATGTGGCTGACGGGGCTGGCCTCTCCCCGCCGCAGTTCTGAACGGGAGAGTCCGCCTTCGCGACTGGCGGGAGGAGGTGCGGCGGGAGGCAGAGCGGCCGGAGGCCAAGCAGAGACTCTTCTCCGAAGCTTTCAAGACCCGCCTCTGCTGGTTCTTCACTCACCACCCCGACGGCTGCGTCCTGTCTGCGCTCAGCTGCCCGTTTGCCCACGGGCCTGGGGAGCTGCGGCCACCCCGGGCCCCCAGGAAGAAGCAGTGATGAGTCCCGCCCGGCCTCCAGGCTGGCCGGCGCAGGGAGGCCCGCGCACTCCGCCCTTGGGCAACTGGGCATCTTGGGATTTTAGACAAAGGGCTCCAGCCAACCTCTTGTTTGTTTGATTTCCTAGGGGCGGGGAGGGGTGCCCCCTGCTCCCCATCTTCCCTTCTGTGCCATCTGCACGCTGGGGCGGCGGCAGCTACTGCAGGGGTTACATCCTTGCTCATGGTTGCAGGCCCCACATTGGCGGTTCATGAGCCAGTGCCAGCCTGGGGCAGTCTGTGCCTCGGGGTTCTGGGTGGGTCCCGAAAGGCCCCCAGGTCAGGATGGATGGGAAGTGGTCAGTTCTGGGCTCCCTTGGTTCCTCTGTCCTCTGTCGGCTTGTTCTGTGCAACCATGTTTGTTCTTTAAACTTCAGACAGTCGGCGTTGTCCCTTCTTGGTTTCCGTCCGGCTCTTCCATGCGTGAGCGCTCCTGGCACCGGTCAGCGGCCGCCCCCTGGTTGCTTGGTGGCTTCCCGCCCTCGGGCCCCGCGCTGACTGGCCTGCTGAGCCCGGTGTCCATCTGTTCACACGGCTGCGCCCGTGTCCTTACTCCGGAGGCCGAGGGCGGTTTCTCGGGGAGCCTCTGGCTTCTAGGCGCTGCCCAGAAGAGCATGGGCCTGGGCGTCCGCGCCCGCCGGGTCAGCAGCTCGCAGACCGGGTGGCATCGCGGGCCTGGCCTGCTGCCCGCCCTCTCCTGCCTGGCACGTGGTCCTTGCTCCGGAGGCCGGCCTTTCTGGCCTCCCCAGGCCCACAGGCTGGGCCGGCCTTGGGCTCACAGCTGCTTGGCCCGGGACACAGCTGCGTTGGCTCCCTCGGCCAGGCTTGGCTTCTTGTTCCCTGAGGCCTCGGGCACTGGTGCCCGTGCGGCAGCGCTCACCCAGACTGCAGGCGCGCAGACCCTGCAGGCCGTGAGGCTTCTCTCCCTGCACCCCTTCACACGTCCCCTCTGTCTGGGGGTTGACTAGCTCAGGCTCCCCCAACTGATGCCCTGGGGGCGAGCGGCACACTCAGCCTGGCCCAGAGCCCGTGTCCTTCGCGGACCAGGCGTGCCCTGGGGAGAAGCCGTACAAGCGCAGCCCTCAGCAGGCGGCACCGCTCCTGCCAGCACCTCGTCTGGGTCACTCCGGTGCCCTCATCCCGTGTTCCTGTCCAGGCTTAGAGTCCTTTTCAACAGGAAAGTTTGTGCTATTGCAGCACTGAATTCTGGGACCCAAATCTGAGGGGTGGGCTCTGAGGAGACGGGCCAGCCCGGCCCACACTCCTCCCCTGGCCGGCCGGCTGCACCCTCCCCTCGGCCTCAGCTGAGCTCTCCCCACCCCCGGCCTGCCCCAGGACTGCAGCTCAGGCGGCTGCTCGTCCCTCGACGGGCCACGGGGGTGTCGGCCTCTGCAAATCCTCGCGGCGCCGAGGGTTCCCTACTTGAGGACGTTTGCTCTCGAGAGCTGACGTTTCTTTCCTAAAGTGAGTTTGTTTGGCAGGGAGAGGACGGAAGCAAGACACACAACCATTCCTGTGGGTGGGTGAAAACTAGGGTGGACTCCGGGTGTAGGCCTCAGCCAAGACCAGGCCTGACGCCCAGCGGCCGACCCCAGAGGGGGCGGGGCCTTTCCAGACCACCCCCGCGGGTCCCCACACCCAGACTCAGACGTGCTCTTCCCCTTTGCAGACACACCCCCAGAGAGGCCCTTGCCAGGGGTCAAGATCGGGGGTGGCTGCCCGGGTCGGGGGCCAAGGGGTCACCCCGGCCAACAGGTGCTCCAGCCGGAGCCTGGGGGGCGTCTCCCACGGCAAGCCCACCCCCGGGCCGGCAGTGACTGGCAGGTGCCCGTCGGCAGAGCTCACCCGCTGCAGCACCCCGTCTCCAGGCCCCACGGCTGCTGCAGTGGAGGGGCAGGGGCAGCTCGGCCTCTGGGCCGCACACCTGGCCCTGCCTCGCACCCCTGAGCCCCCAGCGCCCACTCTGCTCTCACCTGCGCAGGCTGGGCGCCCAGGGCCACCCCTGATTCCGCAGGGAAAAGGGGCGCGGCAGGGCTGCCAGGTAAGCCCTCCGTCTTTGTGCCCCGGGACTGCAGGGCAGTCGGGGAGCCTCAGCTCCCCCCAGGGGTTCTGGGCCGTCTCCTCCCCCTTGCCCGGAGATTCTCCCCGAAGACTTGCTGGTCTAGCCCAGCCCCCGTGGCCGCCTGGACCCCACCTGGAGCCCCGGGAAGGTCCCGGCGCCGCCGGGCGCGTGCACTGGCCCCGGCTGCCGGCAGGCGGCCCCCGCGCTCAGGGTTTCCCTGCGGCCTTGGGCAGGCGCTGGGGCGGGGCGTGCTGGGAGCTGCCTCCGCCCCGGCCGAGGGGAGAGGGTGGTTTCCAGGAACTGAGGCGCGTGCAGGAATTTTCATGGCCCGAGAGTACCTCGGCTGCCACGCTCCAGAGGCTCCGGGCAGCGGGCCTGGCAGCGATCTGCCGGTTCCGCCCGCGAGGGAGGCGCTGGGGCCAAGAGCGACCCGGCGGGAACTTGCAGGCATCTGGGGGAGAGGAGACCGGCGGGGAGCGGCCAGCCCCGGGTCTCCTGCTGCCGCAGCCTGGGCAGGGCCTTCTGGGGCCCCGTGGGGGTGGCAGGCGCCCTGGGCCGCGCTCCGCTCACCCGAGGCTCGCTTCCCGGTGTGCGGTGCGGGCGCCCACGCCGTCAGTCACCTCGCCAGGCCCCTGCCGTGTCCCGCCCGGCCTCCCGCGCCAGTGGTGCCTCGGCTGTCGGAGACGGGCCGGTGACCCACAGATCGGGTGCGGCCCCAGGAAGGAAGAGGGGCCCGGCCACGCCCCATGCACACACCCCCAGCCCCAGCAGGTGGGGGCGCGTGCGGTGGGGGGTCACTCCGGGCCCCCAGCCTCCCAGTCACGCTCCGCGGGTGTGGGGGCCTAGCACGCCTGCCCAGGGTGCCGGTCCACTGACTGGGTGCCCGGGCCCTGCAGCCCGCCCTCTGAAGTCCCCTCGGCCGCACGGGGTGTGCCGCCGGAGCGCGCTCCAGGTGGCCGCGAGGGCGGCCTCAAGGGTCAGCGGCGCCCGTGGCCGCAGCTGGGAGGTAGTAAGGACACGGTCGCCCCGCAGGCACCGGCTTCGCGAGAGCCCTTTTCTCGGGCCTCCGTTTCCCCATCTGTAGCTGGTGCAGAGGGCCCTGGTGCGCCTCGGTCGGGGAGGGGCCCAGGCCTCCAGTGGGGGGAAAGCAAAGCCGAACCCCACCGGCACGGCGTGGGCGGAGACAGGCGCGGGCAGGAGCGGGTGGCCCTAGGGTGCCGGCCCGGGGCCAGCGGGGTGTCCGCAGGGACCCAAGCGGGTCTCCCGCGATGTTCCCCGCGGGGCAGACAGCAGGCGCTCGTCCCCTGCCCCCCGTCTTCCTCCGGCGGAGCGCAGCAGGCCAGGCGATCACGCCTCCCGACGTTCCCCGGACAGCGAGCCACCGCCCGTGAGGCCGCGTCCCTGGGGCTCGCGCCCCAGCTGCCCCTGCCCGCCCTGCCGTCCGGGCGCAGCCCCCGGGAGAAAGGACGAGCCCCCGAAACCACCCGGGCGGCTCACGGGGACGGGCGCGCACCGGGGCGGCGTTTCCCAGCGCGTCTCCTGGGCCCTGCGGGAACCCGATCCACAAGGAAAAGATAAAATGGCCGAGACAGCGGCTCCCAGGAGGGCAGCGCTGGCCACGGCTTGAAGAAGCAGCACTGTCGTGCCCACGGGCACTGGCCAGCGGGCCCCGCGCGGTCCTCGCAGGAGAGGCCGGGAGAGCTTTGGCACGCCCCAGCCTGCGTTTTCAAAGAGCTCTGGGCACTCCCGCCCCGGGCCGTCTGCTGCGCAGGGACACCCCCCCACCCCCGCTGGGTGGCGAAAGCCCGGGCCCCCCTGCAGGGGGAGGGGGGGCCCTCTGGTCAGCCGCCGGCCCGCCAGCGCAGCGCGCGGAGGGGAGGCGCGGGCACCCCGGGCTGCAAGTCCGAGGGCTCGCGGCGTCGCGTCTGCGGAAGCCCGGTGGCCCCTGCGGGGAAACTGCTGGAACTGGGACGGGGCTTGGCGAGGCTGCGGGGGTCGGGCGGTGAAATGTCTCACGTGCTGCCACGAGCTCTCGGACGCTGAGGCGCTCGCGACCGTCGTGATCCCGCAGGGAGCACCGGTGCCCGCGGGTGGCTCCGACCACAGCCCTGCCGGACGGGCGCCCAAAGCTCAGGTCGTTGCTGCGCGGCCGAGCGCCCCGGACTCCTGCCCCGCTCGCCTGCTTTCCCCGCAGCCCCAGCAGCGTCTCCGCGGGCTTCCAGGGGAGGACAGATCCTGAGTCCCCAGCGGCGCTCGTCGCACCCTCCGGGCCCTGCTGCGGTTGGGCTGACGCCGCCGGAGCCCAGGGCGGCAGCTGAGAGGCAGGGCCGTGCTCGCTCTGCTCAGACCCTCCTGCGGGGACGCGCCGTGCCCGCCCTGGCCTCACGCAGGGCCTCCACCCTGCAGGAGCCGGCGTCCTTCCCGGGGGCGGGGGGAGCGGGCAGTTTGGGCAGGTGTAGCCCCGCCACCTCTGTCCACTCCGAGCGCTCCTCCCAGGGCCCAGTGTGGCGCCGGCCCCGGGGAGACTCGGGTGGCTGGGGGTGCCTTTGTTGACGTGACGGCGGGTGCCGGCTGCCATCGCCACCGCCAGCGGGCTCCAGTCCCGGGCAGGGAGAGTGGCCGGTGAAGGCTCCTTCACACCCACAGCCGTGCACCCAGCGGCCTTGTGGGCGGGGCTGTGATGGGGAAACTGAGGCCCGGGTAGGTGAAAGGATGACTGAGCACAGGACAGTTTGCGGCCAGAGCCTGAGCTCTGAATGGACGACCTGCTGGTGTGGCGGGGTGGTGGGGGTGCGGCTTCCGCTGGACGCGCCTCTGGCCACGCTGGGTGGGGAGGACAGACCTGGGGGGTGCCCTTCCTGGGATGGGCTGGCCTGCGCCCCCTCCTTCTGCGGCGCCGCCCCGCACTGGGGTCTCGGCTTGGGGCCGGGGCAGACCCTGAGGGCCGAGGAAGACCGGCGGGGGTGGGGGGGGGGGTAAACGCGTCCTCGTTCGTGTGTTGACTTTCGGAGCAGGAGCAAAGTCAGGCCGCGGCTCCTCCAGCTGGAATTGCTCGGCGCGTCCCTGAGGGTGACGGGCTGGCGGGGCGGTCCTGGATCCAGCCCCCCGCACCGAGCCGCCCCTCCACGCCCTGTGGCTGGCGCGCCCCGCGGCCAAAGGCGAGCAGGACGCCCTGGGGCCAGCTGGAGGAGAGCCCGGGCCGGTTCTCCACCGAGAGGAGAAACCCTGGGAGGGCGGCCACGTGGACCGCCGGCTTCCCTGCCAGGGGCGGCTGCTCTTCGTCAGAGCCGTCCTCCCGTCACGCGGCCATGGCCACGAGCCCTGTGGTCCGGGCGTGGGGCTGCGTGAGGCTGCATTCCACGCAGCGAGCGGACGCCGTGAGGAGCAGGCGGGCCCTGTCCCCAGGGGTGCACACCCGAGAGTCCTGTGACCCCAGGCGCACCCGTGGCCCCCGCCCACCCGTGACCCCAGCCTATCTGTGATCCCCGCCCACCCGTGACCCCAGGTCCACCCGTGACCCCTGCCCACCCGTGATCCTCGCCTACCTGTGACCCTCGCCCACCCGTGACCCCAGGCCCACCCGTGACCCCAGGCCCACCCGTGATCCCCGCCCACCTGCAACCCCAGCGCACAGGTGATTGGGAAGCACAGCCTGGGGTGGCCAGGGCTGAGAACACAGCCTGTCCTGAGGCGCCCCCCGGGCCACGACCCTCCTGGAGCCAGAGACGCATCCCGGCCTCGGGGGACAGCGGCTGCAGGACGCAGGGCAGAGGAAGGCGCATTGCTCGGGAGGCTCAAGAATGTGCTGCTCAGGAAATATTTCTGGAAAGTCCAGTGGGGCGACCTGTGGAATCTCAGCTATTCCAAGCTGGAGGGGGGGGGTGGGGAGGTGTCCGTGTCCTGGAGGCCTCCAGAGCTCTGCCTGCCGGGCTCTCCTCTCACAGGCCGGTGCTGGCGCTGCTGGGGGGGAACGGCCACCCTGGAGGCGCGCGTGGGGGGCGGGCCTGAGCAGGGGGCTGCCTGCCTCTCTGCACCCCACCCGTGCGAGCGGGCGAGTGTCCACAGGGTCACTGCTGTGGCCCATGCCCTGGGCAGTGCTTTGTCCCAGCCCTCGACAGCGGCTTTCCGGGCCATGTCAAATGCCACAAGCCCCGACTGGGGCGCTGCACGCCCACCCCACCCACTGCCTGGCCCCTTGAGGCTCTTCCAGCGAGCCTTCCTCTGGGCACCTGAGAGCCTGTGAGCGGCCCTGAGGGCTCTGCGCATGCCCAGAAGGCAGCTCCTCGGGGGTCAGCCTGGGGGAGCAGAGCGTGATCGCCATGACGAGGGTCCCTCCCCAGGTGGCTGATGTGGCTGGATTGGGGTGGGGGAGCCACAGCCGCCTCCCAGGGGGCCATTTGGAGGTGAAGTACGGTGATGGCAGGGAGAGAATGGGGCGGCCGCGGGGCCCGTGGCAGCCCGTGGTCTGCTGAGGAAGCACCTGCTCAGGGCGCAGCCTGGCGGCAGCCAAGCCACACAAAGAGCATGGTGAGGGGCCCGGGGGCCGTGTCTCCAGGGTGGGCGTGACCAGACTGTGTCCCGGAGGCAGGAACACCTGTCCTCCGAGCTGCCCTTCGGTGACATGGGAGGGGCATGGTGTGGACACCCTGCTGGGCTCGGGCCCGGCCCCTCTCAGCAGTGCAGCCCCTCCCAGAGCAGCCACAGGGGCTCCGGGGCAACTGCGTCTGTCTGTGCCCTGCCCAGGGCTGGCGCCCAGCACGTTTGTTGAATGAATGCGAGAGCGGCCCAGTGGCTGGTCGTGAGCGCTGGCCCGTGGCCTGGGCTTTTGTGCATGAGCAGTCTTTGCTGCTTCAGGTTGGAAAGGAGGTGTGATCCCTCTTCAGCATCGTCAGGACTGAGGGGGATGCACGAAGAAAGCCCCCGGGGCCCAGCCTGGGGCCGCCGTGCCAGGGGGTCAGCTCAGGACTGCAGAGTCAGGCCTGGGGCAGGGCCAGGGTGGCAGGGCCTGGGTGAGCCCCAGCCAGGCTGCTGCCACCTCAGCGGCTCCACCTCCAGGCCTGCCTTTTCCTGCCTTGGCGCCTGCCCCGCCCCTCCCAGGAGGACCTCCAGATGATGAAAGGTGGGGGGAGGGCCCCAAGAGCTTCCCAGGAAGTTAGTGAGGTTTGGGGGCTGCAGGTGAGGGTACCAGGTGTGTCCTCAGGGGCCAGGGTCTTTGCCACTGCACCTCCTGCCTGCTGGGGCCTGGCCACCCCCAGGTCAGCTGGGCCTGCTCAGCCACCGCAGGACAGGGCAGTGGCTGGCTCCTGGCAGCGTGGGCCTGGCCAGGGGTGACACAGCCCTGACCATAGCCCTGCACAAGGCACGACCAGGTGGCCTGAAGCTGGGCAGGGTGCTCAGAGCTGGCCGGTACCTCCAGGTCCTGAGGGCCTAAGCCTCAGCTCTGGTGCACACCTGTGCCGTGGGCTCCCCTGGAATGTGGACCTGGATCTGAGGGGATTTTGCTGCTGCCTTACCCTTACAAAAGGGGACGTCCTGGTGGGCCAGCGCTCGTCGGCGCTCCCCCTGAAGATCAGGCTCCAAAGGGCGCCTGTGGCGGTGTTGGCCGGGCACTACTGCCCCGCCGGCCACCCTGTGCATCTGGATGGGGCTGGGACTGTGGTGGGCTCACAGCCGCTGGTGAGACCCCGCAAGCCCTGCTGGGCTCCTGAGCCACCGAAACTGTTATAGAGCAACCCCGATATTAAACGGGTTCCTGGCTGTGGGTCCTCACCCGCGCGCTTTAAAGGGACTTATGAATACTCCACTACAGACACACACAAAAGGGTTAATAAAAGGTTTATTTGCAAGAGAAAAAGAAATAAGGAAAATGTACAACTCAGGGAGAAAATAGGGAAATAAAGTCTTTAATGCGTCCTACCCGATCCGACGACCTGGAAACCCCAAAGTCACTCTCAGAGCTAGACGGACGCCGCGAGCTGGCCGAGGGCCCCAAAATGGAGAGCGCCCCAAAGCCCACGTGTCTGCCTTTTATATCAACCTGGCTGCTGAACCCCACCCTCAGTTCCCAGCCACCTTCCCTTGGGTGGGGATGGGATGTGGAGTTCCCAGTGTCTTTGGCTTTGACCTGGGGTGGGGGTGGAGTCCACAAAGCCTGTATGGAATTTGCTTTGGGACTGCCTTTTCCCCCTAACAATTCCCCCCTTTCACTTTTTGCCACCATTTCCATGGTGATGAAGATCAAATATATGGAGGTTGGGATGGTATGGAATTTGCTTTGGGACTGCCTTTTCCCCCTAACAAAACCAGCTGTGAGATGGGTGCGGGCTTTGGGTCATTTGTTGTGCCCTGCAGACAATGGCCAATTAGCCAAAAAAAACAGGCCAACGTCTATGCGTTGGACGTCTGACCTTCCAGGGCCCTGATGACCCTGGAACCGCCCAGCAAAAGTGCCATCGCTTTGCTCAGGCCGCCCTGCCCTTGTTTCCCCCACGTGTCCCAGCCGCCTGTCCCCGGAAGAGGCTGCAGCTCCCAGCCCAGGCTCTGCCGCGCAGTCTCCCTGGTGTGGGTTGAATTAATGGCGGTTTCATTCATCGTCAGACGCGGCTGTGAGTCGCCCGGTCCCCTTGGGCAGCCTGCGCCCAGGAGGGAGGCTGCGGGGCGCCCCTCCCCTCCACACGCGCCTCAGAAGCCAGGACCAGGGAGGACATGGGGAGGCGCCTGCCGCGCGCTGGTGAGGGCTCCGGTCGGCTTCTCGGTCCCCCCAGCAGTGCCGAGCGGCCCCTGTCCTCTGCAGTGAGGAGGCCGCGACTGTGCGCCCAGGGCCGGGCCGGGACCGGTGTCAGGCCAGCTGGGCCCAGGCTGCCGGATGTGGCTCCCGACCGCACTCACGCCACCGGCGGCCCTGGGCACCGTGCCCGCTGCATGGGCAGCGAGGTTGGCCCATCGCCAGCAGGCTGGGGGCGTGCCCAGCCCCCTTAGGCCGCACGTGGGGGCCACGCCGACGCCTGTCAGCCTCCTGCCCGGGGCCAAGGATTCCGGAATGTGGGACAACGCTCAGGGGCGACCCAAGCAGGGCGAGTCAGGCCTGTGCCGCGCGGAGAGGGCGGCTGAGGTCTGTGCAGGAGACCTGCTCTGGGGCTCGGCCCCCAGGACCGCCCCATCCGGCGGTCGGAAGGGAGGAGCAGGCCTGTGGGCGGGGCCTCGGGGATGTGGGCGGAGCCTCAGGTGGGCCTTGTGTGGGACTGCGGGCGGTGGGCGGGGCGGTGGGCGGGGCTGTGGGGCGCTGGAGGGGCCTCGAGCGGGCGGGGGCGGGGCCGCAGGCGGGCGGGGGCGGGGTCTCGGCCGGGCGGGGCGGGGCCGCAGGCGGGCGGGGCGGGGCCTCGGGCTGCTCCGGGCCGCGCGGTGGCCTCAGGCGCGGCCCCTGACCGCTCGGGGACCGCATTCCCCAGACGCGGTGCCGGCCTCCGCCGGCTCCAAAGCGCCTTCCTCGCCGCCCCGCGCCCTGCGGGTCAGCCGCGGCGGGCGGGACCGGGCGTGGGGCCGGCCTCGGGGTCGGCCGGGCGGTGGACAGGCCGCGGCAGGGAAGGACCTGCCCGTCCCGGCGGGAGGACGAGCCGGGCCTGCGACCCCGCCGCGGGGCTCCGCCCGCCCGCACGTGCCCGGGGTGCCGGGCTCTCCTGGGCGCCGGCTCGGGAGGGAGGCCGCGCGGCCCGCGGAGAGGCCCAGGCGCCCGCGGGTTCCGGGCGGGGAGGCCCGGGCCCGGGCCGGATGCCCGTCACGCCCCAGCCTGCCGCGCCACGCCCCCAGCCACGCCCCCAGCTGCCACGCCCCCAGCCAGCCACGCCCACAACACACCCCCGTCTGCCACGCCACGCCCAGCCACGCCCCCAGCTGCCACGCCCGCGCCGCGCCCCCAGCCACGCCCCCAGGAAGGGGCTCCTGCGCACGCGCCCTGCCCAGGGTCCCCCAGCTCAGTCACGCCGCCAGGGGCGGGAGCCCACGGGGCCGGGGCGTGTCCCCAAGGACAGGCGCTTGCTCAGCTGGGCTGGGGGCTTTCTGGAAAGGGCAGCGCATGTCCCCCAAGGCTGAGAGCACGTCCAGGTGCCATCCTCGGCCGCGGGTCCCGGGTCCGGGGGGCAGGTCTCTGCCCGTCCCCTTGAGAGTCCACCTCCCGCTGGCCACGCGGTGCCCCTCGTCCTGCCGCCCACGGGCTGCGCCCTGGGTCTCGGGTGCTCGGCCACGGAGGCCGGGGGACCCTCTGATCCCAGCCGGAAGGCCCAGACGCCCCCACCGCACGCGGAGGGCTGGTCCTGACCTCCCTGCGAGCAGGTGTGCGGCCTCCCAGGGCACCCCGAGGGGCGCGGCCCGGCCCCTCTTAGGCCGTCTCCGCCCGGGCCCACTCACCCGGCCCCTCCTCCTGCCCGCCCCGTGCGCCCCACCGCCTCCCCTGCTCCCCCGCCGGGCAGGCCCTCCTTAACCAGAGCTCGCAGGCTCTGTGAGTGTCCCGCACCCCGACGCGGGCCTTGGAAGATACCCCGACTCCTCGGAGCCTCCCCCTTGGCCTGAAGTGGGGAGCCTGGGAGATCGGCGTCGCCGAGGCTCCGCAGCGCCGGGTGCTGTGAGTGGCCTGGTGAGGCCGGTGCCAGCGCGAGCCGCCAGTGTCCCCAGCAAAGGCGCCCCGGGGGGGAGAGCCCGAGGACGCCCGGCCGGGGGTGCCCCAGGCAGCCCTGCCCACTAGCCACACGTTGTCCCCCGCAAAGGGCCGTGCTGCTGAGGACGGGGCAAGGCGGGGCGGGGCTGCGGCCAGGCCTGGCTTCCGGCCTGTCATGTCGCGGCAGCGGCCACCCCAGGCGATGCCCAGAAGCGGCTCCTCACTGCCTTTCCTTCACCCTCGTCCTGCGCACTGGCCCTCCGGCGGCTGGAAGACTCCCACGGGGCACCACGGCCCAGAAGCCTAGAGGGGTCCGTGGGGTGGGGGAGACCCCGCCAGGGCCGCATGTGGCCTCAGGCTGACTGGGCGCCCCCCCGGCCCCTTCCTCTCCCTTGCCCACCTTTCCAGACTCTTCCCCTTCCTTCCTCTGGGCCCTTCTTCCCGGCTTCCTCCCAGCCCACGTCCACTCCCCGCTGCCCTTCCTGGCCTGCGAGAAGCCGGGTCAGTCCTGCCCGGGGTGGGGGCGGGGGGAGAATGCCACCCACCGGGGCCGGCGCTCTCCCCAGATCCCTCCCTGTCACTCCCTCTGGGCTCACAGCCCTGCCCCTGCCCGCCTCGGGCCACCCCAGTTTGCTGCCGGCAAGCCAGGGGCAATAGCAGCCCAGCTGCCCCTGAGTCCCCGCAGAGGCTCCGGCCGAGGCGTGACCATCACAAGGGCCGACCTGGCCAGGAGCAGAGGGGTGTGGAGCCCCCTCCCGCCAGCCACGGAGAGGGAAGGGGGACAAGGCCACAGCACGGGCACGCGAGCTCCCGCACCCGGCGCCCTCCCTGCCCGCCTCTGCCACTGGAAGGTGGGCGCGGGGAGCTGGGCACCCCACCCAGGAGTGCCAGTGGCTTCAGCACCGCGGACAGCGCCCGGGCAGTGACCAGCGCGACAGGGTCGGCTCTGGGCCGAGGCTGGCCGCTGGGGCAGGGCACCCTGGCCGGCGCGTGACCTGTTCTTGTGCTGCTCCGGGCCCTGCTGCCGGCCCTGGCTCTCCGGGTTGCGCCGGTGCGTCCACTCCACCTCCCCGGCCCCACCCACGCCTCAGCTGGGCCCCGGGCTCAGCAGCAAGACCCCAAGGGACTCCTGGGGCTGGGGGCCCGGCCCGGGCTGCCCCTCCTGCAGCCACAGCAAGCAGCCCAGGGGTCCGGCCCGGGGCCCAGCAGTGCGCATTGGGGCTGCCGCCTGCGCGAGTCTGAGTCCTGGAAGTCTCCCTCCCTCTGGAGCGCAGGGGCGTGCGTGCTGTGGCCGATGCTGAACCATCCAGGGCTCCGCCCAGGCCGCTGGCACCCCGCCTTTGTCCCCATCGGCGCCTACTGGGGTGCGCGCAGCAAGAGCCTGAGCTAGGGCGAGGCGGCAGTCACCCCAGCCCGCCGTGGGTGGCCCTTTCCAGCTCCGGCAAAGCCAGGGGGCCTCAGCCACAGCCCCTCTTCTGTCCTCCCCCCTGCCGGCCACCACCTGCCAGCGCAGCCGCTCACGCCCAACGCCAGCCCTGTCCTGTCCCGAAGCCCCTGTGGAATTTTCTAGAAGACCACTCAGCCGCAGGGGCAGGCGGTCAGCTGCACCCACGCCTGGCCTTTCAGGGTTTCCCGCCAGCTGGGTGGCTCGCCTGTGCCCTGCTCCCTGCCAGCTGTGGTCTTCCGCATTTATGAAAGAGACCATCGGGCGGGGCTCCAGGCGCCGTGGGTGTCACGAGGGCGCCGGGGCCGCAGCCAACCGGCACTGCCCAGGTCTGGTCACCCACACTCAGGCCACACGGGGCACCATCCAGGGCCAGGACAGTGGGTCGCTGGGCTCCCAGGTGCCAGACTGGGCCTGGACGCACGTGCCAGGCGGCTGCTCTGGGGCGCCCCGGGCCGACCTGGCACCTGCTCCGCGGCGGGTCCTCAGCTCCCGCCCACCACAGGGCAGGGCCCGCGGAATGGGCGTGCCCGTGTCCAGGGGCATCTGTGGCTGGAAGCCTGCGGGGACGTGGCGATGCCGACAGTGGGGGGGACAGGACCTGCCGAGCGGGGTCTGGGGTCTCCCAGAGGCCTGGGTGCCCCAAAACCACCTCCCGGCTGGAGTGTGGGGCCCCCGCCAGCACGGGGTCCTCCTGGCAGCCCATGCTGTTGCGCTGCGGCCCCCAAGCTCGCAGAGGCCAGCCGCTCGCCTCCGCCCAGGGCGCTCGGGGAGAACGGGTGGGAGGCGGGTCTGTGCTCCCCAATACCGGCTCCCCCCTCGCAGCCCCTGCCACCAGCACCAGCCACGCCCGGCTCACCGCCAGGCCGCCAGGCACAGGCCGCCCGCTGCCCCGCATGCTGCCCCGCCTGCCGCCGTCTTGGGCGCGCGCTCGCGGGCCTCTGCCTCCGGAGTCGCCCTGCCCAGCCCAGGGCTGCCCAGGCCAGGGCCCCGGGGGCGAGAGGCTGCGCCCTGCAGCCTCACCAGGGAGGAGGTCGGCCCCGCAGGGAAGGGACCAAACGCTGCCCACGGGGTCTTTGGAGCGGCACCGGCCCTTTCCCGTGGAGCCCGAGAGGCATTTTCCATACTGTTCAGAAAGAAAAAACAAAAAGGGGTGTCCTAGGGGGCCCCCTCGTGGAGCCTGGCACCGAAGGGCTGTAGGCCCCGTGTCCAGGCGCCCTGGACTGAGCCAGCCTGCAGGAGGGACGGCGAGGGGCCCGCGCCCACTTGGCTCGCAGGCGGCGGGGAGCAGCCCCTAGAGACCGGGCACCACCGGGGGCCCTCGGGGCACTGGGTCTGAATCCCCTCCGGGGGCAGGAGGGGCGGGGGAAACGCCCAGGGCACCGGCGAGGGCAAGGGCGGGGGAGGCGCCCTCCTCTCCCCGGCCCAGACAGGGCTCCCAGGGGCGGCCGTGCCGCTGGGCCCCTCGGCCGCCCCCATCACTCTGCTCCCTTTCAGGGGGGGCACCTGCGAGTCTTGGCTGCCACCTGCGCCGCGTGTCGCCCCTTCGAAGCAGGGACTCCGTCCCGCCTCCTCGCCCGAGCCCCAGCCCGGCTCCCCTGGCAGCGAACAGGAGGGAGGGCGTGTGTGCGCCCAGGGGCCCAGGGAGAGGCGCTGAGGGGCGAGCCCAGGCCCGACCCTGCGGCACAGCCCTTCCGGGGGCACCGCAGCCCGGGGCAGGGCAGAGGCGGGACAGCCCCGCTCGCCTCCTGGCCCCCGAGCCGGGGCCACTCGTGGGGGAGCCCCGCCCGCACGCCGGAGACCAGCAGGGCTTCGCGGTGTCCCCCAGTGCCCTCGGCGACAGCCCCAAGGGGCGTGACCCTGGGGCGGCGCTCATGGGCGCCCTCCCGGTCCCTGCTCCCCGCCCGCATCCCCTCCCCGCCGGCTGCGCTGTAACCTGATCTGCAACGTGGGGGGGCGGGAGGCCTCTGCTCGGCGCCCAGTGCCACATCACTGCGCGCTGCCCCCACCATGCTGCCCCCACCGCTGCTGCTGCTCGGCGTCCTGACCGCCGCCGCCTGCCCCGCGGGGCCCGGCTGCCAGCCTGCCCAGCACCTCCCCCGGGACCCCGGTAAGGCCGGCCCGCAGCAGGCTGGGGGCGGCACCGGGACGGGACCCCGCACTTCCCTGGTGACCCATGGCCCCGGGGGGTGCCCCAGTGGGTGCCTAGACCCAGGCCCAAGAGGAGCCCAGGCTCTCCAGGCACCATGGCTGGGACCCGGGGGGCACGGCGGGGCATGGGGGCAGTGAGGGGGGAGGTGCCTGGCCAGGGCCTCCCTGGTCAGGGCACAGCAGGGGGGTGCCCTGCAGGTGGGTCCTAGCGGGCAGGGCCAGGACATGGCAGGGGAGCCAGAGGTCACCCTCGTCCCAGTCCTTGCGGGAGCAGGCGGGCTCGGGGCAGCGGACCCCCGACCTTCCTCCCACCCGCTGTGCTGTGGACAAGACCCCCCTGGAAGTGGACCCGGGGCTGCCGGGGAGGGGGCGTGGGTGGGGGCTTGGAGGGCTCGCCAGGGCTCTGGGGGCGCTGGAGGGGGTCAGGCATCCCCTGTGAGGGAGGGGTGGGGGGGCAGGGGCTGGCCCTCCTGGGTCTGTCCCCCTTCATTTTTGGGGGGTGCCACAGCCCGCTCAGGAGCCCACTTCTGGGCCTCTGCCGGGTGGGGCCCTGGGCACAGGGTCCAGGCAGGTCAGACACAGAATCTCCCAAGTGCGGGGCACTGGACACCCGAGAACTTGCTAGACCGGCCGCGGGGGTGGCGGGAGCACAAGGCCCCTCTCCAGTGCCGTCCGCCTTTCCTGGCCTCCCAGCTCAGCCCGGGCTCGCCCTGCTGCCCCCCGCCCCCCCGCAGAAAGGCCCCGGCCAGGCAGGCGTGCGTGCCCGTGTGTGTGTGCGTGTGTGTGAGAGTGCGGGCAGCGTGCGGCAGGTGTGGCCCTCGCACACGCGGGCAGGCGCACTTGCTGTGTGCATGTGTGTGGTGTGCACCGTGGGTGCAAGGGCAGGACACCGTGGGTGCAAGGTGTGTGACCTGCAGCCTCGTGGACGGACTCTCCCCTGGAGACCCAGGAATTGCCCAGAATCCAGGCCAGCCCAGGCCACGGTCCCTCCTCCAGGGAGCCCTCCCACCGGCCCCTTTGCAGGGTGCGCCGGGCCCTGGCCAGGGCTGTGCTGTGTCCCCCTCCTCATCAGGGGTACGGGGTGGTGCCTCTGTCCCCCTGCAGTCTGCCCTCCTGGCGGGTGGGCGTGTAGGTGGGGAAGCTGATGTTTCTGGACGCGGGCGCGGCGGCTCACCCGGGGCTGCTCCCTGGCCCCATGCACGGCCCCAGCTCTGGGCCTGCCGGCCGGCTCGGCCTTCCTGGTAGGCCCAGGTGTCCTGGGGGCCGGGGCCCAGGCTCCTGCTCCTCGGGTGCGGGTGCAGGGCAGCGCCTGGCCCGTGACTGCGCTGGGCCCTCCAGCGGTCCCTGAGGAGGGAGCAGGGGGAGGGAGCAGCCGGTCGGCCTCGCCCCCTGCCTGCGGCGGTGCTGACCCCTTGCGTTCCACAGGGGAATGGCCATGCCTGGAGTCTGGTCCTGAGCCGAGCCTGGTCCTTCCGTCCAGCGCTCACGCCCGGGCACAGGGCCCAGGGCTTGCGCGCGGGCTGCTGGCCCTTGGGCCTGGCCCCGTGGCAGCGGGACACCCTCGCGGGCGGCCGCTCCAGCAGAGGTCTGGGTGCCACGGCGCCGCCTCCGTCAGTCCCCTGTGGGCCGGGGGCACCAGCGGGGGGCGGGGCTGGGCAGGCTGAGCCCCCAGGAGCGCCCCAGGGCAGCTGTCCACAGACCGGGCTTGCCAAGCTGACCCGCCCCTCGGGGAGCGCCATCCCCCAGACCCCAGGGTCCTCCCAGCCCTCCTCTGCCTACAGGGGCCTCCCCCAGGAGTGTCCACACCCCGGGTTCCTCTCTATCCTGCCTTCGGGCTCAGAGCCCAGCCGGGAGTCTGGGCCCCTCCCCTTGTGGAGGCAGGGTCCCCCCATCCGGAGCGGAAGCCAGCGTTCCCCAGGGGCCGGCCGGGCTTGGGCTGCAGGGCGCTCAGGTGGGGGGCTCTGTTTTCTTAAAAGGCAGGAAAATATTTCCCCAAAAGTTGGCAAAGCCCTGAGACGCCTGAGTGGGGGGCTGCCCCCCCAGCACGGCAGCGCCCCCTTCCCAAGCTCCCACCTGAGACATGGGGCGGAGGGCGGGGCTGGGGCTCGTCCGCGAGGGTCCTCTCTGCCTCTGCCGGACACCCGCGGGCTCTGCCCGGCATCCCCGCTGGAGCCCATTTCCTGCGTGTGCCCAGGCGTGGGAGTGGGCCTGGGCGGCCCTCGGCGGGGTGCTTGGCTCCCGCCCGCCCGGGGTGCCCCTGCAGAGCCCTGGGCCCCTCTCGGCAGCGCTGGCGGGGTAGGCGAGTGCTGCCTGGGCCAGGTGGGGGTGACTGGCGGCCCCTTCCCGCAGCCCCCTGCGAGGACCTGCGGCTCGGGGCCTGCAGTGACGCCGCCTACAGGCAGACCACCTTCCCCACCCCCCTGGGGCACCGGTCCTGGGAGGCGGTGGAGTCCAGCTCCGAGTACATCCTGCTGAGCGTCCTGCACCAGCTCCTGGAGGGCCAGTGCAACCCCGACCTGCGGCTGCTGGGCTGCGCGGTGCTGGCCCCCCGCTGCGAGGCCGGCCGGCGGCTCCGGCCCTGCCGGGGTGTGTGCGAGCGGCTGCGGGGGGCCTGCCAGCCGGCCTTCGACGCCATCGACATGGCCTGGCCCTACTTCCTGCACTGCGACCACTACTTCGCCGGCGAGCAGGAGGGCTGCTACGACCCGCTGGAGACGCTGAGGGGTAGGGGCTGGACGGAGGCCCGGGGAGGCCGGGCGGGGAGGCCGCGGGCCTCAGGCGGGGGACGCGGGCTGGGGAGAGGAGGCCGCAGGGCGCAGGGCCTGGCCGTGGCCCTGGGGAGCGGGCCGGCTCCGCCAGCCAGCCGTCCAGGCTCTGCTGCCGCTGGCCCGTCCCCCAGGCCGGGCGCAGACACCGCGGGGGCAGGAAACCTGGGCAGCTGGGGCGCCAGGTGGGTCGGGCAGGTCGGGTGCCGGGGACGGGGCCAGAGATCCCGCCCTGGCCCGCCGCCTGCCCGAGGGGGCGGAGCAGCTGCGTGGGGCAGCCCCACCACGACCGGCCAGCCCCACTGCGTCCTCCTCGGGTCCTCCGCGAGCAGAGAGCAAGCCACACGGCTGGGGGGCGCCAGCCAGGCGGCCACTGCCTCCGCCCACGGGCCCCGCCGCCGGGCAGCGGACCCCGCCCGCCCCCGCACGCTCTGGCCAGGGCCGGGAGAGCCAGGGGCGCGCTCTGTGCCCAGGCGGGAGGTCAGGTCTCTCCCGGGGAGCTTCAGCGCTCGGAGAGGGCCTCCTTGTCCCCCACACCCGCTTCTCCCCCCATCCCGGAGGGCGAGCCGGCCCCGGAACAGCAGCCCTGGCCGGCCCGGCGGACAGCAGGAGCCCCCCAGCCCCGGCTGCCTGCGGGAGGTGCTGCCACCAGAGCAGGCGGCGGAGCCACAGCCCGAGGCACAGCCGCACGCTAGTCCCGGGAGCCCCCAGAGATGAGGGCGGCGGCGCGCAGGGCTCTGGGGCAGAGTGGACGCCGGCGGCTCAGGACCGTCCCGGCGCACCCGGCTGGACGCCGCCCGCCACGGGGGGCTGAGGGCACACGGGGACCGATTGGCCGGGAGCCTCCAGGGGCCCAGAGCGCCGGGGGCAGGGCCGAGGCGCCGGGGGTCAGGGCCCCGGGTGGCCACCGGGAGCCGGGGTGGGCAGCCGGCAGCCAGCAACGCCCCCCGCCCCCTGTGCCCCCAGGAGGCCTGGAGGCCGAGGAAGCGCCGCCCTCGGGACTGCCACCCACCTTCGTCCACTTCACGCACCACTCCTACGCGCAGATGGCCCGCGTGCTGCGGAGGACGGCGGCCCGCTGCGCCCACGTGGCCAGGACCTACAGCATCGGGCGCAGCTTCGAGGGCAGGGAGCTGCTGGTCATCGAGTTCTCCGGCCGCCCCGGCCAGCACGAGCTGAGTAAGCCGCTGTCCCCTGCGCGAGCGGCCGGGGCGTGCGCCGGCGCCGGGGCAAGGGCTCTGGGCCTCCGGGCTTGGGGCGCACCCGCCGGGGCTGGGGGGCAGGGCCTGCGGGCTCTGCAGGGTGCACGGCCACGTGGGCCTCGCGCGGCAACTACCCAGTGCGGCTGGGAGGCGAGGCAGGTCCCCGGCAGGAGGTCCCGGGGAGAAGGGGCGCAGCCCCGGGGTGCACAGCCAGGCTGCGGGAGCGCAGACCCCAGGCCTGGCGGGCGTGTGCGGCCACGGCTGTCCCCGGGCCCTCGGGGAGCCGCAGGGCCGTGTGAGAGCAGAGCGCGCACGTGGAGTCCACGTCCGCTCGGATCAGCTTAGAGTCCCCTCGGGAGAGGAGAGGGGAGCAGCAGGTCGCCCTGGCAGCGGCCTCCGGGGCGGGCCAAGGGAGAGGCGTGCCCTGGGCGGGGCGGGGGCCGAGGCCCGCCTGTCCCACAGACCCAGCTGCTGGGCAGCCGTTTCCCGGTGGGGCGGTCAGGCCGGCCGTGGCTCCCCCTCCCTGTCACTAAGGGCCCAGGGCCAGGCCTTCGGGGGACCGCGAGGGAGGAGCTGCGTCCACTCAGCCTCGTCCCGGCTCTGCTGTCCCCGGGGCCACGTCAGCCAGGAGGACCCGACAGAGCAGGCCTGCCCAGCTTTGTCCTCGCACAGAGCAGGCCTGCCCGCCGCGGTGGCCGGGGCACGTACCTGGCCACTTTCCATCCTGCACGCTGTGGCCGCGTGGACATTGTGACCCCAAAGCCCTTCTCCAGGAGCCAGAGGTTGTCCAGGCACACCCCGGCCCCCAGGCCCCTCCCACCGCTCGCCAACTGGCGCGACCCCAGCCGGGTTCTCCTGAGTTGGGGGGCTGCAGCCTTAGCGTCACGGCCCTACGCACAGTCCTGGGGGCTGCTGTGGAATCCCGGCCACTCGCATCCTCAGCGGGTGGGAGGGACAGGGGCGTGGGCGCCCATGGGGCAGGGCCTGGCACACTCAGAGGGGAGACCCTGCAGCTGGTGGGGCTGCAGGCTCCTGGTCCACCTCCCCACCAGCTCCCCCACCCACCCACCTCTGAACCCCCGCCCACCTACCACCCGTCCCCCACCCGCCCGCCCGGCCGCTGTCCATCCCTCCAGCCACCCTCCACCGGCCTCCTTCCTTCTAGTCACCTGCCCAGCACCCGCCGCGGGCCGGGCCTTCACCTGCCCCACTCGCATGCCCACTCGGGGCGCAAGCAGGCGGCCGGCTGGTCGCGGGTGCGCCTGCTCGGCCAGTTAACGCAGGTGGGAGCGAGGGGTGAGCCCGAGCGAAGGCGACCTGACGAGGCCTCGCCGGCCAGAGCAGCTGGGCCAGCCCGGTATAAACAGGTCCCGGACACCTGGGCGCCGTGCAGGGCCCTCGAGGCTGCAGGGTCCTCGGCTCTCAGCCAGCCTCGTCCCCCCCAGTGGAGCCAGAGGTGAAGCTCATCGGCAACATTCACGGCAACGAGGTGGCGGGCCGCGAGATGCTCGTCTACCTGGCGCAGTACCTGTGCACCGAGTACCTGCTGGGCAGCCCGCGCGTGCAGCGCCTGCTCAACACCACGCGCCTGCACCTGCTGCCCTCCATGAACCCCGACGGCTATGAGGTGGCCGCCGCAGAGGTGAGCGCCGGCGGGGCGTGCTCCCCGCTCCCGGCAGCCGAGGCGGAGCAGGCGCCCAGGCCGCTGTTGTGGACCCAGCGGGAGGGCCGGGGGGGCTGCTGCGGGGCGGGGCCCCCCCTGAGCGGTGAGGCCTGCCGGGTGGGGCGGGGAGCGCGGCCAGGGGCGGCGGGGCGCAGCGCAGGTGCTCCCTAGGGTGCTCCCAAGTTCTGCCGAAACTGGCCAGGCTCGCAGCCCCGCCCCCTCGGGTCGCTGACCCTGGCTGGGCTGGCCCGCCGGGCAGGGCGCTGGCTACAACGGGTGGACGAGCGGGAGGCAGAACTCGCAGAACCTGGACCTGAACCGCAACTTCCCGGACCTGACGTCGGAGTTCTACCGCCTGATCGCGGCGCGCGGCGCCCGCACCGACCACATCGCCATCCCGCACCACTACTGGGGGGGCAAGGTGGGAGCCGCCGCCCCCACGGCAGTCCCGGGCCCTGGGGGTGCCCGCGGGGGGCAGCCGCCGCCCTCCGGGCCTGTTTCCTGGCTGTGAAATGGGGGTCCCTCAACAGCGGGCGGTGATGAGATTCGGGAGCGCACGCGGGGAACCAGGCGCCGGCAGCTGCTGCCGGTGGCGCCGAGGCTGCGTGGAGACATGGGGGCGCGCTCCGTGCGGCTTTGTGGGGGACACCGCTGGTGCTGTCAGCTCACGCTCGGCGCCTACTGTGCGCCAGGCACACTGTGCGGCAGGGAGGAGGGGTCCGGCCGCCAGACACCCCTGCTGCAGTGTCAGGAGCTGCAGAGGCGCGAGGAGGCGCCTGGAGGGCTGCCTGGAGCGGGTGACGTCCTCCAAGGCGGGGAAGGGCCTTTGGGCGGGAGGGGCGTGCGCAGGCCGGTGGGGCTGACCCGGAGCAGGCGCGCCCGTCCCGGGCCAGCTGGGTGCCCATCTGAGGACGCCTCCCCCGTCCTGGGCAGGTGGCCCCCGAAACCAAAGCAGTAATGAAGTGGATGGGGACCACCCCCTTCGTGCTCTCGGCCAGCCTCCACGGGGGCGATCTGGTGGTGTCCTACCCCTTTGACTTCTCCAAACACCCCGAAGAGGAGAAGATGTTTTCTCCCACGCCCGATGAGAAGGTGAGGGCTGGAGCGGCCGAGCTGGCGGGTCAACCCGGGCGCCGTGTCTGATCCCACTGCGGTGAGGCCAGGGGCTTCCAGAACCTTCAGGCGCCTTCCGGGCCCGGCCAGGGACACTCCTCCGGGAAGTCTATGGTCCAGCGAGGCAGCCCCCGCGCCCTGGCCCCTTCCTGCAGAGTCCCCAGCGGCGAGCTCCGGCGGGGCCGGGGGAGGGGCCTCCAGGGCGGGCCTGGCTTTCCCTCCAGGGGAGGGTCTGGGCGCGGCCAGCAGAGGGCAGCGCGGCCCAGGCCAGACCCCTGACCGCTTGGTGGGCGGCATCAGGGGCTCCAGAGTCGCTGGGCACTGCGGTCCAGAGGTGCAGGAACCCGCTCCCACCTTCCGTGGGCCCCAGGGCGCCCCGCTGTGGGCTGGAACCCCCAGCCCACCCTTCCATGCCACCCTGGTGCCCGTGGCGGTGGCCCCCAGCCTGACTGGGTCTCCCTGTGCACCCCCAGCTCCCCCCCAGGCTGGAGCTCGGGCTGGTCTTCCCGAGGGGTCCCTTCCCACAGCACGGGGCACCGCGGGGGCCTGCGGCGGACACGGCCGGCAGCCCAGTGCCCCGGGCTAAAGCGCCCAGGCGCTCTGCTCCCCCGCAGGCAGCGCTGCCCCTTGCCAGCCCCGCTCCTCACGCGGAGGGCCCCCCACCCCCACCCACCGACACGCCCTCGTCCATTTGTCGTGACCCACGCGTCCGCTCCCTCCGCCGCTGCAGCCAGCGCCGCCCGGGACAGGTGCCAGCGCCCGCGCTCACCCCCGCAGCGCCCGGCTGCCCGTGGCCCCCCGGGCCGGCCTCGAGAGTGTGCTGCGGAGCAAGGCACCGTGGGGCGAGGCCTTCGCCCTCAGGCAGGAGCCCCATGGGTCCAGCCCGGTGTCCCCGAATCTCAGCGGATTCGCGAGGTGTGGGGGGGCAGGCCCCTCGAGGAGCCCCACAGGGGCGGACAGCTGAGGGCGCCCCCGGCCGGGCCAGCAGCGGCCTCTGGAAACCTGAGTCCCGGGGCGTGCGGGGTCGAGGGAGAGGGGCAGGCCGCCGACCTGGTCACCCCAGCTCCCAGGCCGGGGCAGCGGGGCGGCCCTGAGGGCGCCTGGAGACCCGCCTGTGCCCCACGCCCGCTCTTCTGCGCGAGGCCGCCCTGGCCTGACGCCCGGCCCCCTCCGCCAGGCCCGCGGGGCTCCCCCAGGGCTCGCCCAGGGCTGGAGGCTGTGCCCGGCGGCAACCCCCCCTCGCCGCCGGTTGCTGGGACAGTCCCGGGGACCCCCCCCCCCCGGCGCGGGCCTGCTCCAGGCTGGCCACCCGGGATCTGGGGCGCGAAGGCGAAGCTCCCGCCACGGCCCCAGCTCCAGCCTCCCACCGGCTGCTGCGGATGCTCCGGCCCGCGGGGTGGCCGGGCGGGGGTCGGGGCCAGCGCGAGGGGCGCCCGCAGCCCCGCCCCTCCGCCCGGCGCCCCTTGCGTGCCCAGGGGTGCGGCCCGCGCGGGCAGTGGGGCGGCGAGCGCCTGGAGGCCCGCGGGAGGCTGCTCGGCCTGGCCGACGCCCGCCCGGCCCCCCAGATGTTCCGGCTGCTGGCCCGCGCCTACGCCGCCGCGCACCCCGTGATGACCGACCGGTCGGAGAACAGGTGCGGGGGCAACTTCCTGAGCAGCGGCAGCATCGTCAACGGGGCGCGCTGGTACAGCTTCACCGGAGGTGCGGGCGCGGGGGTGCGGGTGGGCAGAGGGCAGGGCAGAGGGCGAGTGGGCAGGGGGAGCGGCCTGGGGCCTGCTTTTCCTGCCCTGTTCCAGGCCGCCCCGTGGCCCCTGCCCTCCGGGAGCGCGGGGGTCAGCACCTTGCGGGCGTCGGGGCAGCCTGGCCTCACCCCCGGCGGGCGGCGCGGGCCCCGGGGCCGGCCAGAGGCGCCCTCCCCACGCCGGCCGGGGCGGGTGCTGAGGTCCGCGTCGCCCCCAGGGATGTCCGACTTCAACTACCTGCACAGCAACTGCTTCGAGGTGACGGTGGAGCTGGGCTGCGTGAAGTTCCCGCCCGAGGAGGCGCTGTACCCCCTCTGGCAGCACAACAAGGAGCCGCTCCTGAGCTTCGTGGAGATGGTGAGGCCGCGCCCCTGCGGGCACCCCCGGCACTAGGGCCGCGCTGGGCCTCTCCGCGGCTCCCGGGGTGGCTGCGGGGACCCCCGGTCACGCGCCGGGGTCCCGCGGTCCTGTAGCCTGGAGGCCAGGGAAGCCCGGGCCAGGCACGCACCCGCCCTTGGGGCCCCCGGAGGAGGCGGCGTCTGGGCTGTGTCTTCCAGAGGGTTAGGAGGTGTCAGGCGATGGGCAGGGACACCGGGCAGCGTGGGGTCCTTGTGGGCACAGTGAGGACTGGCTGGACCGTCGGGCAACTGCCAGGTGGGCTGAGCTCCCCCGGAAATAGGCAGGTGGGGGCAGGGGCAGGTGCAGAGGGTGTGTCTAAAATACCCCCTCCTAGTCCAGTGACCGGGCCGGTCAAAAATGTCCCTCGGCCTCTCCAGCACCCCAACAGCAGGGGGTGCCTGGGATTCTGAGGTGACGAGCAGAAAAGGGACATGAGGGGCAATAAGGAGAGGGCAGTGGTTCTGTGGGGGCCTCTGCTGTCCGGCCCTTGTGCCCCGGGGCAGGCTGTCCCGACGTCGCGTGCGGAGCAGGTGCTCAGGACCAGGGAGGCCCGGGCCCACGGGAGCCCTGTGCTTGGCGGCTGCCCGGGGGGCACTGGCTGCCGACCCCAGGTGGACATGCGCCGGCCGCGTTTTGTCAACAGAGGGGTGGGGGCCGCGAGGGACGCACTGCTGCTCCCCGCCGTGGCCGGAAGAACCAGAGGCAGAGGAAGGGTCAGCGTGTGCCCGGACATCAGGCATCACCCAGCGGCTGCCCGGGGCTCGAATGGGGCCGCCTGCTCCAAGCCCAGCTCTGTCCGCAGGCGCCTCCTTTGTAGAAGGACCAGGGCCGCCTGCTGCGAGGACGGGCAGTCCCTGGGGGCGGACCCCCGCCCAGGGGAGCAGTCCAGGGCGGAGCCCCAGTCTGTGTCAGCGTTGGGGCCAGCCCGCGGCCACGAAGGGGCAGCCTGGAGACTCCTCGCTCCAGGCCTCCTCGATCATTTCGTTTTACGACTGTCTGGTGAAAATGAATTTTAAGGAGTCTTAAATGGAGCTGGGATTGCTCCGTGGATATTGCATGTGAAGTCTGGGGTAGAAAGATTTAATAGCGGGCGCGACGCTGCGACCGGCGGGCTGATGGCCGGGTGTGGCCGGCCTCGAGAGCCCAGCCCCCCGGAAAGCCGGCGTGGCTTCTGATAAGGATCGCGTGTGTCTGGGCCTGTTGAGGCCTCCTCCACCATGATCCTGACCAGGCGTCTGCTCCTGGGGCGCCCAGGGAGAGGGTGCTCAGCTCAGCCGTCTCCTTCCTGCCCAGCAGCTCCCCGGGCTGTCTCTGCGTTCTTGGCTCCTCAGCCCGAGGGCAGGGACAGAACGTGGTGGTGCTGGTGAAGGCGGACTCTAAATGAGGCCCTACTGTGTGTCTGCTCCCTGCTCCCAGGGTGGGGAAGTCCAGGACGTCCAGGGCAGGGCCGGCAGAACAGGTGGCCAGGGCCGCAGGCCCCGGGAAGAGGGCCCTGATGAGACTGGTCATCAGGAAGGGCTTCCTGGAGGAAGAGGAGCGTCAGGGGGGCGGGGAGGAGTGGTCTGAGCAGAGGGAGGGCCCGCAGCCCTGCAGATGCAGGAGGCCATCTCTCCAGAGGGAGCGCCCCCCACCCGGCCCGGCTGGGCTCTTCTGCTGTCACCCCAATTGTTCATAGCCCATCCGAGCAAGAGGGCTTGGCTCACTCATTCTTGGCTTTTAAAGAAGAACTGTGAGAGGGGCGGACTGACTTCGGAAAGGGCAGCCTCGGCCTGGACACGCTGTGTGGGGAGCCGTGCTCAGGCCAGTCCCTGCACGGCGGGGGACGAGGGCGGCTCCTGTCCAGAGCTGCATCTCTCCAGCAGCCCAGGCCAGCTCAGCCGCCTGCCGGACGCATGGGGAGGGGGCACCGAGGGCCAGGAGCTGACCCAGGCCCCAGAGAGGGCGGGCGCCAGCTGGGGCTGGGCGGGGCTGACATCAGGGCCCCCCCCCACCCCCGCTCGCCACACGGCCTGGCAGTCAGAGCCGGGGGCATCTGTGTCAGCAGGTGGGCCTCGAGAGTTTCTGCTCGTGGCCCAGGGCTGGAGTCAGCCAGACCCTTGGGCAGAACTTGGGGTACTTCACAAACCCAGGGGGCTGGTTTTCGGGGCCCCCTCATGTCACAGACGGGGCTGCTCATGGAAGATGGTCTGAGCGGAGCGGATGGGCTGGGGGCTGCGGGCACAGTGCCAGCCCTGCCCTGGCCTGCTCTCCCCAGGCGCACCGGGGCATCAAGGGAGTGGTGATGGACAAATTTGGCAAACCCGTGAAAAACGCCAGGATTTCGGTCAAGGGCATCCGCCACGACATCACCACAGGTGACCACCTGCCTGGGCCCCAGGCCCGCACGAGGGGATTGGGGTACTGGTCACCTCATGAGCCCCACCATTTGTGCAGGGCACCTCGAGGTGGTGGCTCGTCCTCGGCAGCCTGGGGGACGAGGGGGGCCCTTGTCTGCAGTCCCCGCCTGTCTGCCCTAGGGGGAGCATGGGTGCTGATGCCTGTGGTGGCTGTTGGGGCGCCACGCTCCCCAGGAACTGGCTGCCGGGAGAGCTCCACCTCCTCACAGCTGCGGGGGCGGGGGGCGGGCCCCAGGGGGGCAGGCCCTGCAGCTGGGGCCTGCTTGTGCAGATGCTGGCAGTGCTTCACCAGAGCAAGTGTCCAGCCCAGGGTGGGCTCCTGGTGGCCCTGAGGACTGCTGGTTTAACAATGCCCGCAGGTTGTAGTGCGGTTATGGGGTGCGGGTGCAGCCAGCTCTGCAGGCTGGGTTTGGGAATGGGGACCATCATTGCTGAGGGGGCCCCTCAGCGGGGCTTTGAGGGATGAATAGGAGTTTGACAGGAAGGACACTCCTGGCACGGAGGCGGGTAGCTTGGACATGCCCCTCTAAGTCCCATTACCAGGCCCTCAGCCCTGCCCCACGCCGCTTTTCCCCACTTGTCCGCAGCCCCGGATGGTGACTACTGGAGACTGCTGCCCCCAGGGTCCCACATCGTCATCGCCCAAGCCCCTGGCTACACCAAGGTCATCAAGAAGGTCACCATCCCCGCGCGGATGAAGCGGGCGGGCCGCGTGGACTTCATTCTTCAGCCTCTGAAGACAGGCCCCAAAAAGCTCCCTCAGGGGACGCAGGGGAGCAGGCTGGGGCCCCGAGAACCCCTGGGAGGCGCTGGCCCATACGGGGAGCCCCAGGACTCCCTGGGGGGCAGGCGGCAGCCCTCAGCCAGTGGGGGCAAGCCCTGGTGGTGGTCCTACTTCACGTCGCTGAGCCAGCACAAGCCACGCTGGCTGCTCAAGTACTAGCCCCGGCCGCCCCGCCCGCGGGCTCTGTCCAGTAAAGTGTTTTTATCCACCTCTGTCTCTGGCGGAAGCTTGCAGGGGGCTGGCACAGGGCAGGGTCTTGTAGTGGCCCTTGTAGCGCCAGTAGGGCACGGGGCAGGGTTTCTATGAGCCGAGCAGATGGGTAAAGAGAGTCTTGGAGCCCTCGCTGGCTTTTCAGGCTTTTATTGAACTTTTTACCAGGTACACGGCAGGCAGGGGGCCGGGAGGCTGGCAGGCCCCTAGCTCCCCGCGAGTCTTCACTCTTTCTGGGCTCCCTGGCGTCTCTCGTGGTCTCGGCTTCTCCTTTGTTCTGTTGCTCTCGTTCTTCTCATTGTTCTCCATTTCTCTGGCATCCCCGTGACGCTGCCCTTATAAGCCAGTCTCAGCCCAGGTGCGCCCACCTATACCTGCCCACACCCCACTCCAGGTGCCCGCCATCAGGTGTGCACACGGGACCGCAGGGATCCATCGTTAATGCTAATGGCCGGAGGGCGGAAAAGGCTGATACTTTTTCACCTGCTCCACAACCTTGTTGTTGAGGGCAGTTTGGCCTTGTCCATCCAGACGACCCTGCCTCCCTGCTGTGCCCTGTGCAGCCAGTGGTGGGTGTGAGGTTGGGGCGCCCTCGCTGTGGGGGGGGCAACAGACGATCAGTGGGGATAAGGGCGTGCTGGGGAGAGCTCTGCAGGCAGGCCGAAGGGTGCCGAGGCCACCCAAGGTTGTACATTGGGGGTCCGTGGGGTGGGGGAGGTAGGAGAGTTCAAGGGAGCCTGGCGGGAGGGGCAGGTGGCAAGTGAGCCCTGAGGCAGGGTCAGGGCCTCCAAGGCAGGAGCTGTTGGGCCCTCTGGGCCTTGCTCAGAGGCATAGGGGCTCAGCGGTGATGCGGTCACACAGCCGGGAGAGTGGGGTGAGTGGCTCGGGAGGAGCCTGTGTTCTCAGCCCCGCTCCTACTGCCCTTTGGGGAGAATGAAGATGCTCAGGCTTTTGTGCCTGGCCACCACCTGCAGCCTTGATTGTGCTGATGCGGGAGGCGCATGGGTGGGCACGCAGCCTGATGGTGCACACCTGGGGCGAGGTGCGGGCCTGGTTGTTACAGGGCAACCCCAATATAAAATGGGTTGCCTGACTGTGGGTCCTCACTTGCGAGCTTAAAGGGGACTTAAACTGCAGGCACACACAAAAGGTTAAAAAACGGTTCATTTACAAGGGAAGGGGAAATGAGAAAATGAGCCACTCCAGGAGAAGGAGAGGGGGATAAAGTCTTCAATGCGTCCTACCCATTCCGCTCACCTGGAATCCCAGATGACCCGCCGAGAGCAGGTGCTGCCTGGCCGAGAGAGTGAGCTAAGAAAGCAAGCCCCACTCACATGGCTGGTTACAAACACGAGCCGAGAAAATGGCTGCTTAACTCCGCCCTCAGGTCCTCGCAACCTGCCCGTTGGGGATCCTGGGATTTGTAGTTCCCAGTGTCTTGATGGCGTGGGGGTGGGCGCCACGAAGCCTGTATGGAGTTTGTGCAGGACAGCCTTTCCCCCTAACGTGGTGAGTGGGCCCACCGGGGCCTGGGGGCGGGGCCAAAGGGCGGTGTCACGGAGGGCGGGCGCAGAGGACCTGGTGGTGGCGCGCGTGGGAGAACCGTCAGGGAGGATAGAGCGTCTGGGGTCCGCAGGGGCCCCAGCTGCTGTCTCCCCGCCGGCTCGTTTCCCCTGACCCGTGGGGGGCTGCCGAGGGCTCCGGCTTCTCCTGTAAGCGGCCGGGACACGGTGAGCCTGCCTGGCCTGGGTGGCTGCAGAGCAGGGGAGAATTCTGGTCACAGAGGAGGAAAGGGGCTCGGGGAGCGGGGTAAGCAGCACAGCCCGGGAGCTCTGTGCCAGCACAGGGCACCGTCACAGAGGGGCTGCAAACAGGGTCCCCTGCCCAGCCCCTCGGGGCGAGGCTGTGGAGGCTGCCCTTGCTGCGGGGCCTCGGCGGGCGGCTCCCGGACGGCAGGCGGGCAGTTCCCGCGCGTCTCCCTCTGGGGGTGGCACAGACCCAGGATCGGCCCGGCGGCAGGAGAGGGGAAGGGGACCCGGTGTGGGGAGAGGTCCCAGGCCACCTGCATGGACAGGGAGGGGACGTGCACGGCAGGGACTGGCAGCGGTGCCCAGGGCAGCCTCCAGCGGACATGCGCCCTGGACCTGGGCAGCACCCCTGTCGGAGAGCAGACGCCAGCCGTGGGGGCTTCCGGCCAAGTGGAGAGGGGTGCTGGACACAGGGGCGTCTGAGGAGATGCCGGGGAAGGCAGCAGCAGGAGGGGAGGGGCTGGAGCGCGGGGCATCCGCAGGGCCGCGAGAGGCGAGACTGCTGTGCTGTGCCGGAGCGGGGCCGTGCCCGGCCTGGTGCCTGGAGATGACCCGAGTGTCGCCTGGGGCACGTCTGTCTGCTCAGAGGCCCCCGCCGGGAGCCGGCCCAGCGAGCTTGGCTTCCAGGCTGGCGGGGGGTCCCTTACAGGGGCCACGCATCTTGGGAGAAGGCACTTCTTTACACATGCACCCCGAGTTACCTTCCAGGGCGCCCTGGCTGCGCCCCTCGCCCCGCGGCTGCCCTCTGCTCCCTCCGGGTGACGCCGCCGTGGGGCAGCAGCATCTGGGGGCGACTCCGTGATGACCCTGCACGGCAAACGTGAAGTCCTTGCAAATGATTTTATGAGAGTCATCATTTTCCTTCCATTTTCGTATACAAATCTAATCTCCGAGAGCCTCCCCCCCTCTAACTCACGCAGGGCGGGTTTCATCGATAATAATATACGATCAATTACTCAAATGTAATTGATTAGTCGAGAGGCCCACATTTCGCCCTCTTAGCTTGTGTCTGATTGCACATAAAGCAATTGCTCGCGAGGTGACCTGGCCCTGTGGCTGTGGACTTGTAGCTGAGATTAAATTTATACACAATTTTCTAATGTTTGCTGAAGGAAAACCCAAAAGGGCACTTTACATCCCAGCCCCCAGCGGACGGCGCCCCGGGCCGACCAGCAGCCAGCAGGTAGATGAGAGGCCGAAATTGCCTTTGGACTGGCTCTGAGCTGCGTCCATCTTTATTGGGCCACACAGATCATTTTTTGTCATCAGAAGGCTGAGTCCATAAATCCAATATCGCCAACCCAATAAAGGGATCGAGCCTGCTCCAGCCAGGCTGCATCTCTCCCTGGAAACCTGCTGGGCTGTTTCTCCAAGATGGCACGTGGCCCGTGGGCCCAGCCCCGCACCCAGGACTTGCCAGGCCGCAGAGCAGGCTCTGGGGGCCGTGACCCCCTGCCACCCTGAGCTCGGAGGAACAGGGGCGGGTGGGGGCGTCTCTGCAGGGGGCTCCGGTGGCCCCAGGCTGAGCCCTCCAGGCCTGGCCTCCTGGGGAGGGCGGTGCTGGAGGAGGTGGGTGAGGGGGCGCAGGTGCAGGGCCCACATGGCCGGCCGGTCTCTACCAGGTCCAGACCCCGCAAGCGCATTTCCTGGGACCTGGGCAGCAGCGGGAGGAAGGTCCCACGCCCCTCTGCTCAGCCCTCGACTGGTATAAAAGCTTAGGCTGACCAGCTCCGGACTGCGTGTCCACCTCCAGGCTGCGCGGGCACAGGCCCTGACCATGCTGGGAGGGGCTGTTTAGAGCAGGTGCGAGCAGGGCGTCCACAGACACGGCCAGTGGGCCTGGGCCGCAGCGGGTTCTCATGGGTGGGGCGTCTCCCACTCGGGGCACCCCTCTGCAGCTCGAGTCCTTGTCCACGCAGTGTGCTGGGGGGGGCGGGGGGGCCACCAGTGGGGGCAGGACTGAGATGGTGTCCACTAAGCCCAGTCCTAGAGGGAGCAGGCTACACCCCTGAGCCTGGGGGCGGTGTTCAAGGAAGGCTTCCCGGAGGAGGCAGTGGTGGTCAGTTGGGGTCATCAAGGGGCGCAGGATGTGGTCAAGGCTCTCTGAAGCTCTGCAGTGCACCAGCCAGGGCTTGAGCCCCTCCCGCAGGCGCCCGGGCTCCTGTCCCAACTGCAGCGCCAGGACCCACCGGCGCGGCCCGGGCAGCAGAGAACACATGGTGCCATCCACGGCACTGCAGTGGCTCAGCCCTGCCGCCCAAGGCGGGTTTACGACTGGCCGGGCCCTGGCCTGCTCTCCAGGGAAGCACTCAGAGGGGCCAGGGCGAGACTGGGGGGTGTCCTTGGGGCCGGCCATGGCCAGAAGAGGTGTGAAGTGGGGACCTGGTGGGAGCCAGTCATGGCCGAGTCACAACCCGCCCCTGCCCTCTGCTGGGGTCTTCTTGCCACCCAGGGGAGTGGCCAGCACCACGGCTCCTGACCATTGGCCACACGCCCCTCCACCTCCCACCTGCCCTGTCCCTGCGCTGCTGCCAGTCGGGAGCAGGGCCCCTCTGTACACCCCAACCCCAGCTAAGCCCGAACGGCAAGTGTCAGCAAAAGGACACTGAGTAGGACTCGGCTTCCCCAGAAGAGGGGCGGGGTGGCGCCTGCCTCCAGGGCACGTAGTGTGAGGCAGAGTCTGGGGGTACTCAGTGGAGGGGGGTCTGAGGCACCTCTGGGGCTGCAGCCCTGATGCCTGCTCTGCCCTCGCAGCCGGCTGCTGGGATGGTAAAAGTGGGCAGCGGCCCTGTGGAGGGGCTGCTGCCAGCCCTGACTGATGGATGGAGCGACGCGGGCCTCCGAGGTTGCTCCCGAGTGGGCCTGTCTGGTAATGAGCGTTTACGGAGATTTATGGGGCCGGCAGGCGGCTGGGCCCGACGTCAGCGCAGGCTCCAGGCCCGCGTGGTCGCAGCGCCGGGAAGCCAGCGGCACTCTCGGGGCTCCCTGTGGGTTTCCTGGCACCTGCCGCGGGCGGGCGGCGGGCGGGCGGGCAGGGAGGTCAGGCTGGACCCGAGAACCCCCCAGTCCTGGCCGTCTGGGGGCCTTCCTGAGGCCCCGCCCTCGCCCCAGGAGCAAGAGCAGGGCTCGGCCTGCGGTTTCCTGAATAAGGAGGGCCCTGGGGCCGGGAGAGCGCGGCCAGAGGCAGCAGTAAAAGGAGCAGGAAGAGCCCCCTCTCGCCAATCAAGGGTGAGGGTCTCCCCCAGACCCCAGCCTTTAGGGCATGGTCTGGTGGCCTCTGCCCGGGGCCTGGCGTGGGGGAACCAGGGGGTGTTAGTAGACCCCAGAGCCCCAACCTCTCCTCACAGCATGGAGGGGATAGCCCCCTTGCGCCCCATCCCCTCTCAGGAAATGCGTCTCCGATGTGTGTTCCCAGGGCCACCCCCATGTTCCTCCACCTTCTGGGTTCCCCTGCTTCGCGGTCCAGGTCCTGCCTGGGGGCACCGACACCTGCCCCTCTCCAGCCTCGCTCCACCCTCCCCCGCCACCCTGCCCCAGCGCCCCCGCCCACTGTCCACAGGGTGGCCCGGCTCGGGGCTGGCAGGGCTGGCAGGGCTGGCGGCTGAGCCTCTGTGCCCCGGCTCAGAGCTGGCGCTGACCCACGCACATGCCGTGCCCTGCGGCCGCTGGGGCCTCCCCAGAGGACGGTGCCCACGACCCCGGGGCCGCCGGCCCACGCTGTGCTGCACTGAGCTGGAGCAGAACTTCCACTCACAGGCGTGTGCGTTTCTGCTTCACGGGGCCGGCCACGAGCGTCCAGGCCTCGGCCTCCAGGCAAGGCGCGGAGGGGTCCCGCCATCTGCCCCTCAACAGCGGGACCGAAATGACTGAAAACCAGACATGCACGAACAGCCCCCAGCCCACGCGGGCTCTGGAGCACCAAACACGCAAATGCCCACGAGGCTGCGGAGGGGCGGGCGCGGCCCACGTGCGGGTCCTGACCGCGACTCGGCGTGGACGCTGGACAGGGTAGAAAGACAGATTGTTCCTTTTTCCAGAAATCCGTGCCACCGAATTTTATGTAAGGGGAAGTAAACACTCTACAGGCACAGGAAAGAACTGGGCGGCTGCCGGTTTGGAAGCGAGTTCTGATCCATCTTCAGAGGGGAGATCTGCACCTCCTCGGAAGGGAAGGCAGGGCTGGGGCGCCCCTCTTCCCTCGCCGCCTGAGCCGTGACTCACCCGCGGCTCCCGGGTATTGATCGGAGATCGCTCTCGGGCCGCAGCCTCTGGTGGGCGGGGCCTGCAGCCGCAGCGTGGACGAGCGCTGGCCTGGCCGGCGTGGGCCTGGCAGGTGTACGGGGGTCCCCGGAGAGGGCCGGGAGCTGGAGCGCCCCCTCGGCCCCAGCTGCACCCCGGGCTTGCTGGCCGGCCTTCGGCAGGCCACACACCCTTTCTGACCACTTGCTGATGGGGAGGGTCTGGCCGAGGGCCCGAGGTGTCCACGTTGCCACAGCACCACACGCAGCTTTGGGAAGCCAAGGAAGAGCTGCGGGGAGGGAGCACCTGCTCGGGGTCTTGAGGCATGAGTAGGGGTCTGTGGGTTGGGGCAGAGAAGGGCTCTCCAGTCCGCGGGACAAAGGTGCAGTGGCCGCGGGGCCTGGCAAGCCCAGGAGGCACAGAGCTGAGCTGGTTTCAGGCCCCCCCCAGGCCGCCCGCCCCTGCCTCCAGCGCCTCCGCAGAACAAGCTTAGCAACCGCAGGAAGCCCCACTCAGGGCTGCACCCCCAGGCTCCAAGGTCAGCCACCCCCCAAGAAATGGGGCGCCGTGTGGGCGGGGCTGGCCCGCTGAGCCCACGGGGCTTGCTCCGGGGGCCGCGGGAGGAGGCAGAGGCGGCCGCCGGGAGATAGATGGCCTCTCCCCGTGACAGCGGAGCCGCCTCCTGCCCATTACCGTTTGGGACCAAATCAATATCAAAACAACCGAAGTCTAGACGCATAAACGTCAAACTATTTAACAAGCAGCAGTTAGTGCAGAAAAAACACTTAAACGCCAATTGAGGGGGTCTGATGAGCCTTAAAGTAGCTCACGAGGATTTATGGGAGACCAACGCGGTTTAACTAAGCCTGGAGCCCAGCCCCGGCGGCCGCTCCGGCCGCGGCTTCATCTCCCCGGGCTGCCGGGCGGCCGCTGGCCGAGGGGGTGCCCCTTCCCGCTGGAGCCGCCCGCTGCGGGCTGCCTGCTGCCGTCGTGTGAGCAGTGAGCTGCCGGACACGCGGCGCCCGTCGGGCTGAGTCCCGGGACACTGCTGGCGCCTGGCCACCGCGCCCTCCCTGCGGACGCACGGGCTGCAGCGGTGCGTGGCCACCAGCTGGGCAGCCCCCCGTCTCCCCGCAGCCGGCCGGGGCCCCACCTTTGAGTGGGAGGGCCCGGCTCCCGCCTGCTCCACGTCACAGGGGCTCGCTCCCGGGTCCCCTCAGCTGGCCCCGGCCCCTCCCGTGGGTGCTGCGGCCACGCCCAGTGTTGCCTCGGTCCTGGTGGCCCCACAGCGCGGGCCGAGGGTCCTGGGCATAGTGGCCTCCCACGAGGACCCACCTCCGGGCCAAAGGCCGTCCACTAGGCCCCACCCAGGGTGACCTTAGGCCGACATCTGCTGCCGCGCCGAGCGGGGCTGTGACCCCTGCGTGCTGGGGCAGGAGGGTGGGGCAGGGAGAGGAGCCCGGGCTGGAAACCACCTGGCTCCCCGCGTCAGCGTCCAGCGAGTGAGCCGGGGCCACTGCCTGCCCGCCGGAGCCCAGGGGTCCTCCGAGGCAGGGCGAGGGAGGCCACGGCTGCGGCACTTCGGGCTGGTCCCCGTCGTGTCCTGAGAGCCCCGAGCTCAGAGCTGGGGGGCTGGCCTGGCCGGGGGGCACCCCGTCCTGCCCCGCTGCGTCTCCTCTGCCGGCTGCCCCTCTCCGGGCAGCCCCCAGTGTTGGCACCTGCCGCCGGGTAGAGGCTGGGGTTTTGCGTGACGAGCAGCACAGGCGGAATCTCCACCCTCCGCAGAGGTGACAGGTGTGTGGGGAGCCGCTTCACAGCACATGGGGGACTGTCAGTCTGTGGAGGCCGGCGGGGGCTGCAGGGGAAGGTGGCCAGGGCAGTGGAGGCGGGCGGGGTGTGTGGCGATTTTAACACCAGGGCCAGGCCTCACTGAGGAGGGAGCGCAGAGCGCAGTGGCCTGCGGGTGCCCGGGGAGAGTGTTCCACGCACGGGCAGACCGTGCAAAGGCCCCGGGGCGAGCTGTGCCTGGCTCCCGGGAACAGCAGGGAGGTCAAAGCAGCTGGTTCCCGAGATGCGGCAGGGCAGGGCGGTGATGGGGCCGATGGGAAGAGCTTGTAAGGCGGGGGAGGATTTTGCCCTGGAGTGAGATGGGGAATGACGGGGTGGGGCAGAGGCGGGCGGGGAAGGAGCGTCTGCCTGCTGTCCCAAGGGCAGCCTGTAGGGGGCGCTGGGAGAGCAGGGAGAGCTGCGAGGGGAGGAGGCTGGACTGGGGGGTGGGGGGTGGGGGGTGGGGGGTGGGGGTGGGGGTGGAGGTTGCAGCTCTGGGTGTATTTTCTTTTTCGTTTTTTTTTTTTTAAGATTTATTCATTTATACAAGAACCGGGGCGCAGGCCGGAGGCGCGGGAGGGTGGGAGGATTCCCCAGAGACAGAGGGCGGAGCAGAACAGGGAGACGGAAGGAATCCCCTGCTGAGGGGAGCCGTGGGGAGACGGGAGGGGTCTGCGCGCCATGCGGGATTCTTGCTGGCCGGCCGGGGTGGAACCCGCACTGCAGAGGCTGCGGGCAGCTCCACAGCGCGGCGCTCAGCCCGCTGCGCCACCGGGGAGGCCCTCTGGGTGTATTTTCAAGGCTGAGCTGCAAGCCAGTGGCCACTTGGGTGTGGAGGGGGGGACACTGGGCCTCTGGCTGACTCTGGGGTACCTGTCCCTCTCATGCCAGGCCGTAGGTGTAACCGGACTCCGGGGCCCCATTCCAGACCAGGTTAACTGTGCCTGTTGGGCGCCAAGTGGGCAGCAGCCTGGGGGCTGGGGCCCCAGGAGGGGGCCGGGCTGGAGACGTGACCTGGGTCTTGGACGATCGGGGGGTGAGCCCGCCGGCACTGGCGGCTGTGTGACGCCGCCTGCATCAGCCCCTGAAGGTGCACACCCCAACTCTGCCCTGCGCAGCTGTGACCTGGGGGTGCTAGCTAAGCTGTCGGGGCTTCAGGGGCAGTAATGTAAGTCCCAGGCCAGCCACTGTCCGGGGCAGCCACCCTTTAAGTCACACCTGCTTCATGACTGGCCCCCAGGGGGGCGGGAGGCCAGGGCAGGAAAGGATATCAGCGGTCGGCCAGTCCATGTCCCGCAGCAAGCCCTTGGGGAGACGGCGCTGCTCCTCGTGGGGCGGGGCAGCCCGCTGTGTGCGTGGTGGCGGAGGGGGGGTGGTCAGCCTGACGGAAAGAACACCTTCCAGGAACCACCTGGCCGCGATCGATCCTGGGGGCGACACTGAGGAAGCAGCACCTCCCCTCCTGCCAGAAGGGGCCTGCTGACCGCCCCGGCCACTCTGCTCTCCAGCGTGCCACTCGAGTCCGGAGGAGGGCGCCTGCCCGGCTTTGGAAGCTTTTCTGGGAAGTCAGGACACAGCTGCTGCTCCGGGCACAGGGCGGGACACCCGCCCCTCCTCGTGTGGCCACGGCACCCAGCCACACCCCGGCCAGTGGGAGGCAGGAGGGGCTGCGCTGCTTCCTCTGCCGCCTCAGTGGGGACCCCATGCCCTCTGAGGCAGGTGTGGCTCTGCCCACCTCATGGTGGAACAGCCCCTTCAGACTGGCCGGCTGCGCCTAAGTCGCAGAGCGGGCGGGGGGACCTCCATTCCCTTCTTGCTCAAACCCCTTCGCCTCCCTCCCCTCTCCCCCAAACAGAGGGTGCCCTCCCCTGGCGACAGCCTCAGAGTCCAGGCTCCAGGCCCCCATCCACGCCTGGTCTCGGTTGGCCTCTGGAGCTGGGTGGTCGGAGGGAGAGGGGGCGACCCATCAGGCCTCGGTTGTAGGATGCACAGGGGGTGGGGGAGAGCTGAGCTCCAGCCTGCGCCCCAACCATGCCCCTCCTTGGCGGAGGAACCTCTGCCTGTGGGGTCCAGGTGGGCGTCAGACACCTCCCGGCCTGCTGGGCACCGGCTCCTCAGGCTCGTCTGCCCTCCCACCCCACCAGCCAGAGGTCAGAACCCTCTAGGTGGGTGCAGCTCTGCACCCTGGGCCCCGTGGGCACCGCGGGGTGGTGACCGCGGGGGCTGGGCTCCTCCCGGTCCTGGCCCAGCAGGGCGGTGGCCTGGCGCTGTCCCTGGTGCTGACAGCCAGCGGCTCGGGGCTGACCCAGCGCCCCCTCCCCAAAGGTCCGCCCGCCGTCCCAGCCCACCCTCAGCAGGCCCGGCCTCAGCCTCCCCACCCCCAGCACAGCGGCTCGGGCGCCCGTCCACTCTGCTCTCCCGCGCCGGACGCGCTGTCTCGAGTGAGGAGGACTGAAAATGGGGAGACCTCCCCCCGGGAGCTCGGGGAGTTTGGGGAGCTCGGGCTCTGGCGAGGCCAGTAGGCGTGACGGCTTGTCACCAGGGGAGGATCCGGGCTCTCGGGGGCAAGGAGGTGGCGTCTGGGTCCGAAACTTGCTCCCTTGCACCCGCACATGGGCTGGCTCCTGCTGGCCAGGCTGCCCCTCGGGGCGCCCGGAGCTGCCCCACCTTATGCGTTGTTTCCCCTCCCCCCACCCCACCCAGGTCTGGCTCGCGAAGCTTGAACTCCAGCGCCCACCCTGGGCCGAAGGCCTGTCTCTCCCCCGAGTGGGTGTTTGAAGAGCAAGAGGCCGGAGCCTCCGAGGCCTGTCCGCAGAGCAGGGACAGACAGGGCCTTCCTGGCGGCTTCTGGGGGCCACGGGGACGCCGATGAGCAACGGGGGAGCCCACGGCGTTCACACTAGCTTTGCCTCAGAAGTAAACCCCGCCGCTCGGCCCCCTCAGCGGCACTCCGGGCACGCGTCACCGCCCTCGCGCGCCCCTGGGCCCGGCTCTCGGGCTGGCCCCTTGTCCACCCGTGTCCTTCCCCCGCCTTCCAGGCGCCGTGGGGCCCCCCGAGGAGGACCCTGCTCTCCAGGGGCCCGCTAGGGCTGATCACCGCCAGCCCCTGCTCCCCGCCACGGGGAGGCAGCTCAGGCCCCAGTCCAAACAGTCAGTGGGTCCCACCGTCCCCAGCAAGGCGCCCGCCGGCCCCCGAGGAGACATGGGGGAGGGGAGGAGGAGGAGGAGGGGGCGGGGGAGGGGGGCCCTTCGGCTACAGGGGCCTTGAGGGAAGGGCCGCGGGTGCTGCTGTGGGCCGACCCCATCTGTCGCCCTCTGACCTCCGGAGGCTCCCGCTGGCCAAGCCGCGGGTCACAGGAGCCCAGTTAGCAGGCGGGGCTCCCGGCCGTGAGCGGACGAGGAGGGCAGGGGGGCGCCGGAGGGCAGAGGGGCAACGGTGCAGGAGGAGAGGGCTCGCCACCTAGGGGCCCCCCCCCACCGCCCCGCTGGACACACCCGCGAGCAGCAGAGCCAGGCTGGACAGAGGCAGGGCCCAGCGGAAAGGCCCGCGCTGACCTGGCCAGTGCCCTCCTGCTCCCCAGGGGCTCCAGGGACCAGAGCGGGGAGGGCGGCAGCTCCGGGGCCCAGCGGGAGCCTGGCCTGGGGTCTCGGGAGGAGCCCCGGCGGGCGGCGGGGTGCGTGCAGACCGCAGCGGGGGCCTGGGGCCCAGACTCTCGGCAGACGTCTCGGGGCATCTGAAGAGCATAGACACGTGGCTTCGCTTAGCCCCGCGAGCGTCCTCTGGGGGCGCAGCCCCTTCTCCGGAGCCCGAGGAGCCGGGAGGGAAAATGAAAACCAAAGTTTCGGGAATTATGGCAGCTCCGACCCCCCCACACACCGCCCCACGCCTCTCCCTGCCTTTCAAGTTGACAGAAGAGCCTCTGCCCGGCGCTGCTGCGAGGGTGAGCTGCGGCCTCGGCCGGGCCCACATTTGATTCTGATTTGTGCCCCGAGCGTGATGACAGGCGCCCGCTGCCGATAATGGACGAGGCCGAGCCGGGCGCGGGGAGGCCGGCCATCCGTCTTGCTGCCGCGGCTCTCGCCAAGCTGGCCAGCCAGGCCGCAGCTGGGCCCCACTCCGCCCGTGGGGAGGGTCTCCTCGGGGCCACTGCCTGCCAGGCGGGGACCCAGCGGCATGGACACGAAGCGCCTCACGGCTCCCGCAGCTGGGAGGAGGCACCTGCGCCTCGGCCAGGCCCGAGGGCAGGAGCAGGCCCTGGTCGGCGCGTCCCCTCCTGTCTGCCGGGGGCCCAAGGCCACGGACTGCGGCTGACCTGCAAGCTCCGCTCCCTGCCCCAGGGTCCCGGTGCCTGCTCTGCCCACCGCACCGCCAGGCGGCTGGTGCACCCTCAGGCCCGCAGGGGAGGGCCGGCCCGGTCTGCAGGCCCAGCGTCCTCCCTGCGCCCACAGGCTCCCGCCCAGGGCCAGGGCCACGCCCAGAGGCGACCCAGCTTGTCTCAGAGGGGCGCCCCAGCACCCCGGAGGGAGGGGCTGGCTGGGCAGTGACGCTGACGAAGGCTTTCCCTCCTTCCTTCCCTTCCGGGCTCCGTCTCCGCAGGGACCCCTCACCCCAAGGCCACCCACGACCGCCCCCGGCCCTCCCTGGCTCGGGGGCAGAAGCCACACGCAGAGGCAGCATCAGACCTGAGAGCCCCGGTGTTCCCGCCCGAGGGGGCGCCCGGAGAGCACGGGCTGCCGAGGCTGCACGTCGAGGACCCCTGCGGCGGTGCCCAGGCAGGAGCAGCGGGACACCAGGCGGCACCTCGCTGGGCAGGGCCCGCCGCCCGGCAGGAGAGACGCTGCCAAGTGCAAATGTGATAACCAGACACCGCCGGGCTCCCGGGCAGCGCCGCCGCCTTTGATCCATGTCTGGCCGTGCTCGGGCCGGGTCTGTTTTCCATTTCGAGTCCGCTGGGCCTCCTCCTCTGTGGGGGCTCAGCTTTCAGGACCCGCAGACGAGCGAGGGACGGAGGGGTGCCCCTGCACGCAGGCCACAGCCACCCCGCCCCAGCAGCGGGCGGGGGCTCCCTCCGGACAGCCTCGAATCAGCAGGGGCGACCTCGCAGCTCACCTTTGGGGTGCGCGTGACGTCATGTCTGTCACGTGTGGTGTCATTCTACATTTAATGACTCGTTCAGTTCAGACTCGGTGGCCAGCGCGGCGCTGAGGCGGACAGGCAGCCCGCTGTGTCCGTGGTCTCTGGAGCCCAGGCCTGGGCCTTCTCCAGAGGGCACCCTTCCTGCGCCTGGGCTGGGGGACTTGGTCTCCCGCCTGGCCCGGTGTCCCCCAGGGGAGCAGGGACGCGGCTGGCTGGTGGGACCCCACGCCTGGCATTCCCTGGTGCCGTAAAAAGTGCCAGCCGTGACCACAGTTCCGGGGGAGGCACGGGGTGGGGGGCGGGGGCGCGAGTGGGCGGGGGTCTCGGGTGCCCAGCAGTGCCCAGGCAGTGGCGCTGTCCCTCCTACGGGGCACCCCGCGCCTGCCCTACTCACCCCACCCAGCCTGGGCGTGTCTGCTCGCCAGCGGCAGGAGCACGTCAGGGGACAGGGGCGCCTGGGGGCTTCCTGTTCTCTGGGTTCCGCTTCTGTGCCCCGGTCCTGCCGTCCCTCTCTCCAGCCTCAGCCTGCGTCCCCCGGTGGCCACTGCGCGGGCTGCCCCCATGGAGGCGCTCGCCCTTCCCTCTCTGCGGCTGGTGACTCTCCTTTCTGGAGGGGGCCCCCCTCAGCGTGCCCGAAGCCCCCAGCACGAGCAGGACCATGAAGGTGGAGGAGGTGCCACGGCGGAGGAGGCCACGCCTGCTGCCCGCTCCTGCAGCCACGGAGGTGGCAGCCAGGCCGTCCAGGCCGCCCAGGCAGCTGTCCAGCCTGCCCCAGGCGTGCAGGCCGGGCAGGGAGGACGCGCAGCTCCCTCTCCCCCGCACGCTGACAAGAACCAGGCCCCACAGCCGCTCGCGGGAAGGAAAAGCTGAGCCAAGGAGCTCTTCCCGCTTGCGTGTGCGTGTGTGCCATGCGTGTGCACGCGTGGGCCGGCGAGGACGTGCGTGATGTGTGACGGGTGGGATACCCGCTCGGGCCTGCAGGGGGCGCGGCCCGGCCTCGCAGCTGAGAGGGGTGGGCGGCCCTGCAGGAGGCCCGTGGGGCAGGGGAGAGGTCAGGCTCCGGCCGGGGGGGGGGGGGGGGGGGGGGGGGGGGGGGAAAGACCCCCGGCCCACCCGAATCTGCCTGTGCAAAGGTGCACTTCACAGAGCCGCCGCTAGGGGGCGCTGGCGAGGAGTGGGGTTCGGGGACCCTCAGCCCCAAGAGGGTTGGCCAGTGTTGGAGCCAGGATGGCCAGTGTTGGGGGACCAGGACCTCCCCCAGCGCGTGAGGCTGGGGCGGCTGGAGGCAGCCCGGGCAGCTGGGGTTGGGGGCTCCTGGCCCACCGGTCACCTGCTGCTGCTGCGGGACCGCCGGGGTGACGGCCCTCCCTGCGCCTGCTTCCTGCCTGTGGAACGGGCAGGGGGTAACCTGGACCCAGCCTGGCCGCCGGACAGCTTGAGGCCCCGGTGAGGTGCCAGGTGTGACATCGCAGCCTCGGCTGAGGGTGTGCACGCGCGCCAGCCCCCCGCGCACGAGTGTGCAGGGCAGGGAGGAAGGCTAACTCCGGGGAGGAAGGAGCCCGCGCCCAGGAGCTTCTCTATCGCGCACAGACGTGCACATGTGGATGACACAACATGTGTGTACACGCAGGCGTCTGTGCACACACAGGTGCACGCACAGGCGTGCACACGCATCTGCACACTCAGAGGAATCTGCTTTTGCAGAGACTTGGTGATGCGCGCTTCCAGCACAGCCCCAGCCCAGCCCCCGACCCCGCCTTACTTGGTGCAACACTTTCTAAATGAAGGAAGGGAAACATTTTCCTAAACCGCTTAAAATCCAATTAAAGAAATCAATGGCTTGCTTCACGCATTCCCGGGCCGAGGGCCTCCCACTGAGCCCTCCAGGGAGGCAGAGCAGCTCCCACCCGGCACACAGCTCTCCCGTCCCCTCTACGGGACTCTGGCCGGCATGCCCCCCAAACTGCCGCCGCCGCTCACGTCTCCTCCTCTAGGAAGCCCGCCGTGACTGCGGCCAGCCCCTCCTGCCGCTGAGCGCCCCCTTCTCCAGTCTCCTTGGGCTGTCCCAGCCCCATGACTGATAGGGTCACCAGTGTGGACAGCAGCTCGTGTGGTCACCCCCAACAGGTGCCAGCTGGGAGGCAGCCCCCCCACCATTCCAGGTCCTCTGTCTCCAGGCAACACACGCCCCTGGCCTAGGAACGTGTCCCCCCCCACCCCCCGCCCACACCGTGGGGCCCTCCCCAGTCCCCCATGCCACTGGCTCCCCCGCCTGCAGGGTGCGCCTGATGACAGGTCCCGTCCAAACAGCCGGATTCAGTGGTTTGCAGCAGGGCCTCAAACACAGGCAGGCACTGTGAGTCATTCCGGAACATTCCCACGACCGCAGGAAGTAACCCTGCCCCGGGCTCTCCCCCAGGCCCTTGCGAGCAGCCGCTGCTCTCCGCTGCGGGCCGGACACGTCTGGGGCTCTCCCAGAGCCACAGCTCTCCGGGGCACCCAAGGCTCCTTCCCTCGGCCACATGGCCTCCCGCGGGCGGGCACCCTCCCATGCACCCTGTGAGCGGAGGGGGAGGGGGGACCGGCTCTCTCAGTGGGCCGGCACGCTCTGGGGTCCCCTGGGCTGTGACCCCTCCCGGGCACAAGCATGCAGGGGCTGCAGGAGCACACGGCCGGCCCACTGGTTTCCAGGCAGCCGCCCCTTGTTTAAAAACAAATGTTTTGCGATTCATTTAGAGCCATGTCTGCCCGGCCCGAAGGCGCGCACAGCCCACCCCCTCCGCCCTCCTGCAGGTCCTGCTCCCGCGCCCCCTCCACGCCTCCTCACACGGCCCAGCACAGGGCAGGGCTGGAGCTGGGGGAGCCCCTGGGTGGGGGGGTGCACATCTGCGCCTGTGCCGGGAAGGTCGGGGTGGGGGGTGCAGAGAGGGCCTGGGGCCGATGCCTCCCCCCGCGGCTGTGGCCTGTGGGTTGGGGACAGCGCCAGGGAAGGAACGGCCTGCGCCAGGGAGGGAATGTCCATCGGGGAGGTGGTGCGGGGCGGTAACTGTCCCTCCAAGCTCGGCAGACACCCCCTCCAGGACCCCACGTCCTCTCCTCCTTGCCCCCCAGCTCAAGGCCGCCCCTGCCCTGGTGACTCCACTGGGTCCTCACGCTTCTGCTCTCACCTCTCTGGCCAGACTATGACCCTGGCCCTCCTCCCCATCCCAGGGACCCCCAGGACTCAGAGACACCCAGGGGCCCTCACCGTCTGCTGGGGCGGCGGATCCACTCCCCTGCACTCGTCACGGCCCTCGCCAGTCACAGCCCTCGCCACGGGCGCCCTGGAGCCTGGACAGGGCCTGCATCCCCTGTGTGTAGCCTCTCAGGTGTCTCGTTTGCTCTCCCAGGTGCACGCGCACACACACTCATGCACACACGCTTGCACACACATGCTTGCAATCGGTGAGAACAGAGGAGCAGAGGCACAGGAAGCGGCCCACAGGGCAGTGACCACCATCCCTGCACAGGGGCGGGGCCCCCACAGCCCAGAGAGTTGGCTGGAAGGGCCGGGCCAGGACGGGCCCGCTCGCCCTCCTGCTGCACCTCCGGACTTGGCGCCAGGGTCCACATTCTCTGCAAAAGTAAACTTTCTTTTAAAATGTGCATCTGAGATCACCTGCGCCACACACCACACCCCTCTGCCGCCCCAGCGGGGTCCCCTCCTCGCCCGGGGGACCAAGCCAGCTGTCCGGCACCTCGGGAAGGAGGCCTCTGGCTGTCCAGGTGCCTCCCACCCACCACGGCCCTGGGGCCGGCGGGGCCTGCTGGGCCTGACGCCAGCGCAGGGACTCACCGGCAAAGCCGGCGGAGGAGTAACTGAGAAAGAAGAGCGGGAGGAAAAGCGGGTGTAAGTGCAGACATCGGGGAATTAGAAGGTGCCCGGAGCCCACAGGATGGAGGGGGGTGCAGGCCCCAATCCCCCCGTCAGGCAGGGGAGTTGCCGCACAGAGGGGACACCCTGAAGAGCCAGCGGCCATCTCTCAGCTGGGACAGCGCGAGGGCGCCCCCACCCTGTGCGGGCAGCAGCCGGCGCTGGAAGTGGCCAGCGCTGGGCACGACCCCGAGGCCGGCAGCTCGGGGACCTCACGTCGGCAGCCAGAGACGACCCGGGGGCGCACTTAGCCGCGGACGCCGAGCCCGGGCACCAGGGCTGCTCGCCTCCGCTCTGGCTTCGAGGGCCGGCCGCCCGCACCCGCTTTCCGAGAGAGAAGGAGGCTGAAGGTCCAGCAACCTGCCCCAGAGCGTCTGCGCCGGCTCTCGCCCGGGGTGCGGGGCGCTCACGGCTTTCATCAGCACCTCAAGGGCGGCCCGGCCCGGCAGGGTGAGGTCTGTGCCCGCTGCCCGGGGCCGCCCCGGTGGGCAGCGCTGACCTGCAGCCCCTCCGGGCGGCCTCCGTGCCCCGGCTGCCGGCGCCCCGCGTTTCTGCCCTGAGAACGTCCCGGCTGACCCTGGCCAGGGCTGATCTCAAAGTCCCGTCAAGGCAGTTTCGATTAGAGAGAGAAGGAAAGACGAGAAGAAAGGGAGAAGGTGGGGAGCCGGGACTGGCAATTACCCTTTGAAATTAGAATATTCAAGCAGCTGTTTCTGCTTTCGCGTCCTGCTCTCCTTCCAGGCCTGCGAACAGCCCCGCCGTCATTACTCGCCTAATCACGCTAATAGTTCCACATCCGATGTGCCCTCGGTGGCGGGGGCGGCGCGCGGTCCGCTTCCTCCCCGCGCCCGTCATTAGGCGGCATCTGCTCTCATGCACGTTAAACATTGCAGTTGACTTTAGTTTCTTTCCGCCGTCCTCGGGCCGCGCAGGAGGAGATAAAGTGAAACACATTTGCTTCCCGGGCGGGACACGCGGCCGGGCTGAAGCGCCCCATCCATCACGAGCTGATTACAAATTCGTCACCTTGAATCAATTTCTGTTCACAAGTTCAAAAGGCGCTGCGAGCTCGGGGCTATCTGGAACGTTCTACATGTGGAGAGGATTAACATTTGATCGAATTCCTCCTTCTGGGGAGGAGGCTGGCCTGGCCGCCCTTGGGTGGGGGCGGTGGGTTCGAGACACGAGGCGCTGACCCTGGGCGCGGCGTCTGGCTGCGCCGGCGGGAGAGGGCCGAGGCGCGCTCGCCCAAGGGGTCGCCTGCAGCATCTCTCTTCCACGCAGATCTGTCCTTGAAACGCTAAGGGTCCCGGGCAAGCAAGGGGCATGCATGCATGAGAGAAAGATGGGGGGTTCCCCCTGCCGTGAGGCTTTGGCGCTGGGGGAGCCACACCTGCCCCTCTGTCTCCCTCTGAACATGGGCAGCATCCGCCCCAGGCAGTTCTGTCCGGGCCCGGGCTGCGGCCTCACACCCGGGGGGGTCACCGAGTCCTGTCTGGGCGTGTGGGGGGCTGAGCCTGCCAGGCCTGCATCAGCCCGTACACTCCGGGACACACACCGCAACGCACTGCTCGCCACACACCTGACCTTACGCGTGGACGACTGGATGGACGAGTTGTGGAATATCACGCAGTCACTAAAAAGCCAGAGAAAGGCACTGACTGCTGACCACACCTCCCAGAGGAGTCTGGACTGTCCATTCAGAAGCAGCGTGCAGGGAGGAGGTGGGGGGCCAGCTGGGCCACGCCGTGCTTCTCTGGGCAGCGCTGGCAGCAGACGCGCTGTGCTCCTGGGTGCTGGTTAAGAGGGTGGATTCCATGGTCTTACCGTGATAACCAAACCAAGCTATTGCTAAGCTCAGCCGCGCCCCCAGGGGGACGTGGGGGGTCACAATCATGGGGGGAAGGGTGTGTGCATGTGTGTGTGCAGCCTGGGCCCCGGGACCTCCTCATTCTGAGTCTCTTTTCATTCCTCCTGAGGCTCACGCTTCGCCACCATGTGGTCGCGTGGTGGTGGCATGAAGCTGGCCGTGGGGGAGAAGCATCCCTCGCGTGGGACACACCCCCATGTTATCTGGCGGCATCCCCAGCCCCAGCACCCGCCCTGCGCCAGGCCTGCTCTGCTCGGCCGCCAGTTTCCTGATGAGGACGTGGAGGCCGGGGAAGGGCTGGAGGCGCTTCAGGGCGTTCAGTGTTGTTCCTCAGGCAGCAAAGGACCAGGAGCTGGCGCTGGCCCCGCCGTGCCACCCGTCCTGCCCCTCGCTGTTGCTTGGACTTCCACCACTCCTCTTGTGTCCGCACCCCGTGGGTGGACTTACAGGACATAGGAATGTTTGGGGCCAGCCTGGGTTCAGAGTGAACACAGTCAGTTCCGAGGCCGGCACCGGAGAGTGGGCGTGCCCCCCAGCTGTTGGGGGACGGGAGATGACCTGGGAGGCAGGGTCGGAAAGCAGAAGGGGCAGGCAGGACAGGAGGGAGCCCGCGCCACTGCCCCCCGCAGGCCCTCACGCCCATGCCTGCTGGCAGCCCCCGGAGAATAGCCAGCAGGGAGAGGAGCTCGGGCTGGAACCACCTTGGGGGCCAGGGCCAGGCACCATGGGGCTGAGGCACAGAAGGGTGCATGCACAGGAGACAGGAGGAGGGGCCGGGAGCCGTGGGGTGAGGCCCATGCATTATAGGGGGTGGCTTACATGCGGGGTGGCCTGGATGATCCGGTGGGTTCCTGCTCAGCCCCTCCTGTCATGTGACCCCTGCCGCCTCCCAGGAGCAAGCCCCCAGGTCTAGCCCAGAGGGCGCAGGCACTGTCCACACCTGAAGGCCCCTCTAGTGCCTCTCTCCTGCTCTTCCAGTGGGTGCTGGGATGCCAGGCTGCACAACTGGGTGTTGGCTCCTGACCCCGGCCAGCGCGGAGGCCACCAAAGAGTTTCCCGGGGTGCGGCTGCTCTCTGCCAGGTTTGCTCTTGGAAAAACTCTGGCCTTGGGGTCAGCTGACCCCAGCCCCTGTCCAGCCACCTCCTGAGCCCGGGGTGGCCACTTAACCCCCAGCCTGTGAACAAAGTGGCCAGCGCCACCCAGCTGGCACAGCTCCAGGAAGAGCCCTGAGGGGTTTGCTAACCAGCTGAACCCCGAGCACCCCATTCCCACGGGCTACGTCCCAGGCGTGTGAGAGGAAGACCCTGATCGGAGCAGTCCACCCAGGCTGCTTGAGGGGTGCCAGGGGCAAGGTGGGGGTACAGGCTTCATCCTCTCGGCCACCCTGCAGAAATGAGGCACACGCAGGGCACCGAGGCACGTCCATGAGCGGGGCTGAGGCTGCGCTGTCCTGACCCGGCCGCCACCAGACCGACATGAGGCAGGGCTCCGCGGGAGCCAGACAGGGTCGCTCTGCATGAAGGGCCCTGGCTCTGACGGATGCGGTCCTTTGGGCCAGGGGAGATTTGGACAGACTCCTGGGGCGCCCTGTAAGCACGGGGCAGAGGGGAGTGGGCAGCTGCCAGCCGGGCACCAGGATGCCCACAGCCCAGGTAGCGGCGCCAGAACCTCGCCAGAGCACCGTGGGTGCCGCTGGCACCTGCCCTGGGCTCCGGGCTGGGGGAGGATGGGTGGCGGTGGCTGGAGGCAGCAGGGCCTCTTGCCCCAGCCGCCCGGAAGCACGCTGCAATGCTGTGTGGCTGTGTGCGACCCGCTTTGCCTCTCTGAGCTTCAGCCTCAGGATGAGAAAAACAGAGCAGCAGGATTCCTCCGGGGCCCCCTGGGCGTGAAAGGAGAAGCTGAATGGGAAGCAGCATGTGGGGGATTCTGCCAGGGGTCCCTAGGAGTTGGGGCCCAGGGGTGGCGCTGTGGTCCTGAGGCGGGTGGTGGGGGGGGTGGCCCTGAGAGGGAAATGGGGGATTAACAGGCTACTTCCCACGCCCTTTGATGTGCTCCACGCATGGAGGTGCCGGGAGGGCACTCCAACCACTTTGAGGGTGAGTGGGGGGCAGGAGAGGCTGAGAAAGGCTGCCCGGGGCAATTAGCTGGGGATCAGGTTTCTGGAGTTCAAAGCCAGGAGGGAGGCCTCGGTCCTCCGCCAGCACCTCCCCCTGGTTTCTCATGCCCACCCCTCTCCGTGGGACTCTGCTCAGTAAATATTAATTTACCCCGATTACTGATGACAGTTCAGGGAGGGCCTGGCCGCCAGCAGGGCCTGAGCCTCAGGACAGGGCTGTGTCCTTCAAAGCTGCCGAGCAATTAGGCCTAGCAGGGGCCTGCAGGTGGGGGCCTCCTTCCTGCTCCATGGGGTGGGGTCCGGAGCACCACCTCTGCCCAGAGTGGCGCAGCCTCCGGGCAGCCAGGCCAGGAGCCCAGGACCCTCCAAGGGTGATCTCAGACCTGTCTCGCTGGGGGCTGCAGCCGGGCACGGCAGGGGCATCAGGACAAAGGAGGGCTGGAGACAAGGGAGCAGGAGCCGAGGCCGCTGCCCGGCCCGGCCGCTCTTCTTGGCGGTTCAGTAGGACGAAGAGGCTCCCCTGTGCTGGCGGCCAGTGCCCACAGCACAATGGTCAATGATGGCTCCCAAAGATCAAGCCACGTGCTCGGCCCAGGCGGCCCACGCAACCAACTCTGCCACCGCACGCCATGCCGCCAAGCAGATTTCTGGAGGAAAGAGCTTGTGGAGCGAAAAAGAGGATAAAACAGAAGAAAACAAACTGCTCCAGTATAGAGACAACAGGCTGATGTGCTCACACATGAAGCAATTTGGGGCATAGTGCACCAAAAGTCCTCCAGATCAAGTCCAGCCACCAAAGATGAGAAGAAAGGTTGTAAGAGGCAGCAGTTGGTGCCAGGCGGGAGCGGACCCCTGTCTGCAAAGGGCTCAGGAGTCACAAAACCCAGGGGGTCTATTCCCAGCCAAGATGGCCCTGAAGCAAGATGGCCCCTGAGGCAAGATAACTCCGGGAGGCAAAATGGCCCCTGAGGCAAAATGGCTCCCTCCAGGCAAGATGGCCCCTGAGGCAAGATGGCTCCCAGAGGCAAAATGGTCCCTGAGAGAAGATGACTCCTGAGGCAAGATGGCCCCCAGAAGTAAGATGGCCCCCAGAGGCAACATGATCCCCAGAGGTAAAATGGCCCCTGAGTCAAGATGGCTTCCAGAAGCAAAATGGCTCCCTCCAGGCAAGATGGCTCCTGAGGCAAGATGGCCCCCAGAAGTAAGATGGCCCCCAGAGGCAAGATAGATCCTAGAGGCAGAATGGCCCCTCAGGCAAGATGGCTTCTAGAGGCAAAATGGCCCCTCCAGACAAGATGGCTCCTGAGGCAAAATGGCTCCTGAGGCATCATGGCTCCTCGGGCCAAAATGGCCCCTGAGAGAAGATATCTCAAGGAGGCAAAATGGCCGTGAGGAAAGATGGTTCCCAGAGGCAAAATGGCCCCTAGAAGTAAAATGGCCCCTGAGTCAAGATGGCTTCCAGAGGCAAGATGACCCCTGAGGCAAGGTGGCCCCTAAGCCGAGGTCAGACATGCCAAAGTTCAGAAGATAGGACATTGATTATCCTTTTCATGTGAAAGACTGTTTTATACAAAGACTAGTAAAAATACACTAAAAATCTAAAAGCTTCAGGTTTATAAAAATTGGTTAGAGAAAACCTGAGGTAAGCATTGAATCAAGTTTCCACACTTGGTGAATCTGTAGTTCAGGATTATGGAAGTGCTCACGCGTGCCATAAACTGCTCTCTCAGGAAAATTTGGAATTCTGACTTGGACTGTGCTCAATGTATAGATCAGGGGCTGCAAACGCTCTAAGGGGCCATAACATAAACGTTTCAGGCTTTGGGGACCATGCCGTCTCAGCAGGCAGCTCTGTCGCTGAACTCCAGAACATCCCCTGACGATTCCCGAATAGCTGGGCACGGCTGTGTTCCAATGAAACCTTGCGGAAATAGGCAGCCAGCCCAAGGCCAGAGTTTGCCTCCCCGCTTCTGTAGACCAGCGGGGGGAAAGAGACATGTGAATAGCATCCACTCTTCCGCTCCATGGTTGTGATGTATCTGTCCCCGTATGTGACTCGACGTCCTTCAGCAATGATGAGTTCTGACGTAGAGTTGTTACATCATTTTATTATGTTCACATCTAACTACTTTAATGTTAATCCAAATAATGTTTCATTTCGATTTTGAAAAAAATATCAGCCTCCGAGCCCTCGCTAGTATGAAGAGATACTGCCGACTCTGTCTATGCACCTGCCTCTTGTGTAGAGCACTCGGGCAGGGCAGCAGATCTGTGAAGATGTCTTAGGATTCTCTATGTAAACAAACAGGGTATAACAATACCCAGAAGAGCTGAGAGCAGACACCCTGTCTTGTTCCCCAGCTCCTGGGTTGGGGGTTGTTCATTCAATCACCGTTGAGTTAAAGGTTGCCTGTAAGGTTTTCACAGATGCCCTTTATCACACTAGGAAGATCTCTTCTAATTCTAATTTATTTATTGAGTGTTCTTAACATGAACGAGTTTTTTTTTTTTTTAAAGATTTATTTATTTATACAAGCCCTGGGTACAGTCAGAAGCGCGGGAGGGTGAGAGGATTCACCAGAGCCAGAGGGGAGAGCAGAGCAGGCAGAGGGACCGAAGGACACTGCTGAGGGGAGCAGCGGGCGGCAGGAGAGGTCTGCGCGCCATGTGAGACCCTCCTCCGGTGGCCGGGGAGCAGCCAGGGATCGAACCGGCGCTGCAGAGGCTGCGGGCAGCTTCGCAACCCAGCGCTAAACCTCTGCGCCACAGGGAGGCCCCAATATAAACGAGTTTTGAAGAATGGGTGTATAGAATGATCATTCTAGTTCTGTTAAAACGGCTTTTTCTTATTCTTTTAATGTGGCTGTTACATTAATTGATTTTCAGATCTTGAGCCAACCTTGTATTCCTGGAACAAATGTCACTGGTCTTCCATATGGTTGAATTCAATTTACTGATCTTTTGTTGAGTAACTTCGTATCTATGTTTGTGAAAGACATTGATCTGTTGTTCATCCCTTATAATTTCTGTTTCTGGTATTAGTATCAAGGTAATACTGACCTCAAAAAAAAGGGTGGGGGTTTTGACCCTTCTCTATTTTCTGAAAGAATTTGTGCTCTCCTGATATTAGTTCGTTCTTATAAGTTTCACCGAATTTACCAAGACATCTGGGCTGGAATTTGTAGAAAGGTACTCAGTAACAGATTGAATTTTTTCAACTATTATAGAGTTATTCACAATTTCTATTCCTTCATCAGTCACTTTGATAACTTATAGTTTTCGAGGAATCTGTCCATTCATCTTCATGATCCAATTTATTGGCATAGATTATTTGTTTTAGTTTGTTTTTAACATTTTGACAAAAGATGTATATAATTAGTGTATACACTTGGTGAATTTGGAGCTGTGTACACCCATGAAACAATGGCCACCATCCAGGCCATCACTTCTGAAAGCTTTCTCCTGTCTTCTTCTCTAGTGACTTTTGGGTCTTCACTTTTTATGTTGATAAGTTGTGTTTGTGGTCTGTTGTTTTCTTTTCCCTGATTAGTCTTTCTAGGATTTGATTAAATATTTAATTTTTTAACGAACAAACTTTGGCTTAACTAATTATCTCTGTTCAGTGAATGTTTCATTTCTTATCTTTATTACTTTCTTCTTTCCACTCACAGTGAGTTTACTTGTCTTTTTTTCCCCCTATTAGCAAAAGCACAGGTCACTAGCTCTAAACCACTGCCCTTCTCTAATGTGGATATTTGAAAAACAAATCCTACTATATGCATTTTTAAACTAGGCTTACAACTTTTGAGATGTTTCCATGATTATTTATGTTAAAATATTTTCTAATTTTCTTGACTGTGGATTATTCAGGAGGCTGCTAATTTCCAAATACTGGGGGATTTTATAGGTTTTTTTTTATTGATTTCCATATAATTCTGCTATGATCAGAGAAGTTTCGTTGTGAGATTTTAATCTTCTCAAATTTATGGAGATTTATTTTTGTCTCAGAAATGGTTCTACCTGGGCCAGGGTTTCATGTGCTCTAGGTAAAGAGGCGCATCTGTCACTGGCTGGGTGTAGGGCCCTGTAAATGCTAGCGAGGGCCAGGTGCTGGTAATGCCCAGTCTTCTGTGGCTTACTGGGTCTTTGTCTATGTGCCTAGTCAAATACTGAGGAGTTGTAAAATCTACAATTACTATGGATTGGTCTGTTTCTTTTCTCCTTTATTAGAAGAATATCTATTTGGGATGGTTTATCTCTGTGATACCTCTTTGTCTAGACAGCAACATTGTCTGATATTAGCTTAGTCACACTTTGCTATACTTCAAATGTGAATGCAACACTTTTTCAACCATTGACTTTTGAATTCTTTGTATCTTTATATTCTCAGTGCATATCTTGGAGGCAGAATATTGTTTGATCTCTTTTATTCAGTCCCACTCTCTGACTTTTATATTGATATGTAAGGTACTTGCTCACATTGAATTTAATGACTGATATGAGTGGTTCAAGTCCACCACTTTTTCCTATTTTCTCACCTTCTTCTTTTGATGGTGTTCCTGTTTCTCCTTCCTGCTGTAGTTTGGGATCATTTAATATGATTAGCATCCTGTTTTAATTTCTCTCATGTCTTTAAAAAATTTCTTTGTGTTATTTTGAGTGATTTCTCTAGGGATTATGATATGGTTTTAACTTAATCAGAGTATATTTGAAGTTAATATTGTACCATTTCATCTACAATGTCCAAATCTTACAATATTACTGGTCCACGAAGCCTCCTCACCCATGGACTGTTGCTATCCTGTGTTCACTTCTGTGTGCATCTTGAACTTCCTTGTCAGCGTGAGGCTGCTTTTGCTGCTTTAAACCTGCACTGTTCACTATGGTAGCCACCAGCCATATGATGCTACTTAAATATTTTTTTCTGTTCATTCCTTCTCTCTTTCCCCTCTGGAACGTCAATTGCACGTTTGTCAAACTATGTCTATTGTTCACTGAAATTTTCTTTAATTTCCCCCCCCAGTATTTTCTATCTCTATTTTAAAATTGGATACATTTCCCCACCAGCTTTCAAGTACTGCAAATCTTGCACATTATTTCCCACCACCGAGTCTTATCAAGATCTCTATTAGTTGATTTAAAAAAAAATTACAGCCCGGGGGCCTCCCCGATGGCGCAGAGGTTGAGCGCTGGGTTGCGAAGCTGCCCGCGGCCTCTGTGGTGCTGGTTCGATCCCCAGCTGCTCCCCGGCCACCGGAGGAGGGTCCCACATGGCGGGCAGACCTCTCCTGCCGCCCGCTGCTCCCCTCAGCAGTGTACTTCGGTCCTTCTGCCTGCTCTGCTCCCCGCTCTGGCTCTGGTGAATTCTCTCACCCTCCCGCGCTTCTGACTGTACCCCATGCTTGTATAAATAAATAAATAAATCTTTTAAAAAAAATTACAGCCCACAGCTTCCTGCTTCTTTGTGTGTCTAGTAATTTTTAATGTATGCTGGACATTACAAGACTGTCTGGATTGTGTTATCTTCTTTGAAAGACACTGAGTATTGTTCCAGAAGGCAGTTAAATTTCTGGTAGCCCTTTTGCTCCTATGTGGCTGTTCTATGATCTGCGAGGACGGGTACACTTCAGCTTGATCTACATTCTAGTATTTGATCCTTGCTTCTACACGTGACCTTCACAGGCACTTGACAAACAGCCCAAAGTGAGGCAGAAGAGACACAGAACTGAGAAATGAGGCCCAGGCACTGGTACCAAGAGTTTATATGCTTCGCTAAAATGGAAACTGAGACAATGTTACATCCAAGTCCCTCCTCCTGAGATGCTTGCCAGTGGTCCAGCTGGAGGGCTCTGTCCCCCTGGGAGCAGTTGCCACGTCCTGCCACCCTGGCCCCACCCCTCATCACTGGCCAACAGCACCCAGGAGCCCAATCTGGCTGATTCACTGGGATCTGGCCCAATGTGCCCCAAGTCAGTCACCACTGGGCAACAAAATACTTCAATACAGTTCAGTCGTGACCACAAATGTCACCAGCAGCCGAGTGGAAACATGAGGTTTCACGATCTAGAGAAATGAGTAAATCTTCCCAAATCTCATGTTTCCTGTAAAGCTACCACCACACAAAAGATATGTCAATGATATTAATAAATTATATAATACTCATGTTAAATAAGTTTTCTACTAAATTCATATTTGTCATTATTTTACAACAGTTTTGTTATGTATGTGTTTGGTTTGTTATAAAGTCTCTACAAATTTGCACACATTGTGTGTGTGTGTGTGTGTGTGTGTGTGTCTTCTTACCCACCCTGGAAGAAAGCCTGGTGATTCTACCAGTTTCCACTGGTTTAACTTGACTTATTGGATTTTCTCTTACATGGAAGTTAGAAATGTGGAACTTAAAGACATTTAACTGAAGACAGAGAGTCTTTCTGGATCTTACAGGAATAGAGGCAAATTCAAAACAGAACGCTGATACCAAAGGAGTATTAGAAATGGATTGTTTGATTAAATCTTGTCTGAATTATCAGTTACATAATAGGAAAAGTGTTAGCTGTGCCTGCAGACTGCACTGTCACTCAGTCCGGTTAATCTTCATCTAAAAGAGACCAGAGACTTCTCGGTGGCAATAGAAAGCCAACATTTTTCTTATTTAAGATGATTGGAATGACGGATACATAAATCATAACATATGAAATTCTCCCATAACTTACACTCCTTTAATACCAAACATTTGTTCCAATTTCTTGCCCACCAGTTGTGGGAGAAGCTGAATAAGCGCATTCGTGCTAATGCGTGCGTTTCATCAATGTTAACGCTGCCTGTGCCACCTCAGAAGTTGGAGGTTAGACCTCAAAGGAGAGGTGATGGGGGCGCTGATGCATCCCCCTCAGGGCCCTGGTCATCACCTGGACCCTCTCTTCTACTTTGATAAAGAATGTGGGACCTTGGCCAATCATCCGGGTGATTTTGTGGGGTTTTTTTTGTTTTTGTGGGGTTTTTTTGGTGTTTGTTTCTTTCTCATTTTGTTGAGGTCACAAAACAGACCCCAACTCCCCTGGAGGAATGGTGCCCATTTTAGCCTGTTTCACCGAAGCAGGAACCGAAGCTGGGGTGGGTGGAGCCGAGGCTGGGGTGGGGTGCCCCCAACGTGGCCGGGGGTAGGAGGGCACTGAGGCCCAGTGACCGCAGAGGGGAAAGGAAGGCAGGCGCATACATCCTGGAGCCAAGATGGGGACAAACCCCCCGTCCCTGTGCACGGGGTCCTCCCTGTCCAAAGACAGGGTCCACGGTGATATTGCCGTGGGTGAATGCAAAGCCCATGGCTAAGGCAACCACAACTCACATTCATGCCAGAGGCTTCGCAGCCAGCAAGTTTCCTCCAAACCAGATTCCCATCAAACGCACAAACTCTTCCAAACCCAGAGAGGCCGAGGCACCCCAGGTGGTCCTGCCCCCGCTGTGCTGGCACCAAGAGCCCTGGGCAGGCGTGCGCATGGGACGCCAACTGCAGGTCCTGGAGCGCTGTGACACCAAGGGCCGCTGCCCAGCTCCTGGGAACAGCTGGACGACAGGGACCCCAGGCGGGGTCTCCTCCCGAGTGGGGAGGGTTGAATGGGGAGGGGCCCTGAGGCCCAAGCCGCCCCGCAGGTGTCCCTGTTGTCACAGCAGCTGTACAGGGAGGGCCCAGCCCATCCACCCCGGGTCTCCGCCAACACCCCTGTGTCCACTCCCCACTGTTGAAGCCCCGCCCATGTGACTGTGGGGGTGGTCAGGGGGCTGCCCGGCCCAGCCACCCTCGGGAAACGCGTGTCCTTACAACGGGGCTTCTCCTGCACACAGGCGGCGTGCGGCACGCTGGGAGAGCAAGGCCGTTGGGGCGGCGCGCTGCAGGTGGGGCCTGGGGTGCGGGATCTTGCCTGCACGTGTTCTGTAAACCTGGGACTTGTCAGCAAAACAAGAGGACAGACAAGACAGCACAGGGGCTCTGCCGGCCCCAGGCGGTGTGCAGACTGCAAGGCTGGATGCTCCCTGCCTTGGCTCTGGGGTCCTGGTTCCCGAGCCCACCGGTGGAGGGGTGGGCCTGTTCGCTCCAGCTCCCGGCCAGTTCCCCTGGGCAGCCTTCCCAGACTGTGGGACCCCATGGCCTGGGTGTGCATCACAGACCCACACGCGCCTCAAGAGAGGCAGCACCCACGCGGCCCTCAGTTTCCCCATCTCACCAATCCAACAGGCATGTACAGGACCTGGTGCAGGCGCAGGGTGAGCTCTGAGTAGGGTGGCATCACAGGTGTGAATGTGGGGAACACCTGAGTAGCTGACAGGGCACAGTCCTGTACCCTGCAATGCTCTTGCAGAGTCCAGGGGCCTGGGCCCAGAGGCCAGTCTACCCCCCCACACTGGACTGGTCATGGGCCACGAAGACCGTCAGGGCTGACCGTGCACCGGCAGACGCGCTTGCTGAGCCTGACCCCCACGCCCCAGACGTGGCTGCCTTGAGGTAGACAGCACTGGCCACGAGAAATGCCCTGCCCCAGCCTGCTCGGGGGTCCCTGAGGGGAGGGGAGATGAGGACACGCAGAGCGACAACCCTGCAGGGTGCAGTCGGAGGGGTTGCGCCCCCACCCCAGGGAGCCGCTGGCCGCACCTGGGCCTGGTCGCCACCTCTTGGCTGGGAGCGAGAGGTAGTTCTGTGGTTTGAGCACGCCGCTTGCCCACCCCCAGCCCCCATCCGTGGTTTCTTGGCTCGGAGGCTGCGCTAACCCGATTTTGCATTCACAGTCCAGCCTGGGGGCCTCAGAGCTGCCTGCCAGGCCAGGCCAGCAGTGGACGCACGGTGCACCGTGTCCGAGGCAGCCCGCAAGCCTCCAGGCTTCCCCTCCTGGGCTCCGCCCGCCCTCGGGCCCAGATGAGTCGGGGGCTCCAGGCTGGCGAGACGCTGCCACCGCCGCCTCCCAGCAGGAGCGCCGTTAAGTGGACTGCTCAGCCCTAATGGCTGCCGTGGGCTCGGGGGGCGAACGGGGCGGGGAGCCGGCTGTGGGCCCAGGGGGCCTTTGTGGGGCGGGACCCCGCCGCTGCCTGCCCTGCCTGCCCTGCCTGGAGTGAGGGGTCCCCAGGGCTGTCCACAGAGCTGGGGTGCGGGGGGCAGTGCACCCCTGGGGGGAGGCAGAGGAGCCTCCTTGATTTATTCACTCACCACACGCAAGGGTGGGTGGGTGGGGGGGTGGACAGGGGAGTTCTGCTGTGCCTGCCTCTGCCAGCTCAATCCGACGGTCCGGGGGATCACCCCATTTCACAAAAGTGGGGTCATGGTCCAAGGTGGCCCAGCGAGGGCTGGAGGAGCTGGGACCCAAAGCCGGTCGCTGGCCGCACAGCCTGCGGTGCCTGCCGGGATCGGGCTGGGAGGCCTGGGCAGGAGGAGCCCCGGAGGACACCAAGGGGCCGCTGCTCACCCTCCAGCCCATTGCTGGCCTCCCGCTCTGCTCAGCCCTGCCCAGACCCCGCCAGCGGTTCCCAAGTGTTGGAGGGGGTGCTTGTGGGGGGGCCTGGGCCCAGAGACAGCTTCCGTGGCCTGGGTTCTGAGCCTGGCTGTGCCCAACGGCCCAATCAAAGGAGGTGAGCGCAGCCCTGACGCCGCCGGCCGCCCCGGCTCTCAGCTGGCCCATCGCCGCGCATCTGCTCCCCCAGGCTGTCCGGCTGCGGCGACTGTATAGACGGGCACCCGGAGCGCGCACCTCTGCTCCACTCCTGCCAGACCCAGGTGCCTGTCCCTCCAGGACTGCCCCCCGCCATGTCCACCCCGCCCCTCCAGAGCCCCCTGCCCCGCTGGCCCCTCCCCCTCCCGGACCCTCACCCCGCCTCTGCGGGTCCAGTGGACCGGGTGTCGGCCCGTCCGTCAGGGCGGCAGCTCCCAGCGGTCCTGGCTGGTGGGCTCCGTCCCATGGGCGCCCACGGCTGGAGCCGAAGGGGTCAGAGAGCACAGCGGCCACGCGGCGGGCTCAGGCAGCACGCTCGGGGGCCGTGGCGCGGAGGCTGGCGGCGACCCCAGCCCGGGGAGCCACAGGCCCGGCCTGCCCTCTACCCGCAGGTCAGCGGCGTCTCCCGTGGCTGCGCGCAGAGACGGGCCCTTCCGGCGCCTTCTCCGGGGTCGCGGCCAGCCTCTCAGCGCCCCGCCCCCTCCTTGTGGGTTTATGGACAGGAGAGGCCCGGGGCGCCCGGAGGCCGGCGTCGGGACCCGCGCTCCAGCCGGGCCGGCCCGTCGGGCTGTGTCCGCGAGCAGACGGCGGCAGGAGTTGAGCGATTACTTTTACATTTTATTTTCCAAGTTTCAATCACTCCTTATCAGAGTCTCAAGGTTTTGTTTTAAAAAATATTAGCGCTAAACAAATGACATTATTTTACAAGAAACCATTTTTCCAAAGTTCCTAATCATAAACAGATGGAGAAAGCGAAAACGAAGTGCTTTGGAAGATGTGTCTAGAACGCAGGGCCGCTGTGGTGCCCCTGGGACCCCAACACTTCAGGGGGTTTGGGGGTGGGGTGGGGCAGGAGGAGGCCCAGCTAGGGCAGGGGGGGAGAGGCCAGCTCTCACAGGGACCCCACAGCCGGATGTGAGCCCACCGGTCGGGGAGCAGCAGGAACGGCCGAGGTCCCAGCAGAGCCTGGAGTGTCCACAGCCGGCTGTGACGGTCGGGGAGCAGGGCCCGGAGGGTGGGCAGCCAGGGGGTGGGCCAGCAGCAGGGGCAGGCCAGTGTGGCCGGCGGCCAGGGAAACGGAGAGCCGTGCCGCGCAGACCACAGTTCCAGGGCAGGGCAGCGCCACCCTAGCCGCGGGAACAGGCGGACCCTGGTGCCCTCAATCGTGTCTCCAAGTCCAGTGGGCCTCCCTCGCCAGGGAGTCGCGCCGCTCGGCACGCTGCGCTGGAGCTGAGGTGCTCCTCCATCCTTGGCTCTCAGCCGGGAAAGCTGGGACCCCTGTGTGCCCGCTTTACCTGCACCGCCAGGATCAAGGACCAGCGGCGGCCGAGCGGGCTCAGGGTCCGCGCTGCCAAGACGGGCACAGGAGCAGGTGCGCTGCGCGGGGGGTGGCGCCCGAAGCCAGGGTGCCCCGCCCCTCCTGCCCGGCCCCAGCTGCCGTGGCCGCCCAGAGGAGCGCGTGTGGCGCGGGGGGGGGCTGGGGAAGCAGGTCTTATTTAATTAATGACTGGTTCTGTAATTGCTGTTTCAGGGCGCGCTGCGTGCCGCCGTCTGCGAGGGGCTTTCTAGACGAATTTGGCGCCAGTGGCCTAATGTGGGCGCTGCGCCTGCGTGCCGAGGGACCCGGGGCTCCATCCATCATCCGGGCCCAGCCACAGCAGATCAATACCGGCCCCCACTTGTGGGCAGGCCCGCCTGTCCTGGGCCGGCGCCGCCTCCCGCCCCCTCTGCTCCCTGGGACTCTCCCCCAAGGTGCATCCTCCCTGAAGGGACGCCAGGAAGGGAGGCTCTCCCTCGCCGGAGCTGGGCAAGGGGCTGGCATGCACCTCTGGGGTCCCCCCGCAGCTGCCGCCCCATGCACAAACCCTTCGTGCGCCCCTGGGCTGCTGCTGCATCCAGGCCAGGGAACTCTGCTAAGCTCGAGACCTCTGCTCCCCCGTGCTGGAGCTAAATCTTAACTCAACAGGGCGACCCCAAAGGTGAGCCTTGACACCCCATCATCCCTGACCCGTGACCCGCTGTGCATCCGCCACCCCCACCAGCCGCCTGACAGCTCCACTGTCGCGGGGTCCCCGGCTCAGTGGCTGGATGGGGGCTCCCAGATTCTGCTGCCAGGTGGGTCAAGACCAGCAGGGCACTAACAGTCTCTTGCCATTTTTGTGGCATGAATCGGCTCCCCAAAAGACGCGTTACCCTAACTGCAGCCCCTGTCATGCCCTTACCTGTGTGTCACTGAAGCCGCCCTGCTCTGCTCTCTGGCGGACAGGTGAGTGTGGCTCCTCATTCCCGGGGTTCCTGGGCACCCACCACCCGGACTTTGAGTCAGCGATGAACAACGCCGTGAAGACAACACCCTGGGGAGCGGGGAGCCTGGCGGGCTCAGGCCTTCACCCAGCGTGTCCTCTTCGCCGGAATGCCCACCCCCCGACGTGTCCCCACTTTCATCCTGCTCCCAGTATGCTCCGGGGCTGGGAGGGCAGCTCTGCCAGGCCTACCCCCGCCCTCCTGGATGCTCATGACCTTGGTTGCCCTCCCGGAGCAGCCACTGTGTACTCTCCTCTGCCTGGGTGACCGTGGGGGCAGGGGCCCAGCAGCCACTGGGGCAGGTCCAGGACGGTGACCGTGCTCCGCCACCCAGGGCCGCGCCTTCTCGGGCACTGCTGTGTGACCCACCCACAGCCCCCCACCTGCAGCCACCAGCCACGCCCCTCCCAGCCATGGCCCCCACTCACAGCCCCCACCCACGGCCCCCAGCCACGGCCCCCAGCCACAGCCCCCCAGCCACGGCCTGCTGTGCGGTGGCCGAAATAGGTGGTAGGAAATGGGCAGGGATACCTGAAGTGATTTATCCCGTTACCTCTCTGGTCCACAGCCTCCACGGAGGCCGTGCTCGCTGGCGAGTGTCAGCCAGGCCAGGGGCGGCGCTGGCGTCCTTGACCCAGCAGGGGGTGCTCGGGACTGTGGACACCCTGACACGGGCAGCCGTGGGGACCTGGAAGTGCCACACGTTGCCCCCCACGCACCATGCCCTGCCCCCTGCCCCACCGCGCCACTCCCCACGCCGCGCCCCCACGCCCCCATGCCAGGCCCTCAGTGTGGGGCCAGGCCATCCATCCACACGGGGCAGTCGGGGTGGCAGCGGCACCTCCTGGCCGCGCACAGGGCCCCTCCACATCCCGCGGGTGTCAGCAGCCCGGGGCTGAGCGGGATGCGTGGTTCTCGAGCAGGAACGGAGCCATCAGTGGTCCTGTGAGCCGTGCTTGCTGCAGTCGCTTTAGTGATGCGTTAGCGTTTAATTAGGTCGCTGCCGAGCGCTCCAGTCACATGTGCAGCCACAGGAAGCGGGCGGCCAGGGGCCCTGGCTCCGGGGTCGCAGCTCTAGGCACTGCAAGGGGGTCCAGTGTGGGCGCACACAGAACACGTGGCACGCTGCACGTGTGCATGTACAGTGTGCTCATGCAAGCACACACACGTGCACACACCCATGTGCATGGATGCACGCACAAGCCCACACAGCGTGAGCCCTCAAGTCACCCCTGCCGTCCTGCAGGAGCCATGGCCACTCTGCTCGCCCATGTCCGGACGTGGAGGGTCCGCCCGGCTCCTTGCTGCCCCTCTTCCTGGGCATGACTTGGGCAAATGCCCACTTTCAAAGGGCACGGTGCCTGCTGCTCTGCCCCTCGGGCCCCTCTGCAGAGAACCAGGGCCGCAGCTGGGCTGCCGGGACCATCCTGGCGCCCGCTCTGTGCTCAGAGCTTGCCAGTACCCCAGGAGTCTCCGTGATGTGACGCAACCAGACAGGCGCGAGGAGCAGGCCCTGCAGTCGTGCAGAGCGTGGGAGAAGCCCTGGACACTCGCTGACCGCACAGGGGCACAGGCGCAGCCCAGGGCCCCTGGGGGCGGCACCCGCCGGCAGCCCAGCCCGCAGCGCAGAGGGGCTGAGGGCCGGTGTGTCCTGGGGCACAGAACTGGCAGGGGCAGGGGCAGTCGTGGGAGGTGTCCCGTGGCCTCGCAGTCAGCCTGGCCCTCGGCCAGACCAGCCAGGCATTCCAGCAGCCTGGGCGACGGCTGGCCTGGGGTGAATCGCGCTTCCAGAAGCCGGCAAGCCCGCTGCCCGACGGAGGACCTGGGTCACCTCCCCAGACAGCTGCACCCGCCCCGCGCCGCCCTCGGCCTGCTGGGGTGGGGGAGCCCAGTGCCGCTGCTCACGCTGTGGACAGGGGGACAGTGGAAGGGCCAGGGCTCCGAGCTACCCATCCTGGCCTGGCCCTAGACCAGGGTTCCTGGAAGCAGGCGTAATGGCGGTGGCTCCCGGGCGTGCTGGGGGTGCCGCGCTGGTTTTCCCAGGGTCCCCTCCACAGAGGTTGCAGCACCGCCGCCCCCCCTCAGCCCCCAGGCCGTGCTGGTGTTCCTTTTCCTCCACACCCCCTGCCAGCTTATTTTTCTTGATGCTCCTGCTTCCTGGTGAATTTAACAGGCGGGATGAAGGTGGCGAGGGTGCAGCGCCTGGGACGGGGACGCCCTGCCCTCGGGAGCAGCGTGGGGTCATCCCCTCGCCCCACCCAGCGTCCACCAGGAATCCCTCCCAGCTGTTCCCGGAGACCGTCCGCAGCGTCAGGAGGTGGCATAGGAAGCTCGAGGCGGCCCCGCTCCCTGTGGCCAGGAGCCATGCACTACCCCCGGGCACCCCAGGGTGGGGGTCGCAGGGCCCTGCCGAGTGGGGGCAGTCAGGGCTGGGAGCCCACAGCACCCAGGCCACAGCTTCTGCTGCCCCCTGTCACCTGTCCGCTTACCGGGAAAGTAAAGGGAGGGACGTGGCGGTGAGAAGGTGATGGGGGTGGGAGGTGGGGGCACAGATCCACCAGGGCCTCCACTCACCCTGCTCTGGGCAGGAGGGAGCCCCTCAGCCAGGCCCAGCTGCCGCCTTCCCCAGAGCCTCGTCAGCCCCTCCCGACCCCATTAATTGGGCCACATCTGGCCATCAGAGATCATTCTCCCCGCGCCGTGCTAGAGAGGCTGCCTTTCTGCCCTCTGGGGTGCCAGCCAATCAGGCCGCACGTCTCGCAGCTAAGTGGCCCTGCCCCTGCTGCTGCTGTGCCCACCCGAGGCAGCTGCCCGGCCACTGCCGCAATCTGCTCCCCAGCAGACCCCCACGCCAGGCCCTGCCAAGTCCTGCCAATGCACCTATGCACCTGCAGGCACCGCAGGCACCACACCTCCAGACAGGACCTGCAGGCACCACCCCTGTGCGGACAGGACCCTCAGGCACTGCACCTGCACGCATAGGATGTGTGCCAGCATCCACACCCCACAGAGCATTCTAGAATCTCACTGGGAGAACACACTTTACCCCTGTCCCCACAGCTCTGTCACCCAGTGTCTGGGTGCTGCCCCTGCTGCTCTGCCCTGGAGTGGAGGCTGCACAGGGCCCCTCCTGGCTGCCCTTGAGATGCTCGTGGTCCCACAAGGAGAAGGGCAGGCTCAGGGGCCCCTCCGGGGGCTGCACAGCTGCCCCCCAGCACAGCCCACGACACCAGAAAGCAGGAACGAGGAAGCAGCCACAGAGCTCGCTCTGGACGCTGAACTGGGCAGCGGTGGGTGAGGGGTCCCCACACCTGCGGACGCCTGAGCTGGCATCCGGTCTGACCCGAAGGTCCCAGAGCACCCCGGGGGAGCCCCGGCGGCCCGCAGCCCCACAGCCCCTGCAGATTCCCGCACATCCGGGCGCTGGCCGAGGCCGCGTCTGTGGACTTGTTGCAGGCGCCGCGGGGCCCGGGCTGCAGGCTGGCTGACACTTAGCCGGGGAAGCGTCTCCCCCGGGGAGCAATTGAAGGCGTGTGAGCACTTTGGAGAGGTGACCCCCTCCAGAGACGTGGCCCCTTCCCCAGATGAGCTCCTTCCCGATGGACCCCCGTGGGGCTCTGGGCAGGGTCCACAGCTGGGGCGAGGAAATTAGCCAGCGCACATTAACGCCAGGCCGGTCAGGAGACGGCGGCGCTCGAGCTTGTGGCTTTGCCAGGCCCGCAGCCCTCGCGGCCCATGGAGCACAGCTGCCCTGTGGCCGGCTCCTCGGGCTGGCGGACACGGCGAGGGGCGGTGTCCTTTCCGTAGCACCCAGCCCGAGAAGCCCATCTGTCCCAAAGCCCGGACGCGCGATGGCGGAGCCCACAGGCCTGCTGGCCCCGTCCGTCCTCCCCAAAGCACGGGGCTGTGCCCAGCAGGCCCCCGGGGCGCGAGCGTCCCCGAAGCCCGCTCCCCCTGCTGTGCCCACGTGGTCGGAGCAGCCTGGGAGGGGCAGCCCTCCCCCGCCCCTCTGGGCCAGCAGGGGTGGGGACCTGCCTGCCGGGCCAGCTTCCCCGTGAGCCCAGGCGCTGGGGAGGACTCACCAGGCCAGGAGGAGGAGGAGGAGGCGCTGGCTGGGCCCCGGTCAGCTCGCTCTTGGCCGCCTTGGGCTGACCCTGTCCCTCACTCGCTCATTCTGCACCTGCTTGTACCAGGCACTGGCGCGGGTGCCCCGGGACTCCCACCCGAGGGAAGGGAAGGCCAGGGCCCCTCCCACAGGGCTGGGCAGCCTGCGCCCCAGAGGCCTGGTCTCGCACGCACAGCCGGGGCCGGGCGGGGCCGCTGGCCCATATGGCCGGGGCGACTCAGCCACGCCTGACCCCCTCCCTGCTGCCCCAAGACCCTGCTGGTGTCATCCCCCCAATATCTGGCTACCTCCCCCACCCTGCTCTGAACACGTGGGGCTTCCTGGGGTGCCCGTCCCCTGCTGCCGTTGCTCCCCTCTCTGGCGCTCTTAGCACCCAGCCGCCCGCCTCAGCCTGGCACCGTCCCGCCCAGCCCAGGGTCCTGCTGGCTCCCTCTGGCGCCCAGCATGGGGCTCCCTAAAGCTTGCCAGACAACTTCGCGGAAGGAAGGCAATTTGGCCCTTGATTAGGGTTTTCATGAACATGAAACAAAACAGTAAAGTTGCGTATCCGAGGCCAATGTCCTAAGCTTCTGCGCCTGACTTAGAGATTTGACCCGATGACTATAAAGCTGCTCCTTGTTGAGTAAGAAGAAACTCTCTTCCCAGTTTTCCGTCACTAGCACCAAATGAGCGCGTTAGAGCCCATGACGAGTTGGGCACTTCGCAAGCCTAATTAATTACTCCTTTTAAGTTGCATTTACAACATCAGCATTTCTGGATTGGTTTTTGTTTCTCAAGAACGTCACACATCCCGCGGGGCCTGCAGAGCCCCCCACCCCGACCCCGCACGCCCCGGAAAAGGAGCCGCCACCACAGGCGCCCCGGCCCACGGACCCCCACCTGCCTCGCCCCGGGCAGCTCAGCTGGGCGCCGCCGCAGCCCTCTCCCACGCAAACCCCAGGCTGCAAGGGCCCGCGGGGCAGCCTCGGCCACGCACCCCCCTTGCTGCGTGCCCCCTGCCTGCGGAGCTGCCCCTGCTGGCCAAGACGGAGGTCTCAGCACAGCTGCGCCCAGCGGTCAGACCCTGAGGAGGGCTGGAGCCGGGAAGCCGCGCGGCAGAGCCCACGCTGAGAACTGTCGCAACAAGCACGACTGCACTTAGTTTACACAGGGAGGAGCAGCAAGTAACGGGCGTTAAAAATGTGGGGGTATTTTGGGGGGGGTTAAGATTTATTTATTTATACAAGAACCGGAGTACAGGCCAGATGCGCGGGAGGGTGAGAGGATTCACCAGAGCCGGAGCGGGGAGCAGAGCAGGCAGAAGGACCGAAGGACACTGCTGAGGGGAGCAGCGGGCGGCAGGAGAGGTCTGTGCGCCATGTGGGACCCTCGCCGGCCGGCCGGGGTCGAACCCGCACTGCAGAGGCTGCGGGCAGCTTCACAGAGTGGCGCTCAACCTGACAAGGGGCTTCTAGCTCTAAATCGTCTTGACCTAAACAAGCGTGGACCTGCCTGAAGATGCCGGGCAGGTGCTGGAGCCCGGGCTTAGAGCCTCTTGACTGTGGCGGGGGTGGGGGGGGGGTGGCAGCCAGGTTGCGCAGCTGCTTGACTCCAGTCTATGCCTTGCTGTGCCGTCTGCCAGGGCAGGGAGGGGCTCCCAGGGCCCGGCGCCTCTGTGTGGCCCTCCCGCTAGGACGGGGTGCTCGGGCCCTGTGTGAGGATGGGGAGACTGAGGCTGGGAAGGAGCATCGAGGGGCCTGGCAGCCGAGACAGGAAGAGGCAGAAGCTGGGCCCCGGGGGGGCGGGGACGGTAAGAGTCCGAGCCCTTCGGGTCCAAACCTCTATTACTCTTCGACCCCCACGTCTTTGTCTGCTGCTCCACAGCGCCTGGCTGGGCTTGCGGCACCGCCCCTGCCGCCTGGGCCTCCACGGAAGCGCGTCTCCCAAGGCCGCCTCCCCGCGCCGCCGCAGACCCCCGGGCCTCCTGCTCAGCCGCTGGAGTGGGTGAGAGCCGATTAATTGTTCATAAAGCACTTAGACACTCTCAGGCGACACGCGCCTTGTCACACCCGCATTATTTCATTACGGTCCCCCGGAGACCAGCCATCAGGGAGGGCTGGAAACAGGACGGAGCCGGCGGCTGAGCCTCTGGCCCTGGGGACTGCGGGTCGTCGCTTCGCTCCCTCTGAGCTGGCCCAGGTGTCCCGAGAGCAGGGCTGGGCCAGGCCCCCCGCCCCCGCCACCGCCACTGCCCGCCACAGGCACACGCCGCTCCCTCTGCCTTCGTGGGCGCGCCCAGCTGCCCCCGTGCTCCTCCCAGGGAGGCCCTTCCCGCGGAGGCCTTGCAGCTGGGCGCCGGGCTCCCGGCCGCGTCCTTGTGCCCGTGCGCGGGTCACCGTGTTCTACGACAGGCACGCGCCGCGCCCCACTGACAGCCGTGGCCCGCCCAGGCTCCCCACCGTTCTCGGCCCTCCACTCGTCCTCTGCCCCTCCCGCCCGCCCCCCACGCGTGGGAGCCCACGGCGGCCACCTTGCAGCCCGGGGACGTTAAATGGCCGAGCTAGAGGTGCCAGGACCCCGGGTCCTTGGGAGCCGAGCCGTGAAAAGAGGCGCCCAGCGTCTCCCAACGAGCACTGGGTTCGGGGCTCAGGGGCGGCGCCAGGACTGAGCGGGTCACCGGGTCATGGGGGAGGGACGCTCTGGGGCCCCTGGGGCCCGTGGACGCTGCCCTGCCACATGCAGCAAGCAAGGCCCTGCGACTGCTTACTGGCCTGGCCCGGCCTGGCCTCGCTCTCCCTCTGTGCTCGGCAGCCCCAGATTGGCAGCACCTTTGCAGGGTCTTTAGGGAGCCCCGTCCCTCCCCCCCCAACTCCTTTCAAATCCCCTCCCGCCCCAGAGGCCGCCACTAGCCCAAGCTGCCCTGTGGTGCTCGAGCCCCTGGGTGACCTGGGTGGCAGCTCCCGTCCCACCTGGATCCCACCCAGCGCCCCGCCCCGCCCCACCCCGGGCCGGGGGAGGGCCTGGGTGGTCCAATTAGCACAGGGGCCTGGAGCCTTTTCGGGGTGCAGCCTCACCCCGCAGGTGGCCGCCCTGCATCGCTGCCAGGAGCCCCGCAGGAGACGCAGGGGGGTTGTCAGGGCGCATGTGGCGCTGGCACGCGGGCCCAGGCGGACCCTCCCTCTGTGCGGCGGGAAGGGGGGAGGGGGAGGGCAGCCGCCCCCGAGGCCCCGCCACGGCTGACGAGGCGATGGAAAGTCGATACTCGCCACATTAAAGCCCTTCCCGCCAGCGCAGGGGTCAATACTAGTCATTTGCTAAATGTGATGGGAAAAGTGGACAGGTCGGGTTACCCAGCCCACCAGGAGGCACGGATGTGGGAAGAGCCTGCCTGTGCGGCGATGGGCAGGTGTGGGGTGTGCCGACGAGCACCCTTGCCACCCTGGGCACCCCTGGGCACCCCGAGGTCAAGGGTGTCCGGGCGTGACGAGCCCCAGGGGCGGGAGGAGGCGCCCGGAGGAGCCGCGGTGGACAAGGGCAGGCAAAGGCCCGAGGCGGGGCAGGCTCCCAGGGCCGGCGCCCAGGGGCTGTGGGGGTCCCGCAGTCACCCCGGCTGGCTGCCAGCTCCTCGGGCCGGACTGAGAGGATGGGGCCCAGGCCCCCTCTGGGGCGGCTCTACCTGGGGGCGGTGGCGAGGGCCTCCCACGGTCGGGAAGGACTGAGCAGCCAGGGCAGCAGCGGCCTGCCCCCTGCCCCAGCCGGAACATTTGGAGGCCCCGAGGCAGGACACGACCCACCGGCCCCCACCGCCCCCCGACCCCGCCCTCCGTGGGCCAATAATTAAGAATCAGGTTTCCGCGGAAAGCTTTATTGCTGCGGGGGGTGGGGGGGGCTGTAAATCAATAGACAACGTTTTTATCGCAGAATGAAAATTAATTATTCAGTGTCGAACATGCTCGTGCTCACTTCACAGCCAGGGCTCTGGGCCGAGCGCTGGGCTGGGGTGCTGGGCTGGGCTGGGAGCTGGGCCGGGAGCGGGGCCGGGAGCTAGGCTGGGAGCTGGGCCTGGAGCCGGGAGCCGGGAGCTGGGCTGGGAGCTGGGCCGGGAGCAGGGCCGGGAGCGGGGCCGGGAGCTAGGCAGGGTCGCTGGGCGGGCACTGGACCTGGCACAGAGGTTTCCAGCTCAGCCAGCACAGAACTAGCAGGCCCAGGCCTCACACAGAGGGAAACTGAGGCCCAGAGAGAGCACGGTCCTGTGCAGGGCCACAGCAAGGAGGGGCGGGGCTGTGACGTGGGCACCTCCATGCATGCCAGTGGCCGGGAGCCGCTCCACTAGGACAACCTCGCATGGTGGGGCCACGCGTGGTGGGGCCGGGGCAGGGCGGTGGCCAGGCTGGTCAGGAGCAGCGGCCCTGTGTCCTGTGGCCTCTGCCCACCTCACCCCTTACCCCGGCCCCGCGGGGCTCAGCCGGCTGGGTCCCACCACGGAGCCGCAGCCAGGGCCCCTCCCCCCAGGGACACGCCAGGTCTTGTGGGGTCTCGGCAGGGGACGGGGGTCTCTCGAGTCCTCCCCCACAGGCCTCCAGACCAGCCGCTGCCCCCATGCCCTGGCTGGCACTGTCCGGAGCAGTGAGAGCAGCAGCCACCAGGCCCTGGGCTGGCTGGGCCCGGAAAGGGTGTCCGCCTGAGACAGGGCCCCGGCACCTTGGTCCGGCTCCCTCGCTCGTCCTTCGGCCCAAGTCCCGGGTCCGGCTGGGGCGGCGCTGACTCGGCTCATGGCGGGAGAGGCCGCACGAGATTGCCCTCCAAGGCGGCCAGACGGTCCCTGGGTGGGACACGAGCAGGCGGGGTGTTGAGGTGGGGATGGGACTGTGGCCCCACAACCTGGGGGAGGGGCGGTCTGAGCTGGACACGGGCCGAAGAGTCCAGCGTCCCCACAAGGGTGCCCCAAGCCCTGGACCTCACTGGGGGTGCGGGGGGCGTGTCACTTAGGGCTCCTGGGGCCCCAGTGTTGTTCTCTGCTCTCCGGCTACTCTGACCCCCCACGTCCATCTCTCCCCTCCCGGCCCTCTCCTTCCCTCTGTCACCCAGGCCTGTCCTGGCTCCGAGCCGAGCAGGGAGGACAGGGCCCGGTCCCCTGGGAGCAGAGTCCAGCGGGCCCTGGGCAGAGAAGACAGGCCTGTCTGTGGCAGCAAAGTCACCAGGGGGTGGCCAGGGCAGGAGAGGCAGTGGCCAGGCCAGGGCATGCGGCCCTGGGGGGAGCTGTGACAGAGCCCGGCTGGCCCCAGGTCCAGCCCCCATGGAGCCATGGCCTCTGGACTGAGCCATTGGTGGTGGGCAGTGGCCAGCAGGGCACTCGAGGATGAATCGAGGCGAATCGAGGACCCCTCCTGTCTATGAGGTGGCCCAGTGGGCACGAGCGGTAGTGAATGGTGGGGCCTCATGGTCATTGCTGGCCTGAATGTCCAGCGGAGAGCGGACTTTACCTGGGAAGGACGAGGGCGCAGCTGACCTTCAGAAAGGCTGCTCTGGCAGCAGGGGGCCGATGGAGGAGGTGGCACTGGAGGCGGCTGGGCAGCAGCAGCCAGCAGGAACTGGCACGCCAGGCACCTGGCCCACGGGCCGGGCAGCTCGGCCCTCGGTGTCCTCGCCAGTCCTCACTTGCGGGGCGGCCGCGCCCGGGGCTTGGGGGAGGGCTGCACGCCCCATCTGCTGTCTGTGGCGTCTGGCGGCCGACGCCTGCCCACTGGTCTTTCAGGGCCTGTCTCCCCGGAAGAGAAGAGAAGCGCGCTGGGAGTGGCGGAGGGAGCCTGTGCGGCCGGGGCTGCCGCCCCTCGGGGTCCCAGCCGCGAGCGCAGGCACTGACACCCCCTCTCCTGGGGGCCTGATGGAATATGGTGACCGCGCTCTGCTAAGAAGAGAGTATTGATCTGGGGAAGCAGAGGTCACATTTTTTTTGACTCAAACCTATAAAACACTGAAATCCATAAGCCTCCCGCTCCGAGCTGCAGAGCGACACCCAACCCGGCTGCGGCCCGTGGCCTGGTCAATACGGCTCCATTAGGGCCTGGCCACGCCCGCCGCTGCCAGCCCCGTGGCTGTCCAGGCTGCTCTGGGCCTCGTTGCTTTAATTCCGCGTCCATTAGTGTCACGTTGCCACTGGCCGGCCCCACTATTGATCCCGCGGCAGGCCCGCTGGGGCACACCCAGCCGGTCAGCGGGGCACCCCGAGCTGAGGCCAGGGCAGGGGCCGACGTGCCCAGGCCCATCCTGCACGGAACCTGGGCTCCCGCAGCCATGGGCAAGGTCCTGCGTTGCCCCCGCCTCCTAAATGCCCAGTCGTACAGCCCCGGAAACCGGCCCAGCGGGGTCCCACTGACCAGGTGCCTCCTCCTGCCCATGCCACATCCAGGCCCTGGAGGATGCCCCCGTCGGGATGTCCCAGCCTGGGTGGGGGCGGGAGGTTTCCAGGCTCAGTGGTGGCCATGGTGATCCCCACAAGGGGTAACACTGGCGTGTCCCCGGCTGGTGGAGCACAGGGCAACTCAGCCTTGTTGCCTGCCCGGTCAACCCTGGAGACGACAACCCGAGTGCCAGGATGCCCGGGTGCTCACCAGCGGCCTGTGCCAGGAGGGGCACATTTGGGGTGGCCACCAATGGAGGGGTGTCCTCCAAGTCGCAGCCCCTGTGTCAGCAGGGCCGGCCCTCACACCATGATTCAGCTCCTCAGGGGCCTCCTGGCCCAGAACCCACTGTCCACTAGGAAAGGATCTCACGGCTCCTGGGGTTGCTAACACATCTGACGTCCACACCCAGCAGCCCGAGGCCTCACGCTGGCCCCCCACTTCAGAGGTGACCACCACCTCATCTGATGTGGGGCCTAAATTGCTGGGAGATGCAGGGTGGGGTGGAGCTGAGGGGGTTACCTGAAAGGAGGTAAGGAGTGGCCAGTGGCCATCAGCCTGGGCAGGTGGAGTGGGCACAGGGCTGGGCCGTGAGGGGCAGAGGAGGGGGCAGACCCTGAGGGTACGCCCTGGCCTCTGCCGCCAACACCACACCCTGCTCCCAGGGCTAAGGCCGTCTCGGGCAGGCCGCTGACCCACGCGAGCGCGTGGACGGTAAGATACTGGGTGGCCCTTGGAGCAGCCCTGGCCTCACCTCACTGGGCCCCTCTTGTCTTATGCTGCCGAGGCCTCCCCCAGACTCCTCGCAGTGACCCCAGCCTGGCTGGGGACTTCCTGATGCCCCGAAGCCCAGCAGTTGGGGGCTCCTCCCAACAGACCGCCCCGCAGCATCTGAATCTCCTGTCCAACAGACCGCCCCGCAGCATCTTAGCAGCGGTCTGTCTCCCCTCCCGCACTTGTCATGGATGGGTCGATAGTCACCCGAGCCCTGGGGGACCAGCCCCGCTCCCCCTCTCCAGCTGCAGAATTAAAAGGCGAGGTTGTTGTTGGTTGTAAGGACCGTGTCGCCAGGCTCGGGTTACACGGAGCGACAGACGGCTGCCCGCCCCGGCACGCCAGGGTGGGCTCAGGCCGTGGCAGCTCCCCCGAACTGGGTCCTGGGGGCCGGAGACCTATAGCCAGGAGTCAGGGCACCCTGGCCTCCGGCCTCAGGAGACAGTAGCTGCCTAACGAGTACCCAATGACGCGCGATTTCTGCAGTGACGCGAGGCCCGCATGCAGGGTCAGCCCCCGGGTCACTGGGGCCACAGCCTTTCGCTGACGTGGGGGCCGGCTTGAGCCCCCATCTCAGGGAGGTCTGGGCCCCCTTTGGGTCTGAGGGCCTCAAAAGCTTTGGGGGTGTCCCTTGAGGCCGGGAGGGCCTGGAGGCAGGGTGCCCCAGCTTGGAGAGACCCTGGGTGGGGCTGGGCTGTGGGAGGGCGGGAGACCCCTGAGCAGACTGTCCCCTCAAGGCTGCAGCCCAGGGGAGCAGTCCTCATGTGGCCTTAGGGATGGGGCTCGTGTCTCCATGGGGTATCCACGTGAGGCCCAGGTCCTGCAGGGGAGCCGGCGCTGCCTGAGCACACCCTCCCCAGCTCCCCACCCCGTCCTCCTGCCCCTCCAGCATCTCTGGCTGGGATGCTGCCCTCCTGAAGGCGGGCCACAGGTCTGGAGGGGACGACCATGTGGTCTGCCTGGGACGGAGCCCCAATTCAGACAGCCCAGGGACCCAGCCAGGCCTGGCCACGCCACACATCACCCAGGGGCCCCAGGACCTGGAGGTCACTCAGGCGCCTGCCCAGCATCCGGGGCACAGGCAGGCTGCTCCCCACAGCAGTCACGATCGCGGCTCCTCTGGGGCAGGCAGTGCGGTGCTGTGTGTCCTGCCTAGTGGCCACGGGACCTGCTGGGTGCCCCCAGGTCTGGCCTGGTGCCCGGTGCTGGTGACGTCCTCAAACCCTTGCAGGTTCAAGGGTGGCTTCCTGGTCCTATTCTGCGGATGAAGCAACTGTGGCAAGACGGGAAGTCAGTGACCTCAGGTCACAGGATGACCCCCTCTCACCCGGTTTAGCAGCGGTCTGTCTCCCCTCCTTGCACAGCCTCTCCTTGGGGGAGTGGGGTTCTGATAGCCTCCCCAGGAGACCCCAACTTGCAGCCCAGACACTGGGGAGCCCCACCTCTACTGGGCTCTGCCGGGGCACTTGGCCCTCAGATGCCCTGCAAGGGGGTCGTGGCCATGAAATCTCCGCGGTCAGCAGCCAGGCCCGGGCCTCCCATTACTGCCAAGTGAATAACCCCGTTTAGAGGAGCCGTTTGGGGCGCTGGCCCCAGACAATGGCGCCTGTCAAAAGATTTACCGAAGCTTGTGAACGATGCCCTGTGGGCCTGGCCTCGGACTTTTGTCAGCTCATGCGGAAAACAAAGGTTGCAATTCGGACCATTTTGCTGCTGAAATTCATGCCTTTTGGCCCCAAATGGAGCCGACCATCCAGGCTTGTTTCCACTGGGCTTGTAAATAGCTGGCTCCGAAGTGGAGCCTTGCGCTGGCCTGGGGTGAGAAGCCGGGAGGACCAGGTCGCTGCTTCATTCCCTCCCTCCACTGATGAGATAGCACCCCCAGGGGAAGTCTGTCTTTAAATTGGGTGCTCAGTAAAGCTTTGCTCTATATGCTTCTTCCATTCCCATAGCAAACACTGTAAACTTGATCATGAATTAATTTCTCCCGGGCTGCTGGGAAGCTCAGAAGTCAAGAAAAGTGTAACTCAATCAGCCATGTTAGCCCTTTGTACTATGTGTGTTCTCTTTGACGTTGGTATTGTGGGTGCTACTTGAACTTTATGTTCATCTAATTTGCCTCATGCTGCGTGCTGCTTCCGATCCTTGGTTGAACAAGTGAAGTCTGAGTAAAACAAAATATCAGCACAAAGTAGGGACCTAGGGAGGACACAGCAGGCTGGGATCTGGCAGCCTATTTTCTGGACCTGAAAACTGACCAACTATTCACCCCTTTGTATGAACTAGTTCCCTGCCCCTGTTCCACCCCGATCAAGACCAGCCTGGGTCGGTCCACTGAGCACCTGCCCATGTGCTTCCAAGATCCTCCTGAGGATGGTGCGTGATCTCCTGGCTCATAGCCAGACATGGAGCTCCCGGAGCTCCCGGGTGTGTCAGCATCTCTGCTGTGTCCTGCAGCTTCCTGTTTCAGGGCCCAGGCAGGATGCCCTGCTCACCTTGGGACACAATTTACTCATGGTAGAGTAAGAATAGTGAGAGGGATTGGAGAAAATCCAGCTGCTTCTTGAGCTCATCTTCGCACCTGCCACCTTCACCACCACCACCAACAAAACCACCATCACCACCACCACCATCATCACCACCACCATCATCACCACCACCATCACCACTATCACTACCATCATCACCATCACCACCATCACCATCACCACCATCACCATCACCACCACCATCACCATCACCACCATCACCATCATCACCATCACCACCACCACCATCACCATCACCAACACCACCATCATCACCATCACCATCACCATCATCACCACCATCACCACCATCACCATCACCACCATCACCATCACCACCACCATCACCATCACCACCATCACCATCATCACCATCACCACCACCACCATCACCATCACCACCATCACCACCATCACCATCACCATCACCACCATCACCATCATCACCACCATCACCATCACCACCATCACCATCACCATCATCACCACCATCACCATCACCATCACCACCATCACCATCATCACCACCATCACCATCACCACCATCACCATCACCATCATCACCACCATCACCATCACCATCATCACCATCACCATCATCACCACCATCACCACCATCACCACCATCACCATCACCACCATCACCATCACCACCACCATCACCATCACCATCACCACCATCACCATCACCACCATCATCACCACCATCACCATCACCACCATCACCATCACCATCACCACCACCATCACCACCATCACAACCACCACCATCACCATCACCACCACCATCACCACCATCACAACCACCATCACCACCACCATCATCACCACCATCACCACCACCACCATCATCACCACCATCACCATCACCACCATCACCACCACCACCATCACCACCATCACCACCATCATCACCACCATCACCATCACCACCATCACCACCACCATCACCATCACCACCACCACCATCACCACCACCACCATCATCACCACCATCACCATCATCACCATCACCATCACCACCATCACCACCACCACCATCACCACCATCACCACCATCACCACCATCACCATCACCATCACCACCATCACCATCACCACCATCACCACCATCACCACCATCACCATCACCACCATCACCATCACCACCACCACCACCACCACCACCACCATCACCATCACCACCATCACCACCACCATCACCATCACCACCATCACCACCATCACCACCACCACCATCACCACCACCATCACCACCATCACCACCATCACCACCATCACCACCACCATCACCACCATCACCACCACCACCATCACCACCATCACCACCATCACCACCACCACCATCACCACCACCATCACCACCATCACAACCACCACCATCACCATCACCACCATCACCACCACCACCATCACCACCATCACCACCACCACCATCACCACCACCATCACCACCATCACAACCACCACCATCACCATCACCACCACCATCACCACCATCACAACCACCACCATCACCATCACCATCACCATCATCACCATCACCATCACCACCATCACCACCATCATCATCACCACCATCACCACCATCACCATCACCACCACCACCACCATCACCATCACCACCACCATCACCACCATCACCATCACCACCATCACCACCACCATCACCATCACCACCATCACCACCATCACCACCATCACCACCATCACCACCACCATCACCACCACCATCACCACCATCACCATCACCACCACCATCACCACCACCATCACCACCATCACCACCACCACCATCATCACCACCACCATCATCACCACCACCATCACCACTATCACTACCATCATCACCATCACCACCACCACCATCACCACCATCACCACCACCACCATCACCACCACCATCACCACCATCACAACCACCACCATCACCATCACCACCACCATCACCACCATCACAACCACCACCATCACCATCACCATCACCATCATCACCATCACCATCACCACCATCACCACCATCATCATCACCACCATCACCACCATCACCATCACCACCACCACCACCATCACCATCACCACCACCATCACCACCATCACCATCACCACCATCACCACCACCATCACCATCACCACCATCACCACCATCACCACCATCACCACCATCACCACCACCATCACCACCACCATCACCACCATCACCATCACCACCACCATCACCACCACCATCACCACCATCACCACCACCACCATCATCACCACCACCATCATCACCACCACCATCACCACTATCACTACCATCATCACCATCACCACCACCACCATCACCACCATCACCACCACCACCATCACCACCACCATCACCACCATCACAACCACCACCATCACCATCACCACCACCATCACCACCATCACAACCACCACCATCACCATCACCATCACCATCACCACCATCACCACCATCACCATCACCACCACCATCACCACCATCACCATCACCACCATCACCATCACCACCATCACCATCACCACCATCACCATCACCATCACCACCATCACCACCATCACCACCATCACCATCACCACCATCACCACCATCACCATCACCACCATCACCACCATCATCATCACCACCATCACCACCATCACTACCACCACCTCCTCCACCAGCAGCAGCAGCAGCAACCATGGAACTGTCACCATCATCACCATCATCACCATCCGATTCTTCTCTACCTCATTAAAAGATGCCCAGTTGTCCGGGCAGAGAACACCTGTGTTCTTGTGCCCAATCTCTCTCCACCCTTTAATCCCCAAGCCCCATCAGCTCCCAGTGGCTCAGCCCCTGCTGGGGGAGTGGTGGCTGCCGACAGACTTCCTCTGTGTAGCCCTGCCTGGCCTTGCCAAGTGCCCTTTGTTCCGACACTCTTGCTGCGGGATTCCATGGCTGGGGGTCTCAGGTTACGCCGCCTGACCCTCGCCTGACCCAGGGGCTCAGAGAGGCCACCCCAGGTCACATAGCAATCTGTCCCTTCTCCCCCGCCAGATCCCTGAGGCAGCACCTTCGAGCTGTCACTTTTGCAACCTGATCGGAGCAGGACACGGACCTGGCGCCCCAAGACGACAGACGTGCTAATCACAGGCTCTTCCGGAGCCGCCGGGCCCAGGCAGCTCTTGGCTTGTCTGAGTCGGAACCCAGGCTTCCTGTGTGGCCAGGGGTCACGCTGGCACTGGGGGGCTGGGCCAGGCTGTGGGCCAGTCGGTGATACTGGGGATGGGGACTGCCCTGTCCGCCCCTGCCCTGTGCCCCTTCCCTCATGCGGGGTCTCCAGGAGGACAGGGTCTCCCAGGAGGGTGGGTGGGGCCTACCTGGAGCTTCATGTGGGGCGCTTCAGCAGTGTCCCTAAATCCACCACCTAGCGGACCCTGATCGAGGATGGGTCCAGGCTGTTTCTTGGGCTCCCCGAGGGCGGGGTTGGGAGCCCTCAGCTTGGGACTGACCTGGCGTGGGGGCCCCCTGGGGAGGCAGGCAGTCCTGGGGAGGGCTGTGCTCCTGCTTCCCAGCCGGGGCACACCCCACAGACAGCTCCCTCTGTGGCTGTAGGCAGACGGGGCTCAGCCAAGGCTGCTGCTGTCACGCCCGGGCCAGGGCAAGATGGAGGGGCAGTCACTGTGTTATAGAGCAACCCCGATATTAAACGGGTTCCTGGCTGTGGGTCCTCACCCGCGCGCTTACAAGGGACTTATGAATACTCTACTACAGACACACGCCAAAGGGTTAATAAAAGGTTTATTTACAAGAGAAAAGGAAATAAGGAAAATGGACAACTCAGGGAGAAAATAGGGAAATAAAGTCTTTAAGGCGTCCTACCCGATCCGCCGACCTGGAAACCCAAAGTCACTCTCAGAGCTGGCCGGACGCTGCGAGCTGGTGGAGAGCCAAAATGGAGAGCCCCCCAAAGCCCACGTGTCTGCCTTTTGTATCCACCTGGCTGCTGAACCCCACCCTCAGGTCCCAGCCACCTTCCCTTGGGTGGGGATGGGATTTGGAGTTCCCAGTGTCTTTGGCTTTGACCTGGGGTGGGGGTGGAGTCCACAAAGCCTGTATGGAATTTGCTTTGGGACATCCTTTTCCCCCTAACAATTGGGGTGCAGGGCAGTCACCGGGGCCCCTCTCCAGATGGGGGAGCGGGGCCAGGCTGGTTGCTGTTGGGGAGAATGCCAAATGTCCAGGAACGAGGGGTTGCAGAGAGGGGCAGCCCACCCAGGCGACTGCACTGGACCCGGCCTCAGGGCTGCTGCGGACGCTGCCTCAGGCAGGGCATGGAAGGGCGGCTGGAGGAGATGAGGCTGCTCCCTCGGGCCCTAAAACAGCTCCCCAGAGGGCCCTGCCGGCCTCTGCCGGCCTCTGCCAACACCATCTGCGCTCCCCTCTCAGCAGCCAGGGTTTGGCGGACCTCTGGGGAGCCGCTGAGGTCACGGCCCTGCCCTGTCCAGATGGGCCTGGGTGAGGACAGTGGCCCCCAGGGTTGGCCAGCAGCCCTCGGCCGCCCTCCCCAGAGGCCCAGTGACCTGAGCAGGGACAACAAGGAGTCCGGCTGGCTCAGCGACTGCCCTCGGCTAGGAGAGGGTGTTGACCTTGGTCAGCAGCAGGGGGCCTCCTGCAGGGTCCTGCACAGAGAGTGAAGAAAGGATGAAGCCACTTCCTGATCCCACCGGGCACTCACCCAGCTGCGCAGGGGCAGCTGCCAGGACCAGAGGACACGGACATAGCCTGGGGGCCGAGTCAGGAGGAGGATGGACAGGGCCTTCGCCAGGGGCTGCTCCTCGGACAGGGAATGGGCAGCAAGAACTGGGCAGGGCCACGGAGCCAGGAAGGAGGCTGCGCTGGGGGCTGGGGCAGTGCAGAAGGCCCGGCCCAGGCCAGAGGCCCAGGGAGGCTCCTGGAGGCAGAGGCTGGGGACATGTCTGTGAGGATGGGCAGCATGGCAGCCCCAGAAGGAGGGGTTCAGGACAGGAAGCGGCCTGGACAAGGACACTCGGGGAGGGGGCAGCGGGCACCAAGGGAGGGCGCTGTCTCCCCCCTGCTCTGGCCCCTACACCTGGTGCCGGAGAGCGCACGTGGGGTAGGAGAGCAGGCGCCAGGCCACGCGGGAGAGCCCCGGCGGGCACTGGCTTGAAAACCAGAGCTCGGAAGTGGAGGACAGAAGGCAGCCTCCCCCCGCCCCCCACGCCCAGGGCCTGCAGGGGAGCGGCCCTGGATCCCCCGAGCCTTGCAGACGGAGGTGCTCATGTATCGTCCCTCTTGCCCCAGCCCGGAAGAGAGGGAGTCGGAGGCCGGCAGGACACCAAGGGGCCCCAGTGCCGGTGGCCGCGAGGGTCTGAGGGACTTCCCCAAAGAGCTGCGGGCTGGTGCGCCCGAGCTGCCCCCCTGGGAAGGCCCCCAGCTCCGAGGTCAGCGCGGGCTCTGCGGCAGTCGACTGGACAGTCCCTTGCCTGACCCCGCAGCTTCCACTTGCTCACTCAGACCCAGAACACGAAAGTTGCCCTCACTGCCCGCCGCTGGGCACGATGTCCTCTGGGACCGCCTGCCGCAGCGTCACACAGAGGAGCAGGGCCTGGGAAGAGAAGGGCAGAAGGAGGGGAAACTGGGGCCAGCACAGGCCACGGCCTGGACTGGAACAAGCCGGCCGAGAAGGAGGGGTTTCTGCCAACTCTGTGACCTCCCGGGCCCGGGGCTGGCCCCCGGGGCTGGCCCCCGGGCCTGCTCCTCCTCCGCCGCAGCCTGGCAGGCACACCAGGTGCTGGCCGGGGAAAGCCCACGGCCCCCGCTGGGACTGGAGCTGCTCCTGGCAGGCCAGCAGCCCCTCCCGGGCTCTGCCCGCGGCCTGGGGACAGTGGTGGGCAGGCGGGAGGGCAGGCGGGGGGCACGGCCCTCCCTCGCTCTGAGGGACCTCAGAGTCGGTGCGGACAAAGGGCAGCCACTGTCCACCAGGCCTCTGCCTGACTCCGCCGGGGCGGCCAGCGCGGAGGACGCACGGCCACGTGACCTCATGGCCACAAACCCCCGCCACGTGCTCCCGGGCTGTGACATCCCCGGGTGTTCGGCCCCGGGTGTTCGGCCCCGGGCAGCCGAGCTCACGGTTAAGGAACCGGGACGGGGAAACGAGCTGACGTGCGCTGGGGGCCCGCACAGCCGCAGCCGCCGCGTCCCCCGCCCAAGCTGGCTGCACGACACCCGGCTCGGGAGAGCCGCCCCGACGGCCGACATCACCAGCCGCTGCTCCAGGAGAGCCGCCTCCGCGGCCCCTGCCGGGGAGGTATTGTGTTCCGAGAGAAAATGGTTTTCATTTTTCCTACAATTTCCATTTAAGAAGTTCCAAATGTTCGGCCATATGAAGTGAAACTGAACTGCAGGGAAGTCCTGTGGGGGCTTTGACGGTGGAGAAAGCGAGGAGGCTGATCCCCTGCCCCAGCCCCACGGAGGAGGCGCTTCAAGTCCCCCAGGCCCGGCCGAGGAGACAGATGAGGCAGATGGGGCAGCCAGGGGAGGAGGTGTGAGGGGGGCTGGGTTGGGGGCGCCCACCAAGATGGTCCCCAGGCGCGGGGTGCAGACCGGGAGACGGGGCTCCGCCGACCTCGATTTCTTCAGCTGAATGTTCCAGAGGCTCAGCAAACCCAACAATCCTCCCGAACACCCACAAAGTCCTTGTTTCCATCTTACAGACGCGCACGCCGCGGCCTCGGAGGGCGCCCAGGCCCGCAGCAGGCGCTGGGCAGAGCTGGAGCCCACGGCCTGCGGGGACGCCTGCGAGGAGCTCGGGGGTTGGGGGTGCAGCCCCTCGTCCCAGACCTTCTCCCCTGGGCCACCCCGGCTCCAGGGAGGGGTGGGCCAGGCCCGACCCATGTGGGGGCCAGCGTGGGCTGACGCGGGGGTGTGTGGCCGGGGCCTGGCCGGCAGGTTCCACGGCAGGCTTCATGCCCGGGCGCCCCAAGCACGAGCAGGAGCACGGCTGGATGCCTGTGGCCCCCAACCCGGGCCCGGGGGGGCCTGCTGGCCTGCGGCTTCTCCTCCACTGACACTCAAGGTCACCACTCAGCAAATGGTTCAGGTTGGGGCCGGGATCCCCCAAAGTCCACTAATTCAGACCAGGCCCAAGCTGCGTGCTCACGCCACCGCCCACGAGGAGCTCGCCCGCCTGCCCGCCCGCAGACACACCCACCCCAGGCTCCCGGACGGAAAGGACCCCAAGAGGCAGCTTCCAGCCACCCCCCACCCGGGGCTCGGCTCTCCCAGCACCAGGGACTGAGCACACACAACCGCCCCACACCCCCGGGACCCCAAGGGTGCGTCTCTGGCTCCGTCCTCCCAGAAATGGGAGCAGGCGCCTCCTTCCTCCTCGGGCTGCCCCAACCCCCCAGGACCACCTGGCACTGCCGCCCTCCCTCGGTCCCTGAGCCTCCCGAGCCGCCCCCGGTCTGCAGTCTGCAGTGGGCCGGGATCCCCCTCTGAGCGGCTCTGGCTGGTGCTTCTCGGGAGAGGTGCTGCCATGAGGTGCCCCTCCCACTTGCCCCCACCCCCGGGCTGAGCACTGCAGCGAGGAGGGGTGAGGGCAGCGACTGTCCAGGCCACGAGGAGGGGCCCAGCCCACGTCTGTCATTCCCCCAAGTCCACCCCAACTGGGCCCAGCAGACCCATGTCCCCCCACCCTGCACCCCGCCCCCGGTGGGCACTGGCGCCGGGCAGGCACACAGTAGGTCCTGCGGTTGCCAGAAGCAGAGATGGCAACCAGGCCTGGAGCCAAGCGAGGCGGCTCGGCAAGGGCAGGCAGCGCGGCCGGTGGAGGGCTCTGGGGCCGCAGGGGCCCGGGCTGAAGAGAAGGCGACCGGGGCCCCGGCCCTCAGCTGGGCCGCTCTTGGTTGTCCCTGCGCACCTGCGGGGATGAAGGGGCGGCTCGGCCGGGGGCTCCCTGGCGGAGCGGGGCAAAGGCCAGAGAAGGCCCGCTGCTCCCCTGGTGTCTCGCTGAAAGGCCCGTCCCGGGGCCGTGCCGTGCCCCGCGTGGCTGTCAACAGCGATCTGGGAGAAATGTGGCTGGGCCTGACCTGTGTTTCCCAGCCGGCCGCCCCGGGCTCTGCCGGCACCCCGCTGCCTGCCTGGGGGCTGCGCCTCCAACCCAGGAAAACTGACTGGAAGAAACTGCAGGGACGTCGCCCTCATGCTCTCTGAGAGGGGCCGCGGCGGAGGCACTGGGCAGCTCCCGCCAGCCCGGGCTGGACCCGCCGCTGAATGGCCGATTGTTCCCGAGTCCTAATTGGTTCTGGGTCACTCCCTCTGAAGCAGCATCTGCTTCTCTTCATTTTGTCAATTAAATCTTGACAATCACATCTGACAAAACTCAAAATCCTGTCCCGAACTGCTCAGATGTGGATGGTAAAGGTCAGGGGGCGGGTGGACAGGGCGGATGGTCCTGGAAGTCCAGGGCGGATGGCAGCAGGTGCGTCTCTGGCCCACTCACCTGGCACGCTCAGGGCAGCCTCTTCCTCCCCGGCCCGGGACAGACCCGCCATCCTCGCCCAGGCGGTGGCGTTCCCCGATTCACACGGGGCCTTGCGCCCTGTTCATTCCTGACTGCGGGGCCGTGCACGACGGGTCAGCTGGCTCGATGCAGGGGGCAAACAAGGCCTTCGCTGCGGCCAGACCAGGACTCAAGGTTGACCCTGAGCTGGAAACCTGGACCAGCCCCCTGCAGCCGCCACCTCCTGCGCCCGCTCCCGGCACGAGCGCGGGCCGCCCTGGTGCACGCTGTCATTGGAGAGCCTGCCAGGGCCGCCACCCGCCGCCCGCGCTCCACGTCAGGACTGCAGGCCGGAGAGGGCCAGTGCTTTCCCTCAGCCCCGCAGCCAGAAAGTGAGGTCCGTCAGCTACCCTGGAAGCTGCATCCAGAGGCCGCCTGGGCGTCTGGGCCAGTGACCCCGGCGTCTGCGGCTCCTCAAGCTCAGTCCTGGGCCAGCATCTCAGTCTCCGGGGCTCGCCAGCTGCTCAGGCCCACCCAGACCCGCTGCCCTGATCCACACTTGGACAGACACGGGGTCCACGCGGGGCTGGGCCCCTCGCCAGACCCAGAGCCACAGCCAATGCCTGAAGGCCCTACACCCCGGCCTCACGGGGGGCAGGGCGCCCGTTGGCTGGCTGGCCCCTGGGAGAGGGGAGCGGGACCTCACCTGTGTCTCTGTCACCCGGCCACCGGTGCCTCCCACTCACCTTTGGGTCCCTGCTGCTTCTGAGTCTCTGCCACCCGCTCCAGCCTCCTCGTCTGCCTGCCTCCTGGCCGAGGGCCACTGCCCCTCCACGTGGCCACCTCTTTGCTGAGGATCACCCAGAGGACCCGCAACCCCACCAGTGGCCCCGAACCCAGGGCTGGGAGGGGGGCGTGGACACCCATTCCTTGGCCCTCACACGGATGACTCGGTGTGGGTCTTCGAGCCCCTTCGTCCAGCTCCCAGCCTCTGCAGTTTCCTCCTGCTCCAAATTCAAGGTTTGACTGTAGTTCTGCCTCCTCCAAGGCGCCCTCCCAGATGCTCCGTGAGGCGCTCCTGGGCATTTACCTGGGTAAGCGGGAGCTGCGTTCTCCCCGAAACCCGCAGCAGACACCTGCCGCAGTGCCACACACGGGGCGCCCTTCTGTGGGGGACGAGCAGGCCCCTGCTCACACCCGCCTCACCTGCCACGTCCAGGCACAGGACACCATTCAGCGCTGAGAAAGCCTGAGCTGTCCGTGGTGAGCCGTGAGCTCAGATAAGACAGGGCCAGTCCCGGGAGGGCTGGGCGGAGCTGCCCTTGGCACGGCTGGCTCCAGGGCATCGGGACATCCACTGGCTGCAGAGGTGCAAGATGGGCGGGTGACCCTGCCTGGGGGGGAGGGAGAGAGGTGGGTGAGGTCCACGGAGCAGACTTCCTGGGGTCCTGCCTGGCCCAGCACATCCTGCAAGAGGAAGCTGAGTCTCCAGAACCCTCCCCGCTGCGAGAAGAGGGTCTGGCCTGGGGAAAGGGCTCCTGGTTCCTGGCGGAGGGAACTCAGCCACTGGCGACGCCGACACTTGGCAGCCCTAGGTGTCGTCAGGCGGGCCCAGAACCAGCTTCCTGGGCGGGGAGGGGGGCAGGGCGGTGAGCACTTGGCATTGACCCGGGAGGTGAAGGCCGCCCTGACGGCTGCTGCCCTTGGCTAATCCATTACGGAGCCCGGAGCCCCTCTGCTGGCCCGGGCCATTACGTGGTCCTGGCCGTTAATTGCGCTAATTGATAGCTCGGCCTTGGTCCCACTCGGAAAGGGGCTGACTGCTTCACCCTGTTGTTCCAGGGAGCCCCGGGCAGCCAGTGACTGCACCCCCCAGTCTCCGGCTGCTGGCGGGAGATGCGGTGGTGATGGTGGAGGTGGGGGGGAAGGGGGGGGTAGCTTATGTGAATGACCTCCCAGTGAGGCTGCCGCTTACAGAACAGACCCCCAGCTAAGTGCTGGCCGGTGGTGGGAAGGAAGGGCCCACGGGCGTCTGCACGGCTGCTCTAAGGCCTGCCTCCCGGGCGACTCTGGGGCTCTCCCGCACCCAGGGGCCTGGGAGGGCGTCGTCATGTGTTCCCTCCAGGGCTCATTCCCCGGCCACAGGGGAGGACAGCAGAAAGCAACGTCTTTCTGTGGCCAAGACCGCACGGTGCCCCCCGCACCAGAAAACTGGACGCTTCCCTGAGGCCGCGGCAGATCTGAGAGGGTTGGGGAAGTTCTACTCCAGGCTCCCCAGCCCCACCTCCCCCACCCGCCCCACAGGGGGGGCCCCGGGCCATGCACAGATCATGCCTCTGCGCCTGGGCCTCCCCTTTCTTGTGCCTGGAACACCCCCACCTCATTCTTTTATTTTTTGAAAGATTTATGTATGCACACAAGAGCTGGGGTGCAGGCAGGGGTACGGGGTGAGAGGATTCCCCAGAGACAGAGCGGGGAGCAGAACAGGCGGATCCACTCAGATGCACTGCTGAGGGGAGCCGCGGGGAGACAGGAGAGGTCTGCGCGCCCTGTGGGTCGCTCCCTGGCCGGGGATCAAACTCAGGCCACAGTGGCTGCGGACGGCCTCACAGTGCTGAGACTTGGCCCCTTGCACCAGCAGGAAGGCCCCCCCCACACTGCATCATTCTTTTTTTTTTTTTTTGCAAATGCATAGCGGCCTCTTTTATTCAAATCCAAAACTACTGCCACCAAAGAATTTTTTTTAAGGTAGTCACTCAGAAAACTAGCACACAGCTATAAAGCAGAGATATTCAGCAGGGGGAGGAGAGGGAGTGAAACAGGAGAGGGAAGCGCGCGAGGACTGCAGTGATGGCACGAGGGTGAACTGTCGCGGGAATTTCACAGGGACTACACTTGAGAGGAAGAATCCAATATTGTACAAAAATGAACAATGATGTAATATATATTTTTATTTTTTTTCACATTTTATTTAAATTTTTTTTATATTCCCCATACAATTGCAACCCCCCATTTTGACCCCAATCCCTCCCCTCCCGCCCCCCACCCCCCAAAAAGTGTCTCTGGTTCATAGTTTTTTGTTGATTTTGATTTTCACTTTCTTATATTCATTTTCCTGGTCCCTTATTTAAGTTTTCTAGATTCCTGCTATGAGTGAGACCATCCGGTATTTTTCTTTTTCTTTTTGGCTTATTTCGCTGAGCATGATCCCTTCCGGCGCCATCCATGTTGCTGCAAATTGCATGTGTTTATCTTTTTTGAATGCTGAGTAATATTCCATGGTGTATATGTACCACATCTTCTTGATCCAGTCATCTATTTTTGGGCATTTGGGCTGTTTCCAAAGCTTAGCTATTGTAAACAGTGCTGCTATAAACATAGGGGTGCAGGTGCTCTTTGGAATGGATGTTTCTGTGTCCTTTGGGTAAATACCTAGGAGTGGAATTGCTGGATCATATGGAAGCTCTATGTTTAGTAGGTCCAGAAATCTCCACACAGCTCTCCACAGTGGTTGGACCAGTTTGCACTCCCACCAACAGTGCAGGAGAGTTCCTTTTTCTCCACACCCTCGCCAACATTTGTTGTTGCTAGTTTTTTTAATATGTGCCATTCTCACTGGTGTGAGATGGTATCTCATGGTAGTTTTGATTTGCATTTCCCTGATGACAAGTGATGTTGAACATTTTTTCATTTGCCTGTTGGCCATTTGCATTTCCTCTTCAGAGAAGTTTCTTTTTAGCTCTTCTGCCCATTTTTTGACTGGATTCTTTTCTTTGTTGTTGCTGAGTCTCATCAGCTCTTTGCAGATTTTTGTGATCAGTCCTTTATCATTAGTGTTGGGTGCAAAAATGTTCTCCCAGTTGGTGGGGTTTCTCTTTGTTTTCGTTATTGTCTCTTTTGCTGTGCAGAAGCTCTTTAATTTGATGTAGTCCCAGCTGTTGATCTTTGCCTTCACTATCACTGCTTTGGGTGATGTGTCTGTAAAGATGTCTTTGATGTGCAAGTACCATAGTGTTTTGCCTGTATTTCCTTCTATGTATTTTATGGTTTCAGGTCTTATGTCTCGTTCTTTAATCCATTTTGAGTTGGTTTTTGTGCACGGTGTGAGGTAGTGGTCAAGCTTCATTCTTTTGCATGTAGCGACCCAGTTTTCCCAGCACCATTTATTGAACAAACTTTCTTTGCTCCAGTGCATAGTCTTTGCCCCTTTGTCAAAGATTCGTTGACCATAAATCTGTGGGTTTATTTATGGATTTTCTATTCGATTCCATTGGTCTGTGTGTCTGTTCTTGTTCCAATAGCATCTACTGCATCATTCTTGATTGGTTCATCCTTCAGACTCCATTCAGATGTCACCTCTTGCAGGCAGTCTTGCCTGATTCTCTGATGGGAAATAACTGACCTTCGTGTGAGCTCTCACATCATTGTTTCAGGTCTTCTCTGACCTGGTTTAAGCCACAGTCCCTGCAGAGGCCTTCCTCCTCGGGGTACCAGCACGGGGTCCACTGTGCATGAAGGTGGCCTGGGGGACACGGGAGGAGTGTGACTCCCTCCTACCTCAAGGTGCCAGGCCCAGGCCCAAGCCATCAACGTGCTGGCACAGGGGGAGTTGCCTGCCCCGCCGAGGCCCAGCTTACATCTCTGCCTCTAAGGCCCCAGAGGACCTGCGATTAAACAAACAAAAGCTGCCAGCGCCCGGACCTGGCATCTGCAAGAGCGCGGGCGCAGTGCCACGAGCCCTGGCCCCGGGAGCTGTGCTCCCGCAGGACGAGACGCAGAGCACATTGGGACACGCTGTCCCAGATGAAGCCACTTCTGCCGCCTTCCCGCAGAACCGGGCCGGGCTGAGGGAGCACAGGCCAGGTGCTGACCATGGGGTCCTGCTGGTCAGCGGTAAGGGCCCCAGGCCACACATGGGGCGCGGGGGCTCTGGAGCTGCTGGCACGCAGGGTCTGAACCAGGGGTGGTGGGGCTGCTGGGGCCTACCTGCTCCTGAACCCTAGCCGAGCCGTAAGCAGGCAGCGCCCCAGTGCTTTCTGGACACAAAAATAGAGGAAGGATTTGGCAACGGGGATGTGGGTGTTGGGGGGAGGAGCCTGCAGAGGAGGGACGGGCACTGAGAGGCAGGCCTGGCTGAGGCCCGGCTGGCTCTGACCTGGATCCCGAGCCCCTGCGATCCAGACTTTACGGGAGCTCTGGCAGTCCAGACTATACGGTAAAGGGAGCCCTGGGGGCTGGGCCTGGGCCTGGGGTGTGGAGACCCTGAAAGGGCTGGTGTCACCAGGGACTCAGAACCTGGGGAAGAAGCTGCTCCCCGCATGTGTCCCCCCACCCCCAGCTCAGCTCCCCGGGGAGCTCAGGCCACCTGAAGGGCCATCAGGTCTGGGGGCTGATTGTGTGGGTCTGGCGACTAGGAACTGCCCTGCCACACAGTGGACGGCCACCTGAGGGGCTCCTCAGAGGGAAGCCGTGCAGACGGTCTCCCAAGGGTTTTGGACGTGCCTGGACAGAGCCCTTGGCTGCCCTTGCTCCCGGCTGCCTGGCAGATGACGGGCCCTCCCTGGCTAGAAGCAGGCCCGCTGACCCCGGGGCGCCCACGGCTCACAGGCCTGCAGCCGCAGAACCAGCCAGACACCCACAGGCCCCCTGGGTCGGATCTCGGTTTTTCCGGCAGCTCAGGCCAGAGCCGGCTGCCAGAGGGCCTCGGCTCTGCCCCAGCGCCTGCGCCCACCCGCCAGCAGCCGGCCGCCCCTCAGACTGGCCGCCCTCCCATGGACAGATGCTGCTGCCCAGCGCCCAGGGGCCCTCGCACCTCGGGCCTGGGGTTCCCTGTGACCTGGGGGAACCCCATTGAAGCTCCTTGAAGGAGCTTAACCCGCAGCCAGCGGGGCCTGGCTCAGGGAGGCCTTGAGCCCCAGCCTGGCCGGACTTCCTGCAGGAAGTCCAGAAGCTCCAGCCCTTGGGGCACACCCCTCGCAGGGGCTGCCCCAGAAGTCACACAGGGAACTCAAGGCCTGGGAAGGCTACCCAGGAAAGCAGGGCCTGAGGGGGGCTTCCAGGCCCTCCCCAAACACTGCCACCAGCGGGCCAGGGGCGGGGATATGTGGCAAGGCAGAGCGACAGCAGCTGACGGGCTGCAGAGCTACACACAGGCCTGGGCATCGGTGGCCTCTGAGGGCGGCATCTGGACAGACCTGCAGCCAAGGGTTTCAGGAAAGCCCCAGCCTGCGCCCCCTCCCCACCTGCACCCCCAGCCTGCGCCCCCACCCCTCCTCCGCTCCCCCTGACTGCCGGCTCCCACTTCTCCCCCCACCAGGGCCCCCCAGCCTCCCCACCTGAAGGGGTGGCTACCCCTTCCCCTCCCAAGGAGACCCACACCCCGGAGGGGAGTTTGGAGGCAGCTGTCCCTGCTGGTCAGGCCTGAGGGGCGGCCTGGTGTGCAGCGGTCTGGAGCAGGAGGGCGGGAGAGGCGCCAACTTCCCGGCCCCCGACAGGTTTTTTAAAAACAAACGGAAAAGAATGAAACCCAGAAATCCCCGTCTGCGGGAGCCCCAGCCCGGCCAGCACCCCCTCTGGAGGGCGGGGGCTGCCTCTGGGCCCGGGGGTCTGTTTCAGCGAGAGCACTGAGGCCAGCCAGGGGAGCGGGTGCTCCGAGTCTAGCCCCCCGACCTCTACCCCCCCGAAACTTGCCCTTTTCGACAGACGGCTTGAAGGTTGGAAGGCGGCCGGCGGCCCTGTCCGCAGCCCGACTGCCCGGCGGCTCAGGGGCGGGCCGGCCCCACTCGGGAGGCAGGGGCGGGGGGCCTGAGCTGGGGTTTCTGTCCGGTCACCCCGTCTCTTCTTAACCGCCCGCAGCCGCGGCTGGGAAGCTCTGCGTCCGGCGGGCGCGGGGCTGGGCGGGGCTGGCGCTCGTCCGCGCTGTCTTGCCTGTTTCCGTCATTTTCTACAACGAACTGTTTCCCCGGGAAATCAGAAGTGGGGGGCCGGCGGCATCGGGGCGCTAGCGCGGCGGACCCTGCGGGGGGGGGCGGGGGGGCGCGGGGAGGCTGGGGGGGCGGGTCGGGGAGGAGGCGGCGGGCAGGGTGAGGCCCGGGGCCACTTTTAACCAAAAAGAAGCTGAACCGGCAGCTGCTCGTGCGGAGGAGCGCGCCGCGCCCCGGGTGGACTTGCGCCGGCCGGGGTGGGGGTGGGGGTGGGGGTGGGGGTGGGGGTGGGGTGGGGGTGGGGGTGGGGGGGCGGGGGACGGCGGTGGGGGGTGGGGGGGCGGCGTCCAGGCCGTGTGGGGAACTGGGTCTTCGCGACTTCAGAAACAAGCTCGGCCCCGCGCGTGGCCGGATGTGCTGACGCTGCGGCTGCGGAGCTGGGGGCGCGGGGGGGGGGGGGGGGGGGGGGGGGAGGAGGGGGGGCGGGCCGGGCCCCGGAGAGGGGGTGCGGAGGGGGGCGGGCACCGCCGAGGGCTGGAGGGGGGCGGGCGGCAAACACGCGCGAACGAAATCCGCAGTGCCTGCTCCCCTGGGCGCCCGGTCCCTCGTCCCCAGGCGCCCCTCGTCCCCAGGTCCTGGCCGGGCGGGGTCCCGGGGAGAGGCTGGACGCGAGGCCTTCACCACCCCCCACAGCAGCCCCCTCACTGGGCAACTGCTGGAGCAGGAGGCTCTGTGGGGAGCACCCCAGAATCACCATCGGAGCCTCCCTCCAGCGGCTGAGGGGCTCGCCTGTGCCCCTCACCAGGCCCCTTGCGGAGGCGGTGGGCCGCGGGCTGGGAGGCTGCGGGCCTGGGGTGTGGGGGGCCCTGGGAGCACCCTCTGCCCACCCACTCAGAGTCAGACTTGGGGAGACCTTGGGGACCCCACCTGGGAACAGGTACCCAGGACAGGACAGGCTCTGGAGACCCCATGGTCCCCCCACTCCCTCCTCCCTCACCATCCCGGGGACAGTGGTCCCTCTGGTTTCTGGGGCACCCTGAGTGGAGGAGGCGGCTGCCTTCTGACTTGGCGCAGCCAGCTCTGCCTTCCGCGGCCACTCGGGCTCATCTGGGAAATGAGCACAGGAGTGGGGCTAGGGCTGCCAGGATCACTGGGGGGGGGGGCGCTGGGGAGGGGGTCAGAGGCCCGAGCACCCCTCCCCTGAGAGTGGGCTACTTCTGGGGCCTGTCTGCCCAACAAGGGGATCGTGGGGAATTGTGCGTCAGCACACGCCCGCCCCAGCCTCCCCAGCCCTGCAGCTCCCCGGCCGGCCCTGGGAGCTCTGGCCCAGGTGGCCTCTGCTGGCCTGGAGGCCCCCTCTTAGACCTTACTCAGGCCAGGGGGCCCAGACTCCTTGGGGGCCTTAGAAAGTTCCAAGAAAGGCTGGACGTGGGGCCTCGGGAGCAGAGCACAGCCTGTCTCCGAGACCCCCGCTGAGGGAAGGAGTCCCACTTAAAGGGGGGTTGGGTTGGAGACAGGGTGGCAGAGGGGCGGCACTGGAGCAGCCAGACCTTCTGAACCAATGACCTGCACCCACACACCACAACACCCCTCCCCCCAAAGGCCTGGTGGTGGAGCTGGACGGGCCCTCCCACTGGCCGGCCCACTGTCAGGACCCTGGGGGCACATCTCTGCCTTCCCCACCTTCCCCGACAGGTGGTCTGCAGTTAGACCGGGACCCCAAAACTCATTCGTACAATAGGGACATCACCCCCGCCAGGTTCTTGTGGGGATGCGGTGAGGCAGTGATAAGCCCTGGATGGACTCACGGTGGAAGAAAGCCCCAGGGCAGCGTGATGGGGTACAGGGGCACCCGGCCACTCCCAGTGGACAGGCAGGCAGGGCTTCCCCGCAAGGCTCCCGCCCAGTCTGTGTCCCTTGTGCACCCTGAAGTCCCCGCAGCAGCGCAACTGAGGGTGGTGGGATTGGGGGCACAGGCGGCAGGTCCCGGCTGGCCAGGCTCCTGCCGGCCACATGCAAAGGGCCGAGGACTTGTGTGCCAGGGAGAATGGGGGCACGGACCTTGGTGGGATGCAGACAGCGCGGGTAGTGCCCTCCGGCTAGGGTGCAGCCCCGTACCCCGGGCCGCCGTGCGGGTGTGCCCCAGCTCTGGGGACAGGGTGCCAGTGTGTGCCAGGGGGCGGAGCCGGTGAAGAGAAGGCGCGTGAGAGTGGGGGTGGGCAGCGAAAGGGCGTTTCCCCGACTCAGGCGCCCGCGGTCCCCGCTGGGGCCCTGCGGGTAGGGCGCCTGGCAGTGCCCGCGGGTGCTGGGGGGGCGTCGAGGCTGTGTGCTCAGCAGGCCCTGCCCGCCCGCCCGCGCTCTCCTCCTAGGTCGCTCAGCCGTCCAGGGGCCTCCTGCCCCCCCCCCCCCCCCCCCAGGGCGGGCTGGGATGTCACCCGCAGCCCCGCCACGGCCGCCTCAGCTCCGGGCCCAGCCCGCCCGGCCGAGCGGGAGCGGAGGGCCGACACCCCGTCAGACAGCAGAGGGTGGGGGAGCCGCTCCCCAGCCCGCCGGGACGGGGCCCCGCCGCTCGGTCTCCAGGAGCGCCCCGGCTTCGCCCCTCCCCGGCCTTCGGGCCTCGGGGCGCCTCCTCCCGGCAGCCTCCCGGGGCGCGGCGGGCTCGGCCCTCCCCGGCCCCGGGCCCCCTCTTGGGGGAGACGCGGAGGCCGCAGGGACCCGCCGCGCTGCGCCGCGGGAGGAGCGGGAAGGGGCGCGGTGGGGACCGCGGGCAGGGCGGGCGCGCGACGCCGCCAGACTCGGAGACGCCGCGGGGCCGCCAGGTGAGGCCGCGGGGCGCGGGGGCCGGGCCGGCGGGGGCGGGGCCGGAAGGGCGGCGCCCCGAGGCCGGGGCCGCGCGCTCGGAGCCCCGCGGCCGGGAGGGGACGCGCGCCGGGCGCCAGGCCAGCCCCAGTGCTGCGCTCGCTCCCCGCCTCGTCGGCCCAGCGAGGCCCGGGGCCCCGGGGCAGGCACGGGGTCCCTCGCGCGCCCGCGACGCCGCCTCCCCTGCGCCGCCGCCCCGGGGCCCGGCTCCCGCGCGCGAGGGCAGAGCCGCCTCGCCGGCCGGCGGAGAAGCCTGCGGGGCCGGCGCGGGGGGAGCGCGGCCCGACGGCGACGGGGAGGCAGCCGCGGGGCAGTGGCGCCGGCGGCCCGGCGAGCCCCGGAGAAGGGAGCGCGCGGCGGGCGGGCGGGCGGCTGGAGGCCCCGCCAAGGCCCCGCGGGCCGCCGCCTCGGCCGGAACCCCTGCCGGAGGCTGGGGGAGACCTGGGGAGACGCACAGGTCAGGGCGGGGCGCCCCCTCCCAGCGCCCCTGCCCCGCCTCCGTCGGTGTCTTCCGGGGCCCCCACCCCGCACGCGGGAGCCCAGCCCCTCGCCGAGGACGGGGCGCGGCGCGCACTCCGGGCTGACCTGCCCCGGGACAGCGCCCCGAGCCCCGAGCCCCGAGCCCTTCGCCGCCGCCCCGCGGGGCCTCCGCCGCACCCCGGGCCCCTCAGCCGCCGCGCCGCGCCCCGGGCTGCCGCGAAGACGCGCGGACACCAAACGCCAAGCCCGGGCTGAGAGGCGCCCCCCGAGCCCGCCCCGGGCCGGCCCCAGAAGCGCGCGGGCGGCCTGAGAGCGCGGGCGCCGGGGCGGGGGCGGCCGGAGGGCCTGGGGGGGCGCGGGGCGGGCGCGGGGGGCGCCGCCGAGGCCGAAGCAGCCCAAACGCGAAGCGAGCGGGGGACGCCAGGCCCCGACTCCAGCCGCGCCCCAGCCAGCCCCGCCGCGCTGACTCTCCAGGTTCATCGTGGGCGCGTTCAGATGCTAAAGCAGAAGGGGCCCCCAAATGACCCGCGCCCCCGCGCAGTCTGAGCTGCGGCGCGCCCAGCCGGTCGCGCTCTGCTCGCCGGGCCGCTGCTCCGGTTCCTGCCGCGGCGCCTCCGGCCCGACCGCCCCGGCGCCAGCCCGGCCCTGGGCGCCGCGCCCCGCAGCCCGGCCCGACACCCTAAAGCCGCCTCTGAAGGGGGAGCCGGATCACTCGTTTCTGTTTAGCAGAGAATCCCTGCAGCGCCGCTACTTTCGTGATTAAAAAACCAGCAAGCGGCCCTCGCTGGCCACCAGGGCTTAGACGCAGCCCGCGGAGCTGCCGCAGCCTCTGCTGCGCGAGTCCCTCCCGGCCAGGGAGCTGCCCACGGGGCGCGCAGACCCTCCCGCCTCCCCGCTGCTCCCCTCGGCAGTGGGTGTCAGTCCGTCTGCCTGTTCTGCTCCCCGCTCTGTCTCTGGGGAGCCCTCTCGCCCGCCCCCACGCCCCACCCGCACCTCCGGCCTGCACCCCAGCTCTTGTGTGCACAAATAAATAAATCTTTTTTAAAAATCAGCAAGTGGTCGCAGAGGCTTCTGCGCGGAAGCCAGGAGCAGGCCAGCTGGGGGGGGGGGACACACTGAGGCTGCCCCTTCCCAGGGCTCTTGCCGCCACCGCCAGGGTCCCCATCCAGGCAGAGTCACAGCTCGCGCTGCAGAGACGGCGCCCGGCCTTCCAGCCCACCTCTCCTTTCCTGCGTGGGCAGCTGGGCTTTGCAGCCAGTTGGGGGATGAGCACCTTGGGGATCTGGCTTGCAGGAGGCTGGGACCCCAGTTTTCAGCAGGACCTCTCCGCAGGCAGGCGGCTTGCTGGATGCCTGCGCTGCCTGCCAGAAGGCCAGAGAGGCCAAAGGGGACCCTCCAGAAGATCCTGGAGTCGGGAAGGGAGCCACACACTGAGCAGTATTGGGACTTGCAGGAGTGCGGCCCCCAGCCAGGAGGAGGAAGGGGAGCTGAGGGCCCTTGGGAGCCTGGCGGCTTCTCAGCGTCCCTGCCCGTATCTGCCCTCTGGGGCCTCGGTTTCTCTTTGGAGAACCGCCAGAGGGTCCACGCAGGCACCCGAGAGCTGACTGGGAGAGAGAGACAGGGAAGCCTGCCGGCCTCTGCGCCCCTCTGCTGTGCCTGCCTGGCAGCTCCTCACCCCTTTTACTCCGACCCAAGTGGGGCCCTTTCTGGGTGGCCCAGAGCCAAAGGTTTGGGAAACCTGATCCCCAAGAAGCCAGACCTGGCTGGGGAGGGGAGGGCTGGAGGCCACTGCTCCGCCTTAACCTGTTCCTGATGACAAGGCTCAGGTGGGTGGGAGAAGGTCTGGGGCCGCCCCAGGTGCAGAGTGGGGGACTGGGAAGCCTTAGATGGGAAAGCTCCTGGTGCAGGAGGCCTCCCCAAGGCTTTGGGTGAGTGGCGGGGGTGAAGCCCAGGTAAGTCTGCACTTCGGGCAGGGCCTGCAGGGGCCAAGGGTGGGGCGGGGCAGGGCAGCCACCAGAGGGATGGGCAGCCCTGGTCTCCAACGTCAGCCTGGCTCCCTCTGGGGCATAAACTGGGCTGGGGACCCTTAGCAGTGCCCTCGACCCCAGGGCCTTGCTCAGATCAGAGAGGACCGCTTGCAGGTCCCAGACCCCTGGCCCTCTCCCGGGGCCTTGCTCTAGGCCTTTGGAGCGGGGCTGCGCTGGGTCGGGCTCTGCAACCTTAAGCCCTGGGTGGCTTGAATGGTGCCTCATAGAGGGAGGGTGGGCTTGGAGGGGTTCTGAGGGGGACACATCAAAGCCATTCATCTCTGCCAGGAGGCCTGAGGCTCCCTGGAGGACAGCTGGAGCTGGAGGCCGGGTGTATGCCCAGCCTGGTCCCGTGCGCCCTCTGGGGCTCCTGGGCTGGGGTCACGCACACACTTCTCCGGCTTGTAACTCAGGTAGCTCACCTGGGAGGCTGGATAATCACTGGGGAGGGCCAGCTCCTGACCTCCGCAGATCAAACCTGCTCCCAGACCTTCCCCAGCTGGGGAGCAGCCCCTCCCCCGCCTCCTGGCTCCCTGCTCCGTCTGGTCCTCGGGGACCAGGCAGGCGCGGAGCACCCTCCCGCCGACTCATCACTAATTCCATCAAAGGGCGCAGCCCTTCTCTCTGGATCCACCTGCATGGGCGGCCCCCTGGACCCTTCCCCCGACTGAGAACAGCGGGGTTGGGGGGTGACTGCCTCCCCATGGGTCACGCGTGCTAGTCCTGGGCCCTCAGAGCACCTCCAGCACCCCCAGCGCCCCGGCTCCCCAGGGCCACTAAGAGAAAGAGGGTGGCCAGGCTGGCAGCCATCGGCAGCGTCGAGCAGTGTGCGTGGCGGCCGCCAGGCCACCTCCGGGCTGCACCAGGGCGGGACCCAGACCGCCCATAAAAACTGTCACAAAATTAACAGGCAACTGTGAATCCAGACACTCAGCAGGGGAGGGTCGGGGGAGAGATCAAAACAGGGGCCAGAACGTGTCTCACGCACAAGGGCGCAGGGGGGTTGGAGATGGGGGTTCGGGGACCACTCCCGCGAGGGGAAAGCACGCATTGTACAGAAAGGAAGACGATGTAAATACATAAAATAAAAAAATCCATTCTCGTAATCAAGTGAAAGAACAACAGTCTGCGTGGCGGCGGCAACCCCGACCGGGGTTTTGGTGTCTGGTTCCCTGCCCGGTCTCCCTGCCCCAGGCAGCTCCGATCCCACCACCGCTGAGCTGTGGGGGGCCAGGGCCTGGTGTTGGGGGGGGTGCTGGGCGGGCCCTGGGGCGGCCTCGGCAGTGTGGCGCGTCCCAAAGAGCCGCATCCTCTGAGGGCCAGAGCCACCACGAAAGCCACGGGAGTCTGAGCCCAGGGGCCCAGGCGGACCCTGAGCCCCGGACCCTTAGCCCCTCGACGCCTGGCGGGCGAGGGCTGTGGGAGGAGAGAGGGAGGGAGGCGAGCGCTGCCCTGCGCCCTGCACTCCCTGCACGCCCAGTGCCTCTGCGCTCCCGCTCGGGCTGGGGCTGCTGCAAACTTGTTGAAGCACCTCCCAAGTCCTTTCTGCACCGAGTCCAGCAAAAACTAGTTTGGGGCGCAGGTTAACAGCAACAGGGTGGGGCATCTCCCCACCCCCCAGAGGGCCCCAGGAGCAGGCAGGCTGAGAAGAGGCTGGGCAGCAGCTGCAAACCCGGGGGGTCGGGCCCCCATGGTCTCCCAGGACGCCCACCGCCACGGACACCGGAGCCCAGGTGGGAACCTCAGAGCTGGGAGGGGCAGAGATGCCCGGTCAGGGGCTGGCCCTTCCAGCTGCAGCTTGCTGGGGCCCGGCCTGGGGCTCCAGACCTGACCGGAGGGGCTGGGTGGGGGAGCGACTCGGGGTCAGAGCGCTGGAGTTAGGGCAGGCAGATGAGCGCCCACCTGCGGGGAGACCCCCGTGGCGCCTCTCCCGGGCCGTCTGGCGCCACCGGAGGAGCCGGGCCCTTTGCCGCACACCTCGGTTCAGAGAGTCCATCCCACCCTGGAGGGGAGGGGGGGTTACTCGATTCTGTCCCAGAAACGACCCTTTCTGGCCTGGAATGACCTCTGTCCCCAGACCCAGAAGCTTCGGAGCACGCCCCGGCTCCATCTGCACCTCAGGGCTGGGGGCCCGGTCACAGGGGTGGAGGTCAGGGATCAGCCTTCACCCAGAGCCTGTAAGGTGGGCCCTGGCTGAACCCCCAGCTTCCCAGTGACCCAGACAGCCGGTGTGAGGCTGCGCCCCAGTTCTCCACCTGCCTTTGCTGGAGCCCAGTGTTTTGTTTTGGCCAAAAGGGAGTCTGCACATCCCTTCGGGCTGCCGTCTCCACTGGGGGGAGGAAGGGGCAGTGGAGGGGGGCAGTGCCCTGCGGCTTTGTGATCTGCCTTCACCTGCCTGTGGCTTTTGGTTTCCATAGAGGCCCCAGAATTTGGGGAGCACGGTCCCCTCTCTTCCCCTGAGGTCCCGGAGTCTTCCGGGCAAGAAAGGGGCAGAGTGCAGCCCCCACACCACACGGCATGGGGGTGTCCCAGAGGGGGATGGCGCCCATGCAGCCTGCACCTGCGGAGGACCCGCCAGCCACCCCAGAGATCACGCGGCAGCAGAAGCTTCCAGAAAATGTCCCTTTTTATTCCATACGCAAATAAGCAGATTCGTTTAAAAAAAATCTCCGCCTGGAGAACCGCCTGGAGAACCGGATTGGCAGCCGCAGTCCAGGGAGGAGCCCTGCCTGGCCCTCTCTGCATCCCCCAGGGTCCTCCACCCTCCCTCCCAGGAGCGCTCTGCCCGGGTTCTCTCTGCTGGGGACCCTCCTGGAGTCCACCAGGCTGTCACAGTCCTCGGAGGCCGCAGTCCGGGTCCCTGCGCCGTCCATCCCGGAGGGGCATGGTGTCCAGTCCCCTGGCAGCACGCTGGGCAGACTGTGTGTGGCCCGGGCGCTGGGGCCGGCCCGGGTCTGCAGGCCACCACCTCCACCGCGCATCCCCGTGGGGGTCCAGCCTTGCAACCGCTCCGAGCCACAGGCTGAGGTCCCGGCGGCCCTCACAGGGCTGGGCCCTCCAGCTGCTCCCGGTGCCGGTGCCAGGAGGCTGCAGGCGCTCCCAGCCCTGCCCCGGCCCCCAGCGCCCCCCGCGGCCCGCAGAGCTCTCCAGGGCCGGGGCAGCTCACACCAGGCCGGGCATCTGCGCCCGAAGAAAGGGCACGGAGGCGGCCGCGGGGAAGGCGGCCAGCGGGTAGGCGAGCGCCCCGGAGAAGCCCAGCACCGGCGGGGGCGGCGCGGCGGGCGCCAGCGGGAAGGGCAGCGCGGCGGGCGCCCCGGGGGCGGCCGCGGCCGGGGGGCTCTCGTGGTAGAGCACGGGCACGCGCACGAGCCGCTGCGCGCCCGGCGGGGACAGGCTGGCCGCCTCCAGCTCGGCCGCCAGCTGCCGCTTCCACTTGTTGCGGCGGTTCTGGAACCAGATCTTGACCTGCGTCTCGGTGAGCTGCAGGGAGGCGGCCAGGCCGGCGCGCTCGGCGCTGCTCAGGTAGCGCTTCAGGTCGAAGGTGGACTCGAGCTGGAAGACCTGGCTGCGCGAGAAGACCGTGCGCGTCTTCTTCTTGCGGCCGCCGCGCGCCTCCCCGGCCGCCGGGGCCTCCGCCGGCTCCGCCGCCTCCCGCCGCGCCGCCCCGGGCCCGGCGCCCCGCGGCCAGGCCCCTCGGCGCGGCCCAGCGCCTCGCCCGTCTCCGGTGAGTCCCGGTCGCTGGCTGCAGGGGAGACAGGGGCGCACGCTTGGTCCCTTGGCGACGCCCCGCAGTGACGCGCGCCCCACAGCACCTGGAGGTCCCCGCCGCCCGCGGGGACCTGGCCCCTGACACCCTCGGCCGTGCGCGCTGGCAGGGCAGGGGCAGCGCCGGGGAGCCGAGCCTGGCAAGAACGCCCACCCCGGGTGCTCCCTGGCCACACCGCGGCAGAGGGTGGAGAGGCCAGCTCGCAGGCCAGCCCGGCTCAGGCGGCCTCCCTGGCCACGGTGGGCCCCAGGGCGCTGGCAGGAGGGGCCGCCCCCTCAGAGCAGACGGTCAAGAAACTGCAACCAGCACCCCCAACGCAAAAACAAAGACTTGTAGCCGCCTTCCTCCCCACGGCCAGCCCAAGCTGACCAAAGCCGCTGGCTGGGGGAGCGTTCCCTGAGGGCGAGCAAAAGCAGGCGCTCCCCAAGAGCCCCGGCTCCCACCACGCACTCCCGGAGCCCAGGCGGACAGGGGACGGGGCGCGCACCCCGCCCAGGCCCACTCTGGACTTCTGGTTCCACCTGTGGGCTTGGGGTACAGCAGTGCACACGGTGTCCCTGAGTTGATGCTCCAAGAGGGAGCCCCCCCTGGTCCCCAAGAGGAGGGCCCTCTGCCCTGAGGCTGGTAAGGGGCTGCGCTGCGGAACAGGCCGCCAGAGGCCCCTGAAGAGGTGCGGCCAGAGGCCTGCCCAGGAGGTTCGCCCTGACCAGTGGGTCCTCTGCCTTGGCCTGAGCACCCCGCAGAGGCGGGCAGGTCGGAGGGCTGTGGCGGGAGTGCAGTGAGGCCCGCAGAGCCTGCGGAGCCGGATGGGGGGGTTGGGCTGGCTCCCACGTTAGTGTCCACGATCGGCAGGAGCCCTCGCGGGCCGGCAGAGCGACAGGCCGCAGGTTGGCAAGCACCCCCAGCCGTGGGGGCCTCTGCCCGATGCCCGCAGAGGCCCAGGCATTGCCGCCAGGCAGCACAGCGGCTGGCCTGGTCAGGGGCAGAAACCCGCATTGTGCGAAATAAGGAGGAGCCCCGGATTCCTGAGCTACAGAGGGGCTGCAGGTGGGCTGGGGGAGGGGGCCGGGGAGAACAGGTCTTGCCCTTTGCACCCCCTGAAGGACACCCAATTTTATCACTGGATTTCAGAGAAACCACTGGAGTCGATGAAGTTTACAGGAAGCGGGGAACAGGACGGAACAGGACGGACTTGCTGGCCCAGAGCTCTGAGGTGTGGGTCACTCTGCGGGGGGTCATTATAGGGGGGGGAGGGAGTTATCCAAGACCTGGGAGGGGTCCTGCCCCCCTGCACACCCCGACTGGCACACACAGCTGCCGAGACTTCACAGCCAGCGCCTGGGAGAGCCCCGAGCTGGCCTCCCAGGGCCTGTGTTTGGGGGGCTAGCGAAGCCTGGGGTGCTGATGGAAGGCTTCAGGTCTTCCCCCAGGGCCTCCCTCCACGGGGCAGGTGCCCCAGGGACACTGGGAGCAACTCCTGGGGAGCCGTGGACCCGGGTTGGGGTGTCTGGGCAAGAGGGGTGAGTGGGTTGGGGGCTGAGCACCCCCTCTGAGCCTTCTGCGGGGAACAAAGGCTGGAGGGGGAGGGGCGGGAAGGAAGAGGGACTGGGGGCGCCGAAGGGGGGGGTCGCACCTTACAGGCCCCGCTGGCCGCCCCAGAGCCCGGAGGAGGGCCAGGGAGGCCGCGCAGAGAAAGGGCTGGGCCCGGGGGCACCGCTGAGGCGGGAGAGGAGCCCCCTGGGCGCCAACGTCCCTCAGCGGCGGCTTCCCTGCTGGGTGCCCGCCCTGCGCTTTCCGGGGGGCCTGCGCGCCTGCTCCCCGCCCCTCCCCCGCGCCGGCCCGGCCCCGCCGCGCTCCGGCCTCCCGCCGCCTCTCCTTTCTCTGCCGGCGCGGGGCTCCTCTTGGGGTCCCCCAGCCTCCCTCTGCCGGCAGAGCCCGGGCCCCCAGACGCCGCCTCCCCGCCCGCCCGCCCGCCCGCCCGGCCGGGCCCCGCAGCCGGTCCCCGACGCCGCGCGCGGAGCAGGCCGGCCGGGCCCCCGCACTCACGGTCAGGGCTGGGGCCGCCTCCGGGGCCGCCGGGCGCCCGCCGGAACCAGCGCGTCGCGCCGCCGCCCAGGGCGGGGGGCGGCCCGGGGCCGGGGGGCGGCGGGGGCCGGGGCCCGGCGCGCCCGGCCCGAGCAGCGCCCCCGCCTCCCCGCCGGGCCCCGCGCGCGCACGAGGCTGCGGCCGCCGCCGCGCGGGCTCCGCGTCCTCGTCCTCGGGGTCGCCGTCGGCCTCCGGGTCCTCGCGGCCGCCGCAGCCCCGGGCCGCGCGCGCGCGCCCCCGGCCCCGGCCCCGGCCCCGGCCCCGGCCCCGCCCGGCCCCGGCCCCGGCCCCGGCCCCGGCCCCGGCCGCCAGCAGGTTCTCGATGAGGAAGGAGGAGGCGCGCGCCGGCGTGGCGCGCCCGGGCTCCGTCAGCTCGTCCGGCATCGCGGCCGCGGGCCCGTCGGGGTCTCCGCTCTGGGGTCCGGCGCCCGGGCGCGGCCGGCGCGGGGCCGCGGGGGCTGGACCCGCGGGGGCCCGGGGCGCGGGCGGGGCGGGCGCGGACTCCGAGCGCCGGCCGGGCCGCTGGTGCCGCTCTCGCCGCCGCTCTGGTCGCCGCCCGGCCGGGCCGCGGGGGGCGGGCGGGGGGCGGGGCGCGGGGCGGGGCCGGCGGGCGGGGGGCGGCGGGGCCCGGGGCGGCGGAGGGGGACTCGCCGCCCGGACCCCGCGCGCAGTCGGTCGCGCGGCCGAGGACGGCGGCCGCGGCCGGGCTGGGGGGCGCGGCCGACCCCGCCGCCCGGGGGCCTCTCCGGGGCCGGGGCTCGCGCGGGCGGGGCGGGGCTCCCCGGCTGCGCGCATTGGCCGCGGGCCCCGGGCCGGGCTGGCCCATCGCGGCCGGCCGAGACCCGCCCGCCTCGCCGCGGGGAGCGCGTGGGGCCGCGCGGGAGCAGCCGCGCGCGCCAGGGTGTGCTTATGTGCCGTGTGCACGCGCGTGTGCGCGTGTGCAGGGCGGGCGCGTGTGCAGCGCGGGCGTGAAGGCCCGAGGCGTCCGGGCAGCCGCGAGAGGCCGGGCGGGTCTTTGAAGGACCCCGGGGTCCGGGCGGCAAAGTCGCCGGCTCTTGTCCGCGCGCGCCCTGAAACGCGCTCTCCAGGCCGGCGCGGGGCGCCGAGCCCTCCGGCCCCCCCCCCCCCCCGTCGGTGCCAGAGTAAGGAAATGCACCCCAGCCCCCGCCTGCCCGCGAGGCGGCCGAGGTCCCCCAGGAGGGCGCCCCGGGACCCGGGCAGTGGGGCGGGGGCGGCTGCGCGGCTGCGGGGTCCCGGGGTCAGGGCCCGCCCCTCTGCGCCCCCACTTCTGCTCCTGGAGCCGGGAGCCGGGAGGCCGGTAACGAAAGCGCATTCGGCGACCCGGACGGCCGGATCCCCGCGGTCGGCGCGCGGCGGGGGAGAAGCCGGCTTCACCCGAGCGCGTTTTCTCGGAGACGCATCCAGCCCCCAGCCCAGCCAGCGCCCAGCGCCCCCCGCCACCGGCGCCCAGCCCCCCCACCAGCGCCCAGCCCCGCGAGCGCCCTGCACCCCCCCAGCGCCCTGCACCCCCCCAGCGCCCAGCCCCCCCCAGCGCCCAGACCCCCCCCAGCGCCCAGACCCCCCCCAGCGCCCAGCCCCGGGAGCGCCCTGCACCCCCCTAGCGCCCTGTCCCCCCCCAGCGCCCAGCCCCCCCCAGCGCCCAGCCCCGCGAGCGCCCTGCACCCCCCCAGCGCCCAGCCCCCCCCCAGCGCCCTGCCCCCGGGCGCCGCGCGAGTCCCAGGCCCCGCCGCGCTTCGCTTCGGGACGCCGTGGCGGGCAGAGGCACCTCCACTTTCCCGAGCCGAGGCTGAGGCGAGGCGAGGCGATGCCAGGCCTGGCGCCCCAGTCCCGGGCACGGCCGCAGGGCGCGCGCCCGCACCGCGAGGCCGACCTGGGGCGCGAGGGCGAGGCCTGGAGGCCGGCGGGCGGGTCCGGCGGGAGGGACCCCAGCCCCGGGCAGCCGGGGAGCGCGCGCCGTCCTCCCGGCGGCCCGGCCCGCCACCCTCCCCGCTGGGGGGGACCTTGGGGGCCGCGGGGGCCACCCCGGGGAGAGGCCGTTCCCCGACCCGGGGCGACTCCCCGCCCTCCCCGCGCGAGCCCAGGGAGCCGCCGGCCCGGGGACGGCTGTGGTCTCCCGAGTGCCCCGCGCTGCCCAGGGCAGAGAGGCCCGGCCGCCGGCTCCGCGCGACGGGAAGAGCCGGGGGCTTTGAGAGAAGCGCAGCCCGCCCTGCGGTGTGGACAGGGGCGCGGGACCCAGGAGGCGCCTGCACACACGCTGCCCCCCACCTTCCAGGCCCCCGCCTGCCCCCAGGGCTGCCCGAGCCCCTCAGCTGTTTCTCCAGCCACCGCACAGAGGTCCCCATTTTTCAGAGCACCCTCAGAGGGGGCGTCCCACGGTCTGGGTTCTAATCCCCTCCAGGCTGTGCGGCCTGGGCCGCCTCCCCACCCGTCTGGCCCAGAGTCCAGTGCTGGAGACTGGCGGAGTGAGCGCAAGGGGCGGACCTGCCGGGAGAACGGTGGCCCTGGCACTGGGTGGCCGCCTGGCCTCCCCACTGCCCGGCGGCTGCCCTGGAGAGCAGAGCCCTGCAGGCTCCAGGGACCCGCAGCCAGAGCAGGCCTTCCTCCCCCCGCCCCTCGTTCTGGGCACAGCCCCCCGCCCCAGGCTCAGCAGTGGTCAGGGCACCCCAACACTGCCTGCACTGCTGGCCCCTCCACACCCCCTGAAGTCGTGTTGCCTGCGCTGGGGCGAGCTGCTGGGGCTCTGGTGAGCTGGCAGAGCTCACTGCTGGGGCGCAGGGACAGTTAGGGAGCCCGGAGCCCACGCTCGCTAAGGCGCCTTTGCACACGGACGCTGGCTGCTGGCCATGGGGGTCGTGACATAGGCGCTGACCTCAGCCCCTGGCAGCCTCAAATCGTGACTGTTTTGAACCCCAGACGCTGTTCTTGGGCAACCAGGACCCCCTGGAGATGCATCCTGGGCGGCCCAGCCCGGGGACCTGCTCTCGCCCTTCTCTGAGGGGCCACCTCATCCTGTGCTGTCTCCACCCCCCCCCACGCCCAGCCACAGTGGGCCTTGCTTCCCCGTTTACTCTGTCCCCCCAGCTCCACCTCCCCCGTGCAGGGGCCCCCTTCAAGCCCCTGAAAACACCCCTGAAGGACACCAGTGCCCTCCTGACTGCATGGGTGGCCCCAGAGCGGCAACCCCAGAGCGGGGACCCCGAGCAGGGAGCAGGCTGGGCTGCTGCTCTGGCCCCCGTCCCGTTGCTCTGGTGACGGGTGTCCCTGCCCAGGCTCCTGTCTCCCGTGTTCTCGCTTCCTCTGCCCTTGTCCCACTCCCAGGCGGTGACCACCCCAAGATCCACCAGGGTCCTCCAGCTGCCCCACCTCGCTCCCCGCTGCGTGCTCCCTGCTGGGTGGGGACGCTAGTCTCCCCCAGTGGGGACACCGCCTGGGGCGCCCCTCTGAGGGCACCTTGACTTTCCACCTGGGGGCTGATGCTGGCTGGGCTGAGGGACCCCCCAGGGGGCTTCTCCCTGGATCTGGGCCTCGGCACCACACTGGTCCCCACAACGAGTGGGGGGGCTGGGACCCTGCAGCGTGGCTCCCCTCTCTGCTCGGGCTTGGAGCACCCCAGCCCGTGGGGCTCGGGGTCAGGTGGCAGCCTGACACCCCCGACGCCGAGGGGCCCTGGCTCCTGCAGGATGGGCAGGCCCGTCCGTCTTTCTCCGGGGCAGCGCACAGGCGTCTGCCTGGGAAGGCTCCGGACCGCGGGCGGGCGCCGAGGGGACAGGGGACAGGGGACAGCCCTTCCGCCTCCTCCCCACCTGGCTCCCCGCAGTCCCGGGCCGGGGAGGGGGAGGGAGGGCGCCGGGGGAGGGGCGGGGGGGGGGGAGGTTCCTGGAAGGAGCGGACCAGCTCAGGGCCGCTGAACTCCAGGTTCCCAGGCTGCGGAGCCCCGGGAGCTTCTGGGGGTGGCGGAGCTGGGAGGTGACGGGGTGAACGGTGGGCCTGGGGAGGGGCAGCGGAAAGCGCTGGCTCAGCAGGGGCCCTGGGGTGATCTGCCAGGCGGGAGGGAGCCCCGTGGTCCTCCTGCTCCAGCGCCCCGGCTGGGTGGCGGGTGGGGCAGAGCAGCCAGTGCCGGCCCCCTGGCTCGGCCCCCTGGCCCGCCCCCGCCGGGCACCCCCAGGCGAAGTCCGAGCACTCTCCAGGTGTGCAGGCAGGGGCCCGGGGCCCTCTCAGCACCACCTCTTGGCGAGGGCCGCCGTCCCCCCAGCCGGGAGGGTGCAGTGCGAGAACAGCCCCCTCCTCTCCGCGCCTTGAAAATACTTGCTTTGAAAATGATCTGGCGGCCTTTGGGGGTCCAGCCACTTCCTTCTGTGTCAAGTCTCCCTTTAAACGTTGGAAGAGGAAGATAATTTTCCTACCCCCCCAGAGCCCCGCTCCCCAGGAGGTGGGGGGCGGAGCAGGACGAGGGGAAGCTGACATCCCGCGCCCCAGGCCAGCGGAGGAGCTTCTCCAGGCCGCTGGGCCAGCGCCGCCTCCTGCCCAGGGCCCTTCCAGCACCCCCTTAGGCTGAGCTGGGAGCGGCTGGGGCGGGGGAACCAAAGTGGAAAGAGCTGACCAGAGGAGGCCACATCCAGGCTCTGCCGTCAGCGCGGCCTTGTCACCTGCCCGTCCGGCTGTCCCTCCTGTCCCTCTGTCCCTCGCGCTGGGCGGCAGGCCAAGACGCCCTTGGAAGAGGGGAATTCTGAGGTCTGCCTGCTCCACCCGCCCAGCCCCGCCCGCCCCCCGCCCTGCCCCCCGCCCTGCCCCCGCTGGGCACCCCAGCTCATGCCAAGGCCGAGCCCCAGGTGAAAGTCGTCCTGTGCCCTGCTGGCCACGAGCGCCGGGCAGGCAGCGCGAGTGCTCCGCTGCGTCTGGGGGCGCTTCCTGTCTGGGGGAGAGGGGGCGTCTCAGCCACTTTCACTGGGGTGCAGGGGACGTCTGGTTTTAATCTGAAGAGCACCTCGAGGTGGGAGCAGGTTTTGGTTTCCACAATGGAGCGCAGATTTGCGCTGGGCTTGGCCAAGCCGCGGGACCTTCAGGCAGCTCAGGCCGCCCGGCCTTGATTGGAAGTGACGGGGCTGGAGAAATGAGGCTGGAACAAAGGGCCGGGCCGCCAGGCGGGGAGCTTCTTCCCGGGGCCGGCCGGGAGTTTCTGGAAACCTTGGCTGCCCGTGTGGGAACCGCCTGTCTGGCCCTGCTCACCCGCCTTGAGATGGATGCCTGTGGGCTCAAAGCCCGCTCGTGGGCCGCGCGCTCAGGGTGCCATCGGGGACACTCGGCCAGCTCCTGCATCTGGAGATGCAGCCTGGACACCCCCTTCTGGCAGCGGCTCCCGGCCTGGGGGAGCAGGGAGGCCCGAACTCCTCCTCCAAGGGCCGAGCTTGGAGGTCCCGGGGCGGACAAGCAAAGCAGCGCCCGCTGGGTGGGCCAGCCTGCCTGGAGCTGGGGGGGGGGGGCTTGGCGCAGAGCCCTGGGGGAGTGTGAGGAGAAGGGGGCGCCTCCAGCCCAGTGCTCCCCCTACCTCCCCCCCTTCTGGGGCCTTCTGAGCTGGGCCGGCAGGAGGGCAGGGCGCTGGTAAAGGCCTGGGGGGAAGAGCACACAGCTGCACCCCTCTCTGGTGATGGTCTGTGTGGCCTGTGGCCGGGCACTATACCTCACAAATCTGCCTGTTGAAGCGCCAACCCCCAGATCCTGGGGCTGTGGCCCTCCTCTGTGGTCAGGCAGGACAGATGCTCCCCAAGATGGCACACACACACACACACTCCCCACCGCAGCCCGGGGGAGACTCCGACACGCCAGGAGAGGGCTCCAGACCCTCTGCGTTACCTGGGCCACTGCCGGGCACTCGCGGCTGCTCTGCCCGAGCTGCCCCTGGTGTGATGCTGGGCAGAAGAGGCTGCCCCTCACCCCTTTGTCCTGCGTGAGCTGCGCGCCAGGTAGGAGCGATGTTTAATTTAAGCACATGGATGACAGACCCCCCCCTCCACAAGTGATTCCCTGGGGCCTGGGCACATGCACTCGGGGACACCAGGGCCCGCAGTGGGGACAGGCATGGGGACCCCCAAGTACTGGGGTGGCCGGGTGGGGCAGCAGAGGCAGCAGCTCCTGGAGCAGCAAAGCCCCCAGCTGACCCACTGGAGGGTGCACGAAGGGGCGTCCATGCCGGAACCCCCGGGCGGCACGAGGTCCGCATGAGTGGGGGTGCTGTGGGGTCAGACCCCGCGGGCCACCCGGTGACCAGCCTGAGCTGCCCTTGATGGAGGAGCACAGTGTGAGAACCCCGGAGAGGCCCCTCTTCACCCCACCTTTGCTCTGGGACGCAAGCAGCTTGTATTCCCTCTACATCACACATGTCCGGCACAAGAAATGTGAAACACGCGTGACGACATGAAGGAGACAACACCGGCTGTGGAGCCCCGACCCCAGACTGCGCCCTCCGCACCTCCCGAGCAGAGGCAGCCTCCAGCCGGGACGCCCCAACCACTCTCAGCCACAGACCCCACACCAAGGCCAGGTGCACCCCCTGCACCCCCACACACGGTCACGCCCCACACACAGACCCACACCCTCTGCACACGCACATGCCCCAGACCCCACACCCACGCTGCACACGCATCCCCGTCACACAGACTGTGCCCATCCCCACTCGTCCACTCCGGACACTGCCCACACACCCACACCTGCGACACTCACGCGCACGGCTGTGCACACTCCTGCACACACTCACACACCCACACCTGCACATGCTCACGCACACCTCCACACACGCACATGCTCCTTCGCACTCACGCACACTCTACACACACCTACACACACTCCTCCACACACGCACACACTCACCTCCACACACCTACAACCAGCACACACCGTGTGCACCTACACCACACAAACAGCCCACACACCCATGCACACTCATGCCTCCGTTCCTGGGCACATCGGCCGCCTGCTCCGGGCTGAGCAAGGCCCGGACCAGCATGGAGGGCGAGTTCAGGTCACGACTGCAACGCTCGCTCCGCCTGGGGTCCCAGACATGGCTCGGTGCAGGCCCCCTGGGGCGCCCCGCTATGCTGGCCTCCACCGTCAGCTGCACCCCCGCGCACCTGCAGCCCTGCTGCCCAGACAGTGGCGTGGGGGCCCCGCAGCGCCAGGAGAGCAAGACCAGGCCGCCTCCGACCGGGCCCCAGGTGGGGCGGCCGCAGCCACTGACCATCCCGAGGCGGGAGGCGGGGCCTCCCCGGACTGGGCCTGGGAGGGACGTGTCCAGTGGGGCTTCGAGCCACGTGAGGGCCACGCACCCCGGCTTCTGACGAGACCCGGCCCTCAGTGGGCCACAGGAGGGAGCCTCTTGGTGCCCACACCTCCTGGGTCGAGCCCCCGGCTGGCCAGAGCCGCTGCGGGACAGCTGCAGGGCAGGCGGGGAGGGGGCCCTGAGTGGGGGCCGTGGGCAGATTGCTAAGCTCCAGGCCCTCTGTCTGCCACACTCGTCACCTGACTCCAAGGGCACCCCAAATGTGTGCCGCTGCAGGGGCGGCTGCTTTCTGAAGGCCCCACGCCTGGGCGAGGGTGGGGGCGCCAGGGCTCGCCACCAGGTTCCAGCCCCACCCGAACCCCTAGGTTAGAGGCTCTGTCTCTACCCTGTACACTGACAGCAAGCGCAGCATGCCCTGGCATGCACCCCCACCACCCTCCCTGCCCTGCCTCTCTGCTCCCTGCACCCTGGCGGGGGGCCCCTTCACTCAGCCCTCCCCCCCCACCCCGTGGACAATCCTCAGCAGCTGGTGATGTTTCCTGGTTCCTTTATGCACCGCAGCCTGTCCCGAGCACCCCGACAGGAGTAACTTGGCCGGGGCTACAGGGTAGGGGCGAGGTCGGCCGTCCTGTGTGCTCATGAAGCATTTGGGGGGCTCGTGCTCAGGCCACAGAGCCCCGGCAGACTCAGCATGGAGGCGGGCGGGACCGTGTGGGGGTCACCAGCTTTCAGGCAGCTGTGAACACCTTTGCCGAGACACCTCGTGTCCCCAAGGCCGAGTCCCGTCCTGGGACAGGCGGGAGGGCCTCAAGACCCTCCCCAGAGCAGACGTCTCCTGGGCCGGGCTTGGCTGGGCGGCTCCTGCCGCAGGGGCGCGGGCTGGACCCCAACGGGCCTGCAGGGAGGCGGCGGTGTCCCAAGGGCGCCACCTCGAGGACACTCCGGGGACTGACCCAAGGCAGTGACCACCTGCAGCTGTGTCCCCGAAGCCGCCTCACCGGCCCCCCCACCCCGCGCCCACACCCCACCCCCACCCCCGCCATTTCTGCGACAATTGTGGTGTCTTAAAGTCTCTGCGTGGTGTGGGGGCTGATGTGGGCAGAACCGAAGTGGGGGTGACTTCCTCTCCCCAGGCCCAGACTGCGCGTGGGTCTGTCTCCAGCACCCCTCCCTCGCGCCCCCTTCCGCCCTGCCCTGGTTGTGTAGTGGGGCCAGCCCCTCCCAGGAGGCCCCTCCGCTGCAGGGGACGTGGTCGCGCAGGAGGGGTGCTGAGCGGGGGCGCAGGCTTGCACAGCATTCAGGGCACCGTCCCTGCCCACTCCGGGGTCTGTGGCACAGTGGGGACCCAGATCCCCCAGGGCTGGGCTTACTCCAGTCCTCCCGACAGCGCGGGCAAGTGAGGGGTCCAGGCTGCCCCTTCTCCAGCCTCCAAGGGACAGAGGGGCAGGAGCTCTGGGGGGCCCTCCCCACTTGGATGTGCGCCTCCCCTCCCCCGCAGGCGACCGGAGGGCCCACCGTGCAGGGCCCTCACAGTGGGGCGGGCCTCTGCCCCCTGGGACTCCGGGATAACCTCTCCTGGAAGCAGAAGGGGCAGGCAGGCTGGGGCCACCCCCGGTGCCCAGCACCTGGGCCCATCCTGCTGGCCTCCCTCAGTGGGAGGACCCCGTGTCCACTCGGGGACAGGGCCCCAGAGAGTTGCGGGTCACAGGGCCCCACAGTCGGGCAGAGCCAGCAAATCACAGGCTCCACCTCATGCCCCCGCAATGTGGGACCATGGGACCAGCGCCCAGGAGGGAGCTGAGCACCACTGCCCCTGTCCATGCTGGCAGGGCCTCAGCCCTAGGGAGCCAGGGGAAACCAGAGGAGAAAGGAAAAATAAACCAGAAACTCCAGTCTGGAGGGGCCCATCCCCCGCCCCCAGCCAGCAGCACCCCTTTCTTGGGCCTTCCTTGCTGTGTTCACCTTGCAGCAGCCAAGCCCTGTCCCTTGCTCTCCCTGCACCCCTCTGCAGGGAGCTGGGCTGCACTTCCTGCTGCTGCACTGCTGGGGTCCCAGCCCCCCAAGTTCAGTGCCAGGCATGCCGGGAGCCTCCGGAGCCTGCACGCTGGTGTCTCAGAAAGCTGGGGCCCCTTGAGTTCTGCACTCCCTGAAGTCCCTGCCACCGTGGGTGGCCCCCAACCCCGCTCCCTCCCAGGTGGCTCCCTTAGGCTTCATGGGGAGGGAGCAGAGCCCTCTGGGTCTGTGGGGACACTCGCCCAGGCCATGGGCTGGAGGTGCCTCCTCCCAGGCACCCAGAGACCCACCCAGCCTCCCGGCCACTTGAGCCTGGCCCTCCCCCTCAGACCTGAGGCCTGACAGAGCCCTGGAAAGGCTAAGAGGACTCAGAAATGGGAGGAGGAGCAGATGAGCCAACCCCCAAGGAGCGAGTGCATCCAGCCCAACCCCCTCCCAGGTGAGCCTGCTGGGACCAGCACCCCACCCGGCCAGCAGCCCCTCGAGGCCGGGGCTCCCCTTCCGGGCTGAGGTAGGGTCCTGGTCTCCCGCAGGCGGCCCTGGTGGGGGGCGCTGCTGGCAGGCGGAGCAGAGCCAGGACCCCTTCCCGGCCCCTTTCCTGCTGTGCTGGGGGTGGGGCGGGGCAACTAGTTTGCTCCCCACCTTGAATTCCAGGGCTCCTGAGGTCAGCTCCCGGCGCAGGCTCCGGGTTGGAAGGCAGGGCCAGTGACCTCAGAGGTCAGCCCCGAATGGGCCCCCCCCCCCCGCCCCCGCGTGTTGAGCGCTTACTGCTGAGTGACCTGACCTGTTCCCTCGCTGGAATGGGTACAGTACCCGCGCCCCAGGATGTCCTGCCCAGGCAGCGCTGTCCTGGGAGGTGGTGGCCACCTCGGGCCTGGCTGCACCCAGCTGGCTCTCTCCTTGGCGAGGGAGGGGGCGTGGGGTCAGGGCCTGGGCTAACGGGAAGGCCCCTCAGAGCCTCAGCCCAGAACCCGGGCCTCCTGGGGCGTGCAGGGCCAGGCTCCCGGGAGGGCACCTGGCGGCCACCCGGCCAGCCCAGCCTCAAGCCACCTCCCCAAAAGCCTGGGCTCAGGCCCTGCAGCTCGCATGGCGTCTTCCCGGGCAGCCCATCAGGGAGCCGTGTCCGGGCGCCCAGCTCCCGGGACACAGGCCCTCCAGCCGCGCTTCGGCCATCTGTCCCCAGCCAGGCGCTTCCCTCCGGGTCTCTGCTTGGCTCCCAGGACTCCGGTCTGTGCCTCCAGGAAGGGACCCCAAGCCCCCAAGCCCACCCCGAGACGGACCACAGGACAGCAGGCTGCGTGGCTGGGGCCCCCAGGGGCCATCCTGGCCTGGCGGGGTTGCCGCCCAGGGGCTTCAGGAGGGGACACCGCCCAGCACCAGCTGGGATGGAAGCGCCCTGCACCAGCGCCCGCCCCGTCCTGAGGCCTCCTCCGCCTGGGAAGGGAGTTAGGGGTCATGGGCCAGGGATGGGGTCACGTGGAAGGCCCCTCCCCCCACCGTCCAGCCGCAGCAGCCGGGGAAGAGAAGGGGCGGACAGGCTCCCTCTGGCCACAGGCCCCTGACCCCCACAGGGCCCAGCAGAGGCTGAACTGGGAGACCCCTGGCCGGCCGTGGGATGTCCACCACGGGGTCACCAGGACGTGGGGTTTGCTGAAGAAACGCTACCACTTACTCCTATGTTTCCCAAACAGGAGCCCCACAATGGCACCAGCTTTAGGGGCACCAGAGGCCCCCTGCGGTGGGGAGGGGCAGGGCAGGGCCGCTGGACTGGGAGGAAGTGGGCTGCACAGGAGGCCATCAGGTGCGGGAGCTGCCGCCCACCCGCGGTGGAGGGGGGGCGTTTCTGTGAATGGGGGCTGGGTTCTCTCCCCTGGGCCAAGGGAGGAAGCAGGGACAGACAGGGTGGGAACGCGCTGAAGGCCACACAGCAGCAGCAGCAAAAGTGGATTTGAATCCAGAACACCGGCTGCTGGGACTCAGCTCTCCATGACCCCGTACCCCCCGCTCCGCACCCCCCAGGTTCAAGGACAGGAAGGCAGGGCCAGCGGCAGGGCAGGGCAGAGGGGCCCAGATCCGTTTCCTCCAGCGCTGATTGATTTCTCCGCAGCCTCTGCAGCACGCAGCTGCGAGGCCGGCCCAGCCCTGCGGACACCCCTTACCGGCCCTCCGGATGCGCCCCCCCTGGACGGCCCGTTTCCCGGGCGACGCCAGCCCTTGTAAACCATCCCTCTGAAGGGGTCTGTGTTTTTTCAGTTGAGCACTTTCGGGGATGGGTCCCCCAGAGTGCAGCGGGAGGGCTGGAATCGCGCAGATTTTCAGGCATCTGGGGTGCTCGGCCAAGCCGCTCCCCTCCCCTTGCCCGCCCCGCCCCCACCCGCTCCCTCCTCGCTCCCTTCAGGAAACTTTTTTGTTTTTAAGATTTATTTTTTATTTATACGAGAGCTGGGGTGCAGGCCAGAGGCGCGGGCGGGTGAGAGGATTCGCCAGAGACAGAGCGGGGAACAGAACAGGCAGACGGACTAAGGACACTGCTGGGGGAGCAGCGGGGAGACAGGAGGGGTCTGCTGCGCCCTGTGGGAAGCTCCCTGCCTGGCCGGGGATGGAACCCGCGCTGCAGAGGCTGCGGACAGCTGCACAGCGCGGCGCTCAACCGGTGGCATCTCGGGGAGGCCCTCCTTCAGGAATCTTTATTGGGGCCTCAGGAGCCTGGCCGAATCGCGGGGGGCCTGGCTACCCCGGCTCCCTCACCTCAGCGGGCGGGTGAGCCACTCCCGGCCTTCACTTTACAAGCGCCGACCTGACCCACAAGGCTGCCAAGGTGACCCGACAAGTGGGAGGCCCCAACCTGGCCCCAGTTCCGCCCCAGCAGGCCCCGCCCCCAGCCCCAGGGCGCTCAGGTGTGCCCGGCAGGTCCTGCGGGCTCGGCCTCCACACATCCCCCCCCCCCAGCACCTGCGCCGCAGGTGACAGGCTGAGGAAGGAACCGAGCAGCAGGGAGCCAAAGAGAGGGTTTCCCCAGAGGACAGGTGAGACAGCCCCCGCCCCCCCCCTTCCCATTGGGTTCTGGTGCTTCGCGCACCCCTGGGGAGCTGGGCCGGTCCTCCAGGCCTGGAGACATTTTGGGGCCCTGAGGTCGGGACGTTTGCCTGTCCTTCCCGGCCAGCGCTCCCCCCCCCCACCGCGGCGCGGACCTCTCCTGCCGCCCGCTGCTCCCCTCAGCAGTGTCCTTCTGTCCTTCTGCCTGCTCTGCTCCCCGCTCTGGCTCTGGTGGATTCTCTCACCCTCCCGCGCTTCTGACTGTACCCCGTGCTTGTATAAATAAATAAACGAACGAACAAACAAACAAACAAATGAACAAACAGACAAAAAACCACGTACTGCCCCAGTCCCGGAACCATCGCGGGGTCTCAGCCCCCCAGGGCCGACGTGTCCTTCTCGCTGCCTGGGTGGCCGTCCCTGGCATCCTCTGCTGGGCTCCGGGCAGCGGCGGGCTCAGGGGGCACCCCCACCAGGGAGACGGGGCAGCGTGGCCCCAGGAGTGGGCCCAGGAAACCCCCTGGCCTCACCTGAGACTCGAAGCCAGCGGTACCCGCCAGAGGCTCCCAGCCGGCCAGGGCCACCCAGACTGCAGCTGGGCTTGCTTTGGGGCAGCCTGTGGCCAAGGGAGAGGGTGGCTGTCGCCTCTCGTCCACCCCCTGCGCACCTGTCAGGGAGGAGGGTGGGGGTCAGAGCCTGCCTTGCTGTTCCCCCCCTTCCCCCGCTCCTTCTGCAACAGGGTGGTCCCCAGGAAAGGGGGAGGTTCCCTGCCCCACCCAAGGGAGGGTGGAGCTGCCCCTCTCCCTGTCCTATAACACTTCTCGGGCTGAGGCAGCTGCTCAGCTCCGGTCCTTACCTCTGCCCGCCCCCTGGAGCACCCCCACCTGTCTGGGCTTCTGCGCGCACAGGGCGCCCAGACTTCCGGTGTAGCTGTGGCCTTGCTGAGCCCAGCGCCACGCCCTGGGCCGGGAGGCCTCCTGGGCAGGCCACGGCCTTGTGGATGGGGGCTTCTTGCTGGCTCCTCCCTCATCCACCCACACGCCCCCCCCCATAGCTGCTCCACGTGTGGGCCTCTGCACCTGCAGAGCCAGGAGCCAGCAGGGCTGGAGCCGGAGGAGGCAGGCGAGGGGAGAAGCCACAGCTCTGGGCCCTCGGAGGGCCACAGGCTGCACCCCACACCCAGGCTGGCCCCCCCACCCCCCGCGTTCGGGACTCAGCGCCTTGACTGTGCACCAGGCATCAGCCGGTTCTCCTGGTTTGGGGGAGCGGCGTGGGCCTCGGAGGAGGTAGCGGCCATCTTAGGCACTAGCCAGCTGCCCCCCAGAGCCGGCCGCTCACCCCCACACCTAAGAGCAAGCCGCTCTTCCCCGGCTCAGCCTCGCTGGCGTGGGGGGGGGCGGCCATTCCAGACTTGCAGCTCCCCCTCCCCCAGGGCCGCAGAGAGAGGCCTCCCACTCCTGGCCGGGTCTGGCCCCTCAGACACTGTCCCGGCCCGTCCCTCCCCGGAGCAGAGCCAGGGATCCTGCTGTCCGCGCCTCGAGGTCCGCGGGGGCGCTGTCCGGTCAGGGAGCCCGGGGGCGGGGCTGCCGGGAGTCCAGGGGCAGGAGCCGTGCAGTGACCCCGCGGGGCGCTGGGGCGGGAGCCCGCTGGGCGCTGGGCAGGCAGCTCCAGCCTTCCTTCCCGCGGGCTGTGCTGGCAGCTGGCCGGTCACCTGAATGGAGAGGCCCCAGCGGCATTGAGGGCCCTCGCCCACCCTCCCCCACCTCCCCGGGGTTTGCCTTACCAATGAGTAGGGGGCTTGGGGTCACACCCAGGAAGCCTGCCGGGGTGTCAGTGCCCGAGGGGCGGGCCACAGGCTCACGCCTGGCGAGCGTGGTCCCCGCAGGAAAGGGAGACAGGGGTTTGGGGCGAGGCGCACGCACCATACCCGCCATCTTGACACCCCAGGGCAGAGGCTGGTCACCAGGCCGGGGGCAGATGGGGAGCTTCCTGGGGGTCTTGCTAAGCGGGGCTTGAGTGCAAGGAGGCCCTGGCCCCTCCCTCCAAGATGGCGCTTGAGAGGGAGGGTCTGCTGTGGGACTTGGAGGGACTGGAGACCCCCAACGGCCCGTCGGGCCTGCAGGCTCACCGCCTTGCCCTGCCCCCCGGGGTGGAGCCTGTGACTTGCTTTGATGGACAGACCTTGGTGGGAGTGGCCCTGGCAGGTGGCCCGAGTCTGTCCCTCTGCCCGGCCTTGGACAGATGCCCAGTCCCCACAGACAGTGGAGGTGCCGTGAGCCCCGCACTCACCCTGTTCAGAGGCGAGCGGGGCGCCCAGCCCCTGCCCTCTGCCCCCGGGAGGCAGAGACCTGCCCGGGGCACAGGGAGGGATGACCCCTGCAGGCCGGCACTGCTGGCCAACCCTGCTGAAGGGCCCAGGAGCCCTTCCTGACCTTCCGTCTCTGGAAGGCCTGACCCCCCAAAACCTTAGAATGCGCCTGGCTTGGGAGGTGCATCAAGGCCCTGGGAACGGGCGAGGACGCGGAGCAGGGCTGGCCCCTAGCGTCCTCACAGAAAGGGTCGTACAGAGATGCCGTGGGGTGCAGACGGCCCACAGCCCCCTGCAGAGAGGCCCGGCCTCCGGGACCCAGCCCAGGCCTGTGGGGAGCGCCGCTTGGCCTTGCCCTGGTCCCCCCATCTCCTGCACTGAAAGTCTTGCAACCGGCCAGCCCCCCATGGGCTGTTGTCATGGTGACCGAGGGCCCTTGCCCAGGGGGGTTGGGGGCCCACGTGTCTTTAGACGCACCCCTCGCTGTCGCCAGCGCAGGACCCCGGTCCTCCCAGTGCAGATTCCGCGCTGGGCAGCAGGCGGCAGCCCCGGTCGGGCCGCGCGTGGCGCTTGCTCAGGCTGGTCGGCCCCGCACACCCGCGCACACCCGCGCACACCCGCGCACGCCGGGGCGGGCTCTCCCGGCCTCTGCCTGCCCAGCAGTCGACGCCGGGCCGTGGTCACGGGGCTGCCGGTGTCTCCAGCGCACGGCGACCCTTCCCCTTTGGGATCGGCGTTGTGTGGGGAGGTGCGAGGAGACCTGGCCGGCGTCACTCCCGGCGTGGCCAGCGCGGGCGGCGGCTCGTGTCGGGTCGAGAGCCCACGGGCCATCGCTCCCGCGGCCGGATCTGGCGGGCAAGTCGCCCTCTGGCCCGCGGGCCCTTCGCAGCGCTCACCGGACACCCCCTCTGTGAGCCCTCCCTTCCCAGCCGGGCAGGCGGCCCATCTTGTGCCCACATGTGCGCCGGCCGCTGCCCGCGCGTGTCAGGGCCTCCGTGCCCAGGCCTCCGGCTGGTGCTCTCGGAAGCCCGAGGGGGTCTGCCGCCGGCTCTGGGGGGCGGTGTTGTTCTCTGATGCTGAAAGGGGCGTGGGTGGGGCACCCGGGCTGCCCTCTCCCGGCACCCCAGGGGCGGGTTGTAACAGTTCCCAAACCCCTGCCCCTCAGGGCCCCTGCACGGTGGGAAAGGAACCTGCTGGAACCAGCGGGGGCGCCGCAGCAGCCCTGGCCTCCAGACCTCTGGCTGCTGTGGGTGCGGGTCCTGCCCCCGCCGCGCACCCACCGCCTTCCCACCCCGCGTCTGCCTCCCTGTTTGCTTGGAACACCCGACTCTGTGTGAATGTTGCTCTTTACCCCCTGGGCAGGGGAAGCGGTGCCCGCCCATCACCCCACCCCACACCTGCTTCCCACCCCACTCGGTCACCGCCTCCAGGAAGCCTTCTGCACTTCCTCCGGGCCTGCAGCCTAGCTCCCCGTGCTCCACTTTCATTTATGGGGCTCCTTGTCAGGGTCTGATGCCCCCAGACTCCGCCTCAAAGGGCCCTTGTACCCCAGAGGGGGCCTGGCACCAAGGAGGGACCCTGGAAACTGAGCGATGCATCCAGGGCTGCCTGCAGGGTCTCGTGCCCCCGCAGCAGGCAGGGGTTATAAGGGCCGTGCTCACCAGGTCCCCCCATCCCAGTCACCGTGAACTCCCTTGGGCCCTGGGCAGACCCGGGGCAGGTCCAGGTCGCCAGGCAGGAGGCTGGGGCACACGGATGGGCACACGGATGGAGCAGTGGCCGAGAGTGGTCACGACGAAGCCTTGGGACTGTCGCCTCCGCCGGTGGGGACCGGGCTGCTGGGCACTGCTGGCAGTGGGAGGGGGCGGGTGGGACAGGGACACTCCAGCTCTGGTGGGGAGCCCTGGGGATGCCCCGCGGGTTAAAGCCACAGGCCCCCGGGCAGCGCCGCACCCAACGGGGAGGCGCAACAGCCGCATGTGCAGGGCCGGAGCCTGCCGGGGCCTGGGGCGGGCGGAGCAGGTGAGGAAGTGCAGACGCAGGTCTGGATGCACATCAAAGCCGCCCAGTCAACGCTGAATTTATCTCTTCAGTGGAAGGGACTGAGAGGAATTAAAGGAGGGGCGAGAACCGGGGAGAGCGCGGGATGCGAGACTGAGGGGCGAGGGAGGGCCAGGGACCACCAGAGCCCGGGGAGTCGCGCCCACGGGGTCCCACGATCGCCCCCACCCTGGGTGTGCCCAGGGCCCGGCTCGGTGGGGGGCGGAGCTCAGCGCAGGGGCGGGCGCCGGGCGGCCGGGCAGCGCCGCCCTTCCTGGCCCGGGGGACGGGTGCCAGCCGGCTTCCTCCTCTGCCCGGCGGGTGGGCCGGCCCCTGCTCGGGTTCAGGGGCCCTGGGGTGCGCCCAGAGCCAGCGAGGGCTCCGGGAGGGCAGCGTCCCAGCGAGAGACCCGCCTCCGTCTGGCTCCGAAGCCCTCACCAGGCCTGAGGGCCGCCCTCCCCACGCGGGCCCGCCGGGCACATCTGTTCCCCATTATACTGGGGGGCTGACGGGACCTGGAGACAAACCCCATGATCTCAGCCCTGGAGAGTGGGGGCTCAGCGGCTCACACCGCCCACGGGGTTGGGGCGCCCACCGCTGCCTGCCAGGCCGAAGCAATCTTCATTCCTGGGGTTTCGGAGCACCTGGCTGGGGGCTCACCCGCCCAGCGGCTCCTCTCCCCCCACCCCCCTCCCCCGGCCTGTGCTCCCGCACGGAGTTTGCTGCGTGGCACCGAGTGCCGGGCACCGGGCACCGCCGCTGGCCTTCGCTCTCGCCGCAGGGCCCGCCGCCGCGCTCGGGCAGGCCCGGCCGAGGGGGTCTGAGCACACACACCATGGAAACATCCTCTGCCGGGCCTGGGCACATGCCCGGCGCGCGGGTCTAGGCGCTGGGCTCGCCCCGGCGGGCAGAGCTGAGAGGCCGCACATGGATCCCCCCTTCCCCAGCGCTCCCGCCCCCGCCGTGGCCCCCTCCTGCGCCTCCCGGCCCGCCTGGGGGGGTGGCCCGTGCGGACCCCAGCCCAGCCCAGCGCCAGGGCGCCAGCGGCCTCTCCACAGCCGCTCCGGGACCTCCTCTCCGCAGGCGGACGGTCAGGCCCGAGCCCGGCTGGGCCAGGGGCTCCTGCTCGCTGATGTCCCCGCGTCGCAGCCCCCCCAGGGCTCTGGCGTCTGTCCCGCGGCCTCCCCACACCCGACGGGGCCCTCCCGGCTGCCGGCCCTGGGGCCTCAGAGCGGCCACCGCCTGGTCGCCAAACGCCCTCCCCGTGGCCTCCGGAGCCGGCCCCTCCCGCGGGGTGAGAGGGGGGCTAAGCCTTGCCTGGCACCCCCGAGGGCGGCCCAGGGGACTCCAGGGCGACCTGGGAGAGGGAGGCAGGACGCCAGCCCCGGCTCCAGGGCCAGGTTCAAGTCCCGGCTCTGCCGCTTCCCGGCCCGTGGCCTTCGGCGTCACCCCCGGGCCTCGGTTTCCCGCATCTGAAAGACGAGGACGGTCGTGGGGGTGACCCAGGCTGGAGCCCGCGAGGAGAGCACGGCCAGCGCCCAGGGGCAGCGCGGGAGGTGCTCCGCGGGCAGGGGCGGGCAGGGGCGGGCAGCAGGTCCGGCTGTGGCCCCCCTGGCCTCCTGAGGCCCAGCAGCAGGACGGGCCACACCCACAGGCCCTGGGTCCCTGGCTGGGCCCCGGGGCACCGCGACCTGCAGGAGGCTGGGGGCCCGGCAGGGGGGCTCCTCTTCCCTCCCGCCCCTGTCCCAGCTCAGGTCCTGCGGGTAAGGCTGCGGGGGTGAGGGGGGGTGCGGGGGCCCCGCAGGCTCCCAGCCGGGCGCCGGGCGGGGCTTGGCTTCGGCGGGACCTGCTTGGCCGGGACGCCCGCGGGGGCCCAGCCTGGGCGGGGTGCGCCTGGCCTCGGAGCGGCCCCAGGGACCCCCCCCGCCCCCCGCGCGCCCGCAGGGCGCGTCCACCGCGCGGGGGGGCCCCCCCGGGGAAGCTGAGGCCGGGAGGCCGCGCTCGCCAGCCCGGACGTGGCCAGGGCCCGGGGCTCGTGGGCGCCGGCCTCGCCGCCCCTCCGCTCTGGGGGACACGCGGCGGCCGCGGGGCCCTGCTCGCGGGGACCCGTGCGTGGGGGGCGCTCACCTGACCCCTGCGGCCCCCCGCCCCCCGCGCCGCCTCCACCGGGCCGGGCCCGCCCCGCCCCGCCCCGCCCCGCCCCGCCCCAGCCCGGCCCGCCCCGCCCCTGCCCTGCCCGTCGCCGAGACCCCGGGTTCGCGCCGCCCGAGCCCCGCGCGGGCGCCTGGGAAGCGCCTTCCTCGCGGGCGGCTCGCGGGCTGGACGCGCGGGTGTCCCGAGGGGCCCGGCGGGCGGCCCGGCTGTCCTGGGCCCGCGGGTGGACCCGCCCGCCCGCCCAGAGCCCGACGCCCGCCGGCGCCCCCGTGCCCGCGCCCCGCGCCCCGGCCGGGGTCAGGGGGGCGGTCGCCGGCCAGGCCCGCGGCGGACAGCGAGCCCGGGGACGGTCCGGCCCGGCGCCCGCCCGCCCCGCCCCGCCCTGCCCCGCCCGCCCCGGTCCCGCCCCGCCCGCGGTCCCGCCCCGCCCCGCCCCGGTCCCGCCCCGCCCCGCCCTGCCCCGCCCGCCCCGCCCTGCCCCGCCCCGCCCCGCCCCGCGCTCCTATTTCCGCCACCCCCACACCCCGCCCCGCAGCGCCCCTCCCAGCCCCGGCCCGCCCCGCCCCTCCCACCTCCCCGCCCCGCCCCGCGCTCCCCCTTCCCCTCCCCGGCCCGCCCCCCCCCCGCCCCGCCCCCCGCCCCGCCCCCCCCGCCCCGCCCCGCCCCGCCCCGGCGCGCAGGTGCTGTACCCGCCGCGGCCGGCAGGGGGCAGCAGCCCCTCGGGCTGGCGCGGCCGGGCAGGGGCGGCGCCTCCGCGCGTCCCCACGGAGGGCCGCCCGCGGGGCGCTCGCCTCCCCCGGCGGGGGGACCCCAGAGGCCCGCGCCTCGGCCCTTCCCGCCCCCGCCCCGCGCCGGCTCCGCGGTCGGGCCCGGGCTCGTCTCCCCTCCGCGCCCGCGCCCGCGCCGGCTGTTCCCCCCCAGCCCCAGACCGCCTCGGCGCCCCCGGGCCTCGGAGGGGGCGGCGCCCGGGGCGGCTGCTGCGGGCCAGCGCCAGCTGCCCCGACCCTCGGGCTGCACCGCGAGGGGCCTCTGGGTGCCCAGACCGCACGCACCTGCCCGCCCCACCCTGCGTGCAAGCCCCTCCCTGCCCACCCCGCGTGCAAGCCCCTCCCCTGCCCCACCCTGCGTGCAAGCCCCTCCCTGCCCCACCCCGCGTGCAAGCCCCTCCCTGCCCCACCCCGCGTGCAAGCCCCTCCCTGCCCACCCGCGCGTGCAAGCCCCTCCCTGCCCCACCCCGCGTGCAATCCCCTCCCTGTCCCACCCCGCGTGCAAGCCCCTCCCCTGCCCCACCCGCGCGTGCAAGCCCCCCACCCCACCCCGCATGCAAGCCCCTCCCCCGCCCACCCGCGCGTGCAAGCCCCTCCCTGTCCCACCCAGCGCGCAAGCCCCTCCCCCGCCCACCCGCGCGTGCAAGCCCCTCCCTGCCCCACCCAGCGCGCAAGCCCCTCCCCCGCCCACCCGCGCGTGCAAGCCCCTCCCTGCCCCACCCAGCGCGCAAGCCCCTCCCCCGCCCACCCGCGCGTGCAAGCCCCTCCCCGCCCACCCGCGTGCAAGCCCCTCCCTGCCCCACCCCGCGTGCAAGCCCCTCCCCTGCCCCACCCCGCGTGCAAGCCCCTCCCCTGCCCACCCGCGCGTGCAAGCCCCTCCCTGCCCCACCCCGCATGCAAGCCCCTCCCTGCCCCACCCAGCGCGGAAGCCCCTCCCCCGCCCACCCGCGCGTGCAAGCCCCTCCCCCGCCCACCCCGCGTGCAAGCCCCTCCCCTGCCCCACCCGCGCGTGCAAGCCCCCGCCCTACCCCGCGTGCAAGCCCCTCCCTGCCCCACCCGCCCGTGCAAGCTCCCCTCAGCTGCCTCCCCCTGGGCCAGCACCGGCCCGCGGCCCAGGGAAGGGGACGAGGACGCTGCCTGCACCGCGGGGCGGGCGCTGGGCCTCGGCAACACCACCACAGTCTCCGCCTGGGGCTGGGGAGCGGGGTGGCTGTGTCCCCAGGCCCTCCTGCGCACAGGCTGCGGCTGCCTGCAGAGCCTCTGTCCACTGCTGCTGTTGTTGCCTTTCCCGGGTCAACGCCTGAGGTGGTGGCCCAGCCCGGCCCTTCCTTCTGGGGGTCCCGGCCCCTCCGGTGCCCCCAGGGTGCTAACGCAGTTTGGTTGTGGTCCAGAAAGACCCCGGGACCCGAGTGAGGGGCAGCGTCCCTGCTTCTTCCCAGCCGGCCCCAGGTTGGGGTGTCCCCGACACGCAAGTCCAGCCTGTGGGCCTGCCTGGCGGGGGACCTGGGAGGTGGGGTGCAAGAGGGGACCCGAGAGGGGCTTCCTGGGGTCACACTAAAGCATTAGCTGGGGGACCCCGGGGCTCTCGCGGTGTCAAGAGGTGGAGCTGGGCGGGGCCCCACGGGCCTCCCAGAGCCCTCCCGGCAGGAGGGCTGGGGCAGCGGCGCCCTTGCTGGCCCCCTCTGGCCCACCCCCACCCCGGGGTGCCGGCCAGGTTGGGCCACGCGTTTCCCGAACTGGAATGAAGGGTGAGGCCCCCGCGGGGCTGTCGGGGGTGGGGGGGCAGGTGTGGACTGCAGGCCATCGGCCTCCCCGGGGTCGAGCCCCTCCCCCCAGCCAGCGGTCCGTTCCCGCGACGCCCCCTCTGGGCCCAGCTTTCCGCCAGGAGGGTGAAAACGAGGCTCCCGGTCAGGCTGTGGGAACCAGGCATGGCTGTGATTAGTTATCGATTCCAGATTTGGGGGAATTAGTTCATTAAGTCAGCACAACCTCGGCGTAAGAAAAATAAGGACTGGAGGGCAGCAGCCGGGGGAGGCTCCTGTGCTCACAGCACGGCCGGGCGCGGCGGGGCCGGGAGGCAGGAGGACCCCCCAGCTTCAGGCAGGCCGGGCCTGGGCCTGGACCGGGACCAGCTCAGAGCCGGCGGGGCGGGGGCGGCGTACCTGCCCAGGTGCTCCCCCTCCAGGTGCGGCTGTCCTCCCACCCCCACCGCCTGGGGAGCGCTAGGCGGCCTCCTGTCCTGTCTGCCAGGGGCAGGGGGCGGACCCTTGCCAAGCCTCCAAGTCTCCTCCCTTCAGAGCTGCTCTGCGGGACTCGGAACTGGGGAGGGCGGGCCGGGCCTGGGAGGCCAGCGCCGGCCCCGCGGCCCAGGGAAAGAGATGGAGGACGCCGCCAGCTCCGCGGGGCAGGGCGCTGGGCCTCGGCAGTGTCACCAGTCTCCTCCTGGGGCTGGGGAGCGGGGTGACTGTGTCCCCCCAGGCCTGCGGAGTGGGGTGACAGGCTCAAGGTCGCGCCTGCGGCTCGGCTGGGTCTGGACTCAAATTGGCTCTTGCGGATCCACCCTCCTCCTTCCCGCGCCGCCCGCTGTCCCGGCAAGAGTCTGCGGGCTCCCTGGGCCTCTGTCTCCCCATCTGTGGCAGCAGGTTGGACCAGACGCCCTGGGAGCGAGCAGGTAGACCCGAGGGGCCGGGGAGGTGAAGGCTGGAGCTCAGCTCCTCGCAAGGCCGCACAGCCCGCACCCTCGCACCAGCCTGGAGCCGCAGGCGCCGGCACAGCGGAGGGGCCGGCAGGGCCCGCGCAGAGGCAGCGGCTCCGGCTCCGGCTGTGCACGCGCTTCTGTTTGGGTTTTTATTTCCTCCACATTATTAACTCGGCCCTGACCCCGGAGCGGCTCGCTGCCCCTTGGCGATGGGCGGCAGGCTCTTCTGTTCCCCAGCAAAGCTGGCGGGCAGACGGGGGACCGCTCCGTTGCCCCTGCAGGGCGAGGCCCCCCTGGCGGACAGAGACCGCAGGGGCCGGGGCTGGGCGGGTGGCTCTGGAGTGAGGGCCCATCCCAGCGCCCCTGCAGCCTCGCAGCCCTGGGCAGTGGCAGGCTCGGGCTGCAGGAGACAAGTGGTCACTGCTGCCGGGGTAGCAACAGACCGGGCCCCCCTCCCCGTGGGGGCCGCACCAGCCTCTCCCCTGGAAGCTCGCCCAACGGCCAGCGTGGACCCCGTAGGCGCCGGGGTTGACCCGTGGAAGCTGCCGGAACCTTGCCAAGCCTCTAAGTCTCTTCTGCAGGGCGGCCCCGGCCTCTGCTCGAAACACTTCTCGCAGGTTCCAGAGACGGAGCCTCTGCAGCACGGAGGAGCCCCCGAGCCGGCTGCTCCAGGATCCTCCACGCAGGGCCCCGCCTCGCCCGCATCCTCCACGCAGCTGCCTTTGTGGGGGCACCGCGGGTGGCTGGCAGCCGGCGCCATGTCGTCCTTCCGAGGCAGCCCGGAGGAGGCCCACGTACGCCCGGCAGGGCCGGGGGACGCGGGGGTCCCTGCCTCCCTCACCAGTCGCTGCAGCCTTGGAGCGGACCGTGAGTCTGCCGCGCTCGGCTCCCTCCACGGGGCCAGTTTCTGAGCGTGGTGGGGCGCGGCAAGCCGGGGCGCGGACGGCCTGGCCTCACTTCTGGGCCGCCCGTGGGAGCTGGCATCTCCGCGCCGCGGGCCTCCCCATGCTCCGCCCCGCGGGCACCGAGCAGCAGGCAGCCGCCCACGCCGAGAGGAGGCGGCACAGCCCCGCGCGCCGTAACAGGCCCTGACTGCTGCTGCCTGGTCCTTTTCCCGGGGGCCCTGATTCCCGTCCGCGGCATCCGTGCCGCCCGGGGCTGCGGTCGTCAGCGCTCCACCAGCATGTGCCCGCTGACCCCGACGGGCCTGGCGTCGCTGAGCCTGGGCGCCCTCGTGCATTAGCGGTGGCCAGCGCGCGCCCCTTCACCCGCGAGGCGGCCAGCAGAGGCCTGGGTCACCCAGGGCCTGCCGTGCGCCCAGCACTGTCCCGAGCGCCGCGGGCACCCGGCTAAGGCTCTGCTCACCGAGGCCGGTGCTCGTGACCGCCTGCCCGGGAGCCCTCCCGGCCCACGGCCACCTGCCAGCGCGGAGCCCTTGGCAGCCCTGACCCACGCGGCAGACGCGGCTCCTTGAACCTTCTCCTCCCTAGGCGCCACCCGGGGCCCATTTGTCTGTGTGCTTCCCCCATGCCTCTGTGCACTCCCTTAGCTTTCCTGGGCACCACCTGTTTGCCAGGGGCCTAGAGCTCCAGCGGGATTTCCTCTGCTCTCATATCCCTGTTGGCAGGGCGGAGACACAGGCATGGCAGGAGCAACACGGGCACCCGTGCTGTGATGAGGGACCCAGGCCACGGAACCCTTCCCTGGCCACACCCCCGCTCCGGTGCCCACCTGTGGCTGTCTGCATGTGGAAGGAGCCCCAGCCGGTCAGAGGACAGCTCAGGATGTCGGACTCTCAGAGTCCAGTGAGACGTCGCAGGCCGCGGCAGGGCCTGCGTGTGGGGCACGGCCTGGGGTCAGGAGAAGCAGGTGTCACACGGTGAAGGACCAGGTGCCAAGGGCAGGTTCCACTCCCAGATTTGGCAAAGGCGTACAACAACAGATTCAAGGTGAGTGAAACCAAAACAGGATAAACCTAAATCCATCCGTACCAAGACACCATGACGAACTGAAAATTAAAGACCAGGAAAAGCCCCGACGCAGCTGGAGGAAGTGACTGCTCGCCCAGGAGCCCAAGGAGGGGACAGCCGGTCCTCGTGCTGAAGACGAGACTCCCCGCGGAGACGACCTCCAGCACAGCGAGGGGAACCGAGGCAGGCTGAGGCGACAGGGCGCTGGTCCCGGGGTCAGCGGCCTGTTGCGGTAGAGCGGCTGAGGGACTTCTCTAAACGGGGAGGAAATGGTGAAATTCGGGACTGGAGCACCAGGAAGGAAGAGCACGAGAGCAAGAGAGGAACTACAACAGCCCCCCCTGCTCCTGCTCCTCCTCCGGGCGCTCTGGCTCCTGCATGACTGTTGAGGCAAACATTGAAACCAGGCTGTGACTCTCGTTTCGTGGAGGAGACATTTAAAGGATTGTGTTATAAACGGGGGCAGGAGAAGCATAGGAGAGCGAAGGCTCCTGTACCTCCCTGAACGGGTGAGATGAGGACAGCGGCGGCCTGTGGTGAGTTAGATACAGCCGGGGCCTCCCCGGAGGCGCAAGGCGTGAAGACGCAGCCCATGAAGCTGTCGGCAGCCTCTGCAGCGCGAGTTCCAACCCCGGCCAGGGAGCTGCCCACAGGGCGCGGCAGACCTCTCCTGGCTCCCCGCGGCTCCCCTCAGCAGTGCATCTCAGTGGATCTGCCTGTTCTGCTCCCCGCTCTGTCTCCGGGGAATCCTCTCAACCCCCCACACCTCTGGCCTGCACCCCAGCTCTTGTGTGCATAAATAAATCTTTAAAAAATAAAAAAGCATTCTGCTAGGAAACAGCAGTGCTGAGTGTGCATGCACCAAGCAACAGAGCTGCGGGGCCCGCGGGGCCAGGCAGGGGGCACCGGACGCCGTCTACAGCCCAGGCAGCTCCTGGCTCCCGTCTGTCTCCAGGGACCCCTCTGAGGAGGCCCAAGCATCGCGGCAGCTTTGTTGTATCCTTCCCCTGCAAACTAAGACGATCTATTTTTATAAGACAAATACTATTTGAGGAAAATAGCAAAGCATCGCTATAATCCATTTCATTGTGATTCATTATTCCTGATTTTTTGCTGCTGACTTCTATTGTCAGTTGTTCCCAAGTGATTTACATAATAAATGTGTGATATATAAAAAGGGGGAAGGATACCAGGACTTTTGTGGAAAACAATGTTTTCCTCAAAGAACTGGCTGGGGACCCCGGGACGGGGGTGGGGGTGGCCCCGGTGGACTGTCAGACCTGGAGGCCAGCACTGACCACTCACAGCTCCCGGGGATGAGGTAGGGAGAGGAAGCCAGGGCGCTCACGGCTGTGAGGTCTGGGGCTCGGTGACCCTCGAGGCAGGACTGCCTGCAGGGGGGTGTCGGCCCCTCCGGGTCAGGGCACCTACCTGTCGGGAGTCCTCCCTCAGCAAGGCCTGTGGGTCCTCGGGGGGCAGGGGCCTATCGGGGCTGCCCTCACGAGTCTGATTTCTCCTCCTTGCGATGTCTGCACAGCAGACATGTCTCTGACGGCCGCGTCACTGTGCGCTTTGAGGGTCACTCCCGCAGGGGATGGTGTGGGGGGAGGGCAGCCTGGGGCTGGTGTGTTGAATTAAGAACAGAAGGTGATGACCTGTCGGTGAGGCCCCCGCCCGGCAGGTGGTTCCCTCAGCCTCCCCTTCAGTTCGCTCCCCACAGGGGTGACGTCCCAGACGCAGAGCGGGCGGGAGGGGGTGCGCAGAGGGGATGGGCAGCACCCCCCAGGCGCCAGGGCAAGAGAGAGCAGGCAGTGTCCTCCCAAGAGACGAGGTGGCCAGCAGGCTCCCTGACCGCCCACTGTCCCTAAAACAGAGTCCACTTCCAGGCCGGCCAGGAGGCCCCCCAGCAGCACACGCCGAGGTCCGTGAGAGACGTGGGGCGAGGGTCGCTGCTTCATGACAAGGGTTTGTCTGCGCTGCAGGACATCAGCTCGGAGACCCCGATCTCATAGCCAGCCTGCGGGGGCCTTCGCCGGGACCACCAGGAGCGCCCGCTGCTCCTAGACCCTGACCTGCTGGGACCTTTAGGATGCCACGGGCAGCCTGAGCTGGCCAGCCCTGCCCTGCACAGGCCAGCAAGCCCGGGGCTTGCTCTTTGGGGAAGGGCCCTTTGCTCCGAAGCCGGCTGACCGGGTTGGGCTGACACCAGGGCCACACCTGCTCCACCTGCTGCCTGGCCCAGCAGCTGGCAGCCAGGAACAGGGTCCAGTGGGCATCCCCGCACAGGAGGGGGCACACAGGGCAGCGGGGGCTCACCAGGCGGCTGGAGGGCGCCCTGACATGGCTCGGCTGCCCCCTCGGGTGGGGTGAAGCGCTCCACGCACGAGGACTGGCTGGGGCTTTTTAATGCTGACACAACGGTGGGACCAGACAGGCAGGGGGCGAGGCTCTGGCCTTCCTCATCTTGTCCTAGGCTCTCCCCCAGGACCGGCTGCTGGACTTGCCCCGTGCACCCCAATGGCCACGCTCCTCCCTCCCGCCTTCCACCACGCGACGGCATCTCCTGTTCTTATTCTGCAACAACTCAGAGCAGGGTCCCACCTGGACCCAGAAGTCCACTTGGGTCACCTGAGCCAAAGAGGGTTTCCTAACAGGGCCACTGAGAGACGCTAAGACTCCAGAGGGATGGAGCCCCTGACACGGATGTCCAGCATGGGTGGGCAAGTGTGGACAGCTGACGTGGACGGGCAGGAGTGGGTGGGCAGGAGAGGACAGGCAGGTGTGCTGGCGTAGGCAGGCAGGTGTGGGCAGAGCTGGCCTGGGCAGGCAGGAGTGGCGGGCAGGAGTGGGCGGGCAGGTGTGGACAGCTGGCGTGGGAGGGCAGTGTGGTGGGCATGGATGGAGTTGGTGTGCTGCAGCTGGGGAAGCCCAGGAGCGGGCCGGGAGGTGGCAGGGCTGGCGCGTCTGGGGCTCGGCGGGACTCAGGTGGTGAGGCTGTGGGAGGTGAGGGGGCGCAGCTCCGGGAGCACCAGGAGGGCTGCTGGCGAAGGCACTTGGTAACAGATCAGTGAGGAGAGATGATCGGGATGAGTAACTCAAGGGGCCGTGGGCGGCAAGAGTGCCCACACGTGGAAAATTCCAGATGTGGATCCAGCCCAAGAAGGCTCTGGAAGCCGGCGTCCCAGCTATTCCACTGCAGGATGTGGCACCCAATGCCCAGTTCCTGGTGCAGCTGCCCAGAGGCCGCCCGGCAGTCCCCGCCACAGGTCAGCCTCCCTGGGGGGCACACCCATACCACGGCCCATCCGCACCGCGGGCCCACCCAGAAGCCATGGGGTTCCTCGCACAGGATCCACCCTGCCCCTGCAGCCCAGGCCGCCTGCCGCCCCCGAGCCGGAAAGCCGAGGAGGCCTCTGCCGGGCAGTGGGGTTGGGACAGGCGCCGGGAGGTCGTCCTCTCCAGCCCTCGGTCCTCGGGTCCAGGACGCCCTCGGGGGATAAGCCACGGACCGTCCAGTTCTGAAACCTGAGGGCGAGGCCTCCTCCTTCCCCAGCCCTTCCCGTGCTCGGTGTGGCGCTGGCTGCTTCCAGACGCAGCCTGACCCGTCAGCTCCGCTCCTTCCGGAACAAGCGGCCTCTCCTGGCTCCCTGACCTGGGGCAAGTGGGTGTCTTGGGACTGGCCGGTTTCCTGGCCTGGGCCAAGAGGAGAGGCCCAACCGCCAGGCCCTGACGTGGCGCATTCACCTGCCCCTGCTGTGCCTGCCGCCCATGCTCAGCCGCAGCAGGCGCCAAGATCGGGGCTCTGCCCGCTATGTCTGGCCTCTTCCCAAGGCCTCCGGTCCCACACAGGTGGGCCTTTCTGGGGGTTCACCTCCTATCACACCAGGTCTCGGGTGCTGCCACCTCCTGGAAGCTCACCCAGATCTCTCTACCTCCACCTTGAGCCCCCCAGATGGTGGCCCATGTGTTAGTTCTCCCTGCCCAGGACTGAGGTTACGTGCCCATATCTGTGTCCCCTGCTGTCTCCCTGCCTTGTCTGTCTGCTGGGCTGACTTTGCTCCCCCTCCGCTCTCTCCTTCCTGGGGAGCACCTGCCATTGTCGGAGCCGGGGCGGGGGTGGGGGCGTCATCCGTGGTTGGGGATCTAGCAGAGGGGACTGTGTCCTCCCCGGCGACCTAGGGCACCTGTGCCTCCAGCCAGCGTGCAGACGCATCCGGGCCTGTCTCAGTCCAGGCCAGGGCCAGGCGGGATGCCTCCTGGGGCCGCTGGCGGGTGCGGCCGGAGGGCCCCGAGGAGGCAGGTGGGGCCGGCGGCGGGGCTCAGGCTGCGGCCCCCCGAGCTGGCAGGCGGTCCCTGTGGGCAGTCTGCCTGCCGGCAGCATTGGGCAGGTCCAGGCAGGTGCCCTGTCCTGGGAGGCGAGTGGGCCCCTGGGCAGGGCCCGAGGGGGAGGGCCAGGAGGGATGCAGCTGGCCGGGCCCAGCAGAAGCCGGTTAGCCCCGGTCTCTTCCTGGGCCCCGCGGGGGATCCCAAGGACAAGGGCGGCCTGGGCGGGTGCCAAGCGAGGGAAGAAGGGCCCCATTGTCCCTCCAGCCCCGCTGCCCCTCGGGGCTCCTGGAAGGCTTGCCCCCTCGCGCGCCCGCACAGGCCCGATGCGTCTGGTCTCCGTGCCAGCTGGGCCCACGAGTGCCGCTCGGGCCCTATGTCCTGTGGCTCCTGGCCTGGGCATGCGGGGTGGCCCTCCCCCCTCACTGCCAGGCTACTGTGGATCAAGGCCACCCTCTCGCCCATTCCTGCTCACCTCCCTCCTCCCCCGTCCACCCCAGGCTCGGTGAGGCGGGTTTGCACCTGCTGGTCCCAGGGCAGCGCCAAGACCCACAGTTCTGGCCCCTGAAACCGGTCCCAGTGCCTTCCAGAACAGCCTCTGGGCACAGGGGCAGCGCCCCATGTGGCGAAGCCTGGCTGCAGCCAGTGTCCACTACTGGCGTCCCTCTGCCTGTGGCTCGGGGCACGAGGATCTTTCTAGAGCAGAAGCCTGGAGAAAGGACAGGCGCCAGTCGGCTCTGGGCGGGGCTGCCCGGGGCACAGGCGTCTCCACGTTAGCTGGTGGCTGAGCTGGGTTCCCAGCGGCCTCAGCCAGCCTGGCTCTGGCTACTCCGTGCCAAGAGTCCAGTCCAGCCAGTCCAGGGGAGCGCCCTGAGCCTGAGCCAGGCTCCTGACCACGGCCGGTGCTTCCGTGAGCGTGGCCCAGCCCCAGGCCTCTGGCTGCTCAGGACGCAGGGCGCAGCCGCCCAGGGCCCGGGAGTGCGCTGTCTCATGTGATATGAGGCGTCATGCCCCGGGGTGGTGCTCCCACAGCTCCTGCTCTCCCTGTCTGCCCTCCCGGCCCCCCAGCTCTCAAACTAGACCACGGGGAGAGGGAATGGTGGCCCCGGCAGCACCGGCACCCAGTCCCTTCCTCCAGGGACACAGGGACCGGGAGTGGGGCTGTGCCGCCTCTGGGGACAGCTGAGGACCGGGGCCTCCGGGGTGGCACAGTGGGGTGAAATGTACCCCCAACACTCCCAGGCACCGGGAGCAGAGGACTCATCTGGAAATAGGGGTGCGACAGCCGTGCTGAGCCAAGGCCAGGGCCGGCGGGACAGGGCAGGTGCAGACCCAAGGGCGGGGCTCTGGGAGGGGCACGTGGCCATGGGGGCAGAGGCTGGAGAGAGGGGCCAGGAGGCCGGGTGCCAGGAGCCCTCAAAGCAGAAAAGACAAGGAAGGGCTCCCCAGAGCCCCGGGGGGCACGGCCTGCTGACACCTGAGTGTGGAACCCCTGGAAAGCAGTGACGCCGGCTGTTGTGAGCCCCACCCACCCAGGGCCCTGTCATTTGGCGCCGTCACCCCGGGACCGGGACAAAGGGAAGAAGCCATCCCAGGGTTGTCAGGGTCCGTGGCCTGCATTACACCGAGCCAAACCCCACACAATTTAGCTGGTTCCCAAGGCCGTGCGTCAGGCCGGGAGGGCAGACAGCTGGGGTGTCCACCCTCCAACTCAGGTCTGGCCTGGACAAGGCAGTGCCCTGCGGTCAGAGCGGGGGGGCAGGGGCTCTGGCCCTGGCTGGGCCTTCCTGGACCCTGATCTCTGGGTCTCGGGCCCTGGGGCTGTGGGGAGTGAGGCACCGAGGACCTCAGGCGAGCCAGGCCCTCACCGCCTCGTGGGTGTGTCCTCCACCAGGAGTGTCCGCTCACCCAGCCTCGGCGGGCCCAGTTGGTCAAGGCACGGGCGCCCTGCCCAGGCCCGCCTCCGGGTACCCCCCGCCCCCGAGCCAGAGCCCACCAGGATTCGGTTTAGGTTTTGCAGAGCAAACCCTCAGCACCCGGCTCTCGGCTCCGGGGGGCAGGCGGGCCCTGTGGGCAGCTGCCGGTCGCGGCCCCACGAGGTCACTCCAGGGCCTCGCTGGCGGGTGGTCGGGTCACAGGCTGAGAGGCGGCGCGGGGGCCGGCCCGGTGGGGTGCTGGCGGGAGGGGCTGCTGGGCCGGCGGGCAGCTGGTGGGAGCGCCCAGGCGCGCACGCCGTCCCCGCGCTCCTTCGCCCACCCGGACGTCTTGTGCCCGCCCCTGCCAGGCCTGCTCAGGGCTGGGGCCTGCCGGCGACGGGTAGGAATTCCTGCCTGAGTGGTGCCCCGGTCTCAGAGGGACCAGTAGGGTCAGGATGAGCGAGACGGGTCACAGGTCAGTGATAAGCGCCAGAGAGAAAAAGCGAGAGGGGAAAACCCCGGGGGCTGCTGAAACTTCAGACCCCACCGCTGGGGGCGTCTGGGGAAGGTGTGGAGCGAGTGAGGGGCTGGGGCGCCGACATCTTGGGGAGGGAGCAGCGGGTGCAAAGGTCCTGGGGTGGCTGGGACGGAGGCAGGGGCTGGGAGGGGTCTGGCTGGGGCCAGGGGAGGGAGGGGACAGAGATGTGGCCTGGCGTGTGGAGGCTGAGGGTCACGTGTGTGCCCACGCGTGGTGCACGCATGCGTGCGTGGGGGTGTGACAAGGAGGGTGCGGGAACCCGCCCTCTTCCACCGCCCAGCTTGCCCGGAAGCCCCTCACCTGGGACACGGCTTTGGCTCTGCAGCAGGAAGGGGTGGCGGGGGGTGGGAGGGGTTGGGGGGTCCCCGCAGGGGGCGTCAGAGGTGGTCCCGGAGTCAGCCGGGATTCCGAGGCCACGTCTGCAGGCCACAGGGCTGAGTCTGGGACAGGTTGGGGGGGGGGGTGCCCGCAGGCGCCCGCCCAGGGCCGGGAGGACCCGAGGCAGACGGGAGCCAGATCTGGGTGTGAGGCGACGTCGGGCCCAGGTGTGAGGCGACGTCGGGCCGGCCGTGAGCTTGTCCCTGGACTGAGGCCGCGGGCACAGCTGCCCCGCACCAGGGGCCACCCCTCGGCCTGCAGCGTGGGGTGCGGGGGCAGCACCCCTGGAACCTGGGGGGCCTGCTCCAGGCGGGGGGCGGGTAATTACCGCTGCTGTCAGGCGCTTCCTCAGCAGCCTTCAAGTCACTTAAAAATAACTCACACGAATGAGTCACCTGACGGGCCCAGGCTGAGGAGCCGCTGTCTCGGCATCGCCTCCCGGCTGCGGGACCACCGGCCAGAGGAGGCCTCCGGACCGGCGCCTTCCCCGGGAGCAGCGCGCCCTGAGGCCTCCCCTCTCTGTCCCTTTCCCGGGCCTGACGCACAAGCCTCTGGGGCCAGCGCCAAGACCCCGCTCCGCCCACCCTGCCCTTTGTCCAGCCCCGGGGAGGCCACAGCCAGCAGCCTGCACTCACCCCCACCCCGTCCCGCCCTCGGGCTCCCCATGGCCCCCGGAACCACATTTCAGGTCCTCCCCAACCTGTGCTGTCCTCTGCCACCTACCGGAAGTCAGGGTCCCGGCCCCAGGGCCTGGATGCTGGGCCCAGCCCACCCCACCACGCACCTGCCCTTCTGTTGGACCCCCACGCCGCTCCCACCGAGAATGCTGGGGTGAGGGGGTCCTCAGGCCGATCTGACTCTGGCCAGGGTTCCCGGCAGGGAGGGGCAGCCGGTGTTAGAGCCTTTGCCAAGGTGTGTCCTCGGGCGGGGCGTCCGGTCAGGGCAGCCAGGAGGGCCTTTCCGAGGGTGCCCCCGTGCAGACATCCTCAGGGGCAGGGGAGAAGGAGCCCGTGAGGTCTCTGCGAGGGGAGGGCCCTGACCCCCTCTGGGGGCTCCTCCCTGGCCACCTGCTGGCCTCCCACAGGACCCTCCTCCCGCCCCGCCACGCTGGGTCAGGCTTCCACGCAGTTTCTATGCCCCGGACCCTGCAGGGTGGCAGCAGGCTCCCGCCCGCGGCCCCGGACAGCCAGCGCCCCTTCCTGCCCCTTCGCTCCTGGCCAAGCTGTGCTGCTGGCAGCCTGGCTCGGACACGCGCCCCGGGCCCCCTCCTGGCGAGGTCGCGCTCTCTGCACCTCCCCTGTGACGTCCAGTCTGGGCGGGACCCCCGACCCACCCGCCTCCGGGCTACCCCTGGGTCGGCCGAGGGGCAGGGCCCGTGGGATCCGGGCCTGGCGTCCTTCCGGCCCCGGCTCTGTGGCGCCAGTCGGTCGGGATGGGCCGGCAGGGAGCTCTCGGGGGCTGGGGCCTCAGCGCCCCCCCAGCTCCCAGCGCCCCGTGTGTGACCTCTGGCGGCTCCGGGGACGGTGTCCTGCTTCCCCCAGACCGCGCGGCCTCGCACGGATCCCTGCGGTTTCTCTCCAGGACCCCCCCCCCACCCGCTCCCCAGCCTCCCAGAGTTCGTTTCTATGGCAACTAACTAATCGCCTCGGATTTAGTGGTTTAAAACAAGACAACTTTCTTCTGTCCCCGCTCTGGGGTCAGACGGCTAACCTGGGCTGCTTCCCCGGAGGCTGCAGGCGTGGCCATTCCCGCCTGTCCTGCCCTGGAGACCCCGCGTCCCAGCTCGAGGCCGCCACCCTCCGCCCCTGCCCCACGGGTCCTGGCAACCAGCAGATCCCCAGCTCAGGTGACACCCGAGGAGTCCTCCCTGCCAGGCCTTGGGGTTTGGCACACGGGCACCTTCCAGCCCCTCCCAGCCAGCGGCTGAGGCCGTAACGGGGGTGGGGCCGCTGGGAGCGACCTGGAGGCTGCTGCTCCCCAGCGCAGGGCGTGAGCTCTGTGCCAGTGCTGGGCTGTGGCCACTCGCTGGGGGACATGCCTTTCCCTGAGAGGCCTGTTTCTGCTGGTCCCTAAATGTCACCCCACGGACTAGAGAGAAAAGGAGCCGCCCTCTGACCCCCACCCGCCGCATCCCTGTGGGACACATTAGCCCTGGGCGGCCACCGCCTGGCCCCCAGCCCCGCTGCACCTTCCCCAGCACAGCGGGCGAATGCAGAGGGGTCCAAAGTCCCTACTACAGTCCAAGAGGCCCCTCAGGCCCCACGGCACCTGACCCCTGCCCTTTCCTCCTCTCCCTGTTCAGACACCCTGACTCTTGTTCCCAAACAGCACCCTCTGCCCCGGGGCCTTTGCACGTGCTGCTCCCCTGCCCGGGCGCTCCTGCCGTGTCTTCAGAACTCAGACCACCCCCTGCTGCAGTGGGGGAGGGACCTGCCCCGGCCCCACGTGGAAAGCACCAACACCCCGGCATCTGCTCGTGCAAATGCACACACACACACACACACACACACACACACACACACCCCCTCTGTCACCAGCACTCTGCTGCCTGGGCTCGTGCCCGTCTCCCCCTGGCGTGGCGCTCGGGCGGGGCCGCCCCGTTGGCTTCCTGCTCAGCAGACCCTGCCCTAGCGCTGCGGGAGCCTGGGCCGCTGGCTTTATCGCTCTGCGGTTCACGTTGAAATTTGCATCAAGGAGAAATCCCCAGGGTTACCAAAAGATCAGTGGAATTCATTCTCAAGGACCCAGATTAAATTTAAATAGAAAAGCGCTATTTATCCAACCCAGGAAAACATTTATGTAAACGGGCTTATATAAGGCGCTTTCACACCAAGAAAAGCTTCCTGTGCGGTCACCCCCCTTGGCTCAGGGGACCTGGCTCAGGCTAAGCACCCCCCAATCTTCTGGAGCCTCATCTCCAAAGCCCAGGGATTAAACCTGCTTCCCCCTTAAAATATGTCCCTGCTTTGTTTCACTAAGTGGCTGGAGGTTTTGCAATTCCCAGATGAAACAAGCCGTCTCAGGGGGCGGCCAGACCAGACTCATAAACATCCTTCTCGCTGGGCTCGGTGCGTGGAGGGGGCTCACCCTCGAGCTCACCCATCGGGCTGTAATCTCCAAGCCCCCCTCCGCTGCTCCGGGCTCCGCCCCGCGGGCTTGGAGGGCCGCCTCCAGGGAAGGTTTGTGTTCTCCATGGATGTGCCTGACAATTCATCCCTCCAGGCTGAAGAGTAGTTGAGTGAAGGAGACGTTTTTCTCCAAACCCACACTTGGATGGGGAGTGGTGATCCAAGCCCCGGAAGAGGAAGCATTTGAATGTAGAAATCATGGAATAGGTCTCTCCTTCCCTTTTACCCTGGGGTTTTTTAGGTGGGTTACAGAGGATCGGTGTATTTTTTTTTTTTTAAGCTAAAATTGCTTTTTAAAAAACATGTCACGTATGTGTAATGAATTGCCCTGGCCCTGTTTGCATCAGGCTTGGGGGTGGGGGGGTGTGGAGCACAAATACCTGTGCCTCCCCGCTGGGAGGGGGAGATGTTCTGGATCATCCAGTGACCCACTTACCCTGGGCTTCCGGCATTCCTTCTTGGTCAACCTGAGGGGTCAGCAGGTTTCCTGTTGCTCCCAGGGGAAGCACCTGCTCTGTTAGGAAGGACCTGAGGATGTAAATGACACCTGTTCCCTTAAGCATACGGTTAGGGTGATGTTAACTAGAAAGAACTGAGCCTTACATTAATTGGTCACATTAATAGGAGCAGCAAGTCTGGAAAAAGGGAGGTGATGCTGTGACCCTGGTTTGTTTATCCTTTGTATGGTTGTGGTTGGCTGTCCCTTTGGGTCATCTGGACCTGGGCCATATAAGAGTGGTAGGTGGGGACTGAGCCGGGTGCTGGCAGGAATGCAGGTCCCCCTCCCGCATAGTTGAGCCACACACGGCCCACAGGACTTCCATTTTCATTGAAAAGGCAGAGAATAAAATCAACCTGTGGTTTAGCCTATCATGTATTATGTTAAGACGATAATCATTATAATATAGAATGAATTAAATATAAATATATGGTCAATTGAAAGGCAGGCCAGGCCAGGGTGGGCTGGCAGACCTGGCTGGGAGGCTGACCTGCAGGGCCCCCAGCTCTTCCAGTGGCCATGCTGGCCTCCAGCCGGCTGGAATAGCCCCATTCCTGGGGTTTCAGGTGGAGGGATGAGCCGGGCCCAGCTCCCTGCCTCCCTCTGCTGCTGTCCCCACCTCCACCCCACCACCCCTGTAGACAGACACCTCCCACGGGGACTGAACTAAAGAATTGAGGGTCCCCGGGTGGGGCAGGGAAAGCCTGACCTCCCCCAAACCTGGCCAGACGCAGGAGGTCACACTTGGGCCTCACTAGCTGTCCTGTGGTGTCTGCTTTTCCCTCTAGAAGCTTCCCTGGGCCATTCCTTCCTCCCTGAGCCCTGCCCACTGCCTCCCCGGCATCCAGGGTTAACCCCAAACTCCTGGCTTTCCCTCTGAAAGTAGCGCGGCAGCTCCCGTCTCTCCCAATGCCGACCCCACCCCAGGGAAGCCGGTTCTCCTAACCCAGCCCTCAGGCTTCGGCTCGGACACCCCTGGGCCTACTTTCCCACCAGCAACACCCCCCCAGCCACCCCCCCTGCCCAGGGCAGCCCAGGCTCGGCTCTCCCCGTCTCCTCCTCCCCTTCGTGGTGAGAGGGAGTTTCTGGAGCTTTCTCTGCCCATCCGCTCACATGCCCTTGGGTGGCCGGCACCTTGGGCACTTCTCCCAGAAGTGGCCACTGGCCCCTCCTGTCCCTCTTCATGGCAGTTGTAAGCCGTCCTGCTGGAGTGGGGAGACCGGGGAGGGGAGGCTGGGGCTGGCGTTGTCTGGTAGGTGCCGGGAGTGGCCGGCCTGTCCTCAACCCACCCCGGTGGCGCTGCCAGTGGCACATTGAGAAGCAGCCCCCCCAGGCCGCGCTCCTGGCCGCCTCCTGGCCCGCTCACCTGACCCGCTCACCTGGCCTGCTCACCTGGCCTGCTCCTGGCTGGCTCCTGGCACGCTCCTGGCACTGGCCCGCCTCCCGGCAAGCCCTGGCATTCCCTAGCGTGCTCCCCTGTCAGCTGGGCAGCCCAGCCCTGCCGATGACACCAACCCCCCAGACCCCATGCCCACACTCACAGCGGGTGGCCTCTCGCCTGCCAGGCTGTCCATGCCCATGGGGCTGCCCGCTGCTGCTGGATGTCCTGAGCCTCAGGGCGGGAGGCAAAGGGACCTCTGCTCACAAAGTGAAGTTAATCACACGAACGTCCCGCGTCCCCCCAGACTGGCCACGTGCGCAGAGGAGGTTGCACTAGCGTGTCTGGGGACCAGCAGAGGTGTCTGCTTGGGAGAAGGGTCCCAACGACCTTCAGGAGACTTTCAAATTCGAGAAGTGGCCTTGGGAAGCCTGTGTCTAGAGTGGCCACCCATCTAGGGTGGCCCTGGAGGTGACAGGTCAGAGAAGAGATGAATCACAGGGGGCTTCCTGAAGAAGGCGGCTCCTCAACTTGGAGGGCAGCCTTGCAGGGCCCATCCAAGCGTCACAAAGAGTTGGAACCACCCCCAAAACTGCTGGCAGCTGGAAGTCTTCACCAAGACTTCTGCATTTCTGTAGAGACAAGCCTTTGTGGGTAGTTCAGGAACCCCACCATCCTCCAAGGGTGCCATTCCCATAGGGCCCCTCAGCCTCCCCGACAGGTGTGAACGACCCAAGGCCCGAGACCACACCATGCCAGGCGGCCCCTGGTGACCAGCGGGCTCAGCCGGCCTCGCACCCAGGGCACGTGCAAACGAGAGGCAGCCCAGGTGTGCACCTGGCAGACCCAGGGAGTAGAGGGTACATCACGCATGTTCCGCCCGAGCCCCCACACGGCAGGGTGAGAGCAGGAGTCAGGGAGTGTTTCAATCCAGGGCCCCCAAATCCAATTTCCACCTGTCCTGGGGATAAAAGCTTTCTGTAAACAGCCGCGCCAAACTCACAGATGCAATTAGCCACCACCGGCCACGGCCAAGGGCAGGGGGCAGCCAGCCTGGCTGCGGCAGCAGAGGTTGGCCCGGCAGCCAGAGGCCGACCTGGCCCTGCGAGTCCCCTCAGCCAGACCTCAGTCCTCGTGAGGCGAGCTCGCCAGGGCCTGAGCCCGCCCGCCTGTCCCCAGACGCCCCGCGCCGCCCACCACCCCACGCAAGGCACCCCCTCCACTCGAGGCCCTCACTCCCCCTGCTTCCCAGGGGACTTCTCTGAAGAACAGTCTGCCTTTCCCGGCTTCCTCCCTCATCCCGCCCCCAACCCCCCCCCCCCCCCCACCCCCCCCCCCGCCAGCTCACCCGGTCCCCCAGCCCCTGGGCCCAAAGCGCCTCCAGCTGCCGGGACACCCACCCAAGGTGGCTGCTGCCCCTGAAGTGGGGGCGGGGGGGGTGGCCTCAGCAGGTGTTCCCGCCGCCCCCCCCCCCCCCCCCCCCCCCCCGTCCTGCTTCACTCCAAGTCCATCTGCCTGTGAGCTGTGGCTGCAACCTGGCAGACGCCCCTGGCCAGCAGGTCTCCCAGGCCCAGCTGACGACTCTCTGCCTCCCGCCACAGAGAAACCGCCTGCTCCGCACTCCCCACAGGGCGCAGCCCCAGGCCCTCTGCGCTGTCCTGCTGTCCCCCAGGATGCCCTCCTCGTGGGCTGCAGGCGGCTCTTAAATTTCCCAGAACTCAGGACAGAGGCCGCCTTCTCGAGGAAGCCTCTGCAGCGCGCCCCCAGCCACCCCGGCCCTGCGGCAGGCTCACCCCACAGAGGCCTCCCTAGAAGCCCGGTCGCTCCCACCGGGCCGCCTGCCCGGCCTGGCCCCCCAGGACCCTGCTCTCCGCAGCTCCATGTCGCCCGCTTGGACACGGGGCCTCCAGCGAGAGGGCCCACGCTGCCCCGGCCCTCCGGGGCCCCAGCACGGCCCAGAGCTGGCAGGAGACCAGCGCACGGAAGCGGCGCCCTGACTCTGCCACAGCCCCCGAGGCCCCAGACCCACGCGGGGCGTGGAGGCAGAGGAGACGGCGGCGGCCCTCCTCCGGGCCTCAGCTTCCCCGTCTCTCGAGCCTGTGTGTGGCCGCTGAGAGGACGCGGGAGGCCGGCAGCAACTCGGCCGAGAGCGCAGCGGCCGGCACTGCCCCCGGCGCCCGAGCCGAGACCTCCAGGCGAGTCGGCCTGGTCTCGGCCTGGTCTCCGCCCACCCCAGAGTGGGGCCTGTGCCGAGGGGGTGTCCCAGCACCTCCAGACCCGGCCCTGGCTCCTGGTCAGAGCCCAAACCGAACGCGCGCCTTGCGGGGCGGCTGGAGCGCCCAGCGGGCGGCCGTCCCCGTCTTCCTGGACGTACTGATTGTGTCCGGGCGAGACAGGCGGCAAGAGGCTTCCACTGCGCGCTCTGCGACGGCCCCGGGAGCCCCGCGCCCCGCAGCCCTCGGCCAGTCCCGCCCGGGCCCCAGGCCACCTGCCAGACCCTGCCCTGCTCACCCACACGCCCGTCCCAGGCGCCGTGAACGGGCGTGCGAGCGAGCGTGGGCACAAGCGTGCACACAGCGCAGCACGGTGCTGGCTCCTCAGCACTCCCCTCAGCTCAGCAGCAGGAGTCCCCAGTCTCTCAGCAAGTCAGGCCGGGGAGGGGCAGAGGTGGGAGCTGGGGCCGCGGGCGGGGCCGCCCCTGGGGACACCCGAGACACCTGGTTGGGTGTTACCCGGTGGAGCCCACGGCCGGCGCCCAGGGACCGAGGTCTGGAGGCCTCCGTCCTGGAGGGAAATGGAAGCTGTTCATCCCGGCGACAGCTTTCGCGCTGCGGCAGAACTTGGGGTTTTCCCCTGAGGGGGAGCGCGGCGGGTGGCGGCCGCAGGAGGAGGCACCCTCCAGGACCCCGCCGGTCACATGGCTGCCCGCCGGCGCAGGACTCCCAGAGCAGGGAGGGGCTCCGCAGGCCGGGGCGGCCGGGACCCACCTCCCTGGACATCAGCCCTGGTCGGGCCTGGCCATGCCGGCCCGGCGGGGAGGAGAAGCCGGAGCTGGGCCCAGGGCTGGGGACGGCCCTGCCGCCACGGAGCCGCTGTGGTCTTGGCAGGCTCTGTCCAGGCACACTGGGTGCAAGATGGAGCAGGGGCAGGCCAGGGGGCTCCGGGCACAGACCCACCCTCCAGGGCTGACCGAGAGGAGGGGCCTCTGCAGGGCCAGGAGGCAAGCCGGGGTGCAGGCCCAGCGAGGGGTGCAGCTGCCCAGAGGCCAGGGGAGAGGTGGCGGAGAGGACCCCACGGGCCCTCAGGCAGAGCACTTGTTTTCTGGGGGGAAACAGGCCCGTCCCCGCTACCGGACACACATGCGTCCCGGTCAGGACCCCTCTTGGTGGGACTGCGGCGCGGGGAGGCAGTCCTGCCCCTTTGGGGGCACTCTCAGGGGGCGCAGGCAAGCACAGAGGGGCGTGGAGAGAGTGGGGCCTGTGGGTGCAGGAGTGTGCCCCGACCCTCCCGGCTGGCAGGACCGCTTCCCCCCGGCAGGCAGAGAGCACCCCCTCCTTCCCCCGCCCCAAGCACTCTTGGGGCCTGCGGCAGGCACTGGCCCCGCTGAGCTGCACTGGCCTCTTGCTCTGCAGCAGGGGTGGCCCACTGAGCCCAGCGGCGGTTACCCTGGCCCCAGGGACAGCCCTGAGTGGCTGGAACCGTGGGCTGGCAGGCTCTGTCCTGCAGAGGCCTCATCTCCAGCTCCCCCCAGGGCCTGTGGCCCCAGGAACCACAGTAGCCCAGGAGTGAGGCCCCCTCCATGGGGCGGGGGGGGGGGGGCATGCAGCCTCAGAGGCCCCCGCGGTGCTGGGCTCACACCCGGCCTCAGCCCCGGCCGTGTGTCCGGTCTCCCCTGTGCCTGCGGAGTGGGGGGGCGGGCAGTGGGGCGTACCAGGGCTGAGGAAGCAACGCTGGTGGAGAGACTGGGTCAGGGGGTTCGGGGATGTGCTGACCACCAGCAGGCGGGGGGGCAGTGGCAAGACTGCCCTCTATCCTGGGCACACGCTTCCTCCGGCTCCGTGCCTGTGGCCGCTCCTAGTCACGGCTGGGGGGGGGGGGTGCCTGGTGGGGTCCAGCCCAGCCCCGGGCTGTGGCAGGAGCTGGGGGATGTTGCGGCCAGGCCGCCCCTAGGTCTCCAGGAGCGGAAAGGCCCTTCTTCCTCCACTGCTGGTCTGGATCTGGCCAGCAAGTCTCCTGCCTGATGGGAGATAAGGGCCACCCCGCGGAGCCTGGCCTCCAGCCTGGTAGTTTTCCATCACCACGGCCAGTGACCAGCCTCACAGGAGGACGACTGGAGGAGCCAGTCGGGCTGGAGGAGCTGGAGGAGCCCTCTTTGGCTCCTAGCAGCCTTGTGGGGCATCTTTCCAGAAGCTTCTCTCACCATATCTGCAGGTGCTGGTGCCTGCCGCCACCCCCTAAGTGCTCTGGAGCCTCTGCGAGCCCCTGGCCCTGGGCACCACACTTTACAGGGTGCAGAGCTCCCCCGCCCCAGGGCCTGCCCGCTCACAGCCCCAGCCCAAGGAGCAGCCGCGCCGGCCAGGAGGAAACTGCTCTGAGACACAAAGTGCGCTGTCCCGAGGCGCCTCGCATTGCCTGGGCCTGCAAGTCCACCACGTCGCGCAGGGCTCGGCCGAGGCCCCCCGCCCAGCCCCAAAGCCCCAGCCCTCACCGAGGCCCCCGCCCAGGCCCCATGCCAGCACCCAAGGGCCCCCCACCCCCACCCGTGAAGCTGGCACTGCCCCGCGGCCGCCCCACCCTCCAGCGGAGCTGCAGCCTGGAGCCCACTCACCTGCAGCGCTCCTGGGTCACTTCCAGGTACTTTGCTGCAATGGCTCCAGCTCTCATAAATAAAACCCAAGGTCCCCGAGGTGGCAGGTGGCAGACACGGCCCCGGCACTGCTTCGCAGCTCTCCCCGCACAGGGCAGGACGCCCAAAGAGCCCAGAGGTGGCCCAGGCCCCCTCGGCCACGCTCCCGCTCCAGGCCCAGGTCCAGGGCCCACACATTGCCCGACACCACCTGCTTCCAAGCCCGGCTGGCTGGGCCCACGCTGGGGGGCCACACCCCTGTCCTGCTGGCAGAGGCGGAGACGCAGGGGGCAAAGCCGCCCGGGAGTGGCCAGTGGCGACAACTGTGCTGCCCTCGCCCCAGCGCCGGCTCAGCCTGATGGCACCGTGGAGGCCACTGGTGGCTCCACCACTGATGCCCGGGGCACCTCAGCTCAGGGCTCGCTTAGGCCTTCCAGCATCTGCTGGCCGGCTGCCTGGGCTTGGCCCCCACCGAGCACCAGGCCAGCGCCTCCCAGGGCCGTGACATCCGTGCCCTGCAGCTGCGTCCCCGGCTTGCAGGAAAGGGCCAGCGCCAGGCTCGGCCGGGGCACGCGTGTGGACAAAGCGGCGGGAAGGGATGAGCGTGGTGCCAGCACGGCGGCCCGCCCAGGGTTCCTCCGGCTGCGCAGCTGGGAGGGGCAGAGGCCCCAGGCCCTGCACTGCGCTTTGGGGCTTCTGGTTCTGGGGGCAGTGAGGGGGAGCTGCGGGGGGGACGCAACCCAGACAGTGGGGCCACCGTCTTCATTGTATGGTGTCCCTCTGCTCCGAGCCTGCCCGGCCCCTCCCGCCCCCTCCCCTGGTCCCCGCCAGAAGGGGCCTCCGACTCGGGGCAAACTTCCTGGCCTCCGCAGGCCCACTCGGGGGCGAATCGGCTTGGCTGGGCTTCAGCCCACGAGGAGACGGGTAATCTGGGGAGTTTTATTGGGAAAGTCTCTAGAATATCCTTTCTCGTCTCTCTCTGCGCACGGATCCTCCGAAGCCTCTTCCACACTGAGTCTGCTTCCCTTGTCTTCACGAGACAGATGGCGAACCCCTTAACAGTTGGGGACCCCAGGGGCCCCTCAGTCGTGAGCCAACACCTCTTCCAGATGCCTCCACAGGGCTTCTTCCGGCGGGGGGCTTGCAGCGGGGCGGCCCAGGCATGCAGGGCCCCCTGGCTTATGCCCACTCGCCAGGAGGAGCCTGAGGCCGGGGCGCCACATAGCCGCGCAGCTGTCAAGCCCATCCAAGGCCTCGGGAGCTAGTGCCGCACTGCGGCCAGCCTTGGCCACCTGGGAACAGAAGCCGTGTGCGGGACAGCGGGTCACCATGCAGCCACCCCACCCGGGGTCACAGAGGCCTGCTGGGGCGGTTGCAGCACAGGCCCTGGCACTGCCCATGCACTGCCCGCCTTTCCTGGGCCTTCAGGCCCCATGTGGACCCTGTGGCCCGGCCAGCCGCAAGGACCCACGAGGGCATCCGGCCAGGGCGGCGGGGTCCTGCGGAGACAGGTCCAGGCCCGGAGTGAGCGCCCGCTCTCTGCTCGCGGAGACACGGGAGCATCAAGTTGGAACAACAGCTTCACCTGGACTAGTTCAAAGAGGACGGATTTGCTCTCAACTCGATTTGTGGCATCAGCCCCCCGGGAAATGGATAACCCGATTATTTTCCACCACAAACTTGTGGCGTTTGCATCCTGGCAGTCGTTAGGCGCTGCTGGGTACTGGGCCCACCGCTGAGACGCGTGGCGGAGCCAGCCGCCCGCACACCTGAGGGGACGAGATGCTGCCAGGGCTCAGCGTGAGGTGACGGCGCCGGGAGAGCCGGGCAGGCCGTTGCTCAGCGCCGGCCCTGAGGAAGTGGAGGCCGAGCAGGTCAGGGGCCACCGGCCTCCGCTCACAGGACAGGGAGGGCCCCGCGGCCCTCGGTGCTCCTCTGGCCTCCAAGGGGGCGGTGCGGCCATCCCTACTCCACAAGACCCCGACTCGGGATGGGGGAAACATAGCCGGGTGGGGCGTGAGCTTCCCGCAGGAGGGGTGCGCTGAGCCGGCTGTGAGGGCTGCAGCCAGGCCAGCACCACGCATGGCCGGCCCTGATTGGGGGGGAGCCTGGGACTTTGGGCACCCTCCCCCCCAAGCTGGGCCTGAACAGAGCGGGTGTGGGTGACCCCCGGGAGCTGGTGTGGACAGCCGGAAAGCAGTGCACACATCCTGGGGTGACGAGGCCGGGCGGCCGAGGGGTGTGCTCCAGCCAGCCCCGGCCCACCAGGCAAGGGGCCACAGGCCACTGGCCGGGAACGGAAGGCCAGAGGCCGGGCCGAGCCCTCCCCAGGACAGACCTCAGGCCACCCCAAGCCAAGGAAGAGGGGTGCCGATTCAGGGGAGCCCTAGGCTGACAGACAGGGGGCGCAGGGGCAACACAGGCCACTCCAGCCCCCGAGCTCACGTGTGTGCGAGCGTGCCTGCTGGTGGGCATGTGTGCCGTGGACAGGCGCCCCCTCCCCTGCAATGCCAGGTCCTGCCACCACCCCCATCCCCACTGTCCCAGAGCTCCCGGGCCGCGGGGACTGGTGCTGCCCAGGAGGGGCGCCTGCTCCGCCACGGCCAGTCCCTTCCTCCCACCACCACCCCAGCCTTGTCGGGGTGAGGACAGACACCAGGGCCCAGGCTGGCTGCACTGGGGGAGCCCAGGCTCAGAGGCGGGGCTCCAGCACCTCCTGCAGCCAGCCCAGGCTTTCCCTCCCCAGCACCTGGGCTCCAGAGACACCTCTGGCCGGGGCAGGGGCTCGGCCCGCCTGGCCTCCACCCTCTCCCTCTGCTCCGGACTGGACGGGTGCTGCGGGGCGCTGCTTCCCGGAGGGACCTCCCCGGCGGCAGGTCCACCAGTGTCGAGAGGCCGGGGACTGTCCCAAAGCTTCGGGGGCAGCAGAGCAGGCCGGACGCAGCGCGCCCACCCCACCCTGGGCCGGGGCTGCCCGGGCAGCAGTGCGACGGGGGACCGTCCCCCTGCTAAGCGCTTCCCCGGGACGCCCTGCTCCTCCTCCTCCCCCAGGGCGCAGGCTGGGGGCCCGCCGCTGCGGCCCAGGGCGCCAGGGACACCTAGATTACAAAGGTTTATTTAGAAAATAGTGTGGCTGCGGAGGCTGTCGTTTTTGGCAAACACTGAAATACAGTCAACGACCAAAGACCGTCAGGGGCTCCGGCCGCGCGCGCCCCGGGCGGGCCGCCCTCGCTGGAGGGGCGCGGGGTGGGCGCGGGGTGGCGCGGGGGGCTCTGCCCGCACCCGCGTGCAGTCTGCGGCCGCGGCCCCCGGGCAGCCCTGGCCGAGAAGCGGAGCGAGGGGCCGCCCCGCTCGCCGCCCGCGCCCTCCCCGGCGCCGCGCGGACAGTCCGGCCCGGCCGGCCCAGGCCCAGGCCCGCGGGGCGCCGGTCACTGCCTGAAGCCGCGCCGGCGCCGGCGGAAGAGGATGTGCTGGAAGGAGCGGCGGAAGTCCTGGTTGAAGACGGTGTAGATGACCGGGTTGAGCGAGCTGTTGCAGTAGCCGATCCAGAAGAAGAACTTGAAGAGCGGCCCGGGCACGCGGCAGGCCTCGCGGCAGATGCCGTACAGGCTGTAGCTGAAGAAGAAGGGGAACCAGCAGAGCACGAACACGCCCATGACCACGGCCAGCACGAAGGTGAAGCGCTTCTCGCGCGCCTGGGCCACCTTGCGGCGGCACAGGCTGCTGCGCGCGCGGCGCCGGCGCGACAGGAAGAACTCGACGGAGCGCGCGCTGGCGCGGGACAGGCGGCCGCCGGGGCCCGGGGCGCGCGCGGCGGCCAGCGCGCCGGGGTCGGCCGGGCCCGCGGGCCCCCGCCCGTCCGCGCCGGCCGCGCCCCCCTCGCCCGCCGCCGCCGCGCGCCGCCGGCCGCCCCGCCGCAGCGCGCCCCGGCGCCGCCGCCCCCCGGCCGCCCCCCGCCCCGCGCCGCCGCCGCCGGGGCTGTCCTCGGGGCTGTCCTCGGGCGCCGCGCCGGCGCGCGGGCGGCGCGGGGGCGCGCAGTGCCCGTTCTCGCCCGCGCCCAGCCCGTTCTCCGTGGGCGGCGCCGCGCCGTCGGGGCCGCCGGGCGCGCGCTTCTCGCTGAGCGAGCGCGTGCGCCGCTTGGCCACCCGGTAGATGCGCGCGTAGACCAGGCCCATGATGAGGCAGGGCGCGAAGAAGGAGCCCACGCAGGAGCTCAGGATGTACCAGGTCTCGTCGTTGAGGCCGCACTGCGGGTAGGCGGCGCCGTCGGGCCGGCGGTACAGCGACACGAGCGGCGGGAAGGAGATGACGGCCGAGATGAGCCACACCGCCACGATGGTGGCCTTGACGCGCCGCGGCGTGCGCTGCAGGTTGTACTCGACGGCGCGCGTCACGGACCAGTAGCGGTCCAGGCTGATGGCGCACAGGTGCACGATGGACGAGGTGCAGAAGAGCACGTCGAGCGCCAGGTACACGCCGCACCACACCTGCCCGAAGTACCAGTAGGCCATGAGCTCGTTGGCCAGCGAGAAGGGCATGACCAGCGTGGCCACCAGGATGTCGGCCGAGGCCAGCGACACGAGGAACAGGTTCTGCGGCGCCCGCAGCGCGCGGCTGGTCAGCACGGCGATCACCACCAGCACGTTGCCCACCACGGTGAAGACGATGAGGACGCCCACCAGCGCCGCCAGCCCCGCCGCGGCGCCCGCCGAGTACTGGCCCGGGGGCGGCCCCGCGCCGGCCCCCCGCGCGGCGCCCGAGGCGTTGGCGGCCGCGCCGCTCGCGTTGGGGCCGGTCGCCGCCGCCAGCGCCGCCGCCAGCGCCGGGGCCGCCATGGTCCGCGCCGCGCTACGCGGGCCCGCGCGGGCCCGGGGCGCAGCCGCCGCAGCTCGGGCGCCCCCCGGCCCGCGCCGGCGCCCGCATCGCCGCCCGCCCTCCGGGGACCGCGGCGCCCGCAGCCGGCCCGGGCCGTGGCGGCGCGGCGGGGAGCGCGCGGAGAGGCGGCTGCGGCTCCCGCCCCGGCGCGCGCGAGTGCAGAGCGGGAGGCGCCCGGAGCGGCGCGGCGCGGCGCGCGGCGAGGGGAGGGGGCAGGCCCCGGGGTCCCCGCGCCCCGCCCTCGCCCCGCTCACGGGGAGCGCCCGGGCCGCGAGCCCACGGCCGCGCGGCGCCCGAGCGGGCGCGCCCCGAAGGCCCCGCGGCCCCCGGCCGGGGCGCGGGCGGCGGGCGGCGGCGGCCCGGGCGCTCCGCCTCCCATGCGGGCGCGCCGCGCTCCCCGAGCCCCGAGCCCGAGCCCCGCGCGGCCCCCGCGCCGACTTCACTTTCCCGGGCCGGGCGCCCCGCGCCCCCCGCGCCCCCCGCGCCCCGCCCGGCGCCCCCGCGGTCCGCGCCCGCCGCCGCCGCCCGCCGCCCGCCCGTGCGCTCGGCGAGTGCGGCCGCCGGCTGCGCCGCCAACTTGGGGCGAGTTGCGCGGCGGGGCGGGGGCGGGGCGGGGCGGGCGCGGGGCGGGGCGGGGGGAGCGGCCGGAGCCGAGCCGGGGCGAGCGGCCGCGCGGCGCCGCCGGGGTGGGGGGGGGAGGGGGGGGGCGGGGCGCGCGCGGCGAGGGGCCGGGCGGGGCCGCGCGGGGCCGCTGGCCGGGCCGGAGCTCCCGGGGCCTGCGCGCCCCGGCCGGGCACACGCACACGGCGCGGGCGCGCACACCCGGGCGGCGCCGGCCTCGGGGGCCGCGGAGGACGCCGCTCGCCCCGGCGCGCCGCGGGCGGCCCAGACCCGCCCCGGCCTCCGGGCAGGCGGTGCCGACCCGGGCCGCCTCCCCACCCCGGCCCGGCCCGCCGCGCCCCGGCCCCCCGCGCCCCGGCCCGGCTCCCGCCCCGCGGCCACGCCGGCCTGGTGGGGTGCGCTCCGCTCCGGTGCCTTGGGAGGGGGACGGGGCCGCAAACTCACCCCCCCCCCACAGACGCCCCCAGCTGGATGCCCGGATGGCGGGCGGCCTTGTGCGGGCGCCTCATTCCTCTCGGGGTACCCGGACCGCATGCCCCTGGCTCCCTTCGGCAGAGGCGCGCGGGGCCCCGCCGGGTCTGGGTCTGGGTCGGTGAGCCGAGGTCTGGGGGCGCGGGCCCGGGGAGCAGAAGCCGGAGTTCTCGGGCCTTGCCTTTCCCCAGGGATGCGGGGACCCCCTGCCAGCGGGCCCCGGGCGCGCCCCTCGCCCCAGCTCAGATGGGAGGGCGGCCGCGGAGGCCCAGGAGGGCCTGGGGTCCCTGGGGGGGAGGAGCATGCTCGAGGCCTGGACGCTGCCTGGGGCGGGGGAGACGGTCCAGCAGAGGGAAGGTGGCCTCCCAGGTGGCCCTAAGACCCTGCCCCCCCCCCCCCCGCAGCTGGCCAGCCACACAGGCCCGCTCAGGTTGTGAGGGGTTCTCATCTTCCAGGGAGCCCTTTGGGGGACCCACGCCCCAGCTCCACACGTCCGCAAGCAGAGCCAGGCTGGCACAAGGCCCTGAGAGGAGAAGGGACACTTAGCGCTGGGCCCCCGGGGCACACGGACCTCAAGGCCAGGCCAGACCGGGGGCATCTGGGTGCTGGCAGCCTAGTGGGGGCATCAGCCCTGGCACCGTGCGGGAGGCAGGGCTCTCCCAGCAGGTCAAGCCCACAGCCGAGGGCATGGGAGAGACCCCTCCCAGGCCCCCCCAGAGCACGGGGGTGCAGAGGCTTGGCTTCAGGGCCATGGGCACGCAGCAGTTGTAGGGGTTGCAGCTGCTTGAAAATGAGGTGTGGCCGCTGCCCCCGGTTCTCCTGGAGCGAGCCAAGGCCCTGGCCGGCCGGCTGGAGAGGCTGCCCGCAGGAGACTCGCTGGTACGGGCCTGGAGCACCAGGAGGGGCGCTGTGGGGCGCAGCTCAGCCCGCACGGAGAAGTGGGGACTTTGGGGCAGGGCTGCCCAACAGCCCCTCACCCCACCCCTGCCTTGGGAGCCGAAGGGAAGCACGACTCCCGCAGGGCCCCCGCCTCTGGGCGCCGCTCCTGGGACCCAGCTCAGGTGTTTTCTGGCACCGCCCACTGCACTCTGAGACGTGTGCACAGCCCCCATGCACACAGGCTTGCACGTGCACGCAATGCAGGGCTTACGCTAGTGCCTGCCCATAGCAGGCCCTGCGCATCCCCGTGCACCCCCCTGTGTCCAGCCACAGCTGTGCACACACGCCACAAGACCGGGCTGTCCAGTGTGCACACTAGTGCATGCACACACACACATGTACCCACGCAGTGCAGTACACACGTGTGCACCGAGCACAACGCCGCACACACCCACGGGCGTGTGCACTGCCTGCGGCCGGTCTCCCCAGGCTGGGGGAGGGTGTGCTGCAGCAGCTTCCCGGCCCAGCGGGGCTCTGCCTCCGGGGCCCCCTCCAGCCTCTCCTCCTGGCCTCCAGCCCCTGGCGACCCTTCCTGCCATCTGTCCTGGGGTCCCCTTCTTGGGATGTGAGCGAAGGCTGCACCCCAGGAGCCTCCCTCATGTCTCTGGCAGAACAGAGGCCTCTCAGGGTGCCCTGGGGGCCGGCACTGGCGCACGTCCTGCTGCGGGCCTTCCAGAAGAGGCCGGGCCTGGGCGCAGGGCCCCGCAGAGGCCGATGAGAGGGGGCAGGGCTGGAATTCGCCCGGTGCCTGGGGCCCGCCAGCCGCCTCGGCCTACTGTGGGCTGGGTGCAGGGAGCCCCGCTGTGCCCAGCACCTGTGCCCCCGTCCTGTGCAGGTAGGAGGTGGTGGGTGTGCACTTGAGCACTGCTCACCGTGTGAGGACCGCCTGCCTCAGTGTCCCCATCTGTGAAATGGGGGATTTGGCCAGACGGTTCCAGGGGCTGTGCGGGCTCAGCCCCCCTTGGCATGAGCTCCTGGAGTGGGCGCCTCGCTGGGGCTGGCTGGCTCTGGCCCCAGGGTGGCTCGCCCACCCAGCTCCCCGCCGCGGTCGCGAGGGCTGTCTGCTCTGTCGAGCCGAGTTGAGGATTTCCATGTTTCTTTGAAATTTCATTTTTCAAGAGGAGGAGAGAAAACAAGCTGCCTCCCGTGCTGGCGGGAGGGGGCTCCTGGCCGGCCCGCCTGCGCCCGAGTCTGGCTCCATCGCAAGATCGATCTGTGACGACGGCACAGCCAGGCTCGGGGTGGGGAGTCTCTGGAGAGGGACCTGCTGGGACCTGGCGGGTCTGCAGGGTGTGATGGGGGAGTGTGGTGTCTCCCTGAGCACCGGCTGCACAGCTCACACCCTCCCCTGCCCATCTGCAGTGGCACTGGCGCCTGGTGCCTTCCGGGGACACCCTGATGTAGGGTCCCGCGTCCCTCCCACACTCAGCCCGCCCCCACCCCGGCTGGTCGTGTGCCCCTGCTGCAGACGCGGGCGCCGCGCCAGGCTGCTCTGGGTCACGTGTGGGTGGCTGCCCGGGCTTGGTGCTCCACGTCCGCCCTGTCCCTCCGCCTCCCCCACGCGCCGGCCCTGGCAGTTGCAGGAGGCTGAGGGGCTCCCAGGAGTGACAGCCCCAGGCCTGGGGGGGCAGCGTTTGAGGGCCTGGATGGCGCCCCCCCTCAGTCTGCACCCTCCCGGCACCCCTGCCGCTCCTGCTAGAAAGGGCAGCGTTGAGAGCTTCCAGGAGGGCCGGGCTGGGGGCGGCGCCTGCCTCAGACGGCGCCTGGGGGCCTGGCCCAGGCAAGAAGCGAGGCGCGAGCAGGGGCCTCGCGCCGGCCTCGGGGGGAGGCAGTCGGGCCCACACGCGCGCACAAGGGTGCGTGTGAGTCAGAGACAAGGCGGGCTCCCAGGAGGGTCCTGGGCTCAGGCGTGGGCGCCCCAGAAGTGGGGAGACGGACCGGGTGCCCAGAGCCTCCGGGGGAGGCCCGGTCTTGTGATCACAGGGCCCAGCGCACACGGCGTGAGGACGGAGCTGGCGGGAGCCGGGGCTGAGGGGCCCGCGGGGCGCGGTGGTGGCTCCGTAACTGCCACCTCCCAGGGCCAGGTTTGCCGTGGCAGCTCGTCCCCAGCCCCGGCGGGGGTGATGCTGGACAAGGCCTCTCTGGGCCCTCGTGCTCCCGGAGCCCGGCTGGGCCTGAAGTGGGGGGTGGGGGTGCCCGGCAGGTGGAGGCCCGACGCCAGGCTGCCCAGTCCGGCTGGAGGCCCCGGCGCCTGCTCACCTGGGCGAGCCTGGGACACCCCTGGGGATCACACGTGCCCCTGCCGGCAGCCTGGCGCCCCAGGAGGACTCCGAGCCGCCAGTACCTCCACCGCGCAGCACAGGCCAAGCCCGTGGCTGGACCCGCTGGCCCTCGGGGGTCTGAGGACCTGGTGCCCACGTCACCGGCGCCCCTGCTGTCGGCCGGGTACCTGGCGGGGGTGGGTGATGTGGGGTCCCCTTCGTATGTCTCCAGCTCTGTGCTCGAGTTACTCCGGCAAATAAAAGTTGGAATGAGCGAGGGCTGGTCTCCCGTCCTGGCACAGAGCGTCGGCATGTCCCGGGCAGGCTCACGCCAGCTGCTCGTGTCCCCCGGCACTTGGCTACGTCCCTCTGGCCACACTCCCCCAACCCCTGAGCCTCTGGTGCCGGGCTCTGCCTCCGAGCAGCCGCTCCATCCCGCGGCTGCTCAGGTCATTTCTGGGCTGAGCACACGGCTCAGGGCCCCTCTGTGCAGGCCCGAGTCTGCTGGGCAGGCCCAGCTGCCCTGCCGGATGGACACCCCCCGGGGAGGGCTTGAGAGGGGCTGCCTGCGCCAGGCCTGACCTCAAAGAGCCTTACCGCCGTCCCCGCGCCTGGGCGGTCCCCCCCAACCCCACCCAGGTGGCCACGGGGCTGGCATGGGACCTGCCTGCCTCTGAGGGGCCAGCCCCCACCAGGCCCTGCCTGTCAGGGCGTCCCCTAGACTTTGCGAGGCCCTCTCTTCCGCCCTCGCGGACCTGAGACCCGGGTCCTCCCAGACAAGGCTGTGGGTTTCCAAGGAGCCGCCTGTGGCTTAGGCCCCACCCAGCCGACAGCCCCAAAGCGGCCTCTCCAGGGGCTGTGGGGCTGCTATTTCCAGTGGCCTTTTTGGGGCGGACAGCCCAGTGCCCACCCACCCTTGGTGCGGGCCCAGGCCGGGGTGGAGGAGCGACAGGGCCCGGAGGCCCTCCCGGGAAAAGCACTCAGTGCCTGTTCGGTTAAGACTGGAGGCCCAGAGACGCCGGCCCAGCTCCCCTCCCCGTGCCATACTGCTCAGCTCTGCTCTCCTGCCTCTGCCGCTGAGCCCCAAGTGCGTGCAGGGCTTGGAGGGGAGAGCTTGCTGCAGGGCCTGACGGTGGGAGCCAGCGGCACAGGGACCTGGGCAGTACCTGCTCACAACCCTAAGAGCAGACCCGGCCCTGGGGTGCAGGGCATCTGCCCCGTTGGCAACTGCGCTGTGTGCCCTGAGGGCCGCCCTCTGCGGCCCGCGGGGAGTCCCATGCCCGCAGGACGGCCGGTCGGTGGCTGCAGCCCCACCTGTGGCCTGTGGACCGTTCACAGCCAGCATGGGGCCAGAGGGCCAGAGTCGTTCCTTTGCTTTGCTTTGGTTTTCTCAGATGGGAGCTTGCAGAGAACCCTGACATGTTTGGAGAGCTAAGCCGGAAATGCTCATGACCCCCACCCAGGGGGGCCTCCCCAGCTGCCTGCGGGGGGGCCCCGTCCCGTCCTGGCAACCCTGGCAGGCGGGGAGCAGGCAGAGGCCTCCCCTCAACATGCGTGCACCCTGGCTCAGAGTGCCACCTTGGAGCCTGGGCAGTCGAGCCCCGCAAACCATGCTGCCTTCGCCCTCCCCCTCCCAGCAGCGCCCTGATTTAAACCAGATGCTAGTCCTGGGTGGGGAGGGGCTGAGGCATGGCTGTCAGGTGCCAGCGGCAGTGCTGCTGTGACGAGAGGACCCCCAAGCAGGGCCTGAATGACAGCCTGGACAGGGCCCACGGCGGCCGGGCGGCCAGGGCTGGGGCCTGGAGCACACGTGCATGGCTCCCCTCGCTCCTCAGCTGTCTCCCTCGTCCATCCACTGGTTGCTCCGAGGATTCCACTGGTGCTGGCCCAGGAGGGGCAGGAAAGCTCCTGGGCCACTGCCTGAGGAGCCCCCAGTGTGGAGAGGCACCCAGGAGACCAAGATAATAACCCCCGTGATGAGGCCCTGGTAGCCTGTAGGCATCCTACAGAGCCCTGGAGGGCTTCCTGGAGGAGGTGGCTTCACCTCAAGGGATGAAGAAGAGTGCACCGTGAAGGTCCTGAAGGGAAGGGCGCTCCTTGCTGGTTCCACAGATGAAGGTGGGGTGCTAGGGCAGAGCAGAGTGGCCTATGTTCCTGAAATGGAGCATGCAAAGCCAGGAGACGGGAGAGGAGAGGGTACCAGGTAAGATTAGGCACCAGCTTGGTACCTCCTGCCGGGGATGGCAACAGAAGGGTGAGCTCCAGCTGCTTCTGCAAAGACCCCTCCGAGGCGGTGGGATCTGGAGGTGAGGCCCCAGCCTGGTGTGGGCTCAGGCCAGCTCCCCAGGTGCCCGATGGAGGGTGGGTGGGTGTAGGGTCAGGACTGACCACTGAGCAGGTTTCCTGATCCCTTGCAGACTGGGTAAAGGAGGAGTCAGAGTCCTCAGTGGTTTTGCAGGTTTTTATTGGGATTACCAGGTACACGGCAGGCAGGGGCGCTGGGGGGCCGGGAGGCTGGCAGGCCTTCACTCTGGGCTCTCCGGCCTTCTCTCAGCTTCTGCTGCTCTTGCTTCTCTCTCAGCTTCTCTTTCGGCTTCTACTGGCGTCCCCGTGACGCCGCCCTTAAATGCCCCGTCTCAGCCCAGGTGAATCCCATCTCCCTAGGCCCACGCCCCACTCCAGGTGCCGCCCTCAGGCATGCGTTCAGGACCGCAAGGATCCGTCATCCATCCTGATGGCGGGAGGGCAGAAAAGCCTGACATTTTTCCCTACCCTACCGTGGGGCTCGGTGGCCAGGCCACCCCCGTCTCTGTGGGTGAGGCTGATGTCCAAGTCTGGGATTTGGCACCCAGTCGCTCTTCTCTGTCCCCCAAAAGGCTCTCAACTCTGGAGTCCGATGCGGAAGGGCCGAGACGTTGGACTATCACCCTCTCCTGGACGCCGGCCCGCCTGCAACCGCGCGGAGTGCGCTTTAAAGTTTATAAAACGCACTTGGGGGCCCCGCGTGTCTCCCAGCCGAGGCAGGGCCGCCCGCCGCCCGGCACATCCGGCGAGAGCGGGCCGTCTGTCTCAGACCGTCTCCTTCTCGGGAGCGAAAGGGGGGTATTTGCTGCCTTGTGGGATTCCCATGGATTTTTTCCTGCTGTAATTGAAACGGCCTCTGGAACGCGGTCGCTAATGACTCTCCTTTCCTAGAAACTGGACGGCAACGTGCCCTGCCCGCACAACCCTTTTGTGAAAGCCAAGCACATCTCCCGGGGCGATCCCGACGAGCACGGTGGCAAAAGGTCCTTGGGTTTGAAATGGTTCCACGAGCCACGACGGGCCGTGCGCGCTGCCGCTCTGGTCCCAGCGCCGCTGCAGCGCACGCTCCGCTCCCGGGAACGGCGGCGCCCCCTCCCAGCCACCCGCGCGGCCTGCTTCATGAGAGCCCGTGGGGGTCGGAAGGATCCAGAACCAATGGCTCATTCATCAGGGGGTAAACTGAGGCCTGCTCCCGGCCAAGTGCCAGAAGTTACAGGACAGCAGATTCAGGTGAGGCCCAGGAGTTTGGGGCCGGACAAGGCGAGCTGGGGGAGGCTCAGCTGTGGCTTCGTGAGGAGACGGATTGGCCTGGTTCCCACGTCTGCCCCACCTGAGCCGCCCCGCCTCACCCCACCCACCTGATGGCCCCACACACCGCCAGCACTGGCCCCTGCTCCAGGGCCAGCCCTGACCACTCCACGGGTCCTCCTTGCACTCCCCGCCCCCGTTCAAACCCCGACCCTAACCCGACCCACCGCCTGCCCCGCCCCGCACGAGAGGGGAGCAGGGGAGCAGGGGAGCACGTGGTCTAAGCCCACCTCTGCACTTTTCGGGGTGCGTCCTCGGCTCTTGGGGCTCCGAGTCAGCTCGCCCCTGACAAGGCACAGGCCGCAGCAGTGCCGGCTCCCAGAGGTGACCGGGCCCCGCGGCCACACCCGCTCGTGGCTCCTGTCCCTGAGGCACCGGGCCCAGGGTGCTCTGGCGTCCACTGGGAGGGCCGGAGACCCCAGCGGGTCCGGCCACGGCAGGCGGAGCAGTGTGGTGCCGCGTGGTCAGCGGAGGCCTGGGCCCAGCCAGCGTGATGCAAGGGACAGGACAGGGACAATGCAGGGCGGCGAGGGGGTGGGGGTGCCCAGGACGCATGGGCTCCGCGCTCGCCGTGGCCGTGGAGGGACATGGGCAGGGCTGTGTGTGAGCGCCCCCCCATGTTTTGGGGTGGCAGGCAGCATGGGCGGGGATGCCACAGCATGTGGGCATGCGTGCAGGCCTCCAAGAGCCCGCGGTGGCTGGCCCAGCCTGACAGTGGTATCCATGGAAACCAGGGGACTCAGACTCAGCAGGGAGAGATGTTTATTCAATTAGTAGGCGTGGGGTGCGGGGAGCCTGGGCGTCCTGCAGGCGCGAGACTCAAGCTTTGGAGAGATGGCCCTTCAGGGGACCCGGCCTCAGCATCACAGCAACCCCCCGTGCAGGGACCCAGGAAGGCTCAGAGGCGGGCGACCCCCACAAGTGAGCACAGATGGACCCCGTGAGTGAGCACAGGTGGAGTACGGACCCAGAGCTCTGTCCACACCTGCGGCATGGCTCCGGGCTGCAGGACGGGTATCTGCCACCCCAGCCGCGCCAGCCGGCAGCCCCAGGACCCGCAGCCCTGCCAGCCCCGGCCACGGGGTCTGCCTATAGCGCCTGCTCAGCCCAGCCAGGTGGCATGGACCCCACGGGCAGGTGCAGGCGGGCAGCGGCTCCAGTGCCTCCGCCTCCTATTCACTCTGTGCAGAGGGGGAGAGAGTCCCAGGGCCTCTGAGGTGAGGCCCCTCATCCCATCCTGGGGCTCCACCCTCAGGACCAAGTGGCCTCCCAGAGGCCCCACCTACTAACACCCCGGGGGCTGGGTTTCAGCAGTGAGCTGTGGGCCACGGCAGGGAGGGAGAGGTCCCCTGCAGCCCAGGCCCGCTTCTCCGATCCCGGAACAGGGGAAGGCACAGCACCACAAAACAGGAGCAGGCCGTTCTACAACAAGAACAGGGATTGTGAACTAGAGTCTGCACGAGGCCCAGGGAAGGGAAACACAACGACTGCAATAAGGACTGTTATGTTTTGAACAGCAGAGTGGACACAGCAGAGCGGCTGCCGTGGAGGCCTTGTGGGGTGGGAGGGACCGTGCCTGAGCCCATCTAGTCTGCAGAGACAGGCCTGGGGGCACCAGGGAGGGCAGAAGAGGCAGGGCCCCCAGCACCCAGAGCAGGCCCGGCCTCCCTCCCTCCCCCGTGGCTGCCTGCATGGCCGGGTGCTCTGCTCTCAACTGCTGACCCCATGCAGCTCCCCGAGTAGAGGACAGCCTGCACCCCCAGTTTGTGCAAACACTGGTCCCCACGTCCCACTCAGCCCTGGGGGGTCAGGGAAGGCGTGTCTTCCCCGCAGAGTCCACTTTCTCCTGGGACATGTCCAGTCTCTGGCCTTCATGGGGGTCTCTCGATGTCCCCCCCGAGGGGGCCCAGCGTCCACTCTCAGCTGGCCTCCGGGCAGGTGACTTGTTTCCGGGTGCCCATGCCCCATGGCGCAGTGCGTGGCGAGCTGCTGGGTTGGCGCTCGGTGCCTCTTCCGTGTGCTCTTCCTTCCCTGAGACACCAGAAGACCACAGGGCCACCTGCCCCTCACCGGACTCTCCCCCGGTCAGCAGCTGCTGAAGACCCCGGCTGACCCCATCTTGCCTGCAAAATGTTAATTGCAAACCCAGCACCGCCCCCACCCTTGAGGGAGGCATCCAGCTCTACTGCAGGGACAGCTCTGCCCCGGCTAACCAGCAGGGCCGCGCCTGGGCGTGCATGTGCCATTAGATGCAATTGCACCCCCAGCCCACCCCCTCACCCTCCACCATCCCTCCACCCCCCACCCATCCACCACGCCTCCTCCCATCCACTGTCCATGATCATTCTCTCTCTCTCTCTCTCTCCCTGGAGGAGCCTTCATGAGTCATTGCTTTGCACCATTATCTTGATGCCCTGATCACTTGGAACAACGTTGCCCGGTCCCGAGTCCCCGCGACCTGCTGCTTTTCTTTCATCTTCTTGTTTCAGGCACAGCAAGACACTCCAGGCCCATTCAGGTACCCCCTGCCGCAGCCCTGAAGTCCGCCATTCTCCAAGAAGCCCCAGCTCCATGTAGAGGGAGCCACCTTAGATGAATGGGCGCAGACACAGGCTGGGCCCCTCGCAGACTGCCCTGGGTCCTGTGCACGCACCCTTGGTGCCATCACACGCACAGCCAGGCGCGTGCACACACACAGACACGCCAGCTGCACCTCCGAGGAGCCCCGAGTCCACACAGGGCTCTGACTGAGCCCTCAGAGGGTCTTCCCCGGCCTGCACAGCGGCACGGCAGCCCCATCCCCTCGGGAAGCCCCCCACCCCGCCCCCGGCCCAGGTCTCTGCTCAGCCCCTCAGGCCTTCCTGGCGCGCAGAGCCACCCTTGCCTCCCTCCTGTCAGTCTGGCTGCGGCCGTGGGAAATGCCGTGGGCTGGTCTTTATCCAACTGAACGGGATTGAATTGAACCCACAGACTGTCAACCAGCGGGAAGTCGCGAACCCCAGCTGTGGCCAGGCCACCTCCCGTCCAGGCGACCCTGGTGCCAGCTCTCACCTGCCTGCTTCCCTGGGTGCAGCTGCACCTGCGCTGAACCCTCCCTCCAGCCACCCAGCGCGTCCGGGCTCCCCGCCCTAGTCTCGCCCCAGCTTCCTCCCCGCGGCCGCTGTGGGCCCAGGAGCCTGGGGGTGTGTCCGCTGAACAAGCACTGTCCTCCTTGAGAAAGGCCCCCACGTACGTTCCGCGCCCCGCCCCGCCTTTACCTGCGTGTTCTCACGAGGGCATCTCCCAGTCCCGCGCAAGCGTGTCGGCTGCGTGACCTCCGTGGGGCCCCGCGCCCTGCTCTGGCCCCCGGGCTGCTCTCCACACGCCGCAGGCCGCTGGGGGCCCTGTGGGCCTCGCCGCATCGACACCCAAGCCCGGCCTGCGCCTCACTGTCCGGGGAGCCTCCAGGGCCAGGGCAGGGCCTGGGCAGCCACGTCGCTGGGTCACTGACACTTGGGGTGCTCGGTCGAAGCCCACCTTGCTCTGTAAAGACGTGCTGTCTTCGCTTCCTTTAGAGGAGAGGCGGGGTGCACGCAGGGCGGAACGTGGCAGCGCTCTCCGGGCCGTGACCCCACGGCAGGACCAGGGCTGGCCTTCTGGGCCACGGCAGGGGCTGTGGCCCAGCGACTCCCTCCCTGCGGTGGCTGGGGGAAGAAACGCCAAGGTCGAGGGCGAGGGGGAGCAGCCCCGGAGCTGTGCTGGTCCCGGCCGGCCTTGGCGTGGGCGTTTGGTTTTCCAGAGCAGCTCCAGGGTCACAGCAAACTGAGACGATGGAGATTTCTCGCACGCCTCTGCCCCCCCCACCAGTGACACCCCTGCTCACATAAGCCTCTGCCCCCCACCAGTGACACCCCTGCTCACATAAGCCTCTGCCCCCCCCAGTGACACCCCTGCTCACATAAGCCTCTGCCCCCCCAGTGACACCCCTGCTCACATAAGCCTCTGCCCCCCACCAGTGACACCCCTGCTCACATAAGCCTCTGCCCCCCCGTGACACCCCTGCTCACATAAGCCTCTGCCCCCCCAGTGACACCCCTGCTCACATAAGCCTCTGCCCCCCCGTGACACCCCTGCTCACATAAGCCTCTGCCCCCCACCAGTGACACCCCTGCTCACATAAGCCTCTGCCCCCCCACCAGTGACACCCCTGCTCACATAAGCCTCTGCCCCCCCAGTGACACCCCTGCTCACATAAGCCTCTGCCCCCCCCAGTGACACCCCTGCTCACATAAGCCTCTGCCCCCCACCAGTGACACCCCTGCTCGCATATTCTAGTTGGTGCTGGTAGAAGTGGAAAAACGTGTAGCTGCACCCCAAGTCCCAAGAAGCTGAGGCCGATGACCCCCTGTGAGTGACAGGGTCTTGGCTGGGTGGGATCAGTCAGGCCTCAGCGGCACCGAGGGTCTGGACTGAAGGCACCAGTGCCCCCCAGAATTCAGGAGCCCCTGAGTCTGGAGGCAGAGGCTGGGGCAGGCTGGAAACCCATAAAAACTAGGATCCCATCTGCCTCCCCAATTTGTTTCTTTTTTAAATAAACATTGACGGAGTAAACTTGGTCTATGACATTATGTAAGTGCAGGTGCAGAGCCCTGGCGTCCGTACCCGGCTTGTCTACTGAGGGGGTCTGAGTGCCGTGGTCTTCAAGACCGCGACACAGGGGTGGGGTCCCAGCGTCTGACCTGGACGCAGGGAAACTCCCCAATGTTCCAAGAGCCAGCAGTGGTTTGAGAGGACGAGGAAAGAAACCCCGGTCCGGGGGCTGGCCGCAGAAGGCATGCTCCCCGTCACCCCCGCCCCCGGCCCCTGCCCGGGGCCCTCTGGCCCGGGGCCCTGCCGGCCTCCTGGAGCCCCGCTAGCCGAGCCCCGCCGCAGGGCTGCTGCGGCTTTTTTGATTGAGCTCTTTTGCTTTCCACGCAGGAGCTCAGCACGAGCCCGCCGCCTCCCGGTGCCGGGAATGAAGACGGGGCACACAGGGGACCCCAGAGCGCGAGCGTTCATTTGCCTGCCGGCCTCCTGGCATCGAGGCCTGCAGGTCTTGCAGCAGCCGGCGGCGGGTGGATGCTGCGGGGACGGGAAGTCAGCCCAAACGGGCATTAGCATCCCCGCACCGCGCGCTCACGGAGCCTGGGTGATCAATTTTTCAGTGACTTTAATGGAATATTATTTCCTTCTCTGAAATCAATCTCTCCAAGGCCAACACTTCAGATTAGGTGAAGCAGCTGCTGACACGAAGGGAGGGGGTCAGCCAACAAACAGCCTTCCTCCTGAGCTGACTGCAGGAGAGCAGGGAGGTGTGGGGACCAGGGGGCTGTAGATGGTTCTGTGGCCTCGGGAGAGAACAGGCCCGGCTAGTTCATCACCCCCTGACACCTGGGGGAGGGGGTGGCAGTGGGCGAACGGCTAGCAGCGCAGGAGAGAAGGGGGCACGGCAGGATGAGTGGCTGGTGGGTGCGTGCGTGGATGACAGGTGGATGGAGGGCTTGGGCAGAGGCCGAGTGCACCCGTGCGGGGTGGATGCGTGGGTGGGCGGTGGGTGGGCGTGGGTGGAAGGATGAGGGTGGGTGAGCAGTGAGTGTGCAATGCTGCGTGGAGTGGCCGGGAGTAACAACGTTTCTTTGCTGCTTCAAGACATAAGTTGGGGGGCCTCCCCAGTGGCGCAGCAGTTGAGCGCTGGGTTCCGAAGCTGCCCACAGCCTCTGCAGCGCCGGTTCGTTCCCGGCTGCTCCCCGCCCACCGGAGGAGGGTCCCACATGGCGCGCAGACCTCTCCTGCCGCCCGCTGCTCCCCTCAGCAGTGTACTTCGGTCCTTCTGCCTGCTCTGCTCCCCGCTTTGGCTCTGGTGAATTCTCTCACCCTCCCGCGCTTCTGACTGTACCCAGTGCTTGTATAAATAAACAAAAATAAATCTTTAAAAAAAAAAAAAAAGACATAAGTTGGGGACCCAGGGATGCTGACTTTCCCAGGATGAGCCCCACACGACCGTCCAGATCACCCTGGGAGTGCCCGGACTGGGTGGGGAGCGGCAGCTGTGCCCTACGCTCTGAGCCCGCCTGGCCCGGCTGGCGGGGGCTGGCTATTGGGCCTCTGGCTCCTGAGCTGGGCTCCGGCCACGTCCCTGATCAGACACTGCTCAGCACCCTGTGCCTCGGTTTCCCTCCAAGAGGCTTCTCCCAGCCAGGGCTGCTCAGTGTGCCTTCCCCGCCGCCTCCCGGCCCCCTCTGTCCTGTCCTCTCGCCGAGGGGCTCCTGGGAGGGTAAGGCCAGAGCGGACCCGCCAGCGCCCACCGAGCCTCTGCCCAGCTGCGCCCTGGCCACGCTCCTGGCCAGCCAGCGACCCAGGCAGACAGACAGCCAGGGCGCTCCTCAGGGTGGGGTGGGGTGTCCCTGGGAGGGACACACCCTGAGGGACGTGGACGTGTCTCTGGGAGGAGCACGTGTGGCCGCAGGCGCTGGGAAAAGCCTGAGCTGGGCTGGTTCTACCTCCTGCTTCTGCACGGCCTCAGCAAATGCCCTGAGCACCGGTGCCTCAGTCTCCCCCAGCGGGCTCCGGGGTCTCCTGGGCCCCCCCTCGGCCCCCAGCTTCTGCCAGAACCTGGCCGCAGTAGCCGGCACCTCCCTCCCGCAGAGGGACAGCAGGGGGCGGCCGCCAGGGCTGGACCATCCTCATAAATTGCACCGAATGGCTTTGGGCTGCTCTTAGACCCCCCGTAAGCGCCTGCCCACACTTGGGGCACCTCCCAGGGGCTCGGGCGGGATCGTGCCCAATTTTGTCCTCAGTATGATGTTTGGGGTGCTTTGGCGGCACCCCATGGATGCCAGGCCGGTGCTACAAGGTCAAACGTCACCCCCCGCAGCAGATGACCCCCCCATGGCCGGAAGCGAGCGAGGGCCACAAGCCGTGCAGGGTGCACCCCAGCCCACTCAGCGGTTCCCCCTCCTCCTCCTCCGGCCCAACCCCAAGGCGCTGCCCCCACTTAGCGAGGAAAAGGAGGCTCGGGCCTGTCATTCAGACGCTGCTCCCCCGCCCCGCCCTCTGCTCCCACCCGTGGGTGGTGGGGGGGGCGCGGGCAGGCTCCCCCAGCACCAAGAAGGCCGTTTCCTTGGCAACAGGGTCCTCCTGCTTTGGGCGGCAGGGCCGGCTTTACCTCCAGCAGCCCCTCCCGGGATCCCTTTGGGACCCAGCAAAGTCAAGTGTCCGTTTCAGAGTAGTGGGGGACATGGCCCCGGGGGCTCAGGGCCCCGCCCTCAGCCTGCCCTGGGGGAGACCAGTGTGTCCGCTCTCCAGCCCCTCCCCAGGGCCAGTGGGCAGGTGGCAGGACACCCCCAGGCCTCAACTGAGGCCTCAACTGGCTTCGGGAGGAGGAAGCTTCGGGAGACTCTGCAAGTTGACCCAGGGCGCAAGTGGGAGCTCAAATAAGACCCTTCCTCACGGCAGCTGTCGCTTAGCCACGGGCGTGGCACCCGGGGGACGCCAGCTGCCGAAGCAGGCCCGTCACTGCGAGGCCGCCCAGAGAGACCTGCGTGTGGATCCCCATCAGCCAGGCGTCCCCAGAGGGGAGGCGACGGGGAAGCAGACGCCAAGTTGCCTCCCTCCACGCGCGGGGCTCAGCAGTGGCGCGGTGTTTACACACATTACATCAGGGCGCTCAACAATTAGTTCCTGCTCCCCGCAGCCGCTACGCCTAGTTAAGGAAAGCACCAATTTCTCAGATAAACAACCCGTCCTTACTCAGCGGCAGGCCTATTCTTAAACGTCTACTTAATTGCACCACCGCTGTTCTAGCACATTCTTCCTTGTCTCCACAGAAGACACAAGCATTCTCGCTCACAGCCGCACTCCCTCGGCCGCCCGCCTGCTGCGGGTCCTGGGCCGTCCCGGGAGGCTCCTCGCCCGTCCCTCTGGCTTCGCTGTCCCCGTCAGCGCGCAGGGAACAGGACACGGGCCCCAGCCAGGAGGAGGCGGCTCGGCCTCCCCAGCCCCCATCGCGCTCGTCCTTAGCTGCAGGGCTGCCACCCAGCCCCGCTGCCTGCACGTGCGTGTGGGCGTGAGCACTGGCCAGTGGCCTCTGCACTGGGCGAGGGAGGCCGCGTCACCAGATCAGCCTGTAGACGCTGGGGTGGGGCGAGGCACCCGAGCCATGCCAGAGCGCCCTCTGACCCCGGCGTCCACTCAGGTACGTCTGCCCCTAGAGCGGGGGTCTGTGCTGGGTGAACCAGAACGCTGGCCGGGCAAGGAGAAGCAGGGCAGTGCCAGCTCTCAGCCCGGCCGGCTGGTGCCAGGACGGCCCACAGCTCAAGGTCAGCAGACTTCCGCCTGGGTGCCCTGGAATCTCCAGTCCACCTCTCCGGGCGATGGCTGGAGCCTCAGGCACGGGGCCAGCTCCCCCATCAGCTGCCAAAGGGGCGGGAGAGGCGACCTCAGTGCCCCCCCAGGGGGCCAAGGGCCGGCTGCCCCCTCCCCAGAGACTCCCCAGCACGGCCCGTCCGGCACCGCCCTCCGCCTCCCAGGTGGCAGTGCCGCAGGGCACCCCCAAGTCCTTCCTTCTCCTCTGGGCTCCCCCAGATTTCCCTCCTAAATAATCCACTGGCCTGTAATCCTTGCCTCAGGTTCTGCTTTCCAGAGCTCAGCTGAGACCGGGAGGAGGGGAGCCCAGCAGGCAGGAGCAGCCCACGCAGTCCCCGACCAGAGGAGGTGGGTGGTCAGGGGCTTGAGGGCCGCCCAGTGGGGCCCAGTGGACGGGGTTCAGGGACCGCAGTGGGGGGCTGAGCTTGGGCCAGCGCTCCGAGGAGGCAGGCTGGGTCTCCGGAGCAGGAGGGCAGGACACCTGGAGGGGGACGGAGGGTGGCTGCCCCCCGCCCTGGCCCAGGAGGGCAACTGCAGCAGAGTGCAGCCCCAAGGCCCAGGAAGGCCCCAAGGGCAGAGGCTGGTGCACACCCCTTCCCCTCGCTCCCCCGTTGCGCCGGAGTCTGCGGAAACTCAAGAGCCACAGGCCATTTGGTTCTGATCTGCGAGCGGGTGGCCAGCCAAGCCTGCCCCGGCCCCTCCGCCCGTCCTGGGCTTGTTTTGTTCAAAGTCAGGAAACTTTTCCAGCCCCGCAAGTGAACTGGAACACGGGGTCAAGTTCAGGTCAGAGTAACGCTGCGCCCCAAGGTGGGTCCCGTCCCTGGGGCAGCCCAGCCATGCCACGCGCACACGTGTGCCCACGCCCACACCCATGCCATGCCCACGCGTGCGCACACGCACATCACACACGCTCACACGCCTGTGCTCCCATGCACACATCTGTGCACACACCCGTACGTGCTCACGCACTCACAGGCACACTTTACACATGTGCTCTGTCCACACGCACCATGTCTCTGGTCTGGGCGGGGGGCAGCAGCGCCGCGACACCCACCCAGCCCCTTCCCTGTGCCGCCTGCCGGGTCCTGGGGCAGCACACGAGGCCTCAGCCCAGCCCCGCCCTCACCCGGGCTGAGGCCAGCAGCTCTCGGCTGCCCTTCCCTAGTAAACACCCCATTAACGCCATCTCCTGCTCCCCAAAATGTGCATCCACAGCTGGGGAGCCGCTGGGAGAGGACCCTCCTTTCCATCCCCTGTTCTCTCCTCAGGCAGAGCAGTGGGCGGTGGGCAGTGCAGCCCTCCCTCCCCACGGTGTGGTCACTCGGGAGGCAGGCAGCCTGCCCCAGAGCCCAGGGTGGCCCTTGCTGCACCCCCAAGAGGGCCGGGGCCTACTCGCCTCCAGCCCCCGACCAGAATCACTCGGCCAGCCCCCACGGCGGCCCAGAGACGGGGTGGCGGAGGGGAGAGGCTCGACCCGCTCCAGGGAGTGACCCCCATGGCAGCCCACGACGGCGGCTGCAGGAGTGGACGGAGGAGGCCCGTGGGACAGGAGGCGGCGCTTCTCCAGAGGGGACAGCTCCCTGCCCCTTCCCTGCCCGCCCTCCGCGGGGCCTGACCCGCCTTCTCCCCAAAGCAGCTGGAATCTGCCCGGTATTTCCAGCCCCCTGGCCACGTCCTGACCGCGGTTCGAATCAAATCCCTGCTGGCTCAGCGGGCTCGCAGGCCACAGGTGTCTTCAATTTCTTTGAGGGGAAAAAAACAAAAGAAAATCATTTCCCGAAGTATTATCTTTCTTCCATCGATCTCAGCCGCCGGGGCTGGCGCTGGCCCAGGCCAGTTGGACAGCAGGTCCGTCTGGGGACTCAGCCCTGACGGGGCTCAGGCGTCCAGCCACAGGCCAGGCGGCAGTGAGGCCCCGGGGGGGCTCCCGCCCAGTCGGGCCCACTCACCACCCCTCCCGGCCCCTCTGCCCAGGGCCCCAGCACCAAACCCCTTTGACCCAGTGTAGGGTCAGGACAGGCCACGGGGCAGGTTTTCTGACCCAGCAGACCGGGTCAAGGAGGAGTCAGAGTCCTCAGTGGCTAGTGCGGGTCTTTTATTTAGATTTACCAGGCACAGGGCAGGCAGGGGTGCTGGGGGGCCGGGAGGCTGCAGGCCTCCCAGCCCCCAGCAAATCCTCACTCTGTGCTCTGCAGCCTTCTCTCAGCTTCTGCTGCTCTTGCTTCTCTCTCGGCTTCTCTCTCGGCTTCTATTGGCGTCCCCGTGACGCCGCCCTCAAAAGCCCAGTCTCAGCCCAGGTGAAGCCCATCTCCCTAGGCCCACGCCCGCTCCAGGTGCCGCCCTCAGGCACTCAGGACCACGAGGATCCGTCATCTATCCTGATGGCGGGAGGGCGGAAAAGCCTGACATTTTTCCTTACCCTACACCCAGGTCTGTGGGGGCCAGGCCCCAGGGACCCGGCGCGGGGTGGGCTGGAGCCCAGGGGACACGCACTGCCGGGCTCACGCCAGGCAGTGGAGCGGCAGCCCGGGCCCCACCCGACGCCCGGAGGTGAGAGGCAGCGGAGGCCGGAGCCCGGAGCCCTGCCCAGGAGCCGCCTGCCCCCAGCCCCCCGTTGGTGTGGACGCCCTGTTTTGAGCTCTGCCCTCATGGGGCCGCTCGGGGCTCCCCCAGGCTGGGACACACACACGACCCGCCCTCACGTGCCGCCCGCAGGGCCTCCTCCCACTCTGGGCGCTCACCGGCCGCAGGCTGAGGGGACCCGAGCGGGCAGGACGGGCAGTGGGGAGGGGTCTGGGCGGCAGGATGGGGCTCCACCCTGGCCGAGTAGCCCAAACTCCTGCAGGGCCCTGCGGTCACGCGCCAGGCCGGGTGTCACGTGGTGGCGGCCTCCTGACCGCCCACAGCCTGGGGACCTGCCCCTGATCCTCGTGTCCTCACCCGCCCCATGGCCTCGGTCCCACTGCCCCTCTGCCCTGGCCGTCTGTCGGCTAGTCCCCAGGGCACTAGCCCCTTGGCATGGCACCCAGCCCCTGGGGGCAGCTGGGCCTCCTGACCACAGCGTTGTGGGGCGGGTGGCTGGAGGGGGGAGGGGCAGGGCACAAGGTGGGACAGCACCGTGCTCCCCACCGTCCTCGCTCGTCTGTGAGCAGGGAGACCGGGGCTGGATGGTCTGACGTGGGCCCAGAGCCGCGCAGACAGCCAAGGCAGTGGGGATCCTGCTGCAGGCATCTCCCCCACCCCAGCACCGAGCACGCGGGGGGTTTTACACAGGAGGGGCCCTGGAGCACGGCCCTGCGGTGCCGGGGTGCCAGGCTGCCTGTGGGGCAGGACCCCCACCCAGGCCGCTGCGCGGCCCTCCCCCTCGGCCAGGGGCGGAGGCTCTGGGGAGGCCCAGACTGTGAGGCTGCGAGCTGGGAGCCAGGCTTTCCTGTCTCCATGGCAACCCAGAGCCGCTGTCAACACCCTTCGGTAGAGGACGACCCCGGGACTGGCCCAAATCCCCTGACCCAGACAGACCTGGTGCTGGGACCACACCTTCACCACCTGCGGCAGGTGGGGCGGGCTCACGCCAGGCGCCCCGGAGCCTCTCGCTGGCCGTGCACCCACAGCCGATGCGCAGGGTGTGCTGGGCCTCCCACTCGGCCTGAGACCAGCGTCTCGCCCACTTGGGGCCTCCAGGACCCCGGGCGGCCAGAACAGGGGCCCAGGGCCAGCAGGAACGGGGTTCGCAGCGTCCAGATTCCAGTCCCAGGTGCCAATTCTGCTTAGGCCGCCGCCGCCCGGATCTAATTGACTCCATCCCGTCTCACACCGTCCGGCCAGCTCCAGAGAAGCCCCAGGTTATTTCAGTTCCTTTCAACACGACCCGACCAAAGCGCAGCTCCCCCTAATCTACGCACCGCCTCCTGGGGCCTTCCACGCTCTCCACAAAACCGTGCCGGCCGCCACCGCCCTTCAGCATGCACCCCGCCCCCCTCCCCTGCAAACGGGGCACCTGCAGCAAGATCGGGGTCCTGTGGTCCCTGCACCCCCACCCCCACCCCGCCTCTCTCATGTCCACCTTCTTCAGCCTCGTCCCGTCGCCTGTTCTTCTTCTTTGCCTCCTGCCCCCTCGTGGGCACTGCGTCTCCACCACCCCCACTTGCAGGAGCCCCGACGCGGTGGCGGGATGGACGAGCACTTTCCACACCCCGTCCCGCCTCACGGCCCCACGTGGCCCACTCAGCGGGGCCGGGTGCAGGAGACACTGGCTGGTGGCGTCCCCTCCGGGAGCGGACCCCAGGCTGGCCGGCGGCCCCCAGCGCCCGCCGCCTGCCCTACTGTCTGCCCTGCTGCCCGAAGCCTCCCTGCCAGGCGGGGCCCCAGCTCAAGCCCAGGGTTGCTGGGCCGCTCCCGGAGCCCCTCTCCTCCACCCTAACCCGCCGCCCCTCCCAGGGCGCCCCACCAGCCCTCCCACACCGGGGGCACCGCGCATCGGCCATGCCCATGAGTCCCCCTCGCGGGGACTGCCCCTGGCCCGCACTGCCCCTACAACCTTGACGGCCTTGGCGGGGCTTCCATCAAGACCGCGGACAATTCTCAAGATGCCGGCGGGCCCGGCGCTTCCAGCCTCCCACGCGGTCATCCGCCCGGCGATGCTGACCCTGCGGGCCGCTGGGCCTTGGGGCGGGATCGCCGCCGGGCGGAGGCCGGTCCAGCCAGGCCGCTGTCGTGAGATGAGCGGGTGGGGCCGACTTCAGGGCCACACAGACCGTCTGGGCGCCAGGTCCCGGCAGGGAGAGGAGCCCCCCGGGCAGCCGGCCTGAGACTCCCCCCTCCAGCGCGGAGTCTGCGAGCTTCTTCACGTCACATTTTTCAGTTTATTAAATATTCATTGAGAGCATGATTTTTTAAAATCCTTATTGTGGAAATTTCCGAACATACGAGAACGGACCGCGCAGCCCCGGGAAGGCCCCCCAGCGCCGACACTGCCGTCTGCTGTCCTCACGGCCACCTCACGCGGGTTTGAGGGAGGACTATTAGGGGCCAGTGAGGTCCCCCCAGAAGGCTTGTCCACTTCGGAGCCCTGGCACCTCTGAAGGTCACCGCACGGGGAATGCGGGGGCAGGGGCAGTTGGAGGCCCTGCCCCACCCAAGGGTGCCCTTCCCCGGGGGACAGATGTGGACACGGGGTGCCAGGGCAGGCGGGGAGCAGGACAGAGCCCCAGAGCCTGGGAGCGGCGGGACAGGGTCCTGCCCCTCTCTGTCGGCCCCGCCAACCCCTCAATGGCCTGTCCCTGACGTGGCCCCAGACCCCAGAATCCCTTCCAGACCTGCCCGGTTGCGTGTTCCCCTTAAACACCCCAGAGCCTGCGTCCAGTGCTCCTCTCCTCGCAGCCTGTCTCACAGGCCAGGAGCCCCCCGAGGCCGTGACCCTGGGACCTGCTATTGGCGACTCTTTCGCCCGCTCGCTGGTCCTCATCCCTCATGCCCCACCGCCCCACCACGCAGCCCAGCTTCAGGGGCTCTGTGCCCATGTCACACACACCCACACCCCACACACACACCCCACACCCCACACGCATGAGACAGAGGGTTAGTCAGGGGGCCACAGGAACCAACTGAAGCAGCACCCAAGGGTCAAATCTGGAAAGACGGCACCCACGGGCCTCCTCAGAGCCAGCAAGAGGCTGAAGAGATGCCACAGCCAAGTGGGTGAAGGCAGCACCTGGGGGCAGACACTCACCCCCACCCCCACCCTCCACGCAAATCAGGAAACACAAGAGAGCATGGGCGCCCCGAGACCCGCCTGGGCACCCCCAGATGCAGGGGCTGCACTTGGCCTGGGGGTGCGCCTGACCGTCGGGTGGAAGAGGTGTCTGGCTCTTGTGCGTCCCGCCGTTGGCGTGCACACACTGTGACTGTGGACACCTGGCCCAGGAGCGTCGCTGGGCACACGTGCGTGCAAGCGCTCACACCTGGGCCCAGAGGAGCGGGCAACAAGCGGAGAGGGGGCCACTCTGAGGCAAGGCCACACGACCACACGGGACTGAGAACACCAGAGCGAGGAGCACCAGAGGAACACCAGAGGAACAGCACAGAGATTCAGGGGATCCCCAGCCCTCCATGCCCGGCCCGTGTCTGCCTGGTCCCCCTGCCTGTGCACCTGCTCCGGCACTGAAGCCTGAAATACCCACCGAGGGCCCCGCGCTCCCTTCATCCGCCTGCCCGCGTCCACGGTGACCCGGCCTGCGCCTGCGGCTCTGCACTGACCCTCCCCACAGCCTCCACCGTGCTGGGGCCTCCGCGCAGCTCCTCACTTCACCCCCAGGGCTCGGGCTTTGGGGTCCTGCAGAAGCATGGTGGTCCCAGCACCGGTTGGGACAGGAGTGCGGGGCGGGGTGGGCCAGGAAGCCTCGGGCCTGTAGGTATTTCGCTCCAGGACCCTGCAAGGCAGGCGGGTCGCTGCGCTGGCCGCGGTGGAGGCATCACTCACACGCTCGCATTGTTTTTCAAGTGGGCTGGCAACACCTGCTCCTTTATGAGCGCAGCGCAATCAGCCTAATGGGCGCAGGCTTTTGTGCGCCACCATCTGCCCCCCTGGCTCCCCGCCTCGCCTCTGGGAGTTCTATTTTCCCCACAAAGAGAGCCCCATAAAGACGCCGGGACTCCTGCCGTGGTGGAAAGGCACAGCTGGAGCCGGCGGTGGGTGGGCCGGGTCACGCCGCGCCCGTCAGCTTTCAGCTCCCAAGTGGGGGACATGGGGCCTGTGTCCCCAGGGACACCCCCTGTGCTAGCCTTGCCCCCCAAAGCCAGTCACGAGCAGGGGCGACCTCAGCCATCTTGTTCCCCTCCTCGGCCCCAGTTTCCTGACCAGTGAAATGGGACCATGGACTCACCTGTGCCGCGGGGCTTCCCACAGACCTGACCTTCCTGCCTGTGCGCCTCTGGAGGATTGAGAGTCTAAGCAGTGTCCACCTCTGGTGCCCTTGTGGGTCCCTCCCCAAGCCCCGGCTCTGAGGCCCACTGAGTACTTGAAGGCACAGTCTCCAGATCTCATGCCCCCAACCTGCTCCACCTGCGTGAGTTTCAGCTGCTCCGTCACTTCTGCCCTCGTCCTGCTGCACCCAGACCAGAGACAGGCCGGGAGAAGCTAAGGCGCCTGGCTGCAGACAGAAGGCGGGGCTCTGTGCTCACAGCACTAAGGTCCAGGCTGACAGAGACCCCGGCGCTGCTCCCGGGCTGCTGTCCAGAAGGACATGTCACTGGCCAGCAGGCTTCCTGGCCGTGTCCCCCCACTCTGTCATTGAACCAGCTATTTCTGTGGCCGTGTCCCTCCCTCCCCACATAACTGGCCAGCAGGTCCCTTGTCCATGTCTGGCCATATCCAGCTTCCCATATGGAGGTACTATGAGCACCTGTGAGCATTTGTAGAGATAGTGTCAGCAGCTGTGAGTGCCTGGCGAAGTGTGGGCACCTGCAGAGGTGCTGTATCTGTGGGGCCCTGGGAGTATCTGTGGGGCCCTGGGAGTATCTGTGAGGCCCTGGGAGTATCTGTGAGGCCCTGGGAGTATCTGTGAGGACCTGGGAGTACCCATTAGTATATGAGGAGGTATGTGAATAGTCGTGAGTGTCTGGGGAAATACTGTGAGTTTTCATGTTCACATCTTTAGAGTTTTTATCATAAACAGGCACTGAATCTTATTAAATGCTTTCTCTGCAACTATTGATATTATCATTTGATTACTGTCTTAACTTTTGTTGATATGTTCTTGCATAAGTTGATATATAATTTCATATATATATATAAATATACATATATAAAAACCATGATTGCATCCTTGGGACAAATCCACTTGGTCATGGTGTCCCTCCTTGTGTTATTCTGCTGAGTTTGGCTTGCTAGTATTTTGTTGAAAATATTTGCTTCAGTGTCCATCTGGCATATTGGTCTATAAACTTCTTGTGTTATCTCCATCTGGTTTTGGGATTAGGGTATGTTGGCATCATAAAATGGATTAGGGGGCACCCCTGCTTCTTGAATTTTTAAAAACCATTTGAGCAAGGTGGACATTAGTTCTTCTTAAAAAGCTTAATAAAAGCCATTTGTAAGTCATCTGGGGCTGGGCTTTTCATTGGCGTGTGATTTTTTCCAATTTCCTTATTGGTGATTAGTTTGCTTAGTTCGTGGGTGAGTCTTGGTAGACTACCTGAACAAGAAATGTATGCGTTTTACAAGGTTATTGAATTTATTGACATAGTTTTTCATAGTCATCCCTGACGATTTTTTTGTGTCTTGTGTCTTTCTGTGCTGTCTGTGGTGATTCTGTTTTTTTTTTTTTTTTTTTTTTTATAGAGGCATGCTTTATTTATTTATTTATTTGTTTGTTTTGTTTATACATGCACTGGGTACAGTCAGAAGCGCGGGAGGGTGAGAGGATTCACCAGAGCCAGAGCGGGGAGCAGAGCAGGCAGAAGGACCCAAGTACACTGCTGAGCGGAGCAGCAGGCGGCAGGAGAGGTCTGCGTGCCATGTGGGACCCTCCTCCGGTGGCCGGGGAGCAGCCGGGGATCGAACCGGCGCCGCAGAGGCTGCGGGCAGCTTCGCAACCCAGCGCTCAACCGCTGTGCCACCGGGGAGGCCCTGATTCTGTTTTTTTAATGTTTTCTTTTAGCCTAGCTAGGGGTTTATCTATTTTATCTTCTCAAAAACAAACAAACAAACAAACAAACAAACAAAAAACAGGTCTTGGTTTCATTGGTTTCTTGTATAGTTTTGTGTTTTGTTTTTTTTTTTGTGGGACCCTCGCCGGCGGCCGGGGAACGAACTGAAGCTGCAGAGGCTGCAGGCAGCCTCGCAGCCCAGCGCTCAACCGCTGCGCCGCCAGGGGAGGTCCTCTTGTATAGTTTTTTTGATCTCTAGTTCATTTATTTCCACATTCCTTCCTTTCACTAAATTCGGATCTTGTTTGTTCCACCTTTTTAAGTTGCTTTTGGTGTGATATTAGATTGTTTATTTGGGAGTTTTCTTTCTTCTTAATGTGGGCCTGTATTGAAGTTTCTGCCCCTTAAGACCATTTTTGCAGCACCCCATAGGTTTGGGTAGCTTGTATCACCATCTTCATTTGTCTCCAGATATTTTTTAATTTCTGCTTTGATTTTCTCTTTTATCAAATTGCTACTAAGCAGCATGTTGTTTAGTCTCCATGTAATCATGGTTTTTGCATTTTTTTCTTTTCTTACAGTTGCTTCTAATTTTATAGTATTCTGGCCAGAGAAGGTATTAGGCATAATTTCCATTTCTGTAGTTTTACTGACAAATGACTTGTGTGCCCAGATACGGTCTATTCTTGAAAATGTCCCGTGTGCGCTTCAGACAAACGCCGATGAGTGGGTGGGTGGGGGTGCTGTAGATGTTGGACAGGCCTCTCTGGGTTAGCTCCTCATTTAAAGGGATTATTTCCTTATTTATGCTTTGCTTGCTGACCTGGCATTATTGTTAGGGTGGGTGTTAAAGTCCCCTAGTATTGTCTTGTTGCCAGTCTCTCTCTAAGTTCTGTTATTGGCTTAAGTACCTTGGTGCTCCATATATGTAAGGATGGTATTTCCTCATGTTGCACTAGACCCCGTAATCTTATTAAAATACCCCTCTCTAACTCGTATTACCTTTCTTAGTTGGAAGTCCATTTTATCAGTATAAGTGAAACTTCTGACTTTGTTGATTGCCATTCGCTTGCATAACTCTAGTCTGTGTCAGTCTTCATGGATGAGGTGGGCTTCCTGTAAACAGCAGAAAGCTGACTTCACTCTGAAATCCATTCGGCCACTCTGCATCTGTTGACTGGTAAGTTCAGGCCATTTATACTTAAGGTCATGATTGAGACATAAGTGCTCATTGCCGTTTTATTGTGTTTTTGTTTTTTGTTTTTACTGTTCGGTTTGTCTTGTCTTTACTTTTTGAGAGCTTCCTGTTACATTTTAACTTCCATTTCTGTTGCCTTATGTGTTATTTCCATTATTTTCGGTTTGAGGCTAGTATGTGATAGGCTATTTATGTGACCCCTCGGGCGGCCTGGTCACTGACGGTTCTGACAGCCACAGTGCTGGTCTGCCCCAGCCTCCTGCACTGCAGCCAGGCCTCCTTCTTGCGGGTTGTGCTGCCCCAGCGATCACTCTAAACCCAGGGCACAGGACATTTTTCCTCCCCCTTCCTGACAGACCAGTGCTCCCCGTGGGTGCTGTGGCTGTCCAGCCCCCACCCCCCCTGGGGAGCTCAATCGCAGGAGTGGCGTTGCATCTGGAGGAGGTGAACCTGAGGTCTGCACTCTGCCACCATCTTGCTGGACCTCCAGTGTTGAGGTCTTCTTTCCCCTCGGCTGCTCCCTTGCCTTGACAGCACCAGGCGGTTCTGTGCATTACTGGTTTTAGTGGAATGTCTGATGTCTCAGGGGCCCGTCTAACTTGGTTGCCATATTAGACAAACGATCCTTCATCATGTTAAGGAGATACTTTCTTTTCTAGCTTGCTAAGATTTGGAGTTAATTAATGAGTATGTTTACCCCACAATCTAATCCTTAGCAACTTATAGTCTCTGTAAGTGCTCAATGAATATTTTGGAAAAATTTGTTTTTATTTTCCTCTTGTGTGATTTACTGTTTTTCTGGTGAAAGCTTCACATTTCCAGGATTAGCTCTCATGGGTTCATCTTTCCATGTAAAATAAGGCTGAGTTGTACTTGCTCCCATTTTCATTGAGATTTTACATCTGAATTCACAAGGACACAAGTTCTGTGGTCTGTGTGCACGTGTGGGCCACAGCTCACGGGTTCTCATGTCAACTCAGCTTCATCAAATTTAATTGGATATTTTCCCATCTTTTTCTCTCTGCTGGAAAAATTTATACCATATTGTGATCATTTCCTTGATAGTTATAAAGAACTCGCTGGAAAAACCACTGGCCCCTGGACACGTGGGGAGAGATGATGATGACAGCTTTTCAATAGTTTCCTCACGTAGTCTGATTTCCTGCTCTTGAGATAATTTTGATAGTGCATGTTTTCCAAGTAAACCTATTTCGTCTGAATTTTTACATTAATTTTCTCTTTGCTATTTAAGTTTTTTCTTGTTTAAATTGGATGAACATTGTCTGTCTCAGAGAGGGTGGGTGCGTGTGGCCGCACATGAGGACGAGTCCTGTGCGGGTATCACGGCTCCTGCCATTTCCGGGATAAGTCGACCCCAACCCCTCGTGCTCTGTTCCTGCTGACTCCCTGACTCTGCTCTCACTGCGCTTTCAGAACAGCCTTGGCTGGGGAGTCTTCAAGGGTCCCTCTGCAGCCTGAACATGAGCTGTCCTTTGGAGGGGATGCCCTGGGGTCTGGTTCTGCAGGAATCGTGGGCAAGAGGTAAGAGGGGACGGGCCCACGAAGGCATTAGAAGGTTGGAGGCAAGAGATGCATGGAGGTGGCTCACTTGGACACCTGGGGGGCCCCACCTGCAGCCCTCACTGCCCGTGGGAATGCCCATGGGGGTAAGCAACAGGGAGGGCCTCCCCTCTGGCTCTCGGCACCCAGCCTGCCCCTAGCCACCCAGGGCGCACTCTGGGGCACACGGGTGCTGCACCCCGGCTTCCCTCACACGCAAGCCTGGCACTAGCGCTGGTGAGTCTGAGCCAGTCCTCAATTTTTCTATAAGCCTGAAACTGTTCTAAAGAAACACCCCTTGGGGGCCTCCCTGGTGGCGCAAGAGGTTAAGACGCAGCACTATGAAGCAATCCGCAGCCCCTGCAGCACAAGTTCGATCCCCGGCCAGGGAGCTACCCACATGGCACAGCAGACCTCTCCTGTCTCCCCGCTGCTCCCCTCAGCAGTGTGTTTCAGTCAGTCTGCCTGTTCTGCTCCCCACTCTGTCTCTGGTGGGTCCTCTCGCTCCCACACCTCTGACCCGTGCAGCAGCTCTTGTATGCATAAAGAAAGAAAGAAAGAAACACCCCTCTCTAAGAAAGATGTCACCAGGCTCCAAACTTAAAGACAAGCTGTCCACGGGTCAAAAAAGCAGGGAAATGTGACCGGACGCAAGGGGCAAGATGGCCTTTTGGACATCCCCTCCCCCGCCCCAGCAAGGCTAGCTCCGGCCATGGCTCCAGGGAACAGGCCTGAGTCCCCCCAGTCCTGCCCCCACCCCTGGTCCAGGTGGAGACAGAGCGGGCAGCGCCATCAGGGTGGCACGGGTGACGGGCATGAGCCTGGTCCCAGTGAGGTGGCGGGGGCGCCCCCGGGGGCCTTGGCATCTCCGGCTGCACGGAGGGTCAGGCTGGGCCCCCCGGGCGGCTGATGGACCTCAGACCTGGGTTGGAGGGAAGCGGCAGAGGGGATGCCGGCTAGAGGAGCTGCTGAGGAGGTCGGGTCCTGGGGCCTGCGGGCAGGCAGCGGGACACGGAGGACCGAAGGGCAGGTCTGGCTGTCTGCTGGCTTCCCCGCCCCCCGCCTTCCTCTCCTGCCCCCCAGCTTCGCTGAGGCTCCCCAGTCTGGAGGTGGCCCCAGGCAAACCCCGCTGCCCGTCCCCCCCAGTGCTGGCCTCTGTACGGGTCTGGGAAAGACCCTCCGTAAACACCGGCCATTTCCTAGGCATCAAGCCCTGGCTGTGGAGGCTGCCCCCGGCCCCCGCTGTGGCACAAGACGGAGCCAGGCCGCTGCTCCCGGGCCGAGGCTCAGCGCTCAGCCTCTGGAAGCACTCGGGAAAGCAGAGGCTGTTTCTTGTTAAGAGGATATTGTGCCCTGAATCAAAATGGAGCGTCAAATTACCCTGATGGCTGTTCCGTGAAGTGCCTGCTTAGTCATCCTCCTCAGCGCTTTGCTGAGACGGGATTTCTGAGCTCACGTCCGAGGCTGCAATGAGCTAACGTGCATTTTCACTCCAAGCTAATCAGCAGCAAGCGCCGGCCGGCAGCTGGGAGGCCCCCCCCGGCCCCCTCCCCCGGCCCTCCCCCCCCACCAGTCATCGCAGGGGCGACATGAGCCAGGCCCCACTCTGCTTCGCCACCCGGCTGGGTCCCCAGGAGGAGGGTCTGTGGCCTGCGCTGAGCGGGGCTCCCTCCCCTCGGGCCCTGATCAGAGGGGACCCGCCTGGGACGGCCCTGTCCGCTCCAGCAGCCCAGCTTAGAAGATGGAGGCTTCGCCGGGGCTGGGCTCGGTGCTCCGCGCATGGGCCGCCCAGTGCGGGCTCGGGCCATCCTTGTGTGTGATGCCCACCCGGTGACCTCGCTGGCCTTCCGGCCCCCAGAATGAATAGCCAATTTGGTCTCCCCACAGCTGCAGCAGCTGCCAGGAAGTTGGATGATTAAATGGCCCCCTTCGAAGTGGACGGAGCTGCCCTTGAGAGGGTGGCGATGAAGACGGCTGCAGTGTCCACTCTGGCCTCCCCGAGGGAGTCTGGAGGTCAAGGGCAGGAGCTTGACCTTGGAGGGCGACCTCTCCCCACCTCTCCTTCCCTCGCCCAGAGAGGTCCATCCAGCCCCTTCATGTGCCCGGGGGCTGGGACCGGCAGGCTCCACCCCAGCCTGGCCCCTGCCCCCAGCCACCTGGGCTCTGTCCCTGGGGACACAGGGCTGGATGCGCCCCAGGGCGGCTCTCGGATCAAGCCCGGAGCCCCAGGAGGTGCTGGGCAAAGCACTGTTGTCCACCCCAGCCCAGGTGTGGGGGCTCCCGGGCTGCCGGGTAGGGCAGGCAAGGAGCGGGCGGGAGGGCCGGGCACACACAGTCACGGCAGACCTGCCCTAGCCGGCCCCAGCTGGGCTCCTGCTGCTGACTGCTGGACTCGGGGCCCGGGGCCAGGAGCCCCTCTGCCACCCCTGTTCCCCCTCAAGATCCTGTCCGCAGCACCCCCACCCGGGCCCCAGAACCCTGCAAGGCCCAGAGCCCTGCAAGGCCGCATGCCGGCTGCCCTTGCGGCTGCGCTGTGTCAGAAACCCGAGCCCCCGAGCAGGGTTTGATCCTCCGTGACGGTGGGTTGCTCTGCCAGCTCGGCTGGCGCCCCTTTCTGCAAGCTGACCGACCTGCCAGGCCCAGCTCTCACCCACACCGATGCCCAATGCCCTGTTGTCCTGATAAGGCCTCCGCCCAACACGCGCCCCCGCAGCCCGCTCTGCCCCTCGCCCCGGGGCCTGCCGCCCATCTCGAGCCCCTGAACCAGCTCCGCAGCCCTCGCCGGGCGCTGCTGGCGTCCCTGCTCGCCAAGGCCAAGGGAGCAGCCTTGCTTGTTCGCCGCCTCCGGCCTCCTGCAGACAGCGGCGTCTGCCGTCTGTTCCTGGCCAGTAGCTGCTGCTGACAGGAGACCGGGCTCTCCGCGGCCACCCTGAAGTCCGGCCCCTGGCACCGGCATCGGCGGGCGGGTGCCCCGGTGCGCCAACGCGGCTGGTCCCGGGGGCGGTCGGCGCACGAGGGACAGGCTCTGGGAAGGGTGGGCCTGGGCAAGGCCTGGGGTTCCCGGGGCGCAGCTCCTTCCCTGCCCGCCTCCAAGGCACAGCAGAGCAAGGGGGATCCCCGTGGGCCTCTGCCCTCCGGGGGCCCCCAGGCCTTCACCCACACCCCTGGGCAGGCACCCCCTCCCGCCTGGTTCCCCAGGCATGCCCCCCCAGCCTCCGTGAAGGAAGGCCAGTTCCCCTTGGCTTGGGGTCCTCGATCTGCCCCCCAGATCTGTTGCAGCTGCTAATGTCCCAGAAGCCCCCGGGGCAGGGACACCAGACTGTGGGGAAGGGCCTGCGCTCCTGGCCCCGCGTCCTCTCCCCGCGTCCTCTCTGTCCACCTCGCAACATCACGCGGGGACCCCCGGTGGGGGGCGGGGCGGAGGGGCCTCGCGTGGAGTCTCCGGTGCGGTTACCTGACCCCGCCTGCTCCTGCCGCCCAGCCCGTCCTGTTTCCAAGGGGCTCGTTCATCTCACGAAGCGATTCCAGAGAACTTGCTCCGGGGTTAATTACCGCTTCCTGGGAGCTTTTATTTTTGAACTTGTTTACTTGGTTTGATCAAAATCTCTTCCTTCCTCTGCTCTGGAGGGCATGCGGGGGTGTCGCCGGCAGAGGGGGGGCTGTGTCCACGGGGTCTCAGGCCCCGCCCCCCTGCCCTGCTGCTGGTGGACCCCGTTCCGGTCCCGCCTCAGGCCGCTGAGCACCATCTTTGCTTTAAATTATGCACTTTCCCCAGATGACACCAACCCCCTAGTCTTGCTTCACCAGCCTCCTCCCACTCTCTGCCCACCGCCTCTGGAGAGCCGAGCTCTGACTCCGCTTCCCTCCCTCTGGAGACGCCGTCAGGCTGCAGGCGCCCCGTGCAGCCAGCACCCGAGGGTCCCACGCCAGTGCTGGGCAGCTCTGGGCAGCAAAGGCCCCTCCGGCGGACAGCAGCGGCAGATGCAGCCCTTGTCCGGCCCCGGCCACGAGAGCTTTTCTCAATGGAGGTGCGATTCGCTTCCCACCCACACCAGCTTCAGGGGTGCAGTGTCAGCCCCCCACCTCCCCACAACCCCTCCGATGCTCACCTGACCCCGGAAGCACCCCTCGGGGCCCCCTCGCTGCCCACTCAGCGGGGCCAGCTGGAGCCCGGCAGCCCAACCAAGCTCCCTGGCCCCCCCAGACCCCTACTCTGTCCCCAGGGCTGTGGTTTGTGACGGGACACCTGGCGGCCACCTCCTTGGGGACAGAAAGAGATTCTGATCAAACCAAGTAAGCAGGGGCTTGAGCACCAGGACCCCAAAAGGTGCTGGACTCCACTTCCAGCCTCTAAGCTGCAGAAAATAACCCCAACTGGGGAGGAAGCTGCCCCAGCCCCTGCCTGCTCCTGGCGCCAGGCGACCCCCTCCCTGCCAGGCGAGACCCAGACCTGCTCCCCAGCTGCCCCTCGCCCCAGCAGGACAGGGGTCCCCAGAGCCCAGGGCGGTCAGGGGAGTTCCACGGTCTGCAGCCCCGCCTCCCTCTCTCTCCTCCCACGGCCCCCACTCGCTGCCCGTCACACCTCCAAACAAGGCCTCCCACGACCCCAGGCTCAGGGCCCCCCAGCACACAGAGGGCGCAGGCACCCCAGGGAGCAGACAGCCCAGGGAGCGGGACTGTACCCCCCGGGTGCCGGGTGCGGGCCTGCAGCCCTCTGTGTCCGTGAGGAACGTGCTCGTGTGCCGCGTGGCTGCATGATGCACGTCCACTGGCCGGCACGTGTGCATGGCTTCCTCTTTGCACGCATGCGTGTGCCTGCGAGCGTCCGTGGGTGGGCTGCGGGTGTGCGCTCGTGTGTGCATGGGGGCCAGGGGCCTTGGGTCGTCAGGCACTCCCCGACGCGGCCACTCAGGCCTGTTCTGAGCTCAGCCGCCCCAGGGCTCCCGCTGGCCGAGCCCAGTGCTGGGACCTTGTTAACAGCTGGGAGGACGCGTGGGGCGCCCAAGCTCGGCCACAGCCCGCTGGCAGGCCCCGCCCCCGCCACAGCCCCGGCAGCCCCTTCTTTCATGCGGGAAGCTGGGCACCCGTACAGCAGGGTGAGGGCTTGGGGGAGAGAAGGGGGCCCTCTGGGGCTTCTCGCCGGCCACCAAAGCGTCCGGCTCGGTCGGGTCTCCGTGGTGAGCTGGGGAGCCCAGTGGGAGAGGTAGACAGGGCTCAGGGATGGGGCTGAGAGGGGCACAGAGGGAAACCGAGGTGGGGAGCAGCAGCGGAGCGGCCTGCTCGAGGTCACAGGCCCCTCTCAAGCCCCCTGCACCCCCAGCTTGACCTCATTGTTCTCCCCCAAGCCACTGGGCCCTACAGCTGCCTCACTGACCCGGAGGGCCAGCCGCAGGTCCGCAGCAGGACGGCAGAGCCAGAGGCCGGCCAGCGCCAGCCCCGAGGGCGCTGCAAGGTCCCGGCCGAGGTCCCAGCGGGCGGGTGGGGAGAAGAGCGGGTGGGGACCAGGCCTGCCCTGCTCGGCACTGGCCAGCAGCATCTCCTGGTACTTGTAATGGGTTTTCCACTTCCTCTGATGTCTTGCAAAACCTAATAACACGCAGAGCCATTTTTCAAAAGCAGTCAGGCTGCGACCCACACGGGTGCTCAAAGCATCCTCCCCCAAGGAGCCCTGAGGGGCCTGGGCAACACACAGAAAGGGGGTGCCCTGTGGTTGGCCAGGAGCGGCTCAGCTGGGGCGCCCAGCACCTCCCCCAGGGCCAGCCACCACCCCCAGGAATGTTCCCGAGTCACAAGCTCCTCCCATGGGTCCCCGCACTCTGGGGTGGCCGCAGCTGCAGGCAGGAGCCCCCGCGCTCCCAGTGGGCGTCCTGGGTGGCATCACAGAGGACCTGAGACGTCATGGGGAGTCTCTTCTCTCCCAGCTCCAGAGGCCAGAAGTCCCAGACCAGAGTCCCCTCCGAGCTCTGGGAGGCCCCTCCTGCCTCCACCGGCTGCTGTGGCCGCAGCTGTCCTGGGGGTGGCCACATCACCCGGTCTCAGTTCATTCCCCGTGGCTCACCCGCCCGCAGTGCAGGGCAGCCAGGCCCCAGCCCCTGCAAGGGTGCCCGCCACCCTCCAAGGACCTGAGCCCTCTCCCTGACCCTGGCCTGCTCTGGCCGCGACCCCTCAGCTGCCCCCCTGCCGCCACCTGTCTCCCGGGCTCGCCCTGCCCCAGACACCCACCCCTTTGCTGCGGGCATCCTCCAGGGGCACCGCTGCTGCCGGGCCCTCAGGGGTCTGACAGGGCCTCGCGGAGGGGAGCAGATGGCCAAGGCCTGCAGCAAGCGTACATACTGGTGGTGCCGGGTCCATTTTGCAGATGAGGAGACTGAGCCCGAAGGGTGGCCCGCAGCTCCCCCTGGCGGGGACAGAGGCCGCATCCCTGAGCCACGGCGCAGGGACAACAACCATCCCCGCCCCCTGCGTCATGGGCCCCCACAGCCTCCCGCCACCCCCGTTCTGGGTGGAGGGCCTGGCTCGGAGCCCAGATGTCCTGGGGCAGGGCAGGACCGACCCCACACTCCAGCCCGCAGCGAGAGCGGGGACCCCGCCCAGGCCCGAGCTTCCTGAGGCGGCCAGCAAGGGCTCCTGGGCGGGGGCGCCCACTCCGGGGTGGAGGCTGGGCCTCCACCTGCACAGAGTGGCCCCGGCTTCACTGCGGGAAGCAGCAACTAAGGAAAGGGGGGTCACAAGGGTGAGGGGAGGAGCAGAGACAGAGCGAAGGCTCCCCCCCATGGCCGGCTGTCGGGGCGGGCAGGAGACAACGCGGTGCTGGGCGAGGCCTGGCCCTACCACAGCACGGCTCCCGCCAGCCGGGCGTGCCGCCCCACGCCGGGGAGACTGAGGCACGAGCAGGAACATCACCCCAGTCACACCTGAAGCCAGGGCACAGCCCCCTTCTGGGGGCACAGGCACTGGACACCTGGCGGGTCTGGGCGCCTGGGTGGGGCCCCCTGGGCAACGTGAGGTGCAGGGCCCCCCCAATCCGCCCGTCTCCTGATTCCGTTTCACAAGCGTTTCAAGCTCGGCGTGTGCAGGAGAGGTGGCAGTCCTAGTGGAAGGAGCCCCGAGGTGCTACAGGAAGCTAGAAACGGAGACACGGGAGGCTGAGCCGGCCCTGTCCACAGAGCAGCCCCGCCACGTCCGGCGAGGGGCACCCAGCACCGACGCGGGGCAGGACACCCGGGCGGGAGGCTGAGTGCGCTGCCCCTTGGCTCTGGAGGCCGGTCGGGGTGTCCGCAGGCCGGGGGTCTGTTCGGCCTCCTGCTGCGGGGTCTTGCGCTCCTTGGCTTGTCCAGCCTCTGCCTTCACGCGCCCCAGCATCTCCCCATGGGCCTGGCTGTGCCTGGCACCTGGAGTTCTGCACGGAGCCCTTCGCATGCCAGCTGGGGTGCGGCCCAGGGTGCGGCCGCCCCTACCCGGGCCAAGTGCAGAGAGCAGGCCAGAGGCTAGCGCCGCTGACCGCTCCCCGAGTCCCCGAGCGTCCCACAGCCCAGGCAGGGGCAGCGCCTCCGTGCCCGGAGCTCAGGCCTCAGGCGAGCTCAAGGCCAGCAGACCTGGGCACGGGCCCTCTACAGGCGAGACGCAGCGCAAAGCCCCACAGACGCTCCTGGCTGCAGAGCGGGCGCCGGCCCGATGCCCCTGGGAAGCAGAGCGCCAGGGAGAAGGGGACGAGCAAGGGGCCAAAGCAGGGAGACGTCAGGAGCAGAGAAGGTGGCAGCCAGGGTCCCACAGAGATGGGCGCCACCCGAGGAGAAAGCGCCAGAAGGGAGCAGATCCGCGGGCAGGCCAGGGGGCCGGGGGCTGGGGATGGCAGGAGGGGCCGGGGAGCAAGGCCACCGTGGGAAAGCCGAGGCACCTGCCAGGCTGCCCGCTGCTCCGGAGTCAGCAGGCGGTGGCCCCCCACCCTGCTGGAGGCAGAAGTGGAAGCAAGGGGTGCCAAGGTGGCAAAACGGGTGCCTTGAGGGCACTGAGGAAACGGCTACCCTTGGCAAGGGAGGACAGAGGAAGGCGGGGGAGGGCAGAGGGGGACAGGACAGAGGAAGGTAGGGGAGGACAGGGCGGGGGGGGCAGAGGAGGACAGGGGAGGACAGGACAGAGGAGAGCCAGGCCCCTCGTCTTCCGTGAACGTCACCCCTGGCCCTCGACCGTTTGCCTCTGGTTCAAGACTTGGTCAAGTGCTCGGCTGGGACACGGGCATCTGGCTTCTCTGCCGTCGGGGATCTTGCAAGGCAGACGAGCGTGTGTGTGAGGACAGAGAGAGGCAGGACAGAGGCAGGCGCCAAGGGGCAGCGGGAGGCGTGGGAAGGACAAGGCCGTCCCGTCAAGCTCGCGGCAGGCCTGTCGCTGGCCATGCAGAGGACTTCTGGCTGCTTAGCAGCGCGCCCGTGTCCCACAGATCACACAACAGCAGCGCGGGATGGGGGGCCAGCCTCCCAGCGCCCACGGGACGTCGGCGTGGCCAGAGCCGGCCGGAGCACCGCCCGCCCTGGAGAGGGGACCCCATGGCTGGGGAGGCGCGGACTCTGGGGCGGGGCTGAGCCGGGGGGAGGCGGGCGAGCTGGTCCTGGGGGGGCCTGGGGGCGAGGGGGGACACTCGGAGGCTGGCGGGGAGGGACAGCATTCACCTAGACACAAGTAAACCCCAGCCAGTACCTCACATGCCAACACGACGGGCGCTTCGTCCTTACCCCGATGCAGGACGCACAAGCCATGAAAGTTTCCACCAAAACCCAGCCCCGTGAAGACGTAAAAGAAGGACTTCAAGGAATGTCTCCGTTGTCGTCAAATAAACATGGGGCCCCCGGGAAAGTCACCCCCGGCTCTTGACCATTTGCCGCTGGTTCAAGACTCGCGAGACCCAGCCAGCACGGCGTCCAGCACGGCGTCCAGCACGGCGTCCAGCACGGCGTCCAGGCAGGAAACGACCGCTCCAGCAGCAAACACGTTTTTCGAAAGCAACATGGAGGAATGAGTCGGCTGGACGTCGGGCTTGGGATCCACCTCTGGGCCAGTGTCCAGGCAGGTGGCCCTTGACGCGGACCCCAGACTCGGCCGGGAGCCCAGTGGGCCCCGCCCCCGCCCGGGCCTGCTCCAGCCCCACCCATCCCCTCCCACAGGCCCGGCCTTCCGGTGGGAGTCACCCAGCCCCTTGCCCCTCCTCACTCCACCTCCATCTGCCGCTGTGGCCCAGGAGCCTTGCACCCGGTGGTGATGGGGCGACGTGAGTGCCCCCCAAATCTGCATGATAAGCCCTAACCCCCAGGACCTCGGTGTGACTGCACTTGGAGGGCAGGTCTTTACAGAGGGGACGAAGGGAAAATGCCGTCACCAAGGAGCGCCTGCCCGCCTGCCCAGGGTCCCTGTGAGGAGAGAAGAGGGGGTGCAGACAGGCAGGCAGGGGGACGACCCCGCAGGGCACGGGAGGGGAAGCGCCCCCCGACCCCGCCCAGGAGGAGGCCTGGGAAGCCGTTGGCTGTGCCTGGCCCTGGGCGTCAACTGCAGCCGGAGGGCGGCCCCTCCATGGTCCTTTGCTCTGAAGCCCAAGCTGGCCAGTCCACCCACCGCGGACACTTCAGCCAGACGCCCGTGCCCCTGGGAGACAGGACAGCAGGCTGTCCCAGGAGCCCAGCCGAGGAAGACTCGAGTCAGAGAGAGAGAAGAAGGTGGACACAGGTCAGCCCGGAGCTGGGCTCACACGGGAATGGGCTTCCCAGGCCTGGAAACGCGGTCACCCGCAGACGCAGGAGACGCAGCAGAGTGCAAGGGCGCAGGCGCGGCGCGGGAGGCACCAGCCCCAGCACCATGTGCCCCGGGACCAGAGGACCCTGGGCCCCTCAGCAGCCTCCGCCCTCCCACGGGCAGACTCCGTCCACCTGGCCCTCGGGGCGGGGCTGCAGGGAGACCAGACCCGGCCTGGTGGGCCCCGGCCAGAGAGCCCCGTCTAGGGGGTGCACTGACCGTCCTCACCACCCGCCTCGGCCTGACCTGGAGACCCAGGGAGTGAAGGGGGTGGCAGGGGCGTGTCCGGGGAGAGCGCAGGTGATGTGCCCTTTTCAGCACGTGGCTTCGCCGTGTGGCTTGGTCCCTCCCAGCAACAAGGTAAGGTGGGCACAGGCCCCAGGGAGAGGGAGAGCCCCCGGCCCTGTCCTGCTGGGGACAGGACACTGCACCCAGCCAGAGGCCAGAGTCAGCCCTTTCTCCACCCGGGGCTGGGCACTGCGGCGGGAGCACCCTTGGTGAGGCCAGGCAGGGACCTTCCCGGCCACGCCACGGGGGAAGGGAAGGGCACCCCCACCCCGTCCAGCCCAGTGTCCGGGCGCCCTCTGCTCCACCCTCGGCTCGCCGCACAGAGATTCCCGTGGAACAATCCAGAACCCAGCCCTTGTCTTCATGGCTGGGACCTCAGCCCCAGGTGCCAAGGGGACAGATGGGCTCCATGCTCCTATATCCGCAGCCCAGGTTGGCCCGTGCCCGGCGGTGACCGCACGTTGACCTCTAGCCGTCAGTCACTGCCCTTGGCAAGGATCCCGCGACTCAGGAAGCTGCCCACAGGGCTTCCAGGCCTGGCGCCTGCACTGCACTGGGGCGGGGACACCAGGGGGATGCCAGGGCCCCGCCGGGCTCTCGTCAGCCTGGACCCCTTGGGCCTGAGACCTGAGGAAGCAGGACAGAGTGGCCGGGAGTTCAGGCAGTGGGCCGAGCCCCTGCAGGCCCCAGGCGTGCCGTCCCGCCTTCACCTCAGACGCAGGCAGCGTGGGGCTCTCAGCCAAGCGCACCATCTGCCACGGAGGCCGAGAAGCCCACAGGCATGGGGCGCCGGGAGCAGTGGGCAGACGGGCTGGAGGGGCATCCGCCCGTCCCGGGGAGGGAGGAGGGCAGAACCCCGGGCTGGGGACGGTTGGGGCCGGGACTGAGGCAGGGGGTTGAGGGTGGAGCTGACTTCTGGCGGCAGAACCGGGGAGCAGGGAGGCAGCGCCCAGCTGGAGAGAGGGGCTCCCTAAGTCTGGCACGAGGAGCGGGGCTGAGATTGACACGCGTGTGCCCTGGGGGTGCATGTGGGGTGTGCGTGCGCACAAGTATGCGGGTGTGTGCGTGTGGAGTCTCTGTAGGCCGCCCTCCCATGAACCCCCTCCCCGTCCCCAGGCCCTGCTCCCCCGGCCTGGGCTGGTGCGAGGCGCTGACCTCGCTTCATTGCCACGGTCCAGGCGCCTCCCGCCCCCGCCCCCGCCCGGGTACCAGCACATGCATGAACCACCTCCCTGGCTGGACCAGGCCTGGAGGACCACCCGGAGGAGAGAAACGCTGGTTGCCGGGGCAATGTGCAGGCCAGTTTCCCTGCCCCCAGCCCAGGCCTGGCCCTGCCCCTGGGCTCTGGAGTCGCAGACACCTCAGCAGTCACAGTCAGCGCCAGTGTCATCTGCTGCCCAGCACCCGGGGGCTCCAACGCTAAGGAGCGAGCGGAGAAACAGAACCTCCAGAGTTCCACTGTGTCCTGCTGCGCCCGTCACACCGTCTCGCGGAACTGCTCCCCTAGCAATGCCTCCCCACTCCGCACCCCTACAAATAAACTCAGCCCGAAACCAGAGGGGTACGCGGCTCGGCGCCTTGGCGGCAGGGGCCTAACCCCTGTGTGGCGCTCCTGCGGGGGGCTGCCTGCGGGGAAGGCCCCTCTGTGCCTGAGAACGGCCCCCAGGCCCTGCCCACCAGGCCCCGCGGCTGGAAAGGCCAGCCCCCGCCTGCCCTGCCCTCCGGACCCTGCGCCCTCAGCCCGGAGCCCTCCTGCTGGATTTGGGGAGAGGCGCCCTACGAAAACCCTCCCTGTGTCTCCAGGCACACCTGTCCCGCCTCTCACCCCCAGCCCAGCCCCCTGCCCAGTGCCCCCAAAGAAGGGAGGATCCTCCAGGCCCCTCAGTTGCCACAACCTGGGGGTTTAGGGTTGTGCTGGAGGCTGGGCCTGCCCACCACCCGGCGCAGCTCAGGGGGTGCAGCGTGGCTCGCCTGGCAGGTTCCATTCCCAAAAGAGAGAGGAGGGCACGGCCTGCCCACCCCTGGCCCAGCCCGCTGCCGACCCCGGGCTCAGAGAGGCTGCAGACGGGCACCAGGCACGGGGGAGGGGGCAGCGGAAGCTGCCTGGCCCTCAGGCAGATGGCTGCAGGCCCCGGGGGTCAGGCGAGACCCAAGGCAAGAGCTTGGGGCTTGGGAGCTCAGGCGCCAAGGCAGATTGGGGCACAGTGGGGTAGGGGGAGGGCGGCTGTGTCCTGGCCTTGGCTCAACTGTGGAGACGAGAGCTGCCGGGAGGACCTGGAGACACGGGCACCATGACCCCAGCAGCAGAAGCAAGGCAGGGAGCCCCGACCGTGGTGGGGCGGCCATGGCTTGGACCCCTGTGCTGAAGGCCCAGCCCAGGCACTCAGGACGGCGGCTCGGAGGCAGGGGCTTTAAAGAGGTGACTGGGAGGGGCTCAGGACACAGGCCTCCCCTCCGGAGCTGCCCCGCTGCCGGCCAGACCCCGCGGGCTGTCCTTGCATCGCCAGACCCTCCGGACAGCAGCCTCCCCTTGCGGAAACGTCCTCTTTCCCAGGATTGTCCGCGCCTTCAAGGGGAGCGCAGACGCGCCCAGCGTGTCCGTCACCCTGCTCCGGGTCTCCAGATACTGGCCTGGAGTCCAGGGTTGGCCCGAGCCTCCCCGGGCTCGGGGCTTTCACCCCCTCCCGTTTCGTGGATGAGCAGACGGGGGCCAGAGGGGGCGGCTGGCGCCCGGCAGCTAAGGCAGAGGCGTCCCTGGCTTGTGAGCACAGCTCTGCCCACAGCTGCCCCAGCACTGCTCTGCCGCCGGCAGCGCACCCCCTGCAGGGAATACAGACGATTCCGTGCAGAAAGCCGCCTCCTCCAGGAAGCCTCCCAGTTTCCCAGCCCTCGGCCTGCTGTGCCCATGCCCCCCCTGGCAGAGGCTCCGCCAAGGCGGACACCCTGGCATTGGCTCGCGGACACCGTCTGGGCAGGACCACGTGCCCGGGGCTCTCCTCTCCACCCGCACCCGGCAGGTGGGCCGGCGAGGCCTGCCCCGGCCTGAGCAGCCCCCACCACTGGGCGGCAAGGAGCGACGGCGCCGAGATGCTCACGCTGTGTGTGTTGGGGCTTTTTTTTTCCTTTTAAAGTAAAAATAGTTTATTTTTAACATATTCATGTTGTTTTCTTTTTTAAGAGGTGTGAAAATAAAAAAATCCCATTTCTGTTTCTTTTCTTGGCCCAGCATGTCTGTGAGCAGTCTCCTCACACACCCGAGGCTGCGACAGGCCCCAGCCCCAGCGCCACGGGGTCCTCAGGGGAGACTCAGGAGGGGCAGCCCGGCAGCAGGAAGGGACAGAGCAGGGTGTCTTAGGGACAAACCAAAGAGGTTGCCCCCAGGCGGAGGGCCCGCTTCAGGGAGGCCAGGCCCAAGGGCATTGTGCCTGGACACTTTGCCAGGTCAGCTCCTCTCCCCACTGGGCTGGGGCCTGGGGGCAGCCCAGGCCCTGCCTCTGGAAGGCCACGGGGCAGAAAGCGAGACCCGAGGGCTGGGGCCCCACAGCGAGTTGGGAAGGCCTCCTGGAGGAGGTGGCTCGGAGCAGCATCCTACAGAGGAGCAGGTGCTCAGCAGAGGTGCGGGCATCCCAGGGGAGCGCCAGCCCGGAGGCCCGGAGACCTTGTGGTCAGTGAGAATTGAGGAAGCGGGGCCGCGTCCGTCCCTGCCCTGTGCACAGGCCTTGGCACCCGGGACCCACGCCCCAGGACGGGGAAGCCGCCAGTCGCCTGGCCGTACAGAAGGGACTCGGGAACCACCAAAAGGCAACCAGGAGGTAACAGAGACCCCATCGCAGCGACTGGCCTTGGGGTCTCACCAGGAGGGGGAGGACAGGGCCGCAGCGCGAGGGTCAGCGGGCAGCACAGGCCGGCGGGCGCTGAGTGGACGTGCTGGGCCTCTGAGGGCCGTGCAGTAGATGGCGTCGGTGTGAGAAGGCCAACGAGGCGAAGCCTGAACTCTCAAGGGCTGGCCTGCGTGTGTGGCACAGCGCCAGCCGCTCCCAGACGAGTCTCAGGTCACGCTGAAAACCCAAGCGTGGCCAGGGAAGCCCGAAGGAGGACGGCGGGGCCAGGCCGGCCCTGGCTCCTCACACGCCTGGTCTGATCCCGCTACGGGCCTGGACCACCGGGACCGGCCAAAGCACCGGCCGCAGGAAGCGCCGGCAGAGACAGTCTGAGGAGCCGTGAGGGCGAGGACGCAGACGGGGCCCGCCGGCCAGGACGGAGCCCCTGCGTCCAGGGCGCCGGCTGCAACAACGCCCGCCGGGGACCCTGAGGCCGGCAGCGCCACGGACTCTGTTTCTGGCCAGTTACTTCACCCTCCTCTCCCCTCCCACTGCCCCCGCGTCCTCCCTCCTGGGCACGCTCTGCGCCTCCCAGCCGCTGCCCCGTCGCAGTTCCGGGAAGACCCGGCCTGGCCTTCTCATGGCCTGGCTTTCGGGCTGACCCAGGCCCGTGCACAGAGCAGTGTCCAGAAGAGGACAGCCCCGGGCACACCGGAAACTACCGGAGGCGGGGGTGCTGGGGCCGTGGGGACCTTCTATTGAAGGGTGTGGGTGGACCCCAAATCCACACTAGTAAGAAGAGGCTCCACCCAACAGCTTCACTGTTGGGGGCTGCCCAGCGTGTGGCCTCTGACCATGGGACCAGCCGGTGCCTAGGGCCAGGCAGCACTGCCACAACGGCCAGGGCCTAGGGGCACTGGCAAAACTGGACAGAGACGTGGCCCACCACTCGTGGACGCAGTGCCGCTCCCACGGCGACAGGAGGGCACTCGAGGGAACTGGGGTGAAGCCAGTCAGGGCAGACGCAGGAGTGGGGCATTTACATAGCAGATGACCCAACAGAGCCACATCCTCGTAAACACTGGTGGGCGTTAGCAAGGCAGTGGCGCGCTGAGGCTGTGGGCGCCAGAGAGGCTCAGAGGGCGTGGGGGTGGCGGGAGGAAGCACACAGGTTCGCAAGAGAAGAGGGGTCAGGACCCCGCCCGTGTCCGCCTGAAATTTAGCCTCGAAGGCCTCCGAGGTCAGAGACCCAGGAGACGGCGTGTAGTGGGAGAGTCTTGGTTCCAGACACCAGCACAGGAGGGCTCGGCGCCTTCGGGCACCTCTAACAGGGCCCGAGCTGAGATCCAGGAATCAGTGTTCGCAAGGTGGTGACGGCCACTGGCAGGTGGCCTGGGGACGTACTCTGGTCCCTGAAGCACCGAGAGGTGACGGGCAGGGCCGACGGGTTGCAGCGTCCGCCACTTACACCGAAATGTACAGCAGGTAGAGCTTGGAAGGGCAGGAGCCCACGTGGGGCGCCAGGGCCCCATGCCAGCCTCCTGACTACTCTGCCATTATGAAAATCCCCATAATGAAGGGGAAAAACCTGCAATTCTCTGCAGATCAGATCTCCAGGCGGCTCAGCCATCTGGTGTCGGGCCCACGTCCAGGAGCAGGCGAGGGCTGCTGAGTGGCCAGCACGCCGAGTCCACGCCTCCAGGCGCGGCGGCCCCGTGGGCGTCTGTTGACGGTGCCCTGCAGCCGCTCCTCAGTCCATCTGCTCTGGCTTCCCGTGGGCGCAGACGGCCGTAGTCTGCACGTTCCAGGCTCGACCACAGAGGCGGGTGGGACACCATGGGAGCCGCGAGTCGCTCGAGTGTGAATGTTGGCAAGCGGGGAGGCCACGAGGGAGACCGCTGAGAGGGGGTGACTTGCAGTGGCAGCTCCAAAGGCTAAAGACCTGCCTGCAGGCGCCTGCGCCTCCCCCATCATGCTCCCGCCTGAGCGAAGCCCATGGAGTCCCCCAGGCTGCATTTCTGTCCTTGCCTCCAAGGGCGTCCTGACCGTGCAGTCTGGCAGGGTCCTCGGCCGGCCCTCCGTCCACCTGCCGGCTGGCGCTCCGGAGCGCACTCAGGGCGGGAGCAGGAGGACGGCCGCAGGCGCCGCCACCGCATGCACAGCGCGAGCAGACGGGCTTCCTGCAAAGCAGGGAGCCCAGATGCTCACCCAGCCGGGCCGCCCCTGTGCGGCCAGGGAAGCAAACTGAGCAGCAAGGAGATGCGCCTCGGGCCCCGCCAGCACGGCCCCAGCCAGGGGAGGCCTCGCCCCGCACTCGCACCTGCACGCGGGGAGCTCCTGGCGGGCACGCGTGTGCACTGGGTCCATGGCGTGCAGCGTGCAGCGTGCACCACACAGGGCAGAACTCGAGCAGCAGGATCTAGTGGGGGCAGTGCCGGCTGTGGCCATTCTTTCAACTTTTCTGTTCCAAAAAAACTTTTCTGTTCTCCAAAATAAAGAGGGGATGAGCTCTAAGAAGGTAGGATGGAGAGGAAGATGTGCACATCGCGGGAAGCGGGGCGGCCGCTGGCGGTGGCGGGTCTCAGAGGCTGCGCTAAGTGGGTGAGAGCGGCCATGAGGCCTCGGGGCCTTCTCCTCCCCACACCTTGGCGGGTCCCTGCAACTACAAAGCACATGGGGGAGGCCCACAGGGGTCACAAGGCGGGGAGGGGGCACTGCCCACCGCCTAGCCCTGTGCACCCAGAAGCTCCATATGGGGGTCCTGATCCTGCCTGGGGGGTGGGGGGCGCTGAGCAGCAGACATGCCCAGGAGACAGGGTGCCCGCCCATGCCCATGCTAGCGACCTGAGTGGTGAGCCACCGGCCAGGGGCGTAGGGGTGATGTTGGGAGGGACCACAGCATAGCCTGTAGCCACACCTGCCCGCACCCTGGGGACCCTCCGTCTCCCGTTCCCGCTAGAGCACGACAGCTGCTGCCAGGTGATCGCTCCTCTCCTCTCAAGCACTGCCCTCTGCCCAGCGCCTGCCCTTCTGCCAGCCCAGCCGTGCCCCACTGACCCTGCGCCAGCCAACATCCTGCTCGAGGTCAAGGCCGGGAAGAGCCGGGCCCCGTGGGCGTGATCTCCGTCTGGCTGCCTGGAAACGCACCTGGGAGTCCGCACCTGGAGGGGCAGGTGCACCAGGAGCCTGTCCCCTTCCCTGGGCCCGCCCGGGCCCTGCTGGCCCCACTTCCAGGCCTGCCAGTGGGAATCCACACCCCACTTCTTCCCTTCTCCCTCTGGGCCAGCGGGGTGACCCCTGTGCACGCCACCTGCTGCCCAGGCTGGTGCCTCCTCCCCCTCGGCAGGGAGGAGTAGAAGAGAGCGCGGGCCAAGGAGGCCCAGGCTGGCCAGTCACCCCCGGCCTGGGTCTCCCCTTCCTGGCAGGAGGCCACAGGCCCTTCCTGAAGCTGAGCCGTGCTTGCGATCCCCACGCCGCATCCGGGCGTCGGGCGCCTGAGAGCCACTGCTTGGAGGTGCAAGGAGGCCGGGCCGGCTTGCTGCCCGGTGGGCCCGGGAGACCCCGGGGGCCATGGCCCTTCTTCCCGAGGAGCCCCTCCTGCTTTGGGGAGCCTCCCTGGGACTCCGAGAGGCTTGGCCAGGTGGGAGGGATGGCTTTGGTGGCCCAACCCTGAGCGAACTTCCTGCCCTCACTCCAGGCGGCCGGGCCCCAGGCTGGGGGGGGGGGACGGGGGCAGGGGGGCCAGGGGTAGGTGGGGGTGGGGGTGAGGGGTGGCTGGCTGGTGAATGAGTGGGGGCGGATGGCTCTATGGGAGTGTGGATGGGTGTGAGCCAGGCAGGCGGGTGGTGACTGAACAGTGGGCCGGTCGGCGAGAGGGCGGAGGGCCAGCTGGCGGGCGGCGAGCTCGAGGGGGTGAAAGGCCAGCGGCTGCGGGGTGATGTGACGCTGCGTGGGCGCGGTGCGGCTGTGAGCCTGTTCTTACGTCTCCAAGCCAGTTTTTCATGCATGATAAAGATTATTCAGAAATAAATTTTCAAAGAAGTAAATTTTCATTTATTAATGTTACAAAACCCAAAGCCTCAGTTTTTCCCCCTAAACTATTCTTTCAATCTACAAGTTATCATTATACTTAAATTTCTAACAAATTTCTAAATTCAAAATTCTTTTTAAAGGTCTCTGATTAGCCTGAGATCCCACTCTCAAACACAAATAATAAAACACCTCCAAAAATTTAGCTCCATTAACAAACTTAATGTGTTTTATTTCATCTGATAAACTTTCCCAAGTTAAGTAATTCTTGTAAACGTAAAAAGTTACCTTCTTGGGCCTCCCTGGTGGCACATGAGGTTAAGACACAACCTATGAAGCTGTCTGCAGCCGCTGTAGCACAAGTTCGATGCCCGGCCAGGGAGATGCCCACAGGGCGCAGCAGACCTCTCCTGTCTCCCCGCTGCTCCCCTCAGCAGTGGGTTTCAGTGGATCTGCCTGTTCTGCTCCCCACTCTGTCTCTGGGGAGTCCTCTCACCCCCCACACCTCTGGCCTGCGCCCCAGCTCTTGTGTGCATAAATAAATAAATCTCTAAAATAAATAAATGTGCCTCTGAGGGGACGGGCCATCACAGCCGGGTCTCCTCCTGTCCGGACGCTCACGCATCGGGGGACTGAGCCCTCCATACGGAAATGCCAGTATCGATCGCCAGCACCAAACACCACTGGCATCAAAACTGTAAAATATTCCTGTACTTAATTCTAAATACTCCTCTGGGCTCGAATGTGCTTGTTCCCTAATGAAACAACCAAGAGATTTAGGGGCATTTTCTGGGTGATCCTGGGCCTGGCAGCCGTGACCCTGAGAACAGCAGGGCCACGGGAGTCTGCCACTGCGGCCACCATAAGTAGGTGGTGTGTTCAGCCACTACGTGTTGAGGAATTTTATCAGCTAAGCTAACGGCCCAGTCATCCTCGGGGCGCCCACGGCACAAGGTCGGGGAGGAAGTGAGACATGGCCCTCGGGAGACCAGGCGCCCTCCTCAGCTGGGACTCAGTCCGCGGGTCAGCGTTCACGTTGCCAGGGGAGACCCAGCCGCTGGGCCCTAGCTCCCTAAGCTGGAGACGAGGGAGCTGGGGTCTGCATTCCGGCTCCTGGGGCGGCGGTGGGGCCACGAGGGGAGGCACGGCACCCCTCACCTGCCCGGGTGACTCCCTCAGTGCCGCCTGGGCCTGCCCCCGCGTCCCCTCCACCGCCCTTCAGCCACAGCCTCCTGTCTTGCTGATGCCAGGACATGGCCTGGAGCGCAGCCTGTGCACCGCGCTTCAGAAACCGGGGTGCTCGCTGCCACTGCGGTGGCTCTGTCTCCAGGCCTTGCAGCGCGCGGAGCTGGGAAGGGGGTTGTTTCTGATCATGAGTTCTGCTGCGGCTTCCAATTCACACACCTGCTCCTCCTCGGCCACCCCCGCAGCGCCGTCCCTGGCTCCGCCGCCCACGGGAGCGCGGGTTCCCGAGGATAGATGACTGCCGCTCCCCGGGACCACCCGCCACCCCTGCTCCGGCGGCAGGACGCAGAGGGAGCCTGAGTCTCCCACAGCCAAGGCTCCTGGGCCCCTGTCCTGCCTGGGCCTGTCACCCACTCAGGGAGGGGCTTGGTTTCTGGGCGAATTTAATCTTTGGGCTTTTTTTATGCTTGCAGATTTAATTTTATTTTCTGAATGTGAAAATCATTCACATGATTCAAAAGTCAAAATCAGATTGAAAAGGCACACCCAGTGGGGTCTCCTTCCTGCCCTGGCCCCGGGGCCTGCACCCCAGCGGGGGGCGGGGCTGGGTAGACACGTGATGGAGGGAACGGATGGCTGGTCTGCGTTTACACCCTGCGCCCGTCCCTCGCCCAGAAGCTGCACCCCCAGATGCCCTTGGCCCTTTACTAAACCCACCCTGGACTCACACATTCAGGTCCCCACCTCGCTGGAACCCCCCTCGCTGGGATGCTTGCCGCAGTGCTGTTCCCAGACCGCTGGCTGCTGTGCTGCCCTCCTGGGAAGGGCCGCTTAGCTCTTAGGAGCTCAGCCCGGGAACAGCTTCGTCCCCGGTGGCCGGGGTGCCGTCTGGAGGGAACGCCTGCAAGGAGCAGTGGAGTCAGAGGCTGGTTTGTTGCTATCACCCCACCCCACCCCGGGGGAGGGGGCCGCTCCCCCTGGCATTGAGTTGCGCAGGTGCCAGGCCCCCAAGTTCCCAGGACCCCCCAAGAGCATGTGTTCAAGCATCTCTAATGCGACTTCAAGATCCGTTGTCAGACTTTTTGAATGAACTGACCCTCAGTCTTTCACCCACCTTTCCATGGAATACTTGAGTTTGTGTGCAATTGGCTTTAAAGGGTCACACATGTACTGGGCCTCCCTGGTGGCACAATGGATTGAGCGCAGCGCTGTGAAGCTGTCTGCAGCCTGCAGCACATGCTCGATCCCCAGCTGACCAGGGAGCTGCCCGCAGGGTGCAGCAGACCTCTCCTGTCTCCCCGCTGCTCCCCTCAGCAGTGTGTTTCAGTCAGTCTGCCTGTTCTGCTCCCCACTCTGTCTCTGGTGAGTTCTCTCACCCCCACACCTGTGGCCTGCACCCCAGCTCTTGTGTGCATGAATGAATAAATCTTTAAAAATAAATAAATAAAAATAAAGGGTCACACATGCAAGGAGCAGCAGGCAAAGGGGGAATCAGAAATGGCCGCCAAAGACCAAGAAGCGCATGCTCCGCGGACAGACGGAAACCAGAGAAGGCTCTCCCCGACTCCCCGGGCTCATCCCCCAGCCCCCTCCCTGGACCCGCCCTCGACCCACCCGGGACTCTGCCTCTGGACCAGACCCCCCTAAACCCCTCTCCAGGCTCCATCCCCAGACTCCGCCCCGACCTCTTAGGTGGAGAAGAGCAGGCAGCAGCGCAGGCATAGTCACGCCTTGGGGTCATGGCACAGCACAGGCAGGCACCTTCGCTCAGAACTGGGTCTGGGCCCGCCGCCCCAGGCAGCCTGCAGTAAGGGCCTCCTCCAAGGACTCCCAGCCGCCCTGGGTGGGGCGGGAATGGAGGCCCAGCCAGAGCCGCTCCACTCGCCGCAGCGGGGCCTGGAGGAACTGGGAAGGCTGCAGAGAGCCGAAGCGGGCTTGGGGATCCGGCAGCACCCCCACAATCAGGGAGGTGGGGCAGTCATTAGAGTTTATTATAGCTGAGGTTTCTCAAGGAATATCCCAGAGAGACGAAGGCTGAGGAGGAAGCTGAGCGAGCCGGGCAGCCAGCGCACGGCCGGGCTGCAGGCCGCGGGGAGAAGCTGCGGGCGCCCGGCCACTCAGGAAGCCGCTGCCCAGACCCGCGGGCCGAGCCCGGCTTCCCTCCGGCCCCGCCTCCCCAGACATCGGACTCAGACCCGTTCCTGCGGGACAGGAAGGGCACCTGCGATGGGAGGCGGGGACAACCTCACCAGGCCCTGGCATCCTTAGGGGACAGGGCACAGCCCACCCCCCAAGCTAAGAAACCCTGTGCCTAGGGCAGGGGAGGTGACCATCTGGGCGGTTGCCTGACAAGGTGGGGCTTGAGGGCCTTCACCAGCTCGTCGCCCCTCTGGAGACGTGCTCCCGGAGACGTGTGCCCTGAGCACCCACCAGCCTGACGGGGCGACACGGGGAGATGCGTGGGTCGGGGCGCGAAGGCTCCAGCCCGGGGCCTGCAGGCACAGGCAGCCCAGGGAAGGCGGCCCCACCGGCCAGACCCGTGGGTAAAACCCACGTGAGCGGGAATCCTGAGCCAGACAAACCGCCGTGTTTCCCTGGGGTGTGTCTCCACAGAGCCCGCCCCGGGAGACAAGATGGCAGTGCGGGCCCGGACATTCCTGAGACGCCCCACTTTCTCTGTGATGGCTCCCGTCCCCTCCCCAACGGGGTCCCTGCAAACCCAGGCTGGGTTATGTTTTCTCACCCCCGCCCCGAAAGTCTCGGGAAGCCACCGCAGAGCCTGCTGTGCACAGTGGGGAAGTGGGCCCTGGCTGGGGGGCCCCCAGGTGCTGCCTTCTCGCCTCCGGCTCCACGGGGTTGGCATGCGGAAGGGAGGCTGGCCTATCTGATGGGCCCTCGGGATCCTGCGCCTCTCCATCCCAGCTCGCGTTTGGGGTTTTTCCCCCTTGACAGCGTCTACCATTGTCTGAAGCCACCCCGTTACCTGCTGTCCCGCCAGAAGTCCAGGCTGGACAGCAAGGCCACGCCTGGTCCGAGGAGCTGCTGGGCCCCCAGCACCTTAGCAGATCAGTTATGCTGTAACTGACTGTGGGTGGATGGATAGTGGATGGTGGATGGATGGTGGGTGATGGGTGGAAGGATGAGGGATGAGGGATGGATGATGATGGATGGATGGATGGATGAGAGGTGAGGGATGGTGGGTGGTGGGTGGTGGATGGATGAGGGATGATGGATGGATGGAGGCGTGGGGGTGGGAGATGGGTGAAAGGGTAGGTGGGAAGGTGGGTGGGTGGGGAGGAGGTGGGTGAGTGAATGGACGGGTGAAGGGTGGGCTGTGGGGTGACCCATGGGGGTACGGATCACAGAGTGAAGCCCCAGCTCTGTGCGGGGCGCCGTGCTCTGCAGGAAGTTCCATCCCCCTCTGCATCACCGGCGTGGGCAGCATTAGAGGGTTTGAGGTGACCCCCAGGCCTACCCCCACCAGAACAGGCCCCTCAAGCCCACTGTCGCCATCGCCAGCCTCCCTTCCAGCTACCGCCCCTGCGGGACCTTGGGGCACCCCGCGGCCCCTCCCATCTGTCTCCATTTCCGCCGCAAGCAGATGTGCAGGTGAGGACGGCAGACCCCGGCGCGGGGCCCTTCAGAGCAGGTTCTGGTCGCTTGGGCTGTTCTGAGCGCTTTCCAACCGCTAGTTCCCCCGGGAAGCGGGGGCTCTCGAGCCCCCTCCCCCAGGACAGCTCTTGACTCCACACCCCAGGGCCAGACCCGGCCTCGGCCCTCTGCGGGAGGAGCCTGCTGTCCAAGAGAGCCGGCCCTCCCGTGGTGACCAGCGCCCCAGCGCCCGGCGCGGGGGTGGGGCGGGAGGGGCTCCGAGGCCAGACCCGCCGCGCCTGCCGGGGTGCGGAGGGCGCCGCCCGGAACCTCTGTCTCTGAAAGATGACACACCAGGAGTGACGGAGACGGCAGGTGCCACCCAGCGCGCCCCCTCTCCCCTGGGGGCCAGAAAGTGACACTACAATTATTTTGCCACAAGGATCAGCCCCTCGCCTGCAACAGCCCTCCCTCCATGCACCTTCCAGAAATAGCGACGCTTCCTCCCAGCTCTGCCCCCACGCGTGTCACCGCTGTGAGCGCTGCCGGGAGGATGTTGTTTGCACCCCAGGCTGTGGGGCCAGAGCTGCAGGGCCCCCTCGGGGTCAGAGATGCCACGGCATGGACGGGCGCCTCTGGAGCTGCCCCTCCCTGCCCGCAGGGTGAAGATGCACTGGGCTCTGCAGCCAGCAGGGCGCCCGCTCTCTGCCGATGAGAACGTGGAGCTCGGGGAGTACAAGAACCAGGGTGCACCCTGCTCTCCCTCCTGACACCCCACCTGCAGCAGCCGTTCGCCTTCTGAAGCCCCAGAGCTGGTTATGGGTCTCCCTTTGTCCAGGAAGGACGGGCTGGCTCAGCCTGTCCTGGGCCGCCCCACCCCAATAGCAGGGAACCCATAGGCTGCCCAGGCAGCCCCAGGGAAGGCCAAGGGTCACCCCCTACGCCGAGTGCAGCCTTAGCAGTAGTCAAGCCATCTTCTCCCCACCTCCCACGGCCCGGTTCTCCATCCGACTGGACACGGTGGGGAGAGGGGGTCGTTCTCCCAACCTCCGTCCGTCCATGGGGAGGGGACTCCGACTCCCGAGGGGGGATCTGTCCCCTCCTGCCTGATTTTCAGAGCTTGGAGTGGCCCATGGGGGGCGAACGGCCAGTGTGGCCGAGGGTCTGCTCCGGCCCCAGCCCTGAGCTCTGCCCGGAGCCCCCGAGGGAGAGTGGGGCTTTTGACACCTGCTCCCAGGTTCGCGCCTCCAGGCTGAGTCTCCTCTGGGTTCTGAGGCCACCCCAAGCCACCCCAGCCAGGAGGCTGGGACTCAGGAGCCGTGGCCAACAGGTCTCCTGCCCGCAGAGCTGCCCTGGGGCTGGGGCTGGGGCGCACAGGGCACCTAGGACAAGCCGGGAGACAGGCGGAGAGCGCCACCTGCTAACGGTGGACAAGGGGAAGCTTCAAATGCAGGACTGAGAAGAGCTTGATCAGAATTGAATGCAAGTGTTACTGGCCCCAGGAGGCAGCCGTGGGGAGTCAAGGGGCCAAAGCAGGAAGCCAGTCGAGAAGGGGGGACACACCCCATGGGTCGCTGCCAGCCAGAGCATCCCTGCGGGGAGGGGCCTGGCCAGGGGCAGGCAGACAAGCAGAGCCCAGGCGTGGCTCCTCAGCAAGCCCAGATGCTGGGTGACTCCCCTGCAGCCCAGAGAACCCCCTACTTTAATCCTGGGCCCTGCCAGCCCCGGCCGGATGCCAGCTCTCCCTCGGGGGGCCTGACTGCACAGGGTCTGGCCCCAGGACTCAAGTCGCTGTGGTGGGGCTCGGGCAGACTGCCGTGGGGTCCCGGCGGGGTCACGCCCTCACCGTGCAGGCGCCGTCCACTGTGCGCTGGGCAGGCTAGGACACCGGGACAGGCCCTGCCCGCTGGGCTCCCCGGGCACACGAAGCGCCAGCTCAGGGGCGGGCCCCTCAGCACACCGGGAGGGCATGAGCCAAGGATGTGCAGGGACACCGGCAAGGACGCCAGCCCCCTGCTGCCATGTGCCCACGGGCCTCTGCCCACCCGGCCTTTGCCTGGGAGGGGAGGGGGCGGCTCCCAGCGCAGGGCTCAGCTTTAAACCTCAGCCTGTGCAGAGAGCACGGCCCCCTTCCCGGCCACCAGCCCCACCTTCCAGAGCCAGCCACCCCCCATTCACTGGGTGCCAGGAGGGAGCTTGGGCAGGAGCACAGGGATAGGCCATGTCCCCACAGCACAGGCCCTGTGGCCACTTCCCTCTGGCCTCCCAGGGCTAAGAGCTGACACATCAGTGAAAGGCAAGGCCAGGGGGCCAGCCTGGTCCCCACCCATCTCTGGAGGGCCAGGCCCCACCCTGCCCAAAGGCTGCGCCCCTGTCTCCAGCTCCTCCCCGGACAGCAGCTCAGGCTGGGCCCTACCTGCCCACTGCTCAGAACCTGGCCTGGGGCATGGACCGGCCTCCCCAAGCCCCTTGGTCCTTGAGCAAACTAGGCTCAGAGGCAAAGTCACAGCCCTGGGCGACAGCCACGGTGCCAGGAACCGAGCCCACCAGTTGGCCCCTGCTTACGAAGGCCCAGCCCTATACCCAGGAGTACCCAGTCCAGCAGGACAGGCTGGCACAACCCCAGTGGGTGTCCAGGCACCGAGGGGCGCGTCCAGGACAAATAGATGGGAGTCCTTGGAGGAGGCCCTTACTGCAGGCTGCCTGGGGCGGCGGGCCCAGACCCAGTTCTGAGCGAAGGTGCCTGCCTGTGCTGTGCCATGACCCCAAGGGGTACAGGTGGACACTGGGGACCCCCGCTGTCCCCCAGCCCTGCTGTACACACAAACATTGCAAACATGCATGCACATGTAGACATGCACGTGCATACATTCCTGCACACCTGTGCACATGTGTACATGCCTGTGGTACACGTCTGGCGCGTGCGGCCGTGCGCAGGCATGGCCTCCCCCATAGCCTGGCTGTCCCGCTCAGACGCACCCCAGGAGGGCCAGTGCAACCAGGCCCGCAGCTCGGCCTCCGTGGCCTGGCGAGCCCACTGGCTCCAGGGTGTGGAATCAGCTTCCTGGAGAGTTCAGGGGCCCTGGGTTCTGGGGGCGGAGCTGGCTCCATGGTCAGGGGGCACACCCCAGATCTGGGCAGCAGCCTGGGCCCAGCTCCCACCCCACCCCATGCGCTTTACCTGCCTGTGGGGAGCCTCTCCTTGGCCCTGGAAGGGCAGGCAGGACCGAAGGGGATGCGCCTGGGGCAGGGCGATCACCGACCCAGAAGAGTTCTCTGAACAGGCAGCTAGGATGTCCCCGGGCCGTGCTGACCGGCCATCAGGCACAGCCTTCGGGACTCAGTTCAGATTTGTGGACCCTGCCAGCTGCGGCACTGACCCCGCAAGGAGTCCAGACTGTCCCGAGGCCATCCTGTGGCTGCCGCAGCGCGCCCAGCCCCCAGACCCAAGCAGGCCAGCGCCTCTGCCCACTCCCGGGGCTGGAAGCCCTGAGGCATGTGCCCCGCGCAGCAGAGATGAGAAACAGCTGTGTTCCCAGGGCACGGATCAGACGGCAGCCGGGCAGAGGTAGGCGCGGGGCACGCACCCCCAGGGCTTGGTTCTCTGAGGAGAACTTACAACACAGGACCAGGCATCAGGTGGAGACTCCTTTAGGGTGAGAAAAATATGAAGACAAAATTGCAAGTTTTGAACACCCAGCACATAATGCTGGGGGGAAGGGATGTCCCGAGCAAACTCCACAGATTTCTGGGCCCCGCCCCACCCCGGACCAGGGAGATCCAGACGCCAAGGACTGCGGACCCTGATGCTGTCCCCGCCAGAAGGAGGGTGCTGGGAGCCAGGGTGGGGCCCAGCAGCCGGGCTGGGTGTGTAACAGACTGTGGGCCTCGGGGGGCTGGTTGATCACTGGCTTGCAGCGTGCTGCTGGGGTTCCAGCGCGGTGGACGCGGCAGGACGCAGACACCCTTCTCTCTCTCTCTCTTTCTCCGAGTGACTCGTTTCTTCATTTGCCCTTTCTGTAAATAAGCCCTTTATCGCCCTTTTTGTGTGGCCCGCGGTGGGTCTCATGGTAAGTCCCCTTTAAGCGGGTGCGTGAGGACCCGCCCTCAGGCTGTTGGGGGAGAGGATGTCCTGAGCTGATTCCGTGCAGGCTGTGCGCGCAGGGGTGAGGCTCAGGAGGGCAGGCAGGGGCTGGGGTGCTTATTCCTGGGCCCCTCCCTTCCTGGAGCACGTGGCGGGGTCCCAAGCCAGCAGGGTCCTCAGGCCCCTGGGGCAAGCACCCCACTCCCTCCCCAAAGAGGTAACCCGGGATTGTCCCACCAGACTTGCTGAAACCCAATACCGCGTCTTCTTTTTTTTTTTTTTTTTTTTTGGATAAACGCTTATTTTTTTTTTTTTAATTTTATATACTTTTTACATCATTTTTCATTTTTGCACAATGTATGCATTTTCATCTTGGTTGTAGTCCCCGTACAACTCCCACCCCCCTTGTTTTGATCCGACTCCCTCCTCCACCCCGTAGTGAGTCTGGTTTATAGTTGCACCAAACTTCCGTGATGAAAGGAAAAATGCAGCAAGACACATAATAGTAAAGCTCCCAAGAATCCAAGACAAGGAAAAAATAATGAAGCTGCCAAGAGGGAAGAAACAGATAACACGCAAAGGAAAGCCAATCAGGTGGACATCAGACTTCTCCGAAGAAACACTGCAGGTAGGAGCGAGACCTCTGCTGAAGAAAAAGCCCCAGACCGTGGGGACGGGAAGACCGTCCATCCGATCAGGACCACCTCGCTGGGGCCGCAAGCGGAGCTCACGAGGCAGTGCTGAGAGGACTGGCCGGGATGCCGGCCACCCCTGCCACGCCAGGCCAGTCGGGGGGGGGCCGGCGGCACAGCACGTCGGCTGAGGTTTGCAGAGAAAGAAACAGAACTGGATTCACAGACACCCCGACACGGACGAAAGAGAGTCTAAGGAATCCACAGGGAAATTGGGGTCACAGAATGGTAAGCAAAGTTGTCGGATTCAGAGTCTATGTCTAAGATTCAACTTTATTTCTATGTTAGCCACAGTGGTAGAAAAATTTTCATCAGTAAACATAATTTCCAGCAGCCACGAAGAGATCAAAAATCTAGGAATAATATACAAGATCATTACATGTAGGGCCTCCCTCGTGGCGCCAGGGGTGAAGACGCAACCCATGAAGCTGTCCGCAGCCTCTGCAGCGCGAGTTCCATCCCCAGCCCGGGAGTGACCCACAGGGCGCCGCAGACCTCTCCTGGCTCCCCGCTGCTCCCCCCGGCAGCGTTTTCAGTCCGTCTGCCTGTTCTGCTCCCCACTCTGTCTCTGGTGAGTCCTCTCACCCCCCACACCTCTGTCCTACACCCCAGCTCTTGTGTGCATAAAAAAATAAAATAAATCTTTTTAAAAAATTACAATGTAAGAAAATAAAAATGTTGAGTCAATTGAAAAAAAGAGTTTCCAGCTGGTCTTCCACACGAGTCTTGCCTCATCTGGGCTTTACTCTCGGCGAGAAGGCCCGGGTCAGGCGCCGGGGCGCGGGGAGCCGGGCAGCGGGGAGAAGGCCTCCGTCCTCGCAGGACCCCGCCCGAGGAGCGCCGCCGCTGCCGCTGCCCCGGACTCGGCGACGTCTGCGCGGGCACAGCTGAAGCGCGAGTGAAGCGCCAAGGGCTTTGATGAATCCTACGAAGAGGCAGAATGCGGGAAAGTGGGTTAAGGAGCCTGACTGGGGACTTCCAAAAAGAGGAAACACGGGCAGCTGATGCGGGGCGCACGCGTCGGGGGCGGCCGGCAGCGGCTCTGCACGGGGCTGCTGGGCGGGCACCCCCACAGGCGTCACCCCCACGGGCACCTTCCACCACCCCCCGGAAGGGTCCAGGTAGCCGCTGAAGCTGAAGAGAAGGCCCCTTCCCCTCGGGGGTCTTCCGGCGAGGAGGGAACAAGCACCAGGGTCACAAGAGGGAGGCGCGGAGGGAGGTCGCGAGAGCAGGTCCGCCCCGCACGGGAGACCGGCCGGACCTGGCCCACGAGCTCCGGATCCCCCTCGCGTGGCTTAGCTGGGCGGGGGAGACAGAGCAGGGCCTGGGCTTCTCCAGTGGAAAGAGCGGACAGTGGGTCTTCCTGAGACCGGGACAGGCGTCGCCCCGGCCTGGGGGAGGGCTGCCTCCCCGCCTCGGAGCCCCACCATGGAATCAACCTTTTGCTAAAAGACGCAAATTGGGGTGCAGGTCTCTGCCCTCTCACGCATGAGAAGCGGCAGTTCCATCCCCGGGTGATTCTCCGAGGACAGGACGCGCCGGCTGCCCACACCTGTCCTCAGCAGCACCTTTGCCGGCGGGAGGACACAGGGGCACCGGCGGGCACAGGCACGGCAGTGGGCTGAGCTGGGCCTTGGCTGCGTGGAGCTGTGGGGACGCAGGCCTCTGGCTTGGGGCCCAGTCCAGGCAGACCATCCTTGGCAGCCCAGGAGGGCGGGAGCAGGGTGCCTAGGCCCCACAGCCCCACAGCCTGGGCGAGGTCAGCCTGTTGACCTTGGCCAAAAGGCCCCATCCGTCTGAGCCGCTTCCCCCATCTGTAACCCGGGTAGTCCCGCTTCTAGGGACCGTCCTGGCTGGGACCGGGCGCCTGCCCAGCCCCAACGGCTCTTCCATCTGCCCCATCAGCGCCAGCCTCTGTCCTGTCCCCATTCCTCGGCCCAGCTGAGCCTGGGGAAGCGGTGACCTGCCTGGGGTAACAGCAAGCCCTTCCCCAAGCTCACCAGCTCCCTGCCAACACGGCTGGGGCGCTGGGCTGCTCCCCGAGGCGTTTGGGGGCCGGGTGGTGGCCCCTCGGCCTGAGACGGTTCATCTGGCAGCAAGGTGGGCCTGGCCGGCCGCCCAGCCAGGGCCGGGTGCAGGGTGGTGGCGCCGCGCGCGAGGCTGGAGGCGCACGGAAAGCTCCTCCGTGCAGTCTCCGGGGGAGGCGGGCGCGGGGGCGGCGAGCGCTCACAAAAATGTCAACTTCTTTAAAAATGTGTTTTCAGTAATTGCTGTTCTGCGCCAAGTTTCAGCCTGGTGGGAGCTTCGTGTCGACGACGAGGTAGGAGTGCTAGGGACAAGTTAATTGTCCTGTGTGGGGTGAGGTGCCTGCCGGGTGAGCCAGGTAGCTGGGAGGCGCTTCCTGGCTCTGCCAGCACGGGGGCTCTGGAGCGGGGCGCCAGCTCCGGGGGTGGCCAGGAGGCAGGGCTCCCGCCGCCCCGCCACGGCTGTGCCGCCCTCCTTGGGATCACGTGCCTGAATCTGCAGAAATGGGGGGTGGGGGGCAGCGGGGAATCATCGGGAGCCTGGGAAAGGAGGGTTAGAGCTGCCTTCTCCCCCAAACCCTCCGTTATCCGACCCCCTGAGCACTCCCGGGCCCGCCCTGGATCTGAGGGTGAGGGCACCAGGACGCCTCGCCCCACCACCACCAGGAGCCCCCTGACGCCATGGCTTTTTTCAAAGGCGGCAAGTTCTAGAACCGATGTGGAAGCCAGGGAGGAATTCATTTTGTACCCATCCCTCTAGCCCTCCATCCCCCACCCCCACCCTCCCCATCCCCACCCATTCCATTCCACAGAGCGCCAGGGCAGCGGTGCCATCTGAGGGAGGAAGACAGGGCGGAAGCGCAAGACAAAGACTCAGATGGTGGCAACCATGGAGCTCTTCCTGGGGGTGTTCGTGCAAGAGAAGACTTGGGGGGACTGAGAATTGTTGCCACGTTGCTGGGTGCCCTCTGTGACAGCTGGCAGGAGAGGAGGCCGAGAGGGCACGCTGAACGGCAACGATGTGCAAGGTCTGCGGCTGGACCCCCTCGCTGGAGGGGGGAAGCTGCGGAGTCCACCATGCCCGGGGTGCCCTGAGGCGGGGGATGGGGCAGGTGGGGGCCCAGGTCTTCAAAAGAGAGCAGGTCGTGGGTTTTGGAGGAATCACTCGCCTGGAAATTGAGGCTACCTGGGGTTCCAGGAGGAGGCAGGGAGAGTCACAGGGCGGCGCAGGACAACGAGGGCCCGTTTCCAGTCAGAGCCAGGCCAGGGGCTTTCGGTCAAGGGTCTGGAGTGATGCTCATGGGTTCAGGAGGGCACCGGGGTGGACTGGAGAGCCAGGGAGTGGAGGAGAAGGGGACGGAGAGGACAGAGCTATGGGACACGCGGGCCTGGGAGACCTGAACTTGACCTGCAGAGGGAGAAGAAGCCTGAGGGCTGGGAGACAGCGAGCGCTGAGCTGCCCAGGGGACGGAAGAGTCCGGCTCACAGCGGTCTTGCCGCCAGGCCTGCCCGGGGGTCCTGCAGGAAGCGGGGCGGCTGGGAAGACGTGTTATCCCGGCACCTGGGGCTCACCCGCCTGGCAGAGGGTAGTGAAGCTCTTGGTGCCCACCCAGACCCGGAGGCCAGCACCCCCACCCGCCCCAGCTGCTCCCAACCGCCACTTCCCTGAAGACTTGCAGGTCAAATGGAGACTGCCGAACCCCATCATCCCACCCCCACGACCCCAGCAGATGACTCTCACCAGTGGGGGAGGGGAAGGAAGGACCAAAGGGCCCCAAAGTGCAAACTGTGGGTCTGACCCACTCCAGAGACCCCAAGGGATCAGGCTGAAGCCTGCAGTTTTGTTTGGCTTTGTGCACAGGCCTGCTCGACCAGGGCACCCCCTTCTCCTGGGCCCCAGCTCGGCCTCTGCGCCCCGGGCACCGGCAGGCAGCTGCTGCACAGCTGGGCTCTCCTCCCGCCCCCCTGTGCTGCCCCTCCCCGTGTCCCTCCTGGGCCTTGTGCTCCCCCGAGCTGCCCTCCCCGAGCCGGCAGCGCTGCCCAGGCGAGGCGGCCTTCCCACTTCCCTGCCTCCCGCCAGTGTTCCACAGGCCCCTCTCCCCTCTAGTGCCAGAGCCTCTCCTTGCTCTGTCCACCCTCCGGGGATCCCCGGAAGAGATGGGGTGTGCTGAGCCGATGCCTGGGCAGCGCCACACAGTCCGGCCAAGGCCAGTGCTCGCATGGGCCTCTGCAGCCTGTCGGCAGCAGCCAGGCCCTGGGACAGCCTGAGGGCCCAGGCCGGGTCAACCGGTGTCCCCGTAGCGCAGGGCCCTGTGCAGCCACCAGAAAGAGGCAGTGTCGTGCTGCCCGCCGCACGAAAGAGCTGGAGGGAAAGGTGTGCAGAAAAGACACATGCTGAGCTCAGACACACGCGTGAGAAAACAAGGAGGCGGACACGTGGGGAAGGCAGGGCACAGAGACCAGCAGCAGACACAGCGGTGAGGCTTCTGAGGCGGCGCGGGAGGAAGGGTCGGCGCGGGCGAGGGCCGAGGTGGGGAAACGAGGTGCTGGGAAATGAAAGGCCACGCCCTGAAGACGCGGCTGCCCCGCCGAGCGCAGCCCTCGGGTCGCTCCGGAGCACCCCGCGCCCGCCCGGCCCGCCTCCAGGCCCGGCTCCGTTTCCCCAACAGCCCGCCACGCCCCAGCCGCGGGGCGGTCGGGTCAGGCGCGGGCTGCCCGGGCCGGGTGGGGGCAGCCGCGGAGCCGCGGGGAAGCTCGGCGGGGCAGGCCGCGGCGCCTCCACGGAACTTTAAAATACAAGACAGGAAAGTCGGGTCGCGCGCGCGGCCGCCGGGCGCGGTGGTCAGCTGAGGCGGCCGGCCCGGGCGGGGGCGGGCGGGGGCGGCCCTCCTGGCAGGGGCCGAGCCCCCCCGGGGCTCCCCACGGCTCCGGGCAGGCTCGGTCCGGGTTGCCGACGGGCCCGGGCCGGCCCGACGCCGGGGTCTGCGGGGCGGGCGCCTCCCCAGCCAGCGCGCCGCCGCCCGCAACCCGCGGGAGCCCGGCGTCACGAGCCGCCGCGGTTGCCGAGGAGACGAGCGGGCGTTTCCGCGGAGCTGCCCGGGACTTGTAGTCCGCGAGCGGCCCGAGCCCGGCCTGCCGCGCGGGGCGGGACTACAACTCCCAGGAGGCCGCGCGGCGGGCGGGGCGGGCCGAGGCCTCCCGGGCTCGCGCGGGGTCGCGGCGGCCGGAGCAGGAAGATGGCGTCGCCGAGGGCGCGGGCCGGGCGGCGCGGGCTCCCGCCCCCGCGGCGGCTGCTGCTGCTGCTGCTGCTGCTGCTCGGGCCCTGGCCGGCGGCGGGCCACGGCGGCAAGTACTCGCGGGAGAAGAACGAGCCGGGGCCGGCCCCGACGCGCGCGCCCGGGGAGGAGTTCCGCATGGAGAAGCTGAACCAGCTGTGGGAGAAGGCCCAGCGGGTGAGAAGGCCCCGACCCCGACCCCGGCCCCCCCGACCCCGCCCGGGCCCCGGCCCCGCCCGGGCCCCGACCCCCCCGACCCCGCCCGGGCCCCGGCCCCCCCGACCCCGCCCGGGCCCCGGCCCCGGCCCCTCCGATCCCTCCTGGGCCTCCGACCCGGCCCGGGGCCCTCCGATCCCGGGGCCCAGACTCATCTCATCGCTGGGGTCCGCCAGGCAGGGCCTCCCCCATCAGCGGTCGGATCCCCCCAGGCGTGGCCTGTGAGACCCGGGTTCCCTGTCACGGGGCTCCGGTGGGGACTCTTCCCTCTGATGGCCGGGCCTCTGTGCCGTTCCCCCTACTGACCTCTGGTCAGTAGAGTCAGGTGTTACCCCCACCCCCAGCACAGGTGGGGGGAGGGGGCAGGCCCCCACACCCTCCTGCAGGACCGAGAACCGGCTCTGGAGAGAGAATTCCAGTTAGCGCCGCCCCGCAGCCCCCTCCCGCACACAGGCCCAGCCACTTCTCTGACGGGGCCTCAAGTGGGGGCGCAGAGCCCGCCTGCCCGTGGGGTCTCCAGTCTGCGGGTCTTTGCCTCTCTCAAGTTGTGTCCCCCTGTGTGCAGAAAGCAGGGAGGTGGGCCATGTTGCCTACCGCGGCTTCTTGGGACAGGAGAGCCCCCTCCCTTGCGCCCGGGGGGCAAGGCAGGGCTGGGGGGAGAGGTCAGTTGGTGAGCTGCCCTGAGGCTTCATTTACTGCTGAGGATCCAGGGCCTCTGGAAAGGGCATCCCAAGGTCTTCGCCTGAACCCGCCTGGACTTCCCTCTGTGGGCCCGGTGCAGTGCGCAGATGGGTGTTTACGAACCACCTCAGTATCTTCATCTGTCAGGTGCTGGCCCAGCATTTAAGCATTCTTGAATCTGCTTGCAGATGAAGACTGAGCTCGGAAGAGAAAAGAGAAACTTTGGGAAGGAAGAGAGAGCTGGCAGGGGGTGGTAGGAGGGACCAGCAGTGGGCCCAGGGTTGACGCCGAGGGCATTGGGTCAACAGGCCACTATTTTGCTTCTCCTGGGCCCACTGTCCAGGCCTGTGGTGTGGGCTCAGCCTGCAGAGGTAAGGGAGAGGCAGGGAGGCTGCCCCTGGAGAGGGGCCTGGAAGGGACGCGGCAGCAGGAAGCAGAAAGGAGTGGGGAGCTGGTGCGTGGCCTGTCGGCCTGGTCAGCTACTCCCTTGGCCTTGCACCTGGATGCCCCCGGCCTCTCCAGCTTTCAGTCCTCATCTCCATCTGCTCAAGGGCCTGACCACCACGCTCCTCAGGAACCCCCGCCCTGGCACCCTGGCCCAGATGCCCTCCCCAGCGGCCCCCCGAGTCCTAAACTTTCCGGTCCTCTATGCAAATAAGATGTCCAGGTCCTCCGGGTCGGGTGGACACCGCGGCGTTTCCTGTATCCTCCCCATGTCCCGGGGGCCTCCTGTTGCACAGCCCATGCCATGACTCCACCTGCTCATCTCCTGACCCCAGAAGCTTGTAGGCATTGATGGGAGATCCTGGGGGGGCAGGGGTGTGGCTCAGATGGCCTCGGGTCCAGAGTCAGTGCCCAGCGTCTCCACTGGACGTCACGGTGGCTCGGAGCACAGCCCTCAGGCCCCAGCTGCCTCCCACCTCCTGCCGTGGGTCCCTCTGGAGCAGTGGTTCTCACCCAGAGGCCCTGAGGTGGGCGGCGCAGCTTGTCGGGGCAGCATCTTCGTGTGCGCCCACCTGCTGCTGCCCCTTCGTGGGTCCTTTCTGTCCTTCGCTGCGTGAAAACGTGCGGTGTTTTTTTCCGCCCTCTGGACTTAAAGGTGTGGGGAGAGGAAGTCCACTTGCCCGCCCACCCTCTCCTAGTGGGGACCCTGGGCTGGCCTCCATGCCCAGCTGGAACCAGGGGGCTTTGCCTGAGCCCCCAGCCCTCTCTACGACCCTGGCTTCCATGAGGTTGACCAGTCCCTGTGACAGGAGGGCCCTGGGCTGTGCCAGGAACCAGGGGCCCTCTCCCAGCCTGGCTCTTAGGACATCTTCCGGGGGTTGCCAGACTCCTGGGAGGGCTCCTCTCTCAAGCCTCGCCCCTCTGGTCTGAGCGGTCGGCCCCAAGCGTGGCCCCCCAGCGCCTGCAGGCCAGGAGTTGACTCTGCCCTCTGGATGCGGCCCCTGCCCTTGGCCGCGCCCCTACGAGCGGTTGATGGTTGACTGGGCTGTCGCCGCCGCCGCTCTGCCGCCCGGTAACTGGCTCTTCTCACGGGGCGTGTTGATGTTCAACTTGCCCTTGCAGCGGTTGGAGGCGCCCCTGTGGGTGCTGGCTGCCAGCTCAGGGCCACCCTTACGCTGCTTCCCGGGCGCCCTGACCTCAGCACATCCAACCCAGGGCACTCCCGCCCTCCCGGGCAGCGTCTGGTCCCTGTCAGCCGGGGCCTGATGCCCGCGTGGTGGCGTCCCAGCCAGCGGGGGGGCACACTTTGCCGTGAGGTGCCCCTCAGCCCGCTCCTCTGCGTGCTGTGGACGTTTCTGGTGGACCTCACAGAACACCAGAAGAGGGGCGCATCTCTGCCCCGGGCCCCTCCGTTGTCCGGGCCCTGCGGCCCCCACCCATCGGCCTGCTGCCTTCAACACGCTGCGGCCACGCGGGGTTGTGCTGTCGCAGGAGCTGCTGCCCCCATGCTCGGCGTCAGCACTGCTCCCCGGGGGCCCGGGTTTAGAATCTGCCCTCCTCAGGCAGGCCTGAGCTGCGGGGAGAGCGGGGGTCCTCGAAGGTTGTTCCTGAGCAGGGACCGGGTGGGGTGCAGACGCCTCTTGCTCACCTTTGTCAGGCCGCTCTGGCCGCATGCACGCCCTCTGGTCTCCCGCAGCTTCAGCTCTCTCCTGTGAAGCTGTCCGAGCTGCACGCTGACCTGAAGATGCAAGAAAGGGACGAGTTCATCTGGAAGAAGCTGAAGCTGGAAGGCTTAGACGGAGATGGGGAGAAGGAGGCCGCACTGCGGCGCAGCCTCAGCGGTACAGTCCCTTTCCCGCAGGCCGCTCGGGGCCTCCAGGCCAGCGCCGCCCTCGGCCGGGCCCCCCTGCAGGCTGTGCTCTGAGGCTGTCGGCTGGCTGGGGGGAGCGCAGGGGGGACTTTGGCCCTCAACACAGCAGCCGAAGACCCTGGGGCTGCTGGACCCAGGGAAGAGGTGGGGGGCTGACTGGATGCCCAGGGCCACCCGGAAGAGGAAGCGGGAATGGCCCAGGGGCCAGCTGCTCAGGTGGGCGTGGGGGATGACTTGTTCTTGGGGGTCCACGGAGGGGCAGCTCCGCCGACTGTCCCAGGCGAGAGCCAGTGTGGCGCCCCGCAGGCCCTGCTTCCTGCCCCCCAGCCCCCACCAGAGGCACTGGCTCCGGCACTGCTGGCGGCCCTCCCGCGGCTTGCCCAGTGCGACAGCAGAGTGGGGGGCCTGGACCGCCTGCGCTCCCGCGCCCCCACACCCCTGCACCTGGCCAGCCTGCGGGCATCAGGCAAGCATGTGGGGTGGCTGTCCCTCGGGACGGCGTCCCGGGTGAGACGTGCCCCTCTCCTAGTCATCGTGGCCAAGTACGGTCTGGACGGGAGGAAGGACAGAAAGGACGCCCACGAGGTGAGCAGCAACGCCATTGGCGACAGCGCCCAGGAGGACGGCCTGGGGGACCCCCGGCTGGAGAAGCTGTGGCACAAGGTACCTCCGTGCACCGCCCGCGACCAGCCAGTTCTGCCATGGCCCTTGCTGCGCTGCAGCCACTGGGGGGGCATGGGGGCAGCGTTGCTTCCTGTCACCATAACTGGGCTTGCTCCCGCTGAGCTCTGTGGGAGTCAAGTGGGGGTACAGACCTCAAGTTGGGGCCAAGCCAGCTTCAGTCCCCTTACTCGCCCAGTCCTGGCCCAGAACATTCTGTCTTGACTCCATTGAGTGGGGTCTAGACTTGGAATTCTCCATCAGCCCCCTCGTCCTGGGTCACAAGGGCTGCAGCAGGGGTGGGGGGGCGGGACCTCCTGTGGCCACACCCCTGGGGTAGGTGTGGTGGCCACGCAGTGACTGGCCGCTGCCCCCATGCCATCGGCCTCGGTGATCTCACGGCAGCCGTGTTGGTTCTCACCTTCCTGTCACCCCCCCAGTGAAGGGCGTGAGCAGCAAGTGCAGCGCCCACTCGGAGGCAAGGCCTTTCTGACCCTAAGGGGCCGGGCAGTGGTGGGCACCTGTGTGCCCCCAGGGGAACACGGAGCGGGGCGCGGGGGCAGGCTCTGGCACCTTCTCCTCAGGCTACAACCTCCGGGAAATTCTCCAGTGAGGACCTGGACAAGCTGTGGCGGGAGTTTCAGCACCACAGGGAGAAGGTCCAGGAGTACAACATCCTGCTGGAGGCCCTGAGCAGGACCGAAGGTGCGGCGGCCCCTGCACTGGCTCATGCCGCAGGGCCCTGGGGCGCCCACGGTGTTTCCAGCTTCTCCGCAGGGGTGGGGGCCTCCTGGACCCTGCACGGGCCTCTGGGGCTCTCTGGCCCGGGACCTGCTCGCGGTTCCCTTCCCTGAGTCGGCATCGGGGAGGGCGGAGTGGGTGTCCCCAGCCGCTGAGGCCTCAGGGGCGCCGCTGTCTGCCCAGACGTCCACGAGAATGACATCAGGCCGGCGGGCCTGGGCCCAGCCCAGCAGGAGCTGCTGCGGGACAAGCACGCCGAGCTCAAGGACCGGCTGCGGGCCCTCAACCAGGGCTTCGACCGCCTGCGGGAGGTCAGCCACCAGGGCTATGGCACCCGGCCGGCTGGTGAGCGCCCCCTCTTTGCCTAGGCCACCTGCCGCTGGGCTTGCTGTCCTGCTCCACCCCCCAGTCTCCTCGGCATCTGCCCACCTTCCTGACCCTTGACCATGCAGCCGGCTGCTCCATTTGGGAGCTTTACCCTGGTTTTCTGGGGGTAGGCTGGGGTCTCCCCACTTCTCTGGGGCCAGACTGCAGGTGAGGGCATCCCCGAGGCCACATCCCAGGCCTCGTCCCTGCAGGCCCTGTGAGCTGCAGGCTGGATGCCCTGGCAGGGAGCCCAGGCTGCTGCCAGAGGGTGTCGCATGTGCACACCAGGCCCCGGGCCACCAGGGAGCCTCGCCTCCCTGCGGGTTGCTCAGCCCACCCTTCTCTGCCAGAGTTCGAGGAGCCGCGCGTGACAGAGCTGTGGGAGCTGGCCAGGTCTGCCAACTTCTCCGAGAAGGAGCTGGAGTCGTTGCGGGTAAGGCCAGGACCGGCCCTGGCTCCCCGGCCAGCCCTGTGCTCGGCCTTGCTCCTCGGGTCAGTGCGCCAGGGCGCTCGGACATGCCAGCAGGGAATGGGGGGTGAGGGATAGTCCGGGGGCAAGACCCTGCACAGGGGCCCTTTGCTGGGCTTGGGGAGCGGGGCTTTGGTGGGCAGCCTGGGCATCTTGGGCCCCTGTTGTGACCCAGCCCCCGGGCCAGGCGAGCTCTCTGGGCCCGTGGGGGTTCTGGAGGGTCTGACGCAGCCTGGGGCTGCAGGCCTGGAGACACTGCCGAGACACTTCTCACGGCTGCACCTGGAAGACGGTGCAGGGGGGCCCTGAGGGCGGTCAGTGGGTATCCCTGCCATGTCCAGCCTTTGGGAACCCCCTCCTGCGGGACCCCATCCCCAGCAGCACCCAGCCCTGCCCAGGGCGTGCGGCCTGCCCTGGGGGCACCCAGGGGCATCTGTGGACTCTGGCATCAGGGCGTGCGGGGGCAGCGAGTGCTGATGCCTGTTCCAGGAGGAGCTGAAGCACTTTGAGGTCAAGGTTGAAAAGCACAAGCACTACCAGGAGCAGCTGCAGATCTCGCACCAGAAGCTCAAGCACGTGGAGAGCACCGGGGACCGGGAGCACGTCGGCCGGAGCAAGGAGCGCTACGCCCTGCTGGAGGAGAAGACCAAAGAGCTGGGCTACAAGGTGGGCAGGGGCCTTCCCCCCCCACCATGTGCACAGTCCCCCCCCACGCCCCTCCTCGCCCCTGGCTGCCTGCGGGCCTGTTGCAGGCACACGCCTGTCCTGTCCTTAGCCCAGCGACCTGCCAGGGGTGTGGGCAGCCCCTGCCGGCCTCGCGGCTGGTGTCTGAGCCCTTGGGTCGACGCCGTGGTCCCAGGCGCAGTGGCACAGACTCTCTGGAGATTGTCCTGGCTCGCGCCGGCGTGGGGGAGGGCACATGTCCATCAGAGACAGGGACTGCCATGCCCGCGAGGCCTCTGGGTAGGCTCCGCTCCTGGCTTACCCCCGCAGGGTGGGCTCCTTCCAGATGGCACTGGCAGGGGCCCCAGACTCCTGGCTGCGCCCACAGCCCGGACCCTGCGGCCGGGGCAGGGAGGCCCACGCCTCTGCGAAGAACAGGTGGTGGCAGGCGGGGCCTCCTTAGCACTTTTGCATTATGGACCACAAGCCAGTCCCTGGCCAGTCAAAACTAAGTAGGGCGAAAGTAGGCAAAGTACCAGGAAGGCAGGTTGGGGTCTGCCAGGGGGCAGGGCAGAAGTCGGGGGCAGGGGCCCACCCTGCAGAGAGTGATCCTGAAATTAGCGTCCCGGTGTGCTGTGCGGGTGTGGACGAGACGAGTGGGCGGCCTGGTGAGGGTGGGAAGTGCCGGCAGGCTGGACTCTCTACTCCGAGAGGCCGTGGACGCCCATCAGACTCCCTGCAGGGTCCTTCCCAACCCCCCTAGCCCCCCACGTCAGGGAGGCAGCCGGCTCCGGGCTTGGCGAGAACCAGGCATGTGCGCAGAAGGGCCAGGCCGGGGGTCAGCAGGCACAGGGCCAGCGCCCAGGACGCCTGGCCAGGCTCCTGCGGCCACGTGGGGAGCAGGCGTGTCGAGACCGTGGGGCTGCGCGTCAGCTCCTCCTGGTTGGTGCCCCGCAGCCTTGCTGCCACCCACTCGGTGAGGGGCGCAGCAGGTGTGAGGGCACGGCGGCCGCGCCAGGCCCCAGTTCACCCACTGTTCCCGCAGGTGAAGAAGCACCTGCAGGACCTGTCGGGCAGAATCTCCAGAGCGCGCCACAACGAACTCTGAGCCCCACTGCAGGCACAGGCCAGGACTTGGCGAGGGTGGCAGGCGGCCCCAGAAGCCCAGGGGAGAGCTGGACGCAACATCACCATCCAGCTGGGCTGCCCTCACCACTGGGAGCCTGTCACCTCTGGAGAGGCCACGCCCCTGCGGGAAGGTTCCTGCCACAGCCTCATGGTCTCTGTTGCCCCGTGAGTCTATTGGTCACGCTGTGCCCGAAGCCCCCAATACACTCGGCGTGGCCACTCCATATTCTGTCCTGCGCTCTGCTGCCCCCACTGTGTGGTGTGAGCCCCTCTCAGGCGCCATGAGCAGCTTGGGGGCTCCCTCTGCCCCCGGCCTGGCAGTCCCTCTGTGTGAGCCTGGCCCCGCCGCGCAGCCTTCCCCGCGGTGTGGGGTGCCGCAGGGCTCATTTCCCGGCCTCTGCAGGGTGGGGTCGGGAAGAGCCTTGGGGCCCCCTCTGTGCCCAGCTCCCTGAGGGAGGCTCCGGGGAGGGGCACCAGGTCTGCGCCTGGCAGAGGCTTCCTTTCCGAGTGGCCACCTCACGCCCAGGCCCAGCGCGGGACCCACGTAGCGCAGAGAGGAGCTGCCCCGGGGGCCGGGCCTCCTAGGGAGGCGGGGCGGGTCCTGCTCGAGCAGAGCTCATGTTGGCGCCGGAGCCCATGTTGGCGCCGACCAGAGCGAGCCTGGGCTCCCGCCCCAGGGCCTCGGACCCAGAAGTCCATGCGGAAGCCGCGCCTGGGGTGGGGGTTGGAGGTGGGGCTCTGGGAGGCCATCAGGTCGGGAGGTGGGGCCCAGGCCTGTAAGAGGTGGCGGGGCTGCGGCCCTCCACCCCGGGGCCGGCTTCACCCATCCCTCCGCTGGGGCCCGCGCGGGCGAGGGGGTGTCCGCTGCTACCTCAGTGGAGCGACTCAGACTCTCGGCCTTTAATGAGGTTTGGTTCCGCTACACAGCGAGGGGCTCCTTCCCTGGGGCGGGCGGGGCGGGCGCGCACCTATGGCTGAGGCTCCCCCGGGGGCTCTCTGGGGTGTGGCTCAGTCCAGGCCCTGCGGGGCCCTCCCAGCCACCTTCCCTTCAGGCTCCTGTGTGTGTTCGCTGGGCAGGTGCTGGACGCGGGCACCTGTCACTGGCTCCTGACTTCCTGTTTCTGTTGTTTAGCTCCATGGTGAGCTTCGTCCCGTGCTAGAAGCCGCCCCTCCACACCGTCACGTTGTCCAGGGGGTTCTGGGCCGGGCGGGGTCTCTGAGCACACCCTCACTCAGACCTGGTGAGGGCAGCAGGTCCCGACTGAGGCCCACGTGGCCACTTGGCTCACGAGAGGCTCCAGGTAGCGGTCACCACAGGCATGCCAGGGAGCGTGGGGGACACCCGCGCCCTCCAGGCGGCAGATCAAAGGTGGGCGCGCAGCCAGCTTGTTGAGGACCGGAACTCCCCAAAGAGGCACGTCCAGCCTGACCCGGGCACTCTGCTGCCACGCAGGGGCATCCAGAGGCCTTGGCGGGCAGGCTCGTAACAGTGCCAGGCTCGAGGCCTCTCGCAGCCAGAGGAGGTGGCACAGTCACTGCGTGCTGGAGAGATGGCCCAGGCGGGGGCGGGGCCCATGCTCAGGTCGGGGTTTCCAAGCCATCAGATGCCTGAGCCAGGCCAGGCGCCACATAATGGGCTCCTGGAAACAGGTGGGGGGTCCCCACCACGGAGGGAGTCACGCGAAGAGCGTCGCGAAGAGGCAGCCCTGGGGCCGGGCGGCATCCAGAAGCCGTGACGCGGGAGCGCTCCGCCTCAGAGCGGGCTCCGGGATGAACACCATGGGGCGGAGGCGGGGAGGGGGACGCCGCGGAGGCAGAGCCGGCGCCCGCCCCGTGAGGTGGTCGCGAGCGGAGGCCCCGGCCTCTGCGGGACCAGGCGTGTGAAGGCCCTGTGGCCTGCACGCTGCCCACCGCCTCGGGTCGGCGCCTGAGCCACACTGCTCTGGCCCCACGGCCACCTTTCGGGGCGGCTCTGCAGCCCGGCATCCCTGTGCAGGGCACCTCTGGGCCACTCTTCAGGCGAGCCTGCCTCCTGGGCTGAGAAGCCCTGCGGGCTGCGTCCTGCCCCCCGCACCGGTGGACCTTGCGGGAGGCCCCAGTCTGGCCCTCACAGGCTGGAGGAGGCTGGGGCGTGGCCAGGCCAGAGCTCAAGTTGGGGTCCTGGGTTGCCAGGACCTTCACGGCTGTGTGCCTCACCTCTCCAGGCCTCAGCATCTTTTGCAGGGTGACCCCGTTTTGGGCTCTGGCACCCCAGCATTGCTGATGCCCTCAGCCTGGAGAACAGATGTGTCCATCTCCCTACGCCCAGGCCCTGGGTGGCTGTCCAGAGCCTGAAGCCTCCCTGGGCTGGAGGGAGACTGCCCAGGCCCCCCCCTTCCTGACCTTGACCTGGGCCCCTCGAGGCCTCCCAGACACACACCACTTTCTCTGGCCTGTCCCCACAGTGGGGTGTCCTGCAGGTCCAGACTTCTCCAGGGGGTGCTTCCGGGACCCCTTGGTCTCAGCAGTGCAGGGGGGAATGTGGCCTCACCCCCACCCTTCCTGGGGCCTCACACACCCAGACCCTGCGTTGGCATCGAGGAAACAGCCCCTGATGCACTTTGAAGACCAGCGAGCTGGCTGGACGCTGGCTGGACGCTGGCCTCCCACCCTTGGTGCTGTGAGGCCTGGAGCTCCGGCCTCCACCAGATGGGACGCGGGGCCAGGCCAGGCCGCCAGGGTCTTGCCCGGGCCGGCTGGGGACAAGCTCAGGAGGAAGCACGGGAGCCCCCACTGGACCCGCCCAGAGGGCCGGCCGCCCAGCCCTCCCCGGAGAGCCCCGTCCTGTCCCGAGCCCAGACACCCCCCCAGGGCTGTCGGGCCCTCGCCTGGCCGAGGGGCTGTGTCTGCGGGCCTGTGCCAGCCCTGGCCACGGGGGGAGGCCCGCGCCCTGCAGAGTCCTCGCTGGGCCGAGGAACTGGACGCTAGACGGCGGGGGGCGCGCGGGCAGGACCCGGCGGCGCCCCGGGCCTTGGGACCTTCTGGCCATGAGAGGCCCCGCCGTCCACCCGCGGGCAGCCCGCCGGCGCCTCAGTGCAGGGGCCCCCTGCGCCCCGTCGGGCCGCTGCTCCCGCCTCTGCGCGCCGGGCGCCTCCGAGGCTGCAGAGTCAATGCGCGGGTAGCCCGAGGCACCAGCCCCGGCAGGACAGGGCGCGTGGCCACCGTGGCACGAGGGGCGCCCCTGCGGGCGGGGCCGCCCCCACCCCGGGCGCCCCCCAAACGGGCCCGCCTGACCCACCTCGACCCGCGCATGGCCTCGGGCAGCTCCAGGCCCGGGTGGAGCGGCTGCTGCTTGCGGGGCGGGGCCGAGCGGGAGGTTGGCGTGGCCGGGCCGGCCCCGGGGCGCCTGCGGAGAGCGGGTGAGGCGCCAGCTGCCTGCCCCCCCTCCACGCGGCCGGGCCTCGGGGTCCTCCCGGCCGCCGGGTGCCCCGGCCCTCAAGGCCCCCTCCAGGAGATGGCGGCCGCGCCCGCAGCGGCCTGCGCTTGCTGACTTCACTCCAGCCCCCTGGGGTGCCGCGCGGGCACAGCGGGGTGTAGCCCCTGCCCCTGGGCTCCGGGGTCCCACAGGGAAGCAGTCAGCCCGGGAGAGGGCAGAGGCCCCGCCCCGTCCTGTCCCCCAGCAGCCACCCCCACGCTGGGAGTCCACCCCTTGGTGGGGCTCCGAGGCCACTGTCCACCCACCTCTTGACAAGCTGCCAGGCGCAGCCCCACCATCCCTAGTCATGGCTGCCCCCCCAGCCAGCACTCGGGCCGCGGCCACTGCCTGCCCCCCACCCACTGTCCACTGCCACCCGGTGCCCAGCCTGGTAGATCTTCCTGCCACACACCCTGACCCCCACTCCTGTCTGGCTGAGGGGTGCCTACCTGAATACACCATCGGGGTCCCAGGGGGTGAGGCAGCTGCTCCCTAGGACAGAGGACAGTGGTCAGTCTGTCCATCCTGCTCCCCTCTGAGTGTCAGATGCCAACCCCAAATTCCAGGTGGGGGGCTGGCTGCCTATCTCACGGACCCCTCACACAGGCCCAGATGGCACTGGGCGGGACTGGACAGCTCAGCCATGGCCACTCCCCTGCTCCTGTAGAAGCAGGTCTGGCTCACGGACCTCGGCCACTGCTGGACCGGAAGGGCCCGGGGCTGTGAGCTGGGGAGGGCTGCCTGCAGGGGGCGGGGGGGGGCGCGGAGCTGGCATATTCATTCCTGCCCAGGTCCCTCGGGGAGCAGGCCCCATGGGCAGGAAGGGCCAGGTCACCGGAAGGGGTGGGTCCTCCTGTGTCTGGGGAGGGTAGCAGGGTGTCCAGGGGAGGGACAGGGGCTGCGGCTAGTATGGGTGCAGAGTTCCACCCACTCCCCAGGAAGGCGGAGGTCCTGCCCAGTGCCAGTGGGCAGAGCCCAGCTTCTCAGCCCCCCCACAACCTGCTTTGGGGCCAGTGCTGGGGTGCGGCATCACCCCTGATGCTGCCTCTGGGTGGCTACAAATGCAGGCCCTTTTGCCCCCTGCCTGGAGGCCGCCGCTAGACCACAGTGGCCCTGTCTGCCACCCCACAAGTCCCAGGCGGAGACCCCGGCCAGTAGGTGGGAGGGGCAGCGATGTCCTGCAGCTGCGGCTGCCCTGGCAGTCCCGCCCAGCCCCTGGCCCCACGTGGGGCCCCTCCCTAATTGCCTGGCCTTCACCTCAGTCAGGGGCCCCAAGCCCTCAGCCAAATGCCCATATGGGGCCTGGCCAGCGGCGCACCCAGCTACCCCTCGCCCGCTACACATGGGGGTGATTCATTCAGCCACTTGGGCTTCTGTCCACTTGGTCAGGCCCTTCGGCCAGCGGCACCAGGGGCCACGGCCTTGTTTCCTGTGAGACGAGACTGGAGGGTCGTCTGGGGCGGAGATGCCAGCAGTGGCCGCACGGGGGCGCCTGTGACCTCGCTGGACCCTCGCGCCCCGAGGGAGGCAGGGACAGCCATCCCCACTCACGAAAGAGGAAACGGAGGCTCAGAGAGGTGGGGTGACTTGCCTGGAGCCACTCAGTCACTGGGTGGGTCCCCAGCTCGGGCCCTAAATCCTGCCTTCCCCATGCTGGGGTGCAGGGCTGCCCAGAGCTCCTGCCCTCCCAGCAGGGTGAGAGTGTGTGGCGTGGCAGGGAGCGCGAGGGCCCCGGATGGCACGAGACCTGGGCCCCAGCGCCTGCCTAGGAACCGGGACCCTCCCTGGCCCCACAGCAGAGCACTGCACCCCAGCAGGACCCCGGGCCAGCTGCCTGGGCCCCGAGGACCGCACGGACCCCACCGTGGCCCAGGGAGCACACAAGCCCCCAAGCTCACCCCCCACAGACCACACACGCATGCACGCTCACACACACGCGCACAGGCACAGGCACGCCACTCACGCACACACCACAGTGTATACACCACACACACGTGTGTGCCTGCACAGACAGCACCTGTAACAGGCCACTTGCGCGCCAGCGCGCACAGGCCACACGTGAGCTCACACCTCGGCACATGCACACAGGCAACATACATGTGCACTACACGCATACATGCTCTGCACACACGTGCAGGTAAACGCTCCACGCTGCATGCCCCACACGCGTGCACACCCCACGCTGCACGCACCACGTCTGGGCCAGGCCATCTGAGGGCCGCTCCTGCGCCTGCAGCCCCACGTGTGCTCTGGCCCGGGGCGGGGGGGGGGTACCCGCTGCGGGGCAGGCAGGCGAAGGCGGGCCGAATGCAACAGGACGAGCCGGTAGGAAAAGAGCGCTTTATTTCCGGTCTGAGTGTATCACAGTGTCTGACTGAAAAATGTAAAAGAGCCACCAACGCCCTCAGCCACCGGGGAAGGGAGAGCAGGATATTTACAGAGGCCATTCTCCCCGGACGGGCGGTTCCGACGGCCAGGGACGGAGCTGCGGGGCCGGACAGAGGCCAGGCCCCTCACAGCGTGCGAGATGCGGCCGACCACGCGGGTGGGCACCCGCCAGGCTGGTCCTCCCAGGCTGGCCCTGCACATGTGGCGGGAGCCCCAGCCACTCGATGCCACACAAGCCTTTCGGCTCAGTTTTACCCGGGGAGGGCCTTGGGGGAAGGCAGCGGCCCTGTGCCCGCCAGCCCGTCCAGGCCCCGGAGCCTCCAGGCTCAGGGAGGGCTGGCGTGGGCAGAGCGGGGCCCCAGCATCACACGGTGCAGATCCGCGTGTCCTCAGTGCTCTGAGCCTCAGTTTCCTCCCTCGAGGGACAGGAAGGCTGTGCCCTGAGTGTGCCCTCAGGGAGCAGGCGGTGGGCGCACAGCAGGAAGGGGCTGCAGGTCGGCCCTGGGCGTGTTGCTGCTGTGTGGGGCCAATTTCTAGGGCAGGGGCTGCACAGAGTGCTGGGCGCCGGGTGAAGGCAGCTGTCCCCAGGGGAGCTGGGGGCAAGACAGGGAAGGGTGTCCCAAAGGGCCCTGCAGAGCCCAGCCCCGCCATCCCGGTGAGAGCGTCCTGCCAGCCCAGGGCACCTGTGCACGCACCACACATGCTGCCGTGGCCTCCCCTCGAGGACCCCCACCCACTGCGGAGCCGCCTGCGGCCAGGTCCACCCTGCGGCGCAAAGGGCGCCCTCCACCAGGGGCCAGCGCCCCATGGGCCCGGCCGCCGCTCAGGGCGGGGGCTTCACCCTAAGACCCCCACACATGGGACAGGTGGAGAAGCAGGTGGGAGCCGGCCCCGCCGGCTCGCTGCCCGAGGCCTCAGTCACCTGTCCGCGCGGCCGTGCGCCCGGCCCGCTGGAGGGGCACCCCGTGGGCACAGGCTGGCCACCTGAGTCACTGGGCTCCCCGGCGGCTGCAGCAGGAGGCTGGTCCCGGGGCGCCGGGCGCAGGCTGCGGGGCGTGTCATAGTGGTGCCGCCAGGCCGTGGGCACCTGGTACTCCGCGGGCCCCGGCGGGCAGGCGCACGGGCGGGGCTCAGGGCCCCCGGCGGCCGGGGGCAGGCTGAGCAGCGAGCCGAACTCCTCGCCGGCGCGCCACACGTCCAGGCTGCTGCCCGCGCAGGAGGAGAAGCTGCCCGAGCAGGAGGAGTGGCTGCCGGTGGCGATGCCGCTGTCCGAGGAGCTCTGGCGGCCGACCTCCTGCAGCTGCCGCGGCCGCGGGGCTTGGGGGGCGGCCTGGAGGCGCCCGGCCCGGCCTCCCCGGGGGCGGGGGCTGCCGCCGGCCCGGGCCCCTCCTGGGATGCGCCGCCAGAGGACGAGGACGGCTCGGGCCACGCGGGGAGCCGGCTGCCGGCGCCGACGTCCGAGTGGCTGGCCTCCGACGACGAGCTGGACAGGCTGCGGTCATCCCCTGGGGCGGAGAGCGGGCGGCGGTCACCCCCTGGCGCGGGGCGGGCGGCCGTGGGTGCCGGTGCTGGAGCCCCCGGCCCTGCGACCGCTCCCCGCCCGCCTCTCCCCGCCGCCTCCTGGAGCCCTGGACGCCCTCGGACCCGAGAGTGACCCCGTGCGAGCCGGCACCTGCTTCCGGGGCGGGGCCTGGCGGGGGAGGCGGGGCCTGGCGGGTAGGCGGGGCCTGGCGGGGGTGGGGACTGGAGGGAGGCGGGGCCTGGTGGGGTGGGGACTGGAGGGAGGCGGGGCCTGGTGGGGGTGGGGACTGGAGGAGGCGGGGCCTGGTGGGGTGGGGACTGGAGGGAGGGAGGCGGGGCCTGGCGGGGGTGGGGACTGGAGGGAGGCGGGGCCTGGCGCCCCCCCCCCCCCCCCCCCGCAGCCGCTCCTCGCGGGCGCGCCCCAGGGACCGTGTGCCCAGCGTCACCGGCAGGGGCCGCTGCTCCGGGCCAGCAACCGGGCCTGGGCCATTTCTTCTGGGCACAGACGGTGCCCAGCTGCCCGGGCCGCCCGAGGGCCCCCAGAGGGCGCGGGGAGGGCGAGGCCCAGGGGCGAGGCCAGGGGAGAGGCCAGGGGAGGGAGGGCGAGGGCCCAGGGGAGGAGCGGGAGGGCCCAGGGGGGCGAGGGCCCAGGGAGGGCGAGGCAGGGGAGGGCGAGGGCCAGGGGGCGAGGGGCGAGGGCCAGGGAGGGCGAGGCCAGCGAGGGCCAGGGGAGGGCCAGGGGAGGGCGAGGGGGAGGGAGGGGGAGGGCCCAGGGGAGGAGGGCCAGGGGAGGGCGAGGCCAGCGAGGGCCAGGGGAGGGCGAGGGCCAGGGGCGAGGGCCAGAGGGCGAGGGGGAGGGCGAGGGCCGGGTCCCGCGCGCGCAGCCCGCAGCCCGCCCTACCTCCGCTGCCCGGCCGGCCCGAGTGCGAGAGGAGGCTGAGCCGCTTCTCCAGCTGCAGGGCCTCCAGGGCCTCCTGGGCCACGCGCTCCTCCAGGGCGCCCGGCCCCCCGGGGCTCGGGTCTGCGCAGAGAAGGCGGCTGGTCAAGGGTCCGCGCTGTCTAAGGCCCTCGGCCGCCCCACGGCCCCCCAGCACCGTGCAGTGTGGACGCCACGCTCGGCGCCAGGGCCTGGCCTCCAACCCCCCGCGACAGCCCCGCCTCCGTGTCCATGCGGTCAGCCTGCGCGCGGCCCGCAGCCGGGCCCGGGAGCCCCGGGGAGACGGATGGCCCCGGGGAGGCCACACCTCCCGGTGATGGGGCTTCGATACCACCCTGCTGGGCAGGGGGCAGAGCCCCCAGCCTGCCCCACTCCGCACTCTCCTGCCCCCACGCGGGCGCACCTGCGCGCACAAGCGCGCACCTGCACACACACAAGCGCGCACCTGCGGCTGCAAGGCAGGAGGCTGCCAGCAGAGGGCGCCGCCGAGCCGCCCAGCAGAGGCCTGCAGGCGGCCTCCTTCCCCACCCCAGACTCCCTCCTGAGCCCATGTGGGGGCTGGGGGTGGACTTTGGGGGCTGGGTTGGGAGACGGGGGCCCCTGGCCCGGGCTGTGGTCCCTCAGGAGGCTGCAGCCACAGGCTCTGTCCACCTGCTGCATGGTCAGGCCGTGGTGTCCTACATGCTGGACAAACCCAGGGCGGGGGCGCGGGGGGGGGGTGATACACACCGTAAGAGGACCCGCCACCTGCTGTAGGCCTCACCCAAGGACATGGGGAGCTGAGGACACCGGTGTCTCCCACACTCGGGCCTCCAGGCCGCACCCAAGGGTGGACAGAGCTCATACCACAGGAGGAAGGGGCCAGGACCCTGGACTCCAGCCCTGCTTTGGGCCCCTCAAGGCCCAGCAACAGCCCTACCCTGAGCTCTTGGCCACAATCAGGGGACAAGGGAGGCCAACTCAGTGCACCCCAAAAGCTCTGAGACCGCACACACCAGCACTCTCACTGGGCAGCTTCCAGGCCCTGAGGCTGTGCCTGGGAGCTCAGGTGAGCGGCAGCCCCCACCCCCGACCCGGCTGATGGGCTCAGGCCCCCCCATGCCGCAAGCACCTGGGAGGACAGGCCGCAGCCCGAAGGGGCCCTTGGTGGGGGAGATGCCGCGCACGATGCAGTCGAACAGGAAGCTGATCTGCTCTCCCTCAGCCGAGGACAGGAAGAAGACTCCGGCCCCTGCAGAGGAGGACACCCCTGGCTCAGCCTGACGGGGCACGTGGGGCACCCCCGAAGCCGGCCCTGGTAGGCAGCCTGGCAGGAGGCAGAGCCCAGAGGCCTCATGATTGTCTTCCCGGGTCTGGGACTGCCCCCAGGCCTGTGCGCCCCAGCCTGCCTGGGCAACCTCGCCACGTGGCGGCAGCTGGTGGGAGAGGAAGTCCTCCCTGCCCGCCGGCACGGGGAAGGGCTGCGGCTGGAGCACGGCGGCCACCGGGAGGCCCCGAGGGCACCAGGACGCAGGCAACGCGGCCTCCACGGCAAATGGGCAGCAGCTGGAGGGGTGGCTGCCTGGAGGGGGGCCCATGTGGGGCCCAGGAGGGTGCTGGAGGACCCCCGGCGCCTCGCACGCTGAAGTGGGGGTCAGACGCCTGAGAGTGAAGGGTGCTGACCAAGGTCCTCGCACCCCTGACTGTGCCGCACACCACGACCCTGAGCGCGCCCCCACACGCCCTGCGCACCCTGCCCGCGCCCCTCCACTCTTCCCCGGGCCTGTTTCCGGCAGGGGACCCAGCCTGCAGGGTCAGCGTGCCCCGGGGCTCCCCCAGCGGAGTTAGGGCGGGCGTGGGGCCCCTGGGGGCTCAGGCTGGGTGCTGGGGTGGCGGGAAGGGTGGGGGCGGGCAGCACAGGGCGGGCGAGGTGAGTCAGCACCCGGTGCCGCCCCCGCTGGGCCGGGAGCCCGGGCCAAGGTGAATGAAATCCCTCCGGGCCGGCCGGCGAGTGAATGGGGCCAGCAGGTCACGTGGGGCCGGACGCCCGGCCTGGCGTCACCGCACAGGAATCCTCCCCCGCGTGCCCTCTGCCCTTTGCCCAGGAAAGGTGGGGGTGGCTCGGGGGCTGCGCGGGGCTGGGAGGGCAAGGAGGGAGAACGTGGGGCCGGCGGGTCCCATTCGGGCGGGTCCCACCCTCCCACGGAGCGCGGCCGGGCCCCCGACTGGCTTAGACACGAGACCAAGAACAGAAGGGCCATGACGCGGCCCGCACGGCCAGCTTGCCGGGCGTGTCCTCGGGCGGCCAGAGGCGGGGCAGCCCCCACCGGTGCCCACTCGGGGACAGCGCTCCCCAGAAGGCCCGGGCTGGGCTCTGGCGGGCGTGTCCCGGGCGCCGCCAGGCGCGTCTCATCGGCCAGCCCGGCCCCGCCGCCAGCCTGGCTTCACAGAGCCGGGCCTCTAATCCCAGCTTACGGTCAGCTGGCAGCGGCCGGGCACAGCCAGTCCCTGACTATAAAAAACCACATGACAGAGGGAGCGGAGCCCGCACCTCCGCGGCGCTGCGGCAGCGCCGGGGCTCCCCAGAGTCACCAGGCTGAGCCCCCTGCCAGTCGGGCGGCCTGCGGGGGCGCCCGGCCCAGAGGGCAGAGGAGGCGCACGGGACGCGCTCGTTGACCTCTCGGGGCCCCCGCCCCAGGCCCCCAGCTGACCGGCCACCTGACACCCCACCGGAAACGGCCTCCCACCCTGACACCCTCGGCCACCTGGCCCGACCCGTCACCGTCAAGACTCAGCAGGGAACTTCCCCATTCCGGCTCCTGACCCCTGACCTCCAACCCCTGATGGCTCACTGGCCTCTGCTTCGCAGGGCAGGCCGAGCACCCCGCAGCAAGGGCCACTTCCGAGTTGTCTGTGACCCCCAGGTCCAGCACTGGGGCCCGTTCCTCTCCAGGGAAGCATCTTGGCATTTCTCTTTGCAAGTCTGTTTGGGGGGCTGGTGGGGGCAGCTGCCCGCTCTCCACGCTGCGTCGGTTCCCCCTGCGGACGGCGTGGCCTCGCCCCCTGTCCCCAGCCCTCCCCCAGCAGGGCTCACCCGGGGCCGCGGGGCCAAAGGCCCCTCCGGGGCTGGGCCCGGCCCGAGGGCGGCTTCTGCTCTTGCTCTCGGAACCACGGTCTGGTGAGGGGCCTGCTGGAGCGGGTCGCCCAGGCAAGGGAACCCTCCAGAAGACCTGACCCCTGGCCTACAGTCGGCACCAAGGTCCAGACATGTTCCTGAGGCTGTCGGGGACCTTGAGCCAAGCCACCCGCCGACGCCACTGCCAGGTGATGCCCACACCCAGGAGCAGGGCCAGCTGTCCCGAGCCCGACCCAGGGGATCGCAAGGAAACAGGACAGAGGACGGCGGGCACTGCAACGTGGGCAGGCGTCGTGGGCGTAAGGGTGCTGTGGGACACCGCTGTCTGTGGGACAGCCATGGCGTCCAGCCCAGAGCCCGCCCGCCGTGAAGGGAAGACTCTCTGCATGTCCAGCGGGCGACTCTGCTTGCGGCTGGCCTGTGGCCACTCAGGGGCGGGCCTCCGCGGCCCACCTCTACCAGCACCCGCGTCCCTGCTCCTCCTTGGGGGCCACGCAGTCACGGCCACTGCCGCGCACACAGATCCCACAGAGGCCAGATAGGGACGAAGCATCTTCAGGGATGGGAGGACTGTCATGCTGAGAAGTTTCTAGAAAGCTTCTGTCCAGACAGCACCGACTTTCCTGGCGCCAAGCCCAGCAATCGGAAGTTGGCACAGCCCACCGGCCCCTCGGGGCGCTGCCTGGCACAGGGTTTCCCAGTAAAACAGCCACTTACCAGTACTTTGTTCTCCTCACCTCTGATTTGAGGAGAAAGAAGCAAAGTTTGATGAAACGAGTTCATACAACCCCCCGCCCCGATTTTCAGACAACACTGAAATGTCTCACCCGACCACGTCACACCCACTCAGAAGACACAGACGCAATCAGAGAAGCGAGCGTGGGCGGGGCTGGGGACAAAAGCCCCACGCGCCTGCTGCCGGGCCTGACACGGTGCCGCTGCTGCGGGTACGGGATGGACGAGCCTCAGTAAATTACAAGTAGACTAACGGAGCCAGCAGTCCCACCTGTGGGGGTGCGCCCAAAAGGACGGGCAGCAGAGTCCACGACAGCCCAGAGCGGACGCCACCAGAGGACACCAACAGACGGAGGCACAGGCAAAACAGGGCCTCCACGCGGCGGAATACTACGCAGCCTTAAAGAACGACGTCTGACCCCAGTGACCCCGTGGGTGAGCCCGGAGGACGTGATGCTGAGGGAAATAAGCCAGACACAAAGCACAAGCCCCGGGACCCCACTTACGGGACAGGGTGGGCGCCAGCATGGGGAGACGGGGCAAGTGTTAACTGGGACACGGCCACATGGGGCATCCTGGAGGGCAGGGTGCTGTGCCTGCCCCGTGGGCCACTTCTCTGCTGGGGGAGGCCAGCAGGGGCCAACACCCTTGGGGGGCCAGAGGCTTGGGGACCAAGGAGTGCGGGCCACCGGGCAGGCGGGTGCTACAGCAGGGCATGCGTCCAGGCCACCTGGGCTGGCTCCCGGCTCCGCCGCACTGGTGGGACAGACCTGGCCGGTCACACGCAGCTCCGTGCCTCGATTTCCCCACCTGTCAATGGGGATGGTGCACAGACACCACAGGGCGGCATGCAGGCCCAGATCCCCTAAGAGTATGGCCTGCTGGGTGGCCGGTCCATCTCTCCCTGGTCTGCTGGCCCTACCCGAGCTCACGCCCTGGCAAGCTGCAGCCTCCTGGTCAGAGCCCTGGACACGCAGGGAGCCTGGAATCATCCTGGGAGGAAGGCCAAGCTTGGGCCAAGCTCCCCCGGCACGCGCAGCTCCACAGTGGCAGGGGATCAGCCGCCACGTGTCCAAAATGTGACAGGTGGCCCAGGCCTGGGGGCCGCAGTCTCCTCCCGCCCATGTGGACATGGCTCTCGGGAAGGAAAGGGGCCTCTGCGGGGCTGCCCCTCCTGGGACGGCCCCCCCAGGGCAGAGCATGGGGCAGGGCTCCTTCAGCTTCAGCCCAGCCACCCCCGGGCCCTCACCTGGCTCACTGCCTCCCTCTCCTGCTCAAGGCCCTCCTGTGGCCCCTGCTGCCCTGGGACCGGCTCTCTGCAACCTGGCAGCGCGTCCTCCTGCCCGAGCTCGCCGGCCAGCCCACCCAGCAGGGCCCTGTGCACACAGCAGGTCACGCCCCACACCTCGGGGGTGTCTGGATAGCCTCGCCCCTCTGAGCGCCACAGCTGGCTGGCGCTGCAGAGCCCCCAAAGCCCCCAGCTGGCTGGGTCTGGGCCCCTGACGCCCTCTGGGGCTGGGAAGGCCCCGTGCAAGGGGCCCCACACGCCCCTGCACACCCCTCCCAGTCTCCTGCCGCATGGGGTCGTCTGGGCCTGTGCTGGGGAGCAAAGAGGTGAAGTCCTTCTGGGGTCTTCTGAAGACCCCGTCCTGCTCTCTGCTCCAAATGTGCCCAGAGCCAAGGGCTCGTCACGGGTCCAAATTCTAGCACCTGCCCCAGCCAGGTGGCCTGGCGTGGTGACGGCGGGGGGCCTGCGGGGGGCCTGCAGGGGGCCTGCGGGGGGCTCCCACAGCAGGCCGCGGCTGTGACCTTATTTGGAGAAGGCCTTTGCACCGCAAGCGAGTGAGCCCAGCCAGGTGTGTGGGGCACCCAGCGGCCGGTGCCCCTCGGGACAGGCGGGAGAGGCGGCCGAGCAGGCAGGTCCGCCCCAGCCCCAGGGAGAAGGCCTGCTGCCCACACGCAACTCAGGACAGAGCGGCTGAGGGGTGGCCTTCTGCTGTCTTTGCCCTCCACCCCTCTGGGGGCCGGGTCCAGAGCAGCCTGGGCCATGAGCATGCCCCTGGAGCGTGTCCTTGCCCCGCCGAGAGGTCTCCCCGGAGTCCAAGCACCCTGCTGACGCCGCAGAGCAGTGGGGGCGCGGAGTCTGCCCGGCGGGAGCCCAGCGGCCTGCGGGAGGGACAGGGTGGGCCCAGCCACCGCACCCTGCACGGCGCCGTCCCTTCGCCCCTTCCGTGTGGGCGGCGCTGGCCAGCAGTCGGCAGCCGGGACAGCCTGGGGCCCCAGGCTTGCTCGGGGCAGCACCGGCCGGGCGCCCACGGCCCCAGCAGCCCTGCTGGGCGGAGCTGGTGTGGGGCCACGTTCAGGGGGGCGCCCCAACCCGGCCTTCTGGCTCCATCTGTCTCTGCCCTCGTGGCGTGGCCCTCGGGCCCGGGATGGCTTGAGCGGACAGGAGCCCATCCGCACCCCGAGGCCTGCCACGCCTGCCCACCCAGCAAACCAAACGGGTCTCCAGGGAGCCGGCCTTGCCACCCTGCGGCAGGCGCCCCCTCCGCCCGGGCTTCCCCCAGCTCCCTTCGCTGTCCCTGGGCAGCCCAGAGGCCCAGCGCAGGCAGGGGCCCCTGGGGCTTCTGCGGCGCCAGCGGGGCCGGGCTCAGGCCAGGCCGCGGGGTGCACACCGTACTTACAGTACCCACACCTGGTCCCCCCTTCGAAGATGAAGCCGTTGGGCACGGCCCCGTAGCGCCGCAGGTCGGGCAGCCTCCACTGCCCGGTGACCACCGGGGGCACGTCCCGGGCCACCGCCAGGAGGTCGTTGCAGAGGTGCAGGCTGGCGGGGCCGCTCTCCAGCTGGGTGCCCGGGGCCACCGTCACGGGGAACCTGTGCACTGAGGTGGGCGGGACAGGCGTCACAGGGGCTCAGGGGGCCTGCCCCGCACCCCCCCGGGCCCTGCCCGCCCGCTGCCCTCCCCGTGGCTGCCGGTAACCACCCGGCACGGGGCTGTCCCGTCCCCAGCCCCTCCCGCGGGACGCGCCTGCCAGCAGCGAGCGGGCCCGCTTCACAGAGGGGGAAATAGTGGCTCGGGGGCCAAGTCTGGGGTGCCGCACAGCCCCGCGTGGGTCACCGGACACTCGGGACTGGCCAGCTGCAGCGAGGGCTTCTCCCAGTGCTGCGCGCCATGGACACCCTTCCCGGCCCAGACCCCTCGGTTCCCCCACCCTGGGCCTCGTCCTTGCCCCGGAGCCCCTCAGGGCCCTGTCCAGGCTCGTGCCACTCGGAAAGGGGTGCAGGTGTGGACAGCAGCAGCCCCACACCGGCTCTAGACCCAGGGCTGGCCAGTGAGGCACCCCTGCGCCGCAGCCCACTGGGCGACAGGCTCCAGCTCCAACTCAGGGTCAAGCCAGGCCCCGCGCCCCAGGCAGGGGCCACTCTGGGGCTGCAGGCCCCGCCCTCACGCGCCCGGCACCCCTGGGAGCCCCAGGCAGGGGCAGGGCCGGGCAGGGCAGGGCAGGGTGGGCAGGGTGGGCAGGGCGGGGCAGGAGCGTCCTGGGCCTGGCCGGCATCACTCACCCTCCCCGAGCGCGTAGCGGATCCGGGTGTCCCAGGCACACATGGCCTCGCGGCTCTCGAAGCCCAGCATGACGGCCTGCGACAGGCAGACGATGGCGAGCGTGTGGGCCAGGCCCTCGTAGGGCAGGCCCGGCTCCAGGCCACAGATGTCCTCCAGCATCAGGCTGCTGCGCTCCCGCAGGCCCTTGACCCGCTCCAGCTTGTCCTTGTAGGCCAGCATCAGCAGGCAGTCTGCAGGCGGGCAGAAGCCAGGGCTGTCGGGGGCGCCTGCCAGGGGCCCCGGCAGCCCCCCCAGGCCCTGACACAGCCAGAGAGCCCCAGGGCCCGTCGTGACCGAGTAAGCCCAGCAGCCTCACGTCCTGGGGGTCTTGCACCCTCTCCACGAGCTCCCCTCGGCCTGGCCCCTGACTGTGGCCCCCAGGGCTGACCCTGTCCCGGGCCCTTCCTGCCACACCCCACCATCTGCAGGTGCAGCCTGGGCACCAGCCGGCCATACCCAGGGGCACCTCTCCCTGGCATCTGTGCCCAGGGTCTCACTGGAGTTGGGTTCCCTCCGCCCCCACTGCTGGCCGTGGGCTTCTGGGCGGGTGGCCCGGGGTGCAGCTCCAGACGCGGCACGGCCCCTGCGGGGGCCACAGGGCAGAGGGCCGGGCTAGCTTTGGGCAGGGGAGAGGGGCTTGGGGCCAGTGACTTCAGCACATTTAGGGGTGAGACCAGGGGAAGCTGGAGGAGCCCCATCTTTTAGGACCCGTGGCAGAGAGGACAAAGTCCAGAGGAGCCGCAGCAAGGACTGAGGTGGGGTGTCCACATCGGCCTCTGAAAAGCAGGCCCAGCGAAGCCCAGCAGGGGCCAAACCCCCAAATACCTGACCCACATCCTCGTTTTTGCCACCAGATCAGAGACAGGCGTGTCCCGGGCGGCCCTCCCTGAGGCCAGGGGCAGGAGGCCGCTGCCGGCCCTCTGGGGGCTCACGGCGTCCTCCGCAGACTGTCCGGGAGGGGCCCACCGCCCTCGCCCCGCCCCCGCCCTGGGCTGCTGTAGGTCCCCCGCTTCAGCAACTCCCTCTGGAGACGGTGGCCCCACCCAGGCGGAAGTCAGAGGCGCGCAGGGCATGTGCTGTGATGGAGGTGTCGGGGCGCCCAGGGTCCCCAGTCAGAGAGTAAGGAAGGCGTGAGCACAGAAAGGCCCCCCAAACCAAAGGGCACTGGGGGCAAAAAGAAGTCATTAGGGTGGGGGCGCAGCTTCTGAGGGACAGCCTGCCCTCTCCCCCACTGTCGCCCCGCTCTGCCGGCCCCCCACCCTGCTGCCCCTGGACGCCGCCCTCCGCGGCTGCAGTCTTTGGGGGCTGCTCCGCGCACCGCCGCCTCTAGGGACCCCAGGACATCCCCAGAGAATCACTTTGCCCACAAACCACGCGGCACCTCTGGGCCTCTGTGGGCCCTTCCTGCTCCACGGCAGGTGCAGGGCGCCCAGCTAGCCCCTGGGGCCGTCAGTGGGTCCCCGCTCAGCGTGCACCCCCAGGCCGTCGGCGGGTTGGCCCTTGGCACACGCAGTGCACTTGACCTGCCTGCTGCCTCGCCCGGCCGCTGCCGCCCCAGCCAGGCGGGATGACCCCGCCCAGGGACCCACCGCACCCCACGGACCGGCCCCAGCCCTCTGTGGCTGCCGCTGGGCCCCGAGGTCTCGCCCCTTGGGCACAGCCTGGCCAGAACCGGCCCCCAGGCCTCCAGGCCACCCCAGCAGCAAGGAGGCTGCGAGGCCCCCTTCTCCGTCAGAATCAAAGCGCGGCTTCTGCCCGGGCCTGGACATCTTCCCTCGGGCCCCACCTGCATCCCCACCCTGTGTCCACACCGCCCCACGGTCCTTTCAGGCTCCCCGCTGAGATGACGGGGAACTCCTGCACCCCAGAGGAGACCCCGGCCTTGCAGCCTGCACCTCAGCAGAGCTCACCACCCTGTGTGTCCACTCTCCCACAGGAGAGCCCTGGTGGCGGCTGCCTCGGCCCTCCCCAACAGTCCACGGCCCCCCGGGGAGGCCGGAGTGGACACGCCCACACGGCAGGGCAGAGTCCCCCCCTTCACCCCGGAGGTGCACAGGGGAGCCGAGCAGGACGCGGCCTTTCCGTGTGGGCCCCACAGTGGCTGCTCCTGACCTCGCAGGCCCAGCGGCCCCGAGAGCAGCCGGGCGCACGGGACGGCCGCGTTCCGATAAAACTTCGTGTGCCCGCATTCCTGTGCACTGGCAAGCTGGTTTTGGCGCATGTGTGCAACGCCCCACACGTGCCCCTGAGGCCCTTCCCGGGGCGCGCACACCCGCCGGCTGTGCGGGAGCAGGTCTTGGCAGACACGCGGCGCTGGGATCTGGAGACGGCTGGGGCTCCTGGGGACGCGGCTGTCCTTGCAGGAAGAAGAGGCCGCATGGGCAGAGAGGAGGCGTCTGGAGAAGGGGAGAAGGGGAGGGGACAGGCCGCGGCCCCAGCCCCACCCCAGGGCCCGGAGCTGCCGGGGCAGGCGGCACGGCCCTGCGGCGCTGGTCAGGCCTCCGGCCTCTGAGCAGCCGTTCCGGGCCGGGCCCTGGCTGGGGCTTGTTCGGAAGCCCCAGGCGCCAGGACACCTGGTAGCGCTGGCCGCGCGGGCGCACAGCTGCCGCTGCCCCCACCGCCTGCCCGGAGAGCCGTGCGGAGCAGCTGACACCACCAGTGCCCGGCGCCCCCGCCCCGCAGCGGGCTCTACAGTCGAGGGGGCAGGTGGGGCCAGGGCCTGGGCCCGAGAGGCAGCTGGCCCCGCTCTCCTCCCCATCACCCCAGCAAGTAAATGGGCCCTATTTTTAAAACCCTTCACCGGTTGCGGCAGCCACAGAGACGGGGATTTTCGACGGCTCGAGACAAAGCAGGGGAGGGCAGACAGACAGACAGACGCCAGGCCTGCACCAGCTGGTCGGCAGGGGCCAGGGCGGGCCCCCGGCCCCAAGGGGGCGCTGCTCCAGGGGCAGGAGGGCAGTGGCCACAGCGGTCACAGGGCGGGGGCTGGGGCTGAAGCAAGGGGGGAGGTGGTGACCGGGGCAGGCCGTGCACGCCTGGCACACAGGAGCGTGCCTGGACCCACACGCTCACTCCGGGACGGCGAGCCGTCAGCCCACTCCCGAGCCTCTGCTTTCCAGCTGTGACGCGCCCCGCCCCCGCGGCAAGGTGCGCCCGGCCTGGCACGCAGAGGCCCCGGAGCGCCACGGCACCAGCAAGCCTGAGCCGCAGGCAGGACCTCGTACAGCCCGCCCGCAGCCCCCCAGAGAGGAGGCCCGGCCGCGGCCCTGCCTGCGAGCGGAGGGAGGGGGGCTCAGGCCATCAGCTGGCACAGCATCTAGAGGCCGTGGGCCGGGCCTGTTCGCAGGAAGACCCCCTCGCTGCGGCCTGTCCGCCGCACAGCCCCGCAGCGCTCGCTCAGCCCATTCTGCAGGTGGGCACCCAGGGGACAAGGCTGCCCCGGGGAGCTGCCAGCGAGGGGGGGCAGCCTCGAGCAGGCGGGCGGAGCCAAGACTGGTCCAGGGCTCTGACAGAAGTGGGCGGGGCCCACCTGGGCCGGGTCCTGGCAGTGGCTAGTGCCCCTGGTCCTGGCTACCTGCCCTTGTTGAAAACCCGGCTGGCCGACACCCCGCATCGCTGCTCCCGGCCCGGACAGCGACCCCACACCCCCAGGACCTGCTCTCAGGCCCCTCCCCGCCCGGCGTGCGATGGCAGCAAACGCTGCTGGTGGAGGGCAGGCGCTGGCGCTTCAAAATGTGCAGGGAATGAGCCGGTGGAGGCCGGACCAAGACCCTTCAGAATCAGCGAGACTCACCCAAGGGGATGGCAGAACCCAGCCCGAGGAGCCAGCCCCGCGGGGAACTGCATTGTGCCGGAGGGAAGAGCCTGCACAGAGGCGGGCGCGTGGTCTCTCTCAGAACCCACAGGCCAGGCTGGCATGAGGGGGAGGCAGGCCTGGGAGCCCCGGGAGCCAGAGGTCTAGCCCACCGCACACAGCGAGGCCACGGTGAGGCCGAGGCACGGGGCAGAGGTCACGGTGATCTTGAGGCAGGACCCGTAAAGAGCAAGAGCCCAGGGGAGCGGCTCCCTGGCGCGCAGGGGGTTGAGCACAGCCCAGTGAAGCTGCCCGCAGCCTCTGCAGCGCGAGTTCCGTCCCCGGCCAGGGAGCTGCCCACAGGGCGCCGCAGACCTCTCCCGTCTCCCCGCTGCTCCCCTCAGCCGGGGATTTCAGTGGACCTGCCCTTTCTGCTCCCCGCTCTGTCTCTGGGGAGTGTCTCACCCCACGCCCCCGTTGGCACCCCAGCTCTTGTAGCATAAATAAATAAACCTAAAAAAAAAAAAAGGAGCCCAGGGGCCCGGCCGAAGGGGCAGCAGCCTGGGGCAGCTGGGCATGGGGCCCGCTGACCAGCCAGGAGGGGCCCCTCCGACCGGGGACGGGCGCCGGCTTGGGCCCACACCGCCCGCTCCGCGGGGCCGTCCCGAGGCCAGCTCTGAGGCGGCGGGCGGCCGGGTCCCTGCGGGGGGAGCAGCGGTGGAAGCTCGGCGGGGCCCTGGCCCACTCCTCCAGGTGTCCTCGGGCAGGAGGGCTGGCCGCCGCCCATGCCCCGCCCTCGGGCACCCTGCCCAGTCTGGGGCCCGAGCGGTCATGTCCATTCCCATGGGATGCGGCTCCACGGAAGCCAGGAGGTGCGTTCCCAGGAGGGCCCCACCGCCACGGGCAGCCCTCTCGCCGCACAGCCCGGCCGCAGGTGGGGCCCGGCCCGGCTCAGCTGCCTGGGAGGGGTAGCGCGGAAGTGGGGACCTGTGCCCTCCAGGAGCTCAGCACTGGGACGGGGGCCACGCAAACCCCACCAGGGGCTGGAGCGCCAGCCTGCTGCAGGCAGCGGGACCAAAGCCACGCCCGCTCTCCTCAGAGCAGCCCCCTGGCCCCAAAGGCCCCCACTAGGACCCGGCCTGGCTGGTGGCTTCCGGGCAGGGGCGTGGGAAGCCGAGGGCCCATCTCTCCTCACCTGGCGGGGCTCCCGAAGCCCCGGGTCAGCAGCAGCAGGCCCGAGGCCAGGACCTGGCCGCATCGCCCTCCTTTCGGGGGCCCCTCCGGGGGAAGCCGAGCCTGGAGACACAGCCCCAGGGAAGCCCCATTCTGAGCGATCGGTAAAGGCCACTGTGCACACGCCGAGAACACGGCTTGGACCCCAAGAGGTCTGCGCCGCCCCCATGGGGCAGGGCTGGGGGTCCTGCTACTGAGCAGCTTGCCGGGGCCATCGACTCTTCCCACGGCCGCTTGGACCAGAATGTTCTGCAGTCACTGCACTCGACTGTGGGAGCCGAGCCGCAGGCACCAGCAGGCCGGAGACCCGCCTTCAGGGGAGGTGTGAAGACCCGGCCCCTGCACACGGCCCGGGGGGGCGGCGGCGGGGACGGCGGGAGGGCAGGGCCGCCCCTCACAGCCCCTCCTGGCTCTGCGTCCTCAAGGACACAGCCCCATGCCCCGTGCGCCCACCCCCATGGAACCGGGCGAACTCGAGCCCAAAGGGGCTCCCCGGCGGGGGCGCAGGGGCACGGAGAGGAGGGGCCAGGCGGGGGAGCATCGCCCACGTGAGGGTGAGCCTGCTGGGTCCCCGGCACTGCGGGTGGCTGCCCCAGATCTCGGGGGCCATGGGCTGGGGGCAGGGTGGGTGTCCCTGGAAGGGCCAGAGGGCCCCCACACGCCCCGCCCGTCCCAGGGCCTGCCCAGTGCCCCGCCTTCTCTCCTCCACCCAAGCCCCGTCAGAGGCAGCCCCAGCACCCTTGGGCGGAGGCTTCCCCCCGCCCCCCCACTGGAATCAGGGTGCTCTCGGGCCCGGTCCCACCACGTTGCTTTCTCAGCTGCTCCCAGGCAAGGCTGACGTCCACGCGTCCACACGCCCACACGTCCGCTGACCCGCCCTCCTGAGGTGCTGCTGGCTACCACGGCAGGTGTCCTCCAGGCCAGGAGGGGCACTCACACCCACCAGCCGCCACCACTGTGCACCCCGGCTTAGTCCCCCTTCTGGAAAGGGGGTGCTGTGCATGTCCCAGATCGCCCCACGAGGGCTGAGGCCACCCCAGGGCCACTGTTCACCCCAGCTCACCACCACCCGCCACGCAGCACTCAGTCTGCCTCCAGCCACAGCTGGCCAGTGCCTCCCCCGCCACCCCGCCAGGGGTGCCCCTGCTGCCCTGACACCCCCCACCAGAAAGGGAGCCACAGCCCCTGGGGAGCCGAGGCCGGCAGGAAGCGCAGGCCCCCGGCCCAAAGTGCAGCCTGGGAGGCCACAAGGGGCGCAGACCCGAGGAGGGCCCAGGAGCGGCTCCCACACCCTCCCAGATGGGGCATCTCCGAGACCCCCAGCAGCCCCTCCCTGTGCCAGGCAGTCTGGGCTCACGCCCCAGCACCACACAGACCCCGCCCGGCGGGCCCAGACACCTGTCTCCCTGACAGCTGCGGCGCCCAGGGCTCCCCGCGCCCAGACCTCAGGCCCAGCCGAAGGATGCCCGACCCGACGGCACTCTGCGGGTGCCTCCCGGCTGGGGGACTGCCTGGGCTGGGGGGCCGCCGCTCCTCCTGGAGGACGGCTCCCTCCAACGCTGAGACTGCTTTTCTCTGGCGCACCCGACAGCCCTGTCAGCGGGCCGCCTCTGCTGCAGCCAGCAGGCGGGACGGGCACCCGGTCAGCGCTGCCCCGCGGAGCCAATGGCGGCTCAGCCCCCACCCCTCGGCGGGCCAGGGAGCAGGGCTTTCTGGGGTGCTCCCTGGGCTCGATGAGGGAGGGGGCACGCCCCTGGCCAGGCCCCGCCAGCCCGCGGCCCCCACGTCCTCGCCGGCCGGGAGGCGCTTCTCAGACCCGGGGAGCAGCCCCGGGGGCTCGCGACCGCGCGCCAGTCTCGGCCCGCGCCCAGGCCGGCGCCGGCTGCCTCTCGGGTTACAGCCCTCGCCGGAGCCGCCGCTATTTCGGGCGAGCTGGCCGCGCTCCGGGTCTGCCGGGCGGCGCAGGAGGCCCCGGGCGCCGCTCATCCCGGCCCGGCGCGCCCCTCCGCCCGCGCCCGCCCGCCCGCCGGCCGCTCACTCACCTGCCACCGGCGACGGCCTGCGCAGCACCAGCCACCTACTCTTCCACTGCGGGACAGAGGGAGCGTGAGCGGCCGCCCGCGCCCCGCGCCCGCCCCGCGCCCGCCGCGCGCCCACCTTCTTGCCGTCCCGCAGCTTGACCTGGCCCTCCACCAGCGCCGCCTCGGTCATCTTCGGTCATGGTTCCCGCGGCCCGCCGCCCCGCGGCCGCCCAGCCCAGGGTCACTTTCAAAATAGCTCCCGAGGGCCTGGGCTGGGCCAGCGCGGAGGGCGGGCCGCGGGGCGGGCGGGCGGGCGGGGCGCCGGTGGGGGCCGGGGTCTCCCTGCCAGGCGTGGCTCCCCCACAGCCTGCCGCACTGGCCCCCGCTGGGAGCTGTGACCGCGCCGGCAGGGGCACCGAGGGCCCCTCGCCGCCCCAGGTGAAGTTCACCCCGCCCTGGGATGGGCGGCGGCTCCCCTCCCAACAGCAGAGCAGGGGATGCGCCCCGTTTGTCTTCCCCCAGCCCGGTGTCTCACTCGGCACTGCCCCCCGGGGGCTGTCACCAGACCCCCGCGGCCCACCGGGGATGACCCAGGCCAGGGCACTCCCAGCCGCCCCCCAGCACCCCCACCCCAGACCTTGGTTTCCCGGGCAGAGCCGTGGAGGAGGCCCCACCGCCCTCCCGTCCGGACGCAGAGCAGGCCGCCGCCCAGGCAGGACGACCAGGCACCCACTGCGCCCCTCTCTGTCTGTCGTCCCAGGAGAGCCATTCTGGCCCCTGCCAGGCAGCCCTGTACATGCGGCGGGGGAACAGGGGGAGCTGCCTGCTCTGCAAAGCCCCCTGGGCCCCCTTTCTAGGGGTAGAGGGCTCCCCTCTGCCAGGTGTCCCGTTGTTAGGGGACCTGGCAGGTCCACACCCGAGTGTCAGCCCTCATCAGTAAGAGGGGTCAAGAGCCCCAAACCTGGGGAGCCGGTGGGGAGGGGAACTCCAGGGCAGCAGGACAGCGAGTGCCAGGTGGAGGTCGGGTCTGGTGGGAGCCGAGGCAGCGCCCTAGCCCTACACCCGGCAGGGCCACTGTGGGTGGGGCCCGGGAGCCCCTATCTGCTCCAGTGTGCAGGTGGCATCGCAGCCCTGGGGGTCGGGCCATGTGGCTGGGGCGGAGACGCCCAGAGCTGATGCTGGGGGCAGGGGCGCCCGCCACTCCGGGCGTCTCCTGAGGCCGCAGGTGGGTGCGCCCTGGTTGGCAGCCCCAAGATGCCGGTGAGTCCCGCGGGGCTGGAGCAGGGTAGGGTTGCAGCCCCCAGGGGACCCTTGGGCCCCCCGGCCACCCTCCCGGAGCGGTTTTCAGGTCACAGGACTGGTTCAAGCGCCGCAGCTTGGCCAGGGGCCACCCTGGAGAGCCAGGGTGCCCAACAGCCAGTGCGCGGCCCTGGGGGCCAAAGCTGGCGGCTGCTGCCAGGCCCTCAGCCGCCACCTCGCACTTGCTCATCCGAGCCGGGCGGGGCAGTGCCGCGTTCCTGAGCACTGGCCGGGCCAGCTGGGCCACGCCTGGCGCGGCACCTGCTCCCGCCGTGGCCCCGGAGCGTGCGCGTCCAGCAGACGGCCCCTGCGCCACGTGCCCCTGCGGGCGGCGGCCACCGTAGGCCTGAGCACCTGTCTCCCAGGCCCGGCCCCCACCCCTCAGGGTCTGTGTCCAAAGTCCCTTTTCTGGGGACAGTCCCGACGACCGGGCCCACCCCAGCGGCCTCGCTCGCTCCCCCATCCCCTGCAGGCTGTCCACGCAGTGAGTCACACCGCGGCCCCGGCTCAGGACCCCGACGAGTGGAACCTGTAACACTGAGAAGACCCCAAGAGGGGGGAGCCAGCAACCCAAGCCCGCTCTCCTCCCTCTGCCAGCCTCTTGCTGGGGCTCCCCAATGGCTCAACACAACCCGAAGACAGAGGAGCCTGGAGGAGTCCGGGGCAGTGTGCAAGGTGGGGAAAGAGGGGCACACCCTAGGAGCAAATGGGACACGTGGCTCCAGGCGGGCGTGGCTCACTGCAAGGCAGCCCCAGCACCCCGTCGATAGCCCACCCCTCCCACGGGGACGCGAGGGCGCGCAGGCAGGCCGGGCGCTGTGGGAGGCTGGGCCTTGCCCCAGTGGGAGCGTGGGGGGCCACCGGGCCAAGTGCGGGGGGCGACGCAGGGAGAATATTCCAGGCGCAGAGCAAAAGGCCCTGGCCAGCGGGGCCCCGGTCAGCCGGTGAACGGGAAGGTCAGGGGGGCAGAGCACAGCCGGGCGGCAGCGGGCTGGCTGCATGGACTCCGGGGGCATCAGGCAGGAGTGGGGGCAGGGAGAGGAGCTGGCCCTGGCCCGGAGAGGTGGCGCGACCTGGGCTGGCTGGGGCCGAGAAGCAGGGGCGCTCGGGGCCAGGCATGGAGAGGGCCGCAGGAGCCGCAGGAGCCAGAGCCGCAGGAGCGTCTGGACGCACTGCGTGGGGGCTGTCGTCCTGGCCCCCAGACCGGGCTGCAGCTGCCCAGGCACCTAACCCCCGCGTGGGACTGCTGCCCCCACACGCTGGCCTCTTCTGGGCAGCACGCCTCACCCCATCTGCCCCTGCTGAGACCCCGTGGGGAGCTTGGGCATACCCAGCCGCCCACAGCCCGGCCTGCAGCCACACAAGCCACCAAGCCCAGGGCCTCTGCCGCGGTTCCTGTCGCTGGGTCGCCTCTGGGCATCTGGGGTCCCTTTCCACACCTGGTGCCCAGCCAGCTGAAGCAGGGGCTGGCTCCCTGAGATCAACATGGGGGTGGCCCCTGCCTGCACTCACCCTGGCATCCGGCCCCTCCCTCCCTGCACTCCCCAGAGCACAGCTGCCTCCTCCTAGGGAAGGTGGGGGCAGCAGGGAACCGTCTTCCCGCTGGAATGGGCGTCCCTGGCTCAGGCTCTGCCCCGCACCCCCCCCCATCTGGACGGGGCCTCCATGCCTGCCCGGGAGCCCCACCCTGGCGCCTGCACGAGTCCCCGAGTCCCCGTTGGCCTGAGAGCGCCCCCTCAGCGGGGCAGGCCCAGGCCCCCCAGGCTCGGCCGCTGTGGCCCCGGGACAGGGCTGACGCAGGCAGCCAGGTGCTCAGAAAGCTCTTTATTGCATTTGGGAGGGGCACCCCGGGCTCAGGAGGGGCGCTTGGAGGGCCGAATCCTGTCATTGATCCAGTCTGCATAGTTGGCCACGCGGGTGTAGACGCCAGGCTTGTTGAGCCGCCCGCAGCCGTCGCCCCAGCTGATGATGCCGGTCAGGTAGGCCACCCCGTCCTTCTCGCAGGCCAGAGGCCCGCCCGAGTCCCCCTGTGTGGGGCCGCCGGTCAGAGCCAGCGCCCCAGAGACTCAGCCCAGGTGACTCACTTTCCCCAACTCCTCCATCAGGAAGCCGCAGGGTCCTGCCTCCACTCCCACCACACGCACCCCCGCACCGCAGGCCCGTGTCAGCACTGGCTACTCCCCGCATGGAACACCGCCCCCCGCCCGGGCCATGTGCCCTCCTCTACGAGGCCGTGCTGATGCCCCAGCTTCGCCGTAACACGCGGCCGCCATCAAGCACTCTCCTGCCATTGCTGTCATGTGACCTGGGGGGTGACCGGCCTGTCCCGGGCCTCGGTTTTGTAAGCTGGGGAGCCAAGCAGCTCCCCATCTTGGGGCTGACGCCACCCTGCCATGGCGGCCAGGACAGCACCAAACGCAGGGCTGACTGGGGGTGCAGCCGCCGGGGGACTCGGCCTGGGAGTGCACCGACGGCCTGGGTGGGGCAGCTGGGGCCTCACCAGGCTTCGTGACTCTGCTTCTCCCGGGCCCTTGTCTCCCCATCCACATAAGGAGGGTCCTCTCTCCACACGAGTCATCTAGCTGGGGTAGGAGGGACCCCAAGAAGTCTTGGGCGCCCTGCGGGGTGGGGGGCTGGCCACTGAGGGGGAGGTCCCACCCCACACTGGGCCCCTGTGGCTCTGGGCTCCCGGGGCGCGTGGGCCGCTGACCCGTGTGCTCACCTGGCAGGCATCAGACTTGCAGTCGAAGTAGCCGGCGCACAGCATGTTGGGGCTGATGTCGGCCCCGTAGACCTCGGGGCTGCTGCACTTGTGGTCGGCGACCAGGGGCACCAGCGCCTCCCGCAGGGAGCTGGAGTAGCCACCCCCGTCTACGCACACCACGGGGTGCTCAGGGTGGGCCAGGGCCAAGCTGCCCTGCACCCGGCACCACACCCGGGCTGCCCACCCACTCACTCTCGTCCTGGTGGCCCCAGCCGGCGATCTGGCACTTCTGCCCGGCGGGGAAGGAGCTGCCTGGCTCAGGCAGGCAGATGGGCTGGACAAACTGGGAGCGGACAGCACAGCGGTCCCCCTTTTTCTTCAGCCGGATCAGAACTGGTTAGGAGAGATCAGAGGTCAGCCTGGGGCCTGAGGGTCCAGAACGGATAGAGGGCAGCCACGGAGTTCCCTGGGAGCACAGCCCTGCGGGCAGACAGGCTGAGGGCCCAGGAGACCTGGAGTGGGCAGGGGGCCTGTCCAGGGCCCAGAGAGGCTGGCTGACCACCACGTCCTCCTGCCAGGCCAAGGCTTCTCCAGGACGCCAGGCGCTCTTGCCGCCCTGTCCTGACCACCCCACCCCTCCCCGAGGCCTGAGGCCTGGTGCAGGCCTGCGGCTGCCCCCTGCCCCCAGCTCCGTCCCCCGCACAGGGTGCACGCCGGCCGCGCCGCCTCACCCAGGTCGTGGTCGTTGGGGTTGAACACGGAGTACAGGGGGTAGGGGATGTACTTCTCGATGCTGAACGTCTGCGTCACGTCCGTCGTCTGGTTGAAGAAGTGCTGGCCCAGCACCACTGAGACGCTGTCCCTGGGGGGGCTGCGGGGAGAGGCTGGTGGTGGCAGGACCTGGCCTGCCCTGGGCCCCTGAGGCCGGCGCCCCAGCCCCGGCGCCCGGGCTGCGCGGGAGGAGGCGTCCTGCCAGCACCATCTCCCAGGCCCGGCCCTGCCTATCTGCAAGGACGCCTGGACACAGGCCCTCGCGCCCGCTGGACGGGGCCCTCCCGGGCGGCCCCTTCGCCAGCCCGGACCCGGTTTCCCCATCTGCGCGGTCACCCGCGCGCACGGGCGCCCACCCGAGCCGGCCCGGGAGGGCCTGCCCCACGCCAGCGGCGGGGTGGTCGGCGCGGCCTCTGAGCTCGCGCCCCTGGGCGAGCGGCGGTGGGCCGGGCCCTGCCGGCCGCCCGGAGCCCCGCGGGCCGGGCCGTGTCCCCCGCAGCCCCGGCTCGCGCGGTCTGGGCGGGGCCGCCCGGGACACGCCCCTGGGCGGGGCCCGGGACACGCCCCGCCGCGCATGCGCGCTCTGCCCGCGCCCCGAGCCGCAGCCCCGCGCCCGCCCGGGCGGCTGCGCCCCGCGTCTCCCGCGGTAGGTGGGGGCGCGCGGGCGGCGAGGCTGCCGGGGCGCGCGGGCAGCTCGGTGGGGGTGCAGACGGGCACGGCGGGGGCGGGGGCGGGGTGCGGGGGCGGGGGATCTGGGGGCGCGGGCGTGGGCGGGGGGTCCGGGCCTGGGGGCGCGGCGGGCGGGCTGGGGGGTCCGGGCCTGGGGGCGCGGCGGGCGGGGCGGGGGTTCCGGGCCTGGGGGCGCGGCGGGCGGCTGGGCGGGGGGTGTCCGGGCCTGGGGGCGCGGCGGGCGGGGGGTCCGGGCCTGGGGGCGCGGCGGGCGGGGCGGGCGGGGGGTTCCGGGCCTGGGGGCGCGGCGGGCGGGGGGTGTCCGGGCCTGGGGGCGCGGCGGGCGGAGGGGGGTGTCCGGGCCTGGGGGCGCGCGGGCGGGCGGGAGTCCGGGCCTGGGGGCGCGGCGGGCGGGGCGGGGGGTCCGGCCTGGGGGCGCGGCGGGCGGGGGGTGTCCGGGCCTGGGGGCGCGGCGGGCGGGGGGTGTCCGGGCCTGGGGGCGCGGCGGGCGCGCGCGGGGGTCCGGGCCTGGGGGCGCGGGCGTGGGCGGGGGTCCGGGCCTGGGGGCGCGGCGGGTGGGCGGGGGTCCGGGCCTGGGGGCGCGGCGGGTGGGCGGGGATCCGGGCCTGGGGGCGCGGGCGCGCGCGGGGGTCCGGGCCTGGGGGCGCGGCGGGCGGGGGTCCGGGCCTGGGGGCGCGGCGGGCGGGGGTCCGGGCCTGGGGGCACGCGGGCGGCCTGACCTGCCGGCGAAGCAGTGCGCGGCGGACACCACCCAGCAGGTGTGCACCAGGCTCCCGGCGCAGAAGCCGCCCCCCACGTAGACGGCCGCCAGCCAGGGGTGCGAGCCGGGCAGCGCGGACGAGCCCCCGAGGATGCGCGGCCGCAGGAACGTCCTCTTCTTGTGCCGCCGGCCGCAGCTCGGGCGCCCCGCGGGGGGCGGCTGCGCGGGCTCGGGCAGGGCCAGCAGCACCCCGGGCGCCGGCTGCCGCCTGCCGAGGGACTCTGGGGGCAAAGGTCGCGGCTCACGCCCTCAGGCCGGGGCCGGCTGACCCCTGGCACCGCCCGGCCCGCAGCACTGGGAAGGGGCCTGGCCTGGGCGGACCCTGCCCTCCAGGGCGCCTGGTCTCGCTGTCTCCTCCCGCGGCCTGGCACACCTGGTAGGTGTCAGGCACCCGGCGGTCCTGTGCAGAGCCAGCCAGGCCGGCCCTGGCACCGGGGCCCGGGGGTGCCTGGCCTCCTGGGGCGCCACCAGGGCCTGACTCCTCAGTGCGGCGGCTCCTGCCCAGGTGATTCACCTGCCGGCGCCGCCCCGCCCCTGCGGGCTGCCTGGGAGGACCTGCTGACCCCAGGCCCCCCGCTAAGGCCTTGGCGCAGGCTTGGCCCCAGGGAGCCTCAGTTTCCCCCCCTCAGAGATGGGCCTGGGGCAGGGAGGACCCCCGGGGGCCTGGGGGAGGAAGCGCGCCGCCCCACCCTGCGCACCGCAGGCCGGCAGGCGGCAGTACTCCCAGGACAGCGCGCTGTCCTTGACCACGTAGCACCAGGGCCTCGCGTCCTTGTCCGGGTTCCTGGAGGGCAGGTGGGCAGGGGCGTGGGGCCACCGACCGGGGCCACCGGCAGGGTGGGCCCGAGCCCGGTCCCCAGCCCTCCCCCGCCTCCTGCGGCCCGCGCCCACTGAGGCCTCCAGTAGGGCTGAGCGGGGCCCCTGGGAGCCCGGGGCGGGTGGGGGTCACCGGCCAGGTTGGGCAGGTCTCCCCCAGACAGAGCCTGCCGCCTGGCAAGCGGCCTGGGTGGGCCGGTGGGTGCTGACCGGCAATAGGCGTGGGGGCCCAGGCCGAGCAGGGCCGCTGCGTCCACCGAGTCCACGTGCAGCTCCTGGTAGAGCAGGTCCGAGTCCCAGGCCAGGCAGCTGAGGCCCGAGGCTGCGGTGCTGGCCACGCCCCTGTAATCCGTGCCATTCCCCAGGAAGCAGCGCTGGGCGGGATCTGTGGGGGGCGCGCTCAGAGCCGGCTGCACCCCCTGCGCCCCCCCCCACCCCGGTGGGCCACTCACCGATGTTGCAGAGCCGCCCGGCGCGGCCCTGGGGACAGGTGCACACACTGGTCCCGGTGGCCACGACCAGGTGGCAGGTGCCGCCGTGCAGGCAGGGGCTGCTCAGGCACGCTGTGGGCGGCGCGCAGAAGCCAGGCCTGGGCTTGGGGCTGCCGGGCCTGGCCTGGCCCGGCCCCGGGGTGCGAGGCTGGGGCGGGCTCCCTCCCCCCGTACCTGTGTGGCGGGTGGCCTCGCACCGCACCTGGCCCCCCTCGCACGCGCACTGTTCCACGCGGCCCTGGTGCACGCGCACCCAACTGGCTCCCGCCTCCAGGTACTCATAGCGGGTCTCGTCGAAGCATTTTTCTGGGGGTGGCACAGTGAGCCCCGTCCCGCACACGGGCCCTCCCAGCACCCCCACGCAGTGCCCTCCCAGCACCCCGCCCCCAGGGCCTGGCTAGGCCGCCCCCCCTCACCGGTGCCACAGTCGGGGCCAGTGAAGGCCAGGGGGCAGGTGCAGTGGTAGTAGGCAGCGTCCTGGGCACTGGAGCAGGAGCCCCCGTTGAGGCAGGGATTGGAGGCACAGGGATCCAGGGCAGCTACACGGGAGGGGGACATCTGAGAGCCCCCCATATTCCTGGGGGCCTCCCTCGGGCTGCCTTAAAACTGCCCCTTAGGGGCCTTGGGGGGGCTCGGACCTCTCCCGTCCTGCCTTCTAGCCCCCGGTCCCTGCTAAGTAGATCTCTGACTTGCCCCTGGCACCATGGAAGACCCCCACACGACCCCCCAAATCAGGCCAGCACAGTCTGGCGGGGTCCCCTGGGGTCCTTGAGTGAGCTGTTGGCGTGGGGCCGTGGGACCAGGCCTGGCCAGCAGGGGGCGCCCCGTCCCCAGCAACAGCGGCACAGCCTCCCCACCCCAGGAGGCCAGGGGAGGCGCCCCCTCCCCCGCCCCCGCCTGCATGCACCCCTCCTGCACCCCGCCTGCACCCCGGGCAGGACCCGCCCCTGTCAGCTCTGGCCGCCCCCTCCTCTCTTTGATGCTGAGGCCCCCCAGCTCGCCCCAGCACAGCCCTGCAGCCTGGGAACTCACGCGGGCCCTGGCGGGGTGTGGCGGGCTGCGCGCAGTAGCCCCAGGCCCGGTCGCGGTCGTAGTTGTGCGTGGTGGCGCACCTGGGGTGACACGGGCCGTGACCCAGGGCCCCAGGCCGGAGCCGTCCTGCCCACGCGCCAGGGCACCTCTGACCGCCCCATTTGCCCCTTCCCGGCTCCCGCGGCATGCCCGCTGGCCACCCCCACGCAGAGGGGGCTCCGGGGTGGCCCTGGGGGTGGGCGGTGGAGGAAGGGTCTGCCCCGCCCCCAGCGCCGACCACCCTGGGCTCCGTCCGGCCCCACCCACCATTTCCTGTGGGCGCTGCCCTCGGCGGTGCAGGAGTGCAGCATGCGGCCACCGTAGCGGAAGGGGAACCTGCAGGGCTGCCCGTTCTCCGTGAGCACTGCGGGGGGGCGGGGTCAGGGGCTCGCTCGGGCACCTTCCTGGCCCCCTGTCTTACGCCCCAGTCCCCCACGGCGGCCCCCCCAGCCTGCCCATCTGATGGGCATCTCCTCCAGGAAGCCCCCTGGACCCACCTGGGTCTCTAGGGCCATTGCGCCTCCCAGGAGCGGCCCTGGCTGGGGGGCTGGGTCCCACCACATCGGGTGCCTCTGACCCGGGAGCACTCAAAGCTGAGGTCGGGGTCCCCGTGGTCACGGTGGCATCCGGCTCTGGAGCTTCTGTCCGGTTCTAGGAGCCGAGAGGGCGGTGATGGCACTGGGGGGGACGGTCTCCGGGCTAAGTCCCAAAGGGTGCACTGGGCGAGGCCCCAGGCCCTTGGGTCTTGGAGCAGGGTCCAGGGAGACCCCAGGCCTCGGCTGGGCCCTGTCCCCTGCCCCAGCCGCCAAGCCCAAGGGGTAAGTCAGGCTGGCTCGGAGGCTGGACTCCTGGAGGGCCGCCGTGGCACCCTCCGAGGCCCCTGCCCCCACCTCGAGTGCCGTGAGCACAGAGGCCGCGGGCAGTGACCCCACGCCCCCAGGTGAGTGCAAGATGGTGTCCCCAGCCCTTGCGAGCCCCCCTGCGCCATCTCTCTCCACAGTGGCCCTCGCCGTCCACACCCCTGCCCGGCCACCCCCACCGGCCTCCAGAGTGGGCACGCGCAGCCCACGGCCACTGTGGGAGGGTCAGTGCTCACCCCGCCGGCCTGGGGCTGGGCCCCTCGAAGTGGCAGCAGCAGCAGCAGCAGCAGCAGCAGCAGGGACAGCCTGGATGTCAGGCAGGGGCTGGGGACCCAGGCCCGGCACCCCATGGCTCCCCCAGAGCAGGCGTGAGGGCAGCGGGAGCAGAGCGGCCAGGGCAGGTGGGGGTCAAGGCCTCCGGGAAATGATTAACCCGGCTGCCTCCCGTGTGGGCCCATGGCCCCTGCGGCCCGCTCCCCGCCTTGCCCAAGCGCCCCGCCGTCGCCTCCTCAGCTGCGCTGGTCCCGGCTCTGAGAGTCACTGCAGGACTCGGCTCAGAAACTTCCCACAGGACGTCTTCCCGGATGACTCCCAGGCCAGGGCCTGCCTGGCTTCGGCTGACCACTGCCTGACCGCACTGAGCTCTCAGAGGCCCAGACTGTCCCTGGAGGGCACCAGGTGCCGGGGGGCTGTGAGCGCCGCCCACTCTTCCAGGTCGGGCGAGGTGGGGACCCTCGTGGGAGCAGATCGGGGGTACGGAGCTGCCCACAAGCCTGCCCTGATTGGAGGTGCTCGGGAGTGTCCACTCCCTTTGCTGGACATTGCCAGGAAAACACCCCAACCCTGGACTCCCTCAGACCTGGGCCCCCGGCAGCCTGGACGAGCTGCCCTGCCCCGTCTCACACCCCTGCCCTGGTGGGCCAGGCCGTCTCTGGGGCTGCCAGGTCCCCGTGGAGCCCAAGGGGCACGCCCAGGTCCGCAAGCGCCTGGCCCTCCTCGTCTGGGAGCGGGGCGGGCCCCAACCCCGCGCACCACGGCACCCTTGGGGCTTGCTGCCTGGGCACGGGAGCCTGGCTCGAGCAGTGCCACGCAGGGCCCTTCTGTGCCCTTCCCGAGCTGCCCGGGGGGTGCCAGGCAGCCCCTGCCCACACAGGGGAGAAAGGTTGGCCCTCTGGGCTGACCTGGGGATACCACACACCCCAGCCACTCTCTCTGTGTTGGGGGGGGACAGACACTGCAGCTGCCCCAGCTGGGAGCACAGCGGGTGCCAAGCAGGTGGGCCGGGGCATGGCGGGTGCTGCGCCTCTCCCCACCCACCGCCTCCTGGCCCCGCCTAGAGCACTGCCTGCTGGGGCAGCCCTTGCCGCCTGCACTGACGGGCAGGCCTGGCAAGCCCCTCCAGCGCTGGGGGGAGGCCCCCACTGCTCCACGTGGGCCCCGCTGCCATCTCCGTCCACTCCAACCACGCCACACGTGGGCCTGACCTCACACGCCTCTGCGCTGGGCTCCAGCCCCACCTGCCCCCCCTCCCTGCCCCCCCGGGCCTCCGACGTGCTCCTTCCCCGGTCTCCACGCTCAGGTCTCGGCCCAGCTGGCCGTCCACAGATGACCCCGCCAGCCACCCCTCTGAGGGAGGCCAAGGGCAGGGAGGGGCACAGTGGCCCAATGCCCCCAGCTGGGGTGCAGGCAGGAGACCTGGCAGGGAGCTGCAGCCCTAGTCCAGCCTCCAGTCGCCAAGCCGGGGGAAGCGCCTGCGTTGACCCCGGGACCCCGGGGCAGGCCGGACCCAGGCCTGGGCCTGGCGGCATGGCTGGCCCACCGACTGCGCCCCCTGGCACCACGGCTCCCGCGTCTGTCGCAGGGCCCCACGCGGGCAGGGCCTTCGAGCCCACCCCCAGCACGAAGCCAGTCCTTGGGGGCCGCAGAGAGCTTTATTGGGAACTGCGGGGCCAGGGGCAGCGCGGGCGGCGCACCGTCCACACCTGCTTTCTTCTCGAGGGCGTGCTGGCGAGGCGGCCCCTCCAAGGGCCTGGGTGGCTCAGGCCGCCCCCCCGGGGTCACAGGCTGCCCGGTGTCCAGGCGGCAGGGCTGGGCGCGGGTTGGGCAGCGGGCAGCCTCAGACGAAGGTTGCGCGGTGCGGGCCGGCCTTGGGCTTGGCGGGCCCGCCCCCACCGGGGCTCGGGCTGGGGGGCTCTGACGTGGGGGGCCTGCTGGCCCATGCCCTCCAGGGTCCTGTCCACGCCCCCGGCCCTGGTGCGGAGCCCACAGCGCAGTCCACATCGATGATGGTGCTGACCGGGAGGCCTCTGCTGCCGCGGGCCCCGCCGCCTGCCACAGGAGAAGAGAGGGTCACTGTGTGCCCCGCCCTGACGCGGGAGCCCCGCAGCCGTCCTGGGGGCCGCTGCCATCCCTGGCACCTCCACAGGTCGTGGAGAGCTTCCAGAAATGCACCCCAAGCCTTGCCCCCACCTCTGGTGGGCAGCTCTCCCCGCCACCCTGCCCCTAGCCGGGCTGCAAGGGGGGCTGCCGGGGTGTGGGGTGAGGGTGGCAGGAAGGATGCCCTGCGCCCCGCCCATCTGGTGGGTGGGGTTGATGGCAAAGGAGAAGGCTGGTACCCGCCCCCGGGCACTCCGAGGGACTCAGGGACTCAGGGTGGCCAGAGGAGAGCCCCCCCTCCCCCCTACTTCCCCCCACTTGACACAGGGACACCTGCCCAGGCTCCCCAAGACCACCATGTCCTGGCCGCCCCCCGCAAGGGCTAGCGGGGAGGCCCCTTAGGCCGAAGGCTATGCAGGCAGAGGCAGTGGAGGGCCATGCCCGGGGCTCCCCAGGCACTCTCAGGGGGTGCCCTGCCCCCACAGGCCTCACAGGTCAGGGTGGAGCAGGGGCCCAGGCCGCCCCAGCGGCCACATACTCTGCCCGCCCAGAAGCTCAGGCCCTCCTGGCCCCTCCCCCAGGTTCCGCACCCCCTGCTCCATCACAACCATCATGACCTGGGGCTGTGCCCCCCACGCTGCCATTTTGTGACCCCAGGAGCACCCCCAGTCTCGGCACCGCACCCCCTCCAGGCCTGGCCTGAAGGTGCCCCTGCTGTCCCCACTGCGAGCCGCCCCAGCCGGACCTGAGGTCCAGCCAGGACATGGTTCCACTTCACTGACTGCCCCTGCAGGGCCTGGCTGGTGGGAAGGACCCCCCTCCCATCTGACAGTGGAACCCCCTGGGAGCTCCCGCGAGCGTCTGGGGCTGTGGGCAGAGGTGCGGCCCCCAGGGCACAGCCCACCCGCGGACAAGTCCAGGCGGCGCCCCACCACCTTCAGACAGGCCGTGGCCATGGTGGTGGCCGCAGGCCGGTGGCAATGGTGGCGGCGGAGCCTTGGGAGAGGCTTCAGAAGACGGCGCCCCCTTGCCAGCGCCCAGAGCTCTGTGGAGCTGCAGGACCCGAAGCAGCTCCTCCCGGGCCATCCCTTAGTCTCGCAGCAAACCTGCCGGGGCCACCCACTGGCGCCCGCGGGTGCTGCAGGGCCAGGAGCGGCTGGCAGGGCTGGGCTCCACCTCTGACTCCGGTGTGGGAAGGCGGGGCTCGCCCTCCCGAAGGCGGCCTGCTGCGGCGTGTGAAGGAGGACGGGCCGGGCCCCGGGCAGCTGGGCTCGGGGTGGAGGCGCGCCGTGTCCGGGCGGGGCCGCCTGGCCGGGGCCAGGGTGGTGTCGTGGAGGGCGGCCGCCGCCCAGCCCTTCCTGCTGCCGCCGACTTGCTCTCCCGGGCGCGCGGCCGCCGGGCCGTGACTCAGGGGCCGGGCCCAGGGTGCAGAGGCAGCGTCAGGCCCCAAGCCCAGGCCTGCCCGGAGCCACCTGGTGCAGGGCGGGCGGCCTGCGGGGCTGGGGCGGGGGCCAGTTCCCAAGGGGCCGGTGCTGCTCTGGGCCGCACGCTTGCTCCCGGCGCTCGCTCAGCCGCCGTCCAGTCCCCCTGCTCCGGGCCGCGCCCGCCGCGCTACCGGGCACCCCCGCCCCGGGCCTGCGGCTCCCCACGGCCCTCTGGCAGGGCCTCCTGGAGCCCCCGCCGCAGCCAAGACCTCTCGGGCGCCCCTCACCTGGCCGGTGGGTCAGGGCTCTGGACAGGTCAGCACCTCCTCCCAGGCACGCCGCGGCTGGGGGTGCACCGGGGGGCCGGGCATGGGGCGCCGACCCCTCCACCACCTCCAGGCCCTCCCTCAGCCAGCTGCTGGTGCCATGCCTGGCCCTGCCCCAGGGGGACGCTCCGGTCTCCAGACCCTCCACTGCAGCTTCCACCCCAAGCTCTGACTGCTCGGCCGGGTCCCGTGTGTCCTTCCAGACACGCCTCTTCCGCGAAGCCTCCCTGGCCGCGCCCCGGTGTCCCCGCCGCAGAGACACACAGGTGTGGCTGAACTGGAACCTGGGGGGGGGGGCCCTGTGGCCCGCCTTCAGCCCCCACCCTGCTGGGCGCCCCAGGCCTCCGCCAGCCGGGGTACCCCGCCCATCCCAGCCTCCACGGACCCTGTCTGAGTCCCCATCGTACCCCCAGAGGTCTGTGGCCCGGCACCGTGGCTGGGGGACCCAATTAAAGTTCCTGGTTCAGCAAATACGTTCCGAGCGCGTGAGAGGAGGGCCGGGCGGGGGGGAGCCGCCCGGGAAGAGGCTGCAGGCCAGGGTCCCAGCGGCGGGCTGGGGGAGGGGCAGCTGAGGTCTAGGCCACGGCTTTGTCGCGTGACCCCTGCGTGGGGTGGATCACGGAGAGCCAGAGGCCGGGCTGAGCAGAGCAGGGCCAGGGGCCCCGGAGGCTGCCGGGTGGCAGCAGGGAATGCAGGCCAGGGGCGCTGGGCCCCACGGGACCGAAGGACAGCACCACGCAGGCCGGGGAGGAGGCACAGGGCCCGCCACGCCCGGGAAGGGCCTGCCGTCCCCGGCCTCCCCAGACCAAAGGGTCAGGCTTCTGCCGGAGGGAGTTCCCGGCACGGACAGGCCACGCTGGGCGGCCCTGGGAACAGGGAGCTGAGGGCTGCGGAGACGCGGACTCTCCTGGGGTGGGCAGCCCCCACGGCTGCGTCCAGGACGGTGGGCGCCCTCCCGTGAGAGCGAGCTGTGTGGGCCTGGGCGGAGCACCCGGCTGCCGGGTCGGGTGGGCTCCTGGGACTGCAGCCCGCACCACCAAGGCGAGGGCGCGGCCTGCGTGGGCTGGCCTGCGGCTCCCAGGGAAAAGCCCCAGGGGTGGAGAGCAGCGTCTCTGCCGCGAGGGACCCCAGGCCGGGCTGGCTTTGTGAGGACCCTCCCCCCACCCCCCCGCACCGGTGTGACCACGGCACAGAGGTGGGAGCCTGGCCCAGGACAGGACCGGGGTGCTCAGCGGGGGGCAGTGGGCCTGTGTCCAGGGAGAGGAAGGCCTCCCAAACCCCGCAAGTTCGCACCGAGGCTGGGCTCCACGCAGAGGCTGTCGTGAAGGCAGCGGAGCCTGGGGGCCGGCCAGCACGGCGTGGGCATGTAGGGGCACAGGCCAGCCTGAGGCGGCCCCTTCTCTCTGGAGCCCAGGCTCCACGGGTCTGTCTCTGCTCTAGACGAGAGGTACCCTGAGGGCAGGACACGGGGCCTCTGCGCCCACGCAGGCGTCCGCTCCACTGTTCGGGGAGATACTGGATGCCCGGGGGGTGGGGCTCACGGGGCGGCCACTGGCTCGGCTGGGCTCTGGGGTGGACCGCCTGGCCGCTCACCTGTGCCATAAAGGGGAGGCCTGGCCCCACCCTACCTGTCTGTCCTCCCCAGCGGAGCGCCCAAAAAGTCTGCCCAGGGGCCGGCACAGTCTAAACACAGCGTGTGCCGGTCAACCCACGGACCTCCCTGCAACGAGGACTTTCCCTGGGTTAAAACACATCCAAGATGGAAATAAGTTTTCAAAAGAAAGGAAGAAAGTTTACGCCAGTGCACGGTGAGACGCAGAGTTTATTACCCCCGGAGGCACAGGCCCGGCGAGCCAGGGCGGGAGCTGCAGGGCCACACGCACGGCGGGGCCACCCCGGAGCCCACCCACCACGCGTGCTGGATGCCCGCAGCCCCAGCCCGCCGCAGATCGGCCCGCGTCCCAGGGCCGCCGGGCCCTCCTGGGACAGGGACAGCCATGACCAAGGGACGGTCCGGCCCTTGGTCAGATGGCGCCCTCCCCGCCCACCCAGGCCAGACCTCTGGGGGGCTCCTGCTGTCCCCAACACGGTCCTTGGGGCGCCCGCTCCATGCAGGGACCCTCGGCTCTGCCCCAGCCCCAATGGCTGCCAAGGCCACAGGCTGCCGCTCCAGGTCACACAGGGCCTCACGACGGAGGCTGCCTCTGTTCAGCCTCAAGACGAGCACGCGGAGGCGGCCTGGGGTACACGGGCACATCTGGGGGTGGAGCCGCTCCATGGGGAGGCGGGAGCGAGCATGGGCATCCCCGCCCTGGTCAGCTGCCCCAGCCTGGCCTCGGGGGCGCCAGGCTTGGCCAGGTGGCTGCTCCCGACGGGCGCCCGGGGGCCGACACTGGGGGCGCAGAATGGTGAGGAGCCCGAGGCGAGCGGGGGGTCAAAACCCAGAGGTACCTGGTCTCGGAGGTCCAGCTGTGTCCTGCGGGGCTGGGGGAGGGGGCAGTAAGGTGCTGTTGGGGCTGCTGATGTCCCCCTCCCCCGTGAGCGTCAGGTCGGCCTCATGCCCCCCCTCCACGGTCTGGATGCCCCCGGCCGCTGCTTCCTGCTCGTGGGGGGTCGGGCTCAGGGGGACGCAGAAGGGAGGCTTCGGCCCTGGCGGGCTGGCCCCAGACGGGCTGTCGCTGGAGCTGGGGCTGGTGGCCGGGCTCTGCAGGCGGCAGAGGGGCGGGGCGGGGGCCGGGGCGCGGGCCGGCAGGCGCAGGAACTCCGGCAGCTCCAGGTCCTCCTTCCTCAGCAGCCCGCGCTGGTCGTCTGCTCGGCTGCTCTGGGCCCTGGAGATGAGCTCAAAAAACTCTGTGGACGGAAACCACAGGGACAGCGCACTGAGCTCACCCGCCGGGACGCCCGGCCCAGCATCCTGCCGCCCCGAGGCACAGCCACGAGAGGGTGGGGGCCGCAGGCACGGGGCCTCTGCTCCCCGGCATCCTGGCCGGGGTCCTGGGCAGCGGCGCCCACCCAGTGCTGCCCTGGGGCCGGCCGTGTGCCCGGCCCTTCGCTGACCTGTCCAGAACCCTCTTCTGCCCTGTGACTGCGCCCGCTGCTCGGGGCGGAGGCGCCTAAACGCAGCCGTCTCTAGTGCTCCCCCGGCTCCAGCGTTAGGGCGGCCAGGTGCGGGGACACGCCCGTCTCCGTGGGACTCCGGGCCGGCCCCCGCCTCGGGTAGGCGCCCCGAGGCCGGCCGGGCAGGGTCGGGGCCGCGGCACTGCTGCTCTGAGCACAGCTCCGCCATGGGCGTCTGCGAGGGGGCCGGGGGCCGCTCCTCAGGGGGCCCTGGCCGTGGGGCGCGGCTGGCGGCTGGGAGCCGGGGCTCCAGGGACGGGCATGAGCGCCCGTGGCGTGGCGACGGCAGCCCCTGGACGCAGCGCGCCGAGCGCACGACGCGGCCCCGGCACTCGCCACGGAGCGCGGGGCCGTGAAGGGCAGACGTACCCTCCGCTTCGTCCAGGTTAATCTTCTGATACTTCTTCCCCGCAGCCTTGGCGGCGGAGCCCTCTCTCCCTGCCAGCCGCGGCTCCCTGGCGTGCCTTCCGCGTTCGCCTTTTATTTTAATAGAATTAGACTTGCCCAGCGCCCGCTCCTCTCCCTGCGGCGGAAGGAAAGCCACAGTCCACACGCGCCACCCCGCGCCGCTGCCCACCCTCGCGCCGGCCCGGCCCGCCCAGGCCCCGCCCAGCGGCCAGTCCCGGCCGGGCCGGCGCGGAGGGCACGAGGGGGCCAGCCCGGGCGGCCACCGGGGCGGGCTGGCGGGCGCCGGAGCGAGCGCGGGGGGCGGGAGGGGCGGTGGGGCCGGGGCCGGGGATTACCGCAGCCGCGTGGGCTCTGGCGCCGGCTCCGGGCGCCGCGCTCTGCTTGCTGGCCGCGCTCTTCTGTTTCTCTGCGGGTGCGGACAGGAGATGAGCCTCGTGGCCCCCGGGGCCGCGCCACCACCCACCGGTCCGTGTGGTCGAGAGCTGCGTCTCCAGGGCCACGGCCCCTGCCCAGCGCCGCCCGGGCGGTCGAGGACGCGGCCCACGGAGGCCGCCGAGGAGCACGCCGCCTCGGGATGTGGGGGGCGCAGGCCCACTCCGCGCCTGGCGGACGCTCCAGAAAGCAGCAGCTTGCACACCTGCCACGTTTCCCAGGCAGGCTGCTGGCTCGGGACAACAGCCCGCTCCCTCAGCTGCCCAAGGCCACCTGGCCCGCGCAGGAGACCCGGCCTCCACCCCGCCCACCCCGGGGACCCTGGGGGCCACCCGCCACCCCGGGCACAAGGCCCAGGGAAAAGCTTTCTCCAGAACCCACATGCCCAGGGCCTCTGCTGTCCTGGGCCCGCAGGGCAGAGGAGAAACTTCTCCACCTCCTCGCTGGGCTGAGCCCAAAAAAGGACAGTGCAGTCCTGGGAAGCCACCTTCGCACCTGGAGCACTGGCAGGCGGGTTCCAGAAAGCCCCTTCCGGGAGACACCCTGGCTAATGCCCTGCCAGGAAGGGGCTGAGTTGGGGACTCTGGGCAGGGCTGCGGCCACGGCAGGATGGGGAGTGGCCTCTGCACCCGGGACGCCGGCATCACCACCACCAAGCCTGTCACTTGGCCCCCACTGGGCGCCAGCTGACCACAGCCAGGGCAGGGGCTCGGGCCCCGGAGCAGAGCCCTCTGTCCAGACTCGGCACTTGAGCGCCCGGGGCAGTGGCCCGGCACTCCCGCCACAGCGGAGGGGCAGCCCAGGGAGACCCCGCGACATCAGATGTCCAGACGCCCGGGGGGTGTGCTCTGCTGCGGCAGCGGTCACCAGGCCCAAGACCCTAAGAGGCCGCCGGTGGGATGGGTGGTGTCCCAGGCTTTCAGGAGCAGGGTGGAAGGGCCAGTGGCCAGAAAAGGCCTCACCCACCTTTTCCTCGGGAGGGGTCTCTCTCCTCCAGGATGACCCGCTGTCCATCCAGACTCGCTATGGGGGCGCCAAGGTCCAGGGGCTCCTTCTCGCCACTCTGGAGGCACAGGTGGTGCTGAGAGGGTCCCCAGGCCAGAACACCCAGGACAGCTGCTGCACCCTGGCAGACGGGCACCCAGGCAGGGGCACCTCTGCAGGCATCCTGGCGTGCATGGCCCCCAACAGCCAGGGGCCAGGCTACTCTCCCTGGGAAGGGCCAGGGCCGTGGCTGAGGCTGGGAGGTCAGGAGGCCACAGCAGCTCCACTGCCATTGGCACACACACCCCACACCAGAGAGACCCGGAGGATCACGGGCCAGTGCCTGCCCTGGAGCCTGAGGCCAGGCCGCACTATGCTGGCCCGAGAGCTGGCCCTCCTGAGCCGGGCGACCTCAGGGTCCCCCTCGGGGCACTCACCATGGCCCCCTCCTTCACATGAAGCCCCTGAACACCATGGCGGCCAATTCTAGGGCAATCACAGTCCTGAGAACCCCGGAATCACATGCGCTGCAGCGTCCTCTCACGGCCAGCTCGTGGCCAGCCCAGCCCCACCGCCAGCATCAGCGCCTGTTCCGGGCGAACTGCCTGAGACCCCACGGCCCTGCTGGAAATGCCAGGCGGCTCCACGCCCAGAGCCGGGGAGGGACATCTGGGCAGCGCCGGGTCAGGCCTCCGCGGGCCAGACCCCAAGCGGGTGCAGGGCTGCCCGAGGCTGCAGGTGCTGGGCACATCTCGGGCTTTAGCTTGTTCTCGCTCTGGGCCCCCTGACCCCAGCTAGACCGCCTCCAGGAGACCGGCGTCCACAGGTGAGGAGCAGACAGCAGGGGCGACACCACTGCCGCCTGCCTGCGCGGAGGCTGCTGGAAGGGCCAACCTGCGCCGGGCGCGGGCACTCACCAGCCGGGCCACCAGCTCGCTCAGGTGCAGGCCGTACTTGGCCACCACGGGCCGCAGCACCTCCGTGACAGGCTTGGTGGGCTTGGCCTTGAGCCCCACTGACCGGTTAATCGGGACGAGGTCCAGCCTGTGTGGGGCAGCAGGACAGAGCAGGTTTTGCTGGGCCGTGCGCCCTGAACGGAGGGCGGGCCAGGCCTGGGTGGGAGGAGGCACCCAGGGCCTCTCCAGGGTTTCCGGGAGCCCACCCCAGGGCGGTCGTCCCCCGTGTGGCCAGAGCTCCGCTGGCCCGAGCACCTGGGCTGCTGCCCTCCGCCCCTTGGAGTCTGGGTGTTGCCTGTGGCCGCCCCCACGTCCCTGTGGCAGGCTGTGGACGCTGCGCTGGCACAGACTCTGGGTCTGCGAGGCACTGGGTGGGGTATGGCCAGCAGGGCAGACAGCGGGGGGCCCTGGACAGCTGAGGACAGGGACTTTCCTCTCACCGGAATAAAGTCCGCTTCTCCAGACGCAGGTCCCGAGACTCCAGGACGCTGCTGTCCTGGTGCAGCACCAGCGGCTGTGGGGCAGGAGACACAGCCTCTCAGGGCTGCAGGCTGGCCCGCGCCTCGCGCCCCGTGTGCCGTGCAGCTGCGCGCCAGGGAGAGTGTCTGGGGCCACCCAGGCACCACTAACACCAGCGCCCAGAGCCGGCAGCTCTTACAGGGGGCACAGCCCAGGGGGCCAGGGCCTCAGGGGGAGCGGGCTCAGCCCACAGGTCGGTGAGTGTGTCAGCAGGTCAGTACCTTGTCGCCGCCCACCAGGAAAAGGTCCACGGCGGCCCCGTTGATGCCGTGCCGCTCGCAGAGCCCGGCCAGCACCTCCTTGACCGACAGCCCGGGCCTCAGCAGCACCGCACAGGACGAGCCGTCGGGGAGCTGCACGCGGCAGTGCTGGCCCGCCTTGTCCCTCTCGGGCGCCGGGGTCCTGCCGGCCTCGGGCTGGGAGCAGGAGACAGGGCGGGCGGGCGTCATAGGGACGCCGGGAGGCCGGCAGCATGTCGGCCCCAGAGACACAACGGGGCCAGGCCCAGGGGCACAGGCCGGCTGGGCAGTGGGCCGGGCAGGCGTGCAGGGGCTCCCGCTCGAGCACGGGCGTCACGTGTCCCGCGGGGCTGGGCCAGGCCAACTCTCTGCCGCCCTCCGGCGGGGGCGTGACCCCGTCAGCTCAAGTCCAGCGCCCAGGAAATGGCTGCTTTTCGGGGAGAGCTCATGGGCAGAGCTCTGGTCTGAGCGGGTGTCGCCCCACCTCCCAAGGCATGAGCGGCCTGGGCTGTGGCCTCGTGGTCACCACCTCCTCCCGGTGTCCAACCGCCCCCTCCTCCCCAGCGGTATCTGCGAAAGGTCGGCGGGTGGCGGCGGCCCCCACCCCCGTGATGCACTGTGACACGCTTCGCCCACGCCCTGGGTTCGGGGGGCTGCAGGGCTGACGGGATCCCTGCTGCACATCCTGTCCTCGAGCACCACGGAAAAGGACCCACACTCCACTTTAGCTGCTGCCTGACCACTCCGAGCAGCCAGGGCGCTGGCCATGGTGCCATGCAAAGGCCCCGCGGGCGCCGGTGGTGGGCAGGCACGACCCCCCCTCGAGGGAACGGGCCAGGGCAGCGGAGGCGGGGCGGAGCCCGGGGTCTGTGCTGAGGGAGGGTCAGGCGTGGGACAGAGGCGGGCGCCTGCAGGAGCGCAGGAAGAGGCTCATGGAGGAGAACACGTCGACGCCAGAAATAGACGCCGAAGTATTTTGGGGCCCCGGTGCCCCGAGCATGGGGCAGCTCTTCTGGACCGGCCTCAAGCATCGGGGCCGTGGGCACGGGCACCTCGCAGGGGCGGGCAGGGCAGCGGGCACTCACCAGGTCCAGGCTCCCCGCAGAGGACACGGAGCCCTGTGACCCCCTGCGGCCGAGGCCTCCGCTGGCGTGGGGGGTGTCTGCAGGGAGACGCGGAAAATCAGAGCGTGCGACTTCACTGTCCGCACAGAGGCCCCGGCCGGACAGGCCCCAGACCGGAGCAGACCCCCGACGTGCCCGCCGGCCCCGCGCTCCACCCTTGGTGGAGTCTGGACATTTCAGCTCAGCTGCGGGCACCCCAGTGGCTGCGTCGTGCTGCCAGTGGCTGCCCCACGTCTCCCACAAAGCTCCAAGGAGGCCGCCAACCGCACCCCTGTTGTCACCAGGGGCCGTGGCAGCCACTGGCTCCTCTGGACCTCCAGGAGGGCTCGAGACACAGCCCAGCCCAGCCCCAACCGGGCAGGGGCCAGTCCTGGAATCAGGATTCACAGGCCCCACGGGAGTGGGCGGTGCCCGGCCCTGGGTGCTGGGGGGACAGGTGGCGTGAGGTACACTCTCACCCATCTCCCTCTGACCACGGGCTTCTGCGCCTAGGGCCTCCCCCTCAGCCTCGCCTTTCTCCCCAGCCCCTGGCGCCCTGGACGTGAGGGCGCCTGCTCCGGGAACCCCCACCACTCTGGGTGCCCCCGCCCCACCTCAGCCCCGTGTTCAAGTCACGTCTTGGAACATGACTCCCCTACTTACACAACGCCCTGGCCCCCCGCCAGCCCTGCTGCCCCCCGCCTCTCTCGGCTTCTGGGCCGGCAAAAGGCCAGCACCCCAGGCCTCCCCAGGGTGCGGTCCAGCGGACCCTCAGCGTCCTCCCAGAAACGCAGGCGGAGAGAGCCCACGGGCATCGCCTGGAAGGGCCCCTTCAGATCCGGCCACAGAAGGGACGGCCGAGATGCACCCGGCGTGCAGAGGGCCGTGGGCTGACGGCTCCGCCTCCACCCGGCGCCCGGCTCTGCCGAGACCCTGCCTGCCGCGACCCCGCCTGCCGCCCGCCCGCGGAGCTGCCCGCACCCACCCTTGGCCTGGTCGCCGAGGCCCCTCTTCTTCTGGGAGCGGCCGGTGCTCCGGGTCCTGGACCAGGAGAAAAACGCCCCCTTGCGCCTCCTCTCGCTGTCCTCGTCGCCCGGGTCTTCGTTCAGGGAGCGACCGGACCGTGACTTCCCACTTAGCTGCTGCCAGACGGAGAGTGTGGGTTGGACGCACCGGCCCCGGGTCCGCAGGCCGCCCCCGCCCCGGCGTCCCGTGGGCCCCGCCGCACCTTCTTGGGTGTGGACACGTTGGAGTGGTCGGAGCCGACGCTGTGCTTGGAGGCCGGGCTGCCGGGCACCTGCCGGGCGTCGGGGAGCGGCCGGCCCTCCACCTCCGCCAAGATGCACTCCTGGTACAGCGGGGACTTCAGGAAGCGGGTGTAGCTGTCAAACTTCATCAGGTTGAAGATCTGCCAGCAACGTGGCAGGTCAGGGCCAGGGCCAGGCGGCGGGAGCAGCAGGACACTCGGCCCAGGGTCTGGTGGGGCCGACACCAAGGCCGGCAGCGGGTCTGGAGGGTCTCAGTTAATTCAGACAAAACCAAAAGCAACTGGACACCCACAGGAAGTGAGACCAGCCCTGGGAACGGCTTCCCGGACTTCACAGCGACCGTGCAAGTCCACGGAGGCCACAGCCAAGCCCACGCGCGGGCTGAATGGTGGGGGGCGCGGGCGCGCGCTGTGTGCAGCCCCGGTCGCTGCCGGCTGAGGCCCAGGCTGCGCTACCCGCCCTGGCTCCACGCTGGCCAGCGGGGGCTCCCCGCGGGCTGCAGCCTCTGAACGCGAGCCCACCCGGCCCGGCGGGAAACCAAGGCAGGCACCTGCAGCTGCTGCTCCTTGAACATGTCGGGGTGCGGGGCGTTGAGGGTGTCGTCGGCCAGCTGGGCCTGGCTGTCGATGTTGACGGGGGTGGTGGCCTTGCTGCACAGGAACCTGCTGAAGATCTCCCGGGCCCTGTGGGCGAGCTGCGGGGGCCGGGCTGAGCCACGTGGTCCAAGCCCGGGAAGCAGCTCCGCGGGGGTGAGGGCCAGGCCGGGGCAGACTCGGGGGGCCCCACCCGGCTGCCCCCCGGGCCCCGCCTCCGGGCCCCACACCACCCGAGCCCCGCCCGAGGCCCAGCTGCGCCCCCCGTGGCCGCGCCCCCCGTGGCCGCCCCAGCCGTGGCCGCCCCCTGTGGCCGTGCCTCCCGTGGCCTCGCCCCCCGTGACCCCCCCCCGTGGCCCCGCCGTGGGCGCCCCCCGTGGCCGCGCCCCGCCCCGCGCCGTCCCAGCTGCGCCGGGCTGACTGTCACGCGCGAGCCGCATGCCGCGTGGAAACACTCCCGCCTCACCTCCCGCTGGTCGTGCGCGGGCGCGCGGCGGAAGCGCTCGCAGGCCTGCCAGAAGAGGATGTTCTCCTCGCTGAACTCCTTCCGCAGGAAGTCCTGGGGAGGCCTGGCCGTCACGCGCGCCCGGCCCCCCGCGCCCCGGCCCGCCCCCGCCCGGCCCGCGGGCCCTCCGGGCACTCACCGAGAAGTAGCGGACGCCCAGCGGGTCCTGCAGCAGCCGCTCGAAGGACACGGCCCAGCTGGCCACCCTCCGCTCGCGCAGGCGCCGGCAGCTCTGCACGCTGGGCAGGCTGGCGTTGCTGCTCAGGCTGTGGCTGCTCGCGCAGTCCTTCAGGTCGGCGCCGCTCAGCTCTGCGGGACAGCAAGCCTGCGTGGGGCGCCCGGCCTGCCAGCCCCGAGCGGCCGCCGCGTCCACCGCGGCCCTTGAGGCCCGCAGAGGGCCCAGGGAGGGATGCTGGCCACCCCACGGCCGGCCCACCACAGCGGCCAGGGAGGGCAGCAGGGGCCAGCGCTGCGCAGGCCGCGGCTCCCAGGGGCAGAGGGGCTAGTATGACCTGTGTCCCGGGCCCTGCGCCCCTCACGCCGCCCCAGAGTCCCCACAGGCGCACGTGGGGACGGGTCTGGGCCGGTTCGGCCAACCAGGCACAGAGACCCGTGCTAGGGAGGGGCCGGCAGGGCAGAGGCCGGTGAGGGAGCACAGACCCTGGGGGCACAGCCGTGTGGCTGGCATCTGAAGGGCCATGGCCCAAGCCAGTCGGTCAGGCAGCCGCAGCGCAAAAGCATCGCGCCAGAAAACAGACGGGCGGACAGACAGACCCACCCGGGGCCCAGACCAGACGGCGCCCCGGGGAGGACAGGAAAAGCAGGGGTCATCGAACTACCACAGGGAAGAGCCAGATCCCTCAGGGGTCGTGCCAGCTCGGAGAAGGACGCCCCAGCTCCCCCAAGCCCTCGGGAGCCCCCCGCACGGTCCTCGGCTCCTCCCCTGGTTCGTCACCTGCGTCAACCTCAGCCCCGGGGGACCGTGCTCAGCGAGCTGCTTTGAGAGAGGAGAGGGGACTCTCACAGCTCCTCTGCAGCGTATCGCTGCAGCATCCTGCCAGTTACTCGCCAGCTTCCGCCTGGGCCTAACGAGCCCGCGACACCTCAGGGTCGTTAAATCTGCGCAGGGAAAAGCAGAGCCACAGGCAGGGCTGAGCCGCCCGCAGTGCCACACGCAGACACGCGCACTCCCACGGCCACACTCACGCTCTGGGGCTGGGGCTCGGGGACTCTCAGCTCTTTATGTCTGACCTGTGCCCAGTGGCTGGAGCAGTGACGGTCAAGCCACAGATATTATCCTCCCTGACTCGTGTGTGACCCCCGTGTTAGAACCAGCCCAGCGGAGCGCCCAAGCCGCGCTGGGAAGCAGCATCCAGGCTGGGGGACTGGAACACGAGGGCCAGAACCAGGCCCCAACGGCAGGTGGGTGGTGACACCAGCAATGCCAGCAGTGACTGGACAATCTCCAGAAACAGCCACATCGGCCCCAGCACACAGGCAAGTGAACACGCAGGTCACAGGCCCTGTGCGGGCCATGAAGCAGAGCGGCAAGGAGGTGCCACGCAGGCGGCGGGGTGGAGTGTGGAGCCCAAAAGGCTCCTGGATGCCCGCAGAGGAGACTGCCCGGACCCAGACTCCCTGCCATGCGGGCAGGTGGTCTCGCTGTGGCCACAGAGGAATCAGGGCAGCGTGTCCTCTGCCAGGGGTGAGGGGCGCCCACACGTGCAAAGGCCTGTGGCCCGGCCACAAGGGTGGGGTGGGCGCCGGTGACCACCAGGGAACAGCCTGGAGACACTGACCCTCAGAGGCGGCAGCTAGGTGTGCACCAGGCTGCGGTGCCTCAGGGCCTGGGGAGCCACGCCCGCAGACAGAGCCCTGGACCCCACAACACTGCACACAGCGCTGAGACCACCTGCCTCCCTGCTGTGCGCGGGCAGGACGTGGGGAGGCCGTGCTGCGCTGAGATGCAGCAGCCCCCCAGTTCTTCCACCCGGGCCCTGCTCCCCGGTGTGCCCACCAGGCCTGGCAGGCGGACGGTGCTGCGTGTGCGCAGGAGGAGGCCGGGACGGACCCGCACCCTCGCTAAACTGATTTCTCTAAGACTTGAAATGCAAGTTAATTTTTAAGCCTCACAAATTAACAACTAACAGTTTAAAAGCCTAAAATTAAAGTTCAAAATTTAGAGGTGGCCAGGCCCCATGGGCACAGCAGGTGTCCACTCCAGCCTGGCCCGCCCCTGGGTAGCACGTGCTAAAAGTCCAGGCAGGTCCCGGGAGGACAGGGGCACACAGCTGGGCCTCTCCAGGTGAGGGGTGGGGGGGTCAGAGCACACAGGGCAGTCACTGCGGCTGGAAGGACTGGTCAGTCCTTCTCAGCTGAACCTACGGTGGCGGGGGGGGGTCCCTCCTCCTGTAATGGGGCTGATGCCAACGGCTGTTACAGGTGGCACCCCTGAAGGGGTTGCTGGTGAGGATGGAGCCCCGGGGGAAATGTGGACCAAGTATGGGGGGGACTCTGATAAGAAATATCAGGGACTGCAGAAGTGTCCCCCAGGATTCAGTGTTTGGGATTCAGTGTTTTCGGATCTTCGGGGATACCGGGGTCCGTGATTCCGGCCTCCACCGCGCAGAAAGCTGTCGTGGGCTCTGCAGGACGGGCGAGGCCTCCGGCCACCAGCCTCAGAGAGGAAGGGTCGGGAGGCTGTGCAGGTGGCCGAGCGACGGAAACCGCTCCCGGTTCTGCTGCTGTCACGGCCTGGCAGGGAGGCGCAGACCCGGGCGGAGCCTCGCTGAACTGCGAGTGGGGCCGTGTGTCGGGCTGTTCGACCGCTGCAGCTGCTGTTTTAAATGTCCTTGTCAGGTGCTGTGCGGGGACGTCCATGCCGCTCCGGGAGCAGCTCCCGCTGAGTCTTCTGCTGTCTTCCTGAGGTGGATCCGGCCTAGTCTGGCGGCCGCTTGCGCCAAGCCTCGGTGGCGGGAGGAGGCCATCTCAAGAGCGTTTGTGTTTAGGACTGAGAATTCGGGCACAGCTTCGGGGCAGGGAAAGGCTATTTTTGGCCTCAGTAACTCTTTGCGTTTCCCTGGTTTGTTAACTAAATCCCAGTGTTGTTCTCTGAGCCTGAGTGGTCTTGGAATGGTGCAAGCAGGTCAAGAGCTCAGACGGTGACCGGTCACCTATTTATACATGTCCTTGGCCAGTGTTAGTGCCCCTTGCTGCCCTGGATCACTCCTGCCGTCTCCGTGCCATCCCCTACCCAAAACTCACCCACCTATTTGGCTTTAAACTGAAATGACCCCCACCCACCCCATCGTGCCCCTGGGCCTCCACCCCAGCGCCCGGGGGCCTGAGCACGTGACAGCAGATGCAGGGCCTGAGGAGCCCCCTGGCACGGCCCCGCCACAGCCAGAGCACTGGCACTGGGCGGCAGGGCCAGACTCTCGCCGTGGCTCTGCTGGGCATCCAGGCAGCGTGTTTCTGCAGAAGGTGCAGCCCCAGAGGGGGCCGCAGGCTGCCGGGCCACACACAGGGCTCACTCATCCTGGGGCTCCCTTCCAGCTGTGAGTTTCACACGCCGCCCCTCCGCCTGCGCTGAGTCCTCTGGAGACAGGAGGGCGGGCGTGGACGACGCGCGGAGCCCACCACGCCTCCCTGGCCCGAGGCTGGGCCCAAGAGGGAGGTGCCTGGAGCGCCCGGCCACAAGTGTTCTGCCGTCACTGGGAGGGTTTCTCTCCCTGAAACTGGTCAGTGTGAGTCCAGGAGAAGCTTTCCTGGTGAGAAAGTTCTCAGAGCTTGTTTCAGTTGCTGAAAACCAGAAAGGCCAGCCCCACCCACAGCTGAGCGCAGCGGGCAGCAGGCACGCACCGAGCGGGTTGGACCACAGAGCTGGGCCTGCCCCGGGGATGCGAGGCCTTACCTGGGTGCAGCTGGTACGAGCCACTGTGGTGCCGTCTGACCAAGTACTTCCAGCTGCTCGCCGCCAGCCAGCCCTCTGAACCCATGCCGGTCAGCCTGTCCAGCGCCAGGGGCGCCGGGCACAGGCCCGGGCCACACCCACGCGCATCGCGCCAGGAAGCAAATTGGCGCCCTCTCTCCTGCGACCCCAGCACCCGCTGACAGTGGCGATTCTCCCTCTTGGCGCTCGCTCGTGGAGAGGAAACCAATAGTGACTTACCACAAAGCCGGCAGGAGCCGCATCCATAATTTACAGGGAGACCTTCGGCCTGCTGGGCCTGCTGTTGCTAACGGCCGTGAATTATTTAGCCGGCTGCGACTACAGCAACGCACGCTGGGGGCGCAGACGCTGGAGGAGAAACCCCAGCTGGCCTGCAGGCGAGGAGCGCTCCAGCATGGCTTCACGTTAAACCAGCAGCAGTGAAAATAATACCTGGGGCTTCTCTTTTATAGTCAGGAGGTTTTATAACTCTTACTTCCCTAAGTATCTTGAATTTTCAGTCCCAGAGGGCTCTCCAGCAGGGAGAGGGGGGATCCCGCCCATGCAGAGCGCACAGTCCGCCCAGCGGGCCACGCTGAGCGCAGCCCCGGCCACAATCGCAGCATGAACCAAGAAGACGCTTCTTTGAAGGGCTCAGGCGGACATTGAGAAACAAGAAAAATCTCCAATAAACAGCTTCACCTCACACATGAAGGAACCTGAAAGGGGCAAAGGCAAAACTGAGCAGAAGGAAAGAAATAATAAAAATCAGAACCAAAATAAATGAAATAGAAAGCAAAATGACAATGCCAGAGACCAATGAAACCAAGGATCAGCTCTTTGAAAAGAAAGAAAATCAATAAGCCTTGCCGTAGGCTCACAAAAGAGAAAACTCCAATAAATAGAATCAGAAATGAGAGAAATGGTAACAGATACCACAGAAACACAAAGGACCATAAAATAGACTACTCTAGACAACTGTATGCCAACACATCTGATAAACTACAAGAAATGGACACACTTTGAACAAGAAGGCCTACCAAGACAGGGCCAAGGAGAAACAGAAAATCCGAATACGGCAATCACAAGTGTGGAAATTGAAACAGCAGTGAAAATATCCCTAGAAACAAAAGTCCAGGACAGATGGCTTCATTAATAAATTCCATCAAAATTTCAATGAAAGGGACCTCCCTAATGGCGCAAGGGGTTAAGATGCAACCGGTGAAGCTGTCCGCAGCTTCTGCAGCATGAGTTCCATCCCCAGCCGGCCAGGGAGCTACCCACATGGCGCAGCAGACCTCTCCTGTCTCACCCGCTGCTCCCCTCGGCAATGTATTTCGTCAGTCTGCCTGTTCTGTTCGCCGCTCTGTCTCTGGTAAATCCTCTCACTCTCCACGCCTCTGGCCTGTACCCCAGCTCTTGTATGCATAGATAAATAAATCTTAATAAATAAATAATCTTTAAAAAAAAACTTCAATGAAAAACTCATGCTGATTTTTCTCAAAATCTTTCCCCCAACATTAAAGAAGACCGAATGCTTGCTGACACATTTTACGAGGCCAACGTTATCCTGACACCAAACCCAGACAAGGGCATCACAAAGAAAGGAACTAGCGGGCCAATATTGCTGCTAAACATAGACACAAAAATTCTCAATAAAATACTAGCAAACCAAATCCAACAACATATTAGAAGTTTCATACACTATGACCAAGTAGAATTCATTCCAGGGATGCAAGGATGGTTCAACATACACAAATTAATTAATTAATGTAACATGCTACATCAAAAAGGACAAAAATCATCCCACCATATCAACAGATGCACGGAAAGCATGATAAGATTCATCACCCACTGATGATTTTCAGAAAACTTAATAAAATGGGGATAGAAGGAACATGCCTCAACATAATAAAGTCATATATCCTAAACCCATAACTAGCATTCTACTCAAGTGAAAAGGAAAGTTTTTCTTTAAGACCAAGACAAGGTTGTCCATTCTCACTTTCTGTATTTACATTTAATTTAGTATTTGTTGTCCAATAGTAGAGCAATTAGAAAACAACAAGAAATAAAAGCAACATAGACTGCCAAAAAATGTGAAATTATCATTATATGCGGATGTCATGATAATATACACAGAAAACCTTAAAGTCATTACTGAAAACCACTAGAAACAATAAATGAGTACAGTAAAGTGACAGGCTATAAAATCAATCATGAAAATCTGCTTCATCCCTATATATACACGCAAACAATGAACTAGAAGGGGGAAAAAAAAAAACAGGAAAACAATCCTGTTCACATTGCATCAAAAAGAAATAAATACCTGGGAATAAATTTAACAAAAGTGAAAGACTTCTACAATGAAAACTGTAAGGCAGTGTTAAAAGAACTAGAAGGAGACACAAACAGATGGAAAGATACTCTTGTTCATGAATAGGGAGATTATAATTAAAATGTCCATCTTACCTAAAACAAAAATTCAGTGCAATCCCTATCAAATTCCAATTTTTTTTTAGAAAGCACAATAAAAAATACTAAAATTTCTATGGACAAAACCCTGAATAGCTAAAACAGTCTTGAGGGGGGAAAAAAAAAGAAAATTGGCAGCATCATGCTATCTGACATCAAACTATACCACAGAATCACAGTTATTAAAACAGTATGGTACTGGACTAAAAACAGACAAAGAAATCCATGGAACACAGTCAAGAGCAGAGACAAACCCACACATACACCAACACTCCATCTGTGACAAAAGGGCCGTCCACACAGCGGAGAAAGGCAAATCTCTTCAAATGGGAAAGCTGGAGGGTCGCATATAAAATAATGAAACTGAATCACTGTCTAGCCTCACACACAAAAATAAATTCAAAATGAATTAAAGATTCATGTAAGATCGAAACCATAAAATATGTAGAAGAACACAGGTGATACGTCCTGTATCAGCCTAAGAGATGTCTCCAGGGACTCAACCCCTGGAGTTGAGGGAAATGGAAGCAAAAAGAGATGAACGGATCAAATTAAAAGGCTTCTTCAGAGTGAAAGAAATTTCAGTTGAAAGAAGACCGTCTATTGAATAGGTGAACACATTTGCATATCCTACATCTGATAAGAGATTAATGCACGAGCTATATAATGAACTCTTGCAACTCGACATTAAAAAATGACAATTTTTAAAAACTGGGGAGAAGATCTGAACAGACTCATCACCAACAAGAACATCCAGGTGAAACATATCCCTTATTATTAGGGAAATACTAATCAAGCAGCAATGAGCCGTCACCTCACACCTGTGAGCATGGCTGACATCAGAATGACACTAACCGCAGGCGCTGGCCAGGAGTGGGGGACAGGAGCCCCACTCCCTGTCGGCGGGACTGTGACTGGTGCAACCACTCTAGAAAACAGCGTGGAGTTCCCGCAAGACACTCGAGCGAGGGCCACGCTCACACCCGGCAGCCCACTTCCAGGCATGTAGCCAGAGAGCGTGAAATCAGCACTGGACGAGGCACCTGTGGACCTGAGCCGTGCCCGCTCCCCAGGCCAGCGGGCCATGCAGCGGGGAGCCTGACCCGGGCCCCGCTGCCCAGCCGGGCGGCAGGGGCTAGGAGGTGGGCAGGCGACAGGCCGCGGACCCGGTCACTTGACACAGCTTCTCCGGCTCTGGGCAGCCCTGGCCACGAGCTCGGGAGCCTGAGCTCATGCCTGCCCTCAACGGTCCACCCAGCAGCTGGTGAGCCCACGAGAGTCTCCACCGCAGGAACTGAAGGCACCTCCTCTGCGGGGACCTCTCTGCCAGCAGCACGAGGCCCCTGGCCGCACCCGCCCCATCCAGAGGAGCGGCCCCACGGAGGGACCCAGTGCCCGCCCACTGCCTGGAGGAGCCGCACACGGCGCTGGGGCCCAGGCGCAGGAGGCCTGGCAGGCACCACCACGGCCGCTCACCTGCCTGCACGGCTGCTGAGCCTCCCTGAGCCCCGCCTGGCAGGGGGAGGCACTGCCCCGTGGGGCCCTGGCAGGGGTTCTGGACAAAAAGGGGCCCTAGGACAAGGGCCCCGCAAGAAGCGTGGCAGCAGCCAGGAGCCAGGCCCGTGCCCCTGGGTGGGGAGGAGGCAGGCGGCGCGGGTCCAGCGGGAGAGCTCGAGGGGGTTCGGGGCCCTCAGGGCCCCACGTCAGGCGCTGGATGCTCGTCTGTGCCTCCGGGGGCGCCATGAGGCCGCTCACGGGAGGGCACCGCACCCAGGAGACTGGCGGCAGGTGCTGGGTGCACGAAGCCCCACCAGATTGGCGGCCCGGTGTGTGCACCGCGGGCGGGGCTGCCAGCCCTTGCAGACCCCGACAGCACTCAGAGAGCTGGAGGGACGCCCCCGCGGGCCTGCGGCCAGCACGCGGGAGGGAGGCACTGGCGGGGCTCCCTGGTTTCACTGCTTTTGAATTTTTTTGGAAAAAAGTCCACAGTATAAATAATTACTAATAAAAACCCCAAATGCCTTGTCGAAGTGGAAGGAAGTCAACCCAAAGAGCGCAGGCCTCCACGCGCCCCAGCACCCCTACGCCGGCGCCCACGGCCGGGAACTCCTCGGCAGCTGGGATGTGACTTGACCCCCAAAGCAAGCCCTGAGACGCCCCAGGAGCTCTGGCCGAGCGGCCCCTCTCACGCGGCGCACGGCAGGCCGCCGGCCCGCCGCCACGACTCAGCAGACGTCTCTGAAACACGTGCAGCGAGGCCGCTGCTTTCCCGACAAGGAGAACATGAATCCATAGAAACTCTGCACAGATACCCGGAGACCTTTCGCACTTCCCCTTCACAATTTTACAGAATGCAAATTCCTTTGCCAAAAATATCAATGATCGCGGCAGCTACACGCTGAAGTTCAGCTGCCTGCAAGCCCCTGGCGCTGGGCTCAGTGCCCGCTGCCCATGTGACCCTGCAGGAGGAGGCGGTCCCCGGGCGAGGGTAAAGATGGAGACAGACTCACCCCCACGGCCCAGGGGTCAGCCTGTGCTCTGTGGAGGTGGGGGCAGAACCCCGACTTTCCCCAGCTGGGGTCCCCGGGCCCGGCGGGGTGGTGGGATGGAGCGGCCAGGGAAGGGCCACAGACCGGCTCTCTCGTGGGGGTCAGCCACTCTCCGCGCAGGGCGGGTGCTCAGAGGCCGCTCAGGCCAGACGCCTGACAGAAGAGGTGCTTCTAGAAAGCCGCCTCCAGGCGCCCCCCCAGGCTCCCCACCAGGCCTCAGCTGCCATGTCCACGGTCACTCCCCGCACGCGGCAGGGTTGAGGCCGGGCAGAAGCTGGAAAGAGGCCCAGCCCGGCAGGTGCAGCCGACTCAAGGCCCAAAAGGCCGCCTGCTCCCGCCCAAGACAGGGCTCCCGCCGCCAGCTTCAGGGGGAGGAAAGAGCGCGGAGGCTTCAGCGGGTCCGCGTCTGTCCCGTCTGAGCGCCAACGCCTTTCCCGGAGAAGAAAGGCCGCTCGGCACGCGTGAAAGCTCACCAAGGAGGGTGGGAAGACAGGCGGGCCGTGGGCAGGTCCGGGGGCCCCGGGCTCGGGCGGGGCAGAGGGGGAACCGCCCGCAGGGCTCGAGGACTCCGAAGCCTCTGCACGAAGGGGCGCGGGGAGCCGACAGCGCACAGGGAGGGTGAGCCCAAGTCTGACAAAGAGGGGGCGTCGGAAAGTCCACGAGGACGCAGCAAGACGGCTGGGAGAGCTGCTCGCCGCGACGGGCGTGCTCAAAGCAGCAGCAGCGCAGGCAGGTGGGGCCGCCCCCCTGGGGACCCGGGAGCAGGCACCGAGGGGCCGGGGGCTGGGCCTCTGCCCCCAGCTCTGACCGAGAAGCGGGCCGGTGACGGAGGCTGTACCCCAGAGGCCCACAGGCGCTTGGGGGGGCAGCTCTCAGCTCTGGGACCGGGCGTGGCCACCTGCCCTGCGCTGCTGACCTTTGCTGCTTCCCTTTGCTCACTCAATGTGTCCCAGCGCGTCCTTCGGCCGCCTGCAGGCTGCCCGCCCCCACCCGCCGCCCTAACCACGCCGGCCCCGAGTGGGCGCCCCGGCCGCGGGTGTCTTCCTGCTGCTGACACCTCGACCTGCCCAACAGGGTGGTGATTAAGACGGACTCGAAACCAAGGCAGCCCCCTGGGGGCAGCGCTCTGGGCACCGCGCCTCCTGGCCTGCCTCGGTCCCGCTGGCCAGTCCTGCAGGGCCCAGTGGCCAGAGATGCTTCTTCAGGAGACCGGCGGGCGCCTGACCGGGAGGCCGGGGGGAGAGAAGCCGCGCCTCACGGGCGTCTCCGAGACCGGCGGGCCACGGACCGGACGCCTCTCCCCAAGGACGGAGGAGGCGGCAGGCACGGGAGGAGGGCCGGAGCTCACGGTCGCCGCGGGAACGCGAGGCAGCGCCCCTGGGGTGGCCGTCACCAGGGGAAGGGGCCGGGACGCCGCACCGCGTCCACCCGAGGCTCCCACCTCCCGGGAGACAGCCGCGGGGCAGAGGAGGGCAAGGGGCAGCCTCAGCAGCGCTCAGGGAGCCGGGCTCAGGGGCCCTGGTGGCTGCACTGCCGGCGTCCAGCTGGGGGGTCGGTCGCCCCGCAGCGGGCCTTGACCCACTTTGTTTGTCGTCGCCCCCCAGGGCCGCCCCCCAAGAAGGGACAAGACGCCACGGGTCCCGCAACAGTGCGGCGCACAGGCCCCTTCCCGGCCTGGCCGCCTCCCGCAGGGGCAGTGCCGGGGGAAGGTGGGGCGCTCGGGCGGGGGCCCCGCCGTCCTGTCGGGAGAGGAAGGTTGGGGACGGACAGCCCCTCGGGCGCGGGGCCCACGCGGGACGCCACCGCCTCGGAAGGGCCCCGGCCCCGGAGGGCGCTGAGCGGCCACGCCCGGAGCGCAGCGTTTCCCCCGCACAGCACGGCCGAGGGCGGCTGGCGGAGGCCCCGGGTGGGGGAGGCGGCGTGCGTGGGCACGCCTGGCATGCGAGCGTCTGCGCGAGCGGCAAGAGGCGCTGGCAGAGGGGCGGGCGGGCACCGGTTGGGTTGCAGGTCCTGTGCCTGCTCGTCGAGGAAGTTCCCACTCCCGGCCGGATTACCCCACACAGCGCGGGTAACATGACGCCCTTCTTTTTATAAGAGCCCCGGGCACCTCGGGCGGCGCCTGCTCTTCCCACGGCCGGGGCAGAGCCCTCACGGCGGCGAGGCCGTGGTGCCACCGGGCGGACACGGTCGCCTCCCACCCACCCGCCGGCCCGGCCCCGGTCCAGGCCCCTGCGGACACCGGGGCAGCTCCGGACGGGTGAAAGGACCGCGCACAGGCCGCGGCGGGAAGGGGTGTCCTGGACAGAAGCCGGGCGAGCCGCCATGGCCTGGGCCTCATGGGGGGACGGCCCAGGGAGGACCCGCACACAGCCACGCCCTGTGCCCCCCCCCACGCCTGGCCCGCGCCCCGGAGGGCCACCGCCGTCCCCCTCCTGCCTGCCCGGCAAGTGTGTCCGCGCCTCCCGCAGAGCTGGAGCCCACAGGGGCCGGGTCTGGGCTTGCCAGGTGCAGCGGCCAGCAGCACGTCAGCCGGGAGTCCGGCTGGGCCCAGGGGGCAGAGCCCGCACCCGGTTCTGAGCCGAACGGCAAACACGCCCGTGACGTGACACTTGTTGAAAACAACAGACACAAACGCCAGAGCACGGACTTACCCCCATCAGACACGGCTGCAGACTGAAAGAGAAGAGAGAGAGACATGAGTTACTCGGGGCGCAGGCAGCCCTGCAGGGGCAGCGAGACTGGAAGCTGCCCGCCCGGTGCCCGCCCCGCCCGCCCGGTGCCCGCCCCGCCCCGCCCCACGGAAGTCCCCAAACCTCCCCTCAGAGGAGCGAGTCCCAGGAAGCCCAGCTCACAGCCAGCCCGTGCCGGCCCGAGGGCCGCTCCCTGCCTCCTGGAGTCAGCAGCGGCGCCAGGAGGGGGGCCCCGCCGCTGTCCCTCGGAGCCCCTGCAGCCAGGGGCCCCTCCACACCCCCCGCCCTGCAGGGCGGACGGGGCCCAGCCGGGAGCCGCAGGGCAGGGGTCAGCCAGGGCTGGAGGACCCCAGCCAGGCAGCCCCGCGGAGGAGCTGCAGGCAGGCAGGGGGTTCCGGGAAGGAGCTGGGAGAGGCTGCGGGGAGGGGCTGGCGCGAGACGCGGGACAAGAGCAGACGCGTCCTCCTTCCCGGAGGGCGGGTGAGGCTGGAAGGACGGCCCGGAGACACCGGCCGCGGCCCCCGAGGGCATCTGAGAAGGACGCTTGGGCTGCTGGTGCAGGTCAGCCCCTGGGCTGGTCACTCCCAGGGGCTTTGTGGGGGGGTGGGCGGCAGAGGCAGCGGGAGGACCCCAGCACGCGCAGCCTCCAGGGGAGGTGCTGGGGGCGCAGGGACGACCCGCGCCTTGTCCCAGCGTCCAGGTCACTGCCCAGGTGCACAGAGCCGCACGGGGGACGGGCCTGCTACCGCCCCTGTCTGGACAGGCCCGAGCTCCCCAGGTAGGATGGGCCCGAGCTCCTGCCCCCACTTCCCGGGCCCCCGGGGCGCCCCTGCCGCAGGACGAGGCCACCTGAGCAGCAGCTTGCCTTCCCGGTCCCGCTCCCGGCCCCCGCCAGCCGCGTCCTCCCGCGGCTGTGAGCCCGGGGCCTGCACCTCGATGTGGTGCGTGCCCAGTGGCATGCGTCTAAGTGCCTGCGTGTGCGTGTGCGTGCCTGGTGGCGTGTGCACGTGTGTCCCTGGTGGTGTACATGTGCACATGCATGCACGTGGTCTGATGCCCACACACCATACTTGCTGTCCCAATCGCCCCCTGCCGCCAGGCCCCGCCACGCCCCATATGCTTGGCAGGAGGAGCGTCAAGGCCTCAGTCCTGAGCCCTGGGCCTCCCAGGCAGCCTCCCGTGCCCTGGTGGCCGCTGCCGCCCCAGCGGGCAGGTCGTGGGCTGGGGATGCCCCACACCCAGTCATGAGCCCACATCCTCCCGGGGAAAAAGTGGCCGAGCCCACAGAGTTCCAGAGGAGCCCCGGTGTGCACTCACCGCCCCAGGGACGCCCCCTCAGGCCACAGGGCAGAGGCGGGGGTGGGGGGTGCTGGGGAGGAGGCTCAGGGAGCCCCACGGAGACCCGGGGACAGGAGACCTGGGAACAGGAGACCTGGGAGTCCCAGGGCACGGGAAACCTTGCCGGGACGCACAGAGAATAGCCGTGGGCACCTGCCGCTGCCCTGGGCGGCCACGGAGGAGGCACCCGCTGCAGGGCCACTGCTCGGCGCTGTCCGGGAAGCTCCCAGCCCAGCCGCAGCCCCGTGACACGTTTCCTTCCTCCCCAGCCTGGGAAGCCGCACGGACAGAGTTCCTTCCACACCCCACCCAGGAATGTTCCGGCACCGGGGCTGCCAGCTGGGCTGCAGGGGCACCGGGAGGGCCGGTGAGGACACCGCGTGGCCCCCAGGGAGTGCACAAAAGCAGCACCCACCGTCCACACCCGCCATACTGGCCCTCAGAGCAGACGCCCCATGTGAGACCCGCCCCCCCAAGACGACGGGTCCTGGACAGGCGAGGCCTCGCGGGCCGCCATCTCCCCCCAGCCCCCATCAACCCTCCCCCGGGCAACACCAGGCCCATACCCTGTGCCCGAGGGCCCTCGAGGGGGACAGGGCAGCAGCTGAGGGCAGGCGGCCACAGGGAGGGTGCGGTGGCAGGAGCCGCCAGGGAGGAGGAGGGGTGGGAAGGCGGCTAAGTTGTCCACGCTGGCCTGGGGTCAAGGACACGCCGGGTCCTGGCCAGCGGAACCCTTTCCCTAGGCCTGGTTTCCTGAGCTGGCCCCCGGCGGGGCGCGGCCTAGGATGGCACTCAGAGAGCACCGGACAGTGCCCAGCACGTGGCCTGGGGCCCGGCGTCCAGAGCCTCCAGTCCGAGCCTGTCAGTTAAGCTCCCTGCAAGTCAGCCCTCCGCCCTGCCGGCCCGGGCCGGCCGCAGCCACAACCGGGCTCCCCTGCGGGAGACGCCGCGGCGGGCGGGGGAGCCTCCTGGCTCACAGTCTGAACCAAGGCCGAGCTGGGCAGCTCGGACCTGCGGAGCCCTGAGCTGGGCGCTCCACCGGGAAACGCTGCTGTCTCAGAGCGGTGCGCGCGATACCAACCCAGGGTCCAGCCACCTCCGCCCGCTGGACGCCCCGGGGGACCTCGGGCCTGCGGACAGGACACCACGTCTGTGCGTGGAGAGCGCGTGACTGTGCAGAAGCTGCCCGACCCGGGTCTGGGAGGTTCTGTCAGCCCTGGGCTAGGCCGCTCCGGGACGCGGCCTTGAGGTGCCCGAGAGGTGGCGGTGTCCGCCCGTGGCCCTGAGGGGGTCAGGCCTCTGGGAAGGGGGCACGAGGCCCCGGGAGAGGCCTTGGGGATCCAACAATGGAACTCGCCTCTGATCTTAAGTATTTGATCATCTGAGTTTTAAGGCGAGTCCTCACTGGACAGGGGAAGAGCTCAGGGGTTGTGTGGGGCCGGGGCACCCCAAGAAAGGGACCACAGCAATGTCCAGCCACAGCCGTCACGGCCCCACGCCAGCCTGCCCTCTGCACCAGCGCGTACGGGGTCTTGCCCCACGGGGCTGGCAGGTGGAGTCAGGGCCCGGGAGCAGCTGGTCAGAGCCGCGATGGGACAGGACAGAACAACGTGACAGCAAGTGCCCAGCATCTTGGAGCCCAGTGCCGGCCCGGCCCGGCCGCTGGGCGGTGAGCTCACGCGCCTGCCCACCCACGTGCCCACACGCCCGCCCGCACCGGAGAGACCTCCGTGACCCATGCCGGGCCCTGGGCAGGGTCAGGACACAGCCGCGGGCAGGGGCGCTTGGGGAGCCCAGCCTGGCCCCACGCCCCAGGGAGCCCTGGCTGCCAGGGCCCCGCCAGCGAGCCTGAGCCGGGACTGGAGGCCACGTGGAAGGGCAGCCAGCAGGCGAGGCTGGGCAGCGCGCGTGGTGCGGGGGCGGGCGTGGGGCCCCCTCGGGGTCTCTGGAGCAGGGGCTGGGGCTCGAGGGCCCAGGCGGGAGAGCAAGGCGGGGCAGGAGGGCACACCCCCGGGCCGGCCCGAGCGAGGAAGGGGGACAGGACGGCAGACGCGAAGGGTGTGTGTCCCGTCTGGTCACTCTGGCCTCCCGGCCTCCTACAAGTGGGGGGAGGACCCTGCCGCTGTGGGGGACCCTCTGCCCTGGCGGCGGGAGAGGGGAGCCGGAGGGCGGGGGCAGGAAGGGCTGACTCGGGGCAACTCCTAAGGCAACGGAGGGAAGACGTTTTCGAGGGACGGGGCTCCCCGTACACAGCCCCGCGGCTTGGCAAGGAGGGCGGGGGGCCGCGGGGCTGAGAGGGGAAGTGGGGCGTGCGCCCCCCCCGCCAGGGCCCTCCTTCCCGAAATCCTGACCAGGCATCTCTCCTCTGCCCGGGCCGCCCCAGGAGACAGGGGAGGCGCGAGGGGGCATTAGCTGGAGCGTTGCCAGGCCCAGGGCGGGGCGGAGCCTGCGGGCACTCCCGACCCGACTCACCCTGGACAGGCCCCCCAGGAGCCCCGCAGCAGCCACCACACACCCCCCCCACCCCGGTCATCACAGGCTCCTCCCCGCAGGGCCCTGGCCCCCGAGAGCTGGTCCCGCAGGGCTCGGCCCCGGGCAGGCAGGCCAGGGAGGACAGCCGGCTCCCGGGGGCAACGCGCCCGCCTGAGAGTCCGGCAGGCCGGGACTTACCACTCAGCTGCCCTCTCGGGAGCTGCCCCAGGCCGAGGGCCGGAGGGGCAGACACGGCGGGCGCAGGGGCACGGCCGGCCACGCGGACGTCAGGCCCACCGCGGCCCCCGCAGCGCTCGCTGGGGCCAGGGGCAGACCCGGTGTGGAAGGGCACGGCACCGGCTGCGTCCGGCCAGGCACGGCCACTCTCAGGCCCGTGTCCTCTGGGCCTCACGCCAAGGTGACGGGGCCGGGGTCAGCCGCCTGCCAGGAGCGCCTGCTGCCGGCCGCCCGTGACTGGCACAGATGCCCGCAGAGGCTGGATGAGAGGCGCCGACGAGAAGCTCGGCCTGCCTTTAAGTGGCACGTGCACCCCACGAACGGGCCGAGCACCCTCCGACACCCCCAACGACAGGAGTCAGTCCGAGGCCCAGGCGTGGGGCAGGTGAGGGGGGCCAGCGCCGGGGCCCCCCACCGCACTGCACCAGGGCCCCAGCCCGTCAGCCCCCTGTGGGGCCAAGCGGTCACACGCACCCCAGGGCTCCCTGCCGGCCGGGCGTCTGCGACGGCGCTGGGCTCCAGGTCTCTCGGGCCAGAAAGGACAACGGCCTTTCCAGTGACCTTTCCACCTGCTCACAAAAACCAAGTTTTGAAAAGTTGCCTTCGGCACCGTTGAAGAGAAACGCAGCCCCATGTGTGCGCCAACAGCGCCCAGCTGACAGGGCAGGAGGCCGGGACCCCTGGGGCCACTTTCCACCGGGCAGGTGGGGGGGACTCCGGGACGGGGCGCCCCCTGCAGTCAGCACAGGGCTCTGAAAATACCTGCGAAATATGCAGAAATGCATGAAAATCTGCTTATTTCATAAAGATGATTCTTGACCCACCACAGACACGTCTCCGTTTTCCACCTAAAGGGGTCCAGCCAGGTCCTGCACCCACACCAGGGGCCGCTCCCCGAGGGGAGGCTTGGGGCTGGGGACACTTAGATAAGACACCTCCGGGACAGGAGAGGATTTAAAATGGGGGGCCAGTCACCAGCAGCGGCCGCTGGCGACTCAGCTCTGTCCACCCTTTGCAGCAACACCCGGCAGCGGCCAGTGGGAGGTGGGATGCGCCCACGCCGAGTGAGGCAGGATCAGGCCTCTCACCCAAGCCCTGATGTAAACAGGCATGTCCAGAGCACGGGCGCCCACCGGCTCCAAGCCCCAAATCCCCCCAAACCTGTTTCTCTATAGACTGGAATGAGGTGCAGCCACGTCCGTCGCAGAGCACCGGCTCCCTGAGGCGGCCGAGCGGCGGGACACTGCCTGGACCTGAGCACGCGCTGCAGGGAGGGCGGTGAGGGGAGGCTGCTCCCCGGCAGACCGGCGGGGGCTCCCCTCCCTCCCGCTCCCCACCGGAGGGCGGCCGCGGAGCCCAGGTCCGAGCTCAGACCCTCTGCGGGGCGCCAGCCCGCACAGACGCCGCCACTCACCTGCCGGCCGCCTGCCCCGGGCGCCTCGTCCGACCAGCCTCTTTCCAAGTTCATCTCGGCCGGAGGCGGAAGCCCGCGGGCCTGGCTGCCTCCTCCGGGCGCTCGCCCGTGCTTGTCAGAAGTTCGAGGGCTCCAGGGGATGCACCGGCGCCCTGAGTCACCCCGGCTTGTGCAGCCGCGGGACCGCGGAAGCTGCGGTCGCCAGGATCAGACGCTATCTCGATTGTCTCCGGAGAAAAAGGGCCGTTTACATCAATCATGCGGTGAGATCATTTTGAAAGTATTTCCTGCACCAAATCAGGAGGCTGACACTGGAGGCAGGGCGCGGGGGCCCCCGCAGCTGCGGGATGGAGCCGTCACTGAGACTCAGCCCCCGCCCCCCCACCGGCGCCGCCCCGCCTGCCCAGCCCCCCGCAGCGCGACCAGGGACCCGCCCTCCGAGGGAGCGGCTCCCAGAATCCAGGCGCTGGCAGGCATCTTGCCGGCCGCCTGGAGGGTCTGACTGCGCACCCTCCTCCCGGGGTCGGCCTCCTGAGCAACGCCCCGGGACGGGTTGGGGGGCGACAGCCAGCACCGGGTCCGGAGGGGGAGCTTGGCTCTGGAGTCAGGCCACCCTGACTTCTGCTCTCCGCGGGAGAAGCAGGAGCTCCTGAGACACGGAGCAGCGAGGGGGCTGGCGGCGGTGCCTCCAAGGCAGGCGCGCCCGGGGAGGGGGCACCCCAGGGACAGGCGGACTCGGCTCCCGCTTCCCAGACAGCCGTGCTCCTGGGGCCGGGCAGGAGGCAGGGGCCCGGCGGGAAGGCCCAGGGGCAGGGGACACAGGAGCGGCTGCAGCAGGGTCACCCTGCAGGCCAGGGAGCAGGGGCGCAGTCAGGGCGGGAGTGGCACCTGGCAGCCCCCACCTGCCCGGCGGCTCCCTGAGCCCTGCTTCCCTCGCATCAGCCCCCAGAGGCCGCCCCGCCCTCTCCTCGGCAGGACCGGACCCTGAGCTCCCCGCCAGCCCTTCCGGGGCTCCGCCCCATGAGCAAGCCTGAGGGGAGCGGACCCCACTACACACCAGACCCTCTCATGAGGCCTCAGCCAGAGGCCCAGCAGCCCGGCACAGCCTGGGGGACAGCACAACCCGAGAGGCCGGTCCGGCTCCCTCCTTCCCTCCGCTCCTGCCCCACCAGGCACCGGGGAGCAAAGGGGAAGAGCAGGGGGGGCCCCCTCCTCTGCTGAGCAGGACTGACCAGTGGGCGAGTTCCGAGGGCCGCACACCTGACAGGGAGGCGCGAAGGGGGCTCCAGCCCAGAGGTCCGCCAGGACGGAGCCACAGCAGCCCCACCCTGGAGCGGAGCCCCCCCACCTGCGGCCACACTCACCGCGCTGCCCGTCATTTAGCCTCACCAACTCTGTGAGATGCCCTCGCGCCCGAGGACAGGGGCCGCCTCTGGCCACAGCGCCCTGCTTTCTCGGCTCCTCTTTCCTGCGGCCGCACTCCAGGGCATGTCCTGGGGAGGGGACTCCAAGGCCAGGGCCCGGCCCTCCGCACCCAGCACACCCCTGGCCCCTGCTCCTCCTTCTGCTGATGGGTACTGGCAGGGGCCACAGAGTGCAGAAGACAGGCGAGGGCAGCACAGCCTCCACCTGGCTGCCAGGATCCCGGGCGGCAGCCCTGGCTCCAGCAAGACAGCCCTGTCCCCTTCTACTGGCCACTGGACAACAGGGGACCTGCATCCTGCCTCATGCCTGCCGGCGGGTGCCCAGCAGGACCCAGGTCAGCACTGGGCTAGGGGCTGGAGGGGTGAGGGGCGGGTCCAGGCAGCAGAGGAGAGAAGCTGGGAAGGGGCTGGAGGAGGGGGAGGGAGCGCCGCAGGCCTGTGCTGTCCAGGAGGGAGGCCAGGCAGCTGGAAGGTTCTGCAAGGGGCCAAGGAGCCCTCCCTCATCCTGCCCCCCCGCAGCGGTCACCTGCCAGCTGCTGCCCCAGGCCACACCACAGTTCTCTAAATGCCCCGGACCCATCGGATGTGCAGATGCCCAGCCTGTCCCGCACACAGTGGACGGAACCTGAAGAGGGACAGACGCCAGGAGCCCTGGGCCAGGCCAGCGGGCAGAGTCAGGCCACCGCACACCAGGCACCCCGCGGCCAGCGTCCCCACGCCAGGCGGGACCCCTCTGCAAGAGCCCCTCCAGTCTCGCTGCACTGAGGCCCCCCCTTTCCTCCCCCACCCCCCTTCCCACAGCTTCTGAGGGAGGGACAAGTGTGGCCCTGGCGCCCCCTGCTGTCCAGGTCGGGCACCGTCCATCCCTGCAAACCCCACCTGCGCCCTCCTTGAGTCCGGGCTGGAAACCTGGGGGGCTCCCGGCAGGTGCCTGAGGCAGCGACATGGAGCAAGGGCCCAGGGAGAGCGGGGTGGGGGGCGCCAGGGAGGTGGGAGGAGCCTCCAGGGGCCGCGAGGGGCGCTGGCCGCTGGCCGCAGGACAGGCAGGCTGTGTGGCCAGAAGCCCGTCTGCAGACGGGTGTTCTGGGCCGAGTCAACTGCCCACTGTCGGCGCCCAGGGCCCACCCCAGCCAGCGCCTGCCCGCCCAAGGGCGAGAGGACAACAGAGGCCGGGCCCTGCCCTGGCACCGCGGAGGAGCCCAGGACACCCTCCCCAGGGAGAAGCCCCGAAGGGCAGGCCGGGTGGCTGGGGGAGCCGGTCCCTGGAGACAGGAAAACGCCACAGGGTAGGGCAGCAGGTGGGGGGCGGAGGGAGCCATGGGGTTGCGGGGGACGCAACAGTAGAGGCCACCTCAGCAGGCCACCAGCCCGGGGCCCAGTGGACACAGAGACAAGCACAGGGACAACCGTGGACACTCCTGACGAAGCCACAGGGGAGAGACAACCCTCCAGGGTCCACACAGCACCCCCCGCAGGAGAGCAGAGCACATGGCTACGCGCCAGGCAGGAGGAGCCGGTGGCCAGCAGGCCGGGGAACACCCGGGGCACACCCCGCTGTGAGGGTGGGCCCAGCCATCCCAGCACAGCCGTCCAGGGCTCCGGCCGGGCCGGCCAGGCAGGCGCGGCTCTCCCCGCCGGGCGCCCCACGCCGCAAGACCAGGGCCAAGACAAGACACACAGGGGCAGGCGTGGGCCCCGGTCGCCAGGGCCTGGGGAGGAAGGGACAGGCGCTGCCTGGGGGTCCAGGGCAGTGGGGCCATCGGCGGGCCACAGCACAGGGGCCTGTCCTGTGGCACCAGACCAGAGGCGGCGAGCACAACCCGGCTCCTGAGACGGCGCTGACCGGGTGCCACTGACCGGGAGGCGCTGACCGGGCGGGTCGGGGCTCGGGCTCGCCCCACCGTGGTGAGAACCCCAAATGCTGCCAGAGGACGCGCGGCCGAGGCTTCGCCTTAGAGGGTCGCAGGGAGAGCCGGGGCTGAGTCTGGGGCCGGCGTCCCCTCCCAGGGAACGAGGTTGTCCTGCAGGGCCTGGGGGCGCCTGCAGGGCCGGGGCGGGGCACAGCAGAGAAGGGTCGGGATGGGCACCAGGCCCAGAGGCGGCGGCCACACCAGGGAGGGCAGGAGCGGGGTCGGGGTGGACACAGAGGGCCGTGGCGTGAAGGTGGCTTCCGTTCGGTACAGCCCGAGGAAGGAAGGGAACGGAGAGGAAAGTCACCTCCAGGTCGTCCAGGGACCGGGTGATGCTGAACCTCTTGGATCTGCCGAAGGGCCTCCGAGCCGAGGGGCGCTGGGCGGGCTGGGCCGGTCCGAGCCCCCGGCCCAGTTTCGAGCCCTAGACACAAAGGAACACAGCGGGTGAGTCGCTTTCCCCCGGCCGGCCCGGCGTGGCGCGGGAGGGGCCGTCCTGCCGCCTGCACCCCGGCGCGGGGGCACGTCGAAGGCCGGGTTGGCGGGGACACGGGCGCAGGCCGCGGCCAGGGCGGGCAGGCTCGGGACAGCGCGGCCGCGGGGCAGGAGCCGCTGGGGCCAGTCTCCGGCACGGCCGCGTGGGCACACGCTCTCTACGCGTTTCTGGAAGGTGCCCAGACGTTCTGGATTTGTGTCGTTTGGTAAGACCCAAACCAAAGACAACGCGGAAAGGGAAAATTAGAAATAGCTTGACTCCCAGATCCTACAAAAACAGAAATGCGCGAAATCCCACCACGTGGAGCAGAGACTCAGGCACTGGCCAGCCTGAGCAGCACGTGGAGGGGACGCCCGCTTGGGCCTCTGAGGAGCCGTGCGTGCAGAGGGGAGCCGGGACCACGCGCTGGCCGCTGAGGGCCGCGGCGGGGGCTGGACGGGACAGGCGTGCCTTCACCTGGCAAGAGCAAGCGGCGCGTTCTCAACAGGCGCCATCCTTCGTGGTGACAGAGCACCGGCGCCTCCGGGTGCGCCTGGCCAGACGGGCCCCGACAGGCCTGCCTGAGAGCCGGGCGACAGACTTGCTGCGCGAGGAGAAAACCCAGGTGGGCGGAGAGGAGGCGCCACACCCCCAAGACGGCGAGTCCCGCAAACTGGCTGCCATTAGAACCCAAGTGCAGCTGCCCACGAGACAGCAGGCGTCCCGCAGAACTCACAAGCCCGCAGTCAAGTCTGTGAGCAGGAGCGGGGGGGCGGGGCTGCCCCGGCTCGCACCCAGGTGGGGGGCCGCGTGCTCACACCCTCCGGCGTTGACACAACACCGTGGCCCGAGCCAGAGGCCCCTGGTCGTTGAGCTGCGTGGCAAAGCTCCACCAGCCTCGCGCCTGGTCCACCCACAAGTCAGCCCCAACAATCCCGAGACGGGCTTGGCCGCCTCTGAACCTGGGGTGCGACAAGCGCTCCCTGGAGCGCAAACTGCCAGAGCAAGGACGGCAGCGGGGCTGGCACTCGGGCTCCTGGAGGGCAGGGAGGCGGCGCCTGGCAGTGCGGGGTCAGCGGGGTGGCCAGCAGTGGCCGGCAACAGAGCGAGGCGCCCAGCAGGAAGCCGGCCGCCTGGTGGGCCCTGGCCAGTGTCGCGGGCCCTCGCGCTCGCTGCCTCGGCCGGCGGGAGCCGCACTTGGGGCCAGCCGGCCCGGGCCCGGGCACTGGGCGGCTGAGCAGGGTGGAGTGAGAGGCTTCCCTCTCTGGCGGCGCCTCCTGCACTCGAGGGGGCTGGAGGACCCCAGCGCCCGGACCCTGCCCCACTCTGCAAGGTCGGCGGCAGCCGCCCGGCACCTCCGGGGCCTGGGGGCAGCCCTGAGGGGCCCCGAGCAGGCTGGAGGGTGAGGGCGGCCCAAGCCCCCACTGCAGGGCTCCCCTCGCACAGCCCACAGGCCGGGCAGGGGCCGCAGCGGGGAGGGGGAGCAGCGCCGAGCCTGAGCCCGGAGCCCGGGGCGCCGAGGGACCCGCACAGCCAGGGGCCGTCAGAGCTCCCAGCTCCGCTCCAAGGCCTCGCCTCGAAACCTCGGGGACTCTGCTCCAGCCTCCGCCCCTCTGCCCAGTGGCCCTACTGGCCCCACTGACCTCGGCTGCTTCTCCGCGAGCCCCGCCCGCCTGCGAAGGGGGCCAAGCTCAACCCCCACCGGCGGGTGGAAGGTCTACACGGCAGCCACCTCCCTGGGGACACGCCGCGGCAGGTGCCACCGCCACCGGGCAGGGGCAGGAGCAGGGGGCAGAGGCGGGGGTGGAGGCAGGGGCAGGGGCAGGGGCAGAGGGAGGGCAGGGGCAGGGCAGGGGGAGGGGCAGGGGCGCGGCAGGGGCGGGGCTGCAGGAAGCCCTTGGTGGCGTCAGACGTGGGGTCTGCGTCAGGGGTTCTCCAGGGCTCTCTGCCACCCACTTCCTCTCATTGTCTGAGAAGCCACGGGGACCTGTGCTGACCGCTCTCTGCCAGCGCCCCCAGAAACGCGCCCTCCCGGCCAGACCTCCCTTTGTTCTGCTGAAACAATTAAATAGAGACCTGGTTTCCCTCCAAAGGAACGTTCAGTGCGCTGCCTTCACATTCCCGTAATAAAACCCCAAACTCAGGTGAGAGAGAGCAGGCAGCTGCCCTGGAGGCCTCCACGTGGGGGTGGCCACGGGCCTCACCGCAGGGACGCCGGGGGTGCACGCGTGGACACGGGTCTGCACAGCAGGTGAGGGTGTCTTGGGGAGTCAGGGCAGGCGCAGCAGGCAGCCTCCACCGCCTCTGCGGGTGCCCCAGGCCACCGTCTCCCTGAGCCTGGCCCGGCAGCCCCCAGGCCCCAGGCCGCCACACTGGCCAGAGCCTGGACAAGCTTAAAGGTTCCTGAGGCTGCGAGAACTTTCGCCTGGGGGCTTCCTCGCTACAGTCCCGCATTAAAGACTAAGCTGGGAGGGCCTCCCTGGGGGCGCAGCAGGTTGAGCGCAGCCTGTGGAGCTGCCCGCAGCCTCCGCAGCGCGGGTTCGATCCCCGGCCGGCCAGGGAGCTGCCCACACGGCGCGCAGACCTCTCCTGCCTCCCCGCTGCTCCCCTCAGCAGAGCTTTCGGTCCATCTGCCTGTTGTGCTCCCCGCTCTGGCTCTGTTCTGCTCCTCCTCTCACCCTCCGCGCCTCTGGCCTGGGCCCCAGCTCTCGTATAAATCAATCAATCTTAAAAAAAAAAAAAAAAAAAAAAAAAAGACTAACCCGGGAAATCGTGAAACATAAATTAATTCATTTCAAAGTCACAACAAACTCTTCACACGTTATCATAAATATCGCACGTCACTTAAAACGTTTCCAAAACTTTGCAGAAATCATTTTCTGCAAAGTTTACTAATTTGAGTTCTGCTGTTTAAGCCGGTAGCTAAATTACTATCGTTCTGAAAACACCAACTTTCAGGGGCAGAAGGAAACATCCTCAATTTGAATTGAATGTCACAACAACGCGGACGACACTCTGAAAGGGTCGCTCTGGCCACAGCCCCGGCACCCACCCCGCCCTGCCCTGCCGAGAAAGACCAGCCGGGGAGGAGGGGCCCCGCTTCGCAGGCTCTGGTGAGGGTGCAGGTCGCAGGCCCGGCCATGCGCAGCCCACCCAGCAGAGGGGCTGGAGCGTTGTCCAGCGAGGCTGCCGGCTCCCCCTGCTCCTGAGACCCAGGGGTGCTGGGGCTGCCCTGTCTGTGCGGCCGGCCCACCGAGGCCCACACGCGAGGCTCACGCTGACCGGGGCGCCCGCAGGAGGAGGCAGGGAGGCGTCTGCAGAGCTGCCCCCGGGCACCAAGGCATCCCCGGCACAGAGCCCTCGGCCAAGGGGGGCGGCAGAGATGAGCCGTAGCCGCACAGCTCAGAGGCTGGGGTCCTGCTGGGGCGGGGGTGGTCCTGCTGGGGGTGGCCCAGGCAGGAGAGGTGTGTGGGGTGTGGGGTCCAGGATGGCCTCCAGTCTTGGGTCAAGCCACCCCTTCTCCGTGGGGCCCTGCGGTGGGCCTGACATCCCCCCACAGCAGAGGGCTGGACAGGCAGTTTCTGGTCTGGCTGTCGAGGTGCTGGAGAGGGAATGGTGGGTCTGAGGGGTTCCCATACCATTTTCCTGGGCACAGCCCTCCTGGCCAGCAGCAACCCCTCCAGCGAGCTCCCCACAGCCCCATCTCTGGGAGCAGCCCCGCCCCGGGGACACAGCTGACCACAGGCGATGAGGGGTCTGAAGCCCCAGGGCAGCGGGAGGGTTGAGGGGCAGCCAGGACACCGGTGTCCTGCACCCCTACGACTCCTCCCCCTCTGGGACACTTGCTGGCCTGACCGCGGCTCCGCCCCCTTGGCCTCCAGTCAGCTCAGGCCATTGTCGGGCAGGGGGACAGCCTTGGCCGCCTCCGCGGGTCCACGCCAGCAGGGACACGGAGACCCGCAGGCCGCGGGCCGGCCTGAGTGGACGCCTGAAGAGCACGGCCAGCTGCACGGCCAGCAGGGCCACACGCGGCTCCCGGCAGCCTGTCGGACACCGCGCCACGTCAGCGCCAGGAGCTCGGCGGACGCTGCGTCTCCCCCGCAGGGGCAGGAGCCAGCGGGTGGGCGAGTGTCCATGGCGTGCGAGCCGTGGCCGCTCCAGCAGCCTTGGCCCTCCGAGGACCGCAGCGGTGCCAGGCCCGGGATGCCGGCAAGAGCCTGGCTGAGTGCTGGGCGGGGTGGCCGCCTCCCCAGACGCCGTCTCCTGGGGTGTCCCGGGAGCAAGGGGAGAGAGGAGGGGCCATGGAGACTTTGAAAGCCAGGGCAGTGGACTCCCTGGTGGGGGTGGCCGGAGTCTGCCGGCCGCCCCGCTCCTCCTGACCACCCGGACTCACCTTTTTGTCCTCCTTCGTCTTTCTGACATTGCGGTGGGGACCAAAAAGGTTCTGCATCCCCAAAGCCTTCCTGGACCAGTCCCTTTTCGGGGCGCTCAGCGCAGGGGGTGCCAGGCTGCCGTCCAGGCGGTAGCGGTCGGCTGGAATCTTGCTCATGGGGGGGGGCAGCGTGCCGCAGTTGACGCTGGACCAGCCGTCGGTGGAGTCTGTGTAGGACTCCTGGTCGCTGGCGTGCCCGCACTGCCACTCCCGCAGGACGTGTGCCGGGAGCCACCGCTGGCCGAGGCCGCCACCTGGGCCCGCGGCAGTCCTCTTGGAGGGAGGCACGGCGCTCCGCGAGGCCGTGGGGGGGCCCTCGGCGCGGGCAGCAGGCCCCAGGTGCTTGCCCAAGTCCCAGCACCTGTCAGCCGGGGGCGCGGCCTCGAAAGGGGGGCCCCCCTCCGGGTCGTAGCAGAAGGCCCCAGTCCAGGGGGCGCCCCACGGCTGAGGGCCCCGGCCGCCTGCGGCCTCCCAGGAGCCGCTGCCAGGCCCCAGCCGGCCACCACCGCCACCCAGGTCCACCACCAGCACACGGCCGCCCCGCTCCTCCTGGTGGAAGTTGCCGATGCCGCTGTCGCTGTTGCTGCTGGTGCTGGTGTTCTGCTGGGCGTCCGCATCCCCGTCCATGAAGGCCCGGGCCCGCACGCCCTCCATCAGCTCGCCCATGTCCCGGTACAGCACGGACACGAACTGCAGGACTGGCAGCGAGGACGCAGGGAACTCGAGGCAGCCGCCCGTGTCGGGGTCGGGCGTGCACTCGAAGCCGAAGCGCCGGGCCAGGCCCTGGTGGGCCCTGTGCTGAGACAGGTCCGGGTCCACCAGGAAGACGTGGCAGGACGTCCGCAGCCCGCCCTCCTCCTCGGCAGCCAGGCCCCCGTCCTCGCCCGCCTGCATGGTCACCAGCCCGAACAGCCTGCGGTCGTCGGGGCACACGGCGCTGAAGGCCAGCCTCTCGGCGGGGTACTCGGCCAGCACGGCCGCCCGCTCGGCGCACAGCTGCACACAGTCGTGCATGACCTTCAGGGCCACCAGCGAGTGGACCTTCTGCTCGGCCCGCAGGCGCCGCAGGCAGCCCCGGATGGCCTGCAGGCTGTCCGACTCCAGGCTGCCGCTGGCCGCGGGCAGCTCGATGGAGCCCAGGTAGCCCACCACCATGGCCACGTTCAGGATGCTGGCATCCAGCCCCACGTCCTCGTGGCCCTCGCACCGGGCCCCGAATGCCGCATCGTCGCTCACGACCTGGACCACCTTGGCGACCTCCTCCTGCGACAGCGGGCGGGCGCGGGGGCCGCTCCGGGCCTGGGCTCTGAGGGCTGGGGCCGTGGCGGCCGCCTCCGACTGCACCCTCTGCTGGCGCCGCGGGGGCTCGGGGCCGTGGGCGCGCAGGCCGGGGCTCTCCAGGATCATGCTCAAGATGCCGCCCGAGCGCATCTCCTCCACCACCCGCTGGGCGCGGCTGATCCCCAGGGCCTTGGAGTCGAGCCTGGGCTCCGGCCAGCCCTCACGGTCACAGGCGCCCCCCTCGTCGTCGCTGGAGCAGGCTTGCGGGGGGCCGCGGCCCTCGCCCACCACCATGTGCAGGACGCCCGGGCAGCGGCCGATCAGCTTCACCACGTCCTCGTGCGAGGCCTTCTTCACGTTGATCTCGTTGACCGCCAGGATCTGGTCCCCGGCGCGCAGGCCCACGAGGTCAGCGGGGCTGCCCCGCAGGACGCCGCTGAGCGCGCAGGGCGCCTGGCCGCACAGCGTGAACCCGTAGCCCGCGCGCCCGCGGGCCACCTCCACACTGCGCACGCGGGGGGGCCGCTCCCCCGCGCCCCCCGCCCTGAACATGCCGCCACGCTCGGCCGGGCCAGCGTCATCCTTCCAGCGGGTCCATCCTTGAGGGAGGCTCCAGGCGCCCGTGCTGGCTCTGAAATGGCGCCCTAAGGAAGAAGAAGCAGCGTCGTTAGAGCCCATCCTTGCAGCGCTTTCTGTCCCAACACGAGGCCAGACACAGGGAGACTCAGGGCGCCGCACTGGCGGGCGCCAGGACCGCACCAGGTGGCCGAGGAGCAGCGCGGCAGGCCCAGGGTGGGCCCCGGCCCGTCCTCCCGCAGCGCCAGGAGCGTCCGGCTGCCCCGCCTGCCAGAGCCCGCGACCTTGCATTCGGGGCGGCCGACGGGCAGCGGGGAGGAGCGGGTGAGAGGCAGCAGGTGAGGACACCCAGAGGAGGGTGCCTTCGGGAAGGGACCCCCCACAAGGCCGCCAGCGAGCCCACGGGGCGAGGCGCCGGAGGGCTGGGGCGGGGCGCGGACGGCCGGGGGCTGGCTGCCACAAAGGGCGGCCCGAGCCCACCCCAGGCGCAGCGTCCCCCAGGATGTGGGGCGAGGAGCTGGTCTCATGGCGAAGACGCCACCCAAGAGAGCAGCAAAGCTCCGAGAGGGGTGGGCGCATGGCAGGGGGGGTCCAGAGGAGCCGGTGCCAGCTCCAGGACCCCCTCCTGGGCAGCCCTGTGTGACCCCCTGCGAGGTGCTGTCCACGGCGACCCCCGGACCGTGCCCAGGCTCTCCTGGGGCTGGTCACACTGCCCTCTGCCTGGCACGTCCCGGCCTGCAGGTCCCCGGGGTGGGGGGCAGGTCTGTGCAGGCCCCGCCATGCGCACAGACAGGCCGGATCCGTCAGTGGGCAGCGCCCCCGCCCGGCCCCGTTGTCTGCCCGCGGCCCCCCTCGACAGCACTTTTCACACGAGAGCCCCGGAGGGCAGCGTGAAGAGCCAGGCCAGCGGTCGCCGCGCTGTGAGAGCCACGTGACGGAGATGTCGCCCGAGGAGGGCTGGCGTCTGGGGACAGGCTCCGCGGCAGCGGCACAGGGGCCAGGAGACTCACAGGCCAAGCCCTGCTCCACGGGCCGCCCGCCGGCGTGAACGAGAGGCGACGCGGGGACCCAGCCGGGCCCACAGCTGTGCCTCCCGCCCTCGCCCAAGCCCCCGCGCACTCAGCCTGTTCAAGTGCCCGGAACGGCCTCAAGCATAGACACGCCTGGGCACAAGTCAACTGTCCATAAAACTACGAAGGTCCAGATTAGGCCAAGGGTCCTCTCTGACCACGAGGCCGAAAGCTCAGAGACCGACCGTGAGTCTCAGTGGCAGCTGGAAACGCTGCGGTCTCGGGGCGACGCGGTGGTGAGCGGCGGGGGTCACGGGGCAACGGGCCGATCCGCGCGGACAGGGCCCGGGGGCCGCAGACGCGGGCTCAGAGGAGAGGTAAACGCACCCCAGGCCCATGTCAGGAAGCGGGACAAATCCCTAACAAGCAACGTAACGCGCACCCGAAGAGGAGCGAACGAGACCTGCGCGCCGGGCCGCAGGGACGGAGCGGCAGAGCGAGAGCAGGAGCTCGCCGAGGCCCGGCACGGGCGGAGCCGGCTCTCGGACAGGAGCACACAGCAGGCCGCTCCCGCCCCACACGCGCCAGGAGGGAACGCGGCGTCCCGCACCCCAGAGGGGGGAGAAGCTGCCGCGCGGAGCACGCGGCCGCCCAGTGCCAGACGCAAGAGCGGACACAGAGGCTGCTCCAGACCCCGGAGGGCAGGGCCACCCTGGCACACAGCCCCCGACGCCTGGGAAGACGCCGGCCGTGCCGGCCTCGGCCTGGAGACCGAGCACGAGTCTCCCCGAGACAGAGCCCGCGGCGACAGCGGCGCGTGGAGGAGCTGCTGCCCGGCGAGGGCAGCCACCGAAGGGGCGCCTCTGAGTCGGGGCCCGGCCGCGGAGAGACTGCGCAGCGGAGGCGCGGGGCCCGCGGCCCCGAGGGACACGGAGGCGAGAGGCTGAGCAAAGGGCGAGCCAGCCCGCACCCGGTGAAGTCAGAGTCGCGGGGCTGAGCTGGAGGAGGGCTGGTGAGGCGGCGCAGGACGTCGAGAGAGGCAGAGCGGGCGTCTGGGAAGAGGCACGTGCGCTGCGGCAGACACCCCGCAGATACCCCACGCAGCGTGCGAAGGGAGGGACCCGCCCGGACCCGCCCCCACACGCTGAAGGCCGCCCGCCAGCAGGCCTGGGCGCGAGCAGCAGCAGCTTCCCCGGGAAGATGCAGAGGGCAGGGAAGCCGCGTGGCCTCCGTCTGGCGCGGCGCTGGAGGCTCTGCCCGGACAGACACAGACAAGGGGGCCGCGCTGGGAGAGGAGCGGGGCCGTCCCTCCCGCAGACGCAGTGCGGCCGCAGGCACCTGCTGTCTCCGCCAAGCACACAGACCAGGAGCGCAGGCAGCGAGGGACCGACTCCCTCCACACGGGCTTTAAAAAGAATGAACGTGGTGGGGCCTCCCTGGCGGCGCCAGAGGTTGAGCACCGCACTGTGTGGCTGTCCGCAGCCTCTGCAGCGCGAGTTCCAGCCCCGGCCAGGGAGCTCCCCACATAGCGCTGCAGACCCCTCCTGTCTCCCCGCTGCTCCCCTCGGCAGTGGATTTCAGTCAGTCTGCCTGTTCTGCTCCCCGCTCTGTCTCTGGGAATCCTCTCACCCCCACACCTCTGGCCTCTGCCCCAGCTCTTGTATAAATAAATAAATCTTTAAAAAAACTAAAAAGAATGAACGCCTGCAAGTTAGCCCGAGGGACAGGGGCCGCACCTGCGGCTGGACGGCAGGAGGGCAGGGCTCAGCCCTGGGCGCAGGCGGCACCACACGGGGGGCCGGGAGCGACGGGATGCTGCGGAAGGACCGTCCCGTCCAAGCGAGGCAGATCTGGGGTGACCCGTGGGAACACCAGCGGCACTCTCCAAGGAAACTGAACCAAAAGCAAACTGGAATTTAAATAGAACCACAAAACCCTCGAAATGCCAAAGCAATACTGAGAAAAAGGCAAAGAAAAGCGGCATCGCGTCACCCGGTCACAGACGCCACGTCAGGGACGCTCGTCCTCAGCGGGGAAGAGCCCAGCGGCCAGCGGCAGCCCCGGCTAGCCGGCCACAGGAGCCCACGGGGGCAGCGGTGGAGCCCATGGGGCCGGGGTGGAGCCCACGGGGCCGGGGTGGAGCCCACAGGGGCAGCGATGTAGCCCACAGGGGCCGGGATGGGGCCCATGGGGCCGGGATGGGGCCCACGGGGCCGGGGTGGGGCCCACGGGGCCGGGGTGGGGCCCAGGGCGGTGGCGGGGAAGGGCAGCGGTGACCTGCCGACGCACACACAAATGATTCCCGAATGGATGAAAGGTTTAGGAACAAGACCTGGAGCGACAACCTCCGCGGAAGACACCGGCGACACCTTCCCGCGTGGCGGCCGCGGGCCGGGCGGGTGGGGCGTGGAGACCCTGGGGCCGGCGCGCAGCGGCCTCCAAGCACGGTCGCCCCCGCGCGGCATGGACACGCCAAGGCGCGCTGGGGCGCGGGAGGAGGCGCCGCCAAGGGGGGCCGGGCGCCCCAGCAAACCCAACACGCAAACGCCAGTGCCAAGGGCCCCGACCTCGCTGGTCCAGCGCAGACATGTCCAGGGCGCAGGAGAGGGGGGTGCGCGGGAGAGGGGTGCACGCGGGAGAGTGGGGTGCATGGGAGAGGGGTGCGCGCGGGAGAAGGGGGTGCACGGGAGAGGGGTGCACACGGGAGAGGGGGTGCGCAGGAGAGGGGGGTGCGCGGGAGAGGGGGGTGCGCGGTCAAGCCAGTGGGCAGTGAGAGCAGCGACTGGCACTTTGATGGCTGCAAGCTCAGTGGCGCCCAAAGCCGGAGGGGCTGGGGGAGGGGCTGGGGGGCTGAGGCAGGGGCTGGGGGAGGGCTGGGGTGAGGGGCTGGGGCGAGAGGGAGGGGAGGGCAGGGGAGGGGGGAGGTACATTAACAAAGGCCACGTTGACATTGAGCCTCTGCCCCGGGTGTCCTCACTGCATCTTCTCAAGACCTGTGGGCACTGCACAGTGCCCCCCCCACGCCCAGATCCCGCCCGGGCCGGGACCGCAGCCTCGGCGCCAGCACCCTGCAGGAGTGTCGGTGAAGGACCCTGGCATGTGCTTCTTCTGCACCCTCCGGGGTCCGGCAGCCACAGGGCCTTGCAAGAGGGCAGGGGACCGGGGCCGAGTGGGCCACAGGGTGTTAGCCCCAGGGGTGGGGCGCTGGGCCTTGGAACAGAGGGGCCGCCCCAGGGGAGGAAGCAGGAGCCCCAGAGGGAGCCGGTCCGGGGCGCGCCATGACTTCAGCCGGGGGTTCCGACGCGGGTCTGGCCTCCAGAATCCTGCAGAACCTTCAGAGAATAAACTTGGCTTTAGGCGCCGAGCTTGCGGGGCTTGGGCTCAGCAGCCCCCGCAAACTGACACGGGGATGGCGCCCCAGAGAGTCTCCGGTCCTGTGACCCCGGCGAGGCGGGAGATGGGCGCTGGCTCCGCGGGGGCAGGCTGAGGCCGCGCCGGGCACGGGCTCCTACCCACCGTCCCGCGAGCCCGGCCCCGTCTCTCCTTCCGGGCCGAGGCCGCGGAGCCCCCCCTACGCTTCGCGGGGTGTCCCCAAGAGCCCCGGCGGTCTGCACGCCGTGTCCCCTGCGCTTCCGCTGAAGCCCCCAGTGGGGTATTGGCGGTGGGAGCGGCCAGGCCGGGCCGGGGCGAGGGGAGCCGGGCGGCAGCGGGCTGAGGCGGGAGGGTGCGCTCGGGGCTCCTGGGGCGAAGCTGGGGCGGCGCGGGGGAGGGGGTGAAGGCCAGCAAGGCCTTCTCGTATCTGCGGGCAGGCCCGGGGCTGTCGGCTCAGGCCCAGGACTGGAAAACAACACTCTGGAGAGCCCTGGAGGCAGCTGAGATTGGAGCCAGATTTCAGCCTTGGGGGGACGTCTGCCCGCACCTGGCGGCCAGGACAGCAGGAAAGGCAGGCTGAGCCCGGCGCAGGCCTCGGGCTGGGGGTCAAGCCCCAGAGAGGGACGGGGGAGGGCGGGGAGGGGTGGGTGGAGGGGTGGGTGGCTCTACGGGGCCCCGCGGCGGCACCCAAGGTTGTCCAGCAGCACCTGGGCGGCCGTGGGCCCAGACCGCTTCCTGCAGCCACAGAAAGACAAGACCCCGCCGGCTGCACCGGCCGGATGGCCAAGCTCGGGCCCCTGCTGACCACTGCCAGGGTGGGGGGCCGGGAGCCCCACGCTGCCCAAGCGCCACTTGGGAGGCTGCATGGGTAGGTGACCAGCTCCGCAAAGGCGGCGCCCTCTGTCCTCCCAAGAGGACGGCGGGGGTGTGGGGTGGCGGGGTACCCGGGGCTACCCCAGAACACAGGACCCGAGCCGCGCCCCTGAGGGCCGAGGGCAGAGGCACCGCCCGTCCAGGAGCCCGGGGGCGGCACCCTCGGAGCAGGGCTGTGGGGGGGTGCCCCACCCACCCGCACCCGGCTTTTCTGGGGGCGCTGCCTCAGCTGCAGGCCCTGAATGAAGGAAGCCCCCACCCTGGGGCCCGGCTGGCCTCCTGGCACCCGGAGGGAAATCGGAGACGACGCCCAGCGCAATCAGCCGGGGTGGGGGGCGCGGGCGATGGAGCGGAGGGCCCGGCCCTGAGCCCCGCCTGCTGTGGGGAGACGCGCAAGGCCGCTGTCGGGGCGCGGACAAGGCGGGGGGCGCGCGCACCTGCGCGTCTGGATGGCGCGAGGGGGCGCAGGGGCGCCGGGGGTCCCCAGCGGGAGGGCCGCGTTCCTGGCGGCGGGCGGCGCGGGGGGGCTCCCTGCGCCCCGACGTGCGTGTGTGCAGAGCCGCGCGGGCGCGCCGTGAAGAGGGGCGCAGGCCACGCTCCACGCAGCCAGGCGCCCCCGGAGTTTCCTGAACCCCGCGCGGCGAGTCTCGGGAACGGCTTCCCGCGGGCCTCTCCTCCGCGCCCGGGGCTGGGGCGGGGGGCGCACGCGCTGCTCCTGCGGGTCCGGACGGACGGGCCCCCACGGCCCGGGCCCAGGGGCCCGCGAGTGGCCTGGGGGCGCGGGGCCTGCGGCGGGGCTCCTCGGGCGTCGGCGGGCAGGCCTGAGGGGCGGCGGGCGGGGGCCGTCGGGGCGCGGGGCTCCAGCGCGGGGGCGCGCGGGGGGCGGCGCGGAGGGCGCGGGCTGGGGGCGCTGGGGCCTCCCGCGGGCTCGGGATGACCCTCGGGCCGCCCCGGGCCCTGGCGGTCCGGCCGGCCAGAGCGAACGGGCCGCCGCCTCGCCGTCCACCCGCCGCGGGCCTGTCCCCGTCCCTGCCCCTGCCGGCCAGTCGGGGGGCGGCCGCTGCTCCCCAGCGGACCTCGCCCGCAGGCCCGGCCGCCCCGGCCCCGGCCCCCACCCCGGGACGCCCCGGCCGGCCCCGGCCCCGGCCCCGGCCCCGGCGGGCGGGCGGGCAGCGGGCAGCGGGCAGCGGGCGCCGTCCAGCACGCGGCGCCGCGCCCGACGGGGCGGAGCGGAGGCCCCGGGCCCACCCGGCCCGCGCAGCTCGACCCCGCGCCGTCCCCACCGCGGCCCCGCGCGCCCGCACCGCCGCCCGGACGGCCCGACCCCCTCCGCCGCCGGCCCCGGTGCCCCCGGCGGCGCGGCCGGGCTGGAGGCGGGGACGGCGCGGCCGGCGAGGGCGGGGGGCCGGCCCCGCAGCGCCCAGGCCGAGGCCCCGCGCCGCGCCGCGCCCCCAGCAACGAGGGCCGAGCCCGGCGGGCGCGGCGCCCGGCGGGGCGGGAACAAAGGAGCGCGGCGGCGCCGGCCGCGGCCCCGGGGCCCGGCCCGCCCGGCCGCCCGGGCCCCCCCGCGCTGGCGGGCGGCGGGCGGCGGGGGCGGCGCCGGGAGGAGGCGGAGCGCGCGGCCCGGTCACCTACCCGGTGCTCTCGCCGCGCGGTCGTCCGGGCCGCAGGCCGGGGGCGGGGCCGGGCGCCGGGGCGGGGCTTCGCGGGGCGGGGCGGGGCCGGGCGCCGGGGCGGGGCTTCGCGGGGCGGGGCGGGGCCGGGCGCCGGGGCGGGGCTTCGCGGGGCGGGGCGGGGCCGGGCGCCGGGGCGGGGCCGGGCCGAGCGCGGCGGGGCGGGGCCGAGCGCCGGGGCGGGGCGGGGCGGGGCCTCAGAGGGGCTGGACTTCCGCTGGCCGCGAGGAGGCGGCTCCCCGCCCGGCCGCGCCCGGGAGCCCCCGGGGCCCCTCCTGACCCCCCGCCCGGTCCCGCGGCGGCGCGGACGCCGCCCCTGCGCCCCGCGGCCGCCCCTGCCGACCCGGGCGTTCGTCTGCACCGCCGTCCGCCGCGCCGAGCCCCGGCCTCGGGTCCGGGACCACCGTCCGGCGCGCCTGCCCCGGGGCCGCGCCCGGCCGGCCCCGCCCCGCGTCCTCCGACGGGGAGGCGCCCCCGCGGCCCCCGCGGCCCCCGCGGCCCCGCGCCCGGCCCGGGCCGTGTGCAGGGGCGGCGGTGCGGCCCCCGAGGAGCCGGTGGCGGGGCCCGGCGGGCGGTGGGCCCGGCGCCGCCCGGCCCGGGGCGCTCCCGGGCCTGGGCCGCGCCGGGGTCCGAGCAGGGGCCCCCGGGTCTCCGCGGCCGCCGCGTCCCCGAAGCCGCGGGCTGCCCGGCCCCGGCGCCCCCAGGGCCCGCGCTCGCCCGCTCGCGGCCGGCGACGCCCGACCAGCCCCGGCCCGACGGCGCCGGCAGGCGAGGGCGCCCCCTCGGCGGCCCGACGCTCGAGACCCGGGGACCCCGCTCCCCGCGCCCAGACGCTCGGGTCCGCGGCGCCGCCCCTCCCCCGGCTGCCGCGCGGGGGTCCCCGCGCCCGGCCCCCGCCCCAGGCCCCGCGGCGCGGGCGGACCGGAATTTGCCCTCCGGGAAGGGCTGTGCCCGGCGCGCCCCCACGGACCCGCCCCGCGAGCGCGCGGCCCGCGTGTCCGTCCACCGAGGCGCCCCGCGCCGCCAGACGCCCGCGCCCACGCCCAGGCCGGCCCCAGGCCTCGGGGTGCGCGGGCGGGGCTGCGGGCGCCCTCGCGGGGCGCGGGGCGCGGGGCTGGTCCGGCTGGGCGGCGGGCGCGGGGGGGCCGGGGCGCCGCGCCAGCCGGGTGCTCCCGCGGATCGCGCGCCCCCGCGAAGGGCCGCCTGGCGGGGACGGGCTCTGCCGGGGCTGCCGGTGCGCGGCTGCGGGCGGGGGGCGGGAGACCCTGCGTGCATCCCCCCGACGCTTCCTGCGTCCACCGCAGCAGAATCTGTGATGATGCTGTTGTAGTCCAGGCTTTACATAATTTGTGCTGTATTTTCAGTTTGGAGAAACTTTTCTCTGTTGCGGCAGGAACAACTGCAATAGCCAGTAAAATCCTCCAAGCAGGGCCTCCCCGCGGCGCAGCGGTTGAGCGCTGGGTGGCGACGCTGCCCGCGGCCTCTGCGGCGCCGGTTCGATCCCCGGCTGCTCCCCGGCCACCGGAGGAGGGTCCCGCATGGCGCGCAGACCTCTCCTGCCGCCCGCTGCTCCCCTCAGCAGTGTCCTTCGGTCCTTCTGCCTGCTCTGCTCCCCGCTCTGGCTCTGGTGGATTCTCTCGCCCTCCCGCGCTTCCCGTGCTCGTATAAAATAAACAAAAATAAAAATAAATCTTAAAAAAATAATAAAAAAATAAAATACCAAAACATGGCTCAATGTATTAAACTTTCTCTTTACTAATGATTAAATCCTAATGTTAAATGACGTAAGACCACCTCTGTAGAATTTAGTTTTATGTGAATCATCTTCATTATGATACAAATGTTTTCATTGCCTTGTTCTGATTTCTTTTCATTTTCCTAGAATGCTAACTTTGTTGCTTATTTCATGTGTTTCTGGATGAAGAAAGCTATTTTCTCAGCAATTAAAGATGCTTACAAATGCCTTCTCCCTGAACCTGCCACCTTCACTTCTGCTTTCTAATGTCAGCAGCAGCATAGACACACCAAGGATCAGATCTGAGATCAGTTTCCTTTTCCTTTTCTTCTGAAGCCCATGACTCATTTTTGTTTGAGGATGTTCTGCTATTTCACTTAACACTTCCAATGCAGCACAATTCTTGCATAAATTAAAATTAATTGCTTTAACAGCATTTGCTTGACATTCTTTTGTGTTTCTGAAGGTGATTATAAGGTCAAACAGGATACACATTTCATCAAGACGTTGCATGTTAGGGCAGATACAAAAACTCCCCAATGTAATATTTGAATTATTCCAAGCACGGGATCACTGCTGGCATCCTCAAAGCCATGTCTCCCAGGAACACACGCAGACTCGATGCCATCATTGGCCAAGGAGGCTTCTGGATTTCTGGCCAACATTTTGGCTGTTTGCCTTCTCCCTTCTGCATCATGGTAGCATCATGGTATTACGTCTTCCCTTAATCATCTTTTAAAGTGTTTAAATGGAGGTAAAATTACTTGATTTGAAATAAAAAGATTCACATCTCGCATGTTCGACATCTATCCTGTTGGCATTGTGCAGATGTGTCCCACTTCACTACCAGGTCTGCCCGATGTGCCAGTAAACAAAGAACATGATGTGAACGTTCAGTATGGAAAATGCTCCCCGGCTGCTGAGTGAAACTATAAGGAATGCTCTGTTAATTCCTGTGAACCTCTGGAAACAATCACAGGGAGAAATATGAAGAAAATCAAGACAAATGGATATCAGCCCTACTGGGAAACAATATTCAATTATGTGAGACTCCAGGGGATTACTGCCACCTGTGCTGGATTTGACTTTAGTTAATTTGTCTCTTTTTTTTTTTTTAAGATTTTTTTTATTTATTTACACAAGAACAGGGATACAGGCCAGATTCGTGGGAGGGTGAGAAGATTCAACAGAGACAGAGCGGGGAACAGAACAGGCAGATTGAGGAAATACACTGCTGAGGGGAGAAGCGGGCAAAACAGGAGAGGTCTGCCACACCATGTGGGACCCTCGCCAGCCAGCTGGGATCACACCCGCACTGCAGAGGCTGCAGACAGCTTCACAGTGGTGCGCTCAATCACCTGTGCTACCAGGGGAGGCCCTAATTTGTCATTCATGGGGAGCATAGTGAATAGGGAAAAAAAATGGGGCCTCATCCTTGTAGGATGTAAAAGGATGCAAAAGACTTTCACTCTCAGGGTAACAACAAGAAAAACCCAACAGGGAGGGCCTCCCTGGTGGCGCAGCGGTTGAGCGCTGGGTTGCGAAGCTGCTCTCAGCCTCTACGGCGCCGGTTCGATCCCCGCACAGACCTCTCCTGCAGCCCGCTGCTCCCCTCAGCAGTGTACCTCGGTCCTTCTGCCTGCTCTGCTCCCCGCTCTGGCTCTGGTGAATTCTCTCACCCTCCCGCGCTTCTGACTGTACCCAGTGCATGTATAAACAAACAAATAAACAAACAAATAAAGAAAAATATATGCCTCTTTAAAAAAAAAACTTAAAAAAAAAAGCAAATGGAAACAAATGAACCATTTAAAAAAAAAAACCAACAGGGAAAAATATAATTTTATCAGGTTAGTAGACAAGTGGATGCCAGGAAACCTTTCTGAACTGAATTCCTGAGAAGGTTGAGCACTTCAGAGAGGGACAGTGTGATGGCAAGCTCTCCTGGAACAGGAGAAGCGAGCAGATAAAGATATATTACATATACTGGTAGAATAAGACACATGATGGCTGAGTTCTCACAGAAACACTGGAGGCGCAAACACAAAAAAGCAACATTTTTAAAGACTAGAGGGGAAAATATTCAACTGAGAATTCTATATCCAGTGAAAATATACTTGAGAAATGAAGGCAAAAGAAAGGTATTTTCAAGTATACAAATGTGTGTGAATTCATTACTAGTCACACTCCAAGAAATATTAAAAATATACTTCAGACTGAAACAAGTGATTCCAGATTGAGACTAGAATGGACACAAAGGAGCATCAGAGCTAAAAACCCAATGGAGGATATAAAATTTAAGAACTCTAACAGGACAAATAGAAAACAATTAGCAAGATTATAGGCAGACTTAAACCGCACTATATCAATAATTACATTAAATATAAATGGCTTAATTTATAGCAAAATGGAAGGAGTTCAAGGAGATTACGTAAAGTAAGAATAACAAAGACCAATATTGGACATTTACATAGCAGATGAGTCAAAAAAGTAAAATTAATGGATATTAATAAATGAAGCAAGGTCTCTGAGGTTAAGAGGGAGGGGGAAGGATAAAGGGTCAAAGAAGACATGAGGGATGGTAGTGGGAATTAAAAAAAAATTAATTTAAAAATTAAAAAAAAGCACTCTACCAATACAAAAAATATTAGCCAAGTGTGGCTTTATTGCAGAACTTTCTGATCACATCAGTGACACAAACAGTTGCAAAGGTGTTGCTGATTATCTGAGTAGAGTTTTGAATACTCTTCCCTCTACTTTTCCTCTCATCCTTTACCACAAGCTTACATGCAACCTTTTTTTGAAGGCCAACCCCTTGTTCTAAAATACTCCCTCCACCCTCAGGACTGCACTCAGCATCCATCTGCTTGTTTCCTGCACAGAATAACATGTAGCATTCTTATTTGCATGTTGACTTGATTATCATTTGCCTCCTATACTTAAAGAAGCATCATAAGATAAAAAATCTGGTATATCTTATTCATCTTTTTAATCTCATAAATATAAACACACAGAAGAGTATCTTCCCCAGAGCAAATGCTTAATGAGTATTGTTGAATAAATTAATTAAAATAAAAACAATATATAAATGGACTAAATATTAAACAATTAAAAGGCAGACCATGGCAGACTACATTTTTAAAAACTTAATAAATCTATTTAACAGAGACACATTTTAAATATAAGAATATAGTTAGACTGAAAGTGAAAGGGCAGAAAAAGAAATACTATGAAAAATACATAAATATATGTGATAAAGTAGCCATAAGAAAGTTGGAGTCACACTATATCTTCAAATATTTGAAGCAAAAATTCTGAGAACTAAAAGATTAATAATAATAAACCAAAGTACATTTATAGGTTAATATTTTAACACTTTTATATAATAAATTGATGATTAAACCAGACAAAATTATCAATACGATGCATGATTTGAATATCATCAAACAAGCTGATCTAATCAACTAGTATAGACGGTCACGCCCATCAAGCCACAGAATACTTGTATACACAGAACATTACCAAGAGAGAACATATGTGGATCAAAAAATAAATTTCATTGTATTTTAAAGGATTGTGGATATACACTGTGTTCTCTGCTAACAGAAGTCAATAATATCAAAAAGCAGTCAACTTTTGACAAGTAAGTAACACACTTCTAAATAATCCACAGGTCAAAGAAGAAATCACAAGGGAAATTATAAAAATATTTCTTTCTAAACAGTAAGAAAATTCAATATATCAAAATATATGCTATATAGCTAAAGTTCTTCGATATAGATTTACAACTGAAAATGCTTGCAACAGAAAAGATGGTTTGAAATGAATGTTCTAATCTCTACATTAAAAGTTAAAAAAGAATGAGCAAATTAAATGTAAAGTAGATAGAATGAAGGAAATAAAAATTAAAGTGGAAATTAATGAAATAAGGCAACAATCAAGCCACAAGGAAAAAAAGGCGAGACAACAGTTGGTTTTTCAAAAAGATTAATATTTATCAACCCTTAGTGAAACTAATGAAAAAGAAAGGGAAAACCAGAAATACCAGTGCTAGGAATACAATTAGAGAGCCTGCAGATAATTAAAGGACAATAAGAACATAGTACAAACAACATTAAAAGATTGACGAATTGAAATTTTCTTTAACACAAAGAAAACTATACCAGAGGAAACAAAATCCCACTAGCTCTATATCAGTTAAAGAAATCAGAATAATAATTAATAACCTTTAAGGGCAAGTATGCTGATGTCTGCAACCGTACTTAGGAATGCATTAGAAAATAAGAGGGATTGGTGGATAAGGAAAATTATAATAAATCTAGGAAATGGACATGACTATTTTAGATTTCTGTCCATATTTTCTAAGTGGTTGAAATTTTCATAATAAAATTTTAAGGAAAACACCAGCCGTGTTCACAAAGATGCTTACTTACAAAGAAAATACCAGAATATACGGTGTTAGAGTGAGGCAAATATTTGAGAAAAAAGTAATACCTCTCTTGGACAAAGTCTTTTTCAGAAAACACAGACGACATATTCTTGAACTAATTTCTGAGGCCTGTGTAACTCCGAAACCCAAACTTGACAAGGAGAAGACAAGGAAAGCATAGGTTTATATTCTCATGAACATGGACACAGACATCCTTAGCAAAACATTACTAAGTTGAATAAACATCATGAGCGAGTACAGTTTGTCCCAGGAATATAAGGTTAGCCTAACATTTGAAAAAATGATCCTTGTAATTCACCACATCAACAAAATTAATCTGAAAAATGCTATAATTATGTCAAGGAATGCAGAGAAAGTATTTGTCAGAATTCAACACCCATTTATGGTTAATGACTAAAACTAAAAATAGAAGGAACTCCCTCAGTTTGATAAAGGATGTCTATCAAAAAGCCACTGCTGATCCTACCGTCATTGGTGAAAAACTGAGTCTATTCCCTTCATATCAGGAATGAGAGACCGATGCTGCACTCTGAACTTCTTTTCAACTTTGTATGGCATTCTTAGCTAGAGGAGTAAAGCAAGAAAAAGAAATCAAAGGCATACAGGTCAGAGAGCAAGACCTAGACGGCCTTTATTCACAGAAAATGTGGTGGTGAATATAAAAGCCTTAAGAAATTACTTAAAAACCATTAGAGCTAATAAGGGGCCTTAGCAGGGTTGCAGGCCACAGACATGTACATCAATTATAGTTCTATTTCTAGCAACAGTTGGAAAATTAGTAAGTTGAGGAGTGAATCTCACAAAGGGCACGTCAGACTTTTCCAATGGGAGACGCACCGCTTTCCAAAGTCGCAGGACTCGGTATTGGTTGGTCACATGTGAGTTCTCTTCAGGCCAGTTTAATGCCACCTCCATAATTTCAGCAGGAGTGTTGGGGTACAAATTGACATGTTGGCTTGTCACATGGAAATGCAAAAGCTTTCAAAAACCAAATCAATTTTGAAAGACGGAAGTTGCAGGATTTACAGGACCTCAAGACCGTCTCTAAAGCTAGTGATGAACAAATGTGGACACAGAGCCCAACAGAATTGAAGAGAATCTAGAAACAGACCCCTCTTGCTTGTTCAGGGGGTTGATTTGTTTTGAGAAAGGCACCAGAAACACTTAACGGGGGGAGAAAAGACTGTAAAAACGGTGCGGGAGTAACTAGCTGGTCACATGGGGAAATGAGCGCGCATGGAGCGCACCTCACGCACCTCACACGCAGCAGCTAACCTGAGCGGGATCACAGCCCCGACAGGCACGGCTGCCAGGGCACGTGGGACAACAGCTCATGACCCTGGTGAAGACTTCCCGGGACACGAATGCTCTGACCACAAGAGACAAATGAGGTGGTTCTGATTTTACTAAAAGCAAAGCTGTCCACCAAGACAACGCTCACTGCCGCTTCCGTCCGCGCGGCACCACCACCGGCCGGTCCACCACCACCACCTCTGACAAGTGGAACCAATGTGCCATGTGACATGGGGGTGCTCAGGCCTGGGCTGTCATTGAGGGGAGCCTGAGGAGTCTGCCTGAGATGCAATGGGACCCCCAGACCCACCCAGAGGAAGCCTCTGGGTGCCTGGGGACGGGGCCTGGATGCGAGGCGGCCCTGGGTGAAGAGGCCTGGACCCAGGCTTCCCGGCTGTAGGCCAGGCTGCAGCTTCAGGGGGGAACCATCGAACTGAAGGTGGGAAGCCCAGGAGGGAGGTCTTGCTGTAGCAGACCGGGTGGTCCTCGGCCTCCACCCCCACATCTTACCTTCCTACCTTGCAGGTGAGCTGCTGGCTGTGTGGCCCAGACCTTCACTCAGCCCCCCCAGATATCCCTTCTTCCCCAAGTACCCCTGCCCTTCCAGGCCAGGGTGCTCAGGGCTCCTGGCACCAGCTTCGGGGGCGTGTTTCTATTCTTGGCTCTAATCGAAGCAGCTGCCCATTAAAATTCCATTAGTTTTGAAGGCTGTGCTGCAGTTGGTATTTCTAATTATTGTGAAATTAAAATTGTCTCTGTAATTTAAGGATAATTACAGGAGATGCCAGCTGGCACCCTGGGGAGTCACACTGCTCCAAAGCAGGACTTGCAAAGTCTCTGGAAACTTCTCTGAACAGGAAAAGAAAGGTGGCTCAGAAGACGAGGGAGGGTGGGGTGAGGTGCTGAGCTGGGCCCTGAAGCTGAGGCTGCTGGGCCTCCGGGGTGGGCACAGGGTCAGCTCAGGGGAGCAGCAGGGGGAGACAGCTGCCTCTGGACCCCAGTGGCCTGGGCCCGCCCCTCCCCCCTCCCCCCAGGGGAACCAGTCCTTCAGGGATTAGGGGCACAAAGAGGGGCAATAGTGCTGGCAGTTCCGGAAGCTATGGAGGCCCTTTTAGGGGGCGCTGCATTGAAGGGATTCTATGGACGTGAACTGAGGGGACAGCCTGAGGAGAGAAGAGGGGCCCTACCATGTACCCTCTCAGGCAGCCCCTGCCCTGTGAGATCCCAGGCCCAGAGCCACCCCCCAGCCAGCGAGGCCTGCAGGACCCACGGCTGACTATCCTCGGGGCCCTGCAGGGGATGGCTGGTCAGATTTTAGTCAGAACATGGCCACCCAGAATAAAATATGCATTTTGCTGCCAAGAAGGACAGGTGGTCACTGGGGCCGGCACCAGCCTCCACAGAGCATGGGTCCGGGCGGTCATCTTGACGTCAGGGAAGGGCCGGCGAGCACCAGCCTCCTCTCCTCCAGGCAGGCACACTGCCTGAGCAGGTGCCGGGACAGGCCACAGGGCGGATGCACAGAAACGGCCAAGCCAGTGGCACCGAGGCACAGGACAAGTCACGGACGCAAGCCAGACAGAATGCCTCAGGGTACAGCTCCAGGCTGCATGCTGCAACAGCCCAGTGGAGTCACCGTGTGACACGCAGAGATCAGAGGGCACTCACCCCAAGGCCAGCCCAGTGGGGCTACTGGGCCACCACCCCCACTAGGACCCCGGAACCCAACGCAGCCCTGGATTCTCCCGGGCCGGGGCTGGGGAGATTTACCTCACGCCCTCTTCCACTAAAATGCTTGTTTTGGAAAATGTATTTCCCCTGCAGTGCGATTCGTGTCAGCACGGGGTGGGCTTACTGCTGTTCTCAAATGGGGCTTCATTCCCTCCAGGGTGCGGAGCAGGCAGCAATGCCGGTAGCTGAGCCACTGAAACAAAAGCTCTCTGGCGGCTTCAGTGCCTCTTGGGGGGTGACGGGGCCCTGAGACCACAGGCTGAGAGCGCCCCAGGCGGGGCTCGTGGAGCTGACCCCCCGCGGCTCTCCCACGGCCGAGCTGTCAGCACAGGCTCCAGCCTTTCTGCGGCTCCTCCCGCCGGGGGCGGCCAGGGCTCAGGAGCAGGAGCCGCGCCCCGGCCGGGCTGCCCCAGAAGTCCTCTCGTCTCTCCTTGGCACGAAGCTTTGCAGGTCACCCCTCTCAGAGCAGACCACGGCCGCGGCTGCGCTCTGTGAGCAACAGGGGCCTCTTACCTCAGAGGTTTTGGGAGGTGACGTCTCTCCCCAAGCTCGAGTATTGTTCTCGACTTTTCAATAAAGGCGGGAGTTTCCTCCACGCAACCTGGTGCGTCCAGTGCTTGCTCAAGAGCGGTGCGGTGTTCCGCTCTCATGTGTGAGAGGTCGAGGTGACTGAAAGACTCTTGGTTGTTTATTTGCTTTTCTGGGGATACAAAAAAATAGCTGAAAATAAGGATATTTTCACCTCCTTTCCGGCTCTTCCCTGCCGGTCTTGCCTGAGTGCACGAGCTGGGAGGTCCCAACAGCGCCCCGTCACAAGGGGATGGCAGCACCTCGTGGGGGTCCTGACTGGTGCTCGGTGTTCATGTGTTTTGCTGACTCTTACTAAATATTTAATATTTAGTGGCGCTACTTTTTACTCGTGATACCACCTTCTCCTCCTAACGGACCGACAACCAAGAAGAACCGGACACTGTCCGACTGTTCGTGAAGGGCGTCCGGGGGCCCAGCTGAGCCTGCGAGGGGAAAAGGACGGGCGGCGCTGGGCTCCGCTCTGCGCAAGACCAAGTCCCTCTACCTGCAAACGCTGAGGGGCCCGACGCCCGCAGCCGCGGGACTTGAACATGGGGGCTCGATCCACCAGGAGGCAAAGTGCCGGACACATGGCCCAGGGGCTCCCAGTGTGACCACCCTGAGGCAGGGGCAGGTGGGCTGGTGGGGTTCATGCACCCTCCCCGCAGGCCACCCAGCAGGGACCCAGGTTGGTGAAACAAATTCAGTGGCAGCAGCTGGGCCCGCAGCAGAAACTAGGTACAAGGCAACTCCCCGTCTCCTGCCTGGGCTGCGGGTGTGGAGCCACAGGGCCTCACAGAGCTGACATGTCAGGGCACACCCACGCTGCAGGACACGCACACCCCACATGCACGGCGCCACCATGCTCTGCACGACACACAGGTGCCACACCCGCTCAGCCTTGGGCCCCAGCACGAATCCACGGCACGCGAGCCCGGAGAAGCCCCCGGGACTGCGAGGGCCAGTGCTGCGGCCTGCTCCAACACGGGCCCTCAGAACCCTGCCTCCTCCTGCCAACCTACAAGCCACCTGGGAGTCTGGTGAGTCAGAGAGAGGGTGGTGAGAGACCTGGACACACCTGGAGGGCCTCAAGGGCCACTGGAAGGTCAGAGGAGCCGGTGGCTGGCACACGAGGGTGGTGAACCCCAGTCTGCCTGCCCTGGCAGTCTGCTTAGATGCAGTCAGTGGGAGCGTTTCTGGACAAGGCACCCCCAAGCCATGACGCCTCAGAGCCCTGCTGTCTGGGCGGCACCTTGCTAGTCCCACCCACACCCTGTGGCTGCCTCCTTGGCAGCCGAAGGCCAAAGCCCAGGGCGCCAACGAGACCTAGGAGGTTCAGCGGAGCAGCGTCTAGAAAGATTTCCCTGCAGGTGACCAGGAAGAGGCAATAAGGCAGCTCTGCCCTGTAGCTCATCTCCCTCCTGGCCCTGCCTCCACTGGCAGCCCAGAGCTTCCCGCTGAAGCACAGCCCTGGGCTTGGGGGTGCCAGCTCCCACATGCCCACCATGGCCTTGCTGCTCCTGGGAGGTGCCCAGCGTCCACCCACCTTGAGCCCCACTCAGGCTGTCCCTGCAGCCCTGTGCGTCCAGCCACCTGGTCTTCAGGGCCCTTCCAGCCCTGCCCACACCATCTGTGAGTTCGCCTTCCTTGCGTGTATCCCCAGGAGCGTGAGCCCTCGAGCCAGGGACTCCTGGCACAGGAAACTCCAGGAGTGCCTGGAAGAGTGACCTCGCCTTAAGCGGGGGACAGTGGGCACCCGTGTCCCAGGAGGGGAACAGATGGCCGCTCGCCTGTGTCTGTCTGCCTGCTTGGCACAGACTGACCCAGCGCCTCCGCCAGGCAGGACGCGGCTCTGCATGCAGGCGGCAACGGAAAACCACGTTTAATAGGCAGCGCCAGTTCAAGCGTCCCCGGCAGCAGATATCGCTGGTCCCAAGACGTCCTGTGGGGAGCCCCGCGGGGTGGGGCCCAGGAGCCCTCCTGGGTCTGGGCGGAGTTCTAGCACTGGACGTCGGCCTGTGGGGTCCAGAAGGAGCCCCGGGAAGGGAGCCCGGCGGTCGCCGGAGCCCCAGGGCCGGGCCGCGCTGCGCTAGACGCTGGACTTGGCGATGAGCTTCTCGAGCAGGCTCATCATGCGCTCCTGCAGCTGCAGGCTCTGCACCTGCAGGATGTGCTGCTGGTCCAGCACGCGGCGCGCCTCGCGGCAGGTCTCCTCCACGGCACGGCCCAGCCGGCGCTGCTCCTCCAGCATGGCCTCCAGCAGGCGCAGCTTCCGCTTCCGCAGGTGGCAGCTCTGCAGCTTGCGCTTCTTCACGGGCCGCTCGTCCGACCTGTGGGGACAGTGCGGCATGGGGCGGCTGGCCGAGCACGCAGGGAGACCGAGGCCCCGGGGAGCTGGAGTGCGCCCGCTCGGGGCGGCCAGCCCTCCCACACAACAGCCAGGGCAGTGGGGCACATTCTGCCACCGGGCATCCCCGAAACCCCTTGAGTGAGGCCATCAGGGGCACGGGTGAGGGGTGAGGTCCAGAGGCCGCCCCCAGGAGATGGGGGGGACAGCGACGCCCGCTGGCCTTGGGCAGGTGGGAACAGGTCCTGGGAGGAAGGGGTGGGAGCTCCCTTTGTCTCCAGCAGCCCGGAGCCAGCAGGCCTTGGGGGCTTGGGCCCCACGAGGCCTGGAACCCTGGTGGATGGGGCCTGGGCCGGCCCTCAGCTGCAGGCAGCAGCACCCTGGGCCGACCTGCCTGCAAGGGCAGAGAGCTGGCACGTCTCAGCAGACCCCCCCTCGCCTGGCCACCCTGGGTCTCCCCAGCAGGACAGGAACTCAGCTCCTCAGGGGCTCCTGCTCCAGCCTGGAGCCCTGACTGCCTAGGGCCTGGGAACCGGGCTCAGCCCCTGCAAACAATTGGCCATAAATCTCAGGCTTCCCTGCCAGGCTGGTTGGCCTGTCAGCAGAGGCTTTTTGTGTGGGGTCTTGGCTGAGAACTCCCTTTCAGGGGAGGGGTGCTGACAGCTGAGGGGGTGTCACAGCTAGGGGTGCCCCAGAGACGCCTTCTCACCCCCACCCCAGCCGACAGGGCTGAAGGTGGGCTCAGGGGGTGGCCACAGACACACTCTCCCTTGTGCCCTGCTGGCTGACTCCTAGTCACCCTTGAAGGCCCACCCCAAGTGTCCCTCCTCAGGGCCTGGCCCCACATGCAGCGGGGGGCAAGGCCAGGTGGCCACCGCAGGCTGGGGGCAGTGTGTGGCGGGCGGCAGAGCAGGTGGCACACCCAGCCCGAGAGGCTCAGGAAACACACCTCCCTTGCCGAGGGGACCAACAAGAGGCGGAAGGGCTCTGGATGGGGTGAGGGTCCGGAAACCAGGAGCTGGGGGCCGGCAGGGAGGCACACCTGGCCCCCCTGTATAGGGGGCCTGTGCCGTCCGGTCCGCCTCTGACCGGACCAGCCACCCTCCGAGAACAAAGGCGGAGCCCCACCGTGCAAGGGGGGACCGCGGCCCGGAGAGGCCAAGCTGTCCACAGGCTAACAAGCGATGGAACCGGAAGACTCACCCGGTGGCCAAACCATAGCCAATTTACGTCCACCTGCCTCCCCGCCTGGGCCTCCCTGTCCCTGGGGTGCTCGCGCGCCGCCTCGCCCTGGCGGGGATGGCAGAGGGGTGTCAGCGCAACAGCAGGCCACCCCTGCAGCTCTGCCCCTGCTCTGGGGCCGGCTCCCGGCCCGCGGGCGGGGAGAGCACACACCTGAGCTTAGGGGACAGTGAGCTGGAGGAGCTGCCGGAGCCGTCATCCCGGAGGCGGCCTTCGCGGGAGCACTGGTTATACGGTAGGTACAGAGGGGCGGACTTAGCGGACGGCGACAGGGACGCCTCGGTCGGGGGCGCGGAGGGCCCCGGCTGCTGGCTGTCCGGCAGTCCGCCGTCGCGGGGCTCGGGGGCCTGGGCCAGGATCCTGCCAATGGCGGGGTAATAGGGCCAGTCGGGCGGGGCGGCCTCGCTATCTGTCATGCATTTTAATTTCCTGAAACGAGAGACACAAGAGCCAAGGGTGAGAAACAGCTGCTCCCGCCCTGGCCCACGGCCCTGGGCGGAGTGGCCCTCGGGCTCAGGACCCAGGGGAGCCACGAGGCACAGGCGGCAGCCGCTCCTGGCCAAAGAGACGCTGGCCTTGGCAGGAGGCGTTGGGGGCGGCACAGCCTGGGGGTCGCGAGCAGGCCCGCGCCCCACTCACTGGGCTGGTTCGGGTCAGGGCGGGCCCAGCCGCCCGGGACTGTTTCTCTCTTCGCTTTTCTATAGTTTCTAAACGCTCTGCTGTGCACAGACACGGCTTTTAAGCGAGCAGCCAGCAGTACTCAAGTGTGCGCCAGCACAGGTGGGACGGGTAAGCTCTCGCGGCGTCAGGAGACTAGCGGGGAGGCGGGCACCGTCACGGGGGTGGATCTACGAGCGCGGGCCGCAGCACCCCACAGATCTGAGACCGTCTCTCGCTGTGTGACCTTGGGCGGGTTCATTAGCCTCTCTGAGCCCCTGTGTTCACACCAGTAGAGCAGGGATATCAAAGTAAGGTGCTCTTGGGGTGTGGGGAGCGTTTCGTGGAGTGACCCCCGGGGCCTGCAGAGCGCACACTGCCCGGGCTCACGAGGGCCGGCCTGACGTCCCCCCCCCCGAAGACACAGGCCGGCGGTCTGCACAGTGCAGCTCTGCCCACTCTCTGCCTGCCTCCTGCCCACCACCACAGACAGCCCGCGGGACCCTGGGGGGCGAGGGACAGGCGGTGGGCACAGCGGAGCTGGGTCACCCGGGCCAGGCCGGGGAAGAGGCCACAAGGAGGGTGGTGGGGGCTCCCTCAGGCCCCAGCCTCGGCCTGCAGTCCTTTGTGCTCCTGCCCAAGCTCCCACTGTCCCCAGCTCACAGACACAGCAGCTGGGGAGGGGCCCACTGCACAGGGCGGCCAGCAGGGGCCTGCTGTGGCAGGAGGTGGCCCTTGGGAGCACTGCCCACCAGGCAGTGTTCTCAGCAGAAAGCAGGTGACAGTCACACAGGGGAGAGCAGTCACACAGGGCTCAGTCTCCGGGCCATGGCACCACTGTCCATCACACGAGGGGGCTGAGCAGACATGGATACTGGCCCTGTCTCTGCCCTGGCTCCCCTCCAGCCCCCCTGGGGGCACCCAGCTTTCCTGCCCCCTCAAGAAGCCCACTCCCCACCCCGCCCTACCCTGGCCTCCCACTGATCCGGAGGCGCCTGAATGGTATTCCAACAAAGCATGCGCCACAGAACTGGGCCACACCCTTAGACTTTCTTAACCTGAAAACCTTCATATATAAAGAGCTCTCAAGTGAAAATAACAGCCCCTGTCATGGGGGAGGGTCTCTGGGGAGAGGGTAGGTAAAGAACAAGGCAGTCAAAGTGTTGGCTTCTCCAGGGCTGTGGGGCCTTGGGCATACCCTCTCTGCTCTGGGCCTCCATTTCCCTGGGGTGAATGAGGGCAGACAAAGCGGTCTGTGAGGACCCAGGGTGTTCAGGTGCTTCTTAAGCAAGTGCCGTGAGGAGCCAGCAGCCGGAGAGAAGGCCCCAGGCCCTGTGCTGCTCATCCCCGTCTCCTGTGGCCTCTGGGAGTGGAACAGGATCCCTCCCTTGGCCTCTGGAGAGGGCTTTCAGGATAAATAATGAATAACCCACCAGACACCCATCAGCTGCCGCACAGCTTCCCTGGCCACTGCAGGTGGGCTGGTGGCTGGGGGCCCGTGAGCATGCAGACAGCCACACCCGTGCAAGGCTGGGAGTTGAGGACACGCATGCAGAGGGGCCTCGGGACCCCCACAGCTGCCTCTCTTCTGGCCCTCAGGTCTGGCAGGGGCTGGGGACAGGAATGGGCAAGGCCTTGGTTAAATCCAGGTGACTGAAAGCAGCGTCAAGGGTCTCCGGGTGCAGGAGGGGCGGGGTTCCCTCCTCACCTACTGGGTGAGGGGTCCGCTTGCTACAGTGTGGCTCCAGGTGGCCCTCCCTGCAGGGCCTGGTCAACACCCCTGTCCATGGTGGCCCCAAGGCCTGTGGAACCCACAGATCACATCCGTGCTCCAGAAATAGCCACCAGGATGCTGCCAGGCTCTGGGGGCCGCCTACCCAGTTTTGTTCTTCTCCCACACCCCAGATCCTGCTTGACCTTCACCCCAGCAAGACCTGTGCCTGGGGTGTCCACACCCAGACCACTGCCCACACCAGAACCTCTGCCCACCCGACACCTGCCCTGCCCGTGAGCCTGTCTGAGTGACCTTCTGCAGACAGGCCCAGGCTCCCTGTCCCGAGGGGCTCCATTCTGGGCAGAGCCAGGTGGGACTAGGTGGAGGCTGAAGTGGGGCCAGGTCCAGGGCCCCCAGGCTGGGAATCCCTAGGCCCAAGGTTGGCACCTCCCATGAGCGAGCAGGAGCCTGCTGGGTGCTCAGCTGGCCCACAGCAACCCCAGCACCCTCCCCACCCCACCCTAACACAGTGGGGTCCCACTTGGCTCAGGGGACAGGAAAGTGGGTGTCAGGAGCAGGCGGGATGCAAAGGCCTGGCGGCTGGGCCTCCTCTGGCCTCCAGCCTCAGTTTCCCTGCCTGAGTCCCACCACCCTTTTGAGCAGTCACACCTGGGCCAGTGACCTGCAGGCCCGGCTGCCGGGCAGGGTGTGCGCAGGCTGCGTGGGGCCCCTGCCCGGGGTGCCCAGCCCTGGCCTGCCCCACAGGGCCTCGCTTTCCGGCTCCTGGAGGGGCCCGGCACCCACCTGTACTGGAAGGTCATGTTGGTGATCTTGATCTTGATCTCCTCGCCCAGCCGGCGCTCGCCGGTCATCTCCAGCAGCTTGCTGGCCATCTTCTCGTAGACCTTGGCGTTGCGCTTGGTCTGCTTCAGCTCGTCGAAGAACTCCTCCCAGACAAGCATGAGGCCGCGCATCTCGGCGTCCGTCCAGTTGCGGGCCCGCCGGTGCTTCTCCGCCTGGGGGGACACGAGGTAGCCGGGCACCTCGGCCGCGGCCATGCCGGAGGCACCTGCGGGCGGAAGGCGCGCTCAGGGGGCCGGCGCCGGCCTGCGCACATGGGCGAGCCCGGCCTGGAAGGCAGCTCGGCACTCAAAATGGGGCCTCCATCTGACAAGCAGGAATTTAGTTAAAAGCTTTTAAACGGGAAACGTCATTTTGATGTCACGTTTCCATAGCAACAGAGCAACTGCATAAGCTACAACAACAGAAACCTTTTAACTGAAAGCACAGGAATCAGACCGCCCTGACGGGCCGTCAATACTGCAGCCAGCGGCGAGGCCCAGGCCGCCTCCGGCCCCCGGCCTGTTGCCCACCTGCTCGGCCCGGCCTCTCCGGCCATGCAGCGAGAGGGCCATGAGGGGCTGACCGGGTGCAAGGGGTGGGGTCCCAGTGGGGCCCCGCCTCAGCCCCACCCCGAGGCCTGGGGGCCCAGGCCAGGGAGAGCTCAAGACCGGGAGTTGGGTGGTAGAAAATGGGTGACCTGGGGCTAACAGGGGAAGGTGGGGAGAGGACAGAGAGAGAGGCAGACACGGGGCAGACCCCTCAGGGGCCCACCACACAAATCACACACTGCCGCTCACCCCTGTGGCTCAGGCATGTCAGTGAGAGGGGCTGGGCTGAACGGTGCCAGGCTGCCCTGAGCCGCCCCTGCTCTGCCCCTCCGGGGGTGGCCTGGCCCTGGCCTGGGAGGGGCAGGTGGGCTGAGGAGCCTGGTGGGGGCCTGAGTCGCCAGGCATGTGTGAGCCTCCCATGCTGGGCAGTCCCCACAGCCCTGTCCCCTGCTTGGGCATCGGCCATACCCAGCCTTCCTCCTCCAGGGGGGCGAGCAGGGCTCCCTGTGTCCTCAGTCCCGCAGAAAAAGGCTTGGCAGAGGTCTGCCAGGAGAAAAGTAAATAATGGGGGACTGATCCTCAGCAGGGCTACTTCCTTCTCAGGAGATTGCCCAGACTCTGTCTTTGGACTGACTGGCAAACTCCTACTCATTCTTCAAAGCCTTATTTTGCTACCATCACCGCCTCTGAAGTCTCCCGCTCCACTTTTGGTCCCCACCCCACATGACAAGGCAAAGTGCTGCATGCCTGGGAGAATGTTCCCACCATTCCCGGGGCCCCAGGAGACCCTAACACCGACCCTGGACCAGGTGTCCCCTGGGCTATCGCCCTCCTGCCACGAGAGACCTGACCAGGCTCAGTTTCCACATCTGCGGGCCCCGGGGGTGACATGCTAGCTGCCTGCTGGGCTCCTCCATTCCAGGAACCAAACTCACCCTAGGCCTCAGGTGGTGTGGAGGCTGGAACCAGCTTGACCGAAGCCAGACCCCACTGCCAGGCAGGAGTGTGGCAGTGACACTGACCGCCAGCACTGCCACTATGGGGCAGTGACTGAGCCAAGGGGCAGGTGGACAAGTGGCCCTGCCCGCCAGGGGGCAAAGGGCACCGGTGGAGCACCTGCCACAGCGGCTAGGGAGGAGGGGGCCTGCAAAGACTGCAGGGGATGCGCCACCTAAAGGCTCCGACACAGTGGTCTGCCCACTGGGGCCACAGCCTTGACTGCGCAGGCTGGGGACCTGGCGGGCCCTGTCCCCTGGCAGCGGGTTGGCACCCAGGCCCAGTGCCAGTCAGTGAGCCTGCTTGTCTGTGGGTTCCAGTGGTCCTGAATCCAGGGGCGGGCTCAAAAAGTCCAGGCTGAGAACCAGTGGTGGGAGATCTCTTGCGTCAGATGGCTGGCAGTCCACTGACCTGGGAACGGGCACGAGTCTCTACTGCACCCCATGGGCACCGGCATGTCCTCTGGAGCCCTGTGCTCAGGAGGGCTAGCTGGGTGCTGGCCACAGTGGCGCCCAGGGTGGCCCGGTGGCTGCAGTCAGACGGGGGAGCAGCGGGCGGCAGGGGTGCATGTGGGCAGTAGAGGGCCTCTGTATCCCCTTCAGCAAGCTCTCAGGTCAAGGCCTCCTGCCATCATCTCCCTATGGGAGTCCCTTCCTCTGGAACCTCAGGATCATCTGGGGCCCAGGGGACATCCCTGCCTAACCATGTGGTGCCCCCGGGAAGCTCAGGATGGCTGCACTCCTGGGCGCCCAGAGCGAGTGCAGGAAGGCACATCTCCAGGAAAGGCCCTGCTCTTCAAGCACAAGGTCTGACCCTCCCAAGCGGCCCTCCAGCGGGCACTGAGCCGGAGCACAGCTCACAGGGCCAGGCAGGGCTGCCCCATGGAGCCCAGGTGGGCCCAGGGCCAAGGCAGTGCAGCATGGGCAGAGGCTGCCGGTCTGCCTGGGGCTGGTGAGTAACTGACAGGAAAGCTGCCGCCCCAGGGAGCCAGGGGTGCTGCCAGGACCATGGTCACGAGGCTCCTGGTCCTCGGTGTCACCACCTGCTCAGTGCCCCGCACCATCTCCACCTCCCGTGGGAGTCACATGGGTACAGGTACCCCTTTGGCCACTCTGGCAGACCCCAGTGGCAGGTCACCAGTGGGACAGGCTACCCACTCTGCAGATGGCATGTCTGGGGGATTTGGGGCAAAAGACTGGATGCCAACCTTCCTTCTCTTCAGGGGCACTGCATGCCCCCGGGAAGGAGATTCCCAGTGTGCATCCTGAAGCAGAGCCTCGACTTTGGGCCTCCAAAGACAGGAAGGAAGTAGGGGACAAGGCCAAGAGCCCAGCTGTCCAGCCAGGGGGACCCTGTGCCTGTCCTCTGAGGGGGAGGGGCTTCGTACCTTGGCACAGCTGCATGGCCTGCTGGGACCCTCAGTCTCTGCGGGGTGGGGAGGCAGAGGGCCCAGGGTGTGGCATCCAGCAGCACCTGCAGGAGAGGGGGCCACAGCTGAGTGGGGGGAGGCCCGCTGGGTCAGCCTGAACCAGCGCTCACTCCGAGCATGTGCCTGGCCCAGCCTGGCTGGCCAACGAGGAACCCTGGACAGGAGGCAGGCCTCCTCCCGAGGGCCAGAGCCCACCGCAAAGGCAAGGCAGCTTGGCACTGGGAGAGCTCAGGGCTCGGAAGACCCCCAACATCACGGAGGCCCAGTTCAGGTGGGAGGTGTGGGGCAATGTCGGGGGAGAGTGGTGATGATCCTCCTCAGGATTGGCCTGGCCCCATGTCCAGGGCAGCGGCCCGTAGGCCCTGCCTGCTGGGAGCCCAGGCCGGTCCTGAGCACCCCGGGCAGGTGAGTGGAGGCCTGGGAAACCAGGGCTGACCAGGAAGCCACCACCTGGGTGGCTCTTGGGTTTCCCTGGGAAGCTGGAAGGGACACTGTGTCCCAACGGGGCTGCCGCTGAGCCGGAAAGCCAGGACAACAGCGGGTGGGCATGGTTGCGGGGCCCGGGCGACACCAGAGCCGCTTGTCCTGCTCATGGGTCCGGGGCCCTGAAGACAGGCCCGCCCAGCAGGCTCAGCCCACTGCGAGATAGCCCTGAGGGCGAGGCTGCAGGCCAAGGCCAAGCCCTCCACAGAACGGCTCTTTGGCCTCAGGTCAGCAAGCAGGGGCTTTCTCTGAAGCAAGGGGGCCCTCCCCTCTGCCGAGCATGCTGCCGTGCTGCTGGAGAGCAAGCGGGGCCGTGCGAGACAGGCCCATGCACGCAGGAGCTGGCTGCCACCTCCAGGCACCTGGGCCCCAGCGAACAGTGGGCCCACTATGCACCTTGACTGGGGTGTGGGGAGGGGGAGGCCATCGGGGCCTGAAGTTGGAGCACAGAGGCGAGGTATTTGAGGAGCAAAAACCGTCCAACGTAAGAGCAACTGTGGGGAGCACTGACTGTGCAGGGCCAGCCCAACAAGCCCAGTCGCATCCTGCTCATGCCCACACCTCCCCCTGGACAAAGTCTGGCCTCCAGGGCCTCCGTCAGCAGGCCAAGACCGCTGTCCAGTGCAGAGAAAGGGCTCCGTGGTCACGGCAGGGCAGGGCACAGGCCTGCTGCTGATCCCTGGGAACGCTGCTGCGTTCCCGACAAGCACCCAAGGGCAGGGTGCTTGTCCTGTGCTCTGCTGTCCCTCGGGGCCCAGCGGGTGCGCACTCGGGGACTGCCCCACCTGCTGAGGGGAGGGTGGATGAGGCCCAGTGACCAGATGGACGGGCAGTTTCCCCTGCTGGCTCAGCTCACAGACAGGGTATTCGTCCTCGCAGGTTGGAGGGCTGAACACCTGCCCCGGGATGACTGCCACACCAACCACGAGGGCCCCGAGGGGCCTCCAGAGGATCCCCGGGCGGCCAAGTAAACTTCTGTGTGCTGGGGAGGCCAGGCAAGCACCGCCACACTCCCAGGCCAGGCCCTCAGGTGGGGAGACCAGCTGCACTGGGGGGCCGGGTGTACCTGGACCAGGAGCACACAGTGCCCATGGCCGCGGAGGTGGAAGGGGCCAGCCTGGTCACACCATGGCCCCTGCGTGAGCCCTTTGGGCCTACATGACCTATGGCCCCTGTGGGTTGAGGGACAATGTGTAAGCAAAAATTCAGAGCCGGTCATGGTGTGACTGGGCCAGAACCTCGCTCGGCCACCGCAGTCTCGTGGCCTGTGGGCAGATGGCCAGGCTGTGGTGAGCGGGCCCTCGGAGGACACAGGACGCAGGGTCTCCACTGCCAGGCTAGGAGGGGCCCCTCCAGACATCGGGCACCAACGGGAGGCCACCAGCTTCTGCCAGCTGCCCCCCTCCGCCCCCGGCAGAGTCTCGAGCCTTCGCGAGCAAACTAGCGTCACACAGCAACTCAGTTTATTTCTTGCCTTTAATTCCGACATACAAAGTCACGGCAGTCAGCAGAGCTGTAAGCACACGCCTCGGGTCGGCCCCTCCCGCTCCGCTCGGAAGTGACGGGCAAGTCTGGGTTGGGGCTCCGGATGTGCCCTCGCGGCCCCATGGGTGCACAGCACGGCCCCGCAGAAAGCCCCTGGCTGGGTGCCGAGAGGTGGGGGCCAGGAGGCCCCCTCAGCTGGGAGCCTGGCTGCCGTGCCCACCACAGGACTGGCTGCACGAAACCACAGTGACCGTCCAGGGCCCAAGGCTCCTGGGTGCTGGAGGGCCCTGGACTTGGCAGGCCACCCGCTGCTGTCACTGCCACCCACAGCCCCTCCCCACAGTCTGGCCGGCGGTCCTGGCCCGGATCGGCTAGCCACGCTGCCCGGCCAGACTGAGAGGCTGCCAGCCGTCTGCCTGTCCCTCCCACGGCCCAGACAGGACAGTAGCGACAGCCCCGGGCACTAGGTGTGAAGGAAGCACGCAGTCGGGCCACCGCCAGGGTTCCGTGTCCAGCCACACGGGCGACCGTGCCAGCCGGGGCAGTTACGGCCCCCCCGGGCCCCGTGCGCTCATTCAGCTCCCAGGAGCCGCCCGACAGCCCCGGCTCCCAGGCCTGAGAAGGCCACCTGCCAAGAGGGGCCTGCGGGAGGTGGGGCCCGTGGGGCGCAGGGCTCCCCTGCACTACTCCCAGGTAGTATGTGGGGTTTCCGCTTCACCCGCTTCTCTGGAAAGACACTGCTGGTGAAGGGCAGCGCTGGAGGGCACTTGGCAGGCGGGGCTCCCGGGCGGGGCACTCTGGCACGCACCCTGGTTTCGCTCGTCTTTCCTGACACTGCCAGCAGCAGAACAAACAACCGCAGAGAGGAAACCCCAAGCTGACCGTCCTCTCAGCCCTTCCGGCGTCCTCGGACAGGTGGCAGGGAGGGCGCAGGCCGAGGTCTTGCAGGAGCCGAGGTCGAGCCCCTCCCGCATGAGGGCCTGGAGAGGCGCCGGCTCGGAGGGACAGGTCATGTGAGTGCACACACCCCACTCTGGGGCACACCAGCCAGTCTCTGGGGGGGCACCCACACCCTGAGCTGGGCCCGAGCCCCCATGAGGCGCCTGTTGGACCGCTCTGTAAAAGGGGCCATTGCTGGGCCCAGCGACTCGCCATCCGGTGTCATTCCTAAGGGCACGGCCATCTCAGCCCTGTCCACGTCCACGTCAGAGCGGCGAGACCCCCTGGGCAGGCAGGGGCAGACAGATCCTGACTCTCAGCAGGTGTCCCGAGGTCCTGGAGTGAGTGGGGACGAGCTATGTGTGGCTCCCGCCTCCCCCCTCAGTCCTGCCCAGACGTCAGCTCACTCCTTCAGGCACACCAGACTCAGCCAGGGCCCTGTTGGGGGCTGCAGGGAAAATGGAAGGGCTGCTCTGCGGAGGCCCCACCAGCGCCCCTCGTGTGCACGGACAGCTGGCCGGCCCTGCCTCCCAGGGGCCCAAACCTTGGCAGCCAGAGGGGCGGGAGGCGCAGCTTGGGGCTGTCCCTGAGGCTGGCTCTGCAGCCTGCAGTGAGCAAGATGCCCCCACACAGACCTGGGGTGATTAAGGTAGTAGACAGGGTCTCCTGCAGACTGGAACACAGCTCCAAGGGGCCCTCGGACCCTAGGAGAGCCACAATCCGACTACACCAGAACTCGACCACGACGACTGACGTGACCACGAGCAGACGACTGTCCGAGGGACCGGGGGTGGGGGTGGGGTGGGCGGCAAGCAGAGCTCCCGCGCCCCGCCCCCCAGCACTGGAGAAGCTGGCACGCAAGGCCCCACCTGAGCGGTGGCTGGCAGAGGGTATGGGTTGTCCCCCATGGGCTGGCCAGGCCCTGTCCTGCCCCTTCAGATGGAGCCACACAGTGCTGAGGCACCACCCTGGGCTATCCTGGGCTCCAAGGCGCCCGCGGCACGGAAGGGCCCCAAGGGGCGCTGGGATCTTTCTAACAGTTGCCAAGACACAAAGCTCTGTTCTTGACCGGAGGATGCAAACACAGCTCGGGCGACTCAAGGGGCCGCTGGGCAAGGCCCACAGCTCTGGCAGACCACAGCCCAGTCAGCTGGGATGGGAGCCGGGGACACGAGGGCCACACCGCCCCTCATGGGTGCTGTGGGGAGGGCCGGGGGCCGTGGAGAGCCCCTGGTACGGACACGTGACCTGACGCTGATGCTGCTCTAAGGGCTGATGACACGTGAGTGCACGGGAGGGGCGGCCAGGCCCGGAGACACCGCCGCATGCAACACAGGCTCCCCAACACACACACACGCACACGGGCGCAAGAAGTTACCTTAAAATTAATCTCTTTACTGATAGAATTAAATTTGAAATCCTGAGAAGAAAACAGAGAAGGGAGGACGGCGCTGGGTGTCTGGCCACCAGCCCCCACCCACACCCCAGCTGACACGCCCACCCTGCCTGGCGCGGCCCAACCCTGGCTTCCTGCACCTTGCGGGGGGCGGGGGGGGGGGGAGCAGACCAGCGCTCCCAGAGCCTCTGCCTGGGGGACAGCAAAGGGCTGGCAGCCAGCCCAAAGGGCAGGGCTCGTGTCCCAGCCACAGAGCAGCATGCCCTGGACCCCAGGATGGACGCCAGGACAGAGCAACGCCTGGCACGCCGACTGGCCTCCAGCACTAGCTCCGCGGGAGGGTGAGCAACGTGGCTGCCTCCCCAGGAGGACTCAGGCTCGACCCTCAGAGTTACTGCATATTCCCTGTACGCCGCCGCACGGCCAGGGGCGCGGGCCGCCTGCAGAGACGGACGCCACTGTGTGCCCTGGCACCCCAGGAGAAGCCCGAGGCTCCCAGCTGCCCCATGCGGCCACTCAGCATGTGGTGACCTTGTGGACATTCCGCAAACAAGTCAGCAGTCGGTGATACGGGTTTCCTGGTGCCGCGACCACCTCGAACACAGACTGAAAGGCCCGGCGGTCCAGCTCCTCCTCTATCTGGTGTCTGTAAAAGTCTGTGGCGACCAGGCAGAAGAGGTTAACATCCACGTGTTCCAGCCTGCCCATCCTGCTGACGACGTGGGGAAGGCTGGCAGAGGAGTTAAGGGAGCAAGGCTACAAGGGAGGGGGGAACTGCCCCAGGAGTGTGTCGCTGGCGCCAACCTAGGAAGCCCTACTAGTCCCCACGCAGACCTCAGCACGGCTGCCAGGACGCAGTGCTCCCTGCTGGCTAGGGACAAGGGCAGGTTGGGCCAGGCAAGCTGGCCAAAGGAGCCGAAGCCCCGTAGGGATGCCGCCGTGCCGGGCGGCACTTACCTGGCCTGGCTCCTCACACGGTGCTGGTGGCTGGTGCTCCCGCTGGCCCGGCTCCCAGGGACTGAGGGCAGAGCCATGGCCACCCTGCCTAGGCATGCGGGGCGAGGCCTGCCGTCCGCACCAGGACGGCCATCTGCCCAGAGGCTCTGGGATGTGTTGTGGGCAAAGGCTACCAAGAGGGAACATCCCCTTTTGGCAGTTAGTGTTTCGGGGTGGGAACTTGCCTTTATGAAGTCTTTTACTCCAGACAATGGACAGGCACAATGGCGAGGGCTAATTAGAAGCAGCACTGGTGGAAAGCCTGGCTGCACAGAGCACAGAGCCCAGCCCCGGCCTCGAGTGAAATCCCAGACCAGCCTCTCAGGTGGGCCTGGTGAGGTACGTTTTCGGTTTCCTCTCTTGGGGTCTTGCCACCCAGGGCCCTCTGTGCAGAGCAGGGTCTTCAAACACTGACCCAGGACCAGCCCAGAGGTGACAGGGGAGCAGCAGGTGGAGCCTGGCCCCCGGAAGGATACATCGCCGACACCCAGGGGCTGGTGGAAGCACTGACAAAGAAGCAGGACAGGCTCCACACGGCCATGGCCACGGGGGTCCTCTGTGTGAAGTTGGAGAGGGACAGCATGACCCAGTCACGGACCATGGACGACTGCCCTGTGCTGTGCAGAGTCTGGAAAACCTGTGGAGAAGAGCTGTGTGTTGCAGGGAGCCTGGGGTCCCTAGCAAACCCCGCGGCTGATGGCCCAGGTGCCAGGGCCCCACCCACCTGGTACACGACGGTGGCCATGAACTGTGGGTATGGCTGCTGGTTGGACAGAAACTCCCCGATGACTTTGTTCATGACGTCCTGCGGTGGGAAGAAGTCGTCTAAAAACTGAGGAAGGATCCGCGCCACCACTCTGGCTTCACAGGGAAACCCTTTTCGGATCCTGAAAGGAAGGAGCCCCATGAGAGCTGCCTGACCCCCCTGGAGGCCTCTTGTCTGAATCAGCCTGATGTGAGACCTGGGCTGGAGGGGTCTCAACATTTAGGCTTTGCAAGCTGGCCACAGGCTGGATCCCCCACTTTGTGGGGGTGTGGGACAAACGACCCCAAGTCGTGAGAGTAAGGAGCAGAAGTGGTGAGGGTGGTGACGGCAGAGAAAAGAAACGCCTAACACCCTGTCCACATGCAGACACTGACCCCAGCCACACCCATCCTCGGCAGGCGCCCCAGGCTGTTGCTCCTCCTGCCATACACCCACCGCCTGCCCCTCGAGGAATGTTCCTCAGATGCTGGGCCAGCCCCGACTGTACCCTGCAGGGCACACGTACGCGCTTCGTGTGGTGAGAAGCACCATGTGACCCAGCCCCCGCCCAGTGTGCCCGCCCACCCCAGCAGACGGCATCTGCTGCCCAGCACACCAAGGCTGGGGCTCTGGATGCCACCCACAACCCAAGTCCTCTTCTGTCAAACCCGCTCGGCAGGGCGCAGCCGCATGTGATGGCAGGGCCTGTAGCCCATTGCCGACCACAGGGAGGACTGCCCGCTCTCACTTTACAGGTCACATGCAAACGGCATAGACTTGCAGACATCTGCCAGCAGAGGAGGGCCCGCAGCGTGGGGGGCACTGAGCGGGACCCCCGAAGCTGTACGTTTTGCTAGTTGAGACCACCCTGGTCTCCGGAAGCTTAACGCTGCTCCAGGTCAGGCCCTGGCCCAGTGGGGGTGTGCCACTTTACCCCTGGGGCGCCTCAGGCCAAAGGCCCCAGGTCAGAGCAGGGCTCCCACCAGCCGGGGCAAGAGCCGGAGCAGAGCACAGGTTGGGCAGGGCCAGCCCTGCAGCAGAGCGGAGGCAGGCGCTAGTGCTGTCAGCCCTCACCTGTCAAAGAGCACAGACACACGCTCCATGGCCACAATCACCGACTCGCTGTCAGGGGCAGTGGGATTGGGATCTGAGGTTCTGCCGGGGCTGATTTTCTCTTTTCCTGAAATAGAATCATACAGCGCTGTCACTGGACGGGCTTTTTGCAAACGCCCTCAGGGAGGTTAAGGAAGCCCTCGAGATGGCCTGAAACTGGGGAATGAGAGCCCCCACCAGCCACAAGTGCCACCCAGACTCTGCCCCACAGGGTGCAGTGGCTGGTCTGCTCGGTCTAGACCCTGAGCCGTCACCCCAGCTCTCGGCGCTAGACTCTCGAGCGCCACAGAGCCCTGTGGCCAGTGTCTGTGAACAAGCACGCTTCTGTCCACCTGTCAGTGTGGAGCTTGGTGGCAGTGGCCGGCTGGGCATAGGCAGGCCAGGGACGCCAGAGGCCCCAGCACTCACCTGTGTACATGCAGGTGAGCATCAGGCCCAAGGCTGCCATGGAGCGGTGCGGGCTGTGCACATTCACCCTGTCCACACTCAGCTTGACCAGGGACTCTGTGTCCAGCCGGGAGAGCTGCTCAGACAGCAGGAGGCGCTCCAGGCCCCTCAGGACGCAGTGGTAGATAATGGAAGGTGTGGCCTCCTCGCTGCCCGACAGCATCACCCCACACATCTGCACAAGGAGGGAGGCTTCCAGGTCAGGTGCCATCTCGGTGCCCCATGGCTCCCAACCCAGGGCCAGGAGCAGCGGCGCCTGCTCACCTGTATGACCGACGCCGAGAACTCCGGCCCCACGTCCAGAGGGTAGTTCTCTATCAGGTAGAAGGCAGTGGCACACATCACCAGCACATGCTGCTGACTGTGGACGTTCACACAGCTGAAAACACCAACAAGGGCCTGCTGAGCGGCCAGCCACGCCATTGTCTCAGTGACCCTGGTCACCGTCCCGTGAGAAGGGCACCTGCCCACACCAGTGCCCTTCGGTGGTGTCAGCCAGGACCCAATGCACCCTGAGGTGGGCGAGCCCCCTGTCCCAAGGACCAGCCCGAGAGCCCCACTCACTGGGCCATCCCTTTGAGACTGGACAGGAGATAGTCACTGAGCACGGGGATGAGCTGCTTGGCCGTGTCATCCAGCAGGTCGCACTCGAGCACGTAGAGTGCGCCGTGCAGTGCCCCGATCTTGCTGGGCAGGTGGCCACTCCGCAGCGTGCTTTCCAGCAGTCGGCTGACCGGCTCGGCCACAGCTTTGTCCTAGAACAGGCGGGTGCGGAGACTTGTCCCTACGGGGCACCGGGCTGGGGCGCTGTCCACTGACGGGATCCCGGCCTGTCTGTGTGCATTGTGGGGCCTGCACAGACCTGCCCCCAACCCGGGGGACCTGCAGGCCGGGACGTACCAGGCAGAGGACAGTGTGACCAGCCCTAGGAGAGCCTGGGCATGGTCCAGGGGCCCCCATGGACAGCACCTCACAGGGGGTCACATGGGACGTCCCAGAGCTGGCACTGGCTCCTCTCGACCCCGCCATGGGTACTGTTTTGTGTCCTCTCACTGCGCCGCATCACAGCTGTGAGCTCGACTGTATGTGAGCCCGAACGCCCTCCAGGCAGAGTCCCAAGGAGGCCCACAATGGCATCTGCTGACCAGGGTCAAAGTGTCATCAGCTCATTTAACTCCTGCACCAGTGGGGCTGAGTGGGAACCTGCACTCTCAGCACCATGCTCTCATTTACTAGGGAGGAGGCCCCCCAAGAGCACAGTGGAGGAAGGGGCCTCCAAAAAGTCCATGAGAGGCTGCCCGCCACATGGGCAACGGCTCCTAAGGCCACTGCCCACGCCTCCAGGGTCTGCCAGGGGGTGGGCCAGCGAAGAAATCTCTCAAAAGGAAAAGACAAGTGTGGTCCGCAGACAGGCCCGGGCGCTCAGGCGGGGGGCAAACGCAGAGGCGCAAGGGCACATGGGGACAGGATGCATCCCTGAGCCCTGCCTACCCGGGGAGCTTTATAAAAACTCTCCTTACTTAGTTGACTCACTGACAACACAACAGCCGCCTGCGGGGTCTGGGCTGAATGGAAAAACAATGACAATGAACATCAACCCGGCAGCAGGAGCTGCCCACAGAGAAGAAAGGGGCCCTTCAAGTCTCGCTGTGGCAGCCAGAGGCAGAGCACTTTGAAGGGGTGGGTTCAGGAGAACACCCGCGTCCTCACTGTGCCTGTCCCTGGAAGACGGCAGCAGGGTGAGGACCACCCAGAATGGACGGGACCTGCTCTGGCTTGGAGGGACAGTTCTACACGGAACACGGGGGAAGGGGCGGGAGCCACACCCCAACTCCGCCACACCCTGGGTGACCTGGAGCAAGTGGCTTAACCTGTGGCCTCAGCCTCCTTGGGGGCAGACAGATTGAGAGGGGCCTGACTCCCAGCAGAGGGAGGTGGGTGATGAGGGGAGGGCCCAGCCGACATCAGTGGCTGTGGCAGGATGGGTTGGAACATGGCAGGCACCCATGGTTACGGCTGTCCCCGGCCCCAAGAGCCCGGCACATAGCAGCCATTTGCGGTTTGCTGAACATAGGACTCTGGACCATTACAAGGGCTCCAGGGACATGGAGGCAAGCAACACGCCCCTGACTTGAGTGGTGCAGGCACGGGCACAGCCGTGCACACCAGAGCCCAGAGCATCCTCTAGCTTGCAGGCCACAGGCAAGCACCCTCATGTGTCTGTGGTGACGTTTTAGAAAGGGAACGCCACGCAGCATGGCACTGCTCTGACCCAGGGGTTGCTGAGCAGGAGGAATTCGCAGAGGAACTATCTGGCCCCTATATTCAACAAAGACAGGGTGTCCAGACCCCCAGGTAGAGGCCGGGTGGCTCAGGGTCTGGAACACTCGGCAGGCAGGCAGGGAGGAAGGCTGAGCCTGTGGAGGGCTCAGCCCACACTGCACACACCTAACTTGGTCGGGAGGGGCTGCCGCGGGACCTGAGGCTCTAGGCGCCCCACTCCAGGCTCATAGCTGCTACAAAGACCAGGTAGACCTGCCAAACCGGGCTGCTCCCACACCCCAACAGCAGCAGCGCCAGCCTGAGGGGGTCTCGTGGCGCCGGGCCCACCCCTCCTTACCATGCCAAGGACAGCAGCTGCCTTGCAGGTGGCGGGCACCAGGTACTGAAGGAGAATCTCGTCCTCTGAAGGGTGCACCCGCCGCAGCTCTGTCAGCGTGAGGTACATCATCTCAAACTGGTTGCGCTCAGTGAACAAGTCTGAGACCACGAGAAGCTGGAGGCACAGACAAAGGACGGGGAGGGGAATGTCACACGTGGGGACAGCAAGGCCCCCCTGAGGTGCAGGCAAACACCTGCGATGCAGGAGGGCGAACACGCAGCACCCTGACTGGGCGGAAACCTGCTGCCACCGGGAACCAAGACGGCGCGAACGTGGAGGGGGTGGGCCACCCGGTCTTCTCCAACATGGTGCATGCACCGCAGGCTGGGGGGATCAGCTTGGCCGAAGCCCGTGTGGGGATTGGGGTAGAGTCATGCCGTGTGGGGAGCTGCAGCCACCGACAGGGCTGGAGCCGCTAGAAGGCCAGGCCACCCCTAGCGTGGAAGCCCCGGCACAGACGAGCCGCCGAGGGCCACAGAAACGACTGCTTTGGTGAAGATTCTTTGGCCTCCCCAAGATGTTCAGGCGTCCGTGATCTTCACACCACACCGCAGAGCAAACGTCACGGGGGCGCACACATGTCCGCGGAGGCCAGAGCAGGTGGAGTCCGGCGGGCCAGCACGGGGCCCAATGAGCAGCTCTGCAGGGGCCAAGGTGCTTCCGCAGTGACACAGAGCCCGGGTTTGTGCACCCTCCTCCCCAGAGCTGGCTGGCTGGACACAGGGGTGTCCAGCTGTCCTCTCAAGAGCAAGTTACTGAAGAAATGGGCAGCAAAATTCATGCAAGGCTCTTTCCACCGGTTAAAGAAAATGCTACTTTAAAAAAAAAAAAAAAAAAAGTGCTATCACTTATTTTTAAATGGACTAATGAGTAACCTTTTTCAGAAACACTAAGACTTCCCTGAAAAAACAAGACAGCTAAAACTTTCAATTGAAAATGAGGTTTTTACAAGCCTCAACTTACCAGATATGAAACAACTTAAAAAGCCTTAAAGGCATGTTGAGAAAAACCAAGTTAAAAGGAACAGAACAAGTCGTCCTTGCCAGAGGAGATGCCTTCGGGTAAAGAGAAAGGCCCAGGCTGCGGAGGTGGAGCCGTGCTCCCGGGTCCGCGCACAGGCAGGCCCGTGTCCCACGACCGTAGCCGCCGGGCAGGCGGCAGGGGTGGCGCAATGGCACTCAGTAAGCAGTGACTGAGAGTGCTCGGGCTCGGGCTGCCTGTCACGGCCCCTGAGGACAGAGACGGGGATGGGGAGGGGGACCCAGAAGGCAGAGAGCGCTGGGACTCCCACGATGCTGCCCTGGACCCGAGCGGAGCGCCGGCAGGGCGGGAGAGGACCCGCTGGCTTGAGAGACGGGTCTCTGCACCCTCTGACCCCCAGAGCTTGCTCGCTCACTGGAAGGCCCTAGGGGGGTGTGTGCGCACGTGCACCTGCGCACGGCTCCCCGCCCCAGCCCCCGCCCCGGCACGAGGGGCAGGCGGATGGACTCACAGACCGCACGACTTCGCTGATCAGGATGACGGGCATCCTCCGGGCTGGGCCCGACGGCAGGACCCAGCGGCTGTACAGCTCAAGCAGAAACTGCGAACAGGAGTGGATGTCAACGCCGGCCCGGTGTTTCCTGCAGAACATGTGGGACAGTGACCCCTGGCATAAGGTCGTGTGAGAGGCCCCCGGACCCATCACGCGAAAGGAAGACATTTCAGACGCTTTAAACAGAGCCCGGCGGCGACCTGGAATTGACTGGAGACGTGGGCGGTGACGACGGCGCGGGCGCGTCGGCCTCCTCCTCCTCCTCCTCGTCCCACTCCTCCTCGCGCAGGGGGGTGATGCTGTTCCCCAGCCACACGGAGTGGATGGACACCTTGGACAGACGTACACGCGGTTTCACACTCGGGGCCCAGCAGGCTGCTTCAGAGCCGCCAGCCCACAGGCAGAAGCGCAGGACCCCGAGCCCGGACACAGAAAACCCCAGCTTTCGGGCCAAAGCCAGGAATGAGGGGTGGTCAACTCGCGGGGGCAGCTGAGGGGGGAACTGAAGGGCCCCTAGATAGGACTTGAGGTCCCAGGACAAATTTCTTTTCGAAACGGGTCATTTGTGCTGAGTCCCTGGATTACTTGAAAATGCAAGAGAGGGTCTGCGCGTGTTCTGAAGCTCTGCCGGGGCGGCGGGGAGCTGGAGGGTGCCTCCCGTGGAGGCGGTTAACCCACTGTCCCGCCATCCCCCAGAGCCCCAAGACGCCCTTCCTTGGCAGCCTGTCCATGGGAAACGCGGCGAGTCAACAGGGCTGTGCAGCTGTGCCCTCCAGCAAGCGGCTTGGCCCTCCTCCCTCTGCACAAACACCCGGCCTCGGCTGCAGTGGGCAGGCAGGGGGAACGGCCCTGGATCTGCTGGACTGCAGAGAAATGGACTCCCTATTTGCTACCCTCAGGCCCTGAAGGAGTGACACCCCACTCCCTGTTTCAACCCCCTCCCCAAACCCAGTGGTGGCTTAGCACAGAGGGGATCCCCGACAGGGCAGGGGTGGCGCCCTAGCTCAGCCCTGTCAAAACCCTCTACGCGCAGATCTCACGGCTAGTGGGAGCACGGACCGGCAAAGGCCAGCAGTCCCCAGAACAGGAACCGTGGTCCCAGCCAGCCCCAGGCTCCTCCCTCAGCCTGCCCCTCAAAAACACACGTCCGTAAGACGGCATCCGATTCTCCCAGTGCACTGGCTCTCGCACAGGTGGAGAGCTCGCTGAGGGACCAAGAACGGGGGCGTCCATCTGTGGCGTGGCGCTCACAGGGGACGACGTGGGAGGACAGACTGTGACACGCGGTCCCCAGACTTCGAGGGGGCGCGGCCTGTGCTGCTCGCTGTGGCCTCAAGCTAATCCCGACACTGCTCTGATCAGCTTCTTCCTGGAAGGCCCATGTGGCCGCGTCTAAGTAACCAGCACCACGGGCAGAGAGGGCACAAGGCAACAGTGCGGCCCAGCCCGGCCCACGCCACCGCATCGCGGCTGACCCGGGGCTGCGTGGTGGGTGCGTTCCTGGCGTCAGAGCGGGAGGTCTGGACCTGGTCGCCCCGCCATCTCCCCTAAGTCTAATTCACACAGCTCGCATCAGGGTGTGTGTGCTGGGAGAACACAAGCAGACGAACAAAAGGGAAGGTCCTCTCCTGCAGACGGTGCGTTCAGCTCTCATGGGGGGCGGGGGGCAGCTGCGGGGAGGGCAGGCAGTGGAGGCGGATGGGGCGGGCTCACCTGGCCCAGCTTGTAGCTCACGTCGCCCAGCTCCCGCTCGGGGTTGACCTGCAGCAGCAGCCTGTCGTGGCTGATGAGGGCGCCTGCAGGGACAGCGAGTGACTCACCTCCGGAGCTGCCTGGGCGTCACCCGCGGGCCTCGGGGCCCCTCTGTCACTATCGGCCCCCACGGGGCCGGCCGGCAGGGTGGAGTGGGATGAGGGCGAAGGCCACGGTGCTCTAGGCCCTCCCTCAGCTTCTGCGGCTACCAGGAGCCGGGGTGGGCTGAGCCAAAGAAGTGCTCAGGCCGGCCGCTGCGGGCCGGGCAGCAGGCAAGCCTCCGGGGCTCAGGAGACCACTTCGGCGGGCAGTGCCTCCCAGGACCCTGACTTGGCCGCTGCTCGTCCATTGTGCCAACGAGGCCCCAGTCCACCACCTTCCCCCACCCCCCGATTTTCACCCCCTCCCACTCTTCCGCCCAGCACCCCTCTCCCTGCAGGGGTCAGCCCCTGGGCAGGTCTAGTGGCAACACACCCTCTTGGCAGAAGTCCCCCGAGTCCCTGGAAGCACCTGCTCCCCTCAGCTCCCGGAGGAGCGCTGGGTGCCTCTCTGGCCTACTCGCCCCTGCTCTGCGGCATCTTTCACGTCTCCAACTGGCCGTGAGCTCCCTGAGGGACCGGGCACCCATGCTCACAGCCCTCGTTTCACGCCAACAGCCTGGACGCGCCCGGGTGTGCAGCACACCGCACTCCACACAGAACCGTGTGCGGGCCAAGCTTTCAAGGATCTCACAAAGTCTAAAACCCAAGGAATCAAGAAAAAGCTCTGGGCTGAAAGTAAACCAAACCTTTTTAACCCCTCTCTCATAGAAAACCAAGGGAAAAAAGAAATTGAAAAAATATATAATAAAGTAGAAAGAAAAAAGGAAAAAAGACACAAACTTTCACAACACGACAATTCAGTCTGCAAACGCAATGTAACTGTACACATTTCCTACCTGTGTGGCTTGTCCCACAAAAACATGCACAATTAAAAAAACCAAAACCCTTCCTTTAACCTGGGTGATGTCCTCCAGGCGCTCTGGGCCAGCAGCCGCGGCCAGTGTGCTGTGGGCCCTGCCCCACTGATACGCCCCACAGAGCCAGGGGGCTCTGCTGGCTCTCAACACAGGCACTGGGAAAGCTTCTGGAATCCCTCAGGCCTGCCAGCCTGGCTGAGGACCCCAGCGCCACAGACAGCGCCAGCTCAGCTCTGGACTGGACTGCTCAAGGCCTTTAGTCTCCCCGCCCCACGTGACTCAGCTTAGAATTCAGAGGGCACGGTCAGTGCCGCAGTCTCTGAAAAAAGCCCTGACTCAGGTCCTCTGCCACGCCCCTAGGCACACGTCGTTCGGGCCCAGGGACAGAAGGCCGTGCCCCACACGCACCTGTAGTGGCCGGAGACAGAGAGGGGACGGGGTCCCACGCCTGGTATGGGTGGTGGGAGGCGATGTTCTCTCTCTTTGACACCATGGCTTGGATCTCCTGCTCCACGATCCCTCTGATGATGCTCAACTTCCGCCCGAACCTGAAATTCAGAACAAATGAAATATTAAAAAACAATTTGCTTTCTTCAACACCATCCAAGTGAAGCACACCGGACGCGCCCGGGTTTTCTCAAGAGACACAGGCTCCCGCGCCAGCTCACCGCGCACGCTCTATGGCCACGCCGCTGCCCACGTGGCCCGTGCAGGGGTTAAATCAGCCCAGCTCTCCCGCCAGGCTCCACGCACTCATGGGCCTTACCACTCTGCGCCTCACTGCAACTTGCCACGGGGTGGGGGGGGGGGGCAGGCAAGGTCCCTGCCGGATTTGTACCTCTCGCAGCCACGCAAGGCACATGGTGTTCTATTCAATTTTTGGCAACAAAGGGGAGGGTCCTGCTGAAGCTGTTGTCACCTGCCCAGGTGGGGTGAGGGTACCTCGCCGTTCCCTCCCCGCCATGTACGCTGGGAACTCAGGCCCACCTGGTGTCGAGAGCTTTCAGGGGCTTGTTCCGAGGCTGCTGCTCCAGGCAGCTCACAGCGGGGTTGCCTGCCACAGGCACGGTCATGGCACTCAGCACCAGAGAGGTGATGGCCTGCACGGCCAGGACATTGATCTGTGTCCGCTCCGTGTCCTCCTGCAAGGGCCCACATGTGCTCAGTCACAGGCAGCCAGGTATTGGCCACCAACCCTGCCTGGCACACAGCACCCCCACCCCCGGGGCCACCGCAGCCCACACGCAGTGGGATGGGCGGGTGGAGTGAAGGCGAGTGTCTGCCCTCCCGAGCATGGCTCCTGCAGGCACAAACTCCAGACAGGAGTGGCTTTCTGAACAGCTGTCCAAGAAAATCTCCCCAAGTTTAAGGCCTGAGCATATGACAACACGTTCGCTCCCAAGGGTGACCTGCGTGCGGTTCTGCACGTTCACACCGCAACTTCAATCAGAGCCAAGGACTTGCAGCCTGTGGTTTTCGCTCTGTCAGGCCTCACTAAGTCACCAGAGCACGGTGTGGTCGACATGGTTAACATGGCTGAGCACTTCAGGAGGCCTGATGAAATCCCGGCAAGACAACCAAGAGCAGGGGCGTGGAGCACAGGCGGGGCCACTTCACTGGGTCAGGCCTGCAACACGCCCGGAATGGACCCACAGCTGGAGCACGCCCTCAGGACCGGGGCGGCCCTGGATTGCTGGCATCCACTGACCAGAAAATGCACTCCAGCCCCAGCACCAGGATGCCCAGACCTGGGCCTGTGCTCCTGCTCTGGAACACCAGTCGGAACTCAGGTGGCTGCTGCCACAACCGGGCTGGGACAGGCCGCCATGATCTGCTGCCTCCTGCCTGCATGGGGTCTTACTTCTGGCGGGCTCTCCTCCTGCTCCATCACCAGGGGCTGAGTCACCAGGACACCAAGGAGAGTGGCCCATGTCTCCTCAAACTGGGTCCGGCTGGTCCACCCTAGGAAGCACAGGGGAATGAGACAGGGTCCCTACTCAAACCCCCCACACAGTGGCCACCCAGAGAAGGGATGGGAACTGCCCAGGGGTACCAGCGCAGCCACACCAGGTCCATCAGGCGGCCACAGTGGCAGCCTCAGGTCGCCGGTGAGGACACAAAGCCCCCACGGCAGTGACGCAGGCGGTGGCGGAGCTGGCAGCGTTGGCACAGCAAAGAGTGGTCCAGTGGCAGCTCCTGCACGAGCGCAGAGCCGCAGCCACTTCTCTCCAGGGGCGCCCGTCCTCTGGAGGCCGTGACGTATACCCCACGGAGAAGCACAGCCCACCGACGGGCACCCTGAGTGGGTGTGGTGTGTGAACACTCCCCAACAGAGCAGGTCCAGACACAGGGAAAGCAATGCTTCCCCTGACCCCCTCTAGAAGCAAACCTATGAAAAACAGAGCTGTAAGCAGGAAGCACTGGGGATGAGCCGCTCCCCTGACAGCCAAGTCCAGGCTGTGCCGTGTCCACTCATGACCGTGGGCGTGGGGAGTGCGAGTTGTGCCCCTTGCACTACGACTCCAGGTGACAGGAGGGGGTTCAAGGACAGGAAAACCAAAGCACCAGGATCGCCTTGGTGAACGGGACAGAGGCAGAGAGACCAAGGGGCCCAGGCTGGGCAAGGCACCCGACACAGAGGGTCTGTAAGCGAGATCCAGGCGGACACGTGTGGCCATTTCCACGGGGAAGGAGAACGAGCACAGACAAGGGGGCACAGCAAAGGCAAACACGAGACAATGAACACTGTCTAAGCACCCAGGTTCGACCGACAATTCAAACAAGGAGCCCGCAGTCAGAGGCGGGGGCACGGCAGGGAGGAGCAGGCGCCGCGGGCAGACGCAGCGTGACCCTTCCCAGATGCGTGGGCTAGTGAGGCATCAGCTGCCTGAGCCTCCCTTGGGCCCTCAGCACCTGCACTTGGCTGGGCGGGAGAGGGGCAGAGCGGCGCCATGCTGCTCTCACATGCAAGCCATGCCGGAACGCCCTGGGAGGCAAAGCCACGGGGATTTGCAAGAACAATCCTGCCACCTCCTCAGGCCTCCGGTCACGAGTGGGAAGAGACAGGGCCCCCGCAGGGGGGCCTCTGCAGGGACAGAGGGGAGTCCTGGGGAGAGACAGGCCTGCCGCGTCAGGGACCTGGTGCTGACACTTGGGGCTGCGTGTGCAGCATCCATGAGACAGGGCCCAACACTGAGGTCCAGAGGCTGAAAGGACCCGTGGGTTCTCCTGTGGAGTCACCCCTTGCCCCAAATGCCTGCTCTGGTCGGAGGAGAGGGGTGGCAGCGAGGGTTAGACACAGGTCCACTCCACCATGTGTGTGCATTGCACGCAGCAAAGGCTGGACCGGCTTCACAGGGCCCACTGCAGGGGCACCTGCCCTGACCTTGGCCGACACTCAACCAGCCCCACCTGGGGCCGAGACTGGACACTGTGTGCACCTGGGCCTGAATCCACGTCGAGCCCCACAGTAATGGCTTCATGGACACTGCAGAACACACTCATGCACAGCTGCACCGTGCCCACACCCTCCATGACATGCAATTAGCGCCCGTGAGCACCACGAGGAGCCCCATCTGGCTGCGAGGGCCTGAGGAGTTGCACAGGGTCCAGTACCTAGAGTATTGATGCGGCAAATGAACTCCTTGAAGACTTCCTTCTCCTGCAGGAACTCCACAGGGATCTCGGGGAACACAGTGCCAAAGTCCCCTCCTGGCTTGGGTGACCATCCAAGCCTCCACACCTGAGAGGATGAGAAGAAAGTGTCCTCAGGTCAGCATGGCAGCTCGGCGAGGCCCAAGAGCACCGGCCTCTGCGGGGCAGGGACCAGCAGCACTTCCTGTCCTGGGAGTCTCTTCCAGGCAGCCAGCCCTGCGGCGTGGCACACCATCCGGTTTCTGATTTTGGGCCCTGGGGAGGGGACAGGTCAGTCCACCCTCCGTCCCCACCCCACCCCACACTCTCAGCAAACCTGCTTTGTGAGCTCCCAGTGCTGACGGACATGGCCTGCTGGAGGCCACAGGGGCTCTCCTGGAGCCCAGGCCCAAAGACACGGCAGAGGCCTCTGCAGACACCCTGTGCAACTGCACAACCACGCCTGCTAGAAGGGTGCGGTCGACTGTGACGCCAGTTCCTACTGGAGCCATCCCACAGTAAGATCTGCAGTGGATGGGGCATCTGACGCGATACAACGCCTTGTCCGTTTTAGACATTCCCAGCCGTAGCCGGGCATCACGTCCAGAAGCCAAGCAGGTGCCAGGTCCTCCTGTGCAGATGCTGCCAGGGCCCGCCAGGCACCTGGCTTTCCAGATCCTCTGCAGAAGCGCGGTCAGACTCACCAGTGGGGGGATGCGTGTGTAGCTATTGACGAAGGGCAGGCGGGCCAGGCTGACCACGATGTTCCTGAGCACAGGCGTGAGGAAGGCGGGCATGCTGCTGTTCCTCTGATGGCCCAGAGCCAACACTGAGGGCAGGGCCTCCACCATCTCCGCCACCATCCCACAGGCTGCAGCCAGGTACTTGGGGGCTAAACAAGCACGTGGGTAAGGGAGGATTGCTCGGTCCAATCGTACCCAAACCCAGCACCTCTGGGCCTGTTCCCCCTGCCCGCCAGGTACAGAGGACACCCCTGGAGTTGGTGGCTCCAGTCTGAAACGTGGAGCCTCCACATCCACCTGCCAGGAAGGCAGCCATCCTCCTGGACCTAGTCTCCTGGCTCTGGTGCCAGCCCCAGCCACCTGCATGATGCAGTGTTACCCGGGAGCCCCAAACCCCCCACAGGATGCCTGTCCCGCCCTCCCAACCACAGCCCATGCCTGGACTTTCTCTGGTTCTCCCAGGGCCTGTGCTTGGCTCTAAGTTGCACACAAAGAACCACGTTGCCACCCCACAGTTCACTCTTTCCCCAAGATCAGGGCTTCTGAGCTGGCTGAGTCCCCCAAACGTGGTTCTGGCAAAGGTGAGAAAAGGCACAGGCCTGCAGGGTTGGACGGCTGCTAAGTCCCCAGAGTCTGGCATGGAGAAGGCCCAGGGAAGTGCTCGCAGGGCGGCCAGTATAACAATGATCAGCAAGCCTAGCCGGCCTGCATGTCCCCAGTACAAGGAGGCGCCCCCACTGGATTCAAGGCATCATGTCCCAAGTGGAGAGAGATGGAACTGTGTTTAATAATATTTACTGGACAATCTCGAAGTGGTAGTGAAACGATATTAAAAAAAAGCAAGCTTCTTCCCTGCCCAGGACGAATCACCCTGCTAAGGGGAGCGCCAGGGCGAACAAGCACAGTGGCACCAGCCTGCCAGCACGTGCCGCACAGGCCTCCAGCTCACTCTCCGGGGGGGGGGGGGGGCGGGGGGTGGCATGGGACGGGACGACACAACTGGCAACAAGGCTCCTTGCCAGGTGGGGCTGGTTCCAGGCCTTTGAGGGGGTGACTTTAGCCTCCTTCACCTACCCCAGCCCTCTCGGGACTGTTCTCCCTGCGGAAGCACAGGGTGGAGGGGTGCGCCTGCCGCCCCCACTAGAAAGTGGCTGCATGGGGAAGTGGGGATTGCACGACCTCAGGGACCAACAACAGTCGGGAAACCACACACTCAGGGCTTGGGAAACCACACACTCACACCACACGCACCATCAAGAGAAACACTCAGCGGAGCTGGGACACTCTGGGCGGTCATGCAACTATCAAGCCCTGGGCAGGTTAACAAGAAAAAATTGCTATGCTGGCTTGATACTAAGGACAGGAAAACTCCACCCTTAACCGAACTGCAGAAAAGCTAGCCCCAAGCCCCAAAGCAGCTGTGTGCTTGTTACGGAAAAGGCATGCTTCTCAAGCCAGGCACACGGACAGCACTCGTGTTTCGGGTGAGAGAGTTCCCGAGGACTGTGGGGGCGGGGTGCTGGCTTCTGTCCATGGTTCGGGCCGTGGGCTGGCATCAGCAGGCGTGGCCGGGGGGCCCCGAGGCCCTGGTACAAAGTCACAGCCCACGGACCTCCCCCCACCCTGCCTCACTGCCCCCCGCCATTAATGCACGAGAGCTGAAGCGGGAGAAGGACATAAAAATTAGGGTGCGTGTCTCAGTCCAGGAGAGGCCTGGGTGGGAGGTGGGCTGGGTTTTTTTGTACAAAGAGTAGGAATTTTCATTTAGAAATCCACCCAAAATAGATGGCACAAGCAGACACTGAGGGTGCCTATCATCACGTGGGGTGACCCCCAACGCTGAGTCCCAGCAGCTCCAGAGCATCTGCGGACACTCACGGCAGGAGATGGAGAGGGGCCCTCTCCACCTCCCCCGCGGCCCCCCAGCTCTCAGGGGAGGAACAGCAGGGAGCTCTGTGGGGCACGCCGGTGGCCAGGCAGGAGAGGGCACCGGGGCTGAGACCCACTGCTCTGAGACTGGGCGGGCAGAGCGCAGTACGCAGGCGAGGGAGGCGGACTCGCCCTGACCTTGGGGCAGGTCGTGGGAGGCAGCCAGGGCACAGCCCGCTGCCCAGCGTGCGTGCTTCCAACCTCTCTCTCTTGTGAGCGACTCTCTGCCCCCAGAGAGAGAAGGCAGAGAAGCTGACACTTACTCTGAGTGTTTGAATCTGCTCGGCTGTCCCTGGAGGCCTTTGGGGTATCTGTCCTTCTTTCCGGACTGAGCAACTGGTCCCCGGGCTGCACTACAACTAAAGGCATGTGGAGCAAAGAAAAGAAATCGCAAATGCTTTTACCCTCCCTTTTAACTCAGATCTTCACATCTGTCAAAGTGACAGACTGCCAAATGAGACCTAGATGTCCCAGAACCACCTTCAGACAGCAGGAGAAACGAGACAGGGCCCGATAGGGACCGAGGCTCTGGGTTGGTCCTGAGCACACAGGGCCAGGGCGCCGACTCCCCGAGGGCCAGTCCTCCCAGCTTGTGTGGCGCCTGCCCGCAGGCCCTGGACAGCGACGCCCCCTCCCGGCTCAAGGCGCGGCGCCCCAGCAGTCTGCTCAGAGACCGCTCCCCGGGTCCTCGTTCTTAAGCTGGCCACAAATGCACAGATGAAAACAATTTAAACAATGAGACTTCAAAACACCCCTCTATGTTTAATTTAAAAATACAAAACTTCAAAACACCCTCTAACATGTAACCTAAAATGTCCAACTTGAAAAAAAAATTGGCTCATGACCCTCGTTGAGGACACCATCCGTGAAAAGAACGTCACGTCAGCATTACAATGCATGAGTCTTACAACGAGGTATAGAAACAGTCGTCTCGGCTATAATAGAAAACAAGTAATCTTTTGATCGTAACCTTAGTAATCTTAAGGTCATTAAGGACTAAAAGCATGAAACAGCCAAGTAGGAGCAGAGCTCAAAGGAATATAAAACCCTAAGCACTGCTACGAGAGCGGAGCACCAAAATCTAAACAAAATGGCTACAAAAGCAAATTCCAACGAATGCAAATGTAGACTCCAAGGTACTGGAGGTGAAGGCAAAGCCCATATTTTATCCACCTTTTCTCCCCGGATTCCTCACTCAGCACCCAGCAAACAGAGGGCACAAAATCAAACAGCAACAAAGCCCGTGACCTAGGTGTGTGCTCACGGCTGGGCAGGGCAGGGCAGTGGGCATGGACTCACTGGCTTCCAGGAGGAAGCGGACGCAGTGGATGAGGGAGCAGGCCTGGGTCACCAGTGCCGGGGAGGACAGTGTGCTCCAGAGGCCGGGCAGCTGCAGGGCCAGGCAGCAGCAGTCCAGGCCTGCCTGCAGGTCCAGACTCAGCGGGATTTGCTCGTGGACCAGACGCCACGCCAGCGCCTGTGGGGAAAGCCAGGTCTCAGGTGCTTCTGGGGCAGCCCCACGCCTGGTCGCTGCGGCCCTGCTCTCACAGTAATGACTCACCACCCACTCCCAGACGCCTGCTCCCCTCCGCTCTCGCTGCTCCCGATCTCAGCTCCTTGGGCTCCGCTAGAACCCTTCCTGGCAACCCAACCCCAGGCCCTCCCGGGGCTCCCGAAGCACAGGCCTGGTGGCTTTCGCTGCGCTCAGAGGCTGATTCTGTGGTTCCCGATGGCCAGAGGGACTACGTCCTAGTTGGGCGAGCCTGGGAAAGCAGCAAAGCCCTAAACCCCTTCCTCCTCAGCTGTTAGGTGGGGACAACAGCCCACTGGGCAGGGATGAAGCAGTACCACGTGTGTCCCGTGCATGGCAGGCACCCAAGGGAGCCATAACCACACGCTCTGCAGCTGCTTCCACCACCCTGGACCCCAACGGCCAGGCCCGAGAGCAATCTGCCTCGGCCCAGCCTCTGCTCACAAGTGGCTCCTGGCAGCTTCTCCCTCTCTCTGCTGCAGTGGGCCAGGGCTCACTGCATCCCGGAGCTGGCCAGGGTACCAGTTCAGCTTTTTGGCGTTCAGGATGCAGACCAGACACTATTTTCCAGAAGATTTATATAGAAAGCCAGTGCGCCACAATGCCACAATCAGCTTTCAGGTTTATGCTCAATTTGAAATATAATGAATTTCCCAGGTGTCTTAAGTATCCCAAATTGTAATTGTAATTGTGTTGCTTCTTTTTTTCTGGACAAAAATTTTAGGTGCTCTGTCCTAAAATCAAAGGCATCTCCGCATGAAGGGAACAGATGCCCACATCACGATGTGCCCCCCGACATGGCTCTCGCTTCTCAGGGGGAACCTCCTTCCTTGCACACAGAAACACTGGGTTCCGAGCTGCCTCTTACCTCCAGGGTCATGACCACAAACTGGACAGTGTCCTTTTCCTTGTCAGGAGGAAGGTGCAAATAGCCGGGCACTTTGGACAAGGCCAGCAGGTACTGGGCCAGGGCCCGGGCCAGTGTGGTCAGGGACCGATACAGCACAGCATCTCCTGAAAGAGAGTGGTGGTGGGCGCAAGGCTAGCAGGGGCCGGGCAACTGAAGTCAACTCTCGGAACTTCTCCCAGAAGCTGAAAGCAGGCTCCTCAGAAGCACATCGGCACGTACCCCAAACTGCCGCTCCTGAGGTCCAGCCCCAGCTTTCTCCAGGGCCTGGGACCCAGACTACCGCAACCGTGGCAGAGAGGCACACACACCCCACAGACATTAGACCTGAGAGCCCAGCTACCGGGAAACACTTTCCACTGATCAGAGCAACAGCGTTCGCTGCACTTCGCTCAGCGCAAAGCACTGTGCTGGCTCTGCCGGATTTTAAAAGAGTAACAGCAGCTTTTGTTTTAATTACCAAACAGATGGCTCAGCTTGCTCCAGTAGGCAGTGGGCTCGGCAGGCAGGCCGGGCTGGAAAACCTGATGGGCGGCGGGGAGCTGCTGCACCGTGCCGCTCACGCGCTCCAGGGTCACCAGGCGCGCCGCCTCAAAAAGGGGGCTCTTCTGGCCGCCAGAAATTTCACGCAGGCCCAGGCCCAGGCACGGGGTTAACAGGCTGAGGTTGAACTCCTGAGTCAGGGCATTAAAGGCCCAACAACAATCGTCAGTTTTCAGTCGGGGAGAAGATCACAAAAGCAGGAAGGATAATGCAAACCTTTCTAAGAAAACACAGATTAGTAGCCCACAAAAATGTATTTTAGAATAAATCCCACTTCGGTTACAAATAATTGAGCAATGCCACTTGACGTATGCTTGGTGAAGAAGATATTCCTGGTCTTTTGGGGGTTCTGTAATTTGAATTGAGTATTGTGATTTTTTTTTTTACATCTTCAGATTTGTTTGAAAATGTAACAAGGAAATTTTAATTGATGAAAACATAAAATTGAGCTGACAGGCCATGCAAGAAATCAGCGAATCACCAAACATTGCTGAAATTTGAAAAAGCTAAGTTATGTTCAGAAGCAGCTAAAATAAAACTGTGACAAAATGCCGAAGTGCTGGATGGAAGAGTACATTCTGCAGGATGTTTCAGTTAGTTTGCTTTGCCAACATTTGAAAAACCTCTGGAGGATTTTTTTGGGGTCAGCATCTCAGGTAGTTAACAGTTAACTTCATTTAGCTAATGGAAATGGCTGTTTCGCTGGCAGAGACTAAAATTGGAACTTTCTGTTATAGTCAGAGCCTTTAAAGCCTTAAAAGTCCAATTAAAGTCAATTTGGAAAATACAATCAATGGGTCATTAAGCAAATCAGCTCCCCCTGAACGGGTTTTAAAATGGTTCGGCAAAGTGACTCAGGCCTCTGTTGTTCCCAAAGGAGCGCCTGTTTTCAGAGCGATGAAGACTCAGTCTGCGGAGCAGGCTCTGCAGGGCTGTCTTCGCCCACTCCGGGAGGCGCTCTCAACCGCTCGCTTTGCTCCCTGGCCCTGAACGTGGCCTCATAGGGAGGCGGGACCCCAAGCACGTCTGTGTCTTCATTTCCACCAGGAAGTGGGCGGCCTCCTCGTGGGGGTGTGGGGGGTCGAGAGCACACCCTTGGCGCTAGCGGCTCACTGCTCCAGGCCTGCAGGGGAGGCCGGGGCAGGGCACCTCGCCAGCCTCACAGGGAAGAGGGCTCACCGCCTCCAGAGAGGGGGCTCGTTAAAGATCACTTTCCAGAATGCCACCGAGACAGCCGCGCGGCCCTCCCCAATGCCTTCCCTCCTCACCACGGCAAGAGGCCACTTCCCTGATGGCCACGCAAGGAGACATTTTCTTAAATGCATGAAAAATTGAATGAACAGAGCTTGCCTCCTCTTGGATTCTAACGTGGCTGAAAAGAACCTGTCCCCTCTGTTCTGGAGCCCCCACCACTAAAGCAGAAAGGGGAGCGGACCCCGGAGCAAGGCTGCATGACAGTGACCCCGCGCTGCGGCGTCAGCCACGGATCAAGGAGGGTCCCAGCGCCGCCTACCGAGTCCAGCATGAACGCACTCATGTCCCCGGAGGGGAGGCGGCTCAGCAGCTCCGCACCTTCCAGCAACGCGGAGTCCGACCTGGTCCAGCACTGGGATCTGACCAGACGTAAGTACCAGTCCTGGGAAGGAGGAGAGGTGACCATGGAGGGCAGGCTCCCTACTGGACGTGACTGTTCCTCAGCCCTGTCCCTGAGGCCCAAAGTGCCAGACCCAAGCAAGAGGCGCCCCTTGACTTGGAACGCAGCTGTCATGAGGACTTTGGGGAGGCCACTCACCTCACCACATGCCCCTTCCCACCGGGCTTGGCACCGGCTGGCACAGGCCAGAGGGATACCCTGTCCTCCCTTCATGGGGCCAACGTCCGCCTGTCTTTCGAACTCAGCTGGAAGCACCAAGGGTCACGGGCCACCCTCCGGCCCAGCCCTCTCCTCTCCCTGTACTTGGCGTGACACTGCCTGCCCCCCGCCAGTGTCAGGGGCTGGTCTCCGCCCGGGAACAGTGCAGCGCAGGCGCCTAACGCAGGGAGCCTGAGAAGAGGCTGTAGTCTACACCTGGGGCGCTGGCTTTTGAGTCCCCAACTCATATTTAAGTGGAACTCACTCCAGAAAATTAGTGTACTAAGGCCTGCAGGGTCTCTTGGGCTGGGAGGTGAGTGGTGTGACTCAATAGAAAGCAACACCAGGACCCTTGGGGGGGCCTTTAGCAGAAGGTCGGCAGACACAGGAGAGGGAGATGGCCGGGCGATGTGCCCTCGAAGGTGACGGCAGCGGAAGCCCACAGGCCCAGGCCATCTCCTGACTTGCCCAGCACCTGTCCTGACCTTCCCGGCCAGCCACCAGTGCCCCAAGCCAGCATGTCCCTTCTCACGCCACACCCTGCCTAAAGCTGCTAACAACCTCAGGCCTCTGATCAGGGAGGTAGCCCTGCCCAGGCCAAAAACCAGGTCACCCTGCCGCCTGAGCCACCCAGCCACGCACTCTGGGTCTGCTGTGGAAGGAAAGAGGGGCTCAGTGCACAGTGGGCCCCACACAACACCTGTGGACACTTACTTTGTCCGGAGTCACTGTCTCCAGTGCCAGGGGCCCATCCCCGTCCAGCGGGTGGGACGTGAGTGGAGGAGAGGGGCCGCGTGACCCTGGCGCAGCAGCCAGACGAAGCCTGTCCAGCAGGGAGTAGAGCCGCTGGTGTCTGCAAGGCAAGCGCGGTGGGGTCAGAGCTGAGGGCAGAGCAGGAGGGCGCCATGCACCCGGACTTCCTCTTCAGAGTTCCTCCTCACCCGCCTCGAAGCCAGTCAGAGGCAGCTTTAGACACTGCTTTACTTTTAATGACCAGAGTCTGCACTCCATAAACATCTCTCAGAGGTTTCATCTACGCTCGAACACGACCACAGGCAGTCATGGTGCAACAGCTCACAAAAGCATCTTCATGCACACAGGACAGATCATCTCCTCTAAGAGCCGAGTGCATGAAATGTCCTATTTAATCTCCCAACAAGACAATTTATGCTAATTTATGTTCATTTCATGGAAGAATCACCTCGTCTGGCACAAGATAGTTATAATCTTCCCCATCTGGGCTGAATACTAAGCCGAGGGTCAAAAAATAATAGTTTGACCTCCCACCATCTGCTGCGCGAGTGACTACTTTACAATGCAAATGACAGGGCTCCTCAGCCGGCGCGCCGAGCCCGCAGCCCAAAGCACATGCGCTTGCCCACCACGCGCCGGCGGCTCTGGGAGCGGAGTCACAGCACCACAGGCCGGCTCCCGTCCCCCACGAAGGAGAGACGGCGACACCCTGTTTACTTTGTGGTCCTGGAACGACACTCACATAAGGTGTCAGGGTTTCCGACGAAGGCCTCTGAGAGGCTCTGAACCAGAGTGAGGTGCTAACTGGCTAGAAGACAGTGGCGACAGGAGGCAGAGAAAGCTCGCGTGCCGAGAACTGGGGCGCTCATCTCAGACTGGCCCACCAGTATTCAGCAACTGGACTGTAGGCGCCAAGATCTTGCTAAGATAAAGCTAGTAATTCCCGTTCCGTGCGATCACAGGATGAGAACAGAGCCTCACTGAACTGGCAGGCGTGCGGCACCCCCACACCCGGCGCCCCACCGCCCGAGGCCGCAGGTGGCACTGCCAGCGTGCTCCAGCGTTTTATACGGCAAGAGCTGACATTTTCATTTAAGAAGGCTTTCGACTCGCGCCTCCCTGCAGTAAAACCACTACCCAGCAGCCAGGCCCCTGTCCCGAATTCACCCCTAGAGACAGGCGGTCATCCCCACCCAGGAGCCGCGGCCCCCGTGTCACCTCTGGGCGAGCCCGCTGCTCTGCAGGTGCTCCTGGACCCTGCTCAGCTCCTCCACTGGCAACTGCGCCGCGCTGCTCTGGAGCGGAAGAGAGCGTGTTAGGGGCTGTAGGGATGGCCCGGCCAATCCCACGCTCAGCGACGCAGGGCAGGCGCGAGGACGGCGGGGCCGCCTGGCCAGCACATAGGCGAGCCAGTGAGGATGGCCCTGCTCGGCCTGCCCTGCTAAGTTTTCAGTGAGAAGCAGCACCAGTGTATTTTCAGTACCTGTAAATTTGCGGCCAAAAGCATTTCTACCCGGCGACAAGCCAGGGTGTCCACCATGCGGGCCAACACACGGAAGGGGGTGCACAAGAGCTTGTCCACATACAACGTCAGCACGGCCCCCGACTGGCTGAGGTGGATCCCTTCCAGGCACTGCAGTGTCTTCTTCAGGGTGGTGGGCTGATGAGTGAGGAAGGAAGGACAAGAGTAGGGCATTGTGCCAACCGGAGGCCAGCAGTTCAAAGATGCTAATTCTCCATTCTTAAGGCCGAGGGGACCGGCAAAAAGCGGCAGAGGGAGACTTACAGCCGAGAGGTTTTCACAACGAGATTGAATTGCCTGGATGAAAAGGCCGCTGGCAGCAGAATTGCGATGCACTGCGCTGATGAAGTCCTGCACGGGCGGCTCGTGGGACAGGCTGATCAGGTCCTGAATGTGATTCACGATGAGCCACGTCAAGTGCTCAGAGTCGTGCAGGTTCTGACACTGAGGAGGAGGAGGAGGAGGAGGCGCGGACTCACCCTCCCGCAGACGGAGAGACCAGACATTGGTGCCACAGGAAGGCCGCGGTTGGGAGGAAAACAAGCTCCCAAGCACGCCCCTGCCGTATCGAGCCCCTGAACCCCATAACTGAGCAGCTGGGACACTCGCTTCATGGGGCCGACACCTCGCCCAGGTACTGTGGCCGGGGACTCCAGAAATCAGTCCTCACAAGGAAATGCGACACAGCTCAGAGGACATCAGCTATGGGCCAAAGACTAGAGCACAGGGCCCAGGGTCGTGACGCTCGGGCCTGCGCGCTGGCTCTCCCGGCGACAACCTGGCCTCCCCACAGGCGTTCTCCAGCACGCTCCTCCCACCCCGGCCTGCCTCCGGCAGTGGAGAAAAAAGCGTTCCCCGTCACTGTCGGTTTTGATAGAATTCCTGAATCCAAAATATGAACGGATGCCACATATTAAATGGACAGAAGTATGAAAATTTTCAGATCAGTGAGCGAGTGGGAAATGCCGTTTAAGAGTGAGCAGCCCTCCATCTAACCCTACTCCTGCGCGGAAACCGTGACGTGTGCTCAATTCCGTGACCTCTGGTTCATGATTAATATTTTTTGTGTAAGATTATTTCACAGTATTAACTTATAAAATTACCTTTTCTTCTAATTTTGTGAAAATCAGCATATAGAATTAAATTACTCCTCAAAAGTGGAACAAGATAGAAGTACTATTTCAACATCAAGGCTATAAAGCAAAAACTGAGTGTTAATAAATCACTATCACAACAAAAAAATCTGCGATAACATCTAATTTAAAGAAGTTCACTTCTTTTTGATTCAGAAAGTTTAACAAACCATTATGGTGTAGAAGGCTTTATGCTAACACTGTTGTGTCCACTATGTCATAATAAAACTGGAAAAATAAAGAGCGCAAGCCACAGCCACAGGCCAGGTGCTCCATGGCACACGCCGCGAAGCAGGGTGCAGGGGGCACCTGCCTGTGCCGGAGAAGGGCTGACCCAAGGACAGCAGGCAACACCACCGCAGGAGGTTTTCCTCTCTCCCCTTGCTTGTCTGGCTTTGTGGTTTTGACAGTTAGTATGTGATGCTAACTTCATGGTCAAAAACGCCACAAGTTATTTTTTAAAAAGAATGGCACTCAGCCAGGAACCCATCTCAAATGCAGCCACATGCAGCTAACCCTTCTCCACAGATTAAATTCTTAAAATCAGAGCCTGCTCCAGGCCGCACTTGGCTGGCTTTGGACCTCTGTCCCAAAGCCAGTGTGACGAAGGTATGGCTGCCACCGCCGACCTGCGACACATGGCAGCCACAAGCCTCCCACGGGCAGACTGACACCCGGCGGCCAGCGCTGGCTTCCGATCCCTTGTCAGGTCAGGACAGTGCCCTGCCTTTGGTTTTCCTTCTGACAGAGTGGCAGGAAGGCCAGGGCTGGGCAACAGAGTCTGCAGGAGCTCAAGCTCCTGGGTTGGCAAACTCACCACATAATCGCAGAAGAGAATGAGCGCCCCTCTCCGCACAATCTCTCTGTTGCACATCCCGAGTTTGGAGACCAAGGCAGCGTCCTCCTGCTCTCCAGACAGCTGGGGACTCAGGGACTTCGTGCTGGACAGACTGCGTCTTCTAGAAGGGGCAGCAGACACACAAAGTTTCTGGGATGGCAGAGACCTTATTTCAAAACACACAGGTTATGTTTAGTTCCGGTTCTAAGCAGCCCATTATCTTAGATTCTGCTGCATCAGAAAGATGTGTGTGCATTACACTTAGTCATCTATCCCTGAGCTACGATAAAGTACATATGGAAAACCAAAGAAAACAGATTTTCCAGGCAGAAAATTACCACACTGAACCAAAGGCCAAATCCACAATGAGGTGAACACCCAGTGGCTCCCCACCTCAGAGCTCTCCCCGGTGACCGCCAGCAGGGCAGTGGCGGCACAGTGCCAGGCACACCAGCCGCGGACGCTGTCTACTGCCACAAAGAACACCTTCCCGCTGGCCGACAAGTTTACCATCCGGTGACCAAAGAACGGCTGGTCCTCAGGCCACAGGCTGCGTAGGGATCCCACTTCAGAGGACCCACCTGCGCTGGACACTGCTCAGGCCACTCGCTGTCCCCACTCATGCTGCCCTTCCTACGAAGCGGGCATTAGCCTCGGAGCCGCGACCAAGCCACACAGCACCCTACACAACCGCCGCTCCTGGCAAACCACCCCGCTGGCATCAGTTCTGTCCCACAGCACGCCCTCCTGGCTGGGGGGCTGTGCCCCCGTGAACAGGTGTGGGGATGGTGGAAATGCCCCGTCATCTCAACTCCTCACGCGACACCGCAGGGTCTACAAGAGGAACTGATAAAAAAATGCTACAGATATAGCAAGTTTTTAAACTGCCATTTGTCTGTTTTCAATAGGTGAGTGTCTGGCCACTGCTCAGAGGTCGCTGGGCCCCACACTGGCCACAGCAACCAGCTGAACTCCAAAGAGGCGGTGCTGAAGGACGCCGACAGGCACCGTGCGGTGGGCGGGGGCCTGTAAAGGGACCACAGGGAATTGGGAAGTGACGGGTATCTGTATGTGGAGGGTGCTGGCGGTCACTTGAGTGTGCTGGCATCAAAGGGTGCATTCTCCTATACCACGGCCATTTTCAATGACAACACTAACGCTCTGGGAGCGCCTGCGCTCCCAGGGCGCATTCGTTCGAGCTGCAGTTTGGTTTTGCAATAGCACATCTTGGGGAAAGAGCCTCTGAAAGACAAGAGGTGCGCTTGCACCTGAGGGTTGGCAGTAGGCCCCACGAAGGGCCACCTCAATTCAGATTCAGTCCCGATGTGCAGCTGGACAAGCCCCCAAGCCAGAGGACAGATGCTAGCAGGTAACGATGGCAAATGGACATCCAGACGCAGGACGTGCGCCCACACAGGCCTGGGGAGAAGGCCGCGACCTCCACCCATGCCCAGCGCTGTGGCAGCAGCAGACCCTCCGGCCACCAAGAGCTGAGAAAGCCCTAGGCCAGTCACAGCCTGGAAGGCACAGTCCCCAGCTAAGAGAAAAGCGCTTCCTGGTGGTGGTGCCCAGAGCGTGGCCTAGGCCCAGCCTGCAACCAGCTGGTGTCCTGCAACAGCGTCACCGAGGAGGCCTGTGCCTGCTGCACCCACAAATCAAAGAGGGACTGTGTCCTGTAGTTCACCCTCCCAGAGCTCCTTTAAATTGTCCTTTGGAAAGAGCCCTCAGCCGCCATGACAGGCAGCTGGAGGAGCCTGTGCCAGGGCAGGGGCCAGCCTGGACGTGCACTGCTCTAGGCGTCCTGACCCGCCTGCACAGGGGTGCCCTGGCACCTAAGTCCTCCCCACACACACCATTTTCCTCCCACACCACCTTTACGTTACCAGCAGACAACACAAGCTTATGAAATTTAAGTAGAGAGAGGCTGCACAGTCCACAGTGTCCTTCCAGGACAACAGAGGGGGCGAAACAAACGTCACAGAGAAGGAAAATGAGTCGGGGTCAAGAAAAACTGAGAGTGAACCACTCGAATTTATGGAAAACTGCAGTTTGCCTCCAACAGCTGGCCGGGGACACCTGCCGCAGCCAGACCGCTTCCTCGGGTGGTCTGCAACAGCTCTTCCCTCCACCTTTTCCTCTTATTGCACATTGAAACCTTTCAAACCAATAGAAAAACTGACAGAATAATACGACGACAGTGATACGCTCTTCACCGAGATCCAACTACCGGCTGTGTCACGCACTCTGCTCTCACACACACACACGCCACTCGCACCCTCTGCACGCTTTCCTAGCTTGCACCGTTTGAGTGGGCCGAGACCCTGTGCCCCTAAAGGCCTCAGCAGGCAGCTCCAAAGACCTGCTCAGAATCACAAGCCCCACAGGCCGCCTGGAGCTCAGACCCCACACAGTGGAGACCAACCACCTGCGTCTGCTCTCATGGCTCCTTTGTTTCTTTTTATCCAAGCAGCTCTACCCAGTGGCTCAGACCTGGGGGGCGTCTGGTGGGGTCTCTGCAGAGGGGCCTGCGTTCAGTGAGCGGCAGCTTCCTCAGACTGCACTAGCCCTCCCACTTTTCTTGAGCCACCCCAGGTGCCTCCTGCCCTCACCACCTCGGTCTGTCAGGAGAGGAGGAGGCAGCAGTGGACAGAGATGGGGGAGGAAGAGACAGGAGATGGGAGAAGAGGAGGAGGAGCTGAGTGAGACTCACTGGGGTGGTGGCGCCTTTAGCTCCCCATCGCCCTCCCAAATACTTGCTGGCACTGAAGCTAACTCGAGTCCCACCCACCATCCTGCCTGTCCAACTCGACTCCGGTGTCCCTGGGGGTATTCCAGGAGTTTGGAAAGACACAAGAGCCCAGGACCCCAACTCCTAAAATGCCTGGTCACTGGCCTGAGGCTGGGCAGCCCTTGTCCTGAGGCCCACTCCGCCGGGCTCAGGGCCTGCTGCTCGCAGTACACCATGGAGCCAGAGCTTCAGGGCCCAGCGCTGGCACCCACGGAGCCTTGCAGAGAGACCAAGCTCCAGGCTCATGGCTGCTTGCTCAGCACTGACCCTGACTTCAGCGATTTCCCAGCTGATGCACCTTTCAGAAACATAAGATGGAAGGTGCTGCCCTATGCTGCACCCCCACCGCAAGCTCATCAAGCACTTCTGGTCTGAGCACCCCACCCTGACGGCGAGCACTCTAGGGCAGGAACCCACCAGCGCGAGCGCAGCACACGTCCAATAATGCCTACTGCCATGGCGCTCCCGGCCCTGCACGGTACGATCTGTTCTCACTGGTGGGGGGCACCGGCTTCACACCAGTCTGCCAGGAGCTACACCCAGGATGCGCCTGGGAGGCAAGTTAGGGTGCTGAGCACCACACACATGCAGACAGCTCTGCAGAGAGCACCTGAGAAGTGAGGCCCAAGCCTGCACACATGCTACAGAGAGGCCGCCTGCAATCGCACCCTGTATGAGCCTCGAGCGTGGTGACTGTGAGGTATTTTTTCCCAGCCACTTGGAAATGTCACTAAACAAGTACTTCATCATCTAAGAATAACCAGAACCACATTTAACTTATAATGAAATCAAGACATTGAGACATGTCTGGCTCTGGAACCATTTAAGGACGAGACCTAGCAGGAGGGACACGGGTGAGGAGGCGGCCCGCGGCAGGGACCTTCTCAGGTAAGTCACATGGCAGTGGCCGTGGCTGAGCCGGGGCCCAGAAGGGGACACAGCAGTGACGCCTCGCAGAGCCGGGGAGGGAGGTCGCCGAGGGACAGACTCCGCAGGGGCCGAAGCATGAGCTACAGGTCTGAGCACGCACATGTAGGGGGCCCTGGCCGGGGAGCCCTGGACATACTTGGGGGTCTGCTGCACCTCTGACCACCAGCGGTAGTCGGTGTGGCTGACGAGCAGCAGGATCTGGCACCAGAGCAGCACCAAGGCAGGGTGTGTGGGGGCCATGGAGCACACCCGCGCGTTCAGGCTCTCTAGCCCATAGAAGCTGCTGTCAGCGGCCTCAGCCGTGAACAGTCTCGTGGCGGCGGCTGTGATTCTCCGGAACATTCCTAGAAACAAACCAAAGTAAAACAGATTAGCAAAAATGTCTCTGCTGATCATCAAGGTCCAGCATCTTGCAGTTCGGGAACATTTTACATGAAGACGCATGCCCGGCCTCTCCTACGCTTGCATACTCAAAGTGTTTGGCACTTCGGAAATGTCAACTTTTCTAAGCAAAAAAGACATTCCACATAGTTATTGGAACAGCCAAGGAAGCTAACAACTCTGCCCCCACCCCCCTTCTGGTGGCTCAGGAGACATGCCCCCCCACAGCTGGGCAGCAAGAAACAGGGCCCTCACTGCTCCTTACTCTTGCCTTACAAGCCCAGGGGCACACACTACAAGGGTCAGCTGGAACAGGACAAGTGCCCAGCACCCATGCCAGCCAGGCTTGCTCCTGCAGAGCACGGACAGCCGAGGGCAGGTGGTCCTGTGTCCACCACGGGCTGCTCGCCACCACACTTAGCGCTGGCCTGCAGCAGCAGACGCATCTGATGGCCCACATCTCCACGGCATCCCCCCGCCCGCGGATGAAATGACTCCATCCCATCCCCTCCTCTGGAAGCACAGGAAGGGCTCAGTAGGCCTCTCCGCCCCATGGACACAGAGAAAGGCACTGGGAGATGGGACAAGAATTTGCCAAAGGCTTTCTGTCCCCCAAATTTCAGTAGATCCATCTGTTCTGCTCCCCGCTCTGTCTCTGGTGAATACTCTTACCTCCTCCCCCCACGCCTCTGGCCTGCACCCCAGCTCTTGTATGCATAAATAAATAAACTAAATCTTTAAAAAAAAAAAAAGTCACCAACTTTATATGCCAAACGCACCTCATTTATATCAGGACAAGATGACTTACCTCAATTCTATCTGAAAACCAGCACAGTAATTCTGCCCCCTAGTGTCTTTAAAAGAAATGCAGTCTAAACAAACCAAGAAGCAGAAACACTGCGCAGCCACACACCCAGTCACGCTCACACACCCACACAGACACACATTCAGTCCCAAGCACACACGTGCCTCACTTATGATCGCTGACCAAGTGATATATGCCCAAAGACGTCAGCAGCAAAGCCCCGGTGCCCAAAGGCAGGCGCAGCTGCCTAACAGTGTGGCCTCTAATGTGCCCGTCTGCCTCTCAGCTGGGGGTCCTTGGCCATGACTTGTGAGCCAGGCAGGGGGCACCCCTGTAAGTCAAGGGTTCCCTCCAGCCAATTGCGGAGAAGCCGGCCACACTCTGGTCAGCCTCGTATCTGGGCCAACTTCCTGGACGTCTGTTGCTCTTGCTCTTGCTGAAGCAAGGAAGAGAGGTATGCACGCTACACCTAAGTCTTCCAGCCCCTCACCCGCCCTGTCCGAAAGGCAGGCGCTCTCGAAGACACTCACTCCTTTCAGAAAACGCTGCCTGCCTACCAAGGACCTACAACTTCAGAGCTATGACTGTGGAATGTTGGCATCTCTCAACTTTCTTGGGTTCACAACCCTTTATGGTTCACAGTCACGGGCAGGCAACAGAAGCACCTGGCCTCCCACGTCGGCACACCAGGAGGAAGCCCTAGGTCTTCTGCCCCACCAGGCACCCAGTACAGAGCGGCGTGGGCCCGAGCGCACAGTATGGATAGCTCTGCCTGCAGCTGCCAGCCCCGCCCCCCAGCCACCTACCCGACTTGAAGATGTGGATGAGACACATCAGCAGCGTGCCCAGCTCCTGGCAATAGAAGGTGTGCTGCTGCTCGCTCATGTCCACTTTTAATTGCTTCGTGACAATGTCCTCTAAAAGAATGCCGACCAGTTGCAATAGAAACCTTCAAAGACAAGGAGAAAGGTAGGGTGACGAGGAGACCCCGGCAGAGCGCCATGGGAGGAGCGGCAGCAGAGCGAGCGTGAGTAAGCAGAGGAGCGAGCACGGTGCAGTGCCAGCTCTTCGGCCAAAGTCACTTTCCCTGTCTGCATCTCACTTTCCTCGCTGGGGGATGGCTGTCACGGTGCCACCTTCAAAGGACTGTCAGCAGGATGAAATGACAGCTAGTGACTCTTTAAACACCGCAAACCGTAATCATCCAGCTGATGACCCAGCACTGGGATTTCAAGTGTCAGCCACCTGCTTAAGTGGAACAGGGGGCTCCCTGGGCTGTCCTGCTGAACCCAGAAACACAGAGTGCCATGCAGGGTAGAGATTCCTCTCTGCAAGCACAGCTCTAGGGAAGGGTGTCCACGCCACTGTCCACATCTGTCCCGGCAGCTCCGAATCCAGCACGGGGGCCGCTGAGCAACAAGCGCCCTCAGACTGGGGCAAGCCACTGCCTCCTGCCCTGGAGGAGGCCGCCCCATAAGGAGGGCAGGCAAGGGGTCAGCAGTCTCCTGAGGGTGGCCAAGGTGAGTGGCCGCCCCATAGGACCAGGAATTCATCTGCCAGTCCCGTGACCAGCACACAGGAAAAGCAGCTAAGGCAGACTTCAGTGGGTTTTCCCAGGGCCTCCGTCCCCTGCAGGAAAAGCAGCCTGCAGCCGCCCCCACCCACGCAGAGCCAATGTGTTGCCTCTGAACAGGACACAGAAGTGTGACAAGGACCCCACAGCTGCGAAGCAGAAGGACCAGCACCACCAGGCTCGGGAGGCGGGGAACGACACAGCCCTGAGAGGCGCAGAGGAGGACGGGGCTTGCACGCGCGCACCTTGAAAACGTTTCTTCTGGCAAATTCTTCACTTGTCTCCCATCACTGTGTTCCTCTGGCGCAGGACTGCTGTCCCCTTCTCTCAGCCTGTTTATTACTGGGCAGGATATCAAATATGGAGAGAGGGCGAGCTCTTGAATGCGAGAGAGAACAATGTCTTCGGTTGACTGGGAGATCAGGACCCGCAGGATGGCAAGGATTCCTGACACCCACAGCTGAACAGAGCTCACAGATGCCTAAGAGGAAACAGAAGTTGCAGCTAAAGAAAAAAAAGACGACGTCATTCCCCGGTGCCAGCTTCATAAGCGAAAACCGCCGCGCCAAGCACAGCCCCAACTGCCAGCCCCCTCGGCCACCCCAACAGCACAGCCCCAAGCACAGCCCCAACAGGCGCTGTAAGCGCTGCGGCGGAACCCTCCAAATGGAATTTTTAGGTCCAGCCCTGCAGGGTCCACAGGTGCCTCCCAGGGACCACCGCTCTGCAGGGGAGAATGAGGCGCCGCCACGGGAGACACTCACCATCGTGTCCGGAGTGACGAACATGCTCCGCAAAAGCATGTCCACGGGCCGCAGAGAGGACGGGGCCAAAATCTCAAACAAAGTATTTAACACTCCAAGGGCTTCGTGAGAGTCGATGTGCATCTGTCACCACGAAACACCAGGACACCTCTCGGTGAGCAGGTACAAGGCCAAGGCCCACACCCGCCCAGCTCCACTGTCAGCGCAGCCTAACTTGGGGAGTGAGCCCAGCCAAGAGGCTTCAGGGCACGGAGCTCTCTTCCTCAGCCGCTGGTCGTGCCAACAACGTGCGCTTTCTGTAAATGACTCAAGCACATAGAAGTATGAAAACAGCCCCTGGGATGGCCCTGTGGGCCCAGGGGATGGTCCCGTGGCCCCTGTGGGCGGCCTATCCACACATGTACAGCAGTTTTTAAGTTGTTTAGAAAAGTCGTGTTACAAATGCCAACTTTCCTAGAAGAAACAGGTTCTAAAATGTAACACTTTCAAGGTGCAAACTCTGCCCAGGCTGTCTCTCCAGATACACCCCCCACCCCCACCCCTGTGCTGAGCACTCCCCACTCCCTTCAGCCTTTTCGGGTGAGGATGTGCATACGCTGCAGACGTGGCAATGCCCAGATAGGGCGATCCAGGCGCAGGTGGAAAGCCAGGGGTGAGAAGCACAGACCCGCTGCCCTGCCAACTGCCCCTGGCCAGGCCCCCAAGAGCTGCCGCTGCAGCCCAGCACCGCCCAGCGCCCAGACCCTCCCCATGCCTCCCTTCTCCGGCTGCCGCCCTCCCGCTCTCACCACCACAGGCCACCCAACGGCTCCCAAGACCTCCCAGCGCCCTGAGCCCCAACCTGGTCCCAGCAGCCCGCAGTTGACACCCCCTTGTGGAAGAACAGCACCCCTGCCTGCCTGCCCGAGGTGGGCAGCTCCTTGTCTCCCTCGGGGGCCTCCCTCACCACACTGGCTGCTCAGCTGGGGCAGCTCCCAGCTCAGAGTTTGGTTCCCTCCCTTTGCAGCTGTGCCGGGTCCTTTGACAGTGACCATGGCCAGTCTTGGGCAGCCACAGCCTGCCCAGTGTACACAAGCACTCACTCTCTCTCCAGCACCAGACCAACCCCCCCGGGAACCTGCTGTGCCCACAGTCTTCTTCCCGGCGGTGGAGGGCAGCCTCGTGCTGCCTGGAGTCACCCCACTTTTCTCGTCCTCACGCCCAGGACACCAGAGCACCCAGATGGGCACCTGAGCTGTGCCGGCCCTGTCCACAGCAGCTCTCCTTCAGTGGGCGTCCTGCGCACCCCCACCTCCAATCTCAACATTCAAGTCACACTTCACCACTCCTTTGTCCCTGCCTCTCTGCCCACCAGACTTCCCTAAGCACTCAGGCAGGCCCAAGAGGCCCCCACATCCTTCCCTGACCCCGTGCAGGCTCCTGCTCTTCTTTCATCCCACAGGGATGCACCCCCGGGAAATCTCCTCCCAACCCTGTCGATGCAACCTTTCCTTCAAGGCCCACCCACTGCCCGCAGCCAGCTTCCTCCCTTCGCTGTCACACACCGCCACAGGGCCATTTCCTGTGCACTAGGCTCCCACCAGCCCCTCCGCAGCACAGGCTAAGCTGGAGCACGGCCGCGGGCATCTTGCCAGGAGCCAGGCCCCAGCCCCACCGGCGGGGCTCCAGGAAACAAGCCAGTGAGGAAACCAGACGCGATAAAGCAGCCACCATGCGGGTGCTCGTGCTCCCAGGATGCCCAGGACACACGACCAGACGCACGCAGGTCAGGGGGCCAGGACGGACCTACGCCTTGGCTGCTGCACTCCACGGCCAGGCACCAGAGCTGGTAGCAAGCGTTTCCCCAGGGACCCTCTTCCTGGCCCTGCCCTGATCACAAACTGTGGCCCCTGGGGGAGGCGCAGAGGGGCCCAGAGCACACAGGCACCGGCAGGTAGCTCTTCCCCACCTGGAGAAGCCCTGGAGCGCGCCGCCTGATTCCAGAAGTTGAGCTCAGCATTTTGCCGGCGCTAGGTGAGCACCGTCACCTATACACACCAACTCAGCAGAACCGGGGGCACGTGTGATGAGGGCCCGGCACCTCCAGCACCACTTCCGGGAGCCCGGGAGACAGCTCTGCGCCTCAGTCTCCACACTTGCAAGAAGGGACAGGAGCAACCCAAAAGGGTGACTGAGAAGGCAGGAGAGGCCCCTGCCCCGAGGGCCTGGTAATTGCTAAAAGAACTCATATCCCTCATACTTGACGGGGCGATGCCGGCACCCACTGGCAGCCTCTCGGCAACACAGAGCGCTGCCTTGACCCCCACAGGGACAGACCTGCTGCCTGGCCAACATGGGCAGGATGATGTCAGCGATCTGTCGCGACAGCCGTTTCCACTTGTCCTCGTTCTCCTTGTGGCACTGCTGCAGGACCAGGATGAACATCTCCACCACCTGCAAGAGATGGGCACAGTCCCTTTCCGTCCCACCGCATGCCAGCTCCCACGCACCCCAGGTCGGCCTCCCCGTGCGGTCCAAAGGTCCCCCCCACGCCCCGCCCCAACCCAGCCGTGACCTGCACCATCACCTCCGTGAGGACGAGGCTGCACAAGCAGAGAGCAGGCACCAAAGGCCAGTTAGGCTGACCCTGGCCGGGCAGAGCACAGCCCCTGGCCACGCCGTCTGTAGCCCCTTCACCTCGCATCTGCTCTCTGCACAGGCCCCACCCACGGAGGCCAACTCACTTCCAGAAGCATCACACACAGAGGTGTACCAGCTTATTAGCAGTCATTTCTAACAGAGGCGTCGTCAGCCCACTGCTGTAAATAAAGTCTGGCTGGCTCACAGCCCTGTATGCACGCCCGCCAGGATGGCTCTGACCGTTTCCCGCGATGCTGAAAGCACGATTACCTACTTGTTGACAGAAAAAGTGTGCTAGCCTGGACGGAGGACACCACCACCAAGACACAGCAGTGCGAGCTCCCACAAGCCGGCCCGTCCACACCGCCGAGGGCTGCCTGTTCCCTGGAGCCTGGGCAGCACCAGGAAACCCCACCACTTCTGACCTGCCCCGAAAGACCAGCTGACCCCGTCTGCCCTCCCACCACACAGCCAGCCTGCTGCCAGGAGTGAGCACCATGTTCGCAAGCCGCTGCCCGGAGGGTGTCCCCTCGCAGGAGGTGTGGGGGTTAAGGAAATACTGCAGGGGCAGCCGAATGCGAAGGGACAGACAGACGCACACGGCTTGATAAAGCTTCCAAAACAAGCTTCCAAAACAAACTGAACTTCTACAAATTCTACAGAAAATGACCAAATCAAGAGGCTGGACCCCTGACCAGCTACAAGGAGGAGCCAGGCGGCCAGGTCCGTACTCAGGCTGTCCCAGCCCCACTCGAAGCAAAGAAACCAGAAATCAGCCCCCAAAGAGAGTGTGGCACTAGTGAAAACAGAGGTGAATAAATGTATGACTAAAGTCTTCAAATTATTTCAGATTTGAGATTTTTAAAAATTATTTTCAGAATTTTGTCATTTTGATCCATGCTGCCAATGATGGGCGCCGGTCCTCACTTTGGGGGGTGGGACTCGTGACAGTCACCTGGGTTCCCCCAGGGCTGGGCTGCTTGAAGGCAGGGTAGGGCCGAGTCTCCACCTCCCCGGGTGACTCCCCGTGAGCTGGCCCAGGGCCAGGCCAGGCCTCCCCCGCACCTCCCCCCGGGACGGCAGGGCAGCGCTGCAGGGACCAGCGCCCACCTGGTGGTACTGGATGAGTCGCAGCAACATGGACACCACCACCTCTTTTTGGGTCTCGAGCTCTTTTCCTGCATCGGCTTTGTTGGTTCCTCGTAACACGAAGAGGTCGTGGACAATAGGCTGCAGAGCCGGGATGGCTGCGGGCAGAAGGCACGCTCAGAGGCACTCAGGACTACCACACTCAGGGACGGCACTGACACCTCCAGAAAGCGTCCGACAAACGAGAACGCCTCCCCCCGGCAGGTTCACGGCCATCGACGGGCGCAGAGATGCTACCGCCACACCACCGCAGCAGCCCTGGGCTCTTGACACCGCGATGACTTTGTGAGCTCTTAAAAACTAAGTCAGGGGAGAGGCCACGAATTTCATCCGGAAGCATCTTTGAGCTCATCGAGGAGACACCGTGAACAAAGCTCACCCCACTGAGGTGAAAATGAAAGTGGAGAGCGATGGCTTTGTGAGCTCCTAAAAACTAAGTCAGGGGAGAGGCCACGAATTTCATCCGGAAGCATCTTTGAGCTCACCGAGGAGACACCGAGAACAAAGCTCACCCCACTGAGGTGAAAATAAAAGTGGAGACAAAAAGGGACCAGCTACCCAAGCAGGCCACACACGCCCAAAGTAAAGGATGGCCAGCCTTGCCAGCCAGCCGGCACTCTGGACGCGCGCACGTGTGCACACGCAGAGCCGGGCTGGCACAGCTGCAGCAGGCGGGCTGGGAGAGGCACTGCCACACCTGCCGCATCACACGTGGCCCCAGGGACACCCCGCCCCATTACCATGAGTCACAGCCTTCCTCCCGCTGGCCATGATGCCATCGCAGAGCTGAATGATCTTGGGGATTCCGATGATCTGCTTCGAATGGTAGCGTTCATAAGACAGCAACACCAGGAAGAAGAAGATGTTTGGAATGATTGCCTCCGATTCCCTAGAAACAAAAACATCATTTAAGTGCTTCTTATAAAATCCGGCCACATGCCAACACATATAAACACCATCCATGGAGACAGCATGAAGTTACTCATGATGCAGAGCTGAGAGAGCACGAATGTGAGCTGGGGGGTGCATACTCGGCACCTCACGTCAGCCCACCTAAGACACCCTGCTTTCTGTGCAGCACACGGGCTGCAGCCTGCTGAGCATGTGCATCACCCGAAGGCCAAAGCCCCGCGCCCACGGGACAGGCTTTTCCACCCTCCTGTGCCCCATCCTCTTCCGCTGAAGAAACGGAGCCTCAAAGGCAAAGCAGGCATCAGCAAGGTCACTGTCGGGGCGCGTGCTCAGGAGAAAGTGACCTCCGGGCCAAGCACCTGTCAGGGCGCGCTCTCGTCACTGCTCCCTTCTCTTTAGCAAGCAGTGCAGGAACTAAAGAAGCTTAATTTTCAATGAGTACATACCTATAACCGGCACAGAAGCATTAAAACCTTACTGTCTAGCAAAGAAAACTTCAATAAATTAGTAAAGTGCATAATAATCACCTTTATTAAAGATAACCGTGTCTAGAAAATGCTTTCTCTAAGATTTTGAAAGACCAGCATTCAGTCAGAAGATTTCACTGAACAATCTATTATCACACTTGAAAGCTATGAAATGTGAAGTAAGACTGAGGAGACGTGCCATCACCAGACGCTAAACTACTGTTACACAAGCCTAACACACTCATTTACTTCTAAGAGAAACAAAAATATACCATATTAATCAGATTTCCATTAACAAGCCAGCAAAATTGCCTAAGAATCCTTTAAAGTAAACATTCATCTTAATATTAGTAATTTATTCTATGTAAGTGCAAAGTGAGGGTAAGAAATCTGAAACGCTGCCCGCGGTTACCTGAACTGGCCCACTTCGATGTATTCAAACTGCTTCAGCACAAACCCGATGAACACCTGCAGGCAGGCAAGGAAAGGCCCCATGTCAATAATTAAACTATAACCGACATCACTTCTCACTCACACGTGCCAATTCTTAGCAAGTTTCCTAACACTACATAAATCTGCTTGTATGTGAGACTCAAGTGGATTCTACTGTCAGACTGGATCATTCCGGAACACCTCCAGAAATCCCATTCAACACACTCAAGGCTGGACACCTGCTGAAACCCGCGTGGAAGAGGGTGAATTCCAGGGGCCATTAAGCACCCCAACGCCACAGCGAGGGGGCTCGGTCACTGCAGTTCTGGGCAAAGCTGGCAGCAGAGTCCCTGAAGCTGGGTCAGTAACGAGAGGCTCCACTTAGTCCACCTCGCCTCCCCGACCTGCCGTCCAGACTCCCATAGGAGGGGTGCTGGAGTAAGGGGCACATCAGGACTGGGGGACAGCAGCCGTCCCCTCCACCAGGCATGAGCATCAGGCACAGCTTCCTCTCAGCCCTGGACATGGGCCGGGCCCGGGGTCTCAACACAGCGCCGGGAACAGCGCTACCTCATCCAATCTCCTGGGTGTGCACACACACGCTGTCGGAGCTGCATCCTCAGGCCGGGAGGGAGGCCAGAGCGGCAAAGCAGGTCAGCAAAGTGAGGCCGGCATTCATGACAAGGTAGAACCAATGCTGCCTGTTTACCAGATGCTAAACTACTGTTACACAAATCACAGGAATTCAATTTGCTAGAGGGAGGCAGAGGCTGGTCGAGGGAGCACTAGGGGTGGGGAAGGGGGAATGGGCTTCATGTGCCCTCCCCCATGGGGAAGCTGGTAACTTGGCTGTGTTTCCTCGCTTCTCCTGAGGAATCAAAGCCTTTAAGGCACTTAAGTTGGAGTCGGCGTCTCTTCATAATCATTCTAGTCAGCTGTGGACGGGTCTGGCCGATGGAGGGGAAGTGACTGACACACCTGATCCGAGTCCAGGAGACAGTAGTTCACCCTCAGCTGAACCAGCTGTGCCAGCAGGTCCAGCACCTGCTTCTGTAGCTGCACGGACGTGGTGGTTGTGTACTGCTTCAGAGCCTTTATGACGAGTGGCTCAAATAAGCGGATGTGATTATGAATCGCGTTCTAGAAGAAAGGAAAAAAAGCATCCCCAAGTGAGTCTTCAACAAAAAAACTTCAACAAGCGAACTGTGAAGTCTCAGCCCGAAGTTCATTTTCCACGCCCAGGACATCCTGCCCCTGCTGATCCTCTACCTTATCCGCACGGTTCTTGGCGACGCTCGAGAGGTTTGTCTTCAGCTGGGTAGACACTTTCTGGAGGACGTCAAACCACCTGGTGAACAGAGACAAAGGTGAGCGAAGGAGACACAGAAGACCCTTCTTGGAATTCAGCTGCTCTCCAGCCCCAACGGTTGCAGAGTCACAGAATCTGAACATGCCACGCAGCAAGAACTGGAGCATGGCTCCGGGTGACGGCACCACACTCTTGGTGTGGTGAAGTAATGGGGAGTCCCATCTGACTGACACCAGCAAGCCTGTCTGCACAGGCAACTTTCTCTGCTGTGGAACTCCCTGCTAGGCCCGACTGCAGTGGGGCGAGAGAGAAAGGCGACGTGCAAGTGAAAGGCCAAGTAATTTAGAAAATAGCACTTGGTCGTCGCAGAAAATATTTTTACACATATCAACTAGTCCCTTTTCTTTTTAATAAATACATGCAATGAAAGAAAATGACTCTCTCTCTTTCACACACACGCTTGTAACGTGCCCCGTGTCATCACGTTAAGCACGGGGAGACGCTCGAGACAGAGTGCGCAGGCATGCAGTGAGCACCCGCCACAGCTAGCAGGCGTGGGCTATTGTCCTTAGTTCCTGAACCTGAGGTTTTCACTGCAGCTATTTGATCACTGCATCTATAAGAGGAAAGTCACAGAATTTACTGTCACCCCAAAGAGCAGTAATTCAACCCCGTGCTAATGAGTACGGGGCTTTAAGAAATGATGTACAGATTTCAGGCATCAAAAACACAAACAAAAAGTTAAGTGATGAGACTTCTAGCCATAAAGCGACAAGACCCAAAGTAATAACATCCAAGGCTGCTCCGCAAGCCCCCCTAAACGCAAGCACGCTGAGCCATGGGGCCGCCCCTCACCCCATCCGAGGCCAGCACCTCCATCAGCACCGAGATGCCCCCGTGACCCCAGGAATGACAGCACGCTCCCAAGCATGGCTGTCACCACTCTGGTCGGCCCACATCTCTGGGCCCTGAGGTCAGCTGCCGCTCACACGGAGTCCATGCCTCTGAGCAAGGTAGCTCCCAAGTGCCCACGCACTCAGAGAACCACACACTGTTCTGAGGCAGGGCTGTGCCGCCTGCTGCACCTCAGTAACCACCTTATCTCCCAGAGGGCTCTGAACACAGCCGACTGTTAAAAGATGCTACCTAATTCACTTCTACAGCTCACAAGCCATTCGCTGCTGGCTCTTCTGTGCCTCCACCCGAAGCGCTCCAGGCCACGAGGCCGGGACAGAACAGGAGACTTACCCCGAGGGGTCGCGGTCCTGCTCGGCCTGCACCATGTTCCTCAGGCTGGCGTCCGCCAAGGCCTGGGTGAAGTGGGTGTACGGGGCCATGAAGCAGTAGTGGTACAAGCCGGGCCGCACGCTGGAGGAGCCAAGGCGCTGTGCGCGGCCTTGTGACTTGCTGGGGTTGGAAGATAAGCCATCAAACTGGGAAGCCAGGTTTGTCCCAAAGAGAGTCTTCAGCAGCTGTAGAGAAGGGATGGATGCGCCAACACGCAAATCAGCGGCGCACGAGAAAGCACTTCAAGGATGTCCCACAGACTCAAACCCACCCAGAAGGAGCTGGCCAAGCAAAAACCCGACAGCACAACCTTGAGGACCATCGTGATGGAAGCCCTAAAGAGGCTGCTGCCCGGCACAAACAGCGCCGAGGCACTGAGGGTTCTGAGTTCTCTGAACAAAGATGGGGGCCAGCTGGGTGCCTAAGACCCACCGCTCTATGCTGATGGGCCTTCCCTCTAGGACACACAGGCACGGGACTCCCTGACCCAATACCGAGGGAGCAAGGGGCTGACAGGTGTGCTGCGGGACACACCGCTGGCACCACCTTCTACGTGACGAGAGGTACAACGCCTCACGGACAGACAACACGCCCTCACCTGCTGGACACAGACTGTTGCCATCATGGGCTCCCGACTGAAGCAGGACCTCAGGTAACCAAGGATCTCCTCGACACACTGTAGAAAGGGCAAATGGCAAGACGTGGAGTGAATTCCAGACAGAAGCCAGAGACACAAGCTCGTGGCCCTGACCTTGCATGTTAGGAAACGTCAGAGGAGATGCAGAGCAGGTTTTCATTTTACCATCGTGGACGCAGAAAGTCGGTAAAAAAAGTACGGAAATGCCAGCGGCACAGCTCACCGCGTCTGCCCTCGTCTGCCGGCTCGTTCGGTGATTGCACGCCCAGAGGGTTCTGCAGGGCCGCCTGCGCCCTGTTCTCGTGCGGGAACCCAGGACCCGTAGCGGGGTGTGCACACCCCGCACACAACCCCAGCACCTCACACACCAAGTGCTCGTCATCGGAAATGCCATCGCGTCACCCAGTGTCCTCGCGAAGAACAGGAGGAAGACACGGAGTCTCAGGACACCCAGCCCGGCATCTGCTCACCGTCGGCCCCCGCCGTCACCGACCGGCCCATGCAGCCAAGAGTCACGGGCTGAATGGCCCTCTCACGTCGCAGGTGAGACACTACTCCCTGCGCTTAGAAGCAACTGAGTCTGCTTGGCTTCAAATACTCCAGACCACAGACTGCCGACATCCGGATGTACTGAAATCAGCCAGCATGCTAGGCAGGGGAGGCGCTGGGCAGCTGAACTTGCCCGGCGTCCCGCGGTCTTCCTAGCTCACGGCAGGTGGCTGCTACGTGAGGGGCTGCAGTGCAGCCTCAAATCGCCACCTGTCTGACGAAGGCGCACGCCCCCGTCACGTGCAGGGTGCCCTCCAGGCAAGCACAGGGGAGGAACAGGTGCTGGGTGGCCACCGAGAGCACCTGGGCCAAGGGAGACACCTGGCACAACACCCACACACAACACATGAAGGAGAAACGCCACTCGCGGCTGGAACGGGCAGAGGAGCCCGGGTCACCCTTGGCCAGGCAACGGCAGACTGGAAGCCGGGGCTCCAGCCACTGACACTCACGCCTGAAGGACCGTGGTCCCTGAGAGCCGGAGAGCAGAGCAGCAGCGCCACGGTGACCTGGCTCATCGCCCCGCACTTTCGGTCGTGGGACACAAGACGGGACAGAGTGTGGACAGGCAGTGCTGCCCCTCCCCAAATCTGAGGCGAAGGCCAGACTCGAGCAGGAGCTCCCCCCCGGCCAGTGGGCAGGGCGGCACCCCAGGGCCCGCAGCCGGGGACACGCACAGATGTGCCGTCGGCAGCTCAGCGAGAAGAAACGAGACACAAACCTTCCCGATGTCCTGGAGGGTGGCCAGCTCCAGAATCTGAGAGAGCACGTCCAAGGCAGCGCGCAGAAACCCCCCAAACTTCTCAGTGCTGTTCTGAAGATCCAACGTGACCTTGGGAAGACGGCGGGAGAGAATACACGATTAATGGCCCGGGTCCACTGGCCATGCTGAATCTGACACACGTGATCCACTGCAGTGTACAGAGCCTGCCAAGCACCCCGACATGCTTGCTTTTTGGGGTGCTTCAGTTTGTCTGTAGCACTGAGGAAATACCCTGGGAAAGAAATTACTCTTCCAGATTGCATCTAAAATGTATCTTTCAAAGACATCTGACTTACACTGACCCTGCTAGAATAATTCCCGACTTTGACCAAGATGGAAACGCCCACCACAACCACCACCTGCCGGGAACATGAGACACGTGCCCTGCTCCCAGGACACTGCATCTTTGTCAAGTTCAGACAAGCCTTCCAGTCTGGCAGCAGCAAAGTATCCATCTCAGGTAGTGTTAGATCAAGATTCTGAAGACTCTGCTTCACCCTTTAACAGACCGACAGAGTGGGCAAGACTGAAGGCAAGACGCGATGTCAGAATGGGGGGTGGGGGGGGGACACACACGGGCAACACATGAGTGGAAAGAATCTGCTCAGTGAAACAAAACCGGACTCCCGTCGTGAAAGAGAAAACATGCTGCTGGTGAGAGGAGAAGAAAAGCAGGCAAGAAACAGCCAAGACAGTGACAAGGTGAGGGCTGAGATACTGCGGCTGCTCTTCTGTCAACCTGCTGGTGCTTTCCACGGGCCCAGAAGGAAGGGAGCTCCAGCACGAGACTCTGATGACCCAGCGTCCCAGGGGCAGGTGCCCGACATGTCCGGTCCAACTCGGGGACACAGGACAGGGCCCAGCTCAGCAGCAGCTGCTGTTGATGGGGGAAGCGGGGGGCAGAGGAAGCGGCAAGGGGACGCCTGCCTGAACAATCAGAGGACGAACGGAGAATTTCCATCAAAGGCTCTGAGGAGCTCTGAAGAGGGACTTGGAGACTCGGAGGTGGGCAGTGAGCCCAGGAAGAGCCAAAGGCTCGCTGGGGCCAGAGGGCCACGGCCACAACAGGAGGGCCCAGTGGCTCTGCAGAGCAACAGAGAGATGGGCAGGTGTGACCGGAGACTCGGGACAGGCTCACACATTCCAAACACAACCAAGGGTGGCTGCCAGCAAGACGCTAACCAGGCACTGGCCCTCAGGAGGTGGAGACCAAGGCAGCAGGGAGGGTCCCGGGCAAGACATTTGGGGAAGAAAGCGACGAGGCAGCAAGCACCAGGGCGGGAGGGCAGAATCAGAGAGCTGGAGAGAGGCGGGAAGGAGGCCTGCGAGGCAGCCCTGAGACGAGCCTCCCCTGCGGGGGGGGGGTTGCCGTGAGAAGCGGCAAACTAGCTGAGCCTCCCAATTCTTTCCTAAAATGTGGTTAAGATTTTTAATCTTTCAAAATGATCGCTACCCTTCACGACAGCAGCCAGCGAGCTGGTCGATGGTTTTTCAAGAAACTGATTAGAACCTATTAGTAACAAAAACGGGGCTGCGTGGGCGGCACATTTATCAAGAGACAGGGGAGACCTATGTGAGCGGAGTTTGACAAGTCCTTACATGAGCCTGCGCGCACGTGCTCTCGGGCGCACGGCGGGAGTCTGTGGAAAACAATGGCGCGGCCGGCGCTCTGCTCTGGCCCACATTGCAACAGAGACCTTCGCGCCCCCTAAACTAACCCACACATGTAATAGGACCCCTGCAACAAGACACGCTTACGCCAGCGCTCACAGGCAAGCGTGATCGAGTGGGAGCACGCGGGAGAGTCAAGAGAGACTCCAGGGCTGCCCTGGAATCTCCCAAGCACCACAATAACCAGAAGTGTGTTTCCGGCAGATGGACAGACGGACGGAGCAGTATGGCAGAACAGAACCCGGAACTGGAGAAGAACATGAGTTTAGGGTTTTGTGAAGACAGGACTTCAAGACATTTAGTACAGGAAAAACGTATTCAGGAAACAGCGGTGGGGACAACTGATTAGGCAGCTGGAAAAAAGCCAAGTTAGATCCATACTTTATCGATGAAACAAACTGCAGTGGGAGAAGCTTAAAGTAAACAAATAAAAGCAAAAAACAAAAATCCCTCGACGCGAGCACAGGAGATTTTCCCGGTGAAGGCAGAATGAAAGGTCTGAAAGCCCAGAGCAGCATGGCCCACGCTGTCTTCCGGAGCCAGCAGCAGGCTGGTCCCGGGTGTCTGGGAAGGTGGCCAGACCGCAGTCCCCACGGCAGAAAACCCCTCCGACGGGGTGGCTCCCCGTGCCAGGACGCCGACTAGACCGCACAGTGGCTGCTGAGTGCCGCCTCCTGTGAGGCCTAGGGTCCCGTGTAGGGAGCAGGCCGGGGAGGGAGAACGCAGGGCCGCAGGCGAGGGCTCTCCCTCTGGCCTGGCTGCGTCCCGGCCTCACTGGCGCAACACATCTCAGGGTGGCTGTGCCCAGCGGTCCCCGCGAGCCTCCGGTCACTGTGTCTATTGGGAAGCCACACGACACCAATAAACCGTGAAGATGTCATTTCTCCGACAACAATCGGATGTTTTCACGATGGAAGCTACCCTAGACACAGCTGAAAGGGAAACCTAAACACTGGCCCCAAGGACTTAACTTAAAGGTAAGGACATGTCTGTGCACACATCACAGAGCATGGAGGCAAGAGCCCCGGGGAAGGGAAGCATGTCTTTACGGAGGAAGCAGCACCTTGTAGTTGGCGTGCGTGGCCTTCAGCACATCGTGCAGCTTGAGGTACGAGGGAAGGTGACAGAAACTCCCCAGCGACGAGGACTTGTTTGCCGTGACAGGCCCTGAGGTCTCAGACTGTCGAGACGCTTTCAAAACAAACACACATAATGAAATTTTAGAAGCAATTACTAGCAATAAGGATTTTTAAAAGTACCGTAGTGAAATTTTTTTTTTTTTTATTAGATACAAGTAAACAAAATCTGAGCACCTCCCCCAGAATAAAATTTAAAAAAAGCAAAGTAACAGAAGCTGTCACATACTTTGGTCTCACTGCCTAGTTTTAAATCCAAGGAACGATGGATTCCAGGACGCTCAGCCAATCACGCAACCTCTTGGTCGCACCCTCACCAAGAGCAGCTTTTAGAAAGGCCGACCGAGTTGCCAAATAAGTAGGATGGACGGGAGGCACGGGAAACAGGACCAGCGCAGGCACGGGAAACAGAGCAAAGGCTGGGGGCCCCTGCTAGGCCTGGCTTCTTGGCTCTGGCAGACCAGAAGGGACAGCTGCACAGCCACTGTACCCTCTCCTCCCAGGCCCCCGGGCACGGCCACCCCTCCGGCTCCTCTCCCTCAGCTGATCTTGTCTCTACTTTGCCTCGGGCTCAGCTATTCCAAACGTAAACTGCATTTCCTGCCTCAGCATTCTCTCCATACCAGAACCAAATACCGCATCTGCTCCAACCCACCTACACGCGCCCCCCTCCAACCCCCCCCCACCCCCAGAACAGGAGTCCTGTCCAGCCTCTTCCGCAGTGAAAAGAGTCGGAAAGGCCAGGAAGGAGAGCTAGCAGTGGTGAGGCGGCCCACCCAGGGCTACCGCCAGCTGGTGGTCGGCGCCAGCGTTAGCAGCGAAGCCTCCAGACATGGCCCGAGTGAGTTCTGCCTGCAACAGCATCTGCAGACACCACTTCTCTGACTTCACCACTGTGTACCTCGGAAAGCCTCCGAGCTGCCAGAGCAGCTCTGATGTGAATGCAAGCTTGAGTCCTGAGTGTCTGTTATCCAGACGGTGCCCCCACCAAGCCTCCAGCCTGGCCTACCTGGACTGGCCTCGTTGCCTTTCTTGGGACTTGATGGCACAGATGTCTGCTCCCCAGGCTCCCTCTCCTTCCCCTTCCGTCGGATGGGACTTAGAGAAGGGGGGTTTGTTAACGACGGCAAGGCTGCCTACAATAAAACACAGAAAGTGGAAACTAAAGTCGACAGCAGCCATTTACTGGACAGAGGCCACCCACGCCGTGCTCCCCACACGCACAGAGCCCAGAAGCAGCCCACACACCCACAACATAGGGCATGACCCGAGACCTCCTGCGGGCGCAGTAAGAGGCCTGGGAGGAGGAGCCCCAGGGACTCAGCGGGGCCTGAGGCAGGGCCCTCGAAGAGCTGGGCCAAGAAAAGATCCGAAGCAGCATTTTAACTTCTGCATTCCAAAGGAGGAGCCACGCCCGGAGACGAAGAGGCTTATTCAAGATTACAGCCAAGCAGCAGCAGAGCCAGCAGCCAGCCAACCGACTGCCCACACGGCGCGCGCTGTCCAGGGCTCGAGGCAGGCGGCAGGCCTCCCGGCTCCCACCAGCAAGGCAAAGAGCTGACACAAACAGAGCATCCCGGTCCCTGCTCTCCTCACTCACTGACTCAGAGAAGCCTTCTCTGAGAGAAAGCCAAGGGGACAAGGGGCTATGATGGGGAGCAGGGCCCAGGGACAGCAGGAAGGGACTGGAGACCACGGAAGAGCTGCCGCCCCTGGAAACGGAGCAAGGGCCAGGCCACAAATCGCAGGGGCCGTGCGCTCCGTTGCTGCCAGCAGTCGGAAGAGGCAGACAGACGGGACTGAGAGGAGCTGCCGGAGCTGGGAGTGCGGGAAGGTGGGGTGGCAATAAAGGGCACAGCGTTCATTTTCTGCTGGTAAAGGCAGGACAACTCTGTGGATACACTAAAACAGAACCGAGCCCTTTGGACCAGCGGGATGCTGGTGCGGGCATCATGCTACAGGGGAAGACCTTGCCAGTCACACCGTCTCAGGACAACGAGGCAGCACACAGTGGGCAGCTGCATCCACCTGGACCAGAACAGCGGCGGGCTAGAGAAGGAACGTGTGTGTACACACGCGGCCATGTGTGCATGCACATGTACACAAAGGCATGGGGTTGGGGGGAGCGTCAGGATAGCTCGTAGGGGGAACCAAGGACCCTGTGAGTGGAAACAAGGGGTTGCACCGACCTCATATCCCTGCGCAGTGGCGCAAAGGAGGAAACAGGGCAGGGGTGAGCAGGAAGGGTCGGTGTGAGGGCCACACAGGACTGGCACGCCACACAGTGTTGGGTTCTCTGCTGGTCAGACTCCAGGAGCAGCAGAGACCGCAGAGGGGCCCCTTCCCACGTGTAGCTATGGGATGTCCACGTAATAACACTCCCTCTGTGGCACTGGGCACACTTCAAGTGCCACTGGTCACATATGATTGGTGGCCACAGCCGTGGCTGGCATGGCTATGGAAGGCTTCCCCATTACAGAGCTACAGAGGATGGCACTGAGTCTAGAAAGTGCCCAGGCAGCAGACGGATGGTGGAGAAAAGCAAGAGAGAAGTTTCAGGACAGGAGTGTGTGGGGGAGCAGACAGGACCAGAGAAGCGCCTGTGAGAGGGAGACTGACCGGCAGGAAGAGCGGCTGTGGCAATGACAGTGACAGCGACAGCAGAGAGCAGATGGGCAGGGGCTGAGGAATCACTGGCAAAAGCAATGGGCAGAGTCCAGGGCCACAGGGGCCAGGCACAGATGGCCAGCACCACAGAGTGGGGAAGGCTGGGGTGTGACGGGGAATAGGACCGTTAGTATGAGGGGGACAGAGCAGCTACCAAGGGGCAGCTGAAGTTAAAGGGGAATTCTTTCAGGAGACTTGAGGGGAAGACACAGGGAAGAGTAACCAGATAGAAGTGACCCAGTCTCCCCTGCATGCACTGTGCCAGCAGCGTGCCATCTGCCCTGAAGTCTATTCACCTAACATTACTTCACTGAAAAGCAAAAGTGTGTGCCAGCATTCCAGGAGCAACCAAATCAGTTCTGTGAACCGGCAGGTTCAATGTTGAGCTTGCTCAGCCAATGCTGACAGCCCGGGAGGGAGGCTGGCAACAGCCTGAGGGCTACGGTTGGGGGATCACACTTGGCGCTGAGCTTAGTGTCTTGGTCAAAGGAGCTTTGTTCATGTGAACCAAGAGAGCACACAGAAGGGACCGGTGAGTCGGGGAAGGCACGTCCTGGCCACGAGAATGAACTCGACCGCGACCCAGGAGGAAGTTACCTTGAGTGCTGGTCCCGGGGTCACATCATCCAAGACATGGGCACAGATGTTGATCACCTTCAGCAGGTGGGAGAAGAGCTGCTCCACCATGGGCACCAGGCTCCGGTCGCCCAGGGCTGGCCAAACCTCCTCCTGCTTGGTGGCGGCTGGGTTGGTCTCATCTTCAGAGGTCCAGGGACTTCTCAGCGATTTTGGGGCACTGGCTGTGAAAAGGCACACGCGTTACTGCGTCAGCTCCATGGTGTGGGGAGAGCACGCGGCACTCAGACCCACCGACTTGAGGGTCTGCTGGACAGTTCCACCTGGTGGTCAACAGAAAACCTGCGTTCTCAGGTCCATATAGGTCACCCTCATTCACCATCCCCAGGAGTCGAGGGCATCCAAGCACCATCTTGAGCTGTACACCTGCCCTATCTCCTTCGTGCCGCGCAGCTGGAGTCTCTCCCCCAGCTCTGCCAGAGTTGCCTGGTGCGGACGGGTTCCACCTCTTGCCTTAACTACACTATCAAGCTCCTAAAGAAATGGGCCTTAAACAGCCAGAGGCTAAGGGCGAGCACACTTGCAAGAGACCTTGGGCTCCAGGAACAGCAGCCATGGGGTTTGCTTTACAAAGAGGGAGAACAAAGAGCCAACTGTGGCCACAAGTGGCAGCTTCCTCACCCCAGGTCCACCAGAAGTACAAGCAGCATGCCGGTCACTTGTCAACAGAACTGGACAGCACTGGGCAGTAGTGATGGTCACCAATGGCCCCTCCAGAGGCCGTGTCAGAGACACCCAGTATGAACAGCTCTCTGTGAGTGGCCGCACAACAGCTCTTTGCGACCCTAGGCCCAGGGCCTTTGGTAATCCTATCAGGAGATGTCAGAAACAGGATGGAGGCCCGGCCTCTGGCTTCTCTTCTTTCCTCGGAGGTCAGCTGCCTGATGCTTCTTCCTCCTCTCAAGATCGGCTTCTGGTCCTTCTTCTCCCTTCCTCCAGAGATCAGGAATGGCGTCTTCTCCTAGGAGGCTTCCTTCTTCGGAGCGTCCCCTCAGCCCCCTCTGGCCCTGCCTTACATCCTCTTTCAGGGTCCCCCACCTGCAAGTCTGATTGGACCACGTTTCAATCCTATGGCTGACGGGACCACTTAGAACCTGACTGGTCCACTCAACGACCCTGGCACCTAGTATGAAAGGAGGCTGAGCCAGAGGCGGCCTGTGGTGCAGCCACCACCGCTGCCAGCGACCGCTGCTGAGGGGGACTCCAGCAGCACTGAATCTCCCTACCTCTGCTGCCAGCCTGCATGCAGGCCAGCTGAGTGAGCTTCCCAAAATGCTGACTGATGGTTCGTGCCTCTCGCAGCTCTTCAAGGAGTCTGCAAGAGCGACTCCTCCAAAATGGAAACTGACAACACCCTACACCCACCTAGTAATGCTCCCACCTTCCTCGACAGCCACAGCCTCCCTTTCTCACGCAACACCAGGTCCATGCAGAGTCCCCAGCTGTCACACAGCTTCTCCCGACACATGTCCTGGATGTGCCACGCCCTGTCTGTTGTGTCCTTCCCTGCCAGTCTACACACGTGACACTCAGTGCTGCTTTACTTTACCTCTCTATGCCCGAGGCTCTACAGTCCAAGACTGAGTTCACACATCACACCTCCTTATTATCCTGGCGCCTGAGGCCATACCTGGCATTCGAGATAGTCAGCGACTCTGCCTCTAGCTAGCTGAGACCAGCTGCTGGCAGGACACTCTTCTGCCAGTCGATAACATCTGGAATTCCCACCAAAGGAACAAACTATGGCCACACACCGCCCTCCTTCACATACTCACCACCCACCCGGCAACGTGAAAGAACCGAAGCCCCTTCGAGCTCACAACCAATACCTGCAAGCAAGTTTCCAGCTAAAATCAGAGCATCTTGGTGGGCTGAGAGATCCAGGGGGAACCAGGCGGACGAGAGTAGGGTGAGGATCATGGTGGCCATCCCAACGGTGCAGCTCTTTCTGGATTCATCTGAGGCACTCAGGGGGGGCACTCTGGGACAGAAGCACAAGGTCAAATTATAGAAAAATTTTAAAGAAAGCAGTCTTGTTCTCTCTTATGACCTCAAGAAGCAGACCCTTCACAGAATATTCAGCTGTTCAGACTGCTTTTACTGTTGTCAACTAGCATCTTTCCTGTATACCAGAGCTCCATAAATTCACTGGAAAAATGAAATCAGATCACATTAAAAGCATTGGGACTGCTTATTCTGAGAGCTTTTTCATTTTCTTTAACTGTGATTTAGCATGTTTTGTTCCAGCACCAAAGTTCTTATTAGTTGAGTCTAGTGCCAGAGCTGACTATCTGTTGTTCGAGAAGGGTCTGCTGACAAGAGGGAGCAATCACTCCAGGCCAGAGAATGCTCCACCTTCAAGCAAATCTTCACTGGCCATTAGCTGACACATGGGAACGCCACAGATTTACTGCCACATGTGGTGAGACTGAGTCACCAAAATTTTCTTCAATACTTGGCACACAAATGCAAGGTTCCTCTTTAAAGCTCGGGAAGCTAAAAATTACTTCACAGATGCTACTAGAGCCATCTATTGCAAGAAAGTCATTTTTAAATGAAAACTGCTAATGTTGGGACATTAGTTTTGAAATTAGATCCTGTAGTTCATCACATGAGCAAACCAGGGATTCAGTCCCAGAAAGTACCGAGGACGAGCCTCTCACACTCATAGGGACCCCTGGCAGGTGCCCGCCTCGGGCTCCCCACAAGACCAACAGGGCAGAGCGAGAGTTCCATAAGCTAGTTTTCCAAAAGGTCAAAAGACTTAACAAGGTAGAAAAAAAAGATCTCAATAACCACATCTGTATCACGTAGCTGGACAACCAGAGGCGACAGATGACACTTACCCACAGTGCCAACCTAAGCTCCAAATGCAAACCGGGAAGGCCGTCGAAAGCAGACACAAAGCTTCACAGCATCCAAACTAAAGAAGAAAGGAACAATAAAATCACACCAAACACCAAAGAGGTTTGTTTCATCAGGCCTCCTTTTATCTTTTATAAAAAGCGCAAATAAGATGTGCAAATGGCTTCTGAGGACAGGCTGGCCATTCTAACTCGATAAAAAGTCATTCCTTAAAGGATTCCACTAGACAACTGAAATTCTCAGAAATACCCACGATGGCATGGTGGGGAGGCCAGCACGGGCAGCTGCTGCAGCCTGGACCGGCGCCTGCTCTGTGTGCCCCTCTGCCTTGGACACACCACCCCTGCAGGTCCGCCCCTGCACACTCAAGACCTCAGGACGGCCGATTACGGCCCTCTCCCGACCAGCCTGCAAGACGCTCAGGGCAGGGTGCCTCTTCACACATCCCGAGTCTAAAACAGTGCTGGACTTGTGGGCACGGTGCCAACAATAAGCAGAGTTCACGGTCCCTTGAATCAATCAAGGAGAGACCAAAGTAGAGTGAGCCCAGACAATATGGGGGTTTGCAAGGCACTTATACACTGAGGGAGGCAGCCTCATCGTAACTGCTGAGTTTTCTACAACACGCAAGCATCTCTTCTGCCACATAAAATGAAGGGAAAGGTTTGAGCTGGTAATCAGCAAATTAATACTACTTAGGTATATTTTGTTTCTGATTATAAAAACTACATTTGTTCATTTAGAAAATTTTGCAAGTATTTGAAAAACAGAAACAAAACCATTCACAACCCTAAATTCATTTTGGCAATTTTCTATCAGTTGTTTTTCTGACTACATGAGGCACATTCGTCTGCGTGAAGATTATTTTCCGCAACTGAGATCTAATTGTACACCGGTACGTTCTGTGTTGGGTGCTTTTCATTCAATATTATAATTCAGATTATATTTCACTGTATCATTAAAAATTCTCTAAAGCATCATATTATTAGGGATATACCAAACTACTATACGTAGAACTTAGCTGTAATCTGAACTTAATCTCTCTTGGATTTTGGGCATCGTGGTTCTCTTCTACTTCAGTATCGCAGGCAACGACACGGATAACTGCGTGACACGGTAACCCTTGTTGGCATTCCGACCGCCCCCTTCCCATGCGGCACAGTGACCGAGTCAGCTGTCTCAGAGAGATGTTAAACTTCTGCTATATTGCCAGTCAGATGATGGTGCTTTTCATTTTCTTGTCTCCCTACACAACTGAATTTGTTGAAAATGAGCAGGTACTGCTTTAACAATCATAAAAAAAAAATGCTGTTTACATTCATATTGAATCAACCAAGATTTTGTCCACAGCAGCACAATTTCTTAGTAAGCCCCACATCAGGTGAGCACGCCACCATGAGCGCCTTGCCACGAAGAGCCCCCCCACGCGCCACGGCAGGTGATGTCACCACGACCAAACAGGAGACTTACTGTGAGTGCACGCGTGGTTGATGTGATTAGTTCATGAGAAACCGCAGCAATCACTCTCGAAAGGTTATTTTCCATAGTGACATCTGTTATGCTGGGTAGTAAGTTATAACCTCTATATATTCTAATAAGAAAAATACAGAGACTTAGAAACTACTATTTTTTTTTTTTTTTTTTTTTTTAGAGGCATGTTTTATTTATTTGTTTGTTTGTTTGTTTATACATGCACTGGGTATAGTCAGAAGCACGGGAGGGTGAGAGAATGCACCAGAGCCAGAGCGGGGAGCAGAGCAGGCAGAAGGACTGAAGTACACTACTGAGGGGAGCAGCGGGCGGCAGGAGAGGTCTGCGCGCCATGTGGGACCCTCCTCCGGTGGCCGGGGAGCAGCCGGGGATCGAACCGGCGCCGCAGAGGCTGCGGGCAGCTTTGCAACCCAGCGCTCAACTGCTGCGCCACCGGGGAGGCCCTAGAAACTACTATTAAAGCTATACTTTTGAATATAAAATACTTTTGAATATAAAATGGCATATAAAGTTCAAGATTAAAGGTGGCTACAAGAAGTGACAGCGGTCCTGACTTTCAATTTAGAGAGAGACTGGAAACCCAATTGGTCATTATTCCAATTTGGAACAATCCAAACGCCCACCCCTTCCTTCCAGCCCGTCCCAAACACCCTCACAGAGCACGGAGTAGCGCCCCTCACGCGGGGCCGTGCCAGCGATATCTCTACAAGTCTCAAATCACCCATCTCTCACTTAAAAAAGAATTTTAAAAAAAGCTGATTAATAACAAGAGATCCTTCAGGAAGCGTCTCCTGGTTCCAAGACGGAAGGTGGTACTTTTCCGAGATGCGCTGCAGGCGCTCACCGACGAGCAGCCACAGCCAGGCGGCGGGGCCCGGGCAGACCCATGTCTGACTCACCCTCGGCCCCCTCCAGGTCCTGCCCACAGACACCCCAGCCCCAACAGGCACCTGCCCTCCAGAAAGGCAGCAGGCAAAGACGTGCGGCCGTACCTGGTGATGGTGCTGACGGAGAAGTGGGAGGGGGGCGGCGTCTCGTGCATGAGGAGCTTCAGGTAAACGCTGCTCTGATCTCGCGCCACGGCCACCACGGGGTCAGCTTGTCCTTGGTCACATTTATAAAACAGCTTTGGGATAAGCCTAGCAGAAAGTGAGGCTTGTTTACTTAAGAAAGGATAGGACACTCACCCGTGATGAGCCCAGCCCCGGAGGCTTAACCTCAAACACCAGCGGACACCGCCTCCCTTTCTCAGCAGGGGCGGGGTCTCCACGCACCTGCGCGAAAGTGAGGCAGCCCACACTCGGTCATGGAAGTAAGCCCCTTCCTCATCAGTAAATGCTCTGATTAAAAAACAACCCTAGCATCCTCCTGCTAGTGCTCTTGCGTGACACCCGCCAGCACAACGAGCCCTGTCCACGCAAGTCCTAAGCACTAGGGGCTGGCTCTGGCTCATCCTTGGCATTCTGTCTGCAGATCACCCCTGTCCCAGATGGCCACGCTGCGGCCGAGCAGCTCACAGGCCTTCGCTGAACATAAAGGCACAGAGATGGTCTCCAGGACATGGGCCCCGGCCCCTGTGATGAGCACTCAGCAGGGCGTCGTGCAATGGGCACAGACACAGGCAGGTGCACAGCTTTTACAAAGGACTGGCCTTTGTTACATTGGTCTGCAAACTCCAGTATCTTGACTCTAAAATCTCTTCCGCGACACTTGGTATAAGCACACTTTTCCCAGGGATATAAGAAATTGCTATCGCTTGCAAGAAGGTAAAGATGCAAACTCTTTGATCAGTCAAGTCACACAAACTCGGTGAAGGTGGGTCTCGGGAGCACACAGAGAAAATGCAGACACCACAAACACTGAAAGCAAATGCATCAAAATGCAGCTTTGGTTCTGAGTAGTTTGAGTATAAAAATCTTTATTTTGATTTTTATATGTTCCCCAAATTTTGTTCATTAAACATGTATTACTTTTTAAACTAGATGAAATTCAATTTTAAAGAGACACCAATTTCTGCCTAGATATCTGTCTCTGGAGTATCTGTTTTGGTGAGAAGACTGGGGTGCAAATGCCGACCAGCCCGTAGGAACGTAAACTGGCAGGTCTCTGGAGAGCAACTTCCTAAGCAGTATCAAACCCATAAAAACCCCACTTTCAGGCGTCTACCCAAAAGATACAAAAATGTGCCCACACAAAGCCTTGTAGACAAGTGTTCCCAGCTGCATGGCCAGCCAGATGAAAAGTTACAGCAGCAGTCACCAGCGAGGGGGGAGGGCGGCTGACACAGCGTCAACTGGCCCTACTGCAACACGGACAAACCTCAGGACAAAGTGGAAGAAGCCAAGTGCAAAAGTCCACCGGCTCCTGGCCCATTTGTATAAAACGTCCAGAAAAGGCAAATCTCTAAAGACAGGACACTCTCGGTTGCCTGGACTGGGGGCAGGAAGTGGGAATTACTGCAAATGGGCACAGGGATCTTTTGGGGGAGAGGGACATGCACTAAGGGTACAGTGTGGTGACTATCACCCAACTGTATTACAGACCACCTCCTTGTACAAGTACAGTGGGGAAATTCTGAGGTATGCAGATTGTTCTTCAATAAAGCTATTAGAAGCAGCTTGGCCTAGTAGCTAGCTTTCAGGAGTTAATGCTAAAGAAGAAAATATGTAATCATTTATGTATAACAAAGTTCATGGGGTGTTTAGTCATTTAAATCAAAGAGAATTTAATCTCTGTCAAAGTAATATTTATATAAAAATTGCTCACAACCAAAATGAAAATATGGCATTGACTAAAATTTTTTTCTAGAAGGTTACTTGGTAACAGGCAGACGCTAGCTATAATATTACATGTACATTTTGTCCCAAATTTGAAAAAAAACCTCATACTCAAGATACACAGCGACACATCACCAGCGATCACCTCCGAGGGAGGGATGGAGATTTTTCTTTCCTTCCCAGCCTCCTCGCTCCCCACATTCTGAGACCTGAACAGTGGAGGGTGAGTGTGCTCCTCTGTCACTTGACTCCTGACTGTGGAGAACCTTCTTTCCTCACAGCTGGCGTCATGAACGCCTGCCAGGTCGTCTGAGCGTTGCCCTCCCCCTCCACACACCACTACTGGCTTACTCAAGAAAGCGCGCACAGGTGTGGGGTGAGTACCTGGCCAAGGAGGCTGCGGCCACGTGACGCACCCTGGGGTCTTCGTCCCCAAGCAGATAGATGACAACGTCATGGAGCACTCGTTCCTGCAGCTTTAGAAGCTGCAGAGACAAGGGAAGAAGAGCAGATGCAACCTCCTATCGGGCTAAACTGTAAGTAAGGTATTCTGGAAAGCCACTGAGGAAGAACTCAAGTGTTAAATTCCCACCTTTCCTGACAGAAGCTGTGGGAAGACCTACAGAGAATGCCCCCAGAGAAATCCACGGTCCTAAGAAGGTGCAATTCCTGAAGTTAAAACACGGCCTCCTCATAACCAGCGGCTTACCCCAGTGTAATGATGGGCTCCTCTGTGTAAATTTTCGGCTTTGGCTTCCAAAAAGCTCACCAACCTAACGGGAGGGCAGATTTAAAGCGCAGTCATTTTACTCACACACACCCACTGCCCGACCTGCGGGGGTCAGTCCAGACCTTAGGAGGCAGCTCTTACAGAAAGGACAGGGGGACTTTCACGCCTTTTGTGGTCCATGCAGTAAGATGCCCATAGGAAAGGCCACATTCAGGGGCTCAAACACCTGCCCCAGGGGAAAGGGAGTGGGGGCAGAGGTGGGAAGGGGAGTGGAGCAGGCACTTCCTGCCCCCAGGCCCTGCTCCGGGGGCTCCCTGTCTGAGGTGGGGGTGAGAACAAACCACAATCCCTGACTTGTTCTGAGGATGAAGGAAAACCACCCCACAGAGGGCACCTCACAGCGCCCCAGCACAAAACCAGTGAGCACTTCCAAAGCTGCTTATAAAGGAAAATGTCCCTCCTGAAACTGTAACACTCAAATACCTCAAAAGGTCTCTGTTAGGGGCACAGGGTACAGGGCAGCTGTCCTTCAGCATCCCGTAATGTCAGCACATTCCCGGGCACCCCAGTCCAGGCTCTTACCCCACTGTCCAGGACACTGCATGACTGAGGCTTCCAGAAAACCCACTCACCAGCCTATCTTTTTAACACCCAAGGTCAACACTGCGGTGGAGAAGTTGTCAGCTGCCAGAGCACTCAGATTCGGGGTGCACAGGCGCCCTGGGACCTTCCCTGCCAGGAGCTGCTGCCCTGCTTTCATCCTCTGCTCGCACTTCCGAGAGGCAGCGCTCAGTGACCATGGCACAGGGACGCACTCACCTAAAGTCAATCTCCGCCAGGGTCTCCAACAGCTCTGTCCTCACCAGCCAGTAAGAGCTGTTCCTGAGGGTCAGCACGTCGGTGATCAGCTGCACCCCCAAGTCGCTGTAGCTGCTACTGCAGAGACTCGTGACACAGTGCTGGAAGACAAGTGCACACGTAGCCCCGCGGCCGCAGCGTTAGGGCAGCGTCCCACACTGACTGCTATGTTGTATTTTGTTTTTAATGGCAACATGGATGGGGCACTTTTTCCACACCTCTCAGAAATCTCTATAACGTACATGTTGTCTCAGCAAACTCAAGTTTGAAAATATGACCTTGCACGTAACATTGCTTCTCTCTTCCTCCTGCTCTGTCATACCCTTAACTCCAGGCTGCAATTTCCCAAACATGTGTCAGTGGTAAGAGGGTGACTGTGTGACCAGCTTACTGCTAAATCAACCTTAGGCCCAGGGCAACGACCAGGACCCACGCCCTGCTGACGCTACTGTCCAGGAGATGGAGGGACTCTGCACCCTGACCACACTCGGGGCTGGTGTGCTGACTCCGTCACATGGCCAACACACTTCCCTCTGCCCCACGGAAGACAGACGGACTGAAACTTGGCAAACATTTGGAACTGGGGAGCAGGCCAGGCTGTGAAAATGATAAACGGGGAAGTATCGCACATTTTGACAGCTGCAGGTTTTTTTGTTTAGATGTTTCCCAGTTAATATCCTTTGGCCAGCTGTGACCCAGAGGCCAACTGAGGCGCGAAAGTTGGACAAGGCCACCATGGAAGAAGAGGATATGCGACCGACACAAACACAGAGGGTGCTCCAGGGACCCTGGGTTCACTTCGACTCTGACATTCTACGGCCTAACAGAGCCGGTTTTAATGCAGCAGGTTTTACAGTTAACGTTAGCAAGATTTTTAAATACCCTCAACAAAAAGGTGTATTTCAAGCAAATATGCGGAGAATTAAAACGGACTTTTTTTTATCACTTCCTTTCTAAAGCTAGATGATGAATACAAAGATATTTATTATTGTTTACAGCTTTAGAATGCCTGGAAATATTTCATATTAACCTCCAATTTTAATTGTCACAATGGTGGTATTTCCAATAATGGAAGAAATGATTTCCACAAGAAGATCATGCTCACCCTCACAGCAGTACATGCCAATTTGCAAGTAACAGAAGACTCATCCTTCAAACTTTTCTGCAGCAAAGGGATGCAATCCGCGAGAGAAAACGTATTTCCTGACCGGAAGAACAAGCACAACTGCAGTCATGTGAACTTGAACCTGGGAGCAGGATCTGGAAAGCACACTGATAACGAAGCTACTGTTACCTGTCAGAGACCTGACGGGGCCGATCCAGTCTGCCACCTGGAAACGGGACTTGCTGAGGATGGAGTAGACCAGGGTACCGCAGAGAATGGCTGTGGCTCCTCGGACCTGCGGGTCCCCGTGGTCAATGTAATTCAGGACGTCCGAGACGTACTGCTCCTCTGTGGAAACAAAGCCCCTAGCCACTGGGCAAGCCCTACATCAACCGCCCGACAAGACAAAAGCTGAGCTTCAGAAAAGGGGAAAAAGGCCGAGCAGCCCCACTGAGTAAGCCCTGCCAGGAGTAACCACGAGCACTCGCCAAAAATGTCTGGGGCTTTAAAATTCTAGTGTCACTAGAGCCGTGACAGCACTAGGACACAACACAACAGATTTCCTGGATAATTCCAGGATGCCAGACAACAGTCAACATTCCGAAATTTCATTTCAAAAAAAAAAAAAGATGAGAGAAACTAGAGTCACTGCACACTTCCCTAGTGTAAACTGAAAAACACACATCCATCCCCCTCCCAAAGAGAGGACGAAAGAAAGAGAAGGCGGCAGGAGAGTACGGCCCCCTCCCCACCTGCTCCAGAAGGGCAGGCTGGGCGCGTGTACCGGGCCTGTGCCTGCTGCCGCCTCGGCTCCAAGCCGGAAGCAGCGGCCCAGAGGCTGCGCCCCGGAGCCCTGTGGATCGTGCGCTCTGCACTTTCAGGAGAAACACACACATTTGTCAACGGGCAATTGTCCCCAGACTTCTACTGCTCTCCTCTGGGTGTTTCAAATCTCATCCCATCTAAGGTTAGCCCAAGAAGCTAAAAATATTAATGTTATCGTTTTCGGGCAAGTTACAACACAGGCCAAATGCCACAGATTAACAGAGAAAACTTACTGCTCTAAAATAAAAATAGCCAAGATGGTTTGAAATAGCTTTCCAAACAATGATTAAATACAGGTAGTAATACTGAGCTTTTAACCTACCAGGGAATTCGGTGGCGTCAAGGGGAACCTTGTACAGTTTGCTGAAGAAAGACTCGGGATGAAGGGCCACGGCTGCCCCCACACAACTGAGCGCCAGGGCCTTCACACTGACCCGCACCTCCCTGTCCGGAACCAGCGCTGCAACGAAACCACCAGGGTTGCCGCTGGCATCAAAGCAGCGACGTTCACTTTCCAAATGAACAGAACTAGCCCCCTCACCCCACTGACCCCGCCAATCCTCCTCCCTGCCTCGTCCGTCGGTGAGAACTAAAGCTCGCCCCAACGTTTCCCTCCCTCACTGCACAGCTGCGCCCACATTCGCCGTCACGCTGCCCTCTGACACGTAAAGCCACTTCCTCCAAGTCCGCGCCCGCCTCGCCGCGCGTACCGTTCCTCTGTCCCGTGAGCAGAAAGGAGGCAGACAGGAGGCGGACACAGTGGGTGAGAGGCGCAGCGCCCGCGTCGGCAACCTGGCCTATGTCCCCCTTGATCCGGCAAGGCTGCAACGGACAAAGCGGTTTGTCTCCCAGCCCAGAGCGGTCCACAGAGGGTCGGGGTCGGGGCCGCGGCGGCCCGGGCGCAGGTGGGCGGGGGGCTGGGGTCACCCCTGCCCGCACACGTGCCTGAGCTCGGAGCTCAGCGGATGCCGTCAGAGCGGTCCGAGGCGGCCAGGACGGCCCCCGGCTGCGGCGAGGAGGGCAGCTGAGACCTGCACGCAGGCGAGGCCACCAACTATAGGACGGGGTGTCACTTTCCCGGGAAGGGCCAACGCCAAGGGGCGCGAGGGGAGAAGGAAGTGTGGAGGCTGCATCCGGGTCTGAGCGTCCCGGTGGACCAAGGACAAAGCACAGTTTCTACCCTCAAAGGACTGAAAATGAACTGGAAAGACAGGAACCTCCCTTGGACCCAGGTAGACAATACAGAGATAGTTTTTAAACAGCTCAGTGAACAACTCATCAACCAGAAAACCCAAACCACCTCATGAAACAACGGGCCCAGGCATTAAGTAGACATTTCTCCAAGGAGACACACCGATGGCCAGCAGGCACAGCAAGGACTGTCACTGACCTCTCGGGAAATGCAAGCCCAGCCCCCACGGGCCGCCACGCCTGCCTGGAGGCGGCTACTGCGGAGGCCAGAACACAGGTGCTGGCGAGGACGCCGGTGGGACTGTGAAGGGGCCTGGCTGCGGTAGAGACTACGGAGGGGCGGGCCTGCTGACCTAAGCGGCCAGTCCGGCCACCACCTTTGTTACCTGTGGTCTGCATTCCCGTGCAAGGTCAGAAGCGCCCGGCCCATCGGTGATAGGAGCCCAACCCCGCAAGGTGTCTTTTAAGTCCACTGAGCAGAAAGCCCTGTCACCCTGGGGGGCCGTTGGCTGATGTATTGACAAGGGGCCCCAGAAGATGACCAGTGGACGCCTGTGGATAAGATTGAAACCCTGGCTGGGATGGATACTGAGTCATCAAGCAGATGAGACATGCCGGGGGCGGGGGCAGATTACGACCCCCGATACTAGAGCTGACAGAGCACATTTTCTAGTCTCACCCCTCCCTCTCTGTCTCCTTCCCCAAGCAACTGATGCTGGAGGACTATTCTACCATCACAGAGGCCAGGGCAGCTTGCTCCACGACTCCCACTCCTCAGTGCAGTGCTGTCAACACAACATGGAGGGTCCTTGAAAAATTAAGAACTGTAATTCTCATAGGACCCTGCAACTCCTCTGCGGGTACACCTGCAAGAATGGGACACAGCGTTGAAAGACACGTGTACACCCGTGTTCACGACAGTATTCACAACCCGTGTAACCAAAAGGCAGAAGCACCCGAGTCCACTGCAGGGTGAACAGACAACAAATGGGGTTCACCCCCACAAAAACCGGTCATCCAGCCTAGAGAAGGAAGGAAACCCATGCCATGGCACACCGGGTCTTCAGGAAATCACGCTGGGTGAGATGAGCCAGACACACAGGGACGGCACGGTAGGGACAGTCAGACCCAGAGACAGAGGACAGAGAAGATGGGTAAGTGTCTCATGGAAAGACAATTTCAGTTAGGGAAGATGAGGAGCATCCTGAGGAGGGGCTGATGAGCAGGACAAGGCCACTGCCCACTTGGGAATACTAGGCGGTCCACCTCATGCCACGCGCATTTACCACAGCGCATAAGCAAAGAGGTCCAATGGAACAAAACAAAGAAGTGGCGCCAGACCAAGCACAACCACGGAACGGATGGTCCAAGAACTCCAGCAAGGCTGCACCAGGTAGGGCGACTCGCCTGGGAAGGCCTCTGGAGGAGGAGCAAGGCTTCAGGCAGTGCTCAGAGCAGGGCGGTACATTGGGGGGTAGGGGGAAGTGATGGGAAGAGGCCTTAGAAGGCACCAATATTTAAAGGGGAAATAGCTGAGCAGAAGGCGGGGTGACAAGCCTGACTTCCAACACCCCTAGGCGCTCAGGAACGCTGAGGTCACATGTCCGAACAGCTCACCTTGTTCTCCTGATCACCTGGCTCAGCAGCCTCCTCCCTTGAGACAAACTTGTCCAGGCTGCTGTCAGAGGCCTGCCTGCTGTGACCAGTGCTCTCCAACAAATGTGCCTGCTGAAGGGCTTCAAAACAAACAGAGATTAAGTGGCGAGTCACCAGCGACAACACAGATGCACGCACCCGAGCACACGTCCAAGCAGCACGGAGGACAGGGCAAGAGGCAGCGCCCCGCAGCGATCACCACAGCCGCTACACGCTCAGGAGACAAAGACAGAAAGTCTCTTCGTGGAAGCAAACAAGAAACTGAGATGTGGGGTGGAAACCACCGCCGCTTAGGTCCATGGCCTGAGCTCAACATACCGACGGAAGAGCCGAGAGCCTCCGCGGCCTCATCCGGATGGATGGCGGCCGCCGCCTCGTCGTCCTCGTCCTCCTCGTCCTCCTCGTCCTGCGGCTGTCCGATCTCCGAAAACTGGCTGTCGGCACCATCTAACACCTGAGCGGTTCAAGAGGGGTTCTGAGTGCTGGAGTGGGACACCAGGGACAACCCCCACAGGGGCCGCAAAGTCCACAAGCTCGGGGTCCCGCACGCACGCACGCACGCACGCACGCATGCACGCACGCACGCGGACAGGCCCTCCCAAGCTGCGTTATCAGAAACTGTATAAACGAAAACTTGCAAACAAGTTCTGCATTTCCAATCTGGCAATTTCGCTTTCTGACACAGATGCATATAAATAAAATGGGCGTCTTCACGAGCTAAGGTCACAATAAGTCAGGGGCACGGAGAATCTCTGTGACAAAACCTGAGACACAACTCGAGGACGGAGCCGGCGAGGCGGCGGGCACAGCAGCACATGCCCCCGAGACGGGCGTGGGCTGTGGCCACACCGCAGGACTTCCTCCAGGCACCCGAAACTCCCGGTGTAATTCACCTGAGAAAGTGAGAGACGGACCCTCAAGCCAACAGTCAATTCTCTCATTGCTACCTCACTTTTAAAGAATCTTTCCAAGTCCTTCCAATTAGAAGAAAAAAAGAACTTTATTTGTCTACATGATCAAAACGAGAGAAATTAATTCCTCACACTCCAGGCTAGTTTGCAAAAACCGCACCTTAGCTTTAAAAAAAAAAACAAAAAAAAAACACCCAGGTTAAGGTGAGATGCCCCAGGGGTGAGCAGCGCCTACTGCGGCGTCTGGCACTTCCCACGCGGCACCGCCACCCTTGCCCACCAATCAGCAGAGGGTCTGGCCAGCTGAGGCAGAGCCCACGTTCTCCTGGGGTTCCCGGCACCCCAGCCGCACATCAGCAAGTTCGCTCTGGCCTCTCTTGCTCATCTCCCCGGTGGCGCTCACGTGAGCTGCCGTGTTTGCTGAGCTCAATTCCTGTGGCGGGTGAACCCCCCGCACGTGCACCCTCTGGGATGGGCGCAGGTGCCGAGGCCATCCCGCTGCCCTGAGCCCAGCCGGGGGGAAACGCACGCTCCCTCGCCCTGCTCTGGCTGTGCCACGACAGAGCCCGGCCGTCCTGGCGGAGGCCCGCGACCTGAAAGCCAAGTCGGTGGCGCTCCGGCTCCTCACAGGAGGAGCTGCTGACTTCTGTCAGCCCACGTGAGCACAAGTTTTGTAGATGTGCCCTGACACCCTCCCTGAGATGCAGGAGCACCCCACGTTTGTTTAGTAACTGCTGGTCACACAAAGGCCACGGGAGGCTGCACAGGCCAGAGGGACCACACCCATGAGAAACGCCAAGGGCAGGTGTTCCCATCCACACGGGTCCTTGGCTGAAGCCACCTGCCACCTGCTAATCCCAAGTTTCAGGCGCAGCATGGTGGGGGCACAGGCGTGGCAGGGCCAGATCACTTCCCCCAGCACTACCAGACATGAGCACACCCTGAGAGAAGCCAAGAGCAAGGCAGAGGGAGAGGAGGGACCTGCAGCCCACAGGCAGCAAAAGATGAGGTCAAGTCACCCGGAAGCCTCACCCGAAGAGTAAACTGGAATTAGGAATAGGGCGCGGAGCCCACCTCTCTCAATGCGCAATAATGACAAATAAAGTTCTCAAGAAACATCAGGGGCTGGTTTCAGCAAAAACCATCGAGACGAGGGCCAGGCCGCGTCCACAGAAGCCGGCAAGGCCCTGCCTCGCAGGGGAGCGCCCAACACGCCGAAGACGGGGCTTCCTCATTCCCTGTGGCCACGCTCCCGTTTCTGACACACATGTCCAGAAATCACCCGACATCAAGCAGCAGTACGCTCGTGGGAGCGGCACAATAACTGGACAACAGCAACTCCACCGCCTGCTCCACACGCGAGGGCAGCCTTCCTTGGCCCTGGCGCTGGCCAACACCCACGTGCTCTGCCCCATGACCCCCTCCGCGGCCCCAGCCTACCCTGCCCTCCCACAGGCCGCAGAGCCACTAGAATCCACGTCCACACGGCAACCAGGCAGCTCAGAGGGTCACGCAGGCAGGCACTTTATCCTGTGTTCGTCCGCCAACGCATATGGATTTATTCAAGTTAAAAAAAATCTAATCCATATTCTAACAACGTATATTCAAAAGCAGCAAAAGGCTTCAACGGTTTTATATCTATACATACATACATACGTATATGTATACACACACACATTTAACACAATCTGGGGTGTAAACTCAGCGCACACACTGGCACACACTTCCCAGGCTGCACCTTGGGCTCAAAGGTACATAAATCCACACTACAGAAAAAGGAGCATTTGTAAGAGATCCGGAGACGTCAGAAAGTATTAAAATAACAGATGGTACCCCTGTTACTGACTGTACCCCATCAGGACAGAGTGGGCTCCTGAAGGACTTTGCAGTGATTGAGTCTGTGCCCAGCAGGGTCCTGTGTACCCCTTGGATACCACGATCACCTCAGCCTCAGCAGAGCTCACGTCACCAACCCACCCAACTCTCGCCCTCCCTGTCCAAGGGACACTCGGCCTCTGCCATCCTTGGAGGGCTCGGGTGGGGTCAAGCCCCCGCTGAGCCCCTCGGTGGGTCGGAGGGAAGAGCGGAAACGGATGACAGGCCCGCCTCAGCCACTCACGATTTCAGAGCCGTCGGACGGGGTCACGGCCGAATCGGGGCCCTCAGTGGTGGTCTGGGAGCTGTCACTGATGGGCGAGGAGGCCTGGGTGCCGTCATCCAGGTCCATAGCGGGGTCGGACGGGACGGCGCTGACCTGGCTGGAGCTGTGGCTCAAGATGTCCTCCTCGTCCCCGGCGGTGGCCGCGCTCACCAGGTCGCAGCTAGTGGGAGCCCCGGCATCCGGCTGTAGCGTGTGCTGAGGCCGGGGCTGCTCAGTGATGATGTCCTGGCCCGCGGGGCCCAAGCCAGTGCAGCCGGGGGCAGAGAGCCCAGGAGCAGGGGCCAGCTCGCCCTTGACTGAGGCTGAAGACAAAGAAACCTTCATTCCTTAAAGAGCCAGGAAAAGCACCCACTAGGGAATCAAATGTTTGCAAAACACCGCACAGTCACCACCACCAAATGTTTTAACTACAAACCCCCTAAGACACAGTCATCTCTGAACTAGTAGATTTCAAAAGCAAAACAGGCACCCTTCAAACATGCCTTAGATTGCCCTTACTGTATCATTTACTTACCTTTTACTGTATTTCTTTTTTTTCTAAAATTTTATTTTTATTTATTTATGCATACAATAACCTGGGTGCAGGCAAGAGGCAGGGGGGGTGAGAGGAGTCACCAGAGACAGATGTACTGAAACACACTGCTGAGGGGAGCAGCGGGGAGACAGGAGGGGTCTGGGGCACCATGTGGGTTGCTCTGTGGCCGGGGATAGGCCACAGTGGCTGGTGATAGCGTGATAGTGCTGAGACTGTAACCCCTGCGCCACCAGGGAGGCCCACCTTTTACTATATTTCTGTATCATTAAAAAAAATAAGGCTCAGTGGCAGATATTTTCCAGACACTGATATTCTTGAATGACAGCTCACTGGAAAACTGAAGCATGACAGTAAGCTCGCCACTGGGCGCCCAGAGATGTCCCTCAAGGGGCAGGGAGTTGGGGGAGCTGGGGGCTGGGGGGCTGTCTGCCTGGTGTTCTGAACTGGGAGCTCAGGCTGTCTGAAGTGTGCTCTCCAACTTGCAAGACACCAGCAAGGCCTCTGCGCCAGCGCCGTTCTGCTGCGCACATCTGCTCCCTGCCTTTGTAGCTGACTGCCTAATGTGCGACTTAGAACACCACCACCCAAAACTACCAGGAGAGAAACCGTGGTATGAGACCCATGCCCAGGTGCCGCAGGCGTCACTCCCCGAGGCCAATGGAGCAGGGAGCAGGCTTTTTATCGTACCCCGAGAGAAGTAATGTTTTGTTTTAACTTTTTGATTTGCAATGAGGAAAAAATTGTTTTCTATTTTATAAAATAACTGAATAAGTAAATAATCACCCCTGGAATTATTAAAACATTCCTTCCCAAATACGGAAGCCTTATTTTTGGTTATCAAAAATTACTCTTTGGGGTAGGATTCAAACCACTCTCACTTAATCCAATTATCAGTGCCTCAGTCAATGCTCACCTTGTGTAAGGTGAATAAAGAATCCAATCGCTGTAGCTCTCTGATCAAACAAATGTAGATTTTTGAAACTTAAATTATGCACAATTTTTAATCCCATTTTCCCCCATGAGCCACCATGCCCTACTCAAAAAGACATTCTCAGGGAGTAAAAACCTCAATTTAAAACAGCCAATACCCGGCCTCCCTGGTGGCTCAAGGGATTAAGATGCAACCTATGAAGCTGTCCGCAGCCTCTGCAGCACGAGTTCCATCCCCGGCCAGGGAGCTACCCACAGGGCGCAGCAGACCTCTCCTGTCTCCCCTGCAGCTCCCTGCAGCAGTGTTTTCAGTCAGTCTGCCTGTTCTGTTCCCCGCTCTGCCTCTGGTGAATCCTCGCACATACACACCCCCCACACACACACCTCTGGCCTATACCCCAGTTCTTGTATGCATAAATAAATCTTAAAAAAAAAAAAAAAAAAAAAAAGGGCCTCCCCGGTGGCGCAGCGGTTGAGCGCTGGGTTGCGAAGCTGCCCGCGGCCTCTGCGGCGCCGGTTCGATCCCCGGCTGCTCCCCGGCCACCGGCGGAGAATCCCACATGGCGCGCAGACCTCTCCTGCCGCCCGCTGCTCCCTTCAGCAGTGTACTTCGGTCCTTCTGCCTGCTCTGCTCCCCGCTCTGGCTCTGGTGAATTCTCTCACCCTCCCGCGCTTCTGACTGTACCCAGTGCATGTATAAACAAAACAAACAAACAAAATAAATAAATAAATAAACATGCCTCTATAAAAAAAAAAAAAAAAAAAAACACAGCCGATACCAAGGACAACAGCAAATATTTGAGATGCAAGAAAGCAAGTTTCAAAACAAACAAGATGAAAGCCTGAACTCTCCACCGAGGGGCCACCCAGACGCAGGGGAGGAGCAGAGGAACCGGTGCAGGGAGATGGTGAGCAGCAGCCCTCCCAAGGGCTCCCTGCGAAGGTGGGGAGGGGGTGAGGGGCCCACTGCCTTTGGCCCGGGACTCAGGGTCGCCCTCCAGGGCTGTGGCCTCTCCGAGATGGCTTTCCCTAGGCCACGACGCAGCCAGAGCGCCTTTCAGGGATGCATGAGCAGACACACACTCAACGCCACCAGCCCCCTTGGCTGTCGCGGTGCACACGCAACGCCAACCAGCTAGCCCTGAACACAGAGCGCGCAGGGGGAAGAGGTTGACAGCCGTGTCAACGTAAGCCTATATGGAAAAATAGTTAAAAGCAATGATTTTCCAACTGTACCACAGTTAACAATTAATACTCTTTACCTAGATTACTGTTAATGTTAAATAATTTATATAACTACTTACTCTTTGAAATGGCGCTATGAAAATAAATAAATAAAATGGTAAGTTATGGCTGGAACCAATTCTACTAACCCTTTAGATACTCATGTCACATCTTCAACGGGACAACATTAGTACACAAAACTTTCATACCCAAACGTCACTTTTATTTTATTATCTTTGAATTTGCTAGGCTCTATCAGGGGTGAAAATAAGAACTCAAGTACCGCATGATCTGAAAAGATGGCGTAATACTTCATCTCCTGCAAAGTTCTGAAAATGAATTTTATCGTTCATAGTTTCTAATAAGAAAAAAGAAAACTGACGGCTGACCATGATTTAACTGGACTCGTCAAATCACTATGGCCACATTACATGTACATGCCATTAAATGACGCTACCAGAATCATTATTAGTCACTTCCAAGTTCTAATTTCATGGCTCTTCAAAGAGGGGTCAGAGTGTGATACTTCCAGAAATCTACATTGACGCGACATCAAGGCAAGAAAGAAGAAAGTACAAGGAAGCCCAAGATCTAGAAGAAACTAACGCAGCAACTCATGTGCCAAGTAACAGGGTCATGGATCCCAAAACAAGTCACTCTCCGGCCCCAGAACCAGCAGCTGGCACAGCTCTCCAGGGCCCGGGGGCAGGGCCGCCACCGGTGGAGGGACAGGTCGCACCCACGCTCTCCCTCCCGACATCCCAACACATCTGCTCACACCTCATCTATTGGTAGATTTCATTTGGAAAAAAATTTTGCAATTAAAACTGCAAAAACCCTAACTGTCGGAAAAAAACCTACTGGGAAAAATTGTTTTAAGTGTCCCAGCCAGAAGACAAGACAACCTGTGTGAATCTATCACCGTTTTCATCATTACTGGAAAGACTGACCCCAAAACAAACATCAAACAATGTGGCGACAAGTCTGAAAATCTCTCCTGCTCAGGACAGAATTCAGCGCACAGAACCTTCCCAAGCACTGGTGACCACCGTGGCTGCTCCTGCCTGGGGGCTCCGTCTACTGCAGCCACAGGCTCACCAAAAACGCCAACAGTTTCAGAAACTCTGGCAGAGAGCAACTGAGAAAGCTGATGAAGCCTCTATAAGGAATATGAAGAAGGTTCTTCACTGTAGGGAAAAAGCATAGCAGCCTGCAGTCGTGTTTCACAGAAGCTTTGCAAGCAGCAGCCTGCGTTAGTCCACTGAGAGAGGTGCCATCTTACCACTCACTCAAAATCTACCTGGGATTAGTCTTTTAAGATTTCAAAATAGAGTATGACAGAAATGTTATCCTGTGGAAATCTAGAGTGGGGAAAAAAAGTTATTGGTGCTGCAAAGTGGTAACACTTACCATACATTACAGGTTATATTGGAAACACTTTGACTTCATTGTATTAATTTTATCAGAACACTTTGGTGCACACAAAGCTAAATATAAATATGGCTGAAAAATGATAACTAGGCCCAAACTAAATAAAGAATTAAACATTATTCCTAACAGTAAACAAAATTCATGAGGAAGAGAAATCACCTGTTTCATAAATAAAGTTTCCTCAGGGCGTGGCCACATCATTAGCCTAGTATTGGGTGGGTATCCCCCCCCCACACGCGCGTGGCACACACACACGTGTACACACACACACACACACACACACACACACCCCACCCCACCCCCACCCCCATCACAGGCAGAGCTGGAGGGGAGCAAGAGCCAGCAAGGCTCCTGAGGGGAACGTGTGCCAGCTGGCCCTTCACACAACATTAAAAGTTTATGACAAACCAGTTCTGGTACACAGCAAACTTTCAAAAGGCATCCTACAGAACTATCCAGGCCTAGTCATCAGATTCCAACAATACACACACACACAACCCCGCTACGGAGAGGAGGTACAGGCACAGTCACCAGCTTTACAGAAATAAAGAAAAAGCAGGAAGATTTTCAACAGTAAGACTTTGATTTCTGAAATAATCACCTTTTTGTTTTCTTGAAAGGACAGGGCTGCAGGAAGAACCCCCTCCAGCTGTGAATCACAGAAATGACAGGTGAAAGAAGGTAACAAGCTGCTGAAATCTGGAAGGAATTTGAAAAGCTTTAAAAAGCTTGATTCAACTTTAAAACTGGAGACTACATGGACACAGCTCCACAGGAGGCTCCCACACTGCAACACTTTAATTTCCATGGCACAGAAGTCACATCAACACGCAAACACAGTTCTAAAAACATGACTGAACATGTCAGAAGAGTACACTAAATTGCATTTAAAAAACCAAATTGAAAACTTGAGAAATCTCAGATTATTGGGTTAGTAATCACAGGTAAATTTTCAACTATACAACTTCATTAGAAACAAGTTCTCTACCCATTACGTGCAGGGAATGCCATCACTGGTGTCTAGCGAGGAAGCAATCAGACTTCCAGGAGACCCTGTCCAGTGTGGAGCAGAGGAGACTGTGCACACAAGGCTCCGATGGGCCCGACACCACAGGGGCCGCGGTCAGAAAAGCTACAGAAGCCTCCTCATGCAGGCCTGCCTCCAGAGCTTCAGGGGTCCCGTCTTGCTGGATGCCAAAGGGCAACTCCATCTCAGACAGGGCCCACTGAGGGTGGAAGCAAATCTGTGGTCACCCTGTCAGGCAGTGCCCCGTGGCAGGATCAGGACCTGAACCTGACAGTGCAGGGGAGCATGGCAGCAGCCGGCAGGAGGTGCCCACAGGTAGGCACCAGGGGTTGCTAAAGTCAGGACGGAGACTTGAAGAGCCCATCTCCAGCAACATGACTCAGGATTCTGGAAAGTCCCCCAAAGTTTTCACACCATGACCCCTGACGTGCCAAGGAGGAAGGTGCCGTCAGAAAGCTGGGGCCAGGCTGCCAGGGTCGTCATGGCTGACCCCCTCACCTCTCAGTGCCAGCCTTTGCTGCGGGCAGCAGCAGCTGCTCTGCACGGTGCGGGCACACCCCCTGGTGAAGCCGCACCCACTCACCTAGGAGCTCCACAATACTCCCGCTGCGGCTCCGGGCCCTCGGTTCCTCCTTGGCGGCCGTGAGCTGCGCGATGCCGCCGGCCGCAGTCAGGGTCTGCAGGAGCTCGGGCGGAGGTGTGCGGAGAAGCTGCTGTAAGAGCTCCAGGGCCCCGGTCACCACGTTGTGGTCCTGGTGCTGAGTGTAGTGCAGGGTCAATTCGTAAATCTAGAAACAGACACGCTGTTACTGGCATGGTTTTCAGACATGCCTGTGCTCCTTCCGCTTGTTGCTAGCGCCATGCTGGCAAAACCTGTGCCTTAACTTATACCCCGTGAGTTCTCCGCCACGTCCACCGGAGAGATCATTAGCGTCCACACTGCTTTCTAAATCTCCAGTTACACACACTCCTGGGAGACAGCACGTCCACAAAGCAGTGGCACGCTAACGTGAGGCTCGCCGCTTCTCCAGGCTGGCGACTAGGAAGGCAGACGGGCCCGCTGTCCACACCCGTCTAGCAAGCAAGACACTGAGAGCAGTGCCCCAGATACGCACCCAATGTTAAATGCCACGTGTGCCCCCTGATGCTGGGCCACATTCTATTGACAAAATGGACCTGCTCCTTTCCTTCTAAGTGAGTTGCCAGATAAAACACACCATGCCCAGTGAAATTTGAGATTCCAGTAAACATTAAATAACTTTATAGTATAACTATGCCCACGCAATTTGGAGCATACAGATACCACGGTTACTCATGACTTATATGATGTTCAAACTTCAATGACATGTTCATATGCTTAGTCAAGCAGCTACCTTTGAGACCCTAGGATACACGTATTTAAAATGAAAACAGACACCACAGCGGAGCACGCGTGGCCCCGAGCCGGGGGTCACTAAAGGCTCCGCCCCGCTAGACTGTCCACCGCTGTACGTCCCGAGCCTCCCCCATATAAAAGCAAAGAAACACAAGTAAAGAAGAAACTGTTCCTACACGTGTCTCCCACCACCATTACACCCTCTCCAGCCACTACCACGCCGTGAAACAGCTTTTCTGCAGGCCGCACAGCTGGGGAGCCACCACCGCTGGAGGCGTGAGCAGGGAGCTGTCTCCGGGTTGCCTCATGCTGTCGAATTCACACACCTCCAGGGCCTCGCGCTGGGCCAGAAAGGCTTCTAAGCACTTTACAAACAATGCCAAACTCAACACTTAAATCTTCACTGTTCTCTTCCACATGTAATTTCTAGCAATAATCATTCTAACGCACTTAGACTCCGGTACCCTACAAAATTTAAGTAAAGGACACCACCCACAAATCCAGTTGACCAAATTCCAGAAGCAAACACTTGAGTCAGGCACCGCCCCCAGGCCAAGAGTGCATGCCCGTCTACCTCACAGGAGGGCCAGGCCAGTGCACACCCAGCACATGAGTGCAGCACAGGCCACAGGGTAAATTGCCGCTCCCGAACCCAACTGCTTAAGGAATGGCCGCACAGTCGCACAGCTGACAAACACTCACGGGCGACAGCTGAAGCCATCTTGGTCCCAAAATATCAGCGTTATCGCTGGTTCCCCCCCCCCCACCTCATCCCACCCCCGGTTGTGGGACTCCTGCCCACACTGGGCTCCACAGGGCAGGGAAGGCGGCACAGTGCTGTGCGGCGCCCCCAGCTGTCCTGGGTCCAGACAGCGTGGGGCCCGCAGAGCGGTCACTGAACAGATAAACACATGTCACAAGCTCTGGTTTTTGAAAGAAGGCGCCCACTGGAAACAAGGGCCTGGGGCCTGTGTGATGCTCGCAGCAGCCTCATGACGGACCTTCACTCAGAGGCCAACGCCACGTGGCAGGTCACGTGGCTAAGGGCCATGACCTAGGGCCGAACAGAGAGCCCAAGGCCAGAGCCCACAGTCCTTTTTTTTTTAACACCATTTTGTTTTTACTAAAGACCTACATCAGTGCCTATTTTTGCTAAGTGAAAGAAATCCAGAGTATTTTTCAATGTTAAGACAATCTGAAGAGTGAAACGAATTCCCCAAGCGTGTGGCTGCCGTTATTTCCAAAGGCAGCGACGCTGTCACTGCTCCTTCCCTGGGCTTGCTTTTATTATTAAGCGATTTAAAATGCTGTAGTCTCTAATGCTTATAAAATCAAGATACATTAAATTGCTAAATATTCATCACAACTAGATCTTACATTTCATGGGAGATAAATGAACTGAATAGTTTTTTTAAATGAATAGTCAACACGGTCATCTCACGCTCTGGCAAATGTTCTCAAGAGGTACCGCTCACTCACGTGCACAGCAGAGTCCACATCTTTAACCCACTGTGCTGCCACTTTTCTTCCAAACCATCTGATCTGAATGCAGTCAATTAGGTACAGGCACTCGAGTGTGCCCACGGCTCCTACCTGGACAAGGTGCTCTGTCGAGGGGGAGACTTCCATTTCTTTCCGTGTCACCCCAAAGCTGCCCTTCAGGCTCGTGTCCTTGACCTGCTGCTGGAGCAAGGGCACCAAATACCTCAATGTGAGGAGCACCCCGAGAATCAGCAGAGTGGAGTGTTCGTCCTCAACGGGAACTAGCAGACCTGTAAGGGAAGCAACGAGACCTCCTCACATCTGCGCTGCAGCTTGAAGAGTCTCGGCCTCACTGCTTAAAAGCAGAGTGCCATGGAAGGACCCTCCGACGAGGTTGGCAATGGGGGAGAAGACAGCACCGACATCTATGAAGCACGCTTTAAATGTTTGGCTTCTGGGTCCGTGGCAGTGATCTGCTGCTCGGGAACGTCAGGGGGTTCCTTTACATCTCAACCCCCCGAGCTGCTCACACCCCCACATGCAGCCGGACAGAGCTGCACCTGCAGGGACCTGAGGCCACCTGCATCCGCGGGCAGCGGCGCTACATGACAGCGACAGGGCCCACGAGGCAGGGCGGGGCTACGTTAGCCTTTCTGCAGAGAGGAGGGGCTGATCCCTGCTCCTCACACAGACCCCACATGGGCTCACGGCCACCCAACCCAGTTCAGGCAGACCAGTCAGTCAGTGCCATGGGCCTGGTTGAAGGTGAGGCACCGCCTGATTTCAGAGCATTTCAAAGACCTGCCTGGAGTAAATGCTGGAGACTCCAGCACAAATGCGCTTGCTCCTTACCTAGAAGCACGTTTAACAGCCAGCTATAAAAATACTGCGTCCTTCTCGAGTGCTGACAGATGCTGACTGCTGAACTGGCTGCTGTCCGCCGAATGGTAGGGGAGCTTGACTTCAGATTTGCTATGAACGCCTTCAACAGAACCTATGGAAGCAGAAATCCCCGCACAAGGGGATTATGAAGCTCATCAAGACATTTTTGTAAAATTTAACATACTTCAAATTCTTGCAGTCTCCAAAGAATGAAAAGGAGTGATCATGTGGTGGCCGTTACTTGGGAAGCCCACTCCCACTGTACTAACTCACATTGGAGCAGCGACCAGGCGCGGGGCGCCATGCAGCGTGCTCTGTGCATCACTGAACACGTCGGGCACTGTCGGGCCCTCGCCCGGATTGTGACCCCAGGCAAACAGGCAGCAAATCCACAGGCTAGACTCTAACCTATACATACACAGTGGCCAGCACACGGTGAACCAGCGATGGCTGCGTCTCAGTGAACATGCCACTCAGACCCTTGGGCCACAGGGACCCCCGTGGTCTGTGGCTTCTAGTTCCTCCCACTGAGACCCCACCCAGGCAACCCAATCAACTTCTCTCTGATAAATCTTCCTTGCTCCAAGTGGAGATGTCGGCATCTTAAAAACTACTCTGAGTGAAGACATACTCAGACACGACTCTGCTGTGAGCTCAAATTATCAGCACAGTGGAAGCTGAGCATCAAGATGAAGAGCCAGCCCGCGCTGAACTTGAGCAATTAGCAATAATATGCAATAAACTAAATCTGAGAGCCTGAGGGGCCCTGCCGCCTACAGGCGGGCGTGCAGAGCACCCCAAGTGACTGTCTCCCACTGCCGCGGTGTTTCCTCAGCTATCTCAGGAAGACAAGGTCATGCCCTGGAAAGAAGCCTCTGAACCTGCATCTAGAACCACCTCCTAGTCAACTCTTCACCACACAGTAGGAAAGCAGAAGGGTGACTCAAAATAACTCAAGATTTTAATCTAGATTGCGAAGCAAACATAACTCAGAAGTACCCTCAAGGCCCTCATCACAAGAGTAAAGTGTTCTGCCACAACGTCAGGTGATGTAACTAGATTTTCATGATGACCACTTCGCAATGCATGCATGACACAAGCTGCGTGATACCGGCCACCTAGCACTGACAGGTCATGCTGTTTAGCTACCAGGAGAAAGTGAACAATGGAAAGGCAGCCTGCTCAAACTTGGCCCCGAGACTCAGTCAACAAGTCTGTGACTTGAGAAGGCCATACCTTAATTTCATTGTCGTTTGCAAAATTGCCAAAAGCAGCCATAATTTTGGGTATAGCTGCAGCCAAGGTCTCCTGAACAGATTCCTCAGGTCTCTTGCTCGTTCGTGTCAGACAAGGTAAAAGGTTTACCAAGTAAGGCCTGTGTGGGTGAACAGATGGAATTATCTCCGGGTGTACTTTCATGAACAACATAAGCAATTACTTCAGTGCCTGCTGGGGAAAGTCACTTTTTATCTGCAACTCACTCATGAACAGAAAGTCAACCAGCCTACGCTAACAGAACAGGAGGTGAAATGCAGGTGGCATTCAAATGTTGGGAGACACTCTTCCTTCATTTCTCTTATCACCACAGAGGACTCCCAAAAGCCGGGCTTAAAATTATGTGCAGGAAAATGTGTAAGTTGTTAAAATATACTGTAGGGCCTCCCCTGGTGGTGTAGCGGTCGAGCGCTAGGCTGCGAAGCTGCCCGCAGCCTCTGCAGCGCCGGTTGGATCCCCGGCCGCCGGCGAGGGTCCCACATGGCGCACAGACCTCTCCTGCCGCGCCCGCTGCTCCCCTTAGCAATGCATTTAACAGAACAGTCTGCCTGTTCTGTTCCCTGCTCTGGCTCTGGTGAATTCTCTCACCCTCCCGTGCTTCTGACTGTACCCAGTGCTTGTATAAATAAATAAATCTTTAAAAAATAAATAAAATAAAATATACTGTAAATTAAAAATAAATATAATGCCAGGCCTTCCTGGTGGCCCAGGTGGTTGAGTGCTGCACTGTGAAGCTGTCCCCAGCCTCGGCAGCGTGGGTTCGATCCCAGCTGGCCGGCGAGAATCCCACATGGCGCGGCAGACCTCTCCTGTCTCACCCGCTGCTCCCCTCAGCAGTGTATTTCATCAGTCTGCCTGTTCCGTTCCCCACTCTGTCTCTGGTGAATCCTCTCACCCTCCCGTGCATCCAGCCCCACACCCTGGCTCTTGTATAAATAATAAATAAAAATAAATAAATAAATACAATGCCATTTAAAAGAAAAGTTTTAAGAATGAAGTTTTCTTTTTTTAAGATTTATTTTATTTATAGAAGAACCGGGGTACAGGCCAGATGTGCAGGAGCGTGAGAGGATTCACCAGAGACAGAGTGGGGAACAGAACAGGCAGACTGACTGAAACACTGCTGAGGGGAGCAGCGGGTGCGACAGGAGAGGTCTGATGTGCCATGTGAGTTGCTTCCTGACCGAGGGGATCGAAGCGGCAGTGCAGAGGCTGCAGACAGGTTCATAGAGCTGCACTCAACCACTTACGCCACCAGGGAGGCCCTAAAGTTTTCTTGAAAAAGAAACACTACCAAGAAAAATTTTTCAGTGTTTGCGCTGTTACGTCTTAGAGACAAGATGCCGAAGACGAGAGAAGCATCAGGCACAACCAGAACACATGTGCTAAGTGTGGAGGCGCCCTCTGTGGGCAGAGATGGGCACGAGCCGGTCAACACCTATGACTGTGGGGAGACTTTCCAACAAGAAACAGATACCCCCATGAGGAGAAAAATAAAACAGGCCATCGAATCCATGGAGAGGGTCTGAGGAGCCGGCGGGGCTAGGAAGGAGCCCCGGCTTGTCTGAATGGCTCCAGGAGACAAGTGAAGACCCCAAGGGAATGAAGTGGCCTGCTCCTATTTTTAGGCGACTTTGGCTCTGTGAAGAGCTCAGGAGGATGTATTGCTTCAGAACTATAAAAAATTGTTCGAAAAAAGGAGAATAAAAGAGACTACGTATCAAGAAATTTCTTGGAGGGCCTCCCCGGTGGCGCAGCGGTTGAACGCTGGGTTGCAAAGCTGCCCGCAGCCTCTGCAGCGCCGGTTCGATCCCCGGCTGCTCCCCGGCCACCGGAGGAGGGTCCCACATGGCGCGCAGACCTCTCCTGCCGCCCGCTGCTCCCCTCAGCAGTGTACTTCGGTCCTTCTGCCTGCTCTGCTCCCCGCTCTGGCTCTGGTGAATTCTCTCACCCTCCCGCGCTTCTGACTGTACCCAGTGCTTGCATAAATAAATAATCTTAATAAATAAATAAATAAAAATTTCTTGGAACTTAACTGGACTTATTTTGATTATTTCACAAAATACACAAATATCAAATCATTACATTGTATATATGAAACTAATGATGCTATCTGTCAATGATGCTATCCCTCCACAGAGAAACTTCCTTACTGACTGTATCTCTGCGGCTATGTAAGATTCTTAGTAAACTCCAACTCACAGGAATATATCCCTGTCTCTCACGAATAGTGAGGGTTTCGGCTACTCATCCAGTTCCTGTGGAGAGACGTAAGTGTCCCTGGGACATCAACCTGGTTTTTTCCAGGAAGGATAGAAAGAAGGTTGACGGGAGCCCTGGTTCCACTTTCACTTCTCAATCCATTAAGTCAGAACTGTTTCGACTTCTCACACTTCTTCGTCACTGAACATTCCCATTCTTAACCCGCAGACTAGACAAATGCACCGTTTTCAGTAACCCTGAGAGCACGCCAACGAGGCTGGACTTGGCCTTCAGCCACTTGACAAGGATCTCTTCAGCAACTACCATGTGTGGACACTCAGCAGTGCTGGGCAGCAGCAGAGAGCAGGAGCAAGGCCCCTGCTGACCTGGGGTGTGCATCTTGGAAGTCTCTTGGGGGGTGATTATGGAAAATAAACAAGCACACTGATAAAGTGTGAGAGATTATTCCTGAGAGTTGTAAGTGCTACAGAAGAAAGATAAACTAAACCATGTCAACTGCAATTCTGAGGGGCAGAGGGAACAGGGAAGACCTCTGGGGACGGGACATCTGAACGGAGATGTGGAGGATCCACAGGATTTGACAAAACAAAACCAAGTACAACTCACCTGCACTTCTGTGGCCGAACCAGGTGAGCCAGCTCAGCAAACCTCCAGAGGGCAGCGCGCAGGCTCCGAAACGCGCCGTTCTGCATGGGTGAAATGAGCCAGCAGGTGTTACACTTAACACCAAGAGAACTTCACATAAACAAAAGCATTTTTTTACCATTAATTTCCAAGTTTACAGAAAAGGCCACGGAAATGTATAACTACTTTATAAATATTAATGTCCAGTGGGCTTCAATTATAGATATAAAAAATAAATTCCCATCTAATAAATAATGAAGCGTAACCACTTCAAGAGATAAAGTCTACTTTATCAAACAGCATTTCCTTTTAACATTTTTACTTACTGAATGATAAAATTTCAGAAATACTGGTCAAGATAGTGAAACACTGCCATTTTTCCAACCATGTAAATGAAAGGCCTACCTTTTTAATTTCCTTATAGAGTTCTAACTGTAGCCTGGGAAGGTTGGAATCCATCAAAGCCTACAACAAAACACATGAGGTCTGTTCGAGGAAGACACAGGTATCAGCAGTTCTCAAGAAAGCTACAAGACAACTAAAATTTCAACTTGGGGGCAAAGTGAAAAAGCAACTAGGCTTAGGCCCTATTTATTAAGGAAGAAAGAAGCATACATAAGCAGGAAGTTACCAAAAAACTGGATACATTCGTGGGGAGAGGAAAGGCAAGTGATGACAATCAAGTTCTACATAATATCAAAATAAAACGGTAGATGGCACAGATCCATCCTACAGCTGTCCTACCAACCCTTGACCCCGCAGTCCTCATTAAGTGAGACTGGCTGGAGCCCGCAACGTCAGTGATACGTGTGAGCCCTGTAGGGTAAGTAAAGTGTCAGGCTTTTCTGTCCTCCCGCCATTGGGATTGATGATGGAACCCTGCGGTCCTGAATGCACGCCTGATGGAGGGCACCTGGAGTAGGTGTGGAGTAAGCTCACTAGACTGAGCTTACAAGGGCGGCATCACGGGGACGCCAGCAGAGCGAAAGATGACCAGAGGAGCACCAGCAGAGAAGCAGAGGCTAGGAGAGAACACCAGGGAGCCCAGGAAGAGTGAAGACTCACTGGGGGTTAGGAGGCCTGCCAGCCTCCTGGCCCCCCGGCACTGCTGCCTGCCGTGTACCTGGTAATCCCAATAAAAGCCTGAAAAGCCCCCGAGGGCTCCAGGACTCCTCCTTTACACCATCTGCTCGGGTCATAGAGATCCTGCTCTAGACCTTCCTGCCGCTACTGCCACCAGAGCCAGAGGGGCGGCAGAGCTCTGGGAGGTCAGAGCAGCTGGTGGCACAGAGCCCACACCCTTCCTAAGAATCTACTCTTTCTGGGCTGCATGGGCGCCCCCAAGCCCAGGGTTCCAGTGACCCTGGGAAGCCCCAGCAGGAGCCTCATATTCCTCACTGCCTCCCAGCTCGTCCAGCCTGAATCAAAACTAGCGGCCATGGGGCAAACCTCATCCCAGAAAAATGGCAGGCAGGAGCCAACGGCCCCAAGTCCACACAGGAGGCGGCTCCTCAAGGTGGAAGGAAGAGAGGAAAGATCTCTGGGCCCCGTTCATGCTTGTGGGAACCCTGGCTTCCAAAATAGTATTGCCAGTGGCTTGTCGACCAAGGACAGAGGCAAAATGTGACTAAGACGCCATCAAAAAGCCTTTCTCTGTGTGCTAACAGGGCACCTGAGGCCTACGGCTGAGCTGGCGTTAGTAACCCTGGGCTCACACCCTGGTCGACAAGCTTGAACCGCGAGGGCAGTGTCACATTTTAGGAGGGTCTGAAGAATAATACCTCAGAAACTTTTAAATCCTAATTCTGTTGCTTTAATTTGACTAAAAATCCTTCATTAAGCAAACCTAAGAGAACTTATATTAAAACACTACTTTTCAAATAAAACCTGAAGCCATGTCATGATTTAGCTTTATGAATGTTTTATAAACCATTATCAACTCATTTTGTAACAAGAGAAAACTAATCCCCAACCCCCAATAACAGCAGAGAGTCAGTTCTCACAATCCTGAGTCACCTAACACCCTCCTGGGTCTCCCCTCCTCCTGAGCCTGCTCCCACCCCGACACTGACAGGCTCTTCAGTCGTCAGACTCAGCCCTGCGGCCCCTCACGGCCCAGGCCCTGAGCCATCCAGCCTCAGACTCGCTCCTTTCCTTGGCCTGCCTGGCCCACTGCGTGGAGCCTCAGCTCTGGCCGCAGGCGGTCACCCGGGTGCTGCCCTATGAAAGCTGTCGGCAGGCTGCGTCCATCTCCCGCACATCTCATTCTCGCCCAAATAAAGCGCAACCCCGGGAACTACCTCAGCACCTCTGTTCTCTGGCAGCATCCTCAGCCATGGCCCTCCATAGAAGCAACCTGGCACACCCTCCAGACAGGATGCTGGGAGGCAAGGAAGGTCCCCATCTCCTGCTTCACCTGCTCACTGTCACCTCCAGGAAGCCTTCTCAGCATCCCCAGACAGAAATCACTTTAGCCTGCCGACTAGTGGTGAGCTGCCAAAGCTCTGAAGACAAGAGCGACAGCCATGCCTGAAGTAACACGCACGTGGCCCCACAGGAAGGGTCACCTCCTGTGAGCAAGAGCTGAATCAGGCTGAATCAGATCCTGGTGTGTTTTCCTATGCTAATAAAAAGCTAACTGTGGGGCCTCCCCAGTGGCGAAGCGGTTGAGCGCTGGGTTGCGAAGCTGCCCGCAGCCTCTGCAGCGCCAGTTCGATCCCCGGCCACCAGGCGAGGGTCCCACATGGCGCGCAGACCTCTCCTGCCGCCCGCTGCTCCCCTCGGCAGCGTACTTCATCAGTCTGCCTGCTCTGCTCCCCGCTCTGGCTCTGGTGAATTCTCTCACCCTCCCGCACTTCTGACTGTACCCAGGGCTTGTATAAATAAATAAATAAATCTTTGGGAAAAAAAAAAAAAAAAAAAAGCTAACTGTGCTGCGTGGCCTTGCAGTGCAGAGTCTGGGCCCCGACACCAGTCAGCAGCAGTGTTCATCAGCAGACAGACAGCAGGGACATACGCAGCCGACTCCCGAGTGGCCACCCCTGCATTCTGCCCAACTCATCCAGTTACCCAGCCAATGCATCCTCTGCCACAGGGAGAGCAGACCTGGCCAAACACCCACTCCCAGCTCCCGGATGAAGCAGAAAGCATTCAAGGAAGCAGGCTTCTGGTTGCAGTCAAGTCCCAGGAGGCGCAACTTTCAGCAGAAAGAAAGGCTGAAAGAGACTGACCACCTCTGAGATTCAGGGCATGAGAAACTGGGATCTGCCCTGGGAGACTAGAAAAAGAGGGAACGGGGAACGGTCAGGCAATGACCAGGATGAGAGGCCAGGACCTAGTACCACAGCCCTTGGCCCCAGGCCCCCGCACACCATCAACCCGGCCAGCAGGCCTGGAACAGATCCTGGCGAAGACACGATGAAGTGCAGAACAGGGCAAGGCGTGACGTGACTAGCACCTCCACCGCGCTGGTCACATTGTTCTGCCGGCCTCCTCCACTTCCCTCCTGCCAGGACAAAGCAGCCTGTAACGGCCTCATCAGGTAAACTGATCCTAAGGATCAAAAGTCAGAATTTTGTCAGAAAAAGCCAACCTGGTCCTGCAGTGGGAATAATAAAGCAAACAAGGATATTCAGGCCTCAAGAGAAATTTAACTAAAAATAGGCCACCTGCGCAGCGGTTGAGCGCTGGGTTGCGAAGCTGCCCGCAGCCTCTGCGGCGCCGGTTCGATCCCCGGCTGCTCCCCGGCCACCCGAGGAGGGTCCCACATGGCGCGCAGACCTCTCCTGCGGCCCGCTGCTCCCCTCAGCAGTGTGCTTCGGTCCTTCTGCCTGCTCTGCTCCCCGCTCCGGCTCTGGTGAATGCTCTCGCCCTCCCGTGCTTCTGACTGTACCCAGTGCTTGTATAAATAAATAAATAAAAATAAAAATAAATCTTAAAAAAAAAAAAAAGGCCACCTGCCAGTGTGCCGTGGTCCCACACACCGGAGTGTCACCACGGGCCACCTCGTGTGGAGAACAAGGTAAACAGCCACCGGCCACTGTCTCTGAGGCAGGAGGCAAGCAGAGGCATGCAAAGCAGCAGACTAGACAACCTCCTAGAGACAAAGAGGGTCCCCCACATAGGCCACTCCAACAGAAGGAGTCTGAGCTTGTGAAGTTAGTGTCCTGGGAACAGGGTACCAGGATCCACAGGGCAGCACACAGAGCAGCTGAGGCTCTTGCGGGCCCCCCAATCTCTCAGTAAGATGTAAACAACCTTATTAACAAGAATACCCTCACCACTCAGAGGCCCAGTGGAGGCAGGAGGCCGCCGTGCAGGTCACCTGCATTACCATCTTTGACCCTCGTCTGGTGGCCTCTTGCGGTTAAGGACGCACTCATGGGATGACATTTCCCAAGGTCCTTGAGCTGGCAGGGGCAGAAAGAGATCCACCCCACGTCTCCGCATCTCTCCCTGCCTGGCGATGGACGCAATCTCCTCAACACAGGGCTAAAGGCTGACACTCCTCCTGCAGGAAGCTGGGCCCGCAGAGGCCACAGGAAGGGCGGTCTCCACAGAAAGACCTGGGAAGACTCCGGAAGACAGTGTTTTTCTTTTTCAAGACCCTACTGAAAAGGGAAATAATCCCCCTCACCTGAGGCAAGTTGGCGCTCTCAGTTCACCTGGCCAAAAAAGCAGCACTAAGAGTCTTCAAGGAAAATGAAGAGATGGAGCCTCTTACCCAGAATCAGAGGTGGGACTCTCCTCAGACGCTGGAGGAGAGAAAACTGGAAAGGTCCAAAAAACACGGACCGTGCAGAGAGGGGACGTGGGAGACTGTCACCTCAACCGCTACCATGGGACAGCCGTGTGAGAGCATGGAGACTGTGTCAGACACTCCTCCACAGCGTCAGCTGCAGTGAGGAGGAGATCAAAGCCTGCACACCCACTCCAAGGCCAGTCACCCGGCTATAGAAGGAGGAGGGTGGGCTGGGGACTCATGCAGTGGGGCAGGTGAGTCCCCCAGCACACTAGGAGGGTCTCTCTTCAATGGTGGCCGGAGAGAGGAGGTTAAAGCCTTGGCGGCGGTGGGCACCAACTCTGCAGCGGCAACAGGAGGAGACACGAGCAGAAGAAAGGCTCCCCCTTCGCACTCCTCCCTGCACCATCATCCCAGTGGCCTCTGGCTTCATCATCCTTTTCGGGGATCCCCCTTCTCCCCAGTCACATCACACGAGCCCAGCTAACCCACTCACTGCAGAAGTCACATCTCCACCTGCAAAGACGACGACTTGACCAGGTCTTAGGAGTGACGGGGAAGGAGACACCCAAGACAATCCATTCACACCCCCACAGCCCGCTCTCAGGATGCCGCGTCTCTCTGGTTTCCACGCCAGAACGAATGTTGGTGTCTGCACAGACAGCGCCCACGAGCACCACTGGCCGCTGCCATGGCCCATACCCGAGCTGCACTGGGCGGGCACAGGGCAAACAGCTCCTCCGCACAGCTTATGTACGAGCACGCTGGCGACACCAGAGCACCCCAAACCACACGCCATAAGCGAGAGCCATGCAGACGTCCCCGCGACATTGCCCTGATGCAAGGGGAAGCCCGTCGTGGCCTGTGCCCACAGCCCACAGGCCTTGCCTTGATGACTCTGTTGAGGCACTCGTCAGCCACCATCCTGACGTCCGACTCCGCATCGTCGCTGCACAGCAGGAAGAGTTCCATGGCAATGCCCAGAAGCTTCTGGAACTCTGGAGAATTTCTAAGTAAAAAAAGAAAAGAAACTATCACAGTCAAGAGGGGTTCCAGAATTCACGACGACCAAGAGAGTGTGTGTGTGCGTGTGTGTGTGCGTGTGTGTGTGTGTGAGAGAGAGAGAGAGAGAGATCATCTTCTGCCTTTCTACACATTACAGACTGTGACTCTGTGACTGCATTGCATTTAGAGCCCATCAGGATAATATTTCATCTCAAGATTCTTAACCGCATCGGTATCTAACTTTTTTCTCATTCCACATTTTTCCACAGGAAATATGAAATAGGTGTTAGCGCTTATGTTTATAAGCCCCATCATATTTCTTGTCTTCTGAACTACCTACTTCTTGGTCTTCGCCTTCGTCCTACTAGGATCATGGTCTTCTTAACGATGGATAAAGACCTTTCCTATATGTCTGTCAACACTTTCTCCAAGTTGAATTTCTTTTGAGTTTATGGATTTTGACATACAGAACTATATTCCAGTCAAAACAAGTTTATTCTTTATATTGTTAGCCTTCCCCCTCGGTCTAAGATTAAGCGTTCTTTTGATAGCAATAATTTCAGTTTTGTTCCAGTAGTAAATTAATCTGACATTTAAGTTTGTTTGCAGTATGAGGCAGACAGCACTCTCCCCCTGGCTGGCTGGTTCAAAGATGCCTCATTTTCCTGCTACTACAAAATGTTGCCTTCATCCTAAGTTCCCCAACACAGATACATAGAGTCTGTCTGTCTGTCTGTCTGTCTCTCTCTTTTAAAAAGATTTATTTATACAAGAACCAGGGTACAGACCAGATGCGCAGGAGGGTAAGAGGATTCACCAGAGACAGAGTGGGGAACAGAACAGGCAGACTAAAATACTGAAATACACTGCTGAGGGGAGCAGTGGGCGCAACAGGAGAGGTCTGCCGCGCCATGTGGGATTCTCACCAGCTGGTCGGGATCAAACCTGCGCTGCGGAGGCTGCAAACAACTTCACAGTGCAGCGCTCAATTGCCTGTGCCACCAGGGAGGCCCGAGTCTCTTTCTCTTTACTAATTTCATTCCATACCTTCTAGAATATCAACTGCTATTCACTGTCATGTACACCAGCTCTCACCATATTGCTGATGGTTTCTGATTTTCTTTGGAACGCTTATTCTTGCAAGATGAACAAGTTCAAAAATAACCCTACTACAATTTAAAATTATGAGTTATGTTAGAGAAAAATTCAACTTTAGGCTAAAAAGCTTTTCCTATAGGAAGGAAGGAATTAGTCATCTATCTCTTTTAGGAAAGCCAATAGCAATCTTTATATAGTTCCTGAATTTTTTTTTTTAAGCAAAAATAAATATATTTGCTACTTTTTCTCAATATGCATAGAGATTGGTGGAGAAAATACTATCCAGGAAAGTTGCAAATATGAAACAAAACAAAAAAGAACAAAGCAAAAATGAATAACAAAGAAATGAATAAGATCCATAAGAAGGGGAATATAAAAAGTTATTCTGAGAAAAATATTAACAAATAATGGAGGGGTATAATATATCCCTGGACTGGAAAACTTTTAAAATTTACATTTTACAATGTAAATTATTAAATATATATATTTTAAAGATTTATTTTTTTATTTTATTTAAATTTTTTTTTATATTCCCCATACAATTACAACCCCCTTATTTTGACCCCAACCCCTCCTTTCCCCGCCCCCCACCCCCCATAGAGTGTGTCTGGTTCGTAGTTGTTTGTTGATTTTGATTTTTTTCTTTCTTATAGTTATTCTTTTTCCTGGTCCCTTATTTAGGTTTTCTAGATCCCTGCTATGAGTGAGACCATCCGGTATTTTTCTTTTTCTTTCTGGCTTATTTCACTGAGCGTGATCCCTTCCAGCGCCATCCATGTTGCTGCAAATGGCATGTGTTTATCTTTTTTGACTGCTGAGTAATATTCCATGGTGTATATGTACCACATCTTCTTGATCTAGTTCCTGAATTTTTCTGTTAGTTCTTAGAATTTTATACTTTGGGGCTACTATGCACCGGCTCTTGAACCATTTCATCTTCTGCATTATGCTAACATAATACATAGGAAATCTACTGGTTGCTGTGTATTTCCTCCCCCCCGCCCCCCGCCACCAAGGCAGACTTGCTTAGACAAAGGTCCCCAGGATTTCACAAAAGGATACTTGTTAACAACAAATTCCCCAGATTCTACACAAACAGAAGGTGTAAGTGTGTTTGGAAGAGAGGGTGGTGAGTTATCTTCCTTAGTAAAGTTTTGACAAATTTCCGAGATGATTTTTGACACTCCTATTTACGGACCAGCAGCTTAGACCGCACCAAAATGAGAGCACACGTGCTAACAGTCACACCGAAGGGAAGCTTCAGATTAACGACTCTAGACACTGCATTAAATGACCTCGCTGGAGGCAAGGTGAGTATATCACAGGAGCTACAGAAATGAACCCAAAAGTTACTAAAATTCAAGAAGTTACAGGAAACACCAGCCATCGAGGTTTTATCAAACACTGCATGTAATAAAACATCCATCTCAGGTCTATACTCTGAAATTCCTACAAAGAAAAGAATTTCTTACAACAAACTCCTTCTCTGATCTGATGAGACCCAAGAGAACCTCTCTGGGTCCATAAAAAACCCTAGGAACACCCTCCTCTCAGAGCCGACCAGCAGCACTAGCCCATGAAAACCAGAGACACACTGATGTGGAAACTGCCCCCAGTTGATGTTTGGCTGAAGATGGCAAACTGAACCACCCATCAATCTTAAGGTAGCTCACCGGGCGCTACTATTTGCGGGTCTAAGTCAACATCCCATCAATTCCACTGAGAATCACAAGAAACAAAGAGCATGAGGTGGGTTGGAAGAGCCCCATGAACTGGCAGTCCTGGAGGCCAGGACCACGCCCACGGCCGAGCGCGCAAGAAGCGATGACAACTCACAGCCGTGGGCAGCGTGTGTTAGGACAGGCCTTTCTCCCTCTCAGCCAGCCGACGAGCCATCTTCGCCGCTCTCCACAGCATTCCGCATGTATTCCTGGCTCCCCGGTGTAAATCAGGTTTACGTTTCATAAGCGAGGCAAGAAGCTTAAGTTAAACTCACCTAAAACCCTCTAGCTCTGACGAACAGATGGAATTCCAGTCTTCACCCCCCACTCTCAATATCGTGCTGCTGTTTATCACAGCACGCTACCTCAGAGCGCCTGTCCTTTCACTGTGGCACATGCTCTCATGGTTATTTCATTTTCTTCCCATGGCATTTCTACAAATTAGACAAAACAAATCATCCACCATATTTCACAAATGATGGAATAAGTTCAACGGAGATGAAATACCGTGTGTGAAATCACTTTGAAAGCATAAAATACAAATGTGTTAAGAATAAGTGAGTCATCAAGTTTCTGTCAGTAGTAAAGTCAAGGTTACTTTTCTCAGAGTTTTCTCTAGCAGATTAGAAAGAGCTCTTTGCAGCTTTCAGCAGAACACGGGGAAAGAGAAGCAAGGAGAGTAGTATCGCACACATGCGCGCCCCTCCGGATAGATCCAGGGTGTGCACAGATTCATCTGCCTCCCGCTCAGCTGTTACACACAGGCCCAAATTACCTGCCCCCACCGCAGCCAGGAGCAGCCGTCGGAGAGGCTGTCAAACGCAGAATGAGAATTAGCCGAGAAGCTAGAGAAGAAGGTGGCGCTCGTTCACCCCAGAAGGAAGAACAAGCAAAGGATCCCACCACGCCCAGAGCACAGAAGGGCAGCAGCAGGCACCCTGGGAGGCCGGCCCCGCAGGGCGACAGGAAGCAGGCTGCCCCAGAAAAGCCAGAAAAGGGAGAGCCTGGACAGTCCAATTACTGGAACAGTCCATGTTGTTCCAGTTACTGCAACAAATAGCAAACAAAAGTGATTCTGTAGTAATCACATGACCGACGGTGCTAATTAAATATAAACAAGCAGTTCAATCATGACTGCGACTGCGCAGGAGTTTACCAAGAGCAAACGTTACTCGTAGTGGGGCTTGGGGGGAAAGGTCCTCCTTTTAAGCAGATTTCTCCGGCGGCTAAGCCCGCGGGGACCACGAGGACTGCGAGCAGAAAGTCCTCGCTGCCAGAAAGCGCGCGCAGTTACCTGAGCGACTGGGCCACTATGTTCTCACATATGGTCAGGCAGTGGTTCACGCGGTCTTTCTTGGTGGCCGAAAGCTCTTTCTTTCTAGAAGAAAAGAAGGGAAGGAAGTGAACACATGCTGAACTGTCCGGCCTGCTCATCCCTACACATCGCTCACCCAGCGCTGGGAGACTACCGGAGCGGCGGTCAGGTGGGGGGGGGGGGGCTCAGCCAAGGCCTCCCTAACCTACGCTGCTCCTTAGAGTCAGGGACATGACCGAAGGACCAGACCCCCCCACCCTAGAGGACTCATGGGGCGGACAGGCCTGCCCAGGCCCAGGCCCGCACCCATGAGGCGCACTGCAGCACACCCCGGCACCGCGGCCTCCCACACACCTCACGCTCTCTACTCAGAACCAAGCCAGGCATACAAACAGCTACTTGCTCCTGTATCTCCCAGCAGCTAGAAAAACTCCCCCTGCTCAGAGCCTTTCTCAATCCAGAGTCTGAAGACTTCTCAAACAAGAGGCGGCAAACAGCCAGGTCAAGAGGGTCAGACTTAAGGGAGGGGTCGCCAGGGGCCGGGGAGGCTGCAGGCTCCCTGCCCCACCCAAGGGCGGTGGAGCTGAGCAGGGAGGAGGGGAAGCGGGAGGAGACCCGAGGAGGAAGGAAGGAGGAGCCTGGAGGAGGCGGGGCAGAGATGGGTGGAGAAGCCGCGCTGGCCTCGGGTCCTGGACGGGTTGACTCAGACGCGGGCGAGCCCCGCGGGGAAGTGAGAGCGGCCACATCGATCTGGATTCCGATTCTGCTCCTTCCGCCCCAGACGCGCTGGGCCCGTCTGCCCCTTCCCAGGGGTCCCCACCAGGAGGTGCCTGAGACGCGTGGCAGGTTTTCGGGCCTCGGTGCTTGGCTGGGCATTTACCCAAGGGGGGGCGGGTGACTCGGGAGCTTGATCTGGAACCTGTATTCTGCGCCTCTTCCCGCGCACTGCGGGCGCCGAAGCTCCTTCCCGTCGACGGGCTCGGGCGCTGGAGCGTGTTCTGTCTTGACGCGGGGGACAGCAGGTCCTATTCAGAGCGGGCAGGTTTGGGGGCCCCGGGGTGCCCACTCCCTGCCCGGGAACAAGACTAAAGGTGTTTGCTTCCAGGTAGGTACCATCAAACTCAGGTAGAGAGGCTTCAAGGAGGAAGCCAAAAAGTACAGCAAGTTTAAGAACCACACCCAGAGAAGACGGCGGGCACAGGGCACCCTGGTGACAAGGCAGACCCCGGAGGCGACCGCAGCCCTGCGGGAATTCCACTGTGCAGGAAATGAAAAGCCTAAGCTTTTGTGACCTGCAGACCTGCAGATCTGCAGGCAAACATCTGTGATCAACTTTAATCCCCAATAAACCCTCAGACTCAAAGCGTCTCTGAAGTACCAGGCTCCCACGGCTGCAAATCCCGCGAGGGCACGCTCCCCACAGGGCATCACGGAGGCGGCCAGGGAGAAAAGGAGGAGCCCACCGAGTAGGGGAGGGGCAGGGCAAGGAGCCAGAAAGGCCAGACCACCGGAGAGAGGACGCCAGAGAAAAAGGGTCAAGATGTATGGGGCGCTGTGCCTCCCAGCCCTCCCACGCCCTCCCCGCCAGGCCAGCCTCCCTGCCTGGGGCACCTGTGTGCCTGGTCCCCTGACAGCATTAGGGCCGGTGAAACCCACCGTGGGCTTCCAACGCTCCTTTATCTGTCTGCCCGAGTCCACAGTGAACCTGCCCTGCGCTCGCCCCTGCACCATTCATCTGACATTCCGCAAGAGACGAGGTTATGGCCTGACCGAGTCAATTTCGCTAGATGTTCAGAAAGCCAAGACTGAACAAAGAATTTCCACAAAGGAAGTTTTTTATTCGGGCAGCGCTGCCACGGGAGCACTCCACAGCCACTCACAGAACTTGGTGGCTGTCAGAACAGAAGTACTCAAGGCCTGAGGTCTCCAGCAGAGCTGGAGTCAAAGCAGGAGCTCTCCCGAGGAGTTGTCAGGGCAGACCCTGGTCAGTTGGTCATAGCTGTCAGAGCGCAGGAGGGGAGTCCCCAGGCCTCACCTGTGTTCAACACAAAGCTGGCCAGGACTTGACCTGGGAATGAGGGAGCCCAAACCAGGCAACTCCCACGCCCTCTAGTGGTCAGGAAACGTGCTTAGCAGCATGTCAACAAGCCGCCATCTCTGTGGTGACGAGTGACAGCTGGGATTTCAGTGTGTGCTTCTCTGGGTAGAACCACCAGGCCCCAGAGAACTGTAAAGACAGCGCCTCCATGCTCATCACCCACATGCCCAACGGCCAGCCAGAGAGCCCCAGGGAACACTTATCTTTTAAAAGTAACAGAGGCAGGACAGACCTCTCCTGCCGTGCCCGCTGCTCCCCTCAGCAATGTATTTCGTCAGTCTGCCTGTTCTGTTCCCAGCTCTGGCTCTAGTGAATTCTCTCACCCTCCCGTGCTTCTGACTGTCCCCAGTGCTTGTATAAATAAATAGATAAATCTTTAAAAATAAATAAATGAATAAATAAAAGTAACAGGCACAAATATGAGTTTTACAAAGAACTTTGTCTTCTGCTCACATATGAGGTCGAGCAAAAGCATCCAGTTAGCAATAAAGAATTCAGCACCAGGGCCTCCCCGGTGGCGCAGCGGTTGAGCGCTGGGTTGCAAAGCTGCCTGCAGCCTCTGCGGCGCCGGTTCGATCCCCGGCTGCTCCCCGGCCACCGGAGGAGGGTCCCACATGGTGCGCAGACCTCTCCTGCCGCCCGCTGCTCCCCTCAGCAGTGTACTTCGGTTCCTCTGCCTGCTCTGCTCCCCGCTCTGGCTCTGGTGAATTCTCTCACCCTCCCGCGCTTCTGACTGTACCCAGTGCTTGTATAAACAAAACAAACAAATATAATAAATAAATAAATAAAGACATGCCTCTATATAAAAAAAAAAAACTATTAAAAAAAAAAAGAATTCAGCACCAGGGGCCTCCCTCGTGTGCAAGGGGCTAAGATGCAGCGCTATGAAGCTATGCGCAGTCACTGCAGCACAAGTTCAATCCCCAGCCAGGGAGCTACCCACATGGTGCAGCAGACCTCTCCTGTCACACCCGCTGCTCCCCTCAGCAGTGTATTTCGTCAGTCTGCCTGTTCTGTTCCCCACTCTGTCTCTGGTGAATCCTCTCACCCTCCCGCATCTCCAGCCTGTGCCCCAGCTCTTGTATAAATAAATAAATCTTAACAAAAAAATAAAAAATAAAAGACACCAAAAAGCCTCTCCTTTTTATCACACCTGAGAATGTCCACATTTTAAAATGTGAGGTTCAGACTTTCTCAGATACCCTCACAAAACGACATTAACCAAAATTATTAGAAAAAAATTTTTTAAAGATTTTTATTTATTTTGCATAGAACTGGGTGCAGACTAGAGGTGGGGCCTCTCAGGGGAAAGGAAAAAAAAAAAAATTTTAAACCTTCCCAGCACCACCCAGTGCAGGTAAAAGAGCAACACTGTGACCAGTACACAGAACAGACCCCCTGTGCAAACCTCCCACCAGACTGCAGGCCCGAGACAATCTGGCCTCAGGCTGCCTCTCCACCACCCAACCGTCAGGAAACTCTGGCCACAAGGAAGAAGCCCAGTTTGGGTGGCACACTTCACACTCCTGTCTCATATGTTTAAATGGGCTCTGCCGGAAACACCTGCCTCTTGCCTGCAGCCCAGCAAGCACACAGGGGCCGACCCACACAGCCATGGCGGAACACCGTTAGCCGCTCAGAGGTGAGCGAGCTGACCAGCCTGTTCTACAAGAAGAGCAAGTATGGAGCCTCAAGAGAAAAGGGGCCGCCTTGCTCTGGGCAGCAGCTAGAGGAGCAGGGCAGAGCAGCCCAGACAGCTCAGCCCTTCCTGGGGACGCCACCTGCCCTTCACCAGGAGACCCCGCAGACCCACAACCCACTGGCAGGAGGGGCCGGAGCGCACGCTGGGCCAGCTCCAGAAATAGGAATTCCAGCTCTCTCATCAAATTTCTTATTTTGAGTTATGTTATTGTAAGATAATGTAAGAAAAATGGGACACTAAGTTCAGAGTGGGCAAGAGGGAGGTCGGGGCCCCCCAAGAAATGGAAAGCCAACGCTCCTCTTGGGCCTGGGGTGTGGGGCGCACCTGCCAGGACCTGGATGTGCAAACTCGGAGCCAGGGCCCCCCACTCGGTGCGCAGAGATGGGGTCCCGGGCAGCATCGCCCGCACAACCAGGACTGAAGGACAGGGGCAAGGATCAGGGGCTGCCTAATGTCCACCAAGTACTGTACTATTTGCTGAGACAGTTCTAGAAAGCTAGGGCTCTTTCAGAGAGATTTAAGAAGAAATGGGACACCAAAAGTCATTTTGGAATTATTTTTCATAGTTTCTCGGTAAAGATGGTTTGGAAAAACATGCTTAGTTTAAAGCTGAGCATGTTTACACATATATGCACACATACATTTAAGTATGACTGTACAATATGTGCATATATAATATATAAATTATGATTTCATGGTCAAAATGCAGTCTTTTTTTTAAAGATTTTATTTATTTTTACGTAGAAGAACTGGGGTACAGGCCAGAGGTGTGGGGGGGGTGAGAGGATTCACCAGAGACAGAGTGGGGAATACAATAGGGGGATCCACTGAAATGCACTGCTGAGGGGAGCAGTGGGGAGACAGGAGAGGTCTGCCGCGCCATGTGGGTAGCTCCCTGGCAGGGGATGGAACTTGTGCTGCAGAGGCTGCGGACAGCTTCATCGTGCTGACACTTAACCCCTGCGCCAACAGAAAGGCCCCAAAGTCCAGTCATTTAAATAGACCATCCTGCTGTCTTGTGAATGACGCTTGACTTGGGTGAGATTTTACTCCCGCCCATCACCATGAAGAGGTCTGCCATCTCTGGCAGACCGAGGACAGTCAGCTAAATTATATTAAAATTTCTATAAAAACAGACTGATAGGGGGCCTCCCCTGGCAGCGCAGCAGTTGAGTGCTGGGCTGCGAGGCTGCCCGCAGCCTCTGCAGCGCCGGTTCGTTCCCTGGCCACCAGCGAGGGTCCCACAAAAAAAAAAAAAAAAAACAGACTGATAGGTCTGAAAATGCAAATTAAGATTTTGTTAAAAAGTGAAATTGCCGTTTGGCGAGGGGAACCAAGCCTAAGATGTCCGCTCCCCCGCCGCCCACAGTCTGCACCCCACAGAACAGGGCCGCGGAGCCGTCTCGCCAGGAGCGTGCTGCACACGGCAACGGGCACTGACGGAGTGCGGCAGAAAACCAATCTGCTATGCTCAGTGAAAAAAGTCTGACATAAAAGACCCCATTCTTATGAAATGTCCAGAATAGGCAAAACCATAGAGAAGCAGCTGAGTGGGTGCCAGGACTCGGGAAGGGAAAAGGAGAAGGGACTGCTAATGGGGAGCAGCTTTGAGTGACTGAAATGTTCTGGAAATTAGATAAAAGCGATGGTGGCAGAACCCTGTGAATGTACTAAACACCACTAAATTGTACACTTTGAAGTGGTGAATTTCAGGGTATGAGTCATAATCTCCACTTTTAAAAATCTGTCTGCAAATTCTGCCAGCTCTTCCTCCCAAGAGCTCCAGAATCTGATCATTGCGACCACAGCATGGCTGCAACTGGCCTGGCACAGGCCACCAGTGCCCCCAGCCACCAGCACTGGCAGCCACCCATCTGCTCCCCATTCCTAAAACAGCACCATTTCAAGGCCTCTACAGAAGTAGAGGGTACAGGCAAGGATTACGCAGCCTCTGGGGACTAGCTTTTTCACTGGCATCATTTCCTCATTCATCGAGCTATTCCTTTATATTGCTGAGCAGGTACGCACTCACCTGTTGAAGGATGGCTAAGCAGTTTTTATTCTGAACAAAGCTGCTGTCAACACTGTGCACAGGTTTTTATGCAAAGCACAGCTTTCATCTCCCTGGGACAAATGCCCAGGCCTCAATGGCTAGGTCGGTTCTCTAAGAAAGTGTCCAGCTGTTTCCAGAGCAGCCATAACATCTATGTTCCCACCAGGAAAAAGAGAGAGACCCAGTTTCCTCACCACCAGCACTGGGTGTTCTCAAAGTGGTTTTTAAAATAAAAAAAAAAAAAAAAAAGATTTATTTCTACAAGCACTGGGTACAGTCAGAAGCGCGGGAGGTGAGAGAATTCACCAGAGCCAGAGCGGGGAGCAGAGCAGGCAGAAGGACCGAAGTACACTGCTGAGGGGAGCAGCGGGCGGCAGGAGAGGTCTGCGCGCCATGTGGGACCCTCGCCCGGCGGCCGGGGATCGAACTTCACAGCCCAGCGCTCAACCGCTGCACCACCAGGGGAGGCCCCAAAGTGGTTTTTAAAAAAACAAAGTAGGCAACTGTTTTGGTATAAACATGCCTCTGGTCAGTAAAATCTAAAGTCCTTCTATTGGGGTCCAAGGCCCTATAAGTGGTCCTCCATCCTTCTGACCTCACCTCCCACTCTGCCTTCATCTCTCTTCAGAACTTTCCTTACTAGGCCGCAAGCACAAAGCCCACCCTTCCTTCCTTTCCTGGCCCCTCTACCTGGGTGGAAATCTCTTGTTGCAAACTTTTTATGTAAAAAGTTTGGGCATCCAAACCAGGCATCCCTGGTAGCGCAAGGGGTTAAATCTCAGCACTGTGAAGCTGTCTGCAGCCACTGCAGCACGAGTTGGATCCTGGCCAGGGAGCTACCCACATGGCACAGCTGACCTCTCCTGTCTCCCCGCTGCTCCCCTCAGCAGTGTATATCAATAGATCTGCCTGTTCTGCTCCCTGCTCTGTCTCTGGCGAATCCTCTCACCTCCCACACCTCGGGCCTACACCCCTGCTCTTGTATGCATAAAGAAATTTTTTTTTTAAAAATTAAGTGCATCTGATTGGTGTGAGTCTACACTTCTAAATCATACACAATATTGTAAACCAATGTTATCATAACAAATTAACTAATTTAAAAAGTTTGCCAACCAAGGCAAGGAAGTGTACACCTGAAACCTATACAGTATACTAAACTGTGTTCTCAACTAAAAGTAAAATACTATTATATTGTGTGGACATGGGTGTGCGAGTGCGCGTGTGTATGTATACATACATACATACATACATACATACACACACACACACACACACACACACCCTCTCACTCTTGCCAATGTCCATGACTCTAATTAGGGACGTAACACTGTTTAGATCCCCAAATGATATACAGATTCAAAACAATCCCTATCAGAATCTCATCTGGCTTCTCTGTAGAAACTGACAATCTGATCTGATGATTCACATGGAAAAAACGATCTTGGAAAAGAACAAAATCAGAGGACCCACATTTCACAATCTGAAACTGTGACACAAAACTACAGTCATCAGAGCTTCCTGATGGGGTAGAGGACAGACATATAGACCAACAGAAGAGGATTAAGAACCTAGAAATGGGGCCTCCCTGGTGGCACAGAGGGGTTAAGCACTGCACTATGAAGCAGTCCACAGCCTCTGCAGCATGAGTTCGATCCCCCGGCCAGCCAGGGAGTTACCCACATGGCGCAACAGACCTCTCCTGTCTCGCGAGCTGCCCCCCTCAGCAGTGTACTTCAGTCAGTCTGCCTGTTCTGTTCCCCGCTCTGTCTCTGGTGAGTCCTCTCACCACCCCCACCACACCTCTGGCCTGTACCCCAGTTCTTGTATGCATAAATAAATAAATCTTCAAAAAAAAGAATCTAGAAATAAATCTACACACTTGTGGCAACAGGGTTGCTGAGACAATTCAATGGGGATAGTCAATAATCCTTCCAACAAATGACACCAGGATACTGGATAGTCACACGTAAAAGAATGAAGTTGGACCCTTACCTCACACCATATATAAAAAGACCCCAATCTGAGAGCAAAAACTCTGAATTTTATTTTAAAATATAGGAGTAACAAATCTTTTTGACCGTGAATGAAGCACACAACAGTTTCTCAGATATAAGCCCTAGAGCACAGCACCAAAGACAAATAGAAAATTGGACTTCATCAAAATTAAAAACTTTTGTGCTTTAAAGGAGCCTATGAATAAAGTGAAGAGACAATCTACAGAAAAGGAAAATGTGTTTTCCTTTGTAAAAAATTTGTAAAAAAATTATTTTTACAAAGCGTATATCTGATAAGGATCTACTATCCAAAATGTATAAAGAGCTGTTCAAGAATTTTAAAAAAAAACCTGAAAATTGGGGAAGAATGAGAACAAGAGCTACTACACTAAGTCTCAGAAAGAGGCTGGGTAGCTCATCGTACAGCTGAACTTTCTCAGACACATCCTACCTGATTAAGCCACTATAGCAGCATTTTCTGTTATCTGCGACCAAAGACAATCCTAATCCGTAACACCAAAAGGAACTAGTAGGTCATGATTAGCAGAGGACAACAAATCCTGATGGCTCTCCCGTCAAAATTCAGTCACTTCTTACCTGGCCACTGCTGCCATCCTGACAGAGTACCCCGTCGTTGCTCACCTAATGGAACACAGCATCCTCCCAGGGTCCCCTTCCCTCTTCCCAGCCAGTATGGAATCCTGCCAGTCCTCCCACAGCAGTCGGAGGACTTGCCCCAGCAGAATAAACGCCAATGTCTTCATCCCACTTTCAGGAAGGTCGTCTTGCTCTGGTGTGGCTCCACCTCTCTAACCTCCCATCACTAATTCAAACAGGCCAACTGACCTTGCCGTTCCTCCCCGGGGGGCTCTGGCCCTACCCCACTGCCTGCACGCTCCCCTTCCACACGCCCTCCTGGCTTTACCCTGGCCTCTCCTCAGGTCTTTATTCAAAAGCCATTTCTCCCTCCATGGACCTTCCCTGGACACCTGATGCATAAAACCACACCTCATTGGCCCAGATAGCTGCACGTCCCCTTCCCTGCTTTGCGGTTCCTCCTCCACTTTTGCTTCTTCATCTGTGTGAGCGTCTGTGCCCCCCCAGCACGAAGGCGCCGCGAGAGCAGCTCTGCCTGCTCACGTGCTGGCCCCGCACCGCAGGCCCCCTGGCGCACAGCTCAGTCGCAGGCACCGACACATGAATAATTAAAGCCGGGGAAGGTGCGGATCTGCGGGAGAGGAGCGCGGCCCGAGACCATTGCTGCGAGGGCTCTCCCGGCCCGGCCCTTCCCCGCGCGGCCGCCCGGCGGGCTCGGAGCCGGCGCCACCAGAGGCCGGCCCCTCGGTGCGGTGGAGCGCGGACGCCCGGACGCCGCGGCCGACGCCCGCGCGCCTGTGACCGACGGCTCCAGGGACCGCCGCGAGCAGCGCAAGAACAGCAGATGCTTCCACCGTGCGCGGGGCCGGTCCCGGGCCGGGAAACGGACTTTTCTGCCGAGGCGTCTGCACGGACGCGCGTTCGCGCCTCCGACTCCCAACCACCAACTCGGCCTCCGGCTTCGGGGCGCGGGGCCTCTCCCCGGCCGGCTGCGGCTCCTCCGCTTCGGAACCGCGCGCTGTCCCGACCCGGCGCGGCGCCCGGGAGGCCGGAGGGCGCAGCCGACGCCCCGGGAACGCGGGTCGGCGGCTCGGGCCGGCGAGACGGACGCGGCGTCCTCCGGTGACGCGGGGCCGCGCCTCGCGTGGGGACTCGGGCCGCGCCGCGGGCTCCGAACCGCCGAACCCGCGCCGGCCCCGCCGCGCAGCGACTCCGGGCCCGGCCGGCCGGGCGCGCGCCTCCCCCGGGCCCGGGTTTCCCTGGTCCTCCCGCGGCTCTCGCGGTCGGGAAGAGGCGGCCCCCGCGCCCCCGCGTCCCCCCGCAAGGCCCCGCCGCTCCCCAAACCCGCGGCTTCCCGTTAGGCTCTCGGGACGCGGCCGGCGGGGCGGGCGGGCGGCGGGCGCGGGGCAGAGCGCTGAGGGGCCCGCGCCAGGCCGGCCTCGCGCCGCGTCTCGATCTCCGCGAAAGCCCGCGGCGCGCCCGGCCGCCTCCCCAGGCGCCGCGCCGGCTCCCGCACGAGCGAGCCCCGCCGGCGCCCCCGCCGCCCGGGGCCGGCTCCGCGCAGGGGCCCGTCCCGTCCCGACGTCGTGTCCGCGACGGCCAGGCCGGGCCGCGCCGCGAGCGCGCAGGGCGAGGGCGGCGAGGGCCGGGCCGGGCCGGGCCGGGGCGCGGCGGGCGGGAGGGGAGGGAGGGGAGGGGAGGGGAGGGGAGGGGAGGGGAGGGGAGGGCCCGCCCCCCGCACTCACGGTCGAGGCAGCGGCTCGTCGGGCGCGGCCAGGCCGGGCGGCGGCGGGGGCGGCTGAGGCGGCTGAGGCGGCTGAGGCGGCTGCGCCTGCGGCGGCGGCGGCTGAGGCGGCTGAGGCGGCTGCTGCTGCTGCTGCTGCTGGAAGGACTTGAGGGACTCGAAGGCCTTCATCAGCTTCTCCAGGGTCGCCATGGCGGCGCCCCGCCCCGCAGGGGCAGCCCGGGGCCGCGGGCCGGCGGGCGGCGGCGCTCAGCAGCGGGGCAATGAATGGGGCTCGGGGCCGCGGGCGCAAGCCGTTCGCAGGCGCCAGGCCATCTTGGGCCCGTCCCGGCAGCCCCCGCGGCCGTGCGTCCCCCGACGCTCCGCCGGCGGGGCGGGGCCAGGCGGCGGAGTGATTGACAGACAGAGGCGGCGGCCTCTGCCAATGGCCGGCCGAGACGTCAGCCCACCCCCCGAGCTGTCTCGCCGCGCGGAGTCCCGACGGCGGCCGAGATTACAGGTCCCCTCTCACGAGAGCGAGCCGGGCGCGGCGGCGGGGGCGGGCGGGGGCGGGGCGGGGGCGTGGCCTGAGGGGCGGGGCGGGATGAAGCCACGCCCCGGAGGGGCGGCGGGCGGGCAGGCGGCTCTGCGGCACCTGCCCAGGCCCGGGAGGCCGCGGCGGGGCGGGCGCCCGCCCGGGAGCTCCGTCGGGAAGGAGGCGGCACAGGAAAGGCGCCCGACGAGGACTCCGGGGCCACTGGCCCCGCGGAGGCAGGGAAGGAGGGCCCCCCAGTCCTGCGGGCAGCACCCCAGCGTGCAGGGGGCGCGGGGCGGGGGCTGGCAGGCTGCTGCACGGTGACAAGCTCGGGGTCAGCTCCTGCTGCCCCCAGAGGCGGCTGCAAGCCAGAGCTACCCGAGGGCCCCCTTGCGTGGGAGGGGACTCCCGCCCTGGCCGCTGCTCGGCAGCAGCCCACGAGGATGGTGGGCACCCGGTGGGCGAGCCCTGGGAGGGTGGCTCCCAGCATCTGCCAGAGGCAGGCGAGCGAGACAGGGGTCCGAGGACGGCGGCGTCCGGGGCGGCTGTCCCCCAGCAAGCCGCAGGAAGCGGGTCCGCCTGGGCGAGGCTGCGGGCTCCGCCACAGCCCCCTTCCTCTCAGAGCCCCTCCCTCGCCCCAGTGGTCAAGTCAAGGGACCCCGGCCCCACCACGTTGTCCCCAAAGGGAGAGCAACGTTCCCGGAAAGGAGGAACCCCTGAGAAACAGGTCCCCCACCTGGGGCTCCTGGCCCCCTGCCAGCCACGGCCACACAGGCAGGGCAGGCCCTCTGGCCCTCTGGAGGCCCTGGCTGGGGCAAGGCGGCCAATGCTGGTATTAAGTGGCGGGAAGATGCGGCTTCCTTCTGGCTGAATCTGCGTTTCCCTGATGACGCCAGCGCGGCCGCCTGTCGGTCACTCTCCTGGCTCGCGCCAACAGCAGCAGCTCTCGCCGTGAACTCTGCTGGAGTTGGCTGGGCTTTGGAGGAATAGGCTGACGACGTCCATGCCTTTGAACTCTCGCTCATTATCTCAAAATGTTCTGTCCCATTCTCTCCCTCTCCCTGGCGCTCAGGAAAACCTAGATGAGACACCCCCACTTTCTCCTACCTGCAGCTTGCTTGTCCTGTGTTTTGGACCCTCGGGGTTTCACTCTGGATAACATCATCTGACTTGTTCTTTTTTTTTTTTTTAAAGATTTATTCATACATACAAGAACCAGGATACAGGGCAGACGCGCGGGAGGGTGAGAGGACTCACCGGAGGCAGAGCAGGGAGCAGAACAGGCAGAAGGACCGAAGACACCGCTGAGGGGAGCGGCGGGAGACAGGAGAGGTCTGCGCGCCCTGTGGGTTGCTTCCCCGGTGGGGGATCGAACCCGCGCTGCAGAGGCTGCTGCTGACAGCTTCAGGGCGCGCGCTCCACCGCCTGCACCACCAGGGGAGGCCCGGCAGAACCTATTTGCAACAGGCAGGTTTGTGGGGTCTGGGGTGCCCTCTCCCTGCCCTGTAACAAAAATGGTGCCTGTGGTGGCCCCCACACGGCCCCTCCCGCTTCCCCTGCTGCTGCTTTGAGTCGTCCTCTAGATGCTCGTAAATCAAAGACGTCACAGTCCACTTCACCTTTATTGCTGCTCAAGTTGCCCCCAGTCCAGTGGAAGCCTGTTTGGGGCAGCCCCTGGGTACTTCCAGGCGCCCCACCGTTTCTCTCGGGCCTCACCAGACGCCCCGCCCGCCGCCCTCTGTCCTGAGCGCCAGGGGAGCGATGGTGGAAGGCCAGGAGGGTGGGGGCGGGCTGATGCGACACTGCGCTAGTGCCCCCAGGCCTGGCCTCACCCTTGTGTCTGCTCAGGGGAGTGAGTTCCCGCCCCGCCCTACCCTCTGCTCCTGCTGTCTCCTGTTGTCGCTTCTGCCGCGTCTGCTTTTGGATGGGGGCTGCATTCTTGGGCCCGTGTGAGGACCCACCCTGCAGCAAGGCAGTTCCCCAGGCTTGCTGCATCCCACAGCTGGCTCGCCAGGGCACCTCAAGCAAAGCGCAGGCCAGTGAGGGGAGCTGTTTGACCCCCGCCCGGCCTGGAACCCGGGACGCCCCGCGGGGTCTCCGCAGTCAGGGCAGCAGCTCAGGGAAACTGCGTGGGCAACTGATGACAACGCGGTCATGATTCAGCAAGAACATGAGAAAACTCGGTGAAGGCTAAAGGGAGTTCTCACCAAGACTGGCAAGGACCCCCAGGAGCAAGGGCTTCCAAAAGCTTCTAATTGTAATAATTCCTCACCACTTTTCTGGAGCGCTTTGGCAATGTCCATCACAAGGTTTGAGTATGGGAAACGTCGGCTCGCTGTCTCCTGACAGAGCATCGTGATAAACACTCAAAGCTGAACATCAGAGACGAGGCCCAGGGATGCTAACTAAAGCAGCGTCAGCGGGAACATAACAAGATTTGAAATAATGTAAAATTCCAGCAGTAAGAGATTGGCAGGAACAGCAACCTTCTAAGTGTCAAGATAATGTCAAAGACCCACTGAAACGTCCAGGAGGCGGCAGAGAAATCGGGGTCTCGTGCCGTTGACGGGGTGCAGATGCTGCACGGTGCAGAAGACGGCACATGCATTCCTCAAAAGTTAAAAACAAGGACCGCCTGACTCAGTGATTCCACTTCTGGCCTAACACCCCCAAGAATTGAAAGCGGGGTCTTGAAGAGGTATTTGTGCACCAGCACGAGTCGCAGCAGCAAGAACGCGGGGCCTCCGCGCAGCGGAGTGTCGTCAGCCTTAAAAGGGGAGGAAATTCTAGAGCGCCCATAACACGGATGACCCTTGTCACACCGAGTGCGACAAGCCAAGCCAGTCCCCAAAGGGCAAGTGCCAGGCAGCCCTACACACGGAGCCCTGGGGGGCCTGGCTGGGGAGCCCGGAGGCAGCACGTGGTGCCTGGGCCGGGTTGGGCGCCGGTGGGCAGGGATGGCTTCGTAGGGAGAGTCCCAGACAGCGAGATGGAGAGCTGGGGGGGGCGGGGTGAGCTGCACACTTGAACTGGCTGAGAGGGTAAGTGTTGTTTGTGTATTTTACCATAATTCGAAACAGTTTCTGGTGAAACAGTTCAGCAAAAGAAAAACCTGCTGGGCTGCTGAAAAGGGGTCTCCTCAACACACTGGTGCCGGCGGCCTTCGGGCAGCGGCCTGGGCACAGCTGGGACAGCGCGTTGCGGACCCAAGCTGGGTCCACGAGGCCAGGCTCAAAGCCAGAGTCCTCCCAGCGGCCCGCACCTGTCAGGTGCTGTGCTGGCCCCAGGAGCACTGGCTGGAGCCACGCCCACGGGCACGGGCACGGGAGGACAAGGCACATCCTGCCCCTCAAGTCCAGTGTCCAGGCACCGGCGTGTCCAGCCCCGGCAGCCTCTGTGGCAGAGCCTGGCTCTCTACTTCCCAGCTCCCCTGTCACCTCCCTGAGAAGTCAGGGTGCCCCTCATGGGTCTTTGGAACCCATCACACCCTTCCTGAGACAGCCCCTCACCTAGGCTGCAAATGTCCCCGACCAGGTGCAGAGCCTGCCGTCCACCTCAGCCCAGCGCGCCACCTCCTCTGCAACAAGTTATTGGCTTTGGAACTCTGATATTTCTTAATCTGTTCAGGGAGCCCCTAAGGGGTGGGGTCCACCCTCCCACCCCAACAGCCAAAGGACCCCTTCTCCTGAGACCTAAGCCTGACCTGCGCCCACTCGCCGAGGTCCTGCCCCAGGCTGCTCTGCCAGAAACCCCTCTGACACCCCAGACAGCCAAGCCTCACCGCAGGCTCCTGGCAATGCCCTCTCTCCAGGGGGGGACAGCAGTGTCCAGGCAAGTAGCCACAAAGACGGGCACTCAGGCCAGAGCACGAGGTGAGGCGGACACAGGAGCAAAGACATCCAACCCCTCCGGGGGGCATGTGGACCCCAGGCCAGGAGAAGGGCCCATTCCCCACACTGCTGGGAGGAGGCCCAGGCCCCACCCCATCCTCATCCACCTTGGGGCATCAAGCGCCCTCGAGTGGCTGGCCCATCCATCCGGCTTTCACGGAAAGACAGCTCTTGCGCAGGAGACGCAGATCACACGCAGGCGCATCTTACACGTTTATTGCAAGTCCGGGGGGGCAGGGCTGCAGCTCCCGACGCGGGCTGCATGTGCGCTCACCGCCTGGTGGACAGCTCTTCCTTCTGGCCGGGGCAGTCTTTGAGGCAGCCCTGCAACACAGCAGCAGGCCGGCCAGTCAGCCCAGCCTAGCCGCCTGGCCCCCTGCCGCCAGCCACACTTGGGCCGCGCACATGCAGGTCACAGGCAGCGTACACACCCTCTCTCCCCCACCACGGCGGCTGGACCCCAGGGGCGGGCCCGGATCTGCGCCCCTGCACAGACCACAGCCCGTGGCACACTCACTCCCACGGACACGGCAGGGCGGGTGGGGGCCAGGGCTCCTCTGTGAGCCCCCGGAGCCTTCCTGTCCACGAACGCCCAGCTGGCCACCCTGCCGAAAGCAGCCCGTGCCCAGGGACCGTGGTCACGCCCAGGACCTGCACGCCCCAGGGGCTTCCTCTTCACAAACAAGGTGGCGAGGATGCTAGTGGACAACCTCGAAGCAAATTGCTTGGGGAGGAACGCTAGCTAGCTGTCCGCCCGTCCAGGAGAAAAGGCCACTGGGAAGAAAAGTCCTAAACGTTGCTGCAGACACCATCCCTCCAGGGCAGTCTCGCCGGAGAAGCAACTCTCGCTGTGAAAACCGGCCGGCGAGCAGACACCCGAGGGGCGGCCCGCAACGCCGAGGCAAGTGGCACGTGACTTTATGACCGTCTGAGAAGGTGCTGGCGTCTGAGCCCAGCGGGACGTGGCGTTGGAGGGGCACCTGCTGCTGGCCATGGGCCCTGGGCCAGGACAGCCTGGCCCCACGGCAGAGGCCAGCCAGCTCTGGGGCCAGCAGAGCCTAACGGCTGCTCAGCGGCGCGTGGTGTCGAACACAGGGGCCTTGCCAACAGAGAAGGCCTCTGTAGTGCGGGAACCGTCATGTCACAAACAAGCCGCCGACGTCCGCTCTGCTCACCCCTCCGCTGAAGAGTCTAGAGAAGAAGCCCTTCTTTGGCCTGGAAACTAGAGGCTTCATCTCTTCTGCACTGAGCGTCGTATTTTCCTCATTCATAGTTTCATTGATGTCCTTGAAACATTCGGATTCGATCATCTGCAGAAGAGCAGGGGAGTGGAGAGGCACAGGGCAGCCAGTCCCGCCGCCGCATCCCTGCCCAGCGCTCCGGCCCTGCAGTTCCCGGCCTGGACGCCACTTCCACTGCTTCCCAACTGCTTCCTGAGGCCAGTAACTTGGCCACCCCCTCCTCCTTTCTGAGTGTGCCCCCAAAGCAGCTGGCCACAGTGGAGCTGGCTGCCAGCCCTCCTGGGGAGTGGGACTCGGGACCAGGAAGCCCGCGTCAGCACGGCCTGCGTAGGGAGCGGAGGCTGCTGCCACCCAGACCCACTCACACACGCCCACATGGAACTTTTGCTTTTGTCATCACCGTGACCAGCGTCCACTGCTGTGCTGAGCAGGCGGTACCTCATTCTGCCAGGGGATGGAGACACAGCCGGTGGCAAACTCAGCGTAGAATTCCTCATCTGAAGTGTCTAGGAAGACCCCCTTCACGGTGGAGAACTGATCAATGTCCAAGATGTCCTTACAGTACACTGCCTGAGGCTGCACCAAGAACAAGGACAGCCACTGGAGGCCTGCTCGGTGTCTCTCTCTCTCTCTCTCTTTCACGCACACACACACACACACACACACACACACAGAGTCATGTGAGGACGCCCCACGCTCCCGTCTGCCCCCTGAAGCACTTCCTAGCCCCACGCAGTCTCTCTCCCGGCTCGTCCTCTAGTGGCATTCCTGTGTTCAGAGGCCAGGAGTGGGGCGAGCAGGCAGGTAGTCTAGGCCTGGGCCACCTCCTCCAAGTGGCTGCCTGGACTTCTGAGGCCCAGGCACAAAATGCACAGGAGGAGACCCCGACCAGGCCACCCGGATCAAGAGGCACCGGGGTTCTGAGCGGCAGGCAGGCACTGCCCTCAGGACAGTCAGGGAGGCAGGCTAGGAGGGGACCTGGGGGAAGGCCAGCACCCCAGACCGCTGGACAGGCTGAGAAAGGCCCGAAGCACCTGGAGAACATCTGGCCTATCCGGTGGGAAGCAGCTCTTTGAAGGCCCGCAGAACTGGCTCGCTGCCACCGTGGCCTCCTCAGCCTGGTTTCACTGCCGTCTTCCCAGGCCGCCACGGCTCCCCACCCATGCCCACCCAGGCCCTGATGCCCGGAGCCTTGTGCAGTCGCAGGGAAGCCCGCGGCCTGCGTGTGCGAGGAGAGTGCTCTAGTTTTTGTTTTTAAACTCTTCTTCCCTGCCCCTTTGCAAGGAGAATAATCATCCAACTTCCGCACATCCCACAGGAGCATCTCGGAGGGCTTTCTAGAACATGCTGGTGGATGTTTTCATTTGCACGTGCCCCTCCAGGGTTAGGCCTGTGGTCTCCGCACGGCCCCAGCACTGGCCTGTGGACGACATGGCCTCCCTGGGCCACAGCCCACTCCGGCTCCCAGCCCGCTGCAGGCCCAGCTGCAGAGCCACCCACAGGGAGGTGCGGACCCTGGGAACATGGGGGCCCGGCAGGGCCCAGCACAGAGGCACTCCAGCAGAGGGGCCTGGGAGGCTGGGGAGCCACGTGGGGCTTGGGGGAGAAGCAGCAGTTCCCAGGGGCTCTGGCATAAGAAGCTGCAAGGCAGGTGGCCACAACCCTCACGCCCCAGAGGAACTCACATCAGGGCAGAAAGGGGGCTCGAGCATATTTGCTTCCAGTCGCTTGAAGTTGATGTCCTTGAACACAGGGTGCTCCTTCACCCTGGCTGCCCCGTCACCCGTGCACCCCAGGCGCTGCTTGGGGTTCTTGGTGAGTAGCTGTGGGAGGCAGAAAGGAGCCAATTTCAGGGCCTCCCTGATGGCGCAGGGATTAAAGACAGTGCTACCCAGCTATCCGCAGCCTCTGCAGCACAAGTTTGATCCCTGGCCAGGGAGCAACCCACAGGGCGCAGTAGACCTCTTCTGTCTCCCCGCTGCTCCCCTCGGCAGTATGTTTCAGTGGATCCGCCTGTTCTGCTCCCCACTGTCTCTGGAGAATCCTCTCACCCCCACACCTCTGGCCTGCACCCCAGTTCTTGTATGCATAAATACATCTTTTAAAAAAATCACTGAGGACCTTAGTAAAAATTTCCCAAACGCAGGTCTAGATGCTGTGTATTCTTAAAATTAATGCAAGGTGTTTATTTTATCCTATGAACAGAAAGCGTCTCTCTGAAAGACACAGGCATTTTTGTCATTGTCACACACTGAATCAGGCCTTCCCCACGGTGAGCATCAAGCACAGCCAAGCGGTCCCCAGCCCAGGCAGGAGACCTGGCGCCGCTCCCCGGGGGAACCTCACCAGCCCTGCAGCGCCCCCGCCCCCACTGCCTCCCCAGGCCGGAGCCGGGCTCAGCTCCCAGTGCCCCGAACCTGACCCACCATCCTGCAGATGGATTTGGCGTCCTCAGAAAACTTCTCGGAGTACTGCTCGGGGTCCCGCCTCACCCTGCGGTCCACCTCCTCCCGCCTGACCTTCTCCTTGAAGCGCTTGAAGGGAGCGTGTCCCTCGATCATCTCATACAGCAGGCAGCCGAGTCCCCACCAGTCAGGGCTGAAGGTGTAGCTCTCGTTGCTGATGACTTCGGGGGCTACGGGACGGACACCGGAAATGGGATCAGATGTCTGGCTCTGGGTGCACGTCCCTGGAGCGCCCTGCGGCACACGCTTGATCACTGGCACGTGCTCCTGCAGCACAGACACCACAGCCCTGCACTGGAACGCGCGTCTCAAACGCGTGAACTGTGAAGTCATGTCAAGCCAACAAAGCCAGACACAAAACCATAGTGTGTGACCCCCCTTAACCGGAGGGGGCGGGACAGCCTGGCCTGGGCACAGAGTGGCCTGGAGGCTGCGGGGCAGGGGAGGCCGGCGATCCTCGTGAGTGTGCGGGCCGGGCTCTGACTGGAACTGGCACAGAGCTGCCACCGCAGGCGGGATTCCTGGGCCGCGCTACCCGTCCGCACAGCTGCAGTTAGAAGAGGGCGCTATGTCCGTTGAGGATGAAGCGGGTCAGCACAGAGTAGCTAGCGCGGGATCACGCCTCCAGGGAAGGCCTGTCTCCCAAGGGTGCTCCCCCACGCTCAGGGTGCCCTCTACTCCCAGGCATCAAGAGTGGGGCACAGGGACCACCATGGGGCTCTGCAGAGGCAGCCAGGGACCTCTGTCCAAGGCCACCTGGGTCAGGAGCCACTGCAGCTGTGCGGCCACGCCTCCGGAGCTGACCACGGCCCCCTGCCCCCACCGGGAGATGGAGGCCTCACACAGAGGGTGAGGCCAGCAGGCAAGGGTGGGCAGCGGCCGGCGGAGACGATCCCGAGTCTGCCTTCTCCTGGCTGTGTGGCATCTGGGCCTCAGTCCCCACCTGCAGGCGAGGAGGGCGGCCCAGAGGGTCCACGCCCTGGCACCAGGGCAGGCTTGACCACCCACGGCATCACTAGCGCTCGCGGGCTCACGCGGTCCCACCTCAGCCTCTCTGTGCCCTGAGGGCGTGGCCTCCGGAGCTGGAGGGTCTTCACATACCCATGTAGCCCACCGTTCCGACTCTTCCTCGAACCGTCTCCCCTTCGGGGACCACCAGGGCTAGACCGAGATCTGAAATCCGGATGTGCCCTGTGTGTTCAAACACAGGACTCAAGTCACAGGGGCCCGCGGCACTTTAACAACAATGAAAAATGGGGGCTTCATGGGGGACCAGGGGTTAATCTCAGCACTATGAAGCTGTCCGCAGCCACTGCAGCCTGAGTTTGATCCCCAGCCAGGGAGCTACCCACATGGCGCAGCAGACCTCTCCTGTCTCCCCGCTGCTCCCCTCAGCAGTGGATTTCAGTGGATCCACTTGTTCTGCTCCCCGCTCTGTCTCTGGTGAATCCTCTCACTCCCCACCCCTCTGGCCTGCACCCCAGCTTTGTGTGCATAAGTAAAAATAAATCTTTAAAAACAGTGAAAATGGGGGAAGCACATCTGCAAAGCCATGGATGGAAATGGAAGCATCCCACACTCAGAGTCCCTTCATCTGACATCCCAGAGAACTCCCCGCGCTCCTGAGGCCCCACTCCAGGCAGCAGCACCATGCACAGCAGGGAGTGGGGCTTCAGAGACCACCATTCCCCTGGGAAACCCGCCAGCTGGTGAGAGGCGGGGCCTGTGCTCTGACCTCTGGGCACGACAGGCCTGCGGGGCTGCAGGGGAGATGACCGTCTGAGCAGGCTTCTCCGCAGAGACCACAGACGGCGGGGGGGGGGGGGGGGGGGGGGGCAGGGGAGGAGCTGTCTCCCAGGACAGATGAGTTAGGGAAACAGCAAATAAAATCAAAGAACTCACATTTAAAACTGCATTATGTGGTAATACATAGGAGGATTAAGAGAGTTTCAAAATTCCTTACAAAAACAACAAATCATGGAAAACATTCTTTTGGAAGTCTGGGGCGGGAGGCCGCCTGAGGCAGGAGCCAGGTCCGAGGCTGGCAGCCTCCTGCGTGCACGGAGACTGGGGGTGGGGGTGGGGGGAGGTGGTCAGTGAGCATAAGCCAGCAGGAGGGCGCTGGCCTCCTCTATGCACCCTGGAGAGCAGCGTGGAGAAGCGCCTGAGGGCTCGTGGCCGCTGCCCTAGCAGGGAGCAAAGGTCAAGCACAGCGAGAGGGCGCAGTGACCTGAGCCCAGGGGCTCCCTGGGCCAGCAGGATGGGGTCTGATATCTGGAGGAGCGTGGTCTGCCTTGGAGCCCTGTCTTTGGAACCACAGGCCTGTTTTACTCAATCACAAGACAAAACTTAGACAATTGAAAGCACAACGGAGAAGATGCAGCGAGCGCAGAGCAAGGCTGGCCGCCCAGCAGGGGGCCACACAGCCGAGCAGCCGCCCTCCCGCGTCAGAGCTGCGCCGGCCGCGCAGTCACGTGCTAACCCACGAACACCAGCGTGGCTCCAAAGCTCTCTTACGTCTACGGTGGGTGAAGCAGATAGATGATTAGGAACTAGAATTTTCAGAAAAATACAAATGTGAACCAAGAATTGGAAACAGTGATAGGAATCCATGACGAGCATTTTCTTAAAAAAATTCAGAACAAAGTGTCCCTCTGTCCACAGCAGGGGCCAGCACAATGACCGGCGCAGCAGTGGCCCCACAGCCAGGTACCAGGTGCTCGGGAGAAGAGGCCGATGCCCGCACAGTCCCCGACTTCATGACGGCGGGAGACCAGGAGATCGTCCAAGACAACAGCCTGCCTGGCCGGAGAAGGGACAGCCCGGCCAGCAGGAAGGACAGTGAGGCTGTTAGGGGGAAAAGGCTGTCCTAAAGCTGATCCCATACGGGCTTTGTGGACTCCACCCCCACCCCAGGCCAAAGCCAAAGACACTGGGGACTCCACATCCCATCCCCACCCAAGGGAAGGTGGCTGGGACTGGAGGGTGGGGTTCAGCAGCCAGGTGGGTACAAAGGCAGACACGTGGGCTTTGGGGGGGGGTCCCCCATGTTGGCTCCCCGCCAGCTTGCAGCGTCCGGCCAGCTCGGAGAGCGCCTTTGGGTTTCCAGGTCAGCGGATTGGGTAGGACGCATTAGACTTTATTTCCCTATTTTCTCTCTGAGTTGTACATGTTCCTTATTTCCTTTTCCCTTGTAAATAAACCTTTTATGAACCTTTTGTGTGTGCCTGTAGTGGAGTATTCGTAAGTCCCTTGTAAGCGCGCGGGTGAGGACCCACAGCCAGGAACCCGTTCAATATCGGGGCTGTCCTATAACAAGGCCACTGGCTGAGCATCCAGACGGCCAAGATCCTCGTGGCCACAATGTCCCAGGACAGACGCCTCGTGGGCTGTCTTGACGCATGACACAGCACCGCAGCTCTGGACAGTGGCGGTGAGGGGGGCCACGCCCCACCTGCTCCTCCGTCTGTGCGGCTTAGAGCCAACAGGCAGTTGCAGGAGTGGCGGGATCCAGCATGTCCTTCCCTTTCGGAGGAGCCATGCGTCCCCACACTGGCCCACAAGACAGGCTGGTGGGGACGGGGTGAAGGCCGGATCACCACCAGGCAAGCTGGACCTCGAGCAAAGAGCCACTCGGGCCCTCATGCCTCCTGTGCAGTTAACAGCCGTGCCCACGGGGTAGGCCCACAGCAACCGATCACATCCAACCCAGCCAGCCCAGAGCAAGGGTGAGCCGGCGGAACAACGTCTGTGCGGGGCAGCCACAGCAAAGCGCTCTGGGGCAGGGGCAGTGCCGGGGAGCAGCACAGCCGTGGAGCACAGGAGGGGGTCAGCAGAGAGAAAACATTCTCACCCTGAGTTTACTGCACACGCATCTATCTGAGTTTGTGAACACAGTTAGCCAGGAGCAGGGACCTTCCGCTACGGGCGCACGGGACGACAGCGTGCCTGGGCGTCATCCTCTGAGGGACTCATGCCGGAGAATTCCTTTGCTGCTGGCTCTATTCTGCATTAACTGGCAGCCCCTTGTTAACTGTTTCCAAGTCCCTGTTAACACAGCCTACAAGGCCTCCACTTACCCCGGTCATCCAGCAGAATATTCTCCGGCTTTAAGTCTCTACGAGGAAAGAAAAAACACAGGAGCTCGGTTACACAGAAGCCCGCACGATCCCAGCCACAGCCCCAGCCCTGGGCTCTGCGCCTGCACCCCCGGAGCCCGCGGCGAGCCTGGCCTGTGGGCACAAGGAGGGACGGGGTCCACAAAGGGCTGGTGGCCGCCGACCTGGTCTGACCTAGGAAGACTGCCAAGCGCACATCCAGCCCCCTCAGGGCCAGGGCGGCCGGAAGGGCTGGCTGGCCCTCGGGTGCCCGGCCTCAGCCATCTCCGGGGACAGACACCGCGAGAACTGGGCGTGGTGGGCGCCACACAACACAGCCTTGCTCCCCGAGGGAGCAGGAGGCCGGGCCAGCTTTCAACCGTTCACAGCTTAAAATAAATTCTCCCCCAAAGCGGCTGATCACCATGACTCACGCGCGCGCCCTCCTCACTGCCTCATGGCCTCTTTCAGGGCAAAAAATTGCTTCCTGACCCTCAAGAAGCTGCCTGTCAGGGCCTCCCCGGTGGCGCAGCGGTTGAGCGCTGGGTTGCGAAGCTGCCCTCAGCCTCCGCAGCGCCAGTTCGATCCCCGGATGCTCCCCGGCCACCGGAGGAGGGTCCCACATGGCGCGCAGACCTCTCCTGCCGCCTGCTGCTCCCCTCAGCAGTGTCCTTCGGTCCTCCTGCCTGCTCTGCTCCCCGCTCCGGCTCTGGTGGATTCTCTCACCTTCCCCCGCGCTTCTGACTGTACCCAGTGCTTGTATAAATAAATAAATAAAAATAAATCTTTTTTAAAAAAAAAAAGAAGCAGCAGCTACCTGTCAGCGCACTCCTAGCTCCCAGGAGTGGAGTCAAGCACCCAGGCCCCTCAGAACCTCAAGAGTATGGGGCAGGCCCTGGGGCCGGGATACCCTGCCCCTGGGCGGAGGCCTCAGCCTGGGGGTTGATCTGCGAAGGGCTCGGTACAGCTGTGGCTGCTGAGAAAGGACCTCGGCGTTCTGGCCTAGACCTTAATTTCCCACCAAGACAAAGCAAAATAATTGATCTAATGGTTAATAAAAGCAGCAAAATTGAACTCCCAGTCTGATAAGGGGACTTGGAACCCCGAGAATCCACAGGAGAAAATAGCAGACCCAAGAAGACAGCGGCGCGAGCACCGTGCCCGGAACCGCGGCCTGCACGCCCCCCACGCACACGCGGGCGCCTCTGCCTGCCGCTGCCGGTCGAGCCGGGAGCTGCCCACGTAAGTGAGCCCGAGGGCAGGACGCCCCCTCCCTCGGCTGCGGGGAATCCTGGGTCATGTGGTGTTTCTCTTTTCGGTTGAGAAACCTCCACACGGTTTCCATAGAGGCAAAACGGGAACATTTCTTTTGAAATGAGAACATTTTAGACGTTCATCTTTCCTATTTTCTATTCTCTGCCACACACGTCTGCACATGCAGCAAACATCGCTATGAAGACAGTGACTCCTGCACTGAGGGGACACCCTCAACGCAACAAAGCAACACACAGCACCCCGAGAACCGGCAGTGGTCCTCCAAGTGCAGCCCCCCGGTAGCCCTTCCCTCGCCACAGGCCGGTCTGGACTTGCCCCCAAGCTCGGGTACCCAGATGCCTTCAGACGGAGGTCAGACTCTCAGAAGCCTGTCCCCGGGCTGATTCTAAGACATCAGACGCTCGGCCGGTCCCGCGTGCCCCTGTGCCCTTGAGTGGTTTGCTCGTTGTTTCGGGCACTTTAACTGAACAAGCAGCCCGGCTGCAGAGAAAACGCATAAGAGAGGGCCTCAGGGATGGGGCTTTCTCACCCTCTTAACCTTCTCTCCAAATAACTAGCAGCTGCAGCAGGCACAGCCTCAGGCCTGACAGGCAAGGGAATGCCAGGCTGCCCCTCGCGCCCGGGGTTTGCTGCTCTGATAAGAAAGAAAAGGCGAGGGCAGGCCTCTGGAGCCTCAGGGCAGGGCAGCCGCAGGACCCGACAGCCCGGACGTGTCCACAGAGAAGAAAGGGCCAGACTGCCCGCCATGCCCAGCAGAAACCCAACCAATGACAGCCTGGCACACTCCCCACCGCCTGGCCTGCGCTGCCTGCGGGTACACCCTTGCAGGTGCAGCCCTGCCCGGTGGCCCGCAGCCTCTGCCCCCGGGGCTTCCTGCCCCTGTGCCCAGCGGGAAATAGGCGCCAGTGGCCAATGAGGCAGTGGAAGGCATGTCCCCAAGATGCGGCCTCTGCTTCTCACCCCGCTCCTGTCTCGGTGTCTTCCAGCGGCTACCTCCCTCCACCAGGAGGCCTTTGTGGTCAGCCTGGACCTGCTGAGTTGCTGGTCCTAGAGGGGACTCTGGGCTCCCTTTCATGGACTTGCAAACAAGCGCGGTTGCTCCCGGCCCGGCGCCCGGCCCTCAGCTCAGTGGCGACACACTGTTCCCTCAGGACAGCTCAAGCCCAGGGGAGAGCTACCCAGGTGAGGAAGGCGTTTGTGTTCTGCTGTCTCTTTACCAAAAGGGAGCCCACCTTTGTGGTGTCTGGTGTGACAGCAGCTGGGGGCGCTCCCTGGTGACAGAAGTGAGGACAAAAGCCTCCCGCAAGGGTGCTCCAGAGGCTCAAAGGGAGGACGGCGCGCACACCCTTAGGGGCCCACCAGTGGCAGGCGCTGTGGTGACTGCGGAGGACACGACACGGTCCAGTTTCCATGCATGTGGCTGCCGCAGTGCGGGCCCGGTGAGGGACAGGGAGAACCTTCTGGCCTCCAGCAGACCTCGGAGCCCCGGGGCGAGCATGGCCCTGGACAAGCTCCGCTCCCGTGCCTCCTCCCAGAGAAAGCGCAGCGCTTGTCTGTGCCCAGCACTGCCACCCAGCAGGCCAGCAGTGGTGACAAGGCAGCACACCCTGGCAGCCACCGCAGTGTGGGGCGTCGAGGGCCGCTGTTCGCCCTTGCTCTGCGCTGGCGGTTCGAGCATGTCAGCCCAAGGAGGCAGGCGTCTGTCCTTGGCAGAAGGGACAGAGAGGACTGAGGTCAGAGGTCACCAGAACAGGAGGAATGAGATGCGGCCTTCCGAGGAGCTCAGGCGCGAGGGGCCTGCTGGGCGTGAGGGCAGGCTTGCTTGCGCAGGCGGCCGGCCCTGACTGAGGGAGGGGCCGGGGTGGGGAAAGACACCCCCAAACGCATGGAGCCCAAGGGGCGCCCAGGCATAGGGTGCCCCAAGAGCTCCCAGGCCAGGCAGGGCTGGCAGTGAGGGCAGAGGCCCCCCTTGGGGCGCAGCAGGAAGGACAGGGCCAGAGAAGTCAGAGGGGAGTGGGCTGTGGGGCCCCAGTGGGGCCAGCACCAACTCCAAGCCAGAGAGCAGGCTCGTGCGGGCTGTGGAGAGGGACGGGCATGGCCGGGGGCAGCTCGTGCACCGAGTGTGGCCCGGGTGACATTGAGGGGAGATTTGGTGACCCCCTAGTCAGGGACGATGAGGCGAGGACCCCAGACCCTGCAGGAACGGAGCACGTGAGGCTGCCAGCGCCGCGAGCACGGGGAGGGGCTGCTTTCCCCACAGCTAGGTCCACGGACGTGCTGGACTGGCCCTGACCGTCACGTGGGCTTCATTTTCTTTACTGAATTCTGAGGCAAAATTTTTTAATTTTAAGGCATTTGTTGTGTTATCTTGTTAGAACAAAGTTATTAGCAGAACTGTCGAGGCAGCTGAGGGCCTTGCAGTGGGCCCTTCTCTTGCCTGCACCGGCCGTGCAACCTCTATCAACTGCTCATTGGAAACTAAAGAGAACTGAAAAGAAAACGAGGGTCCACCTCTGACTGGCCAAATTTCCAATAGTGTGCGTGGCCGACCTCTAGGAACCAACCCAGGGCTCCCCAGCTGCCCTCAGGCCCAGGCACCTAAGCCGGGAGCCGGGGCTGGGGAGCAGCCGGCCCCGAGGCCCACGGGTGAGTGCCCATCGTACCTGTACACAATTCTCTCCCTCTGCAGGTCCTCCAGGCCACAGCACAGCTCCGCGGCGTAGAAAAGAGCTCGCCGCTCCTCAAAGCCGGGGCTGCCCAGGTTGTAGATGTGAAACTTGAGGTCCCCTCCATTCATGATGGTCAGCACCAAGCACAGGCAGTCTTTGGTCTCATAAGCGTAGGCCAGACTGACCTGTGGGTGACACAGCACAGAAGCCCACAGTCACCGGAGACACTCGATTCCTGCCACAAGCAGACAGCGTCCAAGTAGCCCACACTAGAGTCATCACCGGGCACCGGTGCCATGGCAGGGAGGGCCAGCATCGGGCGCATCGCAGCCCTTTACCCATCCAGGGCCTCCCAGCAGTGCTGTGGCAAAAGGAGAGACCTTTCTATGCCAAGCGGGCAGCTGGCAAGACTTCCTCTAGACTCTGGGAAGCCGTGCTCTGCCGTGCAGCCCCCCACATGCCCTACTTCCGGAGCAACAGCTGTCAGCACCTGCAGTGAGGCTCTGCCTGGGCCCACGTTTATCATGGGGGAGAAGCGGCATCTTCACATGGAAGTGACACCCTCGATTGCCAAGGCCCCTGTAATTTGCTGTGATGGCTTTTAGCATTTCTCAGTCTTGCAGTTTTGTTAGATTTTTGCCTTGAGTTTTACATTTCTTTTTTTTTTTTAATGTGTAATTTCACAATTAGGTTTTTTCAGAGAAAAGAAAAGTTATATGCACCCCTAGAAAAATTCTATACCATTGACAAGTCCTTGAGTGTTTTAAGCGTCAAGGATTTAAGCAACCACTGTAGAGAACGGCAGTTCAATGCAATAAAAATTTTGATATGGAATTAAAAAAAAATTTAAAAAAAGATTTCTTTCTATTTTTTTTTTTTTTTAGAGATTGATTTATTTATTTATACAAGAACCGGAGTACAAGCCAGATGTGTGGGAGGGTGAGAGGACTCACCAGAGACAGAGCGGGGAACGGAACAGGCAGACTGACTGAATACACTGCTGAGGGGAGCAGCAGGAGAGACAGGAGAGGTCTGCTGCGCCATGTGGGATTCTCACCGGCTGGCTGGGATCCAACGCGCACTGCAGAGGGTGCGGACAGCTTCACAGTGGGGTGCTCAACCACCTGCGCCACCAGAAAGACTCCAAGATTTATTTATTTATGCACACAAGAGCTGGGGTGCAGGCCAGAGGTGCAGGGGATGAGCGTATTCTCCAGAGAGAGAGCGGGGAGCAGAACAGGCGGATCGACTGAAGTACACTGCTGAGGGGAGCAGCGGGCGAGTCAGGAGAGGTCGGCTGTGCCATGCGGGTAGCTCCCTGGCCAGCCAGGGATGGAACTCGTGCTGCAGAGGCTGCGGACAGCTTCATACTGCTGTGCTTAACCTTGTACCACCAGGGAGGCCCCTGAGTTTTACATTTCTTGATATCTTTCTAAGTGGAGTCAATTAAAGCTCCTCACTTCTATGGTCTGCAGCGGTGTCAGGTCTGGGAGCGTGGTTCAGTTCTTGGTTACCCAGAAAGCTGTGGCTGCCACACATGGCTCTGGGAGACAGCATCCTTGCCTCCCCTGGCCCTTGGTTCTGAGCTCGCCCTGCTCATGTGGGCCCGCTTGGCCTGGCCTGCCCGTGTCTGTCCAGTGCTTGTCCACAGCCTGCCCCCACCCCGTTCAACACAGAAACAAAAGTGCCTCATCTCAATAGAATAGACCATAACTGCTACTTGCGTCACTCTCACCAAGCCGACGTGGAGGTCCATGTTTCAAGCAGTCACATACATGTGTTCCAAATGCTAAAAGCCGTCACAGCAAATCAAAGAGGCCTTAGCAATCGCGGGGTGTCGCTTCCGCATGAAGACACCACTTCTCCCCGCGTGGTAAATGCGGTCCTGGTCAGAGGCTCACGGGGGGTGTGTACTTGGACACAGGAAACAGGCACTTCCCCACAAAGCTTCCAGATGGGTGGGCGGTACCTATGTGGACAGTGCGGCAGGCGCCCCCGTGTCTGCTCATGTAGAGAAGCAGGTGGACACCGCACAAGCCGAGTCCTCTCAGCACTTGGTCATGCTCCGTGCACACCAGCCCGTGCACGCGGGCCCTGACTGTTACAGCTGAAGAGGCCAGGAGGCTGCCCGTGTGCGGCCTTGGCCAAGCACAGAGCAGCTGACATCAGCACCGGGAATGAGCCGACCGCGGGGCATTTTCTGCACGCCTGTCTCCACCGACCCTTTGTGGCGCAAGAGGTAGAGAGAAAGCCACACTGAATGCCCCACCTGGAGCCCGGCCTCAGTCCTGCCCCTGCCCCAGCACCCCCACCCCTGTCTAGCCCTCCCCCGAGTCAGTGACGGCGGGGCCTGGGCTCCATCCAGCCGCTCCTGCTGGTCGAGGGCCAGTTGGTGGGTGGCCAGGTCAGAAAGAGGCCCTGGGGGAGAGGGCTAGAGGAGGCACGTCAGCCAGGGTGCCCCGTAGCCCGGCGCCCACCCAGACCGCGGGCCCCGACGGCTCAAGCCCTGCCAGCAGCAGCAGGGGGAGGGCACCGGCAGGCAGAAGAGCCACAGCGGCCGGTGCAGTTCAGGCGGTCACCCTGCTTCTGTGCCCTGCCAGGGGGCCTGGTGGGAAGCAGGCATCACCCCCGCATTGCCCTCCAGGCCCGTCACCTGCTGCAGCACAGCGCGGTGCCCCGGATATTGACCCCGAGCCCACCGGCTGGCCAGCCGGGACACTGGGGGCAGGGAGCACTCACCACAAACCTGCTGTGTACTTTCTCTAGGAGCCGCTTTTCGTTCAGAGCCATGGCTTCGCCTCTCCTCCTCTTGATTCTCTTCTTCTCCAGCTTCTTGCAGGCGTACATCTTCCCCGTGGCGCGCACTTGGCAGGCGCAGACCTAGAGCGCAGAGAGAGGGTTCACTGTCCCCGACCTTTCTTGCGCTTGGCCCAGGCCAGTCAGTGGAAGGGACCCTGGGCCTGCTCAGCCCTCTCGCCCCAACGGTGCCCCCAGCACGGGCCCCAGACCCAGACGGAGAAGCGCCGGTACCCCCAGAGCTCTAGCTGCCCCACAAGTCGCGCCTCACACCAGCCCCTGTGGGGTGCCCGGCCTGCGGTGAAGGAAGGCACAGAGGGCCTGCCTTTGTGCCCTGGATGCCCCGGGCACCGCGCCGGCCCTAGGCGGGGGAGGCGTGAGTGGGAGGACCACCACGGGCCTACAGCCTCCTGCAGACAGGCCTTGGCCCCATCGCCAGAACCGTCTGGTCTGGGACACGCCAGGCCCCTGCCCACAGTGGAAGCTGGTGCTGCTGGGGGTGGGGGGCGGTGCCTCCCCTGGGGCGACTTCAGGCTGGCCCAGGGTCAGGGCGCTGAGAACGCCAAGCCCAGGCTGCGACCATGGCCTCCGTGGGAGCGAGCTGCTCTAGACGCGGTGTGGCCTCCCACGAGACTGTTCTGACCTCCAGGCTGCTGACCACGAACGGTCTGGACTCACACAAAAGCGCCCCCCACCTCCCCCGCAGACACAGCGGATGGCCCGGCGCCAACATTGAGTCCCCAGTCGCCCGCCAAAGTTGCGGGTTCTCCGGGAAGCCCAAGGAGCCGTGCAGGACAAGCATGAGAAGCCCTCCCGCCCGGGGAGAGGCAAGCGCAGCCCTGACTCGGCCGGCGGTCCCCGGCCTGGCTGGGAGGACGCGCGATGGCCGTGCGGGCTGCCCCTCGGCCGCCTCCGCTACCTCAAAGCTCCACGTCCCCTTTCCCTTATATTTTGGAAGACACATGCTGTGTGTTTCTTGAGCTGTTTTCACACGAGCTCTCCCCTCCCTGTGAAACAGCTCCCCCATGAAACATGGGCCCCCGAGCCGTGAAGGTGGCGTGGGACCCAACAGTCACATCGGCGAGACTGCAGTCCAGCGGGGGATCCACCTTTGTTTCCAAAATTAAATTAATCCTGGGTAAGAGCTGGTTCTTCTTTTCCCTAGAAGTTAGTCCTTGACCACGAACTTGGTTGGCACTGCCGTTTTGGGTGCAGGCCTGCACCCAAAGTTCCTGCACTCACGGGAACTTGTGAGTGCTTGTGACAGAATAAACTGCTTTTCTACGAAGTGCATAAACACCGAGCCGCTCACACAGACGACGCCTGATTCTCTCCGCCACCCAGGGGCCCGTCCGGGAGCGCCGTCCCGGTCCTCAACCAGCTCACGGACTTGTGGGCAGTTTCCTTAGGACTTGCCCGAATTTACACAACCTCTAACACCTTCAGATGTAGGAGTGAGGCACATAAAGGCCCAGAGTTGAGTGAAAGAAGCGCATTTGCTAATACATGCCCTGACCTTCTAGGCTGATCCGAAGTTACAGGAATAGAGTGACAAACGTCCCCATGGTGACAGGTGGTGTTTTCAAGCAGGACAAACCGGGCCACCAAGCACAGAGACACATTCTTCGAGAAATGCGAAGTGAAAGGTAAAATCACACAGATGGAATTTTTTTCCTGGATTCCCCAAATTTTTAAAACGTTTGCAGCGAAGTTCCTTTTGCTCAAAATTCAATCTTAATTCTCAGAGTTGGTTAAATTAAATCCCCAAATAGGCAGTAAGGAAGTAAATGTGTCAGTCAAGTTGATGCTTGATCCTAAGACCAAGCCTCTCCCGGTGGGGGAGGAGCCAGCTGGCCCCTGCGCGCAGCACTCACCTCCCCAAAGCCACCTTTCCCCAGGACTCTGTAATGGCGGAAGGTGTTCTTCGTCACCGGGCGCCTGTGAATCCAACAGAAAAGCTTCAGATCCCCATTGCTTGTGAGCAGGACAGCCAGGTGGCCACCAGCTGCAGGAGAGCAGCAAGCCTGGGGGCCTTCAGGAGGCACTGACCACAGGGAACCAGGAAGACAGGAAGCAGCCCCAGTTCCCCTCTGACTGGGGACGGTCTACCTCACCCACCGGGCCCCGGACAGCCGCCAGGCAGCTCCTCAAGCCCACCCGGGAGTTGTTGGGGGAAAATGACACGCTGACTGCACACCCTCTTGAAAGAGGACCTTGGAGGAGGTCAGACCCGTTGCCACAGGGAGACGTGCAGAGCCGGGCAGCGGGGGCCACAGGCCAGTGGTTGGCGGGGCCCCGGGGCAGCCGCCCATCCAGAGCAACCCGCGCTGTGCCCGCGCGAGCTGCGCCTCGGGCCCCACCCGCCTCTGGTGACCCTGTGCCCACAGGGTAGAGTTGCCACTGCCTCTGCCTGGCAGAAGAAGGGCCAGGAGCTCAGAGAGGCCGAGGACCTGACCCGAGCCACGCAGCTAGAATGAGGGCGAGCAGGGCGAGCAGGGCGAGCAGGGCTTCGCCGTGAAGACACAGCCGCCCAGGGCCACACTCCCGAGTCCAGGGCACAAGACCCCCTGGCTTCCACTCCCCGGGGACACCTGCGCTTTCACAAGCCAGAACACAGCTGAGTGGAGCATACCTTTCCAGCCATTTCCACTGTAAAAACCGAGAAAAATATGTGCTTTCTTGGTATTCTTTAAATGGTTCTCCACTTAAATAGTTATGGACAATTCTAGAAAAAAATTATGCAATTATATACATTTGTTGCATTATAACATGAAAACAGCTGTGCTTCAGTGCACTAATGAGCACTGGTTACGGTAGAATCAGCACACACCACTCGACATACTGAATGTTGGCAGTTAGAGAACCCCACACAGTGCCTACTGTTGTCAGGGAAAATAGGAAGGCAAGGTCTCAAAAGAAATGAAAAGATGTTACCCTTCCAAAACCCAACGTTCTTGGTATGCACATGAAGAGCAGAGAAGCTGTTGCGTCATAAAGACGATCCAATAGCAGCGAGATGTCAGAAATTAAAGGGTGCGTCATGTGTGCGCGTGCGCGCACGGGCATGCAGGCGGGTGTGTTCCGGAATAGAATGAGAACATTCTGCGAGCAGGGCTGGAGTGGCCGCCTGGATGAGAACAGCTCCACGGCAGAAAACGTTAGCATGCGACACCCCCCGGCGCCTATCATCGTTCCATTACACGCTCCCTGGAGAAACGTTGTGCAGTTAGCCACGACTTAGGTTTTCTTTAAAATTTTGTCACAGAGGAAGGAAGATGCACGCTCGGGGGTGGATGAGGGACAGAAGGCAGCCTGCTGTTCCAATCGTTCCTCGTCAGGGAGCGCCTGCTGGGCGGGTGCTGGGCTCCAGGGCAAGGCAGGCAGCTTCCCGGCGAGGAGGCGGTAGGCGGCTGAAGGGACACCTCTGTCCTAGGCCGAGTGTCCCAGGTAAAGAAAGAAGGGGGCCCAAGCCCAGGCCACGCTCCAGGCGAGAAGAGATGAAGCTGTGTGAGGACTTGCCAGACTCAGAGGCTTTGGGGGATCCCATCGTCCCCACTGATACTCAGGATCATGGAACAATGATCCTCAAAATGTGCTCTGAGGGTCTCTAGGTCCTGAGCCCCCTCAGGGAGCTCAGCGACAAAGCTGCGTTGGTAACAGCCCCGGGCCTTCACTGCCTTTACAGCCTGAGCCCCGTGGGCGCGGCTGCGGGAACTGTGGGCCGGGGCCACCGTGTGACGGGACTCCTGTGTCCGCTGTTATCTGAAATGAGCAACAGCCCTTGGGCTGCTCGGTGCTTTCTGGGCATGTGCCAGACCCAAGGCTGCTGCTCACCACAAGCCTGACCCAAGGCTGTCTGGAAGGTGTTGTGGCCGCTGGCTCAGGGTCTCCCTGAAGGTGCAGGCCCTCACCTCAGGCCCTATAGGCCCCACTTGGGGAGCCTGGCAGTGTGGGCACAGTGCGCCCTCTCCATAAAAGTGCTTCCGTGGAGGGGCCCACACAGGGACCGGCCCACCTGAGCATTGCACCTGCACAGCCCAGGGCCGCGGGACGAAGGGATGGACGGCCGTACCTCTCAGGCCCGCACGCCAGGACCTCTCACTTCAGAAGCTGCAGGCTGCCCAGCCGGCCGGCCTGGGGAGCCACGGGCCTGAAACTCCCGTGCAGCCCCTGGTGCACCACACCGCCCCCGCAGCGGGCAGGTGGCAGCCATTCCTGGGCACGCAGCCGCTCCCAAAAGAGAAGGGCAGGTTGAGGGGAATGAAGAAACCAACCACTAAGAAGTGAGGCAGAGGGCCTCCCCGGGGGCGCAGCGGTTGAGCGCTGGGCTGCGAAGCTGCCCACACGCAGCTTCTGCAGCGCTGGTTCGATCCCCGGCCGCCGGGTGAGGGTCCACATGGCGCGCAGACCTCTCCTGCCGCCCGCTGCTCCCCTCAGCAGTGTCCTTCGGTCCTTCTGCCTGCTCTGCTCCCCGCTCTGGCTCTGGTGAATTCTCTCACCCTCCCGCGCTTCTGACTGTACCCAGTGCTTGTAAAAATAAATAAATAAATGAGTCTTAAAAAAAAAAAAGAAGTGAGGCGGAGTAATACAGACTCCCCAGCCTGGGCTCACCACGGGCCGGGGTGAGGAAGAAGCAGACCAGAGGGGAAAAACACAAATGAGCTGTGAACAGGAAACAGCCCGGGCCGGGCGGGTGGAGGGAGACGGCGGGAACTAAAGACGCTCTTCCAGGCAGGAAGAGGAGTCACGGACACGGCTGAAGCTGAGTGACACGGAGGCCAACCGCAGACAAGGGGGCGAGGGGCTGGGGAAGGGCGGGGAGCCGTGGGCTGGGGAAGAGAGCCTCAGGCCGGTCCCACCAACTGGGGCTGCGCCCCCCACCCCCAGCCCGGAGACAGTGCAGAGTCTGGCTTTTAGGAGCTGGGGCTCGGGCGGGCGTGGAGCCCTGGACAGCAGGCCCCGCTCCAGAACCCGCAGCAATGTGCGCTGGCACTTCGCCACGCTGGCCATGCAGACATGCCAGAGAAGGCAGGCGGGTGAGCGCAGAGGTGGGCCCCGGCCTGCACTGACCCCTGGCGCCGCCCCCAGCAGGCCCGCTCCCCAGTGCCAAGGGAGCTGGGCCAGCCAGTCTCTGAAGGACGGCTTCTTCCATACTGCAGGGATCCAGAGGGGAAATAGTTTCTCGCAAGCGCCTGGTCTGAATGAAACCTCTGCGGGAAGGCCTGGCGCCCTAGACAGGCGCGGCCGGGGGCTGGATGGGCCGGGCTGTTGCTCTCCCTCTGCCTCATCCCATGGAACGACCACTTTGTTTTGGAATATGCTCTACTAGGAGCTGGCCCTGGCCAGGGGAGCCCCTGCAGGCCACACCCGAGGGCCACTGACCTGGTGCACTCCTCAAAGATGTCCTTGGAGGGGTCCTTCCGCACTCGGCCTTCCAGCACGCCTCGGGGCGGGAGTTTTGATAACGGGGCTTCCCGCTCCTTAATAAACCAAACCAACAATGGGTGACTTCATAATTCCCAAGGGGGAGAACTCACAGTCACTGCAAAAAAGCTAAAATATGCAAGGTGGAAATGCTGAGCCTGCCTCACGTCCAAGGTAGAGTGGCCGCCACCCCCTCGCACACCATCCTACGCTGTCAGAACAGGGTCCCCAGACTCGCAGCCATGGTCACCGGCAGCAGAGACACAGTGGCCGAGCGAGCCAGCGCCAGGGAGGGAGTGAAGACCAGGGGGCAGCGCCCCTTCTGTTAATCCTCATCCTGAGGACTGGATGGAGACACAAAACCGCTGTCCAGGGCACTGGGGAGTGCCCACGGCCCGTTCCGTGTGGGCCTGGCGTGACCGGACCGGCCAGCGTCCCGCAGGCGTTTGCTGAAGGCTGTGGGGGCACCCCCCCTCCCAGAGCACTGGCGTTGCCAGTGCAGCACTGTACTTCTTCTGTTACGCCTATTCCTAGTTCACGCCTTCTGACGCTATTGTCATGGAATTTCTTTCCTAGTCTCATTTTGGGGTTTCAGTTGCTAGTGAGCAGAAGCGTGTTTCAGGTTCCAGTCAGGCTCTTCCATCCTGCGACTTGCTGACTCAAGTCCCTCAGACTTTCCATGTACACGTGTGTCCCCCAAAATTCAAACACTGAAATCCCGATCCCCAAAGTGACACTGCGCAGAGGGAGCCTTAGGGAGGCGGGGGTCCTGGGGCAGCGCCCTCCCCGTGGGATTCCGTGCCTGGGGAAGCAGACCCTGGCCTCTGGCACCAAGGTCAGCTGTGTGGGCACCTCAGGCTCAGACTTCCGGCCTCCAGACCTGGGAGCAGCAAGTTCCGGCTTTGGACAAGCTGCCTTCTGGCGCGCTCTCCCTGAGCAGCCTGAGCGACGGGGGTAGCCAGGTCACGCGGTCTGCAAGCAGCTTTCTTCTCCCTTTCCTACCTGGGTATGTTCTGTTCACTTTTCTCGCCTAGTTGTCCTGGTCAGAGCTCCCAGCACAACGCGAGGCGGGCGGCAGGAGCAGGGCGCTGGTCTGTCCCTCCCGCGTCGCCAGCACGGCGCGAGATGTGTCCCGTCCTTAGTGGGATGAGCCTGACCAAGAAGAAGTCTTGGGGCCTAAACTACAGAAAGACACCCCATGTCCACGGGTGAGACTGACTCTACAAGACGGGCGCTGTCCGAGGTGATGGGCAGAGAAACAGCCCCTGTCAAGACCCGAGCTGCCTTCGCTGCCAAGTGCTTCGTCACGCGGAGCTGGTGAGGGCGCCCGCCGCGACGGCGTCCTCGGGTTTTGTGAAAGCCTTTTCTGCCTCTACTGTCATGACGATCGGGGCTTTCTGTCGTTTGTTAATACGATGTTTTTATATTAATTGCTTATCAGATGCTGCCCCAACTCGGTTTTGGTCATTTTTCACATTGTAAATAAAATTTGGCTGGGAGTCCTGAGGAAACAACAACTCAGAAGGAGCAAAGATACGCAGGTGCACATGCCCCCTTCGCCTCCCTTCCGGCCATGACAGCCGCGGGGTGCTCCCTTTCCGTGCCATCTCCGCTCTGCTGCCGTCCCCCCGCAATGGCTGAGCCCGGCGGCCGACAGGAGAGCCTTGGACTTGGGACTGAGGCTGGGTGACACGAGTGTGGACTCACGACTGTGCGGTCACACCTCCACCACCGCTGCCGCGGCCCGGCCGCTCTCGGCCCCTCGCTGGTGAGGAGACCCTCCGCCTCCCCTGCAGCGAGGCCCCAAGTATGAGCGCCCCGACCCGTTCTCCCTGCACTGCTCGTCAGCTCTGCCCCACGCGCCTGGCTCCCGGCTCCTGTGCTTACTAGCTTGTAAAACCTCCAGGGAGGGGGCCTCCCCGGTGGCGCAGCGGTTGAGCGCTGGGTTGCGAAGCTGCCCGCAGCCTCGGCAGCGCCGGTTCGATCCCCGGCTGCTCCCCGGCCACCGGAGGAGGGTCCCACATGGCGCGCAGACCTCTCCTGCCGCCCGCTGCTCCCCTCAGCAGTGTACTTCGGTCCTTCTGCCTGCTCTGCTCCCCGCTCTGGCTCTGGTGAATTCTCTCACCCTCCCGCGCTTCTGACTGTACCCAGTGCTTGTATAAATAAATAAATAAATAAATAAATAAATAAATAAATAAATAAAAAAAATAAAACCTCCAGGGAGCTCCGAACCAGCCTGGTTTTGGCCTCACCACATGAGAACGAGATCTGGGCCTGGAGTGGTGCCTACTCCCAGGTCTGCTGTGGGGTCACGCGTTCACAAGGAAACTTGGGGTGGCGTTGCTAAGTGTCAGCAATGTCGCTGTGACTGTTCCGTGACCCTACAACAGGCTCTTCCCAGTGTGGGGGCTTCTGATGGCCCTCAAAAGGAGATCACATGAAGGGAAGCAGGTGACTTCTAACGTCAGTGCCAAATCTCATGAGTCAGAAAGTAAAAACTAAGATCCGATGGTACTTTTAGGGGGGAAATATTATTTCCCATTCAAGAGAGGCAAATGCAATCCTCTTTGCCCATGTTCTGTTGGCGGAAACATGGAAACTTCCACATTCTTGGAATCAAATTTTTAAGAAATTCAATTGAGCCTCCCTGGTGGCGCAAAGGGTTAAGACGCAACCTATGAAGCTGTCCGCAGTCTCTGCAGCGCAAGTTCCATCCCCGGCCAGGGAGCTCCCCACAGGGCGCAGCAGACCTCTCCTGGCTCCCCGCTGCTCCCCGCAGCAGTGTATTTCTGTCGTCTGCCTGTTCTGCTCCCCACTCTGTCTCTGGTGAGTCCTCTCACCCCCCACACCTCTGGCCTGCACCCCAGCTCTTGTGTGCATAAATAAATAAATCTTTTTTAAGCATTCAACTAATGTCCTTACTGCATTGAAAGGAGCTGCACAAGAGGAGCACTGATAGGAAATTAAAGATCTTAACTTGCCACGGTTTATCCAACTAAGCAAACGTGGCTTCGGTACGCTACAGACCTTTATACCTGAAGAAGAAAACACACCTTGTTACTGAGGAATTTCTCTAAGAGGAACAATCCACAGTCTCTCCGGTCTTCATCAGCGGCCACTTCGTATTCTGCCTGATGACAGAGACGGGAGACATCTGGATTCCTCCGGCTGACCGGACAGGATTGGGGCGGGCACAGGGCAGGATCAGCACTGCAGGCCAGTGTCTATAGCTCTGGGGCGTTAGTCAGGTGGAGGCGGCTTTCCCAAGGCTCCTGACGGAGCAGAGCAGCGCCCCAGGGGACTGTGAGGTCAGAGGCCAGCCCAGACGGCTGCAGGGGGATGATGGCGTTCAGGAGGGTGCGAGTGGAAGTCCCAGGTGGGCAACACAGGCGGCTCCCACGCTGCCGCTGCCGGGGAGGGGCTGCCGAGGGGGAGACACCCCACAGGCCAGGAAACAAAAGACAGGTCAGAAGTGGACCTGAGCCACACCCAACCCCTTCCAGGGGATGAGCCCAGAAGAGACGGAAAAGAAGACCAGAGGGGAAGGCTGGAGGCCCTGAAGCCCGGAGAGGGCTTCCGGACGAGGTGCCTCCACGCTGTCCCTGGTCGCAGAGACTCGTGGGAGGGCCTGTGGCACCCAGGTCTTTGTGAGCGAGAGGCCCTGGAAGAGCAGGGAGGCGCTGAAGGCCCTGGGCCCTCCCAGGCCTAGCACAGGGGGCGACCACCAGTGGGCACCGGGCAGACCACCTCCCCGCCCCGGGGTTCAAGGACATCGCGTGGGTCCTGACTGCAACTGGCCACCGTTCACTGAAACTTTAGATTTGGGTTCTGGCGTCCTGAGCCCGGGGTGGCAAGTGTTGTAGAAAGCACAGCGCTGCGACCCTGGGCTCGCACTGAGCGCCCACACTCAGTCGCCCCGAGACCCTCCTCAACAACCCGGGTGGGCCAGAGCAGAGCTGAGGCTTCCTTGGAAAAATTCTGCCAGGGGACAACAGCTCACCCCACTGCTGGAGAGTTCCAGCTGCCCCTGCCGACGGCCCCCTACGGACCTCAGACTTTCTAGTCGGGCTTCACAAACGCGTGAGTCAATCCCTTGCAGTAAATCTCTTCCTCACTCTAATAACTGGAAGCGCCCACACATTTAGGATATGGTAGGCATCTCGGGAGAGAGCCCCCCATCAGTGCGCTCTCTAATAATTGAGAACACAGTTTCCTGCCTAGAAGGATATCACAGTAACTACTGCCCAGGACGCGGGAGGGTGCGGGAAGACGTGTCGCTCACAGTAACCGCCCTCACGTGCTAGCTCTGGGGACACTGGCCTCACGGGGCTGCGCCTGAGTGTGCAGCACACAGGGTCTGCTGGGGAGAGCGGGAGGACGCGCTTCAGGCGGCCAAACAAACACTTCCCACAAACAGGCCAGCCAGCCAGCGCGCCTCTGCGTGAAGGCCCCGTGCCCCGCGGGGCCTCTGCGGGGACAAAACAGCGCTGACACACAAGCGTGTCCGCTCCAACACCGTCCAACCAACCATCGGGGCCTCGTCTTAGCTTTCAATTTTCAGAACAGGGTGCCCAGCGCCGAGTGAGCCACTTACCACCGCGTCCAGGAAGGCAACGCACACCCTCAGCTCCGGCCTGGTGTCGCAGAACTGCCGGAACAGGAGCCGCCCTATTGGCTGCTTGTCACAAAGACTGCCGTAGTCCCTCTCTGGGGGGAGAGGGAGGCAGTCAGTCTAGTTGCTGCAACTCGGAAGGGACTTTTCCGGGCCCTCCTGTTCTGCCCCACGCAGTGCCAGCTAGAAACTGTATTAATCTGCTGTCTACTCAGACCGGGCCACTGTGGACATCTACAAGACCGAGGCAGAGCCCCGGACTCAGAGGAAGCGTCGGGAAGGGCCTGCTGCCGCCAGGAGGGCACCACGCACCGGTGGACTTCCTCAGCTCACTGCACTGGCTGACGGGCGGCAGCTTCAGCATCTCCTTCCACTTCTTACTACGGCCACTTTTTCTGCCATAGCCTCCTGCAGTTGGGGGAGAAGGCACTTTGTAAAGGCACCAAAAATATCCAATTACAAAAACTACTTTTCTGGAGTGCCCCGCCACGGACTAACATCACCGCGCGGTGACACTGGTGAGAACAGATGCCCGGGCCAGGCTGGGTGTGACTGAGGCTCCGAGGATCCCGGCTCCAGCGTCCAAGAGCCAGGACCGCTCGAGAGGCCCGCGCACCTGGAGGGGCCAGCGCCGGCGGACACGGAGGCTGTGGGCGCTGGAGAGGTGGCAGGCGCAGTCCCAGGGTGAAGGGTGCCGGGCCAGCCTCGCACCTCACTCGCCTCTCATTGCGCTGTGTCCACTGTCCTCGCCCCGCCTGAGGCCCTGAACCAGCTGCCCCAGGAAAACTGCAGCCCCAGCCACAGAGCGCCTGCGTTGGTCCTCCAAACCGCCCTGTCCACACGGCCGTCCTCCTGGCCAGCTGCTTCCCCAGGCCAGCCAGTCCCTTCTCCGCGGCGCTGAGGTGCCTTTAGGAAGGACACGGTCCGGCAGCACCAGCAGACAGGCCGCAAGCAGGAGGGGCCCCCGGGGCAGGCTCCGGCCAGGCTGCAGGCGCCGTGGAGGTGGGGCCCGGATGCAGGTGAGGGGGCCTCTGGCCCCAGGCCCGCGTCCTGGCAGGAGCAGCGAGGGCCCTGCCAGGCGGCCTCTCCCTGCCAGGCGGCCTCTCCCTGCGCGCACAGGGAAGGTGGCGCTGCTGCTCCGGGACCAGACTTGGCCAGAGGGAACCGCCTCGCTTGTCAGCCTCGACTCGGACCTCCGCGGAGTCTCGCCGCTCACTGCTCACTGATTTATAGGCGATCGAGTGAGCGAAGTGCCAATGATTTACCTTAGACTCTGATTTACCTTAAAGTCTTTGGAAGAAAAATAAAGTCGTGTCACATCAAAAAACTAGGCGTTGTGCCCACCTAGCACCTCCCCGGGTGGGCTCCCGCCGCACTCCCCGAGCTGTGGATGGCAGCAGACGGGCGATGGCCGTGTCACTGACCCTCTGCCCCCAGGGGTGGCCAAATGCAGCGCTGCCTTGCGCCGCGCCTGGGAGCTGACCACGGCCTCGCGCGCACATGAAGTGAAACATGCTCCGTGCTCTCTGGATGTGATTTTAACTTTCTCTGGAACCATCTTTTAATCCTCCTTGGTCCTGGCCAAGCTGCCTCAACCCGCCGCCTGGCCCAGCGGCAGCGCAGACCCCGCTTCTGGGTGGGTGGGGCTCCGGCGCACAGCCGAGCAGAGGCAAGGAGGGAGCACGACGCCCCGCGGACCAGCTGTGTGCCTCCTCAGCCCAGGGAGCGCGGGCCTAGCTGCATGCTTCACAAACACAGCTTTCCAGAAAATCCAGTTCGTGCTTTGTCCTTCTGTGCAGCCCCACATTTTGTCAAGAATGTCAAACAGGGGCCTCCCTGGTGGCGCAGCAGTTGAGCGCTGGGTTGCAAAGCTGCCCCCCCCCCCCCCCCCGCATGGCGCGCAGCCCTCTCCTGCCGCCCGCTGCTCCCCTCAGCAGTGTCCTTCGGTCCTTCTGCCTGCTCTGCTCCCCGCTCTGGCTCTGGTGAATCCTCTCACCCTCCCGCGCTTCTGACTGTACCCAGTGCTTGTATAAATAAATAAATAAATAAACCTTAAAAAAAAAAAAAAAGAAGTGGCTCCCGAGGGCGGAGCCTGGGCCATGATGGACGAAGGATAGGAGGTTGGGCGTCCACCCAGAGGGCAGAACCAGGTTCCTACCGAGGTGCGGGACTCCACTCCCAGGGCCCACGGAGGGGCCTCCATCCTCCCCCTTCCTAGAAGGGGGTCTTGCAGGTCCCCTGCTCGGCTGCCAGGCCCTCCATAGCACACCCAGGGAAGGCCGTCTGCAGCTTAAGGAAAGCCGCTGGCCCTCGAGGAGAAACCCAGCCCCAGGCTATTCTCGTGCTCGAGTTCGGGCTTCTGACCCTGTGCAGAAGTCGCTGACTTAAGCTTTGCCCGCCGGGCCTCAAGGCTGTGGTCTCAAGCAGACACACCACCAGCCTCAGGGCTGGGTAGAGCCCGGCTCCCCTCACCCCCACTTTGCTTAACACAGATGGCTGGCGCCCCGCCCTCTCCCTGTGCTTCAAAGCCCCACGCTTCTGTTTTAAATTCACCTCTAAAGAGTGAGCCTGTGACACTGCAGGCCCTACGGCCCCCAGGCCTGCGCTTACTGAGCAGCCAGCACGCGCCAGGCGCTGCTCCGGCGCAGAAGACTCAACGGCGAAAGACAGACGACACGTCCATCCTCTTTTAAGCGGCATTTCAGGCAAGACCAGGGAACAAAAATAAGCAAAACGCGCAGCACAGTAGGTAAGTGCTACAGAAAACCAGGAAGGAAATCAGGCAGTGAAAGGGGCACCATTTTCAAGTCAACTTTATTTCTTAAGTAAGTTTTAGACTTAGAGAAACGAAGGGGAAAGCAGAGCCCTACATGCCCTCCCACATGCACAGCCCCCACCCTCAGCACCCCCTGCCGCGGACCAGCACAGCAGGAGACGATGAGGCCGTCTCAGGGTTGAGAGAAGCGCGCAGGGTGGTCAGGGCGTCGGCGAAAGAAATGACACACAGACACACTTCAAGAGAGTGAAAATCTGAGTGTAATTTAATTTGAGTTGGTGACCAGCATATGTATGTTCTCTAAAGGCATAGGAAAGGCGAGCATCAGTGAAGAAATCCGCTTGCTTATAGGTTTAGCTTATCATTGACAGGGCAGTGATCTACACCTGGGCCCAGGCGCAGTCCTAAGTAGTTAGGGTATTCATTTTTCTTTTTATTTTATGTGATTACTTTTTTGTTTTAACTACTCACTACCACTAAATTACTATTAATTAGCACGGGTGAGTTTTACTTTTCACAATGTAATATTTTTATCATTAAGATTAATGCTAACAGGGCCTCCCCGGTGGCGCAGCGGTTGAGCGCTGGGTTGCGAAGCTGCCCGCGGCCTCTGCGGCGCCGGTTCGATCCCCGGCTGCTCCCCGGCCACCGGAGGAGGGTCCCACATGGCGCGCAGACCCCTCCTGCCGCCCGCTGCTCCCCTCAGCAGTGTACTTCGGTCCTTCTGCCTGCTCTGCTCCCCGCTCTGGCTCTGGTGAATTCTCTCACCCTCCCGAGCTTCTGACTGTACCCAGTGCATGTATAAACAAAACAAACAAACAAACCAGCAAACAAATAAATAAAGCATGCCTCTATAAAAAAAAAAAAAAAGATTAATGCTAACAAGGCTAAGCATACAACAGAGAGATTATTAAGCTAACGGTTCTATTAATACGCAGAGTTTAGGGCCTCCCCTGATGGCGCAGGCGGTTGAGCACTGCACTGCGTAGCTGTCCGCAGCCTCGGCAGAGCCGGTTCGATCCCGGCCGGCCGGTGATGGTCCCGCATGGCGTGGCAGACCTCTCCTGTCGTGCCCGCTGCTCCCCTCAGCTGTGTGTTTCATCAGCCTGCTTGTTCTGTTCCGCGCTCTGTCTCTGGTGAATCCTCTCACCCTCCCGTGCATCTGGCCTGCACCCCAGTTCTTGAATAAATAAATAAATCTTTAAAAAAAAATACGCAGAGTTTAGTAACGTTTCATTTGAATTAGCCTAGTTATTAGATTTTGTATGTTTTTTTTTAATCAGCAACCAGTGACCTTTTTAGACAGAGAAAGAGAAAAGATTTTAGAGAGACAGTTGTAGTAGAATAAAGTTTGTGGGCCTTGAGTAGGCGAGATAAGGTTCCGTGTGGTCAGCATTCCTGTAGTGGCTCCTGGGGGTCATTATCTTTCAACAGGCTTCCGTCTTATCTATGTCTTCGGGGGGTTTTGCTGTTCTCCCCCTGCGCGCTGGTTCCTTGACAGCCGGACCTAGGGACCGAGGCGAAAGCTATTAGCCCTAAAGGTCACTGCAGGGGGAGGTGCAGCACCCCCACAGCAGCGGTCCCTTTATTGTGCCCGATGAGTCTGCAGAGGGCAAACATCAACCAAAGTCCCAGGGCCTCCTGCAGTTGGCACATCGGGTGGTCGGGGGTTGGGTGAACGCAGACAGCAGGCATCCTCTGCCGCAGGACCACAGAAGCCACAGACCCCAGGGCCTCCCCGGTGGCGCAGCGGTTGAGCGCTGGGTTGCGAGGCTGCCCGCAGCCTCTGCGGTGCCGGTTCGATCCCTGGCTGTTCCCCGACCACCGGAGGAGGGTCCCGCATGGCGCGCAGACCTCTCCTGCCGCCCGCTGCTCCTCTCGGCGGTGTGCTTCAGTCCTTCTGCCTGCTCTGCTCCCCGCTCTGGCTCTGGTGAATTCTCTCACCCTCCCGCGCTTCTGACTGTACCCAGTGCTTGTATAAACAAAACAAACAAACAAATAAATAAAACATGCCTCTATTAAAAAAAAAAAAAGTTAAAAAAAAAAAAGAAGCCACAGACCCCAAATGCTCTTCGCCTTTTCAACTCTCCCTCTCTCCCAAGTCCTGGCAGCCACGTCTTGGTTGCCGCAAGTTTTGGGAATAACAAACCACCACTGGAAAGGTTGGGTTTTTATGTGGACAGAGACTGTCCACTCCTTTGGGTAAACACTAGGGAGCGTGACTGCTCAGCTGGGCAGTGTTTCATTTTCCCTCTGAAACCAACCGTCCCAAGTGGCTGCACCACTTCTGACAGCGCGAAGGGGCCTTCCTGGGATGCCATGCCCTTGTCAGCATTCATGGTTGTTTCGATTTTGACCATCAGAACAGGCACATGGTGGCCTCGTGCATCTCCCTGGCACGCCATCCTCTTCCGTCGGCTCTCTGGCCAGGTCTCACTGCATTTGTTAAGTGTCTGTTCAGATCTTGCCTTTTTTTTTTTTTTAAGATTCATTCATGCACACAAGAACTGGGGTACAGGCCAGTGGTACAGGGAAGGGGTGAGAGGCTTCACCAGAGACAGAATGGGGAGCAGAACAGGCAGATTGACCTAAGTACACTGCTGAGGGGAGCAGCGGGAAGACAAGAGAGGTTCGCTGCGCCATGTGGATCAGCTCCCTGGCAGGGCTGCAGGGGCTGCCGACAGCTCCATAGTGCTGAGGCTTAAACCCTGCGCCCCCAGGGAGGCCCGCTTTGTGTTTTATGTGCTTTTTCTAAACATGTGGATACCCAGTTGCTCCAGCGCCATTTTGTTGAAAAGCCTATCTTTGTTCCATTGTAGTAACTTCGCTCTTTCGTCAAATCCAAATGACTCTATTTGAGCCCATTTTGGACTCCATTCTGTTCCACTAATCTATTCCTTATCACTGTAACATCATAGCAAATTTTGAATTTGACTAATTGAAGTTTTTTTTGGTTCCCACAAAGCATTAGAATCAATCTGCTGATATCTATGAAATAACTTGCTGGAACTATGAGTGGGGGTTACGCTGTCCACAGACCAAGTCTTGATCTTTCTTGACATTGTGGAGTTTTTCTATCCATGGACACTGAATTTTCCACTTAGTCTCTCTTTGGTATCTCTCATCAGAATTTTGGAGTCACAGGGCCTCCCCTGGTGGGGCAGGCGGTTGAGCGCTGCCCTGTGAAGCTGTCCGCAGCCTCGGCACCGCGGGTCCAATCCCGGCCAGCCGGCGAGGGTCTCACATGCGCCGCAGACCTCTCCTGTCTCGCCCGCTGCTCCCCTCAGGAGTGTGTTTCGGTCTGCCTGTTCTGCTCCCCACTCTGTCTCTGGTGAATCCTCTCACCCTCCTGCGAATCTGGCCTGTACCCCGGTTCTTGTATAAATAAATAGACAAATAAATCTTTAAAAAAAAGATTAAATTTAAAAAAAGAATTTTGGAATTACAAAGCTCTTGTGCATATTGTTAGATTTTAAGTATCTCAGTTGGAGGGAGAGGTGCTAAGGTAAATGGTAATATTCTTAGTTTCGAATTTCAATTGCTCATTGCTGGAATCTAAGAGACTTTACATTACCTTGTGTCTTTCAACTTGGCTGTAACCACTTCATCTTGTTGATTCTTTCAGATTTTCTACAGAATCATATCACCTGTGAGCAGTTTTATTTCCTTCCCAATCTGTACACCTTTTACTTCCTCTTGAGTCATGCCACACAAGCCAGGACTCCCAGCACAGTGGGAACAAGCAGTGACAAGAGGGAACATCCCTGGCGTGTCCTGCCTACCAGCATGCTGCGTTTCTATTAAGTACAATGATGGCTGCCAAGTTCCTCAAATTGAGGAAATTCCCCTCAGTTACTAGTTGCTAATTCTTTCATGAATGGCCGCATTTTGTCAAGTGCTCTTCCTGCATCCATTGATATGACATGATGTTTCCTTAGCCTGTTGATGTCATGGTTTAACTGATTTTCAACTGTGGAGCTGACCTTGCATACCCGGGGAAACTGCCCAGTGACTGCAGCATGTAACTCTCCGTACACAATCTTGCACTTGACTTGCTAGTCCTCTGTTGAGAATTTCTGCATCTGTATTCACGAGGTATCGCTCTATGCTTTTCTTGTAATGTCTTCTCCTGGTTTTGGTATTACGGTAACGCTGGCCTCGTAATGAGGCAGGAAGCAGTCCCTCTGCCTCTACAGATGCAACTTCTTACCTAATGTTTGGTACTATTTACCAGTTAACCCATCTAGGCCTGGTGTGCTTGCTCTGAAAGGTTAATTACTGACTCAATTTATTTTTTTTAAAAGGTTTATTTATGCATGCAAGAGCTGGGGTGCAGGCCAGAGATGCGGGGGCAAGGGGTGGGGGGAATGAGAGGATTCACCAGAGACAGAGCGGGGAACAGAACAGGCAGACCCACTGAAATCCACTGCTGAGTGGATCAGTGGGCGAGACAGGAGAGGTCTGCTGCGCCCTGTGGGTAGCTCCCTGGCCAGGGATCAAACTCATGCTGCAGTGTCTGGAGATAGCTTCATAGTGCAGTCTTAACCCCTTGTGCCACCAGGGAGGCCCTGACTCAATTTATTTCAACTGGACAATTTATATTATCCTCTCCTTGTGCAAGTCTTGATCATTTTCTCTTTCAAGGAATTCATTCATTTCATCTAATAAACAAAACTGCATTCAGTTGTTCATAACATTCCTTTATCCTTTTAATGTCCGTAGGGTCTGCAGTGCTGGCCCCTCTCATATCTGATACCAGTGATGTCTTTTTTCAGTGACCTTCGCAAGAATGTTCGAGACTTTATCAATTTCTCAAGAAATTTTTGATTTCCTGCTGTTTCTGCTTTATTACTGCTTTTCTTCTACTCTGAATTTGATTTTTCTATTTACCTAAAGCAGAAGTGTAGATTCAGAGTCTTCTCTAATAGCTGCAGTCAAGGCTATACACATCCCTCCAAGCACTGCTCATTTGTCTTGATGTTTCATTTTCATTCAGTTCCAAATATCCAATTTCTCCTGAGATGTCTCTGACCCATTTGTTAAAAAGGTGCTGTTTAATCGCCACTTAGGTGTTTTTAGCTATTGTTGATTTCTAGTTTAACTCCACTGGGCATGAGATGTTGTGACTGCTGTTCTTCTACACTGGCCAAGTGTATCGTGTGGCCCCCAAAGGGGTCTACCTTGGAGAATGTTTCATGTGTGTGAGGAAAACGTGTAGAATATTCATCTATTTCTCCTAACAGTCCTGCCAGGTCTGCCTTACGTATTCTGACGGCGTTACTAGGCCACACACACTAAGGATCGCTGTGTCTTGGGGAACTCACCGCTCTATCATTACGTAATACCCCTATTTACCCTCCACACTTTCCTTGCTACGCATAAGCTGTCTGTGTCACGCAGGCGCTCTCCCTGCTCCTGCACAATGTCTCTGCGAGGAGCGGTGACCGACGGGCACGGAATAAGGGCCGCAACCGTAAGAACGGCCCGTCCTCTCAACCGGGGAAAAGCGCACGCTCTACATTCCGAAAGAAACACGCGTGCCTGGCCTGCTGCTGAGGTCATCATTTCTGGCTGACCCTGCTGCTACTGTTAGAGATGAACACACGTACATATGTGTGCGTGTACACGCGCACATACATGTATTTCGAGAAGGGGACTGCTGGATGTGTCACAAGTATGATGGAACATTTTATTAACGATTTATAATGACTTTATGAACAATAAAAACACTCAAACAAGCAGCGACGTGCAGGGCCCTCTAGCACTCCAGAGACGGGGTTTGCTCTTTAATTCCAGGCATTAGTCCGAAGGGTCCCCGCGACCTTGCCCCCTGGTTGCTGTCGGCACCCACCGGCTTCCGGGCGTGTGCGCTCTTGTCCGCGGCCCCTGCGGAGCACCTTAGACAGGAGCACGGAGGCGGGCGCTGGTGCCACACAAGCAGGCCCGAGTGGCCCACGTGTGCCCAAGCAGCCACAGCCCACCCTGGCACCACCACGGCCCGGGGACCGAGTGACCAAGGCTCCCCAGCAGCATGCACAGCCCCCAGAAAAGATAGGTGAAGTGGAACACGATGGAGAAACAAGATCGTGCCAGAGAAGAGAAATGGCCAGCGGCGTGGAGCACAGAGCTGCGGGCAGGAGCCACCGCGCGAAGGGAAAGAGCAGGTGGGGGTGATGCAGAAAAGACCTGTGTCCCGGCAGCATGAGAAATGACGCACAGAAACGACGTCCGGGAGCAGAGCCACCAGGCAGGAAACGCCGAGTTAAGTCTTCCGGGACAAAACTGAAACTCCCGTTTTGAAACTATCCCCATGGGCCTCAGCTTTGTTAGAAAAACCTGGGCTTACGTTATGTGACGTGCATGGAGTGCTGGATTTACTGTCTCATCTCTGCAGCACTGCGAGGAAGCTGGCTGGGGACACGTCCCCCATGTGCACCTCACACCAGGTGTGGGGAGCAGAGTGGGAAGGAGGCAGGTCAGCTCAGACCCAGTTTCCCTGGAAGATGAGTCACTTCTACGGTTGATGTGGGACAAAGCGCTCCCCCCAGACAGATGTCAAGAGCACGTGTGAAGGGTCCTCCCTGGGGGTGCAAGGGGTTAGGCATCAGCACTAGGAAGCTGTCCACAGCCACCACAGCGTGAGTTTGATTCCTGGCCAGGGAGCTGCCCATGTGGCGGGGCAGACCTCTCCTGTCTCCCCCGCTGCGCCCCGCAGCAGTGTTTTCAGTCAGCCTGCCTGATCTGTTCCCCGCTCTGTCTCCGGGGAGTCCTCTCACCACCACCCCCGTCCTGTGCCTCTGGCCTGCGCCCCAGCTCTTGTGCGCATAAATAAACAAAGCTCTAAAAAAGAACCCACGTGAAGACCCTGTTCTCCTCCCAGTCATGCTTGGCCCTGCTCAAGCTAGTGCTCGAAGGTAGGAAGGTGAGGCCTGTGTTTCCAACTTGCAATGCTGACAAAGTGGAAGTCTGCTACTTAATTCCAGATCCTTCCATCTAAACCCTGAGTAACTCTCCACGGGTACAAAGCGCCTTCTATCAAGAGCTTCCCCCTAGAGATCACTGAGGACACGGGGGACTGGACGGGTGGGGGAGGCGCAAAAAAGAAACAAAATCCTGGGCGTCCCTGGTGGCCTCGGGTTGGTCTCAGCGCGATGACCACTGCGCCGAGCTCGACGCCCGGCCAGGGAGCTGCCCTCAGGGCGCCGCAGACCCCTCCTGCCTCCCCCGCTCCCCCAGCACAGGGTTTCCGTGGGTTCGCCCGTTCTACTCCCCGCCGTCTCGGGGGAGTCCTCTCACACAGAGCGCCCCCACCCCTAGCCTGCACCCCACTTCTCCCTCGCAGAAACAAATAAAATCTCAAAAAAAACCAACCCAAAGACCTGGAACTCGAGCTCCGGGCGGCGATCGCGACGCGGGCAGGCGGCGGCACCGGAGCCCTCGCGGCGCCCGCGGCCAGCGCGGAGGGGCCGTCCCGGGGCGCAGGGCCCGCCGCGCCGGCCGGGGCCGGGGCACCCACCTTGGCGCGCCTTGAGCAGCAGCGCGTTGGCCAGGAGGCTCTCCAGCTCCAGGCGCCGCCGCCGCCGCCGCCGCCGCGGCCCGCGGCCCGCACGACGCGGCGAGGCCGGGCCGGGCGCCGCCTCCGCGCTCCGCTGGCCGGACGCCTCCAGCCCGCCGGGCCCCGCGCCGGGCCCGGGAGCGCCGCCCCGCGGCCGCCGCCGCCGCCACGGCCAGCACCCGACCCGCCGCCTCGGGGCCCGCCGCCGCCTCGGGGCCCGCCGCCGCCTCCGGGCCCGCCGCCGCCTCCGGGCCCGCCGTCCGGGCCGGCGAGCCGGGCGCGGGGACTCCGGGCGCCGGCCGCCGCGGGCCTCCGCGCTCACCGCCGCCGCGCCGGGGCCGCCGGAGCCCTCGCCCTCGCCGCGCGCGCGCAACGCCCCCGGCCGCCCCGCCGCCCGCCAACGGCTGCCGGCACCCGGGCCGCTGCCGCCGCGCCCTGAGGCGGCTGTGGGGTCGCGCGACCGCGCTCCCGGCGGCCGCGCGGCGGGGCGCGCTGGGAGTTGTAGTCCGGGCGCCACCGGAAGTGGCGGCGAGCGCCGGCCTTACGCGTCGGCGGCTCGCGGGCGGCGCGGCGGGCGCGGGGGGCTCTGGGAGTTGTAGTCCGCGCGCTGCCGGACGCGCCGGGATCGCGTCGGGAGCGGCGGCCGCACGTGTCGGCGGCGCCGGGTCTGCGCGCCGGGCCGGGCGGAGGGGCCATGGGCAGGGCCGGGGCGGCCGGGGCGCGCCAGGCCCCCGGGGGCCCGGCGGGAGCGCGGGGCGGCCGGCCGAGGCCCAACCCCAACCCGTTCGAGGTGAAGTTCAACCGGCAGAAGTTCCCGGTGCTGGGCCGCAGGACGCGCCACGACGTGGGGCTGCCCGGGGTGTCGCGCGCGCGGGCCATCCAGAAGGTGAGTCCGGCCTCGGGGCCCGCGGGCAGCCCCGCGTCGGGCCCGGGACGCAGACCCCGCCCGTGGGGCCCCCGCCGCCGGGCCCGGGCCCGGGCCGGGCTCGCGCGCCCTCCCCGGCGTGGCGCGCGGAAGCGGGGTGCGGCGGAGCCCCAGGGCGGGCCGGCCGGCCGGTGGCCCTTCCCAGGCGGGTCACGCCCCAGCCCTGAGGCGCGAGCGGAGCAGAGGGCGCGCAGCGGAGTCCAGGCCTTGTCCTGCGAGTGGCGGGCGTGGACAGCTGCCGAGGCGCCGGCCAGGGCAGGGCACGCTGCTGGGCGGCCCCAGGAAGTGAAAGGCTGTCCCGGGTGCCCTCGTTCCGCGGTGGCACTTTGTGGGGACCCTTGATGGGGGCGGGTCGAGGCTTGGGCAGAGACGCCAGGCGGCTGGCGCAGCCGGCGCTCCCGCAGAGCCTGTCTCCGTGTTCTGAACTCAGTGCCCACCACCGTCCCTGCAGCTGCCCCTGGGGGGGGGTGCGGACACCCTGCGGAGTGTGCCTCGGATCCCCGCCCCCAGCCAGGGTGTTGCTGTTTGGCAGGAAACAGGCAAGGCGCTGTTCCTACCTTTCTCAGGCTAGAAGCTGTGGAGCCCAGACCGGGATCCCAACTCCAGTGACCTTCACTGACCAGGCAGTCCCCAGGCTGGCACAGCAGGCCAGCTCCACCTCCCAGGCCACATGCCCCCTAACTGCCAGTCCTAGCTGGGAGTGGTGGTGCGAGCTGGTGGGCTTCAGGGTCCACAGCTCAAGGCCGCATGCACTTGCCCCTGAGTGCCCCAAGAGTGCTGTGAGCGTTGGTTTGGGGTTGCAAGTTCACAGATACGGAGTCAGCGGATAGGCAGGGAGGCTGTACAGATCACAGCAGGTATGTGACCAGCACCGAGAAAGGCTGCTGCGCCCGCCTGTGCCGCTCACGTTGTCCTGGAGGCCCGGTGTTTCTCAGGCAGCCCCGGGCCCGCATGCACCTGCGCCTAGGCGGGGCCTTTCACCTGATGGAGTGTCTTGTTCTCTGACTGGCTTGTCAGCTGTGGAAGTGCTGGGTGCCCTGAGCCCTGGGTGCCAGCCGTTGGGGCACAGCGTCAGCAGGACCTGACTGAGGTGGCCTCGACCTGTTTTCCAGCGCATGCAGACGCTGCTCAGGGAGTACAAGGAGAGGGACAAGGCCAGTGTGTTTGCGGACAAGCGCTTGGGGGAGTACGACAGCGGCCTCACCCCCGAGGAAGCGATGACGAAGAGGTTTGCGCTGGAGCAGCAGGTAGGGACCAGCGCACTGGCTGGCGTGCCCTCTCGGCGCACTGGTGCAGCCCTGAGCCCTCTGCCGGCAAACATGGAGGGTGGGTGAGCCTGGGATGGTGGGTGAGCCTGGGATGTAGCGTGGTGGCGGTGCATGCCTGGGGGTGTGCCCCAAGCTGGCCCCTCAGGCAAGCCTGCCTCCCGCGGGGCCGGCCGCATCACCCAAATGGGCCAGGGGCTCCGGCTACCTTGGTTGCATCGTCAGGGTTCATGAGGAACGGGAACGTATTGGGTTTCACTGTTAAATGGCCGTGGAATTTTAGGGAACTGATTTCCCCCCTTTCATTGGCCAGCGACAACATGAAAAAAAAAGTATCTACAACCTGAACGAAGATGAAGAGCTGACCCACTACGGCCAGTCTCTGGCAGACATGGAGAAGCACAATGACATCGTGGACAGCGACAGCGACGTGGAGGACCGGGGGACGCTGTCGGGTGAGCACAGGAGGCGGGAAGGGGGCGGCCCCCTGAAGCCCTTCCGCCTGCCCTTTAGGCCGGCTCTGGGTCAGGCTGTTGCGGGTTTCCCCTCGGCCCCTGCCAGGGATGTGAGGCCGGAGGGCGTGCAGCTGCCCTGGCCCTGACTTGCCACCCGCCCCCCGCCTGTCTTCCATGTGGCCTGAGCGCTGCCCTTGGCGTCTCAGATGCTCAGCTTGGGGCCAGGAGGTGTTTTTCTCTCTGGGCTTTGCTGGAGGGACCCAGCTGTGCTGTGGGGGCTTTTCCTGGTATGTGGAGTCAGTTCTCTGGGTGCAGTTGGGAGGTGCTGGCAGTGCTGCCCCCAGCACTGGTGACGCCCCTCCCCATGCACTCAGCTTCACCCAGGGTCTCTGTCCTCTGTCTCCAGCCGAACTGACCGCAGCCCATTTTGGAGGTGGCAGCAGGCTCCTTGCTAAGAAGGCCCCTCAGCAGCAAGGCAAGGAGGCCGAGAAGCCAAAATCACGCAAAGAACTGATTGAGGAGCTCATCACAAAGTCAAAGCAAGAGAAGGTGTGGAGCGCCCTGGATGCGGTGGCCACAGTGCTCTGAGTCTCTCTGGTCCGAGGCTGTTTTTCCTGTTGACACCTCGGGTGCGGAGTAAGTCAGGGATCCTTGTGTGTGGCCTGCACACTGACGTCAGGCTGCCTTGTCTGTCCTTTCTCCCCAGAGGGAGAGGCAGGCGCAGAGAGAAGACGCCCTGGAGCTCACGGAGAAGCTAGACCAAGACTGGAAAGAGATCCAGACTCTCGTGGCACGCAGAACGCCCAGGCCAGAGGGCAGCAACAAAAAGGAGAAGCCCAAGGTGCGCGTGGGCAGCGCCAGAGCCAGGCTTCGGCCGCCACCTGGCCATCTGTGGGGAGGGCGCCGTGCGGAAGTCTGCCTGTGGCCTCGGCTGGCACCTCTGGTCTCCATATCTGTGAGGGTCTGCATTTACTGCTGCGCTTTTCTGTCAGCTTTCCCACTGCCCGAAGGGAAGAGAAACCTTTCATAAGCCCCTGTGGTGTAAAGCCCAGAGTCAGCGACCATTAGTTTTTATTTTATTTTTTTTTAAAGATTTATTTTACTTATTTATGTATAGAAGAACTGGGGTACAGGCCAGAGGGGCGGGGGTGAGAGGACTCACCAGAGACAGAGTGGGGAGCAGAACAGGGGGATCCACTGAAATGCACTGCTGAGGGGAGCAGCAGGGAGACAGGAGAGGTCTGCTGCGCCCTGTGGGTAGCTCCCTGGCGGGGGACCGAACTCGTGTTGCAGAGGCTGCGGACAGCTTCATGATGCTGAGACTTAACTCCTGCGCCACCAGGGGGCCCCCCCCCACTAGTTTTTTTTTTTTTTTTTTTTTTTTAAAGATTTTATGTATTTATTTATACATGCACTGGGTACAGTCAGAAGCGCGGGAGGGTGAGAGAATCCACCAGAGCCAGAGCGGGGAGCAGAGCAGGCAGAAGGACCGAAGCACACTGCTGAGGGGAGCAGCGGGCGGCAGGAGAGGTCTGCGCGCCATGTGGGACCCTCCTCCGGTGGCCGGGGAGCAGCCGGGGATGGAACCGGCGCTGCAGAGGCTGCGGGCAGCTTCGCAACCCAGCGCTCAACCGCTGCGCCACCGGGGAGGCCCCCCCACTAGTTTTTATATGGGAAGATATTTCAGTGTTTGCAAACCTAAATATAATGTGTTCAATCGTACCAAGTAGCCCACAAAGCCTGAGCTGACAGCGGCGCGTGCACACACGGGGCGCCCGAGTGCGTGTACAGCCTTCCTTCCGGGAAGGGCGGGCTCATCTGGACTGGGCGTGCTGCTGAGCAGACATGACGCTTTGCCCGCTTTTTACCTTTGGGTCTCTGTGAGCAAAGCAGGCGCCAGCACAGGTCTTTGTGACAGTGCAGCGGTGTGCCGCGGGCCTCAACGCGGGGCCGTGCATCTGGCGTGGTGTCCATGTGGATGCCGGTCCTGACCTGTCCTCCGCCTTCGTGGTGCCCCAGAGGTGTGGGCTTCCTGGGGCATGCGTGCACGCCTGCAGGAGCACTCCCCCCCGCCCTCCCCCCACGGCGTCTGGTTCTGTGCACTCTGTCTGGGTTGCCGGGAAAGGCTGCGTCATCTGAGTGCCTGGCTTCGAGAGCCGAGAGCTTCACCAGGTCACCTCAAGCCATCTCGAGTCACCCTTCTGTCCACCCCAGCACCTTTGGGGGCTTATCGCATAGGTGAGCTGCATTTAGTTTTGTTAAAGCAGATTTTGAGAAGAATTTTCTAGCAGAGGCCCAGTGATCACAAAGCATCCCGAAGACCGGTCCCTGAAGACGAGCCTGGCAGGGCACGTGCAGCGTCTCTGTGGCGTCCAGCCGGCTGCACACATCTGTCCTTAACAAAACGCTGAGCGTCGACAATTTCCCCCCGCTGCCCTAGCCTGATGCGTACGATGTGATGGTGCGTGAGCTCGGCTTTGAGATGAAGGCGCAGCCCTCTAACAGGATGAAAACCGAAGAGGAACTGGCCAGGGAGGAGGAGGCGCGGCTGCGGGGCCTGGAGGTGAGGCCTGCGCCAGTGCCACAATGCTTATTTTATTTTTGTTGAAGTCTCCCACCTGCTGCTCCTGGACTGAACCCAGGACGCAGCCCGGTGGCTGGGGCACCCCCTGCAGGCCTAGCCCTGAGGCTGTGCTTCCTCCTGCCCAGGCTGAGCGGGTGAGGCGCATGCTGGGCCAGGACCAGGATGCGTGCGCCAGGAGACCCCCCCACGCTTCGGCCGATGACCTGAGTGACAGCTTCGTCCTCGATCACGACGACAGGCGTCTGCTTTCTTACAAGGTAAGGTGCTCCCTTAGCTTTCTTTCCTTCTTCTTGCTATTGAGAACCTCCCTGTCACTGCATTTAGGAGATGCTGGCCACGGGTGGACCTCGTACCTCTAGAAGCGGTTTCTCCGCTGGGGATGCCGTAGGCCCTCCACCCGGGAGCGGGAGTGGATGAAGGAGGAGGCCCAGCGCCAGTGCCGCGCCGGCACCAGGCTCGCAGCCCACGCAGACAGGGGAGAGGCTCGCCCCGCGCGCGTGGCATTTCCACAGGGTCACAGGAGGCCGTGGCCCACTCCCGGCGGTGTCCATCCTCTGTGCCCAGGATGGAAGGATGGACGTGGAGGAAGAGCCAGGCCAGGATGCCAGTGACGGCGAGAGAGAGGAGCAGGGGGGCGAGGACTCGAGCGAGGACGACGCAGAGCAGAGCAGTGGCCCGGACAGCCACTCGGACTTGGACTCGGACCTGGACTCGGACGCAGAGAGCGAGGAGCGCGGCGAGGCGCCCAGGGGGAGCGTGCCTGGCGAGGACCCTGGCGCTCGGGCTGCGGCCGGCACAGAGCTGCCCTACACATTCGCAGGTAGGCAGACGCGGGTGTCCCGGGCTTGGGGGTGACCACGCCCCGGCCGCGCGCCTTCTGTGCTGGGCTGCGGTCTGGAGTGGAGCCGAGGATGCACGCTAGACGCGTAGACACATCCCCGTCCACGTGACCACGGGCAGTGGGTGGCCACCGCAGGTGAGGACACGCGCCCTCCTGTGGAGTCTTCTGCCTGCCCCGTGGACAGGTGCCCACGAGGCCCAGAGTTGCCTGTGACGCGGCTTCTTCCCTCAGTCCCGGGCGCCCTTGCTCGGCCACGTGTGCCTCCCGGGATGCAGCTGCTTTGTCTGGCGCACAGAGAACCCGCCCCATGACGCAAGCGCCGTCTGGGAGCAGGGCGGCTGGTGAGGCGGGCCTCCACAAGGCGGACGGCTCGGCTCGGGGCTCCTTCCCGCGCCCTCTGACCCAGCCTGACTCGTGGCATGTCGGGACTGAAGCGCATTCTAACCAGAGAAAGTTTGGTTGTCTCTGCTTTGAGCCTGTTCTCGGGTCCTCCCGGTCCTCAGGACGCGCTGGTGCCTGTGGCTTCTTCCCACGTGAGACGAGACCCCGCCTCTGGGAGCTGGCCAGTTCCCTCTCGGGCCAGTAGGCGGGCGGCGTCGTGCTGTCGGCCGTATCGCCGCGTTGTCAGGAGCGTGCGTGACGCTCACTTGGAGCGCTCAGTACGGGTGTTGGTGGTTTGGACAGCTCCCGAGTCTTACGACGCTCTGAAGTCTCTGCTGTCGGGACGACCCCCGGAAGAGCAGCTCCTGGTGGTGGAGAGAATCCGGAAGTGCAGCCACCCCAGCCTGGCAGTGGGGAACAAGGCCAAGTTAGAAGTAAGCCGCAGGGGCCCCGGCTGGGGAGGGGTGGCTCCGGCAGCAGAGGCGTCGCATCAGTCATCGGTGGGGCGGACATGCCGACCAGGCCCGCGGTAGACCCAGGAAAGGCGCCGTGCCCTTGGGTGCAGGGAGCGCGCCTCACCTGCCTGTGGCGACGAGCACACATTCACTCTGCTCTGAGTAAATGCCGAGCGCGTGTGGAGCGGGGCCCCGCGCTGGGCCTCTGCTCCCTGACAGGTCACCGGCTGGCCTGGGGACACGGTCCTCGCGCTTCCCTTCCCGCCCCGCCCGCTCTGGCCAGAGCACTGTGAGCCTGCGGTGGCTCGTGGGTCCCCCTGAGCTGTGCCCACTCACACTCCTGCAGAAACTATTCGGCTTCCTCCTGGAGTACGTTGGAGACCTGGCTACGCGCGACCCGCCAGACCTCACAGTCATCGATAAGTTGGTTGTGTGAGTAAAACGGCTGTCCGCAGCGTGGGCCTGAGCCGAACAGGGTGTGTCCTCTTGGGCCTGGGCGTGCCTTCCCAGTCAGCCAGCCCAGCCCTTCAGCAGCCACGCAGCACCACGAGCGGGACCGCGCCAGGGGTGGCCGCTTGGACGTGTCCTCTTGGCCAAGCCCCCTCGGGCCTCTTCCGGTTATTGGGCGGCTGTTTCACTCACCGGCAGGACCCCTGGCTCTGCTTGGCTGGGCGGAGGTGCGGGGCCTGTGGGTAGCACCCACTGCCCCCGGGAACACCCTGCAGTCCGCACCCCAAGGTGCTGGGGCACCCTCGCGTTAGCACCCCACGGGGTAGGCCCTGCCACATTGCTGGAAGACTGTGCCTCGGGTGCAGGCGGCCTGGGGGCGCACGCCACGTCCTGAAGCCTTGGCCTCCGGGTGCGTTCACACGCCCAACGCCTGGGCCGCGCCGTCAGCCGCTCGGAAAGTTACCTGGGCGACCCAGGCCCGCAAGCGGAAGGCGAGTCCCCGGCGTCAGGGCCCCGGTTCTCGCCTGCTCCGAGGCGGCCCCCAGGAGGACACCAGCACGGAGTTGTGGCGCTTTCCGTGCCGTCCCTGGACGTGGCCTCCTGACTGGCGTTCTGACTCGCAGGCAGCTGTACAGCCTCTGCCAGATGTTCCCCGAGGCCGCGAGCAGCGCCACGAGGTTCGTCCTGCGTGACGCCATGCACGACGTGGAGGAGCTGGTGGAGGCCAAGGGCCGGGCTGCCTTCCCGGGGCTGGATGTGGTGAGCGGAGCGGGTGGTGCCGGGCAGGCGGGGGCGGGCACTGAGGGGTCACTCCCCCCTGCGCTGCCAGGGCAGGCGTGTCTAATAAGAGGAGAAGCCCTGGCTTGAGTCCACGTGACTGGAGCTGTTTGGCGGTAGCAGCAAAGGGGTCTTGAAGCAAGCATGGCGCGTCCCCCAGGAGCCCTGCCCTGCTCTGAGGCGGCGGATCCAGCCAAGGGGGCGCTCTCCGCCCCGGGGCCCAGTCTCCGTCCACGGCTTGCCGCGCTCCCGTAGCGCTGGTCGGTGCTGGAGCTGCTGCCGGAGCAGAAGGGCGAAGTGGGGCTCCCGGTGCCGACAAGCCCCACCGTGCTCGGGGCCGCGTGTCTCGGGAGCTCTCGATGCCCCTGGGCACGCTGGGGCCCTCTGGAGCCCCCACGGCCTGGCTGCCCTGACTGGGACCAGGCTTTTTGGCCCTGACCCTAGCCGGGGTGGGGTGCCCTGAAGCCCCACCCGGGCCCTCGGCCCCTTCCCCGCCTGTCCTGTCCACGTGGGTCGGCTGAGGCGTGTCCACGCGTGTGCGGGACGGTCCCTCCGTGAGCCGCCTTCGCACGGCCCCCACCCGTCTCTCCGCCAGCTGGCGGGCGTCTCGGAGGCCCAGGTGTGTGGGGTGACGGGGCTTCGCCCGGGGCCGCTTTTAGCGAGAACAAGCCAGTGGGACGTGCGGGGTCCTCTTCGCTGGTAGCCACTCTCCTGCCCCGGGGCTGTGCCGGCTGCTCCTGCCTCTGGCCCGGGCCCCCCACCGCTGCGCAGCGCCGCGCTCCCGGCCCGTCCTGCGGGGCCAGGCAGGCCAGGACTCCGTCTCCTCGGCCGCCGTGCGGAGGCTGTTTCTTCCGAGTGGCCCCTTTTCAGAGGTCCCGGCGTGACGCGCGAGGAGGGCAGCCTGTCCGGGGCAGGCTGGCAGCCCGGGTGAAAGGGGCGCCTCCCGGGACGCCGAAGCCATGTCTGCGGGCCGGGCGAGCAGCCAAGGCTGCTCCCGTCACCGTGCGGGCCGTGGGGCAGGCTCCGGGCGGGAGCAGAGAGGTGGGGAGGGCCCAGCTGTGGCCCCCCATCCTTCCCGCTCACAGAGCCCCTGTCCTCCTGCTGGACAGGGAGGGCGGGCTAGAAAGAGGCTCCCCTCCCTTGGAGCTGGCGCCCCAAACAGCTGACAGTGCTGGCTCCAAGCTGCGGCTGGCTGGGGAGGAGGGGCCCCTGCGCCCCCGGCCTGGAGAGGCGGCGCTGGGGTCCTCAGCAGGGCCAGGCTTGCGGGGAGCCCCCTTCCTTGCCCGGAGAGTGAGGGGCGTGTGCGGCCACCATGATGCACGTCTGGACGCTTCGTGGCCTTTCAAGCCCTCGGAGGCCTGGTTTTCGCCAACGCTGCTCCCTTGACGCTGTGGTGCCCTCTGTGTCCAGCTCGTTTACTTGCGAATTACTGGGCTGCTGTTTCCGACCTCTGACTTCTGGCACCCCGTCGTGACCCCTGCCCTGCTGTGCATGAGCCAGCTGCTCACCAAGGTGCGTCGCCCCCCCCCCCGCCGGGCTGGGCCCTGCAGGCGGACGGGGTCCAGAAACGTGGGTCAGCGGGAGGGGCCTGGCAAGGCAGGCGGCGTGGAGGGAAAAGCAGCAGAGCTGGGGGCCTCGGTAGCCCCGGGGGGTGGGGGTCCCTGCCGCCTTCTGTTCCTCTGTCTTAAAGGCGATTCCCTTTCCCTGGTGGGCCAGGAGGGGGCGCCCGCTGCAGGGATCTGCCGCGTGGGGCCGGAGCCCAAGCGCCCGCAGCCTGATGGGCCTCCCGGGGTCCTGCAGCACCGGCTGGCTGCCCTGCTGGGGGGCGGGGAGCGGGGCGCCGGGTGGGTCACCGGCCTGCTCCCCCCGCAGTGCCGCGTGCTGGGCCTGCCTGACGTGGTGAAGGGGCTCTTCGTGTGCTGCACCTTCCTGGACTACGTGTCTCTGTCCCGGAGGCTCATCCCCGAGCTGCTCAACTTTCTGCTCGCCGTCCTCCGCATGGCAGCCCCCGGCGGGCCAGGCCAAGGTGAGCGGCTCGAGGGACCACCCGCAAGAATATTGTGCTTTAACTGTAGAAAGCTTGGGGTGTGCGAGGTGGAAGACAGCCCCCCGCCCCCCCAGGCCCCTGACTCCACTGGGTGGAGCCGCGGCCCCACCTGCTGCCAAGGCGCACGGAGCCCGTGGTCTGGACCGACTGTTGCCAGAGGGGTGGTGTCGTGCTTCAGGCCGAGCAGCGTCTCGCTGAGACTTGTCCATGCGCTTTCTTAGACCCTGGTCCCCTCCCTGTGGGCCGCAAGACTCCGGCCGCCGCAGCGTCGGGCCTCTGTCAGCAGTGGTCAGTGCCACCCTGCGCCTGACGGCCTTCTCTCTGCCCACTGCTCCCTTCCAGTATAACGCCCAGTCTGTTCAAGGCCGGTCTCCTCACGAGGGCAGGCCAGCCCGTCTGGGGCCTGGCCCGCGGTCCTAGAGCCACATGGCGCTTAGTAGGCCCACAGGAAGCACTGGTTGAAAGCAGCCTCCGGCGTGGGGGCAGGCCTGCGTCTGCTGCCCCCCAAAGCTGCCCATCCGCCTGGGGTGGACGTGCGGGCTTCCGTGCAGTCTGCCCGGGCGCTGCAGCCCCTCCTTGCCCGTCGTGCTTGGCATTCAGGTCGCCCCCCAGCACACCCTGTCAAGGCCCTCGGGAAGAGCGCGGAGCTGCTCTTGGTTTCGGATGACGAGGACGTGGCCACGTGGCAGCGGAGCAGCCTTTCCCTCCAGTGGGCGAGCGGCCTGAGGGCCCAGACGAGGACGGAGGCCAACCACGCCAGGTGCGTGCGGCCCGGGCAGACGGTGGGCTCTCCCCTGGGAGGCGGGTCTGCTGAATCTGGCAGGTTGGGGTCACGGGAGGTCAGCACACTGTGCCTCAGGAAGGGCCGGAGCTGGGGGTGAGGGCGCCGAGGAGCAGGGACCTGTGACAGACGGGAGAGGCCAGCAGGCGGGACCGGCCTGGGGGGTGGCCCCTGGGCCTGTGGGGGGCAAGGCGGGGGCCATCCCAGCTTCTGCTTCCCGGTTAGCGAGGGGCAGCGCAGCACCGCCGCGGGGTGTGCAGGGCAGGGGGTGTGGGGTGGCCGCAGGTGTTGGCCACTACCTGCAGCCACCCCAGAACCCGCCTTGCTGGTCAGGGCTGCCGCGCACACTCGCTCCCCACCGCTCCCCTGCGGGCCGGGCCGGCTGGCGCTGGGCCATCGCAGGGGCTTCCTCCGCCCATGCCTGGGCTTGCCTGGCCAGCGGCAAGGACGGGACCCCCTTCTCTGGGGCGCGGTGGGCCGGCGCGCCTCTCCCCGGCTGAGCGAGACCCCCGCGGCCTCCTGCAGGCTGTCCTGCCTGGCCGTGTGCCTGGACCTGCTGCGGCGCTGCGCGCTGACCTACGGCCCGCTGCCCGCCTTCCACGACCTCACCCAGCCCCTCCGGGCGCTCCTGGAGCAGCACCTGGCGCGCGGCGTGCGCCCCCCGGAGCTGCAGGTGAGGGCCCGGCTGGGTCTGTCTGCGCAGCGCCCCTGCCCCGTCCACCCCCACGGCCGGGGCGCGCGCACAGCGTCTGCACGCACACCCCGTTATTTGGCCAGGGGCAGGGGGTTCAGAGGCCTGGGGGGGCCGCGCCCCTGCCGTTTCAGGCGCTGTACCGGAGCGTGTTGGCGGAGATGCGCGCCCAGGAGCGGCGCTACCGGCCGCTGGTGTGCGCGAGGAGCCGGCCCGCGCCCCTCAGGCTCTTCACGCCGCGGCTGGTCAGAGTGTGAGTGCGGGGGGCCGGGGAGGGGGGCCGGGCCGCCCCGCGCGCGCTGACCGCCGCCGCCCGCAGCCTGGAGTCCGGGAGGAGGCAGGGGGGCAGCCGCGAGGAGCAGGAGCGGCGGCGGCTGATCCACAAGCACCGGCGCGAGTTCAAGGGCGCGGTCCGCGAGATCCGCAAGGACAACCAGTTCTTGGCGCGCGCGCAGCTCGCCGAGGCCCTGGAGCGGTGAGGGCGCGGGGGGCGGGCGCCGGGGTGGGCGCGGGCACCGGGGCGGGCGCGGGCACCGGGGCGGGGGCGGGCGCGGGCGCCGGGGGTGGGCGCGGGCACCGGGCGGGGGCGGGCACCGGGGCGGGCGCCGGGGCGGGCGCGGGCACCCCGGGCTCACGCCGGCCGCCCGCAGGGACGCGGAGCGGCGGCGGCGGGTGCAGCGGCTGGTGCAGAGCCTGGCGGCGCAGGAGGGCGAGTGGAAGGCGCTGAGGAGGAGAAAGTCCAAACAATAAACGCGTTTCCCACAGGCCGGCTCCGGCTCTCCCTGCGCGGCGGCGGGCGCGGGGGGTCGGGGGGCGCCGGGGGTGCGGCCGGGGGGCGGCGGCTTCTCGCGGGGGGCCGGGCCGCGCCCAGGTCCCCCTGCCGGGTCCCCAGGGCGGCGGGGCGCCGGCGGGCGGGCGGAAGGGGAGGCGCGGGGCGCAGCCGCTTCCGGGGCGGGGGCGGCCGGGCGCGCAGGGCCGGGCGGGGCGCACTCGGCTCCCGGGGCGCGGGCGGGCGCGCGGGCGGCGGCGCGGGCTAGAGGCGCGGCGTGCGCGGGGCGTGCGCGGGGCGGCCCTCGCGGGGAGGGGGCGCGGGCGGGGCGCGCGGCCCGCCATGGGCTGGGGGGCCGGCGGCAGCTGCACCCCGCGCCCGCCCATCCGCCCGCGGCCGGCGTCGGAGCGCCGCGTGGTCGCCGTGGTCTTCCTGAGCCTGCTGCTGGACCTGCTGGCCTTCACGCTGCTGCTGCCGCTGCTGCCCGCGCTGCTGGAGCGCCACGGCCGCGCGCAGGTGAGCGCGCCCCGCCCCGCCCGCGGCCCCCGCGCGCCCCCCAGCCCGGCGCGCCCTCATCGCCGCCCGTCCCCAGGACCCCCTCTACGGCTCCTGGCAGCGCGCGGTGGACCGCTTCGCCGCGGCCGTCGGGGTGCCGGCCGAGAAGAGCTACCACAGCGTCCTGTTCGGAGGTGGGGCCCGGCGCGCGGCGGCGGCAGCCCGAGGAGCGCGAGGCCGGGGCGCCGGGGCGCCGGGCCGGATCCTGACCGACGCCCCGGCCCCGCGCAGGGCTGGTGGGCTCCGTCTTCTCCCTCCTGCAGTTCCTGTGCGCCCCGCTCACCGGCGCCGTCTCCGACCGCCTGGGGCGGCGCCCCGTGATGCTGCTGTCGCTGGTGCGGCCCCTGGGGTGGTGCTGGGGTCCGAGGGGCGTCGCCGGCTGGCCGGCCCCGCTCTGGGCCCCGTGACAGCACCTGCCCCTTGGCCCGGCCCCGCAGGCAGGACTGGCCGCCTCGTACGCCGTGTGGGCCGCCTCCTCGAGCTTCGCCGCCTTCCTGGCCTCCAGGGTCATCGGGGGCGTGAGCAAGGGCAACGTCAGCCTGTCCACGGCCGTCGTGGCCGACCTGGGCTCGCCGCCCGCCCGCGGCCGGGGCATGGTGAGTGCGCGGGGGCCGCGCGGGCGGGGCCTGGGCGCGGTCTCCGCTCAGCCGCCCTCTCCCCAGGCGGCCATCGGGGCGGCCTTCTCGCTGGGCTTCACGCTGGGCCCCATGCTGGGCGCCTCCCTGCCGGCCGACGCGGTGCCCTGGCTCGCTCTGCTCTTCGCGCTCTCCGACCTGCTGTTCGTGCTCTGCTTCCTGCCGGAGACGCTGCCCCCGGAGAAGCGGGTACGAGAAGCGGGTGCGGGGCTCCGCAGAGAAGCCTGGCGGGTCGGGGGCTGGGTTGGGTCCCCAGAGGGCCGCCCTGGCTGAGGCCGAGGCAGGCCCTGCCGGCCGGGACTCCTGGGACTTTACCCTTCGGCGGCCACGGGGGCCAGGGGCCGGGGCCTGCGGGGCACAGAAAGCTGGGTGGGCGCAGCCCGACGCCCCTCGGGCGGCTGCAGCTCCACAACCCCCGCCCAGGCGCCCTCCTTCGCCCTGGGCTTCCGGGCTGCCGCGGACCTGCTCAGCCCCCTGGCCCTGCTGCGCTTCTCAGCTGTGGCCCAGGGCCGGGACCCACCCTCGGGAGCAGGTAAGAGCCAGAGCCTCCAGGGCAGGGGGGGCGGGCTGGGGGGGGGGTGCGCCCCACCGGCAGGGCCGACGGCCCCCAGCTGCTCCTGTGCCCAGGGCTCAGCCGCCTGCGCCGCCTGGGCCTGGTCTACTTCCTCTACCTCTTCCTGTTCTCGGGCCTGGAGTTCACCCTGAGCTTCCTGGCGCACCAGCACTTCCGGTTCAGCAGGTGGGTGTGGGGCCCACCCAGGGGCCTGCTGGCTCCGGGGCGTGGGGGCTGGGGACGTGGGGGCGGGCCCGGCGCTCACGCTCCCTCCCAGCCTGCAGCAGGGAAAGATGTTTTTCTTCATCGGCCTCACCATGGCCACCATCCAGGGCGCCTACGCCCGGCGGATGAGCCCTGGCCGGGAAGCAGCAGCCGTGAGGCGGGTACGAGGGGCTTCCTGGAAGCGGGGGGGGGGGGGGGGTCGGCGTCCTGCAGCTGAGGGGCGTCCTGAGTTGGCCGTTTGTCCCCCAGGCCATCCTGCTGCTGGTCCCCGCCTTCCTCCTCATAGGCTGGGGGCGCTCGCTGCCAACACTGGGCCTGGGCCTGCTGCTCTACTCCTTCGGTGAGTGGACCGGCCAGGGCTGGGGGGCTGGAGCGCTCGGGGCCCGCCTCTGGCTGACAGGCTCCCCGTGTCCCCTCAGCTGCCGCTGTGGTGGTGCCCTGCCTGTCCTCCATGGTCGCCGGCTACGGTGAGTGGCCCGTCCCCCGACAGGGAGACCCAGGCCCCTGGGGTGGGGGCCGCCCCTGACAGCCTCCCTCACCCCCACCCCCCCCCACAGGCTCACCCGGGCAGAAGGGCACCGTCATGGGCACGCTGAGGAGCCTGGGCGCCCTGGCCCGGGCAGTGGGGCCCGTGGCGGCCGCCTCAGGTGAGGGCTGCAGGGAAGCCCCGGGGCGTGGGGCGGCGCCCCGCCTGCAGCCTCCCTGACTCTGCTCTCCCGCAGCGTACTGGCTGGCCGGGGCCCGGGCCTGCTTCACCGCCTGCTCGGTGCTCTTCCTGCTGCCCTTCCTGCTCCTGTGGGACCTCGGGCCTCCGGAGCAGACGCTCAAGGCCCAGTAGCCACAGCCCCGCAGCCCCGCAGCCCCGCGGGACATGAGACCCGCCCTCCCCGTGCGGGGCAGCCGCCCTGTCGTGCCGGCCAAGCGGGCTGGGCTTCTGCGCTTTCCACCCCGCGGACAGCCCAGGCCTCTGAGCCACAAATAAAGCAGCTATTACCACAAGTGCCTCTGTCACTGCCCAGCGCCCGCCTCCCAGGCCCCGCCCTCAGCAGAAGCCGCCGTGCAGGGACGCTCTGCTGGGCTGTCCTCGCCACAGGTCCCGCCCCATCTAGGCCGATCGCGGGGGACGGGCACCGGGACACGGCCTCTGCTCCTGCCCCCACCGCGGCCCAAGGCCAGCTCCAACGCAGGCACCCGCGGGGAGACGGGCGGGGGGTGGGGGGTGACGCAGCGCGCTCCCTGCTGAGGTTCAGGCGAGGAAACGGCTTCAAGGTTTTATTTGTGAGTAAAACACATTACGGTGAAGGACGCGGCCCGTCCTCCCAACCCGCGCCCGTGCGTGTGGCTACACTTCATGTGGTGATACAAAGAGTTAAAATAAACTACAAAAGTGAAATCAAGGAGCTGCGCGGGTGGGAGGCGGCGGGGCTGCAGGAGGCGCCGGCGCCTGGCCAGGGGACCACGCCCGCAGCCTTGGGCCTGGAGCTCGAGGGCAGTGGCCACGCGCCAGCCTCGGGTCCTGCCTGGGCCGGGCTGGTGGGACGCCGGGTCTGGCACTGGCCCTGCCCCTCCCAGGCCTGTCTGGAGGGGCTCCTGGGGCGGCTCCATCCCCGGGAAGCATCCAGGGAAATAAACTAAGCCTCGAACCGGGCTGGGGGCGCCTGGGACGGCGGGTGCCAGGCAGGGGCCGCGGGGACTGTCGGGACCGACTGACTCTGCCTTGAGCTACGTTTGATGAAAACCAGAGTCTTCCCGGCGGCATCAAGGCCGAGAAGACAACCTTCCTCAGTCAGGAGAAGAACGCCCTGCTGCGACCACAGCGGGCCCTAGGGAGAAAACCAAAGCGAAGAGCGGCCTGGGCCTGCGCGTGGTCGCCGTCACAGGCGGGGCGGACCGCCGGCCTGCTGAGCAGCTGCAGGAAGGTCTCGTCCCCTCCTGACGGGCCCCACTGAAGTCTGGGGGCCCAGGGGGTGAGACACGGCCCTGAGCCTGGTTCTGGCGGGTGGCTGGCGAGACCATGCATAGGTTGAGCTGGGGGTGCACAGGGGCGCTTGCTGCTGGGGTTCCCACCTTGTCGGGGCCCACGGGGCCCCAGGCGGGCGGCGGGCACTTGAGTTCTCACAGGACTGAGGGTTTGTACAGGAGCAGAGTCACCGAGCGGAGGACGCCGGCGGGAAGCCCCCTGAGACCTGGGGGGGGCCCACCCTGCCCGCCGGGACGGCAAGACCGAGGCGGGGAAGTGGACAGAGCGGGCGCGGAGGGGCCGGGAAAGCGCGTCTCCTGGCGGTGGGCTGGGGGCGGGGGTGGGGACCGCGCGAGCACGAGGGTAGCACCGGTCTCCGAGGGCTGGTCACGCTGAGGGGAGCGCTAGCTACGTGGCGGGCGGGCGGGCGTCGCATTCCATGGCGCGAGAGACAGACGAGACACGGGGCGGGGGGCCTTCAGGCGTCGCTCCTCTTCTTGGTCTTCTTCAGGAAGGAGGGGGTGCGGAACTTCTTCTTCTTCTTGGACGGGGACTTGCCGGGGGACCCGTCGCTGCCCGGGTCCGCGGGGGCCCCCTCCTCGGCAGCGGGGGAGGCAGCCTCTTCCGCCGCCGGGGCTGGGGCCGGCTCGGGGCCGGCGACCAGGGTGGGCCCTTGCGGCTCCGAGGCCGGGAGGCCCGCTGCGTCCACGGGCTCGTCAGGGGACAGGTCGGGGAGAGTTGGCTTGAAGGTGGCCGCGTCGCTGTCGTCTCCCGAAGTTGGCTCCGGCGGCAGGTCTGGGGGCGGGGGAGGAGAGGCCGGGTTAAAGGGCGACTGCCCAGCCCTCCAGGGGGGGCCCGAGACAGGCAGCGTCCCCCGCACAGAAGCTGCCTCTGCGCCCAGCTCGGCGTTCCCCACGACCGGTGTGGGCGCGCCGAGGGGCTCAGGGGCGTGGGGCTGGGCCGCAGCGTGGGCGGCGCGCCCCGGGCCCTCGTGGCACACAGGGAGCCGACCCACCCAGCCCAGCCCAGGCGCGTCCCGTGGCTGAGGACACCCCAGCCATGGGGACATGGCGGGAAGGTTTGCTCCAGAACCTGGGGCGAGTGGGGGGCCGGGGGCACTAATAGCAGCAGCAGCAGCCCTGAAATGATTTGGGTCCACAGCACCTGGTCTCCCCGAAGGGGGAAACCACGGAAGCCGGTGAACCTCCCCAGACCACACACGCTGCAGAGCCAACAAAGCCGCTGCCGGCCCGAGCTCGTGGACACGCGTGCGCAGTGGCTGGCTTTGAAGAAAGCCAGGGCAGGCCCCGGGGAAGATTCCGCGCGGTTGGGGGAAGCCAGTTTTCTGGATTGTGTTTATCAGCCTACGAAGTTGCAAGCGACGGGCCTGTTAGCAACACGGGGTTTGGCCGCTGGGAGCCAGCCCAGGGTAGGGCGGGGAGACCTGACTGGGCGGCGGGGCGGCCGTCGGGCTCGGCCGTCACACGCGGCACTGTGGCGGCGCCTGCCGGAGCGAGGCCAGACGGGCGCGGCCCCCATGGCCACCCGCCCCGTCTGGGCCCGCCTGGACTGTGTGTGACCCCACACGGCAAAACCTTCCCACCGAGTCTGCGCTGAACAGGACAGACTCTGAGGCCCAGGGAGCCCGGGCAGCGCACTTGGGCCCCTACCCCTGCCCCTGCCCCCTCCCAGAGCGCAGGGGCCTGTTTTTATGTGGAATGAACAGAAAACAAAAGCGAATGAACAACGAGGGGGGGGGGCGCAGAGCAGGCGAAGCGCGGGCTGGCGGCGGGCGGTACTTACTATGGCGACAGGTACTCTAGCACATCCGCCTCCCGTCTGTGCCGCAGCCACAGGGAGAGAAAGCACAGGAAGAGAATCTACGCACGCGGCCGTGGCCCCGTCACAGGAGAAGGGCCGGGCCGTCCCGGGGCCGCGGAGGGCGTGGGAGGCGAGCCGCGGGCTCCTGACAGGCAGGGAAGCACGAGGACGAGACCGGGGCGGACACACGGGCCACAGACATGCGGGGGCCGCCTGCGGGGCCGGACGCCCCCGACGGGCAGGCAGGCATCCTGGCACCGACACACAAGACCTCTCCAGAGGGGAGTCGACAGCGAGGCCCAGAAGGTGCAAGCAGTGGGCAAAGCCGACGTCACAGGAGGTGGGCCCGAGTCACCGCCCACCTGGGGGGGCACCTCAGGCGGAATGTTCGGCCTCGAGTCACCAGGACAGAAGCAGGCGGGCGGCCCAGAGCACGTGACGGACGGTCTCCCGCGCACACGCACGTCTCCACGCGGCCTGCCCTCCCCGCACGCCCAGTGCCCTCCTGCTGGATGACAGCGCGCCCCCACCTGGCCCGGGGCTCACCTTCCTCAGGCTTCACCGGGGTGCTGGGGGGAGTGTGGGGGGCCATCGGGTGCTCTGGAGGGCTCTTTTCTTTCTGTTCTTCAGGCTCATCCGGGTTCTCTGCAGAAAAACGAGGAGGACGACGACGCGGTCAGGATCGTCGGGTGCCACGAGCCCTCCCATCTGGCCATCACAGAGGGGGCGGCAGGGCTTCCTGGGGGGGCCTCATCCTTCCCCAACTCCCTCCCAGCGGAGGAGGGGAGGCCTGCTTGCGACGGGGCGTTGATCTAAACTCCAGAAGCATTTACTCAACCTTGGACATAAGGCTAATTTCCACCGTTACCTGGACGAGAACCTCCCCGAACGGCCCTGCTGCGCAGGGAGCCAGTGGCGCCCCCCAGAGGCCTGGCCTGTGAGCACGGCTCTGGCTTTTCCCACCTTGAGTATTTTCTACCAGGGATTGTAACTTGGCCGTTGTAAGGCCTGTTTTCAGTTTCTGAAGTAAAATACATGCATAAGGACCAGAGGGAAAATGGCAGGAATTAGGACCCAGAATTTGGAAAATCTACTTTCTCATTTAAAGAAAAATGCAAAACCGTATTATCCTTATTCTTTAAATCTCTCCTTGCATTTTTCACATTACTAACTTGGGGCCAATAGGTCCCACTTTTGAACAGCAGCTGTGAGCAGAGCCTCAGGCCTCACAGAGCTACCAACCACCTTCCTATGCCAAAGGCCTGGGCAAGTCTTGCCTGCATGAGCCAAGGCGAGGCTGCCCGTGGCCACCCCCACCAGAGGGACTGATCTTGACAGACACCTTGAATTTTACCCGTGACTCACGGCCCCTGGGCCTCAAAGGCCAGCATCAGTGGGGGCCGGAGTCTCCTGGCAGCCGCTCACCACTGACAGCTCAGGATGGAGGTCAGTTGCACCACCCCCCGCACTGACGTGCAATAATGTCCCTCCTGATAGAGCTCAAATGAGGGGACACTATGCATCTTGTAATTTGACTCAAAAAAAAAAAAAAAAAAAAAATCCAGGCTTTCCAGCTACCCAAGGGCCGCCACACTGAGAGGCACAGAGGGCACCGGGTCCCGGACAAGGGCCAGCATGCCCAGGCCGTGCACCCAGGGTGAGGGCTCAGGCGCTGTGTGCAGGGAGGGGCCCCCGGGGACACACGTGGAGGCGGGACCCAGCGAGGGCATGCAGAGAGCCTGCCTCGTGCACACCACTGACAGGAACCAACAGGCTAGCCCTCAACCCAGCTCAGCAACAGCGTCCACACGATGCGTCAGTCACACAGACTGAAGAAGGCAGGCTGGGACAGACCTGGGGCGGGCGTGGGAGCAGAGCACAGCTCCCTGATGAGCCCCACCTGGAGGGGGATGGTGTGAGCCTCCTGGGGGACCCAGGGCACATGGCGCCAGGCAGGGCACTGGGGAGAGTGTTCAGACCCTCCTGGCAAAGGGGTCAGGGGAACCCCATCTCTCGTCAACCTTCAGGCAGCTCACAGCCCAGAGCCCGCCGTGTTGAGCAGCCCGCCCCATGGCTCCAGCTGGCAGCCATCTTACTCTTCTGAGGTCAACTAGTCCCATCACGTTCACCGAAAAAAGACTGCCCTGGTCAGCGAGTTACCGAGAGAAACAAAGACTGCACAGGCATGAGGTCGCCCTCACCCGTGAGCGGGGACGGGCTGGAGCAGCCAGCACGCCAGACCTGCCTGGGGTCCCTGGGAGTTCTGGAGGCAGAGCACCTGTGAGGGACCCCGTTGTGAGGACTGAGAGGAGGGTGGCTGTGGGGATGGCTGGGCACGCGGAGCCGACGCCAGGCCTCCGCGTGGGGCCCGAGAAGGTGCCGGCAGATGTGCTGGGTGAGCGCCCACAGGACACGTGGAGGAAGGAGCCCCGCTCAGAGGCTTTGGCAGAGGACAGCGCAGGCCACTGGCCCCAGCACCTCAGATGACTGCTTCGCAGACGCCACCTTCTCCAGGAGAAGGCTGGCAGGGCCCACGTGCAGCCTGACACCCCCACAGCAGGGCCCGTGTGTCTGTGTCACACTTAACCAGGTGTGCCCGCTGCCCTCCAGACACAGCAGTGCACACGCAGCGGTGTCTCCCACCACGGAGCTGTGGCACGTGTGACCAACCGTGCCGTGTTTCCACCGGACACATCCAGGCAGGCTTCCCCACTAACAACCCTGGTCAGGAGTTCCTCTGTCAGTCCTGCCTGCTGCCCAGGGCCCCGGGGGCAGAGAACCCTGTGAGCACTGCCAAGGCCTGGTAGGGACACCCGGGCTGCTGTGAGCGCCACACAGGTCCACGCCCTCCTGGCCCTGCCCTCCCACCCGCCGTGTGCAGGAGAACGGGCCTGGCTGGTGCTGGTGGGCACATGCGAGCCAGGGCCCCACTGTGTCTGGGGACAGCACAGAGGCTGTCTGGAAGTCAGGGGAGGGATGTGGTCTCTCACACGGACTCTGGGCCCCTGCTGCCCAGGACCACTGACAAGCATGTATGCCTTCTGGGCCCTTTAGACCTCGTCGAACGAGTGGGCGAGAAACGGCACCGGCATCGTTCTCCCGCCTGTCCTCAGTGCCACCTGCGCCACCCTCTGCCCAGACCTGCTCACCTTCAGGGCCCCTCTGCTTGCGCGCCACCTCCCTACGGTACTCCTCCAGCTCCCGGTCGGTGAGCGTGTTGAAGGGATTGGGGCCTGTGGTGCTCACGATGACGTGGGGCTGGTACTCCTTCTCGATGATGGCCTTTGAGGCCGTGACCAGCTCCCCCTGTGAACGACAGAGACACCCCATCTGCAACAGCCTGCCAGGAGCAGGGCTTCCCTCCTCCCAGGCCAGGCCTCGGGCAGGCGGGGTGCCCCTCAGGACTGCAGAAGCCCCCTCTCCTGACACAGGCGCGGGGGAGGACAATCTGCCAGCTCCATCACCCTCCTGACGCCAGAAAGGGCCCTGGGCCGCAGCACTGGGGAGGCTGCCTGGGGCTCTGTTTTCTGAAGAGCACAGCTACGTTCTGTTCTTGATGATGCGTTTCGTTTAAAATCATCGCCTAGAACTTCCCCCAAAACCTTTAAAGATTACAAAATGGTGCCAAACAGCAGCGCTTATCTGGGAAATCTGGGAGACTGAAAATGGTACTGCACAAAGGGAAACCAAGCCAGGCACAAAGGGGCCTCCCAGGCCAGGCCTCGGAGCGGGGTGCAGGCAGGCCGCCCGCCCGCCCTGCACGGTGCTGTGCCCCCAGGCTCTGCGGCTGCCGGAGGGAGTTAAGCAGACCCAGGCCCCGACACCTGGACAGGTGCTTCAGAGCCGCTCGGAGCCCAGCCAGGCCTGGTCGGGGCTCCTCTCAAGGACGGGCAGCACAGGGGCGGGGGCGTCCTGCATCGAGCACATGTGGCAGGACCCGGGAAAGGGTGCACGTGACGGCTGGCCAGGCCGCAGACCTGGGGCGGGGGGCGGGCCAGGGTCTGCTGGGGCGGGCAGCCTGTGACTAGACAGCGGGAAGGCCAAGGGGAGCCTCCTCCTGACAGCCTGACACCTGGCCGGCAGTCTCCTTTACAGCAGCCCTGCCTCACTGGACAGGGTGGCGCCTGCGCCCGTGCCTGACCCAGGCCTGCCCCCACCCTCCCGAGGGTGCTGAGCCCCACTGAGCGCTGGTGCACTGGGATCTGGGCCCCTGGCTGGTTGCATTTGCACCAGGCTTCCCTGCCAATAAAAATAAGGCTGGGGAAGCACCAAGGTCACGTCAGTCAGAAGTTCAAAATCAGTAAAGGAATAAACTCCGCAGAACCAACCGCAACCCATGGGCAGCCTGGCCCTGGGCTGGGCGCAGCGCCAGGTCCCGCCCCCACCGGCAGGGGGCCCGCCTCCAGAGGTGCCCAGCCCCGACAGGACCTAGGGACAGAGGCAGCAACCTGGGGGAGAATCGGGGGCTAGCTGCTCTCCCCCACGGGCCCCACGGAGGCCCTGGTTTTCCTGCTCCCAACCGCCTAACAGGCACCTCAGCAAGAGATGCCCAGGAGCTACCCGCACCCAGGCACGACTGGGATCGCGGCCCTGTCGCTGACGCGTGGCAAGGGGCTGGCCTCGCTGAGCAAATGGGCTCATCTGTGAAACCCACTTGGACTGTGACATACACCCTTAGCTCATCATAGGTGCTCAGCACCCAGCCACCACGTGAGTCCACAAGACAGGCCCAGGCCCTAGGCATTTCTGCCCCCCCGCACGGCAGGGTAGGCACAGGCCAGGGAAGCTGTGCATGCAGATGATGGCAGAGGCCTGCCCGCCCTGAGCTCAGCCTGAGCTTTCACTGCTAGACTTGTCTGCAACGAGATCCAGAAGGCAGTTCAAACTGGGTATGCCACACTTGAGGCTGCGGCCCTTCCTCCGCAGAAGACGGGACAAGACTCCCCTGCAGGATAGGCCAGGCCTCTATGGTGGCGCAGGCGGTTGAGCACCACACTGTGAAGCTGTCCGCAGCCTCTGCAGCGCAGGTTCGATCCCGCCGGGCAGTGAGAATCCCACATGGCGCAGCAGACCGCTCCTGTCTGCCCGCTGCTCCCCTCAGCAGTGTGTTTCAGTCAGTCTGCCTGTTCTGCTCCCCACTCTGTCTCTGGTGAATCCTCTCACCCCCCGCCCCGCATGTCTGGCCTGTACCCCGGTTCTTGTATGTATGTATGTATGTATGTATGTATAAATAAGTATATAAAGGAAAGGCCGTCTTCAGGAAGAGAGAAACCGACCCTTCCAGAAAAGCCCACTCCGAGTCCCCAACACCAGCCCTGCAGGTCTGCGACCAGGAAGCAGGAGTCCAGACACTGGCCTCCCAGGAAAGAAATATTTTCAGGTATTTGTGGAACACCATCCTCCCCACCCCATCAAGGAGAAATCTGACTTGCTAGTGAGCCAGAGGGAGCAGCGTTACCTGTGCTGAGGCCCACGCAGGCCGGCCTGCCCCAGCATCGAGGGCTCCAGAAAGAATCACAGCCAGCCAGCGGGTACAAGCGCAGGCACCAGGAAGAGCACAGTGGACAGGAGAAAATGTGGAGCCCAAGAGGGTTCCAGGCCTGATGCCCCAGCCCTGGCTCAGCACGCTGCCGCTGCCCTCTCCCCCTGACCCAAGCCCGCCGCGCGGCACTGAGACTGGAGCATGAAGAACTGTCAGAAACCCCAGCCCCGCACAGTGACTCCCAGGCAGCAGAGCTGGGTCTACACTTCAGGAAGCCACGGGTCGCTGAAGCCACCATGCCTGAACTGGACAAAGCAAAACACCCTGACTGGGCCGGGTCGGTCCCAAAGGCTCTGCTAACACAGCCAAGCAGCCTGCCTCACTGCGGCACTAACCAGGCACACCCCGCAACCTTGCACCGCAAGGCAACCCCAAGTCTGCCAAGTGGGGCTGTGGGACAGGCGCTGGCTCACGCCCTCACATCTGAGACAAAGACTTACAGGACCATGACCTTGACCCCTCACGCGCAGCACCGAAGCAGGACAAGAGGCCGAAGGAGCCAAGGACCGGCACGGCCTCTGCCCTGCTCTCGGGGGTGCCCCCGAGATGGCAGCAGGAAGTCAATCCCAAGGGCCAGGAAAGGAAAAGCAGGCCCATCAGAGACAGTGGGGAGCAACATGTCACTGGCGGGGTCCTAGACAGGACTGCAGAGTCTCGTGACCGGGACACGGCTCAGGTGCTCTCACTGGATAGCGAGGCCTGAAGACAGCCCCTGGGGTGCCGTGGAACTCAGGCCAGACTGGACAGAGCCGCAGCCTCCTCTGCCCTCAGCACTGAGCTCCGCACTCCAGCAGCCCGCGGGCCAGAGGCAGTTTCCTTCTGCCAGGAAAGTCAACCCCAAGCTCCCACCCATTCAACAAGGAAGTGTGCGTGTACGTGGAGAGATGACCGCTCTGGATCTCAAATATTCACGTCTCTCTCCCTTGTAACATTCAAGGATTTTATCCAGTGTTTTCAGAAGTGAAAACGAGCACAGTGCATGCATCAACAGGGCTGACGAAAGCTGCCTTGTCTGATTCACACTCTCCTGAACTGATGTCTTCCAGTCAGACAACCCTAGTGCTGCCGGCCTGTGGCATCCAAGGTCACGGCGCAGCAGACAGTTGGCAGCTGCTGGCAAGCAGCACCTTGTAAAAGACAAACTCCTAAAACCCCAGAATATGCACCAACCACAGCCACATGCAGAACCTTGGCAACGCCTACACCCCGGCGACGGGGGCCTCTCGACCACAGCGCGCAGCCCAGCGTTGTGAGAACCCCCATCACACACTTTAAGAGAAGGCAGCACAGAACCTTCTGTGGGCTCACGGACAAGCCAGAGGTCCCTAGCAAGCCACCGTGACAGACGAGGCAGCGCCTGGCGAGCGGAGACCAGGGGCGGGGGGCAGGCCGAGCAGCACTGGCAGGCGGGAGGCGCGGGGCAGTGAGTACCTTTCTACAAGACAGAGATCTAGCGGGGCTAAAGGTCTGCCCTGTGAGCTCGAGCCCTTCGATTGTCTCCGTACAGTCAGAGAGGGGCGCATCCTGCAACAGTAAACTGAGTCATCAGAGCCCACCAGTCCCAAGCTGAACCCCCCCCCCCGGCCTCCCTCCCCGAGGCAGGGCGGAGCTGGCAGGAGCATGCAGGAGGGCGTTGGCGGGCAGGGAGGGCGGTCACGTGCAACAGGCTGGCAGGCCACCAGGCTGGCCAGATCCTGGGAGCACAGCCCGCCAGGTCGCGGGTCCAGGCAGCAAGCACCAGGCGGCGCCTGACCCTCCGAGGCCACTACTCTCGCACCCTCTTCCAGGAACACCAGGGCAGCCCTTCGTAGAATGCAGCGGGCGCCCCACACTCACCACCTCCGTTGCCAGGCCGCGCCGTGCCGCGCACAGCAGCATGTATGGAGCAGAAACCCAGGGAGCCCACCCTCTCCTGTGGCTGGCACTCACACGACCACCTCAGGCCAGGACTACCCAGAGCAGGTGGCCAGCTGTGGCCCCTGAGGCATGCGGGCACAGAGGGCAGGCTGGGGACATGGCCTCGCATGCGGGAGGGGGGCAGCTCAGCGGCTTGGGGGAAGTGGGCGATTCCTTATCAGGAATCATTTTCAACACCCGGTTGCCTCTGACACTTACCTCGGGGGCTTTCACAATGTAATGGTTTCGGGGTCACCATCAATAAGGTCACACCCATTCATGGCACAGACACCCTGAGCTCTCACCTGGACGAGGCTCCTGTCCATCACGACGCCGCACAGAACCTGCGACTGGGGGCCCGCCGTCTTGATGTCCTGTAAGTTCTGCTCCCGGATCTGAGGACCACAGAGTAACAACAGGTCAACAGCGCAGAGGCCTCGCAGTGCGTCAGGCATAGCCGCACTGCCACTCTGCCGTGCCCACGGGCTGGGGGGCCACCACGCGGCTGGATGGTGCCGCTTTGGCCTGCCGAGGACCTCGTGCAACTGAGGGGACAGAGGGCCAGGCTGACTTGGGCAGCTTCCCAGAGCCCTGGCAGGCTTGGGTCGCCCCAGTGCGCAACAGGTCAGAGCTGCCCACAGGTGTGCACCTCACGTGGCTCTGCGAGCCCTGGCAGCTCATGTGCTGCCACCGGGACACTCAAGAGTGTCTTAGTGAACACTGAAAGGCAGGCAAATTTGGGCTGCACCCCAGGCATAGGCTTTCCAGCTTCCAATTCTGCTCCGTCACGTGAGCCAGCAACAGCTCAAGAGCCAAGGGCCTCAGTCCGTCCGCTGACCTGGCATCACAGGTGAGCGCAGCTGCAGAAGTGGTGCAGGAAGCCGCGGGCCGGGACTGTCTGCTGCAGCGCGGGCCCGCCAACCTGCACACCCCTCCCTTGGGCCCCCCCAATGCCGCTGGCGGCCATACGCACCTTGTTCCTCATCTCCTGGACCTCTTTGGGGTTAGTGTTCAATGGAACAAACAGGTTAGGGACAGCAGAGGTGGAAGTTCTATGTCCCTCCTCTTTAGTCCACTGCAATATCAAGAACAGCGGCAGTCAGAACGAGGCACTGTCGGGGGAGCACAGCGTCCACGTCGCCCAGCGCATCTCACACCTGGTCATGCACTGAACGTCACAGAGAATGAACCAATGACCACACCTCCTGTGTCACCCCCGCGGCAGGACGGCCACCAGAGTGTGACTGGCTGGCCAGTGCCATTTGGAAAGCCCAGCTGAGGCTTGGGGCGCGACCGGCTGACGACAGCCAGGGCCCAGGCCGGCGCGGGACCACCAGAGCACATTGGTTCACTGCCCCGGGCGTCGTCAACACCGAGCCAGCCGGAAGCATGAGATGACAGGCCGTGGAAAGCGATGAGATGTCGCCCCCCCCCCCACCCCGTAGAGAGGAGGCTGGGCTGCACGGGCGTCGCCGGCGCGGCGCTGAGACAGCATGGGAAGCGCCTCTCTGGGCCGTCTCACCTGAGAGGACTGCTGTCTGCACCCTGACCGGGGCCGCCCGGAGAAGAGCTGGGTGACGCTGAGTATTTCACATCACTCAGTACTCGAGTACTACAAAATACCCCGGGCTGGAGGCGCTGCGTGAGCCTGACTTAGGGGGCCATTTTAGCTGCCAGTGCATCTCGGCGGTGCGGCACCCTGTGCCCCGACGCCGCCTTTTGGATTCCAATCAAAAAGGAGCATTTTAGTCAAATTCCAGCTGTTAGGCGCAAGCAGGCACTGAACATTAAAACAAGCCCATCCTAGAAAGCAAATGTTACATCTTTTGGGATATTTTCAGGGCGATCGGATGGCCATAAGCCGCAAGAGTGTCGAGGAAGCAGGGCACTGCCAGGCGGGGCCGCCGCGGAGGGTAGGAGGGCATGGGGCCGAGAGGTACTCACTGACGGCATCTTCTCAGAAAAATAAGTCCAGCTTTTTGTTAGGAACAACTTTTAGTCAAAACAGTGAAACAGCCTCAGAAGTCTGAACAGTTAGGGCAGGTCAACATACCAACCTGGAAGCTCTGCACGGACTCTGCGTGACTCCAGAGCAGTGAGAAACAAGCGTGACGGTAAGCAAGGTCTCCCGCCAACGCACACACTGACTCAAAGACCAGAAGTGGCTGAACGTCTTTTCAGACCAACGGGATCTACAGCTTGAAGCTGCTGCCTCTACACACACTTGGGAAACTGTCGGTTTCTCGGCCTATGAACTTGCGTCATCAGCAGAAGGGTTTTTAAGGCGCATTGTTGTTTAACAAGCAAATTACATAAGAACTAAACAGACGGAAATAAAAACAAGGGGAGAGGGAGGCAAGGAGGGAGAAAGGAGGCGGCGGCCGCGCCCACACCAAGCCGGGCCACGGCCAGAGTCTGCGCCGGACCCGACGGTTCAGGACACTCCAGAACCACCTGGGGGAGAAAGAACTTTCCTTTAAGTGACTCTGTGAGTGAGAGCACGTCACGGGCCCGGGAGGCGGGGCTGCCGTGGGGGCCACCGCTCTCAGGCCTCCGCACTCATCCAGCTGAACCGACAGCCGTGCACACAGGAGTGCGTTCCGCCGGGTCTCCGCAGAGACGCCACCCAGGCCTCTCCTGCTCTGCACAGCCGGGCGTAGTGAGGGCTGGGACCCTGCAGCCCCAGGACAGCGGAGTCACGGCGGCGGCACCGCACTTGGGTCATGCCGCACCCAGCAGGAGCCAGAGGGCCCCACTATGGCCGTCTACTCACATGCAACAGTCCATGCAGAAGGTAGCTGGCTGGTGGCGTTCGGAGGCTTTGGGACAGCAAGCAGGGGACAAAGCTAACGAGAGAGGACGAGGGTCAGCTGAGAGAATGCCCACGAGTCACGAGGGAAAACTGCTTAAGAAAACAGAAGACTTTTGAGAACAAGCTCCAGAGACTGGGTGGGAGCACTGCGTCCACTTCGGCAAGCCCCAGGAGGCGCGGGCGCTCCTGTGGGGCAGTGGCCGGAGCAGGCCGCGGTCGTGCCGTGTGGCTAGCGGTTCCTGGAGAGGAACAGTGAGCGCATCTTAAGCAGTTTCAGGCCGACAGCAGTAAGTCACAGCGACTGCACACAGTGGGCGTGGCCCCGGCCAGAGGAGGTTAGTGAGGAGGGTTCGCGGTCAGAAGGGCTGGATTCCCGAAGCCTCCGAAGCCCCAGCTACCCAACTTGCTCTACATCGTCTAACTATGAACAGTAAGGTAGGCACAGACCAAGCAGTTGGTAATACAGCTTGGCACGCAGACACCGGACGAGAGAGACTGCAGCAAGGGTTTCACGTGATCGTGTGTAATGTTCGTCCACACCTTAGTCTTCGCCTTGGGACTGCTTCCATTCTGCCCTTCCTCTGAAGCATCGTCACCCCGGCCAGAGTTCAGCCATCTTGTCTTCTCTCGCTGCTGCTTCTGAAAACTGTGTCTGAGAGGGGAGCCAGCGCCCGAGTCCCCGTCACTAGCAAAGGAGTAACCTGTGACGCTAGCAGGGACCTCCACGTCGCTGTACTTTTTACACCTCTCTCTCAGAGCAGGGTAGCGGTAAGGGTAGCCGGTTCTGTAACCCTGGGGTTTAGAAGAGGAAGAAACAGTCAAAATCCCGCTGGAAGGTTGTGAAGAAACAGCCACCACGGCAGAGCACAGCCCCCTCGGACTCAGCGCCTCCGCACCCAGGCGCACAGCCCAAGGGGCTCAGGCACACGCCGCCGGAGCAAGGGACGAACGCCACCGCTGCACCCCTCCTGCTGGTCACCCCCAATCAGGCGCAGCCGAGAGCCCACGGTAAGCGTTTGCCGACTCGTACGCTGCCCCTGCACAGGACACAGCTGCGGCACACAGAAGGGCCCCACCAGCCAGCGCCGAGGCCACAGGCTTCGGAGAGGACACCGACTCCACTGGGACTCTTTGCCGCAGGAAGAGGGACAGTTGGCGCCCTCGGGTGGGCTGAGGGCTGAGGGCGCTGGTAATGGAGTGAGCTCGGTTCCTCTTTAGCGCGCGGAATGCCCGCCTGGGTGTGCTCTCCCAGTACACGCTGCACCGAAACCCAACCCGGAATGTAGAGCGCCGGGGCTCCGCGGCGCGGCTCCAGCACAGGCCATGCGGCCCAGCCCACACGCTGACACATTCTCCCCTTTGAGTCACGCCGAAGCAGCATGACAAGTCACTTGTCACTGCCTCTTGAAGGGTCAGCTGTCAGCCCCAACTCTGCCCCTGACATGCCCTGGGCTCGGTCAACACACCCCCTCAGCGGGTGGCTGCAACAGCGCTTACCCCGGTGCTGCCCGGCCGGCCACCGGCTCGGGCACGGCTCGCTGACAGCGACCAACGCAAGGAAGTGCCTCGTGCCCCCTCCTGAGCAGGGCTCCGTGTGGAGGCAGGAGGGGCCACAGGGCCACACAGCCCCCACCTCCCAAGCTGCCCTCCTTGAGCACGGGAGGGGCCTGGACTTGCTTCCAGCACTGGAATTGGGCGAGAGTGGTGGACGAATCACACACGAGGGCAGTGCCCACCAGGAGCGCCGTGTCCGCTCCCAGCTCTGAGGCAGCAAGCTGCCAAGGCTTCCCATCTGAGCAAGGAAATTCTGCCCAACACCCGGGGGGCTCGGAGAGAACCCTCCCCCTTTGGGCAACACCCTAAGTCAAGGACCTGGCTGGCTGGGCCTGGACGCCAGCCACATGGTTCTATGCTGGGGTTCATGTTCCTGGCACCTTCACAGCATGGACCCCACAGGGCTGCTCACGAAGGCCCCGAGCCCAGGGGCTCTGGAGTCACTCACCTATCTCTCCCCCCAGGCTCTCCTCACATCCGGGCCGCCTCTACAACCACCACTCCCTTTAACACACTTAGAAGGGCAGTGCCAGCCTGCAAGCGCCATCCTCAGGAGGCCGGGCGTGTCTGCACTAGGGCGCCCCGCTGCGAGCAGGCTTGGCTGAGGAACCGCAGGAGTGACTCGGCTATAAGGAAGGCCGCAGAAATACCGTTATTACTGATGCAAGTCTCCTCTGGCCTCAGGTACCAGGGCTCTTGAGTAACCTCCAAAACACCAGGACAAACCACCCAGGAACCCCCAGAATTTTACCCTGAGAGGGTTTGGGTTTTTCTTTATTACATGCTCTCAAACCGAAGTGAGAGGCGGTACTCGGAGCTCAGGTCTTCCAGTTAAGAATATCGACTGTTCCTTCACTGAGAAGCTGGGACTGCATCTTGATTGGGGGGAGGCAACGCAGCGTTTCTCCTACTAGTATGTGCTGAGCGTCTCTTACGGCATGTGACTCGTAGGCGGCGCCCTGCCCCGCGCGGTGACCAGCAAGCGTGGGCAATGCGAGTGCTCGGTCAGAGACTGCCCTCGGTCTCACCACCACGTGGCCTTCTAGCACGACAAATGCGACACTCACTCCTGGGTGCAGGGAGCCCGTGAGAAGACCCCGAGGACGCTCACCACACCCTGATCAGACCCAGACGTTCTTTTCACTCCGAAATACTCAGGAACATTAAGCCTCTGGCTCCTGAAGCACCTGGCCAAGCTGGCCTTGACGTTGTCAGGCTGGACCGTGCCCCATTGCCCCAGGGGCCCACGCAAGGAGGCCAGGCCCTCTCGAGGCTTCTCTCCCCCACGCCGGCTCCGAGCGGGCCCCCTCGTAGCCCAGCTGCAGCACGAAAGGGTCGCGCTACGGGCTGTGTGTCTTACATCTGGTCCCTTAGTCTGAGTACTTAAGCCTCCAGGTCAGACCAAGGGAGAGCCTGAAAGGCAGGCGCCCACCATCCTCCAGGCCTGTCCTTTCCTCGTGACCCTCCTTGACGCAGCCCCCATCTACCATGCCTCACTGGGTGCCCTGGCCATGCCATGTCCTGCCACCATGGTGTCCACATCACTGTTCGTCCAGAGGCGCCAGCCCCACAGCTTCTGTGCGGGCAGGCTGTGTCCCGGCAGGAGGCGGGCAGCATGTCTGTGGGCACAGCGATCAGGTCCCGGGTCACTACAGCTCACGCCCGGAGCCTGTCCCACTACTCCAGACTCTCCCCAGCTCCCGCCCCATGCAGGCCAAGCATGACCCACCCCTCTCGCGCCATCACACTCTAGCTTCAAAGTGAAACTGCGCTGCCGCGCCTCTGCACCCCGAGGGCGGAACGCCAGCACAGCACCAGGACAGCCGCCCCTGCGCGGCTGCGCGGTCAGAAAAACGCCACCGCGCGCTCTGAGCGCGGTCTCTATCGTCAAGTGGCAGCACAACTCTTACCAGATTGTCGAGCATCCTCATGAGGGCTTCAAACTCTTGCTCGCCAACCTGCCACTTGGGAGGCGCGCCGCTGCCCCCCGCCACTGGGGAGCCTGGGGAGCGGGCCTTCGCTTTGTACTTTTCAGGGTCCAGCAGGACCAAGTTGTCCGGTCCTCCCGAGCTGGCCAGAGTCCGGACCTTTTTGGAAACAAGCAAACATGACGGTGTGATGCCCGGACTGAGCGCAAGCAGGGCCTGGCCCAGAGAGAGTGCGTGAGCGGGAGCGCAGGATTCAAAGGGCCACATCAGTAGGGCAGAAGAGTGAAAACTGCACGGGGAGAGCCGGAGGCGAGTCACAGGGCCCTCTGCATCATTCCTTCCCGGACAGGAACACTGGCGCTCGCAGTGGAAGGGGAGCGGAGGAGAAAGCACCTTCAAGAGCGCGGAAGGAAGACTCAGCTGTGAGGAGCTGCCCGGAGAGAGCCAGGTGAGTGGCCCTCGGGGCTCGGACCGGGCAGCTCTGTCTCCCCGCACCCGCTTTCCCGCAGCAGAGCCGGGAAGGGCAACCAAAGTGCCACGGGTGACACACGCAGCGCCTGACAGCAGGGCTGGCACAAGCTCGTGTTCCGTAAGAGGCAGTGACTTGTATTTGAAAAATTAGAAATTAGAAATGAAAAGTCCACTAGTCATCTGCCAACTTACGTCAGTGAAACGGCATTTGCCCTGGCCCATCTCCAGATCTCGGAGCTCCTCTTAGCCAAGGGGGCCGCTCAACGAGTCAGTCCTACGCAAGCGCCAACATGGAGGGGAGCCCCGCGACCTCCTGGGGCTGCGGCTGGAACGGAGGGCAGGCCTACCTGGATCTCGCAGGCAACCACGAGGTTGTGGATGTGGTAGAAGGCCTCCTCCACGCTCCCGCCGACGGACACGAGCCCGTGGTTGCGGAGAATGAGGACCTGGGGGTGCGGGCTCCCGTGAGCTAGGTAGATGGGGTGCATGGCCCCTTCCCCCCTCGAGTACCGAGATGCCACATCAGACGCTCACTGACCTTGCTTCTAGGGCCCAAATTTTTCTGAATTAAAACTTTCTCTTCCTCATCGACCAGAATGCCGTGATAGTCGTGGTAAGTCACTTCTCCAAGGGACAGGGCCTCTGGGGACAGGGGTAAGAGGCCGCACCTCATGGCCGAGACCTGGAAACCGAGGCACTGGCGTGAGCAGGAGCAACACACACCTGGGACACCCTGCCTTCCCTGTAGAGTCAGGCCAGGGCGACATTTTAGGGTGTCTCCCCTCGGAAGTAAATGCACCCAAGAACTATATGGAAGGCTTCCTACCAATCTCCACGTACAAATAAAAGCCATCCCTGAGCCGGGAGAGGCTCAGAAGGAACGTGACCTCTCCCTGATCTCCCACCCTGACCACGGACACACGCCCCCAGACAGCACTGCCGGAGCCCAGGTCCTGGGAGGCGGCTGTGAGCCCCGCCGTAGACGGCAGGCGGGGTCCAAAGGCCTGCACATTAGATCACAGCGAGCTCACTGGGGGGGTTTGTACACCACAGCACTTGTCCACGTGTACGTAAGTAAAGGCTGTGTGTTCTACAGAGCCCTCATACTGCATTTGAATTTCTCGAGCTGACTTGATGCTAAACTTGATGTCCTTTTTACCTAAAGAGGCTCCAGAAATTCACATAATATCCACAGGCACAATTCCAACAGAAAAGCTCATCTAAAAGGAATGGTATGGGATGCCACAAAAAAAACAAGCACCAAACCATATTTCACCCCGTTTACAGGATCAGCCTTCCTGTAAGAAGCAATTTCCCCACCAACTAAAGTTATTTTGATCAATTTTAAAACAAGCTAGACAGCAGCTGTTTGCAGCCACTGTCTCCGGCGCCTCCCTAGGCCTGCACGGCCACTGGCTTGTGTGGAGCGTGTGTACCCTACTAGGAGGAGTTGCGCTGCTCAGAAGGGCACGGCAGAGACAACTGGCAGCTCTGCAGTAAAACACCAGCGCAAACAGGCGCCCAGCGCCCCCAGGGCACGAGGCAAACGTGTCAGACACAGTTGGTCAGCATGACCGAGCCAGCGAGGCCAACTGCCGTCCAGGTCGTTCATGCCTAACACGGGTGATAAAGGTGGGTTCAAGAGAGGGCTTGAGTGTTCGGCTTTCGTGTGACCTTGTGCCCAACAACCAGGACATGCATTTTCATTCTCAGAGGCCTGGGTGTCGTCCAGGAGGCCACTTTGCGCCAGACGCACTGGGCACCGATGGTCCACACCGTCTGTGCCTCTCCCTGTGGTGACACACCTGGGCTCCAGGGGCCACAGAAGGTCTGTGGGGAAGCCCCAGGTTTCTCTCCTGGGCCTCGCCCCTGGTTTCCTTCCCAGAGCCCACAGCACCAGCCCCCACCCCCCGACCTCCCACCCTGTGGAGGTCCCTCCCAACTGCAGTCTTCAGCACTCCCCTGCCTGCCCCACGCTGAAACGGCACCACCGCAGCTGGCCGCCGGGACGCTCTAACTGTGACGGTTAATGGACACGAGTCCTAGAGCTTTCCAGCCCAGGCAGTCTGTGGGTTCTCTGAAGAGTCTGTGAGTGTAATTCCAAGGTTTTGTTTACTGATTTGTTGCAACAGGAACAGGCCTCCGGGGGAGCAGGTGATGGTGCCAAGAAGCCGCCTGGGGGCACTCACCGCGGCCCCAGCGGGCGTGTGAATGTGCACCACGCACTTCACGTCCGGCCGCGCAGCGTAGATGGCGGAATGCAGCGTGAAGCCAGCCTGGTTGACGCCGAGGTTGGTGCTGCCCCGGTCCACCACATCGCCTTGCAAGTTGACTTTGATCTGAGGAGACAAGAGCGACAGGACAAATGTCAAGGCCATTTCAAATTCCCCTGCCTCAAAAGCCCTTCAACCACACTGTGAGGTGTTTGTGACTCATTTTAAAGGTTTCCCTGAGTTCATCACTCCCCATCTCCTCCTCCCTGGGCTTCCTCTGTCTGACAGGACTAGACAGCCTTCGATGACGTGAGGGGCCCGCGCCGACGTGAGCCCGCAAGGAGAGGGTGCATTCTTACCAGGCTGGACGCAGTCACTTCACTGTAGAGAAGCCCAAAAGGCACAATGAGGAAGTGCTCCTGCTCGGAGCTCACTCTGGTCTGTGAGAAAAATCCTGAGTCAGCTCTAAGTCGACTGGAGGGACCTGCATTTCCTCCAGGCTCCAGCCCGCACCCATAGGCCGGGTTGGGGGGGGGGGGGCACCGACAGCGCAGCCCTGCTCCCGGGACAAGCGCAGACGCTTCCCAGCACTGGGCCGCGGGTTACCAGGCACACACAGGCCCCGGGTCACGGTGTGACAGACTGTGGAGGAGGGACCGCTCTGTGCTGGTCCAGACAGGTCGCAGGCTATCGGGAGGTGGCCCTACCTGGTTCTGGTAGACACAGAACCAGGCTGGGCAGGACATGACAGCTCTGCACTTTTTTTTTTTTTAAATTAGTATTTATTGGGCCTCCCCGGTGGCGCAGAGGTTGAGCGCTGGGTTGTGAAGCTGCCCGCAGCCTCTGCAGCGCCGGTTCGATCCCCAGCTGCTCCCCGGCCACTGGAGGAGGGTCCCACATGGCGCGCAGACCTCTCCTGCCGCCCGCTGCTCCCCTCAGCAGTGTACTTCGGTCCTTCTGCCTGCTCTGCTCCCCGCTCTGGCTCTGGTGAATTCTCTCACCCTCCCACGCTTCTGACTGTACCCAGTGCTTGTATAAATAAATAAATAAATAAATAAATAAATAAATAAATCTTTAAAAAAAAAAAAAATTAGTATTTATTTTGCGTAGAAGACCTGGGGTGCCGGCCAGAGTTATAAGGGGTGAGAGAACTCACTAGAGACAGAGTGGGGAGCAGAACAGGCAGATCTACTGAAACCAACTGCTGAGAGGAGCAGTAGGGAGACAGGAGAGGTCTGCTGTGCCCTGTGGGTCAGCTCCCTGGCCGGGGATCTCATTCAGGCCACGGCGGTGACAGCCTGAGACTCAACCCCTAGGCCACAGGGAAGTCCCAGCTCTGTGCTTCTATAATCACCTTTTTAAAAAATTAAAATATGATGTCTGATGAGGTATTGCACTCTGGCTGTAATTTAGAGTTTCCCGGTTACTAAGGAGCTCAGCAGCCTTTCAGATGCTTATAAGCCACTCTTATTTTCCCTTCTCTGAAATTCCTTCCTTGTCTTTTGTCCATTTTATACTGGGTTATTCTTTTCTTATGGATGGTTCTTTATCTATTGTGGTTATTAGATTTTTGTGGATGACCTGTGAAGCACTATCTCCCAGGTTGTCGCTTTTACTCTCGCTCTCTTTATGGGGCCTCTGGATGGCAAGAAGTTTGCTGTTTCAGAGTCGTCAGACTGTCCAGGGGCTATGGTGGGCGCTCTGGTGCCCTAAGCCATCCAGCCTGAGGTCAGAGGTGGCAGGGTCTTCACCTATATTGATTCTAAATTAAATGAAGCGTTGCCTTTCCATTTAATCCTCCCCATTGGCGCTGCACTGGAGTATGTAGATGAAGGCAGGAATCCAACACGACTTCCAGCTCCTGTCGTCCAGCCTGTCTACGCCAGCACTGGCCACTGTCTGGTCAGCACCCCAGAGGCCTCCCGGCTCTTCACGCCTGATTCCAGGCGAGGCCCTCCGCTCCGCACGGGCCCAGTGTCTCTTTTCCCCAAAGCCCACGATTCTAATCACCAGCACTTTAGACTACGCTTGACATTTGGTGGGAAAACTCTCCGTACCTACTACTTCCGAATTCTGTTAGCTATTCTTCGTCTTTTTTGCTTCCCTATAAATTTAGATGCAGGCTGTCGGCTCCACACTAAGGAAATACCACCTAAGGGTTTTGAATCATTCCCCCTTTTCCATGTCTAAATGTGCACGTTTCAGACAGCTGTGAACAGCATGTACATTTTGTTTTCTTTTTTTAATAATTACCGTTCATATTTTCATATGTTCCATACAGTTACTTTTCATGGTGTTCATGGCATAACATTCCCTCAAATTAACGTTAAATAAGTAAGTCACAACTGAGTGATTTCCACAATTGCTGGATTTTGTTTAGGCTTTTTCTTAACTGATATTCACTTCAGGAACTCGAGTCTGCAGACACAACGCCGACTCTCCAGGCACGCCCACCTCGGCCGTACCACAGACGATGCTGTAACATGCCTGCATCTCACACTTTCTGATTTGGCTTGATTTCAGTAACGTTTATTTCCATGGGTGAGCTTAACAAATCCACACATTTCAATAGGGAGAAATCTAAACGTAGGATTTTCTGAGTCTGAAGCACACCTGACAACGCGCGAGATACTGATGTGGCGTGAAAAGAGAGGTCATTTCAGAACAAGCCGGCTTGGCTGGGTCCCTCCCGAAGGACCAGCACCGGCCACACTGAGTCTTCCCAGGACTCACTGTCCCCGCAGCCTGGAGGCTCATGGCACATCTCAAGTCACGTCTGCCAAGGCCCCACACGCATCCCCAAGCACGGGGCACCAGTCCACAGGCTGGCTCTAGACCACACCCCAGTGGCTGGCATTCCCTGGGGTCCAGAACAGAGCCAATCCCGGCAGTCACTGACCCGAGAGGCATTCACGGATGAAAAGGCCTGTCCACAGGCATAAAACATAAAAGCACAAGCCCTGTTTGTCGTGTTAACTGGGTCGAACTGTCCTCTACCCGCCCCCCAACCCCGGAAGCATCTGCGTGTCCAACGACTCCTAAAATGGAGCTCCGATCCACATACCCCTCCCCCGGCACCTGGCAGCATTTCGCCATGCCTGAAGAAAACCCCACCAATCCCCCAAAGGGGGATTGTGATTGCACTGTGATTGCACTGACAGATACTATTAAGATTTCTTTTGTTAGGTGTTGAAATGATAACACCTAGATTGTGAAACAAACAAGAGAAGCTGTGTGTGCGTGTGTGCGTACAGACAGACAGACACACACATGCAAACAAAATTTCCTCCTCAGAGTCCCTAATACAAAAGACACAGGAGATATTTTTAGTAACCTGAATTTCTTCTTAACTCAGTATAAGAACTCAAGCAGGTCACTTACACAAGAGCAAACACGTAACCAACATTTTGATTCTGGCAAGTCCTAAACGGTACAAGGGTTGGAAACAGCAACCAACCTAAGAAATTCAAACTACTGCCCCGGCTTCCGTGACAGGACTAGTGGTAAACGGCATTTAAAAGTCTCAAAGGACAAGAGGCCGTTGTCAAAGCCGAGGGTTACATTTCCTGCTACAACCTGCACATTTTCAGGGAACCAATTTCTAGGTGACCATTAGCATCGCAGTGAGCGGCTACCCAGGTCGCTCTGCCCATGAGGGGCGGCGGGCACAAGGGAGCAAGCGCGTTCTGCTGGCCAGGCCCTGCTCAGAGCCGGGCCACTGTGAGCCTGCTCTGTGCCCACCCCAGCTCCTGGTGATGCAGCAGCAAATGCAGCTGGGAGCTGAGCCCCGTGGGAAGAGGTGGACAACACACAAGTGGGCAGTAAGGGGCACAGCCTGTGCTGGGGGACGGATGCAGGCAGCAGAATGGGGGCACTGCGCTGCCAGCCTGTGTGACAGGTGCCACGGGACCAGGCCTGCATTCTGGAAAATTCACTTTAGTAGCATCCCAGACCACCAGCAAGGAGAGAGTGACTCGGGGTCCCTGGCGTCCGAGCAGCACAGAGAACTGGTCAGCACCACCAAAGTTCCCGCCTCAGAGTCCAGAGTGGAGCTGAATCGAGCACCACAGGTTGTGAGTTCAGCCCACGCGAGCCGCTGAGAAAAGGGCCAGCAAGCCGAGGGCGCCGGCCTCTCAAGGAAGGAGTTCTCCGGGCACCGGAGTGAGGTACCTGCTCCAGTGAGTCGTTTAAAACATGCAGAAATTACCCCAGGAAACTGAGACTGGAAAAAGGAAGTCAAAGGAGACTGGGATAAGTATAAAGTCAGAAGAAGGAGCCATTCACAGAAGGCACGTCCCCAGAGGAGGAGAGAGGGGGGCCACGCCGCGAGGAGGAGAGCTGGGAGGCTTTCGTCAGAGAAGGAAAGAAACATCTACATTCTTAGACGTTCAGGACTAAACGTCACCTCAGGACCCACCTGGACCTGGCGCACACTCACGTGCAGGGAAGGGCCTAGAAGAACCACTGCTCTCGACATCTGCACTCAAACCGCAACTCCCCAAACAGTGCACAGGGTCGGGAACCCGGAAGCGGGGGGGCTGCCCTCCGCCCTCCCAGACAGCGCCCGCCCAGCGCCCCCAGCCCGGAGGCCCGGCCCCGCTTACTGTGATGTGGTTGTAGATGAGCTGAGCCCACCCAAAGAGGTCAGCCAGCCGGTAAAATGCCGCCAGCTTGCAGCGCAGCAGCTTCTCCCCTTTGTCGTAGGCGATGGAGTCGGACCCTCTCAGGTCGTTCACAGGCGTCACCATGCCAAGGCCTGCAGCCAGGAAAGCAAAGCTCAGAGGCAGGACGAACGCTTCCTGTCAAATGCAGCCCCGCATCAGGCCAGAGTCAGTCTTTGGAAAATTGAAGACCTCGTTCTCCACAGCTCTGTAACGCCGCTAAATTAGAAGTCAGTAACAAAAAGCAAAGTGTGGGGGCCTCCCCTGGTGCGCAGCGGTTGAGTGCTGGGTTGAGAAGCTGCCCGCAGCCTCTGCAGCGCCAGTTCGATCCCCGGCCGCTGGGCGAGGGTCCCACATGGCGCGCAGACCTCTCCTGCCGGCCGCTGCTCCCCTCAGCAGTGTCCTTCGGTCCTTCTGCCTGCTCTGCTCCCCGCTCTGGCTCTGGTGAATTCTCTCACCCTCCCGCGCTTCTGACTGTACCCAGTGCTTGTATAAACAAATAAATCTTTAAAAATAAATAAATAAATAAAAATTCTCTTAAATTAACCATCCAAAGGGCCTCCCCTGGTGGCACAGCAGTTGAGCACTGGGCTGTGAGGCTGCCCACAGCCTCTGCAGCACCAGTTCGTTCCCTGGCCGCCTGCGAGGGTCCCACCAGAAAAAAAAAAAAAAGTAACCATCCAAAATTGTCTTCCACAGCAGTGACACATTAAGAAATTTGTGGAAACTAGAAACCAATCAAAGTAATGCAGGACAGGGAAAAAGAAAGGAAGAGAAAAGAAAATCTAGGTAAAGGCGAGGGAGGGGGACAGAACAAGACTTCATTAATGGAGCTGCCGGGTAGATGGATGGATGGATGGATGGATGGATGGATGGATGGAGACAGAGATATATAGATCCCTTTTTTGCCATATATTTTTGGAACTTCACAAAAACAACAGAAGAGGGAGCACGAGAGCCATGACATCGAGAAGCTTTCCTGAAAGTCCCCAAGGGAAATCATTTCATATAAAAATGAACCAAAAATGGTCATGCAAAATATTTACAAGAAAAAACAGAATAACGTTCCTAGAGATCATGAAAGCACATGGGAAAGACATGTCCACAGAGCAGATAAGAACTATGACCTATTGTTTCATAACAAGGCAATAATAAAGGCATTAAGAAAATAAAAGCTGGGCATCCCCGATAGAGCAGCGGTTGAGCGCTGGGCTGCGAAGCTGCCCGCAGCCTCTGCAGAGCCGGTTCGATCCCCGGCTGCTCCCCGGCCACCGGAGGAGGGTCCCACATGGCACGCAGACCTCTCCTGCCACGCTCGTTGCTCCCCACAGCAGTGTGAATTTCGTCGCTCTGCCTGCTCTGCTCCCCGCTCTGGCTCTGGCAAATTCTCTCACCCTCCCGCGCTTCTGACTGTACCCAGTGCTTGTATAAATAAATAAATAAATAAATCTTTAAAAAAAAAAAAAAATTACCTCTGCTTTAAAAAAGAAAAAAAAAAAAATGATGCAGTGGCGGCGGGGGGCCTTCCTGCTGGTGCAAGGGGCTAAGTCACAGCACTATAAAGCTGTCCGCAGCCACTGTAGCGTGAGTTTGATCCCCAGGGAGTGACCCACATGGCGCGCAGACCTCTCCTGCCGCCCGCTGCTCCCCTCAGCAGTGTACTTCGTCAGTCTGCCTGTTCTGCTCCCGCTCTAGCTCTGGTGAATTCTCTCACCCTCCCGCGCTTCTGACTGTACCCGGTGCCTGTATAAATAAATAAATCAATCTTTTAAAAAAAAAAAAAGAAAGAAAGAAAAGGGGCCTCCCCGGTGGCACAGCAGCTGAGCACTGGGTTGCGAAGCTGCCCGCAGCCTCTGTGGCGCCGGTTCGATCCCCAGCTGCTCCCCGGCCCCCAGAGGAGGGTCCCACCTGGCGCGCAGACCTCTCCTGCCGCCCGCTGCTCCCCTCAGCAGTGTCCTTCGGTCCTTCTGCCTGCTCTGCTTCCCGCTCTGGCTCTGGTGAATTCTCTCACCCTCCCGCGCTTCTGACTGCACCCAGTGCATGTATAAACAAAACAAATAAATAAATAAATAAAACATGCCTCTATTTAAAAAAAAAAAAAAAGTGCATGATGACGTAATACTCTGTTTTGAGAACCAGAATTCTTGGGGTGGAAGAAAGGAAGACAAGTGTTAAACAGAGAGGGCAAATAAAAATCCCTTAATAATGAATTTTAATTGAGTCATGACTTCAATATATTTATAATTTACTTACAATTTCAATATACCAATAAAGAATACTACCCATGATTTCCTATTTCTGACCACTAAAAAGGAAAAGAAAGATAACGTGATGACAAAGGACATTCCCAGCACCCACACGAAACTCCACTGCCCCAGAAGGAACAAGGTTTCTAGGAGAGGGCTGTTCCAGACGGGCAGGGCCAGCACCGGGCACCGAGACCTGCCTGCCAGAGATAGCCGGCCGGGAGGCGGTCAGAGACTGCTGGGCTCAGGGGTGAACCTGGATCTCCCAGTGGTCCAAGATGGGACAATTTGGGTAAGAACAGGTATAACTACAACGTTTCCAAACACATTCAATGTACTGAAACCAGTAAGTTCAAAATAATACTAAAAACATGGTGCCTGGTCACCTCAGAGGGATGATAGCAAGCAGACTTCTTATTTTAAACAGGGTTGCTTTCCTGCACAAACCGTTCCGATACACACTGGGTAACCAAAAAGAGGACGAGGGGACGAATTCCTTCACTGAAAAATTCCAATAGCCATGGAAGGAGGAGTGACCATCTTGGCACCTTGGTTACGTAACGGCATGGAGCCTCCACGGCTGCTGACCTGGCAAAGGGACCCCGCGGACACCAGGCCTCCTGAGAGGGCACCGCTGTCTGCACAGCACAGCTGGCGAGATGGCAGCCGGGCCTGAGGTCAAGGCAAGTGCAGAAAATGAAGACACACTAGCGCCTGGGATGGAATCAGCAAAAATCAGCATCTGGGCACACTGCACAGGTCAACAAACCCATCTTTTTCAAACTTAACTTGCAAGGAGAAAAAAGGGAGATGAACTGTGACCTGTGGTTTAAAGAGGGTTCACAAGCACTCAGTATAAACACAGAGCCGCACAGAAAGGTGGGGCAGCCCCGGCCCGGAGCAGTCAGGGCAAGAGGCCAGCGCGCATCCTCGGCCGGGCGGTCACACGGGCGTCGCCCCCCAGTCACCCGCAAGCTCAGTATCATCTGTCCTGTCACTACCTTCTGTCTGCATTATGTTCTACAGCGAAGGATAACATCTGTTTCTAAAATTTTAGGAAACTCTTAGATCAATTAGGGCGAATTCTATTTTTCCCTTGCTTTTTCCTGTGGCATTACTGAAATAAAATTTCCTCTATCTGATTAGAAAACAGTATGTAAGTGCCTATTCTTTCATTAGCTAATAGATGTGAAATGTCATCAAAATCCATTAAGAGGTCATGTGAAAATATGAAAACCTTTCTAACTTCAGGACAGAGGTTTGCGCTGCTAAGTCAGCGATTCTTAAGCCTTTCCAGACACTAATGACATCACGCTGGTGAAGATCAGTGCATTTCTAAGAACACCATGGGACAGAGAGAGAGACAGCAAACACCAGGTGACCGAACAGAAACCAGCTCCTTCCCTCGTTCGCACAGAAGCTGGCTAGCCCACGGGCCGTCGGAGACTGGCGGGCATAGCACACGACAGGTCAGACTCTGCCCTGGATGCCGCCTTGTCACGCTCTGTTGACACACTTAACAGCCACGCAAAGCTCCGCCCTCCTGGAGCTGACCATTCTCTGCTCACATTCACCATCCAGCATCTCCCTCTGCTCTCCCTCGGGGAGGAACAGAGGGTAAAGAACACTGGCCTGGCTGCAGTGGGTCCCAGCAGTACTGACTTGCGCCTCCACAAGTGTCCTCTCACGGGTCACAAACAGTCACCTGCCTGAGAAAGGACAGCCTCCCTGGCTCACAACAGATCCCTCCAAACTCAAGACATTTTCAGGTGCACAGCCTCCCCGTCGCTCTAACTCACACATGCTACTTCCCCAGAGATTCAGCACTGAGTGTGATGTGGTCGGGTGTCCATTCACTTCACACGAGAAGGGCCAGAAGTTCCACACGCAAACAAAAGCGCACAGACAGAGCCGGGAGCTACTCACTCATGTTCAAGGCGGCCATCCCTCCCTGCGGAGCTGCTGGGTAGACATTCGGGACGTTCGTGGTCATAAAATCCGCAATCTGCTGCAGTGCCAACAGGCCTGTGGGGTTCTTCCCCTTCTTAAACTGCTCCTGGATCATGGATTCCAATTCTTCACAGAAAGCCTGAAAAAGGCAAACCGAGACAGTGAGACGCCCCTGCTTCTGTCCGGGGTGGGCAGGCTGAACTGTCACACAGACGGCTCCACTCAGTTCTCGGGCAGAGCAGCACGGCACACGCATACGTGCATCCAGCCCACGGCCAGCAGCATCCTGGGCTTGCCTCCGGGAGGGAGCTGAGTGGTTGGAAAGCAGGCACTCCATCCCTGAGACAAGCTCTTAGGAAATAATCACAAGTGTGCTCAAAGATGTATGCACGCCTGCGCTGGCGACAGAAGGGAAAGAGGCTACGGCGCAGAGAACTGACTGAATACACTGACCGCCTCACAGTGAAATTCATACACACGCATTCAACATGCAAGGTCAAAAAAATTAAGTAACTGCTCCTGATCTGTTTTTGAATGAAGCTTACAAAGCACATAACCAGCTTTCATAAGAGCAAGCATGTTTCTGAATACAGAAAAAGACGGCCTGCTCCCTGCAGTTCCGAGATGGATTATTAGCCATTTTCATGTTCTATACTCTGTGCTTGCGAACATCTTCAAAACGCATGTCTTAAAAAAATAATCCTGAAACATCCGCTAGCAAATAATCCTATATAGAAAAGTTCAGTTGGGGCCTTCCTGGTGGTGCAGGGGGTTAAGATGCAACTCCTATGAAGCTGTCGGCAGCCTCTGCAGCACGAGTTCCATCCCCAGCCAGGGAGCTACCCACATGGCGCAGCGGACCTCGCCTGTCTCCCCTCAGCAGTGTGTTTCAGTCCATCCACCTGTTCTGCTCCCCACTCTGTCTCTGGTGAATCTTCTCACACACACACCCCCCACACACACACCTCTGGCCTGTACCCCAGTTCTTGTATGCATAAATAAATAAATCTTTAAAAAAAAAAGGTTCAGTTGAAGGTTATTTTACTGCCAAGTCAGTGCTGAAACAATGCAGGTGATTGATGGTATCGCCAAACTGCAGTAAAATAATTTTTCACACAAGTCACAAAGAAGTAAGCATCTTCTGGTCACATCGTGGCGAATGCTATCTAGCAGGAGCTGCGAGCTCGCGAAATGCTTGTTCGCAGCGAGTCACAAGCACTTGGGCTTTTCCGCGGTTCTGTTGCACACTAAACATCTCGAGCTCACGCTGAGTTTCAAAGGGGCACTCCAGAGACAGCCCAGCGACCGCCGGAAGGAGCACTCAGCGATCGAACATGCCTCGGCGAGCAGGAGCGCCCCTGCCCCTCCCGCACTGCGGACGCCCGAGGCCACATGGAGGCAGGGGAGTGAGAGCGACAGGCTTTGGCTGCGATGAAGTAAACCACACAAACGAGCCACGCGTCTGTCACAAAGCAGAACGTAGCAGGACAGGCAGCCGTGTGCGGATACGAAGTGCCACGGATCACAGGGACAGAGACCAGGCCGCAGTGGACATGCTGGGCGCAGGGACACCACGGCGGCCTAGGCAGCCCCGCCCCGGCGGGTGCGCCTTCTCGAAACGCGACCATCTCTTCGAACAGCCCTCAGGTCCACACAGACAGGTGCAGGAAGTGCCCTTCCTCAGGCACACTGTATGCGCATGCAGGCGCGCTCCAGGACTCAGCCTGCGCACAAGGCCAAGTCCAAGACACTGCTCTAGGCACTGAGCAGGAAAACATGACAATCAGAAAACTACGAGGGGGCCTCCCCGGTGGCGCAGTGGTTGAGCGCTGGGTTGCGAAGCCGCCCGCAGCCTCTGCAGCGCCGGTTCGATCCCCGGCTGCTCCCCGGCCACCAGAGGAGGGTCCCACATGGCGCGCAGACCTCTCCTGCCGCCCGCTGCTCCCCTCAGCAGTGTACTTCGGTCCTTCTGCCTGCTCTGCTCCCCGCGCTGGCTCTGGTGAATCCTCTCACCCTCCCGCGCTTCTGACTGTACCCAGTGCTTGCATAAATAAATAAAAATAAATCTTTAAAAAAAAAAAAAGAAAAGAAAATTACAAGGGATTTGCAAAACCAACCCCCGGCCTGGGCTCCTAAAGCCTCCTGGACCTGCTCACGCTGCCTCCCGGTGCAGGCCCCATTGGCAGCTTCTGACCCCTACACTTCCGCTCAGGCTGCTCCCGCCCGCTTGCTCCCCACTGCCCTGGAGGGCAGGCTCCTCCCTGACCCCACAATTCAGACAGTGCCTCCCTCCTCAGAGGCCTGCTCACCCAGCACAGCCCCACCGCAGGCTGCTCCTAAGCAGTGCTCCGGCCGGTCGTTCACACTCATCTCCTTCGACTAGGGGCTGAAGTGTAGACCTGAGCGGGGCTGTGTGTGTGCCAAGACTCCTCAGGCCACGTAGCTACAACCTGCGCACACCCCCACCAGCGACGCCGCGGTAACCAAACAGCCAAGAGGGTCCGCCCAAGCTAAGACACCTCATGGCTTACCTACTAACCCCCCGCTGCTCGAACAGCACTTAAGAGACACCAACATCCGTCCACAAATGAAAAGGGACTGCATGCCCACAACCCCACACACACCCGAGGGACCCACACAAGCAGGCCAGAAGGGGAAGAAGGAAACACACACAGGCAGCAGCTTCACCCGGAGAAACGACGCAGCTAGCACCGCGAGAGCACGCGGGCAGCCCCCCGAGGCCGGCAATCAGCCGCTGGGGCCGCTGAGCTAGCAGCCCGGTGTCGCAGCATGAAGAGCCATTTCCAAAGGTCCCCATGTGGAAAGACCCGAGAGAGAGTGAAGAGGAGAAACAAACAGCTCCTCCTCTTTAGGACGCTGAAGGTTTTTCACTTATTGTGTCTGACCACTCGCACAGGCCCCTTCAGCAGCCACGCCCACGCCCACGCCCACGGCACGGACGTCCTGCATTAAGACAGACGGGACTCGCCCGGAGAGCCGCGTCCAGGGTGGAGGGCCCCGCGGGCGGGGATGCTGCTCTTACGGGGCTCTGCAGAATCATGGACACTCTCTTTTTTTGCTCCATCATATTGAAGTCCTGGCGAAGGTCTGGTGCCATGTTCCTCTCTCGCAAGTATTCTGGATTGTTCTCATCCACCCTGTCGAAGTATCTCTCTTTGTGAGGCGCCGTGGTCGGGGGTGGTGAGGTCACCACGGCAGCCCGAGTATCACCATTCATTGCGCGATCTTGCGAGGTTCCTATGAATCAAAATAAAAGAAAGCATTGTTTGGAATCAATGTCCAAAAGCATTTCACACTGAGCACGTCAGCCTGTAAACATGTCTGGTGTGAGGACGCTCTGGCTGACCTACCCGCCGGAGCCGTGAGGGTGAGGACTCCGCGGCCTGAGGCCCATGGCTGACCCGCCATCTCCCACCCGCCGCTAAGCAGCGGTGTCTTCTATCCGTGCCGTTGTCCTCCACCAGAGAGTAAATAATCTAACGACGCTGTCATCCCCTCTGACAAACCAAAAGGGAACCAGACACTAAAAATCTGACAACAAGTCACAGTGTTGCCCCGTGCCCACACAGTCTGCTAACAGCCACACGGTTTGTTTCTGGAGAAATCTCACCTAACAAAATTTTTACTAAAAAGCATCAGTAAAAAATGAATAAATAAAAGGCACCAGCAGTGACCATGCAGGACCCCCGGGACAGATGGACAGACAGCAGTCGCTCCCATCTGGGATCCACGCACATGGGAGAGCTCCCGAGGAACATTTTTAAAATATACAAATGCTTTAGTTCATAACTATCCCAAAGTGATACCCAAATGGCTCCAAGGTAAAAGCCTGCTAACAGGGCTGCGTGTTTCACATTCTTCAGCCCCATCTGTTATCTGAAACAACAATGCTAGGGTCCCATCCATCCTGAACCACCAGGTCGCTAAGCAGCACCTTCCCCAGTCCCAGGAAGAGCTCAGTCTCTGCTGCTTCCATGACACGCGGAGCCGCGGCGTTAGCAGCATTTAGGTCCAGGCAGCATTTACTGAGCATCCGCAACGTCCACTCACTGTGCTGGGCACAGCACCCAGTCAGACGCGGCCCACAGCTGGGCAGGTGGGGCCTACAGTCTAGCAGGGAGCGCCTTCTGGAGCCAGCGGCACAGAGGGTCGGGGAAAGTTGGAGGCGGGGAGCCAAGCTGGACAGCAGAGACTGAGCAGAACAGTCTCCAGGGCACAGTGCACATTAAATAATTTTTGAATATTTAAGAAGGAACTGCATGGAGACAAGAAGAGAAAGTGCCTCAGAAGCCACAGGCAGAGTTTTCGCGGGGAGCAGGTGGAGAGCTCCTCGTGTCACAGAGCAGGAATCTGAGAGCTCACAAATCAGCAATTAAAAAACTGGTGGCAGGCCTCCCTGATGTCGCAAGAGGTTAAAACGCAACCTATGAAGCGGTCCGCAGCCTCTGCAGCACCAGTTCGATCCCCAGCCGGCCAGGGAGCTACCCACATGGCACAGCAGACCTCTCCTTTCTCGCCCGCTGCTCCCCTCAGCAGTGGATTTCAGTCCGTCTGCCTGTTCTGCTCCCCACTCTGTCTCTGGTGAATCCTCTCACCCTCCCCCGGCCTCTGGCCTGTACCCCAGCTCTTGTGTGCATAAACAAATAAATCTTTAAGAGCCTCCCCAGTGGCGCAGCAGGTTGAGCGCAGCGCTGTGAAGCTGTCCTAGCCTCTGCAGTGCGGGTTCGATTCCTGGCCGGCCAGGGAGATTCCCACATGGCCCGCAGACCTCTCCTATCTCCCTGCTGCTCCCCTCAGCAGTGGATTTCTGACTGTTCTGCTCCCCACTCTGGCTCTAGTGAATCCTCACTCCCCACATCTCTTGCCTGTACCCCACTTTTTGCATGCATAAACAAATCTTTAAAAAAAAATACAGGGCCGGGCCTCCCCTGGTGGCGCAGCGGTTGAGCGCTGGGCTGCGAAGCTGCCCACAGCCTCTGCAGCGCCGGTTCGATCCCCGGCTGCTCCCCGGCCACCAGAGGAGGGTCCCACATGGCGCGCAGACCTCTCCTGCCGCCCGCTGCTCCCCTCAGCAGTGTACTTCGGTCCTTCTGCCTGCTCTGCTCCCCGCTCTGGCTCTGGGGAATTCTCTCACCCTCCCGCGCTTCTGACTGTACCCAGTGCTTGGATAAATAAATAAATAAATCTTTAAAAAAAAAAAAAAAAATACAGGGCCTCCCCTGGTGGCACAGGCAGTTGAGCGCCGCACTGTGAAGCTGTCCACAGCCTCCGCAGCACGGGTTCAATCCTGGCCGGCCAGCCAGCAAGTCCCACATGACGAGGAGACCTCTCCTGTCACGCCCGCTGCTCGCCTCAGCAGTGTCTTCAGTCCATCTGCCTGCTCTGCTCCCAGCTCTGTCTCTGGTGAATCCTCTCACCCTCCCGAAAATCTGGCCTGTACCCCGGTTCTTGTGTAAATAAATAAATAAATAAATCTTTAAAAAGAATACACAACTGATTGTAACACACATGCTAAGATCCGTGCGATACCGTCCTGTGGAACCAGGGTGCTTTCCTGTCACCACATGCACAGAGTGACATGCTAAGTGGAAATCTACACAGTCCCCCATCCCCGATGCCACCAATACGCTCACCCTAACCCCACATAGGGTGCTGGTTGGCACAGGGGCGGGGGAAGGGCAGGCGGGCTCGCCACACGGAGCCCTCGGCAGCTGTCTGAGACGCCCACGACCCCCTGGCTGCCAGAACAGAGCCCTCCAGGCCCGTGGCCTCTGCCTGCCGCGGCACGAGCACACTTTCACAGGCGCTTCTGGACAGAGCTGCTGACACCAGACGAGCAGCAGTTTGGGACGGACACACCTTTCCAGTGTCCCGGGGGTCACCCTCACCATGGACCTGCAGATAATGGGCATCCCTGGGCCTCCTCCCCTCAAAGGCCCAGGCTCAGGACAGGGACCACACTAATGAGTAACTCAAAGTAGACCAGACTCCTGCTTCTCTGCACAGCTGCTGAGCTCGGGCTAAGCCGGGGCAGGTTCAGTTATTTCTCAGCACGTCCCTCCTGGCACGACATCTGGTTAACAGCTAACAGTCTGACCACTGACACGCTGACCTGTGTCCGAGCGGCTGAAGTCAGGGCGCGCAGACCAAAGGCTGAAACGAGAAGGCAGCCGCCAACAAAGCCACCTACAGCAAGTGCCTGCAGGAAACCCAGGTCTTGTTCGTTTCTGAACATCCTTAGAACATTCCTCCCCAGGAGCAAGGTGCCTGCCCGGTGAGAAGGATTCTGCTCCATGGAAAATCAATCAGGAGACACCAAATCGTGAATAATAAGGGTGGTGGCCACTGCTGGGCCCTTGGCTACCCGACGCCCTCTCCAGACAGCCTTGTGGACTGTCCCTGGGAGAACAAGAGGTGACCTGTGCAGGCACCGCCTTCGAGCTGAGCCTCCCCGGGGCTACCCCCACAGACAAAGCAAGGCGCCACTGACCAAAGTCACAGCGTAAGGAGGGACAGACAAATTAACGTGACACCCTTAGTGCCAAGACTCCACTCCCATATCAGCAGAGACAGGAGGGACGCAGAGAGGGTGCGTGGGTACACTGTGTCCCCAACCCATGCGTGTCGAAGCCCTAACCCAGCCCCTCAGGATGTGACCTTATTTGGAAACAGGGTCGCCGCAGACATGATCAGCAAAGATGGCCGCAGGCCGGGTCGGCAGGGGCCCTGATGGACTGGCACTGGGGACTGACGGGAAGAGGGAACCTGGACACATGCAGGCAGGCACCAGCCGTGCGAGGATGAAGGCAGAGGCCAGCCGGGGTGGGCAGTGCAGGCTGCAGTCGTGTGGCTGGCGGACAACCTCCCTCACGGCCTCCAGGGCAAGCAGCCCTGCCCGTACTATGCCCTGAGACTCCTCTCCCCAGAACTGAGCCACAACCCCAAGTGCCCAGCTGCGCGCGCGCCACGCTGGCAGGCCCGAGAGCAGGTGCCGGTGGCGTCCCCAAAGAGCGCGTGGCGGGAGGGCTGGCGGGCGGCAGGCGCCTGCTGCAGGAGCAGCCACTGCGCGGGGCAGGGGCGGCACAAGCAGGGCCCTCACGCGGACTCCCAGGGCCAGCGCCGGTGCCTGCGGCAAGTGCCCACAGTCTGGGGGCCCCCCGCACACTGCGGTCCTCCTCCGCCACGCTCAGCCACCCCCACTCTGAAGCCACTCAGCCCTCACGGGGACTGCTCTCCAGCCCGACCTTGGCCCCCGCCGCCTGTGCTCCCCTGCGCAGAGGGGCAGGTCATCCGTGCAAGTGCTTGTGCCTTTGCCAGGGCCCGGCCCGGGAAGCCAGTGTCGGGCCTTCCCACTCTGGACTCGGCCGCGGTTCTGCGGGATGCAGACACACCGGGCCCACCCGCTCCTTCCGCAGAGGCCTCTGGACTTGCCCTCACCTCCCCCAGGACGAGCACACCTCCCCACCCCCGCATCGCTGGGGGTGCGGGGGGGGGGGGGGTATCAGGCCCCGCCCACCTGGTTCTGGGTGGTTTCCCAGACCCCCACAGCCCCATCCCTGTTGGGGGAGTCCTACTCCCAGCCCCCAGGTCACCTGGGCTTGCACTGGGTTTCCTTCGAGTCACAGCCTCAGCCAGACTGCCCAGTCACCTGCCGACCCGCAACAAGCTGGGAGAATTTCCGGTCTGTTTCCACCTGTGCAGTGGCGAGGCCAACAGCACCAGCACCAACCGGCACCGCTGAGGACAAGCGCCGACACGCAGGAGGGTCACAGTGCCAGTATCGCTGTCAGACCCCCGCCTTCACCCCTATTGGCATGTGAGCCCCAAGGAGGCCGGGGACTCACGGTCTCAGCCCCTGCTGTGTCCACCGGGCCAGAACCTGACAGCCCCCCACGATACTCAGCAGGGAACTAACGCCCTCGGACTAGTCGCACGCCAACGTGGGCTCGCCTGGCAGGGAGCAAAGTCACCAGGCTGGCAGGCCCCGGAGAAGACAATGGGCAGACCCGGGCACTCGGGCACACCCGAGGCCCGCAGGCAAGCGCCGAGGGACGTCGTGTATGGGGCTGGTCTTGTGTCTTGAGCTTCATGTTTCTGAGAACCACAAAGTTGGCATAAAACACGCTGCAGAAGCAGCCTCCAGTGGCTTGGACTGGGAGAAGCCAGTGTGCGCAGCTGCCGGAGGCAGGCAGAGCAGACAGGGGAAGCCGAGCCTCCAGAGGGTGCCTTGCTGGGCAGCCGGATGCACTCGAGACCCGCCGACAGCGTGACTGCCAGCGTGACGCGGTGGCCTGGCCTCTTGGTCCCATCCCACCCGCTCGGTCAGCACCGGCTTCAGAGGAAGGAGCCCTGAGCAGCCAGAGTCCAGCTCAGTCGGGCAGAAAGCCCCCTGCGCCAGGCGCTCCGACCAATCACACCGCAGTTTCGAACACCTTGGGCACAACGAAACCTCACCGCCAACAGCACCAGGCACATGAAGGCCTGCAGTTAGAACTGCCCAGAAGGCCCGCGCGTCCCTACGTCAATGCTAACTCCTCTCAACATAAACCCCAAGTTTAAAAAAGCATAAGCTTCTTGAGACTGAGGGAACCCCGTTCTTGCAGACCCCACTCCTTTAAAAAAGAAAGAGCCGCCCATTACTTGTCTCTGAATCCTTGAAATCATGAGGTTAGATTAAAATTCTGGAAATAAAACCTTGCAATTCAGGTCAGAAAGCAACCTGCAGACAGAGGGATGCACATACCTCACACCGCTGCCGGCTGGCCGGCCCGGACACACTGGCTGCGCACCACGGAGGGCCCTCGAGATCCAGGGGACACGGAGGAGCATGCCCACACCGGGGCGCCCGGCACCCTTCCCAGAGAAGAGACCTGTACGCGGCCCTGCACCGGCCCTGAGCACCGACTCGGCCTGGCTTGCAGACCAGCGCGTGACCCGCCGTCCCGGGAGGCCGCCCCGCGCCGCCACGGCAGCTGGGGCCCACGTGGCCTGACCGATGGAGCGACATGGTTCAAAGAGCAGGTAACACACTTCTCCTCGGTTCCTGGAGCAGGTAACACACTTGCTAGGATCCTCACCAGCACCCAGGGCTCCCCTGCAGCACGTCTTCCCCGGCCGGGGGGACGCCGGGCACTCAAAGGACACGGCAGGTGAGATGAACAGCCCAGAAAGCGGCCCTGTGGGGCAGGCCGTGCCCAGGCCGCGCTCACCAGGCAGCTGAATGGAACGGGGTGGCCCGTGCAGGAAGTGGGGGGGCACCCCTCTGCAGTGCTCCTGGGGCCTGGAGCCCCTGCCTTCTGGGCTTTTTTCTGGAGAACAGGTGAGGGCACCTTTCATGGCCATTTCCACCTGCAATTTCCCAGGGGGCCACTGATCGCCTGTCTCTCTCTTGCATGTCTCTCTCTCTCTCTCTCACAGTCGTGACGCACTCACTACAACTCTGAAGCGAGCACAGTACACCTACTGGCCTATGCTCAGGGCTCCCAGAGCCTTCTCTCCCGTGAGCAAGGGCCTGGGCGAGAGCGTCTGTGCACACACAGCCCTCGTCCTCCACGCGCACTGCTGCTCAAGTGGCCCAAGCAAGTTTTAGGCTGTCGGGGTCTCCCTGGAGGCGCAAGGGGTGAAGACACAATAGCCTCTGCGGCGCGAGTTCCATCCCCGGCCAGGGAGCTGCCACAGGGCGTGGCCGACCTCTCCTGTCTCCCTTCTGCTCCCCTCAGGAGTGTGTTTCAGTCTGCCTGTTCTGCTCCCCGCTCTGTTTCTGGGGAATCCTCTCACCACCCCCCACACCTCTGGCCTGTACCCCAGCAATTGTGTGCATAAATAAATAAATCTTTAAAAAAAAAAAAAAATCCTCTGACAAACGTTTTATTTTGCCTTCTCCCGTGGCTGTAATTGTAGACATTTCCCTGTAATCCCCTCTGGACTTGGACGGCGTTTCCATCTCTTCAGCAACAGCCCCCTCCGGCGGCATCTTCGCGCCCCAGCAGCACCCACTGACTCCAGGCAGCACCCCCATCCCGCCACTTGCCTGTGGGACGTCGGGGCACGTGGTTCCTCATGGAACCCACGAGCCCTGCCCAAGGCTGCAGGGAAGCACCCGGCGTGACGCCTGGCACCCGGGTCCTAGTAAGACGGCGTCTACTAAGCTAAAGGCTGAGAGATCGTAACAGGGACTGACTGAACGGTTCATTTCAAAAACTTCAAGAACATCATTTAACAAGCTGTTATTTTAATCAGCAATAACTTCCTATCAGAATCGCCTCCCGCCCCGTTTACATTTTAAGCACAACTAAGTGCCCCACCTGAGTCAGCACAGGCCAGACCCCAGGGGCGGCCCCCAACGTCACCCCACCCCGGCTCACTGAAACAGACTTGGGTGTGGTTCTGAAAACTGGGAGAGGCAGCTAGAGATAAGCCAAATGAACCACTCCAGGAACTCCAGCGCACCCTGCCCTGTTTACATTTCCATCTGCCTGACTGCACTGCGCCCAGGCCGCCCCGACCCCTCCTGCCAGCGGCCGACCCGCCACCGCCCACCAGCCCAGGGTGGCCCACCACCTCATCTGCCCCCCCAGCTTCAGCTCCACCCTCTGTAAAATGGGGATGATGCCCTCCTGGCCGCCCTGACCTGAGACTGACAAGTCGGCCAAGTCCTGGGGGCACCGGACACACCCTGAGCAGCCCCACAGGGACCAGGGCCACTGGGGAGAGACTGATGTGGGGTGGAGGGGGGAGGAGCAGAAGAGCATCCTGAGGAGCAGGAGCGGGTCTCCTGCTGCACCCCAGGCACTCCCATAGGCCGGTGAGGGGTGCCTCCTACAGACCCTCTGCTGCAGTGTCTCCCTCAGCCCTCCTTTTCAGGTACTTACAGGAGAATCTAGTTACCTTGTCTGGGCTCCCGTCAAGCAGGACTTTTTTTTTTTTTTTAAAGATTTATTTATTTATACACACAAGAACTGGGGTACAGGCCAGAGATGGGGGGGGTGAGAGGATTCCCCAGAGACAGAGTGGGGAGCAGAACAGGCAGATCCACTGAAATCCCCTGCTGAGGGGAGCAGCGGGGAGACAGGAGCATGGCTCGTTCCAGCTGTGCCTAACAGAACCCCCTAGACTCAACGTGCCCCTTATTTGCGAGGCCTCACCACTCAAACCAACGTCATCTGCAGATAAGAAATACTTGACACCAAGCCCCGCCCCCGGTAAGCGAGCAAAGACAAACTGTCAGGATGAGACAGGAGCCGTGGGAACGGAGTCCCTCTCACAGCAGCAGGTGTCACGCACCGCACCGCACCGCAGAGCTGGGCTCCCTGGCCAGGGACCGAACTCAGGCCGTGGTGGCTCTGGACAGCTTCACAGCGCTACGTCCTAGGCCCCGCGCCACGGAGGGGAGGGAAGGGGCAGGGGGCAGATTTAAACTAAGCTCCTCAGAGTAAGAGGAGACAGGGCCGTGGGGGGCAGGACAGGGTACAGCCCGGAGCTGCGAGCCCGCTCCCCGCCTCGACCACCCCCCACACCAGGGAGTCCAACCCACAGCCCAAGGCAGCCTGGGACCACCGCAGGGGTCGCCGCAGACACCTGCATGTGGGGAAAGTCACGCAGGTGGGCGCGGGAACGGGGGCATCTCTATAAGAGCGACTTGGACGTGGCCAGGGGACACGAGCGCTGGTATCAAGGGGCCCCTGCGCCTGAGGACGCGGCAGCAGGCACTGTGCAGCTCCAGAGCCGGGGGCCGCGGCGGCTCCTGACAGTGAGGAGTTGCAGAAGTCACCCAGCGGCGACAGAGTGACAGCGCGCGTGCAGGACGAAGCGCACGGGACAGTGCACTGGCACCACGCCTGCCCCACCACCGGGGGCGTGCCGAGACGAGACTGCAGTGTGGGGCGCGGGCCAGTCCACCCTGGCCCCTGGCTTCCTCACCCGCAGACGGGCCCGCAGCACACCCCAGCAGGTCCACACGGCATGGCCACGTGACCACACCACCACTGACACGCACCACTAACCGCTGCGGTGACTGGACCGGCCCCACACACACAACCAGCTTCATCCAGTGCCCGTGTCAGGCAGTGGGCACCTGCTCAGCTTCCTCCACAAGCTCACAGCCAGATGCGCCTTTCCAGATGCCTCCCCTGCATAGCCTGCCCCTTCGGGACAGCCACCAAGCGGCAGCAGAGAACCATGTGCAGAGGGACAAGGCTCCATGCCCAAATGCTCCCCCAAACACGACCTTGACCTCTAATCAAATGTCACCTCCGAGAAGCCCACCTTGCTCTCCCACCCAAAGCAGGCCCTGCCCGTCCTTACCTCCCATCCCAGGTCCTGCCCGCAGTCCTCGCAGCAGTTCTGACTACCTGACACTACGGCACTTCTGTAACCCCTGCCTTCTGTTCCAGAAGATAAGTAGCCAAGGTGGGGGCAAAGAGTGTGTCTCAGTGCCTGCCCTGTGGCCAGGATGTGCCTGCGTGTGACAGGTGTCCCGCAAATACATATGAGGAGATGGAACTGACATGCAAGTGAGTAAAAGCCATAGAATTAAAATATGCCTGCAAAATAGCAAAATAACACTTTTGAAAGTTACTGTTGTGGGGCTTCCCTGGTGCGGCACTATCAAGCCACCCCCGGCAACTGTGGCCTGAGGTCTGAGTTCCGCCAGGGAGCTTACCCACAGGGAGCCCTCTCACCCCCCCACACTTCTGGCCTGTACCCCAGTTCTTGCATGCATAAATAGAGCTTTTTCAAGAATAAATTAATTAATTAATGCAGCCAAAGAAGAAGGCAACGCGATATAAAGGAACAAAGATCATGACAACAGATTTCTTTGCCGGAAATAGCAAGACAGTGAAACAACACCTTCAAATGAAAACTGAGATTTCAGCCCAAAGCTTCAAGACCCCCAATCCTTCGGCTCCAGTCTAAATTCTGGGCGCGCTGAGCTGCACGCCGCCTCTTGTCCCAGGCCGTCGCCTCGTCTGGCTAGCTCAAAGGAAAGGCACCCAGCCTCCCCTGACTTCACAGTACAATGTTCCACAGCCAAAAGGCACAAAATAAACATCTGCTGAGGGTGCACGTTAGGAGCATTTAAGGCAATACTGGCATGGCTCCCCTCTCCGTTTCTGCACCCAGGCGTAGTGAGTAAGCGTAGGATAGCGCAGCGCACCTGCAGGATAAGGATTTTCAGGCTTTCCTGCCCTCCTGCCATGAGGACTGAGGCCTGATGATGGAGCACCGGCATGTGTTTGTTGCACTGCTGTAAGTTGCGTTGTTTACTTCTGCGAGCCATGGCAGCTATTGATATATTCGCCAAGAGAAGCAGAGGCTGGAGACAGAACCGGAGTGAGAAGGGGAGAAAGAACGCCAGAGAACCCAGAGCGAACATCTGGCACAGGCTGAGAGGCCAACTGGCCTCCTGGCCCCCCAGCAGCCCTGCCGGCCGTGTCCCTGGTTGCCGCACTGTATGTAGAAGCCTGAGAAACCTACCGAGGGCTCCAGGACTCTCCTTTACCCCGTCTGCTCGGATCAGAGAGAACCAGCTCTGCCCTTCCTGCCGCTACAGCACCCTTACGGTGGCACCGACAAAGTACTTTTTCATGTAAGCTTCCTGCAAACACTACAAAGCAGGCGAGGAAGGTATGACCCCACCCACTGGGTGAAGAAACGAAGTTCAGAAAAAGGGAAGTGACTTGCCCAAAGGCCTGTGGTGGAGGAAGGGAGGGAGGGAGGGGGTGGGAGGACAGCCAGCTCGCTCACACCTCACCTCACCCCCCAGGAGCCCTCTCCTCGCCAGCTCAGGAGAGTTAATAAGCAGCAGGGTGTGACCGGGTCTTTCTGACTCCAAGTAGCTCTATTAAACCACAACTAAAATATATTACAGGAAAAACATAAGATACAAAAATTCATTCTGGGACAGAACTAGAATAATGAAGTAGAAAATTCTACTCAAGGTAAAACGAATTTCTTTCTTTTTTTTTTTTAAAGATTTATTTATTTATACAAGAACTGGGGCACAGGGCAGAGGTATGGGAGGGTGAGAGGATTCACCAGACACAGAGCGGGGAGCAGAACAGGCAGACAGACTGAAGACACTGCCGAGGGGAGCAGCAGGTGAGACAGGAGAGGTCTGCGCACCATGCGGGACCCTCCTCCGGTGGCCGGGGAGCAGCCGGGGATCGAACCGGCTCTGCAGAAGCCGAGGGCAGCTTCACAACCCAGCGCTCACCCGCTGCGCCAACGGGGAGGCCCATATATGCTTTTTTTTTTAAAGATTTATTTATTGGGCCTCCCTGGTGGCGCAGCAGTTGAGCACTGGGCTGCAAAGCTGCCCGCAGCCTCTGCAGCACCGGTTCGATCCCCGGCTGCTCCCCGGCCACGGGAGGAGGGTCCCGCATGGCGCGCAGACCTCTCCTGCCACGCTCGTTGCTCCCCTCAGCAGTGTATTTCGTCAGTCTACCTGTTCTGCTCCCCGCTCTGGCTCTGGCGAATTCTCTCACCCTCCCGCGCTTCTGACTGTACCCAGTGCTTGTATAAATAAATATTTAAAAAATAAAAATTAAAAAATATATATTTATACACACAAGAGCTGGGGTACAGGCCAGAGGTGTGGGGGATGAGAAGATTCACCAGAGACAGAGTGGGGAGCAGGACAGGCAGACTGACTGAAATCCACTGCTGAGGGGAGCAGCGGGAGACAGGAGAGGTCTGCTGCACCATGTGGGTAGCTCCCTGGCCGGGGATCGAAGTGCTGCAGTGACTACAGCAAGCTTCACAGATCATTTCTTAACCCCTTGCGCCACCAGGAAGGCCCAAGAAAAAAAATATATTATCTACTTAATTAGACTGTTCACCATGGAAAGAATCTCCATCTATGCCTTCATCCCAGCCTTATAAAGTACAAGAGCAGAGCATCTAAAAACAAGTGAGGGCCTCCCTGGTGGCACAAGGGGTTCAGCACCGCACTATGAAGCAAATCCGCAGCCTCTGCAGCAACCCACACGGAGCAGCAGACCTCTCCTGTCTCACCCATTGCTCCCCTCAGCAGTGTATTTCAGTCACTCTGCCTGTTCTGTTCCCCACTCTGTCTCTGGTGAGTCCTCTCACACCCCGACCCCGCATCTCTGGCCTGTACCCCAGCTCTTGTATGCATAAATAAACCAATCTTTAAAAAATAAAAATAAAAGAACTGTCACGAGGATTAAGTGAGATAATACACAGAAGCACAATGCCTAACAAGTATTTAAGAAGATGAAAACTCAAAATTATAAACTAAATTTTAGCAATTCAACATTTAACAGCATATCTCTATTTCTCAGTAATCATTTAAAAAGAGCTGGAAAAATCTCAAAGGAAAATCGTGAGGCACTTAACCACGACCTACGTACCCAGTAGTAACGCCACCTCCAGAATGGCGGTCCTGGTCCATGCCAAGACTGGTTAAACGGGGGCCCACTTCTAAGAGCAAGGCCAAGGGCAGTCAGTGGTTATGAATCAGGGATTCATCTGAATTGCCTGGTCCAAGGTCAGGGTTCAGCAGGCTGAAGGGGTAGGGATGCATGTGTAAGGCACTGCCATAAAACATGACGACAAAAGCTTTAGCCAAAAATCACTTTTCCTGCACAGCTTGACATTCTTTTCCTTACTCAACTACCAGGCTTTCAAGGATAAATTCATGCAGAGGGAGCAACATGTAATTCCCTAAATCAAAAAAGGGCCAGGCAAGTTCTAGGAAGTCCTCTGGAAATGCAAAATAAATGAGCAAGAGGAAGAAAGGTAGAAAATAAGCTTGGAGATCATGGTAAGAAATCTGGATTTCGTTACGGGTATAATGGACTTTTTTATTTTGTTTGCAGACATACTTTATTCTGAGTACATCATCCAATCACGGGGCCACACACTGGTCAGTCTCCCACCCTCCCTCCCAACAGCCATATGGCCCCTTAGAAGCAACCACCATCTGTCTTTGAAAGGTCTTAAGCAAGACAGAACATGATCCAATTTAAATTTTATGTATTTATGCATGCAAGAGCCGGGGTACAGGCCAGACGCACGGGCGGGGGGGGGGGGAGGTGAGAGGATCCACCAGAGACCGAGTGGGGAGCAGAACAGGCAGACTGACTGCAACACACTGCTGAGGGGAGCAGCGGGGAGACAGGAGAGGTCTGCTGCGCCATGTGGGTAGCTCCTGGTAAATCACCCTGGCTGATGGGCGGAGAATGAGCAGGAAGGAAGGGCCGGGAGAGACCAGCTGAAAGCTGGCACAGTCCGAGAGACGATGGCAGCGAGTCTCCGGCTGTGACCACGGAGATGGGACAGGAGGACTGATTCACAGTGGATTCCGAAGACAGAACTGACCCAACTGATGTGAGCAAATCAGCATTAATAACCACAGCTACAGACATTTCTTCACAACCTGTAGGTCTAATATTTTACACTTTAAAGTTATTATGTCTCTGGGCCTCCCTGTGGCGCAGCGGTTGAGCGCTGGGTTGCGAAGCTGCCCGCAGCCTCTGCAGCACCGGTTCGATCCCCGGCTGCTCCCCGGCCACCGGAGGAGGGTCCCACATGGCGCGCAGACCTCTCCTGCCGCCCGCTGCTCCCCTCAGCAGTGTGCTTCGGTCCTTCTGCCTGCTCTGCTCCCCGCTCTGGCTCTGGTGAATTCTCTCACCCTCCCGCGCTTCTGACTGTACCCAGTGCTTGTATACATAAATAAATAAACAAATCTTTAAAAAAAAAAAAGTTATATGTCTCAAAGTCCAGTGACTATGTATATGGCAAGAGAATAAAGGGTAAAGCAACAGATTATTAAAATTTGATGTTAACAATCTGATTAACAATAATGAACTTACTATATCAACAGGTAATCTATTTTACTTCAGGAGTACCACTTCTGAAACCAACCCAAGTGTGTTCATCTAACTAAGGAGCTATAACGGCAGCTGTTTTAAAGAAGAAAAATGCAAAACTGATACAGGGATGGAGGGTTACAGGGACGGGCGGTGGTGATGGCTACACAACAGTATGACTGATGCGTCCGAATTATATACTTTAAAATGATTAAGATGGTAAAATTTTATGTTGCCTCTATTTTAGCATAATAAAAAAATTTGAGCACATGGTGGAGAAATGTATCTAGTCCACCACTATTTATCTACCAGAGCAGAGGGATGAATGTCACCACAAACAGGAGATTAAAGAGCCATCTATGGAGACTGCAGGGAGGGAGCACGGAGGCTGGGAGCAGAAGCAGCAGGCTCCTCTGCATGCGCCTTGTCTTACATTTACACGTTTGATTCTGAAAGCTTTTTTTCTTTTAAATAAAAAACCAGGACCTCCCTGGTGACGTAAGGGGTTAAGCACCGCACTGTGAGGTAATCCAGCCTCTGCAGCACGAGTTTGATCCCCGGCCAGCCAATTCGATCCCCTCACCACAGGGCGCAGCAGACCTTTCTGGTCTCCCCGCTGCTCCCCTCAGCAGTGTGTTTCAGTCCTCCTGTTCTGTTCCCCACTCTGTCTCTGGTGAATCCTCTCACCCCCGCATCTCTGGCCTGTACCCCAGCTTTTGTATGCTTAAATAAATCTTAAAAAAAAAAAAAGTTCTATAGGGCCTCCCCGGTGGCGCAGCGGTTGAGCGCTGGGTTACGAAGCTGCCCGCAGCCGCTGCAGCACCAATTCAATCCCCGGCTGCTCCCCGGCCACCAGAGGAGGGTCCCACATGGCGTGCAGACCTCTCCTGCTGACCTCTCCTGCCGCCCACTGCTCCCCTCAGCAGTATACTTCATCAGTCTGCCTGTTTTGCTCTCCCCTCTGGCTCTGGTGAATTCTCTCACCCTCCCACACTTCTGATTGTACCCAGTGCTTGTATAAATAAATAAATAAATCTTTAAAAAAAAGTTCCATAAAACAAATAAATAATCGTGTTACCAGGGAGCGCGCGAACGCAGTCCCCCACTACCACAAATCATGCAGGCAAGTTTCCCACATTTGGGGACATGGCAAGAGTCAGCACACCCGGAGTGCCATGGACAAGCACCACCCTGGGAAAACCATCTTTGTGATCATGGTATCTCCCCTGCCAGGTAAGCATGAAAGCTTTTTAATATTTTACCTAATTAACAAAGCTAAAATTTAAAAAAGCAATCCCCAAATACTGAAAGCTAAATAAAAAAAAAAACAAAAGAACTCTATGCCCAGAATCACACTCCAAGGGACTTTAATCAGTAATGGACTCCACATCCCTAGCAAGGACGCAAAATCCCCTCTCAGGGCCTCCCTGGTGGCGCAGGCAGGTTGAGCGTTGCGCTGTGAAGCTGTCCACAGCCTCTGCAGCGCGGGTTCGATCCTGGCCGGCAAGAACCCCACATGGCATGGCAGACCTTTCCTGTCTCGCCTGCTGCTCCCCTCACCAGTGTATTTCTTCAGTCTGCCTGTTCTGTTCCCCACTCTGTCTCCGGTGAATCCTCTCACCCTCCCATGCCTCTGGCCTGTACCACAGTTAGCTGGTTACCCTAGTGTATCCTTCTGAGGCTGAGAGGCAGCCGTGTGTGATAAAACAACGTGCAGCAGAATCAAGACGCCTGTCTCAGAAGAATAAAACATTGCTGTGAGATCTAGAAGGGAAAACAGAACCCTGTGGTTTTGTTCGACCAGCTCAGGACAAGTTCCCCAGTCTCTGCACGCTGACGGAGAGACCAGCCAAGTCGGGCTGCACAGCCCCAGGGCCCAGACTGCAGGTCAGTCAGTACCATTCTCCAGAAAAATAAATCAAGGCCCTGGGCCTCCCCGGTGGCCCAGCGGTTGAGCGCTGGGCTGTGAAGGTGCCCTCAGCCTCTGCAGTGCCGGTTCGATCCCCGACCTCCCCGACCTCCAGCGAGGGTCCCACATGGCGCACAGACCTCTCCTGCCGCCCGCTGCTCCCCTCAGCAGAGTGCTTCAATCCTTCTGCCTGTTCTGTTCCCCACTCTGGCTCTGGTGAATCCTCTCACGCTCTCGCACTTCTGACTGTACCCAGTGCTTGTATAAATAAATAAATAAATAAATAAATCTTTTAAAGTCTGAACTAAATAAATAAATAAAGGCCCCTTGAAGAAATAACTGGCTCCAGGGTTGGAACAGAAACCGTACAAGTTGAGCCTAATGTAGTTTGTTATACCACAAAAAGAGCCACGGGAGGCCAGTAGATCCGTGCCGGCAGCAGTCAGGAGTCACCCTGAGCAGACCATACTGGACAAACATGAGCCAATCTGAGCACCAATAAGGACAGTGTCTAGTGGGCTGAACCAAAGCAAATGATTTTTTTTTAAAGTTACTTTAAAAAAAAGATTTATTTATTTCTGCACACAAGAATAGGGGTGTAGGCCAGAGGTGCGGGGGCGGGGGGGGGAGGAGAATTCACCAGAGACAGAGTGGGGAGCAGAACAGGCGCGTTGACTGAAATCCACTGCTGAGGGGAGCAGCAGGGAGACAGGAGAGGTCTGCTGTGCCATGTGGGCTGCTCCCTGCCCAGGAATCGAACTCATGCTGCAGAGGCTGCAGATAGCTTGATAACAGCACTGAGACTGTAACCCTGTGCCACCAGGGAGGCCCTCACTGACTACTGCTTGAGGATGCCAAGTCATTATTTTGAAAACTAGTAAATAATAGAGACTAATTAAGAATTTACCATGCCTTTCCTAAAAGAGCTGTAATTCAAAGTAATCAAATAAAGGAGTGAAAATTTCTCTTTAGAGAAGTATTCCACTAATATGTGAAGTAAAAGAATTAAAATGTCAACATTTTTCAACATCTAGCGAAACTGAGTGACGAGAACTAAGATTGCTCATCAGTCTGCCCCCTAACCTTCTTGCCCAAAATAAATCAAATCTTAATAAAGCACATCCAGCCCGCACGAGATCACACTTTTAGATCTAACTACCAATTTACAGCAACTTCCGGGCAGTAAAATCCAGACTGTAACTCCACAGGGCAAAGCGTGGAATGTCATAAGTAAGTTGAAGGAGAAGAGCAAAGACGGGGCGGGAAGCCACCGGTTAAACGAAGTCTGCAGGGACGGCTGCCCTTCGGATGCGGCCCAGGCTGCTGGGGACACAGGAGACGAGAGAAGGTTAACGCGGAGTATCTGGAGGCAATAAAGAACTGTTTCTTGTGGAAGTGGTATCTATGCTTTTAAAAGACAGAGTCTGCAGGGCCTCCCCGGTGGCGCAGCCTCTGCGGCGCCGGTTCGATCCCCGGCTGCTCCCCGGCCCTGGAGGAGGGTCCCACATGGCGCGCAGACCTCTCCTGCCGCCCGCGGCTCCCCTCAGCAGTGTCCTTCGGTCCTTCTGCCTGCTCTGCTTCCCGCTCTGGCTCTGGTGAATTCTCTCGCCCTCCCGCGCTTCTGACTGTGCCCCGTGCTTGTGTAAATAAATAAATAAATCTTTTTTAAAAAACAAAATGAAATGAAATGAAAGACGTCTGCAGAGGCCCAGAATGAAGAGCCCGCGGCCGCCGCGCCGCGCCGCGGGGCCGGTCCACAGCTGAACGGCGACGGGCGGCGCGGGAGGCGGCGCGGGAGGCGGCGCGGGAGGCGGCGCGGGGCTGGGCTCCCGGGCGCCCGCAACTTCCTTCGCTCCGCGTCAAACTCCGTACGACGAGGCGGCAGGAGGACGCGCCGCGCGGGCGGGACGGCCGGCGCGCGCCAAGTCTCTCCGGCACCGCTCGAGCCGCGGCCCGGCCCGACGACGCCCGGCGGGGGGCGAGGAGGCGCCGCCGACTGAAGCGGCTCTGCGGGCGCGTCGCGGGGAACCGCAGGCGCGCGCGGCCGGGGGGGGGGGGCGGCGGACCCCGCCCCGGCAGGCGCGGCTGGGCCCAGAGCCCCGCACAGGCCCGAGGGGCGAGGCCGGGCTCGGGCTCTAAACCCCAACCTGCGGCCGAACCGCGGGCCCCGCCGGCCGGCCCGCGCAGCGCAGGCCCCGCGCCCCGCCCCCGCCTCCCCCCGCCCCGCCGCCCCCGCCGCCCGCGCCGCCCGCAGGGGCAGGGGACGGGCCCCGCCGGGCCGCGCGGCCTCCGCCCACCGGGGCCCGGGGCCGCAGCGGCGGGCGCGGGGCCCTGGGAGCGGCGGCGGGGCCGCGGCGCAGGGGCAGCCCCGAGGGGCTGCGGGGTCCCGAGAGCGCGGAGCGGGGCGCGGGCCCGCGGGAGAGCCGGACCCGCCGGGCCTGGGCCTCGTCGCGCCGCCGCCGCTCGGCGCGGGCCTCACCTCGCGGGAGAAGGTCGGGCCGCGGCTCCCGGGTCTGCTCGGCCGCCCGTCGCTCGGGTGGGCTCGGCTCGCTCGGCCCCGCCCGCGCCTGCGCCTCGGCCCGCGCCTCGGCCCGCGCCGGCCAGCTGGGTGCGGCCTGCGCGCGGCCGCCAAACACGCGCCACCCCATAGGCCCGGCCCGCGCCGCGCCGCCCAGCAACGCGCCCTGCGATTGGCTGAGCGCGGCCGGGTGAGCGCGGCGGGGCGGGGCCGGGGCGGGGGCGGGGCCGAGGCGGGGGCGGGGCGGCTCTCGGGCCCCGGCTCCCCGCGGCCGCCCCCGCCGCGCCCCGCCCCGGCCCGCCCCGCGCCCCGACGGCGGGTCGCGGTGGGCAGCGCGCGGGCGGGCGGCGGGAGGCGCCCGGGGCCCGGCGGACGGCGGCGCAGCCGGGGCGGGCACTCCCCCGGGCCGACCCGTCCCCAGCGCCCGGGCCGGGGTGGGCGCAGAGCGGCCCGCCGCCCCAGCCGAGCCGAGGTGGCCTGAGGGAAAGGCAGAAAAACAACAGACGAAGGCGGGGTCCACTGCACGGGGTCGATGCCCCCCAGGGAGCTGCCCACTGGGCGCGCCGGGCCCTCCCGCCGCCCCGCCGCCCCCCAGCAGGGAGCGCCGGTCAGTCTGCTGCTCTGCTCCCCGCTCTGAACCCCTCACCCCCGCGCCTCTGGCCTGCACCCCAGTTCTCTGTGCATAAATAAATCTTCAAAAAATAAAAAAAGAAAGTTCTCTGACGGTGGACAGATGGCCGAAGAGCACATGAGAAGGAGCAATAAGCACTGGGGAGCTGCAAGCCACAACCACCACTGGACACCACTCTATGTCCACTGGGGCGGCCTCTGAAAAGTGTGGCGAGGCTGGGGAGAGACGCAGCCCGGTGGAAAGGGGTATGGCGCTTCCTCAAAAAGCTAAAGAGTCGCCATGGACCCAGCACGCGGATCGGATCACAGTGCCGTGGACACCAAAGCCAGCAATCCTGCCCCTACTCCCGGAGGCTGCCCGGAGAGATGGAAACAGCCTGACAGAGACGTGTGTGTCCGTGGCGACAGCAGGAACAGGAGCCGAAAGGCAGCAGCGACCATCCTCAGGGCACCTGCCTGGGCAGACAGAAGGTGTCTGTCTCCACACAAGATGACATTGTTCAGCCTCGGGAGGAAGGACTGGCTTCGCCAGCTGTCAAGACAGAGCTGAGCTGCAGTAACCAAAGCCTCTTGACACTGGCGCAGGCGTAGACGGGTGGGTGAAACAGCACCGAGCCAGACGCACCTGCACGGACATGGGCGCGGGCCAGGGGACCGGGCCAGGCAGGTTATAAATAAAGGCTGCGGACATAGGTCTGTGGCCACAAGGGGGACGGGGATGAAAGCGAACCCTCCCCTCGTACCACATGCAGAAAACCAGAGTCAGAGAAGATATTGGCAGCGCAGGTGACTGGGACAGCAAGACTAGAGAAACCCGTAAGAAAACAGGAGTCATAAGAAAACAGGAAAATGGGCAGAAGACAACATTTTGGAGGAAGCAAAATCAAAATGGTTAATAAACACATGAAAATGTGCTCAACTTCATTAGTAATTAGCTGGATGCAAATTAAAACCATCATCACACCCACCAGATTAGCAAAAAACGAACAAAGTGTGACAAAACCGAGCACTGGCGAGGACGTGCAAGCCAAGGAGCCCCGCTGCCGGTGGGAGTGCCAGCTGGAACAACCCTGCTCCTGGAAATCAGCGCACCGTGTCGCCCTGGGGCCCAGGTTCAGCTCCTGGGCCGGGCCCTAGGGCCACACGGGCACCTGTGGCCTCTGTCGGCACCCCAGGTGGGGCCAGACCTGAGTCCTACGGCCACAGGAGCCCAAACAACAGCCGCTCCCAGCCATGAGCTTGGACAGACCAAGGACGCCCCTGTGGGCAAATCAGAGTTGGAGCTAAAGCAGCCACCCCTCAACTCTGGAGCACAGAAAGCACAAACAGGAAAAGGGCACCGCGGGAGGCGCGGAGGTGGGCGGCGGTGCAGGCTTCAGAGCAAAACGCGCTCTGAAGCGCTTCCCCAGGCAGGGCTTCCCCAGGCAGGGCGGCGGCTGATCTCACCTAGTGGTTTAGGCCACTGGGAAAGGATGCGGGAGCACCCCCCCCCCCCCCCCCCCCCCCCCCCCCCCCCGCCTCTGGGTAGCCCCGCAGGGAGCCAGGGCCCGCAGGGAGGAAGTTCCAAGGGGTGCATCTGCTCTGCACCACCCAACCCAGCGTGGGAGAGCTGGGAGGATGCGGATGGCCACTGCCCCCTGGAGTCCCCCGGGCCCCCGGCGGGCCATCTTTTCCAGGGGAGGGACAGGACACACAGGCACAGATCAGGAGCCGGCGGGGCCCGTGGGGTCAGGCTGCGGGACAGTCTTCTCCTTGGCTCCCTCTCTCCGCCTCCCAGACACGCGGATTTGGGCCAAGCGCCAGTTCTGCCCTACAACTGAGTGGTCTTGGTGTCTGGCTGGCCATCCCTCCAGTGGGCCCTGGGCAGGAAGCCCCTTGGCGCCAGGCCTGCTGCTGTCTTCCTGTATCCTGCCAGAGGCACCCACCCCCCCTAGGCCTGGCGGGGGCGCTGTCCAAGATGCGGCTCAGGGCTGGGGGTGTTTGGGCTCTGGACCTGCTTTAGGAGGTCTCTCCCATCTCTAAAATCATGTCTTTTTACAATGGAACTCCAGCAACAGGGTCTGGAGGCTCTCGGCATGCTTTGCAGCCAGCGTGGACAGGCTGGACCTTGGCCTGGAGTGGTGCCCAGAGTGCCTGGAGCCCCTCTCCTAAGCGAGCCATCTCCAACCTCTTCATGGTGCTAGGCAAGTCAATGAAACCTCCCTGAGCCTCAGTTTCCCTACCTGTAAGATGAGGGAACGGGATAGCTGTTCAGTAGCTGTGTCCCCCTGGCTGGGTGCGGGTGGGGGCACACCCAGAAGCCTGGGAGACGGACTAATGGGACACCCCACAATGACTCTGAGGTGTGGGGGTGCTGGGGAGCTAGGCAGGCATCATGAGGGCGCAGAGCAGTGAAGGACGGACGGGTGATGTGGCAGGAAGTGCAGGCTTCTGGGAGCCCTTGCTCCATGTGAAATGGGACAGACCACATGCCTCCACCCCTACACAGGGAGTGACCTCCACAGCAGGTCTCAAGAAGGAGTGGGGCCACGGCGGCTGCCCTGTCATGCTGGAGAACCGTGGCCCAGGACCCCATCCACCACCCCCAACACGCACTTTCACAGCTGAGGCCCTGGGCCCAGGGGCAGTTCACAAAGGGATGGGCAGCTGTCCAGCAGGTCCAGGCCTAGGAGGTAATGTGAGGTTTCCCGGGCCAGGTCCTGAGGTGGGTGTTGGGCAGCCACAGGCCTCATCTGCCAGACGGGCCACAGGACCTGTCACCAGACTCTGGATCCCAGACCCTTTGAACCTTCTGGTGCAGGGGCCTTCAGCCAGCTTTCAGCCACGGAGCCGGCTCCAGGAGGCCAGGCACACGCTAGATAAAAGCCACATCAACCCGGCCCCCTGCACCCCCAGCACGCAGACCCCAGGCACAGGTTTCCTGGAAACACTTCACAAGGAGGGAAGCCACCACAGTTGGGCACAGGTACTCCCGGTGCCCCATGGGGCAGAGATGGCACCAGAGCTGCATTCTCCCAGAGATGGTGTGTGCGGGGCCAGGCGCCCGGTGCCCCAGACTTGACCTCGACACCCTGACCCTCCTGCAGGAAACACCTGCAGAGACGGTGCCAGACACTTGCTCCTGGAAGCAGATGGCCGCTGACCGGCCCAGCCCTCCCACGCCTGCAGCCACCCAGCCCCGCACCTGCCCGGGTGGGGCAGGGGAGGCCAGAGGCAGCCGCAGTTGGGTTTTACACAGCAAGTCCTCTTTCCCAGCATAAAACGGGGCAGGTCAGATGATCCTGGGGTCTGAGCTGGGTGTCTCCCAGAGGACTCTGGGTACCAGGGCCCCTACCAGTCCCCCTGCTGGGGGCCCACTCCCCACCACCGGGCAGCTGTCACTTCCTCCAAGGGGCCTCTGGCCCACAGCTGGGGCCCAGGCTGTGAGGCCGCGGTGCGGGCAGCACACGCCCAGTGCACACCGGGCCAGGCACACAGGAGGCGCTCGGTACCCGCGTGCTGATCCAGCGGTGGACCCAGTGCAGCCGATGCCCTGGATGCGGCGCTGGCGCGGGGCAGGGTGGGGCCAGCGGTGCGCCACAGAGCAGCATCTGCACCCGCCCGGAAGACGGGGGTCTCCCAGCCCTCACCCGCGTCTGCAGTCTCGTTGGCCTTGGTGTGCTGCTCAGCAAGGCGCCACCCTCTCCCCCACGGAGCCAGGCCACAGAGGCACGGGGCAACGGTCATCTGTGCTTTATTGTGCCGCCTCCCCCTGCAGAGCTGCAACTTAGCGTTCCCGGGTCCAGCCCGGCCCGTCCCCATTCCTGCTGCCCCTCCCTGCCAGGCTCCCAGACTGCGGCACGATGGGTGTTGGGGGGTCAGATTCTTGTCCACAAAACCTGGTGAAGGCTGGGGCCCTGGGCTCCTGGGAGGTGGGGCCGGGCAGGAGGGGTGCAGTAGGAGCACCCACAACCCTCGAGCCTGCTGTCGTGGGGACGCCATCTCCATGCAGCCTGGCCCGGAGGACTGCAGGTGCCATGGGGAGGCCCAGCTGCCAGCAGATGCAGCTCCTCTTCATCCTCCCCCACGGGCCAGACGCCATCCGTGGCCTGGGCACATGGCCCCGCGGTCACCTCTTGCCCAGCGGTGTGATGAAGGGTCACCTGGGCCCAGCGTAGCCGTAGGGCTGCTGCAGCAGCAGGCTCTGGTGGCCAGGCAGCACGTGGGTGTGGTAGTGTTCCGCCAGGCTGCCCACGCTCGCAAACATCGCCTCGCCCTCCAGGTAGACTTTAGAGTCCTGGAGAGGAGGAGAGTCAGGGCCAAGCCTGCACCTGGCGGCCACCCGTCCCCTCAGTCTCCGCCAAGCTGCCACCTCCCTCCCCCGGCGCCACCCAGGGCTGCAGGCAAGCCCAGGACGAACGCTGACGGCCCCATTCCCCCAGGTCGGCTGAGGACACAGAGGGCGAGGAGCAGGCAGGGGTGGACGGGGCCCCCAAGGTGCCAGCCCCAGTCCATCGCCGCCTCCCCGCCATCGGGGGACAGCCCGCCCGCCCAGGGCCCTGGACAAGGCTTCCACCCACCAACACCCCCCGCAGGGCGGGGCCCCAGCTCACCTTCTCAAAGATGCGGTAGTTCCTCACTTTGTGGGCGGCTTCATCCCACACGACCAGAACCTACCGGGGGAAGTGACAGCAGGCGCCTCAGCCACATGGACCTCGAGGGCCTGCAGGCTGGGCCCCTGGCCGGGGGCCGCGCGGGAGGGGCTGCTCTGCACTTGGGGGCCGGGGGGCTGAGACAACAGCCACGTGCTAGAGACCGGCCCCCCCACGGACCTCCGAGGAGACCTGGGAGACGGCGGCAGGTATCAGTTCTGCTCTGTGACCCCCTGATTCACAAGGGGAAACAGGCTCAGGGCAGGCCCTTGGAGGGACGGGGTAGAGCCGGCAGCCCTCCTGCCGTTCCCACCGCTGCAGCAGCCTCCCATCTGGGAGCTCGGCCTCCCTGTGCCCAGGCCAAGGGGTCGCTGTCAGTGCCCACTTTGCAGGTGGCATATAGCTCCTGGCGGGCAGCTGCCAGACAGAGACCCCCAGGACAGCCGTGGCCCGGGGCGTGAGCGAGAAGCTGTGGCCGCACCTACCTTCCCCGACTTGGTGGAGGAGTTCCGGATGCAGTAGAGCCCATCCTGGGGCTCTTCCCGTGGGCTCGTGGCTTTAAACAGCCTAAGACGGACAGTGTGGTCAGCGGGTGCGCACCCTCGCCAGCTTCCCGGGGACCCCAGCCCCACTCCCCCGGGCCGTCCTTCTGCTCTCCATCCCGCGGCTCGCGCTGCAGAGCCGCCGCCCCAGGGCCCCGGCCGGCCGCAGCGCGGGAAGGTGGGGCTGGGTGGGGTCGGCCGATGGACTAAGACTGGCCGCCGCTTGGCTGGGGCAACGAGGCTGGCGGGGGACAGAAAGGCCGGGACGGAGGCGGGGGGCTGGCTTGGTGCTGACCTTTCCACTTCGCAGGACTCCGTGGTGTTGATAAAGACCGAACTGGGCAGCGCCACCTGGAGAGGGGCCAGCAGTGGTCAGGGCCGGGCCTGAGTGCTGCTCATGGCGGCCCTGCCCCCACTGGCTGCCACAGCTTGAGGCCCGCGCCGACGCCGACGTGTGCACCACAGCCCCAGGCCCCCTCGGAAGGGCCAGTGAGGGGTCGCCCTGCCCGCAGCCGCTATTCCCTGGGTGGGGCCGCCCCCGCCTTGCCTTCTCGTAGTCCTCATCCGAGTCCTCCCCGCCGGAGTCGGCCTGCAGGGGCTGCCGCGGTTTCTCAAAGGAGAAGCTCCGGAAGCTCTGCCCATCGGGGGGCGAGCGCCTGGAAGGGCCAGGGAAGAAGGCACCCGTCAGACCCCGAGGCCCCGTGCTCCAGCAGCCGCCGTGCCTGAGCCAGCCTGGGCACCTGCCAAGGGGCCAGGCCTGGTGGGCAGACCTCGGGGAGGCCGCACTGATGTCCCACGCAGCAGGGACAGCCTGAGGCCCACAGGCCCAGCCCGGACACTGGCGACGGGGAGGCTGACCCCGCTGATGTTGTCACACCCCACCAGTGCCTGGACGCAGTGGGAGAAGGCCCCGCCTGCCGCTGGCCAGCTCTGCGACCTCAGCAAGCCCCATCCCTCCCCGAGCCAGAGCCTGGAAGGACGTGAAGGTCGGAGCCCAGGTCAGGCACCCCACCCGCAGCCAGGCAGCCCTGCGCCCGGCCTTCAGGGAGTGCCAAGGGAGGCCACTGGACGGGCTATGGGGGAGGCCGTGCGTGGACAGTCAGGGGACGACGCCCCAGGGAGCAGGCCCCACTATCGAGGTGCCCCCACTGGGCACTCGCCCTGTGACCCAGCCCTCTGGTTTCCGACCCCCACCACGGGGGGCTGCGGGTGGACGCCGTGAGAGTGGGGGACACAGTGGCATCCTAGCTGCCCCGCAGGAAAGCAGCAACGCCTGCCGCGAGCTCGGGCGAGGCAGGGAGAGACACGCGTCTCCTTGCGCGCGGAAGGGGCTGGCTCTGGCGCAGGAGGGCCTGCCTGCTGGGAGTGGGCCCCCTGCCCCGCCCCGCCCATGCCCGGGCTGATCCCCGAGGGCCGCACCCTGCACGGCAGGGCCTCTGGGGCAGCCTGTGTCCCCAAGGCCTCCCTTGCCCACTGCTCCCTGGGCAGCCGCAGACCCCAGGCCCACTGCCCAGCAGGCAGGACGTCTGCGAGAGACGGGCCGACACTGGTGCCTCTGGTCTGGCGCAGGAGAGGCCGCCTGGCCCTGGCAGCTTGGGAGGCGGGGGTGGGGACCCCGGTGCACGGCGCGCGCGCGGACTCACTGGAGGTGGGGGTGGGGCGGTTTGTCGGGCCTGGGCAGGACGGGGGGCCGGACCATGGCCTCGGGCATGGGCAGCTTCAGGGCAGGAGGCTTGGGGGCCACGGGGAGCACGAAGAGTCCAGGTCTGGCTGCCTCCCTCGGGGTGGCCTCTCCAGCCATCTTCAGGAACTTGGGCTTGCTGGGCGGCACGGGTGGGGGCTCAGGCGCCGGCGGGCCCCGGGGGGACAGGTGGAAGGACTGGAGCTTGTCACAGTTCCGGGCGGCAGCAGAGGCCGTGCTGGTGGAGCTGGGCCCCTGGGCGGGGGGCCGGGGCTCTGGGCCGGGGCCAGGGCTCTCACGGAGGCAGGGGGCCTTCCAGATGCTGGGCATCACAGGCACGCTGCCCAGCGGGGGGTCGCTCAGCCTCCGGGAGGCAGCGGACACCCTGAGGGCAGGCTCAGCTCGCCGCAGACCCGGCAGCTCCTTCTTGGAGTCCTCGGAGGTCAGACCAACATCAGGCAGGCTGCGCTTCGGGGGAGGGGGAGGCAGCAGCGGGCCCGGCCCCTTGGAGGTAAAGGAGTGGGCCCGGGGCAGCTCAGCCATGGCGGGCTTCCTGGGCACGGGCACTGGGGGCGGGGGGTAGGCTGGCGGGTGGGTCAGGGCATCTGCAAAGCAAAGGCCCAGCGGTAAGTGCCGCCCGCCCACCTGCTGGAGACGGCCCCCCGCACCTGGCACCCTGCCCTCCGGGAGCAACGGCCCGCACCACGGTCCCCATGTCTGGTGCCCTGCCCCCTGGGAGCAGCTCCTCCATACAAAGACAGAAGCCCCGAAGCTGGCGTAACACCCATCCCTGGGGGGCAGGGGGAAAGGCTAGAGGCCAGGAGGGTCCCTAACCTTGGAGGAGAGGCTGGGACCCCTCAAAATGGGGGAGTTGGTGGGAGGAAGCAGGCACTGTGCTTGCTCATGCCAAGGTGACAGGCTCAGGGACATCAAGCAAGTGGCCGGGACAGAGCCAGGCTCAGACAAGAGGCCCGGGCTTCCTCTCAAGAGGCCCCCAAGTCCACACCCACGCTGACTTTCCACGGCCCTGAGCCAGGTGCCCGGCCCCGCCCCCACTCCGCCCCGGGACCCACCCACCTTCGGGCCTCAGGGGCTCTGGGGAGTCGGGCTCCATGTACGAGTCGTCCTCCTCATCGTAATCTGCGGGCAGAGGGCAGCTCAGGCAGGGTGGCTGGCAGCGCCCAGCGGGCTGCAGGCTGCCCCTCAGCGTAGCAGCCGGGGCCACGGCCAGCAGGGCACGGGCAGCAGCTTCGGCTGCTCCAAGACAGCCTGAGTGGATGCCCCGTCCTGGCACCGGCACACAAGGGGCCACGGGGGGCGCGCGGGGGCCTCACCTTCATTGTCTGTGGGGTATGGGGACAGGCTGATATCCACGGGCCGCTCGACCGCGCCGTAGAAGCTGTCTGTGTCTGAGCTGGAGTCACTGAGTGCGGGAGGGCGGGCGGGCGTGAGCGCAGGGCACACCCAGCTGGGACGCGCGGACACAAGACCAGACGCAAAGCACAGGCACTCAGGCCCGTGTGCCCTCCCCAAGCTCGTGGGCCTGCCACCAGCACGGCCACCCTGCCTGGCCAGCAGCTGCCCAGCCTCGGGCCCAGGCCCATGTCCCCTCGACTCCTGCCCAGAGCCCATCACGTCCAGGCTGAGCCCACCGCAGGGCCCAGCAGGAGCTGCCTTGGGGTTGCCCTGGGCCTCAGCTTCCTCCGCTATGAAAGGATAGGACCGTCTTCCTCCCTGGGGGCTGGCTGGCCCGCCTCGCAGGAGGTCTGGGCTGGTGGGCTGAGCTGGCACCCAGAGACCCATCACGCGCGCGTGGGCACACATGCAGCCCGTCAGTTCCAGAGACACCTGGGGGAGGGGCTCCGGCCAGGCCCCAGGGCTAGGAGCTGGGCAGGCCCGCCAACCTGTCCATCGCACCCTTGGGCCTACCTGGCATCCAGGAGCGGCTCCTTCTTCTCATGAAAGTGGCCGATCTCCCTGCGCAGCAAGGCCATCCAGCTCTGTGGGTCAGTCAGGGCCGTGGTGGGCACGGTGCTGCCCAGGCTGGGCCCCCTCCCCACCACGCCAGCCCATCTCAGGGACCGCCATGGGGGAATGGCGGCCGCAACTGCAGGCTCCAAGGGCAGGGCAGGGGCTGCCCATTCAGCTGCCCGTGCCCCCCGGACTCCTGCCCTGGCCAGCCCTCACCTTGCGCTCGTCCTCAGAGGAGGCCGAGAAGAACCAGGTGCGGTGCTTCTTGCTGATGTGGATGATCTTGAAGGGGAAGACGTTGTTGGACGTGGTCTCCTCAGCAGCCCGCATCACCCTGCGGGCACAGGCCAGTGGGCCAGGGCCCCACCCACACCCGCAAGCCTTGGCGCACCACACTGCTCAGCCAGACCGACCGGAAGCTCCCCCATGGATGCGGCAGGTGGAGGGAGGCACGGGTGAGGGACAGGGAGGCGCAGGGCGGGGACAGGGAGGGGCAGGACAGCCCATGCCGCAGGGAGGTGAGGACACGTCGCCCTCCCTGTCCGCCCGAAGGGGCCCCACAGGGCTTGGCCGCCCCCACACCCTGCACCCCACTGCCCGGCAGTGTCCTCAGAGCATTTCAGGGAAATGACTCACGCCTGCTCTGTGGCCGCGCCCCCGCCAGGATGTGGGGTGCACTGTAGGGGGGGTCCCCACGGGTCGGGCACCTGGGGGCAGGCGTGGTGTGCAGACCAGGACAGGGCCTCGACAATCCCAGGGGCAAGGCTGCACCCCCAGAGAGTGGGGACCCTATGGTTGGAGGATGGAAATATCCTTCCCCAGGGGACCCCAGATCCTGATTCCCCTCGGCATTCTTGGGGCCCTCGAACCCCCTCCCTCCATGGTGGCGGCCGGGCAGACTGGGGCCTGGTCCCAGGACCCCTGGCTCCTGACAGGCAGGAGGGGCTGAGCCTCCTTGGAGATCAGAGGCAGAGGCCAGCATCCAGGAGTGCCACGGTACCCACTCTGGGCATCCCCCAGGCTGAGGGCCTATGGCACCTAAGGGCTCTGGCCCAGCACCCCCTCAGCCCGTGAGCCCAGGCCCCAGAAGGCAGGCTCAGGACCCTCACTGGGCAGAGCCCAGCACGTAGGAAGCAGGTGCCCCGTGGGGGTCGGGGGCTGCAGGCCACGCAGGCAAAGGGAGCAGCAGGGCCGGCTGGGCCTACAGGGCAGGGAGCCGGACAGCCTCTGGGCCAGCGTGGGGGCAGCTGGGGCAGCTGGCCAGGGTCTGGCCACTCACCGGTTGTAGCCGCTCAAGGAGAAGGCGCCCTGCGGCGAGGCGGACGTGCTGCTCTTGAAGTAGTACATGCAGCGCTTGTGGATGATGACGAAGCGCAGGGGCCCTGGGGTGTGGCGAGGCAGCGTGAGGCTCCGCTCTGGGGACCCCGCGGCCTGCCCCCGAGCTCTGCTGGGCAGAAGGCCAGGTTGCTGGCCTACCCCCCACTCCCCCAGAAGTGCAGCCCTATGGCCTTCGGCCCCAGAGCAACACCCCCCGGGCACGGTGCACTGGGGGGTGGGAGGGCTGAGTGGCATGTCTACTGCCCAAGGAACACTGGGGGGAAGCTAGGGGCCACAAGAGTCCCATCCAGCTGGCAGAGTGAGGGTGGCTGCCCAGGGGCCCCGAGAGCTTGCCCACCTGAGCCACTGGGAGCCGGCCCCAGGCTGGACCGTTACACTGAGAACCGCCCATACCCAGGCCTGGGGACCGGTCAGTAACAGCCCATTCCTGGAGAGCAGACCTGTACCCTGTCTAAAGAGGAGAGCTGACCCACTGTTGCCCGCACAGAAACCCATTAGCTCAGCCTGGGGCGCGCACCCAGGGAGGCCCTGGCAGAGAACACTGCTGGGCAAAGGCATGGGCACCGTGGCTGGCCAGAGGGCAGTCTCAGCCCCGTGCTCTTTGGCCTTTGGGGTCTTGATGATGGCGCGCCTCCCAGGCCAGGGCCCTCCCTCTAGCCCGAGGTCCTCCCACCGGACCCTGGCTCTCAGGCACCCAGAGGACTCTTGGCTTGGCACTTGGGTTCATGACAGGCTGACCAGCTGACCGAACTCCCCCAGTAAGGCGAGGGCCCCCAGCCCTGGCCAGCTGGTTAGCCCTCTGCACCAAGTCCCCATTCTGTCTCTGCCCAGCCCCACCTCCCGGACCCTCCCACAGTGCTGGGGGCTGGGGAGGCTGGTTACTGGCCACCAGAGGGAGGGAACTCGGGAGAGTGGACCCTGCAGGAAGCCAAGGCTCCGCCCACTTGTGGGGTGGGGAGATGTGCTGCAGCCCCACCATGCCCCATGTCCTCCCATCGCACCCCCAGCACCTTGGGACTCACATTTGAGCAGCTGCAGCTGGGTACCCCCCTTCTTGTGCAGGTAGCCAGCCTTGGCCACACCCCCGGGCATGGTGAGCAAGTTCTGGGCACCAATGGCCTTCATGGGGACTGGCCAATGCATCTCTTCGGCCGCCATGAAGCTGCAATGAAGGAGGAGACACTCTTCAGCCAGGTGCAGGACGAGACGGCATAGCGGGGTCCGGAGAGGGCACTGCCAAGAGGCCAGCGCCAGCACCGAGGCTCAAGGCCTGGGGAGCCCTCGCCCGAGAGCCCAGCCTCCGGGCAGGAGGGCCAGGGCCGTGTGGCCACAGGATCAGCCCCTGACCCATTCAACCACATGCCGTCTTCCAGGGACCCTGGGCTCGGCGGGTCCCCTGGCTGCGGCTGGACTCCACAGTGAGCTCAGGCCCCTGGGCTGGGCACAGTGCTCAGTGGACTTGGGACCCCTAGTCCAGGCATGCCAGCCTGGGCGCAACCACCCTGCGCGCAGGGCCAGGCGAGCCTACGGTGGGGTCTGCACTGGACAGGAGCTTGCTGGCCTCCAGGATGCGCAACATGAAGCCTGGGCTCTAAGAAGCACCAGAACTTGGTGCCCTCCCTGCACCTTGGCAGAGGGCACGCGAGGGGCTCGCCCACCAACACCCCACCCTCCACCCCGCCAGCCCCCAGGTGTCTTTCCTGGGAGGGCAGCAGGAAAGCAGGTAGCCAGTCCCCTGGGTCCCCGGCCGGCTGGGCTCCTGGGAGGCCCTGAGACCCTGGTTGCTGGAGGTGTAACGCGGAGACCAGCGGACACAGCCTGGGAACAGTGGCCGGGAGAGGCCGGAGCGAGCCCGGAGTGCGGGGCAGGGTCCTGGGGCTGGTGGATGGGCTGGCGGCTCGGGGCCACCGAGGCCCACGGGGGCCCATCGTCCACCCCGCGTCAGCCGCCCAGCCCTCCGCCGGCCCCAGCGCGCTCCGAGCCTGGGCTCCTCACACTGCGGGCAGCGCCCCTCAATGACCACTGCACCCCCCCGCCTGAGCGCCTCTCCAGACCCCTGCCTTGGGGGCACCGGAGGGCCCGGTCACACGCGGGTCTCAGGCGCCCCTGGTCCCTCTGCACAGCAGTGCCTGTCTCCACCCACTCGGCGAGCTGGGGCGCGGGGGGGGGGGGGGGGGGGGGGGCAGTCGCAGGCCACCCCAGAAACACAAAGAGAAGCGCGGGCGAGGCCCCCGCACCGCGCCCGGGCCCACCCCGCTCCTCTGGCTCCTCTGGCCCTTCTCTCACTCCCCCGCCCCCGACCCCCGCAGCCGGCCCCCCGACCCCCCCCCCCCCGCTTGCCCCCCGCCCGCCCCCGCAGCCCGCCCCCCCCCGCAGCCCCTCCCGGCAGAGCCCCGGGTCCGCGCCGGGCCGGCCCACGCCCGCCTTTGTTCTCGGGCCGGGCGGGCCGGGCGGGCCGGGCCGGGCCGGGCGCGGTACTCACGGCGTCCACGCGGCCGGCAGCGCCGCCCGGGCCGCGGCCCGTCTCCCCCGCGCGCGCCGGCGCGGAGCCTCGGCCCCGGCGCCCGCCCCCCGCCGGCCCCAGCCCCGCGCCCCGGGCCCCGCGCCCGCCATGCCCGCCCGGCCGCCGCCCGCCTCAGTTTCCCCGCCGCGGCGCCGGGGGCGGGGCGCCAAGTCTCCCCGCCCCGAGGCAAACGCGGCAGCCCCGCCCGCGCCCGCCCCCCGCGCCGCCCCCCGCCCGCGCCCGCCCCCCGCGCCCGCCCCCCGCCCGCGCGGAGGCTCGGCTGCCCGCGCTCTGCGCCCCGCGCCTCCAGCCGGGCCCGCCGGCCCTTCCCGGGGCCCTGGCACGGGCTGCCCCCCGAGCCCCCGGCGATGCCCCCCCCCGTCCCACGGGCCGCGCGGGGTGGCGGAGGACCCGGCTGGCCCGGGACCCCACCAGGCTCCGGCCGGGGGAGCCCGGCCGTGCCCGCTGCTGGGCAGGCCCTTCTGCCCCTGCCCTCTGGCCCGCCCTGCTTCCCTGAGTGACCCCGCGGGACGGTCGGCGCGGCCCCTCCAGCCTGCTTGGGCGAGGCAGGCCCTCCAGGAGCCCCGGGCAGCCTCCCGCTCTGCCTGCCTGGCACGGGCGTCACCCGATGGCACCACAGCTGGGCCCGCAGGGGCCCTCGCTGGCCTCCGGGGCCCTCTGCGGTGGCCCCACCAGATCCCCCCAGCCGTCCGCTTGGGTTTTCTGGCCCGGCCGGCTCTGTGGGCCCCTTCTCACTGCAACCAGCCTCCGCCCGGCCTCACGGACCCCCGCCTCTGCCCTTGCCACCCCCCGAGGCCGCCTCCACCTCCTGCCGCCCTGCCTGTCCTCCACCGGACCACTCCGGGCAGCTCCCACCCCTGCCTCCCAGGCCTGCCGCCCCCCGAGCCTCCCCGCCATCGCTCCTCTCCGCACGCTCCACCCTGCCCCGCTCCGCCGCAGCGCTGGCCTCATCGCATCTCACCTCCAGGCCTCCAGCGTCCACCTGGTGCTTCCAGACCCAGCCGGCCAGGTGCCCTCTCCCCGGCTCTCCTCCCGCCCACACACACCAGGGGCGGCTCCAGGCCCGGCCTCAGCGCAGCCCTTCACGAGCTTCCAGATGGGGGGACCCATCCTGCGACTCATCACCAGGACACCCCGCCCACAGCGTCCTGAGGGGAGCCCACCAGCAGCCAGAGCCCCGATGTCAGGCCCCCCGCCCCCGCTGCTACCACAGCCCACCCCGTGTGAAAAGGAGCAAGTGGGGTGATCCCAGGGTGGCGAGGCTGATGAAACACTCAGAAAGCAAGACGCGAGCGGCACGGCAGCCAGACGAAGGGCAGAGCACCCGTCATCTCGGGCGCAAGCTGCCCGGTGAAGACACCCGCCAAGCGGGGGCCAGGGCGCCTCCTGCGCTGGCCGGCGGGACCACCCTCCTGGGGAGGCGGCCTGCGCGCGCCCCTACGCGCGGGACAGGCAAGGACACCTGCCCTCGCCCCTGATTTCAACACTGTGCTGCCGGGCAGTGGGGGCCAGAAGAAGAAGAGGCGCCCGGGCGGGAAAGGGAGAGCCCCGCAGGTGACGCGGACACCCTGGAGGAGTCTCCAGGGAACCCACCAGAAGCGACCGGGCCGGGGAGCTCCGCAGGGCAGGACGCGGCCACGGCACCGAAGCACCTGCCTCCGGAGAAGAAAGAGCGCTCCGGTGGGCCCGCCTCCAGCAGGCTCCCCTGACCTCCAGGGCGGCCTGCGCCCCACTGAACACTGGAGGGGCACCTGGCCGACCCCGAAGGAGACGGGGAATGTGAACCCTGGTGGCGGGGGAGCTTGGGGTTGCTCGGCAGGCAGGGAAAGCCGAGAGTGCGCCCGCGGGGCATAGGACATGCCCCCATCCGCAAGGAGACCAGGGTGTGTCCGGGGAGGCCGGGGCAGCTGCCGCGAGGGCAGGCAGGCTTCTCTGCGGGCAGTTGGGGCCCGTCACAGCCCCGCTCCTGTGCGGCGGGGTGGCTGGACCCTAAGGGGTCACTCTCGCCTGGCCGCGGCCCCTCAGGGGCAGGCTGAGGGCTCACGGCGGGGGGGCGGCAGACTGACCGTGGGTGGGAGCTTGGGCCCCTGGGGGATTCAGCCCGGCTTGCTGACGCCAGCTGCTGGGGCTTGGGAAAGGTGGGAGAAGGAGAAGCCGACAAGGGGCCACATTCCCGGCCGCGTGATCTCCTTGCTGCCTCCCAGGACGCCCTGAGGTTGCCCCAGCCCCAGGGGCCTGTGTGGTCACTCCACGCATCCACCCCAGGGGCTTGGCTTTCCCATCTGCTCACGGGCAGGAAGCTTAGTCCCCTCCTCTGCCGGGCACAAGCCCCACCGCTGGCCACTGTGGAGCCAGCCAAGCTGCCCTGATGGGCGTGGTCAGAAACAGCTGGACACCTGGGTCCAGGTCTGCACTGAGCCACCACCCACCCGTGGAGAACGGGAAGAGTCCTCGCCACGGGCCCGCTGGCAACCACGACAGGTCCGAACAGCCAGGGCCCCAAGGCCTCCGGCGGCCAGCGGCTGGTCATCCTTGGCTTGCCCCACGGCGGGGCACACGGGTCGGGGTCGGCGTGGCTGGCATGGGTGGCTGCTGGCCTCCGTGAGCTTCCAGAAGGCTCCTCCTCCAGGTTGAGTTGAGATTGAGGATGGAGGCTGGGGCAGAGCCAGCGGGTGAAAACCACTGGCCCCACAAAGACGGCTCCGGGGATGTCCGCCAAGAGCAGGGATGTGCGGTCACCGCCAGCAGAGCCGCAGACAGTCTGCGCGCGGGACTCTGCACTCGCGTTGAGCCCTGCAGCCTCTGTGCACACTGCAGGCTCCTGTGCACGGGGAGCCGAGCACGGGGCAGAGGGGCCCGAGGGCCTCCCCAGCTGCCTCTGACCCTGCAGGCCCCTCCCTGCCTGTGCCTCGGGCGGCCACGGGTGGGTTCCTGTCAGCAGTGACCAGGGCGGCCTGTGACGGGCAGCCGAAGGACCAGCTGGGGTGGGGCCCCAGTCCCGGAGGAGGAGAGACCAGGGAAGGGGTCACGCTCACACACGCCCAGATCCAAACCTAGGGCGACCCTCAGGGGGGCCGGGGTGGGCAGCCGGGCGTAGGTCAGTCTCAGCTGTCCACCTGACGCCCACAGGCCGCTGCTGCTGCACACCTGTGCCTTAGGCCGGGACTCGCCCAGGCCCACGGCGCCCACGGGGGCAGGCTCCCTGCTCCCCAGAGATCGCCCCACGTATCACCGCTGAGGCATGACCCCTGTCTGCCTCGTCCTGGTGAACACTCGAGGGTCAGTGGTCGGCGCCCTCCCTGCCTGCCTGGCACACGCGGGCACCAGGCGGCGCGTAGAGGAACAGCCGGGAGGCTCTGGCCCTCACGCCCACCTCATCTTTCCTTTCAGTTTCTCTCGCCCTTCCTCTTCCCAGAATCTGTCTGTGAGAGAATCAAAAGCAAAATTGGCCTGTGGGGGCCTGTGAGCCGCCCGCGGGGGGCAGGCAGCAAGACCTGGGCTTCACCAGAGCGCCCTGGCCTGCGGCTCCGGCCCTACTCCCCGCTGGCCGGGCCCTGCTCTGTGCTCCCTGCCGGCCCTGGACACCAGCCCCCGGCGTGGGCGCTCATGCGGCGCTCACACAGCGCTCACACTCACATCCGCGCTCCCACACACCTACACGGACTCTCGCACGCACAGAGCCCTAGCCCCCGGCGCCCCGGCAGGGTGGGGTGGAAGGCCGCCCCCCGGCCCTCCCGGCCCTCCCAACGCAGGCTGCCGCCACTCCCGCTGCCACTGGGCACCAGCCCAAGCCGCAGAGCCCTGCTCCGGGGCCCAGCTGCCCCACGCAGCTCCCAGGGCTCCCTTGGAGCTATGGCCTCTCCAGGCCCAGGCTGGGGCTCCTGTGGCCCACGAGGGCCCTAGTTTCCTCCCACGAGGGCCCTAGTTTCCTCGCGGCGCCTCCCGAGTGGTTCTGCAGGCCTGGGCCAGCGTCCCCTCCCGAGCCCCACCCCCAGCTGCCCACTAACCTGATGGCCCTGACCCAGCACATGGCTCTCCCGCCTGGCAATGGGCTGTGGGCAGGTGTCCTGGGGCCCCGGGCGGCCATGCCTCAGGGGCCACGCAGCGGGGCTGGGGCCTGCATCTCCCCGTGGGTGAGGTCTGCCGCCCCGGAGCTGCCCAGAGCAACACCCGGTTGCTGTGCCCGCAGCTCCCTCCTGCTGGCCGCCGCCTGCCTCACTAAGCCTGTGGCCAGCGCTTCCTCGTCTGGGACTTCCTGTTGCCGGTCCCTGGGCAGCCCTGGTAGCCAGAACTTCCTGCCTTCCACCCGCGAGGCCCTGAGGCCCGGGAAGACCCAGGCTGGGCCTGCCCCTCAGCCCCGTCAGCGCTGAGGGCCGGCCCCTGCTCCCGCCCCCACTGTGGTCGACCGCAGCTCCAGGCCCCAGGGTGAGGCCAGCCGAGTCCCTGGGGAGGAAGCCCCCTGCTGGTCCCCACGGCCATCTCTGCACGCTTGGCTCCTCCCCAGGAAACCACGGAGCCCTCAGAGTCCCCAGCCCGACGCCACTGCCCGGCGCCGACGTCTGAGGCCAACGGAGGGACTGTGCCTTTCGTCCTAGGACATTTGGGGCTCCCGACCACCCCTTTGCCCTCTGGCACATGAGACCAAGGGCGCGGGTTCCAAGCTGGGTGCGCCTGCCCAGCCAGCCGCCACCGGGCACCAGCCCACCCGTCCTCGTCCAGCTGTGCGGCCTGAGGGCCTGCCCGAGCGCCTCCTCTGAGAGATGGGGCTGGGGCCGGGTCAAACGGCCACTGAGGAGCCGTCTGGGAGAGTGCGCGGCGGCCGGGGCTGGGCGGCTGTGACGGAGGGGTCTGCTGGGGTGGGGAGGGGAGAGGAAGTCGAGGCAGGGCGGGGGCCGGGTGGGCGGCATCCCGGAGTGGACGACAGGCCTGGGCTGCCCTGGCCCCTGTCCTTTTGCCCTCCAGAGGCTGCGGTCAGGAGCCGGGCCACCATGCCCCCACATGCCCCCTCTGGGCCTGCTTCTCCCAGAGCCCGCCCCTCTCCCGAGGCACATTGCACTCCTGCGGGGAATAACGCTGCTGCTCGGACTCGGGGACACTGGCCAGCCGGGCCCTGCTCCACAGCCCTGTACTTGTGCGGATGGGCCCGCCAGCACCCCAGCAGGTGTGCAGGACTGACCCACACTGGGCAGCTCTGGCTCAGTGCCAGGCTGCGGGAGCCCGCCCCCTACGGGACACCCTCCTCCCCACCCCACGGGAGGCAGGGCACTTACCAGGAAGGCGGGAGCCGGTCCGCAGGGCCGGGCAGGACCCAGGGCTGGCCTGTAAGAGAGGGAGCAGAGTGTCCACCCTGGGGGCCTGGGGCTGGGGAGAGAGCGAATGCCCAGGGCAGAATGCCTGGTGCCGCTCGCCCCCAGGTGCCCACCTCACCTCAGCACCCACAGCCCCGAGGCTGGTCTTGTCCCCGCCTGCACTGACCATGAGGCCATGAGGCCAGAAAGGAAGGCGCCGGCCAGCCCCACAGCCAGGGCCCAGCCCAGACTATCTCGAAGGTCCTCAGCGTCCCCGCGCCCCCCCCCACCCCCCCGGGGCAGCCCAGGCACTTCCGAGGACCTGCCAGGCTCAGGGAGGGGCTGGCATCCCCACGGGGACACCGCCGGCCTTCAAGAGAAGATGCTTCGTGCTAGCCCCTGCCGAGGAGTGGGGCCCGCCGGGCCGGCACCCCCGCCCCGCTGAGCCTCGTCCCTCCCTCGGCGCCAGGGCAGGGCCACGAGGGCTCTGGAGCTCGGTCACAGGCGCCGTCCAGTGCGGGGAGAGGGGGCGTGGCAGAGAGTCTGGGCCCCCTGGGCCGCCTGTGTGCCGGGTGAAAGGGGAGCCTGGGTGGACCTGACCGCGCTGGGGAAAAGGGCCTCTGTGTCTGCGATCAGGTGCCGCGCCCCCAGGGCCGGGCGTCCGCACCGGGAGCGGCAGAGGCGCGCCGCAGGGAGCATGCCGGCAGGGACCAGGGCTACGTGGCCAGAGCCGGCTGTGCCCAGTCATGGCAAGGTGAGGACGCCCCCGCCTCCCGGGGGCCTGGCCCCCACGATCTGAGAACCCCTGGGGCCGCCGTGCTGGGCCTGTTGTCCCGGGGGCCCTGCAGAGACAGGCTGGCACTGCCTGCAGTCCCCTGCGGGCTCGGCTGGACAGGGCACATCTGAGCTGGGTATCCGCAGCCCGCTCGCCCCCTGCGGCCCCTCCCCGGTGGGGCCGGTGCCACGCCAGGGTCACACCCTGCAGACTTGGCAGGCTGCCCCGGCCTGGCTCACACCCCAGGCGTTTCGTCCCGGAGCGCAGGCCAGGCTGGCCGCTGGCCGCTGGCCGAGCATGCGGGTCTGGCCCCTGCGTCCTGCCGGCCCTGCCTCCTGAGCCCGTGGCCCTGCCCTGCACCTGGAAACTGAACCCTTCCCTGCAAGTCCTGGCTCATCTCTGGAAGCGGAACCAAATAGAACTGCCCCTCCTCGGAAATGTCCAAGTCAGGGATGCGGCCCCGCCCACCAGAGGGTCACCACCCACAGTCCCCGCACACCCCACGGCCAGGCCGAGAGATGGGTGGACAGAGAGCCTCAGTGTATGCGCACCGAGGCCCCCAGACTTGCTGCGGGCCCCCGCCCCCCGCCCCTCCCGAGCACGGATGGCCCACGGGCGGGCGCCACCCTCAGCCAGCAGTGAGGACCGGGCTGGTACGCGGGAGCCCACCAGGGCCCCTGGAAGACAGGGGTGTGCGGGGCTGGGAGGGCCTAGGAGGCCCCAGGGGTTCTCAGGGTGCCCAGAGTCAGAGGGCTCTGTGCCCACACAGCCCTGAGCCCCGCGGTGCCCTGGGCTCTCTCTGCTGGGCTGGTGTCTCTGCCACAGCAAACGTTCCTGAGCTGAGCGGGGCTGGGTCCTCGCGGAGAAGCAGGGTCCCCGGGCCACCCTGGCACAGAGCACAGCCCAGCAGAGAGGAGAGGACGGGGCTCCCGGGTGGAGCAGGCTGGGGTGGGCAGGAGAGGGCATGGGGGAGGATTGGGGTGCTGGGCAGGGGGTGTTGGGCAGGAGGGGGGCTGGGCCGGGTGGGGGGAGGGCTGGGCAGGGGAGTGGCTGGGACGCGCTGCTGGGTGGGGGAGGGGACTGGGGAGGGGGCTGGGCTGGGGGGAGGGGACTGGGCTGGGGGGGTGGGGCTGGGTGGGGCAAGACGCTGAGGCGGTCCCCAGGGCGTGGTGGTGAGGGGGGTGGGGCTGCGGGGCTGAGGATTCACACTTGAGCACCCTCTGACAGGTTTCCACCTCTCCACCGCCGAGAGGGAATTCCCCGGGTGCTGACGTGTGGGGTCCACCCTGCGTTCCCGGCCCCTCGTCATGCAAGGCCCCCCACCAGCCCCACCCGCTGGCCCCAAGAGGCCCGCAGCCCTCACAGCAGCCAGTGCAGGGGCAGGTGGCCCCAGCCGGCTCCGGCAGGGGTGCTGCGGGGAGGGGCACCGGCCTGCCCGCTCAGCCTCCAGCCCCAGGAGCCGGGCAGCGGGGCACACCCTCCTGGGGACACCGGCCCGGACGGCCTCCGCCTCGGGTCTCTCGGAGCAGTCTGCTCTCCTTCGGACCCCAGGGCCTGAGGGTGAGCTGGGCTGGGGGCGCTGCTCCGGGGCAGAGCCCCCGCGGCCTGTCCACAAGGCCCGCGGTTCTCTCTTGTTTAGCTGCTTTTGCTTAGCGACGGCACGAGGGCCGAGCCACCGAGCAGAGGTGCGGGCGCCCTCTTCAGATGTGCTCAGCCCACCCCCAAGGCCCAGCCCCGTCCCCGGGCCCCTGGGTCTGTAGCCGGACCCCAGCGCGCCCCTGGCCCCGCCCCTGCCTCCTTGGAGTCCCATCCAGACCCCACGGCCCCCGGGGCCCCTGCTTGCTGCCCGGCCCGCCCCCGCCAAGCCTGCGCCCGCGTGCACAGGCTGTCACCCCCTGGTGCTCCACCCATGACATTTGCTGTCTACCTGCCCCCGCATAGGTTCAGGGGAGAGTCATTCCACGCGCCCCCACGTCCACAGGCACCAGGCCCTGCAGCCCAGTGGCCCACACCCCAACCGCCAGCGGCACCCCTACTTGCTGTGGGCCCATTCATGGGCTCACTGGTTGCACTAGCGCATTCCTCCCCAAGCACCCTCTTGTCCTAGGGGACCTGGCTGTGCAAGGGATGCCAAGCCCGGGGGCTCTGCTGCCCCCCAGGCCCAGGGCTCCGCAGGTGGGCCCTGGCAGTCCCTGGCTCTCCCACCTGGTGTCCTCGGTCATGAAGCAGGACCCGGCAGAGCAGCGTGGGCCTCGACCGCCCCCCGCACGGTGAGCCCCCAGACAGCGTCGCCCAGCCCCGCAGGGACCCAGAGCGTGTGGCAGGTAGCAGGTGCCCGGAGGCCACCTCTCTGAGGTCAGACAAGCTGAACCCTGACCCGCAGGCCAGGAGCCCGCAGAGGACAGGACTTCCCCAGCACAGGCTCCGCCTCTCCCCCCATGGCCTGGCTGGCATCGGGTCTCGCCATGTCACCCCTGCACAGCCCCACAGGACCCCGGTGCTCGGGGTGGCTGTTCTGGTGCTAAGTGCCAGGGGTGCCTGCCCAGGTCAGCCCCGGCCCCCCGAGTCTGGGGGCACCTGCAGCACATGGTGGGGGCAGACCAGTGGGGTCACGAAGCAGAGCCCTATCCTGCCCCCTGTGCGACAGGGCCAAGTGAGCTAGCGCAGGACGGGGACCTCGTGTCCATGCAGTGCCACTGCTCCCGGTGCCCCCCGGCCGCCCTGGGCCTTGGGGAGGCAGCCAAGGCTGAGCAGCGCACCCCTGGCTGCAGAGCACCGAGGGGCGTGGGGGGCCGTGCCAGCAGAGGCCAGAGGAGCAAAGTGAGGGCTGACGGGGGCGCGGGGAGCTGGCAGCACAAGCGGCCCCAGCTGACCCCAGGAGGCAGCCAGAGAACGAGGGGCTTGCTGGTGGCGACCCCAGGCTGTGCCACGCGGCCCCAGCCCTTGGGTTCCGGTATTGGGCAGAGGGTGGCAGGCAGGGCAGTGACCACACCCCGCACCCTGGGATCCAGCTGGCTCGCCCCTGTCTGGGCTCCTGATGTGCTGAGCAGGCGGCCGCCTCTGACTCACGCCCTCATGACGAGTGTCCACCCGGACGTGGTGAAACACCCAGCAGCATCTTGGGGGCAGCCGCCCTGCAGAGACCAAGCCAGGGGTCCCACGGGACAGCTTGTGCGAAAGGCCTGGGGGTCTCCCTGGCAGCGCAAGAGGTTGAGCACCGCACTATGAAGCAATCGCAGCCCCTGCAGCACAAGTTCGATCCCCCGCCAGGGAGCTCCCCACAGGGCGCAGCAGACCTCTCCTGTCTCCCCTGCTCCCCTCAGCAGTGGGTTTCAGTCCATCCCCTGTTCTGCTCCCCACTCTGTCTCTGGGGAATCCTCTCACCCCCCGCACCTCTGGCCTGTACCCCAGCTCTTGTCTGCATAAATATATATTTTTTTAAAAAGGCCTGGGGCTGGGGGCAGACACGCGCACGCACAGAGGGGGGAGCCGCCCCAACCGCGGCAGGCCCTGGCGTGGTCAGACCAGCCCCAGCTGAGTGCCCCCGTGCCACAGGCCCCGGCTCCAGGCCCAGCCATGCCCCACTGCTCAGGGGGCCTCGGCAACCTGCCTTCAGAACCCGGGTTCCTCACCCCCTAAGTGGGTGCGTTGGGAGCAGCCCCTGGAGACCAAATCGGGCAGCTGGCAGGGACCCCTCACAATGACCATCACCTGCAGGTCCCGGCCAGGTCACTGGGGACAGTCAGGGCCCGGCCTGCTCTGCCCCAGCCCTCGGTGCCCAGCGGCAGCAGCGCCCGCCCGCGGGGACGCAGACCCCGGCCGCGGTTGTGCCTCACGCTTGGCGGCTCCGCCGAGGGCCCCACAGGGCGGGGTCCCGAGGCCCCTGCTCCGCTCGTGCCCACTTCGGGTCAGGTCTTCTGCTTTGATCTTCACCGTCAGACCGCTCGGGGCCGTCAAGGAGAGCGCACGCGCCGCCCGCTTGGGCCACTCTGTGCTCCTGAGCACCCGCGGCGGCTGGGCCAGGTCCCCTCCCTGTCTACTCCTGGGGTAGCCCGGAGGACAACAGGGAGGGCCGGCCCGGGCAGGGGGCCCCCCAGCAGCTCCCACGGGGCCTCTGTGGACAGAGGCGGGAAGGCCTGTGACAGGCCCGGAAGCACGGGAGCCAGAGAGGCCCCAGGAAGCGGCGAAAAGAGGGAAGGAGAAGCAGACCAGGCCGGGCTTGGGGAACCAAGAGCGGCATGTTGCCCTCGGCCCAGGGACCCAGGCTCCAGCGCCGGGCAGGAGACCCGGGCCCAGGGGGGCCTGGCTGACGGGGCTGCTCCCTGGCACCCTCACACTGCCCCTTTGTCCCGAGGCCCAGGGAGGAGCAGGGCCTGGCGGGGGCCCAGGGGGCGGGAAAGGGCACAGTGTGCCCAGTTCTGACAAACAGGAGAGGGCAGGGGAGGGGCCTCTACCCAGCCACCCTGCTGTCCCCATCCCAAAGCCAGGCCCAGCGGCGCCCTGGCCCTCCCGCCCAGCCGCAGCAGAGGCGGCCTCGCTGGCACAGCGCAGCCCTCTGGCTCCCAACCGGCTCCTGCCTGAACGCGCAGCCCCGCCCCCCAGCGCCCTGTGCCAGTCGGTTGGGTGGCGGTGCGCTCAGGGGTACCGGGCAGCCTGGGGTCCCAGGGCCCAGTGTGGGCCTCTGTGGGGCGCATTCTCTGCTGCTTTCTGGGGACTCCAGGCCAGGCCCGCCCTCGGAGGGGTGGCCAGCGCCAGCCAGCGCCCAGCCCCCACGGCCTCGGGCCCTGTGAGGCCCACAGCCTGGGCTCGCCCAGCCACCCCGTCTCCCTGAGCGCCAGCCCTGGGAGGGCAGGCTGAGAGGGCGCCCCAGGCCCGGTGGGCAGTGTCCTCCTGGCTCTGCCACCTGCCCCTCGGGCCGTCGTGACAGGGCAAGGCCCCAAATGACACTCGACCTCCCCAGGCTCCTGTGGCCTCTGGCGCAGCACAGCTGACCCGAGCTCTCCAGGGGCCATGGGGCCAGGGCTGGGCAGGCGCAGGACAGGCGGGCGCTCTGGCGACTCGCCGTCCCTCCCCGGGAGGGCAGCGCTGGGGCCACCCTGCAGCCGCCACAGCAGGGGGGGAGGCTCAGCAGGCGCCCCCGTCCACACCCGGCCTTTCAGCTTTCTGGCTAAGTGTCCCCACAGCCGCTGCCTTGGGGCGTCCAGGCCCCAGAGTGAGCCTGCAAAACACAAGCCAGCTCTGCACGAAACCCTCTCCGTCCTGGGGCGCCCACCCCGCTGCCGACCCCCCAAGCCTGTCCAGCCTCAAGCCAGCCCATGACCCCCAGCCTGGCTCCTCCGGCCACTTCCTGTCCCCTCCCTGAAGAGACCCCTGGGGTGCCCCGGGCCCTCTCGCGCCAGTGAAGCTGCGCGCGAGGGGGTGAGTGAACCCGCAGCGTGCATCAGCCCTTTGGCCCCACTTCCAGGACCCCGGCCCTGGCCGCTGCCCCCTTAATGCCCAGCTGGCAGGAGCCCAGCCGCGGAGGAGGGTCCGTTCCTCAACCCTCTTCCTTCCCTCGACTTCCTGCCCTGGGGGGGGCACGGCTCGCTCGCCCTGGCCTCGCCGCCTCCCTCTCAAGGAGCCGGGAGCACCAGCCTCGGAGAGCCCGCGGGGCTGGCCCCTGGAGCCCCACCACGGCACCCAGCGCCGCCCCACGCCCCGGAGCTGGGCCCGGCGGGCCAGCCTGGGGGCCTCCCTGCCCCACCCCAGGCCTGGACAGGAACCCCGCCAAGAGGCCAGGCAGAGGCTCCAGGAGCAGCGGCCCGCAGCCCTGGGAGGCCCCAAAGGCGTGACTCCCCGCAGCCCCGCACGCCAGAGGCCGGCTCTGGGCCCCAACCCGAGCGCACCCCGGGCAGCAGAGCGTCTCCCCGCAGCATGTCCCCTCCCGGGGCGGGCCTGAGTGAGGTCAGGGGCGGGGGGAGGCGGGCCTGGTGGGGTGCAAGTGGGGGGTTCCTGCCTTCCGTAGGCGGAGGCCAACCCCGAGGGCCCGGCTCTGACCCGCCTTCCGCCCCTCCCAGCCCTTGTGCTGCCCAGGGTGAGGGACACCAAGGCCCCACCGCTGGCCTGGTGGAGCCACCTCGGCCTGTCCCTCGCCGGGCAGCCACCCTGCGTTCCCAAAGGCCAGGTGGCCACCCACGCCGGCTGAGGACAGCGACGGCCACTCCGTCCTCCACCCCACCACGGTCAGGTCCACCGAGCTGGCCACTCGCCTGCTGCCAAGTCCGCTGACCTGCTGGGCCACCTGGGGCTGACACCCAGGACCCAGAGCCCAGAAGCCCGCCGTGGCTGGGGGCCCTGACCTGGACCCCGACACACCCCTCCAGGAAGGAGCAGCCACAAAGAAAGAGCCGCTTCCCCTTAGGTGGGGCCACGGACACCCCTCGGCCCCGGTGTGCACCGCTGGGCCCGGGGCGGGCAGGCGGTGGGGAGGCCGGGTGCGCGCACAGGAGCCGCGGGCGTGGGCATGCCTGGCTTCTGAGTGAGGCCACAGCAGGGCCACCTGCCGCCACCGGCGCGTCCCACCCACCGGCCCCCGGGCCCCCGGGCCCCGGGGCCAGGTGCCTCTGTCCGGCGGAGCTGGATCCGTCCCGGGCAAGAACGGCAGCGCGGGAGCCCCCCTCACTGCGGGAGCACGGGTCGCCGCCTCGCCGCACCCCAGCCCATGCCCCCACCCCGCTGGCCAGCTCCCCAGGGCTCCAGCGGCACTGCCCCCTGGGGGCGCCCTCTCCACCTCACCCCTGGCCTGGGCCAAGACCACACGGGGCCTGGGAGGCGCGGGCAGCACCCGTGGCCCCGGCCCTCAGGCGTTCCCAGGCAGGCCCAGCTGAGGCGGGCGGGGCCCGGGAGGGACCCAGAGCGCTGAGCAGGGCAGACAACCCCATTCACTGAGCTGCTCCCCAGGGAGAGAGCGGGTCCTGGGAGCGGCTACCCCCCTCCAGACGGAGCTGCCCAGCCTAGGCACAGGGTGCCCAGAGCCGGTGAGCGCAGAGTGCCGAGGCGGCGCTCTCTGGGGGCGGGGTGTCTATCAGCTCCCCAGAGGGAAGGGCTGGAGCGGCCAGCTGAGACCCAGGCCCCCAGCCAGAGCCCCAGCGGGTGGTGGCCACTGCCCAGGCTGCATGGCCATGGGCCAAGCCGAGGCCCGCCCCGGCACTCCGACCCTGGGTGCCGGAAGAGGCAACGGCAGCCCGGGCGTAAGAAACGTGGCCTTCAGGCCATACCCACGTCTTTGGGCTGCACAGCCCACAGCCGGGGCTCGAGGAAACCCCCAAAATGGAGCAGCAGGGGCCTGGCGGGGGCTGGGGCGCGGGCTTGATGGGCCCTCCCAGCCTCACGACGCTGACATTCCCCAAGATACAGTGCGTTGGAAGCGTTTCCACCCCATTTCTCCGGGGAGCTGGCGCTCGAGAGGTCACCAGACATGAGGGGGACAGGCGGCTGCAGAGGCTGGGTAGCAGCTCCCTGCTGTCCCCGGGAAGGCCCTCGGGAGCCCCCGGAGCCGGTCACCCCCACTGGGAGAGAGTCCACCCTTGCCAGCACCACCGGCGTCCCCGTCACGGGCAGACGCAGGCGGGAACCTCGCCACCCAGTGCAGGCTGCAGCAGGCCGGCACCACACCCACGCGCAGCCAGGAGCCCCGGGTCTTGGCCGCGGGCCACCCCACCAGGGCCCGGCAGGCCTGTGCTGAACCCCAGATTCACAAGGAAGCAGAAGGTCCTGCTTGACTGGGGGCTCAGCCACGGGATGGGTGGCGACCATGGGTCTGCCCAGCCTCAGGCCCTGCCCACCCCCCAGGCCTCAGAAGGCCGGCAGGCAAGCACCGGGCCGCTGGGCCAAGGTCAGTGTGCCCTGGACCTTGGAGCCGGTGGTAAAAGGAGGGCCGGCCTGGCCAGCTAGTTCCCTCCCGATTCGAGACCCGAGGCCAAGCAGGGGCTGAGCTGGACCCTCAGAGGTTCTGGGGCCTGGGGAGGGGTGGTCTCTGGCCCCTCCTAGGAGCCCCGCCTCCTGGAGCTCTGCGTTCCCCTCCCCAGGACAGCACTTCCCTCCTGCTGCCAGAAGCCAGGTGCACGCGGGAGCCTGGAGCCTGAGCCCGAGCCCAAATCCGTGGGTGAGGCCTGGACCGGCTCCTCTCACCCTAGGGTTGGGGTACTCACCCAGAGGTGCAGCCCTGGCCCTCGCAGGCAGTTCCATTTTCTCAGCATCGTCCTGCCTGCTGAGGCCACAGAGGGCCCCAACACACGCCACCCCTCCACCGCTCCGGTGGCCTGCGCTGCGGGCAGTCCCGGCCTGGCATGCCTGCACAGGGCCACGGGCGTCCAGGGGCGTGAGCGAGGCGCCTGCCCGGCCCGAGGACTCTGCAGCCAGAGCACCTCCACGCCACCGCGGGCCCCGCTGAACTTTCACCTTTGCCCCCCGCCTCACCGCCGCCACCTTCAGCACACGCCGGGCCACTCTGGCCCAACTGGTCTCCCTGCTCCCCACGGCCAGCCCCGACTTGGCTCTCCCTGCCTTCCTGCCACCCGCCATGGCTCCCAACCGCAAACCTCGCACTCCCCGGCCACCTGCCCCCAGACTGGCAGTGCCCCGGGGTGTCAAGGATCACACAGGCCAGCCCGCCAGTGAGAGGAGGACAGGCCTGAGTGTCCCCTGGGTGTCCCCACCACAGGACTTTGAGGACAGAGCCGGGGGGCGCAGGTGGCTCCCCAAAGCTGACCACCCCTGAGAGCCCCAGGCTTCTGCCATGAGACCAGTGGTCGGGCACTTGAGGGCTGCACTCTGCCCACCTTCCCAGGCCCAGCCCGGTCCCACCCCCAGCTGCCCCTCTGTGCAGCTGGGCCAGCGCTCTCCCAGCGGCTGGACTTGACCCTGGGACAGCAGCACAGTGGCTCATCGTCACTGGCTACCAGCTGCACGCCGTCACCCTGGCGTTCGTAACCCCGTAGGCACAAAGAGGTCAGCCGCCCCATCTTACAGAAAGACCAAGGCTCGCGGTGGGACCGGGCCTTGGGACCCAGGCCTCTGTGGCGGGGCCGGGCACTCCGTGCCTCTGACCCTGGCGTCATCTGGAGGCCTGCACGCATGCGCCTGCGTGTGTGTGCACCCGAGGGGTGGGGGGCGGCCGGAGATGACTCAGCACCCCACATTTTTCTGTCCATGGGAACATTAAAGGCCAAGTGTCCTCTTGTAGGCTGGCCCCTCGGGGCCCCCCCAGCCCTGTCGGCAGGAGGGGCTCCTGGAAAGGCCAAATCCACCGTGGACGGGGACTGTCAATCCAGTCCCAAGGAGGCGCCACTCCAAACCCGCCCTGCGCCCGACAGGCAGGTGCCAAGAAACGGGGCGCAAGGAAGGTGAGGGAGCCCTCTCCTGCCAGTGCCCCCAGCGCCCTGTCCCACCTGGAGCGGGAACCTGGGCACGAGTGCCCGCAGGGAGAGCCAGGAAGTGAGGGCGCCCAGGGCCATGCTTGGGAGCGGGCTGGACCTGACCCTGGGGCGCGCCCCACTCCCGGGCTTGCCCCCCCCAGCAGACTAGTGGGGACTCTCCGGTCTTGTGGTCACCACCAGGGCAGGGTTGCTTCCTGAGCCCCTCTCGTAGGCCCCGCCACCCCCGTCGTGGGAGCCCACGGTCCTCCCCCCGCACCCCAGCAGTCCTCTCCAGGGCCACCTGGCCCGGCCCGGCCCAAGGGGCACCGAGCGGCCCTGGCGGGTGAGCGCGGCCCCGGGCGCCAGCCCCCTCCCGGCGACGCCCCCCTCGCGGGAGCCCCCCTCGCCAGGCTGGCTTCGGGGAGCAGCGCGGCGCCCCCCGCGGCCCGGGGAGGGGCCTGGAGAGGGGCTCCGGGCCGCCCCACTCCCCTCTCCGAGGCCTGGGGTGCCCCCGCGCACCCCCGACCCGCGTTCTCAGGAGCTGCCCGCGGGGAGCCGCGCGCCCCCAGCCAGCTCCGGGGCGCGGACAGCGAGCCCGGACCCGCCCGCCGGGGAGCCGGACCCCCGAGCGCGCGCTCCCCGCCGACCCCGCCGCGCGCCTTACCCTCCGGGGCGCTGCTCCCGCCCCGCGCTCGGCCCGGCGCGAGCTCCGGCCAGCCGGTCCGTCGAGGCCCGGCCCCGCCGCCCGCCCCGCCCCGCCGCCGCCCCGCCGCCCCGCCCCGCCCCGCCGCCCCGCCCCGCCGCCCGCCCCGGCCGCCCGCAGCCCCCGGCCCGCAGCGAGCAGGCCGGGGCGGCGCGCTGTCCTCGGCGGAGGCGCTCCCGCGGCCCCGTCCCCCGCCCCGGCCTGGCTGTGGCGCCTCGTCCGCGCGTGGCCGCGCCTGACACCCCCGCGCCGCCCCGGCCCGCGCGTCCTGCTCCCGGGGAGGCGGCCTCGCCCGCCCGCCCGCCCGCCCGCCCGCCCGCCGGCCTCTCCTCGGGGCCTGACTCACCGGGCGGGGCCAGGTGCCTCCCGGCGCGCAGGGTCCAGCTCCGGCCTGGCGGGGCGCGCCCACGGGCCAGGCCCGGAGCGGGGCATCCCACTTGGGCTCCCTGCGGCCCCCAGCGCGGACACCTCCGGCTTCCACCCTGACACCCCGTCTCGGGGCGGAGCCCACTGGCCCTTGGCAGGTCTCAGGGGAAAGAAATGGCTTCCCGGGGACCCCGGGGCAGAGCAAGGCCGCCTAAGGGGAGGGAGCCAGCTGGAGGGCGAGAGGGGCCCCCAGGGAAGGGCCACTGCTCTGCGGGCTGCAGGGCTCAGCCCCTGGCCCCGGAGCCCAGGAAGGGTGAGCAGGGCCAGGAAGGGATCCCACCGTGGCCAGAAGGGGCCGGGGGAGGGCAGCGCAGCGGAAGCTGGCCCTTGGCCGGCCACAGTCAGCCAGCTTCCTGCACGGGCCCAGCGCTTCGTCCAGGGGCCATCGAGCCGGGGCTCTGAACCAGGAGGGGCGGGACAGCAGCAGCTCTGGGTCATGCCAGGGTCCAGGCCCCTGAGGGCGTGAGGAGACTGCGCCCCGCCATGGGGATGCTAGAAACAGACAGAGCTTGGCCCACGTCACTGTCACCTGTGCCCGCACTGCCCAGCGATGGGTCCCGGGACCCAGAGAGGGGAGGCCCCGCCGGTGGGCGAGGGAAGCAGCGGGAGACACCAGAAACCAGGTGGCCTGGACGGGGCGGGAGCCCTGCAGAGAAAGGGGCAAAGGAGGGGGCGGGGGGGGGGTCGGGAAAAGGTCTTCCTCTGACACAGCCTGCTGGTCCCCCCTCTGGGTATGGGGCCCGCGTGACTCCAGCTGCCCACAGCCCCACCCTCAGGGCTGTGCTTGGAACCAGACATGGGGGAGGTCGTCCTGGCCGTCTGGGGTGCCCACCTGTAACCCCCTGGCCGGCATCCTTCCGGAGGCATCAGCTGAGATTCACCAGCGCCCCAGCTCCTGCTCGGAGCCCACCTACACCCCAGCCTCACCCACCACGCAGCACAGAGCTCCCCATCTCCCGCCCTGGCCCCACCGCTACAACTTCCTCCTCCAGCTCCCGTTCGTCAGGGCTGCGCCTGAGGTCGCCTCCAGACCCAGGGTTGTCCAGCACAGGCCCTGCTCAGGGGCCGCCCAGTGTGGGTGACACCAACCTGGGCGCTTCTGGCCAGGCACCGTGAGCCCCTGGAGGGCAGGGCCTGTACCCCGGCTGCCCAATACAGACCTGGAGGGAGGGGTGGGTCAGCGCCCGTCTCTCCCCCTTGAGCCTACGGAAGGTGTGGGGAAGGTGTGGGCCGTGGGCCATGAAGCCTGAGGCACCTTGTGGGACGGTGGGAGGGAGCTGGCCTAGGGCCCCAGAGGGCTGCCCTGGCGGGAGGCACAGCCCATGCCAGGCCTGAGGGTAGAAGTGTTAGGGGGAAAGGATGTCCTGAAATAATCTCATACAGGCTTTGTGGACTCCACCCCCACTCCAGACTAAAGCCATCAAGACTCTGGGAAAGACAAATCCCATCACCACCAAGGGAGGGTGGCTGGGACCTGAGGGTGGAGTTGGGCAGCCAGGTTGGATATAAAAACCAAACACGTGGGCCTTGCTCGCTCTCTGGCTCGCGATCGCTCGCCTCCTGGCTTCACGGCTCCTGGCTGGCGGCAGCTCTCAGAGCGCCATTTTGGGATTCCTGATCGGCGGATCGGGTAGGACTCATTTAAAACTTGGTCTCCCACTTTTCTCCCAGAGCTGTACATTTCCTCATTTCCCTTTCTGTTGTAAATAAACCTTTTATTAACCTTTCACGTGTGCCTGCAGTAGAGCATTGATAAGTCCTTTTAAGCGCACGGGTGAGGACCCACAGTCAGGCACCCCGTTTTGTATAGGGGTTGCTCTACAACAGAAGGAACATGAGTGGTGGGTGGTGGGGCTCAGTCCAGGGCCAGTCCAGGGCCCCTAACCCAACTGGCTCCCTCTCCCTCCCCAAACCAGCCGCTCCCTGCCCGCAACTGAGTGTCCGGAGCACCCAGGCCTGGCGGCCGCGGAGAACCACAACAAATGATTTTTACAGGAGAGCAGTGTCAGGCCAGCCTCGCCAGGCAGCAGGCCCCGGCCCTGTGGGTGGAGGACGCAGGGCCCGCCACGCACGCGTGTTTCTATTTTGACACCCTGGCCTGCTTCTCTCAGTCCCTGGGGCCCAATTTGGAACCTGAAAGCAACCTTTCTATTCTGGTCCCACTTCCGGCCACGGTGGGGCGGAGGGCGTGGGTGTTCGTACACACAGCGGTCTGCCCACCCAGAGGCTCTCTCCTGGTGGCCTGCCCGCCCCTCCCCGTCATGTGACCACCAGGAAGGCCTGGGACCCGGAAGGGGAAGACTGCCCGGGGCCTGGGAAGAGGAAGCTGTGGTGCCCACGCCCCTCCAGGATGTCTCCCAGCCCCCTCCTGGCCAGCCATGGACACTGGGCGAAGCATGGACGGTGCAAAGTAGCTGGGTGACTGCAGAGCCCCTGCAATGAGCTGTGGGCAACTGAGCAGGACCCCATGAAGGGGAACTGTTGTAGAGCAGCCCCGATACAAAACGGGATGCCTGTGGGTCCTCACCCGCGCTTAAAAGGACTTATCCATGCTCCACTGCAGGCGCACGCGAAAGGTTCATAAAAGGTTTATTCACAAGGGAAGGGGAGATGAGGAAATGCACAGCTCAGGGAGGAAAGTGGGAGACAAAGTTTTAAACGCGTCCTCCCCGATCAGGAATCCCAAAAGGGCGCTCTGAGAGCTGGCGCGAGCCAGGAGCCGTGAAGCCAGGAAGCGGGCGATCGCCAGCCCCCAAGGCCCACATATCTGGTTTTTATACCCAACCTGGGTGCTTAACGCCACCCTCAGGTCCCAGCCACCCTCCCTTTGGTGGTGACGGGATGTGTCTTTCCCAGTGTCCTGATGGCTTTGGTCTGGAGTGGGGGTGGCGTCCACAAAGCCTGCATGGGATTAGCTCAGGACAGCCTCTCCCCCTAACAGAACCACCAGGAGCAGCTCCGCTCCCCCAGGCCCCTGGTGGCAGGAGTGAGCACGGGAGCCTCCTGGCCCACAGGCCCTCCAGCCCCTGCCCCAGCCCAGCACCCCAGACAACCCCCCCTCCACCCTTTCACTTGCCCATCCTCAGGGTGGACTTTGCCCTTTATTCCCACTCCGGAGGGCTCCCCAAATTATGCTGCAGCCCTGGCACAACCCCTTCCAAACATGCCACCCTTGGCCAGTCGCCTGGACTCATGGCTGCACCCTGACCAGACTCAGGGGCCCCTGAGCGCCAGGTCCAGTACCTGCCCGCATCCAGAGCAGCACCCAGGATGGCCCGGCCTGGCCCGCAGCAGACCCTGCCCCAGCTGCCTCCCTCCCCCAGCCTGCCCCAGCTACTAGAGGGGTGGGAGGCAGCGCTGTGCAGGTTCTGGGGAAGGGACAGTGTTCCCAGGGTTGGGGAGCAGAGTCATTTCTTCTGTCCTCTGGGGCGCAGGCTGTAGCTGGTGGATGGGGGGCAGGGGTGCGCCCCAGCTCCCCTCATACCTGCTGTGCCCTTTCTCTTCCTCGCCACACCCCGGTCTGCAGCTGCTATGAATGGCGCTGACCCTCCTTCACGTGAGAGCCCGGGGCCCCAAGAAGTGACATGCAGGGTGGGGTGCTGGGTGCCGCCCCGGGGCTGGCTGCAAGGGCCTGCCTCCAGCTCCCTGCTCACATGGAGTCCCCACTCGCACGCTGTGGACGATGAGGGGCAAGGCCACGTCTAGTGCCTCCTGGTCAATAGTTGGACTGCCGGGCTGAACAGCAGGAGGAAGAACCCATCTCACATCTTACGCCAAAAGAAGCTTCAGTCAGGGGCCTCCCTGTGGCCTAAGGGTTAAGTCTCAGCGCTATCACCGCGGAGGCCTGCTATCACCGCAGCAGCCTGAGCTCGATCAGGCCTGAGCGATCCCCAGCCAGGGAGCTACCCACAAGGTGCAGCAGATCTCTCCTGTCTCCCCACTGCTGCCCTCAGCAGTGGACTTCAGAGTGGGCTGGGTGCAGGCCAGAGATGCCTATCACATTGGTTCCGCAAGACAAAATGGGGGCCCTTCTGGCTCCACAGAGGTCTGCTGAGCTCTGGAGACTGATGAGGGAATAGGCTGTCCAGACCCCAGCCTGCTGCACCCCAGCAGCCCCTTGCAACTAGGGGCCCCGGGGCCATCTCATCAAATCGTTTATTCACGCACGCCCAGTACCTTTGTTTACCGGATACCTACACGTTCCTTCTTTCCCGACAGAGCTCGGCTGAGGGCTTGCTACCTGCAGCACATACGCAACACTGGGGATACGGGGTGAGCAGGCTGGAAGGTGGCCACCCCTCCCCGACCCACCCTGGTGTAACAGGGTGGTCCCAGGAAAGGGGGAGGTTCCCTGCCCCACCCAAGGGAGGGTGGAGCTGAGCAGGAAGAGGAGAAGCGGCAGAAGAGACTGAGGAAGGAAGCAGGATGGAGCCAGAAGGAGACCTGGAGGAGGCGCATGGAGCCTAGAGACACGTGAAGAAACTGCGCTTGTCTTTTGGTCGTGGACTGGGTGACACAGATGTGGGTGAGACCCGTGGGGAGGTGACCATGGCAGCTTTTATCTGGATGTTGATTTTGCTCTTTTCCTTCCGGGCTTGTCCGGTTGTTTGTGACCCTTTTCTGTGGGTCCCCACTGGAAGAAGCTCTAGACTTGTGGCAGGCTTTGGGGCCTTGCTCTGGGCCGATCCCATATGGATGGACTTTTACCCACGAGGGGATGGGTAACTCTGGATGCTTCATTTAGAAACTAGACTCTTTGCCTTTCCTGTCTTGTTTCCTAGTTTTATTAAAGTTCCTTCCCATTAAAGTCTCATATGTTTTGTGTTGATGCGGCGGATGGCAGAACCCATTTAGAATAGGCAGGTTTGGGCCTCCCGGATGGCGCAGCGGTTGAGCGCTGGGTTGCGAAGCTGCCCGCGGCCTCTGCGGCGCCGGTTCGATCCCCGGCTGCTCCCCGGCCACTGGAGGAGGGTCCCACATGGCGCGCAGACCTCTCCTGCCGCCCGCTGCTCCCCTCAGCAGTGTCCTTCGGTCCTTCTGCCTGCTCTGCTCCCCGCTCTGGCTCTGGTGAATTCTCTCACCCTCCCGCGCTTCTGACTGTACCCCGTGCTTGTATAAATAAATAAATAAATCTTTAAAAAAAAAAAAAGAATAGGCAGGTTTGCGGGGTTTGGGCTGCCCCTCTCCCTGTCCTATAACACTGGGTCCCCAAGGCTACAACGTCCTCCTCTAGCTCCCCTTCATCAGCAGGGGACAAAAGACTGGCTTGACACTCAGGCTGCAGAGTCTGCCCAGCTACCTCAGACTTCAGCTCCACGCAGCTGGCCTTGCTCTCCAATCTGCCAAAGCAGTCATTTTCCAGAATGTTCCCAGTACAGGGCGTTCCTAGAGCCAGAGCCAGCTCTACGGAAACCTTGACTTTAACCCGAGGATTCCATTGCCGGACCCCTGCCTCCATCGCTGTGGGATAAGACAAGTGTGTTGTTTTAAGCCACCGAGTTTGGCGTCTACAGGAGCCAAGCCTGGCGTCCACAGGGGCAGCAGACGTAGTGGGGTGGGGTGTGGGAGGAGGTCAGGAGGACCCCTGGTCCTGGGCCTGAAGGCAGAGGAGGGGTGGCCTTCCTGCCAGGGAGGACTGGGGTGGGGCTGCCACCTTGTGCCCCGCCCCCTCCCCCCACTGGCAGCGTAGTGCTCAGGCAGAGCCCCCCTCTTCCTGTGGGGGTGTGAGGGCAGCTGCTTCCTGCTGGGGCGCAGGGAAGCAGAGCTTGGCAAGAGCGCCCCGTGCAGGCCTCCCCGCTCCCGTTGGGTGGAGCCTGCTTTCCTTCAGCTGTTTCCAAAGTTCACTTGGCCTTCAGGGGGCCAGGACAGACTAGGAGGGAGACTGGGAGGGAGATTAGGATGCCCCTTTCACAGCAGAGACCCAGGTTCAAGCACCTTGAGGACCAGGGTGCATGCGGGTCCCCCACCGTGCAAAAGTGGAGAGTTCCTTGAATCTTCCCTACGTGGAAAGGGTGCAAAGTGAAGACACAATTGCCATTCATTTTATATGGGAAAAATGCCTAGTGTTCCCAAAAGAAAAAAAAAATGACCTTCCAAATCCTACCCCATAACACAGAAACCCTAATACGCTAAGGAGTGACAGGACAGGACACGATAATGTGCCGCCTGCATAGAGCGGCCTCCAGGGACGGGCCATCCACCTCTGGAACAGCTGCCACTACACCAGGGCTGAACCCCATTTTCACTCTTTGCCTTAAAGGCAAATTCCTCTCACCTGGCAGAGACCGTGTAGGTGTGTGGCAAAAATGAAGTGACTGGGCCTCTGTGGTGGTGCAGGGGTTAGTCTCAGGCTATCAAGCTATTGCTGCGGCCACTGTGACCTGAGTTCGGTCCCCAGCCAGGGAGCTGACCCACAGGGCGACGCAGACTTCTCCTGTCTCTCCGCTGCTCCAACTGTTAGGGGGAAAGATGCCCTAAAGCTGATCCCATACGGGCTTTGTGGACTCCACCCCCACCCCAGGCCAAAGCCAAAGACACTGGGGACTCCACATCCCATCCCCACCCAAGGGAAGGTGGCTGGGACTGGAGGGTGGGGTTCAGCAGCCAGGTGGGTATAAAGGCAGACACGTGGGCTTTGGGGGGGGTCCCCCATGTTGGCTCCCCGCCAGCTCGCAGGTCGGCCAGCTCGGAGAGCGCCTTTGGGTTTCCAGGTCGGCGGATCGGGTAGGACGCATTAGACTTTATTTCCCTATTTTCTCCCTGAGTTGTGCATTTTCCTCATTTCCTTTTCCCTTGTCAGTAAACCTTTCATGAACCTGCCGTGGAGTGTTCCTAAGTCCCTCGTAAGCCGCGGTGAGGACCCCCAGCCAGGAGGGCGGCCCTGTGACAGCCTCAGCGGTGGGTTTCAGTCCATACACCGGCTCTGCTCCCCACCCTGTCTCCGGGGAGTCCTCTCTCCCGCCCCTCGGGCCCGCACCCCGGCTCTTGTGGCATGAATAAATGAAAAGAAACCTTATTCAAAAAGCAAAGCGGCTGAGGCGGCCTCGGCCAGGTGGGGCCGGGCGGAGGGAGGAGACTCGCCCGCGGGCGCCCCCCGCCTCGGCCGGCGCGGCCTTGCGAGCGGCCGGGAGGCGCCCCGGGGCCGCGCCCCCTCCGGCGGGGAGAGGCCCGCGCGCTGGGGTTCGCGGGCTCGGCGGGCCCGGGCGGGCGACGCCAGGCGCCGGCGGGGACACGCCGTCCCGGGAACTTTCTGGAGCCGACGCCCGCGCCCCGCGAGCTGCTCCCGGCGGGCGGCCGGCGGCGGAGGCGCTGCTCGAGGCCGGCCCCGCCCGGGCCCTGCGCGCGCGGGCGGGCGGCTCCCTCCGGCGGGCCTCGGCCCGGCCCCCTCCCGCCGGGCGCCCGCCGCCCCCCGCCCCGCTGGGCCCGCGGCTGGGGTCGCCGCGCCCCGGGGCCGCCCCGCTCCCCGGCGCCCGGGCGGGGCGGGTGTCGCCAGGGCCGGCGCGCGGGTCGCGCTCTCCGCGGGGTCGGGGAGCGGCGGCGGGGCCTGGCTCCGGGGGCGGGGCCTGGCTCCGGGGGCGGGGCCTGGCTCCAGGAGGGGCGGGGTCTGGCTCCAGGAGGGGCGGGGTCTGGCTCCAGGAGGGGCGGGGCCGCCGCTGGGCTTCCGGAGCTCGCCCTCCCGGTGGGCGGGCCTGCGGGGCGGGGGCGGGGCCCGGGGCGGGGCCTCGGGGGCGGGGCCCGGCCGCGAGTTCCGGGAAGGGCCCCGCGCCCCGCTCGCGCGGAAGTGGCCGGGCCCGGGCGGCCTCGGGGCCGGCGCGCCGCCATGTCGGCTGAGGGCGCGGCGACGGGCGGGGGCCGGGGGCCCCGCGCGCGGCTGCCGCGCTCTGCGGCCTGTACCACGAGGCGGGGCAGAGGCTGCGGCACCTGCAGGACCAGCTGGACGCCCGCGACGCCCTCATCGCGCGGCTCCGCGCGCGCCTGGCCACGCTCGAGGGGGACGCGGCGCCGTCGCTCGTGGACGCCCTCCTGGGGCAGGTGGCGCGCTTCCGCGAGCAGCTCCGGCGGCGGGAAAGCGGCGCCGCCGAGGCCGAGCTGCGCCAGGTGCGGGGCGCGCGGTCGCGGGGCTGTGAGGCGCGTCGGGGTGAGGGGAGTCTCTGGGGCGGGGGGCGTATTGGGGTGAGGGGATTGTCAGGGGTGAGGGAAGTTGGGAGTGAGGGGAGTGTTGGGGTGAGGGGAGTGTCTGGGGTCGGGGAGTGTCGGGGTGAGGGGAGTGTCCGGGTGAGGGGAGTCTCTGGGGTCTCTGAGGTAAGGGGAGTCTCTGGGGTGACGGGGGTGTCAGGGAGAGGAGTCTCTGGGGTGAGGAGTCTCTAGGTGAGGGGAGTGTCTGTGTGAGGGTAGTGTCTAGGGTGAGGGGAGTGTTGGGGTGAGGGGAGTGTTGGGGTGAGGAGAGTGTCTGGGGTGAGGGGAGTGTTGAGGTGAGGGGAGTGTTGGGGTGAGGGGAGTGTTGGGGTGAGGAGAGTGTCTGGGGTGAGGGGAGTGTTGAGGTGAGGGGAGTGTTGGGTGAGGAGAGTGTTGGGGTGTGGGGAGTGTTGGGGTGAGGAGAGTGTTGGGTGAGGAGAGTGTTGGGGTGAGGGGAGTGTTGGGGTGAGGGGAGTGTTGGGGTGAGGGGGGTGTCTAGGGTGAGGGGAGTGTTGGGTGAGGGGAGTGTTGGTGAGGGGAGTGTTGGGGTGAGGGTAGTGTCTGGTGTGAGGGGAGTGTTGGGGTGAGGGGAGTGTTGGGGTGAGGGGAGTGTTGGGGTGAGGGGAGTGTCGGGGTGAGGGGAGTGTCTGGGGTGAGGGGAGTTCCTGGGGTGAGGGGAGTGTCTGGGGTGAGGGGAGTGTCTGGGGTGAGGGGAGGAGAGTGTTGGGGTGAGGGGAGTGTCGGGGTGAGGGGAGTGTCGGGTGAGGGGAGTGTTGGGGTGAGGGGAGTGTCTGGGGTGAGGGGAGTGTCCCCTGAGGGGAGTTGGGGTGAGGGGAGTGTTGGGGTGAGGGGAGTGTTGGGGTGAGGGGAGTGTCGGGGTGAGGGGAGTGTCGGGGTGAGGGGAGTGTCGGGGTGAGGGGAGTGTCTGGGGTGAGGAGAGTGTCTGGGGTGAGGGGAGTGTCGGGTGAGGGGAGGGTTGGGGTGAGGGGAGGGTTGGGGTGTGTCCCCTCGGGGAGGCTGGTCCCTGTTCCTTGGCGGCACTGGTAATTTTCTAGGGGCCTCTGGTCAGGAGGGTTCTCATTCTTCACCGGGCAGGAAATGCCCAGGGGCGCGAGTGGGGGGGGGGTGCTGCCCGCTCCCGCGTCCTTCCTAGAGGTTGAAGGTCTTCTGGGTTTTCCTGAGTCTGCAGCGTTTGGTCCCCAGGGTGCCCGTTTCACCGGGTATCCAGGGCTGGCAGGACAGCTGTTGGCGGTGGATTCCTTCTAGTTCTGCAGAACTGGGGGTGGTGTCCCCACTTTCATTTCTGACTTTTGTGATTAGTCTTTTTTTCTGCCTGGGTAAAGGGTTGTCAGCTTTGTTCACGGTTTTAAGACCCAGTGTTTGGTTTCCCGGATTTTCTCTACTTGAGTTATCTTTGTTCTAATCTTTGTTCCATTTCTTCTCTTGGTGTGGGTTGAGCTGTTTTCCCGAAATCTTGGAGCCGTGCAGTGGGCTTGTTGGGGCGCCTTCTCGGTGAGCACCAGGTCACTGGTCTCTGCAGGGGGTCGGGTTTGCGCTGGTCCTAAACTACATGGTTGCCCCTTCCGCGGGCTTGAGCGCGCGCCTCACTGTCACAAAGGGGAACGTTCCAGTTTTCCTCCCGCGTGGCCGCCGGGAAGATGGCTGCCCCGGCTGCGGTGTTTCCCGGTGCGGCCCGCGGGGCCCGTCCCCCTGTCCTGGCCGTCGGGCAGCTGCCTTCCTTGGTTGTGGCATGGGGGTTCCCTCACTGTGGGGAGGGGTGTTGAAGTCGCCCACTCTCACTGCCTTTCTCCATGTCATTCTTTCTTTCCTGCCGGTCTAGTCACAGGCGCACGGGTGTCCGTAGTTAGAGATCTTGCTCCAGGAAACCCTTCATGAACCCAGAGCACTTTTTTTTTTTTAAAGAGGCACGTATTTTTATTTATTTGTTTGTTTGTTTGTTTGTTTGTTTCATTTATACAAGCACGGGGTACAGTCAGAAGCGCGGGAGGGTGAGAGGATTCACCAGAGCCAGAGCGGGGAGCAGAGCAGGCAGAAGGACCGAAGGACACTGCTGAGGGGAGCAGCGGGCGGCAGGAGAGGTCTGCGGTGGCCGGGGAGCAGCCGGGGATCGAACCAGCGCCCCAGAGGCTGCGGGCAGCTTCGCAACCCAGCGCTCACCCGCTGCGCCACCGGGGAGGCCCACCAGAGCACCTTTTTTGCCCCATAACTTTTTTCACGTTCAAGTCTATTTGTCTGGCGCTGGATGGCTGGGGCGCTCTTCGGGGAGTGCGCGCCCACCTTCCGCCGCCCGCCCACCCCAGCCCGCCCACCCCAGCCGTGCCCGCAGAATGCGTGTCTCTTGGAGACCATGTGGGGGGTCATTTCTTTTTACCCTCCTGCCGTTCTGTCTTTTTGTTGAACAGCTTCATCTAGTTATCTTTAAAGCAATTGCTAGTGAGGACAAACTACTTTTGTTGTTTATTTAAAAAAAATTTTTTTAAAAGATTTATCCATTTTTATACAAGAACTGGGGCGCAGGCCAGAGGCGCGGGAGGGTGAGAGGATTCCCCAGAGACAGAGCGGGGGGCAGAAAGGGCAGGACCACTGAAATCACGGGCCATGAAGCACGGGCTTAAAACAACAGAGATTTCACCTTCCACAGCGGAGACCAGACGCCTGCGCCCTGGTGTGGCCAGAGCTGGGCTCCGGGGCTCCGGGCCGGTCCCGCCTGCCTCCTCAGGCTCCAGGTGGCAGAAGCCCTCGGCGTTCTCCGGCCTGCAGGTGCTTCTCTGCAGCTGCCGCCCGTCTCCCCCGCGGCCGTCCCTGCGGCGCCTGTGGGCACGGTCCATCCTAAGCCAGAACGACGTCCTCGCAGCTGGCCACATCCGCAGAGACCCTCCTTCTAAATAAACGTCCCCTTTCCAAGTACCAGGGGCCAGGACGGGCACATACCTTTTGGGGGCTACCCACTCCAGTGGGGCTTCTCCCCTTCCTATCAAGAAATGTTTGGAATCGCCACACTCAGTAGTTTGATGATGTAAAGTCTAAAACGATGAACTCACTCGTGAGAACAGGGGTGGCTGAAGGTCCGCAGACCATCACAGGCTGCACGCTGAGTTAACGAGCGTTTCAAGGCAGACCTCCAGCGCGCGTCTGCTGCCCGGGGTCACCTCTTTTAATCACGCTGGTCTTGTAAATCCCCCCACTTAGGAAATCGAGAGACTCACGGAGCAGCTGCAAGAGAAAGAGAAGGAGACCCAGCAACTCATGAGCCAGCCGCAGCTCGAGCCGGAGAAGGAGGTGCTCTTGCTCCGGAGGACCGTGGCCGAGAAGGAGCGGGCGTGCGCGGCCAGCGCCGTCCTGTGCCGCTCCCTGGCTGACGAGACCCACCAACTGCGGAGGACTCTGGCCGCCACCGCCCACATGTGCCAACATCTGGCCAGATGTCTGGATGATCGGCAGCGTGCGCACGTGCATGCGGGGGACAAAAGCCCTGAGGTAGGCCCTGGGTGCCAACCGGAGAGCAGGCCTCAGGGTGGTGCCTGCAGCCTGGGGAGGTGGTTAGCTGGTGCCCCAGCCAGCAGGGCCTATAGCCACCTGGGCTCGTGGGGAGACCGCACAGGGGCCGCCCTGGGCAAGTGCTGCACTGGTGCTGTTGGTGAGAAGGAAACTGAGGCAGAGGTGAGGTGAGTGTGCTGGAGCTAGGCCCCAGGCCAGCAGAAGGACCGGCCTTCTGTGGGCTCTGTGTGTCTGAGCCAAGAGGGGCGGCCCAGCCGAGGCTGGCTCTGGAAGAGGCCGCCTGTGGGTCTTCCTCCCCCAGGCCTGCATCTTCTCTGCCTGAGTCTGGTGGGTTCAGAGAACAAGGAAGCTCAGAAAGGACACGGCAGGTCTCAGAAACCAAAAGGAAAGTGGCCCCGGGTGGAGGCGGCGGCGCTCTCGTCTGATTTTGAGTCACTGTCATTTTCCTCCGGGGTTTTGGAAGTAGCCACACATTCTGGTCAGCCTGAGGCCAACATGGGGCTCGGCGTCGTCTCTACACCAGCGCCACTTCTCTGCCTCGCCTGGCTGAGTCACCAGGGGCTTCCCGGTGCGGCGGGGCTGGGACACGCATTTCCTCTGGCATAGGGGAACTCTCAGCAGTGGCATCTGGGCGCCCAGGCCCCGGGCTGCTCCATGCGGAGTTCCGGGCTCGGACGCATGACTCCAGACCCTCTCAGCTGGGCGTGCCCACCGCTGGGAGGGGAGCAGCTTGTGCGTGGGCATGCCTGTGCCGCGGGCCCGGGACAGAGGAACTCTGTTCGCGCCAGGCCCTGGTGGCTGTGGGACCCAGCCAGGGCACTCTAAGGTGCCCATGGGTGGCGTTTCCCGTTCCTGCGATGCCTGCGGCTGGGAAGCTCGGGCACAGGAACTGTGGAGGGCGGCGCCCGGGAGGTGGCACCAGCACCCAGTCCTTTCCCGGGTCTCCGCTCCTCTTCTCTGCCAGATGAACACGCGGCTGAGCGCTGCGCCCTCGGTCTCCAAGGCTGACTTGCTTCTCCCTGCACGTGACAGCCACGGTTGGTGACACTGTGTCCTCTGTTGGTCCCTGCCTTCTGCAGCTGGAGCATGCGGGTGAGGATGCTTCTGTCCAGACTGTTATTGAGAAGCTGCGGGAAGAAAATCGACTGTTGAAGCAGAAGGTCGCCCACGTGGGTATCTTTACTTTTTCATCCGGGAACCTTTCCTCTAGGGGAGGGCCCTTCCCCCACTATACCCAAGGGCTGCTCCTGTCCTCAGGCCACTTTGGCTGATGGGTAGGTCCCCTGAAACCAGACTTTATTGCCTCAAAGGACACAGGACGCGTCCTGTCTCTCCAAGTTAGTTCATCTGAAGGAGATACAAGAGTTTTCATCAAGTAGTTTTTTTTCTGAAAGATTTATTTATGCATCCAAGAACTGGGGTACAGGCCAAAGGTATGTGTGTGGGGGGTAAGAGGATTTCCCAGGGACAGAGTGGGGAGCAGAACAGGTGGATCCACTGAGGTGCACTGCTGAGGGGAGCTGTGGGGAGACATGAAAGGTCTGCTGTGCTCTGGGCGTCAGCTCCCTGGCCAGGGGTTGCGCTCAGGCTGCAGTGGCTGAGTCTTTAACTGCTGTGCCCCCAGGGAGGCCCCTCAAGTACAGTTTCTAAGGCTCCAAGTCCACTTCTGTCCGAGACAGCTGCTGTGACATCAGCATGGCAGCCTTGGCTGATGGCCTCAGGTTCCCTCAGCTGCCATCAGGGGGGCTCACCCAGCTGCTTATGGCTGCTGAACAGCCTCACCTTCAGCACAGCCCGAGAGCAGGTCTCAGCCGCGCCGCCCCCCCACCCCCCCTTGCCCAGGTGGAAGACCTCAATGCCAAGTGGCAGCGCTATGACGACAGCAGGGACGAGTATGTGCGGGGGCTACACGCGCAGCTGAAGGGGCTGCAGGCCTCCCGTGAGCCGGAAACACCCTCCCCGCCCGAGCTGATGAGGAAGGAGATCTGCCGGCTCAACAGACAGCTGGAGGAGAAGATGAGCGGCTGGACAGAAGTGAAGCTGGAGCTGGCGGCTGTGCGGCGGGCTCGGGACACCGCCCTGGAGCGGGTGCAGATGCTGGAGCAGCAGGTACGCTGGGCCCACCGGCCAAGGGCTTGGGGCACAGAGTGGCGGGGCCGTGGGGTGGGTGGAAGTTGGGCAGAACTTTCGTCCTTGAGCCGAAACAGTGTTGTGACAGCGAGTTTCGTCCCTCAGATTCTCGCTTACAAGGATGACTTTGCGTCCGAAAGGGCAGATCGGGAGCGGGCTCAGAGCAGGATTCACGAACTTGAGGAGAAGGTGGCCTCCCTGCAGCACCAGGCAGCCTGGAGACAGGTAGAGCAGCCCCCCGGTCCCCCTGTGTCTGCCAGGGCAGTGTGCTGTCCCCACGGGCGGCAGTGCATGCGGTCCAGCACGTCCTGCCAGGAGTGTGCTGAGCTCAAGGGGAGGCACGGGGTGGGCCAGATGGTTGCATGGGGTGTGTCTTCGGGGCCACCTGTTTGGGCAGGTGCCCTAGGACGGATGGGTCCATCTGGACCTTCCATCAGGAGTGTGGGAGGGCCCCCTCGACCTGTTCCTTCATGAGCAACCCCTTCAGCTGCCACCAGACACCCTCTCACTCGGGCTCTGGGCTGCAGGGAAGCAAGGGGAGGGCAAAGTCCACTCAAACAGAAGGAATAGCTACTTGCTGGACCCTGGGGCCGGCTTTGTGGCCGCCAGCACATGTGCCAACAGGCCCTTCCTGCCTTTCTTCCAGGACTCCCGAGAGCCGGCCTCCCGCCGGATTCACACTGGGAGCAGAGCCCCCAAGTACTTAGAGACAGACGCATTGGAGCTCGCTGTGCCCAGTGGCTGCAGGCCCGGGACTGGATCTCCGTGGTTGGAGTCTCCTGCGGAGGGCGGCCGCCCAAGTGCACCCCGGAGAGGCCAGGGGGACCTCCAGTGCCCACACTGTTTGCAGTGCTTTGGTGACGAGCAAGGCGAGGAGCTCTTCAGGCACGTGGCTGAGTGCTGCCAGTGAGCCCTGCGGCTTTGCAGGGGCCTGGCACCCCTGGGCAGCTGTCCTGTTGCTCTCAACAAGCCACACTGAGACCACTGGGGTCCTGGGCCCCAGAACAAGCCGACTCTGGTTCCCCACAGGGGTGGTACGGACCGTGTCAGAGGGGTCTTCCACTGGGGCTGGAAGCCGAGGCGAGTGGGGAGTAGAAGGTCCGCAGGCAGAGGGCCCGGTCTCCTTCTGTGTGGGGTCGGGGCCGTCTGGCTGAGACCGGGGGCCATCTGGTGGGGCTTCCTCGGGTCAGTGGGACCGCCCCGCCCCAGCATGCACCTGGGACAGTGCAGCGTGCTAGGAAGGGGGGCTGCCCGTGGGGCCAGGCACGGAGGCAGCCCTTAGGGTGGAAGCCCCGCCTTGTCCTGTCGCATGAGGGGCACGGTGGCAGCATGTCACCCTGCCCATGGGGGAGCCAAGTGTCAGCTCCAAAGTACAAACATGCTGCTTGACCGCAGCCTTCGTCGCGTGTCCAGATGCTGACAGCACAGTTATGTTTGTAACAGATGCCCGCGCTCCCGTGACCACTCGGGACGAACACTGGGGGCTCGGCACAGGGATCCAGCTGTATTTTCACTTGGGCAGGAGTTAGGCCAAGCGAGGGCAAACACTCCCACTCAGGGCGCTGAGAAGAGGAGGTCCTGTCAGATAGCATGAGGGGTGCCAGCCCAGTGTGCTGCCTTGGCCTGGTTCAGCCCGGGTTGGCCGTGAACTAAAGGGCTGGGAACACGGCGGGAGGAAGCCGGTGCCTGCTGAGAGCAAGGCCTGGGAGTGCGCACAGCGAGTGGGGCAGCGGTCGCTCGTCAGGAGACCAGTGCTGGGCCTGCCGGCCAGGCTGACTTTAGCCATCACAGTCCTGGGAGTTCGGTGTTACGTCCCCCTCGACACAGGTCAGGAGAGGACGCAGAGGAGTTTGGTTGCTTGAGCAGCTTAGTGACAAGACTGGGACTTGGCCCCGGGCCATGAGGCTCCTGCAGCCCGCCAGCATAAAGGGCTGCACTGGGCCGCGACCCCTCTCACCTGGGGCGCCCTCTTGTCTTTTCCATTTTGTGGGATCCCACTCAAGTTGTAGTTGAAGTGTCACCTTCTCCCATGCGCCCCTTTCCAAGGTCTCGTGGGCCTCCCTGGTGGTGCAACCTGTTGGGACACAGCCTATGAGGCTGTCCGCAGCCTCTGCAGCATGCGTTCCTTCCCTGGCCAGGGAGCTACCCACAGGGCGCGGCAGACCCCTCCCGTCTCCCCGCTGCTCCCCTCAGCAGTGTTTCAGTCAGTCTGCCTGTTCTGCTCCCCACTCTGTCTCACCCCCCACACCTCTGGCCTGTACCCCAGCTCTTATATGCATAAATAAATAAATCTTTAAAAAATAAACAAGTAAAACAAGGTCTTGAGAGTTAAACAGGCGAACACACGGCCACAAGAACTGTCCAGGCGGGGGAAAGGGATGTTCGATGAATTTACCGTTACAAGATTTTTGCAATGATTTAAGAGACTATAATGCATGAAACTTAACCTCTAGGGTACCTACTAAAATACAATGAAAATATTTCATTGAAAAGTTAATGTAGGGCCTCCCTCGTGGCGCCAGGGGTGAAGACGCAACCCATGAAGCTGTCCGCAGCCTCTGCAGTGCGAGTTCCATCCCGGCCAGCCGGGGCGCTACCCACAGGGCACAGCTGACCTCTCCTGCCTCCCCGCTGCTCCCCTCAGCAGTGGACTTCAGTGGATCCACTTGTTCTGTTCCCCCGTTGTCCCTGTCTCTCACCCCCCGGCCCTGCACCTCTGGCCTGCACCCCAGCTCTTGCATGCATTAATACATCAACCTCAAAGTACAGCACAATGAGAACGAGGCAAATGTACACTCTCAGCTGCCTCTCACAACTGGCAGAAGCAGGGAAGAAGTAATGATTGGGAAGATTTAACCAAAATTGCCAGCAAGAAAATTTAAAATTCAGTGATCCAAGTGCCCATCTCAAGACCCTAGGAAAGTAACTGCAAGTTAAACCCAAAGAGAACGGAAGGAAATAGAAGCCGGAATCAGATAATGAAGAGCAACGTCAAGAGTTCTTCCAAACAGCAGTGAAAACGGCAGACGGACGGGGAGGCCCTTGGAAAACGCCACTTACCACAATGACGAGAGAGAGAGAAGCTGCGAATAGCTCCAGGTCCATTAAATAACTTAAAACTAATGTAAAATCTCTTCACAAATGTGTTGGCCCAGAAGACGTCACTTGTGACTTCTCCGGAACATCTGAGAGGCACCGGTCTGACGCACGGGAACTAAGGCCGTCTCCTGGCTCGTCATCCGAAACCTGAGAAAGTGAAGAAAGGTGACCTCCGTGTTTCTCCTGAACAGGAGAGTGAAGAAGGAACCGCACCCGGCACCCGGCACCATGAAGAGACTACGCTAGGGCCTCCCGATGGTGCAGGGGTTAAAGCCACCGGCTTTAACTGCAGCACAAATAAACATTTATTTATTTACAGATTTACTTTATACAGGAACCGGGGTACAGGCCAGTGGTGCGGGGGGTGAGAAGACCCACCAGAGACAGAGTGGGGAGCAGGAGAGGCAGACTGACTGAAACTGCTGAGGGGAGCAGCGGGGAGACAGGAGAGGTCTGCCGTGCCATGTGGGAATCTCCCTGGGTGGCCGGGAATCGAACCTACAATGCAGAGGCTGCGGACAGCTCCACAGCCCTGCGCTCAACCCACTGCACCACCTGGGAGGCCCATTTTTTTTTTTTAAAGATTTATTTAGGGCCTCCCCTGGCGGTGCAGCGGTTGAGCGCTGTGCTGCAAAGCTGTCCACAGCCTCCACGGCACTGGTTCAATTCCTGGCCGGCCGGGGAGATTCCCACATGGCGCGCAGAGCTCTCCTGTCTCCCCGCTGCTCCCCTCAGCAGTGCATTTCGTCCGTCTGCCTGTTCTGCTCCCCGCTCTGTCTCTGGTGGATCCTCTCGCCCTCCTGCGCCTCTGGCCTGTACCCCGGCTCTTGTATAAATAAACTCTTAAAAATAATTAAATAAAAATATAATACCTCATAACCAAGGCAAAATCTGCATAGGGATACACGACTGTGTGGTATTTTAGAAAAACAAGACCCTAAAGGCTCGCCGTAATAACCGATCATCTCAACGGAAGCAGGAAAAGCACAGGACAAAATCCAATGCCCCGGCATGGCTCAAAACAAAAGCCAAAGCACCAGCAGACTAGGGAGAGGCCGGGTTCTCTCGCCTGCTCAAGGTGCACGCGAAAAATACAACCCCACCTCCCACGGCTGATGCTGTACTGGATGTCGCGTGAAGCGCCACCCCCGACGGTCACATCAAGGCACGATGGCCACGTCCCACCGAGTCCGGCCTGTCCAGAGGCCCTCCCGGTGCAGGAGCAACCAAGGGCGAGAGGGGAGAAAACCCGGAAAGGAACATACACTGTCCCTCTTTGCGGGCGCGGGCCGCCTGTGGAGACTCTGAGGGGCTCTTGGAAGGGCTACACCTTCTCTCTTCTTTCCGGAACTGTCGTAAAGGAACAACTCGACTCCCCGTGTGACGACAGCATCCTTTGAGGGCGGCCAGCGCCCCTCCTGGCCTCCCCCGGCCCGACGCTGCCCCAGGCCTGCGGGCCACCCCGGGCGGGTCTTCCCTCTTCCTCTCCCACGGGGGGGCCACGGAAGGGCCTCCGCGCTCGGAGTTAGTGTCCGCACCCGGGAAGCAACGCGATCGCTCGGGCCCCGGCACGGGGTGCTGAGGGCTGCTCACCCCGGGATGTGAGGGCGCCGCCAGGTGAGGCACGAGGTCGACGGTCGCCGCGCCCCACCCGCTCTCCGACATGGCGCCCTGCGGACTGTGCCTCCGCGGTGACCCTCCAGGGCCCAGGATGCTGCCCCTGCCTCCGCGGCGTCACCTCTGGCAGCGCGTCCCCAAGTCCCCAAGCCTGGCTGCAAGCGCAGACGCGAACCCAGCCCCAGGCCGCCGCGGTCCCAGCCAGGGCCTCGGGTGCAGCCAACGGCTCAGGCCACCCAGGCTGCGCTGCCGCTCCGGCAAGGCGAGCGAGGGGGCTCCAAGACCGGGGGCCGGAGGGCGGTCTCGGGCGAGCACACTGAGCTCAGGCGCTGCTGGTCAGCACGTTGCCCCGAGGCGAGGCTCGGCGAGGCTCACGGCAGACCATGGAGACCAGAACTTAAGTCCAGCAGCTTCCCGGAGAGCGCGGGGCGCAACGTCAGCACACGGCCCCCAGGCCGCACCCCGCAGGCGCCGCACCTGCAGCAGCAGACGGGCCTACCTCTCTCCTCACAGCTGAGCTGGCCCCGCAGGCCCGCCGTGGCCACGGTCAGGAGGCCCGGGCGCGGAGGCTCCGCGGGGGCGACGGAAGTCTTGACTCTGCCCCTCGTCTCCCTGCGAGGCCGCCTTCTCGTCCAGGGTTTCCTGCTCAATGACTTCGTTGGACCGATCGAGGCGAGGCAGCGGCCGCTACGCACACCAGCGACGGGAGGGAGGCGCCCCTCTTGATCCCTTCCTCCGGGGCCTGGAGTCCCTGGCCCTCCACCCGCGGGCCTCAGCTTGGGCGGCCAGAGGCTGCTCGTGAACTCTGCCACCTTCAGCTGCCGCGAGTGCCCACCAGGACCCGCTGATCTGAACACGCTGCCCTTCACGTCCAGGCGCCGGCTGCAGTTCGTGTTGGTCGGTCTCCGGAGCAGGCACTGCAGCCCCCCCCCACCCCCCGTCACCTTCCCAGGCGTCGAGCCCCGGCAGGGCCCTTTGGCTGACCTGTGCCCAACACGCCTGCCCTCCTGGCCGCTGGCCCAGGCCTCGTGGACCTGTCCAGCTGGTCCTGCTGCCGCTCTGCCACTGCAGCAGGGCAAGGCCCCCCCACTCGGAGTCCCAGAGGACTTCACGGCCTCGGGCCCTCGACACAGCGCCTGCCACGCTCACAGCCAGCCTGCCTCTGCGGTCAGCCCAGAGCCCGGGGGCTGCGCTCCCCGGCTCAGCCGAAGGCCAGGAGCGGCAAGGCTGTGTCCCGCCCCTCTCGTGCCAGCAGCTTCCCTGGGCCCTGGTCCAGCCGCCTGTTGGAGCTGCACGGCCAACAGGGCAGCAGCCCTGCCTCGGCTAGTCTCACTGCCCCGGGCCTCGGGCTCTCAGGCTGGCCCTTGGTCCACAAACAGCAACCCCAAATTCCAGACGGTACACCTGTCGCCGGGCGCCTTTGCTGCCCCCAGGGTCTCGGGCCTGCTGGCCTACCAGGCCCATTGTTGGGAAGGGCAGTGGCCACCAAGGTCGGGGTGTTCCCATGGCCTCCCCTGCTTGCCTCTCCTGGGCCAAGAGCTTGGCCAGGCTGTCCCCGCGCACAGCGTCGCCTCATGCACAGAGCGGACGTGTGGACAGCTGGGCACGGCGCTGAGCTCCCCAGGGTGACGGGAGCTGGAACGGCATGGAGGTGGGAGGCGCTCCCTGGAGCTCCCCAAAAACCCGCATGTGGGGCCTGACAGAGACACACCAGGGGACGCCTCCCACTCATGCTGCCTCTGATCGCCCCTGCTCCGCGCGTCAGACTTTGTGCCTCAACGGTATTAGCAACGCCCTCCCTGTCCCTCCCCTTGGCCTGAGGCCTGGATGCAGCTCCCCCCCCGCGCCTCAGGTACCCGCACCCCACCTGCGGCTCCTCCGCCACTTCGCACTGGGGCCGGGTCCAGCCTGCTGGCGCAGGAGGCCCCACAAGGCGTGGCACCCGGGATCCTGGGATGGTGGCCGGCCCCCCGGCAGAAAGCAGCCAGACCAGGTCTTCTGCTACTAATGTATTCCATCTTTCAAAAAGAAAGACATGATTTTAATATCACTTAACAATATGTTAAAAAAGTAGCCGGGCAGGCCTCCGTGTTAATACAGCCGCACGCGCGAACAGACTCGACGGTGAGTACGGGGTGGGTTTGTTTCTGAACTTCTCGTTCTGCAAGGGTCTTCCACAAGCCGGCTACTAGTCAGGGGGCAGACACACACGGCGCGACGGTACACTCTGGACAGGAGGTCGTGGAGGAGCACGGGAGGCCGCCGGGCGCCGTGGTGGGTGCGGGCCGGGCGCCAGGTGGCCGGCCATGCCCGGGCACACGGGAGCAGCCGAGCAGCGGGGCGGGCCCCGGTCCAGCCCGACAGCACAGGCCACGACAGGACGTGTCCCTCGGGGGGGCGGGACACACGTGAGCTACAAGGCAGGTCCAGCAGCAGGATCTCCGCCGGGGTCTCGGCCCGTCCCGCACGGCTGGGCGCAGGCCCCCGGGCCTGGCCCGCCCCACGCCCTCTCCGGCGGTCCTGGTTCAGTGGGCAGCAAAGGTGGCTTTTTTCAAACTAAAATTGGACCAGTTGATGGACAGTCTCTGTCGGGTCTGTCTGGCGGAATCCAGGCAGAATCTGCAAAGACACAAGAGCGACGGTCACGCGTGGGACGCTGCCCCGAGCTGCGCCTGCGCGTCCTCCCCCACCCTCCACGAGGCCGGCGCCTTCCCCTCCCACCCCAGGGAGCCCGGGCAGGGGGACGCTCCCAACGGGCCCACCAGGAGCCTGAGGCTTGACCCCAGCCAGGCTCTGCCAACGGTGCTGCCCTTACCGTGGCCGTGAAGCCTCCGAGGCCACCTGGGTGTCCACTGGCGAGGGTGATGTGAAACCAGAACTTTTTTTATGTCCCAAAAGGTTAGGTTAGGCAAAAGGGAGGTGCTTGCATAGACACACATGGGCAGAAAAAGCTGCCTGAAACCAGAGTTTTTACGGGGAGACACGGTTTTGATACCGTTTGCCCCTCGCTGCCCAGCCCGCGGGGCGTCAGGTACCTGGAGGCCCACGGGCCGCTGCGCTCGCCCCTCCCCAGCAAACAAGGGCCAGTTTTATGCTAAATGAAGGGAAAAGCACTTTCCCCAAAAACCTTTACTTTGCCAAATCGCTCACAGCCTCTCCTTCCTGGCCTTAACCCGGGCAGCAGCGATCAGAGCTCAACCCAGGCTCGGCCTCTCGGCCAGCGCGAGCCGAGCGGCCTCGCTTCCTGGGGCTCCGGCGCACGTCCGGGCGACCAGCTGGCCGGGTGCGCGCTCCCGACATGCCGCTGCTGGCCCGAACGGGGGATGCTGCGTCTCTGCGTCCACCGCTCTCGCGGGAGCGACATCTGCGAGAGACGAGGTGCGCGGGGGGTGCGGCGTGTGTGCGAGCGGCCCAGGGGTCTGTGCTCCAGCAGTGCCCGCCCGGGCCCGGGAGGCGCCTCTGTGTGGCTTCAGAATGTGGTCTTCTCACGGGCGCCCCCAGCTGCCCTTGCAGCTCCTCAGCGCTGGCCGGAGGCTACGGCTGCCTTCCTTGGCGGCCGGTCTCCTGTCCCGTCCCACACGGCGGCCGGAGCGGCGCGGCCTGGGGGAGGGTGACGACCCGGGCAGAGGAGGCCTCTCCTCGGGGCCCTCCGGCAGCCCCACGGCGGAGGGGGGCGCCGCGTCGGGTCACTCGGGGGGCCTGTCTGTCGCGGTCAGGGACAGGCCCAGGCGGGAATGGCGCCCACACACCATGGGGCGGGCGAGCTGCCCGGCGAGGCCCACGATGGTCCGTTGTATTTCCAAGGCACAAAACTCTGGTCTCAGGGGCCTTCGGTGCTTCTGTTCCCCGCTTCATTCTTTCTCTTCTGTACCATTTCCTTCAGCTTTTGTTAAGAAATGTTTCCCGCTTTCTTTGGCCCTCTCGTGTTGCCCTTCTCCTCATTTCTCCAACGCAGCCCTGAACGCACTGATTCAGGCTCCTGACGCCGCCACACCCGAGGCTCCGCAGCAGCTGCGCTCGGGCCGCCTCTCACGTGCGCAGGAGCCTGGAGGCGGCCGGGCGTCTAGCCTCGCGCTCCGCGTCGTGTGGCCGGCGGCCAGCGTGGGGTGGGCGGCGCGGGAGGGAGGCCTGTCCGGCCACCACAGCCGTGCCCCGGGACTCGTGCGACACCGGCTCCAACGCAGCTCTGGCCAGCAGAGACGCGGGCTCTGCGCCACCAGCTCAGCGGGGCGGGCGGGGCCGGGGCAGCCTGACCAGCGTGCGTGGCTGCCGCTGTCTTGCAGGAAGGACTGTGCTTCCAGATTCGCAAATGCTCAGGGACTGAAATGTTTCTTTACTGTCGATCTCCAAACGCTGCAAACCAGTCTTTGCGTGCACGGGGCAGGGAGGCGCTAGTGGGTGTGCGCTGAGGTGCCAGATGCTGCCGGGCCAGACGCTGGGCATGCAGCCCCTAGGCCCAGCCCCACGTTACCTTTTGAAGTACTCCACCTCCCGCTCTGTCTCGTCCATGTCCACGCTGTCCAGGTCGATATCTTTGGGCAGAAAGACATCATCTGCGGGGGAGAGGAGAGGCAGGTCACGACCCGGCCGCCTTACCAGAGGGGACCGATTACTGTTTTACTGAATTTCATCAGCTTCACAAAGTAAATTTCTCTCTAAAATGAGACTTTGAGGCCTCCCTGGTGGCGCAAGGGGTTAATAAGCACTGCACCATGAAGCTGCCCGCAGCCTCTGCAGCGCGAGTCCATCCCTGGCCAGGGAGCTCCCCACAGGGCGCAGCAGACCTCTCCTGTCTCCCCCGCTGCTCCCCTCAGCAGTGCATTTCATCCGTCTGCCTGTTCTGCTCCCCACTCTGTCTCTGGTGGATTCTCTCGCCCCCCGCACCTCTGGCCTGTACCCCAGCTCTTTTTTGCCATAAATAAATCTCTTAAAAAAAAAAAAAAGACGTCACAAATGGCCGAGGTGGCAGGTCGCTCCCCCGCGCTGTGACCCGCTAGCCTGGGCACCCAGGAGTGTGCGGCAAGAGCCCCTGCCTGCCGGCTCCCAAGGCTCAGGGACACCCCACCTGGGGCCATCCAAACACATGCTCAGTGGCCACCCCACTGGGGCGCCCAGGGCACCCAGAAGGCAAGCGTCCTCCCGCGGGCCCCTGTGCCGAGGACAGAGGTGCAGGCCCCAGGGGCAGCGGCACAGTTACAGGGGCTCTCCGGGGTCAGGTCACAGCCCAGAGGCCTCCCAGGAGCCCCAGGCGCTGGCGGAGCCCTCTGCACAGAGGGTGGGAGAACAGGGGGCAGTCCCCGAATCTCAACAAGTCTGGGGGCTCCTTCCTCCTGCTTCACAGCGCCTGTCCAAGCCAGGGGCACAGCTGGGGCGCAGGCAGGGAGCCGCCAGCATGCCCCATCACGGGCCAGTCCCCACCTGCCTGCAGGCCGTGGGTCATTCCCGCTGATGTAACTGGAGGCACTCTCAGCCTGCCCAGCAGCCACAAGCAACTCTGGGCCTCAGGGCGACACCACGGTCTCCCTCTGAAGACCTGTAGGGCCTGCGCCCCACCCGGTCCTGCTGGTGCCAGCTCTCCCTCCTCCGCACCCACCAGCCCCGCACCCTCTCCCACGGGCTGCCGCCGCCGCTCACCCCTGCTCGGCGCCCAACACAGGAGAAAACGCACCTCACAGCCTGCAGCAAGCCGGACCCGAGACTGCCCTGCCGCTGCTCACTCTCAGGGACGGCTGAGCCCAAAGCCCCAGGCTCCTGGATCCCGCTTCACCCGGCCCACAAGGAGCCTGGGCTGCCCACACTGAGCGGCTGCCCCCGGCCCTGACAGGACGCAGGGAGGACAATGAGAAGGCCAGCGCGGGCAGCAACACCCTCACGCGGCCCCAGGGTGGGGGCAGGCCCCGCACACAGCAGGCTCGTCTGGAAAGGCTGGCGCTGACGTGAACCTCAACAACCTTTTCTCTGATTAGAATGATCGATGCCGAAAACCTGGGTATCGGGGTACGTGTAAGCTCAAAACAGAGGGGCTGGGACGAGGCTCGATCAGGGAGACGCCCCCCGACTACAGATCAGTGTTCGCCCCAGAGCTCAGGCCCGTCCTGCAGCCCACGGGGACGCACCGGGCCGGGGCTGGCGGCGAGCACCCGCAGTGGCCACGCAACAACGCCGCCGGGGGCGGGGAGATGAGGGCGCAGAGAGGAGTGCGGGTCGGGGAGAGGGGTCGGGGAGAGGGCCAGCAGGAGGCGCACCCCCAGAGCTCACGGCTAGGGGGGACGGGGCGGGCGCTCGCCCTGCGGGGGATGGGGCTCCCGAGCAGACTCAGGCCAGCGCGGGGCCGAGGCCCAGCAACTCGGGCGCCAGGGCCGGAGGATGAAGGCGCCTTCCAGGCAAGTGGAAACGGGGCGCCTCTCAGACACGCCATGAAAAGCTGAGTCAAACGTGACGGGGAGGAAGCGCAGAGACACTCAGGAACAAACCACAAGCGGAAAAGAAGCCTGCAAAGAAAAACGTTAGCACTACGGGTCCCCAGCCACCACGCAAACAAGCCGCGATGTGCCGTCGAAGGAGCAACGACGGAAACACAGGCTCCCCGGCCAGCCTGTGAGACGGCGACGACGGCCGAGCCGCGAGCCCACGAAGGCACAGGCTGCCGGGGTGTCCGCGCTCAGGCGCAGGGCGCTCCGCTGCAAAGGGGGTTCTTCCAGAAACACTGAAAATGAAACACAAAACCTTCCCAACTCTCTGTGACGTGTAACGCGGACACCCAAAGCTGGTGCTGGTAGCCAAACGGGGGGCGACAGGTGTGTATCTTCCACACACATCACGCAGGACTGGGGGAATCCTGGATGAAGCAACAGCGGGTCCCCCCATGGACGCCAGCTCTGCCCGGACCCGGGACAGAACAGGCGTGAGAAGGACAATCACGTCCGTCTCCACCACGGACGCGAGAAAACTCTGGCAAGACCCCACATTCATTCCTGACACGACACTCAGGAAAGGCAGCAGTCGCCGAGTGTCTTCCGACACGACAAGGAGAACCACCGTCTCCCACAGCCGACGCCTGGGCGCGGGGCCTGGGCGCGGAGACGGCCAGCCCTGGGGCTGTCGTGGCCGGCGCCCGCGCAGACACGGCGGCTCTCAGGTGCGCCCGGCAGCAGCTGGCCAGCTCGACCCCCAGAAGCATGGCTGAGCCGGCCGTGCACCTGGGAGCCCCCCGAAACTTAAAAACAAGTAAAACTAATTTTACTCAACTACATACACCCACGAGCTCACAGCCTCAGGCCGGCGGGGTAAGAGCCGGCGCGGGTGTTTCATTCCTCACGCTGCGGCTTTCAAAACCCAGCGTGTGGGAGGACACGCGCTCGCCCCCCGCCGGCCCCGTGCATGTCTTCCTCCCACCACCCCCAACTCGGCGGCCTCGCTCCAGTGCCCGGCGGTGACAGGCGACCAGCGGCCGCTGCACCAGGCAGGGCAGAGCTGGAAGTAACAGCGGAGAATCCTCGTTACGCTAGAAACGGGAGATTAAATCCTTAGGAACAGGCTCAGCAAGAAATGGGAAAACATTAGGAAAGAAAATTTAAAACACCCCTGAAATACACAGAACCTCCATGTTCTTGGGGGGACGAGCGACATCTCAGAGACACCAGCTCTCCGAAAGGCCGGGGTGCTCGGCAGAGGAGACAGAGGCGGCGCCTGCACACACGCAGGCCCCCCTGGACAGACCAGCGTCCGGGCGGGCGGCGGGGCCGGGGCCGCGTGGAAACACTCACGGCCAGGACGCCGCCGAGCAAGGGGGCGAGACTGGCCCGAGCCCAGGGGAGGCCGCACGGGGAGGGTGCCCCACGACCGAAGAGGAGAAGGGCTCCCCAGGCCAAGTGCGGTGCAGGCGGCGTCACCAGCCGCCAGGAGGGCAACCCTGACGCTGGGCTGTCCCGGGGGGCCCGGCGCACGCCGCCCAGGAGGACACTGCGGAGCCCCGGGGCCGAGCCCACAGGGACGGGCGAAGCTGCCCAGTCACGTCAGGCCAGAGGCAACAAGGATGGACGGACGAGTCCCAGCAAAGCAGACGCTTCCGCGTGGCTGTAAACAAATGCGTCAGACGCAACGTACAGACCGCATCCCTGACACACAAAGAACTTAACAAATGGGAGAAAAAGGCCAAAAGCCCAATAAAAAATAAGAAAATATGTGAATAGGAAATTCAAAAAAGGATACAGAAACAGCCGCTTACGTGCGGTATTACTAGAATTAGAAAAAACACAACAACTACAGGCGTGAGGTCAGGGCAGCTGGCAGCGCCCCCTGCTGGCCAGGCTGCATGACCCCTGCGCGCCCCCAGCCCCCCACCCCGCACATGAGACCCCTCCAGGCAGCGGGAACTGGGAGGCACCAGGCAAGGCTCCTGGACCCAGAGGGTGATTTCTAGATGGTGCGAGGTGTGGGCGTGTGGGGGAGCAAACTGCTGGTGATGGGGGTCCTGGGGGGACAGGCTACCTTTCCTGAACCAAAAGAAAAGCTGACAGAGAACGGAGTGCTTCCCCACGGGAAGGAGGTGGCAACCAGATGGAAAAAGCTGGAAGGAAACAAAACAGGGAGCCAGGCCATGCTTGGAGTGAGCCTTGACCACTCCAAAGCGGGGCATGGCCCTGGCAGAGGCTGCGCCAGCACTGGGCGAGCTCCTGGGGGGCCTGTCTTCCAGGTCCAACAAGCTACCCTGCACCCGGAGGAGGGGTGTCTGGGAGGGACACTGGGGGTGGGCGGGCAGCGCCCTGGCCGGGGGGCGCCTACACAAACACCAGCGTTTCCGGAAGACGGGCGCAGGGGCTGCGTCACTGAGGGGCGGGGAGTGCCCAGGGGTCTGGGTCTGCAGACACCCCTCCACACAGGAAAGAACCAGGGCTCCTGGGAGCCGGGGCAGGTCCAGGGCGGAGAGGGGGACACCTGACCTGTGACGAGACAGCTGTCCTGAGCTGCAGCCTCGGCCTCCCTGTCGACAGCCCCCTCACACGTGGGGCGTTCCCCGAGGGTCTGAACTCAGGATGTACCACGGGCCACCTCTGCCCTGCCCGGGTCTCCCTTCAGATGCCCGCTGAGTGTGGAGTACAGGGCAGTCAGGGAGCCCGCTGGCCACCTCGTCTCTCAGGAGGGCGCTGCCTGCTCTCTCTGGCCCTGGCACCTGGAAGGGGTTACCCGTCCCCTCCGCGCACCCCCTCCTGCCTGCTCTGCGTCTGGGACATCACCCCCGTGGGGAGTGAACTGGAGGGGAGGCTGAGGGAGCCACCTGCCAGGCAGGGGCCTCACTGACAGGTCCCCCCGCACTCCAGGCCAAGGACCAGTCACAAGGCACCAAGGGCTCAGAGAACCCCAAGACCATGAGGCGCAAAGGCGGCCTGGCCAGGCGGGAGGATGCTGCCCGCCCAAGGGAGAGGCCCGCCCGCTGCGCGCATTTACCAAGGGAGCTGCCGGCCCTGTCTCCTTTCTTCTTCTTGTTTTTCTTGTTCCTGCCCTTGGGCTGGGGGGAGTCTGCGGGCACCAGAGTGCTGCCCTGGGGCTCGCCGGGGGGGCCGGGCTCTGAGGGGACAGGGTTCAGCTGCTTTTTGTTGTTGTTGTTGCTGTTGGCCTTTCTCTCCTCCCTCCTCTGCTCCGCCAGGGAGGGGAGGTCCCCGCGGGCCTTGGGTTCGGGCCTGGGTTCGGGCCGGAGCCGGGGCTGGGGCTCGGCGGGCCGGGGCGGCTCTGCAGGCTTCCGCATCAGCTCCCCACTGCTCTGCCGGTGCGGCTTCTCCTCCTGCCCGCCGGCCCCCGCCGCGTGGGGCTGCATGGTGTCGAGGAAGAAGGACAGTGGCTCCTGCGGCTTCCCGCCAGCCCCCTTCGAGGGGAGCAGCACGGAGTCCCGGGATCCCCAAGGTCAGCGGTGCCCCCATCAGCACCTGGCCCGGGCCTGGGCTCCGTGTGGTCCGCGTGTCTGGAAGGGGAGTGTGGTGAGGCCTCTGGCTCCTCAGCCTGCTCCAGGGAGCCGTTGTGGAAGTTCTCAGAGCTAGGCGCAGATTCTGTTGCTGCCTGGAAACTTCTAGCAAGTATGTCCAACTTGGGGCAGTCTTTACGCGGCCTCTCTTTCTTCTTCTTCTTCGCAGCTCGTAGCTTTTGAAGCTCCTGAAGCCGCCTGAGTTCCTCCTTGAGCCGCTCCTCCTCCTCCTCCTCCTCCCGCCGGCGCTGCTCTTCCCGCAGGTGCAGGTGCTCCCGGGCCCTGGCCTCTGCCTCCAGGCGCGCTTTTTCCTCCAGCTACCGGGGAAGAAGAGACAACTTAGGATGACAGGTACAACGCAGCAAAGTAAAAAGCAGATCATACGATCACACGCAAGAAGGCAAGTGCGACAGCGCCCACACCATGTGGACCAGCCCCCGGGGTCAGGAGCGCTTGCTACCACCAGGGCGCTTGCTTCCAGGGGGTGGGAGGGCTGCACAGACACCCCCCGCCCCCCGACCCCGAGTCTAGCCGACCGGGTGTCTCTGGCCTGCAGGCCAGCTGGGTGCACACGACGGCAGCACACGCCTCCGGGGGCTGGCGCAGACTGGGGTCGGGGAGCAAGGGCTCGCCAGGGCGTGTGCTGAGAAACGGTGAACGCCCCCTCCCGGCCCACGGCCACTAGCGTGCAGCGCAGGTGACCTGCCGGCGTGTTCAACATCCAAGGCAAGTTGACAGTGGCTACTTCCGCTTTCCAGCTTGGCAGGAAGACAAGCTGTACTCCAAGTACAGCCGGCATCTCTGCAGCAGCACAGGCCCCGGGACACTAAGGGAGGGTCCCCCTGCTGAGGAGCCGAGCGGAGGCCCAGCTGGCCCCAGGGCGCGGGGCAGCCCAGGACGGCGGCCAGTGCTTGACATGGCAAAGTCTGAGGGCATTCCTGAGCGACCACCACCTCCCGGTCTCACAGCACTCTGGGGAGGCACCCGCACAGCCTCTGGAGGCCTTGTCCACTTGCCCCGGGACTGAAGGCCAGCCACACCCTCATGCCCGATGGGGAGGTGCCCTGGACAGCCGGCCTCTTGGAGTGGCCTGGCCTGGCCCATGGAGATGGGGATGTGGCGCTCGGGCTGCATTCAGAGGAGCTGTGCGGGGGCGGCTCCACCACTCGCTGCCCATCCCAAGGCCAGGGCCCCGCCCCCCGCAGGCAGGACCCGGGGGCCAAGAGGCCGGAGCTGGCCGCAGTGGACCCACGAGACCGCCTGTGTGGAGGGGGTGCGGGCCCAGTGCCACGCGGCACTGACCTTCCTCTGCTTGTGCCGGGCGCGCTTGGCGGCGCGCGCGCTGCTCACGGGCTTGGGCTCGGAGCTGTTGATGAAGCGCAGCAGGTCCTCCACCCTGCGGTGGTCCTCCAGACCCTCCCGCTCCGACAGCGGGCCCGCCTTCTTGGGCTGCTCTTCCTTCCGCTTGGTCAGCCGGAGCCGGAGCTTCTCCCGCATTTCCGCGTAATTCCTGCTGGTCGGCGCGGCTGGAGGCTGCGGCAGGCAAGCGGGGATAGAAACCAACCCTCAGGTTTCCGTGATTTCGGAATCTGACAGATTTCAGACCCTCTCTCTGAAAATGACCATCACCTTGACATCAAGGAACACCAGCTTATTGTGGAAAGTGAGGAACTAAACCAAGGGCAAGAAAGAGAAACCTATCGTGCCACCACCTGCAGGGAGCCTTCGTGCCAACCCGTTAGGCTTACATATTCACGAGAAATCCGGTGAAATACGTCCAACTGTGGACACAAGTGCACATTCTTAAGGTGAAAATCCCGAAGCAGTGCTGCCGGAGTTGTGCGCCCACGAGGGCAGACAGAGCCAGGGAGGAGGCGGCCAGCCCCGCGCTTCCTGCCGCCCGCCCGCCGGCTCCTCGTGCCGCTCAAGATGATGGACGAGCCAGCCAGCAGGTGCCGCGCTCTCCTGGACTCAGACACGGCTGCCAGGCCGCCCGCCTGCCCGCCCGCAGCCACATTCAGGGCTCCAGTCTCTCGGCTGCACCCCCGGGGCTTCCACGCGTCCACCCGGTAAAACTCACAGCTCCGACCCCGGCAGCAAGGAAGACAGAAGCAAAAGCAACTGGGATGAGCTCAGATTAAAAAGCTCTTACGCAGCAGAAGAGAATGCAGTGAGATTACACCACCATCCTACTGGGCGGGGGCGCTCACCCGTGTGGACCACAGGGCTGACACCACGGCCGACCACGGCGGCAGGTGAACGGGCACCTCCCGGGGGAGGCAGAGGCCCTCGACGCAGGAACGACACCTGTCTGGAGTGTCCGCAAGGACATGCTGCCACACCCCGGGAGGGGCAGGCATTAGGAAAGCCCTCAACGGCAAGGGGCCCAGGACGCTGCTGGTGACCATCCTGGAATGTGACTGGATCTACCTTGAAAAGCTACAGCAGGACATGCCGCTAGGCCCGGTGCCTCTCTGGCATCTGCACAAAGAACATGGCGCCAAACGCCATCAGCACTAGCGACGGCCCTGGTGCCTGGGTGAGAACGCCTCAGACCCGAGGAGAGAGACAGCGGCCGTTTACAGCCAACTGGAAGGAGCCGAGGAGACCATGTAGTGAAGCAAGGACTGTGTAGTGACCAGCAGAGAGGAGAGAGGACGCGTGCACAGCCGATGGCTGCACAGAGACTCAGAAAGGCCGGCGGTGGTGGGAAGGCGACGGGCCCAGCCACGCGCGAGCTGGGGGCAGGACCCAGTGCACTGGACAGGGGCCTGCCCGAGGCCCCGCGGCTGCTCGGGGACAGCGACCCGAGGACACACACATGCTGCCCGGGGTGGGGGGGGCCCTGTTCCTGTAGCACCGCGTCCGCAGCCACGCTCGGGAACAAGCCACGCCCCCAAACAGGCAAGCTGCTCAGGAAGACGCGTCTCGCACGACCGCCCGACACTGCACGCCAAGGCCGCTGGGAGGGAGGGCGCTCGGTGCAACAAGCCAGAAGGAGAGTCTCTCTTCACTGAGCGCCCTCCCTCCCGACGGGCTCACGTACAGGAGGAACACAGGGAAGCGACAAAGGGTCAAGAAAGAGACAAAACCTGCAGGTGACCATGGAGCTGAGGCCCCAAGCAGGGGCGGGGAGGGCACAGGGACCACGGTGACGGGCCACGTGCTGTGGGGGTGGGAGCCTGACAGGGACCGCACCCGAGGGAGAGATAGCCAACGCCGTACAAAAATGAACAGTAACGTAAGACTAAATCAAAAAGACAAAACCCTTTAAACCATATAAAAAAATAAACGGCAGCGGCAGCGAGCTTTCTAAGGTCCCGAGGCCGGGGTGAGGGGCGGTGGCGGGGAGAATAAACCACAAAGAAAACCCGGAGCGAGGACGGCCCGGCGGCCGGCTCTGGACGCGCTGCCCCAGCGTCTCTGAGGCGAGCACAGCCTGCAAGCGGCGTCTCCGTCTCAGACCCCGTGTGGGTTTTACCTGAGCTGCCAATAAGGCCGGGTCTGGGCCCCGCGCACCCACACCGCCCCGGGGCCTCCTGCGGACCTGAGTCTTGTCGGCCCGCCCAGGGGTGACCCCCACTCCCGGGGGTGCCCTCCCCCGGGTACCCCGCACCCTCCGGGGACTCACCCCGCCGTGCCCGAAGAACTCGCAGTAGCAGCAGTCGCAGTACTTGCCCTCCTTCTGGTTGGTGGACGTGGAGGTGCTGGAGCTGTGCTCGGAGCAGCTGTCCTCGTCCCCGCTCTCGTCCCCGTCGTCCTGCTGCGGGTCGTAGGTGCCGTTCTCACAGCGGTGCCCTCCGCAGTCGGGGTCGCTGCAAACCGCACGGGGCGGGTCAGCGCCGCGTCCCCAGCCCGCCGCCTCCCCAGGCCCCCGCCCCAGAGCAGGGGCCGAGGCTGCTCGGGCAGCGGACACCCGGCCGCAGGTGAGGTGGCACAGTCTCGCCACGGCCTGGCCGCATGCTGGGGCGGGGGCCCGCGAGGGGGAACCCGAAGGCAGTGGGAACTCTTAGAAAGAGGCCCGAGTGTGCCGTGTTGCCCTCTGCTGAACGGGGCGGGCCCCAGCTCCCAAGAGGGCGCGGGCCTCGGCTGGCCGCTCACCTGCAGACGCTGGGGGGTGCGCTCACGGAGCCGTCCGTGCTGGGGGGCGGGGGGGCCGCAGGGCCGGGGCAGAAGCTCTTGCGCGGCTCCACGAAGCCCGGCGCCGTGGTGGCCGTCTTGGGGAACGCCGGGGCTGGGAGGTTTCCCAGGTGGGGCGTGGGGGCGGGCGCGAGGGCGGGCAGCGGGGCCAGGCCGGTGGGACTGCTCCTGGGGGCAGCGGGCACGGCGTGTCTGTGGTCCTCCTTACTGATGCTGTGGAAGACGTCCCCTGCAAGCAGGCCCCCGTCAGCACCAGGGCCAAGGACCGGCCTTGCGCGGCGCAGCTCGAGACCCCACAGCACAGCCCGGGCCAGGAGCTGCAACTCTGCGCCCTCGCCACGGCTCAGCATGGAAACCCGTCTCCCAGACGTGCCCCAGGGAGCCTGCCCCAGCGAGCCTGCCCTGCCGGCCGCCGACCTCCCCGGACCCCACAGCGCCCAAGCTCCTGAGTCGAGGTCAGCGGGACCGTCAGGATCTACAGTCTCGTGACTTGATTTAACTGAAGAAAGTTTTTTGCGTGAATCCTGCAGGGGCCCCGTGGGCACCCTCCGCTCCAACTGTGTGGAGAGGCGCACTCAGGCACCCCCAGCAGATGCAGAGCCCCGAGCTGGCTCTCGCTGCCCCCAGGCCCTCTGCCCACCTCAGGCTTCCAGTGCTCCCCCACCCCCGCCTGGGGTGGGCCCTTCAGGCCCCTGAGGCACATCCAGGGAGGAAGCACCTCGAGTGGCAGACAAGCGGGCCGGAGGGCGGGGCCCAGAGCCGCAGGAGCCTGAGCCCGGGGCTGGCGGCCGTACCTACGGAGGGCGGCCTCTTGGACGACACTCTGAACTGGCTGTTGCTGGACTGCACCGTGGTGGCCGTGCAGGAGACGGAGGAGGTGGCTGAGGAGGTGGCCATCACGACCTTGCTGGCTTCCGTGAAAGCGTCTTGGAAATTGTACAAACATTTCTTTCTCGCAGTGTTTTTTTTCTCTTTACTCTCTGCAGGCGTTTCATTGCTAGACGGAGGTGGGAGGGCTTCAGGTCTCGTTTCTGAGAGAGTTGGCCCTAATACGTCACTCCCTTCAGAGAAGAACGGGAAGATTTAGGCGTCAACAGTAAATGCCACTGAGGTGAGCCCCACGGACCTGCTCCTGACTCGCCCCTCAAAGGCTGGGCTGCCCCGAGTCAGGACCCCTGGGAGGACACTGGGCAACCAGCCTTTATCTACGAGAGAAACTGCGCCCCTGCTATGTGCCAACTCCCGTGCTAGGTGCTTTTTGGGGATGCGCATTGCCCAACAGCTGTTTTAGCTCAGGTTCCGAAGCTGCTCCTATTATTCCCACCCTCAAGATGAAGAAGCTGAGGCTCAGAGAGGCTAAGCAACTTGCCCAAGGTCACACAGCTAGACACCTAAGCACAGACCAGATGTAAGGCCAGCTTGTGGTTCTGAGCACATGCAGGGGCTGAGGCGGGGCCATGAGGGGCTTGAGCCACGTGACAGGTGAGGTGGGGGCACCAGCTCCCTCAGGAGCGGCAGGCCCTGCTATCTCAGTGACAGCTGAGCCTTGGCAGCTGGGAGGAAGCAACTTGTCAGAGGCACAGGGCCCATGTAGGGCCGCCACAAAAGAGGCACGTAAGACACGCAGTCACGTCCACCAGGGCATGACCACCCACTGTGCACGGCTCAGAGCCGGGGGTCCCCGCCTGAGGACCAGAGGCCAGACACCAGACCCTGGGAAGGAGACGCTCAGGCGGGGGCAGCGTGGGGGGCGGCTGTGGGCCATGGCAGGCACGGGGTGGCCAGTGGGCAGGGAGGGCTGGGCCCCGCCCTTGGCTCCTCCCAGGGTGTGAGGCAACCACCATGGCAATGAACTCAGCGCCGCAATTCAAACCTTCAAGGAAGTTTAACGAGTTCCTTACCAGAAACTGTGTCTGGCAGGAAAGTGCCAGGATTCCAGTCCTTATCATTCATCACTTGCGCGCCCCACAGACTTATAAACTTAGAACTATTCCACTCTGGCGTGCTCCCGAAACAGCTCGGGTAAATATGGTCCTGAAGAGACGCACTGAATACCTGATGCTTGTTTGTGTGATTCTGAACAGGTGCTGGCGGTAAAGCCTACAAAAAAAAATGCTCTAATCACAATCAGGATCAATAGTCTGTTTCCCGGCGCAGACCACAGAGCCGCGTCGTCACAGAGACCGAGGGCGGCCGGGGTCCCGAGTGACGTGGGAGGCCCGGGGCGCCGCGCAGGCTTGGAAGCGGCTAGTGTTTCCAACAGCCTCAGGGCCGCGACTGCTGACTCCCGCGCAGCGACGCCCGCGCGGCATCCCGCCACGCCGCCCAGGAAGGTGACTGTGGAGTTGCAGAAAACGGGACCACGGGCTGGTCCCACCCACAGACGGCCTGGGGCCCGCGGCCCCAGGGGAGGGGAGCCGGAGTGCTGCTCCCTGCTGAAGACACTAGGGCCCCTGGTCCAGAGGGGGAACCCAGAGTCCCAAAGGTGGCTGGCCCACCCTGCTGCCCGCCGGGCCACTGGCACGGGGGCCTCCGGCTCCTCCCTGATGTGAGTGTCTGCGCTCTCTGCACCCACATTCTAGGACGTCCCCGCCCCACCCAGCGAGAGGTGTGGCTGCCTCCACCCCCAAGGCCGTGGCCAGGACCGTGGGAGGCCGCCCGCTGAACACCCACGGCCATGGTCGTCATCTGAGAATGTACCAGTGATCATCAGAAGCTCCCATGTCTCCCTGCCCTCGAGTTACATAAGCTCCAGGGGTGCGGAGGGCTGGGGCTGGGCCTACCCAGGCTGCGGCACGTGGCCACCCCGTGTCTGGCACTGCCCGAGCAGGCGGCTGGGGGGGAGGGGAGGAAGGGTGGTGCCGGGCCCCAACCTGCAGCATGCAGTGAGGGGTGAGTGTGTGGACTCGCGGGGAGGGTTGGGGGGGACTTCCAAGAGCGGGTGATGGCTGGGCAGAGGGTGGGAGGGAGGGCGCAGAGCCCCCACCCGAAGGGTCAAACCAGAGGCGGCCTCGAGAAACCTGGCCCCCCAGAGAGGGCAAGAGAGGCAGCGGAGCGTGACCGCCGGAAGGACGCATGGGAAGGGCGGCCCAAGTGTCCGCTCGGCCTCAGGCTGTGGCGTTGGGCTCAGACACCAGCCCCCCTTCTCCTAGCTGTGTGACCTCAGGCAAATTCCTCAATCTTCTTGTGCTTCAGTTTTCTCATCTGTGATTTGGAAATGCTCCCTCCAGGTTGTGGAGGAACGAAACCAGAGGCGCCAAGCGCGTGGACCCTGGGTGCGTGCTCAGGGGTCTGTGCGCTTCCTGAGAAGGGCCCCAGACACAGACCCGGCCCCACTCCCCCGCCAGCGCCTCAGAGAAGAGCACATGGGGTGGCAACCCAGCAGTCGGGCCCTCGCACACCTGCTGACTTGAGCGGTCGGAGAGGACGTTCGGGGCATGGATGGGAAGAGACCGGCAAGGGTGGCCGCCAGGGCAAAGGCAGGAGCCAATGCCCTGGTGGGCAGTGCTGGCGGTGAAGAGGCAGGGACAGCACCCCAACAACCTCCAGCGCCTAAGAAGTGGCGGCCAGTTGAGAGCTGCTTTGCCGAGAAGGACTGGTGAAAACTAAGGAGTCCCGAGGCCCTTCTGCTGAGGAGTAGACCCCAGCTCCTGTCACGCCACCCGTGACCGAGAAGCGGCCCTGCCGCACAGCCTGGTTGCTGAGATGCACTGGCCTGGGCATGCCACCTCTGTGCCCGCGGAGGGCCAGGCTCCGCCACTCCCTTCAAGGCCCAGCGCAGCCTCACCTCCTCTGCACAACCTACCCAAGCCTCCAGCAGCTGGTCTCCCCTCTGACCTGCACTCCCTCTGAAGGGATGTCATATATTTTGATTTTTCAATTTTTGTCTTTGTCTTTCTTTTAACCCCAAGACCCTTGAAAATGGGCTCTAGACTTAACGGATTCTGTTTTCCTGGCATGTAGCACGGGGCCTGGCACCTACTGGATGTTCAATAAAAGCTGAGCTCAGCACGGAGGAATCCGGGAAACACAAACTAAAGCCCCTACAGGGGCAGCCTGTGCCCCAGAGCCCACCAGCCCCAACAGCAGACGAGTTTCCTCTCAGAGAAAAGAAGCCTCTCTCTGTCAGCAAGACCGGCACCCAGGCCCCCGCAGCCCACTGGCTGTCAAGTGCGAGGCGAGTCTCAAACACGTGGGCGATGCTGTTGGATTAGGACACTGACTTCCGTCTTTGCACCAGTCCGCACAGCGCCAAGTGACGGAAGTTTCGATTGTTCTTCAGACCGAGGCAAAGGTGATCTTAGAAAAGCAAAAGTTTTGCTTTAAATGAAAGTTCTGGCAAACACACAGTCGACGCCACCACCACATGCTGCTCGCGCTCGGCGGAAGTCGGCAGATCCAGGCTATCTCGTCACCACCTCTGCCGTCCCAGATGGGCACAGACAAGAGCCGAGAAAGTAAGGTGGGCCTGACAGAGATGGGACAGCAGAGGCTCGGCCAGAAGGCAGCCCAGCGACGTCCCAGGACACGGGACATTGAACTGAGTGCCTGAAGTCTATGTTTGTCTCACTAGGATTGTCAAGATGCCTCTGAGGACGGGAGGAGGCCAAACGCCACCTTTGTCTGGGCCTTGCTATTTCTCAGGCCAGAGACCAGAAGGCAGATCACAGGGGACAAGGTGGCCCCACAAAGCACTCGGCCACGTCCCTGCTTCCCTCACAGCTTTCCCCCTAGATTCCACCCGGACCACGCTCACGCCCCGGGGTCACTTCCAGGGACACTCCTGCAGGGGTGGGCTTCCCCAACCTGGTGAGGGAGGCAGCAGCCGACCAGAGCCACTCAGGAGACCAAACTCACTGAGGCTGTTTCAAATACTCCTCATGCTCCCAGGGGAGCAGTCACCTTCCCTCCTCCTTCTGCCCCCCAGGCACTTTCCTGCCTGGAGATCGTCCCCTAACCTGGAAGATACTGACAAACTGAAGTTGGCACCTAAGTGGCAGATTAACATAGAGAATCACTTAACTGTAAGACTAATACAAAAAAGTTCTTGGAGGGGCCTCCCTGGGGGCGCACGTGTTAAAGACAGTGCTATACAGTGCTGTCAAGCTACTGGTAGCCACTGCAGCAGAAGTTGGATCCCCCACCAGCCAGGAGCAGCCCATAGGGCACAGACCTCTCCTGTCTCCCTGCTGTTTCCCTCAGCAGTGCATTTCAGTCTGCCTGTTCTGCTCCCCACTCTGTCTCTGGTGAATCTTCTCACCACCCGCAACTCTGGCCTGTACCCCAGCTCTTGTGTGCATAAACCAATCAATCTTTAAAATTAAAAAAAAAAAAAAAAAAAAAAAAAAAAAAGAACTGTGGGACAATTTCAAAGGATGTAACATGCTAATTGGATACCAGAAGAAGGAAGGAGACAGACAGAAGAAATGTTTGAAATCCTATGGCTAAGAACTTTCCAATATTAATGACAGACACCAAACCACAGATTCAGTAAGGTTGGAGGAAACCAAGTAGAATAAATACCCCAAGTCAACACTTAGGCATCATATCCTATGCAAAGTGCAGAAAACCTTAAAAAAATCTCAGTGCAGTTTGGGGCAGAGGTGAGGGAGGAAACCCTCTACCTACAGAACAAGGAAGAGAATCAGAGAGGACGTGTCACCAGAAACCATGCAAGCAAGGGGACAGTGCAGTGGAATATGCTTTAGAGTATGAAAGAAAAAACCACCAACCTAGAATTCTGTATCCAGGAGCTTATCCTTCAAAAGTGAAGGAGAAATAAAGGCTTCCTCAGACAAACAAAAACCGAGGGAACTCATCGCCAGCAGACCTGCCCTGTAAGAAATGTTCAAAGATTTTCTTCAGGCAGAAGGAAAACAATACAGATCAGACACTTGGATGTACACAAAGAAAGGGAGAGCGCTGGAGAAAGACTATGTAAAAATCTCATTTAAATTATTAATTCATAAAAAACCCGTCTTAAGTAACAATAGCAGCAATGTACAGGGCGATCGAGGCGGACACCTGTAAATAAGGACAGCAACGCCACAGGCATGGGGACGGTCTGTTAAAAGGAGCCTGCACTACACAGGAAGTTTAAGAGTGTTCTTTGAAGGGGGGCTCAGATTAGCTAAAATGCATGTTCTACATTCTAGGACAACTGCTAATTTTTTTTTAACAACAAGTTTACTAAGAAAAGACAAAAAAGAGAGACACCTACAGAGACACAGATGAGCAGTCTCAAAAGGTAAGAACTGCCACAGCTGCTAAAATTTTTTTTAAAGTGTAATTGATATGCTATGAAAGGAGATAAATGGGATCAAAGTGCCCAATTATAAGTCGAGGAGGCAGAAAGAGAAGCCTCTGGTAATACATAGGGAAGTCACAAAGAGAATTGCTGTTGATAGGGTGGTCCTGCATCAAAAGTCACTTTAAACATGAATGGTCAAATATACCAAAGGAAAGACAAAGACTAATGAGTCTATTTTAAAAAAGTCCCAACTACATGAGTCTAAAAGAAACCTATTAATTAAGTATAAAGATTCCCTTAAGCTGTAAGTTAAGTGGATGGAGAAAAATATACCATGTTGGCACTAATCAAAAACTGGAATGACTGTACTGATTTCAGACAGCTTGACTTTGGAGCAGGGAAAATCGCCAGGAATAAAGAGAAGGGCATGGCATAAAGATAACAGCGAATTCTCTAAGACATATACACCTGACAACAGAGAACCAAAATGCATATGGCAAAAAGAGATAAATATAGGGGAAAATAAGGGAATTCATTATTATTTTTAAAAAATATTTTCATTTATTTATGCACACAAAAGCTGGGGTACAGGCCAGAGGTACGGGGGGTGAGAGGACTCACCAGAGACAGAGTGGGGAACAGAACAGGCAGATTAACCATAAAGTATACTGCTGAGGGGAGCAGCGGGGAGACAGGAGAGGTCTGCTGCGCCATGTGGGTAGCTCCCTGGCCGGGGATCAAACTCATGCTGCAGTGGCTGGTGATAGCTTGATAGCATTGGGACTTTAATCCCTGTGCCACCTGGGAGGGCCCCGTGATTTCATTATTACAGTTGGAGACGCAACACTCCTCTCTCAGAAATGGACAGACCCAGCAGGTAAAAAAATCAACAAGGATATGGCTAAACTCAACCACACCACCCACCATCTGGATCGAATCAACTACTTTGCCCAAATTAAATGATGACATGTTCTTTACGAGGTGGCATGGGGGGGCATCTTCCTGGTGGCACAGTGGGTTGAGCGCTGCGTTGTGAAGCTGTCTGCAGCCTCTGCAGCACAGGTTCGATCCCGGCCAGCCGGGGAGATTCCCACATGGCGCAGCAGACCCCTCCTGTCTCCCTGCTGCTCCCCTCAGCAGTGTCTTTGGTCCGTCTGCCTGTTCTGTTCCCTGCTCTGTCTCTGGTGAATCCTCTCACCCTCCCGCACCTCTGAACCCTAGTTCTTGGATAAATAAATAAATCTTTAAAAAAACAAAAACAAGGTGGCATGACTTGGTGGCAATCCACCAAGACAGACCGCATTCTAGACCATAAAAAATAGTTACAGATTAAAAAAATAATAGAACTCATGCACTGTATGCTCTCAAATCATAACAAAATAAAGTAAAACCAGTATTAGAAAGACAGCTGGGAAATCCCCAAATATTTCTAAATCAAATTCCCTGTTACATAGTTTTAATTTTTTCTACAATGTTTTTTCTCTAGCACCTCTCCAGTATTTTCCTTTGGCAACTACTTTTAACTTTTTTTTAAACTTTTTAAAAAAGATTTATTTTTATTTATACAAGAACTGGGGTATAGACCAGATGTGCAGGAGGGTGAGAGGATTCACCAGAGACAGAGCGGGGAACAGAACAGGCAGACGGACTGAAGACACTGCTGAGGGGAGCAGTGGGGAGACAGGAGAGGTCTGCGGCGCCCTGTGGGTAGCTCCCCGGGTGGCCGGGATCGAACCCGCGCTGCGCTCGACCCGCTGTGCCACCGGGGAGGCCCTACTTTCAACTTTCAAAAAATATATTTTAACATATAAATGAAAGGTATATATTACTGGTATGACATTTAAAAATAGTCTTTCAGGTCTCTCGATTTCAGGGAAACACGTCTCTCACGGCGTTCACGGCAAGCACCGAGCGCCACGTGCTCACCCACACACTGGCTACAGGATGGACTGAACAGCGACACAAACCCTTGAAGACGACAACTGTCGTTTCACCACAGCAGAGACTCCTAATGGTTCCGGCAATACAGAAACAGGGAGATGAGCAGGGCCTCGATGCACACCACCGCCCCGCTCTTCAGCAACACTGTCACCCGCCAGCTACACCGAACATCATGCCAAACCAGCTGGCCCGAGAAAGACAAGTCAGTGCCAGCTGACAGCGCTGGGCAGGCCGCTGAGCCCAGCCAAGCCCAACTAGCCCCAACAACACAGACGCGTCTTGCATGACCTGGTAAGTGACAAGCAAGTTTGTTTAGAGGAACAAACACAAAAGTGTTTATACCAGGTGTAAATAACATTTTCCCAAACATATCTCATTTTTCCAAATGAAAATGGCATCCAACTAATGTATTTTAAATGAATTAATGATGAGCCTTGACATCACTAAGTGGTTGATGTCAGACGTAACAGCTTGTATTGGGCATGTGCTTCTGTCCTCAAGTCTTTCACATCCACCTACTGGACTAAAGCTTAGGATTATCAAATAAGTAGATTTTAAGGACAGACAAAGCTCCCACAAAATGTTTTTCTCCTCCTTTATGCTTCTGTAAGACTAGAATGTACTGAGAAAAGTGTCAGGGGACACTAGAGCTAGTGTCTCACCAGCTCGAGGAAGAACCAGTTTCACTTCACTTGCAAATTTTTAGGAACTATTCTTGAGTTGCATCTAGCAGCAAGAAAGTACAACAGGACGTCTGTACGCCTTCGCAGGGTGCAGCAAGAACCAGGGCGGGGCTTCCCGACCTCCTGTGTCTGCCCAGCCCACGAAAGCGGCCCGGCTTGACCACGTACCTGAAATGCTGCTGAAAACCCCCCTGTTCAAGAAAGCATTAACTACTCAATCTGATAAAGCATAAGCACGAGCCATGACATGTAACAGACACAGGGCACATTCCACTTTAAACCAGCAGCTCCTGATCTCCCACGTGGGTACCTCCCCAGAAAGCAGGAGACCCCAAACCCCGCCTTGCCCGGTCTTGCTGCAGAGGGCTCCGGGGGAAGCCCCTTCCCTGCCTGTCCACGTCCTCCCTGTTTCTCCATCAACAAGCACCATTTTACATGACAAATCAGTAGAGTCTGGAGAAGATTCACCTTCTGACCAATTAGAACTAACCTTGAACCAGAATAAAAATAAAAACCAGAATTTGAGTCATAAAAGGTAAATTCAAAATAACTAGAAACACAAACAAAAGGAGCTGTGCATCCCCGGCAGTCGAGACCCCGGCAAAAGCGGGGCTCCCGAGCAGACCCAGAGAGCCAGGCCTCTGTCCTGCATCCCTCTGTCCCCCTCGGGAACTGCTCTGGGGGCCTCTGGCCGCGGGCCGTCAGGACTTCCTGCCTGGGGGCTGTGCCACGAAAGAGCCCCCACTGTGTATGTGCCTGGCCCATGCGGGTGGGCAGACTCGTGACCATTGGCCACTGACCACCCTGCTCAGCGCCAGCGCCGGGCCCCAGAGCAGAGCGTGTAACCAGTGACACCCCAACATGCGAGAAGTGCGCGCCCAAGTCACCCTGGAGGGCAAAGAGCTGTGTTCGTGCCGTGGGGTTCAGAACCAGAGTCTGAGCGTGTGGGGAGGCCGCGGCAGCAGAGGTCGTGCTCGAGTGGGCGGTTCCCCACACGGGCTGCAGACTGCGGGTCTTTGCTGACCACTTAAGAGGTGAGAGAGAGGGAGCACTCAGGCCCCCTCCGCCTTGACTTACCTTGCTGTGTGTGAAGGGGGGTGCCGTGTACAAGGTGGGGTGGATGAGAGGACGGGGCAGGTGTGGAACCGCGTGCAAAGGCACATGTCCGTGGATGTGGGGGTACAGGTGCAGAGCAGGGTGTGTGGGCTTCTCTGGGCTCACAAACTGATGGCCAGGAGGAAGCGCCCCAGCGGTCATCGCTGAAGTGGACAGTCCAGAAGCTTCCTGTTTACAGACGTGACACTCACAGGTGCTGGGAGCTTGTTCAGCCTAAACAGAAAGGAAAAAGGTGCCTGCTCAGTGGCTGGAACACAGGAGGCGACAAATTCAATTAGAGGCACCACATTCTACCAAGAAGTCACTCCAAATGGAAAGGTAACGGGCTGGTCCTGGCACCCTTAATGAGGGACCCCAGCGGCAGGGGTCGAGAGGCCTGAGGAGAGTCCCCAGGTGGGCATCTGCTGGGGACAACCTCAGGATCACAGCCTGGCCTGTCTGGGCAGGGGTAAAGGGGCTGGTACAATGGCGGAGCAGAGGGGTGGCCACGGACAGCAAGACCTGGGCACTCTGCCCCGCTGGGCTCAGGCTTAATAAAGGGCTACTGGACAGTCTCCAAAATGCACCGAGGTGGGGCTTCCGGCTAAGGTGCAGCGAGGCGGCCGGTGGCTCCGCTCCCTCAAAACAAGCGTAAAATGGAACACAACTGTCAAAGGCAACACTTCTGAGGCTCTGAAAACCAACCAAAGGAAAAAACAAATGAGACGTGTTTATTCAGGCAAATCTGCTGGGACTTCCGGTAAAAACAGAGGGCGTCTGGCCCTTCTTGCTTGGGGCTCTACCCTGTGCCTCCACACCTTAGAACACTAAACTGAACAAAACACACTTAAAAGACCAGATAGCCGAGAGAAAATGGCACACTACTGAGCTTCTTTAATGCAAAAAGGGGCAGTAGAGGAGGAACAGGATGGCAACCCACTGACGTGCAGGAGGAACAGCGCCGGCGTCACGTCAGGCGGAGAGGAGCACGGATCCCAAGCGGGCGCGGTGGATGACACGCAAGGCCCAACACGGGGGTGTGAGGACACGTTTTGGAATCACAGACACCACGAGGCTGCAGGCATCAGGCCGGAAACATCGGAGGCAGGTGGCGGCCCATGAGCCGGCTGGGGCAGCCATGCTGGCGCCGCCTCAGCGCCCACGACAGACACCGACAGCAGAGAGACAATTCACGCCATCAGCCACTTGGCCCAGAAGACGACGGTGACGGACGGGGGCACATGCTCAGCCTCGAGGCCGACATACGTGGCTGGGAGAGCAGAGACAGTGCGGTCGGAGCCCCCAGCATGGCGGCCAGGGCATGGGAGGCCTGGGGGCGCCGCCTGCCAACCCGGCTCTCGCTGGTAGGCCCCCTCGCTTAACAAGGCAGAACGTGACCTGGGAGAAACTTTTGCTAGGACGTGGAACAACCTCAGGAATTTAGGGGCTCTTAAGTCAGCAGTTTAAGCTTTTGATTCAACAATTTACTAAAAGGAGAACAAATCAAACCCAAAGGATACAGAAAGTAATAAACATCCAAAGAAAAATCAACGAAGTAGGGAAAAAACCCAGAAAATGAATAGTCAAAATTTGGTTATTTATAAAAATTGATAAAACTTTAAGCCAGGCTCATGGTGGGGATGATTCAAAGAGCCATACAAGAATTTTAAGGGACTATAATAACCCATGCTGTCAGGTTACACATTCCTAGAAAGACAGAGATTGTTAAAATTAAGAAGATACAAGAAATCTGATTAGATCTGTAATAATTGGAATTCGTAATTACAGGTTCTGCCATAAAAAAAGAACAGGCCTACGGGACTTCACTGGTGAATTCTATCAAATATTTAAGACTCCTCAGCCGCGCACACACCCCTTCCTAAGACGCAGCAGGATACCTTCCAGCTCCCCCCGAGCCGGTCACCCGGCGCCAGTGTCCCCAGAGCAGTACATAGGCCAGCGTGGGCACCATCCCTTCCGGCAGACGCAGACCCAGCCGCGGGCAAGCCAGCCAGTCAGCAATGCGCAAGCAGCATTGCCCACGCAAGCATACAGACCTGCGGCTGCAGGCGGGAGCGGGCCCACAAGTACAGGAAGGGGCCCGGGAACCCCAATGCGTGTCCGTGTCTGGCAGGAGCCAGACAGAGCGCTCTCAAGTCCACACAGGGCACCTGTGAAAATCTGCATCACCCTTGCTGGGCCAGACGGGATGGCCCCAAGACTGCTGCGTGTCCCGCACCACCAGAAGCCCCCGGGCCCAACCACGCAGGGGCTCGAAGAGGCCCAGGCTGGGGAAGGTAGAAGCGGAGCCGCCGCTCGCAGACAGCAGGGGCCTGCGTGCAGGGCCGCCCGAGTCCTCCGCCACAGCACAAGCCCAAGGCTGCTGCACGTGGCCGAGGGAACAGCCCCGTGGGACGACAGCCTGGCAGGTGAGGGGATGTCCTAGTGCCCGGGCTAGACAGCCCGCGACAACTCTACGGAGGGAAACTGAAGATGACGAAATAAACGGGGAGGCCCCGCGTGCACACACAGAGACTCAGTTTTGTCGAGACTGTTGCCCTAAACCGGGCTGGAGCGCACCACTCACAGGGTTGGGCGCTGAGACTCAGGCTTGGGGTGCAGCCATGAAGCCCAGCAGGCGGGAGAGGTCCACACCAGCTGCCCCAGCGCTCCAGAAGGCCCAGGCAGCACAGGTGCATGTGGCAGGGGACAAGGCCTGGGCAGGGCAAGGCCTCCCACACGCCAACTGTTTCTGCTGAAAGGCCGAGGCCACTCAACAGGGAAAGGGCCATCTTGACACAAAGGGACTGGACAGGTGCCGCCGGGCAGGGAGCACTGACCCTTGCCTCACACCACGAGCAGAAACACAGCCGGTGGCCACAGACCCGCCCAGGGACAGCTCTGCACAGGGCAAAGCGTCCTCGGGTGAGACACAAGCACAGTCCAGAAAAGCCAGCAACAGGGGGGCCAGCGGCAGTCCACTGAGGCTGAGAACCCGTGCTGTTCAAAACCGCTTGGGGCCGCAGACCAAGCGACGACTGCAGGCCACAGGCCGCACACCCAACAAAGGGCTCGCGGAGCACGTGAAGGTGACAGAAGGGGATGAGGGCCCACACGTGGGACCGGCGGTCAACTCTGCCCGCGCGAGGTCAAAGGAAGCCACAGGGGCCACTGTCTTATCAGAAGGCAAAGCCCAGAACGGGGACAGCACCTCTAGGGGGGGGCTCCTCGCTCCCAAGCAACAGCCCTGCTGGGGGCATGCCAGGCCACACCCACCTGTCCAAGCAGCAGACACCGGACTGGACCATCCACTGCGGGAGAGAAGGGGGAGACATGCACGCATCCCCCAGCAGGACCGGGGAGCAGGACCCCCGGGCCACGCGCATGCCGGCCGGCAAAGCACGGCAGGTGGGAGCATGGAGCAGAAGAGGGTGTGTCAGGACACAGCCTTCTCCATAAGAAAAAGACAAATACTCGTGTCTGCAGAGATGGACCCGGGCAGGACACAGGCATGAAGCGGAAGTGGCCCCTGCGGACGAGGATGGCGGAGAGGCGGGGTCAGCTGGGGATACCTGGGCATCCCCAAGCTGCATCGCGCCCACAGCTGGTGGGCCACGCCCTCGCCTGCACTGTCCCCTTCCATCTGGAGACGCGGGCGCCTGTGTAAGACTCCGAGTACCTAAGGAAACGGCCGTCTGGGGGCGCCTCAGCACCAGGCCTGCTGAGGGATGCCCGCAGGGGAGGGATCCCTGGAAACCAGCCCCCTCTAACTCCACGTCCTGTCACTTCAGCTAGTGAAAACCCTCGGCCCTCGTCTCTGTAGGGACAAGCGCTGTCAGACCGTGGGAAAAACAGGTCGTGGGCAGCATCTGTCCCCGGGCCTGGCCTGCTCCTCTCCCGTCCCGGCCTTCAGAGGTTACTTGAGTCAATTTTGTTTCAGTAACGTTCATGTTTAGAGAAAACACACACAGAAGAAACCCCTGGCAGAACAGAGCCTGTAAGGAAGACGGAATCCCACCTGCTGGGCCGGGTATGACGGAGGCGGGCTGTCCCCTTTGCTGTCCTCTTTCCCGGGGCTCCCGTCCCCCAGTGGGACGCCAGCTTCCTGCAGGGCACCCACCGGCTCGCCCCCGCTCTCGCCGTCTGCATCTTCGTCGTCAGCGTCCGAAGAGCTGCTGCTGGTACTGCTCACCTGAGGGGACTGAAGACGGCCCGTCATGTGCACGCCCCAGAGCAGGCTCGGGCAGGCAGCCCCGCGCCACGCCGCTCCCACCTCGTCCTTCAGGGCCAGGTTCTCGCCGGCCCCGTTCAAGCTGCTGTGCGCCCCGTTCATGCCGGCCGCCACGCCCGCATCGTCGTAGCTACTGAGCGGGTAAATGTCGGCAAACTTCGCTGACAGCGGAGCAACGTCTTCGTCGTCACTACAGCTGAGAAGAGCAGAGGGTCAGCGGGCAGGGTGGTGAGGGCCTGACCACCGGCCCCCGTCACGCTGAGCCCCAGGCGGCACCACCGAGACAGCCGTCCCACGGTGGCCAAGGACGGACAGAGCCCTCTGGGAACAGCTGCTGCGGACGAGCCGGCCACTAGCCAGGACAGGCATTGCAGACGCACTGCGGCCTGGAGGCTGGCTCGCATGACCCCTGCATGGCAAAGCACCAATGCGAGGGCAAGGGCCCGTGCGCCTCGCAGACCCTCCGCTCCAAGGCGGTGTCTGGGACAGGCACTCGAGGGCACCCACCACAGCAGGGCAGACAGTGGAGGCCTCCCCGGCGCATGGTTTCCCGGAGCACGGAGCTCCCGGTTCGGAGGCAGCGGCTCAAAGCCGGCCATAGGAGAAGAGGCCCCGTGCCTCGGGAGGTGGAGGCCTGGCAAGGCAACCTCCCAAGAGCTGCTGTCCGGGGCCACAGGCGGGAGACACCAGGTGTCTTTCCCATTGCAGGAACAGGGTCTGCCCGGTCCAGGAAGCACAGGACACCCACGGGCGGGGCCAGCCCCGGGCGTCGGGCACCCAGAACTGCCAGTGCAGCCGCGGCATCCCTAGGCCAGCCTGAGCGCCACGTGCCCGAGAGTGCAGAGGGTGAGCGTGCCGAAGGGAAGCCTCGCCACTGGGGCCGTCCGGAGAGGGGAGAGACCCCGGGCCAGGCCATGTGGTCTCAGGGCCACGTCAGCCCCAGCTCGTGTGCCTGTGCGGCCTGCCGCCAGGACCCGCCACCAGGCCACACCCACTCCCGAGACCTGCCCGCAGAGCCACGACTTACAAGGCCGGCGCAGAGCCCCCACCCGGGAGGAGCAGCCGGGGGTGTGGCTGGGCTGCGAGTGGGGAGCTAGAGCCTGAGCCTGAGCTCGCCGGCGACGTGCTAGGCGGCCGCATCTCCGAGAGGCGGTCGGGAGGGGCGTCCACGTGCAGGGGCAGCTGGTGGGCGTGGACGTCGCCGGCGACGGGGGGTTCCACGATGCCGCAGGTGAGGATGTGTGAGAGGCTGCAGTCGTCGCAGGCACATCTGCTGGGGATGGGGACGGTCAGCGAGATGGCCCCAGGGTGGTCGTGCGCTCCCTGGGCCAGGGCTCACCTTCTCCGGTAGCTGCAGTTGGGGCAGTCGGGCAGGCTCAGCCGGGAGGACAGCACGTGCCGCATGGCGTCCGTGAAGTTGTTCTCCGTGGCCACCGCCTTCTTGCTGGTCAGCTGGAAGAAACAGCATGGGTCAACCCCAGCCGGGCCGCCAGCACAGCGCTTCCGTTGCCACCTCCTGTGACGGGCTGGGGCGGGGGCAGCGGGCAGGGATGGCATGTGCACAGAATCAAGGGGAGCCAGTTTCCAAACAAACCCCGCGCCCTGAGAACTCAGCCCAGGCCCAGGTGGGCTGCAAGCTGGTCTTAAGGAGGCCTGGCTGGTCCACACTGGGACTCACTCTGCGCCGCACCCCCAGAATGGAAACTGGGGGCTGGGGGCTCACGGGGTGCTGGGGGCGGACGTGGGAGCTACAGGAGCCGGGGTCCTCCTTGAGGAATGTAGCCGCGGCAGAGAACAGCTGTCTGGAATGAGCACTCGGTCCTGGGGGTGCGCACGTGCTGTGGCCGGATGGAGCAGGAGCCCCCCTCTCCTCGGGCCCCGCACCTGCTCCTCGAGGAGCCGCCGCTGTCTGAGCAGCTCCCAGTCTCCCGTCAGCAGGCGCTGCTTCGTCTTCTCTGTCATCTGCAGGGGGAGCAGCCTCAGTGCCCGCCGGGGAGCGAGGGGGAGGGAAGTTAGGAGACCCCCCGGGGCGCGCGGGCAGGGTCTGCAGGCACAGAGAGGGAGAGCAGGAGGCCGCCCTCCCTGTGGGGACGCGCTGCGGGGGGTGTGGGGGCCCCGGGGTCGCGTCCCGAGGCAGCCAGCGGGACGGAGGCGGACACGCTGAGCACCAGGGTGCCCCCGGGCCCACACGTGCTCTCAGGGCCCGGAAGCTGAGGGAAGGGAATCAAGACCAGGCTGAAGCGCGCCATATTTGGGGGGTGAAATGAGCACTGCCGGGGTGTGCACAAACGCATCCTTATAATGACAAAAGGAGCAGCTGCTGAAGCGGTGAAACGGGACCTTCCTAATCACCGGAGGAAAGTGGGGGGCACCGCAGCAGACACGCTCAAGGACGGGAAGAGCAATTCCATGAAACAGAACACACGTTCGAAAAAAATTTCAGCAATTTAAACTACTGAAGACGAAGTCACGGTTAAAATCACAGTCGGTTTAGATACAAACGACCGTGAGAGGTCAACGAATCAATTTTAAAGACGGGCCCACACGCAGAAAGAGACGTAGGGGCCGGAGGGCATCTGTGAGCAAGCCCGACAGCCAGATGTGGAGCGCGCAGGAGGGGGAGAAGCTCATGGGTACGCAGGGGCCTGGGGAGACAGAGAGGCAGTTGGCTAGCGGAACGAGGCGCTGGTGTGCAGACATCTTCCCAGCTGAGCTGGGGTGAAGGGACTGGGGGGCCAGCCGGGCGAAAGGGCAGACACACATGGGGGCAGATGCGTGGGGGGGGGGGCTCTCTTTAAACCACAGGAGAGTAGCCACAGTCCACACATCCCGCTGGGCCCGTGCTGCGCTTTTTGGAGCTGAGTCAACATTAAGTTCTGGGGGTGCCACCACCATCCAGACTCCTCGGCAGCTCCGACAGCCCAGTGGGGAGGAGACTGCCGCCCTGCCTGACCAGGACGCCTGAGGAAGCACCGGAGGCATGTCCAGGCCCAGACAGCCCCCGCGCCCCACGGCCCACACCTGCTCGTCCACGTAGGCGTCGATCCGCTGCTGGCACCGCAGCCACTCCTCGGCCACCCTGCGCAGCTCCTCCTCTGAGTGTTGGAAGCGCCGCAGCAGCGCACTGTAGGCATCCTCGCTGCGGGCGTCCCGTGCAGAGCTCCCCAGCCTACAGAGAGGGGCCGCTCAGCCAGGGCCAGCCGGGGGTGTCTGCCGGCCCCCAGGCGCACTGGGCAGTACCTGCCTCAAGGCCAGTGCCCCCGGGACACCAGGCTGTTTGGGGGCGCACGGGGGATGAAGCCAGGACCGGGCTTCTCGGTGCATGGGACACATATGGACACCCCAAGGAAGTGGGTGTCCCCTCCCTGGCTGCACCCAGCGCCTGCTCAGAAAGCTGGCGCGAGGCAGGTGACGACGAAACAGATGGGGACAAAGACGGCACGCAGGTGGACAACGGCAAAGGCACCTGCACTTCCGACAAGCAGGGCGGGGCCGGGAGGCACCTGTAGAGGAGGGCCAGGGAGGGCGGGGCCTGTCACCTCTAGTATCTGAGCAGACCGTCGGCTGCACCAGGACGACTGCTCCAGGGATGCCAGAGTCCAGCACGCGTGACTGCTGAGAGCACAGGCTGAGGCGTGGGGCCTCGAGCGCTGCCGGCGTTAGAAGCCGAAGCTGCGCACCAGGAGGCGACAGGCACGTGGCGCCCCAAGCCTGAGAACACAGCCGTCCACGGGACCTCGGAGCAGCTCCCCAAGTCTGGGTTTTCCCACCTGCTCCTACTGTGTGCAGCCAAGCGGGCTCGCCAGGCAGACCCCACACTTCCCCAAGTGGCCTCCCCAGGGCAAGACGGGCTCTCCCCTGGTTTAGGTCATTGGACAGACCCCACAGGGGTGCTGGGCCCCCAGGGCACCATCTGTAGGCATAGAGCTGGCCGATGCGAGGAAGTGGGACCGAGACCCCAAGAGGACAGAGCTGAGCTCCAGCATGGCAGGGAGTGTCCGCAGAGTCCAGCAGCAGAGTGAGGGACTGAGCAAACGTGGTAACAGACACGGGGAGCACACAGGCCTCGATGGCGCCATGTGTCGTAAGTGGTGTGTGTATGTGACCCACTAACGACAAAGAAAATGACATAACACCTGTTCCAGTAATTACAAGCCCAACTGAAATTTCCCTAGAACTAAAGTTACACACACACACACACACACACACAAGCACAGAGTAAGGCCCAGCTAGAGACAACAGCTAAAGTCCCACAACCACAGACCAGCAGGGGCCTCCTGGTGGGTCAGGGCATGGGGTTGCTGACATGCAGCCACGGGAGCTGGTCCGGGTCCAGCATGCTGAGTGACAGCAGGCACCAGGGAAGCCCAGGTGGTGCCCAGAACCCCCCACCAGGAGAGCAAAGGCCCCCTGAGGTGGCACTGGACTAGAGCCTGACCCTGGAGAGCAGCCCCTCCCCACCCCGACATGCAAAGGCCAGGGCCAGGCAGGCCTGGGGCTGGCCCAGGGGACCCTGCCGCCGCCCCCGTCCCACACTTGTCCAGGGAAGGACCCGCACACCGGGCATGGGGCAGCGCGGGCTCAGGCCAGGCCTGCGCTCAGGACAAGTACCTGATCTGCGACACCAGCGCCGGCAGGTTGCTCTGGAGAAGAGGCTCCGAGAAGACCAGGTTCTCAAACAGGTGCTTGTTGTGCAGCTCCCACGTCACCTGGAACTTCTTGAGGTGCTCGTTCTCCTGGGCACACGGAGAGAAGACCCAGGGCCTCAGTATCCCAGCGCAACCGGAACAGCCTAGCCACACACCCGCAGCGGCCCCACCCGAGCCCACCACACGTGAGGGACACGTGGGGACAGGACCGGGGAGCTGGTGCTCGCTGCTGGCCTCTCCCCGCCCACCCCACACCGGCTTGACCACAGAGCGGACCCTCAGCTGCACGTTCCTGCGAGGAGTTTCTCTGCTGGTGAAGCTCCGCCCCCCCCCCCCCCCCCGCTCCCATGGGCCCTCACACAAGCTCTGGGAGTGTCCTGGCAGCACAAGGCATGACCTCTGCGGAGAAGTCACCCGGTGAGGGCAGACACTGCTGCTCCGATCCGGGCGGCTCAATCGGCCTAGAGAGGTGAGCCCATGTCTACACTGCAGATGCCCCGCCTGGTCCCTGGAAACCCCAGGTGCAGGCTGAGTGCACACAGTGGAGGCTCAGCTCACGATCACACGTGTGCGTGGGGCAACAAGTGCATGGCCACGCCCCGTGCAATCCAGCCCTCCGAGGAGGCAGAGCCAGCAGCTCTGCCCCCGCCCGCCAGGGTCCAGCCACCTGTGCCATGCGCAAGTATGCACCCCTGCATGGAGGCTCACCAAGCCCTGCCCGCCAGGGTCCAGCCGCCTGTGCCATGCGCAAGTATGCGCCCCCGCATGGAGGCTCACCAAGCCTGTGCCACCACAGCTGCAGCACTGGTCCTCCCAGCCACGGTGGGTGGGCGTTGGCCTGTCACCCAGGAACAAGAGGGCAATGACACAGGGTGAGCGCCAGGTGGGACAGGAGAATAGACCAAGAGTCCAGGCCAGGCGCTGCGCCGGGCGCCAGCAGGGGGCGGGACAGAGGAGCAGGGCAGCCGGTTTGTATCCATCACCACAGCAGAGGGCACGCCGGACCTGGCAGCCACTGGCCAGGCCAGGCCAGTTCAGGAGGATCCAGGCCTAGCCTGACCTCCTCATCTTTGGGCAATTTGGTGGGCACTGCCCACCAGCCAGGAGAGCCCAGACACAGAGGCAGCACCCTTGCAGGACTAGAGCTGCAGCTCTGCCCTCCGGGAGCTTGCACATGGAGGTGACTGGGTGAAGGCTAATTGACGATGAGTGCAGGTGTTTAGCACTGAACGTGTGCGGAAGCCCTGTGGGTCTGGAGCTGCTGGCCCACGTGGGCCGCAGACAGCAGAAGTCAGGCGGGCTGGCATGTGGGGACGGGTCTGCAGGACACCTGAGGCCACAGTTGCTGCCAGGGGAGGCCCGTGCCTCCCCTGTCCCAGCCAGAAGCAGCAAGAGCCTTTCTACCAAAACCCGTCTCACTTCCCACATTCCACTGCAAAAAGGTTTTGGGGGTTTGGAAGAGGAAATGTTTAGGATCAAGTCCTACAAAAGACCTTAGGAACTAGCAGGGTGGTAGGGGTTCTGGTCTGACGGGTGGAAATTCAGAGTTCACGATTACATCCTGGCGAGGCACTTCCTGGTAACCAGAGATGTGTGTCTAGACCCAATTTTAATATTTAATACAGACAGAAAGAGCGGGGCCGCATGACCCTGCTTGCTCCACGGAGCAGGATGGAGCGCCCCATACAAGTGTGTTTCTTTGGAAATGAGCAAATGTGCCCCCAGCCCACAGGTGCGAGCTCAGGGGCCAGGCGTGGGCCGGCCGCGGGGTGGGCGTGGGGGTGGGGGTGGGCCTGGGGCCAGGGCCAGCCACGGGGAGGGTACAGGAAGGGGCTGGCTGTCCTAAGGGCAGCCTGACCAGCGGAACCCAGATGTGGACGCAGGAAGAGTGCATGCTGCCCTGCGTCCTAGCCCAGAGGCTTCCTCACACCAAAGAGCCTTTCTGCGGCACCGGGCAAAGAGGTGCAGGCACGCAGAGCAGCCTGCTGCCCATACCACGTTGGCCCTTGGAGAGAAGACCTGCGTGGCCAGGCCGCTGTCCAGATGGCCAGCATGGTGGCGGCTGGGCACACACCCCAGCAGCAGTGCTGCAGCAGCTCAGATGGGCTGACCCACACAGGCCCATGTGGGGGGCTCACTAGGGAGCTCACAGGAGGACACCCAGGGACCCAGGGTGCTCCGAGAGGCTGTCAGCTGCGACGTCCCTCCCTTTCCCACACACACACCTGTGTGCGACGGGATTCTCTCCCGGGCGATCGACCACCAGCACCCACGCAGACAGGTGGAGACAGAGGCCCGGGAAGCCGGCCTCCACCACCAAACCAGCGCCACAGAGACCTGCAAACTCGTGGGGCCTCGCTCTTCCCCGAGTGTGCTTTGCTTTGGAAGAGTTTTTATTTCAAAGTATCTAGCGGGGTTGACTTTTAAATGACTGAACGCCATTCTGAAATGTCTTAGCCTTGGTCCGACCCAGCAGCCAGGCCCTCCTCACACAGGTTGCAGTTTTTCAAGAAGAAGGTTTGTGGTGACCCTTGACGCGTCCCTGGAGCCACCCCCGGTAACAGGGCTGCTGTGTCCGTGTCACATGTGAGCGGGCGTGCTGCTGCCTCCAGGCACAGTAGTGCACACATGGAGTAGCGCAGCTGGCTCCGGCCGCACGGCAGTGGGCAGATCCGACCTGGGCGCCTGTGCTGACGAAAGCCCTTTGGTGTCTGCAGGTTTTAAGTTGAAGGGCTCCAAGTCCAACAGTCCTGAGAGCCGCTGCTGAGACAATGAGCTGAGCTGGCTGCCTGCTGAGGCTCGGGTCTGCACGCTGCACGCAGGGGAGGCTTCTGAGCTGCACGGGAATCTGGGCGGTGCTGTCAGAATAGGAAATCCTGTCTGTTCTCACCGGTGTGCCAGTGGCGCTGTGGTCAGGTAAGACAGTGCCCAGCCCTCCAGGGGACATCTGCAGGTTGCTTTACATTTTGCTGACCTTGGTCCACTGCAGAGAACTCCTGGACTTGAGAGGTCTATATGACACACAAGCCCACGTGGTACTCTGCCCACGAAAGTGCTGGGAGGGGGTACACCCCTGTCACAATGCAGCCCCCTGGGGCACAAGCCCCTCACGCTCATGGGAGACCATGACTGCCTGCGAACCCAGCACTGCCTGCTCGCCTGGGCCGAGCTGCCTTTCTCCCCGGGCCCAACCTGGCTCCCTGGGTTCCTCACTGAGGGGCCTGGCCTCAGGCCACTGCAGCCGCGAGTGTCAGAGACGGCACTGCTCCAGTTCATGGGGTCTAGGAGCCCAGCTGTCCCCCTCCGAGGCCACTGCTCAGGCTGCCCCCTCAGCCGTCCACTAGAAAGCAAGTCACTGTCTCCAGTGCAGAGAGAGGGAGCTTGACCTCTGGCCAAAGTGCTCCACTTTGTGTGTCGTGTGTTTTCGCTCAAAGCACAAGAGGCATCTTCTCGCGAAACAGCTCCGGTGACGTGTGGCAGGCACCCCAAGGTGCGGGAGCTCTGAGGTCGTGCAGTACGCAGGGGAGAGCCATGGCATGGCGGCTGTGGGGCCAGCACCCATGGCCAACGTCACTTGCAGAATATGTCTGCAGGCTCCCCGGGCCCCCAGGCCTCTCAGTTTTAGAAACACAGGGGCGCCAGTGATCAGGAGTACGGAGAGACCCACTGGAACCAGCCCCGCGAAGCAGCCCTTCCGAGGGCTGGGGAGGCGGCCGACAGCGCCCCTCGGCCCCTTGCCTCCTGCCTGTACTCCTGTGCTGGCCTCCTTCTGCCCACTGGTGCTAATGGCCCAGGGGAGCCACAGCGCAGGCGCACTCTCCTCCCGTCCCTCTGGACTGGCGCCCATGGCCGCCCCACTCCCCCACAGCCCTCTAGGCCAGAGCAGCAGAGGCAGTGGAGGAACCAGGGGCTGCCACCGTGGGCACCGAGAGGAGGGGCAGGGCCAATGGCAACCACCGGGCGTGGGAGCTCAGCGGGCATGGGCGGCGCGGCGCTTACCAGGGTGCCCAGGAAGGTACTGATGGTGCGCGCCGCTTGGCACAGGGCGCCGTACTCCTCCAGGAGCAGGGAGATGAACTGGTGCGCCTGCGGGGGGCCCTGCAGGCCCGTGGGCGCCTTCACCCTGGACGCTGCCGACAGCTGATGCAGGAGCCGTACCTTCATCTCCAGCACGTACTCTCGGGCCTGCTGCTCCAGCCGCTGGTACAGCTGGTAGGGGTCCTGCTCGCAGAGCCTGCAAGGACAGGGTGAGTTATTAGGCCGCCTCCTGCTAGGGGTCCTGTGACAGAGCTCCAGGAGGACTGTGGTCAGGCACGGCCAGGGAGAGGCACCACCCCCACCAAGGAATAAGTCGAAGCTTCCCGAAGACACCGGAGGCTTCTTGGGGACTCCTGCAGGCAAGTCTGCCAGGCAAGCACCACTGTCAGGTCACAGCCAGGGCAGGCCCCGCCCTCAGCCTCAGCAGCCCCCCCACTGGCCAACCTGGCCTTGGAGGGCGGGACGGTGACTGCCAGCGCCACCTCGGGGTGCACAGAGGCCCTCTGGGTTGCACTCCTTTCGCGATCAAAAGAAATTCAGGGATGTAAAACTTTCTTAAATGATCCCACCCAAACCACAAGCATACAAAGTTAAACCGGGGAGCTGATAGGCAGGAAACACACATCCATGCCCCTCAGCAGGCCGCAGAGGCGGAGGCCCTCCAGGTGCGGACACGCCCAGGCCCGGGGCTCAGGAGCCTCCAGGCGGCAACCCCGGCGGGAAGTGACCAGGACGTCCAGATGCCAGCTCGCAGACAGGCTGCACGCCTCACTGCAGCTCCTGACCTAGGACAGCCCCGTCCCCTCTGGGCTCCACATGAGGTTGAACGAGAACCCAAGGTGTCCCTGCACCCGCCACACCCCACCAAGACCGAGACAAGACCTAGCAGCGTGACCGGGGCCAGGATGCTGGGGGGTCCCACTAGGGCCGTGTGCTAACCCCTCAGATGGATGCGCTCACCTGCGCGCAGAGGCTGTGACCCCAGCCGGCAATGCAGGGTCCTCTGGACCCACACACTCGCCCGGAGGGGGCCAGCCCAGGCCCCCGCAACAGCGCCCCTCGCTGGCAGGACCCCGGCACCTCCCTGCTTCTCAGTGTGTGGGACCCAACACACTTCATTTCTCTGTCCACTTCCGCAGCTTACAGACTCAGTGAATGACCGTGTGGCACTTCTGCATGTAGATTTCTAAAAAGTGACGTGACACAGAGGCAGGTGTGGCTGCCCTCCACCACACGGACATGCCAAGACCCGTGGGGCCAGCGACAAGACCGGGGCTGCGTGCCATCTGCGTGTGGGCAGCACGTGCCCACGGACAAAGGGACTCTGGCAGCGGCAGGGACCTAATGGCAAAGGGGGGCAAAGAGCAAGAGCGATGGATCTGGGTGGGTGGCCTCTGAGAAGGTGGCTCTGAAGACTAAGGTGGACGATGGAAGGGAGAGAAAAATCCCTCCCGAGAAGGGGAAGAACATTCTGGATAGAGAGGAGAGCACTGCACGGCCCCGGGCAGCAAGGAGGCGGCTGCACAGGAGAACAGGGAGAGGAGGGAGGCGGAGCGCGGGCACCGGGCTGGGCAGCAGAGGACAGAAAGGACCGGCAGACCGCGAGGGGGCGGGGGGTCTTCCCGAGCCTGACAGCGCCTCTCGCGCAGAGTGGGAGCAGCCGCCTCCAGGCTCGCCGTCCCCATGGCCAGTCTCCACAGCGGCCCCACACGTGCTGCCAGAGCCCTGCCGGCGGCCTCTGGCTGTGGGCACGCCACCGCCGGGCACAGCAGGCGCTGTGTTCCTTCTGAACACGCCCTGGGGGCCTCACTTGTCAGGTGGGCACGCGGCCAGATGTCTCACACCGCGCCCGTAGGTCCAGGTGGAGCCCTGAACACCCCCGCGCCGACCACCGCTCCTGTCTGCAGGACACGCTCGCTGCACGGAAACAGGGTTTATAAATGCCCCAAAGGCGTGGCCTTCGCCATGTGAGAAAGAGAAAATAAGAACCAATCCATGAAATGTCTGGCTCAGAATTGTTGCTTTTATTTGTAACATTTCGAAAGAGACGCCACAAACCATAGGGAAGGATAAAAATTAGTCCACCTCAAGCGGTGCGGTCACTGGGCCTGGGCGCATGCCGAGACGCCCCGGGCTGCCGGCCGCCTCCGCCGGTCCCTGCGCCTGGCAGACGGGTGCAGGCTGGGCTGGGGAGAGGCCTCCTCCCGGCGCAGCCAGCCCCCATGGCGCAGCCTCCAGCCCCACGCAAGGCGAGACCAGCCCCCACGCGCTCCTTCTGGCTCAGGACACCAGCTTCTCATCAGGACAGCGGCGAGGCGCCACCCAAGGGTGTGCTCTGGCCAGGCTGTCCTCTGGAGCCCTGCCCTGCTCAGGGCCCCGCCACCCGCTGCCCACCGGGCTGCCCCACAGTGGGAAATGCAGGCCACGCACCTGTCCACGAGTGCCTTCACCCCCTCCTTGTCGGGCACAAGGGGCTGGTCCTGGTCATCGGCCAGCGGGGTCCCCGCTTGCCGGTAGATGCAGCGGACCGTGTAGCGCACCTCAGACCAGTAGTTCTGCAGCTGCTGGGGCTCCCGGTCCGGCTCGGCCGGGCTCTCCCTGCGAGGCAGCGGGAGGGTCAGTGCAGGGGGCCAGCCTGTACCCCCACCTCGCCTGTCTGGACCCTCCCAGTCCGGCTCCCGCCTCCTGGCTCAGCTCTCATCTGGGCACCCCCAGCCGCCTGCTCTCTGAGACCATTGTCTCTGTGAGGGTCCAGCCCTGCCCACTACTGTCCACAACAGGCTGCGCCCTCTCTTCTCCTCCCCGACCCGGCCCCGGGAGGGGGCTGCTGGGTACGCAGGGCTCCCCCTTCCTCACTGGGCTCTGCTGTCACGGGAGGGCTCTCAGGAGCCGGCACGCAACCCGCCCTCTGCCAGGCAGCTGCAGGGAGGGGCGCGGCTACTCACCTGCGCTCGCTGCAGGCCTCACACGCGCAGGCTGTGTCTGTGGGGCTGCCCAGGCCAGCTGAGGGCAGCGTGGGTGCCCCGAGCGCCAGCCTCCCTCCGGCCTCCGGCTGCGCGCTGCCCAGAGGGGAGTGGAGGAGGAAGTCTTGGCCCTGCATCCAAAAGAGAAGGCGGCAGTCTGGTTACAGCCAGCACTCCCAGCACGAGCCGCTCGGAAAGGCCCCTGAGGAGACATGGGGCCACGGGACAGAGAGCGAAGGTGTCCCGACGGCGTGGCCCAGCCGCCCGGTCCTGTCTGACGCTCCAGACCTGGCCTGCAGTCACTGCTTCTTACCTTCCGACAGTCACAGAAAAACCACGAGAGGCCCTTCAAGGACGCTCTTCCCTTCCTCAGAAAAGAGCGATCCTCACCCCAGCATCATCGTCGGCACCCGCAATGACCCCCTGGCGGGCATCCCTCAACATAACACACCCTCCCCTGGATGGTCCTGGGAGAAACCCGGCGGTCACTGCAAGTCCAGCGCCTGAGGCCAGGGCGAGGACGACAGGAAGGTGTGAGCCTGCGCCCAGCAGCCCCAAAGGGAGGGAAGTGCCGTCGAGGTCGCTCCTGGTCTTAGCTGTCTCAGGACAGGCTCGTGGCCACCCGCTGGCGCCTGTCCTGGACTGACAAGGACCATGATCTGGACTGAGGCTCCTGGCTCAGCGTCCAGGACCAGTGGGCACAGTGGCACGAGGCGCCTCTCCCGGCTCGCGGTCAGCGCCACAGCAGCAGGGGGCTGCTGAGGTAACCCCGGCCGGCTGCCCCAGCACAGTCTTCCAGCCCAGCCCGAGACTGAGGCCCGTGGCCGGGGGAGCCCAGACGCCCGGTAGCCTGTGCCCTCCAGGGTCTGTCACGTGTCCCTTGCGCTTGGAGACTCCGGTACCTGACTGGGAGACGTGGACACAGAGGGAGAAGAGCAGCTGGGGCCCTGTCGACAAGGGGCATCCCATGGGGGCCAGGGAGGGAGCTCTCTCGAAGTGGCTGGGTGGCCTGGCAGAGCCCTCCGGACAGGTTCCTGTTGTGCAAGCGGACGAGGGACTGCAGGCCCAGGCCGCTTGGGGTCACGGTGCCAGAGTCCCCAGCAGACAGTCCACTGCCCAGCGCTGACCAGGCCCAGGAAGACCTAAAGTAGGACTCTGATGAGCCAGAGCCACGGCGGCCAGCCAGGAAGAGCAGCGACTGCTCCCCTCGCTGAGCCACGTTTTGAAAGAGTCGGTTTTCATCTAAAAATACGCTACCGACGTGCACTGTGTCAGTCACCACGTGGGCCCCCGCACTCGGCACTTGCGCAGGCACACGCCCCAGAGCGCCCCGCCTGCAGGCTGGGGGCAGCACGCCGCGCACAGGAATGAAAATGAACAAAATTAATCGGACACAAAGGGGCACGTGGGGTGAAGGACAGCTTCAGGGAGGGACTAACTGGTCACAAAGGCAGAGGGGCGGTCCCGGGCGTGGGCAGAGCACGGCCTGCAGGCCGGGGCCGGGAGGGACACCAGGCAGGGCTTGGCCTGTGGCCCGTGTGCTCGCAAGGTGAACCGGAACCAGTCGCTGCCACAGCAAATCAAAGCTTCCTCCCCCCGCGAGGAAGCGACGAGGCGTCCCCGCCCAGGAAACCAGAGCACCCGGGGCCGGGGGACGGGGCCCGCGGCCAGAGGAGCAGCCACATGGCCTGGGCTGCTTCGACCCTCTTCTCCCACACGGCCCTGGCGCCTGCAGCAAAAGGGACGCCTTCACGGATGAAGAAAGAAAAGAAAACCAGACTGCCCGGGAGCTGGGGCTCCCGCTCAGAAGCGCACCCGAGCGTGGGTGGGGGGAGAGCGCGGGCGGTGGCTGGGGCTGACCAGGTGGACACCTCCAGGGCAGGGGCGTGGGGACAGACTCAAGCACGCAAACCCCAATCTCCACCCGCCGCAGCATGAAATTAAAAGTCCGACGTCAAAGCAGCCCGGCAGACGGGCGCCTGCACGCTGGAACACTGGCCGACCGCTCCGGGCCGAACACGCGACGAGGAAAAGGAAGTATCACCGTCCAACCGCCGTGCCCAGCGCCTCCAGCTCAGGGGCAGGAATGCGCTGTCTCAGCCCTCTGGGGCGGGCGAGGGCCCGGTCAGCAGGGAAGGAGGGACATGCAGGGGGTCCATCTCCAGGTCTGCACCCGAAGACCCCTCGGGTGCAGGGCACGGAGGAAGAGCAAAGGGCTGACCAGTGACAAGCTCCTAATGCCTCATGGGTCTGGAGAGACCGCCGTAGCTGGCTCCTGGAGGGTGGGCAGAGACGCCAGCCCTGCCAGGGGCCCCCGGCCTGCCAGCACCCCACCTTGCAGGCACACACCCCCTCTCACCGGCAGACACAGGAAGACAAGCTGCCACCCTCCAGGAGACGCCGGAGACTCGGACACTGCCACCCACACCTCTCTGCCCGGCTGCGCCTCAGCCTGTGGTGCCCGCCAGCCGCGCACCCTCCCGCCTCTCCCGCCCTGGCGGTGGAGGAAACCAGGAAAAGGAGAGACTTTAAAATCTAAAAAGCTACTTCTTGAAAAGGCAAAATAGACTTCTATCAAGACCGCTTGAAAAAGGAAAGACAGAAGAATATGCGGAAGACAGAGTCGTGCCGGCAGAGAGCCAAGGAGCTCAGGACAGCACAACCTCGCCGTGGGAACGCCCACGGCAATGTGCCCCACAGCCAGGCTCACTGAGGCAGGCGCGGGAAGCTTTCTCATGCACAAAACCGGACGGGAGGCCATGATTTGCACAGGGAACGTGCAGGCCGAGGAGCGTGGGCAGTGGTGATGCGGCAGGGAGGGCGCGGCCAGACGCAGGCTCTAAGACCCGGAGCCTTGGGCACCGCCGCCTGGGGAAGAGGCCCGTAGTTAGGGTGGCCATGCAGGCCGGGCCGGGCAAGGGGCAGGTCTGCGACCCCTCGGGTGCAGGAGTGCAAATGGTCCTTCTGTGGACAGAGGGCCAGTACCCAGCGCTCAGAGGATGAGGCGGCAGGGCACAGAGGAAGAGCAAAGGGCTGGCCAGTGACAAGTTCCTAATGCCCAGTATAGTGAGTAATAAGGCCTTGCTGGGTCTGACCCGAGGACCCGCAGGTCAGGGGCACAGCACAGCCCTCTCAGGGAACCGAGAAACATCCACAGGGAGCAGAAGGACCGAGCCCCCGCCCCCCGCAGGGCAGAGGGCCCAGACCCTCCTGGCCCGCACAAGTACCACAGCGAAGGGACTCTGGGGCAGCTGGAGCCATGCCAGGCCTCTGGGAGCAAGCTCCTGCATGAGGAGAGAAGGCGGCCGTCCCCAGCACCAACGGGCAGCGGGGCACGGTCCTGGAGTCGGCGGCCCCCGCACAGACCCGGGCCCCAGCACAAGGGCAGGCAGGCAGTGGAGCGAGAGAGGCAGAGGGAAGAAGCACCGGCTGGGGAACGCCGGGAACACCAGTGGCCGGAGGCCTCAGTGGACTCCAGAGTAAGCCGAAGTCCGGTCAGAGAGTGGCCAGAGTGCAGCCCGGGGGCGAGAGCAAGCTGCGCTGCCTGTGCTGCCCATTAGCCCTGACGAGGGCCGCCGTCCACCCAGCTCCCTGCCCATTTATCCTCTGCCTCAAGCATCCGGGTAACTGATGAACGCCAGGCAAAACCCGGTGAGGAAACTCACCCAAACCACTGCCCTCACGGAGTTTCCAGAAAACTTGTGAAACAAACAGGTCAGCGAGAGGACGAGCAGGGGAGGGGGACACGCAGCAGGGGGCGGGCTGAGCCGGAACCCACTTCCATGTGGACAAACAGCCAGGTTTGGGGGTCAGCTACTAAAGCACTCCCAGAGAACTGTGCCTGAGCTGGGGTGCCGCCTCCAGGACACCCTGGAATACAAGCCAGTGGCGGCCAGGAAGGGCAGAAGCGGCCAGAACAGCACCAGCGCCACACAAGGCTTGGCGGCGCTGCCAGCCGTGGGCTGGGGGGGGGGGGGGTTGGAGGGCGCCACGCGGGGCGAGACCCAGGGAGACCACAGCTCGGAGGGCAGGAACAGGGGCTGGGGCGGGAGCCACAGGCCAGCTACGGGGCAGGGGAGACCCGGACTTGAGAGCCGCCCCCGGAGGGTACCTCAGGAGCGCCACGGCACTGGGGCTTGTCCAAAACAAACACACGAGGAGCCTCCTCCTTTCAGGAAACTTCGGCCATTCCCCAGCCTGAAAAAGCTCAACCCCGCCGGCGGACGGTCCTGCTCACGCCCCCTCTCCCCGGCCCGCCAGAGCCGCCACACCCTCCCGCTCAGGCAGGGGGCCCAGGGGCAGCAGCCGGGGCGGGCACTCACCGCCGGCGGGTCCAGGCTGCCCAGCCGCTCTTCCTTCTCCACCGTGCGCCGGCAGCCCGGGCACACCCACAGTGGCAGGTGCAGGGCACCGCTGCCCTTGGCGAGCGCCAGCTTGCTGGAGGCCTTCACCCCGCTCTCCAGGAACGAGGGGTCCTTCCGCTCGCTTCTGCACAGGAGGCAGCAGTCCCCGGCGGGGTAGGGTGGTGCTCGGTGATTCAGCCCAAAGCTGAAAGGGGCCTGAAAACAGAAAAATTCACTTTCAAAACACAATCCGTGGGCCAGGACACCTGCAATAAACATGCTGCTGTGAAGGTAAAGTGCACACGTGTGTTTGCACGGACACGCACAAAGAAGGGGGGGTTCCCAAATGCAACCGTCTCTCATGTTCCAGGAACGCAAGCCCTTGAAATGGGCAGAGATCCCCTAAGAGCATCTCGGGTAGCCAGAAAACAGTCCCCCGACCCACCCCTGGCCGCCTCACTCCCCACAGCGGGTGGGCGGCTGCCACTCGGCTCTGGAAAGCGCCAGCATGCTGGCACAGCAGCGGCTCCAAGACCTCAGGCTGTGCGGGCTAGGGCACCTGGCGGGGCCGCGGCGGGCAGAGTGGGGCGAGGCAACCGGTGGGCTCTGGCAGCAGGAGCCCCTCAGCCGGTGCCCCCGAACCACAAGAAGCACCGAGATGAGGAATGTCGTGCCACCCGGCCAGGCGAGGCCCAGGGTCACTCACTCCGAGGGGCCAGTGCAGGACGCCAGGGCCCCCACCCCGGCCCGCCCTGTCAGGCACCAGCCAGGCACGGGGCGCTGCCGAGGGCACCGGACCCGAGCCCCACAGCATCTGGGCAAACACAGGGTACGCCGAGCAGGTGCCGCTTCCTGCGCGGCTTCTACGGAGTTGTGTGGTGGTTTCCAAAGAGAAACTGCAAATTCAATAGGAAAGACTCAGACTTACTATGCAAAGACCCCACAGGCACGTTTCTTCCAGATGTGAAGAAATCACGGCCCGTGAAGGTGCAAACACAAGGTGCGACAGCTCCTGGGGGACGGCAACGCCCCAGCTCTCACAGCTCAGTGAAAGCAGAGCTGTCGTCAGGCACACAGCCAGGGAGCCAGCGGCACCCCCTCCTCCACCCCCCTCCCCTGGTACCCCTTCGGCCTCAGGACCGCCCACCCACAGGGGCTGCGCTGCCCGTCACCCCAGGGCCCAGTGCCTGGGCCGCTGACGTCACCAGTCACGTCCCCTTGAACTGCTTACGAGACGCGGACACCAGACTCGTGGGTTGGGAGTTGGGGCAAGACTGCCTGACGTTTTCATTAACACCTGGTGACACTCAGGCCCACATTCACTCCCAGCGCACGCTTAGCAGTTTATATCCAAACTGCGGCTTCTGGCGCCGTGGCGCTGCATCACGAAGCGCTCTTTTTGTGGCTAACGCGAAAGTAAGATCTGTTAGGGTTTACCTTCAGGTCACATGTCAACAGAACTAGAGGAAGCCGAAAGGAAATGGCCAGCGCGGCAGGCCCGCGGTGTCACAGGAGCGGCGCCCACCCATGGGCTCCTGCGGGACGGGCCGGCCGTGAGCAGCGTGGGTTACCCTGCGACTAGCTGACGGGATTCCCTCCAGACAGCCACCACGCGTGAAGCTGCCCGCTCCGCCGCAAGGCAGCCCCTCTCCGGTGCCCCCGGCCCCCGCACCAGGCTCCAGCGCGCCTCATGGATGCGGCCTCTCCACCGCCCGCTGCATCTCAATCTCCGTGCTCTGGGAGCCCAGCGGGACCCGAGGCTGAGGCCGAGCCCAGGGCCTCGCCCGCTCCTCCGCACAGGACCCCGGGCACAGGCGACCCAGCCCGCCTCCCTCCCTCCCTGGGGCCTCGGCTTCTGGCAGAGTCCTCCTCCGCGCACATATTTTTCTTTCTTCCCTGGCAGCTCTCAGATACCTCTACAAGTATTGGGGAAAACACCTTTACCCCCACGTCCACCCCTGCAGTGGTGGCTGCCAGGCCCTGCACAGATGGCAGCCAGATGGCCCTGCTCCTCCAATGGCTGGGGAGGCGGCCAGCGAGAGAGCCCCTCACGGTCACAGGACTGCCCAGCTGCGATAGCCACCCCAGATAGCCACCCCCGCCTGTCTCCCCGCAGTTCACAAGTCTCAGGAGTTAAGGGTACCAGGGCATAAGAGTCTCAGGTTACCAGCAGCTCGTCTGGCCATCTCTCTCCCATCTCTAAACCAAGGGGTTAAACGCGCGCGCGCGCGCGCGCGCGCACACACACACACACACACACACACGCGCGCGCGCTCGCTGCAGTGAGGGTCAAGGACAGAGAGTAGGAAATAGTGGTGGAATCTGAAGTGTGTCTTGAAAAATTTAATTTCTAAGCTAAGTTTCCTTCCAAAATATTGGCACTTCTCCCAGGAATAGCAACATTAATGTTGATCATTTTTCCAGCCATCTGAAGTTGTCATAAAACAGAATGAAGAAAAATTAATAAAACATTACCCAAGAACCGTATGTCCCTCCCCAAACAAAATCCAGTCAGCCACAACTGCGTCTCACACGTGCACACCAAGCCCTCTTGAAAGCGTCAGGAGCGGCCTGAGCCCCGGCGGGGTCTAGGTCAGCACCCCGCACCCCGAGGTCAAGGGCGCGGGGTCAAGGGCACAAGCGGCAGGAGAAGGGCAGAGCCAGAGGCAGAGCCCCGCTCTGAAGCCACAGCTTTTGCAGGACTCAGCTTTTTCTCTTCAGGTGTTAAATGAGCCATTTGTTTTTAAAAGCAACAATGCACCCGGCAGCTGCTGAGCAATGTGTACTTACAAAGGAAATGCAGTGACAGTATTTGAAAGCTGCTCACCGTTAACCTTGAGTAAGTCCTCAGTGCCCTCCCCCTCAGTTTCCTTATCTGTAAATGGGGGCTTAAAAAAACCCACTTTGAGGGTTGAGGAGTCAGGAGACAAATAAGAGCTCAACAGAGACCCTAACACAAGAAGTCAGGAAGTCAGGCCAGTTGCTACTCACGGTCACTGAGGTGATGCAAATTTTTAAATAGGCAAAACAAAGCAGGCAAATGCAAATAAACGCATAGGTAGCAAAACTAACATCAGAAAGGTATAGTAAGCAACAAGTTACTGTAATTAGAAGATATACTTTTTTTCAAAGATTTATTTATTTATGCATACAAGAGCTGAGGTACAGGCCAGATTGGGGTGTGTGTGTGTGTGTGTGTGTGAGGATTCACCAGAGACAGAGCGGGGAGCAGAACAGGCAGATCTACTGAAATACACTGCTGAGGAGAGCAGCGGGCGAGGCAGGAGAGGTCTGCTGCGCCATGTGGGCATCTCCCTGGCCAGCCGGGGATCGAACCCGCGCTGCAGAGGCTGCGGACAGCTTCACAGCGCTGCGTTCATCCCGCTGAGCCAACGGGGAGGCCCTAGAAAGGTTTACTTTTAATGATGTGAAGTTATGACTCAATGCAAAATACACACATGAGAAGAGAGGGAAATGCAAATAAACACATTGAAATAAATAATGCAAACACTTTCGGTGAAAATGAGCAGGACCTTGGTGACGAGGGCCAAGCAGGGCACACTCTGCTCACAGAAAGCCAGCCAGACAAACATGTAAGAGACAAATTTAAATAAGGCTTAACAGTTGTATTTACGTCAAGATTTAAACTACAATGATTACTTCTTTTGTTAAGTTTCATGAACACAGGCTATCAAATAATAAAAACCAACAACCCACACAAAACCTGTATTTCAAAAGGCACATTATAATACAAGGCATGTTCACGTAAAACCAAAAAGCGTTTAAGACCTATAAAAGTTTAAACTGCATATTTCAAAATCCAATTCACTTCAATATTCAAAGTCCTGTCTATAAAACCTTATGACGACTCTGTATCTGTTAGGGGGAAAGGATGTCCTGAGTTAATCCCATACAGGCTTTGTGGACCCCACCCCCACTCCAGACTAAAGCCATCAAGACTCTGGGAAAGACAAATCCCATCACCACCAAGGGAGGGTGGCTGGGACCTGAGGGTGGAGTTGGGCAGCCAGGTTGGATATAAAAACCGAACACGTGGGCCTTGGGGTCTCTCTGGCTCGCGATCGCTCGCCTCCTGGCTTCACCGCTCCTGGCTGGCGGCAGCTCTGAGAGCGCCATTTTGGGATTCCTGATCGGCGGATCGGGTAGGACGCATTTAAAACTTTGTCTCCCACTTTCCTCCCAGAGCTGTCCATTTCCTCATTTCCCCTTCCCTTGTAAATAAACCTTTTATGAACCTTTCACGTGTGCCTGCAGTAGAGCATTGATAAGTCCTTTAAAGCATGCGGGTGAGGACCCACAGTCAGGCACCCTGTTTTGTATCGGGGTTGCTCTACAACATATCCACAGTCCTCCAGGCCGGGAAGTCAGGATCCCAGCACCTGCACCAGCCCCATTCCAGCTGCGCACACTGAGTGTCTGCTGGGCCAACAGCTCAGAAGCAGGAACAGGACGACTGCCACCACATATCAAACCTTGAGGTGTCGGGCCTCCCCTGGTGGCGCAGGTGGTTGAGCGCCGTGCTGTGAAGCTGCCCGCAGTCTCTGCAGCACCTGATTGATCCCAGCCTGCTGGCAAGGGTCCCACGTGGTGCCGCAGATCTCTCCTGTCTCGCCCGCTGCTCCCCTCAGCGGTGTCCTTCGGTCCTTCTGCCTGTTCTGCTCCCCACTCTGTCTCTGGTGAATCCTCTCACCCTCCCGTGCATCCGGCCTGTACCCTGGCTCTTGTGTAAATGAATAAACAAATCTTTAAAAAAAAAACAAAAAAAAAACCCGAGGTGTCTGGCCAAAGCTGTACTTAAACTTTGTTTGTGGCTTTAACTGCTAGTGTGGTAAGGAAGGGGAAAAAACATTCCGTTCACGATTAGAAACCAATTCAGGAGGGCCCGAGGGAAAACAGGTTAAGCGGGTGAGCAGCAGCCGCACAGCGGGAAAGATGGCTGGGGGAGTAAGAGCAAAGGACAAAGACCCCTTTGGTTCAGAAAATCTGGTTAAAAGGGAGTCACCAGGCACCGCAGACACCCCGGCCGTGAAGGTGTGCTGGAGGCGAAGAGTGCTCGGCCTCGGCGGCGGGCACGGCTCCTGCAGGACTCCCAGGCCCCTGGTGCCCGCACACCTCAGACGGCCAGACGCGCCCCCCGGGCCTGGCAGACGCTGCGAACACCCATCTCTCAAAACACCACAGCCAGCTTCTTTCAAAAGTAATTTTCTACTCCTGGCTGACCGGTCCCCTTGACCCGGGGCGGGCGGACGCGTACCTTCTCCGCAACGCTGTGTCTGCGGCCGTCACGGGCGAGGCTGGCAAATGCAGACGACGCTTCTCCACGCGCGAGAAACGCCCACTCACCCCCAGAGCAGGCGACACTTTGAATTTTGCCACAAGAAACCAGGCAAACCTCAGTCCGGCCCAGTGCTGTCGCGGTCACTCCCCACCTGCTGGGGGGCCCCCGCTGCCCCCCTCCCCCCAATGCGGGCTCCGCGCTGCACACCTACCCCATGCCCCCGCCGCCCCCCGCGGGCCTTTCCGCGAGACCCGCTTATTGAAGAGGTCGCGCCAGAGACGCGCGCTCTGCACTAGGCAGAGGCTACACAGAAAAGTCCTCCATCTGAATCCCGCAAAAAGCGGAAGCCGGGACTGGGGGGGCCGCTTCCACCGCCCCGGAGCAGCTCCCACCCGCGCCGTGACTTCTGAGGACAATTATTTTCATACTATTCACCTTGGATCGCCGGTCGTACTTTCTCTTACCCAACTTCAAAGCTCCCTCGTCACATCGACGAAGAAACACGGCGCCACAACGTCAGCTGCCGCGGGCGGACACACATCAGCGTGTATGTCCGACAGGCAGGATTTTCCGCACACCCAAAGTTTTTGCCGAGAAAGCTACACATTCACTTTGCTGCCGCCCTGTCTCCCCTGTGCCACCTCGGCCTCTGCCATGCACAAGACCCACAGGGCAGCAGGCTGCTGTCCCCCCGGGTCAGACACGTGCGGCAGCAGCTACTGTGCTTTTGTTCTGCGGTCATTTCTGGAAGTCTGGCCTAACGTCTGTGTACAAACCAGCTGGAGCTACTTCTGGGGCTGACGCTCACCCGTGTGGAAGTGAGAGGCCTCAGGGGTTCATGCTTTAGTTTAGTGAACTTTTACAAAGTAGGAGGCTGAGCAGCGAGCGACTTCATATACCCTGCAGGCGCGCGCACGCGCTTTCTCTTCGAGATGCTTATTCTCTGACAGTGAAGACGGCACAGTTTGCTAACACCTCCAGGCAAGACACCCCCCACAACACACACACAACTTGGAATTACGTGATAAAAGCAGACACAACTCCACGTTTCAAAGACCGCTGCGCGCTGCCTCCAGGCCTCTGAGGCCGTTTCTGACTGCATTGCCTGGCCAGAGAGCTGCAGCAGAGGCCGCAGCACTGGCCCCAGCGCCAGCCTCTAGCGCCCCCTTCCACGCAGGGCTTCTCGGAAGGCGACCTGCCGACTGTGCAGGCGCGTTCCTTAAACGCAGCCCGCAGAAGGGCACTTAGCGAGCTCGGCCTACTGGCCACGGCTCCAACACGCCATCAAGCACAGACTTCCTCTCTCGCCTCAGGACCCTCGGCAGCCCAGGCCCATGCCCTGCGCAGCTCAGGTGAGGTGCCAGTCAGTGAGGCAGGGCCCATCTGGAAGTACAGCTAGCAAGCTCTTCGTGAGGCAGTGTATGATGGAGACCCCCCTAAAAGGGGCCACAGGGGTGACAGCCACAGCATCCCGATGCCGCAGGATAGTCAGGGTCACCTGGCAATGCTTGCAGACAGGCGAGGACATGGCAACGCCAACCGCACAGCTACCGAGGTCTCAGACAAAGGCAGATGCTGATGGACGAGCACGCAGCCAGAACGGCAATAGCCACGCGCCGCTCTGTGAGAGAAGAGTTTAGGTTAAACGGATTAACTGAGCTCACTTGCCACAGACTGGGGGGACAAGGCCTCCACCATCATTCTGGTGAGTACCACAGTGCTGGAGGCGTGCTGACCAGCCCTTTGCATTGCTAACTACTAGAATCCTCCACCGATGTGCAGGTTACACATCAGCCTCAGTTGACCTGAGGGGGAGACCTGGCGGGATCGTCCGCTGGAAGGTGAGTGCTGAAGTGCAGGTGAGTGAGCACCAACCCCCACAGGGCAAGCACAGCGTGTCAGGAAAGCCAGGACCACACCACACTGAGAAAGGCAAAAGAAAGTTCCAGAAAGGTGTGTATAACAAAGGTCAAATGCAACAAGCTCAAAGGCTATCAAGGTTGAAAAACAGCTCCAGCATTTGGTAAGGGTACAGAGGCTGATGAAGGCGGGAGACGCGAGAGCACAAAGGGGTGAAGAATCCAGGGTGAAGGCGGCGCGAATGGCCCCGACCAGCGCTAGTAACCAGGCTTTGGGGTCATCTGCAAGTAACAGGTCCGAGGGACTGCACTAAGGGCTTCAGCAAGGAACAGAGCAGGACTGGCGGGGGTGCCAGGATGGCATGAGTCGATGGGAAACTGAAAATATGAAGAAAGTCACCCACGGAGGGAACTCAGGACCCGGGAAAGAAGGACAAAGAGGCGTGGCAAGGCCGTGAGGTGACCCCTGGCAGTTCTGCAGAGCCCCCGCGGCCAGCAGACTCCCTGAAATCTATCAGTCAAGCAGCCCTGGAGCACAGGATGCGTTGTGGGGGAAGGAGCAATGATTCCTTCCGGATTAGGAGACAAAGAAAACAGACTTCAGGAAAAAAGAAAAGGTGAAGATGGAGGAAGCGCAGGGGCGAGCAGCGGCTCACCCCACCTGCGGGCCCAGAGGCCTTTCTGAGCGGGCCCCCAGGGCTTGGCCCAAGACCCCGCTCCCGGCTGGGCCCAGCGGAGGGGCAGGGGCGGGGGCCAGAGCAGGCCCAGGAAGGCCGTCATCCCAGGGACGGCGGGCTGCTCCTGGAAGGAGACGCACCGCCCGGAAGGGGCACCTGACCCAGGCAGGCGAGGGCGCAGGCGCGGCCCAGCACACTGGGAGAGAGGCTGCTGGGGCCGGCGGGCATGGTGGTGGCAGGACGGGCACGAGGGCGGAAGGATGAGTCTGGTCACGTGGCCAGGGGTCTGGAAGGTGGGGGGCCAGCGGCAGGAGCAAGCGCCCATGTCCTGGGGGCAGAGTGGAGGCACCGCAGGTGCGGAGGGCAAAGGCGCAGAAGGGATACCAAGGAGGACAATTCAATCTTCAGATTCCACTTTTCGGGACTCAGTTCTGCCAGCCAACAAGCAGAGTCCCCGCGATAGAGGCGGGGCTTATCTAGTCTGAAGCTCTGGGGTCTGCCCACCCAGCACCCCCAGGGTGCCCGCAGGCCGTCTGGCTGTGGGGACCGCAGGCGACGCGAGAACAGACAGCAACAGTCTACCGTTGCAGCCAATCCATAAGCGATGCTGTTAAACAATATTACGGTTTATGGTTTTTTTTTCATCCAAGGCAACCAAACAGCCACAGCCAGGCACTGCCAGTGCCTTCCCTACGCCCTCCTGACCACCATCTGGGGAGGCACCTGCACAGACAGGTCACCTTCCTCAGGGGCCTCCAGGGACAAAGCTCTCAGCAGGAACTGTAAAGAATGTTTACCTGCTGGGCTACTTCACAACAGGTAAGTGCCCAGTGCTCCCAGAGAAAAGATTTACACTGTGGTAAACCACCCCGTGACAACTTCCCAAATTTTAGCATCAATGTAAAAGTACCCTGTACTTTATTTTTTTTTTATTTTTTTATTTTTTATTTTTTTTATAGAGGCATGTTTTCTTTCTTTCTTTCTTTCTTTGTTTATACATGCACTGGGTACAGTCAGAAGCGCGGGAGGGTGAGAGAATCCACCAGAGCCAGAGCGGGGAGCAGAGCAGGCAGAAGGACCGAAGTCCACTGCTGAGGGGAGCAGCGGGCGGCAGGAGAGGTCTGCGCGCCATACGGGACCCTCCTCCGGTGGCCGGGAAGCAGCCGGGGATCGAACCGGCGCCGCAGAGGCCGCGGGCAGCTTCGCAACCCAGCGCTCAACCGCTGCGCCACCGGGGAGGCCCCTTTATTTTTTTTTAAACAAGTAAACTAGTTTATGATTTTTTTTTTTAAAGATTTATTTATTTATTTATACAAGCACTGGGTACAGTCAGAAGCGCGGGAGGGTGAGAGAATCCACCAGAGCCAGAGCGGGGAGCAGAGCAGGCAGAAGGACCGAGGTACACTGCTGAGGGGAGCAGTGGGCGGCAGGAGAGGTCTGCGCGCCATGCGGGACCCTCCTCCGGTGGCCGGGGAGCAGCCGGGGATCGAACCGGCGCTGCAGAGGCTGCGGGCAGCTTCGCAACCCAGCGCTCAACCGCTGCGCCACCGGGGAGGCCCTACCGCTGTACTTTAAACATGAATATTAAATGACTTTTGCAGGACTTCCTTGAGGAAAATAAGCCCTAAAGAATTACAATTCTGGGACACGAAATGCAATATGGCATCCTAGATTGGATCCTAGGATGGAAACAGGTAATCAGGGCCTCCCTGGTGGCAGGGATTAAAGACAGCCCTATGAAGCTGTCCGCAGCCTCTGCAGCACGAGTTCCATCCCCGGCCAGGGAGCAACCCACATGGCGCAGCAGACCTCTCTTGCCTCGCCCGCTGCTCCCCTCGGCAGTGTATTTCAGTCAGTCTGCCTGTTCTGCTCCCCACACTGTCTCTAGGGAATCCTCTCACCACCCCCCACACCTCTGGCCTGCACCCCAGCTCTTGTATGCATAAATAAATCTCCAAAAACAGAAAGAAATGAGTGATCAATGGAAACTTAGTGGAATCCAAATAAAATCTGTAGTGAGTAATACCATATCAATCTTAAATTCTTAATTTTGACAAACACACACATCACGTAAGATGGGACCTTCGGGAACGCCAACTGAAAGGTTCATGGGAACATACTGCACCAACCTGGCAACTTCTCTTTGGGTCTAAAACTGACCAAATAAAAAGTGTCTTTAAAAATCCCAGGTTGGGCCTCCCTGGTGGCACAGGCGGTTGAGCGCCGCACTGTGAAGCTGTCCGCAGCCTGTGCAGCACCGGTTCAACCCCGCCGGGCAGTGAGAATCCCACATGGCACAGCAGACCTCTCCTGTCTCCCCGCTGCTCCCCTCAGCTGACTGTTTCCTCAGTCTGCCTGTTCTCTTCCCCGCTCTGTTTCTGGTGAATCCTCGCACCCTTCTGTACCTGTAACCTGGTTCTTGTATAAATAAATCTTTGGAAAAAAAAAAAAAACAACCCCAGGTCAGGGGGCCTCCCCAGTGGCACAGCGGGTTGACGGCATTGCTGTGAAGCTGTTCACAGCGTCTGCAGCATGGGTTCAATTCCCAGCCGGCCAAGGAGATTCCCACATGGCAGGGCAGGCCTCTCCTGTTGCGCCCGCTGCTCCCCTCAGCAGTGTCTTCGGTCTGTCTGCTTGTTCTGCTCCCCGTTCTGTCCCTGGTGAATGCTTTCACCCTCCCGCGCCTCTGACCAGTATCCCGGTGCTTGTATAAATAAAGGACCGAAGGACACTGCTGAGGGGAGCAGCGGGCGGCAGGAGAGGTCTGCGCGCCATGCGGGACCCTCCTCCAGTGGCCGGGGAGCAGCCGGGGATTGAACCGGCGCTGCAGAGGGTGCGGGCAGCTTCGCAACCCAGCGCTCAACCGCTGCGCCACCAGGGGAGGCCCGAAAAGCTGAATCTTTAAAGAGACCTTCTAGTAATACTGGCAGGAAAAAAGAGAAGACAGTGTCAGTACTGGGAACGAAGGAGGAAACGTCACTGCAGACCCACACAAGTTACAAGGGTTATAACTGAGCACTACAGACAACTCTACACACATAAATTCAACAACTTAGATGAAATGGACCAATTCTTTGAAACCCAGAAACTATTGAAATAGAGTGAAGGGAACAATTAATTCCTAATTTACTTTATGAGGCCAACATTACACTGGTACCAACACCAGCCAAGAAGGGCAATACAAGAAATCTACTGACATATCTTATGAAAATAAATGCAGCAATGCTCAACAAATTATTGATACAGTAAATCCGTGAATTAAAAAAAAGTAATATACACTGACAGAGTTTATTCCAGGAATGCAAAGCTGGTTCAATATCCAGAAGTTAAAAATTTGATCTACCACATTAATAAAGGGGGAAAAAATCATATAAACTGATTCAAAAGAGCACTTGACAAAATTCAACCGCCACTAATAAAAAATTCCCAGCAAACTAGAAAGGAATGTCCCAATGAATCCAAACAAAAAAACTCTCAAATACATTATAACAAGATTGAAGATTAAACATTAATTCTATTTTTTATATTAACAATGATAAATGGAAAATGAAATTAAAAAAACACCATTTGCGGGCCTCCCCTGTGGCGCAGCGGTTGAGCGCTGGGTTGCGAAGCTGCCCGCGGCCTCTGCAGCGCCGGTTCTATCCCTGGCTGCTCCCCGGCCACCGGAGGAGGGTCCTGCACGGCGTGCAGACCTCTCCTGCCGCCCGCTGCTCCCCTCAGCAGTGTCCTTCGGTCCTTCTGCCTGCTCTGCTCCCCGCTCTGGCTCTGGTGGATTCTCTCACCCTCCTGCGCTTCTGACTGTACCCAGTGCATGTATAAACAAAACAAACAAACAAACAAACAAACAAATAAAACATGCCTCTAGAAAAATTAAAAAAAAAAAAAAACACCATTTGCAAGAGTTGAAAAAATGATACTGTATAAATCTAAAACAAGTGCATGAAAAAAAAAAAAAAAAAAAAAGCCCCAATAGAGATATCCCATATTCTCAGAATGAAAGATTCCACCAAACTGATCAGAGATTCAGAGATTTGTGTATTCCAATAAAATCTGAGAAAAACTATTTACAGGCAAACTGTTTCTAAAATATATGCAAGAGCTAAACAAATAGGGCCTCCCCGGTGGCGCAGCGGTTGAGCGCTGGGTTGCGAAGCTGCCCGCGGCCTCTGCGGCGCCGGTTCGATCCCCGGCCGCTCCCCGGCCACCCGAGGAGGGTCCCACATGGCGCGCAGACCTCTCCTGCCGCCCGCTGCTCCCCTCAGCAGTGTACTTCGGTCCTTCTGTCTGCTCTGCTCCCCGCTCTGGCTCTGGTGAATTCTCTCACCCTCCCGCGCTTCTGACTGTACCCAGTGCATGTATAAACAAAACAAACAAACAAATAAATAAATAAAACATGCCTCTATAAAAAAAAAAAAAAAAAAAAAAAAAAGAGCTAAACAAATAGCCAAAACAATTGCTTTAAGTTGGAAGAATTACCTTGTGCAATTTGAAGATATACAGTAATTAAGACAGAGTGACAGAGGAACACAACAGATAATCCAGAAATAACCTTACAAACAAGGTCTCAACTGAGTTTTGACAAGGACGATAAGTCAATTTGTTGGAGCAAGGCTATATGATACTTTCAACACATGGGTCTGCAACAACCTGACATCTGTATGAAAGAAAAAAGAACCCCGACTTGAATCTGACACCATATACAAAATTAACTCAAAAGAAGACGCAACTGGGGCCTCCCTGGTGATGCAGGGGGTGAAGACGCAACCTACGAAGCTGTCTGCAGCCTCTGCAGCGCGAGTTCCATCCCCCCCCTAGGGAGCTACCCACATGGTACGGCAGACCTCTCCTGTCTCCCCGCTGCTCCCCTCAGCAGTGTTTCAGTCAATCCGCCTGTTCTGCTCCCCACTCTGTCTTCTCACCCTCCACACCTCTGGCCTGCACCCCAGCTCTTATCTGCAGAAATAAGTACATATTTAAAAAAAAAAAAAAACGCAATTAGATCGAAATGTGAAACTACGAAAGCTTTAGAAGCGAACACAGGGGACAGGCCTTCATTGTGAGGCATTTTATAAAACAAGAAGTTCTTAGACATGACACCAAGAAATATAAAATGAAAAAAATTAATTTTTTCTTTAAAAAAGTTAACAGACTAAAAAAAGAAGATACTAAGCGGAAGGGAATATTTGCAATTCACATATCCAACAAAGGACTCATGTTCAGAATTATACAGAACTCTCAAAACTCAGAAAAATTAAAAATAGGCAAAGTTTTGAAAAAACATTTCACCTGAAGTTAGTATAAGAATAATAAACACATTGAAAGTTCAAACATCACCAGTCACTAGGGAAATGCAAATTAACACCACTGTGCCCCACACACTTATTTGCTAATATAGTAAAAATTAAAGCTATTGACAACAAGTGCCAGCAAGGAGGCCCATGCCCGGGGGGTTGGGGGTGTGTGTGTCAGGATGGCACCCCCACATGGGAAACCGAGCGGTGGGTTATGTTAGCATAGACCCAGCTCCCGTTCCTTGGCATCTACCCTACAGAAATGAAAACTGGCTTTCACACCCAACTCTGCACATTCATAGCAGAGTTGTCTCTCCCGCGATGATCACAGGCCCTGGGAACCACCCCATGTCCACCAAGAGCAGAGCGGGCGCAGAAAGGGCTGCCTGAAGACCAGTGCGCCAGCAGGGAGACGACCGATGCACTGACGCCTGACTGACTCTCCAAATCAACGGGCTGAGGAAACAGCCCAGCTGCAGAAAGCGTCATGCCCTGTGGCTGGACGGGGCGCTCCCAGGAGGCAGGTGGTGGCTGAGCAGGTGGGGAGGCCGGTGCCGGGCAGCAGAGAGCAACCGCTCACCTGGTGCTGGCTGAGGTCAGGCCTTACACATGCCCAGCGACCGCCCCCTCGGGCAGACACACCTGGACATGCCTGTCAGCTTGATCCTGCGGCCCCTCAGCAGGAGGCCAGACTGCAGACCACTCGCGTGCAGAAGTGGAAGCCGCGGACCAGTCTCGGCGCTGACGGGCCTGAGCCCTGGCCAGCGAGCGTGCCTGAGGGATGCAGGAGAAAAGAGTGGTGAGGATGGGCGATTCTAGGGTACTGGAATGTTCTCTGTCCTGGCCTGTGGGTCCCCTGGCAGTACACGTACGTGAAACACCAACATGTCCTCGTGCTAAAGGACCCCAGTCTACGAGCCTCCATGCCACCTACTTCCTCAGCCCACCTCGGTGCGCGTGAACTGCAGCAGCAACCCTGTACCCCATTTCATCATGGCAGCCATTTATTTCCACAGCACAGGAGAGTCCTCCAAGTGTACCCCCCAAAGCCCCCAGGAGGCCTGGCGACAGCCTGTGAACGCTGTCACCTCTGGCTCCACCTCTGCGGCGGTGAACGAGGGTTCACGTCACCACACTCGCCCCACACCGACTTTAAGCCTTTAGTATGACTGTTTGAAATGCTGACCCTACCCCAGCGCTTCCTTTTACAAATGACATTTTAAAAGTCGCCCTAAACTGCCATTCGATTTCTCCCCGAACAAAGCGTCATTCCAACAGCGAGAGGCACAGGTCTGCTTCTGTGGCAGCAGCGCACGGGGTTTTGTAAGTAACGCGTGTGATTCAATTTTGCACACCGATTCAGAAAACAGAATTCTGATGGTGCAAATATTTTTACTTTGTATGCGACAGCCAACTGTTTCACCACTGAAAGATGGAAAAAGCCCAAATTTGTTCTATGTGAAAAAAGCGAAACTGCTGGCAACGTGGGACGGCACAAGCACTGCTCGCACCTTTTGCCCCCTAAGTCCCGCTCCCACGGAAGGAAGCCTCAGAGCCCGAGGCATGAGTCATCAGATTCTCGCCACAGGTTATTCTGATGTGCACCCTGGGAGGCTTCCCCAGCACATGCAGACAGACACAGACATTTCTAAAAAGGGTCCCGCCACGCACTATCCTGTATCTTGCAGGCGTCTTTCTTCACTGAACACGTCATGGAAGTGATGCCTGGAAAGAGAGATGCCACAGGAGATGCGCCGCTGCCCGTCCCTCCCAAGCCTTCCCTTCAGGGCAACCCTCAGAGCAGACGCCCCGGCGAGGAGGCCCTGGCCCAAGACGGCCTCTCCATGGCGCCCGCGGCCAAGTCCTTCCCGGCTCCCTCCCACCCCGGCCCCAGGGTGGGGACGCCAGGTGCGCCGGCCCCGCCGTCCTGCCCTTCCCGGCCGGATCCCCGCCAGCCCCGGGAGCGGGAGCGGCAGCGGGACGCCGAGGCGAGGCCGTCAGGCGGCACCGCCCGCCCGAGAGCGCCAGGCCCGGCGAGGGGCGTGCCCGCCGCGTGCCCGGGCGCTGCGGGCCGAGCGCTCCTCCTGGCTCTGCGGGGCCCCGGCCCGGCCCGGCCCGGCCCGGCCCGGCCCGCGCGCAGCCCGGCGCGCCCGCGTCTCTCAGGCCCCCTGAGGCGCCCGCCGCGTGGGGACGCGCCGGCCCGACCCCGGGGAGACGCGGGGCCGCCGGCGGGCGCCCGCGGACACGCAGGCCCCGGGGGCGTGTTCGGGCCAGGGCCGCGCCCCGGCGCTCGCCACCTGTGGGAGACCGGCCGGCGCGAGGCGGCCCCGCGCGGGAGGCCGGCGCTGTCCTCGCGCGCCGCGGGGAGACAAAGCTGCCCGGGGCCGGCGCGGAGGGCGCGGGCGCGCGGGGTCCTCGCCGCGGCCGCCCGAAGAGGGGGGCCCCGCGGGCGTCGGCGCCCCTCGGCTCGGCCCCGGCCGCGGAGCCCGCGCGCCACCTGCTCCGCCCGCGGGCCGCGGGGGCCCCGGCCCGGCCCGGCCCGGCCCGGCCCGGCCGCGCTCTCGCCGCCAACTTCCGCGGCCGGCCGGCCTGACAGCGCTGACAGCCGCCGCCCCCCGCCCGCCGCCCCGCCCCGCCCCGCGCTCACCTCGAAGTAGCCTCCGGGGGCGGCGCCGCCCGCGCCCGCGCCCGCGCCCGCGCCCAGGGGCCCGTTGGCCGCCGCCGCGCCGCCCGGGGCCGCCAGGCCCGCGGCCTGGGAGCCGCGCAGCGCCGCCGCCGGGCCGGCCTTGCCGCCGCCGCCCCGCTTGTTCTTCCGGCGCTTGGCCCCGCGCTTGGCGTCGGCCGGGCTCATGGCGGCGGCGGCGGCGGGCGGCGGGCGGGCCCGGCCGGCGGCGGCGGCGGGAGGGCGGGCGCCGAGGCGGCGGCGGGCGCGGCGGCCGGCGAGGGCGGGGGCGGCGCGGGTCGCTCCGGCGGGGCGGCGGCGCGGCGGGAGCTGCGGGAGGCCGCGGGCGGGAGCAGCCGCGAGTCCGCCGGGCCGGCGCCGCCGCTGACCAGAGTTGAGCCCAATATGGCGGACACAAGGGGAAAGGGAGCCCGGCTTACGTCGGGGGAGGGGGCAGAGCGGCGAGGGGGAGGGGTGTGGGCGCCCTCCCCCACCCCGCCCTCCCGGCCGCGCGCCCCGCGCCTCCCGCCCCGCCCGCCGTTAACGTGCGCCGGCCCGCAGGGCACGCCGGGAGTTGGAGTCCGCGCCGCCCGCGCCGCCGCCGGGGGCGCCGGGCGCACGACCACGCGTCCCGTCAGGCCGCGCGCGAGGGCCGGGGCGCGGCCTGACGTCACCGCCGCGCCCGCCCGCGCCCCGCCCGCGCCGCGCGGCCCGCCGGGAGCCGTAGTCGGGCGGCGAGCCGGCGGCGGGAGGCCGCGTTCCGGGGCGGCGGGCCGCGCGGGCGGCGGCGTTCTCGCGGCGGCGACAGGCCCCAGGGCCCGCCCGCGCGGCCGCCGGCCCGGGGCCGCGCCGGGGGCGGCTTCGGCTCGGCCGCACCCGGCCGGTGACCTTGGAGGGGCCGCGGGTTCGATTCCGCCGCCCGGGCTCGCTCGCGCGGTGACCTTGGGCCGGCCCGCGCCCCGAGCCCAGCGGGCGTGCGGGCTGGGGGCGGGCGGCCGGGCCGGCGCGGACACCGCGGGCCCGGGCCCGGCCGTCACCTCGCGGGACCCGCCTCCGCCGGGCCCGGCGTCCGCCCCCACCACCGCCCAGACACAAAGGACGCGCTCTCCCCGGTGGGGCCGCGTGGGGCTGGCGGCCGCGGCGCGCCTGGCCCTGGGCTGCGAGGCCGAGCGCCTCCATTCGCGGGTCAGAGGGAGCTCTGAGACCAGACCCACCCGGTGCCCTCGGCCTCCCGACGGCTCGGGGTGCCCCGGATGTGGACTTAGAGCGGGTGGACAGGCCTGCCTGGCACTCCTCTGGGTGGGCAGTGGCTCGGGCTTCTGTTCTCCCGCACCCGCCCACTCGGCCTTCTCACAGCACTTTGGCGCTGGACTGGGTGTTCTCCGGTGCCCCGAGAAGTCTTAGGGGATGGTGAGCGCGCAGGTGTTTGGCTCATGCCCTTTTGAGTCCTTGATCCCGCCAGGTAAGGGCTGGACACACCAGCCTAGATTCTAGATGTGTGAATGCCCACTAGTTGAAGCTTCTGCCCCAGGCGCTCGGCTGCTGTGTAGTGGCTAGATGCCCATCTAGTGCTCTCGGCCCCTTTGGGGAGGCGCCATAGGCCTATAGTGCAGATGAGAAAGGGAAGTTCATAGCTGGTAAGTGACCCCAACATCAGAGCTGGGCCCAGAAGCCAACTCTGCATGACTCTCACTTTGTGTCTAAAGGGGTGTCAGGAGCAAGAATGCAGACTGATGGAAGGAATTGGCACACAGTGATGGAGACTGACTGTCCCAAGATCTGCAATCCACAAGGTGGGGCCCCAGGAAGAACCCGTGGTGGCGTTTCAGTCTGAAAGCTGTTAGGCTTGGGGCCCTGGAAGAGGTGATGTTTGAGTTTAAGCCCAAAGATAGGGAAAAACCAAGGGTGAATGAAGCTTAAGGCAGTTAGCAGCAAATTTTCTTCCTCAGCCTTGTCTCCTATTCAGGGCTTCAAGTGATTGGATGGGGCCCACCCACTCTGTTCACTGAGTCAGATGTTAATCTCATTCCAAAATAAGTCCAGGCAGAATGTCTTTTGATCAATGCATGGGCACCCTATGGCCAATTCAAGTTGACACGCAAAAATTTAACCATCACAAGAGAGAAAACAGAACTAAAGGCCAGAAAGAATCTATGTTCTTAGAAATTTGAAAGCATCTCTGGCTGACAGGAGCAGAGTGGCCACAGGGAGGTGGGCAGTGATCCTGGAGAGGCCTGCCTGACTTACTGGAAAAGGTAGGATATACTGGTATTTTTCTAAAAGTGAAATCCTTAAGAATTTTTTTATGAACACAAGATAATTTTATGAGAAAAATGAGATACCTCCCAAGTAATAATCAGTGAGTATTACATAGTGATCCTTACCTAGAAAGCCTTTCCTCATTTCTGGCTTTAGTAAGTCTGCAGAAAAAACGGTTGGACATCCCTGCTGAGGCCACTTCCACGCCCCAAGCAGAACCAGGGCAGCTAGGCTTCCTGCAAGCACAGGAGGGTCTCTGGGAACAAGACAATGTGAGGATCCAGACGTGAAATTGGGGGATCCCAGAGTCAGTTCCAGATGCTTATCCCAAATTGGGGCCTACAAGTCAACGCAAACATGTCCTTGAAACATGAAGATGGCCCACGGTCTCCTGCCACTTAAGAAATGGATGAAGCAAAGAGGCAAAAAAGGTGTGTGCAGGAGGGGTCCAGCAAAGAATATGTTAATGGAAAGATGGCAAAAGTGTTTCAAATGCTAACGGCTTCAAGGTCATGTAAGAAAGGAGTCTCAGAAATTAATATACACAAAATTGTAAAACACATTCAAGAGTTAAAGTCTCAGTGTTACCAAGCTTTCGCCAGCCACCGCAGCATGAGTTCGATCCCAGCCAGGGAGCTACCCACGTGGCTGAGCAGACCTCTCCTGTCTCCCTGCTGCTCCCCTTAGCTCCCCTCAGTAGTGTGTTTCAGTGGATCCACCTGTTCTGCTCCCTACTCTGTCTCAGGTGAGTCCTTTCACCCCCTGCACCTCTGGCCTACACCCCAGATCTTGTATGCATATTTTTTTTTTTTAAGATTAAAGAATTATTCAGCAGGTAAAAAGAGACAGAAAATAGGAGAGAATCGAGCCAAAAGTTGAAGCTGGGCACTCCCAACAAACTTTCTAGTAAGAGTTCAGGGGAGAGAAATGGAGGCAAATGAGTTTTGAAAGAAATACAGCAGGTCTTGGGCCTCTCCTGGAAGTCACGGTAAGCTATTTTGCAAGACCACACTCCTAACCTTTAGAATTGTGTGTTGTCACAACTATTCTATTTTATCATGAGTGATTGTCCTTCCTCTCCTCGCCTAGTTCAAACGTTCAACTTTACCCTACACGCGCAGGCAGAGGAGCCCTATGGTCTCCACAGGGCTTGGGGTGTGCCAAGAATCTGGCATCTCCTGCAGGGAAGGGGAACTGCTGTGAGGAATTCACCAGAAATAAGAACTCATGTGTCCAGATTGAAAGAGTCCTCCAAGGATGATTAATTGTAGAAATCCAGAATTAAGCATATCAGCCTACTACATTTAGGAAGAAAAAGGAAGTCATGGTAAAAGGCAAGAAATATCTTCACTAAGTGTCTTAACAGTAACAGTTCATGGCAGTAACAGCAGAGGGGCCTTCAAAATATTGAAAAAGAAACTGCATACAGTGTAGCCTTCTAGCCAGCCACACTGGGGATGGTATGTGGAGACAAAGCACTTTCAAACTATTTTTTAAGTTGACTAACATTGTAACACACTAGCCAGCACCGGGTCTGTTTTCTCACATAGATCCTAAGGCTGTTTCCACCTCAAAACAAATGTGCTCTCAAAGGTCACCCAAGCTTGAAAGGGATGGAGAAGGGCTGGGAAATTAAAAATCTGGCAAAACTGTGAAAGAAACCCCCACAGAGGGGTCCCCAGGAAAAGGGGATGTTTCCAGGTTCCCTGCCCCACCCAAGGGAAGGTGGAGCTGAGCAGGGAGAAGCAGCTGCAGAGGAGATTGAGGAAGGAAGGAGCAGGATGCAGCCAGGAGGGGACCTGGAGGAGGCACATGGAGCTGAGAGACACGAGAAACTGTGCTTGCCGTGTCGTGGACGAGGTGACACAGACATGGGTGAGACCCGTGGGGAGGTGACAATGGTGGTTTTTGCCTTGATTTTGATTTTGCTCTTTTCCTCCCAGCCTTGTCTGGTTGTTTCTGATGCTTTTCTGTGGGTCCCCACTGGAAAGGTGCTTCAGACTGTGGCTGCTTTGGGGCCTTGCTCTGGGCCAATCCCGTTTGGGTGGACTTTTACCCACGAGGGGACGGGTGACTTTGGGTGCTTGATTTAGAAACTACGTTCTTTGCCTTTCCTGTGTTGTTTCCTAATTGTATTAAAGTTCCTTCCCATTAAAGTCTCATGTTTTTGTGTTGACGCGGCGGATGGCAGAACCTATTTAGAGCAGGCAGGTTTGTAGGGTCCGGGGTGCCCCTCTCCCTGCCCTGCAACAGATTAGTCTCAAGATAAAGCTCAATCATAGAAAAAGAAACATAAAGAGGCCGCATAACTTCCTCATTCATTCCAGGAAAAAAAAACAAAAACTAAACCAAAAAAACAGGAGGAGGGAAGGCTATGAGGGAAAATGTCTGGTTATCTGGTACCTGAAATCAGAGAGACGGTGGCCGGCAGGGCACAGCAGTCAGGCAGCTGTTGCAGACATGGAACAGTCCACTGTGCTCGGTTACTGACTAGACCACAGCCATGGAGTGTGCCAGCTACAAGTGTATGTTCCCCTGGAGCGCTGCTGCAGGGCCAGGGGCCAGTTTTTGCTCTTTTCCAGTTCTCAGGGCTCTGGACTGGGCTGCAAGGCTTTGTCTGGGCAGAGGGCACGCCTGCGGAAAAGATGGAGACTTGGGACTTGACCCCATCAGGGGAAGGAGACAACCATGAGCCTGACACGGATCCATTCGTCCCTTCAAGGCGCTGCCAAATTCTCGCAGGGGAACTGAGAAACTCCAAAGGCCCTGAAAAGCAGAACAGAGGTTTTACAGCTTCAGCTTGAGAAGCCAAGGCCTAGCGATGCAGACTGGCCAGGTCGTGGTGCGGCATGGCCTCCTGAGGTAGAAGGGAGCCCCAAGCAGACAAAAGCTGCTCAAACTGCTTCTCAAAGCACAGCAAGTGTAGGGCCACACAAAGGTGAGCAGCACCTGCCCTGTTCGCCTTGCAAAAAGGGAGAAGGCATCTGTAGCCTCTACAATTTTTATGCACAATGTTGAGCTTCCAGTTGAAAATTCCTAGGCATGGCAAGGAACTTCCAGGGCCCTCTGACTGGAAATAAAGACGACGACAAATACCAAAACAAACCACAGGTGACCCACATGTTGGAGTTAGTAGCAAAGGCAACACGGTACAATAACATATTCATGGAAAGGGTGTTAAAAACCAGAGTAAAGGATGGCGAACTTGAGAACTGAAATCTACTAGAAAAACTAACTAGAACTGAAAAAAATAACAATTCAATAGGGAGGACACAGGATTAATGAACTGGAAGATAATTCAAATAAAATACCCCAAAGAGCAGAGAGTGGGGAAAGTGATAAAACAGAAGAGTGAGAAATAAGAAACAGCTGAAGGTCTAACTTAGATGTAACTGGAATCCGAAAAGGCAAGACAGAGAATGCCACGGAAGCAGAGTTCTCCACAACCAGTAGGTATGCACCATAGTTTAAGACTCTCTATAAACCCCAAACAGGATAAATACAGGCAAAACCACCCTGCGCACATCATTCTCCAACTGCTGCAAACAAAGACAAAAATCAGCCAGAGAAAATATTCATGTATCTTCAAAGGCACATGACAGCTGACTGCAGCAGAAATGAAGCTAGAAACACTGGACTTGAGAGCGATGAACAAACACTGCCTTATACTTTTAAAAAAATCTTAATTTTTTTTCAACATAATATATTTGAAATGATTTAAATATGTAATCAAGATAAAAACTTACTGGCATCTCTAACTTTTTTACTTCTAGCTTCATTTGGAGTCACATGTGGATTATGGTAACCACATTATATACATTTTTACTCAGGAAAAAAAAAAGCAAAAATGAAAGTAAAATGGCATTTATAGGGTTAACGAAAATAGAACTTACTGCCAGTAGGAATCCACTATGTAGTTATTACTCGTTTTCTTTTCCTGTAGCATCTTTGTGTGGCTGCGGTATCAGGGTAACACTGATCATCACAGAATTGTTAGGAAATGTTCCCTCAAAATTTGGGGATGATTTTGAGAAACATTAAGGTTAATTCTTTCTTACCTATTGGATAGACTTCTCCAGCAAAGCCAGAGTCAGTTGTGGACGGTCATTTGTTGGGGTTTTAAATACTGTTGCAACCTGACTTCATATAGTTCTTCTATTCATTCATGTTTTCTGTTTGTTCTAGAGTGAGTGTTAGTAGTTGGTGCTTCCAGGGGTTTGTCTATTTCATCACAGGTATGCAATTTGTGGGCATACAGATGTTCCTGAGTCTTCTGTAATCCACCTATTTCTGTGACATTATTAGTGACATCCTCTCCTGTTGATTCTAGTAATGAGTCTTCTTTCTTATTTTTTTTTTTAAATTAATTTATTTGTTTGTTTTGTTTATACAAGCACTGGGTACAGTCAGAAGCGCAGGAGGGTGAAAGAATTCACCAGAGCCAGAGCAAGGAGTAGAGCAGGCAGAAGGACCGAAGTACACCGCTGAGGGGAGCAGCGGGCGGCAGGAGAGGTCTGCGCGCCATGTGGGACCCTCCTCCGGTGGCCGGGGAGCAGCCGGGGATCGAACCGGTGCTGCAGAGGCTGCAGGGAGCTTCGCAACCCAGCGCTCAACCGCTGCGCCACCGGGGAGGCCCTTCTTTCTTATGTTCTTAGTCAATCTAGCTTCAATGGTTTTCTTTAATCTTAAAGAACCAACTTTTGGCATCCTTGATCTTCCTTGTTTTTGTTTCTGTTCTAATCTCTTTCTTTTTTTTTCTTTTTTTTAAAGATTTATTTATTTATTTATTTATACAAGCACTGGGTACAGTCAGAAGCGCGGGAGGGTGAGAGAATTCACCGGAGCCAGAGCGGGGAGCAGAACAGGCAGAAGGACCGAAGTACACTGCTGAGGGGAGCAGCGGGTGGCAGGAAAGGTCTGCGCGCCACGTGGGACCCTCGCCTGGCAGCCGGGGATCGAACCGGCGCTGCTGAGGCTGCGGGCAGCTTTGCAGCCCAGCGCTCAACTGCTGCGCCACTGGGGAGGCCCCTAATCTCTTTCTAAGATTTATTTATTTATGCATAAAAGAACTGGGGTACAGGCCAGAGGAGGAGGGGGGGGTGAGAGGACTCACCAGAGACAGGATGGGGAGCAGAACAGGCAGATCCACTGAAACACACTGCTGAGGGGAGCAGCGGGGAGTCAGGAGAGGTCTGCTGCGCTCTGTGGTTCAGCTCCCTGGCTGGGAATCGAACTTGTGCTGCAGTGATTTTGGATTGCTTCATAGTGCTGACTTAACCCCTTGCGCCCCCAGGGAGGCCCTCTAATCTTTATTATTGCCATCTCTCTGCTAGCTTTGAGTTTAGTTTGTGTTTCTTTTTCTAGTCCCCTAAGGTTACTGATCTTGCTGCAATGTGTAGCTGTATTACAGCTACAAACAGCCCCCCTGAGCACTCCCTTCACTGAATCCTGTAAGTTTAGTTATGCTGTGTTCTCATTTTCATTATTCAAGGTATTTTCTCAGTTTTCCTTGTGCCTTCTTGATCTGTTGATTGTTTAAAAGTGTTCATGTTCACATGGGCCTCCCTGTTGGCACAAGGGGTTGAGAGTCAACCTTTGAGGCTATCCGCAGCCATTGCAGCACGAGTTCAATCCCCGGCCAGGGAGGTGACCCACGTGGCACAGCAGACCTCTCCTGTCTCCCTGCTGCTCCCCTGAGCAGTGTTTTTCAGTGGATCCACCTGTTCTGCCCCCACTCTCTCTGGTGAATCCTCTCACACCCCCCATACCTCTGGCCTGTACCCCAGTTCTTGTATGCATAAATATTTTTTAAAGAAAAAAAGTGTTCATATTCACATATTTGAGTTTCTACCTATAATCCAGCAATTTCACACTTAAAACACATGCCCAAAGCCATGTGAGCAAAACTGCACCAAGATACAAAGAGAAAGTTCACTGTTGGCTGTCAATTGCCAAAAAAATTTGAATTACTGAAGGGGAAAAGTAAATTGAAGCATAGTCATCCAATGTAATAGTACACAGCAAGGAAAATGAACAAACTATACAACATGATTCTCACAAACATTGAGCATTAGAAGCCACCCCATCTCCAGAAAGCTACATAAATGATCCCATCATTTTTAAGTTACACGAACAAGCAAAACTAAATTATGTGAGTAGGTCTATGTGTTTAGCTGATTAAGCTATAATTACAGCCAAAGGAGTGATTTCACCAAAATCAGAATAGCAACTGCCTTGGGTTAAGGAGGAAGGGCACACTGACCGGGAGGGTGGGGAGGGGCTGCTGAGGTGTTGGCAAGACTGTCTTCTTGTTGCAGCTGGCTGGGTCACAGCATTTGTTTTACGATAATTCATTTGCTTTTGAAAAACTTCAGTGAGGTGGGCTTTTTTGTGGGCTGTATTCACAATATAAAAGAGAAATAGTACAGTGGCCTTGAGTTGTAAAAATTTCAATCGTCTCATAAAAGCAAAGCCAAATCCTTTCTAGAGAAACCCACCTGCAATCCAGGTCAAAGATTTTTCAGTGCACACCGCAGCACACAGGTTCACAGTGAGGGAGGGGGAAGTTCACAAAACACGCAGGAAGTCATCATTAGTGAGAACCAGCAGAAATAACACACTTCATAATCGGATTCACAAAGACTTTTGGATGCTGGAACATACAAGAATATAAAATTAATAAATCGCTCACAACTAATCAGAAAAGAGAATGCATAAATGTTTTGTTTCGGTCTTTTGCATAGAACTGGGGTGTAGGCCAGAGGTGCGGGGGTTGAGAGGGGGCATGCATAAACATTAAAAGATGCTTCAGAGATTACTTCACAACAGGGCATTACAAACTTTACGTCCAAATCTTATAGAGATTAATCATATAAATTCCCACAAACCTTTAACTTGAAGCGGACTTAAAAATGTGACTAGTTCTCAAATATCCAAAAAGATCAAATCTATAATTTAAAATACTTCTTTGATAAAAACAGAAGTTCAACTTCCATATGACCCAGCAATTCCACTCCTAGGTATTTACCCAAAGGACACAGAAACATTAATTCCAAAGGGCACCTGCAACCCTCTGTTTATAGCAGCACTATTTACAATAGCTAAGCTTTGGAAACAACCCAAATGCCCAAAAATAGATGACTGGATCAAGAAGATGTGGTCCATATACACCATGGAATATTACTCAGCAATCAAAAAAGATAAACTCATGCAATTTGCAGCAACAGGGATGGAGCTGGAAGGGATTATGCTCAGCGAAATAAGCCAGAAAGAAAAAGAAAAATACCAAATGGTCTCACCCATAGCAGGAATTTAGAAAACCTAAATAAGGGGCCAGGAGAAAGACTAATTCTAATAAAGTAAAAATCAAAATCAACAAGCAACTACAAGCCAGAGACACACTAAAGGAGGTTGGGGGGTGCACGTAGGAAGGATTACAGTCAAAATAAGGGGGGTGGGAATTGGGCTACAACCAAGATGAAAAAGCATACATTGTGCAAAAATGAAGAATGATGTTAAAAACCAAAAACCAAAAAAAACAGAAGCTCCTGAGATTCTATTTCTGAATCCTACCAAAACCCCAGTAACAACTAATTCATATCCGGGCTACAGAGAGAATATGCTTTAGTCTCAGTGGAAGCAAGTGACAAGACGATATTAACTCAGGAACATGGACTTTCACAAACCCTAAGCCAAACTGGCAGAAAAAATTAAGCAATATACAGAAAAACAAAACAGCACAGACAGGCGGATTTACCAAGAATCGCAGTTTGTAGACATTGAAAAACAAATCAAATACACTGTTCACAGATTAAAGGAGAAAAATACTACGTTATCGATGGAAATGGAAAAAGCACCGGTACGGTCAAAGGTCCATTTGCGACAGAATCAAACAGGAATAAAACGCAAATTCCTATCTCCTAGCTGGGAAAGAAACTCCCCCTACTAAATCGTGGTCCAACAAAAAGCGACAACAAACCTCTCGGTGAAAAACACAGAGGCCCCAACACCATTTGAGTGTAATACTATGCTGGGGTCAGCACCCTCAGCAAAAAAACAGCCCAGGACCTAGTAAGAACAGCGGTTGCGGATGTGGCTGTGACCGTGAAGTGTCCAACGGAACAGAGTCTTGACAAATGAGGCTTTGGCAGGGATAGGGGATAACTTAGTGGACAAAAACATTCACATTTCTACATGGCAACGAAAACAAAGGTCAGGAAAGGCCACCTGAAAGTGTGAAAAAGAAGGAACCCAGGTCGACCCTAGGGCCTTGTGGGTGCCCACCCGTGGCACACAGTTCTGCCTGACCACGCTTTCCTCTCCCGAGCGCGGGCCCAGGGCCGAGGCCCCCTGTGGCAACTGATGTGAGGCGGGGCTGTCTCCCTGCACTGTGACCGCCCACCTGGCAAGGCAAGCCCTCGAAGGCCCCAGGGGAGCACCTTGCCGGGACACAGCCTAAGGCGGCCCCTGCAGGCTGACCCTGTCACGTGCCTCAGCCCAGGGGTGTGTGTGGGGGGGGGCCCTGCTGATACCCACTCTGGGGACCACTGAGCTCAGCCCTTCTCATGGTCCTGCCCCCGACTCACACCCACCACATGTGGGCAGCTGGGCGCTCGTGGCCAGGTTCCCGGGCCAGGGAGTCCACGCTGCTTGGGCCCCAGCCCCTCGGCCAGCCACACTTCCTGGGGCTCAGATAACACCCTGCTTGTGCCGGACCAGGCAGGTACTTGCAGTTCAGCTTCTAGAAAGGCCTCTCATGCACTGGCTTCTGGGGTCAGCAGAGGGACCAGCAGCTTCGCCGCCCACTCCGAGTCAACGTCTGCCCCCCGGAGCAAAGGCGGACGGAAACCACGCACCTCGAATGGGGGATCTACCCAAAGAGCAAATGAAGACACCAGAAAAGTCTCTGGTTAAAATTAATGGTTTTATTTCCATCTTTATGCTAGCAGGAGTCCAGAACAGCTGTGGGACGTGGATACAGTTTCAACGTAACAAAGAAATACTGAAACTATGTACACTGAGGAGGGAGATTTTCATACCAATCTTTTCCTATTTTGCAGTTTCTAAATAGTAGAAACTAAACATTTTCCCGATTTAATTTAGTGTAAAATAACACAACTCTTTACGCACAAAACTTAGAGAGATTTTGGCTGCGCGGTCGTCTTGGCTCCTGAAGTCTGGCTGTGGTCAGGAGGCGAGGAAGGGGCGCCTCCGCCGGCCCAGGAGGGGGCACTCACCTCCCGCCCGCCCTCCGGGCAAAAAATGACTCCTTTCTTCAGACCAGACTGCAAGCGAGCCACGGTTCAAGTCAGAAAGCGGAATAGAACAAGTTTCTCGTCACTGAGAGGAGGGACGCTCCTCCAGCCCCGTGTGAAGTGGATTCCGTGCGGAGTCCCTGCTCCCTCAGCTGGGGGCGCCGGAGGCCAGTTATTGCTAGCGAGCCGGAGGAGGCCCTGCCCGTCTCCGAGATGTTTCACACGAAAGGCTGTGGTTTGGCGTGAAGCCCTCTGAGGAAGGCGGGGATGCAGGTGGAGCAGGCTGGCGCGGCGAGGCCTCTCCCTGACTGGCCGCCGCCAGCCGGCACTTGAGGGACCGTGGTCGCCGCCGCCGCCGGGTGGCGCCAAGGGTGGAGCCAAGGGTGTCAGATGGGCACTGCGGGGGGGCGAGCGCCACACTTTTCCAACCCGAGCCCACGGGGCAGTGAGAGGCCCAAGGGCCCTAAGAGCAGCTTCTGAAGGGAAGGCCGACGGCCCGCGCCGACCAGCGGGGGCGGCCGAGGTGGGCAACAGCACGCACAGGCGGCCCGTAAGGCCACGATGGCTGCCACCGCCTCCCAGAAGACATCAGGAACCGAGAACCAGAGGGCACGTGGCGAGCACAGGACAGGTCTGGTCAGAAGAGAGGACACCGACCACGGGCCGCTCGTTTACCTGCGTGGGGCGCCAAGCGGCACGCGCTGGGGCTGGGGTGGCGTTCCTGAGAGCGGGTGTGAGCAGACGGCGGGGCAGGTGCCGCGCCACGGCAGCTCCAGCCTCTGAGGGACACTCGTGGCCACATCTCCTGGGCGGCGGCAAGCAGGCCGGTGGGCGCTATTGCACACGGCGTTCTCGGGAAGCTGGACAGCCCCGCAGAGGCACTCGCCACCGGCAGAAATCCCTGCACGTCGACACTAAGGTGCGGGCCAGGCCGTGATGACCCCAAGCTCAAGGGAAGAACAGTCCAGCGGCTGGCCTCTCCGGGCCGTGGTCACCCTGGGACACTCCAGCTGGATGGACCACACTGGCTGGGTCACTGGTGGGCAGACACCCGGGGCGAGGCACCCCGCTGGAGCTCTGAAGAGGAAGCTGGGCCAAACTTTCCGAGCAGGGAAAACTCCTTGGCAGACGGGAAGGCTCCGGAAAGAGGCTGGACCACGCCTCCCGATGCCAGCGGGCACGGGGAGCAGACCACTGGAGGAGCGGCCGCGCAGGCCAGGCCTGGCTCTAGCTCCACAGCAGCCACCTGGGGGCGGCGGGGGTCTAGGGGTCGAGAACAAAGAGCAGTTTATGTCAGACGCTGGTTTTGAACAGTCTTTGTGGACTCAGGAAACTAGAGGCAGATAAACCACGTAAGGCCGTGTGGAGAGCCCAGCCAGGCAGGCCGTCCGTCTGTCCATCCATCTCCCCCAAGCAGCTCGCAACACTTCATATATAAATGGGGTGGTAGCGTTTGTGGCTGATCTTTTTCCTGCACGTGGGGCAAGTGTTAGCGTTCTTGAGGGAGTCACGGAGACACTGGCTGCAAAAGACGTGGCCGCACTCTGTGGACACAATGAGGCGGCCATTCTGCACGATCTGGAAAACAAAAGCACCAGCCTGGCATCTGCCTGCCCCAGCAGTGGCCCTGGGCACCCCCAGCCCAGGATGGTTGGTGCCAGGGCCTGGGGATGCCCCAGTGTCTCTGCAGCCGGCAGCGGGAAGCCAAGGGTGGAGATTCCACAGGGCGGGTAAAGCCCAGGGCTAGTGCGGGGCACGATGGGGTGCCCACGGGCCTGGCGCATGCACAGGGAGCCCAAGGAACGTGGCCAGGGCCGGTGGTCACAGGCCTGAGGAGGAGGGACAGCCGTGATGGCTGCACACCCCTCCTCACCCCTCTCGTCTACTTCACTCACAGAAGCCAGAAGAGGCAGGGCGGACAACGAAGGTCGCTTACCTCTGAGTATCCATCCATGCAGATTGGACAGCTGACAGTACCGGAGGGCCTGAAATCACAGTGCTTCCGTCAGTTCCTCCGCAAACTCACTCACTCCCCTAAAAGAGCCTCTGCCGCAGTGTGAGCACAAGCCCCAGGGCGCCTTACAGGACAGCCGACCACTCGGGGGTGCGGGGGGTGGGGGCGTGGGCAAGGGAAGAGCTGGGAACAAGAGAAGGCACTGGCAGCCTGAGTCACGGCCCCACTCCCCCAAAACCTGGGCTCCCGCAGAGCCCTTCCAGCCTGTATGGGGCAGGGGCTGCAGCTGGCAGCCCCCAGGCATTCCTCTGACAGGAAGCTGGGGCACTGTCTGCCCACCTCAGGCAGGGCACACCAGCCCAGACCCACCTGCAGGCGGTGCTGTGACAGGCCCCCCCGCTGGGCCCGGCCCACTCCCCGACTGAGACCCAGGACATGGAAGACGCCTGCCTGGTGAGGCTGGAGGGCCAGTGACTTTCTGAGGAGCAGGGACTGCGGTACCTGAGTCCTGGGGCACCCTCTTCCCGGGCGTTTCTGGCAGAGTGGGTGGTGACATACACGTCTCTGTCCCGGGAGAGCTCCTCCTCATCGCTGCTCACCACACAGCTGTCGGCGTGGTCCTGGCGTGGCCGCCTCGCGTTCCTCCTAGGCCGCCTCCTTTCTGAGGTGCGAGTCTACGCTGAGCCCAGGGCCTCCTGACGTCCCGCCCCCCCAATGCCCTGTGCTGCCAGGGGGAAGGCCAGTCCCCCCTGAGCAGTGTCCCCCTGCAGGCCTCTCCCTCCTTCAGGCCTGGTAAGGCCGCCTCGTGTCCCCTCGCCCACCTCAGCTGTCTTGCCAACCCATGGAAAAGGAGCAGAGACACTCACCATCGACGATCTTTCAGGAAAGAGAAAAACGAGAGAGAGACACAATCAGCATGACGTGGCATCATCCGTGATCACACGGGAGCATGTTCCGAACGTGCCAAGGCCTCTGTGGGATCGTGTGGACCAGCAGGGCCCCGGATATGGGACTGGGCAGAGGCCCTGCCTCCCCAGGGCTCCCTCCCTTCCGCCCTGTGCTTCGTGCTTTAGCCCCAGAAGCCGAGTCTCTGGGAGCGGCCGACCTCGTCCTGAAGCAGGCGACAGACCCGCGCCAGCCACCCTGGGTGCCCCTTCTCCCACGGGCCAAGGTCAAGGGTCGCACCCCATGTGGGCTACTGCCAAAAACAGAGCCTCTAGTGGGAGGAGGCTCCGCAGTGCGCAACACCTCAAAGATGATTAACGGAGCGAACGAAAGCAGGCCCCACAGGACCCGCAGGCAGGATCGCGAGGACTCAGGCCGTCACGGAACGTGCAGCCCCTGCCACCGCCTCAGACACAACTACTCAGGCCATGGCAGTCTCGGGCCAGGTGGCCTCACAGGCCTGGCGAAGTCGCTCCTGCCTACTCACCCCAGCCTGCTGTGTGCCACCCACCAGAACCCCCACTGCCCGGAGTCAAGGGGCCACCTGTGTCCGGCCCCATCCAAGCAGCGATTCTGAGCCGAGCTCCCTCCAGGAGACACCCACGGCTGCGCTGGGCGCAGGATGCCGAGGCTGCGAGGACTGAGCCCAGACCGCCTCTCCCCAGAGCCAGTGAACGCTGCGGCGTCCCGAGTGTCCTGGAGACGTGGTCCTCGGTCTCTTCAACCCCTAGAAGCAACTGTCCCACATGTCCCGCCCCCCCCCGCGTGGGAACTGACTCAGTTTTCCGCCAAGACCGAAGGATCTGAACAGCCACCCCGGGCATAGGGTGGGCGCTTCTGGCAGCGCCTGCCACCCCCAACCTCATCTCGGGGCTAGAGAGTGAAGAAAAGCTCGGGCCGGCAGAAGGTGCTATGCTACGTCTAGAACAGGCTCGAATTCAGCCGGGAGGGCGAATCTTGCTGTGGGCAGGAAGCCCAGCCCCCCAGCCCCAGCACGGGCTTTGCCCCCACTTTGTAAGCACCACCTGTCAGCTGTGGAGGCCCGGAAGGAAGGTGAGGCACTCTCTTCCAGGAGCCGCAGCTCGCCCCTGAGAGGGCTGGTTCCCATCCAGGCCGACCAGGAAGCCCAGGAAAGGGCACGGGGCTCGCCAGCCCCAGGGCACTGGGCACGTGGTGGGTGTTCCACACCTCACTGGCCATGAACGAGCTCACAGCGGCCAATGCCTCTACCTGCCACACCTGCCAGGACCCGGATGCCTCCCAAGGAGGATGGGAGGGTCACCCACAGGGTGGGAAAGGCCTCAGGGCCGCCCTGGGGCACAGGGGTTAAAGTCTCGTGCTACCACACTACCCCAGCGCCTGCAGCCTGCGATAATTCCCAGCCAGGGAGCAACCCACAGGGCGCAGCAGACCTCTCCTGTCTCCCCGCTGCTCCCCTCAGCAGTGGACTTCAGTGGATCCACCCGTCCTGCTCCCCACTCCATCTCTGGTAAACCCTCTCACCCCCGCACCTCTGGCCTGCACCCCAAGTCTTCTATGTAAAAAAAGACAAACAGAAAATCCCTAAGCAGAGTTGGACGACGTCTCCTCGTCTCAGCATTTCCAGCTTCATCTTTACGTTTCCAGCTTGCCAGGGCTCCGGGTCTGCCGTGAGGGGGACAGAGGCCGCGAGCCCCAGGGAAAGAGGGCGGCTCCCACAGTGCCGGAGCCACCCCGGACACCCGCCCAGGCTCGGGCCAGCTGGCCCGTGCCCGCCGACGCAGCAGCCAAGTAGGCTGGGTCAGGGAGGGTGCCGGCCAGGCGGAATTCTCCCGGAGGCCTCTGCCCGCGCGAGCGAAGGACTGGACTGTAGCACCCCGCTTCCCACGCAGCTCGGCCGCGCTTCTCACTGCACGCCTTCAACAGCAGCAAAGACGAGGGAGCCACCAAGGGAGCCTTGGTAAGTTCACACAATTACTTGGGGATGGGAAGCAAGGTCAAGGTAAGGAAGTCACCAGCACTTCTGGGTCAGAACCCTGAACCGCAGCCCAGCAAGCCAGTCTCCCCGCCCCTGCGCGGCCTGCCTTCAGCCCCGCCATCGCCAGACAGCCCCTGGACGCCAATCAGGGAGGCCGGGAAAGGTCAGGGAGAAGCCGGCATGAGGGCGGCCTAGTCACCAAAATCAAGCGGGGGCCCACACACCACAACGTCGGAACCAATCACTGTCTTCTGGCGGGCGGAAGGAGGCCGCAGGGCCCCGCTGTTCCCCAGGGCTGGGCATGGTCAAGAACCAGAAAATGGGGCTCAGTACAAGGCTCAGTCAACAAACCACACAGCGGCTTCCGGTGGGGCACCAGGTCAAGCGGTCCCCCAAGCTCCAGGGAGCCGCAGGGCCCAGGAGCAGCGCTGCCAGTGGGGGGAGGGGGAGCCTGGGAAAACACTGAGCCCAGGCAGCAGCTAAGCCACTCCAGCTTATCTAGAAAGTTCCAGACCATCACCAGGAAAACTACTGCGTCCTGTCCGGACTCGATCGCTGCAGGCCCCCAGCCCTCATCCATGCCGCGTCCAGGGCAGGGGCCAGTGTTGTGACCAGGCAAGAGCAAAGAGCAGCCTCGGCGGGTGTGGGACAGGACCAAACCCTGCACAGGGTCAAACCCCACTGAGCCCGAGGCGGCCAACACTGGGGATAGCCCCGTCCCTGCCTTTTCCTTATCAGAGGTCCACGGATTCTCGGCACAGCCTGTTCCGAAGTTCAAGGCCATCAGGACGACAGACTCTGCTGCAGCACCCGCTGCCCCCACACCAGAGTCTCAGCAGTGCCAACCACTACCCACACCATTGCGCCCCACATACACAGACCCCAACTTGATGGAAAGCACTAAAGCAGCTTCAGGGAGGCAAAGCGGCCAGGCACGCGCTGCGGGGCTGCCTGGTCTCCACCAGCCTGGAATGGCTCTGCCAGAGCCCACGGCCACCACGGGGAGGGGCAGGGGCAGCCTCCCAGGCCCAGGCTCCTCCTTGCCGGGATCCCCAAGATGCTGCATCCTCCGAGGCCAGGTCACCCGCAGCACTGAGTAAACGTCACCAGCGGTGAGGCCGCCACCAGGGCAGCACGACGCAGGACCCCGTGCGTCCCCGCACCACAGACAGAGCCAGTGAGGCCGGGTGACTTCCTGAGCACTGAGGGCAGATGGGGGCCCCCAGCGACGGGCAGTCAGGGCCACCAGGACGCACATGCACAGGCAGCAGAGCCGTGGCCACGGAGTGCCAGCACCCAGACACTCACCACCACGGAGTCGTTATGGGTCAGGTCGACGACCACGGGCTCCAAAGACTCACAGGTGAGGTCCACGATTTCGTCTCCGGCTTCAAAAGAAAGATTTGCAGAAGCGTCAGGAGGACTGGGCACGGCGTTTCGTCAGCGGAGCAGAGGCACCCACGTGCGCCGGGACAGACTGCCCCGCGGACGGCCCGCGCTGCCCTGCAGGTTTGGGAGCGAGGTTTGAGGTTTTCACAAATATGCGCCTGTGCCCAGGGCCTCACGGTCGCCTACCCCCATGTCCCCACCAGAAGGCTGGGCTAAGGACCAGCAGAAGCCCCCAGTCCCCAAGGAGGACACGTCAGCTCTGACCCTCCTCGGTCACTCTCTCCAGCGCACCCCCCTCGCGGGGACAAAGAGGGTGCGCAGGCCGGTCTCAGCACCGCAGTGCACCCAGCGGGCCGTGCCCGGGCAGCACCAGTTAGCGCGTGCGAGGGCAGTTATGGGCACTTCCGCCCAGCAGACCTTCATGCAACTGCAGGTGACAGACAACGCCCCCTGTTCTGCTACTAGGCACAGCTAACATCGCCAGCGCCGTTAGCACCAACCGTCACTGACATCATCACCATGAAAACCACAGGTCAACCCCGCCATCAACAGCGGTACTGCTCAGGAGTGACGCGGTCACGAGCCAACAGCATCACTGACATCCAGACCCACGGTGACATCTTAGAAACGGCGCACTTGGGCAACACGGCTCAGATCTGTTTGCTCTTCCTGTGTCGAGCGAGCAAAGCCTCACTGGACTGAGATGCCAACGTAGGCTGTTCGTTGCCCACACAGCCTCATTCTTTCAACAGATCACAGATACGCCCTACCCCGCATGTGCTGTAGTGTCATGGCGCTCTGAGTAACAAGTGACGGGGCGGGGGGGCTGTGTGCAGGAGAAGCACCATCTGGCAGCAGCTGGGGAGCCCCCAGAGACCGGCTGTGTGGGGGGCACATGTGTAGCCCCTCTGAGCGATGGCACCGTCAAACCAGGGGCGTGGGGAGGAGCCTCCGGGACCAAGGACTCCACGTGAGACAGGAAAGCAGGAGAACCAGACGTGACCCGGAGGCTGCCCTGCTTGGGGCACCCAAGGCCTGCAGATCCACCCCAGACCACACCGCTTCCCCAGGAAGTCGTTTCCAGGCAGACAGTCACAAACACCACCGGCATATGCGAGGCAAACGGACTCATTTCAGGCCAGTTGCCGCTTCCCCAAGCCAACGAGAGAGGGACAATCCAAACTGCTGCGACACGGAGCACTCACAGCCAGCCTGCCTTCCTGGACAAGAGTCTTCTCGCTAAAGCGAGGAGAGGGAAGCCAGGTCCTCAAAGGCCAAGCAAACTGGAGACAAAATTTCAAAACTGAAAAGGCGAGCTCAGGACAGCCTGGCCCTCCTGCCCAACCTGCCCGGAACCGAGCGGCAGTCTCAAATCCCAGGGATGTTTTCGGGTCCCCGAGGGGCAGGTCTGGTGCGCTGGGGGGGTCTGAAATGGGGGGTGCAAACAGGGCGGGAGCCGGGCCCTTTGCAGGGCACACTGCTGCCAAGCACGGGAGGGTCCTGGCACGGCTCTGGGCGGTGGCGTGACCCAGGCAGGGGGGCGTGCTGGGCTGGGGGGGAGGTCACCTTACCGCTCTCCACGAGCTCGATGGGCTCTGCTTCCAAGGCCATCTCGGGGGTGGAGGCTGCTTCCCGCGCTCTCTTCTGGGCTTGTCTAGAATTCGCTCCGCCACGACGCTTTCTCTAGGCGCACCCAAGGGAGAGAGACCATCGCGTGAGCACGCGGCTGACAGGATGTCAACGGAACAGCTGGTCAGCCAGGGAAGGACAGACAGCAGGGCCAGTGGGCGCGCTGGACACGGGCCCTTCAGCACGGAGACCCCAGGGAAAAGTCACCCTAGCCTGGCAAGCACTTACCCCGGGAGACCCAGATGCCCTCCCCAGGAGCCCCTGCCGGGGTCGGGCCCTGGCTCAACCTGAAGAGTGTGTTCAGGTCCCGGGAGCCCAACTCCCCCATCATGGGTGGCGGGTAATGTGCCCTACTCGCCCTCACCCCCACTCCCATGTGCTGTTCTTCTCTAGCTATTCTCCTGGCCCCTTCATGCCTTGACTCTGGCCTTTCCCCTCTGGCTCCCCACTCTGCACTCCCAAGAACCTACTTAGCCATCCCTCCCACTGCGGGGACACCTCCACTCATGCGCAGCATGCCCGATGGGTGAGCTGCAAGGGCGACCCTCTGATAAGGCTCACCCAGACCACGAGCAGCCGGGGGGAAGGCACAGAGGGTGAGGCCGCCGGGGTGGTAGGGCTCCTGGGCGAGCCCCGGGGTCTTCAGGGCACTGGTGGCTGCACTCTGGCCTTCAAGGGCCCAACGGCCGCACCCTCCCCTGCCGGCTCCGGTCTCCAGGCAGCTCCCTCAAGAGCTGGGCGGCCAGGAAGACCTTCCCACGCCACGACAAGGGTGGCAGGGCCCGGCCCTGCGGAGCTCACCGTGCTCATGGTGCTCCCGCCAGCTGCGAGGACAGCACCACCCGCGAGTCCAGCGCTCAGCAGCCCGTAGCTCTGGCTCTGCAGCCCCTGCCCTGCATGGGAGTCCAGGCGACACGATTCCAGGTCTTCAAGCCCTGAAACGCAAAGACGGCATTGTGAGGCCACAGGGAAACAAAGCCCCTGCCCATCTCCGCGGGAGGGTGGCTCCCTGCTGACACCCCCCCACCCCCCGCAGCTGCTGGAGCCACACCGCAAGGGCAGTGCCATGACGGCCCCAGTCCACGCCCGGGGCGGTCACTTAGGTGGGGAGACACAGCCCGCGCCTGCTTCTCCCGCGTGCCCGCTGACACTGCCCTGGCCACAGCGGCAGGAAGAACCGTGACGCGGGTGAGGACGTCGGGCCTGGAAAGGGGCATCAAGCGCAGAGGCCGAGCCAGCATGCAGCCTGCAGACGCCAGCTCCCTGCAGGGAGGCTTCGAGTGCGGAAGGCCCAGGGGCCGGAGGCAGCGGTTTCACAGGGACGGGACAGCGGCCCAAGGGGGTCTGTACCGGGCTCAGGGAGGGCTTGCTTCTGGTGGGAGGGTTGAGGGTGGGGCTCAAGCTGCGTCTCTAAGCAGCCCCCACACAAGGTGGGGCGCTGCCCCAGGCCCAGATATGGAGTGGCCACTCTCAACCCAGCCCACGGCCTCCCCCCCGCGGCACCCTCCCTGCCACAGTGCACCCACGGGCACCGCGCCACCACCAGAGAGCTCAAGATATTGCTCTGAGACCCAGCCCCTGAGCACAGCCTGGAGGGGGCGGCCCTCCGCCAGAGGCCACCCCAGCTTCAGCCCACAGCAGCTCCAGGCCCCACCACTGGCTCCCCCGACCGCACACAGCTCAAAGCCTTCAGCCCCAGATGCCGGGTGACACCACGCCCGCCCGGCTTTCGGAAGGGCTGTCTCCCCCCAGCCTCACCTGCCCGCCCTCCAGCAGGTCTGCCGATGCCAGCACAGAGCAGACCAGCCCCTCACCAGCAAGGGCAGCGCAGCACTGCAAGCTGACCTGATGTCTGCTCTGGGGGTGGGGTCAAAGGCAGACTAGCCTGCGGACGGAGAGGTCAGGGGTCGTGGGAAAGGCAGGTCTCACCAACCAGGGAGGACTCCAGGTTGTGCTGTGACGGAGGCCGTGGGGATGCTCACAAACTGGCAGCAGCACCCAGGATGGCGCCCCAGGCCGCAGCCATCCTCTGCCCCTGAGAAGAGGCAGGGCCTCGCTGGCCACATTCTACAGGCAAGGGAGCGCGGACGCACGCCGCCTGTCCCAAGTCACCGCCACCACCCTTGCTCGCTGCAGGCAGCTCCCAGCCCACCCCCTGTCCTCTGCTGGAAACTCCAAATTTACTGTGTCCAGAGAAAGGCCCCTTGCCTTTTCCACCCCCGGCCCCCATGTGAGGACAGGGCTCTGTCCACTCTGGACCCCTCACGCTTCTTGGAGGAAGGATGAGGCAGGTGTTGGGGGTGGCTGGCAAGACAGACCCGGCAGAGCAGGGGCACTGGGAAGTCCGGGGCTGAGGGAGAAACCCACACCCCGCATCCAGCCAGCTGCCTGCAGGTGCCTCCTCCTATCCAGACAGGGAGGGGAGTGAGCAGCGCGTCTCAGAAATGCTGAATCGTGGGGTGGCCGGGCCGGAAGGCCCAAGGCAGCTGAGAGCCCCAGGAGCGAGAACAGCTGCAGGTCTGGGGAGCCGGGCCGCGGAAGAGACGAGCCTGTAGAGTAGGAAGCCAGAAGCAGGGCCTCCCTGGTGGGCAGGGGTTGAGATCTCAGGCTGTGAAGCTGTCCGCAGCCACTGCGGCCTGAGCGCAACCCCCGGCCAGGGAGCTACCCACAGGGCACGGCAGACCTCTCCTGTCTCCCCGCTGCTCCCCTCAGCAGTGGATTTCGGTGGATCCACCTGTTCTGTTCCCCACTCTGTCTCTGGGGAATCCGCGCACCCCTCCCCTTCTGGCCCACACCCCAGCTCTTGTGGCATAAAAAAATAAAAACAAGTCCTCAAAAAAAAAAGGCCAGAAGCAAAGCCTGGAGACCTGAAGCCCGTCCAGGCAGGGGCGGCACATCAGAGGCAGCAGTAGAGGGGCGAGGGGTCCCCAGTTGGCCGACCGCGGGAGGCAGCAGGTCACCGGAGCCAGGCAAGCGGAGGCCCAAAGCGCAGTGAGGGTGAGGCAGGGCAGCGGCCTGGGAAATTGACGCCAAAGTGAGGCCCCGCGCGACTGCAGTTGCTCAAGACACGGACCGGGTGGGCGGGGCGCCCAAAGGGGGAAGAATGTTCCAGACCAGCACCGTGCAGGTGCCACCCGGGAACTGAGGACCAGCAAGCGTTTGGGCAGAGGCTCAGGCTGAGAGGCTCAGGCTGAGCCGGGGGCCGATGGGAGCGCAGCGCTGTCCCTCGACGCTGCAATGGCTGGAGGCGGCTGCCCCAGGGAGCCTTACGGACACTCAGATGCCAGCGCAGGAGCAGACACGGCTCAGCCGTGGAAGAGGAGGTGCCGCACGCAGTCCGAGTCGGGCCAGGCAGGAGCCCCAGATGGGGGCCGTCCTCGCAGGCTCGCACCAGTCCTGCCGGCCAAGGAGGTGAGCGGGCAGGAGCAAAAGGGAGCAGCAGCTCCACGCCCAAGGGGGACTCAGCGAGCAGCCCCACCAGCCCGGGCCCACAGCAGGTAGGAGCTTCCCCCCCCCCCCGACCCCACCCCCCGCCGCACACGGACCCCCCAGGACATCAGATGGCCCGCTGGGTCGTCGCCCAGCGATGCAGGCTGCTGGTGCCCTCTCCCCAGGCGCGGGGGCCACTCATCCTCGCGAACTCACCACCACAGCCCAGGCGCAGCCCGAGAGAGCTGGACAAGCCGTGCTGGCAGTGCCGAGGAGCAGAGGAGCCCACGCCCAGAGACGGCCTCGGGGACAGGCCCTGCCCTGACTGGACCAAGCGTTTTGCTCGCACCCCCTCTTCTAAGTAAGTCATAAACACAATCACTCCCACATTATTCAAGCACTTCCCGAGCGGGACCTCGGAAGCGGGTTCGGGGCGCGTGATGGAGCCGGACACTGCAGGCTGGAGTACGCGGCCGCGTCTGTGAAGAATGTCAAGTAGGCCCACGGCTGCTGGCAGAGCCCCAGCGCCCAGAACCACCTGCCCTCCGGCCAGGGCGAGATCACAAGAGATGCCAGGAACTTTCATTTCAAAGCTTCCCAGGAACTTGGAGGCCACTGTGCCGTCAGCCGGCAGGCCCAGAGCACTGAGGACCAAGAGGTGTCTGGTGCAAAGAGGCTGGCCCCGGGGTCCTCCAGGCCAGCACTGAACTTGACCTCCAAGTCTCAGCGAGTGGCTGTCCTGTGGGGAGGGGGCAGTGCCCACGACTGCACGCGTCTCCGGGAAGCTGTCCGGGTCAGGCAGTGCCCCAGAGCGCAAGGCCAGCCCTCGAGTGGGAAGAACCGCGCTAGATGCCCTCCCAGCCTGGGTGGGAGGCGGCTGGCGGGGCGGCGGCCAACCCGCCAGCAGCTATTTCTTCCAAAAAGGAGACACAGCAGCTCAGGCCACCAGCCTCCGCCAAGATGCCTACAGCGTGCGTGACGCAGTGAGACCAGGAGCAGCAGGGCCGTGGAGGGCAGGAGCGGGCAGCTCTCCTCACTGGCTGCTGAGGCCCCGGCAGGCAGGGAAGTCCCAGCGCAGCCCACCTGCTCGCCTCTGCCACAGCAGGGAGCGTGGCTCGCGGTCAGGGCTGGAGGCCTGCGCGCAGAGCGGCAGTGACAAGAAAGGGAGCGCACTCCGCCTTCCAAAGGCCGTCGTGACCCCTGCCGTGACATGGCGGAGCCCAGGGCAGGAGGCCAGGGAGCGGGGCCTGACATGGGAGGACAGACGCCGCAGACCCGTGGGTACGGGAGTCCCCAGAGAGAATGACGGCGGAGCGTTTATGAGACAGTCTGGGGCGTGAGGAAAGGCTCCAGAGGCGCAGAGCCCAGCCCCAACTGGCCACACCCGGTCTCGACAGACGTGATCTTGGCAGGTGCACCCTCCCACCCGGGCTAGCGAGCAGGGGAGGCCCGAATCCCAGCCCAGATCCCCTACCTGGGAAGTGACCCGGGAGGCCCCTGGTCCCTGCCCACCGGGACAAACAGCACCCAGGGCCGCCAGAGGACAGGGAGCGGCCAGCACAGCGACCAGGCAGAGGGCAGCGAGAGCGCTGCCGGTGGACCCAGGAAGTCAGAGCTTGCTTCCTAGCCCGCCCGGCTCCCGGAAAGATGGAAGAGCAGAAACTCCCTTCGCAGGCCATCAGGGGGCTGGGGGAAGAGCCACCGGCCGTGCACCCTGCCGCAGGGATGCGTCCCGCCCCAGAGCAAGGAAGGGCAAGGGACTCTTTTCCCCAGCAATTCCCCCTGAAGCCATACCGGGTGCTGCCCTCTGCCCTGGGAGAGTGCCCGCACGTGTCGCCGTGAGACCTCACCATCTCTAACTGCGACTCTGTTTCCAAGTAAACCTATTCGCTTGGTAAAGTACCAGGCTGGGGGCCTCCCTGGGGGCGCAGGCGGTTGAGCGCCGCACTGTGAAGCTGTCCGCAGCCTCTGCAGCGCCGGTTCCATCCCCGGCCGGCCAGGGAGATGCCCACATGGCGCAGCAGACCTCTCCTGTCTCCCCGCTGCTCCCCTCAGCAGTGCTTCCTGTTGTCTGCCTATTCTGCTCCCTGCTCTGTCTCAGGAGAGTCCTCTCACCCTCCCGCGACTCTGGCCTGTACCCCAGCTCTTGTACAAATAAAATAAATCTTTCAGGAAAAAAAAGTAACAGGCTGGCTTTTGTTTCGAGGTCAACACTGGAGGAGCCCTCTGGGGTCACACCCAGGCCTTCCCCGCCCCGCCGGGTCACACACCAGTTCCTGAACCCCAGCCCCGGCCGCTCGCCCCGCAAGGCTGGCCTCAAGGGCTCTCAAGCGCTCCTCCCTCCTCGCGGGCCTGACTCAAGCATTTCCTCTCTCCTACTCAACAGAAAACACAACCGTAAACCAAACACCTTGCTTTGGGCTGCTTTTGACAAACTGAGAGTGCGCAGAGACCTCTTGGGCCAAGCCCGCCAGCGCGTTTCCAGCCGCAGGCTCCCAGCGCAGGCGGCGCCATCTAGGACGGTGTCCCGACCGCGCCGCTCGGCCTCCCGACTCCGAGACACGGGGACCCTGCGGTGAGTCCAGGCCACACCCCACAGTGGAAGGAGAGTCACCCCTCACCTTCAGCCAGGAGCCAGGAATGGAGCCGGGGGAAGGCGTGTCCAAAGCCAGGCTGGCCGAAAGCAGGGCCTCTGGAGCCCGTCTGGGTGGGCAAGTTGCGAGCGCAAGGGAATCGTTCTCAGAGGAATGAGGAGAGTGACTCCACAGACACACCAGGACAAGAAAGCAAAAAACCGCTGGCGTGGATGGAGTCGGAGGGGTCTGGAGAGCAGCTGAAACCGGCAGCGGCAGACCCCACGCCAGCGCGAGGCCCGACCCTGCTTTGATTCTACACAGGCTGAGAGAAACGAGAAAGTCTGAGGACAGCAAGGTCGGGGGGCGCGTGAGGCTCAAGGCATCTCCACCACCTCCTCACGCAGGTGAGGCCCAAGAGCTGCGGGGGCGACGCCACGTGGGCTCCTGGCGGGGGCCGAGCGCAGCTGCCGGGCCAGCGCGCTTCTGTCCAGGGCCCGAGGCCCCCAGGCCCTGGGAACGACGCCAGCTGACTCGGCCCGTGCTGGCCCACGGAGCACACCGCGCGCGGGCTGCCGTCCAGTCAGCTGCCAGCACCCCTGCTCGGGAAGGTTCCTCAACCCACTCCTGCTCCTTCACTGACAAAGCACCCGGAGGCCCAAGAGCGCGGGCGAGGAGGACCGGAGACCCGCCCCACCTTCCCACCCCCGCGTCAGGCCTGCTGGCACCTCCTACCGACCCACGGGCGGACGCCGCCCCTTACTTAAGATCTGCTCCGTGAGGCTCCTCTGCTGGCCCCAGGGAACCTTCCGGATGCCGCCACGAGATGTTCACGGGGCGGGGAGGAGTCACGGGAGCGCAGGGTGGGGGCGGCCGCTGGGGAGAGGCGGCGGGGCAGGGAAGGGCTGCACGCGGGGCACTGGCCGCATCTCCCGGCCGCCCTGGAAGCAGGCAGGCGCCGCCTCTGCCGCACGAGCCAAGAAAGCGCTCGCTCGGGATGGCACGTGCTGGGGAAGAGGCCGCGAACGTGGCTGGAACGACGAGAATTGAGAAGAGACGAAACGGAGTCTCTAGCGCAGTAGCGGGCCTTGAGAGGATGATCTCCAACTTGGAGAGAAGCTCCACGGCAGGGAAGACGCCGTTTCTCACAGCGCTGGCCACAGGACGGCGCGCCACAGGGACGTCTTCAGCAGAGGAAGAAACAACCAACGCAACGAAGGTCACCCCCGCCTTACTTGAAGCCATGGCCGCAGCCTCCCCTCCACAGCGACAACCAGGACCCCCACCCACGCGGACAGGAGCGGGCGACGGCTGACGGCGGCTGGCAGCTTGTAGCAATGAAGCGCTGTCGCTACACGCTTCTGCTCCAGACACGGCGGCGCACACTCGTCAGAGACCCCAGCGCTGCGCAGGCGCAACTTCCACCTGCCCGGGAAAGCGACCGGTGCCCGCCACGGTCCCCGCCGCTCTCCTCACCACATTCCCTGGGGTGGCCGCCCCCGGACCACACCCGCTGCAGCTCCCAGCACGCTGCCCACCACCCCCCATCCCCAGCCCTTGGCACAGCATGGAGGCTTAAAGCACGATGTTCCCGTTGACATGGTGTTGTCACTCCCTTCAGACAGCACAAAGAGATGGCACAGTGTGGGCTTTTTCTGGGGGGATTTGGGGAACAAAGTCTTACAAGTAAAATTATAGTCGCCACTGAGAAACAAAGGGAGACTTAAACACAGACCATCACCACGGGAGGGCAGGAGACGACATCTGCAGGCGAAACACGCAGCTGGGTGGGAGGGCGCAGCCAGAACAGCCGCTGTTAAATAACAGTTAGGTGGAAGCAGCAAAGGGACTCGGAAAGGAAAGCCACGTCGGGACCCGTCACGGCGGCAGGACTTGGCACCAGCCGGGCTAAACTAAGAGGGGAGGGCCACAGAGGCAATGGCCAGGCCCTGAGACGACCCCCCGCCGCTCGGGGGGAGCGGGGAGACCGAGCCAGACCACCGCGTCAGCGTCTGACCGCCGCGTCTTCGGGGATACCAGCAGTTCGAAAACTGAGTTTCCTAAAACTATCATCAGGTCCCCGCTGGGTAATGTTGCTCAAAAAAAAAAAAAAAAAAAAAAAAAAGGAAACAAAAAACGGAGACATTAATTGCCTCTCTTAAGCTCACTGTTGTATCCGGAGCGTGAGAAACACTGGCCACGTGCTTGCCCAGCTCGGCGCAAGTGGACAACACAGCCGAGTCCAGCAAGAGGCTGGGTGCACGCTGCCTGCGTGACCTCGGGCAAGAGACCCGACATCCCCATGCCTCGGGGTAAGTGACACGCGGCTATCCCCAACTGCCCGCAGGCTCCGTGAGAGGGCCTGAGAGACTGCTCAGCAACAGGTGGAGCACATCAAACCTGGAGTGCCCCCACAAGCAAAAGGAGCACCCCTGTAAGCAACAGGGCGGGCCACGTTCCAACACCAGAAAGAGCTGCTGTTACAACTCCAAAGGAAACAAGTTAACGCCACTTAGCTGACTTTTGTATACCTCAAATAAATCTACCCAGCAAGCCACGTTATACAGCTGCCTGGAGGTACAGTCTGCAGTTGGTGATGTAGCTGAAAGAACACTCCAGAAAGCCTGCGGGTCCCGGTCTCCTGTGCAGGCTGCTGATAACACACATTCTGAACTGCTTCCAGGTCTCCCCGCTCCGCACAATAAACCAGGCAATTCTGATTCACGCCTGAACCAAGCGGAGGCTCCAGGGCCTTGCGGCAGCCCCTTCCACATTTCCTCACACCTGAATTGTGATCGCGGGGTGCAGCAGGATCTCTGCTCTAGACAGGAAACCTCAAAATGCCTTGCTTTACAATCCCCAAACTCTGTGGGTAAACCAGCCCAGTCAGAAGAGCAGCACGTGATTTACCTCTCAACTTCAGTCATCCCTGAACAGTCTACGCGAGCTACCTTATTCCTCAAAGAGCCCTGAACAGGGGGACAGCGGGAGATGCAGTCAATCACCTGGAAATCACACCAGGCGACACAGGCATGAAGCACACGACACTGCTCTCACGCTGCCTGCATGGCTGTGGCCGCACGCGCTGGTCTTCATCGAGCACCAGGAAAATCTTCCCAGGAACGAGTAGGGGTGCAGATGACAGTCTTTCAAGAGCCAGTGAGAACGGCCACTTGCGGCCACCACTGCCACCAGCCCCCAGTCCTCACTGGTTGTGAGGCCGCAAATCTTGCCCACCTTGCCAAGCCATCATCTGAAGGTCCTCCTGCCTAGCACTTGGTCCTCAGGCAATTCTGAACACCTTCACTCCGGGCAGGCCCGAGCCCTTCAGTGACAGAGCCGGCTTCCCTCCACCTCTGGCCACACCTCTTGCACAATCTCATTCCAACAGCCCTCAGCTCCACCAGAGCCAGGATCATGCCTAGCTTGTTCGCTGCTGCAGCCGGAGCAGAAGTCTGGCACACAGACCTCAGAAATGCGCCGAGTTTATTGAAACACGCATTTCTTACAGGGAGCCAAAGAAATGCCACTTTTAATGTACAAAGACTAGATGTGACTGCTGCACACAAACAGCACAGAGCAGCATGAGGCATCAGCATTTCACGCAGACGATAATTAGGAAAACTACACCCGAAAAAACCGGGGGAAGGAGGAGCAGGTGTGACAATCATAAACCGGCCGGTACACAACACACTAAAGGAGGGTTTCTGCACCAGAGCCGGGCGCTCAAGTCCAGGGACCGCAAGAGGCAGTCCCGGAACGCAGTACTGGAACGCTGCGTCCTCCCCCACCTCCGGGATAAGCCCGAACCCACCCACTGCAGAATTCAACCCGTCAGGAAAACAGGGCGATTTCCTTCAAGTTCTCCGCCTTGGGGACCCGTGGCCGCCAATCCCGGCCGCCGCACTCGCCAGCCCAGGCCTGCAGGCGGGACAGCGGCCCAGGCTCACCGCGCCCCGGCAGAGGGCTGCGCCACGTGGGGCGGCCCGGGGCGCCCCCGCCCCCGAGCCCCAGGCCTGGCCGCAGACCGTGGCGCAGACCCCGCGGCGGGGCGCGACCAAGGCCCACCGAGGCGGCGGCCGCGGCGCGGCTGCCGGGCTCTGCCCGCGGCGCTCGAGGGGTCGGGGGGCGCCCCCCACGCAGCTCGGGGCGGCCGCGGGCCCGCGCCCAGGCCCCAGGCGGGCCGCCGCTGCTCTCGGGCCGCGCCCCGCGCCCCCCGCCCGCGAGCGCACAAAGGCGGCGCGCGGGGCAGGAAGCTCGCCCGGGCCGCCCCGCCGACGCGCCGGTGACCTTGGGCGCGTCCCTCCCGCCAGCCTCAGTTTCCCCGCGCGCGCCGCACGGACGCGCCCGCGCGACAGGCGAGCCGGCCCCTCCGGCGCCGCGGCGGAGCCGGCCGGGCGGGGGCGGCGGGGCGGGCCGGGCCGGCGGGGTCGGCGCGCCGGGGCGGCTCCCTAGGCCGCGGCGCCGAGGCCTCCGCAGGCCGCGAGGCCCCGCCGCCCCCGCCCGGCCCCGGCGCGCCGCCCCCCCGCGAGCCCGGCCTACCCGCGGGTCCGGCCCGGGCGCCGCCGCCGCGCCGGGGGCGAGCGAGCACCTCGGGAGCCGCCGAGCAGCAGCCTCCAGCGACGCCGCCGCCGCGACAGCGACCCACTTCCGCTCCCGGCCGCGGCCCCGCCCCCGGCGCGCCCCCATTGGCCGCCGCCGCGTCGACCCCCGCGGAGCGCGGGGCTGGAGGCCGCCTTTCAACCCTATTGGATGAGACTGCCATCCATTACCGCTTTGAAACGCGCCTCTTCCGGCCCCGCCCCGGCTCACGCCCGCTAGCGGCCCCTTCTCGCGAGAGGCGCGGCCGGCGCCTGCGCTCGCAAGGCCTCTCGGGAGTTGTGGTCGGGCGCCGGGTCTCGGGGGGCGCCCGCCGCCCGCGCTCAACCAGACTCGGTCCAGGCGCCCGCCGCTGACCTGCAGCCCCCGGGGCGCCGCGACCGGGAGTGCCCGGATCCCGGCCCGCGGAGCCGGAGGACACGCTCGAGCGGGACGCCGGGGAGGCTCCCGGGGGGGCTGCTCGGAGCTGGGACCCGGGCGCCCGCGAGGGAGCGGGGCGGCGGGCGGGGCTGCGTGCCCGCCGGGCATCCGGGTACCCGAGCGCAGGGGCGGCGGCAAGGAAGGGCTGGGCCCGTGGAGGGCCCGCTCCGCGCGCGGCCCCGCGAGACGGCCAGGCCCCGCGAGGGCCGGCGGGTGGCTGTGGCCTCCGGCGAGCCGGGGTCAGATGTGCCCTGCTCCTTCGTCTAGAACAAGCCTCCCTGCCCCCCGGCCCCCAGGGGCACTAACAGTGCCCGTCCCCGGCCCTAGCAGGGTCCCATTGGGGTTTGGGGCTGTGGGTGCCTTGAGTTCAGCTCCCAAAGCGACTTGGGCATAGACTTGGCAACCAGGAGAGAGAGCTGGGCTTGATCCCAGGCCACAACCTTCATTTCCGGCCCTTGGCCGTGAGAAGTTCTCCGTTTCCTTTTTTTTAAAAAAAAAAAACAAAACAAAACTGCCAGTTGCAGAACTATGCTTTTTATTTTTTAAGATGTGTTTATGCATACAAGAACTGGGGTACAGGCCAGACATGTGGCAAGTAAGAAGATACACCCGAGACAGAGTGGGGAGCAGAACAGGCAGACTGACGGAAATACACTGCTGAGGGGACCCGTGGGGAGACAGGAGAGGTCTGCCGCGCCCTGTGGGTAGCTTCCTGGTCAGGGCTGTGGACAGCTTCAGGGGTTGTGTCTTAACCCCTTGCGCCATCAGGGAGGCCCTCCCTGTTTCCTTAGGAGGTCTTGAAGATTGAGTCATGTATGGGAAGTGAGCAGGTGGGACCAGAATATTAATGTTGTCTTGCGTTTATGAGCTACCTCTGAGTTTGATATCTGTCATCGGAAGGGGCCTCGTGAGGACCAGGTAAACCCAACCCTGTTTCATTTGATTTTAAGTTGAAAGACAGAAAATTGTTGAAAGTTGAAAGAAAATTTTCCAAATTTTGTGATTTTACTTGGGACATTAAACAAAACTTACTAGTTTAAGAAAAATGCACTTAAGGGCCTCCCCGGTGGCGCAGCGGTTGAGCGCTGGGTTGCGAAGCTGCCCGCGGCCTCTGCGGCTCCAGTTCGATCCCCGGCTGCTCCCCGGCCACCGGAGGAGGGTCCCACCTGGCGCGCAGACCTCTCCTGCCGCCCGCTGCTCCCCTCAGCAGTGTCCTTCGGTCCTTCTGCCTGCTCTGCTCCCCGCTCTGGCTCTGGTGAATTCTTTCGCCCTCCCGCGCTTCTGACTGTACCCAGTGCTTGTATAAATAAATAAATAAATCTTTATTAAAAAAAAAAAAAGATAGTTAAAAAGTACCAGATTTGGTGCCTCCCTAGTGGCGCAAGTGGTTACGCACCGCAATGTGAAGCTGTCCGCAGCCTCTGCAGCGCCGGTTCAAACCCAGCTGGCCAGCGAGGGTCCCGCATGGCGCAGCAGACCTCTCCTGTCCACGCCCGCTGCTCCCCTCAGTGTATTTCACTCAGTCTGCCTATTCTGCTCCCCGCTCTGTCTCTGGTGAATCCTCTCACCCCCCCCCCACATCTCTGGCCTGTACCCCAGCTGCTGTATGCATAAATAAATCTTTAAAGAAAAAAGGACCAGATTTATATGATTAACTTGTATTAAGGAACTTAAATGTCACAACCTAAGGAAACGCGAGTGTTTTCCTTTCTGTAATGTTAATGTATTCAGGACATGAAACACCTGCTCAAAGCTCCTGAAGGGCTCCGGAAGGCCTCTGCCCACTGCAGCCGACTCTGCACTCTGTCGGCATGCTCGGCTCCCTCACTAATTGTGCCCCTTGATTGTCTCCTGCTTGAGGAAAGGCGGGCACCTGGTGCTCCCAGAGCCCACAGCCAAATGCAGACCCCTAGACCTCACGCCATAACCTGGATTGCTGCAGGGCCTGATAATCTACTTTTTACCTACCCGCAAAGACAGAACCCCTGTCCAGATGAGCCTCGGATACTGTTGGTGAGGCTCTCCCCGCCACGCTGCTGCAGAAAGCACCCTTGACCAATTGTCCAGCCCAGTGGCCCATGGAGACTCAGCAGTCAGCAGCAGCTGCACCTTCTCTCACCTGGCTGGTCCTCTCCAAGGGCAGCTTGGTTCTCTCATGCAGGGAGGGAGCAGCCGAGATCCACAGGGTGAATCGCCTCATCAGTTGTTGCTTCAGGACTTTAAACAAATGCATTTATATTGTGCAGGGACCCATAAGGCGGTTGAGGTTCTGGTCCTGGCTGGCCTCACACATCGGGGTCTGCTGCTTTGCTGCCTATTGGGGGCTGATGGTGGCCTCCAATGGCTCTCCACCCGGTGGCCCGGCAGGGTTCCAGGCCACTGGAGACTGCAGCTGGAACTGGTACCTGGCCACCACTGCACCCTTCTGGCCAAAGGAAGTCAGCCAGGTTGGGGAGAAGGGGGAGACGCTGGTTTTCGATAGGCGGTCACAAGGCCAGGGCCGCGGACACCGGGACACCTTCGCCATCCACACGGCCTGCCCTGCGGCCCTGGGTCAGGCACTGGCTTAGGCCTACTCAAGGAGCAGAGGCCCCATGCTCTCAAGGGGGCTGCAAGCAGCTGCCCAGTTCACAAGGGCACCTAGGGGCCTTGCGACACCTGTCTAATAGGGAAGAGGCTGCTGGGACACAGCTGCAGGCACTGGCACAGCCAGAGCCACGCACAGCAGGTGGGCGGGACGGTGAAGATGCTGCGTGCTCTTCCCCTGATGTGAGGCAGGGCTCCTGGGTGAGGCTCGTCCTGAAGTCCTCCCTACCTTTGGGTCCTTGGTTTGGGAGCTAAAATATCCCTTTTGAAGCCCTGAGTGGCCCTAAGGGGCTCTGGATGGACTATCAATGTATGTCCTCAATAGTAAATGAAATGGCTTTGAACCAAACGACACCGCTACGGGAGACGCCATGTTTATTTCTTTAAGTGTAAATCTGCTCCCACTCTCAGGCGGGACATTCCTTCCCGCCGCCTGGGTAGTGGGGAGGTTCCTGGTCTGACAGCGTTCAGAATATTGGGGGAGAACTCTGGTCGTTCGTCTGTTCCTGTCCCTGGAGAGGCCCACCCTCATCTAAAGGCGCCCGGCGCCCGGCCTCCCAGGGAGCCAAGCTGCATGTGGGTGCAGGGGAGCCCTCTCCTGCGCACCTATTTGTGTGGCCCTTTCCAGCCCACCCCGTGGGCCGGCCACACTCTCCTGGGAGCTGAGCACATTGTTCCTGGCCGCTGGCCTTGAGGACGCCGACCTCCAGAGCCCAGGCTGCCTCCACCCCTGCGGGGCTCAGCCCCCACCTCCCCCCACCCCCCACCTCCCCCACCCCCCACCCCCCCAGCCCCCCCCCCCGCCCCCCCCCACCTCCCCACCTCCCCCCACCCCCCACCCCCGCCCTGGGCGGGCTGACACCTGGGAGCCCCCACCCTGTTCCTAGGCTGCTGCTGGAGACAGGGGGGGGGGCGCTCCGAAGGCACCGGCTTGGCGACCCCCCGCGGTGCGGGGGGCCCGGAGGCCTCGGGGTAGGATGGGGGGGCGGCCCCCACCCCGTCCCGGTGCTGAGCCCGCCACCACGCGGGGCTCGAGAAGGGCCCGGCGGACGGTCTCCGGGGTCCCTGGCGTAGAGTCGCCCCCCCGCCCTGGGGGCGCCCCGGAGGCCGCAGACTTCCCGGTGCGGGGCGCCTCCTGGACGGGCCTGCGCCGGGGAGGCCGGACGGCGCGCGCGGAAGACAGGACGCGGGACACGCTTCGCCTCCGGACGAAAGGCAGGCACTGTTGGCGGCGGCTCCCGCGCCAGGCCGAGCGCCCCGCCCAGGGCGGGTGGGGACCCCGGGCCGGGCGGGCGCGGGGGGGGCGCGCGGGGGGCGGCCGCGCTCAGGACGCCTCCGGGCGGGGCGCGCACCCGCGGGCCGAGCCTCCCGCCCGCCTCGCCCGCAGCCGGCGCTCGCGGCTGCGCTCCAGCTCCTGCCAGTGCCGCGCCTCCTGCTGCGCCTGCGGGCCGGGCGGGCGGGGTGCGGGGCGGGGGGTGGGCGCGGGCCCTGCCCCGCCCCGCCCCGCCGGGCCCCCACGCCCCCCGCCCCGCCCCGCCCCGCCCCGCCCCGCCGGGCCCCCCGCCCCGCCCCGCCCCGCCCCGCCCCGCCCCGCCCCGCCCCGCTCACCCGCGTCCTGGGGCGCGCGGCCCGCAGCCCGGGCACCGGCATCGGGGCCTCCTGCGCGCGCCGCTCGGCCGCCCGCTCCGCCACCCGGCGCCGCAGCTCCCGCACGCGCTCGTCCTGCGCGGGCGCCCCCGGGGCCGCGCCCCCCGCCTTCCTCTGCTCCCACCTGCGGGCGCAGCGGGCGCTGAGCCGCCGGGCGCGGGGCCGTCCGGCCGCCCCGTCCGGGAACGTGCCCCGGGCGGGGCTGCGCGCGCCGGGGCGTCGAGGGGGCGCCCCGCGCCGGCGCGGCCTCCCCCCCACCCCGGGCGGAGGGCGGGTTTGGCCCCGAGGTCTCCCAACACCGAGCGGGGCCCCCGCGGGGGCGTCTGTCAGGCTGAGGCCGGTGGCAGCGGGGGGTGAGGCGCCCCTGCCCGGCCCGCGGGGCCCCCTCTCCTGCCGGCCGGCCCTGCGCCCCAACCCCCAGTGGCGCCCCCCGCGGACGGCCCCAGGGCCTGTGTGCCGCCTCGGGGGCAGGGTCGTCTTTTCAGAGGAAGCACCCCCAAGTGTTTAGGGGTGCAGCACCTGATGCCAGGTAGGTGAAACGCTCAGCAAAGGTCACACCAGGCCCAGACTCGAGGTGACTGCACCCCACTCACGGTGTCAGAGCCTCACTGCCCTTTGACCTTTTCCACATGCTGGAAACTTGTCTGAGATGGTCGGCATGGGGGGGCGGGGGCTTACGGGGGTGCCCTGGGCAGCAGTTGGGGGTGGAGGAGAACCCATGCAGGAGGGCGCAAAGGCAGTTCCCCCTCCCGGGCCCCCCAGGCTCTGACCTGAGGGCCGCGGCCCTCCCCATGGCCGAGCGGCACAGGGAGATCTGCTGCACCACATCCTGCAGCTCCTGGCTCTTGGCGCGCTTGCCCCGGACGATCTGGTCCCGCTTCTCCTCTTCCTGGAGCCGCTGAGCCTCCCTGAGCAGGGCCAGCCGCTCCCGCAGCTCCACCAAGGACATCTCCCCCTCCAGGCCGTACCCCGGGGTCTGCAGGGAGGCGGGAGGCCCAGGCTGGAAGCCCGGCCCACCCCAGCCCCTGGCCTTCCTCTCACATCCAAGGAGACCTGCCTCCCTCGCTCTGGGGCAGGGCCCAGCCCCAGGCAGGAAGGCTCCCTGCGGCAGGCAGGCAGGCCGCCCACCTGCGTCAGGTCCACGAGCTTGCCCTTGCGCAGGGGCTGTGTCTCCAGGGCCCGCAGCTGGGAGATGCGCTTATAGCGCTGCCGCTGCTCCTCTCTGGCCGCCTCCGCACCGCGCTGCTGCAGCTCCCGGCTCTCCTCCAGCACCTCCTGAACTTGGGGGCCAGGCCGGGTGCTGAGGGGGGAGCGCCTAGGCGGGTGCTGTGCTGAGGACCACCCCGGGTGGGCCTGCGCACCCCGCCATCCCTGGGCCAGGGCTCGGGACCCGCATACCAATTTGCTGCCGGTCCTTCAGAAGCTTCATCTGAGCCACCTTGATGTTCTTCTGCGCCTCCATCACCTGCTCCACCAGCTCCTTCATGGCCCTTTTCTCCTGCAGGCACCTCTCAGCATGCTGCTGCATCCGTCCTGCGGTCTGCTCGGACACAGCACCTGCCATCAGCAGCGCTGCAGCCTGGGGCCTGGGCAGACCAGGCGTCCAGGCCCCGCCCGCCCCTGGGGTGGACTCCACCCGAGCGAGTCATCAGGCCCCTGGCCCCGGGAAGTGGCCTGCTGGGGAGGTCCACCTGAGTCCTCCCTTCCTGTGGTCCGGGGGTGGGCCTGGACCCATGCAGCCCCTCCTCAGAGCTCATAAGGCCCAGGTGTGCCCCAGAGACTTGTGGGCCTTCCAGCTGGCTCTGGGGCCAGACTCCAGGCAGAGGCAAGGGCGTGCTGCCAGGCGGGTACCCTGCGGCCTGTGTGGGACACACCAGCCTGAGGGCCGCCAGAGACAGGCTCTCCTCGGCCATGCCCGGACGGCCGCCGTGCTCTCCGGGCAGGCGAGGCGCAGCCCTGCACAGCGGCCGGGTCTGTCCGTCCTCTCACTTGGGCACCTCCGCAGAGAAGTGCCGCTGTGGTGGAGGAGGTCGCCGAGCCCGGTCGGGAAGGCTCCAGAGGCCCAGGGCAGTGCCATGGAGGCCCGCATCCCCCTCAAGGACACGCTGTTTGTCGGGTGGGCGGGTGGCTCCTGCCTATGGGCCGCTGGCCGCCTGCTCAGGACTCACAGCTGCTGGCTGGCTGCGCCTCTTTCCGGGTGTGATCCTCTGGCGCTGCTTTCCTCCCAACTTTGCACTGCCCAAACTTGGGGAGAAATTCGTTTTCGCCGACCGTCCACCTGATGCAGCGGTCAGCTCCGAGGGGGGCTGCTCCCAGCAGGGCGCTGGCCAAACTGGATGCGCCCGGGCACGAGGCCATGGCGACGGCCAGAATGTGTGGGCAGGCGTCGCGCGCGGGCCATGGCTGGGGGGGTGGCGCCTGCCCCAGGGGCACGTCTCTGCGAGGAGCCCGGTAGCCCCACAAGCGCCATGGATGGAATTAAGTGAAGAAAGCGTGCCGGGGCCTCTGCACCAGGCAGTGCGGACCCACACTCTGGTGATCCGAGGGGAGACACAGGCCCTGCCGTCCCTCCGCGAGGCCAGGGCGCCGGACCTGTCCCAGCTGAGAGGACCCGGGCGGCCCAGAGCCTCGTGCCTCTCAAAAGCAGCACTGCTTGCTCCCGGGGGTGGGGGGGGCAGCCTCTAGTGCAGGAGGAGCCCCGCGAGTAAAGACAGAGTCTCAGCCCCATGGGGGTCGCCGCGGCCGAGGCTCAGGGCCGCCCCTTGCTCATGAAAACCGCCTGTCCTCCAGGAGCCGGGCGGACAGCTGGGCCCCCAGGCAGGAGCCGCCAGGTGAGGACAGAGGGCGCCGCGGGTGGCCGAGGGACGTGGCCGGCTCCGAAACAAAGATGCTCTGTGCAGCAAGGAGGCGCTCAGCAGGGGAAGGCACCTGCCGGCCCAAGCACCACCCTCCCGCTGGGCGCCCAGCTGAAAAGTGACCAAAGGCCCGACAGGCACTTTTCAAAAAGAGGAACACAGATCAGCAGCGGCTGGGCGAGGCGGGATGCCACCACCGTCCGGGAAGTGCACAAACATCAAGGCCCTAAGGAGATGCCTCCCCCGCCCCCGTTAAAACAATCATCAAAAGATAAAAAGGCAGAAGAGCAAGGGGGGGGCGCAGGTTGTGGAGACCAGGCACACTGGCGGGGCATAAAGTGGGCGGGGGGGTGGGGGGGTGGTGAAAAGGAGTCGCCACAGGGCAGCGACCACACTCCCGGCTAGGGAGCTGCCCACAGGGCGCAGCAGACCCTCCTGTCTCGCTGCTGCCCCCTCAGCAGTGTGTGCTCAATGGATCTGCCTGTTCTGCTCCCCACTCTGTCTCTGGGGAATCCTCTAACCTCCCACGCCTCTGGCCTGCACCCCAGCTCTTCTACACAAAAAGAAAAAAATAAGAATGAAAAATGCTTTAAGAGAAAAAAAGAACGTAAGCACCGAAGGACCAATGGTGGGACTTCTCTGCAAACTATTTTCCAGATTGTTCTGACCGCGCTTTTTTAAGAAGGTGAACTGAAAAGGAAGGGAAACTGCACCCGAAAATCAAGCACAAATCAATACAGGCAAGTCTGTCAAAGTGGCTCTGGTGCGGGTGGGGCAGGCCCTTGGCGCCGTGTCCATGGCAACAGCACGTTGGGCCACGCAGGCCCCGAGGACGCCCAGACCCTCGTGGGGGAGGACACGGTGTCCGCGTGGCAGCCTGCTAGAAGCTCCCGCCAGACCCGCTCGTCCTTAGTGTGTGGCTGTGGGGGCCCACTGACCCTGCTGGAGGTGGACAGTCCACGCAGGCCAGGGGCCCCCGACGGCGCCAGACCTGGACGGGTGGGGCCTGCAGCCCTGGCATCTGGGCCTCGGGAGGAGACGCCCGGCAGCCTACCCAGGGCGGGAGCGAGGCCGGTGAGCCCGGCTCACCTCCTCCTTCTTCCGGTCTGCCTTCTGCTTGTTCTCCCGTGCCAGGTGCTGCCGGGCCAGCGCGGCCTCCTCATGGCTAAGCTTCCCCTGCAGCCTCCGACACTCGCCAGCCACCAGCTGCTCCTCCCGGTCCTTGGCTTGCATCCTCTTCTGCCACAGGAGGAACTCGGAGAAGTCCCCGGCCCCGTCCACCAGCTTGTCGACCCTGGCAAGAGGCCAGGCACGTGGCGTCCGGCGCTGGGGCCCTGGGGCAGCGTCCTCACAGGCCTGGGCTGCTCTTCAGCCAACAGCAGCCACGGCCCATGGCCCACCTGCCCCTCCTGCATGCCCACCGTTCAGCCTCACCTTCCCAGCCTCCCTTCAGCCCCTGTCCACCATTCCTCTGTCCATCTGTCTGTCCACCATGCCCAGGCCCACTCATCTGTCCATCGACCATCCCTCCACCCACCTAGCTGTCCATCCCTCCGTCCATCCTCTCATCCATCTGGCCAGCCACACAGCCCAGCTCCCGGGATCTGCGAGCGCAGGGGTCTGCAGCCCTGGCAGACCAGGGAGGGCGGCCCGGGGCTTGTTGGTGGGCCGGGTTTCTGCTGAGCCGCCTCCTCCCCAGTCCACCTCCCTGGCTGAGCCAGGTCCCGCCGCTGGCTGCTGAGGCCCCAGCCTGCAGGGTCACCTCCTGGCCCCGGGGACTCCCAGCTGGCGGGCCCCTCCCTCACGCTCCTGCAGAGCGCCCACCTCTGCAGCTCTCTCTCCACCTGCCGCTGGTACAGGGCCCCTTCGCGCAGGATGGCAGCAGTGTTCAGCTTGACCTGGACAGCGTCAGGCTGTGGGCAGAGGGGCTGGCTATGTTGGGTGGGGCTTGGCCCTCCCCCCAGGGTGAGGCCTTCCTCTGATCCCCTAGCTCCTCCCAGCCCCCAGGGCACACCCCCACTCCACAGAAAGTCTGGGAGCTGGGTGTCCCGGGAGAAGGGCCTGGAACCAGCACCGCCCCCAGGTCAGGAGCCCCTCACCCTGAAGAAGGTCAGCTTCGGCGTCCTGCGGATTCGGGGTGGGAGTCGGAGCTGTGGCTCCTTGGAGTCCTGTGGGAGTCAGGGCCTGGCATCCGTGCCCCTAGGTGCCCCCTGCCCCTAGGTGACCCAGTGCCCCGCCAACTCCAGCTGCCCTCCGCCTGCTCACGCCTGCCCGTCCTGCACACAGCCAGGCAGCACCTCTGTCCCCATGTCCCCCGGGGCCTGGCAGGGCAGGCCAGGGCAGGTGCCCAGTTCCCAGCCACTGAGGCCCGACCGTGTGCTCAGGGCCCGTCTCCTCGCTGGCCCCGGGGCTGGCCCCTGACAGTCCCTGGGCAGCTCCCTTAGTCATCTGGCCCTGCCCAGCCTCCTGTGGCACTGCGGGGCCCCAGGGTGGGCACCACAGGCCACAGTGAGGGGAGCAGCGGAGAAAGGCCCTCCCCAGGCACGCTAAGGCCGCCACGCCCGGGCCTGGCAGGCTGGCAGGCTTGGCCCAGCTCCTCCCTGGGCGAGGGGCCTCGGACTCCCCCTCACTTTGCTGTTCTCTGTAGCAAACGCACTTGAGTTTTTTCCCACAGAAACACTAAATGCTCAGCGTGGATGACCTGGCAGCCCCCAGAGGTGCCCAGACACCAGGGGCGGTGCAGGGGCTGACCTGCTGCCCGGGACACACCCACCAGGCCCCACCCCGCCCCGGGGGGGGGGCAGTCAGCGGCTCTTTGTGCCCCACGAGCAGTTGGGGCACTTTCCATGACGTGGACCGCTGGCCCCTGGCAACCGACGGGCCAGGGTGCTCCGGGTGGGGGGCAATACCTGCTCGGGGGGCACCCCGCGGGCCCTGGGCACTGCACAGCGCAGCTCCTCCACGTTCGCCTGCAGCAGCAGCTCCTGTGACCAACGAGCGTCACCACCGCGTGCCCCAGAGTGGCTGCCCCTCCCCTCACCCCCGCCCCGGGGGTCTCCGGCAGGACAGGCTTGGGACCGGCCCTCACCTCAGCCTTCCGGCGATTATACCGCCTGGTCATCTCCAGCAGCCGCTGCTCTTTGGGTGGCTGGTAGGTGCTCCTGGGCACCTGGGGAGGGGGAGGAGGTAGGCACCGGCTCACTTTGGAGGGTGTGCACCTGCGGGGCTGGACTGAGTTCCCATGCTGGGAGAGGCAGGGCCTCGAGGCCCCGGGCTTCCTTGGGCCTGCTGGCTGCTGGTGGGCAGCTGGGAGCGGTGGGGAAGGCGGGCAAGCAGGCAGGTGGCTGAACACAGCCCCAGGCCCCCTAGGCACTGAGGGACAGGCAGAGGACACTGGCTGGGTGGGGGGGGGGTGGCTGACAGGAGGCGCAGGGGAGAGGCTATGGACCCGAGTCCCCCCCTCCGAAGGCCCCAGCCTTTGCACTTTTGGGGCGGGGAGGGCGCTGCCCCAGGCCCTTTGCACAGGCTTTGTTCTCCAGAAGGCCCCCCCAGGCCCCTGGCTTACTTGCTCAAGTCTCCCAGTTCCACCCCATGGTGCTTCCCCGGGGGGCCTTTCCTGGTCTCGTCATCCAGAACCGCGACTTCCAAAGCTGCGTGCTCTGCCCTGAACTCGCTGCTCCTCTCAGCGCTGCCCCCAGTGTGCGCACTGTACTGACCCTGCTTTCTAGCCGAGTCCCCCGGTGGGGCGCACGCTCCACAAGCCTGTGTCTGGCCCACGCATGGCCCCCATAGCTACTTGTTGAAGGAGTGGATGAGTGACTCGAGTGCAACCTTAACCCAGGGTCCCAGGTGTGGAGCAGGCCAGGGTGGGGAAGGAATGAGCCTGTGGGTCCAGCACAGCCTCTGTGGCCCCAGGGAAGGTGACTGTACACCAATATCTCATGACCCATGAGGCACACAGCTGTGGAGCAGGGCTGGGCATGGTGAGGGGCCAGGGAGAGGCCAGGCATGGAGGCAGGTGCAACGAGCAGGAGGGCCTGAGACAGAGGGCTGGGATAGAAATATAAGGGGCTGCTCAGCTCCAAGGCCCCTGATCACCCATCCATCCACCATCTATCATCCAACCACCATCCATTCAGCCACCATTCATCCATCCATCCATCCACCATCCATCATCCATCATCCATCCATCCATCCATCCATCCATCCATCCATCATCCATCCATCATCCCCATCCATCCACCATCCATGCATCCACCATCCATCCATCCATCATCCACCATCCATCCACCATCCATCATCCATCATCCATCCATCCATCCATCCATCCACCATCCATCCATCCATCATCCATCCATCATCCCCATCCATCCACCATCCATGCATCCACCATCCATCCACCATCCATGCATCCACCATCCATCCATCCATTCATGCATCCACCATCCAGCCATCATCCATCCATCCACCATCCATGCATCCACCATCCATCCATCCATCCATGCATCCACCATCCATCCATCCATTCATGCATCCACCATCCAGCCATCATCCATCCATCCACCATCCATGCATCCACCATCCATCCATCCATCATCCACCCATCATCCATCCATCCATCCACCATCCATCCATCCACCATCCATCCATCATCCATCCATCCATCCACCATCCATCCATCATCCATCCATCCATCCATCATCCATCCACCATCCATCCATCCACCATCCATCCATCCATCCATCATCCATTCATCATTCATCCATCCATCCATCCACCATCCATCCATCCACCATCCATTCATCATCCACCATCCATCCATCATCCACCATCCACCATCCATCCATCATCAGTCCATTCATCATCTGTCTGTCCATCTTCCCATCTCTTCATTCATCTGATCATCCATCCACATACCAGCCACTACCCATCACCATCCATCCATCCCCCCACAGATTCAGCGATCTACCCAGCCATCATCCATGTCCGTCCATCCGTCCATCCATGCATTATCCATCATCACTCACTCATCCACCCAGCAGGTACTGGGGGAGGCTGCACTGAGTCAGGGCTGTGACGGGCACCAGACAGACAGGCCAGGTGAAGAAGAACAGTAACGAAGAGACCACCAAGGGCGCAACAGCCGTGCTCTCTATTGATGCCATGAAGAAGAGGCGCCGAAGTCAATGCGGAGGAGGCCGAAGGGCCTAATACCGGTGAGAGGGTCACAGGTAGGGGCTCGGGGGAGGGAGGTAGCGAAAGACTGGAAGGATGACAGGAGTGGGACCTGATGACAGGAGTGGCCCTGGGACCTGATGACAGGAGTGGCCCTGGGACCTCCCCGTGCCATCCCTGCCCTTCTGCTCAGCCCTTAGTCCTGCTGGGGAATCGGGCAAGTTCTGGGAAGCTGGGTCCACTGCTGGCGCTCAGGGCACGGTGGGTGAGTCACAGAGCAGCAGAGCTGGAGCCCTGATCAGACTGTGCCTGAAACCCATCCTGCTGCGGCCACAAGAGCCCCCAGTCTCGCGCCCAACCTAGACGGAGCTGCGTTTTCCTGTTCCCTGTAAGGTGACGTGCCGACTGTAAGGGCGCGGGAAGGAGCCGGCTGCAGGCAGACAGGATGAGCGTGTGGAGGCTGGGGGGGCAGGTGGCGAGACTGGGCTCCCACAAACAGACGCTATCGTCACCACCCCGCTGGGGCGCACGGGACAGTCCCTGGGATGAGCGCTCGCCCGCTGGGGGGGCAGGAGGGGCACGAGGACCGGGGTTCAGCAGGGGGGTGGGCGGGGCTGCCTACTGCTCCGGGCCTGGTCCAGCACGGCCACGGCCCGGGAGAGCCCGCCCCACTGGCCGCCAGGGCCCACCATCCTGCCTGGCGGCCGGTGTCCTGTGGACGCAGCACTTACTGGTCTTGGCTTGGCCACCTCGGGAACTGGCTCCGGCATGGGAACGGCCCGGGGCCTGGGGGCAGTCAGGTTGAACTCCTTGGGCTCTGTGACCTTGGCTTTGGCCTTTGAAAGAGGGGCTTGATGGGTCAAGAGCCCTTCCAGCTGCCTGATGAGCTCCTGGACCTCTGGCTGCCATCTTGAAGGCAAAGGGGGAGAGCGGCAGAGGGTCACTTCCCAAGCAGGCCCGGCAAGGACGGTTGAAGCCCCCAAGTGCTTGGGCCCCTGGCTGGGGGCGTCAGAGGACCCGACCGCCACTCTCCACCAGGGTTTGCTGCCCTGCAGGCACTGCCCCCCGCCCTGGAGAGCCACACAGCCCCTGTGCCGGTAAGGAAGCTGACCAGATTCCCGCCCCAGGAGCCTTCGGGCTCTGAGGGGAGGGGCTGGCACCGGGAAGGGAGGCTCCTGGAGCTGGGCGGCTACGCAGGCCGCTTGGGGGGGGTGTGCGGTGGGGGTGCGGGCTGGGGGCAGGGGGGCCTTGCGGGCTGCCCCAGGCCCAGGTCTTCCTGGGCACCCTGGGCACACAGCCCAGTCGCTCGCCTCGCCAGTGTCCCCTCCTGCTGGAAGGAGCCCCATTCCCAGCCCAAGGGCCACGGGCCTGGGGGGGGGGGCATGTCCAGGGACAAGGGAGTGGGGTGCTCGGGAGGGCCGGTGGGGAAGGAGGCTGGGAGGTCAGTGATGGGGCCAGTTCCAGCCGAGGTTGGACCGGGAGCCAGGGGACCCCACCACCAGACCGAGCAGCATCCCGAGGCTGAGGCCACCCCTGGCCCACTCCCCTCGACTGGGGCCCGCAGGTGCACTCCCCCGGGCAGGGCTGGGCAGGGCGTCCCCCGCCCCTTTGGCGGCACCCCTGCCCTTTGGTGTGGGGCTGGCTGAGACGGGCCTTCCCGCGGGAGGGGCAGCGCTGAGGGATGCCCACTGCCCAGGCCCAGGCCTCCTCCCCACAGCAGGGGTTCTACCTTCTCGGGGCCTCGGGGCCCCTCACTGCAGGCACAGAGAAGCCTGCTAGTGCCAGGGTGTCCATCTGCCCCTGGGAAGAGGAGGCCCCCCATCCTATCAGGAGGAGGAGAACTGGGAGCGGCAGCACCCCGACCCCCGGGGCCCATCCTGGAGGCTGAGGGCTGGACCTGGCCCCTGTGCTGCTCCTCCTGCCCGAGGTCCCAGCCTGCACCAGCGACACCAGCGTTTGCCCCCCGCCGCCCCTGCGAGGGAAGGCCCAGGAAGGCAGCTTTGGGGTGACAAGTCCGGGAGAGGTGTCCCGGGGGTCTGGGCCTGGGGCCCAGGAGCTGCCCGTCCCGCTGCCTCCCCCGTGGACCCCTGGCGCAGCAAGGGGGCCGGCGGGCCTGCATCTGCCAGCCTGGGGGGGCGCAGCCTGGCCCACCTCATCAGGGGGTTGATCCAGGTCTCCCTCACGTGGGCCGAGTCGTAGATGCGGCTCCACTCGTCCTTGATCCACGTGCACAGGTGCAAGGGGTTGAAGAAAAACCTGAGGAACTGAGGGAGGAGCTGGCGCCTCAGGCCTGGACCCCACCCAGCAGGGTGAAGCCTGGCCCACCGGGGGAGCTGGCCCCAGGGGCGCTCAGAAGCCGCAGCTGGGGTGGGAGGCGGTGACACCCTCAGCAGGCAGGGGCCAGAGCAGAGGGGCCCCCTGCCAGGCTGGGCACCAGGCTGGGAGCAACAGCACCCCGGGGCCTCCTCCATGGCGCTGGGCACGCGGGGCGCCCGCCCACAGGCACATCCATCCCCTTGGGGACCCAGGCTCCAGCCAGCTCCGGGACAGATGGGAAGGAGTCTGTGCCCACCCCGCCCTCCGGCACCCCCAGGAGGGTCTCCAGTGTCCACCACGCCCTCGTCCAGGCAGCCAGGGCAGTGCGGCCTGTGGGCTGGGAGGCGACCTGTCGCCCCAAGCAGGTGGCTGGCCCCGCCCAGGGACTGAGGCCGTGCCCAGGGGGTGGCGCAGACCCGGCCTGGCATCTCCGCACTGGGGGGTCTGCGTGGGCCTCATCCGCGACTCTTCTCCCAGAGGCCCCGGGGAGGTGCGCCCAGGCGGGAGGCGTGGGCGGGGCTGCGCTGGCCGGCACCCTGGGCATCTGTCCTGGGCCTGTCCGGGACCCCTGCAGCTGACCCAGGGCCAGCCCAGTGCCAGGTGACACGGGCCCGGCTCCAGCCGCCCTGGAGAACCCACGAGGACGGGCAGCAGCAGCACCTGAGGGCGGGCGCCTGGGCGGCGGGAAAGGCTGCGGGGTCTGCTGCTCTGCCAGCAACACGCGGGCTTGGGGGACGCGGCTGCGCGGGCACCGGCCGGCACGGGCCAGCTCCACGCACATGGGAAGACGCGTCCCGAGGCCGGAGCGTGGCCTGGCCTGGCCTGGTGCCTTTAACCCTCCCTGCGGGGGGCCCAGGAGCCTTGGGGTGATGCCCCATGCCTGGTCCCAGGCGGTTCTCTGTTCACCCGCAGCGTGACTCCAGGCAGGTCGCCTGTTGTCTCCAGGGGGTGAGCGGCCGGTAGGGGCGACCTCCCGGGGTTGCGAGGATAAAGCCAGAAGGGCCCCAGCAAGGGCCTGGCCCGCAGCAAGGCGCGGGGCGCAGCCCTGGGGGCATCCCGGGAGAAGATGTCCCTGGAGGGCAGGGGTGCGGGGTGGGGGGCAGCCCAGCGGCCAGATTGCCAATCCCAGGACCAGCCAGCGCGGGACACGCTCCCTGGCCGCCGCTTGGAGGGAGGAGGCTGCAGGGAGCCCAGGGACCCCAGAGTGCTCCGGAGGCCGTCGCTGCGCAGAGGTCCCGTCCAGACCAGCAAGTGACCTGGGCCGATCACCACCCAGGGGACCGCGCAGAAGGGGAGTGAGATTTCCCTGGGGGCAAAGAGCTCAGACCGGGGCTGGGGGGCAGCCTTGGGGGGGACGCCCTGGGGGGCAGCGGCGGGGGCTCACCGTGCACACTTTGTTCAGGGGCTGGGACTTGATGATGTCGCAGAAGAGCCGAAAGCCCAGCTCCTCCATCTGGAAGGCCGCCAGGTAGCAGATCACTGAGGGGTGGGCAGAGGCGGCTCAGAGGGGGCGCGGGTTCCCCCCAGGCCCCCATGTTCGGCTGGGCTCGGCAGGCTCAGCCGGGCTGACGACGTGTGTGAGGCGCACACGGGGTGTCACGGGGTCGCTTTGCAGACACACTGGTGCCTCCTGGGCTGAGTGAACCCCGACCCCAGCCTGCGCCTTCCGGGGGCCAGTGGCCTCAGTGCTGGATCCTCAGTGGCCCGGCCGGGGGGCCCCTGAGGCAGGGCCTGTGCCATCCCTGACAAGAAACCTCAGTGCAGCTCCCCGCCCCCACCCTACAGCCCCCCAGGGACTGGCCCCGAGCTCTCTGGTAAACCCCCCACCTATTTTTTAATAAACTCGCTGGCTTTTGCTTGCCTCAACTGACGATGTAGGCCAGGGGCACTGCAGCCCTGGCCACCCTGCCGGGACAACTCCCAGGCGGGCAGCCGGCCAGGCACTCAGGACAGCCCATCCCGACACCACCCGGGCCCGCCCCAGGGGCCAGGGACCCGGCAGGCATGGTCCCACACGCAGGCCCTCCGGCCTCGGGGCCACGCAGCCCGGCCGCCCCGCCCACCCACAGCATGGGGTGGCTGGGGGTTGAGCGAGAAAGGGACTTTTCCTGAAAGCCCCCCAACAAAAGTGCCTGGAAAAGTGGAGCCGGCCTTGGCCTAGAGCTGGGGTGCCAGGGCTGGGGCACGCTGGGGCCCGGGAAGCCCTGGGCGGGACACGCCGCGGGCTGGTGCCTACCCTGGAAGAGGCTGTGGTCAGCCCACAGGAAGGGCCGGCCGTCCCGCACATAGAAGGCGTCCACCACCACGGTCAGTAGCTTCCGGTACTGCAGACACCCCGACAGCACCTCCAGGATGAACGCCTGTTTCTGGGGGTCCAGAGTCTGGAAGGGAACCAGGGCCGGGGAGAGGGCGGTGGCCTCCAGGTGTGGGTGCTGGGGGCCCTCAAGCCTGGGGCCAGGCACCTCATGGTGGCTGGGGACCCCGGAGCGGGCAGCCGAGCCCAGGGCCCTCCGACCCAGTGGGACCGCCCATCCCCCACAGTCCCATGGGCCGCTGCCTGGGGCCACCAGGTGGGGGCAGGAGTCCTCCCCAGGGCCCTGAGATGAGGGGGGCGGGCGGGGGGGGCAGGGGTGGACGGGCCAGGACTGGTTTGGGAAGGGGCAGCTCTGGAGATGACAGCGCTGACACCGTGTGCCTGCGCCTCCTGCCATGAGCCGGGCACTTAAACGGGGGAAGTGCCACCCCACACCAGGAGCAGAAATGCCAGAGGAAGAGAAGAAAGCCGGTGAGCGGTGAGCGGTGGGTGAGCGCACCAGCCCACCAGCCGGTCTGGGAGGTAGAGCCCCTCCCTCCCCCCCCCAGGAGACCCTGCCTGGGAGCCTTAGGGGGCTGTGCCCGGGGTGTCAGACAAGCTGGGAGTGGGCTCAGGGCCTCGCACCTCTAGCCCGCACCCCAGTTCTTGTATTCTTAAATAAAGATAAACAAAAAATAGAAACAACTATGCCTTTATTGTAAGTTCTTTGCTTATTTATTTTGCATAAAAAGAGGTGCAGGCCAGAGGTGCTGGGGGCAGGGGGTGGTGAGCAGGTTCCCCAGAGACAGGTGGGGAGCAGGGCAGGCGGGTGGCCTGAAAGCCACTGCTGAGGGGGCAGCGGGCACCGGGCAGGTCTGCTGGCCCCGCGGCTCAGCCCCCGGCGGGATCATCTCAGGCTGCGGCGGTGACAGCCGGAGACTCAACTCCCAGGCCCCGGCGCGGCCCCGTGCTGCGCTTATTTATTTATTTTTTGGCTCAAATCTCTTGCTCTGTGGCCTCTCCTGTTTCTGCTGAAGGGAGCAGCCCTGGCGAGGGAACCCTGGGACCCTGGGCTTCGAGGTCTCGGCCCACCGCGGCCCCTGCCCCGTGTCCCCCCCGGGGTCGGGAGCCCGGCGCACCCCGGGCCTGGCTCTCCGGCTCTCCCGGGAGAGGCGGGCGTGTGGGCGCGAGGGGCAGCCGCCGGGAAGGCCCAGGGGCTGCCCGGACACGGAGCCTGCGGCCGCCCTGCAGCGGGGCCGGACACCGGGCCCCCTCGGGTCGCAGCCCCCCCCCCCGCCGTGAACCCCGGCTTCAGAGCCGAACGCGGGCCGAGCCCCGGTGCCGGGGGCTGCGCCCGGAAGGCGGCCGCTGCTGCTCCCGGGGCCGCCTCCGCCGGCCTCTCGGCCCTGCCCCAGCGTCCGGGCCTCCCGCGCGCCGCCGCCGGCCGCCGGGACTCCACGCCCAGGCCGGACCCACCCGTCCCCCCGCGAGCGTCCGGGGGCCGCGGCTTCACGGCGCGGGGGGGGGGGGGGGGCGCCCGGCGCAGCTCCCGCACCCCCGCCCGCGGCCGCCGGACCCGACTGCGCCCCCGCAGGGTCCTCTCGGCGCCCGCCCCGGCGCCCGCCCGCGCCGCCCGCGGAACAGGGTCAGCCTCAGGGCCCGGCCACCACCCCGGCCGTCCAGCGCGGCCAGGGGTCCCCAGCCCCAGGGTCCGAGCTGCCACGGCCCCGCCCACGGCCCGGCCCCGCCCACGGCCAGGACCCCGCCCACTGCCAGGGCCCCGCCCCCGGTCAGGACCCGCCCGCACCAGACCACGCCCACACCAGACCCCGCCCACGACAGGACCCGCCCACATGAGACCCCGCCCACGGCCAGGCCCCGCCCCCGATCAGGACCCGCCCACACCAGACCCCGCCCACGACAGGACCCGCCCACACGAGACCCCGCCCACGGTCAGGACCCGCCCTCGATCAGGACCCCGCCCACGGCAGGCCCCGCCCACAACCAGGCCCCGCCCTCAATAGGGACCCCGCCCACATGAGACCCCACCCACGACCAGGACCCCGCCCACGGCAGGCCCCGCCCAGGCCAGGCCCCGCCCTCGATCAGGACCCCGCCCACAGCCAGGCCCCGCCCACTGTCAGACCCAGCCCACGACCAGGACTCTGCCCAAGGCCATGGCCACGTGCGCGCCCTGGGGAAGGTCAGCCGGGCTGCACAGGCGCCCCTCCGCTCCGCGCCCACCCCGCATTGCGCAGCAGCTCCGGGCGCCGCGCAGCACCCACAGGAGGCTCTGCTGGAACAGACCCCGCAGCCCGGCGGCGGAAACACCAGGAAGGCCTGTGTGGAGGCTGGACGTCCGCGATAGCGGCGTCGCCAGCTGCTTCCTGCCCGGGGCGGGAGGGCTTGCCCCAGCTTCCCTGCAGCTGCCCGCAGGCGCCGTCGCCCAGCTCCGCGGCCACCAGACACACCCTCGGGGTCTCTGTCCTGTGTCCCTCCTCTCGTGAGGCCCACTCTGAATCAAGAATGGTCTCATCCCCAGGCTTGCAGCCTAATCACACCAACAAAGGTGCTGTTTCCTAGCCAGGTAAGGCCGGTGCGGTGTTAGGACCTCAAATGCCCTGGGGCCCAGGTGACCCCACAACCCCCCCACCCCCAGGCTCCACAGCAGTCCCTGGCTCTGCGGATGTCTTCTTGGCCCAGGAGTCGGCGTGCAGCCAGCAGGTCCCCCTGTGCCCGCGAGGACGTGATCTGAGCTACGCGTTTCTCTCGAAAGGTGGCCTGAGGGGCCTTCTTGGGGGCAGGAGTGCCCCGAGACCACGAGGGGCTCTCCCAGTCTCCCCAGCTGGGTGGCAACAGGGTGGCCCGAGGAAGGCAGCTGCTGGGAGCGCACCTGACACTGCGGCGGGCCGGGCGCCTACCTGCAGGGAGCTGGCCGCGGCCTCCAGGAACTGCTCCGGGCTGTCCTTGCTGGCCTTGAACTTGCCAAGCTGCTCCCTCACGGCGTCCAGGCACCTCCCATAGTAGGCCATCTTCCTGGGCCGGACCCTGAAAACCAAGGTCACAGGTCACACCCCATCGGCCTCCGACTGCCCGAGGAGGGTGGCAGGAGCACCACAGACCCTCAGCAACACCCACAGGATGTCCACTGGGGTCCTCGCTTGGTAGCGAGTGTTGGCTGGAAGGGGGATAACCCCAACTCCTGCACTGCTGCCTCTGCAGCCCGGGGACCCAGGCAGCAGTGGAGAGCCCACCCTGGAGCCCCCAGCCCCCACGGAGGCACCCAGACTGTGCCCGCGTGCCCTGAGGGCCCACAGCTGTGTGTGGGCAGGGAGACCTCTGGGAGGGCCCAGGCCAGGGGGAGGAACCTCGTGGGCGGGTCTCTGAGCACTCTTGGGGGCCAGCAGGGGATGGGTGAGGGTCCTAGACAGGCCCCGTCCAGACGGGGAGCGGCTATAGGTTGGCGCAAGGAGAACCCTTGGATCAGCAGGCCCAACAACCCTCCATTTCAAAGACCCAGAGAGGATGTATGTCCAGCAAGTCTCCAGTGAGTGGCCAGGACTTGTACGGACACTGAGCGTCCTGGAAGCACACCAGCTGGAAGAGACCCGCGTGTCCAGAGGGCCTCTCTGGGAGCAGCGGCTGGGGCTCCGTGATCCCACTCTCATGACAGCAGGTGGCCTCCGAGGGCAGCCAGGCCCATGGGGACCCTCCGGCCCCCCAGCAGCCCCGGACTCCCCAGGCCACAGCGCACAGTGACCTGGGCCCTCGAGGGGAGGGCGCACACGCGCAGCCTCCAGGCCAGAGGGCAGGCCTGGGGTGGAGGGCAGGTGCCGGGACGCTCCCTCCGAAGCAGAGGCCAGGGGAGGAGGCCAGGCCAGGGAGGGGGCTAGCACTGGCCCCGCAGGACACCCTCACTGCCCAGGGCCGCTCGGCCTAGTGGGGCAGACACCTGGTGGCCGTCCCCATGTCTAGAGGCCAGCGAGCCAGCCTCCCGTGCCTTCCTGAGGGTCCCGCTGGCCCTGGTGATCAGGGACGAGTGTCCTGGTGTAGGTGAGCCAGAGGGATGCCCGCATGGCCCGCAGGGCTACGACGCCCTGGACACGCCGCCTGGATTGCGGGGGATGGCGCCAGGACCCAGGGTTTTGGCCTGAGCCTCGATGGATGGGGCTGGGAAGGGGGTGCCACCCTCTGGGGAGGGGAGGCTGGGGGAGGCGTGGTTCCAGGTCAGGGGGTCTGCAGCCTTCCTCTCAGTGCCCCAGGTTCCGCTGCTGTGAGACCGTGGGGACCTCCTCAGTGTGTCTCACCCCTGCGGCCTGGGGCCTTGCTCCGCTCTCCCCTTCTGAACCTCCAAGGCTCCCTGCTCTCCTCTCCTGGTGAGCTTCTAGGCATCCCGCAACGCCCCACGCAACCCCCCTCACCTGTGAGGCCTTCCTTCTTCCGCCACCTCCGTGCGCCCTCCATGCCTCCACCAGGCCGCTGTGAGCACCGGGTGGCCGGCCCCATGGGGGCGCGGGCCCCGCCCCAGCCCACGACCAGCGGGAGTGCAGATGGAGGTGCGGGAGAGGGCGCGGGCCCTAAGGCGCTCGCGGCTTTCACGCAGCGCGGACTCGGGAGACCACGTGCCCGCGCCCGCAGGCCCCGGGTGCGGCCAAGCTCGACTGGAGCGGCTCCCTGGGCGAGGACAAATCCCGTGGCGGGCACCGGGGGTGGGGGCGGGAGCCCGGGAGCAGGCTGGGTTTCAAGGCCTTCCACGCGCCCTCTGCCTGATACCAGGCGGCAGCGTTTCAGGCGTGACCGGGTCCAGTGGTGCCCATGTCCACTCAGTCAAGGGGGCGACGACAGCACATCGGGGCCCAAGGGCGGCTCAGCCTCGTCACAGGCCAGGTGCAGAGGCCGGTTGCTAAGGAGCCGTCTCCCGCCCTTCTGTCCCCCCGCAGCCACGCGGGGGCTCTCCGAGGACGGCCCTGCCTTCTGCTCCGGTCTGCCTGGAGGAAGAGGCCGCCTGTGCTGACGGGCCGTGAGCGGGGAAGGCGGGCCCCCCTCCCCTCCCAGCCGAGGGGAAGCAGTGGAGGAACTGGGGGGGTGCTGCGGGGAGAGAGCGGGGACCCTGTAAGCCCCGCTGGGCGTGCATGTCCCTCCCCAGACGCTGGGTTCCCTCCTGGGGCCGCGCCCTGATGGTGGGCGTCGGGAAGGGACACTGGGGTCCTAGAGTCCCCTGGAGATTAACCCATGAATTCGGCCCCATCCTCCGGGGGGGAACAGTGCGACGCTCACGCAGCCCCGGTGCAGGCTTTCAGCACCTCGGCTTCTTGCAGGGGTGTGAACCCGCCTGCAGGAGAAGCGGGCCTCCATTCCCACGCTGACTGCTCCTTCCACACTGACTGTCGCTCCACCAACCCAGCGGGACTTGCCTGCCTCGCATGTAAGGAAACGAAAGGCGGGCCGGGCAGCACGTCTCTTGGAAAATCCTTTCTAGACGGAAATGAGAGCGCGCGAGGAGGCTAACATTCCACCCGACACGAGGCAGCCCGGGCGCTCGGCCCCCACAGCGCCCGCATCTGCACGGATCCCGAAAGTGGGTTCATTAAAGTAGATCCTTCTTCTGGCTTTTCACTCCGATTAAAGCCAGTCTCCAAGGATTTCTGCCGAGTCACACGCAGTGGCTGGTGATTCCAGGACAGCCCCGGAGGCAGGCTTGGCTCCGGGGAGCCATCTCTCAGCCCGGCTCTTCCTCTCCGCCTGAGTCACAGGCTGTGACTTCCAGCTGGGCCTGCTGCTGCGCCGAAAGGCGACGTTTCTGGCCTCCCAGCAGCCGGGCTTGCTGAGAAGGGTGAGACGTCTGAAGTCTCCCAGAAAGGGAGGGGCATGTCTCTCTTCCCGCTTCCACTCTTCTGGTGGACTCGGGAGGTGATGGCGGGAAACCAGGCAGCCACCCTGCACTGAGAGGAACTGCGGCAGGACTGTCAGAAGAGCAGTCCACAAGAGCCCGTGTTCCCGACGGCTCTCGAGTTGCCCATCTCCCAGGATTGCCTGCCTTGAACCTCTTTTATGGACTTAAGAATAATCTTGCCTGCAGGGATCACTAGGACATTGGGATTTCTTGTCATATGCAGAGGAACCCAACCCTGACTGACCCACCCCTTCCTGAGCACAGCCTGGACCAGCGCAGGCACTGGAGTTGGGCCAGGACCCGCGGAGAACACTCCAAGTGTCTGCCCCAAGCTCTCGTGTTGGCAACGATGGTTGAGAAAGGAACTGTTACAGGGCAGCCCCGATACAAAACGGGGTGCCTGACTGTGGGTCCTCACCCGCGTGCTTAAAAGGACTTACCAATACTCTACTGCAGGCGCACGCGAAAGGTTCATAAAGGGTTTATTCACAAGGGAAGGGGAGATGAGGAAATGCACAGCTCAGGGAAAGAAGTGGGAGACAAAGTTTTAAACGCGTCCTCCCCGATCCGCCGATCGATCTGGAATCCCAAATGGTGCTCTGAGAGCCGGCCGCGAGCAGGGAGCCTTGAAGCCAGGAGGCGAGCGAGAGAGTGACCCCCCCAAGGCCCACGTGTTTGGTTTTTATACCCAACCTGGCTGCTTAACTCCACCCTCAGGTCCCAGCCACCTTCCCTCTGGTGGTGACGGGATTTGTCTTTCCCGAAGTCCTGATGGCTTTGGTCTGGAGTGGGGGTGGCGTCCACAAAGCCTGCATGGGATTAGCTCAGGACAGCCTCTCCCCCTAACAGAACTGGCTGTCTGGGGGAGCCTGAAAATGCAGTTTTGAGGGGATCTGTTAGACTTTAAAGTGGTGAACAATAGGAGATGGGCTGAAGTCCCAGGTTGAGGCTGGAGGTGTAAGTTTTGGAAAGGCCAGGAGAAAGTGTTGTGTCTCTAAAACCATGCATTGCAGGGCCTTCCCGGTGGCGCAAGGGGTTAAGACGCAGCCTAGGAAGCTGTCCGCAGCCTCTGTAGCACCAGTTCGATCCCCAGCCGGCCAGGGAGCTGCCCACATGGCTCAGCAGACCTCTCCTGACTCGCCTGCAGCTCCCTTCGCAGTGTATTTCAGTCAGTCTGCCTGTTCTGCTCCCCACTCTGTCTCTGGTGGATCCGCTCAACCCCTGCATCTGTGACCTGTACCCCAGCTCTTGTATGCATAAATAAATAAATCTTAAAGAAAATAAATAAAACCATGCGTTGCAGGGAATCGCTCCGGGAGGTTGATGCCCAGGTGAGTGGCCTCTGCTGGGCAGGTGAGGACAGTGTGTCCAGGAGCGGAGCAGCGGCCATTGGAGTGAGAGATGGGGCTGGACTCAAGGTCAAGGTCAAGGCTGACTTTGATAAGGAGCCTCCGGGGTGAGGTTGGGTGACTGGGACTTAGAGCCGGGGAAACGCAGATCAAAGGCGCGGCGAGGGGCTAACACGCCCCGTGAGGATGGCCTGTGTCAAAAAGGCCAGCAAGAGCAAGTGTTGGCGAGGGCATGGGGAAAAGCAGCCCGTGCCACCGCCGGTGGGATGTAGACGGGTCCAGCCCCTGTGGAGGTCAGTATGGAGAAGACCAAACCAACCAACCCAGAGATACCACGTGGCCTGGCAATCCATTCGCAGGTATTTGCCCAAAGAACGTGGGAACACTGACATGGAGATGTCTGCACACCTGTGTTCACGGCGGCCTCCCCCACAGCGGCCAGGTGTGGGGCCGACCAGCGTCCAGTCCAGGTGACTGGATGAGGAAATCCTGGAAGATAAACTTGATGGGATCCTGCTGGGCTACTCAAAACGATGGAACAGTGCCTTCGGGGACGGCGAGTGCATGTGGGGGGGCGATGCTGAGGGCAGGAAGTCTACAGGTGCAGTGCGTAGCTGGGAGCCACGAGTGACACGGGGGCACCTCTCGGGAATGAGATCTACTCCCCCAACTGCAGTCAGGTTTACCCGACAACTGCAAAAGAGAAGCGCTGTTTGGACGGTTCCAGAGAGAACCGGTGGAAAGCGTGGAGACCAGAGGCAGCTCAGGGGCTTGCTTTTTAGGGAGCAGTGTCTGGGGTGGCTCGCGGCCGGGAAGCAGCTGGCGCCTGCACACCCGCTTTGCCTGTTGGACCTCGGGCCGGCAGTGGTAACGGGAGCGCAGAAGCGACCTTGGCAAGGGAGGGTTCCTTCCCGGCCGCGCTGGGGAGGGGCGCAGGCCTGGGGGGCCCCGGCGCGGGGCGCGCTCACGGGGGCCCCTGCCGCAGCCATGTTCGCGGCCAGGGGCGGGGGCCAGAGCGCGCGCCCCGTCCCCGTCTGGCGTGCCCCAACAGCTTCTCAGGTTCCGGGGACTTTTTATGGATGCGAATTGGGGCACCCCTGGGGAGCTAGTGACTAGGGAGAAGGGGCTTTAAAAAGCGTCGCTTACAACGCGCCAAAAGCGCCTCGACGCCCATCGAGGAGCGCGGGCAGAGCGGGAGGGGCCCGGGGCGGCGCAGCCGGAGGCGGCAGGGAGAGGACAGGCCGCCCGCGCCCGCGCCCGCCGGCCCGCCCCTCGTACCTGTCGGCGGCTCCGCGGCGCTCCCGGCACCTCCACCCGCCAGCGGGACGAGGGGCGCAGGGAGTCGCAGTCGGCGCGCAGGGGTGCCGTTTGGGCGTCGTCACCTAGCAACCGGAGGCTCGCGCCGGCGCTGTCGGTGGGGAGACTACGAGCCCCAGAATGCACAGCGCCCTCGGCGCGGCTGGGCACGCGGCTCCAGGGCCCCGCTGCCCGCAATGCCCCTCGGGACTTGTAGTTTCGCGGCCCGGGCGCCCGGCGGGCGCGGGGATTGGGCGCCTCCCGGCCGGCCCCGCCCACGGGCCGCGGGGGGCGGGGCCGCGGCGTCGGCGCAGGCGCGGCGCGGGCGGCGGGGCCGGCGGAGCGCGGGCGGCCCGAGCGGCGGGAGCCGCGCGCCCGGTGCCTGCGTCGCCCGTCGGTGCGCCCGGTCCGCCGCCGGGTCTCGGTGCGCCGCGCGCGCCGGCGCGGGCCCCTCCGCGCCGCCGGCCCCGCGCACCTGCCGCGGCCGCCCGGCGCCCCGGCCCCGCGGCGCCCCCCGCCCCGGCCCCCGCGGCCGCCCGGCGCCGCCGCCGGGCCCGGGCGCAGCGCGGCGGAGGGAGGGCGCGGGGCCCGCGGGGCCGGCGCGGCGATGATGCACAGGCTCCGCAAGTGGCTGTACAAACCCAAGGTGAGCGGCCCCGCCCCGCCCGGCCCGGCCCGGCCCGGCCCGGCCGCCGCCCCCGCGCGCTCCGGGCCCCGCGCCTGCCGGCCCGCGCCCCCCGGGAGGACGCGCCCTCGGGCCCCCCCGCGCCCGCCCCGCGCCGCGCCGGGCCGACCCGCCTGTCCCGGCCGCCCGCCCGCCTCGGCCCGGCCCGGCCCGGCCCGGCCCGCGCCCCGCGCCAGTCGCACTGCGGGCGCCGCGTCCCCTCCGCCCGGCCGCGGGGCCAGCGCGGGGTCCGGGACGCGCCCGCCGGGAGCGGCCCGGGAGCGCGGGCCGCGGGTCTCGGCGCCGGGGCGCGGCTCGGGTGGGTGCCCGCGGCGACCCCGCGCCCGCGCCCCCGACCCCCGCGCCGCGGCGTGCCCGCCCCCGCCGCCGACGCCCTCGGGCTGCGGCCGCAGCGGCCTCCCCCGCGGGGTGCGCCCGCGCGCTGGGGCTCCCCGAGTCACCTCTGCGGGCCGGCCCGGAGCCCCGCGCGCGAGGCCTCGGGACCACGCAGGGGCCAGCAGGGGCCAGCAGGGCCCGCGCGCCCTGGCCTTCGGGTCGCCTTCTGCGCCTGGGGAGGACTCAGCGGCCGGGTCGCCCCGGGGCCTTCCTCCGGCGGGCGCGGGGGCTGGGCAGGGCCCGAGCCGGGGGCTGGGTGTGGTTTGGGCTCCCCGCTCCCCTCCGCAGGGCCCAGGGCACGGGCCGCCTCTGCACCAGGCCTGCGGAGATTGTCCCTTGTGTGGCGTGTCCCCAAGCCCACGTGTCTAAAGGTCATTTTGGGGTGGGCAGCAGCATTATTTTCCGGTAAAAATGGCAGGACCAGGGAGATTATCTGGGCCAAGCAACATCCTGGGATCGCCCAAGACACCTCCTTCGGGTTCTGGGGCTCCTGGCTGCCGACCGGGAATGGGGGCCAGGAGAGGCTTCCCAGCCGCGACCACTCTGCTGTGGGAAGGGGGGGCTGCGGGTTCTGTTTCGTCAACCGCAGGGTGATTTCAGGCGCCCGCCCGTTCCCCTGTGGGGAAAAGTCCTTTACCGCAGGGGTGGCCGCCTGGAGGCTGTGCTCCCCGGAGGGCGCATGCATGCCCCATCCCCTCTCCAGCAGGTTGCTGCCCTTCCTGCTGGCCTCCGGGGCTGGCGGGCTGGCGGGCTGGCGGGGCTGGGGAACCCGCCAATCCTGGTGCTCAGAGGAGGGGCTACGGCCGTCTGTCCTCCAGTTCTCGCTGTGGCGCGGGTCCCCTCGTCCGGGGTCATCTCTCCGGCCTGGCCCTGTCCCCTGGCTTTGGCCGAGTGCACCCCGTGTGGGTCGGAGCTGGGGTGCCCGTGGAGCTCTGTCTCTGGAGTTAAACATCCTGATTGCTCGGCGGGCCGGAGCGTGCTTTTCATGTTTCAAACCCCGGCTCAGATTTTGGCTTTGGGGTGTGAATCGAGTTCCATGTTCCCCTTCCCATGTCATTTGCACGTTTGGCACACGTGCACGAGGCCGGGCCGGGGAAGGACCTGGGCCTGGAGGAGCTGCCGCGCTGCATGTTCCCCGTGGGAGCACGTGTCGGGGAGACGCTGGCCTGCCCTAGGGGCTTTTCCTGCCCCCTGCAGAGACGGCGGTACCGTTATAGGCGCAGGCGGTACCGTTCCAGGCGCAGTCCTCGTTTAGTCCCTGCTTTGCTTTCAAACTGAACGCTGAGCGTCTTGTTCACCACTGTGCGGGGAAATAATCTGAAACCAAAAATAGTCATCGATCCTGTCGTTCTAAGCAGGCTGGGAAATGCTTTCAGACGCTCCTCTGGAGGCCTTCGCCACCGCGGTCGCTGCCCCGGCGACTCCCCAGCCGAGCCCGCCCGTCCCTCGTGTCCCGCCCGTGGTTGGACTTAGAGTGACGCGCGCTGATCCTCACTCCCGCGCGTCCTGTCGCCCCGAGACTGTCCTGGCGCCCGTGTTCAGGACGCGCACGTCTGGGCGGTGGGCCCCGGGAGCTGGGGGTCCCCCGGCTGCTCTGCTGGCCTCAGGCTTTTACCTAAAGTCTTTCCGAGAAGACTGGGTGGTAAAAAGGAGCAGCGTTTTGGCACAGCTGGCATCTTCATTTGAAAACAGATGACCAAGCTGTGCGTTCCTCACGGGCCACACCCTCCTTGCTGACCGCTGCTGGCCACGGGGGAGGTCGGCCTGGGGGAGCCCGGCCCCGCTGCAGCTCCCGCCCTCCTTGCCCACCCGGTTGCCCCTGTCTCAGGGTGTGTGTCTGCCGTCTCCGAGGAAGCCTGGCCAGCGGCCAGGCGATGCCTCCAGGTGGCTGAGGGTTGCTGTGTGGGGGGAAGCCCCACACTCAGCCACGCACCCCCTGAGATGCACCCCAAACCGCCTTTCCTCATCATCCCTCCTGGGAGGGGAGCGCTGCTTGTAGACGCGCCCCTGCAGACGCTTCGGAGACTTTGTGATTAGAAGTGAACTGAGTTCCTCTTCCGGCCGCGCGGGTCCTCTTGGGGCTGCTGCAAAGGCCACTTCCAGAGAGCAGGCCAGGGGCCGTGCATGCTTCCCCGCGGGCCGGCCGGGGGTGGGCCAGGGGGTCCCGAGGATGAGCCCTGAGTCAGGGCTGCCAGCCCTCAGTCCACACGCTGCCCCGGGGCCCAGGCCGGCAGGCCCCAGCCCGGGAGCGCTTGGCAGCCCGGCCAGGTGCGGGTGAGTCGTCCCCCTGCTCCGGGGTGGCCCTGTGGGGCCTGTGGGCCCCTCTTCCCAGGCTGCCCGGCGTCTGGCGGTGGCGGGAGGGACTGTGGGCTCCCAAGCCGGTGCCCGGCCCCCTCCCCGGCCGGACCTGTGCAGGCCTGAGGCTGCTTGCGGGAAGGTGGGGCAGGGTTTCTGTTAAATGGGTGAGCTGTGGGCAGCGAGGGCCTGATTGAGTCTGCTCAGGCATCGGCAGGCGGGGCCGGCAGTGGGGTAAAGGGGTGGGGCGGGGGCGGGGCGGGGCAGCTGCGTCCCCCCTCAGGTCCCAGGGAGGAAAGGTCACCGGACCTGAGCTGAGAGTGGGTGATGTTGGGACACCCTTGTGGCTGGGGTGCCGTGCGCCGGCCCCGCCATCTCCCTTGTGTGGAAATGCAGAGGGGCCCTGACTCGAGGTCACCGGTCCTCCGGGTCTCCCCAGTGTGCGGCGGCTGCGCTGTGTGGACGTGGGCCGCGAGGGCCTGCGGCCCCCAGCCTCGGCCTCCTGCCTGCTCCTGTGTCTGGGTGGCCGCGGAGCCACAGCTGGGTAGCGGGGGCTTCTGTGCTGGGTTGGGGGTTCTGCCCCGCCCCCCACCAGTGTCTCAGCCACACACACACACACACACACACACACACCCCCCGTCAGATGGGAATGGAGGGTCCTCAGCCAATGTGCACTGCCCCCCGCGGAGCCCCAGGGCCATGCAGGAACCAGTCACTTCCACCAGGTCCTTTGGGAGGAGAAAGTGTCTCGGGGTGCATCTTCCCCTCCCCCCTTTTTGTGTGCCCCATGCTGGACAGGCACCTAGTTACCCCGACGGCCACCTGCCCCGAGCTTTTGAGGGTCCCTGGCCCCGGTGAGGGTCCCCACGCCTCTGGAGCCAGAGTCCTCCCCAGACGGTGCGGCAGGCCGGCCCGGGGGCTGGGTTGAGCGCCCTCGGCGGGTGTGGCGATGCCCACTCTGGCCCGGAGCTCCGAGATGGACAAATGAGGGCTCGGAGACCGCGGGGGCCGGGCGGGGGGAGGCAGGGCGCGGCCTGGAGGGCCCAGGCACTGAGGGTCTCGGGAGAAACCCAGCCAGCTCGGCTCTCCCGGCCCCGCCTGGCCAGTCACGTTCGTGCTCGCGTAGTCACCTGGCAGAGGAGCCCGGCTGTGGCTTGATTCGAGGGCTTGGAGGAGGCAGACAGAGGTTTCCTTACTGTGGATAAGGAGGTTTCCTTGCCGTGCGGAGAGGGGAAGCAGCGGCGGGGCGGACCGGTTCAGGTCGTGGTGATTTACGCCCTTAGCCGAACGGCGGGTTGGGCCTTCTCCTGGAAGGACTTTAGCTCTTCCGTGACCCGTTGTTTTTGTGCTGGGTGGAGGCAGGGATGTTGGGGCACTTCAAGTGGAGCTCCCTTTGTGCATGGGGTTCCTTCCAGCTCGTGTGGGGCTATGGGCTCAGCCCCCCTCTGGCTCCCCAACTCAGGGAGATAAACCTCACCTGAAAGTTTGGGCACCGAGGATGGGTGAGAAGGTTCCAGGTGCTTCCGGCTGGACATCCGGGACTGAGAGCAGAGAGGGGGGCTGGCTTGGCGCAGCCCAGACGGTCCCAAGCTCAAGCAGGTTCAGGTCCAGTGAGTGCTGCTCCAGGGGCGCCTGGCCATTTGCAGCAGGACGGTGAGCCCGGGCGGGCGGGACAGCCGCGGCCAGAGGGGCTGTTCCCGGCTGGAGGGGAGGCCAAGCAGGCCGGGCACCGTCCGCCAGTGCCAGGAACCCAAATGGCAGATGGCAGTTTCAGGGGAAGGCGGAGAGGCATCCGCCCCCAAGTGCTCCCAGTGCTGCAGAACGTGCCCTGGAAGGGAGAGGAAAGTCGGGGCGGGCGTGGGGGCCAGGCGACAAGCAGTGGGGTCGGAAGAGCAGCCTCCAGGCCGGCCGCGCTCCCGGGCAGTCACCCGGGCAGCGCTGGCCCCGAGGCCCCGTGGAGAGGAGGGTGCAGGGCCTGCTGACCTCCGCCCTGGAGGTTAGGGTGAGATTCATGGGGTGACTCTGCGGAAGCTGCAGAGTGAGCAACCCCAGCGCGGGCGCCCAAGGGTGACGCCGCCCGGAAGTGGAAGGGAGCGAGCGGGAGCACAGATGGGCCCATGGGAGCAGTCGCCCGGCCAGCACAGTGGGGAGGGGCCCCCAGCCAGGGCAGAGCTGGGCAGTCCCGGGGACCCAGCCGCAGACACGCCCAGGGCCAGCGCAGGGGGCAGATGGAAGGAAAGGCCCAGAGGGAGATGCGGGGGCCGCCCCGGCAGGTGGGGGATGGAAGCTGGCTCCGGGGCCAGAGAGGCGGTTGTGGGGGGCTTTAGGGTGGGAGGGGAAGGGACCCGGGCATGGGGGCGACTGGCCCTGCTGCTGCCTCTGCTGGGGGGGTGTGCCTGGAGGGGCCCTCTGGGGCCCGGTGGCTGCTGGGGACCAGCACCTCCTCCCGGAGCTCCTCTGGGCCAGGTCCCAGGGGCCCTGCTCCCTCAGCCTGGCTGGGGTGGACGCTGCCTGCCCCGGGGACTCAGGGGCGTTTGTTGGGTGGGCTCTTGACCTGGGGCCCCGCCCTGCAGGCCTGGGGGTCAGTCTGCCTGCTCCCCTTGGCAGCCTGTCCCAGGCCTCATTTGAGAAGGAGCGTCCAGCCCTCTGGGTCTGTGGGGGCACCATGAGAACCCCCTTTCTGAGGGCAGGTCCGGCGTGGGGCGGGCCCTCTGCTCCCTGCTGCCTCACCTGGGGCACGGGTAGTTCTGCCTCGCGCTGCCGCACAGGCGGCGGGGACATGCCCGGACCCCTCCGCGCAGCGGCCTTCTCGCCCCCGGGAGCCCAGAGCCAGGGGCGGCTGCTGCTGAGAAGACGCCCCGTGGGCCTGCGTGGCGGGGGTGGGGGGCTGGCGCCTCCGGACGTGCGTCACCAGCCCCCGCAGCCCGGCCTGGGCCCCCCTTGCAGACTCCTGGCTCTCCTGGGTCACTTTTGTCTGCTCCTTTGTTTTGTTTCCCGCGTCCCACAGGTGAGCGGGTCGCCGGGGTCTTGTTCCCCTTCTGGCTTCACTCCCCGCCGGTCCCTGCGGGTCGGAGCGACCACCGTGATCGGGGCCAAGCCGTGGCCCCCCGGAAGCCGACCGCCTCTTCCTGCCCACCCGCTGCCCTGGCCCTCAGTGAGATTTTTAATCTCTTGAGAAACATCCCTTTGCCCCCCACAGGGGCCGGCCCTCTGTCCACCCTGCCGGGCCTGTGCCCCGCCTGCTCCTTCACGGTGGGGAAGTGGAGACCCCTGGCTTCCACCTGTACAGCTGGCCCGAGGTCACCTGGCCCGGCCAGCGGGGCATCCCGCACTTGTCCCCAGACTCCTGGGCGGCCTCCCAAGGTGGCTGTGCCCTCCCGCTCCCCTGCACACCGGAGCCCGGAGCAGCCTGATGTGTGCTGACCTGTCTCTGCTGGCGTGTGGCCCCCCGCCAGTCCTGGACCCCACCTTGAGTCCCTGGTCTGTGAACCGGCCAGAGAGCAAGGCCGCAGAGGCCTGGCCTCGCACAGACTCGGGGTGTGCGGGGGCAGAGGAGCCAGCGCCGTGGTGCCCGGAGGCAGCAGGTCAGGGCTGGGCTGTGCTGGGCCCCTTGCGGCCTCTCTCCCAGGTGCCAGCTCCTCTCCCAGGAGCCCGGAATTTATTGAGGGTGGCCGTCAGGCCTGCGAGGCATGTGGCGGTGGCCCACATGCAGCCAGGGGCCCGCATGGCAGGGGACGACCCCCCCACCCCCGTGGGAACCACCTCTCTGGACCATCGGCTGAGCAAGGGGCCTCAGGGGTGAGGTCCACAGGGAGACACTGGGGGCCGGGCCCCTGGGCTTTGTGGAGACAGAACGGGGCCTTGACAAGTCGCCTGCAAGCTGGAACCCCGGGTTTTAAAGACTCTTAAAAAAACCCACATTTCGGGCCTCCCCGGGGGGCCAGGGGTTAGTCTCAGCACCATGAAGCTGTTGGCAGCCTCTGTAGCGCGAGTTCCATCCCCGGCCAGGGAGCACCTACAGGGCGCAGCAGACCTCTCCTGTCTCCCCCTTTGCCCCCCTCAGCAGTGTATCTCAGTCGATCTGCCTGTTCTGCTCCCCGCTCTGTCTCTGGGGAATCCTCTCACCCCCCCACACCTCTGGCCTGCGCCCCAGCTCTTGTATGCGTAAGTGAATAAAGTAAATCTTTTTTTAAAAAAAAGCCCATGTCCCCGTGTTGGGAGTCTGGGTCTTTCACCGAGGACTCGCCCCCGTGCCAGCCTTGCCCTCCCAACCCCCCGCCTCCTGCTCCCACCGTCCCCTTGGCTGCTTGCGTCTGGGGAAGCGCGGCCGGGCTTCCGCATGGTGAGCAGCTGAAGGCTGGGAGAGGGGCGCCCTGCAGCGGGGGAGGCCCCACTCCCGCCCTCCGTGGAAAGGGGGCACAGCGAGCAGCGGGGGCGTTGATGAGGCATGGAGACCGCGTGTGTGGGGCCCTGAGCGGCACCCCGAGGTGGCTGTGCTGGCGGCTCTGCCGCATGCATCCTGCCCTGAGCACAAAACGCTTTCTAGCGAGGGGAACGGGAGGTCCCTGTGCCATGCAGCTGCCCGTCCCGTGTGGCAGTCCCTGCGCCCCTGGCAGGCCCCTCCAGGACGGAGGTGGCGGCCGCTCCAGGTGTCCAGTCCTGCTCTGCAGGTTTGCAGGTGTGGCCGCCACAAGGCACACGAGGCCCCGCTGTGCTCACTGCAGCGGGGAGGCTGGAGGGTCTGCTGCGCCGTGTGGTCAGCTCCCTGGCTGGACCGGACTCGGGTCGCAGTGGTGATGGCCTGAGACTGACCCCCAAGCCCCCAGGGAGGCCCAGTGCTGCTTCTCACACTGCATGTGAACTACCTGGAAACCAAAAACCTCAGAAATGAGCCCTCTGTTCCCCGCCGCTTCCGGGCCTGTAACTGACATTACGGAAACCCTGCCGGCTCCGCCCTCAGGTGTCTGCCTCGGGGGCCATCGCCTCAGCCGGTGCCCCCAGCCTGGCGCGCTTCCCCCGGCCTGTGGGCACAGGTCACTTGGAGCTTCTGGGAACCCAAGTCACCCCCACGCGCTGGCCCTCACCCTCCCCCAGACTCCTGGACTCTGCCTGCCTCAGGCCGCACCGGGCCCCTTGGGACAGCTCCTCATTGGGCTTCCTAATCCCTACCTTGTGAGAGACACCAGCTTCCACCTACCCACGGTTCTCTGGGCCAGGCTGTCCTCGGGGACACTTGGGGACATCTGGGGCAGTCTGGCAGCCCCAAGGTGGAGGGGATGCCCGCCCACCAGGCTGCACGGAGCCCAACTGTCTGGTGGGGGCGCCTTCTGGGGCTGCGCTGACACCACAGGCCGCCCACTGGGCTGGGTCTGCCTTCTCTGACCCGCGGCCTTCTCCCGGCTCAGCCCTCTCGTGAAGTGGACACAACCACCAGGACCCCTGGGCGTGACCCCCACCGCAGCACTCAGCTGGCAGCATCACGCGTTCTGGGCCCCAGCCTGCCTCCTGTCCACTGGCACTCAGAGGGGCCCAGCCTGAGCCCGGAGCCAGGGCGTGTGGGGCTGCAGGAGAGCCGGAGGCCAGGGACGTTGGGTGGCCCCAGTGGACCCGTGGGGGCCTTTGGTTATGGAAAGAGAGGGAGGGGAGGCGCTGGTTCTGAAGGTCCCAGAACAAGGCCTGTGACGCAGTGGCCAGGACTCCAGGGTCAGTGCCTCTCCAAGCTGGAAGGGCCAGGAGGGTCCTCCCAGGGCCTCCAGGGATGGCCTGCACCCCGTGATCCAGCCCAGTGAGCCTTACTCCGTTCTGCCCCCCAGAACTGTGAAATGATGCATTTTGTTTTAAGCTGCTAAGTTTGTGGCCATCTGTTGCAGCGGCCGGCCAACTCTGCCCCCGGGGCGTGGGGCCGGATGGGAGCCACCCGGGACCCCCTGGGCACCAGGGGCCTGTGGGGCCAAGCCCTGTGGGCCTGGATGCTTTTGCCGGCCCCCCATGAGGCTCCGTGGCACAGTCCGCCGGCGAAGGGCAGAGCACCAGCATGTGACGGTGTGAAAGCCAGTCTCAAAATAACACACACGCGTGACATCCTCCCGTAAGTCACAAACAGCCAAAAATACAGCTCAGGACATATGGCGCCTGCAGCCGCGGAGGGGCAGCCAGGAGGGCGGCGGGAGCCCCTGGAGGCTGGGGGGCCGGCTCCCAACGCACGAGGCAGGCGGCTGCTGTGCGGTCCCTGCTCTTGGAGACGTAGCTGTCTGCAGGCATGTGTGGCCGGTGGCCTGCCTCCTTCCAGAACATTCCCAGTCAAGAGCTTTCAGTTAGCGTTGCCAGCAGTGTCCTGGGGGAGCAGCTTCCTGCAGGGTGCCACTGAGTGGCTGGCAGGGAGGGCAGGCAGGCAAGCATGGGCAGGTGAGGACAGGCGGGGGTGGGTGTAGGCTGGTGTGAGGGTGGGTGGGGGTGGGCAGGGGCTGGCCAGGGCAGGCGTAGGCGGATGTAGGTGGGTGTGGGGCAGGTGGGGGCGTGTGTCGGCAGATGTAGGCAGGCGGGGGCAGGTGGGGGCAGGCCGGGGCCGGTGTGGGCCTGTGTGGGGGCGGGTGGGGCAGGCGTAGGCTGATGTAGGCGGGTGTAGGACAGGTGGGGTGGGCGGGGGCAGGCAGGCGGGGGCAGGCATGAGCAGGTGGGGGTGGGTGGGGGCAGGTGTGGACAGATGTAGACAGATGTAGGCAGGCGGAGGCAGGTTGGGGCAGGCAGGGGCAGGCAGAGGCAGATGCAGGCCAGCGTGGGCCTGCGGGGGCTGGGATGGGCCCGACCTGGGGGTGGGGCCTGCCTCCCACAGCCTGCCTGTGAGTGTGAAGAGCTGGGAGGTGTCCCTGGGCACGTGACACAGTGGCCCAAGTGACAGGATGTCCCTGGTGGAGAGGACACGGCCCCTCGTCCTCCTGGGGAGCTTTTCACATGTGCTGCCTTGAAAACAGGAGCGAGAGAGCCCGCTGGGGCTGCGGAGGGGCCAGGCCTGTTCCTGGAACTGCAGGGCTGGTTCCCTGACACTCGGCACCCGGACGTCCCCGTGCAGGTGTGACGGGCCCAGGGGACGCTGGCTGTGGTGTCCGTTGAGGTCTGGGCCTGGGTGGTCACAGCATCTTGCTGGAAGCCGGGCCCTGGGCAGCTGCGGGCCTGGAGGGAGGGCGACATCCCTGGAGGCTCCGCGCTGTAGACCCGGCCAGTCCTCGGGCGCTGGGGTCTCAACCGGCGGGGAGGGCCCCGGGCGTGCTTGTGGGCTGGACTACCCCCCCCAGCATGGGGTGGGTGTGCAGGGCGGGGGGCCCAGGAGCCGCAGTCCCCCCAGGGCATCCCTTTCTGGTGGTCGAACAGGTTGCTTGAGAGTAGCAGGCCCACAAACGAAACCATTTTTTTTAAAGATTTATTTATTTTTATACAAGAACTGGGGTACAGTCAGAGGCGCAGGAGGGTGAGAGGATCCACCAGAGACAGAGCGGGGAGCAGAACAGGCAGACTGACGAAATCCACCGCTGAGAGGAGCAGCGGGGAGACAGGAGAGGTCTGCTGTGCCCTGGGGGCAGCTCCCTGGCCAACTGGGAATTGAGCCCGCACTTCAGAGGCTGTGGACAGCTTCACAGTGCTGCGCTCAACCTGCTGTGCCGCCGGGGAGGCCCAAAAGGAACCATTTTATTTTTTTGTTTGTTTACTTTTTTTTTCAAAGATTTATTTATTTATTTATACAAGCACTGGTACAGTCAGAAGCACGGGAGGGTGAGAGGATTTGCCAGAGACAGAGTGGGGAGCAGAACAGGTGGGTCCACTGCTGAGGGGAGCAGCGGGGAGACAGGAGAGGTCTGCTGTGCCCTGTGGGCAGCTCCCTGGCCGGCTGGGGATCAAACTCGTGCTGCAGAGGCTTACGGATTGCTTCATAGTGTGGTGCTTAACCCCTTGCGCCACCGGGGAGCCCCCGAAAGGAGCCATTTTAAAGCAAAGATTCCTGCACAAGGTTGTGCCCCCCCCCCAGGAGACCCCACCCCAAGGGCCTGCCTCCACTCACCCGCTCCTGCATCCCTTCCTGCTTTCTAAGTGCGTGGGAGCTGCTGTACCACCAGAGGCAAGTCCACAGGCTCGCGCTCTGGGCTGCTCCAGGCTGCGAGTGCCCCCACCCACAGCTGCCCTCTTGCCCTGTGCCTTTGACCTCTCCCTTTGACGGCTTGGTGACCTTGACCCACGATGTGGTCTCTGTGCCTGTTTTCTGTTCGCCAGATGAGTCCCCTGGGGCAGAGGAGAGGCGATGGGGAGACGCCCACCAGGCAAAGCGCAGCCTGTGGTGTGCGCGCACACATACACACACACACACACACACACACGCGCGCGCGCACACACCCAGAGCCCAAATTGCTGGGGCTGGGGTGTCACTGAGACAGGGACAAACCTGGCTCTGGGGCTGGAAGTGCTGCGGCTTCCCCAGCTCAGCAGGGGGCTGAGGCCGCAGGACCGGCTCTCATGGAGGGGGGTGCATGGAGGGCCCAGGAGCCAGGAGATTCCAGGCCAGTGGCAGGACAGGGAGCCGAGGATATGCTGGGAGGGGCACCCTGTGCCTCCACTGGCCCTGAGAGGCCACGAGCCAGCCTGGGTCCCCAGCCCAGGGGCCGCTCAGGAGCGGGGCCACCGCGGCCACGGAGAGGGGGTCAGGGCGGCCGCCAGAAGCACCTGCAGCTGTGTGCTGGGCCCAGAGCCAGACCCCTGCCTGGGCCCTCAGCGGCTCCTCTGGTGAAGCTGCCAGCTAGGTTCCTGTCATCCCCCTGAGTGCCCTCGAGTCCTCTGCGGAGAGCTGGAGCCGCTCATAAACAAGCCATTTAAATGTCCGCTTCCCAGAAGCACATTTGCGCCGTCCTAGAAGCCGAGGAGATGGCGCCCGCCTCCCGGTGGTTTCTGGGCAGCAGTCAGCTGGTCAGCGCCGCCCAGGATTCTGGCCGGGGATGGGGGTGCAGGAGGGTGCTCCGAAGTGTCCCGCGCTGCCAGCAGTGGGGCACAGCGCTGCTGGCCCCAGCGAGATTACCATTGAATGGCCAGCCTTAAAAATAAGGTGCACCAGGCCTCCCCGGTGGCGCAGCGGTTGAGCGCTGGGTTGCGAAGCTGCCCGCAGCCTCTGCAGCGCCGGTTCGATCCCCGGCTGCTCCCCGGCCACCGGAGGAGGGTCCCGCATGGCGCGCAGACCTCTCCTGCCGCCCGCTGCTCCCCTCAGCAGTGTCCTTCGGTCCTTCTGCCTGCTCTGCTCCCCGCTCTGGCTCTGGTGAATTCTCTCACCCTCCCGCGCTTCTGACTGTACCCAGTGCATGTATAAATAAAAAAAAAATAAAATAAATAAATAAATAAATAAATGAATGAATAAAATAAATCTAAAAAAAAAAAAATAAGGTGCACCAGGAGAAACCCTTCAAGCACCGCGGTTTGGAAAGCCGCTCTCCCAAGGCCCAGCCAGGTGCCTGCGGCCGCCGCGTCCACCCCGTGCCCACCCCGTGCCCCTGCAGCCTGCCCCCGCCCTTCCCTGAGGGCCTGGAGGAGCCGCTTTATGACCCAGCACACACGTCCTCCCAAGGCGAAACCTAGGGCCTCCCCCAGCGGCTGTGAGGGAGCCGCTTCGGCCGCAGTGACCGAGGCCAGGCAGAGGGCTGGGCGGAGGGTGGGCGCGCCTTGGGAAAGTCTTGCCACTCCCGGCCAAGCGGGAGGAGCTCACGGGCTATGCTAAGTGAAGGTAACAGTGGGAGCGAGAACTGGAAGGCGCTCGCCCTCGAGGTGGGTGAGGAAAGGGCAGACACGACAGGGACGGGGGCTGAGCCCGCGGCTTCTCTGGGTGACGGCGATCGGAAGGGGAAAGCCCGTGGCGCGGGCTCCGCTGGCCGGGGCGACGCAAGGATCGAGAACTCATGAGGTTCAGAGCTGCGTCTCGGAAACTCCGTGAGCCTCTTCGATGAGGCTAAGATTCTGGAGTAACTGGACCCAGGGGGCGGGTGGGGCGGGCAGCCCTTTGTTGGGGTGTTCGCAGGCAGCCCAGGGCCCCTGCTGGGCTGAGGCAGGCAGGGCTGCGGGCACCTTTGGGGGTGCTGCGGCCAGGTGTGTGGCGTCTGCTCACTGGCTCCCGAGTGCGGTCCCGGGGCTTTTACATCTGTCTGACCTGCTGAGGGGCGTACCTGTTGCTGCCAGAAGGAGCCCCTGGCCCCCCAAACCTGCCACCTGGGGAGTGGAGGGAGCACCCAGCCTGTTTCCTCCTCACCAGCGTCTGGACCGCAGGAGAAAAGAGGTGTCCCACTTTCCTTCCAGAGCGGACTCGGTGCGGTCCAGGCTCTCCGCTTAGCCCTCATCGGAGCCCAGCCACTTGCTGGGGGCCCCCCTCTGCAGAGGAGGGCCAGGGGCAGGAGGCACCCTGAGGGCGCTTCCCAGGCCAGGGCTGGCGGTGAGTGGTCCAGAGCGTGCCTGAGTCTGGCCTCACCGCCCTCACCGGCCACAGTCTGCCCGTCCCCAGGCTCCTCGGGAACCACCAAGCCCCCCGTGACCCACTCCCGCCCAGCCAGAAGTGCAGACCCTGAGTTCTCCACCTCCGAGTCTCTCCCCTCCGCTGCCCCGAAAGCCAGCACTTCCAGCTCATGTGGACATGAGCCTGGCCGTGAGCCTCCCACCCCAGTGCGCCCCCCGGCCCTGAGCTCTAGTGCCCTCATCCTGAACCCTGGGCCCACCCCTGCCCCACACCCTCCTTGGGTGCCCCCCTCGGGCCTGAGGTCCAGGGTTCTGGCCGGACGGTGTGCGCTGTAAGCCCCACAGGTCCACGCGCCTCCACCCTGGAGTGACCCCCACGTGTCCCCGATCTGGGGCTCTCTTGCTGGTCAGTAGGAGACCCTGGGACAGGTCCCGTGAGGGGTCGCCGGCCCAGGCTGTGTCTCCTGGGACACTGTGGTTTGGCCACAGGGTATGGGGTGGGCGCTGTTCTGGGGACCCTGCACTGCGGCCCTGAGGCGTATTTCACTGCCATTTCTAGTCACCAGGAGGCTGGCACCAGGTGCGGGCTGTCTACTGAGCGTCGCTTGGAGCACTGCCAGGGGCTCCTGAACACCCAGCCCTCCTTGCAAAAGGGTAAACTGAGGCATGGGTTAAGTGACTTGCTAAGCCAGCAACAAATAGGTGCTGAGCCAGGATTTGGACTTGGGGACATCCAGGCACTTGTGTCGAGCACAAGCCCGCTTACTCTCGGCCACCCGCCTCCTCTGCCCGCCGCGCAGGGCCCTTGCTGCCTCCAGACACACCCTGGAAATGGCTGCTTGTGCCTTTCGGACAGCATGGGGGTCTGCAGGGAAACCAGCTCCGTGGGGGCTGGGCATACTGCCTGGACACTGGGCTCCCTGAAGACTGGCCACGTGGCGTGTGGGTCTGGCCCTGAGCCACGGAGCCTCAGGCGTGGTGGCACCTGCCAGCTCTCCCTCAGGGCACATGGGGCATTGGGGACAGCAGATCTCCGCTGCCCTTGTCCTTGTCACCAAGCAGGTGCCCGGCTCACAGGAAAGGCCCTTCCTCTGCCCAGATGCTGAGTGTCAGGTGGCACTGAGGGGTCTTGGACGTTTAGACTCTGGGGCTCGGCTCCCTCGTCAGCTGGGGAACAGCCCTTCTCCGGGTGCGGGGGTAGGGGACGTTCATGGCTGTCCATGTGTATCCTCCTGAGTGAGCTGCTTCTGAGCCCTGGCCCCCAGTGCCTTGCCATCAAGCCCGGTCAGTCAGACTCCTCGTGTCCAGAGGAGTGGTCACCTTGGGATTCCCTGGCCAGGGCGTGAAGACCAGGAGAGGGGACCCGGGAACGTGACGTGCCCAGGACCCAGCTCAGCACCGGAGGGCTGTGGAGGGCAGTTCCCCAGTCCCGAGAGGGAGCAGGGGCGGGAGGGGCACGGCAGGAGCTGTGGCCAGTCCCGCTGCCGACCGGTCACGCTGCCCGCACTCCTGTGGTAGGGCAGGAGCCCCAGCCCTGCGTGGGCCAGAACAGGAGCACGTGCCTCATGGGCACCAGACATGCAGAGGGCGCAGCTGCCGGTCACCGGTCTCAACCCCAAGGTGTCCCGACGGCCTGGCTGCCTGGACGTCAGGTTGGGGTGGGGACGGAGGTGGCGAGCACCGAAGCTCCGCTGTCCTGCAGCACTGGCCCCACGCCCTCCCCGTTTGTGGATGGCCCCACGGAGACGCTGTTCTGGGCCCCGATGCCTGAGGAGTGGACATAGTCCCGGCTCTGACATGCAGAGGAACAACTCAGGAGCCGGCCCCGTTGGGGTGCCCACTGGCTCACACCTGTGCTCTCTCCTCCGCAGCGGTCAGACCCCCAGCTGCTGGCCCAGTTCTACTATGCGGACGAGGAGCTGAACCAGGTGGCCGCGGAGCTGGACAGCCTGGACGGGCGCAAGGACCCGCAGCGGTGCACACTGCTCGTCAGCCAGTTCCGCTCCTGCCAGGTGAGCGGCACCTGCCCCAGCCTCCGTCCTCAGCCGCCCACCCAGGGAGGTGCTGGGCCCTCGTCCTGCTGAGAGGAGGGAGAGGCTGAGGGGACGGTGAGGGCAAGTGGGGTTGGACGTGGCATCGTCACCAGCCACCCTGGAGGGCAGACCCTGGGAAAGGCAGGTTCCCGGGGCCCAGCAGGGGGGCACAGCCAGGGAGCAGCACTAGCCAGGGAGCGGCTAGTCTGGAGGGGTGTGGGCCTCACTCAGGCCTGGCCCACATGTGGCTTTGAGTCCTGAGTGACTGGCTGCCCGTGGTCAATGCTGGGGGCCAGCAGGGCTGCCGCAGAGGCCTGTGAGCAGGGCGTGGTGGACCCACCGTTGCGGACCCTGGCCGTGGCCATGACAGGTTGAGCCGGCGGCTGCCCCTCCGAGTCTCTGCATCAGGGTGCTCCCTCTCTAGCTGCTTCTCCCTCTGCCCCTGCTCCCTGGCACAGCCCTTGTCTCCTGCTTGTTCTTTCCCTCCCGCTGGCCGGGGACGCTGTGGGGGCCGTGCTCTTGGCTCTTGGCCCCGAGCTCTGCGCTTGAAGCTGAGTCTGTCGTGTTACTTCTGGGAAAACTTGGCCCCTGTTCCTTTAAGGCGTCTCTGCCCCGTGCGCCCTCTGCCCAAAAGGGTCTTGCCTCTGAGGTCCACATGGCGTCTTGGGGCTGCAGCCCCTGGCTGCTGTCGCTGGGTGGTTTGCCCTCCCGCTTGTGCGCCTCTCAGCCGCGGTGTCCTCGGCTACTCAGAAGTGTCTGGCGAGGCCCGCCCCGGCTGCCCAGGGGACAGCCCCCCTCCAGCCCTGTCTCTCCCAGACCTCCTGGGTCTCGACCTCAGGCCCCCCAGGGGGCCCTCCCGCTCTCGCTGTCCTGCAGGGCTGGGGGCTGGGGTTGGCCACACTTTCCCCCCATCACGAGCATTTCTTCCCCAATTCCCGTACCTGGGGACTTTCATGGATGCCCAGGCCGCGATCTGCTCTACCTTTGCCGCCTAGACCTTCTGGAGCTCTGTTTTGTGCTGGAAGCAGCTGACTCTTGGGGCGCCAGGCAGTGTCAGCTCCTGTTCTGGCCCAAGAACTCTGCTCCCTGCTCCCGGGAGTCCTGCCCTCCGGCGCCCACAGGCAGGCCTGGCCGGACACACCCCGTGCTCCGGGTCTGCTCTCCTTGGTTCCCTGTTTCTGGCTCTTCCACTCGGGAGTTTGCTGGGCTCCGTTGGGGCTCCTGGCCGTGGCTGGACCTGGAGGCCGGGCCTCACTTGCATTCGCTTCTTCAGGGGTCACCTGGGCAAGAGATCCACCCCTGTGCTTTTCCACGGCTGTTTTTACTGGAGGGGGGATTTGGCTCCGTCACTCAGGCCCCGGGGTGGCGGGGGCCGGATCACCAGCAGCCCCTGAGCGCACACGGGACGCACTGGCCGGTGACTGTCCTGAGCTCAGGGCTTCCTGTCCACCCGTCTCTCCAGCTCTGTCCAGAGAGGTGTGGGTGCAGGTGCTTGCAGAGGGGGTCGGGCGGGGGGCCAGGGCCAACACCAGGCAGCCAGCTCTTGTGAGCTGCAGCTGCCCAGGGGAGGCCAGGTCCCCGCAGTCGTAGGCAAGCCCCCAGGCCGGAACATAAGGATGTGGCGGCCACCCTGAGTGGGAGGCCCAGACAGGGCGAGGCCTCTCACTCTGCACCCTGGGGCTCGGCCGCTGCCCGGGCCTGCTGTCAGGCGGCTGCTGACCGGCCCCTCCCCGGCTGCAGGACAACGTGCTGGACATCATCAACCAGATCATGGATGTGTGCATCCCCCAGGACCGTGCCCCGCGGGACTTCTGTGTCAAGTTCCCTGAGGAGGTCCGGCACGACAACCTGGCCGGCCAGCTGTGGTTCGGCGCCGAGGTAGGCGCGCGGGCTGGCGTGGGGGTGGGGTAGAGGACCCGGCCGCCCAGTCAGCAGTCTTCTGGGACGTTGGTCTCCTGAGTGGCCTTCACCCTCAGAAGGTGCTGACCCAGGAGCCCCCACCCCTCAGGCCTGGAGCTGGCGCCGCCTTGGCTGCAGGCAGGATACACGGGAGCCCATGCGGGTCCCCCTGGTCCCCCGCCTGCCCTGGCAGGGTGTGCGGCCACACCACCCATGGGCCACGGGTTAACCGGCACTCAGGGTCAGGGGTCGTGGCCGTACACCACCTCCCCGACCTCCCCTGCAGTGCCTGGCCGCTGGCTCCATCATCATGAACCGCGAGCTGGAGAGCATGGCCATGCGGCCCCTGGCCAAGGAGCTGACCCGCAGCCTGGAGGATGTGCGGGGCGCCCTCCGCGACCAGGCGCTGCGGGACCTCGGCACCTACACGGAGCGGATGCGGGACGCCCTCCGCCACTTCGATGTGCTGTTTGCTGAGTTCGAGTTGAGGTGACTGTGCCACCAGTGCCCTCACCCCGGGAGGGGCCAGGGCTGGGCGGTCAGTCCCTGGGGTCAGCTGTGATTTGGGGGTGTGGCGTCCTGCAGGCACCAGAGGCAACCCCAGCACCAGAACTGGGGGTTCCTGCAGGGAGAAGCAGCCACAGGCCAGCTTCCTGCCCCCTCAGCCTCCCACTGCCCTCTGCCCAGGCGCTCGCCCGTGCCCGACACCCCGTCCACACTGGCCCAGACAAGCTCCGCTGGGCCCCTGGCCCTGTGCTGGCCCTGCCCAGCCAAGGGCTCCCCACCTGTGGCCTCTGGGCCCCGCTGCTCCCCATCCTGTGTCTTCACCCATAGTCCAGAGGACAAGGGTGCAGCACTGGGGCCTGGGCTCTGCAGAGCCCTGGGTCAGGGCGGGCACCGGGACCTCAGAAGGGGGAAGGGGGTGGCGGCTCAGGCCCGTGGGCCGCCACCAGCCTGTGGTCTTGTGCTGCGCCCTGAGGGAGGGGCCTGCAGGCGTCAGACACGTCCAGCTGTGTGTCTTCCTCCTGCTCCGCCCAGGCTCCCCGGACAGCCCGTCCCACCGGGAAACTCAGGCTTCGTGCCGAGGAGCAGGAAAATGTCCTCACCTGGGGATGGTTCTTGAACTCTCACGGCCTGAAGTCCATCAGTGCTCGTCCTGGGACCCCGTCCCTGGCGGGGTCACCCACAGGCGTGCTGGCCCTCCCTTCCCCTGGCCCTCCCCCTGCTCCCTCCTCCCGCCCTCCCCTCCTGGGCTCATCCTTTAAGGTGGACACAGTGGGCAGGGCAGGTCCAGCCCAGGCAGGTGGAGGGCCAATCCCCAGGAGCCTTGGGCCTGCTGGTTGCCGCCCCTGCAAGTGCTCCCCTCCCTGCAGCTACGTGTCGGCCATGGTGCCCGTGAAGTCCCCCCGGGAGTACTACGTGCAGCAGGAGGTCATTGTGCTCTTCTGCGAGACAGTGGAGAGGTGAGCGCCTGCCCGCCTGCCCCCGCCTGCCCCCGCCTGCCCCCGCCTGCCCGGGACCCACAGGAGCACCTCCCGCCTCAGCATCCTTCAGCCCAACCCTTTCTCAGGCCCAGGGCAGGCTCCCAGGGGAGGCCACCGGGAGGACGGAGCTGCCCACAGCCTTGCCCCTCCCCCCACTCCCGCCACGCTCACCTCCTCCTCCCGCATCCTCACCCCGGCCCCTCTCACCGGCCAGGCCGGGGTCCTCTCTTGGGCCAGTGTGCCGAGCAGGGTTGGGGGCAGCACTGTGTTCTTGCCACGCTGTGCGCGGCACCTGGGGGCGGGTTTTCTGCCAGGACTCAGGCCTGAGTGGCCGCAGGCTCCCTCACGTGCCGGAGCCTTTCGGGCGTCGGGAAGCCGCCTGGCAGGAAGTGAGATGACGGGGGGGGGGGGGGGGGGGGGGGGGGCGCCGTGGCAGTGCCCGCGGTGTGGTCAGGGCCCTGGGGTGGGGAGGCCCTGCCCGCGTGGACCCCGCGGGCCGGGGCTACTTGTGCTCGGTTCCCTGGCTTGGCACCTATGGCCGGGGCAGCCTTCTCTGCATCTGCGTGGCCCCCCACAGCCCTGGCCAGCCCCTCCAGACCAAGCACCCCGCTGACTGCCTGGCGGGGTGGGGGGCCAGGCGCCCCCCAGTCCCCACACCAGCCCCTCTCAGCCACCCCCACCCACAGGGCCCTGGACTGCGGGTACCTCACCCAGGACATGATTGACGACTACGAGCCGGCCCTCATGTTCACCATCCCCCGCCTGGCCATCGTGTGGTGAGTGCCCGCCCCGCGCACCCCGCCCCAAGGCCCAGGGAGCCAGGGCTCTGCCTGAACTCCCAGCCAGGGTGGGAGGGACCCCCAGGCGCGTGCCTGACACCCAGCGCTGGTGGCAAGAGTCGGGGTCCCTTGTGCCCTGCCTGGAGGAGGGCCTGCTGGCCATGCAGGCCGGGCGTGTGCTGGGGACAGAGCGAGACAGGGCCGAGAGGAGCCTCCAGGTGACGGGACCAGGGTCCCCGTGGGGGGCAGTGGTCGTGGCAACTCTGGGGTGGTGGGCACTGAGTCCAGCTGGGAGCCCTGGTGCTGGCCCCCGGGGCTCAGCGGAAGACCTGGGGACGGCGAGGGCCCCAGGAGGGTGAGGGAGGGCCGAGCTGAGGAGCAGGCGGCGTCCGGCGGCTAAGGAGGCTCCGGCCCGCTCCAGCTGCTTCACTCAGACCCAGGCTGGGGCCTCGCGTCTCAGTCCCGGGCGTGAGCAGGGAGCCGCCGCCTCCTGAGGGTGCTGAGCGTGAGCAGCTGTCCCAGACTCGCTGCCCTCAGGGACGCTCGGCGGCCCTTGGGACTCCACAGCCTGGTACCAGCCACGCGCCTCACTGTCCTTCCTCACTGTCCACTGCGGCCACACACGGGCCCCTGCTGCCCAGGGTGCCAGGACCCCTGCTCGCAGCCCAGACCGGAGCTGGCACCTGCTGCAGGTGTCCCCACCAGTGTCCCCGCCAGCGCCCTGACCGCCCCCGTGGGCTCCCCACCTCCCTGCCCATCACTCCCACTCACCCCAGGGCCTGGCCACTCCTGGTCTGGGTGCAGCAACCAACTTCTCCTAAAACAGGGTGTGACCCACTCCCTGGTGCTCCGTCCCCAGAGATGCCCTCTAGTGCCCCCACCCCAGGGTCGCCCCAGGGTCTGCCGGCCCCGCGACCTCGGGGCGTCTGCCGGGTGCGGGCACGGCTGTGTGGGGCTGGTGCTGCTTCCTGGCCCCCCACGCCCGCAGGCACGAGGGGCAGGCCATTCCTCTCCGGGCCCGCAGGAAGCACCACTTGCGGTGACCCTGAAAATCTGAGGGGCTGGACCCCAGCGTTAGGGCATGGAGCCGCAAAGACAGTGACCAGGGAGGGCCCAGCGCCCGGAGTCTGCGGACCGGAGCCCAGGGCGGACAAAGCCTCCTGTGGGAGCCGGCCGCCCTGGCACGTTCCCCCCACCCTGCGAGGGCCCCAGGCTGAGCAGGTCCCCTGCGGCGCAGCCTGCCCAGTCAGCTTCCTCACGCGCGCGCGCGGCCTACCTGCCAGCCGCCACAGCCTCGCCTCGCCCCGGACGGTTCCGGCCTCTGCGCGTGGGGCTGGCACCGCCCGACCATGGGGCTCCCTTCACAGGCACGTTTCCCTGGTGCCGGTGCTGCCTATCACGGCCCCTGTAGGGCTCGGTGACGCCCTTGTGTGGCATTAAGTGTCGTATTAAAGAAAAGGTTTACAAGAACACCCCGAAGATGAGCTTAACACAGGAGGTGAAGACTTGTGTGCTGCAAGCAACAGGATGTCTGGAGACATCACAGGAGGCCAGGAGAGCAGGGGCCTGGCGTGGCGCCTCTGGGCTGCTGGCCACTCTCTCCACGACCCCCTGGCCGGAGCTTTCCCGACCAGCTACTGGCCCCTGTGCAGAAAAGATGCCCCTCAGGTTCCCACAGAACCACAGCTGGTCTCGGTGGTCAGGACGACGTCGAGGGGTAGAGCAGAAGGACACGCGGGTCCTGACTGGGCACCTCCGGGCAGCAGCGGGGAGAACGGAGGCCAGACACAGCCCAAAGCTCACGGGGAAGGACAGTCCTCCTGGCAGCTGGCGCCCGGATGGCCCACAGGAGCACCTCCCGCCTCAGCATCCTTCAGCCCAACCCTTTCTCAGGCCCAGGGCAGGCTCCCAGGGGAGGCCACCGGGAGGACGGAGCTGCCCACAGCCTTGCCCACACACAGATGGAGGTCAGACCCCGCATTGGTCCAGTCTGAGCCCCACACGGCCAGGCCAGCGCCCCGGGGCCATCAGACTCTGCTGCTGTGCGACAGTCCACAGCCTTCAGCACGCGTTTGAGATCGACTGTTGCTGGGCAGACTTTGGAGCAGACGACCTTCCCGTCACAGGAAAGACTGGGGTCCCCGGGTAGCCCGGCCTCCCGTCTCCGCACTCGCGCGCGCTGTCCCTTGAGGTCAGTCCCACGCGTTCTCAGCCAGGGGTAGAGCTTCACGTCTGGCTTTGGCAGCGGGTACTTGGACTCGACACCAAAACAAGAGCCACAAGTGAAAACAAAGACGGACCGGACACAGTCCAGGGCCCATCGGGAAGGGGGTGGGATGTGCCCGGGGGTATGCCTGGGCCCTCCGGCTCTGACCGCTCCAGAGAGCTGGTCTGGACGTGGATGTGGGCAGGGCCCTGCTGGGTGCTGGCGCGGTGGTGAAGCGGCCCAGCGTGGCTGGGAGGGGGCTGCCTGGAGGTGGAGTCGGAGCAGAGGTGGATGGGTCCAGTGGAGCGGATGGGGCCACGCTCGAGGCCCTGGGTGCCCTGAGACAGGGTCTGCCCATCCTGCTGCACAGGATGTAGGTGCCAGGGTACAGGGGGCTGCTGGGGGACGGCGGGCTCCGGACGGCCTGGGCAGTGGCTCGTGGGGCTCTCACAGGCTCAGGAGGGGCCACCTGCGAATCCAGGGGCAGCAGCTGGCCTGGGGTTGGGCAGAGGTGTGGAGCTCCTGGGGGCATGGCCTGGAGCTTGTATGTGAGGGCCTGTCCTGTTGTCCAGGCCCCAAGATGCTGCACCTACCTGCAGACCCCTCGCCCACAGGGTCTGCGCTGGTGGGGGGCTGGCACAGCTCCAGCCGGCGTGGTGGCCACTCCTGCCTGGGCGGTGGGCTCTCTCCTCTACTGCGCTGCCCGCGGAACCCTGTGGGACACAGGTCCCACCCAGGCCCCATGCTGGCACAGGGTCAAGCACAGACTGGGATTTGCCTCGGGCCGCTGTGCCAATGCCCAGGCGCCCTGCAGCCCCGTGGCCGGACACCAGCTGAGCAGCCCCTGGGGTGGGGCCTGGCGGGGTCACCGCTCTTCTGTGGACGTGGCTGAAAGTCAGTCACAAGCGGGCGCTGCGCCTTGACCCTGCCTGGCCTTTGTGTCTCCAACGCAGTGGCCTCGTGGTCTACGCTGACGGCCCCCTGAACCTGGAGCGCGAGGCGGAGGACATGTCGGAGCTGTTCCGGCCCTTCCACACGCTGCTGCGGAAAATAAGGTGGGGGGTGGGGGCGGGGGGGTGGCGGGAGGGGTTATGGAGACTACGGGGGATGGGGAGGGACCTACGGAAGGGCAGGGGCGAGGGGCAGGGCCTGCGGGCCCGTTCGCCCCTCCCGCGCGGTGGCCAGGACCTCAGGCTGTTCCTCTGGCTGGTGTCGTGTTCCTCCGCACCTCGGGGCAGTGGCTGGTGCTGGGGCGGCCTAGCCTAGCAGATCTCGACGCCTGGACTCCTGAGGCCACACCACGCACTGCGGACCCTGGCTCTGGCCGTCAGCTGCCCAGTGAGGCACTGCTTGGTCTTGGCAGGTCTCCCACACCTCAGGCCCAGGCGGAGGGGCCCTGAACAGCCGAGCAGGGTGCACCCGGGCCATGCGGAGCCCTGCCAGCCCAGCCCCGTATGGGCAGCAGCTGAGGGCCACCTTCACGCATATCCCTCCCACCTCCGGGCTCTCGCCGCTTGTCAGCGGTTCCTGGCAACGCTGGGGAGTGCTCCTGGGCCCGTGGCAGCCCATCACCCCACTCTCTGCAGCCGGTGGCTGGGTGGCTGCGGACCGTGCCCCAGGGTTGCCGGCCCTCAGCAACTGCCCCCCAGCCTCCCCTGGAAGCCTCAGGAAACCCACGCTGCCCTCACTGCCAGAGGCCTTCCTGAGACGGGCACCCAGCGCGGCCTCCTGCAGGAGTGAGGCTGATGCCTGCCCTCTGATCCCTCCTTGGCCTGGTGGGGTCCAGGCCTGCCCTACACTGCCCACACATTCCCCTGGTTGTGCTGAGAAGCCTGGGGGCCCTGGGACGCCCTCCCTGAGTCTGGGGGACCCCAGGCCAGGGCAGCCTGAGGCAGAGAGCAGGGGCAGGTTTCCTTGGCTGCTCCTGCCTTTCCAGGGGCCCTGGACAGCACCTGCTCCATGCCGCCCTCTGCCCACGAGGAGCCACAGGTGACACAAATCCAACGTGACCAGCAGGATGGCCACTGGTGGGCCAGTAGGGTTGCTGGTGGAGCCCAGCCAGTCTGTGGTTTATCTGAGGACAGCTGGCTGCCTCCCTAGACCCAGAAGCCACAGCCTCTGTCCTTCCTGGGCATCCAGCTGGGAGAGGGGACAACAAACAAGGCCCTGGACTGTAGGGGACAGGACCCCGTAGGGTGGGGAGGGCTGGGTGTGGAGTTGGAGGAAGAGGTGTCCAGCGCGGAGGACGTAGGTCGGGATGGTCCGGATATAAGAAGCGTGTGAGTGACCTACTGTGGAGTCAGAGGGTTGGGAGAGAGAAAATGGACAGACGCCTTTTCTAAAACTACCTGCAGTTCTAGGGGCTGAAGAAAATAAGCGAGACAGGTACAGTACACTCCCAGCGCATCCTTTTAACAAGAAATCGTCAAACAGCCAGGGAATAAAGGGCGTCTTACTTTGAAAGGAACTTAGGATGGATGGTGTCTTCTTGGGAACAGCGGCCGCAAGGTGATGCTTAAGACGCTGAGACAGAACTGCCAGCCAGGATTTTATAACCAGAAAAAATGCCCTTCAACAGTGAAAGATGGATTATTCAGAGGTACAGAGCTGGGTGACTGTGTTACCAGAGCCCGCTTGTAAAGAGCGGCTAACTGGAGCTCTTCAAGCAAGAGGAAAGGCGCCCACGAAACATGGACATGCGAGAGACCAAGAGCCTGCAGGGCAGGGCCGGGCGGGCGGGCGGGCTGGCGGGCACAGGGGGAGTCGGGCCAGCGCAGCTTAACGCTTGAAAATAATATCCGTGTTTTGCTATATTAATTTTTAAAAGGAGAAAAAAACAAATTATTTTGAAAGCTGCAGAAGAAAATTCTGAACATTTGAACACCGGTTTTGTGATGACGCTGTGATGGCAGCATCTCCTAACAAGTGGAAGGGGATTTGCTCAACCCGATGAAAGACTGTGTATGCGCGTGCGCACACGCGGAGAGGCAGGCCCTTTCCTGAGACCGTGCACCAAAAATCAACTCAAAGTAGACCAAGAACATATATAGAGACCCCGAACAGTAGAACTCTCAGAAGAGAACGCCTGGCAACACTCGCGACGTGGCCTTGGCGATCAGCCTCGGCTGTGGCACCAAAAGCTTAGAGAACAGCCACAAAGATGGACAGGTCAGACTTTGTGGAGACTGTAAGATCTTGAATGTTGAAAGATGCCGATGACCGTTAAAAGCCAACCCACAGGATGGGAGGAAATAGTTGGAGATGTACCCCTGCTGAGGGACCGGTAGCCAGGACCTAGACAGAGCCCTGAAAACTCAACAGGCAAAGCACAAAGGACTTCAACAGGCCTCTCTCCAGGCGGACACGGCCAGCAAGCACACAGGGACGCTCAGCGCAGGCGTCCCTGGAGCAGTGCCAGTCAGCGCCTGGGGGACACGCGGGCCCTGCTGCCTGCAGCGGCCTTGAGGATGACACTGAGCAGAAGGAGCCATTGATCCCCATGGGTGATCCCCTCTCCCGGGAATGGAGACCAATCAGGTCACAGGGCAACCTTGGGGTCGCCCACGGCCTGAAACAGGCCCCAGCTGTGTTGAGCAGAGAGGAAACGTGGCCGTAGGTCTGCGCGGAAACACGCAGTGGGCGGGCGGAGGCCAGCCAGGGCCGGGCGACGCGCGGCCAGGATTGCAGGCCCCACATATGTCAGCTCTGTCGAGCCACAGGAAAAAGACCACAGTCCAGGTAACAATGGCCAGAGCAGAGGGGGCCTGGGCTGACCACACGTCAGGGCTGGGCGTGGGCAGGAGAAAGCACCCAGGATGCGGGCTGCGGCCGGGGCTCCCCTGCGTGCCCAGCACCTGCTGCAGGAGCACACACCACTGGGCAGAGCCTGTGGGCGGGCGGCGGCGGGCACCGGCCATCTCTGCCCTGAGAGCCAGGCCGGGGGTGGGCGCTGCGCAGAGAGGCCCCAGCCCCGGGGCTGAGGCACACCAGCTGTTCTGGCTGATCCCAGACGAGTGACACCAGCCTTGTCAGAATGCGTGTCCCCATCCTGGGCTATTCTGCCCGGGCACACTTATGAAGTACCTGCTGTTTGCCTGGAATTAGGACTTGACCGTGCGTCCCTTGCAACATCCGTAAGTGCTGCGGGCAGATGCCGGCCCTGGGGTGGGTGGGCTGCGGATTCGGCCATGGGGCGTGAGGCCGGTGGGCCCAGACACGGCCGGCGGGGCTGATGGCCTGGGCGGCCGCCGTGCCGTCTGCAGGGCCTGCGGCGTCCACCAGGACCCCTGGTCTCACCCCACCTGTCTTGGCCTTGCAGGGACCTGCTGCAGACGCTGACGGAGGAGGAGCTGCGCACACTCGAGCGCAGCCTCTGCATCTCCCAGGACGCCGAGTTCCCCTCACGGGCTGACGCCCAGGGGCCCCCCGCCCTGGCGCCCGCCTTCCCCGCCCCCCTGCCCCCCGAGGAGCTGCTGTCCACCAAGGCCAAGCACCCAGAGGCGGAGCTGGCCTGCTCAATGCAGTACGACGACCAGGAGCTGGAGCAGCTCAGCCGCATGGTGCACAGGGCGGGCGACGAGATGTCCTCCCTGCTCTCCCCGCCTAGCGCCAGCCAGTCCCCGGCACACAGGCCGGCGGCCGAGGGCAGCCCCTGCCGGGAGAGCTCCCCAGGCAGCACGCGCCCGCAGCCGGGCGGCAGCGAGGAAGAGGGAGCCGTGTTCTTCATGGATGACGTGGAGGGAGCAGCAGAGACGCCAGGGGGCCCGTCCGGATGGGGCGGCAGTGCCGGGCCCCTGGAGTGTGGGCAGAGCAGGGACACCAGGCAGGAGGGGGCGGGCGAGCCCTCCGCGGCCGAGGAGGGGGACTTGAGCAACAACAACAACGTCCAGGACGACAAGCTGGGGCCGGTGAGCCTGGCGGGCCCCAACACCTGCAGCTGCCTGGACAGCCGGGCCCCGCTGGACAGCTGGGAGGCAAGTGCGGATGACGCGGGGACGGCCGAGATCATCGCCCACCGGACCGGGGGCATGAAGCTCTCTGCCACGGTCATCTTCAATCCCAAGTCGCCCACCTCCTTGGACGTGGCGCTCGGTGCCCTGGACACCCCTGGGGGCGGCGGCGCCCCTTGCGAGCTCGCAGCCGAGGGGACAGAGGATGGTGCCCACAAGCTCAGCGCTGCAGCCACCAGCTGCCTCCTGAACTCCTGTGTGTGCTGTGGGGGCTGCGGAGGCAGCAGGGAGGAGGCCGTCGAGAGCCCGCAGGACAGGGCCGGCCGGGGGAGCGTCCTCGGCTCTGCCAAGGCCAGCACCAAGGGCCCGGCCGGCAGACTGGAGGAGGCCCTGCCCGACCCAGAGGCGCTGCCCACGGGCTCCCTGCCTGCCCTGCCCCCGGAGGACGCCCCTGACACATCCAGCAAGTGCCTGGCACACCCCTCAGGTCCCCAGGTGGACGCAGTCGACAGGTGGCCAAGCGGGGACAGCGGCGTCCACCGGCAGAAGGAGCCCTCGGCAGGAGAGGACGAGGGGCGGCCCAGGGAGGCGGCCGGGGAGCAGCCCTCGTATCTGCCGGGCTCCAGGTAAGCGCCATCCCTGAGGGGGACGCTCTGCGACACTCCCTTGGTGTGAGGCCTGTTGGCGGCTCTGCCCGGGCCTGGGCCCCCAGGTGTAGCCTCTGTGCGAGGCAGGCGACCCCGGCGGCCTCCTCTCTGTCACCTCCTCCTCCCACCGGTGGGGGCTCCGCACCGGCCCTCGCCTGCCCCTGTCGGGCCCCAGCGTGGCCCACGTGCAGGTGGACTGGGCAGTGGCCCGCAGCAGCAGGGGGGTTGCCGGGTCCTGAGACCCCGGCCTTCCCATCTCCCCGATGTGGGCCACACCTCCCTCCGCCCCGCCCTGGTCATGCCTTGAGCCAGCCGGGTGGCTGCTCTGCTCTGGGCTGCAGGGAGGAGGGTCAGGCCTGCCCAGGTGGTCCTTGCTGGGGCCCTTCTTGGCACCCTCCCGGCCTCAGCGGGTCTGACTGGAGGTGGGGGGACAAGCCTGTGGGAGCTGGACGCAGAGCAGGTCAGCTGGGCAGGCCAGGGCCGAGCGGGTGCGTGGCGTGAGAGCTGACCTGTGGGGACCTTCACCCTGGGACGGGTGTCTGGGCTCAGGCACCTGCTGCTCCAGGCCATCCGCTGCGCAGACCCAGCGCCGTGCTGGCCGGTGGAGGCCCAGCTGCCCTTCCTTCTCCCACCAGGGAATCCGAGCCCTGCGCCGGCCGGGACGTGGGCCCTAGCCCTCCAGCTCCCCGGCCACGAGCCAGGCTGTGCCCACGCGTCGCCTGCTCTGACGCTTCATGGGCCATGAGGGAGCTGGATTTTCTTTTAAGAAGGAGCTTCTGTCTGTGGTGTGGGCTTCGTGTGTCCCTCCTTCCTGTGGGCGGATCGTGTGCCCGTGTGGGTGGACAGCACCTGCTGGTGGGAGCACATGGACGGGGTGCGTGGACAGGGCACGTGCATGGGGGCACAGAGGACGGGCTGTGTGGACAGGCACTGTGGACAGGGCACTGTGGATGGGGCCCCGTGCTGCTCCCACACTTGGGGCCATGAGCGGAGCCACGTGGACACTGGGTAGGGGTGTGTTTCCTGCTGCGGGTGTGCCTTGAGGGGGTGCTGGTGTGGGCACTGGCCACTGCCCACCTCACGGCACTGCGGTCGCCAGGATCTCTGCCCACTCCCCTATGCTCAGGGCCTCCCTCCAGTGTCCGCCACGCTGGCCTTGGACTCCGCCGCGGCTCGGTCAGTTTCCTTTGGTGGGTCAATCTGCCCAGCACCCCCACCCTGCTCCCCAAAGGCGACAGTTTAAAATTTGCATGACTAACCCTTCAGTGGCCAAAATACAGGCAAAGGAGCGTGCACGCGCGCACACGCACATGCACACAAGCGCGTGCACACGCACCTCGCCTGCCTCCTCCCGGTAGCTGGGACCTGTCTGTGGTGATTTCCAGAGACCCCCATTGCCAGTGGGGCTGCGGGCCCGCCGTGGGCCCTCAGGCGTGTCCTCAGGCGGGCCGGACCCTTGCGATCCCAGCTGGCACCGCGCCGACCAGCCTCCGCTGCACGTCCTCTGCTGCGTGGGTGAAGCCATCTTTGAGACGCATGCCCAGCCTCACCAGCGGCGTCCAGCGGGATGAATTGCTGTCCAAGCCTCCTGAACACGCCTCTTCCTTGTGCCCGCGCTCGGGGACTGCTGGGCAAGTGAACCGTTCTTTGCAAGGCTGGCATGAGACCGTCAACAAATTCCTGGGCAGGATCCGGGGTTTCCGGCTTTGACCTGCCCCCTCTCTCGCCATCTGTCCAGGTGACACCTGCCCTGTCTGGGGCCTTCTGACGCCCCCTCAGGGACACTGGACACAGTCCGCCTGTGCCTCACCACTGGCTTCTCGGGCCTCGTCGGCCACACAGACGCTGCAGCTGGGCCCAGGGAGGAGCATGGGCCCGCACCCTGGAGGGACGGCCCCATTGTCCAGGAGGGCACTGCCTGTGCATTCGGGCCAGGCCTCAGGCAGCGGTGCGAGGGCCGCCGTGCTGGGGCCGTGGCCAGCCCTGTAGACCCTGTCCCATATACACTGCACGGGCAGCGGGGCGCCGTCCACTCATGTCACAAGCCGGCTCCCGTCCAAGGCGGAGACTCACCCAGGACCAGCCTGTAAAGCCTGCCCTGGAGGTGACCGAGCAGTGGCCACTACGGACAGACCACTCCTGAAGACCAGCCTCCCCGGCAGAAAGGCCGCAGAGCTCAAAGACAGGTGGCTCCACAGTGGCCAGCTGGGTTGTGGGGCTGCAGGCGCCAGCCCCACTTCTGCAGTGGGAGCCAGAGCCCGAGAGGCAGCTCCAGGACCCGGCTGCAGTCCGCTCGTCCCCGGCCACACCCAGCAGAGCCAGCGCCTGTCACTGTGACCCCGCAGCCCCGCCAGGCCCAGTGCGGGCACCAAGGGGACGGTGGCCGCCCTGGCTCGGGAGCCTTGGTGGCCACAGAGGAGGCGGAGCCTGAGGGCCACTCTGGCCAATCCCCCAGTGCTCAGCCGACCTCCGTCCAGCAGGGGCTGCTTGGGGGCGTTGGGAGGCTGGCCAGGGCCTCGCCAGGAGCCCTCGGCACCCACCACCTCCCACAGGTGCTGTGGGCAGGGTTCTCGGCAGAATGTTCTGGAACCATGTGCCTCGTGCTCCTTTTATTGGCTCTTACCTTATCAGTGGTCGCCGGTGAACCTCTTTTTGGAAAAGGTCTTCCTTGGAAGGCTTGTGGCTACTGCCCGCGCATCTAGGCTGCCCCTGGAGGTGGGCACGCCTGTCCTGGCGCATCCCCCACTTCTCCCGAGAACTACACGGCTCTTTGCTGTTCGTAAACGTGGTCCCTGTTCGTCGTAGAAAGCACTGAAAACATAAAGGAATAAAGGAAGGATCGAAAAATCACCCCAAATCCTACGAGCAATTTTTATACTTTTGCTGAAAGCCATCTGATGATTATTTACCCACAAAGGTCACTGTGACAGCGCTGGCTGGCTCCTCCTGCCTCGTGGGGGGCTCCCCGCAGCCTCCCCAGCAGGTCATTGCCACTCTTCACACCTTTGCACCCTCTGCAGTGGGGAAGCACCCCAGGGAGGGCACGAGGCTGTTCCCCCAAATGTGGTCACCCTCCCAGTGCATTGCTCAGCAGCACCACTGGCGGCGGGTCACCCTGGCAGCGGCCCTCCCGCCTCCATGCCTGGGAGGCGACATCCCCCCTGGCAGCAGCTCTGGGGGGCCAGGAAGGGGTGCGCCTTGAGGCTAGGAGTGCTGTGGGCGATGGGGAGGGCTGGCTTCCACCCCACCCCAGGCTGGCTCCGCCCATCAGGACCGCCATGGGCTGTGCACAGGTGTCACCCCACTGAGCCAGGAGCCCCAGGCCTGGCTGTGCCCCAGGAAGGGCGAACAAGGCTGATTGAGCAGTAAAAAAAAAAAACAGAAGAGGAGCTGGAATGAATTGGGCTCTTGAAAAGCAGGTCGGGCGTGGTGGCTGTCCCGGCTGCAGGCAGACGGCAGGGGCCGGCCTCACAGGGTGACCCCTGGGGCGTCCCCGGCAATTCCAGCCCCTTCTGCTGACTCAGCTGGGCTGGAGCTGGAGCAGCCCCGGCCGGCCAGGGCAGCAGTGACTGTGGTCGAGGCTGCAGCCTGGCCTGCGCCCCTCGGCCCCCCACCTCGAGACCCCACCCTACTGCACTGGCACCTCAGGGGCCCGCAGCCAACGTACCAGGCTCCCCTTTGCCACCACTTTCCCTTGCCTCCTGGCCCAGCCCCGTCCAGGGCAGATGGGGGCGGGGGCGGGGCCGCGCCACCCCTGCTGACCCCCAGTGTGACATGAAGGCAGGAAGTGGTTTGCGGCTTTGCCTGTGAACCCTGGCACGGCCAGGCTGGCCCCCAACCCATGGGCGCAGCGCTTGTGGGTGGGCGGTGCCATCGCGTCACATCCTTGCCCGACATGCACACAGCTGCACGCGCAGGCACACTGATGCAGGCACGCACACTCGCGCGTGTGCACGCACTGACACGCCTGTGCTCTCAGCTGCGCGGGCTCGGGCGCGTGGGTGTGTCTGTGAGTGGGACTCCAGTTCCCTCAGCGCTGAGCATCCTAGCACAGCAGGGGGCCCCAGCTCCCCACTGTGGGTGCCAGGACAGGGTCCAGGCCCGTGTGGAGCTCCCCTCCCCTGGGTGGGCTGAGCCCCAGCAGCCCACGTCTCCCTGCCAGCATGGGGCCCCTCCTGGCCCCGGGCCCTGCCGCCCTGGGGGCACCTGCGATGCCCTGCGCGGAGGGCGCGGCTGTGCCAGGAGGGTTGCAGTGCGAGCGTGGACGGCGCAGCAAGCAAGCACTCCCCAGGAGCTCGCGGCGACCGCGGACTCTGGACCCCTCCAACAGCTTACGCCCGGCTGACATGTCCAGCAAGACTGCTATGTGACCTCATGCTGGCCCGAGTGGACCCCACGCCCCAGAGCCCATGAACCCCTGGAACCCCCAAAATCAAGAGCCCCCAATCCCTCTGAGCCCATGAGCCCTCATGTGCCCTCAAGCCCCTGAGCCCCAGAGTCCACTAGTCCTCTAGCCCCTTGTGCCCCCAAGCCCCTGAGCCCCTGCGCCGGCTGGGCTGGCCCTTCCTCCCGCCCTCCAGCTGGAGCCTGCGCCCTGCGGCGTCTGCCTGTGTGGCCCTGGCCTCTCCCCGGTCCCTTTCTGTGCACGAGGGAGCAGGCGCGGGCCGGGCAGCCCTGGGGTCGGTGTCCTGGGGCGGCCACAGCACGGGACCCAGCGTCGGAGCCAGCCTAGGGTCCCAAGCCAGCCCGTGCTCCCCCAGGCCCAGGGAGGCGCCCTTCTTATCAGCTCCCGTGGCGGCAGGCGTGGGCCGCGGCTGCCTCCCGCTCTCTCTCCTTGTCTCGGGAGGACCGTGTCCTCGGGTTTGGCCCGCCCAGGCTGTCTAGCAGGATCTCGCCCGAGACCCCAACAGACTGACGCCTGCAAAGACCCTTCCCAGACAAGGCCGTGGCCAGGCTTTGGGGACCTGAAGTCTCGGGGGCTCCCCGCTCCTGGCGAGCGGCTGCCCGGCCTGTGTCAGGACAGGACAGCAGAGAGGAGGCTGCGCCAGCGCCCTGCATCCTTGCGCCCCTGGGGACGTGTCCCCCCTTTTTCCCCCAGACTGCACGGCTGGGCTTTCCCAGCGTCTAGCGGGGCCACTCGGTGGCTGACTGGGTGCGTGCTGGGTGGCTGGGGTGACCAGCTGTCTGGGTGCAGGGGACCCAGCGCAGAACAGACGGAGCTCCCTGCTACACCCCACTGTCGGCGCGTGTGCTGCGTCGGGGACTTGTGCCGGCCACCCCGGGCGGGGCGGGGGCTGCTGCGTGGGGGTGGCCGGCGGGCTGGGGGGTGGCCGGGTGAGCCGCAGTGTTTGGCAGGAGCTGCGCTGCGTGGGCCCTGGGGCCCAGGCTGGCGCTGGGGTGGGAACCTGGCCGTGCAGTGTCAGGCCCCGCTTCTGCGTGCAAGTGCTCTAGGCCCGCAGTGTCGCGTGCTGGGACTGGACGGTTTTGCTCCGGGGCTGAGCCTGCGTGGCCGACACGGCTGTCGGGTCCCCCGCCAGGGCCGGGGGTGAGGCAGGCTCACCTGTTGCTAGGCTCTGTCACCATGGCGCTGCATCGGCCGGGAGGGGTGGGCACACTTCCCTGAGGTCGGGGCCAGGCACCCCTGCACTCGAGTGTGGAAAATACCCCAACAGGCACATGGGGCCCCCCAAAAAGGGGAAACAGAGATCGCAGTCCATTGGGACAACTCCTAAAAGTTATGACAAACGTTTCTACATTATAAAGGCGTCTGCCCTCCAGCGGCAGGGGCTGTGACAGCAGGGGGTTGACAGCAGGGGGTGCAACCCGGCTGCAGAAATTGAGGTTCTCAGGGACAGGGGAGGGAAGTGAAAATTCCTCCAAGCTGGGACAAATGTCAAAGTCCCGGTGGCGAGTGCAGGCGGCTGGGTGGGCTCGCGCCTGCCCCTGACCGGCTCCGTGTGGCAGGCTGGCCAGGGCAGTGAGACCACGGTCACCGCCCGGTGGGCCCACCAAACGGCCACGAGGGGGCTTAGCCCAGCAGGAGTGACCCACGGCCTGGAGCCAGAGCCCCTGTGGACGAGACCCTCCCTGGGGTGGGGCGGGGGTCACGGCTGGGGTGTGTGTCAGGGGGTCCCTCCTGCCCCGGGGCCTCGGGTGGCCTCGGCTCCCTGGGAAGCGCCATGGGGTGGCTGTCACGGGAGGGGCGCGGGCTCTCTGAGATGACCCCAGCCCAATCCCGCTGCAGGGCCTGGGGGGTGGGCATGGCCTATCTGTGGGGTGCACTTAGCCCCCGCAGGGTGTAAGTGGGCACCTGCACTCCCCTGAGAGGGGGACTCAGTCATGTGAGGCCAGAAGCGAGGGGCTGCCTGAGCCACTCCGGGGGGATTTCTGGGCGGGGAGAGCTGGGAGGGAGCAGCAGCGAGGGAGCAGGAGGCCGGCCCTGTCCCTGCTCTTTACTGGCTCCGGGCCTGGACCGCCTGAGGGCAGGGGCAGTTCCGGGAGGGGTTGGGGTGGGGAGCCCAGGACACACCCCTGGCCATCCGGCTGTGGAGCCCTGGGCGCCCCCACCCATGTACATGTTCTCCCTCCCCGCCAGCGGCCCCGCAGCCACCTCCTGCCCCTCGGACCAGCCCGGGCCGGATGCGGGCCTCGTGGCCGCGAGAGACAAGATCCGCTCACGCTTCCACGGCAGCCAGGACCTCATCCACCGCCTGTTCGTCTGCATTTCAGGTGCCACTGGGCCCAGGTGGGCCGCACTGCTCGGGCCGCTGGCCGGCGTCCAGGCCAGGCGCTGCCGCGCGGGGGTGTTGGTGCCCGTGGAGTCCGGGGCGGGGCGCTGCTTCCCACAGAAAGGCTGACACCAGCCCGTGGGAGCAGGGGCCTCCGCAAGGGTGGGAGGCAGGTTCTCCACCTGGGCTGGAGGGGAGGCAGGGGGCGGGGGGTGGCGGAGAGGCACTGGACTCGGCCTGCCCGTGGTCCCCTGCTGCACAGATACCTTATTTCAGCCCGGGCTAGCAGTGTTTGTCCAGAGGTGGAGGGGCCAGTCCAGATGCCAAGGGCCATGAGGGTGACAGGGTGTGGGTGGGCAGGACGGGCCCCGAGGTCCTTCCACGAGGGCCTAGACTGTGTGAGCGAGAGGACTATCCTGCCAAGTGGGCTGCCCAGAGGCTCTCCCTCCCGGGCCCCTGGACTGTATCGCTGCCCAGGTGACTGACCCCTGCCCGCTCGACCGCACGCTGGCCTCGGCAAGGGCTGTGGCTGGATGATAGCAGCTGGCTGTGCGGGGCCCAGAGCAGCCGGCCTGACCGCCCTCCCACCCTCCTGCCCCAGGTGTGGCGGACCAGCTGCAGACCAACTACGCCAGCGACCTGCGGAGCATTCTCAAGACGCTCTTTGAGGTCATGGCCACCAAGCCAGAAACGGACGACCAGGAGAAACTAAAGAAGGGTGAGTGCCTCGCGTTGGCCAGGCCTCCGGTGCCCACGTCCCCAGGTGTGGGCAGGGCGCCCAGGGACCTGCATCTCCCAGCCCTGGGCCCACACGACCTGTTACACCCCACATGGAAACAAGCCCTGTGCCCTGCCTCTGCCAGCCAGCCCCGCGGGAAGGGCACCACCGGGCCCTGCAGGGGCTGCAGCCCCACCGCCCACCTGGGCCTGCACACACACTCCAGCAAGGAGCCGGGCCTCCTAGATCCAGGAGCACCCTGGAGGACCAGCCCCAGACGTGGGGTGCCTGAGCAGCCGGGGCTGCCAGAGACAGGACAGAGCCCGACCCTGGGCTGGGGCGGGAGGTGGCTGCGTGCCCAGCCTCGTGTGCTGTGCAGGCTCAGTGCTCACAGGCACAGGTGCACACTTGCCCACGCGCACACTCACACTCGTGCATTTGCACGCTCACGCACACAGGGGCAGCCCAGCCCTTGCGCCCACCCCATGCTGGCCGAGCCCCTGTCCTGGCCGAGCGCCCTCATCACAGGCCCCTGCTCCGCTGCCTGGCCCGTCTGCCTAGCACCCGAGCCTGCAGGCCCGCGCTTCCGACTGCCCGGGGTGGTGCAGGGATGCCTTCTGGAACATCACAGCCTGAGAGGCAGGCGCCGGGCCAGCTCTGACAGCAGGCTGACCACCCTCAGGCCACTTCTGGGCCCGGACCCGCAGCCACTCGGGCAGAATGCCCAGCCAGGGCGCACCAGCCTGCTGAGGTGGCCATGATGGCTTCCCAGCTGCAGAGCCCTTGGGTGGGTTTGGGAGCTGAGCCCTGCCAGCAGCGCCAGGTGCGCCCCCCAGGCCAGGCGGCTGATGACCCGTGGCTGCCCCCACAGTCACGCAGACCCTGCGGAGCGCGGCCCTGGAGGATTGTGCCCTGTGCCAGGAGACACTGTCGTCGTCTGAGCTCGCCGCCAAGACTCGAGACGGGGACCTGGAAGGTGCGTGGGGCTCAGGCCAGCACCAGCCCAGCGTGCTGGGCAGAGGACACGGGCACCCAACTTCTACCTCCCTGCCCAGGAAGACAGCCCTTCTCCCACGGGACCCCAGGACCTAGCTCCCAGGGGGCATGCTGGGCCCCTGAGCCCCCTTCCAGGGCTGCAGCCTGAGGGTTAGCATCTCAGCCTGGGGCGCAGGCGAAGAGCATGGCGGGCAAAGAGGTGACCGTGGCTGGAGGCAGCCACATCCAGGCATGGCCCCACACCTGAGCCCAGCACTCACCCGCATTGCCTTCCTCAGGGCCGCAGGCTACATGTGGGCCCGGCAGCTGGACACCCGCCCCCAGCAGGCTGGAGCTGGGCTGGCTGGAGGACTGGCCTGCGTCAGAGAAGGAACACCCAGGGCTGGTCGGGGCACTGGCCTCACAGCCATGGGCAGGGGTGGCCGAGGCTCGGGAAGGGCTGGAGGCCTGGGGGAAGGCGGGGCAGCCGGGGCATTGTGGCCCACCCTGCCCAGAGCCGCCGCCACAACCGGAGACTTGTGGGGTCAGGGAAGGAGACGGGGCTGTGGGCCCTCAGCAGAGGCGCCTCCAACCCCCACGCCAGCCCACCTGCCCCGTCGCCCTCACCGACATGTCCCCCTTCTCACTGGCAGACCCGCCTGAGTGGGTCCCGGACGAGGCCTGCGGCTTCTGCACGGCCTGCAGGGCGCCCTTCACCGTCATCCGCCGGAAGCACCACTGCCGCAGCTGCGGGAAGGTAGGCGGGGCCAGCGCCAGGCCCGACATGGGCGCAGCTGCCACTGTGGACTCACAGGGACACCAGCGGATGCCCGGGGCTGGCCACCCCTGAGCCCCAGCCAGCCAGGACTTGCCACCAGCCTTGGTGGGATGGTGCCGAGCCCGGTCCTGTGCCGTGCGGGAGCCTGCGGCCCGGTGTCGCCAGGGGGCCCCCACCAGCCGGGCCTCGGCGCCCCAGACTGTCCTGAAGGCCCGCCCGGGGAGGTGTCCGCTGGCCTGAGTGTGAGAGGGTGCGGGTGTGGGGTGCTGGGGCCCCTCTGCCTGTCCCCATGGGTGCGGCTGGTGGCAGGGGGCTGCTGGGGAGCCCCCCCTCACGCCAGCCTCACCCTGCAGATCTTCTGCTCCCGCTGCTCCTCGCACTCGGCGCCGCTGCCCCGCTACGGCCAGGCCAAGCCGGTGCGCGTGTGCACGCACTGCTACGTGTTCCACGTCACGCCCTTCTACAGCGACAAGGCGGGCGTCTGACGCCACCCGGGCCGGGCCCTGGGCTTCTGGAAGGGGGGGCTGGCGCCCCTCCAGCCCCACATGGGCCACTGCTGCCGAGGGCATCCCCAGACCCCAGGCGGTCCAGCACCGCGCCCCTCCTGGCCCCCGTGGCGACCCCCGGCCAACCGCAGGGGCCAAAGGAAGGAGGTCAGCTTCACGGGCGGGGTACGGGGGTGCCAGGTAGCTGCTGGCAGGGCGGGCTCCTCCTGCGGCCCTGACGCCCCTCCCTCTGCCCCCTCGGCGTCCCCCTGGACGGACAGAGAACCGTGGTCTGGGCTGCGGGCGGCCTCAGCACGGACCCAGGGGGCGCGGGGCCGCCTTTGGAACATGGGCTGCGGCAGACTCCTCGGAGGTCGGAGGCCAGCAAGGGGCTCACGGAGACCCCCAAGACCATGCCCCCTGCCCCTCCAGGGCTCCCCCCAGCGTCCCCTGCAGCACGCCTCGCTGGACACTGCGTTTCTTTCCAGAGGGCACGCGCAGAGGCGGGCCCAGCCCCTCTGCCCGCCTGCCGCCTGCGGTGGGGCCCAGGCAGAGGGTCCAGGCTGGGGCGGGCTCCCTGGGGCCAGCAGGTGTGGCCCGCCGCCCTCCCCTGCACCCTGGGAAGCCCCTCGCCCAGCGCCGGCGGCTGAGGGGCCAGTGGCCCAGCACGGACACTCCTCAGGCTTCAATCTCAGGCTTCACATGCAATGACGATTGCAGTTTTATTTTTGGAGAGATGACACACCTACTGCTGCTTTTATAGGATAAAACCCGATTACTACTTACCCGTGTCCCAGTGGACACGGAAGTGGCCACCGCGGGGGGACGCGCAGAGCGGAGGGAGTGTTATGTATGGAGATTATTTTTATTTTCTAAACGCTGTAACTCAAAACCACGTCCACGGCTCTGTTTCCGACTCGCCGGCGTGCTCTGCTTCAGCAGGTGGTGTTGCCGCGAACACCAGGGGTGCCGGGCCTCTGGACTGGGGTGATGGAGGCAGGGCTGGGGGCGCCCACCTCCCGCCGCCTGCCCACCCCAGCCCTCTGCGGAGGCTGCAGCCGGGGCGCTGACCTTGGGGGTGTTCTCGGTCCACCCAGCTTGGGGCCCACCGGCCTTGTGGCCCTAGGCTGGGGCTGCGCCGCCCACCACCTGCCTTCTGGAGCCCCAGGGTTGCCATGGCGACGGGACCTTCCTCTGCTCTTGGAGGCTGAGCCCTTGGGGGCCAGTGTCCAGCCCGCGGGGTGGTCACTGGCGAGATCAGAGGGTGCGGGGGCTGATGTCGGCAGGTGAGGAAGCGTTTCAGAGTGAGGGGTTCCTGAGTGTGCTGCCTGGGCCGGCCCCGCCTGGGTGCCCTCTGGAGGGGCAGCTGCCTGGGGTGGGGGGCCCTCCTCACAGGCACCCACAGCTTCTCCCAGGTCAGGTGGGAGAAGGAGACTGACACCCACCCTCAGCGCAGCCAGCGCCACCGCGGGGAGGGATCCAGGAGCGGGTGTAGCCTGGCCCCCAGAGCCCCTGCGGCGTGGGCCAGCCTCATGCGGGGGCGGGGCAGCCCACCCAGCACCCTGAACCTCCTGGCAGAAGGGTGGCTGGGCCACCAGAGCCCGAGGGACCGCTGCTCGTCTGCCTAGGGCTTGGGGCCTCCTGGGCCCTGGGACTTCCCACGGCGCCTGGGATGTGTGGTCACTTCACGCCTCACAGGGCTGCTCACCCCAGGGCCACGCCAGGACCCGGGCAGGGAAGGTGAGTCCAAGGCAGTTTCTGCTCAGGAAGGATCCAGGAGGAGTTGTCTCCGCCCCCCTCACCCCCCACAGCTGGAACTCTTGCGGGGGGGGGGGGGGGGAAGATCCTGGGGGGCAGGGGAGGTGCCCAGAGCTGGGATTGGAACCAGCCCTGTGAGCCAGCCTCGGCGCCTGAGGGGGCCTTGAGCAGAGACCACTGCCCTGGGTGGGGATGCACAGAGCAGCGAGAGACAGGTGGGAGGGAGTCTTGGGGGCCCCTCTGAGTGGCTGCAGGCTGGGGTCCCTGCTGCAGCTGCTAATGGCCACCAGGAGCCACCCGCCCCAGGCCTGGCCTCCAGGGTGTTAAGGACAACAGGAGCAGGAGCACTGCTGTCGGGGTCTCAGTGGTGGGTGCGCACCCCAGGCCCGAAAGGGCCCCCAGCACGCCACACCCAGAGCCCAGGCCCTAATCTTCGGGACCCGGCAGGGGGAGGACAGTCTCGGGAGGGTCTGGCCAGCAAAGAGCACTGGCGCAGCGGAACACTGGGATGTCTGGGGACCCGGAAGAGGGGCTCCCGGTCAGGGCTGGGCACAGTGGGCCTCCAGGGCTGGGGCGGGGATGACAGCGGCTGAGGGGGCCCTTCCTGGCCATCCCAGCTCTTCCTGCTCTCGACTTTGCAGTGGGAGCTGGGGGAGGTGCAGGACCCAAGGGGCCCACCCCGCACCACCCAGCCCTGCGTCCTGGAGAGCCACCTCCTCCGGGCAGCTTTCCCAGACAGCAGCGCCCCCGCCCTCCTCACACATCGTCAGAGCAGAGCCTGGCCCCTTGCAAGGGTCAGTGACCCTCTCAGCCTCTCCTGCCTCTTCAGCCGGCACCAGCGGCCGCTCACGAGGTGACCCTCCCATAAAGACTGGAGGCGGGAGGAGGCTCCAGAGGCTGATGGTGTCCTCCCCGCTACCGGCAGCCAGGCGCCTGCAGCCTGAGGCCCAGTGGGCCCTCCAGCCTGCCCTGCCCAGGCCCTGGCCGAGCCCTGGGCCCGCAGACAGCACAGGGGGGGCACTCTACCGGGAGCACTCTACCGGGAGGGGCAGCAGGGCAGAGCCTGAGAGGTGAGAAGTGTGGGTGTATGGGGGGGGCCACACGCTTTCTCCCCAGGTGCCGGGAGCCACAGGGGGCGCCCACGGATCCGGGTTTGGACACCCTGTGGGGTGATGGGCCGGTGGGGCAGGGCTGGGCTGCACAGCTGGGACCGGAGCTCACTTAGCTGCAGTCACAACTTGACCTGCTGCTACCCCTCAACACACACGACCCCGCTGAGCAGCATGTGGCTGCGACCCCCCAGTTGTGGGGTCAGAACTGTCAGCCCCTGATCCGCTGCCCTCTGGGTCTGCGGAGGGCAGTGTCTGGCGTTTCCTGGGTCAGACCTGAGGCTCTGTCAGGGAGCAGGGCAAGGCCCTGTGCATGGGGGGCCCTCCACTCCCACTGGTCGCCCCGGGCCCAAGCAGAAGGGCCGCGGCCTCAGTGGCCCCTGCAACAGCAGCCCGCCCGGGAGGGAGGAGCCTCGCCACGCCAGACACGTCCTTCCCTCCAGAACTTCTCTTTTCCTCGAAAAAACTTCATTTTAAAAATTTTTTTAGAAGATTTATTTATGCACACAAGAACCGGGGTACAGGCCAGAGGTGTGGGGGTGAGAAGATTCGCCAAAGACAGAGCGGGGAGCAGAACAGGCAGATCGACTGAAGCACACTGCTGCGGGGAGCAGCGGGGAGCCAGAGAGGTCTGCCGCGCCCTGTGGGCAGCTCCCTGGCCGGCCGGGGATGGAACTGGCGCTGCAGAGGCTGCGGGCCGCTTCATAGGTTGCGTCTTCACCCCTCGCGCCTCCAGGGAGGCCCCCTAAAAAACTTTTAAAAGACAGTTTTATCCTTTTGCTTTGGACGTTTTTGGCGATAAGAAATTCAGGGACTCTACAGTGAGCTGAGCTGTCCGCGGTCATGCAGCGGGAAACCTCGCCACGGGAGGAGGCTGACCCGGGAGCCGCTCACAGACGCGGACAGCGGCATGGGGTCCCGCGCCGCCTGAGCCTGCTGTCTCCTGTGCCATGCGGGCAGCGTGTTCTGGGTGTTAAATTCTTTAGAAGCCCCACCCCCCACCTCCCACCCCCCAGCTCAGAGGTACCCCGGACCAGCCGGGCTGGGCTCCCGCTCTGAGGCTGTTCACTGCCGCCTGCCTGCGTGCAGGGCTGGGCTCGGGGTGCTTGTGACCCTGCCAGGGGCCACCACTCCCAGGCCCGGCCCACTGCTGCCAGCGCATCCCTCCTGAGCCTCACAACCACCTGAGAAGCAGGAACAGTCACCCCTTCTGTAACTGGGGAAACTGAGGCGCAGAGAGATTCAGTGACTTGGCTGTGGTCTTGTGGTCAGACTGGAAGCTCGGGGGGAGCCACCCAGGGATAGAAGCCCCTCATGACCTTCCCTGGCCTGGCCCATCCCAGAAGCGCCCATGCAGAGGTCGGGGGGTGCCCCAGGCTGGGGCCCCACGCCAGGCTCTGTCTGTCCTGGGTCCCATCCATCAAACCTGCCATTCCCCTGCCCCTTCCCCAGAGACCCTGTCTAGAAGCACTGGGGCAGGGGGGCTCCCCAAAGGGGCAGTGGGAGAGAACAATCTGGAAGGATGGGGCTGTGAGGGCAACTGGGCTGGTCTGAGTAGAGGCCCCTGGGGCCTGAGTGCACTGGGAGGGGCCGGCGGCGGCAGGAGAGGTCCCGGCTCCCTGTGCAGGCTCTGCATGCAGTGGGGAGGAGGCCTGCAATGTGCACCCTGCCCCAGAGAAGGGGCCAGAGGGCAGGGCAGGCCTGAGCTGCCTGCAAGGAGGCAACCAGGAAGGCTGCCTGGAGGAGGCGACGTGGCCCTCTGGGGACACCTGCCCTACAGAACTGGGCCTGGGGCGGCATGGAGCCTGTGTCCTCCTGCCCCCACCCCCAGGCTGGACCTTGCCAGGTTCAGCTCCAGGCCCACCTGGGGTGCCAGTGCCCCCAGGAGAGAGGGGGCGCGAGGTGTGTGGGTGTGGAGGTTGGCCAGGCCCGCAGTAGGAGCACCCCTCCCCGCCCCATTCCCTCCCCGGGCTGCCCGCGCCGCCCCCACCCCTCCAGCCCTGCCTCCAGGCCCACGTGGCACCTCCTGGGCTGCCCCCTCGCCTGGGCCCTGGAAGCCTCTGCCCCTGCCAGGCCCGGGCTGCTGCCCAGCCCCTCCCCGTCACGCCACTCCCGCCGGGGCGCCCGGGCAGCGCAGCGGGATCGGGATCGGGATGGGCACCGCGCCCCTCTGCGCGGGCTCGCCGGGGCAGCAAGGGGTGGGGGCCCACCAGGTGCGCTCACACGGGCACCTGCACTTCGGGGGGCTACCCCTCACGGAAGCAGGGTGGAGGAGCCCCACAAACCCTGACCCACCACCGGGTGGTGAGGCCGGGGTCCCGCCTCCCTCGGGTGCCCCGAGTGCGGGACGGCCGGGCGGTGGGGGCGGGAGCTGGGTCCCGGGGCGCGCCGGCGGGCGAGGGGGCGGGGCGAGGGCAGCGTCGCGGGGCGCACGTTCGCGGCCGCGCCCCCGCGGGGCCGGGGCTGGGCCGGGGGGCGGCCCGGCGCTGCGGGGCGCCGCGGGGCGCTGGGGTCCGGCCGGGGTCCCGGGAGCGCGGCGTGCGGAGAGGCCGGGCCGGCCGGGGCGCGCCCGGGGCGCGCGTGTGCGTGCCGCGCGGCAGGCGCCCCCCGACTTCCGCAGGGCGCCGCCTTCCGCGCCGCGCGGGGGGGCGCCGGGCCGGCCAGGGCCTGTCCGCGGGGCCCGCCGGCCGGACGCGGGGAGGCGGCCCGCCCGGGGCGCCCGGCCCGGGCCGCGCGGGGCTCGGTTTCCCCGAGGGCCGCCGGGGCCGGCCGGCGGGGCGTCGCGCAGCCCCCGGGAGGCCCGCGCGCGGGGCGACTGCCCGGCCCGACGCCGTCCCGGGCCGGCCCCGCGCCCCGCTGTCCGGCCCGGCCGCCGCGCCCCCGCCGCGGCCGCCGCCGGCCATTGGCCCGCGCCCCCTGTTTTACATAGGCCCGGCCGGCCAATGGGCGCGCGGCGCCTGCTGACGCGCTCGCGGGCCGCCAATCAGCGCGCGCGGGGCCGCCCCCACGTGCTGTTGCTAAGCTCGGCTCGGGCCGTCGCCCGCCGCCCGCCTATCCGCGCCCGCGCCCGCGTCTGTCAACATTCCCGGCCGGCCCGCGGCCCGGCGGCGCCCATTGGCCGCGGCCCGGCCCGCGCCCGCCCCCCGCCGCGAGCGCGGCCCCCATTGGCTGCGCCGGCCGCCGCTCGGCCGTATGTGTCAATTTGAGGGCCCGAGGCGGAGGGTGGCGGCCGGGCGAGGGCCGCGGCGGCGGAAGCGGGCCCGGGCGGCGGCGGGCGGCGGGCGGCGGGCGGCGGGCGGCGGAGCCGGCCGGGCGGGCGGGCGGGCGGGCGGGCAGCGGCCGCCGCCGGCCGGGGCGCGCGGGCGGAGGATGGAGCTGAACTCGCTGCTGCTGCTGCTGGAGGCGGCCGAGTACCTGGAGCGCCGCGAGCGGGGCGGCGCCGCGCCCCTGTGCGCGCGCGGGGCCGGGGCGCGGGCGGCGGGCGGCCGGCTGTCCGCGGAGGCCGAGCACGGCTACGCCTCGGCGCGGCCCTTCGACGGCGACCTCGCCCGGAAGAGGACAAAGGCGGCCGGCCTGGCGCGCAAGGCCCCGAGCAACAGGTACCGCGCCCCGCGCCGCCCCGCGCCGCCCCGCCCCGCCCCGCGCCCCGGCGGCCAGCCTGGAGGAGGCGGCCCGCCCGCCGCCCGCCGCCCGCCGCCGCCGTCGCCATCTTCCCGGCCGCGCCTCCGGCTCCGCGTAAACAGTGCCACGCGTACAGCCGGCCGGCCCCCGCCCCGCCCGCCCCGGCGCCCGCCCCGGCGCCCGCCCCGGCCCCGCCCGCCCGGCCGGCCCGGACGGGGCGGGGGCGCGCGCGGCACCGCCGGGCCGGCCTCGCGCCGCTGGGCCGCGGAGGGGGCCCCGAGCGGCGCCCCCTCCGGGCCGGGCCGCTGCAGCCCTTGCAGGCTGCGCCCCCGCCGCCCGCGCTCCTTTGTCCCGCCGCGCGCGCCCGGCGCCGGGGTGCGCCTCCCGCGAGCGGGGCGCCCGGTCCCGCCGCTCGGGGGCCGGCGCGGCGTCTGCTGCGGCCCGGGCCCGCCGGCGCCCTCAGCCCGCCCGGGGAGGAGCGGGGTGCCGGGCCCCGCGTTGGCGGGGGCTCCGCCGGCCCGTCTGGGGCACGTCTGGCCCTGGACACGCCGCGGGCCCAGCCCAGGGGCGCCCTCGGGGGCGGCCGGCGAGGACGAGCGGGGGCGCTGGCAGGCGGCGGCTCGGGGTCCACCGCCCTCGGGAGCCCCGTCTGTGAGGGCGCCTCGCAGGTGCCGGCACCACGGGGCCCTCCCTCTCCGTCCGCGGCGGAGCTCGAGCTGCTGGGAGCCCTGCCCGCTGAGAGCGCCCGGAGGGCCCCGGAGGTCTCGCCGGGGTGCCCCTCCCCGCTGCTCCTCCGCGCAGACCCCGAGCACCCTGGTGCCTGTGCCCAGCGGGCCCTTCCTGGGAGGCCCCGGCCTGGGTCAGCCCCGCACCTGCCTGGCCTCTGGGTCTTGCCCAGGGGACGGGGCTGGACACAGCTGGGGCGAGGGTGAGGGCTGGGGGGGCAGGAGGCCAGCAGGCGTCCGGCGCGGCCGGCCTGCAGCACTGGCTGGAGAGTGGGCAGAAGCCCTGTGGAGGTTAGGTGAGGAGCCGGGCAGGTGATTCTGGCTAAGTGCTCAGCAGAGCCAGGCCCCGATCTCCGTGCTCGCCATGGCCCGGGATGCACACTCCTGGGAATGTGGGGACCCTGGTGGAGGCCCAGGATGGGCTCTGGGCACCCCTCCATCCCCCGGGGCCCAAGGGCGTCCCCTCCTAGGCTGAGGGAAAGACAGTCACGGCCCCTGCGTGCCCAGCTGCTTGGGGAGGGGACCTTGGGCCCCGCTGAGCTGTGGGGCCACCAGCTGAGGAGGCCCAAGGAGGGGCGCTTCTGGAAGGTGTGAGGAGGGGGCACAGGGTCGCCTGGGCTCCCACTCGCAGGGAGGCCTGAGACCTGGCTGGCCCGAGGGAGCCCCCGGACCGCGGGTGACCGGTGCACTGCCCCTGTCTGAGTGGGCCAGACCTGCAGAGGTCGCCCCAGGGCACCAGTACACTGAGCCACATTTCAGGGGGAGGACAGGGCCAGTGTCCAGCACTCCTGCCCAGGCACCCAGGGCAGTGAGAACCCGGTGTGGGCTGGTCCCTGTGGCCCGGGATGGCTCTGTCCTGGGTGTCCCCACTGCGCCAGGGACTGGGGCAGCATGGGGACGCTGATCTGGCAGGCCGTGTCAGGACAGGACTGGCCCTTCTTGAGGCCTGGCCTCTGCCCCTGCCCTGGCTTCTGTGCCAGCCCGCGAGGTCGCAAGGACATAGCTGGCCTCGGGGCACGGGGAGTGGAGTGGGCAGGTGGCTGGACGCCCAGCAGCCCGGGTGCACTGGGTGGGGCAGCTCTCGGTGAGCTAGATGACCTGGGCACCTGGACCTGGCACCCTTGGGTCTCCCAGCCTTGTCCCTGGGCGAGCAGCAGGTCCCTGCTGTGCCCTCCCCGCCCTGGCCTGGTGCCACCTCCCAAGGCCAGTCCCCTAGGGGCTGCTGTCCCCTGTGCCCTGGCCTGGGGCAGCGGAGTGAGCTGTGTCTTTCTGTCTCTCTAAACAGGTCGTCACACAATGAGCTAGAAAAGCATAGGTAAGTGCCCCTGCCCGCCCCATCGCCGGGTGAGCCCCGAGGTGAGCCGCCTGGCTCGTCCCACCCCAGCCCGGGCCTGTGACCGGCCTGCTGTAGGGTGGCGCCCTGTCCCAGGAAGGGTCCGTCCCAGGGAAGGCAGTGGCCAGGCTCTGCCCTTGGGCACTCGGTGCTGACACCAGGGGTGGACGCTCATGGGGCTCTGGGGGCGGTGGAAGTCAGGAGCTTGGGGCAGGGTCCCTGTGCCTGTGGCCAGCAGGGCAGGGTCCCTGGAGGACGAGGTCCATGTACTTTGAGCCCCAGGGGGCAGTCTGTGGGCCCATGGACACCGGTTGCCACTGGAGCGGTTTGATCTTCTCGGTCGGGGGCCTTCGCCCTGGGCCTGCCTCAAGGGGCTGCTGTGGTGTCTGGTAGGACACTCTGGGTCAGGGCAGCACCCGGGGGCACCCATGCATGCCCATCCGACAGCCTTCCTCTGAGGATGGTGGAAGAAGCGGGAGGGGAGCACGGTTGCCTCGGCTGTTCCCACGGGCTGGCGCCCTGGGGCCTGTGCATTCTGCTGTGGCCTCTCCTCCGCTGGTGCCCCACTGGCCGCGGGGCTTGTGGAAGGCTTGCACCTGCACTGCCAGTGGGGCCTGGCACAGGCACGCTGGGCTCTGTGGGCAGTGCCCTTGAGGCTGACCTCAGCAGGGCGGGGCCAGGGATGACCCTGAGGCACGCTGGGCAGTAGCTCTCTGCTCACCTTTGTGCCCCTCTGTGAAATGGGCCCGTTTTCTCCTTCCTGGGTCAGAGTGGGGTTTGCACACAAGTCGAGCCCCCGCCCCAGGCTGCTCTGGGGAGGTGCGGTCAGCTCCCCACCCCACCCCATGTCTGTGCCGCGGCAGCGCCCACACCCACTGCCAGGCACTCGGGCCTCCCTGGGCGGTGCTGGGAGGGATGGAACACCTGCTGCCGGAGGGGCTGCGCTTCCTGTACTGCTCCGAGTGTTTGAGGGGTTCCCGAGAGGCCGTGGGGGTGGGGCGGGCCCAGGGCTGCTGCCAGGCCGGAGGAGGACAGGCCCTGACTGGGAACCAGGAGTCGAGGCCGGTGTGGGTGTTCTCGGGGAAGGCTTCAGGCGGGGCCCCTCGATGAGGACTGAGGGCCGCGTTGGAGGAGGGCGGCGAGGGTAGGGCTGTCTGCAGAGCAGCTGTAACTGCCTCGAACCCTGGCTTTGGCCTCAGCCACCTTCTCCCTGAGCTCGCTTCCCAGGGACCCTTCTCAGGCAGGGAGGTGGGGTAGATGGGAAGCCCCAGATCTCTGTGCCCCCCCAGCCTAGGCAGGGGTCCCCATTCCTGGCTGCCGGAGAGGCAGGTGTGAATGGCCCGAGGAGCCCCAGCTAGAGTTCGGGCCTGGGTCACACTGTACCTGTCCCGCCCGGCACTGATGCCGGATGCCCGCCACTGCCCGCGGGAAGGGCTGTGTGCTGTCCCCGACGGGAGGAAGCACCTGGCTGGGTCACCGGCCAGTCCCCTGGGAGGCAGGCCCTGGACATCGCCTTCCCTGGATGCGTGCCCGAGCCAGGCCTGCCCCGGCTGGGGCTCTGAGCTGCCTGGTCAACCTTGGCCTGCCTTCTCCCTTCCGTCCTCCGTCCAGGGCGCTGAGGTCAGGGCTCTCACGTGACCACTGGGCCTGAGATGGTGGAGGCCGCGCCTTCTTTGCCAGCTTCCCCAGCCCAGCTCCAGGTTTTCACTTTGGTGTGTATTGGGAGGGGAGGCCACAGACGCTCCTCCAGTACCTGGCACCCCATGAAGGGCGGCCGGGCCCTGGGGTGGCTCCTGCACTCCTCTCCCGCATAGTGAAGATGGCCGGTCAGGCTCTGGGCTGATCCCCTCAGGCAAGGCTTGCAGCCCCCACCCCCACCTGGTCCCAAGCTGCTCGACAGGTCAGGCTCCCCTGAGGCCCCCCATGTGCCCCATGCAGCCGAGGCGGCCAGGAAATGCAGGGGACCCAGGGGAGGGTGGGGCTCGCCCCCCCATCCTGTGCATTTCCTCACCTCCTTCCTAGAGCCGAGGCCTCTGTCCTTGGGGAGTGTCAGTTCAGGGTTTCTCAAGTAGCCTGTTCACCTGCGCCCCTCCCGGATACCCTGTGCTAGGGGCTGGGGGCCCCTGCCGGTACCCCTTCTCCTCGCACGCCACCTTCTCCACATGCCATGAACTGGGGTCATTACCTTTGTTGGCCAGCCTGGCCAGCCTTTCCACCCGCGCCCCTCGCCCAGCCCCCATGGGGTGTGGTGCCCCGCAGCTGCCCAGCAGGCCCGGTGCTGCCCCACCTCGGTAACCCCGTCTCTGTGCACCCGGGGTGGTCGCGGGACAGAGCCTGCGAGCAGCGATGCTGGTCAGGGCTGGCCTCCTGCGCCGGCCTGGCCGCACCCCGCCTGCCCACTGCCTGGGAGTGGTCTGGCCGCCCCGCCCGGGGGCCCTGCGCTGGCGCCGCCCCCACCCTGCCGGAGCCCGCCGCCGCCCGCCGGCTCCCGTGCCTGTCTGTGTCCTTGCCCGTGTCCCCGAGATGTCCCCCTGACCTGGATGTGTGTGCTCTGCGGTGTCCCCAGACTGACCGTTTGTCTTTTCTATGTATCGCGAATATTTCCGCTGTTATTTGTCTCCAGCTGTGTTTTTTCTTTCTTGTACAAATGTGTCTATTTTCTGATTGTTAAAGTAACGTGTGGGTTCTTTAGCATAGAAAACCTGGAAAATACGAAAAAAGCACAAAGCCAAAGAAATAAACGCTGCCAGCGCCTCGCTGGAGACCGCTCGCGCCTCTGTGTGTCTGTCCGTCCCGTGTGCGTCCGCTGTCTCGGGTGCTGAGCACGAAGGGGCCGTCGTCACCGGCCCCGGCCCCGGCCCCGGCGCTCAGCCTCGTGCGGCGAGGGGAGGCTACGCCAGGAGCCAGGAGCCGGGCTCTCCGGGGCGGGGCGGCCCTGGGGCCTTATATCTGTTTCTCCTTTCCGTTGATTGGCGTTTTCTAAATTTCCACAAAGATCAGGTGCTGCTGTCCCCCAAGAGCGCTGCTCCCCTGCTCCCTGCCTGGCTCCCCGGCCCCGCCCCCAGGGCCTCTCTCCGCACCTTCTCGCTGGGGGGCGCGCCCAAGCGGCAGGCCGAGGTCCGCAGCGCTGAGCGATCACGCAGCGGTGGCCTGGGGCCCAGGGGCCGCCCGTTCAGCCCTTCCCAGCCCCGAGTTGGGGAGCGGTTGGTGTGGGCGTGGGGTGGAGACCCTCCAGCCTTGAGGCAGGACCGGGGTCTGCTGGGCAGGCAGAGGCTGAGCACCAGCCCTATCCCATGTCCTGGGGGCTCTTTCTGCGCTCTCACTCAGGCTGGCCAGGGAGCCGCTATGTGGGGGCCGGGATGGGGAGGTGCTTCATCAGGGGGCGCTGCCGCCTGGGTGTGGATGGCCGACGTGGGGTCTCCTGCGGGTGGGGCTGGAGCGGCCGCTCAGCAGCCAGGCTGCTGCTGCCACCCAGTTGCCACCCTGTCCTTTCCAAGGAAATGGCCGTCCCTGCCGCTTTGCCCCCTGGGTCTCTTGAGAATGAGTGTGCTGGGCTTGCAGGGGCTGGGGCGAGGGGGGGTGGAAGTGTGGGTCCGCTCCTGGGGAAGGAGCGTGGGCCGGCATTGACGGGGCGGGCAAGCGGGGCCTGGGGTTCCTCTGCTAAGGATTTAGCTGGAGCCCCAGGTGGGTGAGGGGTCTGGCAGGGGACCTGCTCCTCATTGGGCTGCTCCCGCCTGCCCCAGTCCCCAAGAGCCGAGCCAGGAGAGGCAGGGTCTCTGCACGGGCACATCCGGAATCCACTTGGCGGAAGCAACCAGGTTTCTGAAAATCTGCGCAGGCACGGGGGCGGTCTGGACTGGAGCGTGTCCTCGGTGACGCCAGGCAGCCCGGGAGCCCCCATCCCTCCCGTGTGCTCGGGTTTCCCGAGAGAGGGGGACGGAAGGTCTGAGGCTCCCAGGTCTCGGGAAGCAGCCTGGCCTTGGCCCTATGCCACTTCCCCTTCAAATGGGTGTCAGGGTGACAGCAGGGCAAGGCCTGATGGTGCTGGGGGGCCAGCGGGCTGGCAGCCGCACAGACTTGGGGCCCACCGCTGCTCCTGGGGCCTCTGGAGGATGGTGGCTGCATCTGGGGCCAGGGAGACCTCCAGCCAGGCTGGGAGGAGCCTGGGGAGGGACCCTGGCCAGTGTGTGCAGGAGTCCCCCCCCAAAACACATGTCCGTTGGGGGCCTGTGCTGGGCTGTGCGGTCCGGCCTCACGGCTCTGTCCCCGGCTTTTTCAGACGAGCCAAACTCAGGCTGTATCTGGAGCAGCTCAAGCAGCTGGTGCCGCTGGGCCCGGACAGCACCCGCCACACCACCCTCAGCCTCCTGAAGCGTGCCAAGATGCACATCAAGGTGAGGCTGCCCCGGCCACTCCTGGCCTGGGGTCTCCTGTGCTCCCGGGAGGCTGCAGCGGGAGCTGTTGGGGCTGAGATCAGCTTGGGCGTCGATGGGTTGGGAGGTGTCTGTGCCCGCCGGGGAGGTGGGCGTGGGTCACTGTCCCGGCCCTGGGCTGTGAAGGCGCCGCCGTGGGAACGAGAGGAGGCTGGGCATGCGGGGGCTCCTTTGAAGCCCTGTTGGTTGGCCTTGGGCAGGAGGCCACCTGGCCCCATGGGCAGCTGAGGGGACGCAGCCTCTGGAGGGCCTTGCCGTGGGGCTGGGCTGGGCGAGCTGTCACCTGCGGGCAACTTGAGACAGATCTGGTTGCAGGATCCCCTGGAGGCCGCACGGGCAGCCCAGGCAGGGTGGCGGGAGCTTCTGGGAAGCACCTGTGCAGGGGGCCCTCCGGGGGCGTGGGGGAGGGAGGCGCCCACGTTGGCCTGGAGGGCTGGGTGGCGCTGCCCGGTGATCCGTGGCCTGCGCGAGCTGGTCAGAGGCAGCACAGGGCTGGGGGGCCCTCGCAGAGCCGCCCCCTTCACGGGGGCACGGCTGCCCCAGGCCTGGCGGCGGGGGCGGACGGGGCACCCCCAGCCCTGCTCACGGCGTCCCGCGCCGCGGCCCCCAGAAGCTGGAGGAGCAGGACCGCAGGGCGCTGAGCGTCAAGGAGCAGCTGCAGCGCGAGCACCGCTTCCTCAAGCGCCGCCTGGAGCAGCTGTCGGTGCAGAGCCTGGAGCGCATGCGCACAGACAGCACGGGCTCCGCCGTGTCCACCGACGACTCCGAGCAAGGTGCACAGGCGGCGGGCCCGCGGGGCGGAGCATGGGTGGCTGGCCCTGGCCGGCACCCTGCGCGGTGGCCGAAGGGTGGGACTCGGGGAGGCGGAGCTCCCCTCCTACCCTCAGCCTCTGCAGGCCTCCCTTTGGGGGGTCCGGGCTGCTGGCACCCTCCCGGTGCTGACTCACCGCCGCCCCCTCCCCCCAGAGGTGGACGTGGAGGGCATGGAGTTTGGCCCCGGGGAGCTGGACAGTGTGGGCAGCGGCAGCGACGTGGACGACCACTACAGCCTGCAGAGCGGCGGCTGCAGCGCCGGCGGCTTCGGCACCCCCTGCCGGAGGCCCAGCCGCCCTGGCCTCTCGTAGACCCAGTGCCTCTGCTCCTTGGCCCGCCCTCCCGCCCGGCCGGGTGTCAGCCCTCCGACCCCCGCCAGCCTTTCCACGGCCCGCTGCCGCGCCATTCTGGAAGCTCCGGCCACTGCCTGGGCCACCGCCTCGCCGTCCGCCGCCTGCTGTGCAGGGCCCCTGCAGGGAGGTGGGCCCGGCTCACACATCCTGGAGCGTAGCTGCCCCGCCTGTTCTCAGATTCCTAATCATTCCAGAAGTATTAAATATCATTGCTGCAAACCTCGGCGGGCGCCGTGTGAGGGGCTTAATGACCACAGAGGGGCACTCAGACCCCATCCCGGACCCCAGGAGAAAGCACTGAGGAAGGAAGGAAGGTGTGGCTCTCCGTCCGTCCATCGCCTGTCACTCTGCGTAGGCTCCTGAGCTGGACACGGCTCCGTGCAGGGCGGGACTTGGTGAGCACCTGGCCCTGGGCGGGAGGGGCCCTGGGCTGGGGGTCAGGAGCTGGGGCTGGGCCCTGGAGGTCGCGCCCCCCCCCCCGGGGGCTGGTGGCTTCTGCTGTCCTGGTCCCTCAGCTACCCGCCCACCCACACACAGACATGCGTGGCCACGGCCCGGAAGGCCCCTCCTGGGCAGCCAGCCTTCAGTGGTGACCGGGTGAGCGCTGAGCCCTGGCCTGTGCTGGCCCCTGCCATCCCCAGCACACCGTGCCTGCCCCCGTGGCCTGCCCAGGCTGCACAGGAGAGGGACTGGGGTGCTGGGGGGTCGCGGGGGCTTTCTCATCGCCCTTAAAGACAAAAAAATCCTGCTGCACCACTCAGCAGCCTGGGATGGGCCCGGAGAACCTGTTCCCCAGTGCAAAAGAGAAACGTTTTTAAAAAGAGAAAGCTGAGAAGACGCCAGCTCGCTCTGCACTCCAGATTTTGTACTCTATTTTCCTAGCCAGCTGCGTCCTTGTTTGCTGGGGGGGCGCCCCAGCGTCTCAGGGACTCGTCTGTCATGTCCTCCAAGTGTTCCTGCGTCCTGTGTCCCCCCAGCACCTCCCTCTGACCCCCGGGGTGCCCCCACCTGCCCCACAGCAGCCCGCCTGTCTCTTCCCGGGTCCTGGGAGTGGAGACTGCCCGACCAGGCCCGGGGCTGCTGGGCAGCCCTCGACCCCTGGACATTGTCCTCTCCGGCAGCCTCCAGGTTGGGGACCCCGCTAACCAGAGAACGGGTTCTCAATGACCCTAGCTTGACGCCTCCCTGCCCCCTAGTCTGGACCGGGGGCTGCAGACTGCAGACCTGGACGGCCGAGGAAGACACTGTCCACCCTGGGGTGTAGCCTGCGTTGGGGGGTTCCTGGCCTCTGGCTCCCGAGGTGCTTGTCCCTGGGGGTGCCACAGCAGTACTGGGCGTGGTCTGTGGGGCTGACCGTGCTGTGCCCCTCGGTGCGCTGCGGCTGACTCCAAGGTCGGGTGGGGGCAGCTGCGTTTGTCTTTGGTCAGCCAGGGCCACCCAGGGTGGGTGGCGCTCCAGACCAGGAAGGGCTCCCGGAAGCGGCTCTGGCACAGAACCTGTCCTGGGGCAGCAGCTGAGAGCGGGGGTGCAAGAACTGCCTCGTTGGCACCCCCTTCAGTCCGGGGGCAGGTTGGGGGTGCCCGGGAAGGGTTTCCCTCTGGCTGCCCAGCATGCGCACGCAGCGCCCCAGAACCCAGTGCCCCGGGACACAAGGCCTGTGCTCAGGAGCTGCTCTCGGAGCCCCGCTCCGGCCCCTGGGTGGGCTGTGTCCTGGATTCTTACAGCCTCTGCACCCCGACCCACCCCACACCTAAGAAGTTCTGCTCCACCTTTGCGGGGGAGAGTGCCCCCAGGTGCCCAGCTGTGCCCCGGGCCACCTTCCTGGCAGCTTAGTCCTTGATTTTGCAAACTGCACACCCATGTGGACCAGGGAGTTGCCCTCACGACCACCGAGGGGTGCTGTGGCCCTGATACCTCCCCACCAGAGTGAGGGGCTGTCCGGCCTGGTGCTTGGAGTGACACCCTCACCCCGCTCCCCCGGCACCCCACCATTTGCACAGGTTGGCCGGGACCCAGCGGGGGCTGCTGAGGCTTCACTGGCTTCAGTGCACACGCTGGTGCTGCACACTCTGGGAGAGCCAGGGGCTGCCTCTGCAGTGCCTGTGCCCGGTCTCTGGGCGCCCTCCTGTGCCCCGTCTCTGGGCACCCTCCTGTGCCCCGTGGTGCTCAGTGATTGAGATCCTGCAGTCCTGGGCTCAGGCCTGGGTCCCCATCCTCACTGAGAGGTGCCCCTGCCATAGGCCCCCAGCCTAGTGCACACACAGAGGGCTGGGGAGGGACAGGAGGGCTTGCCCTCCACGGCCTGGTGCCCGGCCACCTTCCTGGGTCTGTGGCTCCATGGCTCCGGCCCCGGGCCTGGCCTCCTGTCTGCCTAGACCAGGCCCCTCTGCTGGGCCAGGCCAGCATCCCGAGCCCCGCCCCAGCTTCCCCCTGTGCCAGCTAACTTGGGCGCCCTCCCCACTGCCATGCTCACAGGACTGACCCCGGCCACATGTAGGGCTCTGGGGCAGGTTCCGTGCCAGAGTCTGCGCCCACCCTGGGGCCAGGGCTCACCATCTGGGCTGTCACAAGATCCGCACTGGAGATGGACAACCCACTTACCTGTCCACCGGGGACTGTGCTGTACTATTCTGTCTTTGTGATATAAATACAGATTTTTATACCTCACCCAGCTGGCTCCCAGTGCTTTCTGTCTCGCCTGGCGCCCCTTCCCTGGCCCCTGACTAGGGGGCAGTGGCCCTCACCAGCCTGACCACAGCCTTTGCTTTCTGGAGGTCCAGCAGACAACGATCGTCCCCCACCTGCCAGCTGGCCGCCACTGAGATGCCGCTGTCACAGCCGCCCTGCTGGACAGACGCTGGAGTCACGGCCAGTGGCTCTTGTGGTGGCTTCCGGTTCTGCCCCTAGCCTGGGACCGGGTGGCCTTGGGGACAGCTCATCCTCTCGGGTGCCCCGGGTTGGCCAGGTGTCCTCGGCCAGCTTCCATGTGTCCTTTTCACGTGGCACTACTCAGGCCTGCACCCCAAGAAACCCTTCTCAGGTGACCCCAGGCACAGCCTCTGCCTCCTGCTGCAGTCCAGCTGGGCATGGCAGGGGAGAGAAGGCATGACTGTTGTCTCGACGTGGCCAGGCCAGGGCCACCGGGACCTGATCTGTGTCCTGCCTGTCTTGTGGGGCAGTTATGAGGTGGTGGGGAAAGGCCTTATTCTTTTTTTTTTTTTTTTAAAGATTTATTTATTTATTTATACAAGCACTGGGTACAGTCAGAAGCGCGGGAGGGTGAGAGAATTCACCAGAGCCAGAGCGGGGAGCAGAGCAGGCAGAGGAACCGAAGGACACTGCTGAGGGGAGCAGCGGGCGGCAGGAGAGGTCTGCGCGCCATGTGGGACCCTCCTCCGGTGGCCGGGGAGCAGCCGGGGATCGAACCGGTGCTGCAGAGGCTGCGGGCAGCTTCGCAACCCAGCGCTCAACCGCTGCGCCACCGGGGAGGCCCGAAAAGCCTTATTCTTGTCAAAAAGGCTGACTGGTCACCCCAATTCTGGACCCACAGAAGGCCCAGACCCATTGGAGTGAACCCCCTCTGGGAGCAGACAGCTCTGACCCTCTGAGTGGCCCCCAGGTTTGGGGCCTGTGAGCCTGCTACTCCAGTACCCAGAGAGGTACACCCGGGAGCCCAGCAGAGCGTTGTCAGGGGAGGCGCCAGCCCCCTCGAGTGACAAAGACAGGTAGCCAGAACAGGCTGTCCGGTGGACACGCAGCCGCCGCACGCTGCTGTCCGCGGAAGGGCCTCAGGAGGAATCCGAGGCTGCTCACCTCCACCCCAGCAGGCAGCCGTGTCTGCCCCCTTGAGCCTGTGTGCAATGTCCTGGGCACCCCAAGGAAAGAGGGAAAGGGAACGAGCTGGGGCCCGGGAGCCGGCAGGACATGGGTGTGAGCAATGGGGCGTTTGAAATCCAGGCATCGCAACAATCACCAGCATCCCGGCCATGGAGGAGGTGGCGCTCGGTGACACTGCTGCAGCCACGCTGGGCCCACCCCACAGGCAGAAACAGGGCTGGCGGGGGTGGGCCGGGCACCCACCTGGAACTCTGGGCAGCTCCTTCCTCCCGCTTCCGCCCAATGCACGCCTGGATGAGGGAGGGCTTCCCGGGGGACAACTCAGTCCCGCCCTCCCACAACCCCTCCTTGGTGCTCAGCCCTCCCCACGCCGTGGCCCTCGCACCAGCCCCTGCATGCTCAGGACGGCCCCCTCTGGGGCTGGCGGGTCTCGGGGCACGGCCAGCTGCGCGGGCTTGGCCGACCCTGACCAAGGCCAGCTTTCCCCCCCAGCCCCGGGCAGGCCGGGGCCCCGGGCCGCAGTCCCGCGGGAACTTTCTAGGCCTAAGTGGGGCTCCGCACTGGCCTGTCTGGCCCGCGGCGCCTGCTCCTTACAGCCTCCTCAGCCCCGTCCCTTAGGAGCCCCCTTGCCCCCACCGCTCTCCCAGGAACCCTCCCGGCCCCCGTCTCCCCGCCCCGGGCTACCTGGGGAGCCCCACAAGCCCCGCCTGCAGCTCTGAGCGCTGCCCCGCGGGGTGGAGTCAGCGGGGTGAAGACGCCCGTCCCCTCCCGCCGCCGGTGGGGCGTCTGCCTTCCGCGGACGGGCCGGGAGGAAGCCGAGGAAGAGGAGCCGCCGGCCCAGCGGGAGACGGGCGGGCGGCGCCCACACCCCCTGCGCGGGCCCCGGTCCTGGCCCCAGGAGGCGCGGAGCCCGCTCGCCCGCCTCCCCCGCCCCCCGCCCCGCCCCGCCCCGGCGGAGCCCCGCGGCCCCCGAAGCCCCGGCCCGCGGCCCAGCACCGGCCCAGCGCGCCCGGGCCTGCGACCAGCTCGGCGGCGCCGCGCGGCCCCGCTCGCGGAGTCAGCTCCCGGGCGCCGCTGTCTCTCGGCCTGCTCAGCCCCCCACAGAACCTCGCAGGCCGTGACTGGAGGGAGGCGCGCGTCCTGAGGGGATCTGTCTCCCGAGTGCCGGGACGGCGGGGGCGCCGCGCCCGTGCGCCCGTCCCGGGTGGGCTCCGTCCCGCTTCCCCGCGCGTTTCCCGGCGCCCGCCGGGGCCTGCGTGGCCCCCAAGCAGCTCGCGGACAAGCAACGGGCGCTCGCGCGCAGACCGGCTCCGCGGGCGCGGGCCACCCCCGGGCCCGGCCCCTCCGCCCGCAGCCGGGTCCCCGAGCGGCGCCTCCCCCCGCGGCCCGCCCGTCGCCCCGAGCGCCCCCGCGGCGCCGACACCCGCTCCCCCCCTCCGCAGGGCGGAGCGCACCTCCGCGCCCCGGCCCCGCGCCCCGCGCGTGCTCGGCCCGGGTCCGCGCCTCCGCGGCGAACGTCTCCGGCGCCGGCCCCCGCCGCTCCGCCCGGCCCCCGCCCCCAGGGCCGCCCGCAGACCCGGGAGGGCGCCCGGGCCGGAGCCCCGCGCTGCTGCTCCAGGCGAGAGCAACGCTGGAGCCGGCGGAAAGCTCGTGTCCGCGCCCCCGCGCACGGCAGGGCGCGCCGCGCACACCGGGGGCGCCGTCGGGCGGGGGCGCCGGGCCGGGGCGCCGCCGGGGGCTCTGCCGTCGGGGCCGCGCTGCGGGGGGCGGGCGGGGCGGACCACCCCGCCCGTCGGGTGGGAAGCGGCGACGAGCTCCGCCCCGCCCAGCGCAGCCCGCGGGCCGGGGGCGCGGGGCGTCGGCCAGAGGCGGGCCCCGCGCGGCCTCACGCCCCCCGCCCCCCCCCAGGCCGGCGCAGGTCGGGCTTCCGGCCCCGCGGGCGCGCGAGCTCGGCTTCCGCGGCGCGCCCCCCCCGCCCGCCCCGCCCCGCCCCGCGCCGCCCGCCCCGCCCCGCCCCGCCCCGCCCGTCCCGCCCCCCCCCGCCCTCGCCCCGCGCCGCCCCGCGCCGCCCGCCCCGCGCCGCGCCGCGCCGGGGGCCAACCAGCTCGCACCCTGCGCGCGGGCGTCGACAGGGGCGGAGCGGCTCCTGCTCGGCCCTGCCCCGCCTCGCCCCGCCGCAGGCGGTCCCGCGCCTGCGCAGACGGTCGCCGCGGCCCCGCCTCGGCCGTCTGCGCGCGCGCGGTGGCGGTGCTCCCGTGAGCCTTTGCGGCGCGGCGGCTGCGGCGGGCTCCTGAGGCGGCGGCCGGGCGCCCTGAGGTGAGCGCCGGCCTTGCGCGTCCGGGCGCCGCTGCCTCCCCTTTCCCGCGGCTGGGCGGCGGGCGTCCGGGCCACGCGCCGGGGCGGGGCGGGCTGCGGGCGCCGCGCCGGGCCCGGAGTGTCGGAGGCGGCGGCGGGAGGCCGGCGTGCGCGGGGCGCGGCCTGTGGGGCGTCTCGCTCGCTTCCCCGCGGGGAGCCCGGCCGGGCCGCGCCATGAGCGGCGGGAGCGAGTTCGTGGAGACGCTGCGGGCCCTGCGCTACCCCGGCGCCGGCCGGCTCTGCGCGGCGGACTTCGACTGGCTGTTCGAGGCGGCCGAGGACGCGGCCTTCCTGCGCTGGTTCTGCGGGCGCGTGGGCGCGCGGAGCGCGCTGTCGGGGGCGGAGCTGCGGGCCTTCGGCGCCCTGCGCGCGGCGGGCCAGCCGGTGCTGGAGGGGGCGGCGCTGGACGCGGCGCTGCGGGCCTGCGGGGCGCCGGGGCCGGGCGCGCGGGCCGTGCGGGCCGGGGAGCTGGCGGCCCTGGAGGAGCAGGCCCGGGCCCTGCAGAGCCTGAGGAGCCTGAAGCTGCAGCGGCGCAACCGGAGCCAGCTGCTGGCGGCCGCCGCCGCGCCCCGGGCCGCGCGGCTCGGCGCCCAGGAGGAGGCCGCGGCGGGGACGCTGAGGCGCGGCCGGGCCGCTGCGCAGGCCGCGAGGGCCGGGGTCGGCCGCGAGCTGCGGGGCGTCGCCGACGCGGTGGCGCGGCTCGGGCCGCTCTGGAGGCCGGCGGACGCGGGCCCGCGCGCGCTCTTCTCGCAGCTCTCGCTGGAGCGGTTCCTCGGCCAGGAGGAGCGGAGCACGGCCGCGCTCTCCGCCTACGCCCAGCGCCGCCTCCTCCCGGGCGCGCGGCAGGCGGCGGGGCGCGGCGGCGGCGGGGAGAGCGGCCGGCCCCCGGCCCCGCGGGCCCCCGACGAGCGCCGGCGGGAGATGGCGCGGCTGCGCCTGGCCTGCGTCTGCGCCCAGCACCAGCTCGCGCGCCTGGAGGCCGGCGCCCGGGGCCTGCGGGCGCGCGTCGAGTGGGCGGAGGCGACGCTCGGCGGCCTCGGCCGGCAGGTGAGTGGGCGGCGGGCGCGGGGCGGGCGCGGGCCCCGGCCTGGGGGAATAGCCCGGGGGTGAGTTGAAGGAAACGCGAAGCGAAGCTTCCGCCGCGGAGCACGGAGGGGCTTCGCCGGGGAAAAGCGGCGTGACGAGGGCGCCTGGGGAGCCGGGCCGGTTCCCGCGCAACGTCCGTCTCGGCCTGAGTGAGCGCCGCCCCCCCCCCCGCCCCCTGGATGCGGGAGGCAGAGCAGCTTCTCTGCTAACTTCACGGCGTGTGACACGGAGCTGCTCTCGCCGCGCAGGCCGCCGGCGAGGATGCTCTGGACACAGACGTTTCCAGCCTCAGCCGCGAGGTTGTCAGCCTTGAGGACGAGCTCGCTCGCGTGGAGCGCGCGCGGCTGCCCGCGGTGGCGAAGGAGAGCGCCCGGTGCCTCGACGTGCCGGTCGCGAGGGGCGACGCCGACCTGCAGCTGGCGGAGCAGGACGCCTCCACAGCCACCCAGGAGTTCGTCCTGAGTCAGCTGATCAAGCAGAAGGCCTCGTTTGAGCTTCTACAGCTGTCCTTTGAAGTAGAATTGAGGAAACACGGGGACATAAATCGGCAACTTGAAAATTTGGTTCAAGAGCTTAGTCAGAGCACTGCGGCGCTGCGCCGCCGCGTGGACCTGCTGGCCGACGCGGCAGGGTGGCGGCAGGCAAGCCCGAGGGATGCCATCGAGGCCAAGGATTATTCTGCCCACAGGTGCGTTTCCTTGTTTCTTTAGTGAGTCTTTTCTCTCTGCCCTCACAAAACGCTGGTGTGTGGAGTAGAGTCCTGGAAGTGTAAAACATTCTTTGCACTCTAATTTTGACTTTTTTCTCTTCTCTTTCACCTTTCTACGCCTTTTAAAAATGTTTTGGCTCTTTTTCCATTCATGCTAAATCTGGAAGTAGCTTTTTAGAATTGAGGTTGGTGGCATGAAAAAGCCTGTATATAGGCATTTATGTTTGTATTTCTCACGTTCAGTCACCATTATTTGATGCCTTGTTTTAGATTTGTGGCAGGAAGTTTAACTACAGCAGGAAGTTTGTTTTTTTTTTTTTTTTTAGATTTATTTATTTATATAGGAGCTGGGGTACAGTCCAGAGGCGTGGGAGGGTGAGAGGATTCAGCAGAGACCGAGCGGGGAGCAGAACAGGCACACTGACCAAGTTCTGCTGAGGGGAGCAGCAAGCGAGGCAGGAGTATTCAGTATCATTGTCTAAAAATCAACATACTCCTTTCATTAAACGTGGTTGTGAGCACACACTGTTGGGAAGATGGCAGCCTACACCTGCTTGACCCAGGGAGGGTTGCCACAGACCTTCATTTTGTCAGAGGTCCAATATCTGTGAAGAAGGGTAAAGTAAGGTGTGCTGTATAGTATAGATTATAATTTTGAAAACTACTTACTTGAGAATTTTTTCCTGTTTTTATTTTTACATTTTAGGCTTTCCGAGCTTTTAGAAGGAGAAAATAAGAAAAAAGAATTATTTATGACCCATGGAAACCTAGAGAAAGCGGCTCAGAAATTAAAACAGGCTGTTTCTTTAGCACAAAATCAATTGGAAATCTCTACTCGTGAACATTCTTCCTTTCTTTCCAAGCTGAATAATGATGTGGACATGCTTTGTGATGCTTTGTATCAAGGAGGAAAGCAGCTTTTGCTTAGTAATCAGGTGGGTGCTTGCCATAATAATTAAAAAATGCTTTTCAAAAGGTTCATTATAAAGGATGTCAAAGGGAATGTTAACATGAGGAAAATATTATCCCAAATTCTGTTGCACTGAGATAAACTTTATTTATCTCCTACTTTCTTTTCACATATAATTGTTTCTCGGGTAGTTTTAGATTTTAAAAGTCAATAAAATATTTTAGATGAGAGAACTTACAATATTTATGCTAAGAATGAAGAAATAATAAAACCACCCTTGAAATTTTTTAAGCTACCTTAGCAAATAAAGGAATGCCCTTATGGCTTTTTTAAAAAAAAAGATTTATTTATTTATTTATCTCTATTTGTTTATTTATTTATGTATTTATTCATACATACAAGAGCCAGGGTACAGGCCAGATGCGTGGGAGGGTGAGAGGATTCACCAGAGACGGAGGGGGCAGCAGAACAGGCAGACTGACGAAATACATTGCTGAGGGGAGCAGCGGGGAAACAGGAGAGGTCTGCTGCGCCATGTGGGACCCTCACCGGCTGGCCGGGATTGAACCCGTACTGCAGAGGCTGCAGCCAGCTTCACAGCACTGCACTCAACTGCCTGCGCACTCAACTTGCTGCTCCCCTCAGCAGAACTTGGTCAGTGTGCCTGTTCTGCTCCCCGCTCGGTCTCTGCTGAATCCTCTCACCCTCCCACGCCTCTGGACTGTACCCCAGCTCCTATATAAATAAATAAATCTAAAAAAAAAAACAAAAACAAACTTCCTGCTGTAGTTAAACTTCCTGCCACAAATCTAAAACAAGGCATCAAATAATGGTGACTGAACGTGAGAAATACAAACATAAATGCCTATATACAGGCTTTTTCATGCCACCAACCTCAATTCTAAAAAGCTACTTCCAGATTTAGCATGAATGGAAAAAGAGCCAAAACATTTTTAAAAGGCGTAGAAAGGTGAAAGAGAAGAGAAAAAAGTCAAAATTAGAGTGCAAAGGGAAGGCCCTGCCCTTATATCTTTAAAATCCTCTGTGTACACTTAGGGATAGCCTTTGTCTCTTTAACAGAATTCCCCTTCCCTTATGTGCTTGCTTTCATTTATAATTCTTTTACACATATGTATTCCTGGACTGTATGTTCATAATGTTATGCAAATGTGGACATTACACATTTCCAGAACTTTTTCATCATCCCAAACAAATTCTGCACGTTAAACAATAACTCCCCATTTCTCTAGGAGGCAGCTTCTGGTTATCTAACCTTTTTTTTTTTTTAAAGATTTATTTATTTATACAAGAATTGGGGTACAGGTCAGAGATGCGGGAGGGTGAGAGAATTCACCAAAGAGAGTGAGGAGCAGAACAGGCCGATGCATCAAAGACACTGCTGAGGGGAGCAGCGGGTGAGGCAGGAGAGGTCTGCTGTGCCATGTGGGTTTCTCCCTGGCCGGCCAGGAATGGATCCCGCGCTACAGAGGCTGTGGATAGCTTCACAGCACAGCGCTCAACCTGCTGTGCCACCGGGGAGGCCCTGGTCATCTCACCTATTGATCCGTTCTGTTTCTGTGACTTTCCCTACTCTAGGGGCTTCTGGAAGTGGAATCATTCTGTATTTGTCCTTTTGGTTTGATTTATTTTCACTTAGCATAATATTTTTAAGTTTCAAGCATGTTGCAGCACGTGTCAGGATTTCATTTCTTTTTGTGGCTTTTATAGTCTATCATATATATAGATATATGTTATCTGTTGATGGACACTTGAGTTTGATTTGTTTCCACCTTTGGGCTGTTGTGAATAACGCTGTTTGAACATTGGTGAATAAGTATTGGTTCATTTTTACTTTTTTTTTCTTAAAGATTTATTTATACAAGAACCGGGGTACAGGCCAGATGCGCGGGAGGGTGAGAGAATTCACCAGAGACAGAGGGGGGAACAGAACAGGCAGACTGACGAAATACACTGCTGAGGGGAGCAGCAGACGCAACAGGAGAGGTCTACTGTGCCATGTGGGACCCTCATGGCTGGCTGGGATCGAACCAGCACTGCAGAGACTGCAGACAGCTTCACAGCGCAGGGATCAACTGCCGGCGCCACCAGGGAAGGCCCCATTTTTACTTCTTTTGGACATATTCCTTAAGAGTGGAATTGCCAGATCGTGTAATTCTGTGTTTAACTTTTTTTTTTTTTTAAAGATTTATTTATTTGGGGCCTCCTTGGTGGCGCAAGGGGTTAAGACACAACCTATGAAGCTCACTGCAGCCACTACGGCACACATTCGATCCCCGGCCAGGCAGGTGACCCAAATGCCTCAGCAGACTGTTTCTGACTCGCCCGCTGCTCCCCTCAGCAGTGTATTTCAGTCGATCTGCCTGTTCTGTTCCCCACTCTGTCTCTGGTGAATCTTCTTACCCCCCCCCAAAAAAAGCCCTGGTCTGTACCCCAGTTCTTGTATGCATAAATACATGAATTTTTTTTTTAAGATTTTAATTTATTTATACAAGTACTGGGTACAGTCAGAAGCGAGTTAGGGTGAGAGAATTCACCAGAGCCAGTGCGGAGAACAGAACAGGCAGACTGACAAAATACACTGCTGAGGGGAGCAGTGGGGGCGGTAGGAGAGGTCTGTGGCCATGTGGGACCTTCGCCGGCGGCCGGGGAGCCAACCAGCGCTGCAGAGGCAGCTTCGCAGCCCAGTGCTCAACCGCTGTGCCACCAGGGGAGGCCCATAAATAAATGTATCTTCAAAAAAAAAATTTAAAGATTTATTTATTCATGCATACACTATCTGGGGTACAGGCCAGATGTGTGGGAGGCTGAGAGGATTCACCAGAGACAGAGTGGGGAACAGAATAGGCAGACTGAAACACACTCCTGAGGGGAGCAGCGGGGAGACAGGAGAAGTCTGCCGAGCCATGCGGATAGCTCCTGTTCGGCCGGGGATCGAACTCGCACCACAAAGTCTATAGATAGCTTCACCGTGCTGCGCTCAACCTCCTGCACCACCAGGGGAGGCCCTGTGTTTAACTTTTTACGGAACTGCCTGACTGTTGTCCAGGGCATCCACCCCATTTACCTCCGATCAGATCAGCGATCAGATCAGTGGTGGGAAGGGTTCTGGTTTCTCCACATCCTTGCCTGAACTTGTTATTTTGTCTCTTTTAATAATATGTATTGCTCATCCTCATGGGGGTCAAGTGATATCTGATTAGTTTAAGAAATCTTAATGATTTTGTGAGATAATTGCATAAAATCTTGTGATGGTAGTATCTGAAACCTTTTAGTTTCATCAGTTTTTCCTTTAAGACTTAAAAATTATATCTAAGGTTAAAATTGTAGTGAATTATTATGGCGCATTTAAATTGCAATCATTTACCATTACATAATTACCCTCTGTTCCTGTTATGCTTTTTGTCTTAATGTTCTTTTGTCTGATACTAATATTCCTATGCCATCTTTTCTTTGATTAATATGTGTAAGATAATATGCTTTTTGCTTTCACTTAATGTGTCTTTTTAACTCTTTTTATTTAGAATTATGAAATAACCATTTTCAGTCATAGAAGCAGACAGAATGGTGGTTGCAGGGGGCTGGGAAGTAGAAATGTAAACTTGTTAATCAATAGGTAGAAAATTTCAGTCACACAAGATGCGTAAGTTTTAGAGATCCGCTGTGCAGCATTATCCCTTCGGTTTACAATACTCTATTGTAAACTTACAAGTCTGTTAATAGGAAAGATTCCATGTTAAGTGCTCTTACCACAATAAAATGAATCTTAGAAGAATATGTTGGCTAAAAGCATATCTTGTGTGTGTCTGGTCAGTAACGTCATGTGTTCTTGATCATAAGCATATTGATTTCAGATATGTTAAAATGTGAAAGATTGGATCCTCAAATCACTAAGATATGTGGTATCTCTAATATACCCATCATCTTATTGGGTATCTTTATTTACTGTTTTTCCATGAGAAATAAAATCCCATCCTTATCAATTTTAACTTGTATTTTACTATTTATGAAGCTGCATATTTTTCCACTATCTGTAAGAGTATTATTTTAGCAGTTGTCAAGATCTTTAGCATTCAGTTGCAATTAAGGGAAAGATAATTGTTTCTCATAGTGGTCAAGTTTTTCCAAGGGGAGACCACATAGCACAGCTAGAATTTTTTTTTAAGTTTTTTTTTTTTTTTTAAAGATTTATTTATTTGTTTATACAAGCACTGGGTATAGTCAGGAGTGTGGGAAGGTGAGAGAATTCACCAGAGCCAGAGCTGGAGCAGAGCAGGCAGAAGGACCGAAGTACACTGCTGAGGGGAGCAGCGGGCGGCAGGAGAGGTCTGCGCGCCATGTGGGACCTTCCTCTGGTGGCCGGGGAGCAGCCGGGGATCGAACTGGTGCTGCAGAGGCTGCGGGCAGCTTCGCAACCCAGCACTCAACCGCTGCGCCACCGGGGAGGCCCTAGAATTTTTTTTTTTTTTTTTAATGTGGTTTAAGAAGATTCGCTTTCTGGCCTTTGACAGGTGTTAAGCAGTCGTTGTTGAAATCATACATGTGAATCACCAGGAGCCTTTTGAAATGCTGATTTCTGCTCCTTTTGAAGAGATTGAGTAATGTGAAGTGAGCCCCAGAGATCATCCTCCTACTATGCTGAGAAGCTGTGTAGTCTGAAGTAGTTGGAGCTAGAGGGTTCCTGAACCTCTTTGGTAACACTGGCTGAAAAATTTTAGGAGTAGAATATTTGGTTGGAAAAACATGATACTCAATAATAAGCTACTTTTAATGTTAGATAATGAGACACTGGAATTTATTAAATGTGAGGGGTCTGGCATGTCGGTCCTTTTTTTTTTTTCTTTTTTCTTTTTTTTTTTTTTAAGATTTATTTATTTACGCACACAACTGGGGTAGAGGCCAGAGGGGTGGGCGGGGGGTGAGAGCATTCACCAGAGACAGAGTGGGGAACAGAATGGGCGGATTGACTGAAATCCACTGCTGAGGGGATCAGCAGGGAGACAGGAGAGGTCTGCTGTGTCCTATGGGTAGCTCCCTGGCCTGCGATCAAACTTGTGCTGCAGTGACTGCAGACAGCTTCATAGGTTGCATCTTAACCCCTTGAGCTACCAGGGAGGCCCCACAGGTCTTGGTTCTTAAGCAGAAAAATTACATGGTAAATCAGGATTGTTGAATGTCATGTAATTCTCCCTTTTGTAACAATGTGATAAAAGAGGGCCTTCCCTGGTGGCGCAGCAGTTGAGCGCTGGGCTGCGAAGCTGCCCGCAGCCTCTGCAGTGCGGGTTCGATCCCCGGCCGCCAGAGAGGGTCCCAAATGGCGCGCACACCTCTCTTGCCTCCCGCTGCTCCCCTCAGCAGTGTACTTCGGTCCTTCTGCCTGCTCTGCTCCCGCTCTGGCTCTAGTGAATCCTCTCACCCTCCCGCGCTTCTGACTGTACCCAGTGCTTGTATAAATAAATAAATAAATCTTTTTTTAAAAATGTGAAAAAGGAAAAAAAAATGGAGTTTTTGTTGAGGTCATTCTCTTTTGTTGCAAATTTATTTTTTTAAGACTTATTTTTAATTTATACAATAGCTGGGGTACAGGCCAGAGGCGCGGGAGGGTGACAGGATTCACCAGAGACAGAGTGGGGAGCAGAACAGGCAGACTGACTGAAATCCACTGCTGAGGGGAGCTGCTGGCGAAACAGGAGAGGTCTGTGGCCGTGTGGGAATCTCCCTGGCCGGCCGGGAATCGAACCTGCACTGCAGAGGCTGTGGACAGCTTCACAGCCCTGTTCTCAACCTGCTGTGACCCTCTGCACCACAGGGGAGGCCCTTTGTTGCTAGTTGTTAACATTTCAAGACTCCTCCTATGTCTAGAGTAAACAGATTAGGTTAAAATAGGGTTTGATTAGTAAAGCAGAATGTAAGCTTAGTGGAGGAGGTAGTGGTCATTCTTGTATATATAGTCTGTACAGCTGTGTTTGGCATATTTGTTGAATATATATGAAGATGCGAAACAGTTAACATACGAAGTATTCTTCAGGACGTAAGAATTTGCTTTGAGTTACTGAAAATTTCCTGTCAGAATTTATCTTATGTAGAATTTGTTACTAAACCTATGGATTTTTGATTGAAGTTTATTTATTGGTTAACATTGTGAGAATAACTATTAAATGATTTAATTCTTGTAAATTACATTTTTAAGTTTACAGTTGTTATTATAGATAGAACTTTTGCATTAAAAGCATTTTTATTTTCCTTTTAGGAGTTAACGGAGCAATTTCATCAAGTTGAGTCACAGCTGAATAAGCTCAATCATCTTTTTACTGATGTTCTTGCTGATGTGAAAACAAAGAGAAAAATGTTGGAATCTAATAAGCTCCTTCAAATGGAAAGAAAATTATATGTATATTTCTTAAAAGATGAAAATTACCTGAAAGATATTGTGGAAAATTTAGAAAATCAGTCAAAGATTAAGACCATTGGTCTAGAAATTACTAAAAACTGAGTCTTCACTACTTGTACTGTGTTATAAAGTTTTATATACTAGGAGGATACAAATAATAAATACTACTAAAGTGAAGTATTCTATCAGCTGTTTTTTCCTTACATAACATAACATTTGTTCGAAGTACCAGTGCTTTTTATGAGTTGATCATTTGCTTGGAGGTACATAGTTCTGATAACTTAGAGAGTAAAAAACTTTATATAGTGCAAGTATTTTTTAATGCAATTTAGCTATATCTCTCTTCTTTATACAATAGCTATTTATACTAGGTTTTTTAAATTCATGTTTCTACTGTTACATGTTTTAAAAATTTGTGGAACTTTGAATCAGGATTATTAAAGGTTACCTTAATATGGAATAGCCAGATACTTTGACTATAAAGTAAAATACTGCCACTCAAACTGTTTTCCCCCATAATTCTTACTCTAAGATTTGAGACTGTTTTAATGTTCCTATTTAAACCACAAAGAATGTCAGAGCTCAATTAACCATTGTTCATTTTAGAAACTGGATCTTGGGGACTGAAAATTTCTGCAAGGTAGATCTCAACAGTGCTTTGACTTTAGTCAAAGTGCTTAGACTTTAGACTTACACATTACAAATGACTTTAAAATGAAATTTTACAACTATGTAGAAGTGCTTGCTTACAAGATGTATGATGCAATTTTAATTAGTTTCTTGGAGTGAAAATACTTGAGTGATGGTTGTATTAATTGGGATAGAAGTATAGTATTTGGTTAAATAGAAATTGTTTTAAGAGTTGATATACAATAATTTAAAGTAATTTATCAGTCATTACATCAAATGCTTCCTGAGTTCACTTGTGGCCTTGTATTACCTATCATGTAAGCTTTGATAGAGGACAGAAAAGACATAGAATATTCCTGCTCCAAGAATATGTCACCTGCTTTTTTTTTTTTTGGGTGGGACCCTCACCAGCGGCCGGGGAATGAACCGGCGCTGCAGAGGCTGCAGGCAGCCCCGCAGCCCAGCGCTCAACCGCTGCGCTACCAGGGGAGGCCCCGTTAGCTGCTTTTAATATGAAATGGCAGTCTGAACTTCAAGTGGTCCATGGGCTTTTCCAGCTATAATGATCAGAAAATGGGTATGAGATGAAGTGTCAGATGAGCCTTGTTCGTTTTTGTAATCCATTGAACAAAATTTTTTTTTAAAGATTGATTTATTTATGCATACAAGAACTGGGGTATAGGCCAGAGGTGTGTGGGGGCGGGGTGAGAGGACTCACCAGAGACAGAGTGGGCAGACTGACCAAAATATACTGCTGAGGGGAGCGGCGGGGAGACAGGAGAGGTCTGCTGTGGCATTTGGGTCACCTCCCTAGCCAGGGCTCGAACTCGCGCTGTAGTGGCTGCAGATAGCTTCATAGGTTGCCTCTCAACCCCTTGCGCCACCAGGGAGGCCCTGAACAAAATATTTTTTGTTCATTACTGTTATTTGTACATTTATTCAAAATTTTATATTAAGTAGATCTTAACTTGACAATTTTGTAGCAGTAAATTTTGCTGTCAGTTCCTCAAGGATGATTTTTCCTTTTTTTTTTTTCCCTCATCTACCTTGGAATAATTTATTTTAAAATTTTCTCCAATAATGTGGTGTTTTTGCTCATGGTAACAAATTCTGTGTAAAGTAATGCCATATATTAATGTATCACCAACTGTTTGTGATTTCTACTGTCCCATGCCTTCACCCACTCAAACCCGGGGCCACTGTGGAGCCGTGGCCAAAGTCGGTCAAAACATTTTTTATTACATTTGTATATTAGATTATAGCAGCTGTTTTTCAAATTTCAGGAAGTGTTTGAGTAGATTACTTGTTTCAAAATCAGTTAACTAGAAGATAACTCTCTACTTTGTTTCTTTTTTACCATAATACCACAATTGTTTTGTTTTCCTTTTTTGTCTTACCTCATAATTGATAGTTATTTCATTCAATTACCAATATAGTATCAATTTTTATGAAAGTCTCAGTACATAAAAAGTTTCAAATAATCTGTTTTGAAATCTTAATATATGGGTATTATGTTTCTCTTACATTTAGGCTATTATGAAAATGGAAAATTATGAGGCATTTGTAGGCTTTGGTCTCTGTACGAAACCACTCTCCAGTGTTGCTCAGAAGATTATGTCCGCTATGCGTTCAGGTCACTTAGTGGAGTCTAAGAATTGGAGAGAGAGTGAAAAGAGTGAGTAATTTTTATGAGCTTTTCTATCATGTTAAGAAAATTATTCATAAGCCTAAGATTTGAAAATGAAGCGCAGCAACCTGCGTGGCAGGACTTTGTCTCGTGAAGGGGAAGTGCTGCCTGCGCACAGGGAGCCTAGGCCTCTTTCCCCTCCGCACATGTCGTGATCGCTGAGGTTCTCGTCCTAACTTTCACAGTCGCGCGGTTCTTACTGCTTTTAAAACCTAGCTCTGCCGTGTTCCAGGCATTTCTGGCAAGCATTTCCTTAGAATCTGGATCAACTTTTTAAACCAAATAAATGGGCTCCTTCCTGGTGCCCCTTATCTAGCCTTGTGTCATCGAAACTGAATATGGTGTTTGCTTCTTGTGCCTGGTGGACAGAAGAAGGGGCCTTTGTCAACAAGTCTATCATACACCACAGAAATAGACTCGTGGCAAAGATCAGGAGATATGTCTCTACGTGGTGATGACATATGCAGGAGCTGATGTGCTCACAAATGTGACCTCTCCTGCCGCCCATTGCTCCCCTCAGCAGTGTGCTTCGGTCCTTCTGCCTGCTCTGCTCCCCGTTCTGGCTCTGGTGAATTCTCTCACCCTCCCGCGCTTCTGACTGTGCCCAGTGCTTGTATAAATACGTAAATAAATCTTTTTTTTTTTTTTATAATAAATTTTATTTTTATATTCCCCCATACAATTGCAAACGCCCCATTCTGACCCCAATCCTTCCCCTCCCGTCCCCCACCCCCCAAAAAGTGTCTCTGGTTCATAGTTTTTTGTTGATTTTGATTTTCACTTTCTTATATTCATTTTCCTGGTCCCTTATTTAAGTTTTCTAGATTCCTGCTATGAGTGAGACCATCCGGTATTTTTCTTTTTCTTTTTGGCTTATTTCGCTGAGCATGATCCCTTCCAGCACCATCCATGTTGCTGCAAATGGCATGAGTTTATCTTTTTTGAATGCTGAGTAATATTCCATGGTGTATATGGACCACATCTTCTTGATCCAGTCATCTATTTTTGGGCATTTGGGTTGTTTCCAAAGCTTAGCTACTGTAAACAGTGCTGCTATAAACATAGGGGTGCAGGTGCTCTTTGGAATTGATGTTTCTGTGTCCTTTGGGTAAATACCTAGGAGTGGAATTGCTGGATCCTATGGAAGCTCTATGTTTAGTAGGTCCAGAAATCTCCACACAGCTCTCCACAGTGGTTGGACCAGTTTGCACTCCCTCCAACAGTGCAGAAGAGTTCCTTTTTCTCCACACCCTCGCCAGCATTGGTTGTTGCTAGTTTTTTTAATATGTGCCATTCTCACTGGTGTGAGATGGTATCTCATGGTAGTTTTGATTTGCATTCCCTGATGACAAGTGATGTTGAACATTTTTTCATAGGCCTGTTGGCCATTTGCATTTCCTCTTCAGAGAAGTTTCTTTTTAGCTCTTCTGCCCATTTTTTGACTGGATTATTTTCTTTGTTGTTGTTGAGTCTCATCAGCTCTTTGCAGATTTTTGTGATCAGTCCTTTATCATTAGTGTTGGGTGCAAAAATGTTCTCCCAGTTGGTGGGGTTTCTCTTTGTTTTTAAATACGTAAATAAATCTTTTTAAAAAAAACCAACCAACAAACAAAAGGCTAAAACGCTTCTGGTAGCTGTAATATGAGTTTCTTAGAAACTCATTTATGGCAGTAAGCCCATCACTTGAACTCTCCTGTCCTACTCCTAAATAGCCTGCAAAATCCTAGTTTTCAGAAATTTATGGAAAAGATAATGGGGGTGAAGCTATGATAGTACTTTTTTTTTTTTTTTAATAGAGGCATGTTTTTATTTATTTGTTTGTTTATTTGTTTGTTTTGTTTATACAAGCACTGGGTACAGTCAGAAGCACGGGAGGGTGAGAGAATTCACCAGAGCCAGAGCGGGGAGCAGAGCAGGCAGAAGGACCGAAGTACACTGCTGAGGGGAGCAGCGGGTGGCAGGAGAGGTCTGCGCGCCATGTGGGACCCTCCACCAGTGGCCGGGAAGCAGCCGGGGATTGAACCGGCGCTGCAGAGGCCGCGGGCAGCTTCGCAACCCAGCGCTCAACCGCTGCGCCACCGGGGAGGCCTGATAGTACTTTTTGTCAGATTACTTTCTGATACTGGAATTTGGAAAAATACTGGAGTTTATATAAGGATTCTGTATTACCTGTTGATGTAGAACAATACTGTTAGTACAAACTTAGTGACTTAGCACCTGTTTATTATCTCAGTATCTGCGGCTCGGGAGCCCAGCCACAACTCACCTGGGTCCTCTGCAGGCTGGGGTCTTGCCTGTGACTGGTGGGGGAGCATTCTCTCCCACGTTGCCATGGTCATGGGCAGAATGCAGTTCCTTGTAGGCCCCTGGACTGTAGGCCCCTGGACTGTAGGCCCCTAACTGGCCATTGCCTGGAAACCACCCACAGTTCTTGCATTGTGCTGCTCTCCAGAGTTGGCAAGGGAGTTTCCCTAGCAAGACTGCCCTTGGTCACACAGCACAATCACAAATGCCCGGTCTCCTTTCCTGTATTTTCTTTGTTAGAAGTGAGTCCAGGGCCTCCCTGGTGGCGCAGCGGTTGAGCGCTGGGTTGCGAAGCTGCCCGCAGCCTCTGCAGCGCTGGTTTGATCCCCGGCCACCGGAGGAGGGTCCCGCACGGCGCGCAGACCTCTCCTGCCGCCCGCTGCTCCCCTCAGCAGTGTCCTTCGGTCCTTCTGCCTGCTCTGCTCCCCACTCTGGCTCCGGTGAATTCTCTCACCCTCCCGCGCTTCTGACTGTGCCCAGTGCTTGTATAAATAAATAAGTAAATCTTTAAAAAAAAAAAAAGTGAGTCCATAAGTCTTGCCCACACTCAAGGGGAGGGTGTTACACAAGGGCTTGAGGCAGGAGTCTTGGGACCACTTTTGCGGAGTCCCACTAGTGGTAGTCTTCACTTTATGTGAGAGTAAGTCAAAGTTCAGTTGCTGTTGGGTTATTGATGAATTTGATGCTAGGCTTGAAACCTTAATTGACTCCTGGACTGCCATTCACTGAGCTGCTGTGTCAAATCCTTATTCCTTACAAGTAAAATGTTGTAAGTCAGTATTTATTTTCTGAAAGCATTTTATAACAGATACCACAACAAAGTATAGAAATCGATGGAACAATATTTGCTTTTACAAACACTAAACCAAACAGGGCCTCCCTGGTGGCGCAGGGGTTCAAGTTTCAGCGCTATCAAGCTATCGCCAGCTGCTGTAGCACGAGTTGGATCCCTGGCCAGGGAGCTACCCACATGGTGCAGCAGACCCCACCTGTCTCCCCGCTGCTCCCCTCAGCAGTGTATTTCAGTAGATCCGCCTGCTCTGCTACCAGTCTGTCTCTGGTGAAACCCCCCATGCCTCTAGCCTTCACCCCAGCTCTTAAATGCATAAATAAATAGAAATAAATCTTTTTAAAACTTTAAATATATAAATAAAAAATAAAACTTTAAAAAAACAAGCAGAATTAATGTCACTTTGGGATCTGATTTTCTGATCTGTTAGATACACATTCAGCCAAGACTAGACTATTTTCTTGCAGCAAGATCTTTGCTGTGAAAGTACAAAAGTTGAAAAAACTTAAAATACGCTTTAATTAACAGCAGGAGGAAGTCCATGTAACTGCCGTTTATGTTGCCAGCATCTCAAAATTGCCTTCGGAGTCAAAGCCCTCTCCCGTTTGAAGTAAACTTACCCTGATGGTTAAGGCTACTGCTTCTTAATCACGGGCATTTTAATTGCCCCAAAGATCTGTTTGGCAGTGGTTGCTCTTTGTCTGCCACACCCGGGGCTGACCTGATCTGACAAGCTGGCTACACCTCCTTGCGGCCAGCGGGGTGCGCGTGCAGCGGGGTGTGCCCTTTCCGGCAGGCCCGGGAACATCCGACTTGCTTCCGAGCTGGCTTCACGCTATTTGGAACCTGAAATGACTCCTCACCGACCCCGCGAGTGATACAGTGTCCCAGAGGGTGTGCTAGAGGCCGCCGGGGCTGGGAAGGCTCCATGAAACAGCTGCACCCCCGCCGAAACCACTTGCTTCGGCTCTTGGGGGGACGTGAGCTGGTGGTTACTGAAGCCGTCGCCGCGTCTTGTGGCCGTCAGTTCGGGTTTTATCTTAATTCTTCAGGCGCCTTTGAACTAGATTCAGAATTGGATTCGTCTGATTTAAATGTTCATGCTCATTTTATTGTCCGGTGGGAGCGCGGCGGCAGGCGGCGAGCTGGAAGGGCTCCGGGGCTGGCAGCGGGCCTGGTGTCCGCCCGGGACCGTGCATGTGACGGAGCGCGTTGGCGCGGGAATGTCGCTGCCTGTCTCTCCCGACGGGCGACAGCGTTCCGTTCCGGGTACACGGTCAGCGCAGTCCTTTCACTCCCAGAGCTCAGGCGTGAATGTGGTGTTTTCTAGTAAAACTGAAATATCTTTATGAACTGCAAAGCTTGGGGCCCGAAGGTCAGTGTCGGAGTGTTCGTTCATTCATGTGACGTGTGTCTCTTCCGACCGCCTGCTCGAAATCTTCGCTGTTTCAGGAACATAAACAACTAAATCTCTGTTCGCTGTGGTCGCGGCTGTCTGGATAAACGTCACCCTTATTTTCATCAGATCAACAAAGGCCTGGTGCCCGGCGGTGTGCCGGCCTGCTGCCCGCGCCCTGGCACGGGCCTTCATTCCCGTCACACGGCGCTCGCTGCAGCCGCCTGGCCACTGTGCCCCTTCATGCGGTCGCCGCTTTGGTCCGGCCTTGCGCCGTGACTGCAGTTAGCTCAGCTGCCGGCCTTGTTCTCTGCAGAATTGGTCTAGAAACCTCCCCCGTCCTCATGTAGTCACGGGGTTCACTTGGCGTTTTCTTAATTCAGGCTTTTTCATGCCTCGTTGCCCCCTCTCTGGCCGCCGAGCCACCCCCGGCTCCGGTCTTTCCACGGCGCCGTGCCGCTCGAGCCCTTCCTCCTGTGGGGCTGGCTGAGGCCGTTGCTGCGACTGTCACATTTCAGCGTTCCCCAAAGCCCCCCCTTCCAGTAAGCTCCCCGTGTACAAGCGCAGCCTGCTTCCCGGGGTGTCGAACCTGCCTCCGGGGGTCCCGGGGTCCTGCGGAAGCAGACGTGGGGCTTGGGTGTTGGGTTCACCTCGGGCAGCCTGGCACCGATGACCTGTCCGAGTTTGGAACAAGAACGGCCGCTGGAACCTGCTCTCGGACGGCGGTGCTGGCCTCGCCGTGGAAGCAGCCCCCGGGCTACCGGGTCAGTGGCGCGGGTCTGGGAGGGAGGGCGAGGGGACTGGGCGCCGGGGCTGGGGATAGAAGGTGCTTGGGAAGGAGACAGGCGAAAGGGCGAGCCCCGGCAGCCCACAGAGGAGGCCCCGCGCGTGGTCTTGACCTCGTGGCCTTCCAGAGAAGACGCGAGGCCTGACGCTGGCGGGCGGCCACCCCACAGCCAGCCAGAGGCCCGATCCAAAGGCGCGGGTGGGGACGGCGCCGCGCGATCAGATGGTGAACGCCAGAGACCCTCGGGGCCACAGGGGGCTGCTCTGCGTTGACCCCCGCCCCTTCGCTTGAGGACTGCAGAGGTGTCTGTTGACAATGACGCAGGCTCCCTAGGGACTGCCGTCTCTTCCCTCCTGCCATTAAGTCCCAGAAGTCCTGGGGCGGGGGGGGGCATGGTGGCGGGCACGGAACTCCTGGAGCGACGTGAGCAGGGGAGTTTTGACTGACTAGCCCTGGGATGAACTGCCAAGGAATAAAGAGAACCCCGAAGAAGGCAAGCCCCTGAGGCGGGGCAGGCAGGGCTCCCCTGGAACACGCTCCCCATCTCCCGAGCCCCATGCCTTGGTCTTCCGGGGTCACCCGGGGCGGGCGCTCGCTCACTCACGGGGCATGTGGCCGGTCTTCACACGACGGCCTGATGCACGTCCCTACTAGCGCACCAGCCTCGGAGGACAGGCCTCACCTAGAGCCCCTGGCGGAGTGTCACCACAGCCACCCCATGTGCCGCCCCCACTCCCGAGACCAGGACTGCAGCTGCAGGCCAGGCCGGCCCCTCCTACCTGCAGGGGCTCCCGGCTCAGAGCTGCTGCTCACGGGAGGGACTGCTGGGCATCACGTTGGACGCGGGGCCCCGAGAATAGCACAGCTGTGGACATGGGACCCCCAGGTTGCCTCACAGCCGTGGACCCTGAAGCCAGGCTGCGGGGGCGCAGGGTGGCCTGAGGCCGGGCCGGCGTGAGGGCAGATCCCCGGGCACAGTCTGCCACTGTCCGCCCGTGGCTGGTGTGCGCGCCCAGCGTGTATCGTCGGGGGCTGGCAGCAGAGGGGGCGGGACCTCCGGCCCAGCCCGGGTCCTGCAGGGGAGGGCCTGGCTTGGGAGAGGAAGCCCCAGGGACGGGAAGGGGCCCGGCAGGCAGGTTCGAGCTGTTGCCGCACCAGTCAGTCGAGTTCCTCTGGGCAGGCCGCAGGCTCCCTCCTGCCGGGCGGCCTGCTTGGCGGAGGTCAGGACTGCCGCTGTGTGGTGGGGCCTGGAGGTGCATCGACACCGGCCTTGGGATCCGTTGCCTTGGCCCTGCCCAAGCTTAATGGCCAGGGCAGCGGCCAGGGCCTGAGAAGAGCATGGGGCCCGGGGCCCTGGGCTCGGTCGCCTCGGCAGGCAGGGGTGCTCAGCCTGGGAGGCGCCTTACAGTGGGGGGGGCGGGGGAGACGAGTGTCACTTGCCGTCTCGGGGCCGCCGCAGCCACGAAGGGAGGCGTTTGTCCCGTCGCCCTCCTTTCACGCGGTTGTCCCGAGGAGGCCCAGCTCATCCTGAAGGAGCCGCCTCAGCATGTAGCCAAGAGTCGAGACTCAGCTCCGGCGCCTTTGCTGGGCGCGGGCCCACGGGGGCAGTGCTGTCGGCTGGCCACTGCAGTGCCTCCGAAGGCTGACCCGTGGTGACTGGCGGCCCCGCGGCAGACTCTGCCCGGGAGCACACCCTTCCTGGGGCGAGTGTGGGCGCCGCTGGGGCAGAAAGGCCCAGCTCTCGAGGCCCAGTTGAACACTGCAGTTCCTGCCAGGGCCGGAGCCGACCTTGGAGTGCCTGATTTGACCCTGTCCTTCCCTCACTGCCCCAGACGGAACCCCAAGAGCCTTCACAATGCAAGCCCTCACCTGCGTCAGACTCTGGGGACCATGCCTGCACGTGTCCACATGTGGCCACGCACACCCGGAGAGATTCATCCTTGTCTTTTTTTTTTTTTAAGATGTATTTATTTATACAAGAACCAGGGTACAGGCCAGATGCGCAGGACGGTGAAAGGATTCACCAGAGACAGAACAGGGAACAGAACAGGCAGACGGACTAAAATACACTGCTGAGGGGAGCGGGGTGGGGGGAGACAGGAGAGGTCTGCTGCGGCATGTGGGACCCTCGCTGGCCGGCCGGGATCGAACCCGCGCTGCAGAGGCTGCGGACAACTTCACAGTGTGGCGCTCAACCTGCTGCGCCACCAGGGAGGCCCAATCCCTGTCTTTCTTTTTTAAGATTTGCTTATTTATGCTACAAGAGCTGGGTGCAGGCCAGAGGTGCGGGGACTCCCCAGAGACAGAATCGGGAGCAAAACAGACAGATCCACTGAAATACACTGCTGAGGGGAGCAGCAGGGGGACAGGAGAAGTCTGTTGCACCCTGGGTAGCTCCCTGGCCGGGGATCAAACTCATGCTGCAGTGGCTGCCGACAGCTTCGTAGGTTGCGACTTAACCCCTGCGCCACCAGGGAGGCCCATGGCCAGACTTCCTTCTTTCTCTTTTTTTGAACTTACTTTCCTTGTCTATATTCAAATAATTGGTATTTCATTTGTAATTTGAAGTTGTATTTTTTAATTTAAAGAGCCCTGTAAGTGGGCCTCCCCGGTGGTGCAGCGGTTGAACGCTGGGTTGCGAAGCTGCCCGCAGCCTCTGCAGCGCCGGTTCGATCCCCAGCCACCGGACGAGGGTCCCACGTGGCACGCAGACCTCTCCTGCCGCCGCTGCTCCCCTCAGTCACTCTGCCTGTTCTACTCTCCGCTCTGGTTCTGGTGAATTCTATCACCCTCCCGTACCTCTAACTGTACCCAGTGCTTGTATAAATAAATAAATCTTTAAAAAATAATAATAAATTATTTTAAAAAAATAAAGAGCTCTGTAGGGTCTCCAATTGAAATTGCATTAACTCTGTATTTGGCAGAATTAAATGTGTTGTGCATGCTCCAGTGCTATTTGCTATTTCTTTCCTTTTGTAAGGATCTTGTTTTATGCCATTTCATAAGATTTTTAAGTTGTCCTCAAGTGCCTTTCTTGTTAAATTTAAATCCTAAGTATAATTATTTTTCTATCATAACCATGAGACGCCCCCACATAGCATTTTGTGGTGATCATGGGCACTGTACAGGGTCGCGTTGGGGTTGTGAGCATGCACCCCCAAGTCGTGTTCCTGCGTTGGGCCGGGGCTCCTTCACTTAACTGCTCAGCCCAGCATTGTGCCAGCTACTCTAACTCAGAAGTCTGTATTAATGACGCCTCACTGCACCGGTGCATTGCAGTGTCACTCAGTCTAGAATTTCTTCAAATCTTTAATACTTGTAAGGTTTCTGTAAAATGCTGACCTTGGATTTTTCAGAATCAAGTATTCAGATGCAAATACTAATTTGTAATGAACATTTTCATGGTCTGTCTCCAGTTAATTTGAAGCTACTTTACGTAAATGTTTATTGCAATGGAAATACACATTTTGGTTGTGACTTTCATTACGTTGCTTTATGTAAGTAAATTAGCATGATTAGAGTCTATTTTCAATATCTAGCCAATCATGACTTAGATTTCGAAGTTTCTTTAATGCCTCGTGTTTCTTTTGCATGTATTTAAAAGCTGCAGAAGGGGCAGACATAGCCAGTGTTCAAGATTCAATTTTACTTCAAGATGGGCAAAACCAGTTACTTGAAAAAAAGGTAAATTGTTGCAAATACAAACTATTCTAAACAGAATCGACATGGTTCCACAGGTGCTGTTGTCTGCTATGTGCTAGCAGCATGGGTATAATGGTGGGGAAGGCGTCCTCAGCTCCAGGAGCTTCCTTTTTTTTTTTTTAAAGATTTATTTATTCATACATACATACATACATGCATACATTTATACAAGCACGAGGTACAGTCAGAAGCGCGGGAGGGTGAGAGAATTCACCAGAGCCAGAGCGGGGAGCAGAGCAGGCAGAAGGACAGAAGTACACTGCTGAGGGGAGCAGCGGGCGGCAGGAGAGGTCCACCGGTGGCCGGGGATCGAACCGGCGCTGCAGAGGCTGCAGGCAGCCTCATAGCCCAGCGCTCAACCGCTGCGCCACCAGCAGAGGCCCGTCCAGGAGCTTCTTGTTCAGTTGTAGAGGGGCGGGCAGGACAGGACGCACAGCAGAGCCCAACAGACGGCCTGCTAGGGGCTGGTCGATGCCGGTGCCTTGGGAAGCTCGGGAGCTAGTCTAGTCTAGCTCTTGCGCTTTTCCTGGGTGGTGAGGAGAGGACTCTGATGCCTTTCCACAGTGTGAGAGTTACCTCTGAGTTGAGATCTGAGAGATGCTTAGGACGTGATCAACCCAAAGAGGCCCACTGTCGGAGTTAAGGAGGGGCTTTGAGACCATTTTCAGGTTAAGGGAAGAGAACGTGGAAGCACAGAGGGGAAGGGTACAAAGTTCACATGAGTGAAATATGTGGTTTGGACTGGAAGGGAGAGAGAGGAAGGGCTCCTATCACTCAAGACCTTGTACATGAACCAGTGGGGGCAGCAGCTCAGGGGTTGCAAGTGTGGATTCTGCAGTAAACTACTGTGATCAAATGTAACCAGATGCACCTTCCTCTGAATTACCTCCCTGTGGCCAAATGGGGGTGGGTGTGGGGCTGGCCACTGAGCGCTCAGGGCGGGCAAGGAGAGGCCCCTTTGCCCTTTGTCAGGGAATGAAAATGACTTCTCAGTGCTGTTCCAGCTGCTCAGATCCCTATGGCAGGAGTTTCAAGCTTTTACTCCCTTTCTCACAAAAGAATATGGAAAAACATTGTGCTTCCTGACATATTTTAAGGTGACATTTAAAAAAAGTTTCGTAGGGTATGATTTCCGGCATATTAATATTGACATCTTGAAAATTATATCATCGTTTAAAACATTTCCACTAAAGTCTACTTGATACCCACAGCCGTCCCTTTAACAAACTCACCAGCAAGATGTGCACCCCTGACGGGACTGAGGAAAACCATGCTCTTGAAGATGATACCTGGTTTCGTTAGAAAGTTCGATCATAGACAATATGTCCCCATTTTGCCTTAGGGGAATTTCCCCAGAAATTAGTTTGGTTTAAAGATCTGTTTCATAAATCCATATCCCAGTGAAATAGTTTTCATTTTCCTATAGAATCTTAATTATTTTACAAGCCAGACACTTAATTATTTTCCTATAGAATCTTAATTATTTTACAAGCTTCCATCAAACTCTCTCCTCAGGACCCCAATATCCGACCCACAGAGCAAAACCAGAAGAGCCTCAGCTCATTGGCTCCCTCCAGTTGTCTGACTCCACGGCGCAGTCCAGAGGCTTCTGCTCTACAGAAAATGGAGCGTGAGAGCAGGCGTCTCCTAAAGGAAGATACAAGTGGTGTGGCTAGAGACGGCGTGAATCTTAAGAGAAAAAGTGTTCCATGGAACAGCCCATCGGAGACAGCCAGCCGGCGTGGGGCATGGAATGGGGACGCCGACATGGTGGATGCCTCCCTCGGTCCTGGGGACACAGGAGCACCCGAAAGCCGTTTCTGTGATGTCAGACATCTGGGCGAGTCTGAGAGGAGCCAGCTGATGGGCAGGCTCCAGTGCGCCGATGCCCTGGTGGTCACGCTGGTGTTCGAGGACGGCTCCACCCAGCTGGGGGCCCCGCGGTCGGTGAGCAGCGCTGGCCGCCGGCCTCAGTGTCCCCTCCCCCGGCAGGCGGTGCCTGGTCATGCGGGGCCTCTCCTGGCCTCTTTGAGAAACTACCAAGATGGTTCTAGAGCAGCCTCACCGTTCCCGTTGTGGCCGCAACCATAAGAGGCCTCCACCCCCACCTCCCGGCCTCAACGCATCTTTCTTTTTTTTTTTTTTTTTTTTTTTTAAAGATTTTTTTTTTTTTTTTAATAGAGGCATGTTTTATTTCTTTCTTTCTTTATTTGTTTGTTTGTTTTGTTTATACATGCACTGGGTACAGTCAGAAGCACGGGAGGGTGAGAGAATTCACCAGAGCCAGAGCGGGGTGCAGAGCAGGCAGAAGGACCGAAGTACACTGCTGAGGGGAGCAGCGGGCGGCAGGAGAGGTCTGCGCGCCATGTGGGACCCTCCTCTGGTGGCCGGGGAGCAGCCGGGGATCGAACCGGCGCCGCAGAGGCCGCGGGCAGCTTCGCAACCCAGCGCTCAACCGCTGCGCCACCGGGGAGGCCCTTTTTTTTTTTTTTTTAAAGATTTATTTATTGATACATATGAGAGCTGGGGTACAGGCCAGAGGTGCAGGGGGTGAAAGGATTCCCCAGAGACAGAGTGGGGAGCAGAACAGGCAGATCCACTGAAATCCACTGCTGAGGGGGCGCAGCGGGGAGACAGGAGAGGTCTGCTGTGCCATGTGGGCAGCTCCCTGGCTGGTGATGGAACTCGTGCTGCAGTGGCTGCGGACAGCTTCATGGTCTGTGTCTTTACCCCTGTGCCACCAGGGAGGCCCCATTTTTCAATTTTTAAGTGTCTTTTGAAGCATGATTTTTTAAAATTGGATGAACTTTATCGACGTTTCCCTTTGAGTGCAGGTGCTTTGCCTGTCCCAGCTCGGGAGGTGTCACTCATTTCCCTCCAGAGCTCACCGGCTCAGTGCGCACAGTTGGGTCGGTGACCCATGCTGAGTTAATTTTCGTGGGTGGAGTGGCATAGGGCTGAGTCCGCCCGGGCACACGGCGGGTATTTTCTAAACCCCAGAGAAAAAGTTCTTCCGTTTTGCACTTCCTTCTTTGCACTCGGATCAAAACTCGATGGACGGTGAACATGAGGCTGGTTTCTGGGCTCAGTTCCTTTCATTGATGTGTGCGACTGCCCCCGCATCACGCCGCGCCCTCTGGTGGCCTTCGGCTTCGGGAGTGGGTTTCCAGTCAGCAGGTGCAAACCTTAGAACTTTGACTTTTCAAGACTGTTTTCTGGTTCCTTTGTGTGTCCATACAAATTTTGGAATCTGTTTGTCAATTTCTGCAACTATTCAGCTGGATTTTTGACCCATTGTGTGTTGAATCTGTGGATTAATTTGGGATGTTTACCGGCCAGCGTGAGGGGCACCCCAGGACCCCCACACCTGCCTGCTCTAAACAGGTTCTCCCGTCCAACACGTCAAGTCAAAAATACGGTTTGTCTGTACTCAGGTCTTCTCCAGGCCTTCCGCAGGGTGTCATAGTTGACAGACGCTGTGCACGTCTTGTTGATTTGTGTCTTTCATTTTGGGGACTAGTTTGTATGTGGCAATTTGGTTTTTTAGGTTCATTTTTACATGTTTGTTGCTAATGCATAGAAATACAGTTGTTTTTTGTTGATTCCTTTTGGCTTCTTACGCAGACTTTCCTGACTTCTGCAAATCAGGGTGGTTTGGGTCTTCCTTTAAGATTTATGTGCCTTTCTGTCTATTTCCTTCTGTATTGCATGAAGACATCTGTTATGATGTTACTCGGGGAAGGGACCCAGTGGAAAGCAAGATCACAACTTTTTTTTTTTTAAGATTGATTGATTGATTGATTTATACATACATGCACAGGGTACAGTCAGAAGTGCGGGAGGGTGAGGGAATTCACCAGAGCCAGAGCGGGGAGCAGAGCAGGCAGAAGGACCGAAGCACACTGCTGAGGGGAGCAGCGGCGGCAGGAGAGGTCTGCGCGCCATGCGGGACCCTCCTCTGGTGGCCGGGGAGCAGCCGGGGATTGAACCGGCGCCACAGAGGCTGCGGGCAGCTTCGCAACCCAGCGCTCAACCGTTGCGCCACCGGGGAGGCCCAGAAAACAATATAATTCTTAGAGTAGTTTTTGAACTATACTACCACTGGCTAAATGGGAAAGATGGTAAATTTAGATTTTTTTAAAGATATATTTATTCATGCATACAAGAACTGGGGTACAGGTCAGTAGTGCGGGAGGGTGAGAGAATTCACCGGAGCCAGAGCGGGGAGCAGAGCAGGCAGAAGGACCGAAGCACACTGCTGAGGGGAGCAGCGGGCGGCAGGAGAGGTCTGCGCGCCATGCGGGACCCTCCTCCGGTGGCTGGAGAGCAGCCAGGGATCTAACCGGCTCTGCAGAGGCTGCGGGCAGCTTTGCAACCCAGCGCTCAACCGCTGCGCCACCGGGGAGGCCCCAAGATCACGACTTTTGGCCCCGATTGTCGTTCCAAGAGCTGTTTATTTACAAGCTGAATTTCAGACCTTTTTCCTCTCTGTGCAATTATAAAACATGACATATTTTCTCTAATACGTTATGCGTTTGATTCTGAAAATTTATTGTGTGTTCGCAGGCTCCACTCTCCTCTGTTGAAGGAATTGTGATGTCAGTGCAGAGCCGCACAGGAGGGAGCGGGCCCCTGGGCGCCCCAGCCTCTGGCCGTTTCCTGCAGGAAGGCCTTGCGCTCTGTGACTCATGTTTCTATGTGAGGACACAGCGCGCTTCTGCTTGGAGCCAGGAACAGGAGGCACGCGATCGGTTTGCCAGGTAAGAAATCCTCCCCTGTCACCTTCAGTCCTGCTTACATGCCTGCCTTACCCTAATTTAAAGTTTCCCACGCTCCAGTTTTAGTTATTTGAACTCTAGAAAAGGGCCTCCCCTGGTGGCGCTGGGCAGTGGTTGAGCGCTGGGCTGCGAAGCTGCCCACAGCCTCTGCAGTGCCGGTTCGATCCCCGGCCGCCGGTGAGGGTCCCACATGGCGCGCAGACCTCTCCTGCCGCCCGCTGCTCCCCTCAGCAGTGTGCTTCGGTCCTTCTGCCTGCTCTGCTCCCCGCTCTGGCTCTGGTGAATTCTCTCACCCTCCTGCACTTCTGACTGTACCCCAGTGCTTGTATAAATAAATAATCTTTTTTTAAAAAATAAACTCTAGAAAAATCTTCTAGAAATTTTCTATGAGCACATGAAAACAGGACGGCGCTAACTGGTGGAAACTTTGGCTAACACTGGCCCTTCTCTCTCCTGAGAGCTTCTGGGATGGAGGCACCTCCCTTCCGTGGGAGCTGGGATCTGCACCACCCTCTCCACGAGAAGTGGGCAGTGGGCCGGAGGCCGGGGGAGGCCCAGATGTGGCTCCTTGCCACACCCTCGCTCCGCGCCTCCGAACAGAAGGCGCCCAGAGCTCCGCGGCGCCTCTCCTTTCCAGGCTCGGCGTCCCCTTGGGCCTGCCCTGCGAGGGCTGCAGGGCAGGAGGACGTGGTTCTGTGGCCCCTTCCTTGACGACGCAGCAGCTCTGTGTGCTTGGCGGCTGTGTTCTCTCTGCCGCCTTTTTGCTCCTTTTGTGAGCCTGACTGGAGCTGCTGCCTGGGCCGGGCCATCCGCTTCCACTGGCCGCCTGAATTCAAGTCTCAGCTGCCGAGGGAGCTCCGTGAAGCTGCTGCCCTGAGGAGCAGTTCAGGGAGGTCCTGGGTGAGGAGGCAGAGCCCGGCCCTGACCCTGCCTGCCTCACAGCCTTCCTGGCTCTCGGGTCTGCCGTCGACAGCGATGGTCTCACTGAGAATCCTGAGGACCCCCGGGCCTTCGCCATCGTGAGCCTCCAGGACTACAGAAACCACCAGCGGCTTCGGGGAGTAGGTCAGTGCGATTAACGCCTGACAGAGCCTGGAGGGAGCAGAGACGTCTCTCCAGCTGCCGCTTCTCCAGGCTACCCTGGGCTTTCTGAACAGGGGCCTTCGCGGTGGAGCAGCGTGGTTCTGTGCCTGGATGTTTGCTGATAGCTGCGAGGGGCAGTTCGCGGAGTGTCTGCTCTGGCCAGCTGTCTGTTGACAGGGTTGTCTGGCCGTCAGAAGCTAATGCCATTCACTTACCCTCCCACCCAAGGCCTCACGTCAGGCGCTTACCCTACAGGAATTCCTGTCATGACAGGGACAGTGTCTGTCCCCAGGAAACCCGTAACTTCCTTTTTATATCATTTTCCTTCAGAAGAGCAGTGAGGCGGCCTCTTCTAGCGCCCGCCTCCGTGAGCCAGAGCCCTGGTATCTGGCGGCCACTGCGGACCCCGCTCAGGTGCCCGCCGCACCTCTCCCCGACGTCCAGTGGTCGTTCCTCACGCTTGTCACTTCCTCCTCGTTTATTGGCTATGGTTTTCTTTCTTTTTTTATTCAAAAGGGCAGGATTATTATAAAGAGGGGAAGGAAAGGAAAGGACGCTTGCACAGACACAGCGGGCAGAAAGAGCCGCCCCCAGAGGGACAGGTCTGTCAGCGGAGAGGCCTGCGCGGACACACAGGCGGCAGCCTTGGCAGCGCGCTGCCTGACTAAATGTTTCCACAAAGAACCTCCCTTCACCTTGTCCTTCATGTGCAGGCTCGGGTGCTCCCCTCTCGGCACGGCCTTCCCTGACACCTATGTGAGGCTGCCCGCCGCTCAGCCCCACCACCCGCCTCGCCCGCCGCCCGCCCGGCCCCTCCTGGCTGTGCTGCCCCAGCTCTCGCGGCGGGGCGTAGGTGTTGTACGTTTCTGTGTCCCGTGTCTAGAGCAGTACCGCAGAGTGCACGGGCCAGATACTTACTCGATGTTAGCATGCAGGATGTGAGTATTGAGAGCTAATGTAAGTTCCAGAGCCACCATGTGGACGCATTGCCTCAAGCACCATAGAATTAGAATCGGTGAATCCCGATCCCACGATAGTATCTTTGAGGTTCAAAGTACATTTAAATGCACCATGTTTAAGCGAATACACGATAAATCATTATTTGGACAGAACGTGTTCCATAACGTCTGTCAAATAGCTGTGCGAGCCCTTTTCACACACGGGCTCTCTTCACGCTCTTGCTTCTGTGTGCGAGGCCTCGTTAATGCCATTTCACAGATGAGGAGCGGGCCTCAGACATAGCCAGACCTGGGCCACCTTGAGATTCAGCTCTTCTCCTTTCTTGGACTCCGGTCTAGCTCCAACTTACGTATCGACTTATAAAACACGCTGATTCAGCTGCTTTGTCTTACAAGAAGTTCTTTTGGGCCTCCCCGGTGGCGCAGCGGGTTGAGCACAGCGCTGTGAAGCTGTCCGCAGCCTCCGTGTCACCAGTTTGATTGCCGGCCGGTCCTGCTGCTCCCCTCAGCAGTGTGTTGCGGTCCGTCTGCCTGTTCTGCTCCCCGCTCTGTCTCTGGTGGATCCTCTCACCCTCCCACGCCTCTGGCCTGTACCCCAGCTCTTGTATGCATAAATAAATAAATCTTTAAAAAAGAAAAAAGAAAGAAAAAAAGTTCTTTTGCTGCTGCTTGTCAAGACAGACTGCTCAGCCGGCCGCATCTCCGCATCTCACGCTGGCGGGAGAGCGGGCGCCTGGTGGCCTTCTCTGGGGCTTGTTTCAGTCCCGCAGAGCCAGGAGCCCGAGCACCATCCATTCTCCCTCCTCACAGGTGCTCTCCCCTCCCCCTGTACCGCTCCCCCTCTCCCATGCCCCAGGAGCCCGGAACTGCCCTCTGAGACTGCGCTCTCCCTCCGGACAGCCCCAGCCCACCGCCCTCGCCAGGGAAGCCGTGGCCAAGCACAGGCGCGGAGGCTGCAGAAAGCCTGATGCGTCTGGCGTGCCGGCGAGATCTGACTGTGGACGGGGCATGTGCGGCTCTCCTTCCTCAGCCTCTCCCGGGAGCCTCCCGGACCTGCGGAGGCCAGTTACTGCAAGGAGGTCTCGGTGGGGCCTGCCGGCAGCCGCACACCCCCTTCTGGCCACCCAGAACGTTCGCTCTCTTTTGTTTATTGTTGACAAAGAACTAACGGTTAGACGCAGAGACTTGGTTGGATTCAGAAACCCAGACTCCACCCCAGACCCTGGCTCAGCCCTCGGCAGTGCTGTGGCTCGGGAGAGCCATTTAATCTCCGGGCCTCACCTGAGCTACCTGGCAGGGGTGTGAAGGGTTCCAGGGCAATGCCCAAGTTCTGAAGGAAGGTCTGTCACTGAACTGCTTTTCCTCTCCAGGGCCCTGCTGCTTCAGATACTGAAATGTCCTGTCGTCTGTTTCAACGCGAAGGATTTTGTGCGCGCCGTGCTGCGGTTTCTGGGTGGCGATGGCAGTTGGCGGCTTGGTACGTGACGGTTTCTACCGCAGCTTAGCGGTGACCCCACCTGTGAGCCCACCTGGGCACGGAGCGCTCCCAGGGCCTGCCCCCCGCGGACACGCACCCTGAGGGAGACGGCGGCTCCCTCTGTGTTTTCGTGACTGGACTTTGCAAGTCCGTGGTAATTTAGTCTTTTTTTTTTTTTTAAAGATTATTTATTTATTTATTTATTTATACATACGTACATACATACGTACATACATACATGCACTGGGTACAGTCAGAAGCGCGGGAGGGTGAGAGAATTCACCAGAGCCAGAGCGGGGAGCAGAGCAGGCAGAAGGACCGAAGGACACTGCTGAGGGGAGCAGCGGGCGGCAGGAGAGGTCTGCACGCCGTGCAGGACCCTCCTCCGGTGGCCGGGGAGCAGCCGGGGATCGAACCGGCGCTGCAGAGGCTGCAGGCAGCTTCGCAACCCAGCGCTCAACCGCTGCGCCACCCGGGAAGGCCCGGTAATTTTGTCATTTACAATAGGAACGATCAACGTCCAGAGTGTGTGGTCAGGTAGGGCTTGTCGCCCTAAAGAGCTTATAAACTTTCTTAGCATTAAACTGCAGCCCAGAGTAATTAACATCAGAACAGCAGAGCACATGTCTTTACCTTTCATTTGAAACAGTCAGGACCTCCCGTGACCATCTGTGTAGGCGGTGGGCAAGCTGCCGAGGCCTCGCGCTCGTGGCAGGGCCTGGTGCGGCTGAGTGCGCCCCGCACGGTTCCTCGGGTTGTCTGTGGCTGCAGACGCCCACAGTGAGACATTGGAAAGCCCTGCTGACTGTCGAAACCCCCAGCGTGTGCAGAGACGCCTGTAAAACAGTAACAAATATGAGTCTGGTCTTTGTCCAGGATTGCTGCTCACGGCCCCGAGACACATGGGCTCGTGGGCGGCGGGGTCTTCTGTGCGCCGAGGCATGGCCCTGGCCGGCCAGGGGCTGCACCTTCCAGGTGCGCCGCAGGAGGAAGGGAAGATGGGTCCCGCCACGGAACTACGCAGACCCCTAGAGGGTTGGACTTGGAGACCGTCAGTGTGGGGTCACCAGGAGGTGCTGGGGGGGGCACCCGCCTCCTCTGCCTCGCCTGGGCATCTCCTCCCCCTGGGGTTCCCAGGCTGTACCTTTATAATCCACAGATGTCAGTGACATCTTGTTCTGAGTCCTGGGCTGTTACAGCAAGTAAGGGCACCCAAGGAGGTCCTGGGAACCCCCAATTTAGAGCTAACTGATGAGGCTCCAAGTCGCCCCCTGATGTCAGGGCTGGGCCCTTGTGGGAAGTGAACTGACTCCCAGCAGATGGTGTCGGGAGTGATGGAATGGGAGGGGGGCGGAGCTGGCCTGTGTCCTGAGGGTCCTGAGTTGGAGGACGGGTAGGTGTGAGGGATGAACCCCCACACTTGCAGGGAAGCAGCAGCGGGCCCTGCCTGAGCCGGCAGCTGTCTCCCTGGGCCGGTCTTCCTTCCTCTGCACTCCCTGCGCCTCCAGACCACCACTCCCGGGTTAGCTTGTGGCCCATCCCAGACGCGTGAGATTAATCTGTAAATGCTTCAGTTTCGTCACAAACGACGAGGATTTCACATTTAAGGTGACACCATCACCATCCCCCCCAAACTAGCAGTCATCCTGGCTGTCAGACACCGTCAGGGTTTGCTTTGGGACTGGGCCCTTGTGGGAGCTGAGCTGACTCCCGGCAGATGGTGGCCCTGGGTCAGTGCGATATTTCTTACGTGTCTCTGACCGGTTTCTCCTCCCCGCCATCTTGTTTCCTCGCGATGGTTCGTCGTCGAAGGTCCAGGCTGATGCTCCTGTGGGCCTCTAGCCCCTTCCTGCCATTCAGCACATTCTTCTCTCTCTGAATGTTTCTCACGGGCGAAGACTCGACAGCTGGAGCCAGACTTGGTCAGGTTTAGGCTGGATCTGGGGGGCAGCACCAGCTGCGAGCCCTGACCCTGGGCCTCCCCACGGAGGGGCGTGGAGACTGACGGTGTCCTTGTGCCACCCAAGCCCTGCTCTTCTGCTGCATCTCCTCTGGCATGTATATGTGTCTTTGCTCGGAGCCCAGTGTCCGTTTCCTCACATCTTTCAAGTTTCCCGTGATTTTTCTTCTCACTCACTGGCTCCTGCTCACCCGGCCCCTCTGTCACGTTGGTGGGCCCTCCCAGTGTGGGCTGATGGGTCCCGACAGGCTCCGGTTTCGTAACTGCCAGTGTTTGCAGGAACGGCCCCGGACCATTCTGGTGCTGTCGGCCCTTCCCCCGGGACTTTCAAAGATGTCTGTTGGTGACGCCCCTCAGTGCTGGAACACTAGCGCTTTGGGAAGGCAGGTCGGGCAAAATAGGGCACTGCCAGGCTGCGTCCTGGTGCCGCGCAGCCCGCTAGGGCAGCACAGGGCCAGCGTGCCTGAGGCTCCCTGCCAGCTGGGGCCCCAGCCCTGCTGACTCGGCGTCCCTGACAGCCGCCCAGAGGGGTCACGGCTGCACTGGTAAGCGGAAGTCTCTCCCACTGGATGCCAGGAAGGAAACTGTTCAGTGTTGCGTGCTCTGTAACCACAGCTTTGTTTAAAGGCAAACTCCATATTTTTGTCTAGCACAGTTCAAAATGTTGAGGTAACTCGAAATGCAGTCACTTGAGATTCAGGTCTCTCTCTGCCCTGTCACCTGCCCTGCTCCTCCCAGCCCCCACACGCTGAGGTGGGCCGCACCCTACCGTTCAGCAAATGTCTTTTGGGAGATGCCCTTCACGGTGTCTCACAGGCTCTCACGGGAGTGCCTCCCCGTTCTCGGACGAGAGGCAGGCGCTGGGGTGGCGGCCCCTCCCGCGGGGTGTTCTAGGGGCCTCCACCAAGGTGCAGCCCCAGCCTGTGCCCAGGCTCCCCGCAGGTGGCCGCCCTCACACCCAGCCTGCGGCACTCACCCCTGTAGGAGCCCCGCATCCCGCGTGCCCAGATGTGGGGTTGGGGGCGGCCGGGGTTCACAGACGGGATTGAAGAACCGGTGGGGACAATGAGGGGACTGGGCGCAGGAGGGCCGGGGTGGAGGCAGCTGCAGCGTGGCCTCCGTCTGCCCCACATTTCCCGCGAGCTCTGAATGCAGGTCGGCTGGCCCTGCCAGTGTTGGGCTCCGCTTCCACGGCGTGGACGGGGCCGGGTTTGAGAGCTGCTCTCCGCCCCTTCTGAGGCTCGGGGCTCGGGGCTGGCACCTGCCCTGTGACCTGAGGGGTGGAGGCACCTTATTGATCTGCGTCTTGGACGCTTGCAGCAGCAGGAAAGTGCCGCTGGCTGGTTCGCTTTGTCATCTGGCTGTGCGACCCTTTCCTCTGCAGCCACTGATTTTGTGGGGCTGGACCCCAGCATCGCTGCCTGGCTAATAGACCCCAGCGACGCCAGCCCCTCCTTTGAAGAGTTGGTGGCAAAGTACCTTGAAAACCCCATCACCGTTCAAGTGAGCAGCACGCGTGGAGACACCGCAAGAAAACCTGCGGTGAGCGCCTTAAGATGAGGGTTTATCAACTTTCAGCTAATCCTAATGCTTCTGTGGAAGCTTCTGCGTCACAGCCCCCCAGGAAAGGAGCACTCTCGGCTTTGTGCTTGCTCGCGCTACACCGCTACCACGCTCTGAGGCCGTCGGGGGCCATGGGCGACCTCCTTCCTCCGGGGCCTGTCCCAGAGCCTGCTCACAGCGTGGGCACCACTGCCTGTGCCTCTCAGTGCTGCTGACCGGCGCCTGGAAGGCATGTGGTGGCTACCCTCTGTCCACACGGGGAGCTTCCGAAGCTGCCCCGGGTGTGTCTCTCTGCCCTCCTAGAGGGCCCCAGGAAGTGGCTCTGGGCTCTGCCCACAGCTGGCAAGGAAAAGAGGCCCCCGCGGAGGCACCCAGTGGGAGCAGCGCAGGCCGCAGCCCGTGCCACCGTGGCAGCAGCCTTGGGGAGGCACTGCCCCCTGACTGACCATGCACAGAGGGCCGAGCCCCAGCGTGACTGGGCCCCATGCCAGGGGTGCAGCCGCCACCAGCTCAGGCGGAGGGCCCGCCCGACAGTGTGGGCCTGGCACAGTAAGGTGCCGGCTGGGCGGGGGAGAATGAGCCCGGTGCCAGGGCTGCAGTGGGCCTCTGCCCCTGTGGCTAGGCTACTCCCCAGGCCCCCGTCCCTGTCCTCTGGGCAGCCCATGGCCCTCGGCTTGCTCATGGTGGGCGGAGGCCGTGGGAGCTTGGCCACGTGCTAGACTGAGCATCGCGGCCTAATACTTCCTTTGATCTTTTAAAGAACCAGAATGTCTGTGCGAACCTGAGGATGCTCTACAGACTGGCCGTGCGCCTCTGTGCCCAGCTGAAGGCAAGCACTGGGGTCTGCTGCCCAGGGCTTGTCTCCTTCCCACGCAGCCCACTGGGGAGCAGCCTCTCAGGAGGGGAGGGGCTGCAGGACGGGCACGATGACACCCTCCTTACCACCCCACAGGCCCGCGGGCTGTGGAGACTCTTCTGCACCCTGGAGCTGCCTCTGATCCCGGTTCTGGCAGGTGGGCCGATGGGCGCGTCCTCCCGCGGGCATCTCCAGGCTGCCTGGGGCCACTGTTATGACTTGTGTGGCGGGTGGCACTGAAGCGCCCTGCTTCCCTCCTTTCCGTAACGGGTGCAGCATGTCCTCTGGGGAGGGCGGACACATGGGATCCCATCCTGCTGCCCGCTTCTGCCAGGAGCCCGGTTGGGGCACCTCAGCCTGGCTGCCACACTCCTGAAAGCAGCATGGGCAGGGAGCCTGTCTGGATATGGATGCTGGCACCGACGTTGGCCCTGGCATGTGGCCTCTTGTCCCTCTGCCCTCGTGCGGCTGTCCCAGGCTGGCGAGGCCTCCTCTCAACCGGCCCTGCTGGGCACCCAGGAGAGCAGATCTGTGCCCAGCACCCTGCAGCAGAGCTGGCCGGGCCCTGCCCCTCCAGGGCGAGGGGGCGCCACCGCTGCCACTGCTGGGCCCGAGTACAGGAGCCGAGGGGCGCTTGGCCAGGCCACCCAGCACAGCCCTGCCCTGCCCCACCCTGACTCAGACCTCGCCTGCTTTGGGCTCGCAGCCATGGAGAGCCACCGCGTGCAGGTGGACCGAGAAGAGATGGAGAGGATGTCAGCGCTTCTGGGGGTACGTGATCCTGCAGGCCACTTTCCTCTCTGTGTGACGGTCTTCCCGCAGCAGTGCGGGGTGATCTCCCACCCCCTCAGAGGACAGAGCCAGTGTTACCTCTCCTGCCCCGTGAGCACACTGTCCTCAGTGTCCTTCTCACAAGTTAGCTGCTTCTCGAAGGACACTGTCCTCTGTAGCCTGGTGAGGAGAATTCAAAGCAAAACCGAAACTTCCTAAGTGGAAAATAAAATCACAGAGGGATGCACAGCGACGCGCTGAAACGCCTGCTTCAGGTGGGGGACTCCAGGGTGCCCGCCGGCAGGGCCCGAGCATGGGGCTGGCCTTAGCCGTGGAGAGCCCTGCGCGGGCAGCCTGGCCCTGGCCTCGCCGCGTTAGTGCTGCTCTTCCTCACGGTCCCCTGGGGTCCAGACAGTCTTGCTCTCCTCGGGTGGTGACTGGTGGTGCTGCCGCCGTTTTCGCCCCCTCCACCCAGGCCCGTGTCCACCCCTGCAGTCTCCCCCGTGGGTGACGTCTCACCAAGCCGGGCCCCCCACCCCAGCCCCTGGCTGTCTCCTGGGCCCAGGGCACACGTGCTGGGTGCAGGTCAGGGCGTCTGCAAGGGCCCCACCTGGGGCTGCTCGCCAAGGTCGCACCTGCAGGGTGTGGGCGCTGTCACCGACGCCCTCACCTGAGGGCCGCAGACTTGTCTTCCAGCGCTTGGCAAGGAATCTTCTGGTTGTCTGTCTTGTTATGATTTTGTTTATTTCCTGAGCAGCGATGAGCTGGAGTGGCTCTTCCTGTCTCCCTGGCTGTTAGGTGTTCCTCGCTGGTGAAGCAGCGTCTTGCGCCTGTGATCTGGAGTTCTGTCCTTTCCTTCCTGGTTTATGGGATGTTTTCATCTGTTCGGATGATTGGCCTCTTCTCGCCCCTCCCCCACCTTTACGCACTCACCGTCTCTAGAGGCGCAGGAGGCTCAGCTGTCACCACCTGCTCTCTTCAGTGCTCCTGTGTCCTGCCTAAGAAATCTCCCCTCCTGCAGGCTGGGGAAGTGCTCCCACATCATATCAAAAGTCTTCCCTGGCCTTGGCCTTTAGGTCATGGTCCGCCGGGAGCTGCTTCTGCACTCCCTTCGCCTGGTTCGCTTTACTCCAGTTACAGCAAACGGGCATAAAACTCCCGGGAGAGATTCCACAGACAGAGCTTTCGTCTTACTGGAAACAGGACACAGCACCCCTGTCTCCACAGACCACTGCACTTCGACTTTTACCACATGAGGTGCGTTTGTGAGGCAGTCTGCAGACTCTCTTCACCTGTGAATTAAAGCGGACGTGACTGTCCTGAGCTGCTAACTGGGTAGGAGAGGGCTCTCCAGAGCAGCTTAGGCGCCGTGACGCGGGGTGGTGAGCGCTGCATGGTGAGGCTCGGGGCCCTGCCGAGACACCCCGCCCCCCCAGCCTTGGCCTACTGGCATCATCCCTGAACCCCATATACCCCTACCGGCGTCGTGACCCTGGGTTTGAGGGTCCTTCTGATACCTTGATGGGGTGGGTTGGTGAGAATAACCTCCAAAAATCTGTCTGTGGAATCTTCACCAGCCCAGTGAGAATTCAGGGCTCCCAGAGCCCCCAGCAGCCTGTAGCCGCTCCTCAGCAGTGGGCTGAAGGCTTCTGACAACGGGCAGCCATTGGCACCACGGTGGGCAGCTGCCACAGTCTGCGCTCTCTGCACCTGGACGTTTGGGCCACCATGGCACACACAAACTTGACGTGTACTGTGGCCTGGCCTGGCCTCCCAGTCTGTGCGCTTTGCCCAGCGGGCGGGTGGGCGCCCTGAGGGCTGGCTGTGGGCGGGCTCCTCCTTCCCCTGTAGTCCCTGCATGTGCCTGTGAGGCCTTTTGGCTCATCTGCTGCTGCTGCTGCATGGAGAGTGATTTTTTTCTTTTTATGTACTTTTTTCATTGGTGAGTACTTCAGTGACTATGCATTTTTTTTTTTTTAAACTGTGGTGTGAGTTCTGTTTCTGTTGTTTGGGATTTGCTGGAGTGTTCTTAAATCTGTGATATCACCAAGTTTGGGAGATTTTTCTAGCTGCTTTTTCCCCTCCAGATATTATTTCTGTCTCATTCTTTCCCTCCTCTACGTGGGTGGGAATGGGCTCTGATATTTTTCTGTATATACTAAGGCACTGTTCCCCCTCGCTTTTCAAATAATATCTTCTCTGTTTTCTAGACAGGGTAATTTTTACTGATCTATTTTCATAGGTAAGAGTTTTCCAACTCTTGTATCTATCATGCCATTAGGCCCGTCCAGTGATTTTTTTTTTTAAATCTCAGATATAGTTATAACATTAAAAACTATGGGTAAATATATAAATAAAAATACTTATATATATATATAAATAAAAATCTTTTGCAAAAAGATATATTTATTTATTTATACAAGAACCAGGGTACAGGCCAGATGTGCAGGAGGGTGAGAAGATTCACCAGAGGCAGAGTGGGGAGCAGAACAGGCAGACTGACTGAAATACACTGCTGAGGGGAGCAGCGGGGAGACAGGAGAGGTCTGCTGTGCCATGTGGGTTGCTCCGAGGCCGGTGGGGATCAAACCGGCACTGCAGAGGCTGTGGACAGCTTCACAGCGCTGCGCTCAACCGCCTGCGCCACCAGGGAGGCCCAATCCATGCTTTAAAATCCCTGTTTGCTTAAGGTTCAGTGCTGGAGCCATCTTCTGTTGCTTCCTTGTTTCTCCATGTTTCGTACTTTGAAGTTGAATCCTGGATATCGTGCATGAGGAGCTATAGACATTCTGGATTCTGTTATGTTCTCCTTAAGAATGTTTTTTTTTTTAATTGTGTTAAAATATACTTAATGTAAATGTACCCCCATAACCACTTTTGAGTGCATGTTTCAGCAGAGTTAGGTACAGTCACGTGGTGGCTGGTGGTGCAGCCTCACCACTGCCGCCCACAGCTCTTTCTTCTTGTCAAATTGAAGCTCTGTGCTACCTATTTTTTTTTTAAAGATTTATTTGTTTATTTATACAAGCACTGGGTACAGTCAGAAGCGCTGGAGGGTGAGAGAATTCACCAGAGCCAGAGCGGGGAACAGAACAGGCAGACTGACAAAATACACTGCTGAGGGGAGCAGTGGGCGCGGCAGGAGAGGTCTGCGCGCCATGTGGGACCCTCGCTGGCGGCCGGGGATCGAACCGGCGCTATGGAGGCTGCAGACAGCTTCGCAGCCCAGTGCTCAACCACTGCGCCACCAGGGGAGGCCCAAAACTCTGTACCTATTAAACAATAACTGTCCCCCCTGCCAGCCCCTGGCACCCTCCATTTTTGCTATCTATAATTTTGACTACTTTAAGTGCTTCATAAAAATGGAATCTTACAGTGAGTCCTCTTGTGACTGTTTTATTTCACTTAACAGAATATCCTCAAGATTGCTTAAAAATGCACCATTTAATCTCAAAAATTTAATGAATTTTCCTTTTGTTGTTGATGTCTAACCTCATCCCACTGTGGTCAGAGGTGTACGTCTTGTGGCCTGACGTATACGCATGTGACAGAAGACTTACACGTGGACTATCAGAGAAGTATCAATTTTAAAAAGCCAGCGAACACAATTAAAAAAAACTGCGTTAAATGGGCAAAATATTTGAAATAAATGTCATGGGAGAGGTGCAGATCTCTCTCCATGCAGCTGCAGGCAGCACAGGCACCCAGCTGGGCCCCCGAATTGCTGAGCCACAGAGATGTGAGCAAACAAAACTCGCCTCTTTGGGGTGACCTGTTAGGAACAGTAACTGGTCCAGCCTTCACCAGGAGGGGGCACGTCCAGTCCCTTCCTTGCATGAAGGGCCTCGTGCCTGGCTCCTGTGGGGCTCTGCCCTCAGCTGCCTGTGCTTCCTGGTCCTACCCTAGTTCTGCTCTGAAGAGATGTTTCTGTTTCGTTTCTTTCTGTTTGAAACCGTCTTTTGTTTTTCTCTGTAGTATCCACTGCTGCTGTGCTTTAACACAAGGAGTGCGTTCATGTGTGAATTTGCTGTGCTATTTTATCATACTCTCTCTTAAATTCTCGGAGATCCAGTAACCTGTGACTGAATTTTCTGTTTCCTGAGGAGCGACATTCCTGGCAGGGTCCATCATCTGCACTTCAATGCTTTCTTCCTCCTTTTCCTTTTTGTCATGTCCTGTCCTGACTGCAGGGCATACTCAAGCTGAGGCAGTTGCTTCTGGATTCTTCTTTTTTTTGTCTAAATACTACTTTTTGCATTATACGTGTCCCTCTGCAAGCTTCTCTGGACTCGTTTGTAAACATCTTCCAAAATTTCAGTCCCATTGTAACAGGGTGGTCCCAGGAAAGGGGGAGGTTCCCTGCCCCACCCAAGGGAGGGTGGAGCTGAGCAGGGAGAGGAGAAGCTGCAGAAGAGACTGAGGAAGGAAGCAGGATGGAGCCAGAAGGAGACCTGGAGGAGGCGCATGGAGCCTAGAGACACGTGAAGAAACTGCGCTTGTCTTTTGGTCGTGGACGGGGTGACACAGATGTGGGTGAGACCCGTGGGGAGGTGACAATGGCAGCTTTTATCTGGATGTTGATTTTGCTCTTTTCCTTCCGGGCTTGTCCGGTTGTTTGTGACCCTTTTCTGTGGGTCCCCACTGGAAGATGCTTTAGACTTGTGGCAGGCTTTGGGGCCTTGCTCTGGGCCAATCCCATATGGATGGACTTTTACCCACGGGGGGACGGGTAACTTTGGGTGCTTCATTTAGAAACTAGACTCTTTGCCTTACCTGTATTGTTTCCTAGTTTAATTAAAGTTCCTTCCCATTAAAGTCTCCTATGTTTTGTGTTGATGCGGCGGATGGCAGAACCCATGTAGAATAGGCAGGTTTGCGGGGTTTGGGCTGCCCCTTTCCCTGTCCTATAACACCAAGACACTTCTTGTCTGATGAAGAGTAGAAAGCAAATGACATTTCACAGAGTTGGTTTAGACTCTGTCATCACTCTTCTCTTAGGCTTAATTTCTTTTAATGCTGGCCTTCTACTTTCCTTTGGACCAAAGTGCCGAGGCGTGAGGGGCACAAAAACGCGGCCGTCCACTGCCGCCCAGCGCTGATTGGAGAAGCCAGCTCTTGGCCCCTGGACTGCGCCCCTACTCAGCTCGGTTCGGGGTTCGAGGACGCTGGCGCTCGTTTCCTCAGCTGCTGCCTCTGTCCAGGGGGACGGCCCTGCTTGGCTGTCCCTGTGGTCATGCAGTTTGGTCCTCACTGTTGCCTGGGGACACGTGGGACAGGTTGAAGTACCTGGTGCGCTGGCCACTCCCTCTTGCAGCTGCAGCGCTGATGGAGAGCTCGTCCCTCCCCCCCTCGTTTTGGTCTTTCATGGATTGTTTTTGCCTCTTGCGGTTTCCTTCCTTAAGTTTGAGGGAGAGTGATTCTGAGTGATTCTGAAGCTGAGCGTTCCAGCAGGAGTCAAAATGTGTATTTTAATGTCCATTTTGACAAATTATGGATTTTTTAACCCTCACCAGAGCTTTTGTTGGAATTGTTTGATGAACAAGTTAAATAATCTTTCATTATTTCATAAAACTGCTAGTGAGATTGGTCGTGTTTTTCGTATTCACAGACTCGCCTCAAGGAACTGGAGCAAGAAGCCCATTTTGTGGCAGGAGAAAAGTTCCTCCTAACAAGTAATAATCAGCTTCGAGAGGTAAATCTACATTTTGGTTCTCTTATAAAATCTGCTTTTATTCAGGGGCCAAAAGGAGACATATTCAGAATTCCTAAGTACCATTTTATGTTGATTATCTACATACGTGTAAGTTGTCCACGTTCTTTCACGCTGTGATGCGTTCCTTTGACATCTGTAAGCCAGAAGTGCGCTAGGACAGAGCTCTCGCGCGTTCCAGTGTCTAACCGGGCGGGTCCTCTCTGGCCGGTGCCTCTAACTCCATCGTGATCATGTTCGTTTCTCTCCAACACGGGGCTCCCCTCACACGGAACTGCTCTTGGTGAAGATCCTGTTTGGCAAGCTGAAGCTGCACCTGCTGGAGCCGAGGGGGACGCTTCCCGGAGCGGGGCCACAGCCGTACCCAGGCACATCAGAAGCTGTGGTAAGCCCCCGCGCCCCCCTGAGGTGACAAGGGGGCTGTGCACACCGGAGGGGCTCCTGTTGGGGGGCAAGCAGACGCTCCTGGTGGGCACCAAGACGGAGGCCGAGCACAGCTTCCTGAAGCGAGCCCCAATTTCCTGCCAGGGACAAGCGGATGGGGTTCTAACCAGCCCACCATCCTCTGTTTGGCTCCCCGCAAGTGCAGCCTTCTCACCTCCCCGAACTCAGTCTTTCTGCCCCCTCTTGCGTGGAGCAGAGCGAGGAGTAAGGAGTGCACTTGGAAAGATGGGCGGAGGGTGAGTCTGCTGGGGTGGAGCTTGTGTAGCTGCAAGGGCGTCCCTAAGCCAATGGGTGCAGAGGTGAGAATAGGCCCAGAGCACCCTGGAGCGGCAGCTGTGGGGCTGCAGGGAGCGCTTCCTCTCTGGCGGCGTGCACTTGGTGGCCGGGCACGGGTTCCCACCAAACCCTTCTCTGCGCCCGTTGCCTCTCCTGCCTGGGCCTCCAGGCCAGTCCTCATGGGGCCCCTTCCCCGCTGCCTGCCCCACCCCTGGCCTGCAGCGGAGACGACCCACGGGGAACCCAGATGGCCCTTCCTCAAACCACGCCGCCTCAGGGAACAGCCCACTGAGCCTGGTCTGTGGGGTCCCTGCTGGACTCGAGACTTAAGTGTGCGTGTGCATGCCTGTATGTGTGCGTGCGTGTGTGTGCGTGTGCCCGTGAGACAGAGGAAGGGAGCACTTAGGATGGTGCCTGAAACATGCACTTTTAAACACGTGAGTATCCTAAGTTCACGCCACGCCAGGAGTTACCCGGATCATCTCTCGCCCTCACCCCACAGAGCTCTGCTGGGCTAGTGTCTAGCGTCGCTTGTTTGTCTTCACCTTCACAGCCCCTCGGTGCTCCCAACTTGGGCCGCTGCGCCCCATCTTCCCAGCCCCCGTGGCCGCAGCCAGGCCAAGGGCCCTTCAGAAGCGTCGCCAGTGCTATTGCCTCCCACCTAGCCCAGCAGCAGCGGTTTCCATGACACTTGGGGGAAAACCCCAGCTCGCAAGCGGGAGCCCCGGCCCAGGCTCTGGCCCTGCCCTTCCCACCTCCCCGCTCCTCTGCTGCACCGGCTCCTACCGCACTGACTGCCCCGCGGCTTTCTGCGCACTTGTTCCTCTGGCAGGAGACTTGCCCGCAGGCCCGCATGAGCATTGTTTTCAGAAAGGCTTCTCTGGTCACTCACAGCAGGGACGCCCACAAGTCAGGGCCTCCCTGTTGCTCACTGGGTTGGTCCCCGCACACGGCTTGCGGTCGCCTCACACTCCCGCAGTCGCTGGTGCTGCTCCACTGGGCAGCCAGTGTAGACCCCAAGAGACCTGCGCCTGGGTTCCAGGCCCTGTCGGGCTAGCACCGCCCCAAGGGGGCCAACGCGATGCGTGTCTGTCCATGGCACCGGGTCAGCGGGTGGCAGGGCCCACCCGGGACCCTGGCTGGACTCAGCGCCTGCCCGCCTGCGGTGAGGCCCCGGCTCCCCCCGGGCAGGGCCTTGGACACGTGGTGTCCCTCCTGCCGCCCTGAGCTGCTTCTCCGCTCCCACCTGCTCCCAGACAGCACCGGAGGTGGGAGGGAGGGCGCCTCTTCCGTGCTGACGGGCTTCGTGTGCACAGACGGACACGACAACCTTGAGTCTTCCCAGACGCCACCTGCACAAACCCTTTCTTGCTCTCTTGCCCACACGTGGGCTCGGCAACGTGACCTGTCATGGACTCAAACTCAACATGGCCTCTCTGCGGTTCCCTCACGCCCTCCCCGCCCTCTTGGTGATTCCTAGCACCCCTCAACCACTCCCCAGCTGCAGGGGAGTCTGGCGGGGCTGGGATTTCTCTTCGTCCAGGGTGTTGCCTGTGCTCAGGGCGTGCCTGAGTGGGCGCTCGCAAGCCCCCCGAGTTCTGGCGTGTGGCATTTTCTTTGGTGTTTCAGCACGAGCCTTCCCTCATGTCCACAGTGACTTCCCTGACCCCACATTGTTGGAGGGTCCTAGCTCCCCAGCGCGGGCTCCCAGAGACGCGTCTAGTGTGTGTGGCCCTGCGGGCTGAGGAGTGGGCGCTCCTGACCCGCGGCATCAGCCCGGAGGGAGCCCCGGGGGCTCAGTCCTGCAGGGGAGCGATGGGGGTCCCTCCCCTGCAGCCGCACTGGATGGAGAACAAGGGTCCCTCCTTCACAGCAAGCCCAGGTGGCCTCGGTGTCTCATCGGTGCTAGAAGGTGGCTGCGCTGACCTGGGGGCTGCTGGTCGCAGGGCTGGGCTCAGCGCTCAGGGGGCTGGACAGCCCTCGACAACTCTGCGTCCTGCACAGAGGAGTTCACTGGCCTTGCCCACCCGGAGGACATGTCCTGTCACACGCTGTGCACACTGCTGGGCCGTGGACACGGCCACAATGGGGCCAGGCCTGTCCTGCCTTGTTCCACACCCCTGCAAGTGTGTGTCCGCGACTGGGGGCGGTCAGGATGTGGCGACGCCGGGCTTCTTGGCTCTGCAGCTGTACTCACAGCCACCACAGGGAGTCCTGGAAGTCGAGGCTCATCCAGAAGTGACCCCGAGACCTGAGCCCAGAGATGTCCCATGGGAGGCTGTGTCTGTGAGGAAGAGCCTGGTACTGAAGACGCAGCCTGAGGTGTCAGCCTGGACGGTGGCCTCTGCCAGCAGGAGACGGGGCCTCACGCCCAGAGCCCATGGCCGCCTGCCAGGCCAGTCTGGAGGCTCTCCAGTGTGGATGACTGGAGGCCTGGACTCTTAGGAGCTGCCGAGCAAGGGGAGGTGCCGGGGGCAGGGGCGGGGAGGGGGCTGCAGAGGGCGCCTAGGATGGGGAGAGTGTGGTGTGGGGAACCAGCACTGGGCTTGTCCGAAACGCCAGCAGCTGTGACCGTGCCTGGCCCTGTGAGTGCTGGTGGCGGCTGGTCATGGGTGAGTGAGGTCAGGCCCAGCTCTCGCCTCGCTCTTACACTGCTCGAGTCAAGACAGACGGGGCTATGGGGAGATTTGGGGGTGAGGTGTCAGGGTGGGGAGAGTTCACTGGCCCTCGCGGTTGTCTTGGCCGCCCTGCACGCGCGTTCGTGCCCGGACGCTGAGGACGCTCCCCACCTGCCGTGCCTGGGCCCTACCCAAAGACCGGCGCTTTCTGTGGGTCATGCGATGGCACAGAAATCACATCGCTGCTTCCCGAAGCGGACTTACAGATGCAAAACAATCCTAAATAAATTCCAAGGAGGATTTTTTTTTAGAAGTTGGCAAGCTGATTCCAAATTTATGTGGAAATGCAAAAAACTAAGAAAAGCCAAGCTACCCCTGGGGCCGGGAGCAGCAGCTCCAGGGCTCAGTCTGTGGAGCGTCGCGGCTGGATCTCAGTCACCCACCCGTCGGGCACCCCTGCGTGCGGGGAGCTGTCGGGCGGGGGCAGCCACCACGGCTCTCTGCGTGTGCGCCGCAGAGCACGCTTCTGAGGGCGGCTCCTTTCACGAGTGCCCACTGCCTGTTGACCCCCATTTCCACGCCAGTCCAAGGGCAGTGGGCGTCTAAGTAGGCAACTAAATGACAGATCACGGAAGCTCCCCTAAGGAGTGTCTCGGGATCTCAGGGCAGGGCAACTTCGCAAACGGGACAGAAATTCATCCGCTGTGAAGGAAACGGTGGGTAACTCGGGCGTCAGTAAAGCTGGGAATCTCTGCTCCTGGGAAGACGCCCTCCAGCAGGGGAGCAGGCAGTCCACGGAAGGACGGAAGGTGTCTCTGTCTCCAGGAGGCATGACCGGCTGGAGAAAACCTTATCTGGGGAAGGGAATGCCTCCAATCCAGAAGACACGCGCACGCAAGCCAGGGTTCCAAGCCGCGTGCCCAGGGCCGGTCGGAGAAGAGCCGCGATCGGCCAGGGAGGCGGGTGCGGGCAGACGCCCAGGGTGCGTGGCTCGGTGACCTCGCCACCGCGTCCTTGAGCCATGCCTGCTGTCCTCCGGCCGCGTCCTCGGGGAGTGCATGGCAGCCCTGAGGGGGACGCCCCTCTTTCCCGGGTGGCGGGGAAGAAGCCCGAGGGTCGCCGCGTGGGGGGCTGACGGCACAGCGGGGCCGCGGGCTGCGTGGGGAACAGGCTGGTGCTTTCTCTGCTGCTGGTGGCCAGCGAGCTCGCTCTTGGTGGGAGGGCTGTGGGCGTGAGTTTGTGGCCCAGGAGCCCTAGGGTGGAAACAATCCCCGGGGAGGGGGTGGCCGGGTATTGCGCGCAGAGCAGCCACTCATGTCCCACTCACGAGACCGGCAGCAAGTCCTAAATCCACTGTGTGGACGAAGCGCCTATCCTGCTCCCTGCCCCCGAGTCAAAGGCTGGGAAAGGGGCCTTGGTGACAGGCGGGGTTGTGCCGGGGGCGCAGGGCCTCTGCGGGCCTGGGCTGTTGCATTCCTCGGTCTGGCAGTCGCGTGGGCCTTGGCTTCCTTGGCTGCGTGTCTTGTTCGGCTTTAGAATCAGCTCGAAGCCCGGGGCTCGTCCCGGCTGCGGAGGCTCCCGAGCATCGGGCAGCACGTGCGGGGCCTTCTTGTCCGCTGCGTGGCTTACACCCCAGGCTCTGGTTTTACCACGTGAGCCCCAAGAGGACCCTGTTTCCAGAGTCTGTGCCGTGGCTTTCCTCGCTCCCATGCGGACAGCAGCGGTCCTGAGAGGGACTCTGGTTACGACACCTGACAGACCGAGTTTGTTGCGGGTCTTCATTTGGGAAAATCTGTTCAGGGCAGGATACACGTGAGTTGAAAAGAAGGGTTTGAAATGTTTAAAATGGAGGAATTTATTGGCGCTGTTTATTTTGGTTTTCTAGTTAAGCACACTGCAAGACCTTCACCCATTGCCCAAGATAATTCTGGAATACAGGCAGGTAAGTCCATGACCGAGGGGATCCGGGTGCCAGCTGTTAAGAGGAAGTTGGAGTTGCTGGGCGGCCCGACCTGCCCTGCTCAGCCCTGTGACTCCGAGGGGTCATGAGGGAAGGACCTAGCGGGAAGGAGCTGCTCCGCTCGCTGCGTTAGCTCCTACTGGCCGCACGTCCCCTCCCGTCCGGCTGCTCTGCCCACACACCTGCCATTGCTTCGGGCTCAGGACTTGCGCGGTCTGGCCTTGCTAAACCTGCCCCTGCTGACCCTGGCTCTTGAAGTCACAAAAGGGTTGAAAGAACCAAAACAGGGACACGGATGAGTGGGAACACCTGCCTCTGTAGCTTTTCTGTAAAAGTAATTTTTTCACAGGGCAGAGGATTTCTGTCTCTCTGGGTCAGTGTTAGCTGACTGGGCACCGCACAAGGCCATTTCAGGGCCTCCTGGAGTCACCTGAGGTGACCACAGTAGCACTTGCCCCAGACTCTCTGAAACTCGGCGACACTTGTTCCCATTTAAATACTTAACCAAAGAAAGTGATTGTTTTTGTTTCTGTAATTTAGGTTCACAAGATCAAGTCAGCCTTTGTAGATGGATTATTAACTTGCATGGAAAAGGTAATTGAAACCCAAAAAAGCCTGTGGTTGGGGTGTGCTTACACACGAGTTCAAATACCCGCAGGCTTCTGTGCAGTTTAGTCAAAACAACACTCACGACTCCGGGGTGGGGCCGACCTCTTTCCTGTTCAGGTCTCTGGGGCTCAGCCGGCTCTACCCCAAGCCACAGGCTCAAGGCCTGTCCCAAGGCCGCCCTGCGGTGGGGTGCTGGGGAGCCGTGGAGGAGCCTGTGGATGTGCGAGGCACAACCCCGCCCCCACACAGCTCCGCGCCTTGCAAGGGGTTCTCACTGGGGCAGAGACTGCGGTGGGGTTCTTCATGGGAACCACCTACCCCGGCCCCCCCCCCGCCCCCCGCCGCTCCGACCACAGGGCAGGGAATGTTGACCCCAAGGACATTTCAGGGTTGAAGTTTGGGGCCAAGGAGGAGAGGGCCCTGGTATTCTGCCCACGCTGACGTGACTCTTTCTCCCTGACCAAGGGCTCCATCTCCCCCACATGGAATCAAACGGGAACCGTGACCGGGAGACTTTCGGCCAAGCACCCCGTAAGTCGGCACCCCGTTACGTCAGCCACTGTTCCTGGGCTTGAGGGCTGCCCAGACTGGGCTGCACGTGCCCCCCTATAGGGCGGCTGGGCCTCGTGGGTTGGCTCATCCAGCTGATGTTTATTTAGCACCTGCTGTGCCGGGGTGGGGGGGGAGCATGTGGTCCCGTCCCTCCTGAAGTGTTAGGTTAGTGCGGGGCTTCTCCGCCCGGAGAAGGGGGGTGCCCAGGGTGTCCTCCTGTTGTCGGTCCAGCTGGTTTCTGGGGGCTGGAGATGGGCCTCTGTGCAGCTACTTGAGGGCAGTGAAGGTTGGAGTGGATGTGCTGACTCTTCGGTAACACATCAACAGGCGTGTTTGTGAGCACCTGTCACGATGATGCCCGCTGTGTGGCACTCGCTGGCCAGAGAGCACTTGTTTCTTTATTTAATGTAACTGACATAGCAGTTTCAGGTGTGCACAATGGTTTGATGTGCGTTTAAAGTGCAGGGTAATCGCCACAATAAGCTTGTTTAACATCCGTTACCACATACAGCTACAGCTTGTTTCTTGAGATGAGATCTTTTTTTTTTTTTTTTTTTTTTTTTTTTTTTTTTTTTAATAGAGGCATGTTTTATTTATTTATTTGTTTGTTTGTTTGTTTTGTTTATACATGCACTGGGTACAGTCAGAAGCGCGGGAGGGTGAGAGAATTCACCAGAGCCAGAGCGGGGAGCAGAGCAGGCAGAAGGACCGAAGTACACTGCTGAGGGGAGCAGCGGGCGGCAGGAGAGGTCTGCGCGCCATGTGGGACCCTCCTCTGGTGGCCGGGGAGCAGCCGGGGATCGAACCGGCACCGCAGAGGCTGCGGGCAGCTTCGCAACCCAGCGCTCAACCGCTGCGCCACCGGGGAGGCCCGAGATGAGATCTTTTAATATCTACTCCCTTAAAACTTACAGACATACCAACGGTATTATTAACTACAGTCACAGGGCTGTGCTTCTCTCCCCCCACGACACTCGCTGGGATCAGAGTGTTTATCTCCAGCATTGCTCCTTTAAAAATAATTTGGTTTTTTTTCTGGCTCTTTTGTGTTTCCTCATGGAGCTGTGGGAGAGGACTGCAGCCCACCCACACAGGGTCCACAGCCTGCCGGGGTCAGGGCCTGGGAGGGAGCTGCTCTCTGCAACTCCACAGGCTGAGCTTTCCTTGGGGAAGCAAGCTCCTGCTGGGGGCTCCAGCCTGGGGATCTGGGGGCTCCAGCCTGGAATTGGAGACAGCAAGCACCACAGGTGAATGTGATCCCAGAAAGTTCTGGGTGCAGATGGACAGATGTACAGTAATACAGAGGTAGCCAGAGAGGAGAAGAAGTAAGTGAAAACCAAACACAACAGTACACAAGATCAACAAAACAAAATCAGCAAATCTCTGACTAAAAGAAGAGATGAGAGAAAACTCTCACAAATAAAATCAGAAATAAATTGCAACAGATGTCTTAGAAATACAAAGGCTCGGGCCTCCCTGGTGGCGCAGCGGGTGAGCACTGGGTTGGGAAGCTGCACGCAGCCTCTGCGGTGCGGTGCCGGTTCGATCCCCGGCTGCTCCCCGGCCACCGGAGGAGGGTCCCGCATGGCGCGCAGACCTCTCCTGCCGCCCGCGGCTCCCCTCAGCAGTGTCCTTCGGTCCTTCTGCCTGCTCTGCTCCCCGTTCTGGCTCTGGTGAATTCTCTCACCCTCCTGCGCTTCTGACTGTACCCAGTGCATGTATAAACAAACCAAACAAACAAACAAATAAATAAATAAATAAAAAGAAATACAAAGGCTCATAAACGATTACTGTGAACAACACTACATGTCAATAAACTTGATAATCTAGAAGAAACAGAGACATTTTTAGAACTCTACAGCCCACCAAGCCTGAATCAGGAATGAACAGGATACTGGAGTAGACTGATCACGAGGGTGGGAATTGAAATAACAATCAAAAATCTCACAAAAATGGGCAGGGAGGGGAGGGATTGGGGTCTAAATAAGGGGGTTGCAATTGTATGGGGAATATAAAAATAAAATTTATTAAAAAAAAAAAAAAAAAAAAAAATCTCATAAAAAGCAAAACCTCCAGGACCAGAAAGCTTTACTCATATTTGGTAGCTTTACCAAACCTTCAAAGAACTAATACCCATTCTTCTCAAACTCTTCTAAAAACTTAAAGAAAGGAGAATAATTCCAAATGCAATTCATGTGGCCAGGATTACCCTGATACCCAAACCAAACAAGGACATCACAAACAAAGAAAATTACAGACACTTTCTTGCTGATAACAAATGCAAAAATTCTCAACAAAGTGCTAGCAAACTAAATTCAACAATACATTAAAATGGTCATACACTATGACTTATTCCATGGATGCAAGGATAGTTCAACATATGCAAATCAGTTTAATATACAACATTAACATAAGATTATGTTAAAATATTATGATCATATCAATAGATGTAGAGAAAGCATCTGACAAGATTCAGTGCCGATTTATGATTAAAAAAAAAAACCCTCTATAAAATAGAGATAGAAGGAACATAACATAATAAATTTCTTATATTGCAAACCCATACCATATTCAGTGGTGAAAAGCTAGAAACTTTTCCTTTAATATCAGAAACAAGACAAGGTTTCCCACTTTCACTAATTCTATTTAATTTAATACTAGAGCAATTAGACGACCACAAGAAATAAAAGGAGCACATATTGGAAGAAACTGTTGCTATTTGCAGATATCATGAATAGTATATGTAGAAGGGCCTCCCCGGTGGCGCAGCGGTTGAGCGCTGGGTTGTGAAACTGCCCGCAGCCTCTGCAGCCCTGGTTTGATCCCCGGCTGCTCCCCGGCCACCGGAGGAGGGTCCCGCATGGCGCACAGACCTCTCCTGCCGCCCGCTGCTCCCCTCAGCAGTGTCCTTCGGTCCTTCTGCCTGCTCTGCTCCCCGCTCTGGTTCTGGTGAATTCTCTAACCCTCCCGCGCTTCTGACTGTACCCAGTGCTTGTATAAATAAATAAATAAATAAATAAATAAATAAATAAATAAATAAAATCTTAAAAAAAAAAAAATAGTATATGTAGAAATCCTAAGGCTCCACTACGTTGGAAACAATAAATTATATAGTGAAGTGATGGCTACAAAATCAATATATAAAAATCTGTAACATTCTTATGTACAAACAATGCAATAGAAGAAAAAGAAGTTAAGAAATCCTGTTCACAGTCTCATAAAAAAAATTGATATGTAGGGGGGGAAATATAACAAAGAAAGTAAAAGACATCTACAATAAAACTACAAAACATTGTTATAAGATACAGAAGCCACAAAGAAGTGGAAAGATATTTCATGTTCATAGATGAGAATCAATGGAGTTAAAATGATCATTTTACCTAAAGTAATGTAGGGTAAGGTAAAAAGTATCAGGCTTTTCCGCCTTCCTGCCATTAGGATTGATGATGGAGCCTTGCGGTTCTGAATGCACGCCTGATGGCGGGCACCTGGAGTAGGGTGTGGGCCTATGTAAGTGGGTACACCTGGGTTAAGAGATTGGGCTTATAAGGGCGGCGTCACGGGGACGCCAGCAGAGCAAGAGGGAGGAACAACAGAGCGAAAGAGAGAAGAAAGGCCACGAAAGAATGCTGCAGAGCCCAGAAAGAGTGAAGACTTGCTGAGGGCTGGGAGACCTCCTGGCACCCCAGCACCCCTGCCTGCTGTGTACCGGTAAATCCCAATAAAAGCCTGAAAAAGCCACGGAGGGCTCCAAGACTCCTCCTTTGCTCGTCTGCTCGAATCATAGAGATCCTGCTCGGTGTCTTCCTGCTGCTACAAGTAATATACAAAATTTCTATGCGATTTTTTAAGGAAATAGAACAAAAGAAAATTAAAATGTGTAAGGAACCACAAAAGACCCCCAAATAGTTAGTCATCTTGAGAAGAAAAACAGGCATCACAGTCCCTGACTACAAACTGTATTATAAAATTACAGTAATTAAACAGTATGGTACTGAAATAAAAATAGACAGGCACTCAGTGGAATAGAATTGAGGGCCAAGTAACAAACCCACACATATCAATACTTAATCTATAATGAAGGAGACATAGAAAAAGGAAAATCTCTTTAACAAATGGTTATGAGAAAACCATTTGCAAAATAATGAAACTGGATCACTCTTTGCCTTCAGACACAAAAAATAATTTCATATTGTAGGGTAAGGTAAAAGCATCAGGCTTTTCTGCCCTCCCGCCATTAGGATAGATGAGGGAACCCTGTGGTCCCAAATGCATGCCTGATGGCGGGCACCTGCAGTGGGTACACCTGGGCTGAGAGACTGAGTTTATAAGGGCGGCATCACGGGGACGCCAGCAGAAGCCCAGAACAAACGGAAGCCGAGAGAAGAAGAGAAGCAGAGAGAACGCCAGGGAGTCCAGATAGAGTGAGGATTTGCTGGGGGCTGGAAGACTGTCAGCCTCCCGGCCCCCCAGCACCCCTGCCTGCCCTGTGCCTGGCAAATCTAAATAAAAGACCCGCACAAGCCACTGAGGACTCTCACTCCTCCTTGACCCGGTCTGATGGGTCAGAAAACCTGCTCCGTGGGCTGTCCTGTCCCTACACATATGAATTAGAGACTTGGACTTAAGACCAGAAACCATAAATACATAGAAAACTTTGCCAATATGTTGTGCATGAGCACTAGAGATGTCCCTGGGGACTTGATAGCAATGGCAAGAGAAATGAAAGCAAAGATAAACAAATAGGATCACATCAATGAATGGAAATATTTGCAGAAGCATATATAGTAGAATGAAGAGAGCCTAATAAATGGTAGAAGATATTTGCACATCATGCATTCGATAAAAAGTTAATATCTAAGTTATATAAAGAACTCATCCAAATTAACAACAAAGACACAAAGCAATTTACAAGTAGGGAGAAGATCTGAATAGATACCTCCAAAGAGTTCATACAGATGAGCAACAGACACATGAAAAAAATGCTCATCATCACTTATTATTAGGGAAATGAGACTCTGAGCTACAATGAGGCATTATCTGTTGTCTGTGAGAATGGCTTACATCAAAAAGATGCAACAAGTGTTGGTTAGGGTGTGGCTAACAAGGAACCCCGGTAACAACTGTTACCGTAACTGTAACTGTTGGTGGGCTCAACCCCTTTGGGGAAGAGATCTCTCTTCCTCAGAGATCTAAAAATAGAATTAACATAGGACCTAGCAATCACAGTTCTGGGTATCTATCCAAAGAATATGAAATAATTAACTTGAAAAGTTAGGTGCACCCTTATATTTATTGCAACATTATCCACAATAGATAAGATATGGAAACAACCTAAGAGCCAATCAATAGGTGATAAGATAAAGAAGATGTGGTATAAATACACAATGGAATACTATGCAACTATAAAGATGAAAATTTATCATTTACACCCAAATGTCAAATCTGTGGTTTTTCCCATTGAGTATATTTTTCTATTGAAGCTAATAGTTTAGGGGCCTCCCTGGTGGTACAAGGGGTTCAGTCTCAGCCCTATGAAGCTATTGGCAGCCTCTGCAGCACGAGTTCAATCCCCAACCAGGGATCTACCCACAGGCCACAGAAGACCTCTCCTGTCTCCCCACTGCTCCCCTCAACAGTGTATTTCAGTGCATCTGCCTGTTCTGCTCCCGACTCTCTCTCTGGCGAATCCTCTCACCCCTTGCACTTCTGGCCTGTACCCCAGTTCTTGTATGCATAAATAGCTCTTTTAAAAGGTTAATAGTGGGCCTCCCCGGTGGCGCAGCGGTTGAGCGCTGGGTTGCGAAGCTGCCCGCGGCCTCTGCAGCGCCGGTTTGATCCCCAGCTGCTCCCCGGCCACCGGAGGAGGGTCCCACCTGGCGCGCAGACCTCTCCTGCCGCCCGCTGCTCCCCTCAGCAGTGTACTTCTGCCCTTCTGCCTGCTCTGCTCCGCTCTCTGGCTCTGGTGAATTCTCTCACCCTCCCGCGCTTCTGACTGTACCCAGTGCTTGTATAAATAAATAAATAAATAAATAAATCTTAAAAAAAAAAAAAAATAAAAAAAATAAAAGGTTAATAGTTTAATAGCTTGAACTTTATAGTTAAAACTGAATGATTCTCATTTCTGGGATTTCAGCTTGTATCTTTTTTTTTTTTTTAAGATTTATTTATTTATTTATTTCTTTATTTATTTATACAAGCACTGGGTACAGTCAGAAGCACGGGAGGGTGAGAGAATTCACCAGAGCCAGAGCGGGGAGCAGAGCAGGCAGAAGGACCGAAGGACACTGCTGAGGGGAGCCGCGGGCGGCAGGAGAGGTCTGCGCGCCATGCGGGACCCTCCTCCGGTGGCCGGGGAGCAGCCGGGGATCGAACCGGTGCTGCAGAGGCTGCGGGCAGCTTCTCAACCCAGTGCTCAACCGCTGCGCCACCGGCTTGTATCTTTTTTATGACATCTGTGTCTCTTAATTTTTTCAGCATATTGATACAGTTATAACAACTGCTTTACTGCTCTTTTCTGCTAATTTCAACACCTATGTATGTCCATTATAGGGAAGTTCCAATACATGATTACTCTCGTAATGAGTCCATTTTCCCGCTTCTTAGTATGCCTGGAGATCGTTGTTTGGATACTAGACATTGTCGATTCTCATTGTGGGATAATGGACATTTTTTATTTCTGTAAAGATTCCTGGGCTTTGTTCTGGGATGAGTTAAGTGGACTGGAAATAGTGTTTCCCTTTCTGGCCAAAGTTTCATTATTTGTCAGGCAGATGCAGAGAGGTGGCTCTAAGCTTCCTGAGCGCGCTACCTGATGTCTTCTGAATTAGGAGTTCTCCAAGAGTGACCGATGGGGAGCAGGAACCCTCAGTGGCCCCGCGCAGGCATGGTGCCCAGGTTGCTGGCCCGTTTGGGTGACTCTTCTCTGGCCTGTGGTAGTTTTCTGCCATCGTGCATTTACCAGTCCTCTGCTGGATACTTTACTCTCTGCTGGGCTCAAGACAAGGGATGGTTTTCAGACACCTGTCCTTGCCTCATTATCGGGGTGGGAGCAGCTTCCTTTTCATCTGCGCATATCCGCCGAGAGCCTGTAATCCACTTGAAGCCCCTGCATTCTTCGTGTTCTCCCAGCGCTGAGTGGGCATTAGTATTTGCCTTATCACAGCCTCCATTTCATGTCCCTCCTGGACAATCCCTGTGCTTCCCCTATGAGATGACCCCTCTCATACCACAGTTCAAGTGCCTGCTGCTTCTGGTTTTTTTGCACCTGTGACTCCCATGAGGACGTGGACCTTTTCTGCCTACTCGCCAGTGTGCCTTCAGGCCTGACAGCCTGGAACAGGCTGGGTAGTGAGTGTTTATTGGTCAAAAGGCTGGATTTGCGTCCACTCTGGAGTCCGTTCCAATGGTGGGGGACCATCAGGCCACCGTGTGCTAACAGTAGGACCAAGCTTCTTCCCGAGGGGGTGTCACACTGTTCGCCAGGCATCGGTTGGCCGGGACGTCTTTTGTTTGTCTGAATTCTTTTCTTTCCCCGATTCAGATCCTTCAGGATTCATGTCAATCCTTGTTTTATGTGCGCCTCTTCGAACAAATGTTTTCCAAAAAGCCATCTCTTGGGAAGGTGCTGAGGCCTTTGCTCCTGCTCCCGCCAGGAGCCACATTCTTCCCATTTCTTCATCATCTAGTTCCCCCTTATCAGCTCCAGCTTCGGTGGCCTTTCTAATGTTTCCACATCAACAAAGCCAGTTTTTGTCAGCCAGTGTCCTCGCCTCACCGCACTGCCCTCGTGATGCCGGCTCCGCACTTACCAGCATTTTGTGATTCAAAATATCTGACTTTTCACAGTGTATTGTAATGAGCTCTTTACTATCCCAAGTCTTCATTCTTCTAGATTCCTGTGTGACTTTTTATTTAATGTTACATTTCTTTAAATATTGCAGCTACCAAAGGGGAAGATGGGGGTGGGAAGCGGGGGGTGCGGGGGTTGGGGGTGCCATGGCCTGTGCTGAGAGACCTCGGGCGCTTTGGCGGTAGCTGTCTGCGAGCCTGTGTTACCTCAGTAACAAGCAATACCTTTTTCTAATGTTAGTTTTAAAGCGTGTGGGTTGGAAATGTCGAAGCCAGGCATTATTTCCACAGAATGCGTTTTTGCTTTGGTTCATGGATGAGTCTTTTCCCCTTTAGAGTCTTTAGAGTTCATTATATTTCTAACTATATGTTCAATATTTTGTTCGCGTGTTTGTACCATTATTAGCTTATTTTTATATCTGAGTTGGAGTCAAATTAATGTTTTGTCATAGTATGGTAAGTTATTTTATGTGAGAAAGGGTTTCTGGGCCCAGCCTCAAGGAGGGTGTGTGTGGAGCCTCGGCCCGGACAGTCCCTCCCGGCCGGCAGGGGCCGCGGCTTCGGGGTAACGCCGCTCAGGCCGCGGCGAACAGCCCACGTCTCTGGACGATGTCAGGCCCGCGGGGAAAGGTCTCCGTCTCCCCAGACCAGCCTCGCTCCAGAAGCAAGTGGCCGGCGCCGCTCGCGACCCACGCTCAGCCCAGTGCAGGCTCAGGGCCCCCCGCCGCTCCTCGGGCCGCAGCTGCCAGTCCCCGTCCTGCTCGCCGCCAGGCCATAGCCCAGAGACTCCCACCCGCCCTCCTTCCTTCCGGCACCTCTGTTCTATTTTGGAGCCCGTGGCGTGACTGTTTGTTAGTCTCTTTAAGTAGCCTGTGATCCTCACATGCAGACCTGAGTGCCGCCAGCGTCTGGCCTCCGGGTCCCGGCCCTGCCCACCCGGGCTCGCTGCAGCCCCACAGCACTTAGTCACGACGCTCAGCCCTTAGCGCGGCCTGTGCTCAGGTCAGGTGGTCAGCCAGCTAAGGCCTGAGAAGACCCATCCCCAGACCAGCGGGTCGCCCTGGGCAAGGTGCCCCCCAGAGCCCGAGGCCAATGTAGCAGACCCTCAGGTGGGAGCAGCAGGGCCGCCAGCAGCCAGGGGCCTGTCTGTGCACTGGCCCTGCTGCCCCTTCCCACCGTCGGGAAGGTGCACAGGGGCTTGGCGGGTGCTCCCAGGGGCTTTCTGAGGGCCAGAAACACTCACCAGCAGCCGAGGGGCAGGCTGCAAGCGCTGGCAGAGCAGGATCTAGCCCGGAGCTCCAGCAGGCGTGGTCAGGAAGGAGGCCGGGAATTCTCACCTTAAAACACATCTTTAGGGCCTCCCCGGTGGCACAGCGGTTGGGCGCTGGGTTGCGAAGCTGCCCGTGACCTCTGCGGCGCCGGTTCGATCCCCGGCTGCTCCCCGGCCCCCGGAGGAGGGTCCCGCATGGCGCGCAGACCTCTCCTGCCGCCCGCTGCTCCCCTCAGCAGTGTCCTTCGGTCCTTCTGCCTGCTCTGCTCCCCGTTCTGGCTCTGGTGAATTCTCTCGCCCTCTCGCGCTTCTGACTGTACCCAGTGCATGTATAAAACAAACAAACAAACAAGTAAAATAAAATAAAATAAAAGCATGCCTCTATAAAAAAAAAAAAAAAAAAAAAAAAAAAACAAAACACATCTTTAAAGAAAGGCACCATTGGGCCTCCCTGGTGGCGCAGGTGGTTGAGCGCTGCACTGTGAAGCAATCCGCAGCCTCTGTAGCGCGGGTTCGATCCCAGGCCATCCAGGGAGATTTCCACAGGGTGCAACAGACATCTCCTGTCTCCCTGCTGCTCCCCTCAGCGGTGTATTTCAGTAGATTCAGCCTGTTCTGCTCCCCACTCTGGTGAATCCTCTCACCCCCCACACCTCTGGGCTATACCCCAGCTCTTGTATGCATAAATAAATCAATCTTTAAAAAAGGAAAAAAGGCCCCATCTACAAACTTCATAGAAATCTCTGGCCAGCTTGCCACGTGGGAGTTGTTCAGGCTAACTAAGGTCACGAGCCGACTGCTGCCCAGCGAGCTGCTGTGTCCAGCTAGGAGTACGCAGGTTAGCATCAGAAAGAGCGTTATGATGCGAGCCCGTCCACCTCAGGGCGAGCGTGCCACCCCAGGGCCTGCCAGTCCGTTCCAGGGCAAGCCCAGCAAGCTCACGCGTCAGTGGTACAGGGCCATGTCTTGTGGGTCATACGCTCACATCGCTTGTTCGTTACAGTTGGATAAAATGCGGCCATGTTAAATGCCCGTCAGAGCCTCGATTAACTTAAGAGCGGATAGTTTGTCTAAAGCTGTTTCCTGTTGTTGTTAACAGAACATGCAAGGTATCTCTAAGCACCCAGTTCAGATCGCCAAACCTCAGAATTTTAAAGGTAATACCTTTCTTTCTACTTTGCTAATGTCTTGGTAACATTTTGTAAAAACTTGCAAGTACTTGTAATTGCTTTTCCATAAAACTAGCTGCTCCTTCCCCGAAGCCTGCCTCGTGTCCTTGGTCAGGCCTTCGAGGCACATTGCAAGGCAACCACAGCTGAAGGGGCGTGGGGCCTGCCTGGTAGCCACTTTCTAGTTAAAGGGGAGACGGTCCAGGAAAGCGAGTCCCCTCCCTCTGTGCCCAGCTCCCCGGCAGAGGGGAGCAGACCATGCGGGCCGCCTCTCCCGGGAAGGCAACTCCACTTCCTCGCAAGGCCCCGCGCTATAGAGCTGACTGTGCCTTGCTAAAAAAGAAGGCGGTCAAGTCTGAGCAAAGTGGGGGTGCCCCGGTCCCCGCAGCCGCTGAGCCGGGGTGGTGGCCCCCCCAGGAGCCCCAGCAGCATGCATGGTGACATGAGCGGGATGAGCATCAACGGGCCCCCATCTCCACCTGCCCTTTAAAGGCAACTGGTGGGGAGCCCTTGGAGTCTGTGTTCCCCACAGCTGCGCTTTCATGAGCGAGGTATGGGGAGTCGCTAGGTTGCCCTTACATCAACAGCCGACCTTCTCTAAGAATTCTAGACAGAAAGGAAAAATAAACAACAAAAAATTGAGTTTGCTTTCGTTGTTAGCATGATGTTCTAAAATTAGTAGAAATATTCAGAAAAATCAGAAAACTGGACCCTGACTTTAGATGACATTAAAGTAATTTTGTGTGAGGAAGATGGGGGTCAGCGCACCCCAGTTCAAGTGCCCTCAACACAACTGTCTAGGCGAGGCCGGCGGGAGCCTCACCATCTCTCCGAGGGCCATGTTCGTCCCACCCAGAGGCCACAGCTTCCTGGCAGCAGGTAGGAGCTGACGAGGGCGGGGCTGGGCGCGCCCCACTTCACCTGTCCTGCAGCTCACACGTGCAGAGTGGGGTGGGGTGGGGGATATCCACAGGGTCTGCTCTTCAGATCCCAAGGAAATATTTGTATGAAGCAAGTTGTTTTTGTTTTTGTTTTTGTTTTGGTGGGACCCTCGCCGGTGGCCAGGGATCGAACCGGCGCTGCAGAGGCTGCGGGCAGCCTCGCAACACCGCTGTGCCACCAGGGGAGGCCCTGAAGCAAGTTTCTTATGCAGGGGAGACAGGCAGCTCTGCTTCCAGCCCCTCACCTCACCACTTCTCACCCAAGTCCCAGGGCCCCGCCCCAAACAGCGCTGGTTCCTCCCGCACCCTTCCGTGCCCTGCCCAGTGCCGCTTTCTCGGTGAGATGCCCCCTATACACGCACCACATGACACACTCACACATGCGTGCACATGCAATCATACCCACACACATGCACACACGTGCCACACCTGCACCACTCACGCATGGACACATACACAGCGTGCACACATGCACGCATGCGTGAGCAGGCGAGCACACCCCCTGGAGCCCCCACATCCTGCCGTGTCTCCCATCTGTCTGTGCCGTCTCGCCGGCCACTGGCCCACTCCACCTGTCACCTGCAGGAATGCGAGCTCCACAAGGAAGGTCCTTGTTCTGTTCACTAGCACCCAGCTTACGGCCTGAGCACAGTAGGCCCTTGTTAAAGACGCTGATGGACACAACATGTGGGGGCCCTCACAGGAACAGCGGGGGGCTCCTGAGCTTCAGACACTGGGCTGACCTGCGGCCTGGCCAGCGGGGCGAGAAGGCTGACTTGGCTGTGGAGGGGGAGCGACGGGGCCCGGGGGCACCAGGAGGGCCCTTGGTGGGTTCTGAGCTAATGCAGGGCTGTCTCTCAGACTTTTCGCAGATCGAGCTGCGCATTCTTGCACATTTATCTGAGGACCCTGAACTTCTGAAGTTATTCCAGGAATCGGGAAGAGAGGATGTCTTTTCTAGCCTGGCTTCACAGTGGTAAGCTACACGCGCGCTCGCGGACTCTAAAAGCCTCTAGTTATTCCAAGGCCCCTTTCGTGGGAAAGAAATCACGATCTTCTCCTGTAGGTCACCGCTTGGAAAAAACGAGCAGATGAATAGGATGTCCAGGGCTTCCTGGCTGGGGGAGAGCCGATAGCTCGTCACCACTAAAAAACCGAGTCTGTTGCCAGAGAATGTAATGGAAACACCAGGAGAGTGTGCAGGCAGGTCCTGCGTGCCCTCCGGCTGGGTGCCCGGGTGGTGAGAGCCCAGGGTGCCGGGCAGGAGGCTTCCAAGGGGCCCCTGCAGGGACAGGCCTGCGTGCCCACTGCAGAGCCCTGGGGCAGGTGCGGCCGCGGGGCCTGGCCTCGGGCCTGCGTTCTTTCTGGGCTGGTGTTCTCAGCCAGCTCGTCCCTCCTGGCTGCGGCTCCCTCTGTCAGGGAGACAAGAGATTGGTGGGGAGAGTGAGAGGGGAGGCAACCTTCCCTTCTGTCAGGGAGACAAGCCCCTGCCTGCCCCCAGAGTGGGCCTGGCTGCAAGGACGCTGGGACAGGCCACTTTCTAGAAAGGGGCGGAATCCCAGGCCCTGCGTACAATGTTAGGACTCTGCTGCCGAGCCCCTGCCCCTCCCTGCGGGTCACGAGGGGCGTGGTGGGGGAGTGACAGCCAGGGGAAGGGGCACTGGCCGGGGACAGGCGCTGGGCCCTGCAGAGCACCATGGAGAGTGAGGGGCCCCGGCCCACTGGGGAGCAGAGCCTGGGACCATCAGCCCTGGCCCCGGGCCCTCCCACCAGCACTCCAGTGACCTGCACTCTCAGCCTCACACTCCAGGCCGCTTCCTGCCCCACCTCCCCACCCAAGCACCTCGCCCCCACGCTCCTCCAGCCCCTATCAGCTGTTATCCAAGGCCGCCCCCTCCCCCAGGCCCACCTTCCTCTCCGCCCCGCCTTCCACCAGCCGCTCCTCCCTCCAGTGTGAGCTCCGCCTGGCCCAGGCATGTCTTCTGTGTCTGCGGCGTCCCCAAGCCAAGGCCAGCAGTCCCGGCAGGAAGCATTGTTGAAGGAAGCCCTGGGCCTCAGCCCTCAGTGTGCCCTGCGGTGCCCTGCGACTGGCTGCTGCCCTCCCCCCCCCCCCCCCCCCCGCTCCCACCGCGTTTCCAGCCCTGAGTCGCCTCCCCGACCCCTGCTCCTACCCTCCCGCCCCCCACCCCTGCTCCTACCTCCCCACCCTGCTCCTACCCCCCCCCACAACCCCAAAGCCATGGAGTGGTGGTTAGTGAGGCTCTGCAAACTCAGGTCCAAGGGAGTTTGAGCCCCTTGGACCTGACTCACCTCATTGGACTGACAGCAGCCTGTGCGCTCCAGCCCCTCCGCCCAGTGCGTCCTCCTGCGTCCTCCTTCCAGCCCAAAGGCTCCTGCCTCAGAGGGGCCCCCGCCACCAGCAGACCGGACTGCGGCTGCTGTCCCCGGAGAGGCTGCCGTGGAGCCAGCCTGGGCTCTGCTGGGTGGTGCGGGGCGGGCAGCACAGGCAGGCAGCACAGGGGCCTGGCCCTTCAGGGTCTCCCCGGGCCCCGTTCTTCTGGGCTGCTGAGTTCCCGTTGACACCTGGTCTGCCTTCGTGGCCCTCATCGTTGCTGCAAAGTCCCACCTTCACCTGGGGACTTCCTCACCCACTGTTTGGGCTCACAACAAACCCACTTTCCTCCCTGCTCTGCCTCGCTGCTGGCCCTTTCTTGCTTTCTCGAATGCTCCTTTACCTGCATGTACTTTTCTTCTTTAAGTTTGAGGCTTGGGACTCCTCCCATCTAACATGGTGACTGTCTGGTTTTGGGGTACAGCTGACCCTGAGGTCCAAGAGCAGTTCAGACCCTGCCCCACCCCAGCTCAGAGCCTCTGCGGGGTGTATGTGGGTCTTGCGATGCTGCCACGACACCTCCAGGCCAGGGTGCTGCCTCCTGACCAGCGCCCCCTACTCTGTGTGCCACCTACGCTTTTTAAAGTTGAGACGTAACTCACACCATGGAAATTGAGCCTTTTTTTTCCCCCAAAGATTTTACTTATTTATGCATACAAGAGCTGGGATGCAGGCCAGAGATGGGGGTGAGAGGATTCCCCAGAGACAGAGTGGGGAACAGAACAGGGGATCCACTGAAATGCACTGCTGAGGGGAGCGGCGGGGAGACAGGAGAGGTCTGCCGCGCCCTGTGGGCAGCTCCCTGGCTGGGGATGGAACTCGCGCTGCAGAGGCTGCGGACAGCTTCGTAGGCTGCATCTTCACCCCTTGCACCACCAGGGAGGCCCCGGAAGTCGAGTATTTAAAGTGCAGAGCTCAGCGCCTTCTCCGCCGGGCGCGGCCGTCACCGCTGTCTCACTCCAGAATGGTCCTGTCAACCCAGAGAGAAGCCACGTGCTCACGGCCTCCGCCCTCCTCCCCTCCCCACGGGAAGCGCCGTCCACGTTCTGCACCTCTGTGTCAGTGGGCTCTGGACGTGTCCCGACTTGCCTCTCGGCAGGGGGCCTCCGTGACTGCCTCCTCCCCACGGCTTAGGGCGCCCACATGGCTCTGCGGTGTGGCAGGCGCCGCTGCTCCCATCCTCTCCGTGGCAGAACAATACTCCGCGGCGCGGACGGACATGGCCTGCCTTTCAGTGCAGACACGCGGCCAACACTCCACGTGTTGATTCATTCATTGGTGGATGGGCCTTGGGTGGCCTCCGCCTTGGCTGTCGTGGGCGTTCACACGCGAGCCCTGGCGTGGACACATGGCCTCATTTCTGGGGGCTTGTGTCGTAGTTCTGTGGGTAACTTTTTAAAAAGCGTGATAAGGGGCATAACCTGAATTTAAATCATGAGCCATTTGAAGCTGTAGGCTCAGTGGTCACTGTATGTAACTCCCCAAGCCACACGTTAACTGCTTTCCAAAAGAACCTCCACGCCGTACTCCCCGCGCCCAGCGCCGTGCGTTTGGGGTTCGTCCTCGTCTGTGTCTGTCTCGCTGCTCTACCCCCCTCAGGCCTGAAGCGGCTCCTCCTGGTGGCCAAGGCCCGCCCCGTGCTCACCGCTGCTCCCTCCTGGACCCCTGAGCGGAGCGCAGCCTGGGCCTTCTGCTCACACCACCCCCATCCACGTTCTCCCCACACGCGCCCTCCTCCTTTCTCGCGTCTCCTCGGCGGGGATCCGGCAGTATGGGATGTAGAAAGCATGTGCCGGATTTCATGGCACTCTGCAGCTCTCCAGAGGTGTGGACGGTCTTAGCAGATGACCCTCTCACACAGGAGGCAGGTGTGCACATTCAGCCCACTCTTGAGCCCTGCTGGCGCCCTGGTGCCGCGGGGGATAGCACCCGCCCCCAGGCCCAGCGGGCAGAGGACTCGCCCCAGGAGGGGCTGCTGGTGGCAGGCATATCCTCTGCTTAGCCAGCCACAGCTTCTCTGGTGCTGCTGCCCAGTGTCGCAGCAAAATGTACACGTCCTGGTATCAGGCATAGGGGCGCGGCCGAGGGGCTGCAGGTTACCAAGGGGCACAGCACGCCAACAGGGTGAGGACCAGCCAGTCTGTCTCGGTAAGAAACTTGCAGAGAAAAGGAAAATACACCAAAGCAGGCAGGCGTAAGGAAGGAAATAGTAAAGGCAAGAGGAAGAATCAATGACATTAAAAGAAAAACAATAGAGAAAATTAATAAAACAAAAAATGATGTTTTGAAAAATCAGCAAAATCGCTAAATTCTAGGGCCTCCCCAGAGGCGCAGCAGGTTGAGCACAGCACTGTGAAGCTGCTTGCAGCCTCTGCAGCGTGGGTTCAATTCCCGGCTGGCCAGGGAGATACCCACATTGCATGGCAGACCTCTCCTGTCGCGCCCGCTGCTCCCCTCAGCAGTGGATTTCAGTCAGTCTGCCTGTTCTGTGCTCCGCTCTGTCTCTGGTGAATCCTCTCAGCCTCCCATGCCTCTGGCCTGTACCCCAGCTCTTGTATAAGTAAAAAATAAATCTTTTTTAAAAAATCACTAAATTCCAGAAGACCCAACTCAGTATCAGGCACCCTGGGTGCCCGGGTGCCTTCGGCTGCTTGCTCTTTATCTAGCAGCGCTCAGGCCCATGGCAGGGTCACTGCAGTGCCCAGACGGGCGGGAGGGGGAGAAAGGCGGTGCCTGGAGTCAGGGGCCTGGCGACCTCTGGTCACCCATGAAATGGTGGCGCAGGCAGCCCAAGGCTGCTTCCCAGCAGAGGACCCACCATGGCTCACTTGTCAGGCGCCTGGAGCGGAGGCCCGCGGCCAGCTCCCCCTCCTGGTGCCTGGGACCAGCCAGCAACCCCCGCTCCAGGGCGCAGGATGGCAGGGCAGCGCGTGGCTGGGCCTCAGCCGCTGTGGTGGGGGCTGCAGGTGGGGGGGAGATCCTTTAGGGAATTCGGGGGAACTCTTCCCCGGGGCGGCACAGAGCTGGCCAGCACAGGTGGGGTGCGCCTGTCCTCCTCCTCTGTGCTGCTGTCCCTCCCTCCCGAGCTTGAGGTGCCCCCTTGACCAGGAATGCCTGGTGAGTGAGGAGGGGGCTGCGGCCTTGCCAGGACGCCCAGCAGCAGAGGAGGGATCACTGCCCCAGGCCCGGGGGGTGGGAGGTGGCCAGGGCAGGTCAGATGCGAGCTGACCATCATGCCCGTCTTCCCACTGGGGTCGCTGTGCTGGGGAGCACCCAGGGCTATGGCTGGAAGCCATGCGGAAGCCCCCCAGGCCACTCTGGGCACGACTGTCCCCCACGGTGGGACCAGCCCCGCCTCCAGGGAGGGACCATGGGGGCGCTGCAGCTGGCGGTGACCGCAGTGACTCACCTTTCCACAGGAAGGACATTCCCGCAGCACTTGTGACTCGGGCGGACAGAGAGCGGGCCAAGAAGGTGGTGTATGCGGCCGTCTACGGAGCAGGTAGCCCGGCCAGTGGGCATGGCCCTCCCCACCGTCGTCTCTGCCTTGACACTGCTGCCCGGTCCCCCCCGGGCACCCTGTGTCCTTCACACAAATGCAGGACATCCTGCCCCGCCAGGCCCCAGACGGTCCACAGTGGGCGTGCCCACCCAGCCTCCTGGGAGGGGACCGGGTCTAGGGGGGTGGGGTGGGGGGCCTGGGAGTCTCCCCACATCACAGGGTGGCTGCCCAGGGCTCTCTGAGAACACACCCCCTCCCAGGCCAGCTCCCTCCTGCCCCTCTTCCTCCCTCCTCCTCCCCTTTCCTTCCCTTCCCCCATCTGGGGCTCCCTGGAGGTGCTGGGGCAGGTTGGGGTCTCCTGTGAGGCCGCCCTTCCCAGGTGGTCTCCAGGTGGGCTAAGCCTGCAACCCAGTGGCAGCTTGTTCTTCAGCGCAGACGAGGGCGGGAGGAGGCCCGCGAGAGCCCGGTGTTCTAGGGGCTGGGAGGACCAGGTCCTGCCACACTCCCTGGAGGGTCCTCACGAGGGGGTGAGGACCAGAGGGGGTCACCGAGGCCGCCTTCAGCTTCTCTTTCAAGCCTCCACCCTCCGCCCCCCAGGCAGGCCGGTGCCCCTGGTCTCCCTCAGAGCCGGGAGTTGGGGCGGGCCCTCGCGGGGGTGCCTGGCGAGCCTTGCGGCCACGGCAGCAGCAGATTCACGAGCCGCCCTCTCTCAGCTCTATTGGAAACGCGGTGTCCACACTGGGAAACAGTGGGGCTGAGGCGCCTGGGTCCCTGGGCTGGCTCTGCACCCTTCCTGCAGCACCCCGGGCCGCCCTGCACCTGCCACCCGCCATGCGGGGCGCCTTCCGGAGGGGAAAGGCCGCGTCCCTGGCCGTGGGGTGGCAGGAGGGAGACTGGGCCGCTCCCCACCTTGCTTCCTGCCCCGAGGTGCCTGCTGACAGCTGGGTTGAGGGCACCTGCCAGACAGAAGCCTGCACCCGTCACAGGCCCGGCCAGGCACCCAGCGGGCCCTGACTGCCCGATGACGCTCACGCATGATCACCCGGCCAGGCTGCTGTGTGAACACGGGGCACAGGCCAAGAAGCGCCTTGCAGCGTGGGAGATATGGAGAGCCCAGAACCCCACCCCCACCCTGCCGGGGGCATGGCAGCCCTCTGGGGGCCCCACTCCATGCACAGGGGGCAAGTGCAGGGGCTGCAGGACTGGGATCCCAGGCCCTGAGGGCTGACCCACCTTGCTGCACTGGCCAGCGGAGCCCAAGCCCATCAGGAGCCGCCTTCCCCAGGGGCCAGCTGCTCCTGCAGGCCCCGCTCGCAGTGCTGCTCCACCGTCCCTGCTTCTGCGTGGCCCATGGCAGTCACCTCCTGGCCAGCGCCAGCACCACGTGCGCACGCCAGGGCCCCCATGCCTGGGGCTGGGCAAGACTGGCCTGGCGCCCCCACGCAGGCCGAGGGGCCAGGGCACGAGTCAGCGGGTCTGCCCTGCTCCCCCGCCAGCACACCGAGGCCAGCGCTGCAGGGCAAGACCACGTGGAGACCACACGCCCTGGCCACACGGTCCCTGCGCAGCCCGGGGCCTGGGGCTGGTGTGGCAACCAAGGCATCCAGGCGGTGTGCGTGAGCGCGGGGGCCTGTCTCCGTGGGCAGGACAGAGACCCCGATGGGCTCTCTGCTGCTCCCTCCCCCTCGGGGACCTCAGCCAGCCCCTCCTCTGGCCACCCAGAGACGGGAGGAAAGGGTTCCAGCCACAGCCATGTTGATGGGCCTGGCGGAGACGCAGGGTGGGCCCCTGCAGGGAGGCGCGTGTGCTCGGGCTTCCCCTGGTCAGCACCGCCCGGCACACCTGCCTCTCTCTCCCGCAGAGCCGCTGCTGGCGCCCTGCAGGGCTGGGCCTGTGAGGAGGGCCAGGGCTGGCCAGTCAACGGGCTCACCTGTCTGTGGCTTGGAGCCTGACGGCCCTGTGGGCGCCTCTGGCGTGAGCCCAGCAGAGGCCAGCAGGCCTTGTCCAGGCCTCCCTCCCAGGGATCCGGGTGTGCCTGCACGCCTTCCCGGGGCTCAGCCTGCAGCTTTGTCCATGTCCCTCCCCCAGCCCCTGTCCTCTGCTCAGATTATTCCCATCTCTGGGGACCCAGCGCGTTTCTGTCAGTTTTAAGGGTCCATGTTCCTGGGCACCATTTCCTCACGTGTTGGTGATGGTGTTCTCCCCTCCCCCAGGGCTGGGCCAGGGCTGGCTCTGCACAGGCCGAGGGTGGCCCCCGAGGTGTCCAACAGGCCTGTCCACTGGCCACACTGGTGCCCATCCGTCCTGTCAGAAAAGGCCAGCGGGGCGGCTGGACCTGACTGGCGGCGCCTGCCTGGCCCCTTGCAGGCCGCAAGGCTGTCCCTGCAGGCGAGGGGCGGGGGTGTAAGGGATGGTACAGGCGCCCCTGATCTTGGCTGTTTCTGCTACTGTAGGGAAGGAGCGTCTGGCCACTTGCCTTGGGGTTACTATCCAGGAAGCTGCCCAGTTTTTGGAGAGTTTCTTGCAGAAATACAAGAAAATCAAGGAGTTTGCCCAAGCAACCATCGCCCAGTGTCGCCAGACAGGTGAGCCCTCCGCAGCCAGACCCTGCAGCCCTGCGCCGGCTCCCGGCAGGGCAGAGCCAGGCGCGCTGAGGCAACAACGTTTACAAGTTTGGGCTGGGGAACCACTAGCAAGATGGAAATAGATAAGATCACGCAGCTAAAATAGAGGCTGAAAAGCATATGGCATATTTACAGAATTTCACCACAGTCTGGTCTCAAATCTCAAGGAATATCCAATAGAACATTCTCTGTAACCAGACGCGGGGGCCGAGAGCGGGCTGTGTGGTCACCACCCGTCCCCGCCGGGAAACCGCGCCCTCCCAGTGAGTTAGATCAGAAAGAGAAGTCCCAAGAAAATCGCACAATTTTTAGGATTAAATGACAGAACAAATATGTCATATCAAAAACTGAGGCCAGGGCCTCCCTGGTGGCACAGGGGTTGAGTCTCAGCGCTGTGAAGCTGTCCGCAGCCTCTGCAGCACGAGTTCGGTCCCCGGCCAGGGAGCTGCCCACAGGGCGCAGCAGACCTCTCCTGCCTCCCCGCTGCTCCCCTCAGCAGTGTCTTTCAGTCAGTCTGCCTGTTCTGCTCCCCGCTCTCTCTCTGGTGAATCCGCTCACAGCCCCCCTCCACCTCTGGCCTGTACCCCAGCTCTTGCATGCATAAGTAAATAAATCTTTAAAAAACAGACAAAAAAACTGAAGCCAGACTGACCCTCACTCAGAGCTGAAGGGTTCTTTAGAAGTAAGAACCGTGTGGCCACACGTGAGCTGTGCTGGCCCCAGGCCTTGGGGGAGCAGCGGGGTGAAGAGGACGGACAGAGGGAGACCAGCATGAGAGCAGGGAGCAGAGCCGCACTGGGGCGGTGGGGACAAAGGGGCCCCTGTGCCCGGCCTCTCCTGGACGCGCTGCTCCCCCGCAGTGTCCGGGTGGCCCCGGCTGCTCCTGGTCTGCTGTGTCCAGGCGGGCACTGTGGGGCCGGCAGGCACCAGCCCCTCCAGGGACGAGGATTAAGTGCCCCCCCACCACCACCACCAGCTGCGGCGGGCCAAGATGCAGCTGCATCCCGCAGGGCTCCAGACCTAGGCCGGAACTGTGCCTGCGCCGGTCTGGTTCTCTGCAGAGCCGGAGAGAGGACTTAACTGTAGCTCAGGAGGCCGCAGGGCCCCGGGGGCCCATGGGGTGGGGGCGGTGCTGTGTCTTCCTGCCTCTCTCCCTCCCCTTTCACACAACCAGGCTACGTGGCATCCATCATGGGCAGACGGAGGCCGCTGCCCCAGATCTGGACCCCAGACCCGCGACTCCGGGCACAAGCCGAGCGACAAGCAGTGAACTTCGTGGTGCAAGGTGCCCCTGCGCCCGCTCCACAGCCACTGCCACTGGGGTTTGCAGCCATGTGCCGAGGGCCAGCCCCATTCCCGGGATTACTGGACACTGCCCGCCCCTGGCTTCCACAGCACTGTCAGGAGGCGGGCAGGTGTGGCGCATGGCCACCTGCATTGGTGGCATTCCTAGGAGGCCCGCTCGGCAGTGCCACCCGTCCAGAATGGGACACTGAGGCTTCGGAAGTTAACCTACAGTGCTAGGGTCAGGCCTGGACTTGGCTGGGACCTTCTATCACATACCTGGGGGTCAGGCACCCCGAACCCAGGGCATCCTTCCAGTGTCCACACCTCAGCAGGGGGCCAGCTGGAATGCAGGGGCACCCACACTGCCCACCTCAGCTAGGAAAACTGTGCCAGGCAGCCCAGAACAACAGGCTCTGTGGGGTTGGTGCAAGGTCTGTGGCCACAGCCCCTGCTCTGGGCCAGGAGCTGCCCCCACGAGGGCTCAGGGTAGCTGCGAGCCAGGCCTCACCCCCATAGGCCCCTGGGGCCTGGAGAGCAAGCCCGGCATAGCAGTCTAGCCCAGCCCCAGGGCACTGGCAGGCAAGGAGGCTCCAACACGCTGAGACAGGCGGTCTAGTGCCCAGCACACGGGGCTGCCCGTTGGCTCTGCCTCCCTGCTCGGCCTGGGGAGTGGGGGTGGCCACTAGGGGACCCGTGGGGTCCATGTCAGGGCGAACTGCCCACGTGCTCCCGGACAGCAGGACAGCCCGGCACGGCCGGCTCCCAGGCAGCACTCGCTGCACAGGCGCATGTGAGGAGGGCTGTGCCCACCAGGGCCGGCTGCAGCCTGGGCCACTCATGACACCACCTCTTGTGCCCGCAGGCTCAGCTGCTGACCTCTGTAAGATGGCCATGGTCCGCGTCTCCGCCGCAGTGGCCGCCTCCCCTGCGCTTTCCGCCAGGTCAGTGAGAGTGCCGCTTGCCTGGCCCGGCTGCCTGCGACCCTCCCCCTAGGGTCTGGTGCCCACGCTCTGTGAGCGGCTCTGCGGCTGGGCGCGTGCCCGCAGCTCCCATCCCCGAGAGCCCCCTGGCCAGTCGCCGGCCCCGCCTAGCACCCCGCCCAGCACCCCACCAGGGCCCTTTCCCTGCGTCCAGTCTCTGGGTGGCCAGAGCAGTCACAGCCGGCCTCTGCGGGCCTAGCTGGGCCTTGGGGGTCACAGGCCTGGCTGGGGATGGGGAGATACGCCCTGCGGGCAGCCCGGCCCACAGCCCCCCTAAGGCCCGGGGGCAGCAGCGCCACCTGGGTGGCCGGGATCCCTTCAGGCACAGCCCAGATTGCTGGGTCACAACACAGCTGCCCCCACCCCCACCCAGCCTGCCACTGCCCCCTCAGGGAGCCAGCACTCACCTGCATCTCCAGAGGGGAACCCTGGGCGCCCTGGCTTCCTCACCACCCCCCCACCCCCCAGCCCCCCTCCCGCACAGGCCTGACGGAGCAAGCACCCCGCCCGCCCGCCCCAGGCTGGGTGAGGAGGAGCCCTCCCCCCACCCCCTGCTCCCCTTGGCCGGCCCTGCCCTGGCGGGCTGGCTCCTCCCACCTCGCCCCAGGGGGGCCCTCAGGCCAGCTGCGGGGCAGGGCTGGGAAGGGCCTCTGCGAGCCCGGGCAGGGAGCGAGTCCCACCAGGACCTTCGTCTGTGGCAGGTCCCGGGGAGGAAAGGTGCGTGGCTGCGTGTCCCTCGCCGCTCCCCTGCCGCCCTCTCCCCGGAGCCTGCCGCTTTCTCTCTTTCTCTCGGCTTCCGGCTTCCGACCCGCGCCTCGGGTGATGAGCCTTCCCCGAGAGTTTACAGAGCCTGCCTTCCTTTCGTCTTCCTCGCAAGGCCGCCTTGCTCCTCAAGCGTTGCTTCCTGTTCACGTTCACATTTGAGCTACCCAGGTTGTGGCGAGTTCAGCGGCCTGTACAGAAGCGTTGGGCCAGGCAAAGGTCCTGGCTGGGGACGGGAGGTACGCCCTGCGGGCAGCCCGGCCCACAGCCCCCCTAAGGCCCGGGGGCAGCAGCGCCACCTGGGCGGCCAGGATCCCTCAGGCCCCTGCGGGCTGGACAGCCCCTAGCCACCCCCTCCCCTCCCCAGTGCGCTCCCACATGAAATCAGGAGCCCAGCTGCCCTGGCAGCTGTCCTCACACGGGCGAGGGCCCAAGGCCGGGCAGGAGGCGCTAACAGCTGTGCCTGGGAGCGGGAGGCCAGCCGCGCCCTGCAGATGTGCTGGAGACGGCGGGAGGGGCCTGGGCTCTGCTGGGGTCCCTCTTCCGATGGCCAGTGCCCGGTCGTCAGCCCGGGCCTGGCTGCGTACACCGGGCAGCCTGGCCCCTCGCTGAGGCGTCCAGCACAGAGCTGCTCCGGGTTCCGCAGTGGCGCCGGCCGATGTGAGCGTGTGTCTGCCTAGAGCAGCGCAAGGGACAAGCGGGCCCCCCAGAGCCTCACCGGTCGCCCCTAAACCCCCAGGCCCTTCCACCACTGCCCCCAGCCTGCGGGACCTGCCCCTTTCTCTGTGAGGAGGCTGCTGCAGGCTTCTCAGGTGCGGGCACGGAGGAAGCGGAGAAGGCGAGGCTGGCAGGGGCCCTCCCCCCACAGAGCTCACCTCGGACCTGTGCTCAGGCAGCTGCCCGCAGGCCCACCCTGGCTACGTGTCCTCCTGCCGCGCTGGGGGGCCCGGCAAGCAGGCTGTGTGGGGCCTGTGGAGGGCGGCACCCATCTCCCCAGCCAGCCCTGAGCTCTCAGAGCAGCTCACAGTGCCCCGGGGGGGCACTCCCCTCAGCCAGACACTGGACAGGGTGGGGCGGGCCTGCGCGGGGGCGGGAGGTGGGAATAGCTATGAGGACTGGGGTGGCAGGACCAGCCCTCCCAAGACAAGAGGGCAGCAGGAGGGGGGTCTGCAGCACCCCTGGGCCGGCTCTCAGGCAGGACTGGAACCACGTAGGGCCAGAGTCCCACAGGGCCCGGCTGGGCAAAGCCCTGCTCTGTGTGGGCAGCTAGGAGGCCACGGGCAGCGGCAGGCCCTGACCTGACAAGCGCGAGGCCTGCCGGGTGGGGGGGCTGTCCCCCAAGACCTGTCAGAAGAGCCCTGAGTACCAGCCCTGGGACCGCCCACGGGACAGGCCGGTCTCTCCTGGAGAGTCCCCACGGGGCCTCGCCCGCAGGACGGTGCTGGGCAGAGCACCCCCCCCAGGCCACAGCACCGTCGTCCCCTTCGCGCCGGTTTGCTGTGCCCCAGTTTGCTGCGGGAAGGGCCGTGCCGCTGGCTGCGAGAGCGGCGAGTAAGTGACTAACGCTCAGGCCTATTCTTAGGCTGCTGCGCGCCCGCGGCCCCACTTCCGCAGTCACGTCTGCGAGTGTGAAAACTCGGCTAAATCAGGAAAAAGCCACAAGTGCCTGTTCTGAGGTTTCTGCCCTTTTAAAAACGAAGTCCCAGGGGAGCGCGAGACCCCACCAGAGGCCTGAGCACGCGGGTGCCCTGACCGCAGCCAGGCCTGACCGCGAGGACGGGCCACTGCCCGCCCCACCCTGGGGGGCGGCCCAGTCAGGGGGTGGCGCCCAGGCTGACTCTGCCTGTTCCCGGTGGTCCTGAGCCCTGAGGCTGGCCAGCCTGCCCAGGCGCCCACGCCAGTGCCCCCAGCTGGCGCCTTCGCTCCACAGACCCCAGGTGCCAAGGGCCCGGCCTCCGCGGTGAGCCCTGCCTGTGTCTTGCAGGCTGCTCGCCCAGATCCACGACGAGCTGCTCTTTGAAGTGGGAGAGGCACAGGTCCCCGAGCTAGCAGGTGAGCCAGCACCCCGGCCCCACCCAGCTGCAGATGACTCCAGGGTCTCCGGTCTGCCCTGCCCCAGGCTGTGCCACGGGCTGGCAGGTAGAAGAGCCACCTGGGGCTGGGGAGACTCCATGGGCTGCCCCTCCCTGCCGTTCCAGGTGGACCCAGACCTGGAGAGGGACCCATGGCGCTGCCTCCAGGGCCATGGGGGGCTGAGGGGAGCCTTGAGCCCTGAGGGGTGTCCCTGCCTTGAGGTCTTGGGGAGCGAGCATCCTGCGGGTCTGTGGGCAGGCCTGGGCGGGAGCGGGGCGGTCCCGGGCACCAGCTTCCCTGCACATGGGGTGTGCGCCCCACTGGGGCCTCCAGGGCTCCTGCGGTGGCACGGCGCTCAGGGATGCGAGGGCTCTGGCCCCTGCGGGAACATGCTCTCTGCTCCCTGTGGGGAGACTCGGCATTGCCATGGCCCCTATGTGGGCCGGAGTGCAGGGCCACTGCTCGGGCCCTGAGGGCAGGTGGTGGCACTGCTTGGAGTGCAGACAGCTGCCTGCCCTAAGCCGGGGAGTGGGGTGCAGCCCTCCTCACCCCCAGGGCCCACAATGGGGCGGGTGCAGAGCTGGGGCCGGGCCACCGTCCTCAGGACCGCACTTCCTCCCCAGCGCTCGTGGGGGCCACCATGGAGGCCCTGCGGCACGCGCCAGGCCTGGAGCAGCAGCTGCAGGTGAGCCCCTTCCTTACCCGCCCACCCAGCCGGGGGCCCAGCGGCCTGGGGTTGAGCCAGCCCAGGGGCTGGTGGGAAATAGTGTCCGAAGCAGCTGAGGTGCTGAGGGCACTGGGCCGGTGTCCCCGGAGGCTGGAGGCAGACTCTTCACACCTGCCAGGTGCGCCAGGCCAGGCCCAGCCCCTGCTCTTGGAGGCCCCGTCTCAGCGTGGGCTCTGGGCCTAGACCCCAAGGCCGTGGGAAGGCCGCTGCCCCTCCCTCCCATTCCCCAGGAACACAAGCTTGGGCCCTGCGGCCCCTGTACTCACATCCCCAGACACCTCACCTCCATCTACCCCAAGCACCTCCCCTGGCACTGCAGCGGTGGCCTGGCGGAGACAGGGCAGGGCTCCTGTTTTGGGGAGACTGTACCCGCCCCTGGGGAAGGTATAGCGGGCCCCACAGTCTAGAGGCCCTGGGAGCCGGCCGCGCTCAGAGCCAGGCAGAGGTCAGCCCCTCCCTCCCTGTCCAGAGGCGCTGCTGAGCTGAGTCCAGGCCAACAGGGCCCACTCGGTCCGGGGCGGTTCTCCAGGTCCCGGTGACACCCAGGGAGCAGGCCCCAAGGTGGCCAGCACAGGCTCCCCACTGCGCACCCCAGGGCGCCCTGCAGGCCCGCTCCCTGCACAGAGACCCCCATGGGTTTGGTGGGGGCTTGGCCAAGTCACGGGGTCATGGTGGAGTGGACACGTGCGGGCTGAGCTTGTGCACGCCCACGCTGTGTGGCCAGACCCACAGGACCAGGCCGCCATTCACACAGGTCCTCGCCTGCAGGCAGGTGGCGGCAGGGAAGACGGGCCCATACCCGCCCTCACTCCTGGCTGCCACCCGCAGGTGCCCCTGAAAGTGATTCTGAGTGCCGGCCCCTCATGGGGACACCTGGAGCCACTGCAGGAGGCCCGTGACCCTGGGCCCAGCCCACGGCCCTGAGTCTCCAGGCAACCGCCTGGCCAGTACCCTGTGCCCTCCCCCAGTACCCACCCCCAGCCTCTGCATTTTTCACCTTCATTTTGTCTGTAGCCCCAGGCAACGGGGCGGAGAGAACTGTTTTCCACCAACCATTGTGTGACCTTCCCCAAGGTCAGCGTGGGTGCTGGCCCGCCCCCCAGCTGGAGCCGAGCGTGCTGCGCCCCTGGAGTAAAGACCTAGCGAAGCTGCCTCGCGCCTGTCCCTGAGTTCTTTCCGCAATAAAACCGTCCTGGCCCCAGCCCCTGCCAGAGCCCACCCCCATGGGTGGCCCAGACCAGAAGCAGCACCCCTGCCCTCCGAGCCCCGGGGGTCCCTGCACCTGAGAGGCCCTCACAACCCGGCAGGGTGCGGCCCTGGGCAGGCACCTCGCACAGGCTCCTCCCATGGGGGGCGGTGTTCACCTGAGGGGGCAGGCTGCCACACTCCGCTCCGGAGCCAGACTCCAGGCCCATCTCACAGTCTCCTGCAGGCGCCCCAGACTCCCGACCGTCCAGATGGCCGGCACACCGTGGGGAGACTGAGGCCTGGAAAGGCTGTGTCACTTCCCCAGTGCACAGGGTGGCAGTGGCAGCCTTAGCTTTGCACTGAGCCTGGGGCCCATCTCCACCTCCCCTGGCCGCCCCGAGGGCCCCCTAGCTGCCTCCTTGTGTGTGTCTGGGATCCAGAAGCCCCTCTAAGGAGGCCCAGAGCCTGTGGCTGGCTGGCCGGATGGGGTGAGCTTGCAGACAGGGTCATCCTGTGCTGGGGCCGGTGTATCCGGGACCACAGTGCTCAGTGGAGCTGGGGCTGGGGTCACATGCCCCCAGGGTCCATGGCTCCAATCACATTGGCACGTGCAAGAGCTGAGCGGCCAAGCCTGAGTCTCGTGACGAACATTCCAGAGTCTAGCGAACTGGCCCTGAGGGCTCTGGGTCCTCCATGCCAGCTGGTCCTCCTGCCCTGTGTGGTGGCCATGCTCACTCGTGCCACACACCCAGCCTTGGGGATCCACGCAAGCACACTGACCCCCCAACTTCACCCCTGCGTTGCCATGCATCCCCTGGGGCTTGGAGACCCCCTGACACAGTGCCAGCTCCACCCTGGGGGCACACCCCATGGGGAAGAGCCCACCCACAAAGAGGGGGGCAGAGGGAGGCCCTGTGGGGCCACATGCTGGACTGGCTCCCACTTCCCTGCCCCCAAGGCTCAGATGACCTCCAAACTCACCCACCCTCGCGGGGTACCCAACCTCAGGCCCCAGTCGTCGTCCTCCTTCCTGAGTTGGGGGCCCTGACGCCACCCCCCAGGTCCCCACAGCTCACAGCCCTTCTGAGTGCAGGGCTCCAGGGGTGCCGGGCGGGCCCGGAGCCCAGCCCAGCAGGTGGGCGGTCTCGAGGAAGCACAGGAGCCTGGTCCATCAACTCTTTTATTGGAAAACAGCAGCACTGGGGTGTGCAGGGAGGCCCCACTCCACCCTGCTGGCCTGCACCCGGCCAGGCCCACCAGCGGGACCTTGGCTTTCACCCTTGGTCCCTCGAGGGAGCACAGAGCGGAGGCTGGCACAGACCACGGGTGAAGCAGGCCCTGCTCACTGAACACGCCTCCACACAGCAGGGGCAGGGGGCCTGGCCCGCACCATGGTCAGCACCGGGGTCAGCCAGAAGTGCCCGCCCCCTGCCCAGCGCCCGAGCACCGGCCCCTGAGGGGAAGGGGCGCCACTGTGGCCCGCTGCCCTGCTGGCTACTACCGGTGCCCTCCCTGCCACCACCCGCGAGCCTCATACCAGCCCGCATGGCACCGGGCCCAGCCCAGGCCACGCCCCTTCTGCGAAGTGGCTAATTATTGCTGTTACGAGCAACGCAGCGCACCGCACCCCACCTCCAAGCAACACACCCCAGTCCGCCCACCTCCACCCAGGACTCAGCCCCCAGGAGCGTCAGCCCAAGGGCCTGCAAGCAGGGAGCAGGCACCCCTGGGGTTCCCAGGCGCCCCCGCGTGGGCACGGGCCGTGGGCAGCACACACCAAGCTGCGACCCGAGTGCCTTAGCGGGGCCCAGGCTCAGGCCACACGTGCCTGTCCCCTCCGTAGAGGGGCCGCGCCGCCCAAGACCTGGCTGTATAATAAGACCTGGGTCAGACCCAGGCTCTGCCCGCCCTGTCCTCTGAGGGCTTGAGGGGTGTCCAGAGCCGGAGGGGGCTGCCCAGGACCTCACAGGCTCGGGCTCCCAGCCCGCGAAGACAGGCTGGGCCTGGGGGAGTCGAAAGGCCCCGCAGCCCGCACAGCTGGCCTGGCTCACGGACCGCCCTCCCTGGCCAGGCCGGCCGCGGAACCTGGAAAAGAGCCAGGCTCGGCAGCTCTGGCTGTCCAGAGGGGCAGGCCCTCCGCTGCCCCTTAGGTGCGTGTCCCCGGCTCGGCTCTCGGGTGCTCTGGAACATTCGCCCTCTGCTCCCAAACCAGGCTCTCCCACCGCCAACGGCAGTCCTAGGAGCCTCAGCCCTTGAGGCAGGTGCCAGCCACGCTGCTGTCCTGGCCTCACCTGGCGGCCATCGGCAGCTCCGGAGGCAGGCAGGGGCCAGGGCCAGCCAACCCAGACGCGCCACACGCATGCGCCGCTGCGCAGACCCCGAGGACAAGCCAGAGGTACAAGAGACATCGGAATCTCCGCAAACGTGTAAAATCCACACGTCACGGCATGTTTGTGGGTGGAGGTGGCGGGTGCGCCCCTGGCAGGCCCGGCCTCCGCCAGGTGGGAGGCCCTGAGGCGCTGGCCCAGCCCACCTGCAGGTGAGGCCTGTCCTGGCCCAGCACATGCCAGCCTCTGGGCACACAGGTACCCCTGCCCACCCCAGCAGCCGGCAGTCGCTCCAGGCCTGGGCCCCCCGCCGTCTCCCCTGCATCCTGGCAGCAGCAGAGGGGCAGCACGGGAATGTCGGGGTCAGGCCAGCCTCTACCCCCGGGACCACCCCGAAGATGAGGCGAGCCCAGCGCTCCTCCAGACGCCAGCAGGACAGGAGCGGGCCACGCCCCTGCCAGCAGCTGCCGCTGGCTGCCCCAGGATCCTCCAGGCCGTCCCGGCCCCAGTGAGTCCAGTGGCCACGTAGCCTCCACGGGCACCGGCTCGGGGGACGCTGGCGGGATCCCCAACTACACCAGGCAGGGCCCGGCCCATCATGCTGACCCACACAGCCCCCAGCACGCCCCACGCCGACTACGGCCGCCCCGAGCCAGAGCACAACCGAGCAGAGAGGAAGAAGGCACGACTGTTTCCGTTTTGCTAAAACACTTTACGTCTGTCTGTATAATCCAGATTAACAAAATCTGAGAACTGCAAGAAAATAGGGTGCCGATTTCTGTACAGTCTACAAAACTCCCGTCCCCGAGCGGGGCCGGGCCCACCAGGGAGGAATGTACAGGGGAAGGGGCTGTACAGGGCTGGCCGGTGTCTCGGAGACGGTCCGGGGCCTCTCGCCTGCTCTCCGAGTGCCCCTCACGGAGGCCCCGCCACCTGGGACCCAGCTCGGGGCCCGCTGTGCCGGCCGCGCCCCCCGCCGCACCCCCCATGGCAGGTCGGGGCCATCGTGCCCTCGGCCACCGCCGCGGCCAGGCCCGGCTGGCAGCCAGACATGCAGGCGCTGCCAACCGCCTTCCCCCGGGCCGCCCCTCGCCGGAGCTCCCGCCCTGACCGAGGGAGGAGGCCAGACCCCAGTCGCCAGCCCGCAGGCTAGCGGACGGGACACGCCTGTCAGGGCCGCGCCGGCTCCCCCAGCAGGGCTCCGGGGAACGTGCTGCGCCTCCCCTCGGCCCCCAAAGCCCTGGACAGGGGTGGCCCAGAGCCGCCTCCAAGCCAGGAACGCTCTCCCGGGGGAGAGCACCAGGGTCTCCCTCCAGATGCCAAGCCCCGCGGCCCTCCGCCCACCCGGCCACCCACCCGCCAGGCGGGCCGCAGCAGCGCGCGTGCCGAGCCCCGGGCGGGTGAGGCGTAGACTCCCGTGTGTCCCAAGAGTTAAGTCATGCAGGGTGCTATTCTGTCTAAGTAACGGAGCGAAAACTGGGGCGGTTTCAGGCTAGGAGAAGCTGTGGGCTCAGTGGCGCTGGCAGCCGCCTGGGTTGGTGAAGATTCTCTCGGGGCAGGGCCCGCCGGCGCGGGACAGGAAGGGCCTAGGGTCTGGGAGGGGCCATCAGGGTGGAGCTGGTGCCTGGGAGGGGACCCCGGCCCTGCCCCCCAGCTGTCCTGAAAGGCCCGGCACAGCCGTGCACCAGGCTGCTCCGGGACCCCACCTGGGCGCTGACGCCCGTCGGCCAAGCCGGGGCAGGGGCCGAGGGGGAGACAGGCGAAGCGAAGCCGACAAGGAGAAGCCGGGGCGGGCGGGTGGCCCCGCGGCGGCGGGGCGCGGGCCGGGATTCACACCGCCTGGGTCCAGGCTGGCAGGGCGGCGGGCGGGGGCTGTGGGCATGCGGCATGCTGCAGCCCGCACCCCCTCGCATGCAGAGCGAAGCAGGCCCGCAGCCAGCCTAGCCGGCACCATGGCCCGGCCACAGCCTGGCTGGCGACCAGGGGTCTGCCGGACGGGCTCGCGGCAGAGGCGCTGTGCTTGGGGAACCTTCCCCGGGGCCATGGGCCGGGGGCACCCCTCGAGCCAGCGCCGGCAGCCAGGCCTTCGGGGCTGGGTCTCTCCAGGGACAGCCCTGGCAGGCCGGGCAGGACAAGGGGCGGGGGCTGCAAGCACTGGAGCGACAGCCCCACTTCCCGGGAACCAGCTGGAGGCCCGATCGCGTGGTGTTGGGAGGGGAGGCCCAGCGCAGCGCTGAGGGGGTGGCCGCGGGCGGGCGGGCGGGCAGGGCCGGTCACTCCTCGCGAAGCTGCAGGCGGTAGCGGTGGTAGCGGACCTGGAAGAAGAGGCGCTCGGCCAGCGAGAGGGTCATGCCGGGCAGCACATAGTGGTCACTCGAGCCCATGTGTCTGAAGCCCAGCGACTCGTAGAGCTTGTGGGCAGCCACCTTGACGGCCGTCGTGCCCAGCACCACGGCGGAGTAGTTGTGCAGCAGCGCGAACTCCAGCACCTTGCGGCCCAGCGCCTTGGCGATGCCCTTGCCACGGAAGCGGGCGTCCACTGACATGCGCAGCAGCTCCACTGTGTTGTCCGCCTCGTGGGCCCGCGCCGCCACGATGCCCACCACGTTGCCGTCCAGCACGGCCACCCAGAAGCAGGAGCCTGCGGAAGACAAGGCGTCAGGGCACGGACAGCCACCCTGCTGCCCACTCGTGGCCGGCCCCTGGGTCTGACAGCAGCCGGGGAGGCTCCAGGCTGCAGCCCTCCCCGGGGACCCAGGGCTGGCCGGGCCTCAGCCGAGGGCCCCGCCAGCTCCCCCAGGCCAAATGCCCAGCCAGCCGACCTGCCGACCCAGATACCTGGGTCCCACCAAACTCGACACCCCAGGATTGGAGAGCAGCCAGGAGGGAGACCCAAAAGGACCCCTGGAGCGGGGCTGAGGCAGGCGGGGACAGTGGGGCCACCTCTGGGGCACCCACGCCCCTGGGAGCCCCGTGGGCCCCATGTCAGGACACTAGAGGCAGCCCCTGGCACAGAGGACGCTTCAGAAATCCAGTGGGAGACCGAGGACGGCCGTGGTACTGCTGTGACCCCCACTGACCTGAGCCTCTCCTGGGCAGACAGCCCGGGGGCCAGGCCAAAGCCACCCACCGCCTGGCCCAATCACAGCCCGAGCGGGGCAGGAGGGCCGAGAGAGGCCCCAGGAGGCGAGGAGGGAGGAGGGGGCCGCAGGCCGGGGTGGGGGGTCCCCACAGAGGAGCAGCCCCGCCCGAGCCCTGCCCCCCCACCCGTGCTGCTGGTGCCGTGTGGGTCTCTTTGGACCAGACGGAGCCAGGCAGCGTGGACTCGGGGCTGTGAGGTGCCAGGTCTGCCCCGGGGTGCGGAGGGCCTGGGCTCGCGGGGCGACCAACACTGACGGCACAGCGGCTGGCAGTGCCGGGGCCCCCTCACACGGGGCACCTCGCCCCGCTTGTCCCAGCTGCCCTCCCCTGGCACACACGGGGCCCCCACCTGACCCGAACCAACCGTCCCAGCTCTCCCAGCTGGGGACACCCCCGCACCCAGAAGGCCTCGCCCCCCACAAAGGCTGGAGAGACCCAAGTGGCCGTGCCCCAGGACTCAGCCTGCCCTGGGACCAGGTCCAACCTGCCCTGGGCAGGAGGCCGGTGTGGGTGGCCGGATCCTCCCTCCTGACGTGGGGGATCCTGCGCTCCCAGGGTTCTCTCTGCCCCTCCGCGACCTCTACCCTCCGCCCGGTCCCCCGCAGAGTCCCCTGCCCCCGCCCCAGGCTCCCCTCCGCCCAGGGCCCTGGCACTCCCGGCCAGCCCCGCAGCCACAGGCGGGCGGGAGGGTGAGACCTCCAGCAGCCCCGGGCGCCGGCCGTCAGCACCGGCCGTCGGAGGGCAGGGCGCGGGCCGGGGACGCTGGGAGCCGCGCGGCAGGGCTGGGTCTGTCCCCGCAGCCTGCCGGGCCGCGGCACCGCGCGCGCTGGCCGGAGCCCCTCGGCACCAGGCCCGGAGGGCGGCGAGAGCTCACCCGGGGGCTTCATGTAGTAGCGCTCGATGTCCGCCATGTCCGTGTGCAGCGCGCAGTCCAGGTAGGCGAGGACCACCTTGCGGCTGTAGTAGTAGCGCAGGCCCAGCAGCGCGGCCGGCACCAGGCTGGTGAGCAGCAGCGAGCGGGTCAGCGCGAAGCAGAGCACTGCGGGCAGAGGCGCGCCTGAGCCGGGCCCGCGGCCGCCCCCGCCCCGCCCCTGCCCCTGGGGCCCCGGCCGGGCTGTCCTCCCCCGCGCCCCGGCCGCGGAGCGGGCGCTGCCCCGTCGGGCCCGGCCGCGTGACCTTGGCGTGGCGCCGCGCCTCCCGCAGCTCGTGCGGCCGCGCCGGGCCTCTGCGCAAAGGCTGCGCGCCCCCCGGCCCCCCGGCGCGCCCCGGCCCCGCACAAGGGCGGCCCCGCGGGGATGACAGGCGCCCGCGCCCCGCCCCCACCCGGGCCGCCCGCGGCGGCGCCGGTTCCCACGCCCGGGCCGGCCCCGCCAACGCCGCGGGGCGCGCGGGGGTCCGGGAGCGGTGGGGGGGGGTCCGGGCGCGCGGGGAGCCGGGGGCGCGGGGCGGTCCGGGCGCGCGGGGGGCCGGGGGCGCGGGGGAGTCCGGGCGCGCGGGGGTCCGGGGGCGCGGGGGGTCCGGGCGCGCGGGGGTCCGGGGGCGCGGGGGACCGGGCGCGCGGGGGGCCGGGCGCGGGGGGTCCGGGGGCGCGGGGGGGGCCGGGCGCGGGGGGGCCGGGCGCGGGGGACCGGGCGCGGGGGGGTCCGGGCGCGCGGGGGCCCGGGGGCGCGGGCGCGCACTGACCGGCCAGCAGGGCGTAGAGCAGCTGCGCGCGCGGGTGCTGCCGCAGGCCGCGGAAGGCCGTGTTGGGGATGCGCTCCATGATGCCGTCGTAGAAGATGCGGCGCGCCGCCTCCTGCTCGGCCGCGCGGAACTCGCGGATGTGCACCCCGCGCCCCCCCGGCGGCCCCGCGCCCCCCGCGCCGCCCCGGGGCTGGGGGCCGGGCGCGGGCGCGGGCGCGGGCGCGGGCGGGGGCGCGGCGGGCCGCGGGGGCCACCGGGCTCCGGCGGCGGCGCGCCGCGCGTCCTTCGGGGCCCCCGGCCGCGCCTCATGGTCCTCGGCGGCCACGATCTTCGTCTCGCAGACCATGTCGGGGGGCCCACACTGCATGCACCCGGCCGGGCGGCGCGGGGACGCGGCCGGGGGGGCGCGGCCGGCGCAGGGCAGGGGCGCGGCGCCCTCGGGCCCGCGGGGCGGCGGCTCAGGGGCGCGGGGCGAGCGCGGGCGGCCGGGGCGCGCGCGGGCAGCTGCGCCGCATCTTGGAGAAGCGCTTATAACGCGGCGGCGCGGCCGGGCGCAGGGTCCTAGCGTCCACTGCATTGGCTGCGCGGGTCGCCATGTGATCTGGGGGCGGCGCGCTCCGCGCTGCGCCGCGGCCGGCCGGTGCGACGGGGCGGCCCGGGGGCCCCGCCGGCGGCGGGGGGCGCGCGGCCGGGGCGCCCCGCCCGGAGGCGGCGCCGCGCGGGGCGGCCCCCGCCCCCCCGCCGAGGCCGCCGCCGCGCCCGCGGGAGCCCCCGACGCGGCCGCCGCCGCCCGCCCGCCCGCGCGCGCGGGTCCCCCTCCGGGGCGGCCTTGGGGCGCCGCCGCCCGGCCTCGCGACCCCGCCCCCCTGTCTGGGCGCCGAGCCGGGCCCCGGGGAGGGGCGCCCCGGGCGCCCGCGCCCCCACCCGGGCCGCGGCCGTGGGAACCCGCTGCGCGCGAGGTCGAGGCCGGCGCCGCCCGCCGCCCCGCGCGCCCCGGCGCGGCGCAGCCCCCCCCGCGGCCCGCCGCCCGCCGCCCGCCGCGGGGTGCGGGGTGCGGGGCGCAGGACCCCTCCCGGCTCGGCCCCCGCCCTCCCGGCCCGCGCATGCGCCCCGCGGTCTCGGTGCAGGTGCTTCGGGGCTCCCGCCGCGTCCTCCGCCCGCGCGCCCGGCTCCGCCGCTGCGCCCCGCCCGCGGGGCCTGGGGGGGCGGTGGCCGCCCGGCCTCTCCCCTGCCCGGCCGGGCTCCCGGGGCCGGCGGAGGACGCTCGGCGCACGTGGGCCGCGCGCGGCCGGGCCGGGCCGGGGCCGGGGAGCGGCGCCCTCGCGGGGGGCGCCGCCGGCCCGGGGACTCGGCAGCGGGGCTGCGGCGCGGCCTCGGGGCGGTGGGGCGCGGAGGACCCGGACTCGGGAGTCAACCGGCCCACCGCGGGGGGCCCCCGCCCGGCCGCGACCTTCCAGAACGCGCCTTCCCGGGCGCCCCTGGGGACACCGCGGCCCTCAGGGCCCGTGGGGCGGCGACCCCCACCCCGCGGCCCGGCTGGGCGCTTGGACCCGCTGCTGGGGGAGGGGCCGGCGGGGCGGGGCCGGGGCCGGGGTGAGGGGCCTGAGGCAGAGCCCAGCCCGCCTGGCCACGGGGGCGCCCGCTCCGGCCCGGCCTCGCCGCGCGTCACCCTGCACCCCCCCCCCCGCCCCGTCCCTGAAAGGCTGGCGGCGGGACGGCCACCCCGGGCCCTCGCTGGACGGCCGGGAGGAGGCGGCACCCGTGCCAAGCCGGGAAGCTGCGGCGGCCCGACGCCCCGCCCCGGAGCAGGGCGGCCCGGGCCTGGCTCGGTTCCGTCCTGCCCCTCCTCGCCGCCCGGTGCCCGCCTAGGCAGGGGCAGGCCCGTGGGGCGCAGGGCAGGGAGCAGCCGGGGCCCTGCTCCCCCACCCGGCATCGCCCTGAGTTCCCCAGGGAGGACCAGGGCCCGGCGCGCCCCGAGGCCCGCGGGAGGGGCCCCGCCCTGGCAGGGCGCTCCTCGGAGCAGCGCCCCCCGGGAGGGTCCTGCAGCCCCCCAGACGCGGGCCTCCTCCAAGGGCGCGGGAGCTGGGATGCTGGGGCGCGCTGGGGCAAGGCCAGGAGTCCCCAGGAAGAGCCAAGAGGCCGGGGGATGGGAAGGGAGGCCAGTGCCAGAAGGGCAGCAGCAGAAGCCCCGAGGACCAGAGGCCACAGGCACGCCACCCTGTCCAGTGGCGCAGACAGGGCCCCTGTCGTCCTGCCGCCTGCGGCCACGGCCACGGGCCAGGCGCTGTGCCGCCATCTTCCCCTCCAGCCAGGCCCGGGCGGCCATCAGGCTTTGGGCCTGGAGAGAACAAAGCCTGCCCCTGGGGCTTTGCACTGCAGGCCTGCCGAGGAGGGGTCCCACAGACAACCCCCCGCAGAGAGACGGGCAGAGCAGGCAGGTGGGGTGAGGGTCCGGGTGCCCCTGAGGCAGGAGGAGCTGGTTCACTTGCAGCCCTGTTTCCCGGGGGCTCCTTGAAGACACAGGGAGCCGATGACTCAGGGCCTGGGAGGCAGCGTCTCCAGACGGAAGGGTGGTGGAGGCTGAGGGGCAGGGAGGGCCAGACCTGGGGGTGCTCCCCGAGCAGAGAACGCAAGCGCAGGAGCGCGGCAGGCAGTGGGGCAGGGGCAACAAGGCCAACACAAACTCCAGGAAAAACGAAAGCTATCCCAGAGATGACGCGGGCCCCACCCAGGCTTGCCCAGGCAAGCCAGCCCTGGGCGCCACCTCTGGCACCCACCACACAGGCCACACTCCTCACAGTTGTCCAGCTGGCTCTCTCCGCTCCTCCGAGCCCCCCATTCTGCCTCCCCCACCCCCAAATGACTGCTCTTGCCAAGGTCAACAATGAGCAGAGTGGCCAAGTCCAGTGTCCTTGTTTGACCTCAGTAGCATGACATGCTGACCTGCCCCCTGGCAGGGTGCCCTCATGCCATCAGCACCACCTTTCCTCTGTCCACACTCAGGCTACAGGGCCTGGGCACCACCTCCCACCACCTCCCACCAGCTCCCACCAGCTCCCTCCAGCCCCTCCCAGGCCTGTCCGTGCAGTTGCCTCCTAGGCTTCTCTGCTCAAGACACCCCGGCCAGTGCCTTCCTGCCCAGCCACTCCCTTCCTCGGACCCCCCCCAAATCCCTGCTGGCTCCACCTCAAACACAACAGGGATTCCCCGGGTCTCACCCCTCTGGCCCGCCCTGACCCTTCTCCCCTTTGGCTCCCGGGCTGTTCTCCGCCATGCTGCCCCCGCACCCCCGCGGCTGGGGGCACCCAGAGGGCACTCGGGAAGCAGCTGTGCAAAGCAGCCCCCCGCCCCCCGCAGTTACCTCCCTAGCTTTCTGAGGCAAGCATTCCCGAGGTCCCCATCCTCTACAGTATAGAGACCCCAATATGTGCCCGGGCTGACTGCCCGAAAAGTAAGCATTTCCACTGAAATTTTAATTTGGGATAAACAAGGAATAATTTTCAGCGTGGATGTCCCAATATTCCAGGGACCGTACCTGTCCTTGACAGGACTGCCGCTTTTCACACGAAAAAGAACCCCTTGATCTGTGTCTCCCTAAATCTGGCAAACCAAGCCCAGAACCCAGGCTACATCCGCCCTCCCAGCCGACAGGGCCCCCCGGGACATGCCCTTGAAGGTACCTGTGCGCCCCACACCTGCCCCCTCCCAGCGCCCTGTCAGGGGGTCCCGGGCCGGAGGGCCCCCCACTGTACACCCCTCATGTCTGGACATGAGGGCAGTTGAGGCCCGCACCCCCAGGCCTGTCTGGGTTGGCATCATGGCCCCCACATCCAGCCATCCCCCAGGGCCCAGGAAGGACTCCAGCTTGTTGCCTGGGGTCCCAAAGCCTGTGGCCAGGCGCTTCTAGCCAGAAAAGCACTGACCACAGGGCTGGGCACAGGCAGGGTTTGGGAGGCCACGGGATGGGGGGAGCCTGGGGGCCCAGGAAGGCCTGCTCTGCCAGAGCTGGGCACTGAGGGCTCACAGCTCTGCTCTGCTGACAGGAGGGAGCACGGCGGTGCCCACCTGGGAGTCCCCGTGCCCCAGGGCCGCCCGGGCTGCGGTGGCGAGGGGTCCCGGCCTCCGTGCCCAGAGGAGGTGCTGCCTGAAGCTCCAGGGCCCAGGGAGCTCTGGCCATGGGGCACTGAGGAGCCTGGGAGGCTCAGCGCCAGGGTGAGCCAGGCCAGTGGACACTCCCCCCACCTCAAAACAGGGCCCGCGGGCCAGGGAGCAGGCCAGGCCCACACCACTGGGGCGGGCGCTGCAGGGCCGGTGGGGAAACGGAGGCGAGAGGGCTGCGTGTGGGCGCTGGCGCCGGAGCAGGAAGACAGGACACAGGCTGGCCGGGTCATGAGTTTATTGGGGGGCAGGGCTGCGCGGTCCTCAGCCGCCGGGGGGCCAGCAGGCACACAGGGCCCGGCGCTCAGCTTGCAGGAGGAGGGTCTCGGTCTGCAAAGCCAGGCGGGGGCTCCTCAGGGCCTCATCTGCCACGCCCGGGGTCCTGGGGCCGCCCACCCCACCCGCAGCCCAGCCACTTTTCCTTCCCCGCCTTCTCTTTCCAGGGGTCTCGGACACCCTCCCCCACACGCCCAGGGACGGGCCGCTTCTCCGGGAGCCCCACCGGCATAGCAGGAGACCCCGGCGGGGGGCACAGGTCCCCCCGGGACTACTCAGGAACCGCCCGGAGCGCGGGGCTGGCACCGCGGACACAGCCTGGGGCCACCGGCTCGCTGCGCGCGCGGACTTCGGCTGGGAACCGGGCGCGAGGGGGGTCGGGGACCTGCCCGCGCTCCGAGGGTACCCGGGGCCAGCACGGGGGGGGGGGGGCGCCGGCCGGGGCTCACCCGCGCGTCCAGGCTGTGGGCCGTCCTGCGCAGGTCCTGCAGGGCGCGCTGCATGAACTCGAACGCGTGGCAGTCCACGCACGGGCGGCCTGCGGGGGCGCGGTCAGGCGAGGCGAGGCCCGCCCGCCCCCCCGGCCCCCCGGCCCCCCGGGCCCCCCCGCACCTCCTGCGCCCGCCGGCCCCCGCCGCCCGCGCCCCGGCCCCCCACCCTCCGCGCCCCCCGGCCCCCGCGCCCCCCGGGCCCCCGGCCCCCCCGCCCTCCGCGCCCCCCGGCCCCCGCCCCCGCGCCCGGCCGCGGCGCACGCACTCTGCGCGGGGACGGCGCTCCCGGCGGGGGGCTCGGCGCGGGCCCGGGCGCTCAGCAGCAGCAGCAGCAGCAGCAGCAGCAGCGGCCCGGCGGCGGCGACGGCGGGGGGCGGCGCGCGTGCGGGGGCGCCATGGCCTGGGGAGGAGCGGCCCGGCCGGGGTCAGCGCGCCCCGCGCCGCGAGCCCGGCCCGCCCCCCGCCGGCCCCGCGCCCCCCGCCCCCCGCCGCCGCACCCGCCCCGCCCCGCCCCGCCCCGCGCGCGGGCCCGGCGAGCCGCACCCCACCCTACCGCGGAGCTGCGACCCCGACAGCCGCGCGGGGAGGCGCTCGGCACGGCGCATGCGCCGCGCGCGCCCCGCCCCGCCCGCCCGCCCGCGCGCCGGCGTCGCCATGGAGACCGGAGCGCGCGCGGCCCGTTTAAAGGGGCCGAGGGGAGGGCGCCCCGCGTGGCCCGCGCGCCCCGGGGCCTCGTCCGCGTCCGCGGGCCGGGCAGGCGGGAGGGCTGCCTGGAGGCGGCGGCGCCTGCGGCTGCGGCTCGGCGGCCCGGGGTTTGGGGGGCCCGGGGCCCCCAGGCAGGGCCCGGCGCGGGCCGGGGCGAGGGCAGGGCGGGCAGGGCCGCCTCCGCGCCGGGCCGGGCGGGGGGCCGGGGCGCGGGGAACGCGGGGCCGCAGCCGGCCGGACGCGCGCGTCTCCGCGCCCCGCTTTGGCCGCAGCCCCGCGGGGCCGGCGCTCGGGGCCGCAGGCGGGACCGGGCGGGGCTGTCGCCGGCTCCGGGACGGTGGGCACGCGCGCCCGCGGCCACCGCGCGCACAGGCCCTTGCGCGGGCTGCCCCGGGCTGCGGCCCCCCCGCCCCGCCCCGCCCCGGCCCGGCCCGGCCCGCGCACCGCCGCGTCCGCGCCGCGCCCAGGCTCGGCCCGCCTCGTTGGACCGGGAAGGGTCGCTGGTCCGGCGCCTGCGTCGGGCTCGCGCCCCACCTCCCGGCCCCCGCACCCCGGAATCTGCTTCCCCTCCGGGCCTTCCCCCCCTTCGCAGCCAGCCCGCCGCTCTGCGCCCGTGCGCCCCTACCGAGAGCTTGGGGGGAGGCCCCCCGCTGCTGCCTGAGTCCTGGGTGCCGGGTCACAGCGCTCCTCTCCCCCCACCCAGCCCTCCCCATCCCCCAGGGCACCCACTTGCCCCCCCTCTTTCTCCTTGACTGATTTTTTTCACATTTAAACAAAACAACCCCCAGCACCTCCTTGTCTCAGCACCTCCTTGTCTCACGGGCCAGTCTCTCCCCGTCTTCCTCGGACCCTGGTCCTACCTGCCCGCGCCCTCCCTCCCCGGCGACGCACACTCGTGCACCAGGCCCAGCGATCGGCCCTGGCGCCCCTCTGCTGCCCCTGGGCTCTGCTGGCCACCCCTTCGCCCACACCGTGTCCTTGGCCTTGTCCCCTGCAATCGCCCATGGCCAGCTGTCCCCTGAGCGCTGGCCTGAGAGGAGCGGACTCTCAAGGGGAGTGTCCAAAAGTGCTCCCCATTCAAGCCGGAAAACCCACGCTCCCCAGGGCAGCTGGCCCCCACCTGCTGGGCCCAAGGCCCAGGAGCCAGGGAACCCTGCTGCAGGCCTGGCCTCCCGGGCCCTGGTGCCAGCTGCCCGGCATCTGTCTTCAGCCCCTCGTGCGCTGCTGCCCATGTGGGCCAGTCCCCTGAGACAGCCAGAAGGCCCTCGGCTCACGGGGCTGTTTTATAGCGTGATGAAGGGACGTGATGTCAGATGCGCCCTGTCAGGCCTCTTCGAGTGTCCACCGGCCAGCACCGCCCCCATCTCCAGGACGTCCTCAGCTCCGCCAGCTGGAACCTTAGTGGCTGGACAGCAGCTCCCTGCCCCTGGTGCCCACCATCTGCTTCCTGTCTCCATGGGATTGACCCTGCGAGCCCATGAGTGGGCCGTGGGTGTCCTGTCATCCAGGCTCAGGCTGCGCGGGTCAGAGTCCCCGCCTGTGGGGGCTTGCACGGGGCCAGCGTGACTGGCCCAGCTGCTTGCCCTCCCTCCCGGGAGTGGACTCTGGGCTCATTCCACGTTTCAGCCAACGCAGCCAGGGCTGCCCTGCAGAGGGACCTGACCAGGTGCTGCTGACTGTGCTGGGTGGGTCAGGGTGCAGCACCTCCACGGCGCAGGGACCCTCGCCCCAGCCGCACCGCTCACCGGCTGCTGGGGTGCACTCTGTCCTCTCCCGTGGGGAGGGCGGGATCTGAGGTCTCTCGAGGCCCCCTGTGCCTGCAGCATGGAAGAGAGCTGGGCAGTCAGATGACACAGGGTGGATGGGTGTGGGGTGCAGGCTGGAGGGCACGGGCTAGGAGCACAAGGGCTGCGTCCAGAAGGGAGCTGGCCAGGCACTCCCACCTCAGGGGTGGCAGGACACTGTGGCTGGGCCAGACGTTGCGCCCGGTGGCTCAGCCAGATCAAGCTGGAGATCAGACGGGGAGATGTGATACCTGGAAGCTCTGGGACACCCCACCCCAACACACAGAACCACAACCCCTCTCTCTCCCTGGCTGCTGCCCCCTGGAGCCACAGTGCTGGTCTGGGGCTTTGGCCCCAGCTCTCAGGCCCTCAGAGAGGCTGATCATCCACTTGTGCTCACCTTGGGTCCCCCTGCACAGTCTCAGGGACCTCCTCCCAGAGCAGACGCACCTCACGGCCTCACCCCCAACTCTTAGCACTCAGGATGCCCTCACCTCACCCCTGCACTCACCTTCTCAGAGTAGGGCTGAGAGGGGGCCTGGTGGCCTGGGAGTCGGAGGGCAGAGGGGAAGACTGTGGTGCCACCTCGGGGAGGCGGGGCTGCGCGGTGCAGGGCGCAGGGTCAGAGTGGGGCTTTGCTCAGGCCAGATGAACTTGCCCGAGGCTTCCAGCCCAGCAGCTCCGCTCCACCCCTGGTATGCATGGGCCACCCACGGGCCACCACCTGCGGGGGGGGGGGGGGGGGGGGAGGCAGGGCAGGTGTAGGCTGATGGGCCGCCTGGGGGCAAAGAACAAGCAGAAAACGCCCGTCCCTGAGAAGCTTGCTCGGCTCAGAATGGTGCGGCTAACTGACTGACCGAGAAATGTGAAAACTTAAATTGTTTCTACGGGGTTCTGGGCGGGTCATGCCCAGACAAGTGGCAGAAGTTAACTCGGATGCGCTCTGGGAGAAAGCAGCCTCCGGGCAGGCCTGGCCCTGGAAGCCCCCGAGCCCTCTGTCCGGACGCTGGGTGGGGCAGAGGCCACACGCACCTGGGCCCCGATGGCAAGAAGAATTGACCCCGGGCTTCCCCGGTGGCGCAGCAGTTGAGCGCTGGGTTGCGAAACTGCGCGCGGCCTCTGCGGCGCCGGTTCGATCCCCGGCTGCTCCCCGCCCACCGGAGGAGGGTCCCACATGGCGCGCAGACCTCTCCTGCCGCCCGCTGCTCCCCTCAGCAGTGTCCTTCGGTCCTTCTGCCTGCTCTGCTCCCCGCTCTGGCTCTGGTGAATTCTCTCACCCTCCCGCGCTTCTGACTGTACCCAGTGCATGTATAAACAAAACAAACAAACAAACAAACCAGCAAACAAATAAATAAAGCATGCCTCTATAAAAAAAAAAAAAAAAAAAAAAAAAAAGAAGAATTGACCCCAAGGGATGAGAAACACGAAAATGACCAGACGCAGGTTTTGGAGTAACACTACTTAGCATGTTTTTAAGAAGAACCTTAAAAATGTCAGGAAAGGGAACAGAACCAGTAAAAGTGACAGGTAAGGCTTGAAAAATAAACAAATAGCTTTTGATTGCTGAGTAGCATTCCATCGTGCACATGGACCGCATCTTCTTGCTCCTGTCATCCATTTTGGGGATTTTTTGGGTTGTTTCCATAGCTTAGCTATTGTAAGTAGTGCTGCTATAAACATAGACGTGCTGGTGCTCTTTTTTTTAAGATTTATTTTTTATTTATACAAGAGCTGGGGTACAGGCCAGAGGCGCGGGGTGGAGGAGGGAGTTGGATCAAAACAAGGGGGGTGGGAGTCGTACGGGGACTACGACCAAGATGAAAATGCATACATTGTGCAAAAATGAAAAATGATGTAAAAATTAAATAAAATTAAAAAAGAATAATAAAGAAGGGAAGGCAGGCAGGCAGGCAGGCAAATAGAAATTCTAGAGAATTCTAGAAATCCAGTTAGGCAGGAGAGGCCCGTTGGACTCATGTGGAGCAGAGCTGAGAGGAGCTCAGCTGAACAGACAACACACTGTAAAATGGCCCGAATGAAGAAGGAATCTGGGCGGTGACAGAGAAGTGAGCCCCGTGAGGCGAGCCCCCACCCCTGGGCAGCAGGGGCGCCCGCAGCGTCTGCAGCGTCTGCCTGCGCGGCCCTCCTTGGAGCCCTGGAGCCCGCTGAAGGCGCACAGCGCAGGGCGAGCCTTGGACAGTGAACGGAAGTTCCTTTGGTAGATTTGGGCTCCTGACTCTGGAGCACTGCCCGTCCCGCCCAGGTCGTGTTCCCAGGCAGCCTGCCCCGGCGGGTGGAGGGAGGGTGACAAAAGAAGCCTCTGTCCTCCAGATTCGGGAGCTGTGCCTGGCTGATGGCCGCCGAGAAGCAGCCGGGAAGGCAGCCATCTCGCTGCCCCCGCAGGTTCCCCGGCGTGGAAGTGACTGCCGCGTGCTCTGAGGCCTTTTCTCCCCTCACTTGGCTTTCCACCGCCGCCTGTGTGAGCCAGACTTGAAAAACAAACAAACAAAAAACAAGACTTTTAAAAACAATTGCATGAACAGGAAAATGAGCCCGTGATCACACAGGCTCAGGTGAACCCTCCGGAAAGCCCCCGGGTTTATACTTGAGCACAGAGACGACCTCTGACAGCAACAACCAAATAGTCGAGAATAACATTACAAGAGAGCAAACTCCGAGGAGGCGGAACATCTTGTTTCCAGAGTCCCCACATTATCAGGTTCAAATGTCCAGTGAACAACAGAAACAGGCGGGTCACAAGACGGAGAAACCAAAGCAGGAACCATGCCCGGGACAAATGCCAGCGCACAGACAGCGCCTGGAGGACCCGCAGGACCATCCGCGCCAACGGGACTTAAACAAGCGTCTTGGAGGCGCAGCAAGACCTGCAAGAAGACATGGGGGCAGCCATGCTAGTACCAGACACTTCCATCCTCTGATTCACAGCAGTCCCCAGAGCAGGAGGACATTATCCACGAACGAAAGCTTCAGCGCAGCAAGCAGACGTGAGTCCATGCCGCGAGGCTGACAGCGCCGCGGGAAGAAACAGGGCCGCGGGCAGCTGGGGCTTCACCCCTGCGCAGTGCAGGAGCCACCAGCGGGAGCAGCCAAGGGAGCAGAGGAGGGGCACCCGGACCCATCTGCCCGAGCAGGCAGGCCCGGCGCTCGCCGCCCAGCCGCAAGGACACACGCGCACAGGACCTTGGCACGATGGACGGCGAGAGCCTGCCGGGCGGTGTCAGCGACGTCCTCTCAGCCAGCGCTGCGCTCTTTGGCTGCTGTTTGCACGGAGCTTCTCCCACCCTTTTACGTGCGTGTCTTTGGTTTCTTTTTTAAAAAGATTTATTTTATTTATTTATGCACAAGAGCTGGGGTGCAGGCCAGACGGGCGGGGTGAGAGGAGTCACCAGAGACAGAGTGGGGAGCAGAACAGCCAGATCCACTGAGAAACACTGCTGAGGGGAGCAGCGGGGAGACAGACGAGCTCTGCTGCGCCCCATAGGTCAGCTCCCTGGCCTGGATCGAACTCAGGCCGGCCACAGTGGCTGCTGGTAGCTTGATAGCGGCTGAGAAGTAACGCTTGCGCGGCCAGGGAGGCCCCACTTGGGGTGTCTTTGGATCTGTGCAGAAAGCAGGTAGCTGGATGGTGTGTTTTTATCCATATTGGCAATAAATATCATACAAAGTATCTTCTCTAACCAGGAGAGGGTGAAGTTAGACATCAACAATAGAATTAAAACTGGAAAGTTCACAAATTTGTGGAAATTAAAGAACCAATGGATCAAAGAAGTCAAATGGAAATTGGAGGTGACTTAGGGGAGAACATGTTAAAACTTAACAGGACACAGAGAAAGCAGGGCTAAGAGAGAATTTACATTTTTATAAAAGACCTCAAATTGGGGGGGCCTCCCTGAGGAGGACTGGCCCCCAAATCTCAGCCAGTGGCCGCTGTGGCCTGAATCCGAATCCAGCCAGGGAGCTACCCACAGGGCGCAGTAGACCCTCCTGTCTCACTTGCTGCTCCTCTCAGCAGTGGATTTCAGTGGATCCACCTGTTCTGCTCCCCGCGCTGTCTCTGGTGAGTCCTTTCACCCTCCCGCGCCTCTGGCCTGTACCCCAGCTCTTGTATAAATAAATAAATTTAAAAAAATTAAAAAATATATATAGAAAACTATAGAGGAATGCAAAGAAACAGAGTTGCTTCTGCAAAAAGATCAATAGCATTGAAACTTTTAGTCATATGGAGGCTTTCCAGATATTTTTCACTATTGACTTCTAATTTAATTCCATTTTGACCAAAGAACATACTTCTGATGACCTGAATCGGAGTCAGCTGCACTCGCAGCGGCGGCCCTCTGGGGTGAGCTCTGCACTGTCCGCAGCCTGCTCCCAGTAGAGAGGCGTCTGATACCCTGCTAAATGGATGTTTCCCTAGTTCCCTCCTTCTTCTAACGGTTTTGTTTGCATTTCAAAGTTCTATCACTCATATAATTGTTATATGCTTTTAATGAATTGATTCTTTTATCACTATAAAGTGCTTTTTAAAAAAGACATTTATTTCTGCATACAACAGCTGGGGTGCAGACCAGAGGTGAGTGGGGTGTGAGAGGACCCACCAGAGACAGAGCGGGGAACAGAACAGGCAGACGGACTGAAACACACTGCAGAGGGGAGCAGCGGGGGAGACAGGAGAGGTCTGCCGTGCCATGTGGGTAGCTCCTGGCCAAGATGGAACTCCGGCCGCAGTGGCTGCCGACAGCTTCATAAGTTGTGTCTTAACCCCTTGCGCCACCAGGGAGGCCCTATAAAGTGCTTTTTATCCCTCGTAGTTTCTTACTCTGAAGACTGCTTTGCCTCATGGTAATGGAGCTGCTCAAATTTTCATTTGAACTTTTTTTTAAAGATTTATTTATTTATGCATACAAGAGCTGGGGTACAGGCCAGAAGTGGGGGGGTGAGAGGATTCACCAGAGACAGAGTGGGGAGCAGAACAGGCAGATCGACTGAAATCCACTGCTGAGGGGAACAGAGGGGGAGACAGGAGAAGTCTGCTGCGCCCTCTGGGAAGCTCCCTGGCCTGCTGGGGATTGAACTCGTGCTGCAGAGGCTGCGGATTGCTTCAAAGTGCGGTGCTTAACCCCTTGCGCCACCAGGGAGGCCTTTAAATTGAACTTCTTATAGATCATAGACAATTGGGTCCCTTTTTTATGCAATCTGAAAACATGCCTTTTAATCGGCACGTGTAGACCCTGTGATGCGGTCATCGATGTGGCCGCTGAAGGATGAAGTCCTTCAACCACAAGGACAAAGCCTTTCCTTGAGGGAGAGTGGGCAGGGAGTGGGCGCAGCAGAAAGGAGGCTGTAGGCGCTCCCCCCTCAGGAGCTGTCATTGCTCCGGCTGGTCACACGTCTAGCACCATGCATGTTGACAATAAAAAACAGCCTTCGAGCTTGCCAGATGATGAGTGTGGACGGGAACAGCCTGGCGACTTGCAGTTCAGGACATGTGCGGCCCAAATTGGCGAATGCAGGTCCGCTGGCTGGGTAAAAGGACTGCAGCCATGTAGAGAACCCCCCACCCCCAGCTCTGGCTGCTCTGGCGGGCTGCTGCTCCTCCCCAGACAGGATGAGATGACTCTGGTCTGCAGGGTGGAGATGCAGCAAAGACAGGTGCCTGCAGGTGCAGGGACTGATGGCGCCTCAGCTCCCTCTGCAGGCCTCCTAGCTCCAGTGGCAGTTGGGGTGACCTAACAATTTCCTCCTTTTCTGTTGCTCATTGTCTATTGGATTTCCGGTTCCTCTCCTTAATTTACAAACATTCGGGCCTCCCTGGTGGCAGCAAGGGTTGAGTCTCAGCGCTATCAAGCTGTAGGCAGCCACCTCGGCCTGAGTGTGATCCCCAGCCAGGGAGCTACCCACAGGGCACAGCAGACCTCTCCTGTCTCCCCGCTGCTCCCCTCAGCAGTGGATTTCAGTCAGTCTGCCTGTTCTGCTCCCCGCTCTCTCTGGTGAATCCTTTCACCCTCCTGCGCCTCTGGCCTGTACCCCAGCTCTTATATAAATGAAAAAAAATCTTAAAAATTTACAGGGGCCTCCCGGGTGGCGCAGCGGTTGAGCGCTGGGTTGCGAGGCTGCCCGCAGCCTCTGCAACGCTTGTTCGATCCCCGGCCACCGGGTGAGGGTCCCGCATGGCGCGCAGACCTCTCCTGCTGCCCGCTGCTCCCCTCAGCAGTGTCCTTCGGTCCTTCTGCCTGTTCTGTTCCCCGCTCTGGCTCTGGTGAATTCTCTCACCCTCCCGCGCTTCTGACAGTGCCCAGTGCTTGTATAAATAAATAAGTAAATCTTAAAAAAAAAATTTTACAAACATTCCTTTTTTCATAAATGATAACCCATGATTGCTTTTGATACTGCAAGTACCTCCACCTGTCTTCCCTTTTTTTTTAAGATTTATTTTATTTATTTACTTATGCATACAAAAGCTGGGGTGTAGGTCAGAAATGCAGAGGGTGAGAGGATTCACTAGACAGAGTGGGGAGCAGAACAGGTGGATACACTGAAGGTAATTATTTCAGACTGTCAGCCAGTGATATGAGACTTCTTAGCTGAATTATAGTTTTTGAATACTGGGAAAAATACTGCCTCAATTGTGTGTGTGTGTGTGTGTGTGTGTGCATGCACACGCACTATTCACAGGGTATTAACTACAGACATTGAAGTTTACTCTTCATTGTTATCATTTTCTCTTTTTTAAAATTTCTTTTTAATATATGTATTTTTTTAATATTTATTTATACAAGGACTGGGGTACAGTCAGAGGCGAGGGAGGTTGAGAGAATTCACCAGAGACAGAGTGGGGAACAGAACAGGCAGATGGACTGAAGACACTGCCGAGGGGAGCAGCGGGGAGACAGGAGAGGTCTGCTGTGCCATATGGGTTTCTTCCTGGCTGGCTGGGAATCGAGCCATGGCTGTAGAGACTGCGGACAACTTCACAGTGCGGCGCTCAACCCGCTGTGCCACCGGGGAGGCCCTTAAATTTTCTTTTTATTTATATATTTTCCATCATTGTTCATTTTTATTTATTTTTTAAAGATTTACTTATTTTTATACAAGAACCAGGGTACAGGCCAGATGCGCGGGAGGGTGATAGGACTCACCAGAGACAGAGCAGGGAACAGAGCAGGCAGACTGACGGAAATACACTGCTGACGGGAGCAGCGGGGACACGAGAGGTCTGCTGCACCATGTGGGATTCTCGCTGGCCGGCCGGGATCGAACCCGCGCCGCAGAGGCTGTGAACAGCTTCACAGTGCGGTGCTCAACCGCTTGCACCACCAGGGAGGCCCTTTCATTTTTAAACAATGTTTGCTTCCCCCCACCCCCTTCAGGTGTAGTCCCCACAGAATTTCCTTCACCCGTGCACCTGTGCACCATCACCACAGCCCCCTGTGCTCCGCCCTCCCTCCCTCTGATCCCTCCTCATCCCTCTGTCCTTTTACTTAGCTAGACAATCAACAAAACAATCAAGCCCTGATTTGTAGTGTGTGTCAAAATTCATGGTGCAAATGTGACCACTGTCTCTGAGTTCAAGCTCCTTCCGTGGAAGGAAGCTGGGGTGAGCTTGCAGCAGCACATGCTTACACCACATTCCCAGAGTGGTTACCAGAGGCATAAATAACGTCTAGGAAGTGGGAACGCCTTGGAAGTAGTAAGATGAAGTTAGTATCTTGTAAAGGCAAAGTAGTAAAATAAATACAATGGGCTAATGAGAAACTTGTGAAGGTCCTGGAAATTTAACGATGGGTTCTTGCAAGGCTGTGAAAGCTCCAGCACCCAGCTGTGGGGGGGCAACTGGTACAGCCCCCTGGAGAGCCTCTGGGAGTCCTCTGTAACATCACCTGGTGCCTTTGAGCAACGCCCCTGCTCTGGGGCCTGTATCTCCCAGCCCTCCCAGTCAAGAGGAGCTCCGACCAGGCTCTCACAGGCTGTTTGCAGGGCAGGCAATGGGAAGCAATGTGAGGGCTTAATCCTTGGGGAATATAAAGTTACCGTGCGGTGGGTCTGTCCGCTGAAGACACAAAATACAGGGTTGTCATTAGCATTTGTCGGCACACACGTCAGGACATACTCCAAGCGCAGTAGAGCAGGGGTGAGGTGCTGGGGGAGAGCAGCGCGCTCTGGGGCTGGCGGTGGAAGAAAGACTTGGATGAAATAAAACCACAGTCTGCCCTCACCCCAAGCAAGGAGGACAGCGGGCCCTGACCCCAGGGCACTGCTCTGCAGCCCTCGCAGCAGCCCAGGCGCGGAGAGAAGGGGAGGCCGGACCCCTCCCAGTGGACTCAACCAAGCGGAAAGAGGGAGACTGAGCCATTAGGAAGACACAGGCTCGCGCTCGCGGTCCCCCAGACGGCGCGTGACAGGAGTGGGCAGACGCGCCGGACGGGGGAGGGAGGCGCGGGCGGCCGGAGGACAGGGCTGGGAGGTCGCCCCTAGGCGCGCCTTCCTGCGGTCAGAGGCCGGTTCCCGGGCTCTGGGCCCGGAGACAGGGGCTGCCTGGGGCACGCGAGGCGCTGCCCGGGGGAAGCCCCTGCCCCGGACGGTCCGGCTTCAGCTGAAATCTCTGCTTTGCGGCTTCACGGCTGCCGCCCAAGGACGGCTCGGGCCGGCCCGCGGTGCCGGGGCTGACTTCGACCCGCGGGCCGGACGGCAGCGCCGGCCACGCGGGAGGGGCCGCCCCAGCCCCGACGGGTGCGGGCGGCGGCGCAGGCCCCAGCGAGCGCGGCCGCCGGGACGGGCGGGCCAGGCCGGGGAAGCCGCGCCGGCCCTCGAGCCGCGATCCGCAGCGCCTCGGCCTGGCGGGCCCTCGCGGGAGTGAACGGACGCGCGCCGGGGCCCGCCCGCGGGGAGCCCCGACTCTGCCGCCGGCTCCGACGGCCCCGGGCGCGCGGCGCGCCCCAGCTCCCGCGGGCCCTCCGGCCTCGCCTCCGCGCGGCGCGCCGCCCTGACGTCACCCTCCGCGCCGCCCGCCGGCCCGTCCCTCCCGGCCGACGCCCCGCCCAGGCCCCGCCCCCGACGCCATGTTGGGGCCCTGCGGCGCGTAGGTGTCTCCATAAGATGCCGGCGCGGCGGCGCCCGGCCCCCCAAGATGGCGTCCATGCGGGAGAGCGACACGGGCCTGTGGCTGCACAACAAGCTGGGGGCCACCGACGAGCTGTGGGCGCCGCCCAGCATCGCGTCCCTGCTCACGGCCGCGGTCATCGACAACATCCGCCTCTGCTTCCACGGCCTCTCCTCCGCCGTGAAGCTCAAGCTGCTGCTCGGGACGCTGCACCTCCCGCGCCGCGCGGTGGACGAGGTAGGGAGGCGGCTCCGCGGGCCGAGCGGGCCGAGCCCCCAGCCCCCCCGGCACCCCTCCCCCTCCTCCCGCCCCCCGGCACCCCGCTCCCCCCCAGCCCCCGCCCCCCAGCTCCCCCAGAACCCCGCCCCCCGCGTCCCCCTTCAGCCCCGCCCCCGAGCGCGGAGCCGGGCGAGGGCCGTGACGCCGCTGGTCGCTCCGGGTCCGGCGCCGCCTCTGCGGCCGTGGGGGGCGCGCGGCGTCCGGGGCGCGGGGGCGGGGGCCGGGGCGGGCGGCCTCGGCCCCCCCGGCGGCTTGGGCATGGGGGCGCCCCCGGGGGCCGCTGGGGACCCCGGGACGGAGCTGGGAGAGCCGCCCGGCCCGGCGGTCCGGCCCGAGCGCCCCTCGGTTGCTGGCGGGTCGCTTCGGCCGCCGCCGCCCTGGCAGTTGAGGCCAGAATCGAATTTTGAATTTTATCAAACGCGTAAAATCCCGTCGCAGTGAGGCTCGGGCCCCGCCCGGACAGCCCCGCCCGCACCCCCAGCACCCCCCGTCGTCGTCCTCCCCCCCCCCCCCCGTGACGCGCTGCGGGGTGCCTCGCGCTCCCGGCGAGCTTTGAGGGGCCGCCCCCTGGAAAGGGGTGCAGCTGTTTTGTGCTTTCCTCTTTGGAGCGTTTGTTTCCTGACGGCGGTGTTGCCTCCCGAGCGCGCTGCGGCACGCAAGCTGGCGGGGCACCTGCAGTATTTCTTTTTTTAAGATTGATTTATGCACGCAAGAACTGGGGTGCAGGCCAGCGGTGCGGGGGTAAGAGGACGCCCCAGAGACAGAGTGGGGAACAGAACAGGCAGACCGAGGGAAATGCACTGCTGAGGGGAGCAGCGGGGAGACAGGAGAGGGCTGCCCCGCCCTGTGGGCCTCTCTCTCTGGCGGGCGGGATGGACCCGGCGCTGCGGAGGCTGTGGACAGCTTCACGGCGCTGCGCTCAGCCGCCTGCGCCACCAGGGAGGCCTCGCTGATTTTTTTTTAAAAGATTTTATTTATTTATACAAGAGCTGGGGTACAAGGCAGAGGTGTGGGGGTGAGAGGATCCACCAGAGACAGAGTGGGGAGCAGAGCAGGCGGATCCCCTGAAACATGCTGCTGAGGGGAGCAGCGGGCGAGTCAGGAGAGGTCTGCTGTGCCCTGTGTGCAGCAGCTCCCTGGCCGGGGATCGAACTCGTGCTGCAGTGGCTGCGAACAGCTTCATAGGTTGCGTCTTAACCCCTTGCGCCACCAGGGAAGCCCTGTCTCTTACAAGTTTTCATTAGCAAATCATAGTGCTTTCTAATTTTTAGGATTTTTTTGTTTTAACTGATTATAATGGGGGTTTTAGGATTTTTTTTTTTTAACTGATTCCTCTGTAATTGGGGATGTTTCTTTGTTTCCATACATTAGAAGGAGACGTGTTTTAGCTGTATTAACATTTGTCAGAGAATGTGGTCTACATTATTTCAGTCACCTGAAATCTAAGATTTGCTTAATGGCAAAGTATATGGTCAGTTTTTGTAGACCATGTATGAGCTTGAGAACCTTATTCTCTAGTTTTGAGATCCCTTGTGTTAGTGAGATCAAATTTGCTTGATCATATTGCATAGGTTTACTGTATTAAATTATCAAGTAGTGAGGAGTGTGTTGACCTCTATTATGAATTTAGTTTTTCTTCCTTACAAGTTTGTCAACTTTTGCTATAGTTGCCTGGTGAGCAGAGCCATGGATCTTTATATAGCGTATTCTGTAGCTGATGTTTTTTCCTTAAAGTCTGTTTTTTCCTGGCATTTATTATATAGTTTTTTGTTGGCTTTCCTTCACTGATTTTTCTTTACACAGAGCGTGTGCTTTCGGACTGACCTTGTTACCAGAAAGTTTAGTGAAAGACTTCATTTAGCTAGACTGCTAAAGGACTGAGCCATTCTGGGTAATTTACTTTTCTGAAGAGCATTTTTGTTTTTCATTTATTTTCTTAGTATGAAGAACTTTTCTAAAATATCTTTTTTTTTTTTGTGTGTGAAAGATTTATTTATGCATATAAGAGCTGGGGTACAGGCCAGAGATGTGGGGGGTGAGGGGATTCACCAGAGACAGAGCGGGGAGCAGAACAGGCAGATCGACTGAAATCCACTGCTGAGGGGAGCAGCGGGGGAGACAGGAGAGGTCTGCGCGCCATGTGGATAGCTCCCTGGCTGGGGATCGAACTTGTGCTGCAGAGGCTGCGATTGCTTCATAGTGCGGTGCTTAACCCCTTGCGCCACCAGGGAGGCCCTCTAAAGTGTCTTAATTCACTTGTGTCTGTTCTTTATTTTCAGTTGTTTAAGGACCTGATGCCATCATTCTTAAGACCATATTTTTCTACATAGGACCATAGTTGCAAGACCCGGAGGGACTAGAGGACTGGGTTGGATGTGTCCCATGCTATATGAGACACAGGTCTCCAGAGTCACAGAACCAATAGGGTGTGTGTGTTGGGGCAGGGGTGGGGAGAGTTGTGTTTTGTTAAAAAAGAATGGACTGCTGTGATCCTGGCATCTGAAGTTCTGAGGCTGGAGAGCCATGAGAGCTGATCTAGGCCAAAGTCACCAGGCTGGAGACCTAAGAAATTCAAACCCAGCTCTGTGGTCAAGACAGGAGTGTCATCATGCCTTGTTCTGTTTATGTCTTAAGTTGATTGGATGAAGCCTGCCCACATGGGGGGGCGGGGGCAGCAGTCAGCTTCATTCCTCCAGTTGAAATGTTACTCTCATCCACCCTCACAGACACTCCTGGTATCTTGTTTGAGCAGATGGCTGTGGTCAGTCCAGTGGACACATAAAACTGACAGTTATACACAGCATCTGCTATAACTTGTGTTCCTTAATGAAATCCCGAAGCCATCACTTGTTTGTGATGTGATCTGTATCTCCTTTTTTTTTTTAAAAGATTATTTTATTTATGCATACAAGAACTAGGGTACAGGCCAGAGGTGTGTGTATGAGAGGAATCACCAGAGACAGCGGGGAGTAGAACAGGCAGGTCTACTGAAATCCACTGCTAAGGGGAGCAGCAGCCAAGGCAGGAGAGGTCTGCTGCGCCATGTGGGTAGCTCCCTGGCCGGGGATTGAACTCAAGCATAAGTGGCAGTGGCTGGTGATAGCTTGATAGCGCTGAGCCTTTAACCCCTGCGCCCCCAGGGAGGCCCTGATCTGTTCCTCTTAACAGCCAAGTGAGCAGTAGTTCTCAGCCAATACCAGGGAGGACTTTCCTCATTTGGTATTTTATTTTTTTCACTGAAGTTATAGAAATGAATTCAGGCCCCTCCTCTCTTTAGACTTCACTACCTGGTTAGGGCAGCAGGAATGAGGTCTTGAAGACGGAGGCAGAAGACATCATACATGCAGTGTTTGTTCACTGCAAAGTCTCAAAATGTAATAATGACTTCATGATGTTTTAGCTCTATTTGAAAGGACTGTGAGGAAACACTAATGAAGCCAGTGTCAACTCCAGAAGGAAGTTTTAGGGAGAACAGAGGTGACTGAGAGAGAGCTCCCCGCAGAGTCCTCTGGGCAGCCCTAAGGTTCTGGTCATCACCGTCTGGGGGCCATGCGCGCATCAGCCAGGGCAGCGAACAGGATGCTGTGAGAGTGACATGCCCTAGCAAGCCCTTTTCTTCAGTCACTGTGGCCACCTTGCTCCCGGAGGGACTCTTTTTTTTTTTTTAAAAAAAAGATTTATTTATTTATTTACGCAAGAACCGGGGTACAGGCCAGATTCGCAGGAGGGTGAGAGGACTCACCAGAGACAGAGCGGGGAGCAGAACAGGCAGACGGACTGAATACACTGCTGAGGGGAGCAGCGGGGAGACAGGAGAGGGCTGCTCGCCGTGTGGGACCCTCGCTGGCCGACCGGGATGGAACCGGCGCTGCAGAGGCTGCGGACAGCTTCACAGCCCGGCGCTCAACCGCTGCGCCGCTGGGGGAGGCCCTGCTGGAGGGACTCTTGTCTGACTCAGCCTCTCAGAAGCTTCCCTATTGGATGTCTTGTCAGGAAGAGGGAGCCGTCCCACTCGGGCCTGACGCTCAGAAGCTGCCTCCAGGTCGTCAGACGCGTCACAGGCCTTCCGTTTCTGACGGCATGTTTTGGTGAAAAAAGGTTTTTTTTTTTTTTTTTTTAATAGAGGCATGTTTGTTTATTTATTTATTTATTTGTTTGTTTGTTTGTTTTGTTTATACAAGCACTGGGTACAGTCAGAAGCGCGGGAGGGTGAGAGAATTCCCCAGAGCCAGAGCGGGGAGCAGAGCAGGCAGAAGGACCGAAGGACACTGCTGAGGGGAGCAGCGGGCGGCAGGAGAGGTCTGCGCGCCATGTGGACCCTCACCCGGCGGCCGGGGATCGAACCAGCGCTGCAGAAGCTGCGTGTGGGCAGCTTCGCAGCCCAGCGCTCAACCGCTGCGCCACCGGGGAGGCCCTGAAAAAAGGTTTTAAGTTTATCTTACGAAATTTGTTGGGTTTCTTGAAATCATGGTTGTAGTTCATCAGTTGTAGAAAACTCTCAGCAATCATCTCTTCAAATAATGGCTTCCAGCTCTTTTTCTTCTTGTCTCTGTGACTCTCCCTGGGGTGTGTGAGACTTCGCTGCTCCGCAAGGTCTCCGCTGTGTTCTCGAGTGAGTCCCTCTGCGGCCTCGCACCGCGTCTCCACTGCCTGTCTTTTCCTTCCTGCCGTTGCTTCTGTTTTACTTCTTTTTTTTTTTTTATTTTTATAGAGGCATGTTTTATTTATTTGTTTGTTTGTTTGCTTGTTTTGTTTTGTTTATACAAGCACTGGGCACAGTCAGAAGCGCGGGAGGGCGAAAGAATTCACCAGAGCCAGAGCGGGGAGCAGAGCAGGCAGAAGGACCGAAGGACACTGCTGAGGGGAGCAGCGGGCGGCAGGAGAGGTCTGCGCGCCATGCGGGACCCTCCTCCGGGGGCCGGGGAGCAGCCGGGGATCGAACCTGCGCTGCAGAGGCCGCGGGCAGCTTCGCAACCCAGCGCTCACCCGCTGCGCCCCTGGGGGAGGCCCTGTCACCTAATTTTTGTAAGGCCTCTGAGCAAAGAATTTTTGGAATGTTATGAGGGGTTATTTCTTTTTGGAACAGTGTCCTGTGGTGCTGAAGCCGTGCGGGCTCACTGCCCCCGCCTCTGCCGGCACTGGCTTGCGTCAGCTGCGCTGGCAGAGGTGCTTCGGAGTCTGTGCCTCCGGGTGGCGTTGTTGAGTCATGGGATGTGTTTACTTGGCCAAAGTGCTGACTTTGTGCCCCTGCAGTGCCTGAGGGCTCCCGGGCCCTGCCGTCAGCGCTGCTGCTGGCCCAGGTTTCCGTTTTCTCAGCTCAGCCGGCTGGCCGGGACGCTTGTGTTCTCGCCGACGTCGCTGGCTGAGTTGGGCCTGTGGCCCCGTCTGTTGACTTCTCGGGCCTTCTCTGTATCGTGGCGTCTGGTCATAGCATGTGCCCGTTCCCTTTGGTTCGCTGCCCTCGTGTGGCTCTGCAGGTGGCTCTGCAGAAAGCAACAAACTGAGTCAGGAGCGGACAGGGCCCCAAAACGGCAAGGCGGGGGGCCGCCGGGGGGGGGCGGAAGGGCCACCCCTGCCTGGGCTGAGACCAGAGAGCCGCCAAAAAGCCCCGAAAGGCTGAAAGCGAGGGCTCCGGCAGCACAACACCCGCACGGCGGGGGCCGGCGGCCAGACAGGGGGCAGTGCCCGCTAGGGGACAGGCCGCCGTCCGGGGGTCTCGCCCGCATGCGACATTGCAAGAGCCGTCCGGCTCCAGGGACGGCCACCAGGGGCTCCGTCTTACCCACAGGGAGACGCGCTCGCCGTACCCACACGGGGCGGCTGCTCACCCGGAGCGCGCGGGGGGCGGGGGGGGGGCCTGGTCACCAGCAGCGCTGCCCGGCGTGAAGGCCCCTGGAGGCGGCGTCAGAGCCACCCGGCGCTCACAGCTCTTGGGAGTCGGCGGGCGACGCCAACAGCAAACAGCTCTTTGAGGCGCCAGGCCCGGGACCCTCGGGGCTCCCCTCAGGCCACCGGCAGGGCCGAGGCGGTCCCGCTCCTGCGGGCGCCGCTCTTCCTCTTTTCCCCGAGCCAGGGGCAGAGTCTCCCCGTCTCCTCGGAGGCTGGAGCCGTCTTCTCTCCCTCGGGCACTGGCGCCCACCCTGGCTCCCGGGCGCTGTCAGGCCCCCACGCCTGATCGGGCCGCTCCTCAGTCCTGTGGCGGGCCGGCCCGCAGCCCCGGACGGGTCCAGTCCCGGGCGCAGGAGGCGGCTCTCCATCACAGGCTCCGAGGCGGGTCCCGGCAACAAGGCTCCGTGGGCCAGTGAGCCCGTCAGCTCCCAGCGCGCACCGGATGGGTCCCCCCGTGGTGCGGGCGGGCGGCCGCCACACACAAGGGCTCTGAGGCCACCTGCCGCGGCTGCAGCGACGCAGACCTGCGGGGCCCCGTGCGGCGCCTCCCTGTGGTGCTGGCAGAGCTCGGGCTGGGGCGTGGGGGGTTCCTCGTGCCCTGTGCTGCCTGGCGGCCTCTGCTCTCCTCTGCGCTGGCGGGAGCGCACCAGGCCCCACCCATGCCCGGTGCGCCTCGGCCTCCTCGGCCCCTGGAGAAAGGCGGGCGTGCGCTCAGGGCCCGTCTGTCCTCTTGTGCCACCGCCCCCGGGGGCCCTCGGGAGCCTGGGGCGCTGGGTGTCCCTGGGCAAGGCCCCCTCGCTTGCAGCAGCGGTCGGCCGGCAGGTCATGGAGAAGGCGGGGGGTGGGGGCAGCTCGGGCAGGACAGTCCCCGCTGCTCCCCGCCCGGTGGAGGGGGCTGCCCCTGAGCACCGGCCCTGCTTTCTCCCAGATGAAGGGTGCCCTGACTGAAATCATCCAGCTCGCCACCCTGGACTCGGACCCCTGGGTGCTCATGGTTGCGGACATTCTTAAGTCCTTCCCCGACACCGGCTCGCTTAACCTTGACCTCGAAGAGCAGAACCCCAACGTCCAGGACATCCTGGGAGAGCTCAGAGAGAAGGGTACGGCGCGCCGTTTGCTGGGGTCGTGCACCCGCCTGCGAGGGAGCTGACCTCAGGGCTGTCGGGGGCCGCCCCAGGGGGTTCTGCGCGCCCGCCCTGCCCTCCTGGACGCGGGGTGTCTCCGCCCGTTGCCCGCACGGGCTGCCCATCCTCACTGAGGGCGCCCAGAGACGCGTCCTGGAGACGCCAGTTGGGTCATTTGGAGCAGGAATGCACCCCCGAGGTGCTGTTTGCAGAGCGCGGGAGAGACACGGCGCCTCCCTGGCTTCCTCTCCCTCCGGAGCGTGGGCGCCGCGGCCCTTGCAGACGCCGGTGCCTGCCCCACGGTGGCCCTGCCCCCTCGCCAGGAGGCTCCCGGCTTCGTTCCCTGTGCTGCTGCCTGCGCGGCAGAGAAACTCCCAGAGCTTTGGGAAGCAGACCCTGGGGGTGGCTCAAGGAGGGCCCAGGGGGGTCCACCCCCACCTGGGTGACCTGTTCCAGGCAGCAGGGCCCGGCTCTGTCCTCTGCTCGAGGTGGGCTTCTGGGCATTCGGGGGGATCAGGAGGCCGGGAATGTGCTGGGCTGCCCTCCAGGGCAGTTCCTCGCCTCCTTCGGGCCGGGGGAGCCCCTCTTGGGTGTCAGGCCCACCCGGGATGTGCGGGCTGCTGCTTCTGCGGACCGGGGGCCAGGCGCGGCCAGGAGAGGCTTCTGACCGGGCCTGAGAAGCCTGGAGCTTCATGGACAGGCCTGGCCTCCCGAGGGCGCTGCCCAGCCAGGTCTGCTGTAAAAAGCTCCTGGGCGCCCCGCAGGAGGATACCCGCCCGGGGCAGTGCAGGGCCCGGTTGCTGGGAGGGGGCGGAGGTGCGTTTGTGGGCGCCGCTTGTCTGTGGGTGCCATGGCGGGTCTGCGGCTCGAGCAGAAGCCGCGTGGCTAACGCTGTGCGGGGCCCCGACGCGCCTGGGGCCTTCCCGACCGCGCAGTGAACGAGTGCGAGGCGTCGGCCATGCTGCCGCTGGAGTGCCAGTACCTGAACAAGAACGCCCTGACCACGCTGGCCGGGCCCCTCACGCCGCCGGTGAAGCACTTCCAGCTGAAGAGGAAGCCGAAGAGCGCCACGCTGCGGGCCGAGCTGCTGCAGAAGTGTGAGTGCGCGGGGGGCGCGGGGGGCGCGGGGCGGCCCCGAGCGGACGGCCCCTTCGTCTGTCTCCCCGGCTCGGCGCTGGGCTCCGGCTGGGTCCGTGGAGGTGCCGCGAGGCGGCCTGTCCTGGAACCCGCCCGGAGCCAGCGTGGCTGCCGCGGGACCGCCCTTGACCCAGAGCCGTGTGGGCCGTGCGCTCGCGGGGTTCCCGGCGGCGGGGTGCTCGGGGAGACGGCCCTGCACCCTCGGGCGGGAGCCACCGCCAGGACCCGGCTCGGCGCCGGGGCGCCACCCTCGCCGCCCTCACCCGCGGCCTGCACAGACGCTGTCCCCCGGGGCGGCCTGAGCGGCGTCTCCGCAACCACGTGGACCCGTGCGGAAACGCGCCGTGCGTGCGTGCGTGGCTCGGGGCTCGCCGCCCTGCGCCGGGGCCGCGGGGGGCACCCTGCCACCTGATTTCTTGCCCACAGCCACGGAGACCGCCCAGCAGCTGAAAAGGAGCGCGGGGGTGCCCTTCCACGCCAAGGGCCGCGGGCTGCTCCGCAAGATGGACACCACCAGTAAGCCGCTGCCGCGGGGCGCGTGCGCCGGGCCCCGCCTGGCCTCCTGTGGGCCACGGCCTCTCCTCGGGCCACGGGGGTGCACCCAAAACATACTGTTTTCCCTCGTTCACGATGCCAGATCAGGGTGAGGCCCCAAGCGCCTCTCGGGCCTGTTGAGCCGAGGAGAGCCTGGGCGGGGTAGCCGCTCCCAGCGCCACCGGCCCGCGGGGAGCCTGTCTGCCTGCACCCTGAGCCGGCCGTTGGCCCCACGCCGGCGCTCCAGCCCGCGTCTTTGTCTGGATTGGGGACAGAAAGCCCAGCCCCGTCCCGCCAGAGAGCGTCTGAGGGGAGACGGCGGGCTGCCGCTGGGAGGCCTCATCCCCGCTGCCCGCTGTACGCTGGGGCCTGGCCAGCCCTGTGCCCCGTGCCCCTTGGGTCACTTGCAGCGGTCACCGGCAGGCCCACGCTCTGGATGTGCTCCCGCAGGGCCTGCCTCTGGGTGGCCCCGGCCTCACCTCAGCACGGCGGCTGCAGGCGGCCTTGGCAGCTCGGGCAGCTGGCCTGTCCTCGTCTCCGCGCCCGGCAGGGCACCCGGGAACCCAGAGGACGAGGCAGCGTGTCCTTGCAGCCTCCTGGGGGGGGGCTGCACTCAGTGGGCGGTCCCGGCCCCTCGGCCGTGCCCAGCCTTCGCGTAGGGCAGGGGGAGGGGCGCGGCTGCCCGGGCCGGCCTTTCTCGGGCTAGCGGCCAGGTGGGCCCTGGGGCCCTGACAGGCAGGACCAGGCTCAGAGGAGAGGGGCCCCCGCTGCGCAGTGTGGGTGACGTGCCGGGGGAGGGTCTGCATGGGCGCGTGTCCGGCGTTTGCCCCGCTGGCTGGCGCCCGCCCCAGTGCTTGGCCGCGGGGACGGAGAGGGGGCCTCATCCCCTAGGGCGCGGGGGCACCCCGACAGCCCTGGCTCACCGCCACTCGCCGCCGCCCCTCTGCAGCCCCGCTCAAAGGCATCCCGAAGCAGGCCCCGTTCCGGAGCCCGACCACCCCCAGCGTCTTCAGCCCCGCCGGGAACAGGACCCCCATCCCGCCCTCGCGGACGCCTCTGCGCAAGGAGCGGGGAGTGAAGGTGGGCGCCCCTCCGCGCCCTGGGCCCCGGGGCACGCCTGGCGCCCGCCTGCCACTGAGGGCGGCCTCTCTGTTGGCAGCTGCTCGACATCTCGGAGCTGGACATGGTGGGCGCCGGCCGCGAGGCCAAGAGGAGGAGGAAGACGCTCGGTGCGTGCTCGGTGCTGCCCGTGGGGCCGGGGGCCGCCTTCTGCCCCCCCCCCCTCTCGCGGGTGCCCCTCCGAGGATGAGCCGTCGGCGCTGGGCACGGGGGGCCCTGTTCACCCCGCTTCCACCCGGCGCCCTCGGCAGAAGCCGCCCTGGGGGCTCGGGCCTGTCCGTGGGGGGCGGCCCCGGCCTGACGGCGCCCGCTCTGCGGCAGATGCGGACGTGGTGGAGAAGCCGGCCAAGGAGGAGACCGTCATCGAAAACGCCACCCCCGACTACGCGGCCGGCCTGGTGTCCACTCAGGTAGCCCAGCGCCTCCGGGCCTCGTGGCCGCCCGTGGGCCCCTCGTCCCCGCTGCGTGTGCACGCGTGGGCGGGTGGCTGAGCCGCTGCCCGCTGGGGCCCCGACGCGGGCAGCACAGCTGTGGGCTCGCGGCCTCCTCACCACTGCAGCTTGGCGTTCCCTCCGTCCGGCAGCGGCGGGCACTGGGGGGCCGGGGGGCCAGACGTGGCCCCCATGAGCTCCACTGCACTGCTTGGAGGCCCTCGCTGCTGGGCACACCCACAGGCGCCTTGGCGGCGGCGGCAGCTCCTGGGCGCCGGGCTGCTGTCCTCGAGTGCCGAACTGGGTGTCCTTGGCACGGGCCTGTCCACCTGCACCGGCGCTCGTGGTAACGTGGTGCTGTGGGGCGTCTCCTTCCCGAGTGCCCTGCTGTGGCCAGGCAGAGGCTAGGCAGCGCCCGCATGCAGGGGCTGGACCGGCGGGGGGCGTCTGTTGGGGCCCACAGCCCAGCCTCCATGAGCCCCGCTGTCTTCCAGAAACTCGGGTCTCTGAACGAGCCCGCACTGCCCTCTACGAGCTACCTGCCAGCGACACCCAGCGTGGTCCCGGCCTCCTCCTACATCCCCAGCTCGGAGACCCCGCCGGGTGAGTGGGCTGCGGGATGGCAGCGCCGGCCAGGACCCCGGCACGCCTTTGGAGGCCAGGACTTCGGTGTCTCTTGTGACCAGCGCAGGTTTTCCAGGGAAAACGTTTTCAGCTGCGTTGCCCTTTCTGGGGACAGACGGGCCACTTAGAGTAGGGGTGTTGGCATCGCCCGGGAGAGCGGCCCGGCCCCCAGCACCCCTCACCTGTCTAACTCTCCCTGCAGCTTCATCTGCTCGGGAGACCAGCCTGCAGGCCAGCCGGCCCCCCGAGGAGCCCAGCACCCCCGGCCCTGCTCTGCCCACGCAGTTCAAGCAGAGGGCGCCCATGTACAACAGCGGCCTGAGCCCAGCCACGCCCGCGCCCCCGCCTGAAGCACCCGCCTCACCCCTGACACCCACCACGCCCCCAGCCGTCGCCCCAGCCTCCCAGACGCCGCCGGTGGCCATGGTGACCTCACAGACCCAGCCCCTGGCCCAGCAGCAGCAGCAGCCCAAGAAGAACCTCTCTCTCACGGTAGGAGTGGCCGCTGGCGAGGGGCCCGCCGGGATGGGGGTGGGAGGGGTGGGCAGCACACGGGGCCCTGGCACCCACACCCCGCCTGGACTTGCAGAAGGAACAGATACTGGCCGCACGGGAGATGTTCAAGACGGCCAACAAGGTGACGCGGCCCGAGAAGGCCCTCATCCTGGGCTTCATGGCCGGCTCCCGAGGTGGGTGCTTGGGGCCGGGGGGGGGGGGGGCGGGGGCGGGGCGGGCGGCCTCTGCCCATGGCCCTGCTCTCCGCAGAGAACCCGTGCCAGGAGCAGGGCGACGTGATCCAGATCAAGCTGAGCGAGCACACGGAGGACCTGCCCAAAGCCGACAGCCAGGGCAGCACCACCATGCTGGTGGACACCGTGTTCGAGATGAACTACACCACGGGCCAGTGGACGCGCTTCAAGAAGTACAAGCCCATGGCCAACGTGTCCTAGGCCGCCCGCCCGGGCTGCGCCGTCGGCGCTCGGAGGGCTGGACTGAGTTTTTAAGATTTTCCCAGGGGTTACCTTCTGTGCGATGAGACGCTTTTCTGTGTTCAGTGATTCTATTTTCAATGCTGACGTTCATCCAGAACGTTCGAGCTTCCCGATCCTAGCTGCGGCTTTCTGCCTGTTCGTCTTTCTACCTTTTTAAAATTTTTTCTTAGATTCCACTGGCCGTGCGGGGGGGGCTTTCCTCGCTGTTGCGGCGGCCTCTCCCTCCACCCCACAAGCTTGAGGGGCCCCAAGGTGGCGCCTGGTGCTGCCGAGACTGGGTGGGGGCCCCGCCGGGGCCGCAGAGCCGGGGGCGGGGCCTGTCCGTCGTGGCTGGGGAGACCCTCGGAGTCATTAAAACAGCGTTTCTAAAGCGAGCGCCTGCAGCCGGCCTGTCCTCTGCTCCCGGGCCCGCTCCTCGGGGCGCCCATGGGCGGGGTCCTGGGCCCAGAGGCCGGCGCTCCTGGCCGCGCCCCCTTCAGCAGCCCCCGGAGCGTTCCGGGGCCAGCGCCACCCCGCGGGCTGAGGTCTGGGCGGGCGCCCTGCCCCGCGGGCGCTGGCCGAGGACGGCACTGAAGGTGGGAAACGCCTCCCCTCGGAAGTGCGACCCCAGGTACAAGAAGGTGAAGAAAAGGGCCTTTAAATGTTTTTAATACAAAAATACTTAGACGCAACTTTCCAAACACAACTTCGCTCGCGATGCTCTCCCCCCGGCGGCAGCCCTCACCCCGACGGTCCCGCCTCGTCCCGCCGCGCCCCCCACCCCCAGCCGATGGCAAGCTTTTAGGCCTGTCCGGACCAGCGCCGGCACCGTGCGCCCCGGAGGGCCCGGCCTCGCCGCCAGCGGGCACGTGCCCGTTCCCATTGCATTTCCGAGGGGCTTTCAAGCTCGACGGCGCGGGCGCCCGAGGGCGGCGCTTTCCTCCGGCTCACCCGCGGCGGCGCTCTGCTGGCAGGGCCCGCAATTTGGCAACGGACGGTCGTTTGTGTTACCTTGAAACAGGCGTGTCATTCCTGAAAACGGGGTTCCGGGCGGTGGGCGTGCGCCGTGCTGCTCGTCCAGGTGAATGCTCGGGGGCGCCAGCCGACCTGAGTGGGGCTGGGCGCTGCGGGACGCCTCAGAGGGCAGGTCAACGCGAGCGTCCCCGGGGGGGGGGCGGGGGGGGCCTGGGGCCACGGCACGGCGGCTCCTCGCTCGTGCGGCCTCGGCCTCGCTGCGCTCGGGTCGCTCCCCCGGGCCGGGCCGTCCTCCAGAGCCTGGTGCCGCCGCGAGGCCTCGCGAGCTGGGATTCTGGAGCTTTTCAGTTAGTGTTGTTCGGTCGCTCGCGGCTTGGTGTTGAAGGGGCGGCCACGTCGCAGTGACCCTTCCGGCACGGCCGCGGGAGTCGGAGAACGGGGCTCGGCAGTCAGAGGCTTCACCGTCGAGTGTGAAAGTGAGTTCACGTTTCCCAGCGCGCACGGCAGACCCGCTCGGCGTTCTGCGTCGGGGGAGGACGGGCCGCTCGGCCGGGCCCGTCGCCGGCACCACAGCGCTCCGCACAGGGGCGTCGGTCTGTCAACTGGTCCAGTACTTCCTCGGGCGACGGTCTCGGGTCCCCACGCTTCACCAGCCAAGCGCGTCTGCACAGCTGGCGGGGCCGGTCACCGGCTCGCGCCTTCCCGGGTCTTCTGCGGGGCTGCGCCCCAGGTCACCGGGGGCGTCGGGGGACAGCTGGTCAGGACACAGCAGAGGCGTGGAACCCGAGCCCCCACAAGCCTCCCTTGGGGAGCAGAGCCTTGCTGGGGTGAGCGCAGCCTGGGGGCGGCCACGCCCCACGGGCTCCCCCCAAAAGCTGTGAGCAACGAAGGGGCCGCTGGCCCAGCCGCACCGAGGCGGCCGTCCCTGCGGACGGCGTGTCAAGTCCTGCAGATCGGATGTCCTTTCAGGTGACGCCGAGAAAACGCCGAAAAAGCACCTGCTGCCGAGTCCCCTCCCAGCGTGGCGGCCCGAGGGTCCTGAGGGCACAGGGCGCCCCCTCTGGGTCCAGCGCAGCTCCGGCAAGGACCAGGACTCCACAGAAGCGGCACCTCTGAGAAGAAACCTCGCGGGGCCATGGCTCCCCGGGGACAGCCCCCCCCCCCGAGGGAGGAGGTGGCAGTGGCTGGAAACGGCAGCGGCTCTGGGGTGTCTCCTCAGGCCCTGGAAAGAGACTTCGCAGAAAGAGCAGCTCCTGCAAACCGGGTCCCGGGGGGAGCACCGGGTCGTGCCCGGGAGGCAGAACACAGCTCAGCACCCACGCGCCCCAAGTCGCCACGGGCAAGCTCGGGGGGTCCCCCAGTTCGTTCCTTCACAGCGAGGACGCAGGGGCGCGTCAGAAAGGACACATTTCAGTCGGTGGTATTTGTGGAACAAGTTTAGCAAAAAACATATTGCGAATAAAAGCCAGAAACTGGTAAAGAAAACCCAAGTGGAAACAGCCCTCCGGGGCGCCCGGGCGGGACGCAGGAGCCCATCTTGCTCACGTCCACGCGAGCAAAGGGGGGCTCCCACGGATGCCGACGCCCTCAGCCACCCGGACGGAGAAGCATCTTGAGGCAAACTTCACATTAGTACGAAACACCCACGACAGCTGTTCGCGCGCGGCGCGGCCACGGGCCCGGCTCCGAGGAACCCGGGGCTGAGCCTCGGCCGGGCCGGGCCGGTCTCCTGAGCGGTGGCGCCAGGGAAGAGGCGGCAGGACACGGCGAGGGTCCGAGAGCAGAGCGCGCCCCGGGAAACGGACTAGACTAGACACGACACGACACTCCGGGCGGGAGAAAACCGTCTCACGGGCCAGCTCGTCGTCAACAACTTTAACCTAAAAACGGGGCGGGGGGAGCCTCGACATTCTCGGAGCTCCAAGTGCAGCGGTGACGGGGGACGGCTGGACCTTCCGAGCCAGCGGCCAAGGGCGCCGGGGCGGCTCAGCGGGGGCCCAGGCGTCCCCCGCTCCCGAGCGGGCCCATCCATCCGTCCTCCCCGCTGGGCCACGGCGCCCCGGGCCGGCCGCCGCCCGGCACTACTTGGCCTCCGGGACCCTCCGCCAGCGCCGCCGCCGCCGCCGCCCCTTGGCCTTGGCCGGCCCCGGGCAGCGCGGCTCGGGCTTGGCGCTGCGGGCCGCGTCGGCGCCGAGGTCGTGCTCGCAGCAGTAGGCGCGCCCGTCCTGGGTGGCGCGGAAGGCCGTGCCCTCGAGGTGCTCCTTGCAGAACGAGTTGGGGCAGAGGTGGCAGAAGGCGGCGGAGGGCTTGCCGCACACGTCGCAGTGGTGCCACGGGCACTCCCACTTCCCTGCAACGGGACACGCGGGTCAGCGCGGGGCCGGCCGCGGGTCTGCACGGGCCCCGGGGCCGGCGGCCGCTCGGTGGACACCCCGGGGGGCGGGAGACGGCGCCCACCAGCCCTAGCGGCGGCCCGGGACGGCCCGTGCGGGCGCCTCCTGGCTCGGAACCCCCTTCGCCCGCCGCCCCCCGTCTTCACGAACATCGGATGTCCCCTGCCCCTCTCCGCTCCCCCGACACCCGGGCCCGGGGCGGCGCCACCCACCGAAGGGCCGCTTGCCCAGGCCCAGGCAGGACAGGTGGTAGGCCTTGGTGCAGAGCCGGCGGTCGCACAGCACCAGCTGGCCGCCGTCGCCGCAGCGGAAACACTCGTCCTCCGACCGCTTGCGGCCCTCGCCCCGCGCGCGCCGCCGCCGCTGCTTCTTCTTGCCCTTCTTGCCCTTGTCCTCGGCGGAGAGGGGCGCTGAGGTCTGGAGGGAGAACCCCACACCCTCACTGGGAAGCCCCGGCCACCCAGCGCCGCCGCCGTGGAGAGGCGCGTGGCCGCGGAGCTGGGCCGCCCGGCCAGCGGCTCCAAGACGGGCGGTCGGGGGCCCGGACACAGAGAGGCTGGGTCGGGTTCGCCCCGCGCCCCCGAGGTAGCTCTCGCCGGCCGTCGCGTGCCCGGGAGGGAGGGCGCCCGGCAGCCTCACCTTGGGCCTGTCCCCCAGGAACCCGCTGCAGTTGGAGGCGCCGCAGCGGCAGACGGTCTTCTCGTTGCCCAGACAGTCGAGGTTGTAGTTGAAGGTCAGCTCCGTGCCTGGGGGGGGGAGGCAGACGGCACCTGCCACGGCCGCCCCGCGCCCCGCCCCCGCGGGCCCCCCGCCCCCACGGCTGAGCCTGATCGCGCGGGAGACGCGCGGACCCGCCGCCGGCCGCACCTGCGGGGATGTCACACACGGCGAAGAGGCCCACGCGCGTGTCGCCGTTGACCGTCCACTTGAGGGTCTCGCAGTTGGGCTGGCAGCTGTGGTTCATGAACCGGGAATAGTTCCCCTTGGGACCGGCGTCGATGATGCGGTCCTGGAAGGCAGGACCCCATCTCAGCAGGGCCCACACGGCGCTCGGCACGCCCCGGCGCCCCGGGAACAGGGCGGACAGTGGGTGTCGTACTGGAAACCACGGTGGCCTGTGTCCACTCAGACAGGACGCGCCCAAGCCAGTTCCATTTCTCTCGCTCCTGCAGGGCAGGTCGGGACCACACGGAAAGGACCAAGCCCGAGGAGCAGGGCAGGAGGACCCTGCGCCAGCACTGCAGCGGCCGCCCCGACACCCCAGGCCAGCGGCCGGCAGGGCCGCGCTCAGGCCCCTCGGCAGCCCGGTGGGCGCCCCCACACCCACGGGGCCATGCCTGGGCCGGGATGGCCACTGCACCATGCAGGGGGCGCCGCAGTCGAGCAGGCCGCAGGCCGGAGGTGCAGGTGCCGGCTGCCGCCCTGCCAGCGTCGTGCCCAACAGTCGGGGCCTGTCACAAGGCCAGGCGGGCGCCGTAGCCAGATCCAGCACCCTGTCAGCCCCGGCCGAAGCCGACGGCCTCACTCGAGCTGAGGAAGTTTCCCTCTACCCTAGGCTCCTGCGGCGTCTTCACCAGGGACAGGTTTAAATTCTCGCAAGCAATTGCTCGTGATCCACAAAGACAAAGGACGTGTCGTCCTCAGGGGACAAACGCCCTGCTGTCTCGGCAGGAGAGCGCCCCTCTCCCGGGTCCTCACACCACGGGCTTGCCCACAGGGGCTTCTTGCTCAGCTGTTCCCGCCTCCCCGACATCCAAGCAAATGCTTGGTCTTCGATCCCATTACGACTGTGGGAGCCGCGGGGCCGTCTCTGCCCTGGCCGGACAGGCAGCTTCCGGGTCACCTTCCTCACCTGGGGCCCTGCCCAGGGGCAGCCTCAACTCCCCTTGTCTGGGAACCGCGTTTACAACTTTGACGTCGCCTGGCGTTCCTTTGGGGTTTCGCGGCACCTTTCAGAACCTGTTTCTCACCGAGGGCAGGGCACCCGGCTCTGCCCAGCAACCCCGTCTGAAAAGAGTTAGTGGTCAGTGGCCCCCGGCCTCCCGTTGCCAGGAGGCACCTACTTCGTTTGTGTGTATAGTTTTAAAGCCTTTCATTACAAGGCAGTGGTTCTGCTTTTCTGTTTGTTGACAACCGTGTCATCAACACTGGCTGCCCTTCAGACTGTCCTCGCACTCACACCCGGCTGCCGCCCTCAGCACCCACCAGCCCACTGCTACTGCCAGCAAACCGGCCGGAGCCCTCCTCCCTCACCGCCACCATGGCAGTCCATCAGGAGCAACACTTGCTGTTACTCCAGATGTGCTTTGGCACTCCAACTTGATTAGTTCTGATTCCTGGACACTAGTGATGAGTTTATTCTAATCTCCACTCGCGTCCCACTTTGGGGCCGTGGGGGCCACATGTCAGGCGCACAACATGCCCGGCGCCCTTGCCTGTTTCTGTGCGTCACTGCCAGCCTGGCTCTTCACACTGGACTCTGGAATCGTAGCCCATCTCAATCTTGATTCTTCGTCTAAAAATTTAAGCCGTTTACATTTACTGTGATGGTTGACAGATTTGTCTTTTTTCAATCACGCTTTCTCATTACCATCATTTTTCCTTTTTACTTCTAATATCTCTAATCCAATTTCTACTTTTTTAATGCACCCTCTCACTCTTGAATGATGTGGAAGGTACGTCTTTCCTTTGACTTGTTTAGTGGCTTCTCGTTAGCTTTACGTGAGATTCTGACACACCATAAAGTCAATAAAACCTCTTCTCTCCATCCTCACAAGACAAGCGTCTCACTAGTGCCTCACATTGCTTCTGATGCCCTCTGCAGCCATCAGGATTCAGTGTCCCTCACGCCAAGCCCCGTCCTGCATCATCATGCCGTAGACCCCACGTCCAGCTGGGCCCACGCACCCGCACGTCAGCATTCCTTCAGCATCTCACTTTGCTTTCTCCGGCAGCACTTCCTCTGCCGCATCGTGTCTGCTCCCCCAGTCTTTGGAGTGAGAGTGTGGCAGAGTTAAGCGATCTCCCCTGAACACTCAGGGAGGGCAGTGTGTCTTCTGGCTTCTGCCACACTCCAAGAAATCCGAACACTCTCTGCATTCCCTGGAACATGGCGATTATTTTCTCTCTGTTTCTTCTAATCGTCGAGTCTCTGTTACCTGACCTGCTTGGTTTATCTAAGCATATGATTCACTCTTATTTATCCTGCTTGCAACTTGGTCAATTTCATGAGTAAGATGACACATCACAGATTACAAGAAATTCTTTTTTGACATTATCTCTCCCGTAATTCTGTCTTTTCTTCTAGTGAGCAATTGAATTTCCTATGTCTCTTAGTTTCTTCTATAGTTTTCATCCTTCTTTGCTGCAGTCTAGATTTTCTTTTTGCTTTAGTCTACTTTAGCAACTTTCTCTAGATAATTTTTCATAGCCCGTCTATGGGGTTGATTTTAGTGATCATGTGTCACTCCCAGTTTTAGCTGTTTGTTGAAATCTGCCTGATTGAGAGGTCTTATTCTTTTCTTGTGACCTCTAAACCTCCTGCGGGAGGTTTAAAGGCATCAACCATTTAAAGGCATCAACCACTTCCAACATCTTATGTCATATTTTCTTTCAGAGTCAGTCTCATCACTACCTCAGGATCTCATCAGAAGCTGTGTCTTTACGGAGATGTCCTATTGTACTTGATAACATTTACGTAGGACTTAAATTTTTACTTGTTTTCTTGTTATGGAAAATACTTGAGAGACTTCTTGAAGAGTCTCGTGTGTCCTAAGCTTTACCTTTTCTTCATTCAGGTGCAATAGGCCTCAGCACCTCAGGCAGCATTGTGTGTTAAAACGAATCAATTTAGCATTTTTTACAGCACGCAATAGTTTAACTTGCTATTAAAAACCACGGTTTCAGCTTTTAATAGAACAACTTGTCTTGCAACCCTCAAAAAACAGGATAAGCTACCGACTCAGGTGAGGCCACCAGCCGTCCCCGAGGCCACAGCGTGGCAGGCCCAGAGAGGCGGTCAGCCCCCGCTGCTGTCAGGCCGCTGAGCAGGCCGAGGGCGGTCCCGCAGGAGAGGTAGAACCCAAGCCCCACTGCCCCACGTGGGGTGACCTGGGAGCTGCCATTCCTCACGGCGGCACCTTCTGCTCCCCACCTGCCATCCCACCTGGGTGTCCTGAGGGTGTCACGGGGCTCGGACAGATGCTCCTCTTTCATCTGCAGGTGCCCTTCTGGGTTTTCTGTTCATTTGGAAACCCCTGCTCTGCCTGCCAGGGATGCCAGCACCCGCCTCCCGCAGGAGGCCTGAGGGCGAGGTGGGGCGCCCAGCGAGGCCGGAGGCGGCACACGGCCCGGTGCTCTAGTCCAGGACCCACATCTCCTAATCAATTATTTCACAAAGCCTCAAACCCACTAAGAACAGAACACGGCAATGGCGCCGGCCACACACACATGCCGCCCCTGCCGGCCACCCAGCAGGAAGCACCAAGAGCCCAGGGCTCGTCCGGCAGCCCCGGCCACAGCCTCACTCCCGCGCCAGCCTCTCTGCCTCGCGTGCTGCTGTCTGCCGCAGGGGCCCGGGGTGCTCTGCCTGCAACCAGCCAGGGTGCCCGCGGGACGTGAGGCTGGGGCCAACAGTGGAGCCGCGCTCTGTCCGCCCTGCCGGCGGCGGATGAGCCTCGAGGAGCTGCCCCTGGGGCCGGGCCTGCCGGCAGGGGCCAACAACCAAGATGCCTGCTCTCCACGGCAGCAGCACAGGAGCCACCCGGGGGCCTGCCTGGCAGGCTGCAGCCCTGCACCGCCCGCCGGCTCACCATCACCTGCCCGTCCTCTGGGAACCCTGGCCCCTCGCGCTGCCCTGCCCGCCAAATAGTCGTCCACCTGGGCGTCAAGCAAGCACCGCGAGCCCACAAAATGCTGCTCTGCAAGCGAGGGGCGCACGGCCGCGAGCCCGCACGTCGTCCTGCTCCTGGCCAGCTCATCTGACACGCCCCCCGGGACAGGCAGCGCTCCCGGCGGGCCGGGCAGGACGGACGGCGCGCGGGCCGAGGGGCTCCGCGGGGGCGGCCGTACCTTGTCGATGGTGAGCATGTAGAAGTGTGTGATGTCGTTCTCGTGCGCGCGCCGGATGCGCGCCATGCACTCCTCCTCGTCGATGAGCTCGCCCACGTACTCGTTCACGAACTCCCCCTGCAAGCCGGCAGCGCGCGGTGAGATCAGCAGGCCCGGCGGGCCGCAGGTGGGGCTGTGCGGTGCGGCTGCGCATTACAGCAGCCGCAGCCGCCTCGAAGCCCCGCGGAACGGGCGCTGCCTTGTGTGCGGGGGCGCCCTCGGGGTTTGCGAGCCCCAGGGCCCCAGGGGAAGGGCTTCAGAGCTGTCGCCAGGGGAGGAACCGGCTCTGAGGCCTGCTGGCCTGGCCACACCCAGGCTGGGTCAGGCTGTGGACGCAGCACCCCCACCCTCCCACCGCCACCAGCAGGCCCCTGGCCTCTGAACGGGGCAGCCTCGTGAGGCCTCGGCACACAAAGGGCTCAGGCCTGCACAGAGCTGGGGTTACCCCGTGAGCCAAGCGGCCCCTCAAAAGCTCTTGTTTAGCAGACCTCTCCTGTCTCCCCGCTGCTCCCCTCAGCAGTGGATCCGCCTGTTCTGCTCCCCCCTCTGTCTCTGGGGAGTTCTCTCACCCCCTCCCCCGCCTCTGGCCTGCACCCCAGCTCCTGTGCGCATAAATAAATCTTTAAAAAATAAAAAAAATTTGACCAAAGACAGGTTTTCGGGACTCCTGCGTCTTGCCGGATCCCTTCACGGCCATCGCCCAAGGGCCAGCTGCGGTGCCCAGAGGGTCCTGCTCAGGGAACACGCAGCTCTCGGGCCGGGAAGGGCAGGAGCGCGGGGCTGGCACGCACCTTCCTGATGTCTCTCTTGGCCACCAGGCCCCAGCCTTTGCCGTCGGTCTTGATGACCTTGGTCTCGGGGTACTGGCGCTTGGAGAAGCACTGGTTCTGGCAGGCCGCGCCCGCAGGGCACACCTGCGGGTGGCACTCGAACATCAGCATGCGGTTCAGGCACTCGGAGTCGGCGCCACAGGGGCTCTCGTCCGTGGGCTTGCAGTTGCACTTGGGGATCTCGGAGATGTCGGCCGTGTAGATCTGCACCTTCCCATACGGCTTGTTCACCTGCGGAGGGAGGCACCGTCGGGGCCTGCACCTGCACTGGGCGGCGACGGCGGACGCAGGGTCCCCACTGTGCAGCGGGCTCTGGGCGCCTCGAGCACGTGGGCGCAGGGCACATCCTGGGCGGCAACAGGGCTGCCTCTGCCCCATGCTCCACAGCGACTGCAGGGGGCACGGAGCTGCGCCCAGGCCTCGGGAGAGTGAGCTGACGGCGCCTCCGCAGCTGCGAGGCAGAACTGCGCTCCGGGGACAGCCAGGGACTTGCTTCGGGGACCTCAGGGTTTCCAGCGCTCTGGCGGGCAATCCCACCTCCAGGGCCTTCCGACAAGACCCTCAGCGGAGATCAGTGCAGAGCAGGTGTCCCCCACTCGCAGCTGCCCAGCCCGAGGGGCGGCTCTCCCGCCGCCCGCCCCCAAAGCAGCCTGGCCAGGCCCCTCCGCCGTGGCGACGCCTCAGCCCTGGGAGCGCGGGCGCAGGGAGGTGGCTCATCCCACCCCGGCTCTGGCCGCCCGGCCTTTCATGGAAAGGACGCACTTGCCCCGGCGGTGCCGGCCTTGCCAGCTGCCCGTGGCCCGAGGGTGTGCCCCTGCACGTGAGGGCCCCCGCGAGCAGTCGCTCCTACCTTGATGTGCTTGTAGGGGGGTGGCTTGCGCTCGCTCTCCTGCGTCTCTCTGGCCTCCCTTTGAAGTTTGATTTCTCGAAAACGCGCTTCGGCTTCTTGCAGTGCTGAAGGCAACGAAACATGCGTGAGGGCGCAGAGGGGTGGACGCCCCATGTGCGCTGTGCTGTGGGTCACGCTCAGCGTCCCCCCACTGCTCGGCGGGGCTTCCAGCCTCCGGACAAGCCAAGGTCACGGAACCCCTGAGAGGCAGGTGTCCCTAAGGCCGCACAGCGCCCGCAGGCTTGGAGGACGCCCGGCCAGGCCTCTGCATGAGGGACTCGCTGTGCGGAACGTGACACGGGAGACGCGCGAGGACGGGGGAGGGCGCCCTGCCCAGGGCGGCCCCTTGCCCTCCAGCCCTCCTGTCTAATGACCATGAAGGCTCCGATGCCCACACATTGTCTTGCATCCGAGGGCCTGGTGCGCGGTGGGAGGGCAGAGCTCTCGGGGCCGCCGCCCCTGCTCTCGCCCGCAGCCCAGCCCGGGCACCCCGCACACAGCCGCATCCCAGCTGTGTCCCCGCCGTCCTGGCCTTCCACCTCCCGCCCTGCGCCCGGTGAGGCAGGTCTCCTCTACCCGCCGCCTGCAGGACCCAGGGTGGACCTGGGGCTGGCACAGACTGCGCCTTGCCAACAGCGCGGGCGCCCTCGAGCGACGGGGCCGCGGCGGCTGAGCAGCAGGGCCTCCCGGCACCTCGCCCCCAGCCACCAACCTGCTCTCCTAATTTAAAGCACAGACACAAGGCTCAGCCCAAGCGTCCCGCAGAAACCAGGCGGGCAAAGGTTCCAGGCGCCGCGCGCCTCCTGGGCATCTCCGTACCGTTTTTGAAGACTCTTCCGATCCCTCTGACCCCGTGGTGGCGGCTGCCCCGGTCCCCTTCCATGTACGGGAACACTCGTGCCTGATGCGTCCAGTAATAATCTTTAGACCCAAAGAAAAACACAGGGAATTCTCCAATCTCGTGCTTCATTTTCTGAATATTTGGGGGAACATTTTTGGGATGGCAAACTTCTGCCGGCCACCATCTATTATAAATATTAAAAACAGGATTCACAGACTCTTCAGAGAGAGTGACAACGGCGTCAACACGTCAAGCACTGCAAACAGAACACAGTGAGCAGCGAGACACGGGCCGCGGGCGCCCCCCACACCTGTAGTTCCCGAGCTTGACCCAGACCACGTCCTGGAAGTGCAGCCTCTTCCCGGCCCTGCAGTCGCCGCAGAACCAGCTGCCGTCCGGCATGTCGATGCTCAGGCAGTCGGGGTGGAAGGCAGCCGGGCAGGACTCGCAGCACAGCAGGCTGCCCCCTGCGGAGAGGTGCGCTCAGGCCAGCCCCCGTCCCCACCCCCCACCCCCACCCCGCCGCAGGGGCCCAGCCGCTCACCCTTGGAGCACACGAAGCACCAGCTCACGTTGACGTGGGCGTGGTGCCGCTTGCCCTTGCTGGCGGTGAAGTGGGCCGTGCAGACGATGCTGTTGGAGGCGATCACGGAGCAGCCTGCAGCCAGGCAGGCGTCCCCACCGTGGTAGGCCACAGGGCAGCGGACACACCGCATCATCCTCCCTAGGGGCAGAGGCAGGCGGTGCAGCTGGAGGGCGGGCCCAGGCCCAGCCCATGCAACCACGGAGACTGGAAACCTCGTCCCAGGCGGCCAGGCCGAGCGCACAGCCCTCCCCAGGAGACGCCGCTGGCCAGGGAGCCAGGCCTGTCTGGGCAGGCCCAAGCCTGGCCTGAAGCAACGCAGCCAGACAGCTCTCGCGATCTCCTCACGCGCGCGCCGTGAAAACCAGAGCGAGCAGAACCCACCGGGACAGTACCGAGGTCTCCACAGGCGGGGCGGGGGGGACGGCAGACGCACCTTTGCTCGGCCGTGGGTGGGCCGGGTTGGTCGCATGGCAGCTCACACAGCTGTGCAGGGGGCAGCGGAAGCCGCGGCTCTCAAACACGGTCAGCGGGAACTTCCTCACGCAGGCCTCATGGTAGAACTTCCCACACTGAGACACAGCGCAGCGCTTCACGCCCGCCCGGCTCTCCTTGCACACGAAGCATGCATGGACGCCTGGGGGTGCGAGGGTTGTGGTCAGGCCACAGCCTCAGCACCGCAGCCCCAGGAGACCTGGCCAGCGAGGGTGACGCAGCCGCCCCTGGACACGGGCGCCCAAGAGGCCCCACCCGCGAGCGAGAGGCCTGAAGCAGGGGCCCCGCAGAGGGCGGAGGAACCACGGGAAGAGCCCCAGACAGGAGCCTGGAAACTGGCCGCGAGGTCGCAGGTGCCCTGCTGACTAGGATGCGGTCAGGAGTCAGGAAAGTCCAGGTCCGGCTGTGAACGGGAGGCCCCAGAGGCAGGGCCCGGCCTGCGTGGCCCCTACAGGAGACCGTGCTGGGAGAGCCCGGATGGCCCTGCAGGCCGGGTGGAGGCGCCGAGCAGACCCCTGGCCACACGCGGGACCGGAGCTGGGCACTTGCCTGAGGCGCATGCGTGGCAGGTGAAGCGGCCCTCTGGTCTCCGAGCCAGGCCCAGGCAGGCCGGGTGGAAGGCCCCACAGCAGGGGCCCTGGCACAGCAGCAGGCCACCAGTCTTCTCACACAGCTGCGGGGCGGGAGAGCGGTCTGAGTGGGGCTGCCCAGCGCAGGCCGCACGGTCAGGGAAACGGCTCACCAGAGACCAGAGTCACCCACACGGGGTGGGGGGGCGGGCGGGGGGCGGGCGCAGTCTCCCAGCCCCGCGGGCCGCCCGGCCGCCTCCCTCACCTGACACACGTACTCCTTCTTGGCGGCGCCTCCTCGTTCTGACCTTTTCGATGAGGCGGAGACTTCGGTCTGCGTCTCATCCGCACTCTCGTATGGGGACTCCGGGGGCTCATCACCGGGGCCGTCCGAGACCTGGGGGTGCGGGAGGGGGATGACAGTTCACTAGTAGCAGAACGAGGGGTCACGGGGCGTGGGCGGCACTTGGGGAGGCAGCAACAGGCCCTCTCAGTGGGGACACCTCGTTCAGCCTCGGACACCAGGGCCTGGGTAAGCACCGCAGCTGCCAGGCCGCGCCAGCCAGGAGCACGTCCCCCCGCCTGGCTGCCCCGCGGGGCAGAGCAAGACAGTGGCCGCCTCTGTGGACACTCGTGGTGGGCAGAGGTCCCGAGAGACAGGTGTGGGTCCTCGAGCCTCCCGCCACCTCGGCCCACACACGCGCCCGCCCGCAGCCGCCCCAGACCGGCATGTCTTCAGCCAGAAGCCCTGCCGCACGTCACGCTCGGCGACACGGGCACGGCCCGGGGGGACGCTGAGGCCTTCTGGGCAACGCCAAGGGCTCCCCTGCCAGGAGCACAATCGGCTGCGCCACCGTCTGATTTCCTTCACCAACACGCCCCACAGGCCGCCGCCCGCAGAGGCCGCACAGGCTCCTCAATGCTCCTCTGGGTGAGGCGCGAGGGGGAGGGCAGGGCCTGGGCACGGCTCTGAGGCTGGGGCCTGCTGGCGCTCCCTGGCGTGGGGACAGTTGTGCGGCCCTCCCCCTCGGCGCGTCCCACAACACAGCCTCATGAGGCCTCCCCTTCCCGGTAGGGTGCGCGGCCTCAAGGCTGGACGCTAGTCACAGAGCGTCACTGCTGGCCTGCTCGCCGAGGGCTGCCCACCGCCCGGACACAGCCCCGGGCGCGCCAGCACCAGCAGCGAGAAAGGCCCTGTGAGTCGGCCCACGTCGGACGGTGCCAGACGCGGCGGCCGGGCCATCGGGAAGGGGCCCCGGCCCTCACCAGGCTCGGGAGAGTCTGGGCCTGCTCCGCCCTCGTCGTGGGCTCGGCGGAGTCGAAGCTAGAAATAAAGACGACGTGCGTGGGGAGAGACAGAAGACACAGACAGTCCGGGCTCACGGGGAGGAACAGCACCTTTTATTTGAGATTTACAGAACAGCCAGCACGTTCCAGGGAGACAGCGTCCGCGGCCACAGGAGCCGTGGGGGCGGCGCGGGCGACTGCCGACTCGGGCCGCGTCTGTGGGCAGCGCCCCGCCGGCGCCCGCCTCTCGGTCTGGGACGGCTACGTCCACTCCGCCCGCGCCAGGCACTCGAGACGCCAGGCCGCGCCCTCCTCTCGGGCGCCAAGCTCCTGACTCCGGCGTTCTCCGGAGCCCACCGCTCTCTCTACCTGCTCCGCTGCCAGGGCGCGGGCTCGTGAGCACGTCCCAACCGACTGTGAGAAACGGGGCGCCTCTTGGGGCGACACAGGCCCTCGGGGCGCTGCTGTACAGGCCGCGTCTGACAAGCCAAGCCCCTCACAAGGTGCCACTACGTGGATTTTGAAACACAGTTACAGGCCGTGAACAATAAACAGTCTGTAAACTGACAACATTTCCACTTCTGGCTACGCTTTTGCAAAGGAAAACGGCAGCGTGAAGCTCTGTCTCTGGGGTGCACGGGCCGGGCTCAGCAATGGCCCCAACAGGCCAGCGGGCAGCGCGCGTCAGAGAGTCCAGTCACTTCTGTGCCAGTCGTCCATCCCCTCACACGCGACCGTCTACACTGACACCCCCAGAGTTCCCTGGCTGCCCGGCCCCGTGCCTCCCGTGTGAGCACGGACCGCCCCCTGCGGGGAAAGTGTGTCTCCATAGCGCCCCGCCCAGCGTGTCCCCACAGCGGCCTCCCCTGAGCGGGCAGCTGGGGCAGGGCCCGGCGGGGCAGCACCCTCGGCAGTCACCGCGTGGCCAGCTCCATCACAGTGGCCGAGTGCCCCGGCCGGCCTGACCCCACCCACCACACATGAAGACGCGCCGCACCTCCAGGGCCCTCAGAGCACCCCCAGGATCCCCGTGACTATAGGCCCAGCATGCGCCAGGCCTCCTCGGGACGAGGCCAACGGGCGCAGAGCTGCGGGGGCGGGGGGGGCCTCCCCAGCAAGGATGCTCCAAAGGGAAGCCGCCGCCTGGAGGCCGCACGGTCCCAGGTCCTGCTGCAGGCCAGGACAGCGGCTCCCAACCCGGCCAGCGATCAACAGCCACGTGTGCTCTCCCGGCCGAAAATGGCACCGCGGGAAGCAACACCAATGTCACCGCCCCAAAAAATCCCAAAAGGGAGGAGTCAGTGCATTTCCTTTAAAAGCGCAGCCCTGGGGCCGGGACCTCTCTGGCCGGGGGAGCCCCCACCGCTACACGCCCCGCCTGGCCCAGGCCTCTGCTCCGGGCGTTGCAGTTTCACGCCCGTGACAGACAAACCTCCGACCTGGATGTCAGCCGTTCACTCAGTCTCGCTTTCCTTCCTCTCTAGAACGCTTCTGAGAAGGGCCTCCAGAGGACGCTCGCCCACCCGGCACCCCCGGGCAGCTCCACCTCTGCCCTCGGGCCTAGCCACTCGGGCACTGCGGTCAGCATCTGGCCACTGAAGGCTGGGGTCCACGGGCCCCGCCCAAGCCGCGTGGGGACGGTGCAGAGGCCAGGGGCTGGAGCCGCCTGGGGGGCTTGGCGCCAAGCACAGAGCCCTGTCCTGGGGACCCCGCACCCTACGGCGACCTCCCAACTCAGCCCCTGTGCCTGAGGCCCCGCCGAGTCCCTGGTCACGCTTTAGGAGCAGCCTTCCAACCTGGGGTGGCCGCGGGCTGCAGGACCGAGCCGATGGCTGCACGGTGCCCAGAGCACCAGGCCGCCCCGCATGTCCCCACAGCCACAGGCAGATGTCACTCCACGTGGATACACCAGCCCAGGGCCTCCCGGGAGCACCTGCGTCTCCAGACACCTGCCCCATGCGCCCTGCCGGCAGGTGCAGGCCTTCTCCTCACCACCTGGGCCGGCAGGCGGGCATGTGCAGGGCGGCCCGGGGCAGCAGGGCCAGCTCAGTCAGCCCCCCACGCCTGATCACTGAGACCGGGACCAACCCTGCCCTCCAGCCCTCAAAGAGGAGGGGCCGTGACCATGTCGAGTCGCGGCCCCAGACTCTGGGCAGACACACGACTGCACGCCTCTCAGCTCCCCCAGCACAGGCACCCCGCCCCCCGACGCCCCTCCCCCAGGAAGCCGCGGGGCTCCGGGACGCTGCTCCTCCGCCAGCCAGCCTGCGCCCAGGCCTGCAGGGCACTGACCGCGCGGCTCCCCCGACACCCAGGGGCGAGGCCTGCCCCAGCTGAGCAGCACCGCTGAGCAGGGAGAGGACACGGCCTCGCCCTCGGGGCCGTCCACTCACCCAGCGCCAGGCCTGGCAAAGCCCCTCTGGAGCCCCAGGCGCGGGGTCATGCTGGACCCGGACCGTCCTCGCACGGCCGCTTTCTCACGGCTTTGCAGTGTTGCGTGGGCCCCTCGGGGTCCTGAGGGACCAGCATGACCCACCAGTTCGCACAGCCCCCCACCCCGTCCGGCCTGGGGCCTGCCGCGTGCCTGGTCCCCCCCATGCAGCCGCTCGGAGCGCCGCTTCTCATGCCAAAGCACGACTTGTACTTTTGGATAGAAATGGAATGAGGATGATTTTGTGATTTTTATTGTTAAACCATCATTGTCACAACATGGAACTGCGGCACCCCGCGAGGCGCCCGGCGCCCGAGGTGCTGGACATGCACTACTCAGCGGTCAGGACACGGTGGCTGCGGGGCCCGCCAGAGGCGTCCACAGCACATGCCCACGCGCCAAGGGTGGCCGGCTTTGCCATGCAAGCATGCGCACCCCGACGCAGGCACCCCGGGCCGGCGCGGAGCACGCGGCCACCCCCAGATGCCCACAGACGGCCGAGGACGTGCTGGGTGAGAATGACGGGGTGTGGCGCCCCGTGGCGTCGCCAAGTCAGAGCGCAGGCTACACTATCACAACGGTGCTGGACGGGGTCATCCCACAAACCCACTACATCTAGTGTCATCGTCAACTACTCGGTAGAAAAAGGCAGAATCAAAATGGCCTTTCACGCTGGAGGGCGGGGCTGGCCTGCAGCACTGAGGTCCCAGCGCCGGGCCCGCGGCAGGCGGCTCCTCTCCCACGAGCTGCTCCTTCTGCTCGGAAGGTACAGAGGCTGACGTTTTGCGATAAAAAATCAGTACGAACCGGAGGAGAAAAGGGCCCCCGCAGGGCCAGCCCCCAGCGCGGGGCGGGCAGCCGGGCCTCCTCTGACGCGGGCCGCGCGGCCACGGGCGCATGGGCGTGCTCCCACCATGACATGGACGTGGCTGACCGCATGGCCTGGATCCGGTATCTTACCTGTGTCTTAACATTTGTTATCTGTTCTCTTCACTGTGTATGTCTATTAATACCCACAAAGACAGATCACCACACCTCCTCCTGGCACGCCCGAGGCGGGTCCCTTAGTGTGCAGGACGGGGCGCCCCGCAGCGGCGTCCTTGGGTTTTAGCCATTTAAGTGCAGCACAGGGCGGCGGGGTTCAAGTCCAACTTGGCTGGTGTGGGCTCCCACAAAAGCTGTCACCAGTGAAGGCGAGAAAAATAAGAGTCTGCGCTACTGAGGGAACAAGAAACGAGGTTACAGACACTTAAATCACATTGCTCCTCGCGGCCTGGCATGCAGGGGCTGCGCCCACCGCGCGGGGCTTGGGAGCAGCGGCAGAGCTTGGCGCCTGCGGCCATTCCCTCTAGGGCGGCAGGGGCGAGATGGACGCCTGCGGAGGGCGCGTGACCCAGAGGACAGGGCAGAAACCACACAGCCACTCCGGGGCCAGCTAGCTCCCCGCTGGGCCCCGCCCGCCCCCCTCCCCCGCGTGGCTCTGACTAGGGAGACAACCCCCAACAATGGTGAGGGACGGTCGCCACACGCGACACCAGAGGGCCTGCGGGAAAAGGCCTGGCCGTGGGAACGGTGCCCTAGGAGGAGCAGGCACCAGGCAGCACCTCGCTCGAGCGCACAGGAGTGCCCGCCCGCCGCCTGCCCAGCCCCGCAGCCCTGGAGCAAGGGCCGACTCCCCACGTGCCCGCCTAGCCCCGGGGCAGAAGCCCACGCGTAGTGAGGGCGCCACTGCCACAGCCTGTGCCACCTCCTGGAGGGCGTGCCTGCAGGCACCCACAGAAACCGCAGGGCACACAACTTAGGGCAGGGGACAGCAGACAGGACCCAGCGGCCTTTGTATCTGACCACATACAACTGCAAACTCAACCGACTAAAAAAATACGATGCAAGAAAAATTCACTTAAAATTTCTCTAAACCAAGAGGCCGACTCAAGCAAAAGAGGCCCGGAGGGGCAGCTGCCTCCCTGGGGCTGCCCGAGCCACAGGCCACCTGTCACCCAGCTTCCTGGGCCGCCGGCCTGAGCCCGGACGAGAGCGGAGGAAGGAGACATTCTGCGCGGCAGCTGCAGCGTCCTGCGTCAGTAAACTTCCGGAAGCTCGGGGGCGGGCTCCCCTGCCTTTTCTAGAATGTGCCCCAATGTAAACCCGCTCAGAGACCTACACCCCAAACGCCAGGAGTGCCAGGCGGGCCCGCTCGGTGGGCAGCCGGCATGCCAGCAGGTACCCCACAGTGCCCTGCCCGCTGCGCCCCCCGCCCAGACCCCGGGCTCCCCTCAGGGGCGCAAGGGAGGCTGAGAGAGGGACCCGGGGCAGCCAGATCCGAGGGCCGCCCTCTCGCCGACCCCTCCCTCCCCGCCTCCCTCTGCTCTGGAAAGCCGGAGCCAGCGTCCCCGAGTCTGCACGTGGCCACGCTGCATGTGCGGGAGACCCTGGGACTCGGCCGCGAGAGACCGATGTCTGGAAACAAGCCCCTGAAGAGCAGCCACTGGGACCGGAGCCCACAGACCAGCCAGTGCCCCTCCGCACTGGGCAGGAAAGGGACGTCAGGTCAGCTGGAGCGGCCAGTGGTGGGATGCGATGCCGGGACAGCCTTGCTGGCCATGGCTCCCGCCGCGGACTTGGCCAGCACAGCAGGCCGGAGCGGCCACCCGGGCTGACTCCCCTCAATACTCCCGGTCCAAGAAAATGTCAGCAGCACAGGAGCAAATCTCAGAGTACCGGGGACACCCTCTGTGAGCCCCACCGGGGCCCAGGGGCTGTGGCGGGCCTGTGTGCACCCCAACCGGCGTCAGCTTGGCCGACATATGCGTCCCCAGGGCAGAGCAGGCCCCCTTCTCGTGGAGGAGCCCAGGCAGGCGCCTGGGCCTCGGGCTGAGGACAGGCTGCACGTGTGCTAAGCGGTGGCAGCACCAGCGCACACGCGTGTGCTCATACCGAGGGCTCAGGCAGCCAGCGCCACAGAGCAGAGCAACCCCGAGACTCGCCTGCCTCGTGGGCACCAGCACCGCCACGCCCGTCAAGGCTGCCCTGGCTCACCCCCCAACTGAGGCAGCTAGAGGGCCCGGGCGATCGCGTGCTTGTCGTCCCGCGTTTTACCTCGTTCTCAGTGAGGGACGCGGAGGGGGACGAGCTCTTGCTGAGCACCAGAGATGCAGGCGCTGCCGCGGGGGCCCGGTTCCGCTTCTTCAGTGGTTTGCACGCGTCAGACAGGTTTTTTGTTGCTGTAAAGTAATTTTGGCTTATACAGTTTGAAATCTCAAACCCTCAGTACCTTCACTGCCCGAAGATCACCCTGTTAATGCGTGAGACCCTAAAAGCGGCCCTGCTGCTCTGTGACTTTACTGAGGTTCTAACGCCTCATCGTGAATGAATCCGGGTGTCAACAACAGCAGGTGAGCTGGACCCTGCATGTCAGGTGGCCCCAGAACCACAAGCTGGGGCAGCACTGCGCCCCGCCCCCCGCCAGGGTCCTCTGGCGCCAGCCTGCGCAGAGCAGCCGCGCGAGCAGCTGGCTGGGCACGCAGGCTGTGCCGCCCCAGAGCCACTGCTTCCATTGGCACCGGTGGGCGGGGCAGGAGGCGGCAACTCTCAGCGGGGCGTGTGCCAGAGCAGGATTGGTGGAGGGCAGCCGGCACCCCCCAGCCCCCACAGCGCCCCGCTAGCTTCCACACTCGCCCAACACGCGCGAGGAGCTGGGACACCGAACGGGCCCCGTCACCTGGTCCAGCCACTTCTTTTGCACTATTTTATACTGAAAACGAGAGCGCTGAGCGGGCGGAGCAGCAGATGGGCTCCAGGCAGACGCAGCAGGAGTGGACGGCCCAGCCGGGGAAGGGCTCCCTCCCCCCTAGCCACCTCCCAGGCGCCCGGGGCCCCGGGGACAGCCCAGGCAGCGGGGCCGCTCAGGAGCACTGGCCACATTACCTGCCTGACTCTTCAGCGAAGAGGCGGCCTCGAGGGCCTTGCAAGCACCAGCCCTGGCCGTCCTGTCAGCGATTGTCTCTCTCTGTCGTCGACAAAGGAGAGAAATAAAGAAGGAGAGAAAGAGAAAAGGACACCGACCCCAGCCAGCACTGCACAGCGGTCGTGGGCGGCACCCCTGGGCCAGCAGTGAAACGTCCCGTGAGTGCCTCGGCTCCCCCGGTGGGTGTGGCAAGGGGACGGGTCCCCCACCCGCGGCTCCCAATCAGCTGAAGAGCCACAGTACCCCTCTAGTTTCCTGTGCTGGGGGCCCCACTTCTGAGACAAGCCCCAGGAGCGCCCCTGCTGGTGGCCGACCCACACTGCCCAGTGAGAACACAGCCCAGAGGGCTCGGCTGCTGCCTGGCGCTCCGCAGGGTCCCGCGCTCACATCCCTCCCTGCCCGGCCGGCCGGGGCCTGGGGGCACAGTCCAGGGCAGAGGCAGGCGGCCACCCCAGACTGGGGGCGGAGCTGGGCAGCCAAGGGCTCCTCAGGGCCACAAAGCCCAGCAGGGGAGGTGCTGCCTCTGCTGCCCACACTGTTCCCACCAGGCAGCTCAGCCCGCACACATGGCCCCTTGGGCGTCCAGGCCACACTGGGCACGTGGCTCAGACGCCTCAGAGCACTGGCCACCACGGGTGGCCAAGGAGGCGTGGAGGCCCCAGACCTGTGCGCACAGCCCCCACGGGCCCTGGACCGGGTGGCCACCCTGCTGCAGACCCAGCTGCAGAGCAGCGTGGCGGGCCTGGCGGCCACGGGCCCACACCACAGCCACAACAGCCCCCGGCTCAAGAGACAGTCTGAGCTTTAGCCCACGGAGAGTGGCTGCCCACAGAGCTGGGCTGAGCAGCAGCCCCACGCAGGCCAGCCGCACAACGCCGGGAAGGGGCTGTGAGGTGTCTGGGTGCACCGGGGTGAGGCCGAGGCAGGGCTGTGGGCACCCACTCCCGGGGCACACCCTGGCCGGCAGGGCCGCTAGGGGTTGCTGCTCTTCAACACCCTCCTCAGTCTCCGGGGAGAGCAGCCAGCGGCCCTGAGCCCGAGAACCCCCCCGCGAGCTGTAGTCCCGTTACCTTCCGGAGGCCGTGCTTGTCCATTCTGAGCCTCTTCCTGGGGGCGTCCTCAACGTCCACGTTTTCTGTGGGATCCCGTGTCCTCTTAGTGTGGTTTCTCTTTTTCCCACTTGGGGTACCTTGGGGCGGGGGAGGGGAAACGTGAAAAAAGCCCCATAGGCGCTGACGCACCAGAAGCCGCCAGGGCCCGGCCCGGCCACCCCAACTTGGCCATCCCCAGCAGCACCCAACACGGAGCACTCCTCTGGTCAGACACAGATGGCCACTGCGCGTCACACCTGGCAGGGCCCAGCGCCTTTCCACTCTCTGCTCCAGGGACCACAGGCATCTGAGCTGCTCACGCAGCCCCCAGAGCCGCCTGGGTAGCAGGTCGGGTGTCGGGCACCAGGAACAGCACCCAGGCCAGCCCTGCAGCAGCACTGTGTTGGGGGGTCCAACCAGTCCTCCCTCAAACAGCTGTGGGACGGCAATGTCCCTGGTGAACAGCTCCGAGGTGGCCAGCAGTGCCCAGGGGTGGTGTCAGGAGCCCGCCCGGCACCCACAGGCACAGGCCCAGCTCCAGGGTCCCCTCCTGGCTGCAGCAGCATGGGCTGGACACCAGGGGGCACCAGAGGGCCTGGGCAGCAGAGTGTGCCCAGCCACTGGCCGAGAATGCAGCACAGGCCAGCCTGGCCCTCGCCAGAGGCTCCTGCCGGCCATGTGTGCTCAGCTGGCCTCCCGGAAGCACGTCCACCGGTCCCCACTCTGTGCCCCGCGCCAGGACGGGTGCCGGCCCGAGTCCCTGCACAGCCTGGGACAAGGCCATCACCATGGGCTAGCCCTGGGGTCCCGGGCGCAGGGTCCAAGGGCAACCAGGAGCCAGCCCGGGTCAGATGAGCCGGGGGCAGGGATGGGCCCGCCCCCCAGCCCCTATACTTGGGGACACAGCCAGAGACCCTCTCCTGGAGGGGCCGTGTCAGCTGAGGCAGCCACGGACGGCCCCAGGCTGAGCGCGGACGAGGGTCGGGGCTGTCAGAGACGCAGACCAGCCCCACCCCCCCACCCGCAGACACAGCGCCTGGCTGACGCTGGCCGGCCGGACCGCCTCAGGGCTAACCGACGCTTCCGGCGCTCTGGCCCTCACACCCGAATGCCCGGCCCCCGGGCAGGGCCAGCTTCGTGCCCCAGGTCTCTCCCAAGTCTCCTCGGTAACCTTGAGAGAGAGAAGTTGTCTGTATTTTAACCTGACGCCCAAACACATTGTCCTTAGGACACTGGTCCCCGGGCAGCACGCCCCGGGCCTCAGGGCCTTGGCTTCCTGTTCTTGCCCAAAGCACTTTTTGCTTTTTAAACTGACGGCCTGAGGACACAGGGGCACACCCCAATTTACAACCAGCCCCTTGGGCCTGCCGCCATGAGCTCTCAAGCAAGTGGGGCAGCGCCCGCTGGGTTTGGCCCCCCGCAGCCCAGCGCGCCCCGAGGCGCAGGCTGAGAGCAGGTCCACTGGGTCTGCCTGAGGCCACCATCTGTGGCTCCCCACAGCCACTGGCCAGGGCCAGAGCCAGGTGCCGGGCGCAGCCCCCCACAAAGCTTTACCAGCACCGTCTTCTGAGGGGGCAGAGGTCACTGGGGCGAACTTGGTGTGGTAGCGAGCCCGCTGCTTCTCATTGAGCATGTTCCACTGGGACCCCAGCAGCTCCTCGATCTCCTCCCCTGAGGCATCGGGGTGCTCCGCCACCACCTGTGAACACCAGAGAGGGCGGTGAGGCCGGGCCCGCAGCGTGCCCTGCCAGGAGAGCCGAGACCACTGGCTGGGAGGCAGCGCTGGGAAAACAGGGTGGCCAGGAAAGACGCACCTTCCCAAACCCCCAGGCCTCCAGAAACTCTCCGCCAGGCTGACCCCCAGGCGCGCTTTAAGCCCAGCCATTCCTATCCCTTCTCCCTCCACGGCGGGCAGCAGGTGCCACACGCCTTCAGGGGGCTCGGCTGGCCCACCTGGCCCTTCTGCGCAGACAAGTGCTCGGGTGGGGGGGCCCTGAAAGTGCCCCGCTTCCCACGGGCGCTCAGTGGGTCTTGTGCCCGGCTCCCGCGCGCACCCCACATGGAAGGGGAGGGCCTTGCACCCAGGCTCAGCTCAGTCAGCTGTACAACGGGGACGGCGGGGCCATGCTCAGAGCCCCGCAGCCCCAGCCTTGCGCCCCTGCCAGTGACCTGCAGATGCCCAGTGCCCCTGCTCCCTCCTCCACCAAGCACTGGAAGCCGGAGTGCGCGGAGCCAGGGACCGGCCCCCACAGCAAGCACGGCGGCATCAGCAGCCACGCCGGCCCATGTGGGCCTGAGAGAAAACAAACGGCAGGCTTGGGAGACGTGGGCGGTGCTGGACCATGGCGGTGCTTCAGACGCAGCAGAGCTCACCTGGCCAGCTCTGGCTAGACATGGTACAGGGCTGAGGTTTTGGTTTTGAGCCCCGAGCTGGTTTTGGAAACCGATCAGGTCCCAGCCCCCTCCGGCACCAAAGAGATTCAAGCGCCCACCGGCACAGTCAAGTCTTGGACACAGCTGGTCTGGAATGTGGCCCCATCGGGCGGGCAGCCTGGGGGGCGGGGCAGGGGCCACTCATGGGGTCCCTTGGTTGAGAAAGCTGACTCAGCTTGGGAGAGGCCTCAAGAGAGACTTGGGTGGCCCCCACTGCCCCGGCAACATGTCTCATACCCGAAGGCCCAAGGGCCGCCAGCCTGGGTCCCAAAAGCAGCAAGGGTGCTCGGTGGACAGTGCTTTGAAGCCGCAAGCACCACGGGGGAGAGGCCGGGGCAGGCAGGGGGCAGCTCAGCTGTGGCAGGCCGGGTGCTCGCGAGTGCCAGCACTCCCTGGACAGATGTCCCTGCTCCAAGGGACACCCCAACTTTCTGGATGCCATGGGGAGATGGGGCGGAAAGTTGTGACTCAGACTGGAAGTCTCGGCTCTGCCTCCCGCGCCCCTCATGCCCCGTCCTGGGTAGCGCCACCTGCAGGAGCCGGCGTCTGCCTGGTGCTCAGCCAATGACTCTACAGCTCTGAGCCTGCAGGGTTCCCCTGGCACACGCCTGGGGCGTCTCAGGGAAGAGCAAGCACCTGAGGACATGTCCTAAAACGGAACGTGTCCCCTCGTCTACACCACTCGCTGCTGCCCAGCACAGTGCGGACCAGAGTCAGTGACGACCCGCCGCGGCCCTGCGGGGACCCTCCCTGCCACATCCCCCTCACTCCGGTCTCCCCTCGTGGTCGGTGGTCAGCTGGCTTAGGAGAAACTCCCCTCTCCCCTGTGACGATGCTGCTGTGCAGGGCCAGGCCCCGGGGCCCCGGCGTGGCCACATCCTGAGGCTGCCTCTGTTCCTTGCTGCCCCGGCCCCGAGTCGCCCTCACGCCCGCCAGCCCTCTGAGTGCCGGGACACCCTGCAGACTGGGTTCACGCGTGCTTTCTACACTGGCCTGTCCCAGGACTGCACTACCACGTTCCTTCCATCCCACGGCACCTGGGAGCCAGAGAGGGGGTGGCGGGAGGCAGATGGCTCTGCGTGGGATCCAGAGGGACGTGCCAAGCCTCACCAGGGCCGAGGTGCAGACAGCCCCAGGGCCCCCTGCACCCACGTGGGCTTCCTGGCCTCCCGCCCTCCACATGCAAGACACAGCCCAGCAGTGCTCTCGAGGGCGCGGGGCCGCCAGCGCTTCCGCCGGACACAGGACTGTGCATTTGCGAAGGGCCCTCAGACGGCATGCTCCGAGACGAGCTGCCCCGCTGCGCTGCCAGCACAGCCCTGAGAGGTGCAGGCGGTGCCCAGGGGGCACGCCAGGCTGGGCTGCCGGGCCAGCAGCAGCTGCAGACCTGGGAGTAAGCTCCCGGGCCAGGCGCTACGCAGAGTGTGCCAGGGGTTGGGGAGGTGGGGGGGCACGTCCCATGGGAAGCCTCGGCAGCCACGAGCACAAAGGGCTCTTCCTTTCACCCCCAGAGTTCACACAGCGTCCCTCGCCAGATTCATGCAGCCTGCCCCGCGCAGGGCGGCGCTGAGGGGGCCCTCGCCTCAGACACACCCCAGCACAGAGACGCACCCCAGGACGCGGCACCCACCTCGTCCCTGTGCTTCTGACAGAAGACCAGGAACTGGGACGCAGCTCCGCCCTTCCGGCCCCTCGGCGTGGAGGCCGGGGCCTTCTTCCTCCCCGTGGGAGACCCCACACCTCTCTTGGGGTCCACCTCCGTCATCTGCTGAGGAGAGGTCTTCCCTGTGCCTGGGTCACATTTGTGGTGCTCGCCAGAGCTGAGCAGCTTGGCCCTCCGCCTCCTCTTGGCAGACACACCCGCCTTTCCGGGGGACACGGGGGCATCGACCACCTCTCCTCTGGCCGCAGAGGCGTCCACCACACCCCCCAGAGCCTGGGCAGTGAGGCCTGCCTCCTTGGCTACGTGAGGGTTGAGGTGAAGCTGGTCTCCCAAGTAGAGGAAGGTGAACTTGGCCTTCCGCTCCTCCACTGACATGCCCGCGGCCGCTGCCGCCTGGACGATGCCCATGTCCCACTGGGCCCTCAGCTTCCCCGAGATGGGTTTCAACAGCTGCAAAGGAAAACACAAGTGACTGTATTTCATTACACAAATGTAAACATTAACTCGCTTTAAAGAAGGATACTTCCTGGGGGCCTCCCTGGGGGCGCAGGAGTTAAGTCTCAGCACTACCAAGCTACCTCCAGCCACTGTGCCTGAGATTGATCCCGGCCAGGGGCTACTACCCCCAGGGCACAGCAGACCTCTCCTGTCTCCCCGCTGCTCCCCTCAGCAGTGGATTTCACTCAGTCTGCCTGCTCTGCTCCCCGCTCTGTCTCTGGTGTGTCCTCTTATGCCCCCCCTGCACCTGTGGCCTGTACCCCAGCTCTTGTGTGAAGAAAGAAAGGAGGGAAGGGAAGGGAAGGGAAGGGAAGGAGGGAGGGAGAGAGAAAAAAACTTCCAGCATTTCAGATAACTTCAGAGATCCAAAACTATAGAAACAGCTTTGCTGCTGCTTTACACTGGAGGGAAGCCCAAGCGCATCAGCCCAGGTGGCGTGGCACACGACACATCTGTGTTCCGGAAAAAAGACAAGGGCCCTCAGGTAAGTAAAAACAACAAGCTGTGTCTAGAGACGTGGGCAGCATGGGCAGAGCAGGCAGCGCGGCACCGCGCGCTCCTGGAGAGCCGGACGAGCAGGCGGGGGACAGGTGGGAGCGGGCCGGGGCGGCACTGATGGGGCGCCCGCACCTTGACTTTCTCAGCTTTCGTGGGTGCCTGCTTGGCGCTCTCCTGGCACAGTCTTTCAAACTGTCCTTCTCCTTCAAAAGCAACAAGGCTCTTCTCAAATATCCAAGCTCTTTCTGGGGCGTCTCCAAAGAACTGCACGTGATACTGGCGCGCGCTCTTTTTCTGCCCTGGTTTTTAAAATAAAAGTTAGAATTTGGGATGAAATGAGGCAAATCTATTAATAATCACTGACATAAAGTCAGGAGCGGCTTTGAAGTTGTCTCCCCTGGTGCCGTTTGTCTGTCAAGCTCAAAGTCTGTCCTGCCCTTGCGTCCCCTCCACGTCCGCGCCACAGAGGGCGACAGACGCACGCGACGCGGAGAAAGTCCAAAATCGCCTGGGACGGAAAACAGGGCGGCTGGCACACCTGCCCGCCCCGGCCACCCAAGGTGCTCGGGGAGATGCCCAGCACTTGGGAGGATGCAGCCGAGGGCCGCGTGCGAGGCCGTGCTGGGCAGCACAGTGGCAGCAAGGACCAGGTCCAACTGCGTCCCCTCAGCTGCCAGTGGAGCAGCTCGGGCTGGCCGCCCGGTGGAGCCCTGGGGCAGAAACACCCTCCGAGGGCCACTGGAGGCCAGGGGGGCTTGTGCTCCTGGCTGGGGAGGGAGTGGCACGCTCCAGAAGCAGAGGGGCCTGCGGGAGAGCAGCCCAGGAGGGCGCCAAGCCAGCTGAGGGGAGGGAGGCTGCACTGTCGGGGTTACCAGTCCCTGCTCCCTTCCACAGCACCCCGCCATCAGAGCCAGGCGCTTCCAGAGGGCTGGCGCGCCCAGAGGAAAAACCTTTCTGTCACGTCTTCCCCGCTGAGAGGCCGGGGTCAGCCAGACCCGCTGGAACAAGCGAACGGTCCCGCAGGTGGGCAGGACGGCCCCTCAGGCGCCAGGTGGACGCCAACATAGGGCCACGCCGGACAGACAGTGGCCCAGGGCGCACCTTTGCTGAGAAATGAGAGAGGGCACGCCACTCGAGACCACGCACAGCTGTGGCGCCCCCGGCGAGCTCAGAACCTCCACAAAGGAAAGACCAAGAGGAAAAAGGTCCCCTGGCGAGGAGCGGTGGGGGGAGGCAGGCAGTGGCCTTCCAGAGACAGGAGCCCCCGCAGCCACCTGCTCCAGCCACGCTTCGTCCCCCAGGTGCCAGGAGGCAGCTCGGGCCTGGAGGACATGGAGCGGCCCCCCGGCCGGCGCATGAGCCAGAGGAGTGGTCTCGCAGCTACAGGCGCCCACACACTCCCTCACACTCCACCAGCGCCCTGAGACACCCCAGCACTAGAAGCCACCAGGCCGGCGGGGGCACCCGGCCCCTCGAAGACCACGGCAGCCTGCAGGCGCCAGAGGGCTTAGAAGAGAGCCAGGGAGGAAAGCCGAGGGGCACAGCCCCAGCCGGCGAGAGCCCGGCAGCCGGGCGGACGCGAGAAGATGAGTCGGGGTGGAAGAGGCGGTGCAGCCGGACACAGGCTCCCCCCAGGAGGACGCTGTGCAGGGCAAGTCAGAACAGAAGGAAGCCCCAAAAAGACTCCGGCCACGCGGACGGCAGAGCACGCGCCCCCACAAAGGCAGGCAGAGCTCACAGGACGCGCAGCTTCTGCGCCCGGCAGCAGCGGCGAGCTAAGCCCGGGGCGGGCAGGGGTCAGCCTCAGAAATGGCCGGTGGGGAACTGTAGTTAAAACTACGGGAAACACCGAAGGAGTCAAAGGCAACTGCCTCTGAGAGGCGGAGAGGACTACGTCTCGCTCTGACGTTGGAGTCCTGTTTATTTACAAGTGTCCGCATCTTTGATTTTAAACGCCCAAGACTCAAAAACACATCAAGAAACGTGTGCCTCCCCTGCTCAGCTGTACTTTAATGCTTTGAAACAACTTCCCCGGCCATGACAGTGAAGAGCAACTCAAGTCACAACATTGGGGTAACGCCAGAAATCTATTACAATAAAGGGCCTCCGTGGGGGCCTAGGGGTCAGTCTCAGGCTGTCACCGCCGTGGCCTGAAATGATCCCCGGCCAGGGAGCTACCCCCAGGGCGCAGCAGACCTCTCCTGTCTCGCCCGCTGCTCCCCTCAGCAGTGGATTTCAGTCCGTCTGCCTGTTCTGTTCCCCGCTCTGTCTCTGGGGAATCCTCTCACCGCCCCCACACCTCTGGCCTGCACCCCAGCTCTTGTAGCATAAATAAGTAAAATAAATCTCTGAAATATAACAATGAAAGGAAGATAGTCTGGGACTCAGCAGCAGCAGGCCCGGGTCAGCCGCCAACCGTGGGCAGAGCTGCAAAGAGGACCTGCAGGAAACACAACCACCAAAACACAACCGATTCAAACGGGCCAACTTACGAGACAGGCCTCTGTCAAGATAAACAAAGGGCCGCTATACCCATGAAGAGATGCCAGCACCGCGGGCATCAGGGAGAGCAGGGAACTGCCCTGAGGGGCCACACCATGCCCCAGGAGGACTGCCCACAGAGAGCCAGAAACCCCAAGCCTGGGCGCTGCCTAGGGACACTGGGCCCAGGCCCTGATGGCGGGAAGGGGACGGCGCAGCCACCAGACAAACTACAAGGGGCCTCAAAACACCACCAAACTCCAGCGCCCGGGCCTGGCCAAAGAGGGCTGGGCACCGGGTCTGCGGGCCCCGCGGGCACCCACAGCCAGCGCAGAGCTGCTCCCCACCAAGGGCAGGGGCGCCTTGGAGCCCGCGGGAGGGACACGCACGGGACCAGCCCCACAGGGAGTGCTGGCCAGCTTGGGGGGACAAACGGGCCCTGCTGCCCACGGGCGGCCTTGAGAGCGCAGCCAAGTGAAAGGAGCCAGGCCCGGAGGGCCCCGTGGGCGAGCCCCTCTCCCCGGAGCGGAGACCATCAGGTCACGGGGACAGAGGTGAGGGCGGCCGGGCAGGCCGGGGCCTCACGGGGTAGAGCGTCAGCTCCATGGGTGAGAGGAGCTGCGGAGCGGCCGGGGCAATGGCTGCAGGCTCCAGGGTCCCAGATGGCGCTTCAGCGTGGGCGAGACGCAGACTTTCCGCCAGCGTTGGGGCGGCACGCGGGGCAGGGAGGAGCCAGAGCAGGGCCACGGGAGGCAGCCGGGAAGCTGCAGGCGAGAGAGAAAAGCGCGACGCGGTACCTTTCAGTTTGGTGTGGCAGCGGAGGAGGGGGTCTGCGGAGACCATGCACGGCCACCATGGGTACCCCGACACCTTGGACCACACCAAGTCACCCACGGCGTATCTCAGCAGGGGGTCTCTGTCTCCGGAGGCGGCGGGGCAGGGCTCTCTCCCGGCGGGGACCTGGAAGCGAGCAGCAACAAGACACGCTAGTGCGCCTGGAGCCACCCAGCTCGGCCCTGGCCACGCTGACAGGAGGCCCGCGATGCAGCCACACCCCCACCAAAGGGGCGTGCACCCCCTCGCCCCGCAGTCCAGGGCCCTGCCACACCCCGCCACGGCCGCCTGTCTCCCCTGGGCCGAAAGGCCTGCCGTGGTCAATCTGCGTGGTAGCTCCCCGGCCTGGCAGCCGCCTCTAGCCCCAAAACCATCAAGGCCCCGTCCCCAACCCCAAGTGTCCTGTCCAGGACCCAGCAGGGTGAGGACTGGGGCAGAGTGAGCCTAGGCCACCGCCCGTGGGCGCCTCCCCCACACCACACCGCGCTCTCCAGCGGGCACACAGGCCAGCATGGCCCGGGCCGCCCCCGGAGTACTAGATACTCTGGCAAAGAGCTCAACTTCAGTGGGTCTGCTTCCTCACGGAGAGAGCGAGCGCCAGGAGGCGTGCCGGCGTTACACCCCCATGGCAGAGCTGGGAGCACGCGCACGGCCTGACTACGTGGTGGGGGTCTGGCCCGAGCCTCTTGGAACACCCCACCCTGCAGCTGCATCAGCAGGAGCTAAAACAGCCCCCGAGTGACCAGAAAGCACGAAGTCCTCAGATTTCTTCCTCATCTCAACAATTTCAGGGAGGCTGGCCATTCCCCCACCTGTGGAAACTGCACGACACCTCAAATGTGCTTCCAGACAAAGCACCCGCCCGGTGACCATGCCCACAGGTGGCCGCCATCCAGGAGACGCCAGGGAGGCCTTCAGCTCGCCACGGCTGACGCTCAGAGCAGCCCGAGCATCGCGCAATACGAGGCTGCCGAAGCCGCGTCGCTGTCCTCAGGGCTTCCACCCGGTCTCCGTGACCCGCACCGGGGCTGAGCTCTGCCCGGGCCCCAGAGAGCCCTCGGCTCCCCACTCACTAGACGGCAGACAGAGGAGCCTCGCACCAGACCCCAGGGCAGCCCATGACAGAGGCCGGGGTAGGGAGGTCCTCGGACAGGCGCGCCCCAGAACCACAGAGCCCGAGGGCCAGGGAGGCCGCCTGGGCTCGGAAACCGGCCTCGCCTCTTCTGAGCCGCATCGCCTCCTCAGCCAGACCTGCTAGCCCAGCACCTGCTCCCGGACACGGTGAGCCTCCAGGAGCAGGGCGGCCCCCCACGCCCAGCCCCAGACAGAGCCCCGTAGGCACCTTTGGATCGGAGGGGCTGGAGATCTTGGACACCAGAGCCGCCTCGGCCAGGCCCTGCTCCAGCAAGGAGTCGTACTTGATGCTCCTCTTCCTGCTCCTGCGGGCCTTGCCTTCCGGCTTCTGCCCGCTGTCCTCGGACTGCGACACGGCAGCAGCCCCGTCGCCACAGATGGAAGATTCAAAGAGCGGCTTCCCGTTCATGTACGTTTTGGTGATTTTCAGCTTGATTTCCGGAGAGCCGTTTTTGGTCGGGGTGGCGAGGGGCGGCTCCTGGGACTCAAAGCGCAGCTTGGCCTCGTGCGCCCCGGGCTCTCCGTTAAACACGCGGGACGTCAGGTCCTTCAGCCTCTCGGCCGGCAGGAAGGGCAGCGCGTCGTGGCCGTTGAACCTCTGCACGACGCCCTCCTGCAGGCCGGCCGAGAGCGGGGCCTTGCCCAGGAGCACGGAGCACTCGCGGCTCACCTCGCAGCTCTGTGCCTTCCCGCTGGCGCTGCCGAGGGCTTCCGGCGCCTGCTTCATCGCGAGGCACTTGACGACTTTCTGAAGGGAAAGCGGGCTTTTTCTCACGCCGACTTCCATTCAGCCCGACACGTCCGCCTTTAGAACGCTGCAGGGCAACAAAAAGAAACGTCAGCGCACAGAGGACGGGCCCATGGCTGGCCACCGGGACGAGAGGGAGATGGCGGCTGCACCACGAGGCCCTTCTGCCCCTTCTGGCAGGGCAGCTCCCCAGAACCGAGACGAGATCGCTGACACACACCCCCATGGGCACCTGGACATGCCCTCGCTGACCACCCGCAGGGCCAGGACACTGCGGGCTGTGTGCACGCGCATGTCCGCACGCCCAAGACCACGGTGCCTGCCGACTGTGAGGGCCGTGGCCGGACCGGGCAGCCTGCTGAGCCCCAGGGGCCAGATGCGCTCTTGCAGGACACACCACCTCAGGCGCAAAAGGGCTGTGAAGACCACAAGAGAGGCGGCCTGGGGAGAACCTCAGGGGCGCCGGGTGCACCTCAATGAAGAGGAGGAGCGGCATCTCTGTGATAGGAGTGCCGGCACCGCTGGGCCCTGGGGTGGCCCCGGCGTCCCCTTGCTGCTTCACAGAGCGGCCGGGGGCATGGTGGCCATTATGACACCTCAGAGATGAGACAAAGGCACAAAGTGAGAGCCCGAGAGGGACAGGGGGAGCGGCAGGCAAGAGGGCAGAGACCAGTGGCCGGATTTGTGCTGGACACGTGCCCGGGGAGCACGGGCTGCCTGTGCCAGGCCACCCCAGAAGGCAGGGAGGCGCCCAAAGCCGATAAGATGGCAGCGGAAGGTCCCGCGACAGGCCGGACGGACACCCGTGGGAGCAGATGGTTCTACAGGCCCAGGGCAACAGGATGAGAAGAGCCTTGGCGTCAACTGGAGAGGGACGTGGTCAGACACCCAGCCCCGCCGGCGCAGCTCTCCTCCCAGGGCGGAGGGACCCGCAGCACGGGACAGGCCGGGCGTCCACTAGGAGCGACAGAAACCAGGCTCGGCGGCTGCAGAGGGAGGCGCCCGAGGGTGGGCGGGCACGCGCCAGGAGGTGCTGCCGGGGCGGGGCTGGGAACAAGGCGGGCGCATGTGGTATGGACGGCCAGGGCTGAGCGCTGAGTTACCTCAGGCGACGGACGGACTTGGCCCCGGGTCTCCAGGCCCCGCGGGCACCCACGGTCACCGCAGCGCTGTTCCCGGCAGCCGAGGGCAGAGATACCCGCAGGCCCCACGTGGACAGACATGTGGGCACCATCCCCACGGGGAATGCTGGTCAGCCTGGGGGGACACACGGGCCCTGCTGCTGGCAGGAGGCCTTGAAGACGACGTTGAGCAGAAAGAGCCAGGCCCAGAGAGGCCCCAGGAATGTCAAATTCAGACAGAAAATAGGGCGGTGGGCACCAGGGGAAGCTGGACTCAGTGTGGGCAGTTCCCATAAGGAGGGGATGAAGTTACAGCGGGCCAGGGAGGCTGTCCCCCCACAACTGGGTGGTAGCACTTGATACCAAGAAAAAGGCTCTTCAAGGTGAAGGCCAAGCACGTGCTAAGAGATCAGAAACCGCGAGGCTGTCACTGGCAGGGACGGCCTGAAAGGAACCAGCAGCTGATGAGAAATGAGACAGAACCCAGGTCGTCAGGGGCCAGCGGAGGACGCCAGAGACGGTGCATGTTCTTGTTCCTCTGAGTTTCTTTAACATTCAGGTAACGGGGCCTCTCTGGTGGCGCAAGGGGTTGAGTGCAGCACCATGAAGCTGTTCGCAGCCTCTACGGCCTGAGTTCGATCCCTGGCCAGGGAGCTGACCCACAGGGCGCAGCAGACCTCTCCTGTCTCCCCGCTGCTCTCCTCAGCAGTGGATTTCAGTCAGTCTGCCTGTTCTGCTCCCCACTCTGTCTCTGGGGAATCCTCTCACCCCCCCACACCTCTGGCCTGTACCCCAGCTCTTGTGTGCATACATAAATCTTTAATAAGCAACTGAAATTTAATGCAGACTCAGAGCTTAACAAAAAGAGCCCAACAAGCTGTCCACAGGCCACATCATCCCAGCACCTTCCACGGGGCTCGGGCCCAGGACGCACTGGTGGCAGCTGTCCTTGCGCTGCTGCTCCCCACGCTTAGCGCTGCCCCTGCCTAAACCCGCTCCCCTCCCTCCCGAGGAAGAGCACATGGCCTTCCCACGCGCTCCTGCCAGCGCACGCCTCGGCTCAGACCATGGCCTCTGGACGCAGGGAAACCCACCAGGGTCCCGGCTCACTGCAGAGCAGCGGGCTGGGGGGAGCTGAGGGGAGGCCGTGGGGCCCACCCTCGCCGAGTTTGCCCTCTCGCAGCTGGGCATCAGAGACAGGGCAGTGGCTGCCTCAGAGATAGACAGCTGCTAGAGAGGATCCCTGCATTAAGGAGCCTTCGCGGGATGTCCGGCCCCAGAGCCCTGAGCTAAGCTCGTGAGTGCCGTGAGGACACTGCGGACAGCAGGCAGCGCCCTTGCCCGTCTGGTTGTGTGGGACGACCTGGGGGCCACCCCTGGCCCTCGTGCCCCCAGCAACAGGCTTCCTGAGACTCATGCAACGTCCCTCCAGGGCGGCGCCCGCCCAGCCTCCAGTGGGCGGGCTGGCCAGGACCCCAAGGCCGGTCACAACCCAAAGCACGTGACTTGGCACAGACCCGGCGTGGCCTGGGACATGCGCTTCGCCAGCCCTGTGAGGCCGCGCCACCCATCTTGGGCAAGAAGACGAGGTGCGCTCACAGACGCGGCCGCACACAGCCTCCCAGGCCTGGTCAGCAGTAGCCCGGGCGCTTCCGGGCAGCAGCCATGCCCAGAGGACCTGCCGGGGCCCTGCCCACCGGGGGGCGGCGACAGGTGGGAGCTGGGACAGGCTCAGAGACGCGGCATCTGCGGACTCCGGAAGCCACGCCAGAGGCCCCACGCAGCGCCAGAGCCGCAGCGAGACCGTGCGAGCCAGGAGCGGCCACCAGAACAGGGACCGGCGCCGCGCCAAGGGCCAGGCCGCCTGTGCTGGCGACTGTGAAGCCCCGGGACACACGCCACTGCAGGCGAGCTCAGAGCGTCACTCTGGAAGGAGCCAGAGAGGGAACTGGCTCCTCCCCTCTCCCGGCCACCGGTGCCCGCTCCGCCGGCTCTTTCCGGGCTGCCTCGGTCCCTGCCTCCCCTACAGCGTCCACCCCCGCGCCGGGCAGCCCGGTGCCCAGCACAGCTGCTCGTCCCTGAGCCTCCTCTCCCGCCTGGCATGGTGACCCACTTTCCGACCTCACCCCCGGGCAAGCACGTTCAGGCCACCCCCCCCAGTCCACACGGCTTCTGAGTCATGACACACTGAACTCCAGTGGGGGCTCCCGCCACCCCCACTGCCGCAGGGCGAGCAGGCACCGGGGGTGTGGCGGTGACGAAGCCACGGGAGAGCTCCCCCCAGACGTCTCAGCGGCCGGAAGGGGGGGCGCGTGACCGCAGAAGACGGGCGGTAAGTGCCCAGGGAAACGCCGCGGCAGATGGGGAGCAGCGGGTGCAGCAGCGTGTTGTGTCAGGGAAGGCGCCTGGGGGGGGACGTCTGGCCAGGACCGCAACGCAGGTAAGGCGAAGGTGATGCCGGCGGCCGGGGAACAGCATCCAGGCAGATAGAACAGCGAGCGCAGCAACCTGAGGTCGGGCATGGTGCAGGGCTCAAGGCAGGCGGGGTCCGGTCTTGCCACAGCACATGGGAGTGGAGAGCAGGCGCAGGTGGGTGGACACAGCCAACAGCCCTCGGGGGCTTCTCCGAACAGGCAGGGCCAGGGGTGGCTTCCCAGGAGTGACATCCGAGCGGGGTCCTCGAGAAGAGGGAGCTCGGAAGAAAGGCCAGCCGTGCCACACTCGGGGCGTGTGGCCGTGTGTGACAAAGTGAGCTAAGGCAGGGGGCCCAGGGGAAGCCTGGCAAGAGGGCTGAGGGTGCAGGCACAGAGGGAGGGGAACAGGATCGGCAGCAGAAAGCCCAGGAGACACCGGCCTCGGGGCCCAGGCCCTGGGGAGCCGTGGGAGGCAGGCTCCGCGAGCACACGCGCGTTTCCGAAAGACCAGCCGGGCCAGCGCCGAGGCGGTAAAAGCCAAGTCAGAGGCGCCTGCTGAGACGCCTCCAGAGCACGCCAGCAAGGGCCACGCCAAGACCTGGCCAAGGGCGACAGGCGACAGAAACACCCCTGGTCAACCCGCTTCACCGACTTGCCGGACAGGCCTGGGCTAGCGATGTCCGCCTCCTCCAGGGAGCACTGACTGGCCGCGCCGGCTGCTGGGCGTCCAGAGGCCCTCAGCGCCACCACCGCACCGCTGCTTCCACCCTCAGATACCTCGCCGGGGGCCTCGAGGACGGCATCGGAGTGGCGCCTGACTACCCCACGTGGCGAGGAAGGCGAACTCAAGAACCGAACCAATGTGAGGTCTTGGCTTTTTGAACGCACAAGCCCAATCCCTCAAGTCAGCGACGGCCGGCGGGAGCGGCGGCGCACCCACAGGAAGGCACGAGCCAGCGGGACCGACGCGAGCCGCTGTCCTCTCCGAGCACTGGCCCAGCAGGCGCTCCCGACAGGAGCCATGGAGGGGCTGCGAGGCGCGCGCCTGGCCCTGCACGCCCGCTCCCCCCGCACCGTGTGTCTGTTCCCTGCTGTGCCCGGCGCAGAGTGGCCTAGGGGGCTCCCACCCTCCTCTACCGGCTTATTTGCTCGCGACGTCTTACAACTTCTATCCCATGTTGGCGTTAACCACAGCGAAGAAAGGAAAAGGGGGGAGCAGCGCTGCCTGCGAACAAGGCCTGGGCCCCGCAAGCACAGGCCAGCCCCCCGCCCCCCCCCAGCTTCTCCAGGGGTCCCTTTCTGCCCCAGCATGATGTCTCACAGAGGCCAACTGGCCTGGTGCTGGTAGCTACATGGGCAGTTCGCTGACCCCAGTCACGTGCCCACCTGCTCAGCACCCACCGAGCGCCCACCGAGGGCGTGCCGCAGAGGCCTGGGGCTGAGCCCTGCCTCCAAGAGCTCCTGCAGAGGGGAGGGAGCCCTGCAAAGGCTGGGTGCCCCTGCTCAGAAAAGGAGATCCACGCACACCAGCGCAAAGGCCTGGCATCAGGGCCGGCACCACGTGTCTGGGGATGAGGACACCCTCGTGTGGGCCTGACGAGAGTGAGAGGCTCGGAAACCGGGGCGCGGGTCCAACCCGCACAGCCCCAGCCAGCAGCCCCCGGGAAAAGCCCAACGCGAGGATGAAACCTCTGGCTTCCGCCCCCTTCTGGTCCCCAAAGCTTTTCTTTGCCAGGACTTGTCCAGACCTACAGGCACAGCGCCTGCAGGCCACACAGCTGGGCACCCGGGCGCGCCCACTCTGGGTGCAGGAGGCCGCACTGACCAGTGTCTGCCACCCTCCCGGGGCGTCCATCCCGACTCCTCCTGTCTGCTTCACCCTGAGGTGCTGAGCAGAAAGGAAGTGCCGGCCGCACGGCGCGCGCGGAACCCTGAACCCCGCAAGCCCGCAGCCGCAGAGGGCACCCGGTAGGTGCCAGACCCCGCGCTCCCCTCCCTGAGCCGGGGGCCTCTTGCTGCCCAGAGGCCTGGCCCGTCCCCGCCGCCGCCTCAGCCCCGCCGCAGGCAGCGGGTCCACCGGAGCCCCCGGCTCTGCCTCCAGCGAGCTCCGGCGACGGGCGCCCCGCGCGGGCTCCAGGGCCGGCCCTCACCCTGGGGTGGACGGCCACGGCTGCCGGCCGGGATGCCCGCGCCCGCGCCCAGCCTGCCCTGCCCGGCGGCGCGGCGAGGCGGGACGCGACCGCTGAGGGGAGGAGGCCGGGCCCGCGCGCCGGGCGCCTGACGCGACCCACGGGGCGCGCCCTCCCCGGCCCGCCGGCCGGAGCCCGAGGCCGGCGCCGAGGCCAGGGCGGGGGAAGGAAACGACTCCAGGCCGCCGCGGCCGCGCGGGCCCCGCCGACCCCGCCGCCCGGCCGCAGACCCCCGCCCCCGCGCCCGCGCCCGCGCCCGCCCGCCCGCCGCCCGGCCGGCCGGCCGGCGGGTCATTGTTCGGCCGCGCGGCTCGCGGCGGCGGCGGCCTCACCGGTCGCGCCCGCGGGCCCTTCGGGCGGCGGCGCCCCGAGAAGTTCGGCCGCACCGCGGCCCCGGCCCGGCCCGGCCCGGCCCGCGCGCACAAAGCGGGGCCTCGGGGCGGGCGGCACGAGGGGCTCCTCCGCGGAACCAGGCCGCGGCGCCTGTCAGCGCGGGCCCCGACGGGGGCGCCCGCGGGGTCGCGCCCGCCGCCCGCCCGCCCGCCCGCCCGCCCGCGCCGGGAGCCCAACCGCCCGGCGGCGGGGCCGGGGCCGCCCGCCCGCCCGCCGCCCGCGCCCGCCGCGGCGAACAAAGGGGCCGCTCCCGGCACAGGTGCAGCCCGGGCCCAACATGGCCGCGCCGCCGCCCCCCCGCCCGCCCGCCCGCCCGCCGCCGCCCGCCCGGAGACCTGCGAGCGGCGCGTCCTCCGGCGGCGGCGGCCCGGGGGCGGCGGCGAGGCGGCCAGGCCCAGGCTCTCCGCGCGCGGCGCCGACCCCGCCCCCGCGCCTCCCGCCCGCCGCCGCCGCCGCCGGCCGCCGCCGCCGCCAGCCGCGGGAAAGAGCGCGCCGCTGATTGGCTGCCGCGCGCGCGGGGCCGCGGCCGGGCTTTTCAAATCCGCGCGCGGCGGGCGGGGGCGGGGCGGGGCCGGGCGCCCGCGACGGCGCCGAGCCCGAGCCGAGCGCGCGCCCGCGGCCGTTCCTCGCCTCGCGCGGCGGCGGCCGGCCGGGCGGGCCCGCGCGCTGACGTCACGCCGCGCGGCCAATCGCCGCCCGCGCCCGGCCCCGCGGCGGGAAGGGGCGGCCGGGGGCGGCCGCGCGCCCGCGGACCCGTCGGGCCCGCCGGCCTCCGGCCCCGCGTCGCCCGCTGGGCCGCCGAGAGCGCGGCCCGCGGGGAGGGCGGCCCCGGAGAAGGGGCGCGGCCGGCGGGGCCGACGCGCGGCCGGGGAAGGCGCGCGTGCCGGGGCGCCGACGACCGGCGCCCGCCCTCCGGGGAAGCGGACACCCCGCTCGCGGGGCCGCCGAGGAGGGCCCGAGGGCAGGCCCCGGGACGCGGGCACCTGCAGACCGCCCGGCCGCTCAGCGCGGTGCGCGGGCGCGGGGCCCGCCCAGGCCGCGCGCACCTTCGGCCGGGCGGGGTGGGCCTCCCCGAGGAGGCAAGCGACGGGCCGGGGCGAGGGAGGCCGCGGGCCTGGGCCCGGTGCCAGGCAGAACCGGGATGGCGGGGCCGTGAAACCACCGGCAGGCGCCCGCGGCCGCGCCCCGTCACAGCCCCCAGGAGCGCGCGCCTGCGCTCGAGCCCTGCGGTGCGCTGTGGGCTCCGGGTGAGGACGGGGAGTCACATTCAGCAAGTGGACATCCGCTGTGGGCAGCGGGAAGGCCCGCCGCGGGGTCGAGTCCACATAGAACCCGACTTTTCAAACATTTGTTTTAAGATTTATGTATTTAGGGCCTCCCCGGTGGCGCGGCGCGGCGGGTGAGCGCTGGGCTGCGAAGCTGCCCGCGGCCTCTGCGGCGCCGGTTCGATCCCCGGCTGCTCCCCGGCCACCAGAGGAGGGTCCCACACGGCGCGCAGACCTCTCCTGCCGCCCGCTGCTCCCCTCAGCAGTGTGCTTCGGTCCTTCTGCCTGCTCTGCTCCCCGCTCTGGCTCTGGTGAATCCTCTCGCCCTCCCGCGCTTCTGACTGTACCCAGTGCTTGTATAAACAAACAAATCTTTTAAAAAAAAAAGAAACAAGGGCCTCCCCGGTGGCGCAGCGGTTGAGCGCTGGGTTGCGAAGCTGCCCGCAGCCTCTGCGGCACCGGTTCGATCCCCAGCTGCTCCCCGGCCACCGGAGGAGGGTCCCACATGGCGCGCAGACCTCTCCTGCCGCCCACTGCTCCCCTCAGCAGTGTACTTGGGTCCTTCTGCCTGCTCTGCTCCCCGCTCTGGCTCTGGTGAATTCTCTCACCCTCCCGCGCTTCTGACTGTACCCAGTGCTTGTATAAACAAATAAATAAATAAATAAAACATGCCTCTATTAAAAAAGTCATTGTTTATTAAAAAAAAAAAAAAAAAAAAAGAAACAAGACAAAGATTTATGTATGCACACAAGAGCTGAGTACAGCCAGAGGTGGGGGGTGCGGTTTAGAGGATTCCCCAGAGACAGAGCGGGGAGCAGAACAGGCAGACGGACTGAAATCCACTGCTGAGGGGAGCAGCGGGTGAGACAGGAGGGGTCTGCCGTGCCGTGTGGGTAGCTCTCTGGCTGAGGATCGAACTCTTGCTGCAGGGGCTGCAGACAGCTTCATAGCGCTGTGCTTAACCTCTTGCACCACCAGGGAGGCCCAGAACTCTACTTTCTCCTCAGTTTTGCTGGAAATCTAAAACTGCTCTAAAAATCAAAATCTTGAAAAGTCGAGTCTTAGCCCTCGCCACCTGAGCTGTGACCCTGTTTGAAGGTGCACAGGCTGACGGGCTATCCGGGGGGACCAGGCCCTTACAGGGAGGGGGGGCGCCGCCAGTGTGCTGGAAAAACTGCAGGTGAAGCTGAAGGCAGCGATGAGGTGGGTTCTAAGCCCAGGGATGGCAGCACCCCACGGCAGGCCGGGCCAAGAGACCCACACCCACCTCCGCTGCCGGCACCTGGTGCTGCGGGGGGACGTTTCTTGTTTCATTCGCCATGTCCGGGTGCCCTACTCCCGCAGCCCCTCATCTGCAGTTGGCCCCTCAAACCACAATTCAGCCTCTGCATCTGAGGGCCAGACCTACGGCAGCTGGAGGGGGCTGGACCAGAGTTGGGGACGGCGGGCCTTAGATAGCCTGGACATCTGTAGGGGAGGGAAGTGGGTGAAGTCTCCTTACTCCCCCAGAGGATTGCACCCCACAGCAGGAGACATGGCCTTAGGTGAGCAATGGGACCACAGCAGGAATGGCGCCCACGCAAGCTGTCCCATGGCCCTCAGCTGGCGTCCACTCCCTTCTCCCTATGTCATAGCCACTGGCACCTGGGCGCCAGCCCCAGCGGCTGGGCAAGGAGGCAGCAACACCTCGGCCGTGCCCTCCGCACCAGGGCCCACCTGCCACCACAGACCGGAGTGGTCAGGTCACCTGCAAGTACAAACTAGCAGTGCCAAGGCCCAGCCCTGGTCTGTTCCCCAAACCCCCAGATCTCCCCAAAACCTTGATGGTCGTAATCCAGTGCTTGTTCTCCTAATCCAAAAGGAAGGAGAGATGGGCCAGAGAGGTTGGAGAGCATTTTGCTCAGGCCTCTCGGCCAGGACTGGGGGTGGGGTGGGGGCACTGCTTGGACTGGGGCCCCTGCTCAGGGGGGTGGGCCCACATGACCCCGAGGCCACCTCCTTGGTGGCGCAAGGGGTTAAGCACAGCCCCCTATGCTTAACAATGAAGCAATCTGTAGCCTCTGCAGCAGGAGTTCGATCCCTGCCCAGGGAGCAACCCACATGGCGCAGCAGACCTCTCCTGTCTTACCCGCTGCTCCCCTCAGCAGTGTGTTTCAGTCAGGCTGCCTGTTCTGCTCCCCACTCTGTCTCTGGTGAGTCCTCTCACCCCCTCCCCCACCTCTGACCTGTACTCCAGCTCTTGTATGCATAAATAAATCTTTAAAACAAAACAAAAACAAAAGGAAAGAGGGCTCCCCGGTGGTGGTGGCTCAGCGGTTGAGCGCTGGGCTGTGAAGCTGCCCACAGCTTCTGCAGCGACGGTTTGATCCCTGGTCACTGGTGAGGGTCCCACATGGCGCGCAGACCTCTCCTGCCGCCCGCTGCTCCCCTCAGCAGTGTCCTTCGGTCCTTCTGCCCGTTCTGTTCCCCGCTCTGGCTCTGGTGAATTCTCTCACCCTCCCGCGCTTCTGACTGTACCCAGTGCATGTATAAATAAATAAATCTTTAAATTAAAAAAAAGGAAGGAGAGGAAGGGCCTGGGCGCAGGTGGGGTCCATGAAGACAGAGCAGGATGAGGGAACCTACACCAGCCTCCCCAGAGCTGTCTGCCTCGCTCCTCGCACCCACGGTTCCTGGCTCACGCCCTGAGCCCTGTATGTGCTGCTACTGAAGGCAAAGCCTTAGCCCAAGAAGCCTGAGCCCCAGGCTGGCCTCCCCACCCCCTGCCAGGGCCAGGGTCCCAGGGCAGGTGCATGGCTGTTTCCATGGGGATGCGTGCACTCTGACCCCGGCCTTTCTCCACTCCTGGCCAAATAAAGAGGCTTTTGAGGGGGAAGCAGTGGGCTCAGGCCACCACTCTGTCCAGGTCACCCTGCCTCGGAGGAGGCCAGGAAAGGGAGGCCCCGGGATAGGCCCGCAGCCCAGGGAAAGCATGGTGGCGGCTTCCCACCCCCAACCTTCCTGGCAGCCCACTCCCAGCCCTGACCACGCCTGCGGGCTGGAAACCTGGCTGCCCAAGGGCCCGCATCCCCAGCCCAGGCCCGCTGCGGTTCCCGAGACAGCTCTTGGGAGCGTCTGTGCTCACCCAGAGTTGGTGGGCAGCACCGCCAGGTGCCTTGGGGTCATGTGGGCCCACCCCCCTGAGCAGGGGCCCCAGTCCAAGCAGCGCCCCCACCCACCCTCAGTCCTGGCCAAGAGGCCTGAGCAAAATGCTCTCCAACCTCTCTGGCCGGCCTTGCTGCGTGCACCTTGGAGCTGACCCGTAGGCACCCCAACCAGTCTGAGGGGCCCCCCAGCAGAGTCCCAGTGGTCCCTCCAAGAGCAAACTACAGTCTGGGGCCAGGGTCCAATCCTGAGGGCAGCGGCAGACCTGTCTTTCCTGAAAAAGCTGCTTCTTGGAGATTCCGCCCAAGCCGGCCTATGCCTTCCCCCAGCTGGCTCCAAGATTCTGAAGTGGAGACCCCTTCTAATCCACTTGTCCCCTCTCCTGCCCAGCCACCTGGCCCGCTCCCAGCGGGCCTTCCTTCAGCCTCCTACTGGAAGCTGGGTGTCCACTGGTTGCCCTGCCCTGCCCTGCTTCCCCTCATCCATTCTCCACACCCAGCTGGGATGTTTTCTGAGCCACAGAACTGACCGTGTCACCTCCCTGCTCAAAACCCACTATGACTCCCCAGCGCCTCCACCACAAAGCCTGCCCTCACCCAGCCTCACCCTAGACACCACCTCCACCTCTCCAGCTAGGTTCCTCCCAGGTCTCCTGCCTGGCACAGCTGGCTCCCGCTGAAGCCGCCCCTGGACAGCCACAGGGACCTGACCTAGGGAGGAGCCTGATGGCGCTTCTCCCATGCCAGTCCCAGGGGACACTTCCCCCAGAAGCCTCCTGGCCACGTGGGCCTCCCCGAGGTGGCATGGTCAGTGTTCAGCCCAGGTGGCAGTGCAGCCTGGGGTGGCCGCCACTTCAGCACTGCTGCCCGCGCATGTGCCGCCCTTACTGTGCCCCGAGGCAGCTGCTCAGTGGGCCTCTTGCAGCCCTGGAGGCCAGAGCCGGAAACCAAGGTGTGTGCAGGTCTGCTCTGGCCCTGCCCTCCCGCCAGGAGCCCGAGCTCCTGGGGGCGAACGTCCTCCTGCTCCCTGGCTGCAGACCCGGCTCTTCTCACGCCACCCGCCTCTGACGTCTCCCACACGGACACGGGCCATGGCAGTAGGGCCCACTGACCGCGCCTGCGAGGCCAGTTTCAGGCAAGGTGGCACTGGCGGGCGCCGGGAGGTCGTGGCTCCCAGCGCGGGGCGCGCAGAAGGGATGCCAGGTCGCGAACGGCGGTGCGGGCGGGAGGCGCCGCGCACGGTGCTAGGGCGGCCTGCGGGGAGAGCCCAGCTCCTCCCCGCGCGGGCTCCTGGGCCCCGCCCCGCGCCCCCCTGGCCCGCGGCAGGAGTCTGCTCTCCAGCTGCGGAGCCCGACGGTCGGATGCGGGGCAGGCGGCCCAGAGCCGGCCGAGGAGGGCGAGCGCCCCAGCCGCGCAGCCTCCCCTGTCGCCCGCCCGGAGCCGAGCGCGCACCCCACCTCCGCGGGGCCGCCGCGGGCCGCGAGGCCCACTCACAGCCCCGGCACGAAGAGGACGTTTTGTGCTCACGTGGCGTTTCTTTTTCTAATTATGGAAACCGAAGGCTGTGAGAGCCGAGACTGGCAGAAAGGGGGAAATGCGGCTCTTGCGCGCGCTGAGCTGCAGCAAAGTGAACGCTGGCAGGGCCGGGGCGCCTGTGTCCGGCACTGGTGCCCCCCGCTCTCTGGGGGCTGCCGCGGACCCCAGATGCAGCCTGCAGAGACAGCCTGGCCTGCAGCCACGCAGGTTTTCCTTCTCTTTATTGCAACCACCTTAGATTGATGGAAGAGGCGGAGATTGCAGCGCAGCCCCCAGCTGTGCAGGGGTGGACCCCTCACAGGCAGTGGCAGCTTTGCGCTGCTAACAAAGCAAGGCCTGTCCACCACAGCTCCTGTCCAGACTTGACTCGGGGCACCCAGGGCATCCCACAGAGGCAGCTGGTTTCTTTTTAAAGGAAAACCCAGGGCCTCCCTGGTGGTGCAGGTGGTTGAGTGCCGCACTGTGAAGCTGTCCACAGCCTCTGCAGCCCGGGTTCAATCCCGGCCTGCCAGGGAGATTCCCACAGGTCACAGCAGACCTCTCCTGTCGCGCCCGCTGCTCCCCTCAGCAGTGTATTTCGTCAGTCTGCCTGTTCTGTTCCCCGCTGTCTCTGGTGAGTCCTCTCACCCTCCTGCACATCTAACCCATACCCCAGCTCTTGTATAAATAAATCTCAAAAAAAGGCAAACCTGGAAAGTACAATGCAGGTTGGGGGGGGTCACAGCCGTTGGCTTGGGGTCCACCCTGCTGTCCACCCACCTGCGGGTGGTGGGCGGCAGCAAGTCAGCCAGCTCTGCTAGCCCCAGACCAGAGGTGCCCAGGCCTGCTCACCCTGCTGCATTTGTGGGCAGCTTCTGTGTGAGACAGAGAGGTGGCACCCAAGCTGGCTCCCCAAGAGGGGCCCACGGGGAGGGCGCTGGAGCAGGGTGCAGACCCTGCAGTCCTTGCTGAGGGATGCATGTGTGTAGGGAAGGCCCCCAACTCAAAGACAGCTAATGCCCACTTCTGGGGGGTGGCAGAGGGGAGACCTCATCCAAGCCCCCTGGACAACCAGGGCAGGAGCTGAGATTGGGGTCCATGCACAGGCTCAGCACCTGTGCCGCCATGTGTAAGACCCCCCCCCATGGCCTAGAGGCTCCAACAGCGCTGGACCTTGCTTGCAGCAGGCAGTCCCTCAGTGGGCCGTCCGGGAGCGTGAGCCGGGTGCTTTTGGCCCCAGGCCTCCCATGGGGTTCTGACCAGAGGCAGGGCCTCTATCCACCAGAGTCTGATATGGAGCCAAGATGCTTCTTTTCTGAAAAGGTTTTATTCATGTACACGGGGGTCAGTCTTTCTTGGCAGCAGCCTTCCTTAGGCAAGCCAGGATGGTGCCAGGTCCCCTCTCTTACCCCCACCACGCATGTGTCTCCACCCTCTTCTAGATGAACTCGAGGGCTGGCTTGTCCTTGGAGACTTGAGCAGCTCCCGCGCGCGAATTTGGGATGTGTGGTGAGGTGACCACCTCCCGGCTTGCGCAAGTTCTTGGTGACCAAGTGGCCCTTGTTGAGGCCCGCGGCCATGGGGGAGCGCAGAGCTGTGGCGCCGGCCCCTCCACCGCGGTGCCAAGGAGGCTTGCTCGGGTGGCAGCCTTGGGGAAGCCCCCCGTGCTCACTCGTGTCCTGTGACAGGGGACCAGCTCCTCCGAGTAGGAACCCTGAGGGAACAGGGCGGAAGCTGCAGGGTCATCAGCCAGCAGTCTGGCCTGGGAAAGCACGCACCCAGCCGCCTCCAGAGCAAGGTGACGGGATCCAGAGATTCTACCCATCACCCCAGGGCCAGGACAACGCAGTCGCTGGGCAGAGGAAGCCAGGAGAAAACAAACGCCGGACGCGGGGGGAGAGCCGCTGACAGACGCGGCCCTGCGCACAGGCAGACGCGTGCTCCGGGGCGCCCAGGCGGTGAACAGCGAGGGGGGCCGCTCCCGGGGAGCCGCACCGGCTGCTCCGGGGCCAACGCGCGCACGGCCCGGCCTGCGGAAACGTCCCGCCGGGCCCCGGAGACCCCAGCGGCGGCGGCTTCCAGCGTAAAACCTGGAGGCACCGTCTCCCGGGGGCGCCCGGCAACCCTCGCTGGCCCCGCTCCGCCCTCGTCCTCCCGGGGCGCTCCCGCTCGCCGGGCAGAAGAGCCGCCGCCCCGGCCTCCCGGCGCGCGCCCCGCTCCAGGCCGCGGCGCGGGGGCCAGGGCCGCTCCCCGTCCTCGGGCCGCCCCGCCCGCCTCCCTCCCCGCCCGCGGCCGCGGGGCCCCGCACCTGCGCCGCCCGGCGGGGCCCACACGCAGGGACAGGGCGCCGCGGCCGGGGCGGGAGGCCGAGCCGGGGCCGGGCCAGGCGGGCGCGGGCAGGACGCGGGCGCGAGCCCCGCGAGCGACGGCCGCCCCGGGGCGCTGGCCTCGGAGCCGCCCCGACTCGCGGCAGGGCGCCCCGGACGCGCGGCCTCGGCTTCCGTGGGTCGGAACAGCGGGCGCCGCCCGGGGGACCCGGGGATCCGCGCCCCCCGCGCCCCTTGGGCGGCCCCAGCCTCACATCTGCAGTCGCGACCCCTCCCCCGCGCAGGCGCCCTGGGCCCGCCCTCCTCCGCGCAGGCGCCCTGGGCCCGCCCTCCCCCGCGCAGGCGCCCTGGGCCCGCCCTCCCCCGCGCAGGCGCCCTCGGCCCGTCCTCTCCCCGCGCAGGCGCCCTCGGCCCGCCCTCCCCCGCGCAGGCGCCCTCGGCCCTCCCTCCTCCGCGCAGGCGCCCTGCCCCCACCCCGCGCAGGCACCGCCATCGCGCAGGCGCCGCCGCCCCGCGCGGGGCACGCCGGGAGCGGGAGGCGGCCGCCCCCGGGTCCGCCCCTCACCTGCCGGCGGCGGGCGCCGGGGCCCAATGGGAGCGGCGGCCGCCGCCCCGCCCAGCGCCGCCGGACGTCTGTGCCGGACATGGCCGCCGCCGAGCCGGGTCCTTGAGCCGAGCGCCCGCCGCCAGCAGCCCGCCGCCGCCAGCCGTCCGCGCGCGGAGGAGGAGGAGGCCGAGCGGGGCCGGGGCCGGGGCCGGGCCGGAGGCGCAGCGGCCGCGCATGGCGTCCATCTTGCTGCGGAGCTGCCGCGGCCGGGGGCCCGCCCGCCTCCCGCCGCCCCGCGCCGCCGCCCCGAGGGGTAAGCGGCGGGGCCGGGGCCGGGCGGGGCGGGGCGGGGCGGGCGGCGGCGGGCTGGCCGGGGTCTCGGGGGCAGCGGCGCGGGCCGGCGGCGCGGGGCGGCGGGGCCGTGACTCACCGGCGTGACCTTAGCCGCCGCGGCCGCGGGGCGGGCGCCTGAGGGGGCGCGGCGGGGCGGGCGCTGGCCCCGGGGGGGGCGCTGCCCGGGGGGGGGCGCCTGAGGGAGCGCGGCGGGACGGGCGTTGGCCGCGGCGGGGGCGCTGCCCGGGGGGTGGGACGCCTGAGGGAGCGCGGCGGGGCGGGCGCTGGCCGCGGGGGGGGGGGGGCGCTGGCCGCGGGGGGGGGGGCCTGAGGGAGCGCGGCGGGGCGGGCGCTGGCCGCGGGGGGGGGGGCGCTGCCGGGAGGGGGGGGGCGCCTGAGGGAGCGCGGCGGGGCGGGCGCTGGCCGCGGGGGGGGGGCGCTGGCCGGGGGGGGGGGGCCGCCTGAGGGAGCGCGGCGGGGCGGGCGTTGGCCCCGGGGTGGGGGGGGCGCTGCCCGGGGGGGGGGCGCCTGAGGGAGCGCGGCGGGGCGGGCGTTGGCCGCGGGGTGGGGGGGGCGCTGCCCGGGGGGGGGGCGCCTGAGGGAGCGCGGCGGGGCGGGCGCTGGCCGCGGGGGGGGGGGGGGCGCTGGCCGCGGCGGGGGCCCCTGAGGGAGCGCGGCGGGGCCGGCGGGAGGCTGTGTGGCGACCCGGGCAGGTGCCTTCGGACCTGGAGCTTCGCGGGGCTCCCCCGGCTCCTCCTGCAAAGGGTCCCCGCTGGGGCGCGGTGGCGGGGAAGACGCGGCTCGCTCGGGCTCCCCGAGGCTCGCGGCCTCCCGTGCTCTCTCAGCGGCTGCCGGGGCAGCGGCGGCTGCCGACCCGCTCTCCTGGCGCTCGCCCGGCGGCCGAGCGTGCTCTTGTCCCCGCCGGGACGCGGCCTCCCCGGCGCTGAGGGGCTGCGAGCGGCCGGGCGGGTGGAGGGACCCCAGTAGGGACGCTGCCGCCGGGCGCCACGGTCCGCTGCTGACCCTGCCAGCCCGGGGTGGGCCGTCGTGACCCCTTCCTCACTAGCGAGGGCCGCGCTGCGACGCGCCTCCTCTGTCCTTTGTCCCCTGCTTTCTGCTGTCACACGCTTTTCCTTCGTCCTGCACGCCGCGTGCCCCCTCGGTTGCACAACCTCCTGCCCCGCGCGCTCTTTATCCCAGCGGCTCCTGGCCCGAGACCCTGCCCAGAGCCGGCTGCATTCAGTCTTCGCTTCTCCTGAGCGACCTCTTGGCTGGGGCGGTGTCTCAGACTCGCGCGGGCGGAGAGGCGCCCTGGAGGGTGATGTCCCCGTGGCCAGGCGGGGCTCACAGGTTTGGGGGAGAGGGTCCACGAGAAGCGTCCTTCTCTTCACCAGTGGGAGGGTGCCTCTGGCCACGAGGGAGCGCGTGGTGGCCCTGGCCTCCGCTGGGGGTGTCGGTCAGGGTCTGTACTCTGGAGACCCCGGCAAAGTCCCCATCTCCAGAGGGTCCCCAGGAGCAGCCTGTGGTGCCCCACCCACCCTGCTCCGGGGAAGTCCAGGTGCCTGTCTCCTCTCCCCGTCCACTGCGGGACTTCCCTCTCATGCTGGCTCCCAAGGGGGCTCTCAGCAGCCAAACCTGCCCCTGCCCGGGGCCCCTATAGTATCTATGGATGCCTGCCCACTTTCTTTTTCTTTTTTTAAAAAAATTTATCTATGCCTAGAAGAAGTGGGGTACAGGGCAGAGGTGTGGGGGGAAGTTGGAGGATCCACCAGAGACAGAGAGGGGGACAGAACGGACAGATGGACTGAAATCCACTGCTGAGGGGAGCAGCAGATGAGACAGGAATGGTCTGTTTCGCCGTGTGTATGTTGGTCCCTGGCCGGCCAGGGATCGAACTCGTGCTGCAGAGGCTGCAGACAGCTTCACAGTGCTGTGCTTAACCCCTTGCGCCTCCAGGGAGGCCCTGCCTAGGCTCCCTGCCGGCACCCAGATGGGATGGCAGCCCCCCCATTTGTCTTGTCCCTTGCATAGGGTTCGACCACAGGTGGCCTGAAGGGGTGTGTCCCGGGACTGAATCTGGTGGGCAGGATAGACCCCAGGACTCTTTCCTGGCATGGAAGCCTCGGAGCGTGGCCTCCGTGCTCCTAGGGCTGAGCCGCGGCTTCTTGCTGCCCGGCCCACTCGCAGCTTCTGCTGCTTCTGATGATGGGACAGAAACAGCTCCGCTCACGATGGTAAACACCCTTCCCAACTTAAAGGAGAAAGAAGAAAGGTCCCCCGGGGGCTGCTCGTCCCCACTTTCGCCCCTTGTGGCCCTTGGAACGGGGCTTTTGTGGCTGTGGGCTGCTTGTGTTGGTCATCAGAGCCCCAGCCTCCGCCCGCACCCACAGGTGAGGCGGACCACAGCCTGGGTCCTGGCTGGTAGAACTGGGTGTCCCCACTTGGGCAGCCGGGAGCTGCCATGCCTCTCCTCTCCCTGGGGCCATCCCAGGATTCTGAATTTTTGAGTTGGGATCCAACTCGTGCCACAGTGGCTGGGATAGCTTCATAGGCTGCGTCTCAACCCCTTGCATCACCAGGGAGGGCCCTGAGAATCTGTATTACCTGCATCAAACCCTTCATTTAGCAACACTTAGAAGAAGCTTCTAGAAAATTACTCTGCAAACCAGATTGATGCTTTCTCAGGCCCCAGAGGCCTGTGGTGTGGTTGGAGACGTGCCACCCTGGCGGGGGACTAACTCTCGTTCTCCATGTTTTTGTCCAGAAGGCCTGGGGGACCGTGCCTGTCTCGGCTGTGCCCACGCCTTGAGGTTCATAAGCCGCACGTAAGTAAATATGTCTCTCCCTGTCTCCCTGAAAGTGGGCGTCTGAGGACATTTTGGGGACTGCGACCAGATGTCTGGGGAGACACCCATCCCACTTACCTGCTCTTTGTTTTACTGCTCACATCTTTGTCTCTTCATTTTGAGACATGTGACTGCGCACTTCACTGTCTTTGGAAACGAACTGATGCTCGTCATCTCCGCATTGGTTCCAGATTTTAATAGCATTTGATGACTTCCTTAAAGTTCTTTTTTTTTCTTTCTAATTTAAAGATTTATTTATTCATGTATACAAGAACTGGGATACTGTAGACCGGAAATGTGGGGGTGAGAGGACTCACCAGAGACAGAGTGGGGAGCAGAACAGGCAGATCCACTGAAACACACTGCTGAGAGGAGCAGCGCAGAGACAGGAGAGGTCTGCTGCGCCCTGTGGGCAGCTCCCTGGCGGGGGATCAGATTCTGGCTGTGGCGGTGACAGCCTGAGACTGACCCCTAGGCTACCAGGGAGGCCCCTGAAGATTGGTTTTTCTTGATAAATAAATAGTTATCGATAGGTAATTACTGAGCAGTTAAAATGTGAGAGCTGTGAGTTTATAGAACTTGGTTTAGGAATTGACATCTCAGGTCGGCCTCAGCATCCAAACCGTGCTTTGTGTTGACCGCACAGCACGAGGAAGCTGCCACCGAGGGAGCAGGTGCTGGCCCCTAGCTGGCCAGGCGGGGCACTGGCAGCTTGCAGTTCCTTACTGGGCATGCAGACTGATGCAGCCTCTGGTCTTTGGATGAGCTCGACCGCATGGAGGCAGCTTTGTGCCGGCCAGGGCAGGGTGTGTGGCTGGCAGGGAGATGAGGGCGCTGGGACGCTGGGACCCTCGCTGGGCTGACCAGCACTGAGCTGTGTGGGTGCCCGGGCCTGGACTGGCCCTCCTTGCCTGGGGCCCAGAGGTCCAGGCCGGCCTAGAGGAGGCCAGAGCCTCTGGGTCTCTGTGGCTGCTGCTGTGGTCTGGAGGCAGCAGCCTGACTGGTGGGAGATGGGTTGCTGGTGAGCGACATCCGCCTGCTAGCCGGGCGGCCTTTGTGACTGGGCTGAGCTCAGTGCCTGTGGGAGCAGGGCAGGGGCTGGCAGCGGAGCCTGTGGAGAGAGAGTAGTCCCTGAGGGAGGCTAGGACTTTCCTCCTGGTGCTGCTGTTCACACAGATGCCCTTGGGTGGCAGCACTGGGCATGTCCTCACCAACCTGAGACTTACTCAAGATCCAGGGGTCTCCGTAGAAAGTCACCTGTTAGGAAAGGGGTCTCAGACGCGGCAGATCCCTCCCCACGTGCCACTCCCCCAAGACCCAAAGCAGTGGGCCCTGCACGCCTCTGACCGCTAGCCAGCCCGCGGGCCGCGGAGGCAGGGCTGTCTGGGCTCCACTCTCACTTGGGGAGCCTGCCTCAGCCTGGGCTTTTGCGCAGAGGTTTCCTAACTCTGGAGGGGCTCCTGGGGGGGCGTCTGGCCCAGCACACGCCTAGAGGGCCGGGTGGTCTCAGGCGGTGGCTGCCCCTCATTGGTCGCGCTTCTCTCTCCTTTTTAAGGAATGTTCCTTTTGGCTGCTATACCCGGGCCCACCCTGGGTGCCTGTCCCTCAGAGGGGAGTCCCTGGGCTGCTGGACTCCGAGGCCCAAGTGCCCGGGCTGCGCCTCCCGCAGGCCGTGGCTTGTCCCAGGGCCCGGGCTCCTGCACGCACGCTGCTGGCACTCATCCCCACCCCGGGCTGACGACTCGGTGGTGGAGAAGTCCCTCAAGTCCTTGAAGGACAAGAACAAGAAGTTGGAGGAGGGCGGGCCCGTGTACAGCCCGCCCGCGGCTGTGCCCGTGAAGACATCGCTGGCGCAGAAGGTGCTGGACGAGCTGAAGCACTACTACCACGGCTTCCGCCTGCTCTGGATCGACACCAAGATCGCCGCCCGCACGCTCTGGCGCATCCTCAACGGCCACAGTCTGAGCCGCAGGGAGCGCAGGCAGGTAACGGGCGTCTCCAGCCGCCAGATGGCTCTGGGCTGCGCTGGCCTCGCTCCGGCTGCTTTTTGCTTAAAAAAAAACAAAAAAAAAAAACAGAAAAGTCCGTGAAAGATGGTGCTTCCGTGGGACGCTGCTGGCGCCTGCCGCTGCGGCCTTGGCCCTCCTGTGCCTCTGTCCTTGCGTGGCATTCAGGGTCAGGCTCCTGACCCTGAGGCTGCATGCGTGTGGTCAGCTGTAGCCCCCCACCCCCACCCCGCTATCTTCTGGGGGAAGCCCCTGGGCGCTGGGCCTGTGCATCTCTGCCAAGCTGGCTGTGAGGTGCTGGGCCGTGCCATGGCGCCTCTCCTGTCCCTACCTGCCCCTGCCTTTCTCCCAGGGCATGGGACAGCCTCACACCCTCGGGGCCCCAAGACCCAGGGGGTACAGAGATGCCCTTCCCTCGAAGGATCGGCCAAGGACTTCCTGCAGTGGATGCGTGGGGCCGGGTCAGCTTTTTCTTTCTCTTTTTCTTTTCTTTTTTTTTTTTTTCCCCGAAGATTTACTTATTTATGCCTGTAAGAGCTGGGGCATAGACCAGAGGTGCGGGGTGGCGGGGTGAGAGGATTCACCATAGACAGAGCGGGGAGCAGAACAGGCAGACTGACTGAAACACACTGCTAAGGGGAGCAGCGGGCCAGACAGGAGAGGTCTGCCGCGCCATGTGAGTAGCTCCTTGGCCGGCTGGGGATCGAACTAGTGCTGCAGAGGCTGCAGATTGCTTCACAGTGCTGTGCTTAACCCCTTGCGCCACCAGGGAGGCCCGGGCCGGGTCAGCTTCTGCGCGTGGCGCTCTGCCCTCCTCGAGGCCGCCAGCTGTCGGGCTGCTCCTTCGGAGGGGGCGGTGAAGGCCCCGGAGCCCCATTCTGCTGTGAACTTCACAGGTCTCTTGGCTACTCCATTAATGATGGGGGGGCCTTAAGAAGAGGAGAGAAAAGAGGGAGGTGGGACGCTCTGGGGCAGGAGCTCGGTTGACCCAGCTGTTGGGGTTAAGAGGGGGATTGTGGGGCCGTGGGACGGTTTTCTTGGTGTGGGGCCTCTCGGGAAATTTGAATTTGAGGAAAATATCAGGGATCCTAGTGAGACAGAAACGTAGCTGATGCTCACAGAGGCAGAGGCGGGCGGCGCTGAGGCCAGGGCCGCCGTGCAGCTGCTGAGTGGGGACCGCCCGCGGGCCTCAGGGAGCCCCTCACCTGCCCGGCCGGCCACGGCCCCCGACTGGCCACGGCTCCTGAGAAAGATGACGCGGGGCGGCTGCCCGAGGGCCGGGGTGAGACCGCTGGAGCTGGGGTGAGGGAGCCCTTTCCCCTCACGTGTCTGCTCCACGTGCCTCCCCGGGCCTGCACGGGCTGTTTCCTCGCTTCTGGTGCCCTTCACGGCCGAGCGTGCGTGCGACGTTCCCGGGCGTGCAGCCGGCGGCGCTGCGTGTCTGCTCACGTCTCTCGTCCCCGTCAGCACGGCTCCTGGCCCCGGCGCCCGGTCCCCCCGCCTTTCTCCCTGAATCTGCCAGGCCTGGGCCCTCGGCGGCTGTGGGCCCATCCTCTGGGCGGGCGGCGTCCCGGGGGAGCGCGGCCTGCCTGCTGTCCTTGGCGCGCCGCTCCGGGGGCCGGCCCGTGCGCTGCGGGGACTTGGAGACCTGGCGCCTGCCGGGACACGCTGGTCTGGCTCGCCGGCGTCCCAAGCTCAGCTGTCAGCTCGCTCTCTTATGTACATTCCGTCAGCTTTTGTCAGGAGCGGGTTTTGGGTTTTGTCAACTTTGTGCGTCCCCTCAGAGCTCCTCTCTTTCAGTTGTGTTCAGGAGCGTGCCGGCCACGCAGATGCCCCGCTGTGTGCGCCCCAGGGCGCAGCACGTGTCCAGGGGCCACGGACCAGCCTGGGGTGGCCTGGGTGGGAGCGCGGCTGAGGGGCGCGTGCAGAGGGGCTCGCTGGTGCTGCTCCTGGGCGGGCCCCTGTGGCCGAGGGGCTGGGGTGGTGACGCGCGTGGGCCTGGCCTTGCCCCCCAGTTCCTCCGGATCTGCGCCGACCTTTTCCGCCTGGTCCCCTTCCTGGTCTTCGTGGTGGTGCCCTTCATGGAGTTCCTGCTGCCCGTCGCCGTGAAGCTCTTCCCTAACATGCTGCCATCCACCTTCGAGACGCAGTCCATCAAGGTGACGTGGGCTGTGGCCGGGCCACGGTGCCCAGGCAGGGGTTTCTCTCCGCTGGGGCTCGTGCCATGGCCCTCAAACGCCGGCCTGGCTTGGTCGTGGTTTCTCTGAAGGCCTCAGGCCTTGGGTGAGGCCTGCCCAGGGTTCCCTTGGCCAGGGCAGGCAAGAGGAAGGTGGTGACCACTCAGCACCTCTGCACTGCCCGGAGCCGGGCTCGCTTCTCCCGGGGCCTCCTTCCGGGGCCACGTGGGGCCCAAAACCACAAAAGGGATGGTTGCAGTGGCCCTGCGCGTGGTGGTTCTGGGGGCCGGGAGGAAGAGGAGGCTGGTGCAGGGTGGGGTGCAGTGTTCTCTCTGCCCTGCAGGAGGAGAGGCTGAAGAAAGAGCTGCGGGTCAAGCTGGAGCTGGCCAAGTTTCTCCAGGACACCATTGAGGAGATGGCCTTGAAGAACAAGGCTGCCAAGGGCAGCGCCACCAAGGACTTTTCCATGTTTTTCCAGAAGGTTGAGTTGAGACCCAGGGCTCCTATCTATCCCCAGAGGGCAGGGGCTGGGGGCCCAGCCAGCGCAGGCTGGGGCAGGTGGGGGTGCACGCCGTGGTGACCCTCGCGGCTGCCCAGCAGATCCGAGAGACGGGCGAGAGGCCCAGCAATGAGGAGATCATGCGCTTCTCCAAGCTGTTCGAGGACGAGCTGACCCTGGACAACCTGACGCGGCCGCAGCTGGTGGCGCTGTGCCGGCTGCTGGAGCTGCAGTCCATCGGCACCAACAACTTCCTGCGCTTCCAGCTGACCATGCGGCTGCGTTCTATCAAGGCCGACGACAAGGTGGGCATGGGGGCTGGCCGCCTCTCTGCAGGCCACCTTCCCCTGCCTGCTGCCCTGGCCTGGCCTGGCCTGGCTTCCCAGGGGCCCCCAGTCTCCCTCCTGGCCTTTAGAATAGCTGGCTGGTGCTGGAAGTCAGAAACACCTGCTGGCCCTGGAGCAGGCTGTTCCCTGCCCCTCCTGTGCTCCCTGCCCCTCCCCGTGCTCCCTGCCCCTCCTGTGCTAACCTGCCCCTGCCCGTGTTCCCTGCCCCTCCTGTGCTCCCTGCCCCTCCTGTGCTCCCTGCCCCTCCCCGTGCTCCCTGCCCTCGCAGCTTGTGTGTGCCCCAGATGTGCCCTCCTCAGGGAGCGTTCCTGGGACCTCCCCCTTGCCCTAGCGATCTCCTGCCCATGGTGCCGCAGGACGCACCTGGGGTTGCCAGCTGTGTGGCACCAGGCAGCCGTGGCCAGCCCCTCCTCAGACTTAGACCCGCTGCACTGGCCTCTGGGCTGTCGGTGTTGTGGCCTACCGGCCAGGCCCTTACTCCTCCCAGCCTGTGTCTTCCGAATCTCCTGGTTGCCTTTTTTGGCTTCAGGTGCCCTCACCCCTCCTGAGCTGGCCGTTGCCTACTTTAGGAGTCTCCCCGGCTGGGCGAGAGTCCAGGGCAGCTCATTTGTGCCCCGTCCTCCTACCCCCGCCCCCACCCCTACCCCGGCCTGCTTCAAGATTGCTCTGGCCCTGCCATCCTGTCCCTGCTTCCTGCAGCCTTGGCCTGCCCCCGAGGTGCCCAGTCACCTTGGGCCCTTCTCTATTGCTGCCTTGCGCCCCTAGACCCCAGTTGTCCCAGCTTTCCTCTGCCCAGACCGTGTCCTCTGCGTGGCCCTGGGCTCTGCTGGGGAGAGGTCTCCTTGGAGACAGTGGCACCTGCCCCCGGCTCCCCAGCGGGCATGGAGCTTTCCTGCGAGCCCTGCCCTGTCTGCTGGCCACACTGGGCCCACCTTAAGGCCCCCTGCAGTCTCTGTGGACCTTTCCTGCGGCCACCAGGTCATCTTCCCTTCCAGCTGATCGACGAGGAGGGCGTGGACAGCCTGAATGTCAAGGAACTGCAGGCGGCGTGTCGGGCGCGAGGCATGCGTGCTCTGGGCGTCACGGAGGACCGTCTGCGGGACCAGCTGAGGCAGGTGCGTGGAGCCCGCCCCACTGGCCAGCTTGGGCAGAAAGCCCTGGACATTTCCCAGAGCCGGGCCGGCATGGCACCAACCTGGCCTCCCGCCTCCACCTGGCCGGCTCCTGACGGGCACTGGTGCCCAGGTGCGGCAGCCCTTCTCCTGGCTTCTGCGGACAGATGGGAACGAGGTTGACTTCCCAAGTGTCTGTGCATTTCTGCATGAGGCCAGGACATCAGCCAACCTCTTGCTTCCACCACTGGGGCTGGGACCTGCCTCCCCCAGGGCAGCTCTGCCACAGGCCACTCTGACGGCTGCTGGAGTGGGTGAAACATAGGGGCTGGGAGGCAACCCGGGGCACAGACCACCTCACGGGGCTTCTGGCCTGCTCTCCTCAGCAGGTGCGTCCCCGGCCTTCTCTGTCAGCGGTGGCCGCTGGGGGCGGGGGGAAGGGGGTTGCGCATGTGTCACCCCCAACCCCTGCTCCGCGTCTTCACTGCTCCTCCAAGCCCCGGCTCTTTCCGGCCCGCTTGAGTCCAGATGTCATTGTGGGGCTTTGTGAGCTCAAACGTCTTGTTGTCATGAAAATAGCCTAAAATAGTGGGTGACCCCCCCGGCCCCTGCTTCCCCATCCAAACTGAGGGGGAGTCCCAGTCTGAGCCCGCCTGCTGAGCTGGGGCCTCGAGGCAGGGCTGCCGGTGACTCAGTCCCTCCCTCTCGCCAGTGGCTGGAGCTGCACCTGCGCCAGGAAATCCCATCCTCGCTGCTCGTCCTGTCCCGAGCCATGTACCTGCCGGACACGCTCTCGCCCGCCGACCAGCTCAAGTCCACGCTGCAGACGCTCCCGGAGATAGTGGTGTGTGCGCTGGGGCGCTTTCCAGGACCCCTTGCTCTGGGGCGGCCACCTCCCAGCCGGAGGCCCTTTGCTGCCCCCGGGCCTGCGTCCGGCTATTGCAGAGCCCTCGGACACTGCTGGGGGAGGGCCCCGGCTGCCTCTCGCATTCAACAGCTACCAGGAGGCCCCCTGGGCCGGTGCAGGGTGCCGGGTGGGCGTGGGTCAGAGATGCAGGCAGAGGGTAGGGCACAGAGTATCCTGAGGGGTTGCCAAGCAGTGGCCATGCCTCCTGGCTCCCACAGTGCCCTCGGGACCCCTGCCCCTGGGGTCACTCACAGGTGTCCTCTCTCTGAAGACAAAGGAAGCCCAGATGAAAGTGGCCGAGGTGGAGGGCGAGCAGGTGGACAACAAGGCAAGGCTGGAGGCCACGCTGCAGGAGGAGGCAGCCATCCAGCAGGAGCAGCGGGAGAAGGAGCTGCAGCGGCTCTCTGAGGCAGCGGTGAGCCGCGTCCCAGGCCTGCCGGGGGCTTCTCCAGTGGGGGCCACGGCAGGTGGGACAGCGAGGAGTGGTAGGCAGCACATGAGGGGATCGCCTAGGGCTCTGGGCACCTAGTCACCTCGGAGCAGGCTCATCTCACTTTGCAGTGGCCGGAGGGGCTCCTGGCAAGCAGGCTGCCCGCTGCTGGTGGGTCTGTGCAAACCTCAGGGCCACGGGCAGCACCCGGCCAGGCCTGCCCTCTGGCGGACGTGCGTGGGCTGGGAGCTGCGGGGGCCGGGAGCTGCGGGGCCAAGCTGAAGGCGGCCTTGCTGTCCAGAAGGAAGCCGAGCCAGATGTGGTAGTGGTGGAAGCTGCCCCCGGGAGGCCGGCACCTGAGCCGCAGCCGGAAGCAACTAGTGTGACCCTGCCAGCTGAGCCCCTGAAGGACACCGCCCCCACCCTGGAAGGCTTGAAGGTGACAGCAGCGAGCCTAGGGGTGCTGGGCAGGCGAGAGGGTGGACACAGAGGTGGCAGGTTCTGGGTGGGGTAGCAGCTGGGCCAAGCTGTCCCCAGCCCTGGAGGGCTCCTTTTGGGGACTGGCAGGGCTGGGGTAACCCCAGAGTTGGGGAAGGCAGCGGAATTCCAGGGCCACTGCTGAGGCCTGGTCCGGGGTGACGGAAACAAGCGCAGAGGCACCTCTGTGTACCCAGACTGGGAAGGGAGCCCCGGGTACCTGGCCAGGCACCTCAAAGGGATTGAGATACGAGGTCTTGGGGGCACTGTGGGGCAGGGGCTGCTGGGCAGCGAGGAGGGGCCCTGTGGTGGATGCTGGGCGGAGCGGTCTCCCCGTGCAGGCAGACCTGCCATTGGCGTGGGAGGACTGAGGCACAGGCCCTGGCAGGGAGCACAGACCCTGGCCACCCCAGGTCAAGGAGGGGCCGCCCTCTCCTGGGTTGAGCTGCTTCTGAGGCTGGGCCGGACATCTCGGCCAGGGATGGGAAGTCCCTGAACGTCCGACGGGACAAGCGCCGCCACCCTCACAAAGGGGTTACAAGAGAGGCTCGTCCGGGGGTTGCAGGTCTGCGTAAAACTTAGACATCACCGTAGCTCCGTCTGAGAATCACGGAGGAGCCAGGTGTGGGGCCTGTGTAGTAGCGGGGCCAGGACGGCCCTCTGAGGCCACCCATCACAAGGGACAGCAGCTGCTGCTAGCCATGGTGGTGCCACGCAGGGGCCTGTGGCCGGGACAGAAAAGGAGAAGCAGAGCCCTCCGGGAGGGAGGGGGTGTCTTGGCCTGCGAGGATGTGAGTGCGAGAGGCCCAGGCTGGCCGGCCCGCCTGAGGGCAGGTGCAGGAGGAGGGGCCCCGTGGCTGGGGTGGGCCCGAGCGCTTGTAGCATCACCCATGTCCCACAAGTGCCACTCGAGGGGACGCCCAGGCCACCGCACATAGCGGGCTGCCTCCCCATGGGTTCTGGATGCTGGTTCCCCCCCAGGGCGAGGAGATCACCAAGGAGGAGATTGACATCCTCAGCGACGCCTGCTCGAAGCTGAAGGAGCAGAAGCAGCCCCTGACCAAGGAGAAGGAGGAGCTGGAGCTGCTCAAGGAGGACGTGCAGGACTACAGTGAGGTGGGCCCAGAGGCCACAGGGGACATTCGGTCTCTTCAGTCTTCCTGCGCTCCCCACTTTTCCGGGCACAGCAGGTTTTGTTTTTCTGAGGAAGACTGTGTCCTCAGCTTTTGTTTTTGCTCTTTTCTTTTCTTTTTTAAAGATATATTTATTTTATGTAAGAACCAGGGTAAAGACCAAATGCGCGGGAGGGTGAGAGGATTCACCAGAGCCAGAGCGGGGAGCGGAACAGGCAGACTGTTCTGTTAAATGCACTGCTGAGGGGAGCAGTGGGCGGCAGGAGAGGTCTGCGTGCCATGTGGGACCCTCGCCGGCGGCCGGGGATCGAACCGGCGCTGCAGAGGCTGCGGGCAGCTTCGCAGCCCAGCGCTCAACTGCTGTGCCACCGGGGAGGCCCTGTTTTTGCTCTTTTTAAGAGAGATTTGATTATGCATACAGGAGCTGGGGTACAGGCCAGAGGTGTGTGTGGGGGGGGGTGTGTGAGAAGGTTCACCGGAGACAGAGTGGGGAACAGAATAGGCAGACTGATGACATACACTGCGGAGGGGGACAGTGGGTGAGACAGGAGAGGTCTGCTGCGCTGTGTGGGTAGCTCCCTGGCCAGGGTCACACTCAGGCACAGCACTGAGACTGACTGCCCGGGGAGGCCTCGCCTCCTGGTGTGTAACGCTGCCTCTTGCCTGGTGAGAGCTGCTCACCCGTGGTGGGCACCTCTGGAGGGCACAGCACATCCACGCGAACCTTCCCGTGGGTATTCCGGGCGAGCTCATCCCTTGGCCTTGTCGCCCCGCACCCTCCCCTTGCCCTGCGGATGCAAGCACTTGCCCTCTTTTCGGTTCTTTACGGAGTGCAAAGAGAACCGCGGTCCAGGCAGATCCTTCCGTCGTGGCACAGAGTAGAGCTTGGGATTGCGCGAGTGGAATGGGTGTGTGTGATAGTGGTGAGCTGAGGGCCCTCGGGGCTTGAGCTGACGCCTCACAACTCTGCAGGACTTGCAGGAGATCAAGAAGGAGCTTTCGAAGACTGGTGAGGAGATATTCGTGGAGGAGTCGAAAGCCAGCAAGCGGCTGACGAAGCGGGTGCAGCAGATGATCGGGCAGATCGACGGCCTACTATCCCAGCTGGAGACTGGCCAGCGGGCGGGCGGGCCCGGCACCCCCACTGAGAGCACGCCCTCGGGGTGAGTGCGGGCTGGGGAATGCCCAGCCAGTCCCGCAGTCCTCACCCGTGCCCCACCTCTGACCCAACACCAGCCAGAGCTCCATGACGCTGCCGGGTCCTGCCGCCAGCAGGCCAGCACCTGTCAAGAACGCCTGGGGCTCCACTGGCGTCCCAGGTCCACCCTGCTCACATCTATGTCCAGGCTGTTGTTCTCTGGTCCTTCCATGCCACAGCCCCGGGGCCCACACCCTTCTTTCACGTGCTCCCCACCCCAGCCACACTCTTTGATCACACAGCCTGTGGGGCGGCCCCAAGTGGCCTGGGCCCTTGGGCATCCATGGGATGCCTGCCAGGCAGGAGAGTGGACACTGTGTCCTGGGTGCCCGTCTCTCTGGGTGCCCCCTACCCCAGCAGCCTGCTGTGCTGCGTGAGCCCCACCCCACGGGTCAGGCAGCATAGCCATGCACAGACCTTGTGACCACCATCCGAGTCGCCATAGGCAGGGCCTGCCGGGCGCCAAGCGCCTCCCGCGCCCGCAGCTCGCACACGCCCGCCGCTGATGGCCGCGTCTGGAGGAGGGGGTAGGAGGCCGTGCCACCTGCTCCTCTGGCTGTGCCCGCAGGGAGACCGTCGTCAGCACCACTGAGCTCATCACCGCCATGAAGCAGATCAAGGACATTCCGGAGAACAAGCTCATCAGCTTGGCCTCGGCGCTGGACGAGAACAAGGATGGCAAGATCGACATCGACGACCTGGTGAAGGTGCGTCTCGGGCCGTCTGCTGGCCGGGGCTGGGGCTGGAGCCGGGGCCGGGGCCCGTCCGTGCGTGCTGGTGCCAGCACTTGGTGGCCCTGGGAGGCCTTGGCCCGCCGCGGTACCTGGGGCCACTCTACACAGTTCGAACATGTGTGGTGCGGTGTCTGGCCCAGCCCCCGGCCCCATTTCTGTCCGCTGGATGGCAGTGGGGAGTGCTGGGGGGCGCGCGAGTTGGTGGTGGGGCCGGGTATCGTGTCGGCGCCTGGTGCCAGGACCTTGGGTGCCCAGGGTACCCACTGATATGCTTTCGGTCACTGTTGGATGCCAGCAGCCAGGGGTGGGGCCGTCACCCGCTCTTGCTGGTGCCCGAGGAACCCCTGCCTAGGCTGGCCTCACCTGAGGAGGGGCTGCCCAATCCTGGCCCACCTGCCACCACATTCCTGCCCGCCTAGCTGGGTGCGTCGTGCTTGGCAGCCTCACCTGTATCTGGCAGACCACAGGCCACTCGCTCTCTGAGGCCCTCCTGGGGACACTTGGTGGCCCGCTGGCCCTCCTGGGTGGGGTCCGGCACGCCGAGCGCCCAGGGGCCCTGTGTATCTGGCCTGGGCCCCGGTGGGACGGTGGCTGGGGGCGCGCTCCACCGGGCCGGCTGCCCTGAGCCCCGCCCTCCCGTGCAGGTGATTGAGCTCGTGGACAAGGAGGACGTCCACATCTCCACCGGCCAAGTGGCTGAGATCGTGGCCATGCTGGAGAAGGAGGGGAAGGTGGAGGAGAAGGAGAAGGCCAAGGAGAAGGCCGGGAAGGAGGCCGTGGAGGTGAAGAACTAGGCCACTGGCCATCTGCACCCCGCTGGGCCCCGTGCTCCTGCCAGGACCAGGGCCGCTCGGGGCGCGCCGAGGTGGCGAGCAGGGACACGTCTGCGCTTTTGTCTGGAATAAATCAGAAACTCTCATAATCAAGTAATTTTTAATTTTCATCATTCCACGAAGATGGTTGGGCCGCAGCCTGGGCCGCCCGGGCAGTGGTGTGGCCCCCGTGGGCCCTGGCCTGAGACGCAGTGCTGGCCACACGGGGCAGGGAGCGCCCGCGAGGGGCGGCTGCATGGACCCCACTGCTGGTGGAGTCTGGGCCGAGGCCTCCGTGGGCGCCGGACACTTACGCACATCCTCTGCCTGGGGACGCACCATCTGGGCCCCGGGGACGCGGGCTCGGACGCTGGACAGCACCGCGACGGCCCACCCTGCCTGTGCCGGAGCTGCCCCTGGAGCGGCCAGAAGACGCGTCCACTCGTCTGTCCATGGCCAGAGCGTGGGTCCCCGGCAGGAGTGTGCCAGAGCTCGCTCTCGATTGACCTGGAACTCTCAGCTGACCCTTCACCCGCTCCCCAACACAGATGCGTGCCCCTGCCCTGCTGGATGACACCCCACGCCATGCGGGGTGAAGCCAGGCACGATGGGGCGTGCTGGTGGTGGTGCTGCTGGAAAGTGGCATCATCCAGGTTTGCTCTGCATTGCCCCGAGGGTGGTGGGAGCGGTCTCCTGTGCCCCTAGGGACTCTGCGGGGCTCCGCTGCCCGGGGGCAGCCTCCGTGGGCGTGGCAGCCAGCCCTGGCGTGGGGCGGGCGTGGTGACTGCTGTGTGTCTGGGCAACTGAACACGGGCATCCCGACCCCGCGCCTGGAGAAGAGGACTCAACAGCGGTAGCTTCTAGATCACCGGAGAACCTCCCCCGCCACGACACGCCTGCCCGGCATCTGGACTGTCTGGTGGGTAGTGCAGGCCCTGCCCTTGCGCCCCGTCCTCCCACTTTTGCTGCCCTCGCTTGCCCAAGCCGCTGTCTGCGGGCAGGTGTCGCGAGTGGCCTGGACGCCCAAGTCCCGCGGCACGTTTGTCAGGCGCTGCGTCTGCCCGAGTGGCCTCCCTACCCGGTGCTCGTGTTGGCGGCTGCGCGGCCTCTGCCCGCCTGAGGGCGCATCAGGGTTTCCTGACCCTGGTGCCTCCGTGGCCCCTAACCTGACCCCGCTTTTGGTAGGCATTTGGGCAACTGACGTGCGACCTGCGGAGTCGCTCCGGAAGGGCAGGCCCAGACTTCCCCGTGAACTGAAGGCCCCTTCGGATGTCGGGAGGGCCTCTGGCCGGCGGCCCCGGGGCCAGCGCGTCCAAACAACCCTTGAAAGAGTTTGTTTAACAGGCCTCCCGCGTCCGGTGCCGGCCAAGGACCAGGTCCTGAGCCGCCTGGCGCTGTGAGCTGGTGGCGCAGGGCAGTGGGGTGGCCTCCAGGGGGAGCCCGGCCGCCCCTGGCCTGGAGACTGGAGACCCCCGGCTGGCGTCGGTGGGGGGCTGGGGGGAAGGGCTAATAAAGCGCTGTCTTCACAACCTGCCCTCCCGGTCTGGGGACGGGGAGGCGACTCCCTTCTGGCCAAGCCCCCCCTTCGGTGGGCACCTCAGGCTGGGAGGGTCTGGGGCCCAGGCTGCTGGCCCCGGTGGCGTGCCAGGCCTGAGATGCGGGAGGGTGGGCAGGTACAAGAGGGCGTGTTTCAGGGGTGGGACAGCAACTCCCGGGGTCACCTGGGAGGATGATTCTGTTCTGAATTATTCTGGGGGCCCTGGGGGGGGGTGCTGCCCCAGGACTACTCCCTCTGCTCTGCTGCTCAGCAGAGCTTTCCTCACCCCGCTGCCCAGACCCTGGACGGGCGGGGCCCGCACCCCGCCCTGTGCAGCAGGGAGCTCAGGGCACCCCTCCCCCACACATAGGGGCCCTCGGCCAGTGCCCCCCTCAGGCTCCTTGTCCTCCCTGCCAGCCCCAGGACCCAAGCCCAGGACACTCGCCTTCTTGGGGCCTCGCTCCTGTAGGGAGCCCCGTCGGGCATGGTCTCCTTGCACTTCGTCGGGCTCCACGCCCACCCTCACATCTGTCTACCTGCCCGACCCCCCCCAAGGGCACAGACTCCATGGCTCTGCCCAACCCGCCGCTGCCCCTGGCCTCACCCTAGGCCCCAGGAACGGGCCTGTTTTTTTAAAAAAAAAAGATTTATTTCTACAAGCACTGGGTGCAGTCAGAAGCGCGGGAGGGCGAGAGGATTCACCAGAGCCAGAGCGGGGAGCAGAGCAGGCAGAAGGACCGAAGGACACTGCTGAGGGGAGCAGCGGGCGGCAGGAGAGGTCTGCGCGCCATGCGGGACCCTCCTCCGGCGGCCGGGGAGCAGCCGGGGATCGAACTGGCGCCGCCGAGGCCGTGGGGAGCTTCGCAACCCAGCGCTCAGCCGCTGCGCCACCGGGGAGGACCAGGTGTTTTTTTTTTTTTTTTTTTTTTTTTTTTAAGGTTTATTTTTATTTACGCTGCAAGAGTTGGGTGCAGGCCAGAGGTGCAGAGGTGGGGGTGAGAGGGCTCCCCGGAGGCAGAGCGGGGAACAGAACAGGCGGATCCACTGAAGTAGACCGCGGGGAGCAGCGGGGAGACAGGAGGGGTCTGCTGCGCCCGTGGGGAGCTCCCTGGCGGGGATCGCATGTGCCTCCGTGGCTGCGACACCTCCTGTGCCCCCAGGAGGCCCCGCATGACAGCTGGGCCCGAGGCTCGGCGGGCAGGGTGGGCTGCGAGGGCGCCCCGGAGCCGGCTGGCGCGGGCCGACTCCCCCATGAGGGCCAGCTCCCCGGGCTCCCGAGCCGGCCGGGCCTCGCGCCTCCTGACCCGGAGCCGCGCCCGCGGCGGGCAGGGCTCCTGGGCCCCCCGAAGGCCGGCGCGGAGCGGTCCCCGGCGTGCCCGGACGGCCGGCCTCCCCCGGGCTTGGCGGACTCCCTCAAGCGGACGCCCCGCGACCAGACCCCGAAGAGACCAGCTGGTCTCCGTGGAAACAGCCGGAGGTGCCGCGGGCGGCCGCCCCGGAACCCCGCCCAGACCGCGGAGCGTCCGGCCAGCCCGCCTGGCCGGGCAGGAGGGTGGGGACGCGCGGCCGGGGGCGAGGAGGCTCCCCCTGGGCAGCGGCCCGGGCCCCCGCGGGCTGGGGAAGGCGGCGGCGGGCGCGAGGCGCGGGGGGAGCCGAGGAGCCGTCGGGCGAGGGCCGGGCGGGGCGCCCCACAGCGCGCGGCCCGCCCGCCTCGCGCCGGGCTGGTGCATCCCTCTTGGGACCGGCCCCTCGCCCGGGGCGCAGTTGCAGCCCTGGGGGCCGGCCTTGCGGGGGCGCCGGGTCCCTCGGTGTCCCGAGCGCGCCCCGAGCCCGGCCGCCCCGCTGCAGCCCGCGCCAGAGGGCGCCCCCGGCCCGCTCTGGCGCCCCGACTCCCGCCGCTCCGCCGGCGCCCTCCAGCAGGGGCCCGGACCCTCAGGCCCTCGCCGCCGGCACCTGGCGCGCTGGACACAGAGGGCCGGGGGCAGGCTGGAGGCGGGGAGGCAGACCACTTACCTGAATGGTGGTGGTTTTGCAAGCAGGCCCTCTGGGACCCAGAAAGCAGGCCCAGCCCCTCACCCAGAGGGTACAGCGAACATGCAAGGGGTAGTAAATGCCTCAGAAGATACACTGCAGCCCAGCAGTGGAGCTCTGTGGCGTCCCCAATGGCCTGGACACTGACACCTCCTCCAGGAAGCCCTCCTGGACTTACCCTGCCACTGCCATGTGGAAGTCCTGCTCTTTGCCCTGATGTTAACGGCAGAGCAGAGTGGGCCAGACCTGTCACTGGGGGGTGGGGACACATCTGCAAAGGCACAGGTGCCATGGCACGCAGGGGGCACAGTGGAGCCCACGATGGGGACAGAGGAGCCACCAGAGCAGGGGTGCGACCAGTGTCGACAACGCTGAGGCCTCTGATGGGGTGTCAGGGCACTGACACAAGGACTTTTCCTACAGGCAGCTCTGTGATGGGGAGACTACTGACTTGGGGAGGGGTGAGGCCTGAGCTGGTGTGGTGCCTGGACATGACCTGAGTCCACCTGGGCTTCATGAGCTGGGGAGCAGCCCAAGCCCTTCCTTCTGGGTTGCCACCGCTCCACGCCTGAACACCGCAATGCAATGCCCGCGCTCCCGGCCCTCAGCAACCAGACAGGCCACAGCTGTCGCGGGCTCCGCAGGGGAGCCTCCTGGAACCCCTGGCCCTCAGCTAGGTTTTGCCTTGACCCAGCAGTCGAGACCGAGGGGGAACCCTTGGGGAGCTGCAATAAGTGGCTGCAGCCCCCGCTCCCTCTTCTGGGACAGAGGACAGGCCTGTCACCGTGGGCAGCAGGACAGTGCCCGGGACCCTGGCGCAGGAGGCAAAAAGGGGACAGGCATCTGAACCAGCTGTCTCTTTATTTTGGGGGAAGCAAATCTGCCGCCTCGGGCCAGCACGGGCCGGGTGCCTGAGAACCGGCCCTCCTGGCACCCCGGCCCGGCGGGCCGGCTGACCGCAGAGGACAGCCACTGCAACGGCGTCACAGAGGCAGAGCTGACGCGCGGGCGCTCACCCAAGCTTTGACAGGCAGTGGTCAGGGTGGAAACGTCTAGAAGCGTTGCGTAAGAAGTGTTAAACCTACAGTGAGTACATCTCGTAAAAACTCAATAAATTATATAGATATATATAAACTGTAACATCTAGTAACCTCTGAACCCTGCCCGGCCCGCCCCTCCCTGCACGCCTCCTGCCTGGACACGTGGCAGTTAACCAGCGTACAGGAGACACCAGGCGGCTTTGAAGTCCAAAAAATAAGTCTCCTAAAGAAAAATCCTATAGAATTGAATCCCCTGCAGAAAGCCAAAGGAAATAGTGTCCCCCCTGGACTCGCCACCCCCACTACGGCCCCGGAGTGTGCGGGGCCGGCTCCGGCCAGGGGCTGCCGCGTCCTCGGCGGCTCCCTCGCTGTTACTACTTCGAAGCTCAGGCTGGAAGCTTGGTGGGCAGCAGGTGGGGCCTGGCGGTCTGTAAATGACTTCACCCACGGGCGGGCCCAGGTCCAATCTGCTCCACAGAGCCGTGGGGTCAGGAAGCCCCCATGGGGCTGCCCTGGCAGGCCGGGCCTCTGCTGGCCAGCCTCTCTCCCCCCATATAGATATTTTTATATATATACCTATGTGCGCGCCACGTGCGCGCGTCTATTTATATAAATGTACACCGTTTCTGGAATAAACCTTTCCCATAGAAGTTAAAGGCTCCGCCTTCAGGTACCCGTAATGTCAGTCTCCGAGGGGCACGGGGGAGGGGGGAGGGGGGGCTGTGTGCAGACACCCCCGGAGCCAGCGTGTGAGGGAGGTGCACACGGGGCTTCCTGCAGGCCCAGCTTTGGGCGCTGGGGGCCAGCCCGCCGGTTCTTCTGCGGGTGTCAGGGGACGAGGGGGCCTGGGAGGGGACCCCTGGGAGGAACCCTTACATTCTACATTCGGTCCCCCTGGTGCTGGCGGGCACGGCGGCCAGGAGGTCATTTACAGCAGGTGGGCCAGGGGCCCAGCACCGGCCTGAGGGGCGCGCAGGGACACGCAGCGTCTCCATCCGCCTGTCCACCCAGGTCCCCGCCGGGCTGGCGCCCGGTGGACCACACACCAGCAGCAGCAGCAGCAGCAGGAGGGAAGCTGGGGTCCACGCTCACATTGGTGGGGCTCGGCCGCAGGCCGGCAGCCCTTCACGTCCTAGGGCCCCCGCTGCCAGGGGACGCGGGGACAGCAGGTCGTGGGCAAACACGGAGTCGTCCCCCGAGGAGCCGGAGCTGGGGGTGTCCTGGCCGCCCGGCGAGTACTGCTCGAAGGGCACCGACAGGTCCAGGTACTCCTGCGGGGGCAGGGGTCAGCGCTCCGGCCTCGCCGGCCCCCCCCCAGGGCGGCCCGGGGCGCGCTCACGTCGGTCGACGTCACGGTGAGGATGCGGTCCAGGTCCTCCACCAGCTGCTTGAAGGTGGGCCTCTGGGACGGCGCCGCGTGCCAGCACTCCCGCATGATCATGTACCTGCGCGGCGGGGGGTCAGCGCCGCTCGGGGCGGGCGGGGGCGCGCGGGGGCGGGGGGCCGGCACTCACAGGTCGTGCGTGCAGTTGGCCGGCTTGTCCATGCGGTGGCCCTCCCGCAGCAGCTTGAACAGCTCCTCCACGGGGATGCCGGGGTACGGCGAGCCCCCAGGGTGAAGGTCTCCCAGAGCAGGACCCCAAAGGACCAGCTGCGGGGGCGGGCCCGGTCAGCGGCGGCCCACCTGCGGGCCGCGCCCCCCGGCCCCGCCCACGGAGGTGCCCAGGGGCGCCACGTACACGTCGCTCTGGTGGGTGTAGACGCGGTCGAACAGGGCCTCGGGCGCCATCCACTTGACGGGCAGCCGGCCCTGCGGGGGGCGGAGGACGGCGCGGTGGGTGGGCGCCCCGGGCCCGCGCCCCCCGCCCCCCGGCCGCGCGCTCACGTTGGTGGTCTTCTTGTAGTAGTCCAGGTTGTGCACGTCGCGGGCCAGCCCGAAGTCCGCGATCTTCATCACGTTGTCCTCGGTCACCAGCACGTTGCGGGCCGCCAGGTCCCGGTGGATGCACTGGGGGCGGGCGGGCGGGCGGGCGGGCGGGGTGAGCGCGGGCGGGGGGCGGCGGGCGGGGGGCGGGGGGCGGGCGCGCCCCGCGCACGCACCTTCTGCGAGGCCAGGTACTCCATGCCGCGCGCCACCTGGTAGGCGCAGGACACCAGGTCCTTGAAGGTCAGCTGCTCCTCGGGCAGCTTGCACGTGTCGAAGGAGTAGTCCATGCCCGGCGGCCGGCGCGCGCGCAGGTACTCGCGCAGGTTGCCCTTGGCCGCGTACTCCACCAGCACGTACAGGGGCCCTGCGGGGCGCGCGCCTCAGCGGGGGCGAGCGGGGGCGCCCCCACCTGCCCAGGCCCCGCCCCTCAGCCCCGCCCAGGCCTAGGCCCCGCCCCTCAGCCCCGCCCAGCCCTAGGCCCCGCCCCCTCAGCCCACCGCCCCGCTCGTAGGCCACGCCCACTGTCCAAGCAGAGCCCCGCCCTGCCCGACCCAGCCCCGCCCGTCACCCGCAGGGCACGCCCACTCACCCCCGCCCTGCTCGGAGGCCCCGCCCCGCCCCGGGCCCCGCCCCGCCCACACCCACCGCCCTGCGTGCAGGCCCCCAGCAGGTTGATGATGTTCTTGTGCTTGCCGATCATCTTCATCATCTCCATCTCCGACACCAGGTCCGACAGGTCCTTGTCAGTGGCGTCGTCTGCGCAGCGGTGTGGCGGTCAGGCCAGTGTCCACCGCGCAGCCCGAAGCCCCCACCGCGGCCCGGCGCTCACCTTTCAGCATCTTCACCGCCACGGTGACGGGCCTGGCCGCCCGGTCCTTGTCAATGCCAACCGCCTCCGCCATGACCACCTGGCCGAAGCAGCCCTCCCCAAGGGGCTTGCCCAGGGTCAGCCTGGCAACGGGCAAGGGCAGCGTCACAGGCAGCGGGGCCAGAGACCAGCTTGTGGCAAGTCGCTCGCTCCCGCCCTGCCGGCCTCGCCCCAGCGGCCCCCAAGGGCCGGTCCAGCGTGGTGCCCACCCAGTGCTCCACCGGGGCCCCCCCAACATGCCCAGCCCCTTCCACACTGACCGGGCCCGGGACAGCTCCCACTTGGGGTCGGCAGGCAGCTCCAGCTCTGAGACATTGGCCAGCGCAGGGCCCTCCCCCGAGGACAGGCGGGCGACGCGCACCAGGGGGGTGTTGGAGTTCATGGACGAGTCGGACTCCAGGGACACCTGCTTGGGGCGCAGGGGCAGGTCGGGGCTGCACTCCAGGCCGGGCACCCCGGGGGTACCCCAGATCCACACAGCGACCTCATAAACAAGGCCAGGCCCTCCAGCCGGCTGCCGTCCCGGGGCAGGGGCCTCAGTACCGTGGTGCCCATGGGAGCCGGCACAGCGCGGCGCGGGGATCTGCTGTTACCTGTCGCTTGAGCGGGAAGCGGGAGACTCTGTGCACCGCGGGCGAGCCCAGGCCCTTCTTGGGCGGCCTGTGCAGGCGGCAGAGCACCACGGCAGCCACCACCAGGACGAAGAGGAGGAAGCCGGCCCCGTAGCTGAGGACGCCCGCGTACACGCCACCGGCCTCTCCCGCCTCCACCAGCTCCTCCTCGGCTGCAAAGACACGGGCGTCGGGGCCTGGCCAGCTCACAGGCACCCCCGGCGGGAGCCGGAGGCACAGTGGGGGCAGGCGGGGCCACACCCCGGCCGGTGGGGCGGTGAGGCCCCGAGGCCCACACATCAGGGCCCTGCAGTTGGAAGCGCCGAGTCAGAGGCAGGCCCAAGAGAGAAGGAGCCCAGCGGGCCAGCAGCACCTCACCCCGCCACCCAGGGAGACGCCAACGCCGCCGCCTGGGCTGTGGCCTCGGGGCCCATGGGAGCCCCGCGCAGGGAGGCTCTGGCCCTCCTATCCCCGGCGGCGTTGGTGTGTCCCGAGCCAGCAGCCCAGGCGCAGCGGAGCAGCAGCAGGACCGGTACCTGGGAGCACCACCAGCCACGCAGAGTGATGGGAAAACCCGATAGAATTGCCCGCCAGACACGTGTACTCCCCCGCATCCTCAAAGGTGACATTGCGCAAGGACAGAACCTCTAGCTCCTTGTCGGTGGTGTTAGCGCCCGCCGTCTACAAAGAGAGAACAGAGCACGATAGGCACGCGCCAGCACCCATGGGCACCAAGCCAGTCCACTCGGCGACGGTCCAGCCGGACTGCAAGGAAAACGCCGCTGCCGCCACCACCGCCATGGCCGGGCCGCGTCCTCCGCCTGTGCGTCCACACCGAGCCGAAGCCGTCCCTCCACCGGCGAGTCCTCTGTCCCAGGTGAGTGCCAGGCGCGCGGCCGTGCAGACGCGCATGCGGGGTTAGCGCGACGCCGGGCGGGCAGCAGGCAGACAGGCGGGGGCAGAGTGGCAGGGCGCCAGAGAGGCGGCGGTGGGCGCGGGCGTGGAGGGCAGGTGCGCAGGCCGGGCTGGGGAGGGCGGGTCGGCAGGGCCGGGGCCCAAGCAGGCGGTCACAGCGGAGGCCAGAGGGGCTGGCGGTGCAGAGTGGCCGCGTCCGGGCGCGGGCTGGGGTGGGAGCGAGCAGGGGCGTGCAGGCGGGCGCTGGCCAGGGTGTCGGAGCTGCAGCTCTGCGTGCCAGGCAGGCGTGGGACAGAGTCGTTACCTGCTCGGGGCTCGTGCACACGCAGCCAAAAGGCCTTCTCAGCCACGCCTATGAAATTGGTGGCTCGACAGAGGTACTCGCCCCCGTCGCGCTCGGACACATTGGCCAGGCGGAGGCGCGCGTCAGCCTCCACACTCTCACTGATCCAGGACTGCGGGGACAAGAGACCGGGCTCAGGCGCCCGTGGCAGCCGCCCACCATGGACGAGGCCCAGCTCAGGCGGGAGCGGAGGGCCGCCGGCGGAGGGCCGCCGGGCGCACGGTGGTGGCTGTGGCTCGGCGGGCGGGACCCTGTGTCCGGCCGCCGCGGGCTCCCCCAGAGAGGCCCCGCCTGCCGGGCCGGGCCGGGCCGGGCCGGCCAGCCTGGGCCCTGCTCACCCTGGGTGCTCCCACACGGGCGGAGCAGCCGGGGCCCTGGCCTCTGGGCTGGCCTGGCCCGCACTCAGCCCCGGGCCTGCTCCCGCCCCGGCCGGCTCGGCTCTAAACAGATGTTTCTCTTTGTTCCGTAACCAGTGTTGCAAGAGCCCAGGCGGCCCCCACCCGTGCCGCGGGAACCCCGCCGCTGTCCTGGCCCTGAGGGTGGAGGAGGCAGGCGGGGTGGCCGCCACCCTGCCCTGGGCCCCTGGGGGGGCTGGCTGCCCCGGTGGTCCTGGGCCCTGGAGGTAGAGCCCACCCCAGAGAGTCTTCTGCCCCCTCCAGGGCCAAAGTGGCCCCTCGCGCAGGCACGCCGCAGACTTGAGCGCCGTCTGGGCCACCCCCTCTGCCCACGGGACCATCCCCAAGGCCACTTTCTCCCCTAAGCGGTCCAAGCCGCCCAGCCCCCTCCTATTACCCCAAGGGCTGCCCTCCCGGTCTGGGCGCCCAGGGGCCCGCAGCAGCACCCACCTTGAGCACCGTGACGTACGGGGTGCCGTCGGGCCCCACCTTGCTGCCGTTCACCTCCACATGCTTCAGCCACTGGATGTGGGGCTGCGCGTCGCTGTACACCTTGCACTGGAACTCCACGTCGCTGCCCAGCACCGCCGTCTGGTTGGCCGGCAGCCCCGCCTGCAGGATGGGCCGGTGCGGGGAGCGCTCTGCGGGGCAGGCGGACTCAGTGGCTGGACGCAGCCTCCCGCCCGCCGCCGCCCGCCGCCCGCCGCCGGGCCTCACCCAGCACGTCCAGCATGTAGGTCTGCTGGATGCTGCCGAACTTGTTCTCCACGATGCACGTGTAGTTGCCGCGGTCCGAGGGCACCACGCTCTCCATGACCAGGCTCCACTGCTGGTGCCGCAGCTGCAGGGCAGGCAGGCGGGGGTGAGCTCGCAGACCCTGGACCCCGCGACCCCCCGCCCGGGTCCGGACCCCACAGCACCCCAGCCCTGTGCCCGACGCCGCGGCCACCCACCGCCCCACCTTGATGCCCCCGATGCGGTGCTCGCCCCGGAACTCCTTGCCGTTCTTCAGCCAGGAGATGGACGGGGTGGGGTTGCCGGCGGCCGGGCAGCGGAAGCGCACGGTGTTGGCGGCCGGCACAGCCAGCAGCTTCTTGTCCATCCGCTCAGGCCGCGTCCAGAAAGGGGCCCCTGATGGCCAAGGGACTGGTGAAGACCATGATCGCCTGAGCTCCCCACTGTGCCCAGCCTCCCCACTGTGCCCACTGTGCCTCAGTTTCCCCTTGGGGTGCGGAAACTGGTTTTCGAGGCTCCCCGCCTGCTGCATTGTCAGGACTTGGCCCCTCCAGGGTGAGTAAGTCCAGGTGGGCACCCACCCCGGGGCACAGATGGGGCAGGCCTGGCCAGCAGAGGCAGAGGCCCCCTGCCCAGCTGGCCCAGCCCACCAAGTGGACAGTGGCGCGGTGAGGGGCGGGGGGGGTGTTGCTCGGGAAGTGCCCTGGAGTGGCTGAGACCCTGCGCTGCCACCATGGCCTGACAGGTGTGGGGGCGGGGTGCCCCACCTGTCTTCCAGGCTGCCCCACCCCCCATGGCCAGACTGGTTTTTCTCCTCCTTTGGGGAGGCTGCAGGGGCCCCCCGGGCAGCCCCTCCCTGTGGGCAGCCCCTCCCTGTGACCTCGCTGCTCCAGACGCTGCCTGTAGGAGCCCAGGTGGACAGTATAGGCAGACGCCTCCCAGGTGGAGACCCAGGTGACCGGAGAGTCCAGCAGGCTGTGCCCAGGGACGAGACCAACGGCTCAGCGCCTGGACCGTGCCCTCAGGGAGGCTGAGGTTGTGGCCCTCAGACCGGAGTCTCAGGGCAGGAACCCCAGCAGCCTGCACCCGCGGGGGGCCCCGAGTACTGGGCCAGAACTTGGCCGAGCTTCCTGGAAGCCAAAGGGCAAAGGGACGACGGGCCCCCAGCCCGGCCCTGGAGCCACCCCGGCAGAGCCTCACGCCGTGCTGGCTCGCTCCCTGGGGCCTGCCCCCACCCCCCTACACATCTAGCCTCTGAAGCCCCCAAACCCTATACCCACCTCCTCCCTCACCCTCCCACAAGGCTGGGCAAGGCTGCCGCCTGCTCCACCCTAGCCCCGCCCCCGCTGCGGTCTCCCCACCAGCACCCTCCCGCCCGCTGGCACCCCCACCGCAGAGGGGCTCACCTGCGTCTTCCGTCTCGTCCTCTCCATCTTCGTCGTCTCCCGAGGACGGGGCCTCTGCCGGGCAAGGGGTAGGTCGGCCCAGGTCGTGTCCCAGCCGCTCCCCCTCCCACTGACCCCCGGGGGGGGGCGCCACCCACCTGCCACCCGCACGCGGAAGCGGCACAGGGCACGCTGGGTGAGCCGCTGCCGGCAGCTGTAGGCCCCGGCGTCCTCCTGGGAGGCATTGAGCACCTGCAGCTGCTGCGACCCCACCAGGACGCGGGCCGAGGGCACCAGCCCCGCCCCGTCCTTGACCCAGATGGTGGGTCCTACAGGGACGCCTGCCGGCACGGGGCAGCTCAGCCGCACGGTGTCACCGCTGCCAAAGACCAGCTGCTCCTGGATGCCCGGCTCCGGCCCCGAGGCCTCTGCGGAGAGGGGCATGTGAGGGGCCACCCTGGGCTGCGTGGCCACTGGGTCTGCTGTCCAAGGGGTCACGGGCTTGTCCCCCTGCACTGAGCTTGCTGCCCTACACCCGGGGCCAGCAGTGGCCCAGAGGCCGCCCACCCGAGAGGCCTGGCCCTCAGCCCGGCCCCGCACGGAGTGCCCCGTCCCTGACCTGGGAGGTTCGGTCAGCCTTGGGCTAAGTCTGAGGACACACGGCCAGGGGCTTAGAGCCAGAGGGGGAGCACCGGGTCTGGTCAGCGGGCCTCACAGGCCAGTGGGCGGGGGCCAGGACCCCCAGGACATAGGCAAGGGAGGGTCTTGGCCCTGCAGGTGCTAAAGCTAGATCCAGGCTGGGAGCTGCTGCCCAGAGGCTGCCCAGCTCCCAAGGGGCCAGTAAGGCCCAGAGGCCCAGTGCCGCACTGCCGGCCCTCACCGGGCCTCGCCAGGCCAGACAATGTGCAGCGCGGGAGGGCAGCCTGGGCTTGGGGCCCAGGGAAAGGGTGGGTGGTCCCACCGGGCAGCCTCCCTCCCCAGGCCCAGCTGGGTCAGTTGTGCCGATACTTGTCATTCTGGCCGACACACGGCCTAGATTCGAGGGCCCAGCTGCCCGCTCTAGCCACGCCAGCCCCTGGCCCCCCAGACAGGTTCCACCCCCACTCTCAGTGTCCTCACAACCCCCTGCTTGTCCCCATGGTGTCCAAAGAGTCTGCACCCCTGGAGTCCCCAGTCAGGAGGTCCTGGGCCCCAGGCCTGGCGGCTGTGTCCCGCGGGGACCACCAGGGTCAGGCGTTGACCAAGGCCCCCAGAAGGCCAGAAGCAGGCCAGTGGGGTGACCTCAGGCCAGGCGCTGGCCCGAGGGCAGAGTGTGGGTCCGGCTGGCCTGGGCGGGCTGCAGGTCAAGCTGTCCCCACAGCGCTCATTTCAGTTCAGAGGAGCCTGGAGGAAAACCGGCCACTCCACAGGTGTGGGGGGATGGGGCCAAGGGCTCCCCCACCTGCCCTGCCAGGTGCCCTGCGACCCCACCCCGGGGCTGAGAAGGGCAGCGCCCACACCTGAGCCTGGGACCAATGGCAGGAGGTGGGGCCCAGAGGGACAGGCCCAGAGCAGCCCGAAGAGCCAGGGTCTGACTGTGCTGGAGGCAGCGGGGACTTGCCAGCCAGCCCCCCCATGCCGTGGGCTCTCAGCACCCCCTTCAGGGTCCCTAACCCTGTCCCCCTGATCACAGCGCTAGGGCAGCGGCAGCTCTTGGTGGTCCCTCAGCCCCCAGGCCCACTCCAGCACAGGGCGCCCCAGGCCAGCTCCGGGACGCTGGTCTCCTCGCCAGCAGCCCTCGGCCTCAGTCCCCCCGTGCGGCTGAGGGCCCCAGGTCCGCGCCGCAGCCAGAGTGCTGAAGCCTGTGAAAGCAGGGCCAGACCCCCACCCGGCCACTGCCAGGACTGACGTCCACCAGGTTGCGGGCAGTGCTGGGCAGGCCACACCCCGCTGGTTTGGGGTCACTGTGGGGTGGCCCACCAGCGTGCAGGGGGGTGCTCCATCAGAAGGGCCTCGGTGGCCCCACTCGGACCTGAGAGGCCCTGGGGGGCTGCGCGGGGCAGGGCTGGGCTCAGGGACAAGGCCAGGTGTGCCCGAGACAGGAGGGCACCTGCAAAGGGCCAGCCGAGAGGGGAGGCCGGTCTCCCTGCCTCCCACCAGGAAACATTCTGAAAAGTTTCGTAACAGGAAAAAAAAGGGATCCGGAGGCCCTAATGAGGGCTTAGGGACGTCCGCCCCGCCCAGCCGGCCAGCCCAGCCCCAGCCCCAGGAGCCCTCCGGACAGGTGGGGGCCGCGGGGCAGCCCTGCCAGGTGGTGCCGGGAGGCTCCGCTCCGCTTTCACGTGTAAATGGCCCGTCCCCGTCTCCCCCAAGGCCCGTCTGGGCTCCTGCCTGGGGTGACCCTCCCTCCTCCCCAGTCCAGCCATAGCCGGGCTTTGGCAGGGCCCCCAGCAGCTCGGGCGGGGGCTGGGCCGCCCGCCGGGTTAATGAACCACCCGGCGCCGGCCGCGCGCAAAGTCCGCGGGGCGGGGCGGGGCGCCTCTGCCTGCGGGAGCCCGCCCCGGCCCTCCTGGCTGGCTGGGGGGCATGAGGCCGGGGCAGGGCCCCCCACGCTGGGGGCGGGCCGGGGCCTCTCGGGGAGCGCCCCGGGTCGGGGACAGGCGGCGCGCGGCCCCGGGCGGCCCCGGGTGTCCGGGCAGGCGGGCGGCCCCCGCGGCCCCGCGGCCCTTGACCTCGGCCCTCGCCCCGCCACGGCGTCCCGGGAAGGCGCGGGGGCTCTGGAAGCCTCACCCGGCCGCGGTGCTTTACTGCGGCGCGTCCGCTAAGGAGCCGGATTCGGTTTACGGAGCTGTCAGCTCCCGCCGCCCGCCCGGCCCCGCGGCTCGGGACCCTCCCGGGCGGGCCCCTGCGGGCCGCCCCGGCGCCCTGGACGCGGCCGCGACGGCTCGGGGCGCGCCGACCCCCGGCGGCCGGTCACGCCGCGGCCGACACGCGCGCCCAGGGGCAGGGCCAGGGCCACGGGGCGCGCAGCCCCGGCGGGCGGCCGGGCGCGGGGAGGGGCGCCGCCATCTGCCCCGGCCGCCGGCCCGCGCCCGCCTCGCGCCTCCCGGGCCGCCATCCATGCGCGGTCTGTGGCCGCCGGGTACAAAGGAGCGGCTGTTCGGCCCCGCCGGGTGGGGCTGCGCGCCCCGGGCGAGGCCGCCCTCCGCGCCGCCGCCGCCGGGTCCGGGGCGCGCCCCGAGGGGCCGGTCTCGGGGCGGGGTCCCCCCGCGCTGCCCCCCGGGCCGCCCCCCGCGTGGTGGCGCCGCGCCCAGGGCGCTCGCGGCCCCTCGACGCGCGCGGGTCATCCCCCTCCCGCGTCCAGCCGGCTCGGAGCCCCCGGGCGGCGACAGCTCGGGGCGCCAGACACGGGGGGCGGGCGAGGCCCTGGGGCCGGGGGTGGGGGCCGGCGGGCGCCCGCCCCGTCCACCGAAGCGCGGCCAGTCGCTCTGCCGAGGCCGGCCGGGATCCGGGGCCGGCGGGAGGGGCTGGCGGCGGCGCCGGCAACAGGAGCTGCCCGTCGGGCAGGGCGCGGGGCGCGGGGCTGAGGCGCGGCCCGCGCTCGGGGGTTCCCGGGCGGCCGGCGCCCCTGGGGCCGGGCGAGGCTGCGGCGCCGCCGTGGTGCCCGCCCCGCCGCAGCCGCGCACTCGGGAGGCGGCCCCGCGGCCCCGGCCCCAGACGGCGCGCCAGCCCCGGCCTCGGAGCGGGGGGCGGCGTCGGGCCCGCGGCGGCCGCCCCGGGCGCCCCCACCCCCCGCCCGGCGCCCTCCCGGCCCGCAGCCCCGCCGCCGGGGCCGGGCTCCCCGCGCCGCGCCCCTCTCACCTGCCGCTCTCCGCGCGACGCGCTGCTCCGCGGCGCCGGCCACGACGGCCGCGGCCACGCACACGGCGAGGGCCCAGGCCGGGGCGCCCATGGCGGGCCGGGGACGGCGTCCTCAGGCGGCGCGCGCGGGCTCGCTGCGCCCCATGGCCCGGCGCCGGCACCGGCGGGAGGACGGCGCCCCCGGGGTCTGCGGGGGCGGGAGGGGCGGTCAGCCCGGGGCCCGCGCCCGCCCGGCCCCCGCCCGCCGCCGCCCGGGGCCCCGGCGCCGGCCGCCCCTCCCGCCGGCCCTCGCGGCGCGGCCGAGCCTCCGGGGCGGGAAGCCGGCGCCCGGCGATCCGCCGGCGGGGACCCTCGGGGCCGGCCCCCGCGCCCCGCGCCCCGCGCCCCGCGCCCCGCGCCGCGCCCCGACCTGGCGGCCGCCGACGCCGACTCGCTGCGCGCGGCTCCCGCTCCGCTGGCGGCCCCGCCGGCCCCGCGCCCGCCGCCCGCCGCCGCCCGCCGGCCCCGCGCCCGCCGCCCGCCGCCGCCAGCGCGCACTGAGCCCCCGGCCGGCGCGCGGCTCCAGAGGGGCCGGCCCGCGCGCGCCCCGCCCCCGCCACGCCCGCCGCCCGGCCGCGCCTCCTCCCGGGCGGGGCCGGCGGGGGCGCCGGGCGGTCTCGGAGGGCGTGGGAGCGGGCGCGGCGCGGGACCCCGGCTCGGCGGCCGGCCCGGCGCCCCGAGGGGCCCAGGCGCGGGACGCGGCCCGAGCGGGGCGCCGAGGGAGGCCGCGCCCGAGCGGGGACCGCGCCAGCCCGCCGAGCGCGCGGGGGTCCCCCGGCCGCCGGCCGAGGGGCGGCCCCTGGGGGCGCGCGCCTGGCCCGGGTCTGAAGTCCTCGTACCCGCACCCCAGAAGCGGCGCCCTCGGAGCCGTGTGGCGCCGCCCCAGCCCCCCACCCGCGGCATCGGACAGCGGGTGCCTCCGGGCGTCAGAATGGGGCCGCCCTGAGAGAGGACGGCTTAGGGGGCTCCCGGCCCGCCCCAGCTGGCCCCAGGTGCCAGGCCCGGGGCACTGAGAAGGGCACAGGCGGAGCCTGGGGAGACCCACCCGGCCCCCATGTGACTGCCCTGCCCGGCCTGCCTGCTCTCCAGAGGGCTCCTCTCCCCTGCGCGGTCCCGGGCCCTACCCAGGGGAGGGGGCGGTGGGGCATCCTGGGGCCTCTGGGCTCTTCACCCAGCGCCTCTGCCCTCCTGGCCGGCGGCTGCTGGGACTCACTGTGCTCACGGACAGGGGCAGTGGGTGGCCTGTGGGCAGCTGCCCCCTCCGGTGTGCGCAGCAGAGGCCGGTGCGCGGACATGCCGGCCTCCAGGCCAGACTCCAGGGCCCTGGAGGGACCCCGCAGGGCACCCTCCGCCACCGCCCGTGAGTGCCTGTGGTGCGCCCCCTGCGCCCCCCGCGCCCACTCAGGGCCACTCACCCACTGCCAGTTGCCTCACCAGTAGGTGCTTAACTTGCCGGGTTCCCCTTTTCGTGGGAGACCCGCTGCCTTGGTGAGAAGGTGCTGGAGGGGCCTGGCCATCGCTCCAGGGTGACTTCCTGGGGGCCCTCTGGGCCCAGGCAGGGTCTGCCCTGTCCCCATGGGTCCCCTGCAGGGCCTTGTCACAGACTGCCCTGGACCCCAGAGGGGCACCCTGCACCCTGGACTGAGCATCTCGTTATGCGCCCCAGGACCGGCTGCTGGGCCACACGCCCATGGCTGTGCCCGCACCCCTCCCTCCCCGTTTGTCCCAGCCAAGCCCAGGCCCAGGCCCTGCTCCCCAGCGCCCGGGGGCTTTGCTGCCACCCCTGCCCTGCAGCCTGCAAGGCCAGGCCTCCGCTGCTCCAGCAGCAGGCCTGAGACCCAGGCCCAGGGCCCCTGTCCTAGGCGGCCAGAGCAGATGGCCACAAACTGCAGCTCAGAAGCCTGACACCAGGCGTTGGGGCACCCCGGGGCCGCCGTCTGGGGCCCCGGGTCCTGGGCTCTGGGTGGAGGCCCCGATGACCCAGTACGGCCCCGCCTCCGGAGCTTACCTTAGCCACACCTGCATGTGGGGTGTCTGGGGGGAGCCCCGCCCGCACCCAGGCCTGGCGGCGCCACTGCCTGCCTCTGCTGGCACCTTCGCAGCTCCCAGCAATCCTGCCACATCGCTTCCAGAGGGTCTGCGTGGTGCCCACTGCGCCCCAGGGGACTTGCCTGCCCGCCGCCCACCCGGGTCCTCACCAGAGGCATTTTCATTTTTGTTGTCAAAATAATTTTATTGTTCCCAGTGATTGTTCCCAAGTCAGCAGCTCAGCTGGAGGCCCCCCGGGTGGCCGGCTCCTCCGGGTCCTGCCCGCACTGGCCCTGCTCTGCGTGGGAACGCACCGTGGCGAGCCCTGCCTGCCCGCGCGGCCCTGGCCCTCCAGGCTGCGGGCAGGTGAACCGAGGCCAGGCCACACCCACGGGGGTCCCGTGAGGCGAGTGCGGGCGCGGAGGGCGAGGCCGGGGAGGGCCCTGGCGGCCCAGCCTGGCAGGGTGGTGACTCACGCTGGGCTGCTTGCTGGGGCCTGTGTGGGGAGCACGGGCTGGGGGTGCGCTGTGGGCAGTGCGGCCCCTGCACCCTGCTGGGGCGGCGGTGAGTGCGGCTGGCTGAAGAGTCTGGTGGGGACTGAGTGGACGCCCGGCCTGCTGTCCGCCAGCAGCAGCTGCATCAGGGCCCCGTGGGCGCCCCGTGATGCCCATGCTGGACCTGGCCCTAGATGGGGCACCTGGGCCAGGGCCTCCTGCAGAGCTCATAGCCACCGCCTTGGTCCAAGCCCTGGCCAAGAGAAGGGCAGCTAGGATCTGTGTCTGCCCACGAGGAAGCTGAGTGGAGAAATGGGGGAGACTGAGGCCCTCAGGTCTCCTCTGCCCAGCCCACCCACTGCCCCCAGGGGGCTGCTCCGGCTGCCATGAGAGCGCCTCTCCTTCCCTGCACAGCACTGCCCACCCTGCCAGGGGCCCAGGTCCTGCAGAGGAGGTGGCAACCCCCTCCAAGGCCCTTGGGGTGGGCTGGCCTGGTTCCCTCCCCTAAAGAGAAAAGAGCAGATTTGAGAGAGGCTGCTTTGTGGCTCCTGGGTAATTTCTGCCTTTTTAATTTATTCTTGGAGAATTTGAGGAAGATTAAAATTAAGAACACAGGGGCCTCCCTGGGGGTGCAGGGGTGAAGTCTCACACTATGTAGCTATCCGCAGCCACTGCTGCACGAGTTTGATCCCCGGCCAGGGAGTGACCCACGGGGCGCAGCAGACCTCTCCTGTCTCCCCGCTGCTCCCCTCGGCAGTGGATTTCAGTGGGGATCTGCCTGTTCTGTTCCCCACTCTGTCTCTGGGAATCCTCTCACCCCGCACCTCTGGCCTGCACCCCAGTTCTTGTATACAGACAGAAATAAATCTTAAAAAAAAAATTAAAAGCACACATGAGTTGCTTGCAACAGAAATGGAATTTTTTTAAAGATTTATTTTTATTTATTTATGCATACAAGAGCTGGGGTACAGGCCAGAGATGCAGGGGCAGGGGTGGTGGTGAGAGGACCCACCAGAGACAGAGTGGGGAGCAGAACAGGCAGATCCACTGAAATCCACTGCTGAGGGGAGCAGCGGGGAGACAGGAGAGGTCTGCTGCGCCCTGTGGGTTGCTCCCTGGCCAGCCGGGGATCGAACTCGCGCTGCAGAGGCTGTGGATTGCTTCATAGTGCGGTGCTCAACCCCTTGTGCCACTGGGGAGGCCCAGAGATAGAATTTTAGAGGACACCGAAAGAAGGAGAGAAAATAATGTAAAATCTACTGGGCAACATTAGTTTCTGCACAAGACCCTTAATTTCAGCTCTGAGCTTCCTGGCAGGCTAAGTAAAAAGGGCAACACCATGAATCATGCGCTGTTGGGAGGCGGTCTTCTTGGATGTGCTGTGCCAGCCCCAGTGAAACATTCTGGCCTTTTTGCCCCTTAGTTCACTCAGACCACTAGACCTCAAATCCTGAATTTAGGCTTGGAAATCGTGGTCGCTCCCAGATGAGCAAAGAAACACGGGAGAGGAGTGGGAGGAGGCAGGGGCAGGGGATGGAGCTCAGGCTCCCCCCCACCCCCCAAACCCCCCCCCCCCCCAGTAGAGTTGGGCCCTACCCCCCCACCCCCCACCCCAGCTGGCACCAGGATGGATGTCCTTCCGCCATGGGAGGGCCGGGAGGCAGCCGGTGGGGGCAGAGCCTGGCTGGGGAGGCCTAGGACAGGGCAGGGGCGTGGCCAGGGCCCAGGAGGGGGGTTGTTGAGGCCTCCACGGCCCCCGACTGGCCGGGGCCAGGCCGGTAGCCGCCGAGCAGCTCAGAAATCTGTTTTCCTAAGCACTTGGCATTTGCCTGAAACCTCAAGTGTATTTTCCCTAAGTTTTATTTTTTCTGTGACCCCAAACTCTGGTAAATTTAAGGGAAATTTAATTATGGTGTTTTGGGTCCATTTACACTTAAACCTTCTCAGCATTTTTTCCAAGACCCTTTTGGAGCTCAGCACGACCAGGGAGCTTCTAAATGAGCGTTTTTATTATTATTATTTTTTGAAAAGGCTTCGCTCCCCCTGAGTGCCCCCAGCACCAGCCTTCCTGCCAAGAATAAACAAGCCGCCTCCACAGGCTCCAGCTGAATTAGGAATCCGAGCCTCAGGCCACTGGGCCCAGCTCGCCCCTGCCGCGCCTCCCCGCCCCTCCCCAGGACACCCCTCCCCAGGGTCCCCTCAGCCCTTCTCAACACAGACACCGCCTTCTGCCCGGGGGCCCCTCCTCAGCCCTGTCCTCCCACCGTGTCCCCGCGGACCCGCACAGACGACACCTATGGACGGGCCAGAGCCGGCCCGGCCAGTGGCCAGGCCTCAGCCAGGCGGGGAGGGGGTGCCGCAGGCAGCCCCAGCCTCCTGTGGGGCTGGAGGGGGACTGGGCCAGGGATGGCGGAAGCCCGGGCCGGGGGTGCTGTGCCTTCCCACCAGCCCCATCGCCCCGGCCTGCCAACTGGGGAAGGTGAGGCAGAGCCTGTCGAGGGAAAGAGTGACCAGGTGCGCTGCCCGTCCCAGGGCCAGGTCGCTGCGCTGGGGGAAGATGGGCGCCCTCAGCAGAACCGGGAGCCCGGCTGCAGGCTGGACCCGGCAGGGAGGGAGCGCCCCGAGCTCGTCCGTCCCCAGGACCCGCACGCAGCGCCGAAGACCGTGAGGCAGCTGCCCGCAGGAACCCTGGCAGGGAGCCCCGCTGCCGGGAGCCCAGGCCCCCCGGCGCACCCCCAGCAGACCCACCATGCTGGGCCCCTCCGAAGAGACAGGGGCTCTGGCCTCCAGGCCGCCCACTGAGACAGGCCACGGCGGGCTGGGCTGTGCCGGCCTGGGGGCTCCCGGCCCTGTGTCCTGTGCGGAAGCACAGGCCTCGGGGGGCGCTTGGAGTGGGGGCGGGCACTGAGCGGAGCTCGGCAGGGGCGGGCCTGGCTCTGGGGGCTCTGGGCTGCCCGTGGCTGCCCGTCCCTTCGCCCTCTCTGACTGCCCAGGAGCAGAGGCCCGTGGGGCCCTCCCGACGCCACCGCCGCGAAGAGCTTCAGTTCCCGAGCGTCTGGGAGCCTGGGCCTGGGTGCAGGCGGCGGAGGCTGCCCTCCCGCAGGGCCGCCCTGGGCCCACCCTCCAGCAGACTGGAGTGTCTGGGTTCCCCGAGGCCCGAGCCTCCCAAAACCCTGAGCTCGTGGAGGGACACGGACATTGGGCACTCCGCCTGTGCCAGCGGCAAGCACTGGGGGACCTGCTGAAACCCAGGGTGCCTCTTCACAGGTGGGGAAACTGAGGCACAGTGCACAGAGTGCCTCACACGGGGTCCTCCCAGCCTCTGTTTGCTGAAGGTCTGCTCAGGGACGGGGGCCCCAGAGTGCCCCACTCAGAGGGAGGCCCTGGGGCAGGGGAGCCCATCCCTGTCCACTCCCCGGCCTGCCGGGCCTGCCTCTCAGGGGCCCCTGGGACCCCCGCCTGCTCCTGGCCTCAGGACCACCCCTGCGGGCGCCGCCCCCTCTCCACGCCCAGGCCCCTAATAGAGACGTCTGCCAGCCTCCGGGAGCCAGCCTCCCCGGCTCTGCCGCTGCCCGGCCCTGACAGCTTCATTGTGGGGCTGGCCTGCCCGGAGGACAGAGGGCGTGGTCCAGGCAGCCCCGTCTGAGGGGCCCATGCCGTGCAGCGCTGTCTGCCCCGTGCCCCCAGGGCCAGGCTGGGCAGCTCCAGGCCCAGCCATGAGGCTTCCTGGGACACCCTGGGGAGAGGGGTGGGAACGGGGCAGTGCGGGGAGCTGTCCCCTCCAGATCAGAGAGGCTGGACACAGGGGCTGGGGGTGAACCCAGGCAGTCCCCAAGGGGGAGGGTCCAGGCTTCCCCAGCTGCCAGTCCACTGGGTCCTGGGGCTCGGCCCTGCCCTCGAATCAGGGTCTGGCGGGGCGGCCTGGGAGGGAGGCTGGGCTGCAGGCCGGGGTCCCAGCCTGCAGGCCGGGGGGCTCCGCGTTGCTCAGCGCAGACCGAGAGGCCTCCTCCGCCCCTTCTCCTTCACCGCCCCGCCCTCCCCCAGCGCCCAGGCGCCTCCCTGCCCTCCCCCCACCCCTCCACCCCTCCCCAGGCCCTGCGGCCCCTGGGCGGAAGGCAGGTGGGACAGGAGGAGGGCACCACCTCAGCTGACTCAGGGATGAGGTGGGGGGAGGGGGGCCAGAGCGAGGGGGAGCTGGGGGGCCAGCCCCCGCTTCACGTGTGCTCAGAGTGGCTGCCCCCCCCCCACCCCCCTCCTGAGGATGTCATGCCAGCAGGTGCTCCAATAGGCCCCTGTGGGCCCTGAACCTCTCCCTCCCCCACCCCTTGCAGCCCCGCTGGCCCAGCTGGGACAGGGCTGGGCTGCTCCCGGAAAACTGGGTCAGAGCAAGGCCGGGCAGGCTCCCCAGGCAGGCTCCCCGCACCGCCCGTGCCCGGGGAGAGACTTTGGATCCGGCCTCCCGGCTGCCAAGACTTGCGCACGTGCCGCTGGCCTGCCAGGCCGGGCCGGGGGCGGTCAGGCCTCCACTCGGCAACCTGGCCTCTGGCCTGGCTGCGGGCAGCGTCAGGGCGGGTCCTGGCAGCTCGGGGGTTGACCCTTCCTGGCCCCTTGGGGCTCTCAGGAACAGACTTGGAATCCACCTTGACCCGCGCAGCACTGCCTGGAGGGGCTGTTCCCTGCAAGCCCCCGGCACACTCCGTGCAGACCTCCAGCAAGCATAGAAGGCTGTGCCCGGCTCCCCTGCTCAAGAGCCGGCCTCCTGTGGGGCCCAGGCCAGCCCAGGGGAGAGAGGGACTGTGCCCTGGGGCTGCTGCGGGGCGCAGCTGCTCCCCTCACCTGTGCTCCCCAACTGCCCTGGGACCCCTGCTTTCTGACCCCACCGCCTGGCCTTGCCCGCCCCGCCACCCGCCCTGTGGAGTGCAAAGCCCTCCGGGGCAGGCACGCTCTGCGCAGCCTGGGGGAGGGCGGCCCGGGCGGCCTTGGGTGAGCACTGGCCGCAGGGTGGCCCAGCCGGCCCCACTCACCAGGCGCCGCCAGGTGCAGGGCCCCCAGAGCCCCCTACTCACTCCCAGCCCTGGTAGGTGACTCGCTTGCTGACGCCTATGCGGAGACCTGGGCCCAGAGCCTCCCCGCTGGGCGTGAGGGTAATGCCACGGCGGACAGTCCGGCCCGGAGCCCTGGGCTGGGCGGGCGCTCACCTGCTCGGGACGCTCCAAGGAGCGGGCTCGCATGAGCCTGTGCGCGCCAGTGTGAGCACCGGACAGGGCGGGTCTGGGGCACCCCTGCTTGCCAACTGGGTCAACAGTGCGGCGAGGGTCCGGACTGCCCGTCCCGCCACCCACAGTCCGACCGGCACTTGAAGGCCAGCCCTGACCAGGCCGGCAGCAGGGCCAGGGCTACCAGGGGAGGGGCCTCTGCGTGGCCTGAGCTGCTGGTGGGTGAGGCTATTGGCCCTTTGGGGCTGCTCAGCCCCGCACCACGGCTCTGCCTGTCCACCCTCTGGGAGCCCATGTGGGGCGGGCGCTGCTAGGCCAGTGAGCCGCCCAGACTCAGCCCCCGAGGCCTGAGGCCAGGTGGGCATAGTGGCAGCCGGCAGGACAGGCCCTCAGCTCAGGGTGGATGTGGGTGCGGGCCTGGATGCGTGGAGGCCACCAGAGGGCAGAGAGGGCAGCTCAGGCAGAGGGCCCGACCCGGGGGAGCTCAAGGGGTGCCCACAGTTGTGGCCCAGCGCTGGGGAATTGCTGCAAGGCAGCAGCCATGCGGTCAGCTGAGCCAGCACCCAAGGATGTATGTCCCTGGGAGTCCCCTAAGCCCAGCACCCCTTTGGCCCCTTCCCTGACTGGGGTTTCGTCACACCTGTCCAGCTGGCCCCTCCACCCGAGCACCCGGGCACGGGACAGCTCACCTTCTCAGTGGGGGGAGACCCTGCTGCCCACAGGCTCCATGCCAGGCCCCCGGGCTCCAGAGGGGTGACCACAGGGCTCCTGGCCACCGCTGCCCCTGGGCTGCCCCTCCCAGCTGGGCTTCCCTGGACCCTGCCCACACCCCTCCGGCCAGTGGGGGAATGATGCCAGGGCAGGTGAGCTGGTGGGAAGACCCAGCTAGCATGGGCACCCCCACGCTCAGAACTGTGGGGGCCGGATGGCCCAGGTGGGCATGGAAGCACTAGGGCGCTATCCGGGCCCTGGGGGATCAGCCTGCCCCTCGGCTACCCTGTCCTCCCTTCCACGTGGCTGCAGGGCGAGTGCCCACCTGGGCCCGGGATGCCACAGTCCCAGGCAGCTTCTGTCTGATGGTGGCACAGCCTGTGGCCGTGAGGGGTCTGCCTTGGGCTGGCGGCCGAGGAGGCCTGGCGCATCGGGAGAAGGGAGGGCAGCGAGGACTGGGGCTGACCTGGGAGAGGGGAGGCTGTGACCCCTCAGTGCCAGCCAGCGGGGCACTGAGCCCCAGGGCCTGAGGCAGGGCTGACCTGGTCTCCTTAGGGCTGGGTCTCTGGCCAGGATGGGTGAGTCTGGCCAGGCCAGGCAGCAAGTGGTCAGCGCAGGCCCAGGCCCTAGCCACCCAGGAGTTCCGAGCCTGATGATGGCAAGGCCGGGAGGAGGCAGGGGCCGAGGAGGGTCCCGCGCGAGTGCAGGGGCGCTGACGGCTCAATCCCACCCGTCACCGCTCAATGGGCCCTTGTCCCGGCCATTGACGCTGCTTTCCCGGCCCCCTGGCGACGGCCTGGCCACGCCATCTCCGGGGAGGCTGGAATGTGGCAGGCGGGGCCCGGGGCTCGGGCTGGGGGTGGGGGCTCCCGTTCTCACGCCCATGGCCACTCAGGCCGACTCAATTGGAATTTAAATGCCGGCCATTGTTGTACCCAGAAAGGCAGGAGTCAGCACTGCCCTGGGGGCCAGGCCGGGCCCTTCTGTCCTGTAGGCATTTGCCCCGCCCCCTCCTCCAGGCAGCCCTCCTGGACCCCGCCAGGCCTGGCTGTCTGGCTGGGGCTGGGACCTGATCTTGACAGCTACTGTCCCTGGGGGCCTTGTCCAGTGTCCTCTCTCCCAGCCCCTCTGAGGTGGTGCTGCCCCTCCAGAGCCCCCAGGCCAGGACTGCCCAGGGCCAGAGGTTGCTGTGTGCCCTGGAGCCCACCTGGTGGCAGAGGAGGCTGGGGTGGTGAGGGACTTGGGTCCTGACCCCATAGACCTGTGTCCATGCCCTTGGCCCTGGGTCCTTGGCCTGCAGAGCTTGGGTCTCAGGATCCCATCCTGGAAGGAACATGTGGGGGCCCCCAAATCCTTGGCTCAGACCTACCAGCTGGGCCATTCCTCTGGGTAAGGGGTATCCCCAGGTCCAAGCTGGGACCCCAGGAAAGTGCGCAGTTGAGGGAACACCCCCACTGCCTGCCCCCCCAGGCCTCCAGCCCTGCCTTCCTCACAAGGCCAGCCGTACTGCTGGACACACCGAACCAAGGCGGAGCCGGCCCCAGCCTCTGTGGGTGCCCTCCGCGGGTGACACCCCAACCTCCAGGCCTCGTGCCTCCTCTCACAGGCAGCTCAAAGCCCCGGCTGGTGGGCACATTGCCTCCGGGCCGCCAGCCTCCCCCCACCCCCCGCCTGGTGCCCTCCCTAGGTCGGGCCGCTCAGGGGTGCCCCCGGCCTGCCCCCCAGCCCCTTCCCACCACCTCTTCCTCTGCTGAGACTTCATTCATTTATTTATTTGCTGAACCTCTGACGTCCCTGAAAGGAGCCTTTGTCCGCGCAGACAATCAACGGGCGAATGGAAACGGGGTTGTTTGAGCAGAGTCTAGTGTGTGTGTTTGTGGGGGCGGGGGCGGCGGTGCAGGCCGGAGGTGGGGCGCACGGCCAGCGCACAGCACGGCCCTGCGGGATCCCCAGCACTCGCGCCAGCCAGCAGGGGCGCGGAGGCTGGACTCAGCTGGGCTGGACCATGCGGGGTCCCCACCCGCCGGCGCACCCCGCCAGCCCGCTCCCAGCTGCTGTCCAACCTTGAGCCCTCAGGCCTGGGCTGCCCCCGGGTGCAGGGACCTCACCGCAGCCAGGACAGGCCCTGCATGCACCCAGGGACCAGGGCGGGCTGGGCCGGTGCGGCCGGGGGGCCGGGGTGCTAGAGAGACTTGTGCTGGGCTGAGCCCAGGCCTGGCTGGCCGAGGTGGGTAAGGTCGGATCAAGGTCTCCGGAGCTTGTCTGAGGAGATGGGCTGTGAGGCCAGTGAGGCCAGGACTGCAGGGTCCGGCGGAGGGGCAGGCTCCGGGGCCAGGTGCTGACGGCGGCGGGCAGGAAGTGCTGGGCCCCCCAGGCTTGGTGTGAGATGGGCACAGTGGGGAGTGGAGGATGGCCGTCCAGCTGGCTGAGCCCGCACGGCCTTCCCCAGCCCCCCGGGGAACAAAGCCCCTCTAGGCAGGGCGCCCCAGCCCCGGGCTGGGCCAGAGCCGCCCCAAGGCTGGGACGCAGGCCGACCTCCCGGAGGGCGCCCTGGCGGAGGTGCTGTGGAGGGTGGGCAAGGTGGCGCGGCCCGGGGTGCAGAGAGGGCGGGGTGGAGGAGGCTCCTGCCTGTGCGGGCAGCAAGCAGGCTGGCTCCGCTGGGCCCCGCATCCAGACCTGCCCCCCACCCCGCCCCGTTCGCTGGCCCTGGGGCGGAGGCGCGAGGTCCGTCGCCGTCGCCGGGGCTCAAGGCGGGGCTGTGCAGGGCCTGCGTGTCCTCCCATCCAAGTCGGCTGGCCTGGCAGCGGCAGGGGCGGGCGCCGGGAGTCCCTGAGGCCTGGGGACCAGAGGAGACGGGGGTGGGCAGCGGCCGGCCCTGGGGGATAGGTGGTGCGTCAGATGTGGGGTGCCGGGGCAGCCGAGGGGCAGAACGGCGGGCAGGGGGCTGCAGGACCATCCCGGTGACGGGTGAGGCGGCCGGCCTGGTGGCCAGCAGAGGAGATACGCATGGGGGACTGGGCGCCCCTCTAGACCCACCCATGCCCGCTGCGCCCTGTCCCAGCGCCCCACACCAACGCCATGTGGGTCCGCGGGTCAGGACGCCCCCCGTCCCCGATGGCCAGGACGGGCGGGCTGGGGGCTCCAGGGCCGCTTCGGGCCGGGCTGAGCTTTGAGGGGTGAGACCATGTGGCCAGAGCCAGAGCGGGCGTGGCCTGGTGGCAGTTGGGGGCAGGATGGAGCCTCTGCTGGGAGAGGCCGGCGGGCAGTCACTGGGGACAGCAGGCCCATGCCCGGCGCGCTCGTCCCCACCCCCCACACCGGTGCCACCTGAGCAGGAAGGGGTCTGGACACGAGACGGCCCCAAGCGGGCACCGGCGGGGGGGGGCCCAGCCTCACAGGCGGGGCGCGGCTCCCAGCCCCTGGGCCAGCCTGCCATATCGGGGCAATCACCAGGGAGGGCCGGGGCTGGGGTCCCACTGTCTCCGTCCCAGGGGACGGCTGGGCAGGGCTGGGTTTCCAGCTGGCCCCTTCCCAGGCGCCGACACCTGGCCGGTGTGCAGATAGGGCCTCCGTGCACCGGCTGTCCGGGAACAAGGGCTGGCACCAGGCTCGGCGCGGGAGGCCAGGGCCCAGGGGACACAGCGGGAAGCGAGAGGCCAGCCCCCTCCCAGCAGCTCCCCTCCCTCGGGGGTCCGGGCTGCCCCTGGCTCCCGAGTAGGTCCCATGCCCCTTCCTGCCCAAAGCCCAGGGCCCTCTGGGGATGGGGGAGCACACCCTGCGGGGCAGGCTGAGGACCCACCCGCTGTCCGAGCACCGCCCTCCCTGCTCCCACCTGCCCGATGTCCCCACTGGGTGAGATAAAGTGGTGGGGAGGGGGCAGAGGGAGGCCAGGGCTCAGGCTTGGCCCCTGCCCCCCAGCCTGGCCAGCTCCCGGGTCCAGCTCTCAGAGCATCCGGCCAGGCCCTGTAAGCCGGGTGCCCCGGACACCTGGCAGTGGCTGTGACACCCTCTGAGCCTCGGTTTCCACCCTGCGGGAGGGGCCGGCCCGTGCCCTCCCCTGGCTCTGGATGACGGGCCAGTCCCCAGGCCCTGCCCGCCCTGGCTGGCCCGGGCCTGCCCCGCGCACGTGTCCATGGTGTGTCTGCACGCGGGAAGGGGCCGCCAGAGTTGGGAGGACCTGCGGGCCGGGCCTGGGCCGGGTGATGGGGTCAGCAGAGTCAGGGCCAGCCACACTGCTGCTTGGGAAACCCGGGGGAGCCCCCACCAGCCCCCTGCCGGGACCCCTCACATCAGGCTCTGCTCTGGCCTCTGTGGGCTCAGGGGGACCTCTGCCTGCTGTTCACCCCCTCAAAATATTGGGCACCCTGCCCGCAGTCTGTAACTGAAGGGGCAGGAGTGGGGGCCGCACCGCCAGCCAGACCTGGAGGCCCCAGGGAAACTGCAAGGCCCTGTCTGCACTGGTGTGTGGGAGTGGGGCTTGGGCCTAGTCCCAGCCTCCTAGGGCCCCCCAAACCCATGCAGTCCCCAGGGAGGGGCAGCACTCCCTGGCTGCACAGCATGCAGGCTGGCGGACAGGGCGGAGCGCACCCCAGGCCCCAGCCCCCAGCCCCGGCAGCCCTACCACCCATGGGGCGCCTGCCCAGCGCCAAGGGGCCCCGGCCCCCAGCCCCCAGCCGCAGCTCCCGCCACAGGGCCCAGTGTTGGGGGAGGTTACAGAACCCAGAGTCCCCCAGGGGCCTCCCAGGGCTGCCTTAGAAGTTTCTGGCAAATTCCCTAGGCTCTGCCGGCCCTGAAAACTGCCCAGGGTAGCAGAGTCTGGACCCCGGGACCCTCGCCCGGGCCCAGGCAGCTTCTGTGAATGAAGGGCACGGGGTGGGGGCGCAGAGGAGCCCCGCGCCTAAGCGCTGCAGGGGCTGGACCCCAGCCAGGTGTCTGGTCCTGCTCCCTCCTCACGCCTGCCCCTAGGGCTGATGACCGGGATGCAGAGGGAAGGCCAGGGGGCCAGGGCTCAGCCACCCCAGGTCCCCCCCCAAGCCCGCGCATGTGCCCTGCCTGCCCCGGGGTCCCCTGCAGGCTTGGGGGGCTCGGCACGGGGACGGGGTGGGCTCCTAAGGCAGGTGTTTCTCCTTCGTGGGGCGTCACGGAGTCCCACAGGTGGGCGCAGATAGGGGAGTCCCGTGGGCCTCTCCTCGGGCCTGGTCTCCAGTCGCCCCATCCGAGCCAGCTCTGCCCCGCCCGCCGCCCGCGCCCCCCTGGCGCGGAGCCCGGGGCCCCGGAGCTCATTAGCGCGCGGCAGCTCGCTTTAATTGGGGCCGCGGGACGTGAGAACCCGGGGACCCTGTGCCCAGGCCACGGGGGGCCCCCCGCCTGAGCCGCCCGCGGCGGCAGCCTGGGATTAGCGCGGCTCAATGGGCCCAGCGAGCGGTAATGAAAGCGGCCCGCCCCGCGCAGCCTGGGGGTGCAGCGGGGGTGCCGCGGCCCTCCCGCCCCCGCGCCCCGCCGGGGTGGCCAGGGTGGCCAGGGTAGTCGCTGACCACGGGGGCTGCCTCAGTTTCCCCGTCAGCAAGTTGTGCTGGCACATCCCTCAGGGGTTTGGGGATGGGCTTGGGGTGGTGGGTCAAGTGGAGCTTCTGTGGGTGCAGGGCCTTCCAGAACCCCGAGAGCCTGGCTCGGGGGCCAAACAGCGTCTTTGGCCTGCCCTGGCCGTGCCCTTGAGGACCTCCCTGGCGGGCAGCTCAGAGGGGCGGGACAGCCCGCGGCTGACCGGCTGAACCCTGCGGGCCTCCAGAGCAGCCCCAGAGGGTTCCCTGCAGGGCCCTGCCAGGCTGGTGGGGAGAGGCGGCCATGTGGGGCGCAAGGAGGGCAGGGGGTGGACAGAGGCAGAGGGCCTAGGCCAGCGTCTGGCAGCCGGTGTCAGTGGGACAGGGGTCTGGGGTCGCTGCTGGCAGCCAGGCCAGGACGGCTCCCTCAGCGGGTCACCCCATGACAACCCTGTCATTATTTGATCGGGTTTCTGGCCGCAAACCCCAGGCTCCATGCGGTTTCTCCAGAGTCATAGGATCTGGCCCGGCCTGGCCTCAGCCTGGCCCGGGTGGGGGCCCTCAGGGGGCTTGGGCCTGCCTCGCTCCTGCCCCCCCAAGGTGTAGGGCTAGCCTCTGCCCTAGCGAGGGTGAGACTCCTTGCTGCCACCCTGGGGCCCCGGGCGCCCCTGCCTGGCCTTCCGCAGCTGGGGTGCTCCCTCAGGGTCCCAGGCCTGCCCACTGCCAGCCCCAGGACATTTGGGACGCAGGGTGGGGTGCAGGGTGGGTGCGGGAGGGAGGCAGGGAGGGGCACAGCAGAACACGGGCCAGGGCAGGCAGCCTGGCTTTCTCTGTGGCCAGAGCAGGGCACCGGGGGCCCCCCAGGTGGGGTGCGGGGCCTCCCAGGGGCCCGCTGCCCACCCCCGCCAGGTCTGAGATCTCGGCCAGCGGAGCGGCCGTGCTCAGGGTGGCAGAGCGGGGCCCACAGGCCGCCCAGGTCTGGTTTGGCCACATTTTTCTCCCAAGAGACGGCCTGTTGCTTCCCCGGGTGAAGGTGTTTACTCGCCGGGCGGGCGCACCCTGCATGTGCGAGCGCACGCGTGTGGCCCAGCACGGATCCAGTCATGCCGGGGCGCCGCGGGCTGCAGTGAGAGTGAGAGCGAGCTGGGGGCGGCTGGGCGCGCCACACCCACCAGCAGTCCGGCCCCGGGCTGCTCCCCCACCTGTTTCCCTGTCTGTACAATGAAGGCAAGACCAGCACCTTTTTGGGGTGATTTAACCTGCCGCTGGTCCCATCTGGGGCAGCACCCCATGTAGATGCCTCTGCGAATGCGCTGGCCTTGGGCACCAGCTGGGCAGTGTCCTTTGGTTCTGCTTGGGTTTTCCTGGGAGCCGCTGGCCGCAGCACCCACAAATTATTTAAGAGGAGAGGGGAAGCCCAGGCCTGGCGCTGGGGCGGGGCCTGGATTCGTGCCCAGGGAGACCCGGGGTCTAGCGCTCAGGCTGGGGGAGGAGGCAGGGCTGGCCTTGGCCGGCAGAGCCGGGGGGCCTGTGGGTGGACATGGGCCTGCTGTCGCCCGCGGGGTCAGGTGGGCACCCAGGGGTCCTGCCCGGGCGCCAGGCTCAGTGTCAGCGCCCCCGCTGCCCATTCTGGGGCCAGCTGGGGGGCCTAGTGCGGCTCTCCCCAGAGGGCCCGTGGGATCCCCGTTGCCAGGCAGCCCCCACTCTGTGCCGAGGCGCCGCGGGGGTGTGTCCAGGTCCCCCAGCGGCCGCCAAGCCCCGGCGGGCAGCGCCAGCGCGGGGAATCCCGGCCAAGGGAGCAGCCCGGGCCGGCCAGCGCCCCCCAGCGCCCCCAGTCCGGCCGCGGGCGTGGCGGGCGGAAGGGGCGCCCCGGGCGCCGCTCAAAGGGCCGCTAATGTTCGCTAATCCCGGCCTTTCAGGGCCGGGCGGGTGTTGGCCCAACAGCAGGCGCCTGAAAGGGGAGCGCGGGGCGCGGGGGGCCGCTGCCCCCGGCCGCCCCGCCCCCGACCCCGGCGGCCACGGCGCGGCCCGCGCCCCGGCCCGCGCCCGAGGCCAGGCCGGTCCCCGGCGGACCCGGACGGGGCGGCGGCTCCGCGGGCCCCGCGGCCGGCGCGGCGGGAGGCGCGGGGGGGCGGGGCGGGGCGCGTCCCCCCTCGCCGCGCCGCGGTTCCCAGGCCCGGGGCGGGGGCCCTCACGGCGCAGACGGGCCGGGCCCCTCCGGAGCGTGACCCCGGCTTTCAGCGCGCCCCTGGCCCGGCCCCAGCGCCTCGTTAGGGATTTAATTAAGGAGCCGCCGGGGATTTGCATAATCTCCGCGCCTGGGAAGCCCGGCGTGGGGGGCGGGAGGAGGCGCTGAGCGCTGTCGGGGCTGGGGTCCCGGTCCAGCCTGGAGGGGCCGGAGGGGCAGGAGGGGCCCCGGAATTCCCCGGACCCAGAGGCCCCGCCTCCTCCCCGCTGACCCGCTGTGGACTCAGCTGGACCCGCTGGGGGAGGGGCCCCAGGCGGGCTCGGGCACCCCCTCTGGCAAACAGCGAGGGCAAACATTCCTGCCGGCCTGGCGGGCAGCAACTGGCCCTACCACAGGCCCCCCGCAGGCCTCCCCTCCACGGCTGCCCTGGGCCCTCTGAGGGACTCCCGCCAGGGACAGGCACCCTCCCCTGGCACAGAGCTGCCCGGCCCTACCCACTTCCGCTGGGTTCTGGCGGGCTCCTGGGGCCCCGGCTGGCCTGCGCACAGGGCCTGCCGCTAGGGGTCAGAGAGCGGTGGGCACTCCCACCCGCACACCCCCAGAGCCTGGGTCAGGTGGGGAGACCGGGCCTGCTCGGGTGGCCAGGTCAGGAGGGGCTCTGCCCGCCCCAGGCCTGCGGCATCTCGGGAGGGAGCTGGGCACCGTGGCCTCCAGGTGCCAGGCGCAGCCAGGAGGCTGAGCAGGCCCCAGCCCAGGCTGGCACCTCTGCCCCGCGGGCACTCCCACAGCCTTCAAAGGGCACACACACGGGGTGCACAGGGCAGGCTGGCGGGCCAGGCGCTGGATGACCCCGGTACAGCCACCTCCCAGCCCCTTCTCCCTGCACCGGCAGGACCTGGCACCCTGGCCCAGCCTAGATTCTGCCCACCTCGTCAGTGCCGGGTAGGGGCGGGAGGAGCACCAGCAGCGCGGCCAGGGCCTCCCGGCTGCCCCTCCGTGCCGGGGCCATGCGCCTCTGCAGTGGGCAGTCCTGGGTGCCCACTTGGCTAGGGTGCCCTGTGCCCCAGCTCCGGCTCCCTCCCCGGCTCCCTCTGCTGGGGGCCACTGGGCCCCAGGCCTGTCTCCTTGTTATCATTCAGGCCTCAGCCTTAGTATCCACCTCAGGGCGCCTCCCTGGCCCACCCTGCCCAGCTTCTCCCTGGCCACATCAAACCTGAGCAGTGTGTGGCATCTTTCCCGCAGGCTGTGATCTGTCCCCATTGGGGTGTCAGCCCACCCCATCCCCCTTGGCCTCTTTTGGGGACCCCCACTCAAGTTGGTGGGCAGGTGCAGTCTGCAATGGCTGTGTGGACCCCAGGAGCCCTCCCTCACAGAGGTGCCCTCAGGCCCAGCGAGCCAGGCTGGAGCGGCAGGGGGCCCTGGCTGGGGGCGGGCAGGCTGGCGCTGGGCAGGGGACAGCCCAGCCTGTGCTCAGTGTGGGCCAGCCGGGGCCCGGGCAGCCGGCAGCCTAGGTGGGCCTGTTGGGAAGGGGGTGCAGGCAGGACGGGCTCTGGGACTGCAGGTGTCTCGGAACCTGGCCTGGCCCAGGCCCCATCAAGGGCCGCCATGCGACACTAGTCTTGGTGACCTCTGTCCCCAGCTCTGGCGCCCTGGCCCGGGGCCTCCCCTCACCTGAGCCGGATGGGACCGGGACGCCAAGGCTGGGCCTGGGCAGAGACTGCGTCCCCCGTGCTCTGGGTGGCACAGGCAGAGGCTCTGGACCCCTGTGACCCTGGGTCAGCAGCCCCCCTTTCAGCTGAGAGGTTAGGAAGGCCCAGGGGCCAGGCCCAGGGAGGGGGCAGCACACCCCCAGACCCCTGCTGCCTTGGGCACCGCCCGCGGGGGGCATGGCTTCCCGGAGGAGGAGCTGTGGCTGCCATGTGGCCCCCGCCAAGGCTTGTGGGGGGGGGACTGGGGCGGCTCTGGGGGAGCCTAGGGCACAGAGGGTGGGGGCAGACGCTCCACTGGGGGAGCCCCCAAGGTCAGTTGCCTGGGGGGTGCAGGGCTCTGGGCCGGGGCCTGGGGGGGGGACTGTCAGGAGAATCAGAGAGCTTAGCCTGTCTCCTCCGCCCACCAGGGGCTCTGGGCCGGGAGAATCTGCCACCCAGCCCTGTCCAAGTATCCCCTGGGCCGCCCCAGAGCCTGCAGTCTGGGGGTGGGGGGCCTGGGCTTGGGACCCCTCAACTGAATTGGTGCACCGACTGCACCCACCTCCTGTGGCCCCACACGTCCCTCCCCAGCAAGCCCCAGGAGAGCCCCTGGGAGGCCTGGGGCGGCTCACAGTGACTCTGGATGCGGCCTCTGGCCAGGCACGGCCTGGCCCCTCCCCGGGCCCGGCGGTGTGTGGGGTCAAGGCCGACTCCCAGGTGGGGCCTGGCCAGCCGCCCTGCTGGAGCCGCCTCCGGAGGGGCCTCCCCTGCCCCCCGGGGCTCGGAGCCCCGCCTGCCCGGTGCCCAGCCCTGCTGCCGGCGCCTCCCGGCCGGGCGGCCACAACCCTAATGTTGCTTTAATAAAACAAAGTTTTTCTTTCGTGCGCGCTCTCCAGTGGTGAAAGGGCCGATTTACGAAGGGGCCTGCGGGCCCCTCCTGCTGCGGCGGCGCTGGCCGAGGCCGGTAATTTATAGCTGGAGCCCGCGCCCGCCGCCCCCCGCGGGCGGCACCACTGGGGCCCTCAGGCCGCGGGCAGCCTCCTCACTGGGCCCTTTCACGGCGCCGCAGCAGCCCTTGTTAAAGTCTGGAGGCCCCGCGGCACCCCACGGGCAGCAAGGGCGGCATGTGCGGCCGGCCTCTGCCCCGGACACCCCTGCGCCCCTCTGGGGTGGGCAGCCCCAGCCCCGACTCCTCCTGGGACCCCTGCCCGGAGGCTCCGTCCCGCCCAGCAAAGCGCCAGCTCGGAGGCCCTCCAGGCCTGGCCAGGCAGGCACCCCACCCACCCGGGGACCCCTGCCCCAAGGAGGAAGGGGGACTCGTACTGGGCAGGGCCTCCTCTGGGGGCTGGGCTGCAGCTCAGGACCCCCAGGCAATCAGGGGGCTCCCCGGAGGACCTCGCTGTGACCGCCAGAGGGGCTGGAGGTCCCGACACTGGTCCACCTCGAGTGCCCGCCAGGGGACCCTCCGGGCAGCAGGGCCCGAGGCCAGCCCTGGGCTGCCAGCCAGCGTGGGCCAGGACGTGCTGGCCTCAGATGCTAACGGGCACCCTGGCCTTCAGCGTGGACAGGCCAGCCCTGTGGACTCTGTCCTCCCTCCCAGGGCCGCAGACCTCGCCACCCCCACCTCGGCCAGTCTTGGGAGGCACATGGATGTGCCCCCCACGGCCTATGTCCACCCAGCCCCAGGCCTGCTGCGCCTGGGGGAGCCAAGGTGCGGGGGGCCCCGTCCCCTGCCAGGTGCCCAGCCTGGGGAGAGCCGCCCTGAGTCCCCGGTTGTCCTGCCAGCAGGAGTGGGGCCTGTATAGAGTCTGGCTTGCCCGTGTCCCCACCTCGGCGGGGCAGGCTTGGGCGCAGGGGCACGTGGGGCACTCTGGGGGCCTCGGGCTGCTGCAGCGTCTCCCTGCACAGGCTCCAGGGCCTCAGCTCCTCACCCGGTGCGGGCTCAGGCTTGGGGTTCAGTGCTGGGGGCCGGCCCCTCCAGAGCCCCTCCTGTCCCCCGGTAGGTTGTTCCCTCGCCCGCCCCTGCACTCCGTGAACTGTCCAGTGTGGCTCTGGCTGGAAACTTCCAGTGCTGGGCTGGCCCGGCCCAATCCTGGGGGTGCCTCTGAGAACCTCAGGGAGCACGGAGTACAGATGCGGGGCCCACGGCCCTGTGTCCTCTGAGGCCCGCGTCCTGCGCCATGAGCCCCGGCCCCCAGCGAGCCACCCTGCTCCCACGTGCTGCCCCAGGGGACCTAGGGCAGGAGGCAGGGAGGCAAGACGCCCCCAGCACTTCGCGGGGCTGACCGGAAGGGCCCCTGCGGCTGCAGCCCACCAGGGGAGGAAGGGCCTCCAGGGCACGGGGGCGAGGTCGGAGTCCAGGTCCTCAGGGAGGTCAGGGTGCGGGGAGCTGCTCCTGCGGACGGGCGAGGGTGGGGGCCCGTGTCACGGAGGCGGCCTGGGCGGGCGCCCGGCACTGTGCCTGGAGAGAGGAGCCCGGCCCCGGCCCCGCGGGGCAGGTGGGGCGGGAGCTGCCGGGCTGGGCGCCGCTGGGAGGCCGGCAGGACCGACAGGGTTAACGCAGCGGCCGCCCCTGCTACAGTCGGGCCATTAAGCGCCACCGCTGCGTCCCGGGCTCGGGCCTCCCGGCCTTTGTCTCGCTTTCTAAGGCTCTGCCGGGACTGCGAGTGGGGCCCAGGAAGAGTGGCCGGCAGACAGAGCCCCCGCCCTCCGCCGGGGTGCCAGCCCCAGGCCGCTCCCAGGACTCCCCCTTGGGCTGGCACGGGCCTGCCCAGCCCCCGCCGCCCGCGGCCACCCCTGCGCCGTGCCCAGCCCGCGCGGCCCCGCCCCTCGGTTTGCCACGCTCTGGTGCAGGTCGCTAGGATGCGGGTGGGCGGCAGCTGCGGGATGGCAGGGGCGGGGGCTGAGGCCACGGGGATGGAGCCATCGACCCCACGGCAGCGCTGCCCGGCCTGAGCTCCTGCCCACAAGGCCACCAGCCACCAGGCTGCCATGCAGCCCTCGCCCTCCCTGGGAGCTGGGGTGCCCTGGTCTTCACTGGCCGCCATGGGCCTGCACCCCGCCCATCGGCAGGATGGAGTCCGGCCTGCGGCAGCAGCCCTCTGAGGTGCCAGGGGGGCTTGTCAGGGGGCACAAGGAGGACACGCTTCCTGCCCATGGCCCACACCGTGGCCCCACTGCTGGCACTGGGCATTTATGGGACCCTGGCCCAGTCCCAGCAGCACCTGGGACGCCCCTTTGGCTTTGGAAGGACGGTGCCAGCCGGTCAGCCCTTGCCCCCCGGGGCCGGAGGCTTTGGCCTCAGGGAGGGCGCCTGCCCGGATGGGTGGGGTCCTGCCCGCGCCAGGCTCAGATGGGGTTTCAGGATGGGGCGGGGACTTCCTGGGATTTGCCCTTAATCGGGTGGGGGGGCTTATCTCTGCCCCAGCCCCGCAGGGAGCTCCCGGGAAGGGAGGTGCCCACACTGCTGAGCCCTGCTGGCCTGGGGCCTCCCAGGCCCACGTGGGCTGGACACCCCTGCCCTCTCCTTCCAGCACTGTCTCAGCCGGCCCAGGACCAGGGGGACAGGAAGACGCCCGCACCCTCCCTCCACCCCCCCTCCCCACGCACCTCTGCCTCCCATGTCCACTGAGCAGCCGCCAGTGTGCCCAGCACCGGGCAGGCGGGGGGCTCCGGCCCAGACCCCAGCCCCTGCCCCAGGGCACGTCGTCCCTCCAGCGAGGCCCCAACGCCCGCACGCCTGCCCGCACCACCTCATCTCCCGCTGCAGGGCTGGGCGGCCTTGAGAGGCCCTGGCACCGAGAGCAGCTCTGACAGGCTCCAGCCAGGCTTCCCAGGGGATCTCGGGGGCCCTGGGTAAGGTCTGTGCAGGCCCTGCAGAGAGGGCCCCATGCCCAAGAGGCCTGGCCCTGCCCCCACCTTCCTCCAGCTCCAGCCCTGGATGGTGCCCACAGGCCGATGGCCCGCAAGGCAGCATATGGGCCCAGTGGGAGGACAGGCGGTGACCCGTCCAGCAGTGGTCGGTGGAGCAGACGCAGGTCCAGGCGACAGGTGTGCCGACAGGCATGTGCTGCGGCTGAGTGTGACGCCGTGGGGGGAGGCATGGCTGCGCTGGGGGGAGGGGGGAGTGCGCCTCGACCCCCTCAGCCGCTGGTCAGGGCCGCCCGGCTGGGGAGCAGGCAGGTGCCAGGCAGAAGGAAACTCCATGGTCTGCCCTCACCCCTGGGCTGCGGCTGCCAGCCCAGCCAGGCCTGTCCACCCTCCAGGCCCCTCGAGGTCACCCAGTCAGGCTGGGTCACTCTAGAGGTGCCGGCTGTGGCAAAGCTGGGGGCCGTGGGGGCCGCCCCAAGAGCGAGCCCGACACCTCTGTGCCCACCTCCGCTCTGCTGTGCCCACCTTCCAGCGGGGCGCTGCTCCACAGCCCCAGTGGGGCTCCCACTGCGGGCACCCCCCAGGCCAGCAGCAGCAGGGCCGCCCACCCGCCAGCACAGTGCACTGGGCACCGCCCGCTGGCTTGGCCTGGGGCGCAGGAGGGGGTCGGGCAGATGTCGGCCGCCAGGAAGGCAAAGCGGGCAAATCTTATTAGCTGCAGACTTCCGAGGCCCGGCAGTGGCCGCCCAGCGACCTCCCCCACTGCCCCTGTGTGCCCGCGCAGGCAGTGCCCGCCCCTGGCCCTGCTCCCCACGGGTGCCCGCCCCCCTTCCTTGGACGGGCAGAGTCAGCCCTGCCCCCCGCGGACGCACAGATCCCCCAGTGGATCCTGTCGGGGCCAGCCAGGCCCTCGCCCTGTGCCAGTTGAGCCTCCCTGCAGCCCCCCGGGCTCCCGGCGGGAGGGCTCCCCGGTCAGGACACCAACCTGCGCTTCGGGCCGTGCAAGCCAGCAGGCCCAAGCCTCAGTTTCCCCATCTGTAAAATGGAAATCATGACCATGATCGCCACTCCCAGGTCAGCAGTGAGCGGGCAGGGCGAGGAGAGCCCAGTGTCAGGCCCCAGCCCACCCGCCTCCGAGCGCCGCCCAAGCGCACCCGCTGCTCCCGGCCACGCCGGGGTCCTGGCCGCAGCCCCACCAAGCCTCCTGGCCTGGGCCAGGGCCGCCGCCCCTCCCGGCTTGGCCTCCGCCCTCATGGCCTCCCTCGCCACCCCCGGGAGGCCTCTCTGGGTGGCCATGGCGAGAGCAGAGCCCCCACCTGTGAAGCCCAGGGGTTGTCCTGGCCCCCAAGGAGGGGCCCGGGCAGGAGCGGGAAGGGCCCGGAGGGCGTCTGCTGGGCTCGGTGGCCCCTTCCCAGACAGCCAGCGTTGCCACTGAGGCTCGCCCGGGGCCCTGTCGAGGAGCCCCAGGGCCCGCGCGGCCTCCCTGCTCGGCCGAGGACCTGGCGCAGACCCCCAGGGCAGGCTGCCGCCCTCGCCTGCCTCCCCCACTCAGGGCTGGGCATACCCGCGGGGACATGTCCGGGGCGCCGGGTCGTCAGCCAGGACGCCGCAGGGGGCAGCTCTCCCACCTGGACTTTGGGCCGCGGCCCCCCCTGCCTCCCTGGGGCTGCTGCCCTGGTTCCCCCCTCACCCCTAGACCCAGGGTCCCTGTGACCCAGGCCAGAGCCGCGTCCTGCGGCCGCTCTCCTGCCCCGGCCTCTCCCCAGGCCTGCAGCTTCTCTGGGCCCGGGAGCCCCCAGCCCGGGTGCCCACTCGGGAGTGCCACCACTGCAGCGCACCCACTGCGGCCTCTCCCGGGCGGGGGCGCTGCCTGGCCGCAGGCGCCACTCCTGAGCAGGCGCGGGCCCCCCTCCCCCCACCGCCATGGCCATCGGGGCCGACGTCCCGCAGGCGCGGTCAGGGCGCTTCGGAGAAGGTGGGCCCCAGAGCCCGGCTGGAGGGAGGGGTGCAAAGCCGCAGCCCTGGGTCCCCCCCCCGGAGGCCCCCCGCTCCCCCCCCCCAGCTCCGGGCCGGCCGCTCCTTGGGACATAGGCCGGGAGGCGCTGGGCTGGGCTGGGGGCGCCCGGGGCCAGGCAAGTCTGGACTGGGGCAAAGCACATTCCTGCTTCCGAGCATGGTGGGGGGGGGTTCCCAGAGGCCGGCGGGAGAGCCCGGCCGCCCCCCACTGGTTGTGCTGGGGGCCTGCTGGCTTTGCTGGGCGGCCCCTGCTCCCTCGGGGTCCTGGCCAGAGGCAGCAGAGCCGCGGTGCCACCACCTCCGCCCACACCCTGTGTTGCCCCAGCCCGCCGCGCCCCTGCTTGCGCCCCAACACCCCTCCGGGCCGCTGGGGCCGTTGGAGAGGACGCAGCTGGGGAGCCTCTGGGTGCTCTGGAAGCCAGGGCGGGTGGGAGGGGGCACCCGCAGGGCCTCGGGCAGGCCAGGCCGCCGGGGGGCGGGTGGGTGGGTGCGCCGGTGCCGGTGAGATCACGCCCTGGCAGGGAGCTGGGGCGGGTCCCAGGCACGTCGGTGCGGGCCGGTCTGGGCGTCTGCCCGGCCCGGCAGCCACGGGCTGGGGCGGCCTCCCCGGCGCACAGAGCCGCCCCGGGGGCGGGCCTGCCGGGCAGGCGTGGGGACCTCTCCCGGGAGGATGGCCCCAGGCCTGGCCTGCGTGGCCCCGGGGCAGCAGGGTGTCTGGAGGTCCAGGCCCGCTGCCCTGCAGGAGGCCGGGCCCAGCCCTGGGCCGCTGGGAGCTGGTGCCACAAGCTCTTCGGGGCCAGGTCTGGCTGATGCCGCGGTGTAGCTGGGCCCCCTGGACCCGAGTGCCCTGCCAGCTGCGTGAGCAGGGAGCGCCGTGTGCTGGACACTGGGCCCGAGGCTGGACAGCGGGTCCCTGCGGTCTGGGCCCCGCCCCGGCGGCGGCTCTGGGGTGGGCAGCCTGCGGGCCGCGCGCAGGGCTCTGGGCGCCAGCCATGTGTTTCTGAGTCCTCGCGGCCTTCCCAGGCAGGCTCTTGTGCAAGAGACGCCCCAGGCCCGTCTGGCCACAGCTGCCGCTGGACAGTCCTCCCAGGCGCACCCCGCCCGAGGTGGGCTTGGGCTGAGCCCGGTGGAAGGCCGAGGGTGGCACGGCGACCCGCGCTGAGATCGCAGGGCCCAGCCCCGGAGGGGCCGCGGGGGCAGGCGGGCACCAGCAGGGACCCTGGGTGCGCGGCCCCCGGCACCAGCCGAGGAGTCCTCCTGGGCGCCTCCTGCCCGCCCAGGGGGCGCCCGAGGGGCGGCGCGGGGCGTGCCGTGGGCACCCCCTCCCACCCCTACACTCCCCCGCGCACCCCGTCCCAGCCCCCCCGCGGCGGCGTCGGCCCGGGGTCTCGCTGAGGGGCCCGCGCGTCCCCGAGCCCCGCCGGTCCCCAGTGGGCCACGGCGGGGCCTGGACGCGCCTGGACGCCGCGAGGAGTGAGGGCTGAGCCCGCGGAGGCCGGGCCAGCTCGACGGCGCCCCCTGCCGGCCCCCCGGCTCCCTCGGCGAGCGTCAGGGAGCCCGAGCGGGCGACCGGCTCTGCCGCGGGGAGAACCGGGGCCACGTCCCCCACAAGAGCCTGCGGGCCCCCAGCCCGGCTTCCCGCGGGGCGGCCCCGGGGGGCGCTCAGAGCCTCGCCTGGCTCAGCCCGGGGCCACACAGGTGTCCTTCATTTGGACCCTGGGAGTTTGGGGTTCAGCCTGCACGGAGGCAGCTGAGGGCAGGGGCACCTGACCAGGATGGGGCAGAACATGGTGGGGGCGCCAGGGCCTGGGGCGGGCGCAGCAGGGGTCTCTGGCCATCAGCTCCCTGCATCCCTTTCCCCTGGAACCCAGCCTTGCGGCTGGGGGACCTGGAGGTGCTGCAAGGGCAGAGCGGGAGCCGCCGGCCGCCCCCCAAGGGCCAGGAGAACAGGCATCCTGCTCCCGCCAAGGCCCACGGCCTCACCCACCGGCCCCCCCATGTGTGGGAGGGCTTCAACGCACGGATCTGGGGGACACATTTGGTCCCCAGCAGCGGGGAGCTTGGTCCAGGCTCACCACCCTGTGGGGAGGGGCTCTGTGACAACCGCCCCTGCGCCCCGGGAAGGCGGGGCCCGCTGAGGCGGCTACCCTGGCCCAGGCTGCCCCCTTCCTGTGGGCAGCTCCTGCCCCCACGCCCCTCCCCTGGCGGGGCCCGGGCCGTGCCCACGCGCAGGACACAGGGGGTGGAAGTGCAGACGCCGTGTGCCAGCCGGGCCGTGTTTACTGTGGACGGCCAGCGCCAGGGCCCCCGCCTGGCCTCCTGGCCCCGGTCAGCCTGGGCTCCAGGATAAACATCCATTCAGCACACAAGGCCCCTTTGTCCCAGAGGCTCCCGGCCCGGGATGCTGCCCAGCGGCCTGTGTCCTCAGTGCGGCCCTGACGAGGCTGGGTGCCCTGACACAGCAGCCGCCTGGCATGGCCTGCCCAGGGAGGCCCCTAGGGGCCAGCAGCCTGGGAGGGGCTGAGAACAGGCTGCCGGTGAGTGGGGTGAGGACGCCCCCAGACCCCCCCAGTGTGGCCCCTGCCTCTGGCCAGGAGGGAGAGGAGAGACTGCAGGGCAGGAGCCTGGGACGCCGGAGAGCCAGAGGCTGCAGGCCTCAGCCAGCCCCTCACCCACCAAGGTGGGTCCCACCTCTGGGTGGCCCCGGGGCAGGCAAGGCAGCAGGGAGTCCCCGAGGCAGCACTGGCTCCTGCTGGGGAGGCGCCTCCCTCCCACGACCTGGCCTCCAGCCACACCTGCTTTAGGTTGGGGTGACAGGGATGGTCCCGAGAGGTGGCCCTAGTGATTCTGGGGTGTTGCCGGTCCCCTAGACCACATGGAGTAGGGGCAGGTGAGGGCCCTGACCTCCACCCACGGGGTATTGTACCCCAAATGGCCACTGGACCACAGAGGTGAGCAGCCTCTGGCCAGTCAGGCTGTTCCCTGTGGGTAGCGACTCCTGGCGGCAGCCTCCTGGCCACAGCCCGGGGCAGTGAGGGGGGAGCAGGGCTTGGAGGCCCCTGGAATCCACCGCCCAGGAAAGGCCCCACCCAGGGCCTCTGTCTCTGCAGTGAGGGCCTCGAGAGCCTGCTGCCCAGCGGCGAATGGGGAACAGCAAGTCTGGGGCGGGAGGGGCCGGGGGTCCATGCCCAGCTCAGAAGGGCCGCAGGGAGTTGTGGGGACGCCTTCCGGGTGCCCGTCTTGCTCTTGAGGCCTCTCGGTGGCCGTCTGGGTGCTGCTCACCCCAAGGCCCCGGCCAGGCCACCCTCCGTGGGAAGAGGGGCGAGGGCTTCAGTGCTGCGATCAGGGACTTTATTGAGTCGTCCTCTAAGGCGGACCAGTGAGGCCGGCGTGAAAGCCGGCGAGGTTGGGGGAAGCCAGACCGGGGCCTCCTGGCAAAGACAGACGCGGGGCGCGCTCCGGGGAGGGAGCCCTCAGATCCTCTCCATCTTGGAAATGAGATCGTCGCAGATCCTGGTCAGCTCCTCGTTCTCCTTCGTCTGGGGAGAGTCGGGGCGTTGCTTGTGCTGCCTGAGGTGCTGCCCCCCCCCTCGGGGCAGGCCTGGACCCCGCCCACCTTCTGCTCCACGGTCTTCTCCAGCGAGTGGACGCGCATCTGCTCCCTCCGCAGGCTGGCCTGGAAGGCGGAGGCCTCCGCGTGGGCCTTGCTGCGCACCTGGGCGATCTCCTCGTTGGCCCTGGGGAAGCGGCAGGTGGGCTGAGCCCGGCGGCCAGGCCCTGCCAGGCCCTCCCCGGGCCCCTCCCAGTGCACTCACAGCCTGAGCTTCTCCTCGGCGTGGGCCTTCAGCGCCCGGTACCGCTGGCCCTCCTCCTGGATGCGGGCGATGGAGTCCTCCACGCACTTCTTCAGCGAGGCTTCATTCTTTGGGACACGAGGGACGCTGACCTCGCCTGGTGCCCCCGGCTCCGCAAGGCGGCCTCTTCCCAAGGCGCAGAGCAGCCCTGGCCCCCTGCCCGTGGGCAGCGCCTGCTTGCGTTCACATGCAGCCCCTTCCCTGGTTGGCTGCCGGTGTCATGTCCCAGCCTCTGCCCGGCCGCCCCCGCTTCCCTCGGGCCCGGGCGGTGCCTCCTCCCTGGAGCCAGTCTGCCGCCCTACAGCCTGCTGGCCCCTGGGCTTTCCCTTTCTGTCCCCCACTGCTCCCCGCCTCCCTGCTGCCCAGCACCCCCTGCTGGGTGAGCCCACCACTGCATGACCCTGCGGCCCTGGTGTCCTTCCTGCAGGCCTGTTGCAGTGACGCTTTTGTGGCCAGGAGCGCGCATGCCTGACACGGGTGAGGTGGAAAAGGAGCCTGTGTGAGGAAGCCAGGCCCGGCGGCCCCAGATAGGGAGCCAGCTGCCCGGCATCCCGCCGGCCTGCCTGTCGACTCCGTAGCCCCAGGGCCTGTTTCTAGGTGCCCTCACCTGTGCCCGGCTTCCTGCCCCACAAGGCACTCCCACCGGGAGCTGCCGAAGGCCTCCAGGGCCTCGTGCTCAGGGCCAGGGTGGGCGCCCCCCCCCCCCCGGGTCTGAGGGCTTGAGGCCTCCTCCCCCAATACCAAGCCACACCTTCAAGTTCAGCCGGCTCTTCCCCAGGAGGCCCCGCAACTACCCCCACCCCTGACCCCAGCACCAGGTGGGTGGGGGTTGTCCTGCAGCCAGGACGCCACCAGTCAGGAGCCCTGCCCCACCCGCGGGTACCGTGGCCCAGCTGGGCTCTCAGCCTGGGTCGGGTACAATGGCCAGGCCTGGATGTCAGCTTCCAGCCCCGGACCCCCACCGTGCGGTAGCCTTCGATGGCCTCCTTTTGCTTCTCAAACCGCTTGAACAGCTCAGAGAAGGACTTCTCCATGGAGCTCAGGTCTGCGGCCAATTGTTCTTTCTCTTTGAGAACCTTCTGGATCTCGGCTTTGGAATGTTCCTTCTGTTTCTGAGCCTCCTCTTCAGTGCAAGAAAATGAGGGCTCTGGGTTGGTGGGGTGCCCAGCACCACCCACCGCCTAGCAGGAGGTGGGAGCCTGCCCCCCTCAGAGGCTGTGGGCAGGTACCCGCCATGCCCTCCCAGAATGAACCTAGGGCCGTCAGCGGGAGAAGCCTGGCCCCGGCATGCGCGCCTCTACAGCCTGTGCCCACCTGGACACAGCCCTGGGGATCAGGCTGCTCAAGCAGCGCCCAGCTTGGCCCTAGCAGCAGCCCAGTATCTGGCTACCTGGCGTAGAGCAGCAGCTGCCACAAGAAAATGCCTGCCCGATTCCAGCTGGGCCCTGAGGGGCAGCAAGGGAGGAGGGGAGCCTGCTGAGGGCAGGGTGCCTGCACTCACCCACGGCCTGGTACACGATACCCTCGAAGCCTTCCATGATCTTCCTGTGGGAAGAGCAGGTGCCTGTCTGAGCCCTGGGCACGCCCGCCAGGACGGAGGGTAAGGGGGTAGGAAGGGGGTGCGGCCAGCGCTCACCCCATCTCCAGGTTCCTCGCCTGTAGCTCCTCGCACCGGCTCTTCAGCAGGAGGCTCTCCCTGCGCGCAGCTTCTACCTGCACAGACACACCGCTGAGCCGGTGGCGCCCTCCCCACCCAGCACCTGGTGCCCCTGTGGGTGCGGGATGCTCACCGCAGCGTCCAGGTCCTTCTGGCTGTACTGCAGCAGGTCCACGATGGGCCCGAGGGCACACGGGGGCGGCAGAACCGGCACCTGAGGGCGAAGACCAGCCGGGCCTCCAGGTCCCCCCGGTACAGGCCTGACCCCCCACCGCCCCCGCCATCCTGGCATGAAGCACTCACAAGGGCTGCTGGGGATCCGAAGTCCAGGTCCACCAGTGTGGCAAGCGGGCTTCCTGGGGTGGGTGCGTCTGAGCCAGGGGCACTGAGAGCAGAGCACATGGGCTGTTTGCTTCGGGGCAGGGTCAGCCCCGGTGGTCTCCGACCCGCCAGGGAGAAGGCTCTGGAGGGAGGCAGGAGCGGCCAACATGGCCTCCTGCTCCAGGGTTGTGGCCTCCCGAGTTGGCTCTCATAGTCCACCTGGAACCCTTCCACGCCCCCAGCCCAAGGGCGCCCCGGTGCTGCCGCCCTCCCCAGACTGAGAGCACCTACCTGCTGGGGCCCGGGGGCGCTGGCCGCTGAGGGCTTTCCTTCAGGAGCGGGTCAAACTTGAGGTACAAGGAGTGCTTCCTCAGCGCTGACGCCTTAAACTGCAGGCACAGGCGTCAGCAGGGCGGCCCAGGTGGGGGCCCCGGCACGTGGCCTGACCAGCCGCAGGGAAGACCCTGGAGACAGGCCTGGCAGCCGCACCTGGGCACCGCCCCCTCCCCCCAAAGCAGCCAAGAAGGCGCCACTTACCGAGGACGCCCCGAACTGCTCCAGGTAGTCCACCTCGGCCCCCGTGCCTAGGGCTGGGAGGGAGACGCCGCCATGGGCTTTGTGGCACGCAGGCGTGACCCCCCACCCCAGGACCTGCTTTGAGGCGCTGAAGACACTGGAGTGCCAGTGGCAGCCCCCGACGCGGAGACCGGCCCCCAGCGCCCTGAGAACCAGCTCACGGCCCCACAAGGGGCCCCTCAGCGAGGTCGCTCCTCAGGGGCGACGGCGGGAGAAAAATTCTCCCCCGAGGCAAGCGCCCTGGTAGCTCTTCCCGACGTCCCAGCAAAGAAACAGGCAGCGAACCCGAAGCCACCCCGACGTGTCCGCGCACCGGGGACGAGCCCCAGGCCCAGCAGCCGGCGCGGCCAGGAGCAGCCCGTGTGGGGCCGCAGTGCCGGCACGCGGGTCGTGAGAACAGGCGCAGCCGATCTGGACACAGCCGGTGGCAGCTCCCCACACCCGAAAGCCTCATGCCCTCGGGCTGCAGAGACTGATGCGGGTCCGCACAGCTGGGGACGGCCCCGAGCCAGCTGTTGGGGTCGCGCTGGAGGAATACCCCTGATGGGCCTCCAGGGCCCCGTGGGCTCTACCCCGGCCAGCGCCCCCCAGTGCCCAAGCAGCGAGGAGCATGCAAGGCCCCGCCTGGGAGACCCGTCCGCAGGCTCGAAGGCGCCCGGAGCTGAGCTTGTTGGCGCCGGAGGTGGTACTCCCGCCTGGCCTCTGCACGCTGCAGGCGCCCCGTGTCCAGAGGCCCTTTGCGAGTCTGCTCTCTTGGACAAGGCGGACGCGCTCTAGGACCGGAGTCACCTCCGCGGGGTGGGGGCAGGGGAGGGCCGTGGACACACACCCTCGGCCGGGTCCCGGAAGTGCTCCTCGCTCAGGTCACAGGGGGGCTGCGACTGCAGGCCCGGGCCGCGCGGGGGCGTCTGTGCGCGGGGAGACGGAGGGGTCCCCTCCTGGAGGAGAAAGCAGCACCTCATGCAGCCAGGGCCCGGGCGGCCGCTGCACCACCCTCATAGAGACAAGGGGCGGGAGCGTCTGCCGGTCCTTGCACCCCCCTTGGCCTTCTCCCCCGCAGGCGCCCGTACCTCGCCCTTCAGGCCCGCGGTCCCTGCTGGCGTCTGCCCGTCAACAGCGCCTTGCTCGGGGGCTGCAGGCACCTGCCTGAAAAGGGTCAGCAGTGAGGCCCCGCAGGCTGCCTAGGGAGCCTGGGCCAATGAAGCTGGCAGCCGGCGGTGCCCCGGGGGACAACCCTGGGAAAGTAAAGCCCAGGACAGCCTGCGGGTGAGTGTGGGCAGCGCAGCTGAGGAACCACCTCGCATGATGGCGCTTTCTGTGGCTGCCAAACTCACCGTGGGCACAGCGTTCACTGGGCAGGCGCCACAGGGCGGGCAAATCCTGCACTCACCGGCTGGGAGGTACGTCCTCCGGGGCTGTGGGCCTGGCTGGGCTGCTTGTCGGGTGCTCAGGGGGCTGGGTGTCTCCACCACCTCCAAACGGGTCCAAGTTCAGGCTGTCCAGGCGGTTGGGGCCCTGGGCTGGGGGTGCAGGACTCTGGGGCTCCCCGGGCCTGGCCTCTGGCCTCGTGGAGGGAGGCCGGAGGCTGGGCCACTTCTGCAGGGCCCCTGGTGGGGGCGGCCTCTGGACGGCAGCTGCGTCAGAAAGGTCTAACTCCAGCTGCACCGGCCCGCTCCTCAGGCACGCAACCGCCTGACCACTGTCCACCCCCTCCTGAGGACTTGGGGACGCAGCCCGTCCAGGCTCCAGAGAGTCAGCCACGGTGTCGTCCAGGCTGCTTGGGACCCCACCAGGTGGCCGGGTCAGGGGCCTTTCTCCAGAGATGGCTTTAGGGCCAGCACCAGCAAGCGTCACAGCCCCGGCAGAGAAAGCAGACGCCCCCGGTGCACTTTCTCCTTCCGCTCCCGGAGAGTCCTCTTGGGGTACCAGCGTGGGCGGCTCACAAGCGTCAGAGGTGGAGACAACGCTTTTCTCTGTGGAGAGACAGGCCCTTCCTGCCAGGGCCTGCCCAGGGCAGCCAGATGTCGGTCCTGGGTAGGTCACTTGGCTTTCGAGACCCCCTGGGGCCAGGGGAGAGCCTAAGGGGTCGGCGGCGGCAGCAGGGGGTCCACAGAGCTGCCGGTCTTCAGAGTCTGGTCTAACATCCCCAAGAGGCAGATCACCATCGGCCACCGCTGGTTGCTGAAGGATTCCATTGGTTGCTTTGGCATCCACTTCCTTGGCGAACTGTTGGCTGTTTAGAGACAGAACCAGTGACCATGTGGGAGGCCACCTGCCCTCCACTGAGATTCTCTTAATTTATACAAGAGCTGCGGTACACGGCAGAGTCGCCGGAGGGTGAGAGACCAGAGAGAGTGGGGAGCACAACAGGCAGGTAGACGGAAAGCACTGCTGAGGGGAGCGGCGGGGAGATAGGAGAGGTCTGCTGCGCCATGTGGGTAGCTCCCTGGCCGGCCGGGGATCGAACCCGCACCGCAGAGGCTGCGGACAGCTTCACAGCGCTGCGCTCAACCAGCTGCGCCACCGGGGAGGCCCCCTCTACTGTGATTCTCCTGGCCGCGAGAGACACAGCTACCGGCAGGAAAAGGAAAGCCAGGCCATGCCACTCCTAGGGCCGATTCCCACAGGCAGCCCCACAGACCAGGGCTGGGGCTGCCAGGGTGGGGCGGGCAGGCATGCGCATAGGCCGCAGGCCAGTCTGTGCCTGTCATGGGCACCGCCAGACACCCCATCAGGGGTAGACCTGTGGTCCAGCTTTTGCTGGAGATAATGGCAGGCCTGGCGGGACCCCAAGGCCACCCTGGGGAGTGGACAGGGGAGGGAATCTCTGGGGCCACGAGGCAGGCTGGGCCCTTCTGTTCTGGGCAGGAGTTTGAACCTCTAATTCTATTTTGCTGAATTTCAAAAAGAGTACGAGAGGCAGATGACAGAGAGACGAGGTCTGGAAAATCAGAATCTGCTGGAGAAGCTTCTGCAGGGACACGGGGCGGCGACCCAAGGCGGCCTCCTCTTCCTCCTCGTCTCTCTCTGGATGAAGGACACGCTAGTGACATGTCATTGTCGCTCCTCTCCCCAGGCATTTAAAGCCTGCTCGCGAGGAAAAGGAGGTGTGAGCAGTTTGCATCCTCAAACACCAGAACGAGCCGGCGGGGCCCTTTCCCCCTCTGAGTGCAGAGGGTCCGGAGTCCCCAACAGGCTAAGCTGGCCTCACCTGGATGCAAGAGCCGTCACCAGGGCCCTCCTCGCCAGGCTGAACCGGAGGGGGCAGCGCCTGCTCAGCTGACCACCGGGCCCAGGCCCAGCCCTTGCAGCTGAGCTGCAGGATAGCCCGCGTGCTGACCAGTCAGAGCGGACCCCCACTGTCCAGAATCAGCTCTACCCAGTCCCGTGGGGCCCGGGTGGCTGCTGCCAGGCGGGCCTGCAACCGGGGACCCCAGCAGGATCCAAAACTGTAAACAAAGGCACAGTGCCCACCCCTGCAGCCGCCCTCAGGAGAGCTCCCGCCTCAGTGAGACAGAGACCCAGGCTGCGTGCTCAAGAGGGGGGGGCAGCAGGAACCTGGCCCCGCCTTCACGGCACCCCCCAGGAAGCCCGACCAGAGGTGACGTGACAAAGCAGCGTTTTCCTGCCGAGCCCACGAGCAAACGGGAAGCGCGGGCCTTACTTCTCCTTCCGCGCCGGGCCTGGGCCCGAGTCTGCGCCTCCAGCGCTGGCGTCCGGAGCGGCCTCCAGCCTGCCGCTCGGCTGGGGGCTCGCGATCCTGTGCGTCCGCGGGTCCCGCAGGGGCGTCTGGAACGTCACCTGCAGGGAGGGCGGGCGGGCGGCTGAGCGGGCTGCGCGGACCGCCGCCGGGTCGCCGCAGGCCGGTCCGGGAGGCCGAGGGCCGCAGGGCCGGCGGGGACCCCGCGCTCACCTTCGCGGCGCGGCCCGAGCCGGCGGGCGGCAGGTTCTCCTTCTGCGAGGGGCGCAGGGCGGGCGGCCTTCCGGGGCGCGCGGGCAGGAGGTCGCAGCGGTCCCCGCCCCTGTCCCCGCGGGCGCTGCCGTCGCCGAGGCCGCGCAGGCTCATCCTGCGCAGAGGGCGGGCGTGGGCGCGCGGGCGGGACCGGCCTCCGGGTCCGGAGCCGCGGGCCCAGCGCAGGCCGGCCCTGGCCGGAGAGGCCCGGGCGGAGGAGGGTCGCCCCAGGCCTCGGAGCTGCGCAGGCCCCGGGGGCGCGGAGGCGCGGGCCGGGCGTGGGGCGCTGCGGGACCCCAGAGCTTCCCTCCGGGACTGGCGTCCACGGGCACGCGGGGTCCCCTCAGGCGCGGGCTCTGGCCGCGGCCCGCCGCCCCCTCCCCGGCCCTCACGGCCCCAGGCGCAGTCCGGGTCCGGGGGCCCCGGGAGCCCGCTGGGGGCCTCGGGGCCGCGGCGCGAGGCTGGGGAGGGCCGGGGCCGGTCGGGCCAGGCGGGGTGCGGGGCCCGGCGGGATGGGGGAGTACGGGGGCCCGGGGGCCGCGGGGTGGGGGAGTAGGAGGGCCCGGGGGCCGCGGGGTGGGGGGGCCCCGGGGGCGTGGGGGTGGCCCGGGGGAGGCGGGGCTGCCGCGGAAGGGCCCTCGGACGCGCCGGGCCGGGCGCGCCCCTCACCTGCCGGCCGCGCAGAGTCGGGCGGAGGCGCCGATTCCCGGGCCACCAGCCGGCGCCGCCGATTCAAATACTGACGGTTGGCGCGTCCGGCCAATCAGCGCGCGGCGGGGGCGGGACGCCAGGGACGGCGGCCAATGGGAGTCTGCGCCGGCGGCCACGCTCCGCGCGGGCGATTCCGCTTCCGGGCTGGGGGCGGGGGACGGACCGGGGCCTCGGGCTCAGGCGGACGCGCCGGGCTGCGCTGCACGGCCGCGGCCTGGGCCTGGGCCGCCCGCAGTCCCCTTAGTTGTAAAGGGGAACGCGCAGTCGCCCCCTTGCAGAGGGCCGCTCGTCTCCCGACCTCGGGCCGGTGCGGGGCGCCGCCTCCCAGAACGCCCCGCGGCGGCCCCACCCCCGGATGCTTCGACGGGCGGTGACCCAGCCTCCCAGGACGCCCCGCGCGGGCGGGGCAGGGCGCGGACTCCAGCTCCCAGGGTGCCCCGCGCTCGGCGGACTCCAGCTCCCGGGGTGCCCCGCGCTCGGCGGACTCCAGCTCCCAGGGTGCCCCGCGCGGAGGCGGCGCCGGCGGCCGGAGGAGCGGGGCGCCCAGGCCTGCTGCCCGCTGCGGGCGGGCGTCCCCGAGCGGTGCCCGGCGGCGGCGCGATGGACAGCCCCGAGGTGACCTTCACGCTGGCCTACCTGGTGTTCGCCGTGTGCTTCGTGTTCACGCCCACGGAGTTCCACTCGGCGGGGCTCACGGTGCAGAACCTGCTGTCCGGCTGGCTGGGCAGCGAGGACGCCGCCTTCGTGGCCTACCACCTGCGCCGCTCGGCCGCCACGCTGCTGTGCCACGCGCTGCTGCCGCTCGGTGAGCCCCGGCCCGGGCCGCTGCCGGGGCCACGCCGGGCGGGCGCGCCGGCGGCGGGGTCCCTGCGGCTGGGGCCGGCCCGCAGCGGCCTGGGGGGCGAGGCGCTCGCCGCACCCGGGAAGCTGGTCCTCGCCTGTGCGCGGCGACCGGCCGGCGCGTGGGGTGCCGGGGACACCCCGCGGACGGGAGCAGGGAGGGCGGGGTGGGGGCGCGAGGAGCAGCGGGGCTGCCCCTTGGGGAGGGTGCGGAGGGAGCCGGGCAGGGCGGGACTCGCCCAGCCGAGAGAGCCCCTGGCCCGCCTGGCGGCCCGGCCACTCCCACCCTTGCGGGGCTGGACCTCAGGGGCCCGAGGGCGCACCTGGGGCTTTGAAAGGTAACAAGTGCCCTCAAGCGCAGCGGCGTCGGGGCAGATACTTCCCAGTGTCTGAGCTCAGACCCGACTGGCAGCCCCGCCACGGTTAGTCGGCCTCCTGGGGCGCTGTCCTGAGAGGGCCTGCTGGGGGGGCAGGGCCAGAGGCCGAGACTTGGCTCTGGGGTGGGGACCGGCAGCTGGCCCTGCAGAGCCTCCCGCCCCGTACTTGCTTTGGCTTTGCTTTCTGGGCCTCGGTGCTTCCCTGCGCTCACTACGTCCTGGCCTCGCCGTGGGCGCTGCACCTGTCCCGGGTCCCACGGCCGCACCGGCCCTGGGAGCAGACCACGGCAGAGGGGCCGGGCCTGGGGCGGGGCGAGGCTTGCGGCTGAGGCTCTCTGGTCCCCCGCAGGCTACTACGTGGGCATGTGCTTCGCAGCCTCGGACAAGCATCTCTACGTGCCTGGCCAGGCCCCGGCAGCGTGGCGGCTGTTCCTCTTCCTGGCGCTGGCCCTGCCTTCTGTTGTTGGTGCCCTCATCTACTACTGGTCACGGGACCGCTGGGCCTGCCACCCGCTGGCTCGAACCCTGGCCCTGTACGCTCTCCCTCAGTCGGGCTGGAGGGCCGTCGCCGCCTCCATCAACACCGAGTTCAGGCGCATCGACAAGTTTGCCACGGGGGCCCCAGGGGCCCGGGTGATCGTGACAGACACGTGGGTGATGAAGGTGACCGCCTACCGCGTGCACGTGGCCCAGCAGCAAGACGTGCACCTGACCGTGACCGCGTCGCAGCAGCACGAGCTTTCGCCCGACTCCAACCTGCCGGTGCAGCTGCTCACCATCCGCGTGGCTGGCGCTCGCCCCGCTGTGCAGGCCTTCGACATCCGGTAGGCATGCCCGCCACACCCCCGGCCTGCCTGCCGTTCTCGAGAGGGACGCCGGGTGGGCGTGGGCGCGAGCTCCCAGCACCCCGTGTGGTGGCCCTGCCCTGGGGGGGCCCTCCCAGGTTTCTGTGCCTCCACCTTCTTCCTCTTGGCTGCCCGAGCTGCCTCTACAATCTCTCGGGGAACACGGCAGGGACTGGCTCGCACAGGAGCTTGGTGGCTGCCCAGGTCCGGCCGTGCCGGGCTGTCGTGCTCCCTGGCCCTGCTGTGGCCGGGCTCTGTGCTCGGCTGCAGTTCTCGCATCCCCCCCTCCCTCGGGTCGGCCTCCCCAGGTGACAGGGTGGGAATGTTCTTTGTGTGCAGTGGTGGACCCCCTGGGGCGCAGCCTCAGCCTCCCCCGCCGCCACCCCAGGGTCCTAGTCAGGCTGTCTCGGTCGAGGGCCCTGCAAGGGTCCCGGCCCGGCGCCCAGCAGCCCCCCTTGTGCAGGCTGAACGCCGCGGAGTATGGTGAACTGTGTGAGAAACTCCGGGCGCCCATTCGCAGCGCGGCCGCCGTTGTCATCCGCCAGAGCCTAGGCGACCTGTTCCTGGATACCTTTGCCTCCCTGGTAGAGGTCAACCCGCCCTATTCCGTCCCCAGCAGTCAGGTGTGGTTCCCATGGCCAGCCCGGGTGCTGGGGTGGGCGGGCGGCCAGCGCTGGGTCTCCCGCAGGAGCTGGGAGACCTGCTGGGGCCCCCGTGGCAAACTTGTCGATGCGCCTGAACTCGGCCGCGTCTGCCCGCAGGAGCTGGAGGCCTGCATCGGCTGCATGCAGACGCGCGCCGCTGTGAAGCTGGTGAAGACGTGCCAGGAGGCAGCCGAGGGCGAGTGCCAGCAGTGCTACTGCCGCCCCATGTGGTGCCTCACCTGCATGGGCAAGTGGTTCGCCAGCCGCCAGGACCCGCAGCACCCTGACACTTGGCTGGCCAGCCGTGTGCCCTGCCCCACCTGCCGGGCCCGCTTCTGCATCCTGGATGTGTGTGCTGTGCACTGAGCGGGGCCGGGGCTCTTCTCCCACTGGCTGTTCTTCCAGCGGAGGCCCAGCTGGAAAAGGGGGCTCTTGCGGAAGTGGGGGCCTGCGCACTCTCCCTCACTCCTTGCTTGGGGGTGGGTGGGCCCTGGGCCCAGAGTACCCTGCATCTGCCTCCAGAGCATTTCCGGCCCCCTGAGCTGCCCCCCGGGAGACCCATGGTCCTGACCTGGGCCACTTGCCTTAATTTTGTGGCGCACACCCGCCCTAGGTGCACCGCAGCCTGCTCCGACGTCCTGCGCCCCCTCCCCACAGGGACTGCCTGGGGGCTGCTCCTGGGAGGTCCTGGCCTCTTGGGAGGGATCAGATCAGCTGTTATTTCAGCTGCGCTTCTGGGGGTTACTCGTTCCCCTGGAAGGATATTATGCCACTCCTGCCTATGCCTTCCCCTGCCCCGCGAGTTCAGGGCAGGGCCAGGCTTTGTGTTCCCTTTCCGGGAGGCACTGCCCTGAATACCGGGCGCCTCAGCGACATTCCTCGGGGGCGCAGCCCTGCAGGCCGGTGGCTGAGGCACTGATGGGCGTCTTCCCGATGCTGGGGGCACAGGTGGGTCCACACAGTTTCCTGTGCCCCTGGACCCTGAAACCTGGCTGTGCCAAGCGGAGGAGGGGCCCAGGCGGCGCGCTTGCCAGGCGGCTCCAAACCCGGGGATCTGGGAGCAGCGGCCCAGCGGCGTGGCCGGGCGGCGGGTGGAGTCGCGCCCGCTCGGAAAGCGAAGCTGTCGCGGCAGGAGACGCGGCGTCTAATAAAGCCGCGCTGGCGCCGCCCTCGCGCTGTCCCGTTTCTCTCGCGAGCGGCGGGGGGGATGGGGGCCGGGCGGGTGAAGGGCCTGGGCCTCGGACCCGGGAGGCCCCGCCCGGGGCGCGGCCCTCCCCGGGGCCGGGAGGGGGGCGGGGGCCGGGGGGGCGCCCCAGCAGCACCTCCCGGCTTGCGCGGGGACCCCGGGGTTCTCGCCCCCCGCGTGGGGCCCCGCCTCCCTCCGCGCCCAGGGCGCGCCCGGGGCCGTGGGGCCCGCGGGACGCGGGGGCCGGGCGCGGGCTGGGGGCGGCCCTGGCGCCGCGGGGGTGCGGCGCGCTTGGCGTCGGGACGGCGGAGGCCGAGGACCGAGCCGCCCGCCGCCCGCGCGCGCAGAGACCCCAAAACGGGCGCGGGCCTTCCGGGTCCGCGGTTCCCGCCAGCGCGGGGACCGCCCCGCTGGGCCTGGGCCAATCGCGGACGCCCCTCGCCAGGCCGAGCCAATCGGCGCCGCCGCCCCGCCTCCTCCTGGGAGGGGCCAGCCGGGGCCACCGCCCGTCGGCGCCGCGCGCCCCCGAATCTCCCGCCAACGCCCCTCCCCCACCCGCGCGGGCCCGGCCACCGGCGCGGGGGGGCCGCCCGGCTCTGGGGCGTCTCCCCGGCCAGCCCGGCGCGCCCGCCCACCTCCGTGGCCCCGCGTCGGGGACCGAGGTCTCCCGGCGGCCCGAGACCCGGGCCCGGCTCGCCGGCGGGACGCGGGCAGGCGCGCGGGCGCCCCCCCCGAGCGCGCCGATGGTCTCGCCCGCCCGCCGCTGGGGCGGGGCCCGCGGCCGCTTAAAGGCGGTTGGGGGCGGGGCGCGCGCAGAGCCCGTCGGCGCCGGCGCGGGACGAGACGCCTCGGCCGCCGCCGCCCGCCGCCCGCCGCCCGCGCCATGGCCGCCCGCCCGCGCAGCCCGCCCGGCTACGGCGACGCCAGGTGAGCGCGGGGGCGGCCGGGCGGGCGGGGGCGCGGGGGCGGCCGGGCGGGCGGGCGGGCCGGGCCCCCTGACCGCGTCTCCCGCGCAGCCCGCCGCCCCCCGCGCGATGGAGCCGCGGACGGAAGCGCAGAGCGGACGGTCGGCGCGGGACGCCCCGGGACGCCGCGGGCCCCGCCAGGCCCGACAGGTGGGCGCCGGCCGGGGGGCCGCGCGGGCCTCGGCGCGGGGGCGGGGGCCGGGGCGGGCGCGGGGGCCGGGGGCGGGGGGCGGGTCTCTGCGGCCCCCCGAGGCCTGCGCCTCCCGGGCCGGGCCGGGCCCCTCTGGCTCGCCGGGCGCCGGCGCTCCCCGGGCCGCGGCTGCGTGTGCGGCGCGGCGCTCGCGTTCCGGCAGCCGCTCCCGGCCGCAGCCCGCGGGGCCGGCCCCCGCGGCCGGGAAGGCGGGCGGGCGGGCGGGGCCGGGACCCGCGCGGGCGCGCCGCAGGGCGAGGCTGGTCCGGGCGGGCGGGCGGGCGGAGGGGACGCCGAGGCGGGGCTCGCGGCTCAGAGCGTGTCTCCGCCCGCGGCAGCTTCACCACCCCCGAGGGCCCCGGGCCCGGGTCTCGGCGCGCGGACTGGGCCAGCGCGGTGGAGGAGGACGAGATGCGGACCCGAGTGAGCGGGGAGATCGCCAGGTGCGTGCGCGGCCCGCCGAGGCGCGGCGCGGCGCGGCGCGGGCTGGGCCGGGCGGGCCGGGCCGGGCCGGGCCGGGCCGGGCGCGGCGGGGCGGGGCGGGGGCTGGCGCTGGCTTGTGTGTCGGGCGGCGGCGCCGGCCGCGCTCCTGCGCGCTCGCTCGGAAACCCGGGTTCTGAGAGGCGCTGCGGGTGCTGAGCGGAAGGTTCTGGGGGGCCCAGCGTTCTTACTTCTCTTGCCCGGGGCTCTGGTTGCTTTTCATAGAAGAACTAGGTGCGGGCCAGGCTGGGGGAAGGTGAGAGGGTTCACCGGAGAGCGCGGAGCGGAGCGGGCGGGCTGACTGGAACCCACGCTGAGGGGAGCGGCGGGGCGACAGGAGGGTCTGCTGCGCCCTGTGGGCAGCTCCCCGCGGGGATCAAGCGCAGGCCTTGGTGGTGATAGTGCCCAGACTGACTCCTAGGCCGTCAGGGTGGCTTTTTAGCCATTTTTCAAGCTCTCAGGTGAATCTGCTCAGGTAACGCATTGGAAATGCTGAGTACAAGGAGGGGCCCTAATTTTAGGCCCATGGACCTGGGGTGCTGTACCCTGAACCCTGTGCATCCAAATTCTGAAGTGCTTCCCCTCCTCGCGGCTCAGGTGCGGCCCCCTTCACCGCTCGCTGTCTCTCTAGCAGCTCCGGTCTCGCCTGCCCTTGCTGCGGGCTGCTGCACTCCAGATGAGTAAACTGGCCGAGACGAGAGTGGTGTTGGCTCATTCTGGGGGCTGCTGTAGCTCTGTCAGGGGTGGTGGCTGCCGCTGCTTCCTCAGGGATGGGGGCAGGTGGCACCTCTTCTAGTCGGCCTCACCACGCCTGTGCGGGTGGGTCATGTGCCTGGGTAGGAAGAGCGGCCTTGATGTCGGCCCCAACGTTCTGATCGCCCTAGATTTACATAGGTTGTTTCTTAGGCTGTTGAGTTGGAGTGTTTGATTTAGCTTGTGCCTCTTTTGGACTCCCTTACGGGTGTTTTAGCAATTCTTACACTCCCTGTGTGTGGTGGGCGCCCCTAACTGGGGCCTCCACTCTGCAGGTTTGCAGCCATGCAGGGGAGTTTCTTTGTCTTAGGCTGTCTAATAGCTTGTCTCTCTGGCCATGATCCTGCTTTGAGATCAGGCGGTTTTGTTTAGGGCATCTGTGGACCTTTATTGGTGACCCCCTTCTGTGGAAAGCTGGTCCTTTTTCTGAGATACCTCCTCATACTGGTGGTCTGCCTTGTTTCCCGCCAGGAAGGGGGCGTGGCTGACGCCATAGACCAGCAGTTTGAAGGCTTGATGGGTCTCGATTTTACTGAAGGCGGTCATTTTCACCTGGGGTCCTGGGGGAGATGACACACTGGAGATGGTTGAGGACTCATTTCTTGGTCCTCCTTGGATGGGTTGTGATCAGTGAGAGTTGGATAGGCGGGAGAGTCATTCATTACTGCCTGGTATCCAGGCTGTACTGGGGCACCACAGCCAGCTTGAGGCTGGACGCACCATGGCCTTCTGGCACTGTGATTCTTTTGGTGGTGCCTCTGCGGAGTGGGGAATTGGGTAGCTGCCGTGATGGCAGTGCAAATGTCTTATGAGATCCATAGGTGTGAGACGGGGGTGGGCTGGGCGATAAGTCTTTTTCCAGGAGGGGATGGTGAGCCCACGGACATGTGTCCAAGGAGTATGTGATGGTAGAGTGAAAATTTTTTTATCATGGAAAGTAAAGGTGAAAATGGTATTATCGGTAGATATAGAGAAAGCACTGATAAGATTCAGCACCCGTTAGTGATAAAAATGCTGAACCAGATGGGAATAAAGGGAACCCAATTCAATATAATAAATCTGTGTCATAAATAAAGGCAATATAATACTTAATAGTGGAAAACTAAAAACTTTTTTCTTAAGATCAGGAACAAGGCCGGGTCACAGCTTCTGTTTTTTTTTTTTTTTTTTTTTTAAATAATAAATTTTATTTTTATATTCCCCATACAATTGCAGCCCCCCCATTCTGACCCCAATCCCTCCCCTCCCACCCCCGCCCCCCTAAAAGTGTCTCTGGTTCGTAGTTTTTTGTTGATTTTGATTTTCACTTTCTTATAGTTATTCATTTTCCTGGTCCCTTATTTAAGTTTTCTAGATTCCTGCTATGAGTGAGACCATCCGGTATTTTTCTTTTTCTTTCTGGCTTATTTCGCTGAGCATGATCCCTTCCAGCACCATCCATGTTGCTGCAAATTGCATGAGTTTATCTTTTTTGAATGCTGAGTAATATTCCATGGTGTATATGGACCACATCTTCTTGATCCAGTCATCTATTTTTGGGCATTTGGGCTGTTTCCAAAGCTTAGCTACTGTAAACAGTGCTGCTGTAAACATAGGGGTGCAGGTGCTCTTTGGAATTGATGTTTCTGTGTCCTTTGGGTAAACACCTAGGAGTGGAATTGCTGGATCCTATGGAAGCTCTATGTTTAGTAGGTCCAGAAATCTCCACACAGCTCTCCACAGTGGTTGGACCAGTTTGCACTCCCTCCAACAGTGCAGAAGAGTTCCTTTTTCTCCACACCCTCGCCAGCATTGGTTGTTGCTAGTTTTTTTAATATGTGCCATTCTCACTGGTGTGAGATGGTATCTCATGGTAGTTTTGATTTGCATTCCCTGATGACAAGTGATGTTGAACATTTTTTCATAGGCCTGTTGGCCATTTGCATTTCCTCTTCAGAGAAGTTTCTTTTTAGCTCTTCTGCCCATTTTTTGACTGGATTATTTTCTTTGTTGTTGTTCTCATCAGCTCTTTGCAGATTTTTGTGATCAGTCCTTTATCATTAGTGTTGGGTGCAAAAATGTTCTCCCAGTTGGTGGGGTTTCTCTTTGTTTTTGTTATTGTCTCTTTTGCTGTGCAGAAGCTCTTTAATTTGATGTAGTCCCAGCTGTTTATCTTTGCCTTCACTATCACTGCTTTGGGTGATGTGTCACAGCTTCTGTTTAAATTGGCTCTTGGGCCTCCCTGGTGGCTCAAGGATTAAGACGCAACCTATGAAGCTGTCTGTAGCCTCTGCAGCACGAGTTTGATCCCTGGCCAGGGAGTGACCCACATGGCGCAGCAGACCTCTCCTGACTCTCCCGCTGCTCCCCTCAGCAGTGGATTTCGTCAGTCTGCCTGTTCTGCTCCCCGCTCTGTCTCTGGTGAATCCTCTCATCCCCTGCGCCTCTGATCTGTATCCCAGCTCTTGTAAGCATAAATACATAAATCTTTTAAAAAAGCAAAATAAGTTTGCTATTGGAGGTTTTGGCCAGAGCTAGCAGACAAAAACAGAATCCACATTGGGAAAGCAATGAAATGGTTGCCACCGCCTGGTCCTGTGTGTGGAAAGCCCTGATGAATCTGCCAAAAGCTGTGAGAAAGAGCTGATGAATATAGCAGAGTGGCAGCTTCCAAAGTCAACATGAGCTTTTGGTTTTTGGTGTTTTTTTTTTTTTTTTTTAGATTGATTTATTAATGCATACAAGAATTGGGGTACAGGCCAGAGATGTGGGGAGTGAGAGGATTCTCCAGAGACAGAGCGGGGAACAACAGAACAGGCAGATTGACCTAAGTACACTGCTGAGGGGAGTAGCGGGCGAGTTAGGAGAGGTCTGCTGGGCCCTGTGGGCTTCTCCCTGGCCAGCCGGGGATCGAACTCGTGCTGCAGAGGCTACAGATTGCTTCATAGTGCTGTGCTTAGCCCCTTGAGCCACCGGGGAGGCCCCAGCTTTTGCTTTTGTATAAACAAACAAGTGAGAAGCACGGAAATTGGGAAAGTAACTTCACTGATTATTGTAGTATTAAAAATCCGCTTGGCCTCATTTAAGGAAGTAAAGAGCCTATATGAGAGTAGGATGTTAGAGAGTCTCGATGGTGACGTGAGGAGTCGCGAGGACGTCCTTGCCCACGGGTGAGGAGAGTAGACACCACAGTGACTAGTCTGCGTAAGTGAGGTAAATTTAACACAGCCCCGACAAAATGCCAGCATACGGTATATATCAACGAGGTTGAACAGAAAGCAATTGAAAGTGGGAGGAAACCACAGGAGATCTCAAATAACAAAGCTATTTCTCAGGAAAAAAACAAAGGTGTAGCTACTTAATTCCAAATCACTATAAAGCAGCTGTGGTGGAAACTGGAATTGGCACAAAAATGGATACATCAGTCAGTGAAACAGTCAAAAACCCAGAAGTAAATTCACGTAAATACCTGCACCTGTTCCGTGATAAAGCCGCTGCGGGCATGTGTGGCTGGGAGCGCTGGGTAACCACGAGTAGGATGAGGCTGGATCACTGCAGACACAAAAGGTAACCCCGACTGGGTTAAAGGTTCGGGTGTAAGGCCTGAACGTTAAAATGTGTTGAAGGAAACAATGGCAGTGTTAGGTTACATCGAGAATAAGGATGTTTTTAGAGACTTGCCTCCCATGGTAAAGGAAATAAAAGCAAAAGTGAGCAATAGGGATTAGTTAAAAAGCATTTACACTGTGAAAATATAAGATTGAAAGGACACATCACTGAACGGGAAGAAGTGTCCACACAAGATATAACTAACATGTAGTTACTTTTTATCTTTTTTTTTTATTTTTTATTTATTTATTATTTTTTTATTTATTTTTTTTTTTTTCTTAATAGAGGCATGTTTTTTCATTTATTTGTTTGTTTGTTTGTTTTGTTTATACATGCACTGGGTACAGTCAGAAGCGCGGGAGGGTGAGAGAATTCACTAGAGCCAGAGCGGGGAGCAGAGCAGGCAGAAGGACCGAAGTACACTGCTGAGGGGAGCAGCGGGCGGCAGGAGAGGTCTGCGCGCCATGTGGGACCCTCCTCCGATGGCCAGGAGCAGCCGGGGATCGAACCGGCGCCGGCAGAGGCTGCGGGCAGCTTCGCAACCCAGCGCTCAATCGCTGCGCCACCGGGGAGGCCCTACTTTTTATCTTTTTTTTTAAAGACTTATTTTGCATATAAGATCTGGGTGTGTTGGGGGTGGGGGGCGTGAGAGGATCCACCAGAATCAGTGGGGGGAGCAGAACAGGAGGACTGATGGCAACGCACTGCCGAGGGGAGCAGGGTGTGCAACAGGAGAGGTCTGCTGCGTATTGGGGGTTGCTCCCTGGCTGGCTGGGGACCGAACTTGGTGCTGCTGTGGCTGGTGCTAGCGCAGTCTGTAACCCTGTGGCACCGGGGAGGCCTCTAACACGCAGTTAATATCCAAGATCTAAACTCGCAGTAGAAGAGCAAACAACCCGATGAATAAATGGGCAGCAGATCTGAACAGCGACGTCACTGAAGGTTCGCCCGAAGGCTGGTTGATGCATGGGGACACGCAGGGTGTTCGCCGCAGCGCCGCTGGCTCCGGGCAGGGCAGGGCAGCGGAAGTGGCCCGATGTCTGTCAGACAGTCGGATGAAGAAGCTGTGGGGCACTGAGTCATAAGCAGCAGCCATTTTCCGTAAAATGGAGGGAGCTTGTCTTTGCGCAGAGAGACCGTGGTGGCGCCGCAGCGGATGAGGAGGACTGGGAGGCAGTGACGGCGCCGGGGCTGAGAGCAGGGGTGCGGGAGAAGGGACGGGTTGGAGACAGGAGAAGCCTCTCCCCCACCCTTTTTCCCAAAAGACTTCAGGGCTTTGGGGGTGTAAACTTATTTGTTATGTCTGTTTATTTACACGGAAACTGGGGTTTTTATTCGACCGGGGGAAGCCCCTGCTTTCCGTGCGGCTGAGTGGTGCGCGAGGGCAGACTGTGCTGATGGCCACGTGCCCTTCGTCACGGGAGGAGAGGGGATGGAGGGGGGTTGAAGACAGCCAGCCTGCTGCCCTGACCCCGCACCGAGGGAAGGCCTGGCAGCGGTCTGTAGGTCTGTAAGCATCTGGTCATTTTTGTTTCTTCTGAAAAACATTTATTTTGCTCTCAGATACAAAAGAAAACTCCTCATAAATGACTCTGGAAGAGAGAGAAAACCCTCCTCAGGAAGGTAGGCGCCATGTCAGTGTTTCTTTCCTAGCAGACGCTTGTGATTTGTTAGTGAACGTGGTGACGGAGGTGCTGGTTGTCGCCCTAGCGCTTGACTGTTGATCCCCTTCCCTGTTTTGAAATATTATGCAGTAGATAACCACGGGTGAAAGGGCTGCAGGCTCAGACCTCCCTTGGTGGCACAAGGAGTTAAGATGCAACGTAGGAAGCTGTCTGCAGCCACTGCTGTGTGAGTTTGATCCCCGGCCAGGAAGCCTCCCACATAGTGCAGCAGACCTTTCCTGTCTCCCCCGCTGCTCCCCTCAGCAGTGCATTTCAGTCGATCTGCCTGTTCTGTTCCCCACTCTGCCTCTGGGGAGTCCTCTCATCCCCTCACACTGCTGGCCTGTACCCAGGTTCTTGTGTGCATAAATACGTAAGTCATTAGAAAAAAAGGCGGGGGGTGGGTGCTGCAGGGTTTTTTGTTGTGTTTTTTTTTTTTTTCCCCTTAAGATTTATTTATGCATACCACAGCTGGGGTGCAGGCCAGAGGTGGGAAGAGAGTGTGAGAGGATTCCCCAGAGACAGAGCGGGGAACAGGACAGGCAGACTGACTGAAATACACTGCTGAGGGGAGCAGCGGGTGAGACAGGCGAGGTCTGCTGCGCCCTGTGGGTAGCTCCCTGGCCAGGGATCAAACTGCAGAGGCTGCAGACAGCTTCCTAGGTTGCGGCTTAACTCCTTGCACCACCAGGGAGGCGAGGCCCCTTACGTCGTGTTTTTAATCGCAAGGCCTGTTCTGTTAATAACTTCATTTTTCTTCAGTTCTGATTCGAAGGAGTCTGCGTCTGTGGTGCCTGCTGATTTGGAGACAGACGAAAGCGTCCTGATGAGGAGACAGAAACAGATCAACTATGGAAAGAACACCATTGCCTACGATCGCTACATCAAGGAAGTCCCGAGGTGGGTGCCTGGTCGGCGTGTGCCTGGACCTCACGTGGTGGTGCAGCCTTGAGGGGGATCGGACTCTGGGAATAGTTCCCACCTGCTAAGAGCTGTTCTTAGTGCCTTTTGGGCACTTACTTTGTAAGTAAAGAATGGACTAGTGACCAAGAAACTGGGATTTTAAGTTTAAAAAAAACTGTATTTTGTAGTTGATACTTAGATGATACTTCTCAGCGTAGTCTCACGAATGTAGAACTTTTTACACGACGGGGAAAAAGAGTTTCAGGTCATGCAGATCTCGCCGGAGGGAGGCGAACCCCGCGCTGCCTGCAGGCAGCCGCCCTTGGAGGCCAGGAGGTCATGTTTGTGCACTTGCTCCGTTGCAGGCTCCCTGCCAGCCTGACTCAGTAGTGCTGCTCTTGGAGCCTGGTTAATTTTCAAGCCAATGTGCAAAGGGGAGCAGCATGTACAAGGCCCACCGTCTCTCTCCTGCAGGCACCTTCGACAGCCTGGCATTCACCCCAAGACCCCCAACAAATTCAAGAAGTATAGCCGACGGTCATGGGACCAGCAGATCAAACTCTGGAAAGTGGCTCTGCATTTCTGGGACCCTCCCGCCGAAGAAGGATGTGACCTGCCGGAAATGTGCGTCCTGCGTGCGTCCTGCCTGCGCCGAGCCGAGCGGCCCTGGCTCCTCCGTGTGGCGGCAGCGTTTCCTGCGCGCCTCGAGGGTGTCGGGCCCATGGCTGCCGCTGGGCTGGTGGCTCTGGAGGCCAAAGAAAGGCTTTCCGTCTGGGGTTGTGCTTGCTTTCTGCAGCTGGGGAAAAAACCAAGCTTTGTAAAGCTAGACCATGTGGGTGTTTGTTTATAAGACAGTCTAGGAAGTGTTTGAATCATTCATGTTGAAGAGTGGAAATGAAAGGTCCATTTTTTTTTTTTTTTAAAGATTTATTTATTTATTTATCCAAGCACTGGGAACAGTCAGAAGCGCGGGAGGGTGAGAGAATCCACCAGAGCCAGAGTGGGGAGCAGAACAGGCAGACTGATAAAATACACTGCTGAGGGGAGCAGCAGGCAAGACAGGAGAGGTCTGCATGCTGTGTGGGACCCTCGCAGGTGGCCGGGGATCGAACCGGTGCTGCAGAGGCTTCGGGCAGCATCGCAACCCAGTGCTCAACCGCTGCGCCACCGGGGAGGCCCGAAAGGTCCATTTTTAATGTAGGAAAACTTTTACCTTTTCCCTGTTGGTTTTCAAACTTGTGTCTACTTGAAAATTTTCATGAGGCCTGAGTCTGCTGCACGGTCAGAGAGGGCTGTGCTGGCCCAGCCTTTGTTGCCTCGGCGGCCTCGTGACTAGGCCCTCTCCCGTAGACGCTCATTCAACAAACATCTGCTTTGTGCTGGGGAGATGTCCTAGGGATATTGTGAGTGAGCTGTTTTCTGACACATCTGTGGATGTGACCTCAATCTCCCCCGCCCCAGTGCACCACTGTTGTCCCATTTTCGCCATGAGTAAAGAACGGGAAATATCGGTGGTGTGTAGTATGGCTTCCCGCCATGTCCTCTCCCCACCAGCCAAAGCTGGGCTTCTCGTGGGTGCCTTTGCTCACAAGGGTGCCCGTGGATGTGGCTCAGTAATTCCACCACAGCCAGTGCGCTCTGAACCGTGGTGGCTGTGCCAGCCTCACCTGTGGACTGACCGGCAGCATGACGGGGCGCGTGGGGGCGCAGGAACTGGAGGGCTTGCCTGGACGTCCTCACCTGCAGTGTGGGGTTGATGGTGTTTGGAGAACTTGCCTGTGGGGCGTGTCCCCCGGCTTTGTGAGGGTGACTGATGGGCCTCCTTGATTTCCTTTCACAGACACCCTGTAGACCTGGGGGAGATGGAGACGGAATCTGCAGAAAGCAGCTCTGAGTCGCAGACAAGCTCTCAGGATAACTTTGTAAGTGCCTTTCCTTGGCCTGGCCTCGGGTGGGTGCTGCAGCTGGTAGGTGTGGAAGTGCAGCCACTTGCAAACTGAAGCTGAGGCTAAAGTTTGAATCTGGTGCTTTTATTATTATTATTATTTTAAAGATTTATTTATGTATACAAGAGCTGGGATACAGGCCAGAGGTGTGGGGGGTGAGAGGACGCCCCAGAGTAGGGAGCAGAAGGGGTGGGTCCACTGAAATCCACTGCTGAGGGGAGCAGCGGGGAGACAGAAGAGGTCAGCTGTGCCCTGTGGGCAGCTCCCTGGCTGGGGATTGCACTCAGGCTGCAGTGGTTGCCGATGGCTTCATAGTGCTGAGACTTAACCCCAGCGCCGCCAGGGAGGCCCCAGACAGAAACTTTTCATAATGTTCATGCAAAAGTTGCTTTTAGTTGGTCTCAATATGTTGGGGTTCAGCTGACTTGAACTCCCTCACCTGTAAACACTTCACACTCAAGTGTGTGACCTTTCAGTTAAAACCTTCTGATGGAGAATTGGAACCCATTATTAAAGCAACACAGAGCTGTCCCACCAGGCACCGCCGCCCGTGCCGAGAGCCCTCTGTCCACGCTGCCCCTGGGCACACACCCCTGCCTATACCCCCGTGGGCAGGGCAGCTGCCCCCTTGGAGGTACAGCAAGCAGGTCCCTCTGGTCGCGAGTGGTGCTCACGCAGGTCCCAAAGGTTGTGGGCAGAGCGCGTGCCTGTCTCATGGCTGCGTGCAGGCCTCAAAGGGGTCATGGTCGTCTTGTCTCAGTGGGGTGCGGGCGTTGGGTAGGGGACCGGCTGTGATGGGCCTGATGCGGAGGTTGTTGCTGTCTGAGCTGTCACTGATCAGCCCTGTGCATGTGCTGGCGAGCGCTCCAGCGCCCGAGCCGTGTCCTGGGCCAGGGCCACAGGGACAGTGCCGCCTGCAGCCAGCCCCATGTGGCTGAGAACTTGCCCTGACCCGCCTTCTGTCTTCCAGGATATGTACTCTGGCACGCCCACCAAAGTCAGACACGTGGACTGCCCCGTGGGGGACGAGTTTGACCTGGAAGCCTGTTTAACAGAGCCCTTGAGAGACTTCTCAGCCACGAGCTAACGGGTACAGCTGCTGGAGGCGGCTGAGGGCAGGCGTGGCCTCCACCTGCTGGCGAGAGCGGCCCGGCCAGCATCCTGCCTGGGAACTGGACGGCTCCTGTTCATAGTTCATGCTCTCTGGTGATCGTTACTCTTGCCTTATTTTCTTAAACATTAATTTTATGTATAGTGAGTGTATGTGCATGTTTTAAATTGTAAAATGGACCTTCATCCGAGGAAAATTGAACTTGAAGCAATCTCGCAGCCAACTTCTTACTCAGCCCCTGCTGTCCTTTGCGGCAGCCGCGTGCGCTCACTGGCGAGCACAGGCCTTTCGGGTTGGGCAGTGGCCGCTCGTCCGAGGGCCGTGCGCTCACGGGACCAGTCCAGCTCTGCTCGCTCCTGGTGTCTGGAGTGGATCAGAGTCTAATACCTGTGATGTCTTTATGGAGGTTTGGGTTTTGGCCCCTTGTCACCATGTCAAGGTGAGCGTGTGCCTCCGGCAGAGCACCGAGTCGGTAAGAGACTGCATGGAGCTGTTAAGTTCGCGGGTTTTATGCCAGTTACACCGTCTGGAATCGGGACGGGCCGTCTCTGCCAGGCAGCCAGGGGAGTGAGAACGTCACAGCTGGCTCCCGTGTAAAGTTGCTGTAAATGATGTATGTACAGGTTTCCTGTTGAAATGTTCAGTTGTAAACTTAAGACTGTTAACTTTCTATTGCTTTTGTATGGAATGATGTTGCAAAAATAAAAGAACCTTCCTCCACCCATTTGTCACCTTGCCAGCTAGAGTAGCCGCGGCAATGACTCTGCGTGCTTGGGGTCTCGGGTGAGCCTGCTGCGGGGGCCCCCATACCACGCTGGTCAGGCCGGAGGCCCCAGGCTGTGGGAAGTGTGCTTAGGCGAGCAGCAGGGACTTTGTTGCCAGTTGGGTGGTTTTCCTGGACGGGTGGGCCCGGGGCCTGAGTTCACGCCTGTCGGTGGCACACCTGGGGCCTGTGGATGTGAACTTGGTGTCTAGCAAGGAAGGGGCTTTGGTGGAAGCCCTTGCCTGTTCACATGCTGGGCTCTGCTGTGGTGGTGTCATGCCAGTTATCCTGGGGCATGGGCTGTCAGCAGGGGTGAGTGGGGCATTTGAGCAGAGGGGAGCTGCCAGAGCCTGAGGGGAGGGCGGCGGTGCCAAGGCGGGGCTTGGAGTGGTTCCCGGCAGTAAGACCCTGGATGGGGCAGAGCTCGAGAGCAGCCTGGGAGGTGCTGCTGGCATCTGGGAGCCAGGGAGGTATGGGCCAGGGGCTCCAGTGTGAAGACGGGGAAATAGGTGCTGGAGGTAGGGGTGGCCCTGGGTGGTCTGGCCCTTCCTTGTCCTTCCCTGCATCTGAGGTTGCAAGGGCTCCAGCAGCAGCCGCTGACCAGGCCCTGGCTGCTCACAGCCTTGGCCGGGAGAGAGCTCGGGGGCCTGGCCCTGCGCAGAGGCGGACGCGGCGCCCGCCCGAGGAAGTGAAGCCCTGTAGGACTTTCAGGCTTGTAGAGCTGCTGAAGGGCTTCTGGCAAGGCCACCGCGGGGCTGGGCGGAAGGGGACGCAGTAGGAAATGGAGAAAGGCTCTGGGCTTCCAGGCCCTGTTGGCCGGGGGTGAGGAGTGGAGCAGCTTCACAGGCCGCCCGGCCCTCCCTGGCCTTGCCCGGGTGCAGGAGGCTCTGCTGCAGTGGCTCTGCCGCGGCTGTGCGCTGGGCGGCGCGGGGGCCCCTAGGCCGGGGCCTCTGGGACCTGCGCCCCACGTGTGCCTCCAGCCGTCTGAGCAGGGACTCGAGGCCCTGGCATCCTGGGCAGCGGCAGGGCCGGCCGGCTGGCTGGGGCCCGTGGGCCTCTCCGGGCGAGCGGGGCGGCGGGCGCCACGGCCCACCTCGCCCGCCCGGCCCCTGCAGGCCCGGCGGCAGCCGGACACGAGCCTTCAGACGGTCCTGGCCCTGCGCTCCACTCGGCCTCGGGCCGGCCTTGCCTTGTCCCCGGCCCCGGTCCCTGCGGTGGAGGGCGGGGTGGCGTCTCCCCAGGGTCTCTGCTCCCCGCGGGCAAACCTGGGAGCCCGGGGCGGGGCCCGTGTGGGGGCGGGGCCTGCAGGACAGGCGGTGCCCGGGGCGGGGCTTGTGGGGGCGGGGCCTGCGGGAAGGCCGTGGGGTGCCGGGGGCGGGGCTCGCGGGACAGAGGGCGGGGTCTGTAGGGGCGGGGCCTGCAGGACAGGCGGTGCTTGTCTGGGGGCGGGGCCTGTCGGGGGCTGGGCTTGCGGGACAGGCGGGGCTTGTGGGGCGGGGCCTGTGGGAAGGCCATGGGGTGCCGGGGCGGGGCCTGTCGGGGCGGGGCCTGTCGGGGCGGGGCCTGCGGGCAGGCGGGGCTGGCCTGGGGGCGGGGCCTGTCGGGGGCGGGGCCTGTCGGGGCCGGCCCGGGACCGCCCCCCGCGCGCCCCGCCCGGGCGGCAGGAGGGGGCGCCCGCTCCTCGGCGCGGCAGCCGGGCCCTCGCGGGGCGCGCCCGGGCGGGGCGGGGCGGGGCGGGGCGGGGGCGGGCCGGGCCGGGCCGGGCCGGGGCGCCCGCGCTCGGCCGCCCGCGCCGTCCCTCCGGCCGCGCTGGGTGAGGCCGGCCTTCGCTGCGGCCCGCGGCGGCCGGTCGGGACCCCCGAGGCCGGGCCGCTCCCGCGCGGGGGCGCGGCCTGGGGCGGGTCGGGCCGGAGCTCCGCGGCGGGCGGCGGGCGGCGGGCGGCGGCCTCGGGCCCTCCTCCCGCGCTCGGGCGCCGGCCAGGGGCGCGGCCGCAGCCGACCTCGCGGCGCCGCTTCCTTCGCGCCGAGGCCCGCGCGGGCCCCTGTGCGGGCGCAGGGCGGGTCGCTGCGGCCGCCGCCCCTGGGCCGCGGGGCGCGCGGGGCGCGCGGGGGCGGAGGCCGAGGCCGGGCGCCGCTGCGGGGCCGGCGGGCGCGGCGGGGACGTCCGGGGGGGCGGCCCCCGACCGCGCCCGGAGCTGGGGTCCCGGCTGCGCCCCCGGCGGCGGCCCGGGCGGTTCTGCCGGCGGGGGCGGGACGAGCCCGGCCTGCGGGGCGCCGGTGGCTGTCCCGGCCGCTGGGCCTGGCTGGGGCGCTCCGCGGGGCCCCGCCGCTGCCCCGACCCCCGCGCGCCGCCCTGTCGGCTCCGGCCGGCTCTGCTGACCGTGGCGGGGTCTCGGGCGCGCAGGCCCCGCCTCCGGCCCCGCGCCCGGCCCCGCAGCCCCGGCAGCCGGCGGCCGGCCTGGCCAAGGAGCCCCTGGACGCAGCGCCCTCCGGGCCCATCCCTGCGGCGGGGCCCGCGCCGGCCGAGCCCTGCGGTGTTGCCCTGCGGCCGGAGGCGCTCTGCGGCCTCTCCAAGTTGACTTTGGTAGCGCAGGGGCCGGAGGCGGTCGGCCTGTCACCGTCACTCCCCGGGCTGTCTGCTGGCGGGTCCCCGGAGGAGGGGCCGGCCGGAGCGCTGTTCATTTTATTTATTTATTTTGAGGACGCGGCGCCTGGATTTACTGATGAGGGCGCCCGTTTTTCTTGTTTCCAATTCATTAATCCGCCTTTATCTCCCCCCTCCTGCCTCCCATGGATTTACTTTATTGTTCTGTTTTCCCTCCTTGTGTCCAATGTTTAGTTCATTTATTTTCAGTCTCTCTTGCTCAGTAATAAAAGCATTTAAGGCTGTGAATTCTCTGCCGGCTCCTCCCGGCCCAGGGCTGTAAACGCGCCGTCACTTTCCACCTCGGAGTGATTTAGGGGCGCGTCTGGCGCGGCTTTCCTTTTTTGGATCCTTTATTAATTTTGAGATTCATGGCCTTGGTTTAAATAATGAGGCTGTAAGTGTTTTTCCACTTGGATGTAGAGACGAACCCCCGCTGGGGTGAGCCCCGTGCGCTGCGCTCCTGCGGGTGCCGCCCGGCCCACACCAAGGCTGGAGCCCCGCCGCGCGTCTGCACCCCTGCCCCCCATGTGCACTCCTGCCGCGCACTCTGGTCCGCGAGCAGTCTGGCCCACCTCCCTGCTGGGACCCAGCCTCGGTGAGGCCAGCGCGGCGGCCCGGGCCTGCGTGGCCGGTGGCCAGAGCGATCCCAGCAGCAGAGCCAGCGATCGTCCTAGTTTGTAAATATAAAGATTCCCAGCGGGAGCTGAATTTTATGTCCAAGCTGCTGGCCGGGGCCGTGTCGGAGGCGGAAGTCCAGGACCCGGCAGGGCCATGCCGCGCCTCCGGGTCTCCCCTGGGCATGTGGCCGCGCCGTCCCGTGTCCCCTGTCCTCGGGGGCGTCCCCCTGTGTGTCTGTGTCCTGACCTTCCAAGGACAACGCTCACCTGGCTCAGGGCCCATCTTCAGGGACTCTTCAGAGACCCCCACTCCGAGTTTTCATTGTACTACAATACGTATAACATAGGTTGACCATCTTAATCATCTTAAGTGTCCAGCTAAGGGCTATTCAGCGGTCGAGTGGCCACCCCGGAGCTCTGCATCTGCAAAGATGAAGCCCTGCCCCTTGACACACCTGCTCTCCCAACCCGCGCCCAGCCCGCCCTCTGCTTTTTGTCCCAACCATGTCCTGACGCGGGGCCTGGCCCGCGCGCTCACCCTCCGGCCTGCCTCCTCTCTGTCAGTGTCGCCCTCAAGGCCACCCGTGGGCAGCAGGGCCCACATGTCCCCCCAGGCTGACCAGCGTTCCCCGTGCAGTTAGTCCGGTGTGTGTCCCTCCCATGGGCCCGGGGCGCCACTGCCCTTGGCTGGGAGCAGCGCTGTCCTGGCCGTGGGGGCCTGCCGCGCCTGGAGACCCGGCGCCCGGCCCTCTGGGCCCAGGGCTAGCACTGCGTCCAAGGTCATTCCGTGTTTGATGCCTCGAGGCCCCTCCGTCCTATCCCTCAGCGGCCATCCTGTTTACGTTCCTGCCCGCCCTGCCGCGTTCCAGTTTCTGCGGTGTTGGCGTCAACCGTCTTCCCGGGTGTGAGGTGGCGTGTGGGTTTCCATGCGGCCACTGCACTGGCTGGGAAGAACGTGTGTTCCGAAGGGTTTGCAGCGTCCCGTCGAGGCTGTGGGGTGCGCGGGAGGATGGTCTGTGTCCCGGCAACTTCTTGTCCCCAGATACCTGGAGTGTGGGTTGCTGCGCTGACCCGTCTTTGCTCCTCCAGCTTTGTGAGTTCACGCAGGCTCAGCCCGAGCCCGCGCTTCTGCGGATCAGAGCCTTTTAGGCCTACCCCATGCGGTGTCCAGCGGCGTGTTTGCTCATGTGATCATTTCTGTGTATCAGCACGGACACTGCTCTCTCTCTAAACCCTTCATGCCTTCCAGGAGGCCCAAGCCTGCGCTGGGTGGTGACTGTCTTCGGCCTGAAAGGCTCGTTTGCATGTGGCTTCCACCGTACTGTTCCCGCCGCTGGCCCGAGGGCTGCGACACCACTGCCCAGACAGCTGCCCCTGTGGGCCAGCCGGCCACAGGCGTCTCCCGGGAAGTGTAGACAGGCCGAGCTGCGCCCACCCTGGTGTGCACTGCTTTGGGGTCTCCCTGTGGAGCTGCTCCCCTCACGGACCCTGAGCGCCACTCCCTCCTGTCTGTGGGCTCTGAAGTCCATTCCCTATGGCCACGGGCTGCGGCCTGGACGCCAGGACGTGCGCCCAGGGCCTGGGGAGCAAGCGGCGGACCACCAGTCACCTTGGGCTCCCTGCCGCCTGCGCAGCCCTGCTGAGCCCAGGGGCGGCCCAGAGCTGGCAGGAGGGCTGGCGTGCGGGACTGCTGTCCGGGGCGCCCAGCGTCCTCTCAGGCCGCAAGAGTCTGTGTGTGGCCTCTCTGGCCCTGGAGGTGTTCCTGAGCGGTGCAGGGCGGAGGGTGGGGGGCGCTGTGGTGTCTTGGCAGGTGGGGGTGGGGCGGCCAGCCCTGAGTGCTGAGCGGCCTGGGCACAGCCTGATGGTGAGTGTGCGATGCTGGGGGTGTCCCAGTGGCACGGGGCCAGTGTCCCAGGGCCTCCGGGCCTTGGTCCTGGGCTCTTGGGTGACTAGGATTCTTGCGCTGGAGCCAGGGTGGATGGCAAACTCTTCCGGGAACTGGTGGAACCAGGTGGCTGTGGCCTGGGCTTGCCCGCTGAGGGGACCTCACCTTGGCTGTGCCCGGAACTCAGCCCGGTGCCCTTGGCCCCTGAATGCCTGCTGGCCAGGCCTCCGCGCACTGCCGGCGCCAGGCTGGCGTCCTGGAGGCGGGTCATCCCCAACAGTGGCCTGGGCCTGTCTGCACTGCCCCAAGTGGCCGCTGGGTGGCAGCAAAGATCGCCCCGGCCAAGGCCTCCTGCCTCAGGTGGGCGCGGCCGGGGGGCCTGGTACTTGAGGGTTGCCCCAGTCAGCTGGGTGCCCCCTGGCCCCTGACCCTGCTGATTCCTTCCACTTCTTGGCTGGGTGGACAGGGTCCAGGTTTGGTCCCCAGGAGACAGTGCTGGGCTCCCTCTGGATGGGAAGAGAGACCCCCAAGCCCCCAACCTCGCCCCACCCCAGACCAGGCCCCAGGGCTGGTCGTGCCTGCAGGTAGTGCCGGTGGTGGCTTCCTGTCCTGCCCCTGCTCCTGGGGCTCGGGGAGAATGCACACAGCCAGGCGCTCCGGGCAGGGGGTCTGGAGAGGTCTGGGGCTCTGTACCCAGCACCCTGGCACCCCAGGAGGCTGGGGTGGGGCCCAGGAGGCTGGGGTAGGGTCCAGGAGGCTGTGGGGGGCCCAGGAGGCTGGGGTGGGGCTGGAAAGCTGGGAACTATGTTGCTTTAGGGAATGACTCACCCTACAGGCCTGAGAAGTTGCCCGCAGGGGTGGTTCCCGGCTGACCCCAGCTGTCTGAGGGGTGGGCACTGGCCCACGTGGGTGATGGGCAGAGGGCCCGTCCCCTCCCCTTGCAGGGCTGGCAGCCCCTGCACTCCCAGTGCCAGGCCCCAGGGACCTGGGTGGCCACAGAGTGTTGTGGGGGACAGGCCTGGGCGGGCTTCCTGGTGTACATGGAGACCCCGGGGCTCTTAGGCATTGGCAGTGGGCCCTGCCCTCCAGGCCAGGCCGGGGGAGACTGCTCAGGGCCTCTCAGGACACCCGCGCCCCCGCTGCTGACTCAGCCCCACTACTGCCCCCATATTCCAAAAGGCAGGGTGGACTGTCCACCCCACTGTGCCCCATTTCTAACCCTGACCACACAAGCACGCCCCCCCCGCCCTCAGCTCCTGTGAGCCTAGAGGCCTCTCCAGCCCAGCTGGGGTCCACTTCCTGATGCTGCTGCAGGACCTGTCAGTGGAGCCTGATGCGGGGCGGCAGGGGGTGGGGACAGTGGCGGGCAGGGATGAGCTGGAACTGTCTGGCGGTTACCTGGGTGCCTCTGGGGCCCTGCACGCCTGCTCCCTGGCACCCACCCCTGCAGCCCCCGCTCCCAGGCAGTCTGTCCCTGGGGACTGCACACCGAGGCGTGCCCACCCGGGCTCAGCTAACCTCCGTGGGAGCGCAGGCCAGTGTCTGTGGCCAGGCCCCTCAGCCACCTGGGACAGCCCACCTCGGACTGCTGTCCATCAGGTCTGGCAAGGCCGTGGGAGTCAGCTCCCATGGCCGGTGGGTCTGTCCCTCTGTCCCTGTCTCGTTGCATGTTGCCGGCAACGTGCTGACCCCCCTTGGGTGCCTGGTCTTCGTGGTCACGAGCAGGAGTCCTGGGAGACCCTCCGCCCTCCCCGCAGTGGGCCGGGCCGTGGCAGCATCCCCTTGGGCAAACGAGGGGCCGGCCTCGTGGGCTGGCCTGGCATCAGAGGAGACAGACCCCACCGTGAGCTGCTCCGTCCTGCCGCGGAGGTTTCCGGCCCTCGGGGCGGCTTGCTGCCCCCTAGGCGGCTGGCCCAGCGGCGGCAGGCCCTGAGGTCACGTGGGGGTGCCGGCTCCTGGGCCCGAGCCCGTGGGGCCCTGGGGAGGGGGTGCCCGTCTCCGGCCGGGGCCGCACCAGCCGCTTCTCACCGCCCACAGAGGCGGAGCCACCAACGCTGCCCCCTCGACTTTTTTCTCCTCCCCAATTAATTAATTTAAATTGACCATTAAGTCAGCCGAGTTTTTGATTGATATTTTCATTAGCAGCCCTGTCCGACGCCCCAGGAATGTATGTGATGTCCGACCGCGGGCGGCCGCGCTCCGCGCGCTGAGTTATGGCTGGCACCGCGCGTCTCCCAGGCTAATTTGAATTCAGATGAGCTGCCGCAGTGTTCCGGAGCCTGGCGGCCGGCCGCTGACGGATGGCACTCAGGTTATCACAAGGTCACCGGTGCAGCCGCCACCGCCGCAGGAGGGGCCGGCTGGCTTGGGCCCGGAAGGCGGGCGGCCAGGTGGCCTCGCGCGCTGGCCAGTAGACAGAGCGGGCCTCCCCGGCCCGTAGACTGAGAAGGCCTGCCCAGCAGAGCTGCGGCGAGCGGCCCGTGTGGCCCGGCCATGGCCGAGCCGCAGGCCTGCCCCTGGGAGTGACAGGAAGCCTGCCCTCGGCTCTGCAGCCTGGCACCGGGGGCCAGGCGGCTGGCTGGAAGGCCAGTGCAGAGGCAGGCCGGCCCCCTATCCTTGTCCCTGCCTGGGAGGGCTGGGGCCACAGCTAGTGCTGACAGTGGACTCACCGTGCCGGCTGCTCAGCGTGGCACAGGACAGCAGGCTGGCAGTCGCTGTGGGAGCTGCCCCAGACCTCTGGCACGCCATCCCCACCTGTGCCGCGGGCATCATGGTGCCTGCTCTTGTCTTGGGGTGGGGGACAGAGGAGCCAGTGCCCGCCCTCCGCCTGCTCAGCCGGCCCCTGCCTTCCGCAGGCCAGGCACTGGGGAGCTGGACCTCCCATCCTGCCCACCCTGGGCCCTCGAGGGGCTGGCTGTGGCCTGTTACCCTCAGGCCTTCTGGCAGCTCCAGGGGCCCTCAGGGAGCTTGGAAATGTGGGGCCACCAGGAGCGCTGAGGGCTGGCCTGAGTCTGGCTGGGGCGAGCCTGGACAGAGCTCTGTGGGGTGGGACCAGGGCAGTGGTCCAGGGCACCGCCATTTGGCAGGCCTAGCCAGAAGCCTGTGGGCTCAAGGAGACCCCGTCCTCAGGGGCCACCTGCCCAATGCTAGCTCTGCCTGGGCCATCACTGAGCTGGACACTGGCCAAGGCCACCTGTGCCCTGGTGGGCTGCACCTGCCCCCTCCCCCGGCTGACATGGGCCCAGCCTGGCTGTGGCCAGAGAGCTCGCTGGCTCCGAAGCTGGTTGGCAAGGAATGCTGGGGTCTCCTCGGTGGGCAGCTGGGGCTTGCCTGGCCTGTTGCGCTCCGTGCTGGGTGGGCAGGGAGATGGCCCCTGGGCTGCCCAAACTGCAGGGTCCAGACACCCCTGGGACCCACTCCCAGCATTCCTTGCACCTGAGCGTGACCACGTGGCTATGTTTGGGCTTGTGAGTGGGGGTCAGGGCTGGGCAGAATTTTGGGGAGGCCTTAAGGTGGCCAACTTCCCTGGAACTGCGGCCTCTGGCCTTGACTGGCTCTCCTGAGCAGGGCTGCGGGGGGCGGTGGTCTCGGCAGGAAGCTGGCGGGGGTAGGAGTCTGGTGCCCAGGCCTCGCTGGCCAGCACAGCATGGGGCTCCCTCTCTGGAGAGAGAAGGGGAGCGGACAGCCTGGCGGGCGGCCTGTGCGGGCTCACGGGGGTGTGGTGGGCGGCCCGGGAGCATCCCATGAGCCTGTGAGCGTCATGGCGCCCCCGAGCGGCGTCTGCGGGAGGAGGTGAGTTCATGTCCCTGCTGGCCTGCGCAGGTGCCCCCCCCACCCGCCCCGTCTGTGCGAATTTGCGACACAAGACGCAGGTTCACTTTGGAAACCACCCAGGACAGAGCAAGGGGCTGCCCGCATGCCCAGGGCTGCCCCCAGCGCGGGGCTCGGCAAGGGGGACGCCACGGGCGGCCTCCGAGAATGTAAAGGCAGCTTGTGTCCCGCACTGGACGCCCCCTCCCTGCCAGACCCCTGGCCCTGGCCTGCCCCCGCTGCCTGGCCCAGGTACCAGGCTGCCCGCTGCGTCTGGAGCCCTGGCTTTACGCGCAGACAGAGGAGCGCACACGGAGGCGGCGGAGCGTGTGGCGGCCCCGTGCCCCGGGGAAGTGAAGTGAGTCACCGGCAGGCGGGGGAGGTGCCGGCCAGCAGCTCAGACGGGGATACGACGCCCACGGCTCTGAGGACGCCGGCTGGGGTGCGCTTGCTCGGGCGGTCCTGCATCTGGGGCCCAGCGGGGTCACCTGAGGGACCCGCGGGCTGGGAGACGGGCCGACAGATGTGGCGGGAGCCCGAGGCCCTGAGGCTCCCCACCGCGTGGCAGCCCCGGTGTGGGGAAAGCCCTGACCAGGCACGGGGGGTCGGGGCGGAGGAGGGCGGTGGGACAGCTGGGAAGCCGGCCTCTGGCCCCCGGAGAGGACGCCACCCGGGGCCACTGCCCATCGGCCGCCGCCGCCCCTCGCCCGAAGCATTTCAGGAAGGCTTGTCCAGGCGCGGCCGTGCCAGCCAGAGACACGGCTCTCAGCCAGTGCCCGGCCGGCGCCCCGCGGCCATCCTGACGCCTAGCCTTCAGCGGGAGCCCAGCCCAGCCCCTCAGCCTCTGCAGGACAGGGAGGGCGGCGCCTCGCAGGGCCCTGGGAGTGAGGCGGCGCCCCGTCTGGGTGGGAAGTGCCCAGCAGGGTGACGCCACTGGCCAGCGCGGCCGCGCCCCTCAGCCCCCGCACCCGGCTCAGCTCCTGACCTCGCGTTTTAAAATCTTCTGTTTATTTTGTTCAAAATACTGTGATTTAGGGCCTCCCTGGTGGCGCAAGGGGTTAAGCACCACACTATGAAGCAATCCGCAGCCTCTACAGCAAGAGTTCGATCCCCAGCTGGCCAGGGAGCTGCCCGCACGGCGCAGCAGACCCCTCCTGTCTCCCCTGCTCCCCTCAGCAGAGTATTTCAGTCCGTCTGCCTGTTCTGCTCCCCGCTCGCTCTGTCTCTGGGGAGTCCTCTCACCCCCGCATCTCTGGCCTGCACCCCAGCTCTTGTGTGCATAAATAATAAGTCTTTAAAAATAAATATATAAAAAAATCTTCTGTTTATTTTGCTCAAAATACTGTGATTTATGTTTTTCTTGACACTTATCAATTTAACTGGCATGTGTTTCGTCCTGGCCCCTCACGCCCCCTCCCCGCCCGCCCTTTCTCAGCAGAAGCCCCGCCTCGCAGCCGGGTCGCGGCCAGCTCACACCTGGGGTGGGGATGGGCCCCCGGCTGTGGGGACAGAGGTGGGGACTGTGGCTGGAACCTACCCCCAGGATCCTCCCCGCCTCCTGGGCTGGCACCCCAGAGGGCAGGCGGCGGGGCGGAAGCCTGGCTGGTGACTGACGGGGGCACGTCTGTGCCTTGAGCCTGGGGCTCTGTCATGACAACCAAGCAGACACCCCTGATCCTCTCTTGGGCTCCCAGGCTCCCTCAGGTCCCCTGACCCTCGTCCAGGCTCCCCCAGACCCCCAGGGTCCCTGGCCCTCCTCTCGGCCCCCAGGTCCTACGAGGGCCCGGCCGCTGTCGTGGTCCCCCCCTCGCTCCCTCGCCCACAGAGGCGGTGCTGGGAGCCCGCGGCTCACAGTACTGGCCCTTGCCGTGGCGGGGCCTGCGGGGTCACCTCGGGAGTGTGCGAGCAGCGAGGCCTCTGCACCTCAGCACGTCCCCGGAGCTCCGTCCCCGCCGCCTGCCTGTGGACCGCACTGCCCTTTCCGCCTATTCCTCGGCCCCTCCCAGGTCAAATGGGGTGACGGCCACCGTGTGTGCGGCCGTGGCTGGCCTGCTCAGTGCCTGCTGGGCTCCAGCAGCGCCACAGTGGGCCCCGCCAGGTGGCCCGGCAGCAGCTGCATGTGCGTCCCGTGCAGCTGCTGACTGGCCGTGGGCGCCACACCGGGATGGGCTGTGCTCTCCCCCAGCCCCGGGGTCGCCCGGTGCCACGTCTCAGATGGTCTGCAGGGTGTCCCGCCCCGTCTGCTCTCCTGGAGAGGACGCGGGGAGCCCAGCGGGCTCCCCGCACACTGGCCGGGGCTGGGCCTGGGGGCGCTGAGCAGCCTCCTCCCTTGCTCCCTTCTGTTGGACTAACTTGAAAAAAGAAAGTCCCTCTCCAAATTCCTGACCATTTCCAAAGCTTGTGCGACCCGCCCCAGTCCTGGCCTGGGCGTGTGGCCTCCCGCCGCACCTGCTCCAGCGATTACGAAAACAGACGTCGGGCCCACGGGGGCGCTGCAGCCCGGCCACCACGTGACCTCCTCGCGGGTGACGCCCTGCACTGTCTGGTGTGGAGACTGCCCAGCACCCCTGGCCGGCACTGGCGCGTGTCCTGAGGGAAAGCATCTCCCCTAAAATGTGCGAGTGTGCACGTGTGACGGCACAATATACTTCCGTGTGCTCACACGCACATCTCCACATGAGCACACACCCTGTGTCTGTACCTCCCGCACCAGCACGCCCCCACCTGCACCCACCTGCACCCCTGCACCTGTGCATCCATGGCTCTGCGCCTGCCTCACCCACGCATGGGACTCTCTGTACACCGCGTGTGCTGTGAGCGGGCATCAGGGCACCCCTGTGAACTGAGCTGGACTCTCTCCCTCTGCTTTCCAGGGGCCTGAGCGCGGGGGTGCCGGGCGGCTGGCGGGCGTCTGTTGGAGTGGGCCTGGGTGAGGAGCTGGGCAAGTGGCCGTGGACATGGTGAGAAGTGTGAGTGGGGCTGGGTGTGGGCTCTGGGGCCGGTCGTTGCTGAGCACACTTGGCAGAGCCTGGGGCTGGGCACGCTGGGCTGGGGAGCCATGGGGGGTCTCGGGCAGGACTGGGGCCAGGACTTGGGGGCGGGGCTTGGGGGGTCTCTGAGGCCTGAGTCTGCAGAGATGACCTGGGAGGTCCAGGAAGAACAGGACAGGCTCGGTGCCCTGGAAGGGGGAGGGGCCGCAGTGCTCCGCTGGGCAAGGGGCTGAGGGGAGCAGGCTCCAGAGGGACGGGGAGGTGGTTCCCAACCCGGGGAGGCTGTGCTCATCCCCTGGGCTCCGCCCTGGCACAGCCATCCCCAGGAAGCCTTCCCAGATGCCCTGCTGGTGTCTCTCGTACTTGGAGGTTCCTGATTTCCAGCATGGGGAAGGCCCGGTGTGTGGGTGTCAGGCTGGGAGTCCCCAGCACGGGTTGGGGAGCGCATGCGTGTGTGAGTGTGCACGTGTGCAGTGGGCGTCCTGCCAGCCTGACCCCTCCCCGGCTCGTAAGCCCCGCTCAGGCCCCTCCCCCGTAACAGCCCTTGAGGCCTCCCCCGGCTCATGTCAGGGCGTCCCTCACCATCCAGGCCGGGAAGGCCGCTTCCCGCCCGCCGTGTGCTGGGCCCAACCACCCTGCCCCTGCCGGGTCCAGTCTGCCTGCTCGTCCCCTCGCACAGGCGCAGGTGGGCAGCAGGCATGCGTGGGCATTCAGGGATCGACTGCGTGCCCAGGTGCCCCTGTGTGTGCCCGTGAGCACACCGAGCACATGTGCAGCTGTGAGTGTGCGTGCCAGCCACAGGTGCGTGGGGGCCGGCGGGTTTCTGGCCTCCTCTGCAGGCCGGCCAGCCGGGGCGGCGGCTTTAACCTTCACGGCGGCGGCAGCAGGCCCCGCGACCTGGTGTAAATACAGAATCGCACTCGGGATAAATACAAGATGCATCAAAAGATTTAAGGCACCTGTTGTGTATTTAAAAGAATTATATCTTGTTTATGGTTCAGTATAAAACGCACAGCTGATTTATACAGCGGCTGGCCCACCGCAGAGGAAATCTCGTCTCAATCATAAATGGCAGGGTTTGATTTAAGAATTCATTCTTTAATGGGTCTGCAATGTTCAAATTTAAACCCATTCAATTCATCAGCCAAATATTCAATATGGGGCACAGGGAACTCATTTAGGCAAACAGAGACTTTTAATATAAATTTTCCGGGAGATTTCTCCATCGATTCCGCAGTTTAGTGCAAAATGATTTGTGCGCTGCGCCCTGGGGATCAATGCGGCGGTCAATGGCTCCTCGGCCCTCCCGCCCGCAGCGGCCAGCCGGGGGCTGGGCCTCGGGCCTCGCTGGCCGCCGCTGCTCTGGGCCGGCCCTGCCCCTCCTGCCCACGGAATCTGGGCAGCGCCCAGGGCTGCTGTCTACTGGGCGGGGGGCCGGGACTGTCTTCCCCGGTGGCCGCTCAGGGCCACACAAAGTAGCTCCTGCGCCGGGTCTCGGTGCCTGCCAGAGGCTCGGGGCCCGGGGGGGAGGGGCACGGAGCGGTGTCTGGCCATGGAGGCTGCTGCTGTCCTCTCAGGGCAGGGCACCCTGTGCCAGCTGGGGCCGGGGGTCATTGTCCTGGCAGATGGAAAGGGGTGCTGGGGCCAGGCCGCAGCCAACTTGATTGCTGGTGCCTGGCCCGAGGGCTGGTCTCTGGGGCAGACTGTCCACTGACCTCAAGGCCTCAGGCTGGGCGGCCCAGGTGGCGTCTGCCAGCAAGAGGGTCTTGGGGCTGCAGGGATCTGGACCCCACAGCCCGCACGCTCTCCAGCAGTACAGCTGCCCAGCCAGGAAAGAGGCCACTGTCTGCACTCCACTTCCGACCTGCCACAGGCCCACAGCGCGGCGCCCAGGCGCCCTGCCCCGGGGGTCTGCCCACGGTCACCAGGCAGGGCCCACAGCCCTCATGGTCCAGCCCTGAGGTGAGGGGACTGTCCTGGGGGTGGGGTGGCTGGGGCAGTTCTGAGGTCAACAGCCGGACTGATGTCCTTGGCCGAGCCGGAGGCGCTGACCAGTGGGCAGCCTCAGAGGGGCAGGAAAGTCGGTTCACGAGGAGCGGACAGTGGGCCAGCGGGACAGGTGGTAGGTGCCCTGGGTGTGGTGGCCTGCTGCTGGGCGTGGCCTGTGGGCTGAGGCCGGGAGGGCGAGTCCAGCGGGGGCTCTGGGATGAAGGACTCCATTTCTGGGCCAGGTGCCGCCAGGCAGGGTGGGGGAGGGCCCCACAGCCTGCTCACTCCCCGTGCCCTGCCCACCTCCCCATGCGGGCCCCTCCGCCCAGCCCCCCAGGCCCGGCCCGCCTCTCAGGTTCTGGCGCCAGGGACGCTCCAGCTCCTCCTCGCTGTCTCCCGGCCCCAGAGAGCAGCCCCTGCCTGCTGTGCCCAGCAGCCTCGGATGGTCCACTCGCCACCCGTGCCTTGTCCCCTGCGCCGGAGAGGACCTGGCCAGTCTTCCCTTGGGGCGCCGGGTCTGCAGGCGGGCCTCCCCGCAGGCCGAGGGAGCAGCGCGGTGTGCGGGGCCTGGCGGGGGGCCGCAGGCCGGGCGGGTCAGGAGGGGCCGTGGGAGGAGGCTGCTCGGGAACTCAGTGCCGATGATCTGGGGGCCACGAGTGACCACAGGCCCAGGGACTCACAGTGGACATGTCGGAGCCCCGTCTCAGTGGCGCCAAGAAAGCCCAGGCTTCGAGGGGGATGTGGGTGCTGCAGACCTGGGCCTCCCTGGGCCTCCCGAGTGGGGCCTGTGGGGCGGGGAGGGAGGGGCAGCTGGTGGCGCGGGCTCGGACGCGGGCCCTGCCCGCCGACGGTGGGCCCAGGCCCAAGAGAGGGCAAGGGCTCCCGTCACCCGGCCGTGAAGGCTGGACCGTGGCCCTCCCCAGGCCGGCGCTCAGCAGCGGGGGGCCGGGCACAGGCCGCCCGCGGGGAGCCCCGGCCCAGCCCGGCGGCAGATGGCGGGAGGCCCGGCTGCCCGCCCGCTCCCGGCCCGCTCAGGATGCTCGGGAAGGAACAGCAGAGCCCGCATTGATTTCATTTCCAAATTATCAATCAACTTCACAGCTCAACAGAAATATTGTGTTGTTCAGCTCGGGCGGGTCCGAAGGGCTCCCCCTCGGGCGGGGTGATGGACAGCGCGGGCTCCGGCGGGGAGCGGGTCAGGCCAGCCCCGGGCCTGCCCACCCGGCCCGGCGGGCGCCGGGCGGAGACTGGGATTCCGGAGCTGGCGCGTGGACCCGGGGCCGGGCGGCCTCCCGGACAGAGGGCAGGGCGCGGGGACAGGGCCTCCTCAGGCGCGCGAGGCCGGGCGCTGAGGCCACTCGCCCCCGCTACCTGTCCCTCTCTCCGGGCCGGCCCGGCTGCCCTGGCTCGCGGGCCCCCTGGCAGACCGGCGCGTGGGGCCTCCGGCTCTGGGCACCTCTGCAGCCTCTGCCGAGCGCCTGCGGCCAGGGCTGTGGGGCCGCTGTCCGGGCCCCTCCCCGGGGTGGACTCACCGCCCAGAGCCCCTGGAGGGAACGGCCTGAGGAGAATCCATGCGGCTGGCGGCCAGGCAGGCGGACGCGCGCTGGTGCTTCAGGGCGCTCGGTATTTCCCAGCAGCGCAGACAAATGTGCACCCCCAGACCGCCCAGCACCCCGCTACTGTCAGGGAAACCGGAAACAGGCGTGAGGAGTGAGGACACGCCACAGGGGGCACCGCCCGCCCCGCCCCACCTTGCCCCACGCTGCCCTGGCCCCCCCACGGCGCCCCACGGGCCCCCCACGGCCACCCCTCCCCCTCCTCACCCGCCCCCCACACCCGCACTGCAGAGGCTGGGCCTGGCCCCTGCCGGCCCTTCCCCACGCGGATGCCCACCTGGGCTCGGGCGCGGGGCGCAAGCCTCTGGGTGTGGGGTTCCAGGGACAGACGCTCCCTCCCTCCCTCGGCCGGGGCCAGATGTTGGTTAAACCCTGGCCCCCCTTACTTCCAGCTGCCCAGGGTCCCCTGGCCCCCCTGGGGGCGCCCACCCCTCCCCAGTGTCTGGAGAGTAGGGGGCGGCCAGGCGGGGGAGACCCCGCCCTCATGCTCCCTCCCAGCCCGCAGGCTCTGGGGCCCAGGGGCTCCAGCCCATCAGCACGGGGGGGGGCGGGGGGCACCCCCAGCCCGGCCCAGGGTCCGCCCTGCCGGCAGCCAGACGGCGGCGGTGCCCCGGGGCGCGGGATGTTGGCCTCCGAGGGGCGCCCCGTCCTGCCCCGGCCCCGACGCCGGGTGGACGGGACCCCGCGGGCTCGGCGGGTGCAGCTCCGGGCCCGGCCTCCAGGCCCTTGGGCCGGGCTGAGCCGGGACGGCCGCCAGCGGGGCGGGGTCCCCAAGAGTCCCCGAGGCGCCGCCCGCCGAGCCCCCCGCCCCCCCCCCCGTCGGCGAGGCGCTGCGCGCACCCCTGGGTCCCGCTGTGCGGGGGGGGTGGGTGGGGGGAGGGGGGCGGGGGGGTGGGGTGGGGGGAGGGGGGCAGCGGGGGGGGGTGGGGGAGGGGGGCGGGGGGGTGGGGTGGGGGGAGGGGGCGGCGGGGGGGTGGGGTGGGGGGAGGGGGCGGCGGGGGGGTGGGGTGGGGGGAGGGGGCAGCGGGGGGGGCGGCCGTGGGGAGCGGCCGGAGCAGTCAGTGCTCACGGCCGGCAGCCGTGTCCCACGCAGGGAAACTGAGGCACGAGGGGTTCCCTCAGGCCTCGCTGCCGTGGGGGAGCCGGCCTGGGCCGCGGGAGGTGCGGAGCCGGGCTGGGGGGGAGGGGTGGGGGAGGGGGAGGGTCGGAGGGGGGCTGGGGAGGTGGGCGGGGGTTGGGGGCTTGGGGGGGGGGAGATGGGGGCGGGGTGGGATGGGGACTGTGGGGGAGCCCGGCTGTGAGGTGGGGAGCGCGGCGGGGGGAGCCGGGCTGGGGCCGGCGGGCCGGGGGCTGGGGGGGCGGCCCCGCGGGGGGGGGGTGGGGGGAGGTTGGGGGCGCGTGTGCCGGGCGAGTAATTCACTTTCCCGGCGCGGCGAGTCCATTTTCTCGGCCCGGCCGCGCTTATTGTCTATTTGCGGCGGCGGCAGCAATTTTCGAGGCCCGCCGGGGTCGCCGCCCGCCCGCGGGGTCAGCGCTTCATTTGCGGCTCCATCTCCGCTCGGCCTGGACGACGCTGACCCCGCCCGCCGGCCGCCCGAGCCCGCCGCGGGGGCGCCCCGGGCCTCGTCGCCCCCGTCCGTCCCAGCTTCTCCTGCGGGAAAGGTCGGAGGGCAGGGGCCCCCCCCCCAAGAGCAGGGGCTCCCCCAGGAGGGCAGGCCCCCCCCAGGACAGGGGCTCCCCCAGGAGGGCAGGGGCTCCCCCCCCCGAAGAGCAGGGGCTCCCCCAGGAGGGCAGGCCCCCCCAGGACAGGGGCTCCCCCAGGAGGGCAGGGGCTCCCCCCCCAAGAGCAGGGGCTCCCCCAGGAGGGCAGGCCCCCCCAGGACAGGGGCTCCCCCAGGAGGGCAGGGGCTCCCCCCCCAAGAGCAGGGGCTCCCCCAGGAGGGCAGGCCCCCCCCAGGACAGGGGCTCCCCCAGGAGGGCAGGGGCCCCCCCCCAAGAGCAGGGGCTCCCCCAGGAGGGCAGGCCCCCCCCAGGACAGGGGCTCCCCCAGGAGGGCAGGGGCTCCCCCCCCCGAAGAGCAGGGGCTCCCCCAGGAGGGCAGGCCCCCCCAGGACAGGGGCTCCCCCAGGAGGGCAGGGGCTCCCCCCCAGGGCAGGGGCTGTGGTGGGGGCAGAGCCGGGCTGGGTGGGGCCCGGACCTGCAAGAGGGGGAGGGGAAAGGGGGGCAGCGGGTGGGGGTCCCTCCCCCTCCCTGTCCCTTCCCCCTCCCCCCGCCCCCCAGGCCCTGGGCTGGTGGAGTGGGGGCTGCTCCAGGGGCCAGGGGGTCCTCTCACAAGCCGAGGGTCTCCTGCCGGGGCCGGCCGCTGCAGGCCCCCGGGTCCTGGGGCGGGGCCCGGCCCCTGCCGCTGGCCGCCCGCGCTGGACCGTGGGGAGCTGGCGGCGGGCCGCGGCCTGGCCAGGTGCGGCTGCTCGCTCCAGGGCTGTCCGGGGTGGCCGGCCCCTCATCTCCCCGCCGGTGGCTCCTGGCCAGCCCCCCGCCCCCCCAGGCCCCTGCCCCCCAGGCCCCTGCCCCCCGCGCCCGGGCCCAGGGAGCCGGGCCCAGCTCCCCGCGGTGGGGCCGTGGCCGGGAGGGCGCCCGCGGCCGGGCGGCAGGGGTGGAGCGTGGCGCCCCGCGCCCGCAGGGAGATAACGGATGGGCGGCGTTTTAAGGCATATTAACCCAATTACAAGTATATTTTTACAATCGCGGCTCCGACATTCATCACTTGGCGTTTATTAGCCCCGAGCCGGGCTGTGTCAGATGGAGGCCGCGCAGCAGCAGCGCTTCGTTCCGCTGCCCGCGCCGCCAGCCGGCGCTTAAACCGCGCGATTTTATCAAAATCTTCGGAAATTGAAGCAATCACTAAAAGGTGTCCGGGAATTAAAATGTTCTGTCTCGGGGAGAGAGATACCCTCTGTAACATACATCAGGCTCTTTTTTCAAAGACACATTACTATGCAGAGAACAGGCGTCACGGCGGGGGCTTCCAGAAGGATCCGCCGGCGATTCCTCACGCTTAAATATGGCTCCCTGGGGCCGGCCTGCCCTCCGCCGCGGCCTGGTTTCCTCGGTGCCCTCCTGTCGCGTCCCGCCACCCGCCAGCCTCAGGACTGACATGTGCCCCGGCTCCGGTGGGGGCGCGGGGCTGCCTCTGCCCAGTCTCGGCGGGCCAGGAGGGGCTGGCCACAGGGGCAGACCCAGCGCTGGGAGGTCCCGGCCGCGCTGTCCCGTGGGTGCCCACCCCGCAGCCCAAGGCCTCGCAGCTGGCTGGCCAGGGCTGGGCTGGGCTGGCTACCGGACAGGGCTGTGGGGCGGGGCCGTGGTCAGTGCTGGCTAGTCCCCACCGCGCCGGGCCTGCAGCTCTGGCCTGACTGTGAGGACAACCTGTCCTGGGGTGGCCGGGTGGGTGGGAGGCTGGAGGACACGCAGGCCCTGTGCGGACCTTGCCCTGTGGTCTGCAGCAGAAGGGGGTCCCAGCTGGAGGCAGGGTTAGGAAGCCCCCAAGCGGTGGGGAGAGGCCTGGGGCGTTGCGGGGGCGGGACTCCAGATGTGGTGGGATCTAGTGGCCCTGCCCCCTGCTCCTCTGCCCTGCCCTTCAGGGTGACATGCTGGACATTGGGGACAGTGCACCGGTGGCCGTGTGCTGACCAGCTGTTGGCAGGCTGTGGGGTGACATTCTCACTTGGGAGCCTCTGGGCAGGAGGACCTGGGGGCTGCACTGGCCTGCCGTTCCCCAGATCAAGTTCCTCACAACTTCAGCTGAATCCACCATTTTCTCAAAATTGTTTAATTGAAAACAAGATGTGAAAACACAAAGGGGCCTCCCCGGTGGCGCAGCGGTTGAGCACTGGGCTGCGAAGCTGCCCGCAGCCTCTGCAGCGCCGGTTCGATCCCCGGCTGCTCCCCGGCCCTGGAGGAGGGTCCCACATGGCGCGCAGACCTCTCCTGCCGCCCGCGGCTCCCCTCAGCAGTGTCCTTCGGTCCTTCTGCCTGCTCTGCTCCCCGCTCTGGCTCTGGTGGATTCTCTCACCCTCCCGCGCTTCTGACTGTGCCCAGTGCTTGCATAAATAAATAAATCTTTAAAAAAAAAAACACACAAAGGACAAGCTGTGACTCCACTGTCTCTGGGGTGTGGGACACAGAGGGCGCTGAGCCCTGCGGCTGGGCTGCTTGGAGGCCCTGAACCCTGTGCTTCTGGCTTCTGTGGTGGGGGGCTGGTTCCACGGGGATCAGGCCTCTCCAGGCCCTCGTGACCCCCTGTGTTGGGGTCCTAGTCCCTGTCCTGGAGCCGGGGACTCAGCACACTGGCCTGGCCCTTCTGCATGGTGGGGCTGGCCCCCTGGGCTGCCCCCAGCCCTTGGCCCAGCCCCCCAGGGTGTGGTCCCTGGGGAATGCCCAGGGTGCCTCTGTGGGGTGTCTGCGGGGTGTCCCTGAGGCACAGGCACAGCCTCTGTCACCGCTCACCCTGGGCCTCTTCTCTGACAGGTAAGGGGAGCAGACCACAGTGACCCCAGGGGACCCCAGATGGCCCTGTGGAGGTGTCTCAGCCTGTCCACACCCAGGGCTCCCCCATCAGGCCAGTGGGTGGGACTGGGAGTTGCCTGTACTGCCTGGGCTGCAGGCTCCATGCCAGGAGTCAGGAAGGGTCTGTGCTCGGCTAACCCAGCCACCCTGCCTTCAGACCAACCTGCCTCTGCCTCCAGGAAGCCCTCCAGGCTGTGCAGCACCCGGATCCCTGAGTTGGGCTGCCCTCTTGCCCTCTCTGGAGCCCTGTCCTGCCCCGGAGCTCGGACCCAAGGCGCCAGCAGAGTCTGCCGCCTGGAGGGGCGCAGGGACAGCGGTGCTGCTTACCCCGCTCCCTGGGCCGCGCGGGAGCCCCCAGGTGGCCCTCGGCCCGCCCAGCCGGGGAGCCGGGCCGATGGCCGAGCCGGCGCGGGCCATAAATCCGAGGCCGCCGCGGCCTCGCCTCCGCCTGTGGGTGTCACAGTCTTTGGCACGCGGGGTCAGGAGTCCTCCCGCGCCGTCTTTTGTGTTCTCAATTTAATTGCTGCTCTCCTTTCTCCCTTAAAAAGCTCAGTAAAAACTGTTAATTTGATCAATACTTAATTTTTTCGCCGGCGCGCGCTTCTCCTGCGGGCCCGTGATAAGCAGGCGTCCGGGCCGAGGGACGAGTAAATCGCAGGGGTGTCTCCGCTCTCCGCGGCCACGCCGCCACTTAGAGCCCTGTAATTTATACCCCGGCAGCCGCTCCGCAATTACCCTGTCTATTGCTGTCGACGGTATCGCGCTATCTTTTAAATAGATCCGCCTCGGCTGGTCCAGACGAGCTCCCAGGACAAATGGCGCCATCCCTCATCCCGCGAGCCCAAAGAGATAAGTCCCTTAAAGAGGGCCCCATTTATCAGCTGATACAGCCGGGCACTTACAAGCCCACTTCTTTGTTTGGGCTCTTTTCAGATTTCCAGAGCTATTGATCTGCCGAGGCGGAGCTGCGGGGCGCCGGGCGGCGCCGAGGGCACTGCGGACGGCCCGCCCGAGGGAGGGTGCGGTGCCAGCTGCCCCGGATGCCGGAGGCCCCGGCTGTCCCTGCCCCGGGTGGTCCCTCTGTTCGCGGCCGCCGCTCCTGCCCCGGAGGCCGCCTCTGTCCCGTTGGTGGGTGAGGCGGCCCAGCCGAGGCCAGCCCGGCGCCCGGGCGTGGGTGCCCGGCTGTGACCGGGCCTGGCACCAGTGGGCGGCGTGAGGGGGCGGGGAAATGGAGCGCCGGCCGGGCGCGGGGCTGTCTCCACGGCAAGCTGCTCCGATTCTCGGGGCGCTGCAGGGTCCTCGGCTGTGCTGGGCCTGCTGGGGCTGGGCGGGGTGAGCACTGGTGAGCAGGGTTTGGGGGGCGTGGGCAGGGGAGGGCTTCGAGGGCTGGTCTGGCGCGTGGACCCGTCTGAAGGGTCAAGGTCATTCTCTTGCCCGTGGGGTGGCCCCAGGTGAGGCAGAGGTGACCAGCCCTGGCCTGTGGGCAGGGCGTCCGGACCGCTCAGATCCCAGTTGGGTCCACCCTCTGCCCCATGGGGCCTATGCCCAGTTGGGCGTGTCCGGCACTGGCCCCTGAGGTCCTGCCGGTGCCTGCCCCAGTGGGAGCAGTGAGGCCCGGCATCCCTCCAGCGCGCCCGCCTGCCCTGCCCCGCCCGGTGCTGCCAGGGGCTGTGGGGCGGGTCCTGGCGGGCCCAGGTCGTGGGCCTCGCCTCGTGTGCGACCTCTGGGAGAGATCCTCGGGGCCTGACAGCCGGGAGCCGGCTGCCGGGGGTGCTGAGGGGTCAGGGTGCTGGGGATCCCAGCACCCCAGTAACAAGGGCTCCCCCTGGGGCCAGCCTCGCAGGCCCGAGCCTTGTCCCTGCTCCTCCAGGCCAGCCCCGGGCTGACCGTCCACAGGTGCCTGCCCTCAGCCTGGGCAGCGCAGGCGGCGTCTCCCGTCTGGCACACCTGGGGCGCGGTGGCTGCCCCGCGGCTTCCAGACTGGGTCCTGCACCCGCTTGGTCTGGGGCCTGGGGTGCCAGGGTGGGGGTGGGGATGGGGCGGTCTCGGGGCTGCTGGCTTCCAGGCGGGACCTGCTCCCGAGTGAGGGTGGCCAGGAGGGCTCCGCGGGGTTCCACCCCCACAGTCTGCCCGCCCCGCTCGAGGGGTCTGCGTGGGCCCCGTTCCCGGGGGCGCTGGGCAGGAGCCGAGGCCCCGCGGGCGGCCCAGGCGAGGGGGCGCGGTCGGGCCGGGCGGGCGGCGCCGCGTCGTCGTCTGCTGGGTCTTAATTTAGAAAAGCCGCCGCGGGTTATTGCACCGCGTCTTTCCCTGTCGCGCCGATGGTATCGGAGGGTTCAGCACTCAGCGCCCCCCGTTTATCTTCCTCAGCCGCATTCAAACGTGGGCGCTGCGGCCCAGACGGAGCCCCACGGAAACAAATAGAAATGATCTCTGCAGCGTCTCCCTTTAAAAACAGCGTCCATTTATCATCCGGCGGTGGCGCTGGCCGCCTGTGGTCTGGCGATGGTCGCTTTGCTTAAATATCTGCGCCCCCACTTAGTGCTCTGCCAGGCCGGCCCTTCCTTCTGCGCCCCAAAGGGGACCCTGACACCTGGGCCGACCGCCAGGCGGGGTGCGGCGGGCCGGGGTTCTCGGCCCGGCTCCCACTCGTCGAGGGCAGCTGGGGGCCGCAGCCTGGGCCTCTGCGGAAGCCCTCAGCCCGCACAGGGCCACCCTGGCCCCGCTGGAGGGGAGCGTCCTGCGCTGGCCTGCCCCTGCACTCCGCCCCCACAGGCACGGCCAGCCAGCGTCCGCCGCGGGGGTGTCCGCCCAGGCCCATTTGCTCCCCGGCGGTGACACGTCGGGCCTCTGCGGAGCAGCTGCTGCGGGGGTGCGGGCTGGGGGCAGCCTGCCCGCCGGCTCCCGGACAGGACGGTCGCTGGGGTGCTCTCGGCGCCGGCGGGGGGCCCGGGGCCCCTGCCCAGAGAGGGCCGGCCTGCCCGGGAGGGAGCCTGCGGCCGGCTGCGCAGCCTGGAGGGGGCGGCAGGGTCTCCGCAGTTACCGAAAGGGAGAAGAGACAAGCAAACTAAGTGCTGGCAGGACACGCGGGAGGCGTGGGCCGCCCTGGCTGGGAGCGGCCGGGCCGGGAGGCGGGGTGGCTGCGCCGGGAAGACAGGGCTCCAAGGGCAGGCGCAGGGAAGCCGAAGCTCCGGAGGCAAAGGGGCAGCAGCAGGCAGGAGCCCAGGAGCTGGCTGCGGGAATCGGAGCCACGGCCGGAAAGTCACCAGGGCGGACGGGGAGCGCCGCGTGGCGGTTCCGAGGGCCGGTGAGTCGGGCCGGCCCGTGTCTTGTCCGAAGACGGCTCGGCCTGGCCCTGGCGCGTGGGGGTCCCGGGAGCCGCGGCTGAGGGGGGGCGCCGGAAGCGTCCAAGCGCCAGGTGAGGCCGGTGAGCTGCGTCCGCCCCGCGTCCGCTCCGCCCCAGCGCTGGACACGGCTCAGCTTCGCGCACGACTTGCTCTTCACCCAGCGCAGCGGCCCCGTGGGCCCCGCGCCGCCCGCAGAGGCAGCACGTCCCGCCCGAAACGGGGTCCCGGCACGGAGCCGCTCAGGCCGCCCCGGGGGGAGACGCTGGGCTCCTGTGCGGGACAGGGCAGGGCAGGCCGGGCTGCCCGGGCTAGGCGTGGCTGAGGGAGCAGGTCCACGTGGGCCGCGGTGGGCAGCCTGCTGCCCGGGGCCGCTCTCCCGCCAGCGTCACAGAGGGAGGACCCGGCCCGTCCCCGTTTGCCAAGACACGAGGCGCAGCGGAGAGGGCACCCCGCCCGAGCCCCCGGTGCCCCGGCACCGAAAGGTGAGGTCTGACCCGGCCCCATACACCAGGCCTGGGGCCCACTGAGAGCCAGCAGGGGCGCTGCCCCCGACAGTGACGCGAGGGCACCCCCCACAGGGACGCCACGGCGCCCCCCACAGGGACGCGCGTGGGGAAACACACGCGCGAAAGAGCCCCGTGTCCTGGCAGAAGAGCGCCTGAGCACCGACGCCCGGGCTGGCGGCAGCCACAAGGTGACGATGAAGTACTTCAAACAGACAAGGCAGGCGCTGGGAGGCCCCCTGAAGCCGCCCCCAGACCCCCCCCAGGCCCGGGCGTCAGTCTCAGGCTGTCCCCTCCGCCGCCCGAGGGCGGTCCCCAGTCAGGGCACGGACCCACGGGGCACGCAGACCCCTCCTGTCTCCCCCTGCGCCCCGCGGCAGCGGACCGCAGGGGATCCGCCTGCTCTGCTCCCCGCTCGGTCTCTGGGAGTCCTCACCCCCGCCCCTCTGGCCCGCACCCCGCTCTTGTGTGCGGAAATAAACAAACATTTTTTGAAAAGAGGCCGTGAAGCCAGCAGGAGCCGGGCGGCGAGGGAGCCGGGCGAGCAGAGAACGTCTTCAGCGCGAAGCCAGGAAAGGCTCGCAGCGCTTGGGGAGGCCCGTGTGATGCTGAGAAATGATGGAACCTGTGGCAAGAGCGATGACGAGAGGGAGGGGAAGCCGGCACGCGAGAGCGCAGGGAGGAGCCCTGACAAATGCGCGCGGGCGCCGGCGCCGGGACATCTAAATAAAGCGAATAAACCGGGGAAATAGAAGCCAGAATTGACACCCGAGTAAATACGGATCGTCAGCAGATAGACATCCAGGAGGGAAATTGAAATGGGAAACAATTCTCCGCCAACAGCCGTCAGGAAGAGAAACGATCTCCTGCGCGGGCTCGCGGGGGCGGCAAACGGGGGGCGCGCGGCTCATTTTTTAGGCCGCTGCACCTTTACGGCGACACCCGAGCGGGCGCGCGGAGCGGGCGGCGCCCCCATAAGTCACCCGAGTCGCAGCCCCTGGGCGCGGGTCTGCTGGGCGCCGTCTGCTGGGCGCGGGCCTGCTGGGCGCCGTCTGCTGGGCGCGGGCCTGCTGGGCGCCGTCTGCTGGGCGCCGTCTGCTGGGCGCGGGCCTGCTGGGCGCGGGCCTGCTGGGCGCCGTCTGCTGGGCGCGGGCCTGCTGGGCGCGGGCCTGCTGGGCGCCGTCTGCTGGGCGCGGGCCTGCTGGGCGCGGGCCTGCTGGGCGCCGTCTGCTGGGCGCCGTCTGCTGGGCGCGGGCCTGCTGGGCGCGGTTCTGCTGGGCGCGGGCCTGCTGGGCACGGGTCTGCTGGGCGCGGGTCTGCTGGGCGCCGTCTGCTGGGCGCCGTCTGCTGGGCGCGGGCCTGCTGGGTGCGGGTCTGCTGGGCGCGGGCCTGCTGGGCGCCGTCTGCTGGGCGCTGTCTGCTGGGCGCGGGCCTGCTGGGTGCGGGTCTGCTGGGCGCGGGTCTGCTGGGCGCGGTCTGCTGGGCGCCGTCTGCTGGGCACGGGCCTGCTGGGTGCGGGTCTGCTGGGCGTGGGCCTGCTGGGCGCCGTCTGCTGGGCGCCGTCTGCTGGGCGCGGGCCTGCTGGGTGCGGGTCTGCTGGGCGTGGGCCTGCTGGGCGCGGGCCTGCTGGGCGCGGGTCTGCTGGGTGCGGGCCTGCTGGGCGCCGTCTGCTGGGCACCGTAAACAGAGGCAAAACGCGAAAGCGGCCCCAGGGTCAAGGCCTGGTGCCCGTGCCCGCCGGCCGCCTGAGGGCGCCGCCACGGGAGCCCGAGGAAGCAGGCGGCCCCTCCGCGGGCACCCGCCCACCCAGGCCCAGAGGCCCCAGGCCCCCAGGGCCGCCAGTGCCGCGGAGCGGGCCCCAGGAGGGCGCTGGGCCCGGCGCGTGGCCAGACAGCCGGCCGGGGCTCAGCTGCGCGGGGTCTCGGCCCAGCGAGCCGGCAGGGCAGCCCCGCCGGCGCGTCTCTCTCTTGTCCCCGGCTTGCTCCTCTCTTCACTCCCCCTTTGTGAATAAACCTTCCATGGCCCTTGTGCGTGCGCCTGCCGTTGGGTTTCGTGGTCAGTCCCCTCAGGCCGCCCCATTCCACACTGGGGTTTCCCTGGACACTGGGAGTTGGCACGGGGTGTGGGAGCCAGTGGGGGGTGGGGGGCGCCCACGCGGGGCGCAGAGCGCAGCGTGGGGTATGGGGGCAGAGGAGCAGGCCCCCAGGACGCTGTCCTGCCAACAAGGCCGTGCCTTTGGATGTGCGGCGGCGGCGATGCCTCCGTCGGTCGGGAGGAGGCTGTTACCACAGGCTGCGAACACCTGGGCGCTCTGCAGAGGGTGGGCGTCTGTCCCCCCAGGGTGCTGGGCCTGGCACACCCCCGTGCCTGGTGTTGGGCGGCAGGGGAGGGGGCAGACCAGCCGCGGAGCCTGTGCTGGGCCCTGGAAGGCGGACATTCCCGCTGAAGCCTGCCTGGCTGCCCACCCAAGTCTCTAGCAGCCGTGCAGCCCCACAGCTGACCTGGTGAGGGCCACCCTGCCCCCACCCCTGCCCTGGGGGCACTGCCCTGCCTGGGGCCGTGCTGGTGCTCTGGAGGGGGCTTATTGTGCGGAGCCCTGGGGGGCCGTTCATGGCCCAGGTCCGACCCCACCATTGGCCACTGCCCTGGCCTTCAGGCTCCCAGCCGCTGAGAACTGATGGGGTCCCTGGCGCTGCCCCCGGCACTGTGCTGAGGCCCCGCCCCCGCACGGTGTGGGGGTGGCCTGGGTGGGCAGGCGAGGCCAGGCGGGCCCTCTGCGGGATGGTGCCCTGACGTGGAAGGCGGAGCAGGCAGGAGGCGCAGCAGCGGCCACCCATGGCCACCCCTGGGGGGAGACGAGGGACCCACACCAGCTCGCTGCCTCCCGGGGGGGCTTTCACGCGGGACTCTGAGGGCCCAGTTCAGAGGGAGCCCCGGATCTCCGGGTCTCTGCGACCCCTCGCAGGCTTCAGCCCTGCCAGCCCCACCTCGCCCTCCCTTTTGCCCCCCTCCGCCTCCCCCCTCATTGGCTGTCTCTCTGGGGGGCCCTGACTATGACACTTCCCCCCCATTCTTTCAACATCAGGCCCAGTGTCCTGTGACGCCTCCTCGTCACCTTCTGGAAGCGCCTCCCCACCCCGGGGACACCATGTTCGCCAAAACGTGACAGTAAAAGCCAGCGGTGGCCAGGGGGTGGCTCCAGCCCGGTTCTGGCTTGGTCCAGCCCAGCCCCAGGACCCCACCGGGCGCTGAGGTGTGGAAGCCGGCGCCCAGGCCGCCCGGCGCTGGAGGGCCCCCGGCGGTGACCAGCTCCCGCCCTGAGGGAGGGGCGGAGGCGGAGGCCTGCCTGGAGGAAGGGGCACCCGCGGCCCAGGGACGTGTCCTCTCCACCCTGCAGCTGGCCCCCGGCCTCGCCGGCGCTCCGGGCCTGGGCCTGCTCCTCGGGGTGGACGCCCTGGGGGCCGCCAGCTCCTCCCGGCGCCGCGGCTGGGCGGCGGGACCGTCCGCACTCCATCATCGACGGGTGACAGCGGGAACGGTGGGAGTTCATTACAGGGACCATGAATTGTTGGAGGTAATTTAGATTACAATTTAAAGTTTAATTTAAAAATCTATCAACAAATGTGAAAGTACTGGAGGAACATTTTAAAATGCACTTTAATCTCGCCGGCACAAATAGCTTTTCGGGGCTCTAAACATCATCACCTGGAAAAACAGTAAAACTTTACTGCATCTTTAATTAAATTACAAACACAAAGGATAATTAACTTTTTTATTTTTATTTTATTCGTGCCATTGTTTCTCCCCGAGTCAATATCTCGGGGCTGCAGGAGCAGCTGTTACGGGAAGTTTACGGCCGAGCCGCGGGGCGCCCCGGGCGCTTGTGGGGGGCGGCGGGGCGCGGGGCGCGGCGCGGGGTCCGGGTCTCCCCAGCGCCCTCGGCGTCCCTGGGACCGCGGCCTCCTCGGGCCGGGCAGCCGAAGCGAGGCCCGGGGCTGCGGGGGCGTCCCCAGGCCGGGGCGGCGCCGGGGGGGGGGGGGGGGGGGGGGGGGAGGGCTCGGGCACCCCGTGCTGGGCGGGGCCTGTTGCCCCGTGGCGCTGGGCCCTGCAGGTCCCCCTGGCCCGGGGCGGGGCCCTGGGGGCGGGCCTTGGGGGGCGGGGCCCGGGGGCGGGGCCCGGGCGGGGGTCTGGGGCGGGGCCCGGGGCGGGGCCTGGGGGCGGGGCCCGGGCGGGGGTCTGGGGCGGGGTGCGGGGGGGGGGTCTGGGGGCGGGGCCCGAGGGGGGGTCTGGGGGCGGGGCCCGGGCGGGGGTCTGGGGCGGGGCCCGGGCGGGGTCTGGGGCGGGGTCCGGGCGGGGGTCTGGGGCAGGGCCTGGGGGCGGGGCCGGGGCCTGGGGGCGGGGCCGGGGCGGGGCCCGGGCGGGGGTCTGGGGCGGGGCCCGGGCGGGGCCTGGGGGCGGGGCCGGGGCGGGGGTCTGGGGCGGGGCTGGGCGGGGGTCTGGGGGCGGGGCCCGGGCGGGGGTCTGGGGCGGGGCCCGGGCGGGGTCTGGGGCGGGGCCCGGGCGGGGCCTGGGGCGGGGCCGGGGCGGGGGTCTGGGGCGGGGCCCGGGCGGGGGCCTGGGGCGGGGTCCGGGCGGGGGTCTGGGGCGGGGCCCGGGCGGGGGTCTGGGGCGGGGTCCGGGCGGGGGTCTGGGGCGGGGCCCGGGCGGGGGTCTGGGGCGGGGCCGGGGCGGGGCCTGGGGGCGGGGCCCGGGCCCGGGGGCGGGGCCCGGGGGCGGGGCCCGGCCGCGGCGGGCGGTGCGGGCGGTTCTGGAGGCCCGTTCCGTTCCTCCTGCCCGCGGGGCGCGGGGCGGCGCGGGGCGGCCCCGCCTTCCCTCCCTCCCCCTCGGCCGCCCGCGGGCTTCGGGCCTCCCTCCCGCGCCGGCGGCGGGGTCGGCCGGGCCCCAGCTGGACCTCGCGGGCGCCCGGGAGCGCACCCCGGCCCGAGGCACCCACCGCGCCGGTCCCGCCGGGCCCCGGGCCGCCAGGAGCGCCCCCGCGGCCTCCCGGAGCGCGGCCCCGCCTGGCGGTCCCTGGGGCCGCGCGTTCCCGGCCCGGGGCACAGGGCCGCGCGCCCCACCCGGCCTCGGCGCCCCCGCGCGCCCCGCCGACCCCCCGCGCCGACTTGCTGGGGCCGCTCGTGCCGCGCGGACGCCCCGCGGCCCGCCCCGCTCCCCGGCGAGTTGCGGGCGCCGCCCCCCGAAACTGGCCCCGAGAGCGCCGCCCGGGGCGTCGTGCCGCCGGGGCCGGGGCGGGCCGCGGGTGGGGGCGGCGGGTGCTAGTTACCGCCCTCCGCGCCGCACGCCTCGCTTGGTCCTAATTAGGAGAATTAATAGGCGGAGAGCCGCTCCGCGGGCGGCGCCCAACAAAGCCGCCGGCGCTGCTGCGGGGCTGGGCCGCGTCCCGGGGCGGCCGGGGTCCCGGCGGGGCGCGGCGGGGCGGGGCGGGGGGCGCGGCCTGGCTCGCCCCGGCCCCCCGCCTGGCCGCGCCCCTGTTCGTCCGCGCGTCGGGCGCCCTGACAAGGCCGACGGCGGACACGACTGCGCCTCTAATTAAGGCGCTAATTGAATTAAACGCCGCGGTAATGAGGGACGAGCAGCATAAAAGGCGGAGAGTCAGATAGGCCAATTAACACGCGCCCGAGCATAATTATAACACCCGCGCCGCGGCCTTAATTGCTGCCGGGGGATTTATGTTAATTGGCTCACAACAGGCGGCGCGACCTGCCGGGCGGTAATTAAAAAAATGATATTCTACACGCGCGCCCGGCGGCCCAATTAGGCTTGATTTACATAAAGGCCGCCCGCGCGCCCGCGCCCCGCCCGCCCCGGGGAGCCCTGGGGAGCCCTCGGGGAGCCCTGGGGAGCCCTGGGGAGCCCTCGGGGAGCCCTGGGGAGCCCTCGGGGAGCCCTTGGGGAGCCCTCGGGGAGCCCTGTGGGGAGCCCTGTGGGGAGCCCTCTGGAGAGCCCTCGGGGAGCCCCTGGGGAGCCCTCTGGGGAGCGGGGCGCCCGCGGCGTCCTCCGACAGTGGCCAAGGTCACGGCCCGTCGCACTGACCCCGGCCTCCCGCCCGAGCCGGGGAGCGGCCGCCCTCCGTGTGCCCCCTCGGGGGCCCGGGCGCCCCGGGGTCGGACCCCCCCTCCCTGGAGCGCGCTAGGGCGCCGCGGGGCGCCGGCCCGGCGGACACTGCTGCGGGGGTGCAGCGCCTCGGGGGACCCCTCTCGCCGCGAAGCCGCCGGCGCCCCGCTTTGGAGGCGGTGGGCGGGGTGCAGGGCCGGGCGGCCCCGTTCTGCTGCCCGGGCCCCTCGCTGGGGAGCCGGCCGGGCGCCCCCTGCCCCCCAGGGCCGCGCCCCGACCACCGCTCAGGCCGCTGCACCGTGACGTCCCGCGCGGGCACAGCCCGCCTCGTCCACACCTGTGACCTCAGCCGCGGGGGTCCCCCACCTCCCTCCGCGCGCCCTCCCGCCGCCGGTGATTAGCCGCGCCCGCCCCGCCGGCCAAGCGCCCCGCAAATTGGGGGGGATGTTTCATCAGGACGGCCGCGGGGTGCCCGCGCCTGTCCCCTCGAATCAGGCTGCGGAGTCATCCCGCGCGGCCCCCCTGCCCCCCGCCGGGCGCGGCCGCGGGTAACGAGCCGCGGCACCCGGGGGCGCGAGACGATCGCGGGGAGCCGGGTCGTTACGACGCCGCGGCCGTCAGCGCTGACTGCGATGAGCCGGCGACGGGCCTGATTTGCTCTTTATTGGAGCCGAGATTAGCCTGGCTCGCGCGCCCATCAGACCCACTTAAGGTGGAATCGCGGCGGGCGGCGCGGCCCAGCGGGGAGGGAGGCGCCCCGCACCCCCCTGCGAGGAACCCAGGCTCAGAGGGCGCCCGCCCGCGGGAGCACTTCAGGGAGCACCCGAGGGTGCCAGGCGCTTCCTGGGGTGGACGCGGCCTTCTCCTTGGGCTGCTGTCCTGGCGCCCCCTGGGAGCTCCCGAGGGGCAGGCCGGACCCCACCATCAGACCTCCTCCACCCCACGCAGGGCCCAGGCCCCCCTCAGCCTCCCCACACCCTGCGCTCACAGCTGCCCTGGGACACCCACCAGCGCCCACCCCAGCCCTCCCTCCAGCCTCTCCCCCGGGCGTGTGGGTGCTGCCTGGGGCTCCGGGTCCTGGGCCTGCCTGCCCCGAGGGGCCTCGGAAGCCCAGCGAGGTGGCCACAGAGCCCTGGCCCCGCAGCCCAGCCAGGTGGCCACTGAGCCCAGCCCCGCGGGCATCCCTGTGCAGACAGGCGGCTGCTCAGGCCTCTGGGGCAGACCGCGGCCCTTTGCCTGTGCGGTGCTCTTCAGGGTCTTAGATGGGCAGAGCCACAGACCCCCACGGGCCCCTCTGGGGGCCGGCCTGCCAGGGGTCAGTCTGTCCCCACGGGCAGCTCAGCCTCTGGCCTGGAGACTCCAGAGGTGGAAGGAGGCAGGGCCTCGGGCGGGAGCTACGGTCCTGCCTCCCGCTGCCCAGGGGCCCCGCCCGCCCCTGCGGCTCCTGCCCCCCACCCTGCCTGGGGACGGGGCAGCAGGGGCTCTGCCTGAGGTGCCGGAGCCCCAGAGGGGGGCCGGGCCCTCACAGGGGGTGGGGTGGCAGACTCTGGTGCCGGGGGTGGGCAGGGGAGAGGGGGCGTCCCCTCTAGGCTCTCCCCTGCCAGGCGGGCCACTCGGGCACACGCCGCCCCCAGGGTTCCCGTGCCAGCTTTGGGCTGTTCTCGAAACCTAAAATGATCCCAAAGTTAAAGACACCCCTCCGGCTCCCCTGCGGAGGGCTGCAGGGGCCTGCGCGTCCGAGCGCAGCTGACCTGTGAGCACCTCGCCCGCTCTCCCCTCGCTGCATCGCCCCAGACTCCGCAAGCTGCCCACGGGCGGCGGGGCCGCTGGCACGAGGAGCGCTGGGAGTGTCCACTCCAGGCAGGCTGGCCCGCGGCCTCCTTACCTGGGCCCCACCCGCTGCCCCCGCCCCCGGGCACTTCCCGCCCTGGACTCCCGCCACCTGCCACAGGGGCCGGACAGCGCTCCTCGCCCACGCAGGAGGGCGGCTGCCCACGCGCGCCCGGGGGCCTGAGAGCTGGACGGTGGCCACTGGCAGCAGCGGGAGTCCACGGGGCCAGGCCAGACAGGTGGGCAGCCATCGCCCAGCCCCCCACGGCTCGGCCCCCGAGCACCCTGCCCCGGCTGCGGGCGGAGCACCGGCCCCCGCCCCCTGCTCCTCACGCCGGTCGCTGTTAGGTGGACCCCAGGCTGGGGCTGGGGGCTGAGCAGCACACGCTCGGCCGCTCTGGCCTCCCGCTGCCCCCGCCTCGCCCAGGGCAGGCGGTGCGGAGGGTCCCCTGGAGGGCGGCCGGCCCTGCCTGAGGAGCCCGGGCACCGGGTCGCCCGGTCCAGGACGCCAGCCCGGCCAGCCTTCCCCTTGTTCTGCCGGGGCTGCGCTGGAGGCCGTCAAGGTCGTCTGGGGTCACGCGTCCTGCCCCTGAGTGTCGAGTCGGGGGTGGGTGCTGGGGGGCGGGGTCCCCCGGGCAGGCAAGCCCCGAGGCTGCTTCGGGCCAGCCCCACCCGCAGAGAGGCCGAGTCCCGGCGGCGCCTCCCCCGCCAGTGGCTGCCCAGGGCGCAGTCCGGCCTGCGGGCGCCGACGCGCTGCTGCACGGGGCTCGTGCTCAGCTGGAAAATTGAGGGGCGGCCGGGGCCCCTGTGGGGCGCGTGGCCTCGCTCGTTTCCTCTCAAGCAACTTCCTGGGAAATGGACGGTGGACCCGCTGACAGCGGATGACGGATGGCCGCCACACACGGGCACCCGCCGGCTGGGGCCGCAGACACGGAGGCGGGCGCGGCTCCCGGGGGGCGCCCTGGGGTGGTGGGGAGCAGACCCGTCCGGAACCGCGCGGGGGGCCGGGAGCAGCGGGGCCGGGGAGTGGGCGGCGGCTGGCGGGGGCGGCCCGCGGGGCTCTGGGCCTCTGCCTCGGGCTCCCCACCTGCAGGCTGAGGCCCACGGCCCTGCGTCCACCACGGCTGCCCACCACGGGCCGGGGGCCCGGGGCCTGCCCTGGGGGTGCCCAGCCCGGGGCGCCAGAGCCTTCCACCTTAAGGGTGAGGAGCCTGCGGCCAGCCCCCCGCCCCTGCACCCCGGTGACAGATACTGATGTCTGAGCCGGCAGCCCGCAGCTCGTGTTCTTTGCTGAAATGTCACCTGTTCCATGTAGCGATTTGCATAATGCAAAGCTTCTCACTCGTAAAATACAGATTAAGAGGGGAAGCTGGAGTCATTCTGGAACCAGGGAGCCATTTCAAAGGGACAGGGGAGGGAGGCCCGGCCCGCGTGCGCTTAACCCTGTCCCCGCCGCAGCTCCGCTCCCTGGGGCTCCCCAGGGCCGCAGCCCGGCCCCAGCGTCCTCCTGTGGAGGCCCCGGGGGCTGCCCGGGGGGGGGGGGGGGGGCTGGGGTACGCCCGGTGGAGGAGGGGTGGGGCTGTGCCGCAGACTCCCCGCAAGTCTCCCGCCACAGCTGCAGGCGCATGAGGACCCTGGGCCTCCGTCGGCCGGGAGGGGGAGGCCCCCACACCAGCGCCAGGGGTCTCTGCACCCTAGGTCCCACCCTGGTGGCCTCAGCAAAGGTGCCACGGCTGCCCAGGGAGGTGGGGCTCCTGCCGTGGCCTCGAGAAGGGCCTGTGGGCTCTGCCCGGTCAGCGTGGGGGGTGGAGGCGGGCGGGCAGGTGCGGGCGCTCTGCTCCTGCGGGAGTGAGTGCAGGGCCCACCGGGCCGGATCAGGGGGCTTCTGGGCAGCAGCCCTGGCCCAGCCTCGCCAGATGGCACGGCCCGCCCCCTGCAGGTCAGCCTCACGCGGGAATGGGGGTCTGTGCTCTGCGGCCCTGCCCCTCCCTCCTCTTGCTGGGCAGGGCCCTGGCCCACGCGGGGAGAGGGGAGGCGGGCCCGGGGACCTCCGGGAACAGGCCAGCCGGGCTGTCCTGAAGGGCAGCTGTGGATGGGTGTGGGGTGCTGGTCCAGGGGGCCGGCGACTGCACCCCACTCAGGGAGGTGGCCCTGGCCTCCCAGGGGGGCTTTCCCTTCAGCTGAGCGGGGGGGCCAGAGCTCCAGCCCCGGCCCCTGGTCCTGTCTCCTGCCCCACGCGTAGGTTCCCTCCGACCACAGGCCCTGCTGCTGGGCTGCGCTGGCCGCCTGCCGGCAGGGACCCGCCCACCCTTCCCTGGGGGTGGAAACGTGCTGTACCCCCTGCCTCACCACCGCCATCGCCATCACCTCCACCGCCATCACCCCCCACCTCCACCATCTCTGCAAACGCCCCCTCGGCTCCACCTTCTAGCCCCCAGGCCCAGTGGGGGCATCTTATCTTGCCCCCCTGAGCCAGGGCACCCCACAACCGCGCCTGAGGCCACACCCCCCCTTCCGGGAGCCCACTCCTCTCCACCTGTGCCTCCCCCGGCAAAAGCTGGCAGGGCCCATCCTGCGTGAGGCCCTGTCCCCGACCTCCCAGCTCCAAGGTCACCATCCTCTATCCGGGGTCACCAGGCCCTGGTCCCCTTCGACACTGGCCCATCCCAGGGTCCGAGCTGCCCGGGGTGCGGGTGCTGAGCAGGGACCTGCGGCTGCTCGGGAAGGGCGGGGCTAGCCCCGAGGACAGCGGGGAGGAGGTGGCCACCGGGAGGAGGAGGCAGCGGCAACTCGCAGCTGCTGATAAAGCGGCCTAATGGCTTTTCGCTAATGAGAAAAGCGGGGCTGATCATGACAAATGGCCGGGAGCAGCGGGCTAAGCGGCGACACGCCACTCACCGCGGGAGGCCGGAGCCCCGCCCCCTGGGCCCCACCCTGCCCGTGGGGCTGGGGGGGTGGCCGGCCCCCAGCACTGTCCTCCCCAGAACTGACCAAGACTGCCCGCTACAGAGAGTGTCCCGTGTGCTGGGTTGGGGAGAGCACCCTGGGGTGACAGGGAGGCGCCTGGGCCAAGCAGAGGGGACGGCGGGAAGGCGGGCTGTCCGGAGGAACGCTGGAGCCAGAGGGGAAATCGCAAGGGCCGCCCAGGGCCTCAGGGAGGCCAGCGACCTGGGCCCACAGGCCACCCTGGTGGAGACACGTGCAAGGTCTGGCTGGCCCAGGCCCGCGAGCACCGCCTGGACTCGGGAGGCCGGCGCATGCTCTGCCTGGGCTTGCCGAGGGTGCCCCTAGGAGAGGCCCCTCCACCCGGCCCCGAGAGGGCATCTGGCCCGGGAGACACTCAGAGCGAGCCCTTGGTGCCCGCAGCCCTCTGGGACAGCCGGTGGTCAGCTTGGAGGCCAAAGAGAGACACGGGGCAGCGAAGAAAAGTCCAGGCTGAGGGGCCGGCAGGGCCGGGGTCCCACCTCTCCCCCGTGTCTCCTCAGGTGACGGCCGCCTCCCAGGAGCGGGACAGCTGTGCCCCCTGCCCGTCCACCAGCCATTTGTCCGTCCATCCACCTGCTCATCCTCCTGTCCACCCACTTGCCCATCTGTTCGTCTGTCTGTCCAGCCGTCTCCATCCATCTGTTCACCCAGCCACCCGTCCATCCGTCCGTCCAGCCATCTGTCCAGTTGCACCGCGTCTCTGCTAGGCCCTACGCTGTGTCCCAGGAACCGGGACATCCAGTTCCCGCTCAAGGTGACCCTGACCCGCTGCCCACTCCCAGCCAGTCTCCAGCCCCTGCCCCTCTCCTCCCTGCCCTGCCCTCTCCTGCCCAGGGCCCTTCCGGATCGCTGCCCCCAGATGCTGGGCCCGTGGATGCCCCTCTGTATCCCCTCAGCTGCAGAGCTCACCTCGCCCCTGCTTGACGCCCCTCGGCCCTCCCGGGTCCCCCTGTCCCAGGGTCATGCGAGCCCCTCCCCGGGGTGTTCTCCCAGCCCCCCGGGGCCTGGGTGCCCTCCCAGGGCCTGCTCCCCGCCCGGCCCCCCGGCCCGCCTGTGGCCAGCAGGGATGGGGCCCGCGTCTGCGGCCGGCTCAGTGGGCGGTGTCCGGGGGCCGCGGGCCGCGGAGAGGCGAGGACGGCATAATGGGGTTTTCCATGCGGAACAACCATCTTATCTCGGGCTGCGTGTCATCCATTACCGCTAATTACGCGCCGGCCTCGCGGCCTCTCGCTCCTGGCCGGCCGGGCCGGCCTCCTCATTGTCCTCTCCGGCCGCCTCGCCGCCCGGGGCCGGGCCCGGGGTCTCCCTATCGTCCCGCGGCAGCAGCGAGGCGGGCGCCCCGTGATAGATGGAGCATGGAAATTAGTTCCAGAGTTTAACTGATAACCGGGGAGCACGGCTACATTCGGTTATGGCAGCCCTAATTGATGAGCTCATTAAGTCCATTATTAGAGAAATTGATTTCAAATAGGCACTTAGAGCGGGCGCGGGAGGCCGGTGGGCGGGGGCCGCGGAGAGGAAGTCGCGAAAATACATAATGAGGCAAGTAATTTTATAGGTTTGTTTAATGAAAAGCCTCAACAGCGACTCGGGGCCGTGTGGGTTTAAACACTCATTTTATGTACTAATAAAGCTCCTGGTGCCGGGGCCGTCCCCCCTAATTAATTAATTAACCCCAGCCGGCGATCGATGCGTTGGTCACGCCAGACGCGGGCGCCGCGGTGGGGGGCGTCCCTTGCGCGGTGCCCGCGCCCCGCAGCCCGGCCTGGCCCAGAGGCCCCCCCGGCCGCCGCCTGCCCGGCCGCCCTTGACCCTCGCTTGACCCGTCTTCCCCGGCCCAGGCCCTCGGGGCCCTCCGGCCCAGCCTGGGCGGCCTCCGACCTGGCCCGCAGGCCTCGCTGCCTCCTCAGACCCGCGAGCACCCGTGGGTGACACAGACACGCCCACTGCGGGCGCCCGGAGGGGCGCAGGGAGCGTGCAGCCCCCCCAGAGGCGTGCCCAACACCGCCCTCCCCGAGACCCCACCCGCGGCCGAGCCCTGCCCCCTTGTCCGCCCTCCGGGGCTCGGCCCGGCCCCACCTCTCCAGCCCCTGACCCATCCGGTCTCACCGCCCCCCACGCGTCCTGGACACTCGCCAGTGCCCGCAGCACCCCGGGCCCCAGGCAGGCGCCCCGGCTCCTGCATCTCTGCCTGCCCGGCCCCCGCCCCCCGCAGCTGCCGCCCTGCTCTGAGGGGGCCTCGGGGTCGGGGTCTCTCCCACACGCTGCCTGGAGGCGGCCTGAAGGCGCAGCCCATCCCAGGACTCGCCGGGCGCGGCCCCCTTCCCGCCTCTGCACTGGGGCACCCAAGGGACACAGGGCCCCACTGCCCGCTGCGTGGACACCCCCGCCCATTCGCGCTGAGTCTGTGGCAGCCACAGTGGTGACCCGGGGCCCAGGCCGGGGAGGGACACGGGGCGCGGGCAGCACGGGCCGAGGCAGCCCCACGGGAGTCCAGGCGCACCAGGGTGGAGCGGCCCGGGGTCTCCGCCGAGGCACAAATGATTCTGCACAACTTTGCGAAGAGCGCGGTTTTGTGAGGAGCCCGCCCCTCCGCAGCCCCGGGCGGCGCGTGTCCTGGGGTGAGGGGGTGACACCTTCTGTCACCTGCTCCCCAGGGCGGGGGCGGCTGCCCGATTGCCAAGGCCCGGGCGCCGGCACTGACCCCGGGACAGTGTTTGCCAGCCTGACCGCCACATCCTGGGGCTGGCGCCCGCCCCCTCCCCCGAGCAGAGCCGGCCAGGGCTGCGGCCTGAGCCCCACCGCGCCGGTGCAGCTGGGGACCCTGCTCTTGGGAGGCGGAGCCGCGCTGGCGGGAACCCGAGAGAGCCCGGCCAGGGTCTTGCGCCTGGGCGGCTCCGGACCGGAGGGGTGGGCCGGGGCCCGGGCACGGGGCCACCCCCTGCAGGAGGCACTGGGCCTGCCGGGCTCGGAGGGCCTCTGGGTCAGGGAGCTGGGCCCCCGGGTAGCCTGGCTGAGCTCCTGGACGCGCGGGGCCTTTGCAGGCTGCCTGCAGGGTCACCTCCGGCGCCTGGCCCAGGCCCCAGCTTGGAGGTCCTCGGCCCGTGGGGCAGGGGCGGCGGGGCCAGGGGCCCAGAGGGCCGTGGGGACGGGGCGGGGCCCCAGGGAAGGCTCCCCCCGGCCGCTGCTCCCGCCCGCCCGTCCCGCCCCAGGCCCGCGTGTCCCGCGCGGGCGCCTCCTGGCGGGGCCGCGTGTCTGCCCGAGCGGGGCGCGGGGATGCCCGTGGCCGGCCGGGCGGGCCCAGCCTCTTGTGCTAAGAGCTGGATTTTCTACTATTTGTGCTGCTTTTAATCCATAGGAAGTCAATTTTCCACTCATATATTAGTTTATTTTATATTTTCAAATGGATTCGACTATACATTGATTTCCTGTTGCGGCCTTTGTGTCCCGGCGCGGATTACGCGTTTAGGGGGAGGCCGGGCCCGCGCGCATAAAGGCCGCCCTCGCCGCAGCGCTTATCTCCACGAGGGAGAGGCCAATTTTATTGAAACAGCTAAAATCCCACTTAATTGAATTTTTTTCCTCTCAGATGTGCGAGCTTAGAGACTTTTGCTTTCCAATTCAGCTCAGGCTCCGCGGTGTTTAAATTTCCAAGCCCATAAAGACCTTTATGAAAAAGACCTGCAAATATTGTATTTCTGAGCCGCGCAGCCCCAGGTGGGCGCGGGGAGCATCAATATTCCCAGGCACATCCTCTGCCCCTGCCCCGCGCCTGCTTAGCGCGGCTGCCCCTGCCCCCAGCCCGGCCCGGCCCGGCCCGCCCAGGGTCAGGGAGGGCTCGGGGGCTCTGCTCCCCGGCACCCCGCGGGCTGCCCCGCTCGCCCGCCCCTGCCTTTCCCAGGGAGCCGAGGGCAGCCCCCTCCCGTGCCCGCTGGCTCCCGCGGGCTCCCCACACGCCCCGGCCTCGCCACCCTTGCCAGGCCAGGGGCCTGGAGGCAGCCCCACCCCCACCCCTCTTGTTGCCTCACGGGCGAGACCCCAACGTGACCCTCGGAGGGAGTCCCCAGACACCCCCCTCCGGGGGTCCCAAGCCCCACGGCCCCCGGACACACTGCGGGGAGCGGCGGCTCCGCCTGTCACTGCGGCCCTGGGGCTGGGCCTCGGCCGGCCTCTTGCTCCCCAGCCTCGGTTTCTCATCAGCACAAGGCCGGCCCCGTCCAGCGCCTCCGCGCTCTCAGCCGCGGTCTCAGGCGGCCCCGGGCAGCTGCGGGGGTGGTCGGCCTCTGGGGGCCCGCTCGCCTCCCGTTGCCCCCAGAATCACGAGGTGCCAAGGCGTGGCAGGGGGCCAGCGGGGTCCTTCCGCCCTCTGGCTGGGGCTGCCTGGGCGTGGCCTGAGCCCACCACCGCGGGGGCCAGGGCTGGGACAGATGGGGGCGGGGGCCGCCGTGCAGCATCGGGCGCTGGGTGCCAGGCAAAGGCAGCCGTGGGCCTGGGGCCGTGGGCACCCGGCAGAGGCGCTGGACAGGCGGCGGCAGATGCTGCTCACGCCGCTGGGCCTGGCGGGGGGACAGGCCATGGGGAAGGCCCGCGTGTGGGCCTTGGAGCCTCCGGCGAGGCCGCCCTCGCTATTTCAGTTTCCTGGAAAGCCCCTGGCCCTGCGGCGTGGTGGGCATCCAAGGGACAGACAAAGCGTCGCGCAGCAGAGCGGCCACTCCTGGCGGGTGGAGCAGGGGGCACGGTGCTCCCCAGGGGTCTCTGCTGTGGGCAGGCTTTCTTGGGGAGCAGGCATTGGGGCCCTCGCTGTCCCTGGCCTCTCCAGCCACCCTCTCCTTCCCTGGCCAGCCCCAGCCGTCTCCTCTGCGGACCTCCCCCCACACGCCCCACCCGGCCGGTCACGGCTCCTCTGCGGTCTCGGACCCGCCGCCTGCCGGGGCCCACCCTGGCCGGTGCTCTGGGGGCTGCTCCGGGAAGGGCTTGGGGGAGTGGAGGGTGGCCCCCCTCCCCCACCCCCAAGCCCTCACCCTCCTGTGCGTTTTGGGTCACATGTGCCCCCTGAACTGGGGTCGAGGCACCCCGGTAGCATCCTGGGGTCTCAAGGAAGGACGTGGCCAGGCGCCCCGCAGCGGCACCTTCACCTGGCGGGCACCCACCTGGCGCGGCCACAGGAGCCCCACGGCTCTCAGGGCGGGGGAGCACGGCCGAGGGTGCGGGCCGGGCCGGCCCTCCCGCCTCCCGGCACCCAGGCGTCTCCCCGGGCTGCGGGCGCGGCTCCCGCTCGGGCGGGGCTGAGCAGCCGGTGAGTTACGGCGGGGCGCGCGGCGGCCGGCGGCGGCTGGAAGGTCTTTTCTTCTCGTGTTTAAGTTAGCGTGGAAGATGGAACAGTCACAGACACCGGCCACTCGGCCTGTTCCTGCGGCGTGTCCCCGCCAACGCCGCGCCGATTTACAGCCTCGCCTGCTTTATTAATGGAAAACCAGAAGCGCCGTCGGGCCCAGCTCTTCACAGCCGTGGCCGACCATGGCGGGGGGAGCCCCCACGCCACACGGTCTGGGGCGGCCGTCCCCGGGGCCCAAGGTCGGGGCCAGGTGCTCTGGGCAGTTTTGGGGCGGGGTGGGTCCCCAGCCCCTGCGCTTCTCAGCTTTTTGGGGATTGTGTCCAAGAGGGTCAGACCCCCTGCCAGTGGCCGCGTGGCACCCCACGGCCCTGACTCCTCACGCTGGCCAGGCCGCACCCAGCTCCCTTGAGAGCCTCGGCCAGCCCGGGACAGAGCAGGCAGGCGCCTTAGAGCATCAGCACCCCCCACAGGCAGCTCGGCCACCTGCGTGGGCCTCGGGGGCCGCAGCCCCATCTTGCATGTAGGAGGTGAGGTCTGTAGGTGAGGAGGCGGGCAGGGGAGGATGTGGACAGGTGAGGTGGACAGCTGAGGAGGTGGACAGGTGGGGAGTCGGTGGGGAGAGGGATGGGCTGGCTAAGTGTCGGCAGGGGAGGAAGATGAGGGCGCCCCAGCCTTGGCCTCCCCTCCTGCCTGGTTTCCCGTCCCCACCAGCGCACAGTCTACACTCTCTCCTGGGAGGCGCGCCCCCACTGTCCCACCCCACCTTCCCGAAAGCCCAGGTGAGTCCCTCAGGCCGCCCGCGGGGCCCTGGAGAGCGGGTCTCCTCCCTGGGGACTGCGGTAGGCGGGCACCAGGTGGGTCCTCTCAGCCAGGCCCACCGTTTCCCAGGCAACCAGGTCCACGCCCCACTCCTGGGCGCAAACCCTCCGACTCGTCCCTGGACATCCGAGCAGTGCCGAATCTGGCTGGGTGGAGGGGCCTCGGCGCACACTGGTCTTGGGAGGAATTGACCACGGTCAGTTCTGTGGCCCCCACTTCACAGAAAGTGCCGGCCCCGCCGGGCTGTGTGTGGGCAGCGAGCAGGCCGGGAGCGGGCCCGGGTCCTCCCCACAGCTGGCCGCCTGCCCCTGCACTGCCCGCCCGTCCTTCCAGCCTCAGCCAGTCTGAGGAAGGCGCCGGGGCCCGAGTGCGGAGGGAGCCCCTGCTTGAGGCCGTGCGCCCTGGTGTCCTCCGCTGGCCCTGGTCCTGGGTGCGCTCAGGATAAAGCAGACGGCCCACGGGCCTGCCTCCCAGCTCCGCAGGCGTGGGTGGGGGCTGGGTGGCTTCCTCGGGGCACCCTGGACCCAGATATTGGGTGGGCCTGGGGAGAAGGCCCCTGGTCTGTGCCGCACCCTTTAGCCCCCACTAGCAAGCAGGGGTGGCACCCTTGGGCACCCTCTGACATTGGTGACCCTTGGGTGGCACAGGGATGCAATTTTACTGGTGCCCATGAGGATGCTGAGTGAACTGGCATCCCCCGCCCATCAGGAGGCCTGTTCTGCACCGCACAGGCGACTGGGGTGATTGGGGACCCGCCTGGCTGAGATTGGGGAGGTGGGTGCAGAGGACAGCTTTGCTGGACACTCTCCCCAAAACAGGACAGAAGCAGGGCCTCCCTGGTGGCGCAGCGGGTTGAGCGCAGCGCTGTGAAGCTGTCCGCAGCCTCTGCAGCACGGGGTCGATTCCTGGCTGGCCAGGGAGCTGCCCACATGGCGCAGCAGACCTCTCCTGCCTCGCCCGCTGCTCCCCTCAGCAGTGGATTTCAGTGGATCCGCCTGTTTTGCTCCCCGCTCTGTGTCTGGGGAGTCCCCGCACCTCCGGCCTGCACCCCGGTTCTTGTGTGCATGAATAAATAAATCTTAAAAAAAAGAAAGGACAGAAGCAGCCTGGGGCCCTGGCTGGCACGAGGTGACGAGGCCGGGAGCTGCCGCCGGATAAGTCGCGGGGCCTGGAGGTGCCAGGACACAGGAAGGAAGTGGACGTGGAGGCCAGTCCATGAGCCGGCTTATGTGAGGTGTCCGCAGGCAGAAAGTGGGGGGGCGGCTGGGGCAGGGGTTCCTCCTGGACAGGGGTGTGAGGGCACCCTGGCCTGAGGAGGGGAAGGGCGGGTAGGGAGGACGCGGGGGCCCGGCAGGAGCGGGCAGAGGCGGAGGAGGCGCGGGGGCGGCGGGCGCAGGCGGCCCGCCCGGCTGGGGATAATGGGCCGGCACTGAAGCCTTCCTGGGCCCGGGCGCCCGCCGCGGCCTGGCGAGGGAGTGAGCCCCGGGCCGGCTAATCGAAGCTGAAAGGGCGGAATCAGCGCGCGTCGCCTCCTCTCGCGGCCTTCATCAATCCCGCTAACTGGGTCTGGCGCGCGGGGCGCGGGCGGGGCGCGGGGCGCGGGCGGGGCGGGGCGGGGGGCGCGGGGGGTGCGGGGGCGAGGGGTGGGGGGGTGCGGGGGGTCGGGGCGCTGGCGGCGCAGGCGGGGCGCGGGGATCGCGGGGGGCAGGCGGGGCGCGGGGATCGCGGGGGGCAGGCGGGGCGCGGGGATCGCGGGGGGGCGGCGGGGCGCGGGGTGCGCGGGGGTGCGGGGGGCGCGGGGGCCGCCGGCGGGCGCGGGGCGGTCGGGCGGGGCGCGGGCCTGGCGCCCTCCATTCGGGCCGCGCGCAGGGCCGGCGCGGCAGACAAAGGCCCGTATTTACCCAGTAATGAGTTCCACCGGGCGCGGGCCTGAAAACAATTCCCCGTCACATTTGTCCCTGTCAGGTCGCATTACGCGCAAATGAAGTCCGCGAAGTATCAATTCAATTTCCAGGCGGCGCGGGCGGGGGCGCCGCCGTCAGAGGTAATCAGGGGCCGCGCGCGACCCCCCCGCCCCGCCCGCGGCCTCCCGCAGCCCCGTCCCCACGCCCGCCGGGCGCCCGGGACGCGCGCACCCCGCCGGGGCTCCCGCAGCGCCTCCCCGGCTGCGCCCGCGAGCGCCCGGCCGGCAGGCAGCCCCGCCAGGCAGCCCCGCCAGGGCCCGAGGGCGCGCAGGGCGCGGGGCGCCCCGCTGGGGCCTGCGCCCCGCCCCGCGACGGCCCCTCCCCGCCGGCCAGTCCCCACCTGCGCCCGGACGCGACGCGCGGGGGGCGGGGGACGGGGGTCCCGCCCGGGCAGGCTCCGTCCGGGCTGGCGGGGCCTCCCTCGAGGCTGGCCCAGAGGAGCCCCAGAGGAGCCCCTCGGGATGAGGGCCGGAGGGCCTGGGCGCGGGGCCCGCGGGCGCGAGGGTGGGCACCCCTGCGGGCGCGCGTGTGCCGCGTGTGCCCGGCCCGCGGGCGACCTCCGCGCCCGCCCCGCCGCCCGCCGCCCGCCTCGCCGCCGGGCAAAGGGCGTCTCGCAGCCCCGCACCCCACGTGAAGCCGCACTCGCGGGGGCCACGGGCGGGCACGCACCGTGGGCCGGGCAGGTGCGGGCAGGACACGCCGTGCCCTCCGTGCCAGCGCGCCGGGCCCTCACCGCGGGGCGGGCGTCCCGGCTTTGCGCTCCAGCCTCGGCGGGGCGCGCGCTGTGGGGTGAGACGGCGCGGCCGCGCGGGGCGGGCGCCGCAGGGAAGCTCTCCGGGGAGCAGGCCGAGGGGAGCCGGGCGTGAGCCGGGCCTGTACCGTGCAGGCCCGGGCGGGAGGGGCCTCTGCAGGGCGGCGCGGGCGCGCGGCTTGCTCCGGGGGGCTCTGGGGGCTGGCGGACCCCAGTGTCTCAGGCCAGGGCGCTCCCGGGACTGGAGCCGTGGGGCGCCGGCCGGGCGGCCCGCCTCACCTCAGCTGGACAGCGCCGAGGACATGTATCGAATTCAGCTTAGCAACCCAGGCATGAGTGCCCGGCCTTTGAGGAGACTTATCTGTAATTAAAATCATGCACAAGTTTGAGAAAGAGTCTGTTTACGACTGGCAGAAAGCTGATTGCGGACACGAACAGGCGCCCACTGGCACGGGGCTTAATTCAGAAATAAATCCCCACGGGGGCGCTTCGCTGGGGGCTCCTCCCTGTGCTTTTGGGGGCTGGCAGCGGGCGGGCACCCGGCCAGAGCCCTCGCCGGCCTTATCCTGGGCATCAGCCTCGGCCGGGGCTCCCGTGGCTGCAGAACTCGCTGGAAATTGAGCTCCGGGCGTGCGAGCCATAAATTAGCCCAGTTAAAATCAGCAGGACCCGCTATTCAAAGTTTATGTTTCCCTGTAAGCAGATGGTGGCTTCGGCGTGCGCGAAGCAGGTGGCATCAATCACCGGCCCGGGATTTAGGGGACAGTGAGGCGGGAGAGCCGCGGCCGGCCGGGCCGCATTAGGGCGTGATTTACGCAGCGGGGTGGCGCCGGGCGGGCCCGGGGAGCAGGGGCGCCGGGCTGTGGGCGAGGACAGCCGAGATTCGGGCCCCCCAGAAGGCCTGCTCCTCATCTGTCCCGCTGCCCCCGCCTCCGCGCTCCTGGGCTGCAGGCCGACGGCCAGGGGGATCGAGCGGTGTCTCCACGCATTGATTGCAATTAAGAGCTACGAGCGGGGCTGTGAGCAGGCAGATAAGCCACTCGCTGGGCCGGGCAGTGAGGCGCAGGCCTCCTCCCGCCCCCCCAGCCCCCTCCCCCCTCCAGGGAAAGCCGCACCCCTGCGCCCCCTCCCTAGGGTGCCGGCGGGTTCCCGGGTAACCGAGCTGGGGGCGGCTTCTGGCCACATTCAGTTCCACTCACGGCCCGCGCTGCTGCCTGCCCCTGCTGTGGTCTGCACCATGCCCAGGGCCCTGCGGGCGCCGCGGGACCCTCTGCGCCTCTGCTGCCTTGGGGGGGCGCAGCACCCTGGGCTAGGTGACCTCACCGTGGCGGGTGGGGCCCTCTGGGGAAGCTGACTCCCTAGTGCAGCTCATGGTCTTTTGTAAACGTCATATACTTTAAAGTTTCAAATGTGAGCCCCCCCCCCAAGGTTATGATTCTGTGCTGTTGACCAAACCCAAACCCAGGGAGCTTGCTGGTGCGGGGGGTGACCCTGGGCGTCTGCTGCCCACATGGCCTGGGTCCATCTAGGGTTACTTTTCAAATCCCCCTCCCAGGCCCCAGCCAGCTGTTCTCAGGACCCAGCTGCTTCTGCTGCTGGTGGCCGTGCTCCAGGAGGGGCGAGTGAGGGCGGGCACACTTGCACACACTGGCGCGGCAGGTGGCAGCACGCAAGCCGGCTGCTGGCCGGGCTCTCTGACCCTCAGACCCTGGGTGGGGGCACGGGACGTGTGTTTGCAGGAGGCTCACACTGCAGTGCTTAGGGTGACCGCATTTCAACTTGCTGTCAAATGATGCAGGAAAAATATGTGTAGAGAGCATGCAAATTTGTGGCGAAATTAATAATAAAAACACTTAAAACCAGTCATATTTTTAACGGGGTCAGCACTGTAGGAGGTGGGCGCTGGGTAAACTACATGGCGCCGGGTAACACAGACGTTGACCCACACAGCAAGTATCTTCCTGGCTTCTGGGCAAGAAAACATTTCTTAATTAGCGCAACTTAAAGTACAAACTAAAAGCGTTTAGAGAAATTCAGAGCTTCGACTCATCAAAACACCCCAAAGACTGGCGGGGCAGGGGAGACCCTGCACACAGACGCTACATGTCACAGCCTGTGGGGCTGGCTGCAGGCCCATATCCCTGAGGGGAGCCACCGACCACGCACCTGCAGAGGCATCCGGCGGGGTCAGCCAGAGCCTGGCCAGGAGGCCACTCGAGCCCTACCAGTGGCTGCTGCCTGACGGGGGTCTCAGGCTTCATCCTGTGATGACGAGATTTATGTTTCATGCCCCCTCCTTGCTCTGTGCACGGTGGGTAAGTTGCTTAAAGTTTGAAAAATCATGATGCCCGTACACTAGTAATGAGCAATCCAAAAAGGAAATTAAGGAAACATTCCATACATAATGACATCAAAAAAGATTAATACTTAAGAGCAAATGCCTACACTGAAAACAGCAAAATGTTGCTGAAAGCAATTTAAAAAGACATAAACCGGGCCTCCCCGGTGGCGCAGCGGTTGAGCGCTGGGCTGCGAAGCTGCCCGCAGCCTCTGCGGCATCGGTTCAATCCCCGGCTGCTCCCCGGCCACCGGAGGAGGGTCCCGCATGGCGCGCAGACCTCTCCTGCCGCCCGCGGCTCCCCTCAGCAGTGTCCTTCGGTCCTTCTGCCTGCTCTGCTCCCTGCTCTGGCTCTGGTGAATTCTCTCACCCTCCCGTGCTTCTGACTGTACCCAGTGCTTGTATAAATAAATAAATTAATTAATTAATTAAAAAAAATAAAATAAAATAAAAAAAATAAAAAGACATAAACCAATGGGAAGACATCCCATGTCCATGGCCTGGGAGGGCGGCTCAATGAGGATATAACCCGGTGAATCTACTAACTAAACGCAATGTCTGTCAAAATCTCAACAAGGCTTTTGCAGAAACAGAAAAAATCATTCTAGATTCCATCTGGACTCTCAAGAACCATCTGAGAAGAACAAAGCTGAAGGCCTCCCACTTCTTGACTTCAAAACTCCTTGCAAAGCTACAGTGATCAGAACAGTGTGGTATGGCATGATCTGTCTCCATCGGGTGAAAATCCTCCGGATTCCCACAGCTGTGTCCTCCCTGCGATCAGCCCCACCTGGCTCAGTTCTATTGCATCTGGGAGCTGCCTGGGGTGGGAGCACCCTCAGGTGCATGCACCCAGCAGTGGGTGAAGGCCCTCAGCTCCCGGGCGTGCCAAGAATGGACCCCAGGCCCTGCGCAGCTTCCAGGGCAAAGCTGGCCTCGACCTTGGTGGGGCTGGAAGCCCATGGCTTTGCAGTGGTCGCTGAGGCACCCGTGACGATGGTTGCGACTTCAGAGACGCCCAGGGGGATGCTCCCATCCTGGGGGCACCAACTGCTGGCCCTGGGGCCAGCACGCCGGCCCCGGCACTGTGGGAGTGCCTGCCAGCACTGGGCAGTGGACTGGGCATGGGAGCCCGCTGCCGTGGTTGTGGGGACGAGGACACCAGCCCCAGCGGGAAGGCCCATGGCTCTCGGCTGGACACCGTGGGTGTGAGTGGGGTGCTTGGTGGTCATTTTTCACCACAGACCGGGCTGGGGAGACGCACATGGGTCTGACAGGGAGGGCTGCGGGCCGTCCATAACAGGCCGCCAGCCACGAGAGCCACGTGGCCCTGCCAAGGAGGAGCTACACGGGCCAGCCATGGGTCAGGGGACCTGTGGGCCAGGCTGGCTGTCCATCTGGGCCCCCTCACGCCACCCGCGGCCTGACCTCGTCCTCCTGTCGCCGAGCTGCTGGACCCTCACCTGTCGCCCTGGCCCTGGCCCTCCACGGGCCGGTAGCAGTACCATCCCCAGCCAGACCTTGCGGCTTCCGGGTCACCTGCCTCCTCCTCCTCCCTCCTCCCTCCTCCCTCCTCCTCCTCCTCCTCCATCCTCCTCCCTCCTCCTCCTCCCCTCCTCCCTCCTCCCTCCTCCCCCTCCTCCTCCCCCTCCTCCTCCTCCCTCCTCCTCCTCCCTCCTCCTCCCCCCTCCTCTTCCCTCCTCCCCCCCTCCTCCTCCCTCCTCCTCCTCCCTCCTCCTCCCCCCTCCTCCTCCCCCCTCCTCTTCCTCCAACTCCTCCTCCCTCCTCCTCCTCCCTCCTCCGTCCCTGCTGGCTGCTGCCAGAAGGGCTGAGTCGGATCCTGAGACCTGAGCTCCCTGCAAGCACAGACGTGAGCCCCAGTGTCCGGCGAGGTCGGAGGCCTCTGGCCTTGGACCCCGCCACCGTGGGTGGGAGGGCCGGGGAAGGCCCTGTGGAGCCTCCTGTGGAGCCACCCCCCACCCGTGCCCTGCAGGCGGGGCTGGAGGGGAGGGAGGGGGAGGTGGTGCAGGCCAGGCACTGCGGGCCAGAGGACAGGACGCGCCCTCAGCCCAGGGGGCAGCCTGAGCCCACTGGGGTGCGAGCACAGCTCCCTCCTGCGCCTCACCTCCCATGTGGCCTTGGGGTCTCCGGGCCGGAGGTCTCCCTGGGGGGCGGGCCGGGATCCTCTTCCACATCCCCTCCCTGCTGTCCCTTGGGGGCACCGCAGAGGCTGGACCCAGCCCTGCTTCTGGACCCCAGGGTGGGCCAGGGTGTGGGCAGCTCCTGGCGGTGCTCAGTGGGGGCCGCCCCGGCCCTGCAGCCGTGGTGCCGAGCCTCGGCCTGGCCCGTCCTGCCCGGGCACCCGCGGGCCCTGGTCTCTGCCCGAGGGGACACCAGGACGGGCTTGGCATGGCTGGGGCCCTCCTCGGGCGGCCTTGGGCACGTTAACTTTTAATTTAAAGTCTCAGGCGAGGCACAATGGACTCTGGACGTACAAATATTAAAAATTAAATTTCCCGAGTTCATTATCTGATAATTAGAGCTAAATAACATCTTCACCGGGAGGCCAGCCCCACACAGAGCCCGCCGCTTCCATTTAAGATTCCATTAGGCCGGTGTCGGCGCGCTAAGTAATGGACCATAAAATTTAATTTGGAAATGATCTCGCGCCGCGATGGAGCGATAGCGGCACAAAGGAGGCGCGGCCGGCTGCGGGCGCAGGAGGCCGGCCGGGCCTGCGGTATCTGCGAGTCGGAACGGACCCGGGCCGCGCCCGCACGAAGCTCCTTATCGGGCCCGTGAGCGCAGGCGAGGCCTCCTCCGCCCGCCCATTCCCGGCGCCGCCGGCCCCCCAGACTACCCCCCCCCCCGCCCCCAGGCCCTGGATCCTCCCGGCCGCCCCTGGTGGGACCAGCTTTGGAGCCGGGGACCGGCCCTCCCGCCTGGGGAGGGTCAGGACACCGGGGACAGGGTCAGGACGCGCGGCCGCCACCCCCTGCTTGGGGCGTCTCCCCAGGGCGCCTCCCTGCGCGCGGCCGCCGTGACCACAGACCAGACTCATGCGTCCGCCGCAAGCCCGCGTGGGCTGGGCCGCGCCTCTGGGATGTCCAGGGCCCAGGAGGCCGCAGGGGTCACTGCCCCGGCTGTGATTGCCCGGCCATGTCTCCCCAGGACAGATGCAGCAGGGACCTGGGACCCCAGCCCCGAGCTCCTGGGGCCAGAGAAGCGACCCGCCCGCCCCGCGTCAGACGGGACCTGCTGGTGGCGCCCGCCGCAGCCCCTTTCACCCGGGCGGGTGTCGGCAGCCCGGCCGGCCCTGAGCTCAGGAGGACCTGCAGGCGCGGCCATCCCGGCAGCCCCTCGTCCCCAGGCCAGGGGTCAGGAGGCCCCGGCGCCCCCGGGTGGGCCGGCCAATGGCCTCAGAGTGCACCCTCTCCGTGGGGCAGACAGCAGGGGGCTCGCCCGTGCACTGGGGGGGCAGGTGCAGGCCGTGCTCACAGCCCGCCGGACACCCAGGAGCCCCGGGCGAGGCGCCACCTCTACGCGACCCTGACCCGCAGCCTGACAGCCGCCGGGTGGCCCTCCCAGAGCCCTTCATGGCCGAGGGCTGGGCCGGTCCTCACCCCACACCCCTGGCCTGGCCCTCACCCCACGCCCCTGGGGCACCTGCATCAGGGGCTGTAGTCAGGGCCCAGCTGCCCGTGGAGTGTCAGCCCAGGGCACTCGGCCCGCCCGGATGGCTGCCCTCAGCCGGGGTCCTGGCACCGACTGGCGGTGGCTGCGCCCCACTGTCAGGTCTGCGCCCCGCAGGTGAGGGGGCCTGTCCCAGCCCTGCTCTGGGGCCAGTTCATCACAGCCCCCCTGCCCGCCCTTGCCCCCTATTCTGGGGGGGCCGCGGGGCGGGGTGGGGGATGATGGTGGCGGGACAGCTCTTAGCCCCACTCCCAGGGCCTGGGGGCGCGGGGTGACCGGTGCCCAGGCCCCCCCCCAGCGTGCTCTCCAGCAGGCGGCGCTGAGACGCTCCGGACTCACCGCCCCTCAGCTCCCACCTCGCCAGCCCGTCACCGGCTCCGGAGGGATCCATCAGATAACCCCGAAAACCACACATCAAAGCGCCGTTTCAGGGGCCTCTGCGACAGAGCATCTCCGCGGGCGGCGGCGCCGCAATATGTATGGAGGGGAGTCCCCACTCCATCACAGACGCGAGCGCCGGGGAGATCGTTCTGCTTAAAAAATGTGGTGGCGACTTGCAAATATGTTTTTAGAAGTGATTTTATTACAGACTGTCCCGCCGGCAGCCGGGGAGCGATGTGGCGCCGCACTCATTCCTCAGGCGCGGCTGGCAGGAGCTGGCAGGGCCCGGCTGCGGGCGCTGCTCTGGGGCGGCCTGGGGGCTGGGTGCCCGCCCCTCCCAGCTCCTACCCCGAGAGGGACCCCGGGCCAGCAGCAAGCTGGGCGCAGAGGCTCTGGGCTCAGGCAGGCGCCACCTCCCGCTGGACCCTGCAACTCACCTTGTGACAGAGGAAGCGGCCCTGCGGGGACAGGATGCCAGGAGGACCCACGTGGCAGCAGGAGGCCACCGGAGGGCCGGGGTGGCCGGCGCCCCCACCTCCAGAGCCACGGACACAGCTGCCCCCCAGCCTCCACCTTAGCCGTCCTCAGGGCCCCGGCAGGCAGTCTCCGAGCTGCACGCAGCTCCCCTGTGGGGTTCACATCCACGGCCCCCCCCCCGGGGTTGGGTTGTCACTCTGAGATGAGGGAAAGATCAGGTGGTGGCTCCTGTCCAGGGCTCCCCCCGCACTCCCGCCCCCGCCACGGCCCCATCTCCACTCGCTCCCCGGTGCCAGGCGCTCTGGGGAGAAGCCTGAGGAGCAGCCAGAGTCCAGAGGGGGTCAGTGGCCTGGGAGTGACCATGGAGGAAATCCACTCCCAGCCAGCTTGAAGATGGCTCATTCCCAGCTGACATTGACATGGCCTCACCAGAGGTCCTGGGCCAGCCCAGCCATCCCTGCCCTGGGTTCCTGAGTCTTGGAATTTATCTTGAGGCCACAAATGTTTGTCTTACTCAGCCACCACCAAGATCACCATGACCATCACCAGTACTTTCACCACCTCCACCACCACGACCATCACCACCATGACCACCATGACCACCATCACCATGACCACCACTACCATCACCATCACCACCACCATCACCACCATCACCATCACCACCATCACCATTGCCATCATCACCATCACCACCATCACCACCACCATCACCACCATCACCATCACCACCATCACCATCACCACCACCATCACCATCACCACCATCACCATCGCCATCACCACCACCACCACCATCACCACCACCATCACCACCATCACCATCACCACCACCATCACCACCATCACCATCACCATCACCATCACCATCACCACCATCACCACCATCACCACCATCACCACCATCACCACCATCACCACCATCACCACCATCACCATCACCACCATCACCACCACCACCATCACCACCATCACCATCACCACCATCACCACCATCACCACCATCACCACCATCACCATCACCATCACCATCACCACCATCACCACCATCACCACCATCACCATCACCACCATCACCATCACCATCACCATCACCACCATCACCACCATCACCATCACCATCACCATCACCACCATCACCACCATCACCACCATCACCACCATCACCATCACCACCAGCACCACCACCATCACCATCACCACCATCACCATCACCATCACCATCACCACCACCATCACCATCACCATCACCACCATCACCATCACCACCATCACCATCACCACCATCACCATCACCATCACCATCACCACCATCACCACCATCACCATCACCACCATCACCACCATCACCACCATCACCACCATCACCATCACCATCACCATCACCACCATCACCACCATCACCACCATCACCACCATCACCATCACCACCATCACCACCATCACCATCACCACCATCACCATCACCACCATCACCATCACCGCCATCACCATCACCACGGGGGGCGCGGGGCGGGGGAGGCCCCAGGGCCTGAGCTCTGCTCCGCTGAGGCCACGTCCACCCCCAGCCCCACCCTGTGCCCACCAGGTGGCGCCGCGCCCGCCTGCGCCCCGCTCCTGCCCTCCGGGGTGGGGGCTCCGGGCTGCGGCCCCTCGGCCACCCCCGACCCTGCCCGGGGCAGCGCCAGCTCAGAAGCCCAAGGGGTGGCCCTCGGGGCTGCCGATGAGGAGAGCGGGCCGGGCAGGTGGGACCGGGCAGAGCCGCTCCGGCCGGCCTGTCCAGCTGGACGCTGCCCACCGAGAGCCGGGTGGGGTCACGGGGCGGCGCTGGGCCTCTGGCGTCGCGGGGTGGGGGGGCCCGCCTGGCGCCCCCCGCCCCGCCGGGTGCCCCCCCCCCCCAGCGCCCCCAGCGGGAGTAAGCCTGGGGCCACAGGCTAGGCCTGGGCCTGCCGCCCCGCGAGGGGCCGGGGGCTTGATACGTTAATTACCCTACCCGGGAGAGTTTCCGGGACCCCTGCTCGGCGGCCGCCCCCCCACCCCCCCACCCCCGGCTCCCCGGCCGTCCCCCAGCTCTGCGGCGGCCCCCCTACTCCGCGATGCCCCCAGCTCCGCCGCTCCCCCACCCCGGCTCCGCCGCCGCCCCCAGCCGCCGCCGGCCAGCTCCCTCCTGCCCAGCCGCTAAGCCCGCCCATTAGAGGAGCTGCGCCCGCAATTAACTGCTTTATTTAGGGCATTTTTTTCCCCTTCAAAGAGCAATTAGATTTCTGCAGCCTTTGGAGAAAGCCAATGACCTGGGGCGAGACTCCCCATAAATCAGGCCAGGCGGCCGCGCTGTGGGCTCCAGCGAGCTGCCCGCCCCGCCGCGGAGTCTGGCCCTGGAGGCAGCCCTAGTGAGGCTCGCTGGCCGGCTCTGTCCGGGTTTGGGTCTCAGGGTCCCCCAAACTTGCAACCGACGCCCCACTCTCTTCCCTCCTTGCCCACTGGGCAGAGAGCCCCTGGCAGTTCTGGGGGCTGGGGGGACAGAGGGGCCCGGTCAGGGAGGGCAGTGGCGGAGGGACAGGGGCTGGCCACCCACCTGCTGGCCTTGGGGCCCAGGCCCCGGGAGGTTTGAAACCCCCCAACATCAAGGCCCCCACACCCACAGGTAGGGAGGAGCCACACTGGAGGCCGCGCCCACCCGGGACTGCCCCCGGCCGCCCAGTGCCGCAGACCCGTGGAGACCCTGGGAGTGGGCCCGAGGGAGACCCTGGTGCTGGGGACGGGGCTCCCTCGGGCGACACACGTGCACGGGGCCCTCTCAAGGGTGGCTGCTGCGTGACTCCACACCAGTTCTTCACAACCGGACGAGCCCTCTTGGGGCTTCTTGCCGAGAAGACAGGCGGACGACCCCAGCCCCGCGGGAGGCCGCGGCATCTGCTCTCTTTAGCCAAAGCAGAGGGGTCAGGTGCAGCGGCCGTGGGCTGGGTCCCAGGGAGTGTGCCGGGATGCGGGAGGCCGGGCGCGGCCCCTGCTCTGTGCCGGGTCCCCTCCGGGCACAGCCTGGAGACCGCTCGCCCCCTCGGCCGCCAATGCGCCCGCCTGCTCAGCCCCGCGACGGAGCCCGGCCCCGCGGTGACCTGCACCCCCACGGAGACCTGCACCCCCGCGGGAGGCCCTCGGCAGTGGCCGGCGGCAGTCAGGACGCGGCGGGAAGGCAGGAGGGAGCACTGTGGGCTTCCAGAGAGAGGAGGCCAAGCCCTGCCAGGGCTCCCGGCCGGCGTGGTGAGGCAGCTCTGCCCGCGACTGCAGCTCCGGGGTCAGCGGGCGTGCCCCGGGGGCTGTGAGCTGGCACAGGCGTGGCAGGAGCGAGGGGGCAGGCGCAGACAGGCCCAGGGAGCCGAGCAGGGAGCCTCAGAGACGGGGCCGGGGCTGGGCTCTGAGTGGGGTCACGCCTCTCGCCCCCTCCCCAGACTCTGGACACCTGTGCGCCGCCTGCCATCCCCTGGTGCCACGGACTCGGCCCACCTGCTCTGCCCCGGCCCTGCCCTCCCAGGCCTCAGCTTACCTGCTCTGACACAGACCAGGCCCCGGCCCCGGGAGGCCACGGGAGGCAGGGGGTTGTGGCCGCAGGGTCGCGTCCGGTACCCGCTGTGCCCCCGAGTGGGCCCGAGGGAGACCCTGATGCCCAGGAGCCCCCGAGGCGGCCTGGGTCAGAGGGGGAATGGGAGGGGTGGTGGACACAGGGTCTCCCCCATCCGCCAGAGCCGGCCCTGCCTGGGCGCTGGAGACCAGCCAGGCCCAGCCCTGGCCTCCGCGCGCTGCTGGATGGGCCTGTCCGCCTCTGCGATGCTGACCTTTTCCAGCTGCCAGCCCGCCCGGCCGGAGAGGCCGGCAGAGCAGAGACACGGTGTGAAGAATTGGACTGACAGAGCCTCTCTGCCCGCCCGTCGGGCAGCTGCCGGATTTACATTTATATATTGCAGCTCCCGGCCAGGGCCGCCCCGAGGTGGGCTGGACAGGGTGGGGATGTGGGCGGGCGCCCCGGCCCGCGAGGCCTCTGGAGGACCAACCTGCCTCTCCGCCGCCTCCGGGGGCTCGTCGGCCAGATGGCCCGCACGGGGCCTTGACCGCGTTCCCTCAACGCCCCCCTGGAAGAGACTGAAACCACCTCCGAGGACAGGCTCTGGGAGGCCGGGAGCCGCGAGGAGCAGGCGGCTGGGGACGCGCGGCCAGGGCCAGGCGCTGGGCCCGGGCAGACGGGTCCTCCAGGCAGATCTACCCATGGAGTACACAAGACCCAGTTTCCCCAGCACCCTGCCTGGAAAGACAAGCGGGCACGGGGGTGGGGGCTGAGAGCTGAGGCGAATGTCAGCAAAGGACACAGCTCCTGGAGCCAGGGCGGGGTGGGCCAGCGGGGGCCCCCGCAGACAAGCAGGCCTGGGCTGGGGCCTCTGCACCAGCCAGGTGGGCTTGCGTGCCCAGCCCTCGCTGCCCACCCTCCGCGGACACCGTCCAGCCCCAGCCTGGCCTCATGCCACCCCTTGGCCGGCAGCCCCAGCCCCCGCAGGAGCCCCCTGCCAAGCTGGCCAGCCAGCCTCAGCCAGGGAGCGCTGTGCGGACGCTGTTCCAGCTGGACGAGCGTGTCCATCCTGGGGGTTCAGGCCTAGTTCTTGCGGTGGGGACAGTGGCAGGGACAGACCCCGGCGGGCCCTCCTGCCAGAAGGCCCTGCCTGGGGCTCGGGCAGCAGCCAGAAGCCCAGTGTGACGGGCCCACGCCGCCTGCCCTGCCGGCTGCAGTCCCAGCTGGGCGCCAGCCCCGCTCTGCCCTGCGTGTGCCCCAAGGCCCTCGGGAGCAGCACCAGGCCCTCGGCTGCACAGTGTGGGGACAGAGCAGGCCCCAGAGCCAGCTGGGCCCGGAGAATGGCCTGTGCTTCCCGAGAGGCCACAGGGGCGCCCCAGCAACCCATCGGCCCCAGGACAAGCGTGGCCTGCGCCCACGGGGCGTCACAACTGGCTGGCACCCGCCAGGTCTCACACTCAAGAACGTATGAGAACACAAAGCCCGTCCCACGCGAGAAGGGCACTGCCGACTCCAGTCAAGGGTGGGGCAGGCGCTAGCCACGCGGCTGGCCGGGCAGGAGCCTGTCCCACCGGGCCCCTCCCGGGGAGCTGCGCTGGAGAGAGACGGTCGAAGGCTTGGACAGTCGAGGGTCACGCAGGGAGCACATGGAGCCAGAGCACTCTGAGTGGGGAGTGCTCCAGGTGGGGAGCGCTCCGGGTGGGGAGCATGAGGGTCTCCCGGTGGAGGCAGATGGAGGCAGGGCTGCCTGAAGAATTGATCCCGAGGCCCAGAGCCTCCTGGGAGGACCATCGGATGGACGGGTGTCCCTGGGCCACCGTGGGGGCCAGGAGGAGATTTCCAGGGATGCAGGTGGTGACGCAAGGCCACAGTCCCTTCCCGCTGGCCTGCCTGCCTCGCAGGCCGCTGGGGGGTGGGTGGCAGGCACCCCCAGAGGGAGCGTTCCAGAACGCAGGCTCCCCAAACTCGTTGTGCCCTGATGTTTCCATGCCTGCGAGTTATCAATCTCCGCTCCCCTCGAGACAAATGCAGCGTCAGGCCAGCCGCCCGGACCCCTATTTATCACCATTTAATATGTATTAAAGCTCCCTCATCTCTGATTGCGAAAACAAACAAAAAACGCTGCATCAATCACGCAGCAGCAACAGGCGGAGGCCACGGGGCACGGGGGGTCCTGCCCACCCCCTTTGGGTGCACCCCAGAGCCCCGGGGGCTTGGTGGAGGCCAGGGGTGGGGCAGGCCTGGGCAGGAAGGTGCCCCCCACAAGCCACCCCCAGTACAGAGGAGAAAACAGGCTCAGGGTGGCCAGTACCAGCAAGTGTTGGGGAGACCCTGGAGCCTGAGGCACCACCAGCCTCAGACCCGCAGGGAGCGCCCGCACAGGCGACCAGGCTGGGCCACCCAGCCCCCAGCTGTGGTCAGCGAGGGCACAGCCACCATGCTGGCGATGAACCCAGGGTCTGGGCGGATGAACCCAGGGCGGCCCCGGGCCTCAGGGGCGGCCTCTCCCCAGCAGCGGCCCGGCCAGGTGAGCAGCGAATCCCAGGCAGCAGAGGGAGCAGGGCCCCTGCCAGGCCCGGCCCCCCAACGCAGGACAAGGGGCTGTGGATGGGCCGCGCGCCCGCCCCCGCCCCGCGCTGCCCACGCCCCCTCCCAGCCCACAATCAGCTTGGCGGGGGTGGAGCCCCCCGGGGCCGCGGGCGGAGGGGCGCGCGGGCCACTAAATCAGTCCCTGCCTGTCACCAGCTCGGGGCGCGGGAGCCGCCCGAGCGGAAATAACAAATGGCTGTCATTGTGGAGCCAAAAACCTGTGATTATAATTATCACATCCTCGGTGACCTTGCGTAAACTTTAATCCCTCTCCAATGGAGCATTTAAATAGCCTTCGCTGCGCACCACGGAGCCCCCGGCCGCCCCGCGACTCCCGGGGGGCAGGGACGCCTCTGGAGCGCCGCCTGCCAGGAGCTGCCCCCGCCCGCCGCCCCAGCCGGGAGGGGAGCCTGCTGCGCGCCGCGTGGGGGTCGTGGGGGTCGGGGCGGCTCGGGACTCGGGGCCACAGCTCAGCTCTGCCAAAGGGGAGGCTCAGGCGGCCGGGGGGGCCCCTCTGGGGGCGGCCGCGGGGAGAACCGCGCACGCGCCCCAGCCCAGGGCGCACGCGCCCCTCACGCTGCGGACACTCGTGGACGCGCCCTGCGCTCGTGCGAGCTGACGCCGGGCCAGGGGCGGGTGAGCACACGCGCGTGCGTAGAGCAAGTGTGCGCGGCGCTCACACGCGCAGACCGACGCGGACGCGCACAGGTGTCGGCCCGGCTCGCGGGGTCCCCGGGCCGAGGCCTGCGGGGCAGCCGGGGCGCGGCGGGTGCTGGGGCCTGGGGGGCAGAGCGGGCGGGCGGGGGCGGCCGGGCCGGGGCCGGGAGCGGCCCGCGCGGTCCCCAGGGTCCGGCCGCAGAGCAGGGGCCCGGCCTGGTGCCCGGGGAGCCGGGCTGCCGCGCGGCTCGGGCGGGGGCAGCGGGGAGGGAGACCACCCTCGGGGGCGCCGGTGGGGGGGCGAGGTCCCAGAGGTCACCTCAGGCTCGCGGAACCAGCTCCAAGCCCTGGGCCCTGGCTGGTGAGGGGGGCGGAGCCGGGACGGGGTAGGCGGGCCCCGTCAGGGCTCGGACCCGGAGGCCACGGCCCCCCCCCCCCCGGGAGGCCTGAGGGGCCGCAGGTTCCAGCCCGCGGCCCGCCGCCCTCCGCGCCGCACCCCGCCCCGCGCTGACCTCGCCCCGGCGCCCGGGGTCCCCGAGTCCCCGGCGGAACGAGCCGGGCCGGCCGCTCTCGGCCCGCCCAGGTGACCCGAGACGGGTGCGGTCAGCAGGCCCCCGGCGCCGCGCCCCGCCTCCTCCGCCCGCTGCCCCCGCGCGCCCTCCCGCCTCTCTGCTGCCCACGGCCGGCGTCCACTCGCCCGCCCCGCGCCTCCGCCCCAGCCCCGCCCGCCCGCGGCCCGCGGCCCCGCCTCCCTCTCGGGCGCGGCCCCCACCACGGCCACCACCCACATTGGCCACGCACAACCCTGCTCCCCCCACCCCGTGCTGGCCCGGCCTCCCCCGGGCACCGCGCGGCCACCCGGCGGGAGCGGGCCGCCCCGGTGTCTGGGGGGAGGAGGCCTCTTCGGGGGACCCGCTTCTCCAAGCAGCGGCGCAAGGGCAGCCCCTGACCCCGCGGACGGGACGGCAGCTCGCCTCCGCCGCGCCGGTGGACCCGCGGGCCGGGAGACGTGTCCCGCAGGTGCGGAGCGCCCCCCTGAGGCGGTGGCCGAAATTACGCAGAGCAGCCACCCCGCCTGTGCCTGCGCCCTGAACCCGAGTCAGCAGGTTCACCCCCCACCCCCCACGCCCCACGCCCCACCCCCGCCCTGGTGGCGCAGGCGCCTGAGCGCAGCGCTGTGCAGCTGTCCGCAGCCTCTGCAGCGCGGGTTCGACTCCCGGCCGGCCAGGGAGCGGCCCACATGGCGCGGCAGACCCCTCCTGTCTCCCCGCTGCTCCCCTCAGCTCCCCTCAGCAGTGCATTTCAGTGGATCCATCCGCCTGTTCTGCTCCCCACTCTGTCTCTGGGGAGTCCTCCCACCCCCCCACCTCTGGCCTGCACCCCAGTTCTCAGATGCATAAATAAAATTAATCTTTTTAAAAACAAAAGGATGATGTCCACGGTGAAAGGAGGGACTGAAGGGGTGAGCGGTGCAAGCAGGAGCGCGATGGCCGGGTGACCGGGGTGGCTGCACACTGCCCCTCTGGCTGCTGGAGGCCTGAGCCCTGGCCCCCCATTCTCTGCCCCAGGATCACTCTGGGTGGCAGTGGTGGCACCACAGACCAGCCGCTGGGCTGGGGCAGTGCGTGGGGCGCTCCTCCTGCCCCTCTCTGCCCTCAGGCCAGGCTTGACCCCACCTGTCCACACCCTGCGAGGCACGAGCTGCCCAGCCCACCCTTCCCACCCATGCAACTCAGGCTCGGCTGTGGGGTGCAGGTGGGGGAGGCCGGCAGCCAGCAGCCCACACTGGCAGCAGTCACACCCTCGGGGTGTGAGCGTTGCCACAGTGGCTGGGGCGTGTGACACACACGGCACACGTGACACGTGCACACATCCACACACCACACCCAGCTGCACACACCTCCCCACCGCCCCGCACCTGAGCCCGCACCCTGTGCACACGCACAGGCCAAGCAGACGGCCACAGCCCAAGAGAGCGGCGGCTCTGAGCCCGCGGACCTGCTCCCATGGGGTGCCCCGGAGGCTGCGACTGCCGCAGGCCCCGGCCGGCCACCGCCTGCCTCACGCAGGCTCTGCCCTGCTCCCTGGGGGACAAGAACAGGGCTGGGGAGACACAGCTGTACAAGAGAGGCTGTGCCCCTGCACTGGACCTCGGAGGGGGCGCTGACCACCGCGCTTCTGTCATCTTGGGGTGCACGGCCCCCATGTGGCTGCACCCCTTTGACAGGACTGGACACTGAGCTGGGGGGACACTGCACCCCTCGGGCTCTGTCTAGCTAGCAGCCCTCAGTGTCCAGGTCCATCCGACTGCCCCCAGCTGGTGTGCACCTGAGCCGGGTGGGGTGGCCCCCGCCGCGGGAGCCCCTCGGGTAACAAGCCTGGCACATATAAGGCTGAGCCTCCCGGGACCGAGGGGCAGAGACCTCCCGGCCAGACCCGCTCAGGGTCACGTGGTCACGGCCCACACCCCAGTGAGCTCGGGGCTCCAGTTTCCAGTCCTGGCCACCCGGTGGGGCGCGGAGGGTGCTGGGCGGGCCCGGTCGGGGCTGCGGGAGCAAAGGCCTCGCCTGACCCCCCACGGCCCAGGAGGCACCAGGATGGCAGCGAGGCCTGGGCTCTCCTCAAGCTCAGGGACCCACGTGGCCCCCTCACGCTGCCCAGCCCGGCCCTGCCCTTGAGGGGGGCCCCAGCTCCCTGTGGCCCCCTGGCAGCGGAGCCCAGCTGCTGCCCCCGGCGGCCTGGAGAGGGAGCAGCGCGCCCGGTGCCCCCAACTCCGCGGCCTGAGGGGGCTCCGCGGCCCTGCTAGGGGGTGCCCTCCGCGGCGCCAGGCGTTGGTCATTCCAGGTGCAGGGGGTTGGGGGACCCCCGCAGCCTCCCGGGGCTCGCTGGTCCCTCCCCGGCGACCGCTGGTGGGGGGGGCGCTGCCCGGTGGGGGGGGCGCTGCCCGGTTGGGGGGCCTTCCCGGTGGGGGGCGCTGCCCGGTGGGGGGTCGCTGCCCGGTGGGGGGGGCTGCCCGGTGGGGGGCGCTGCCCGGTGGGGGGGGCTGCCCGGTGGGGGGCGCTGCCCGGTGGGGGGGCTGCCCGGTGGGGGGCGCTGCCCGGTGGGGGGGGCTGCCCGGTGGGGGGCGCTGCCCGGTGGGGGGGGCTGCCCGGTGGGGGGCGCTGCCCGGTGGGGGGCTGCTGCCCCAGCGGCCGGCGCTCCCTGGGCGGGCGGGGCGTCGGCAGCCCGGGGCCCGCAGGCGCTCCCCAGTGCCCACCGCAGCCTGTGTTACAAATACATAAATCATAATGTTTCAACAAAAGCAAAATTTAATTTTCTCCTTTCAGCCGTTATCTGGGCCGGGCGGCGGCGCCGGGCTGCCCGCTCATTTATTACGGCGCTGAATGGGGTGGCAGCCGCCCTCCGCGGGCCGCGCGCCCATCGCCGCATCTGCGAGATACGCGCCCCGCGCCCCCGCGCCCCCCGCGCCCCCCGCGGCCGCCCGCCCCGCTCCGTCCCGGGGAGGCCCGCCCGCCCCGCCCGCCCCGTCCAGCTCCGTCCCGCCCCGGGGAGGCCCGCCCGCCCCGCCCGCCCCGTCCGCCCCGCCCCGCCCCGTCCGGGGAGGCCCGCCCGCCGGAGCGGGCTCAGAGCCGGGACTCCCCTGCGAGCCTCCCCTGCCGCTGTGTCCCGGGCCCTGTGGGCGCCCTCGCCCTGGGACGCTGCCTGCTGGGCCGTGGTGCCCGCTGAGGCCTCCTCCTGGGGCCCCACCCGGGCAGGGTGGCGGGTCTGGGGGCTCCCGCCTGCCTCGCAGACGGGCTCTCGGCCCGCACCCCACCACAGCCCTCCCTAGCCCCCCAGGCCTCCCTAGGCGCCCCCAGCACGCAAACAGGCCCGCCTCTCCAGTGCATGTTCCTTGCCCCCCATTCCCAGGCGAGGACCCCAGGGCCAGCCCAGCCCCAGGGTGGCCGTCACCCCTCTCCCTGTCCGGCCCCAAGTCCAGCCTTAGGCGCTTTCCTGCTCCCGCCAAGGTGGGGGGTGCTGGGGAGGGAAGCCCCACTGTTGGGGGGGACTCCCCAGAGACAGAGCGGGGAGCAGAACAGGCGGATCCACTGAAATCCACAGCTGCGGGGAGCGGCAGGGAGACAGGAGAGCTCTGCTGCGCCCTGTGGGTCACTCCTCGGCCGTGGTCACTCAGGTCGCAGCGGTGACAGCCTGAGGCCGACCCCTGGCCCCAGGGAGGGCCGTCGAAGCAGCGTTTTCGCTGCCATGAGGTGCCACTGTGGGTCTGACAGCGCCTGGCAGCCAGCACACTGACCCCCACCCGCGGGCGGCGAGACCCAGAGCAGGGGTGGACATGTCCGTGGAGGGGGGCAGGGCCGCGGTCTCCGCCTGCCCCACTCAGCCCTGCCCACGCACCTCCCCTCTCGAGTGTCTGGGCGCTCTGGGGCCGCCTCTGTCCTCGCTGTCGTGTGCAAAGGTGTGACCAAGTCTGGACTCAAGCATCCTGCCCAACTGGCTGGACGGCCGGGGGTGGGGGCGGGGGGCAGGGGTGGAGGGTGGAGGGCGGGTGTGGGTGGGTAAAGGGGCATGGGCGAGTGGAGATCTGTTCCCAGACTTTCTGAGCGAGTCCCCAGCGTCCCTTCCTCCTACGTTTTCCTCAGAGAACAGGCAGGCGGGGGGTCACCACCGACCTCTCTGGGGTGGCGGCCGGCCTCGGGGAAGGGTGACAGCCGGTGGCTCTTCTGCTCAGTTGGGCGAAGGCCACCCACCCCGTCCCCGTTCCCAGCCTGCACTGGACAGGGAGGACCCGGTGGGGACCGGCCCGTGGGGACCGGCCCGGGGGCAGGTCTGTCTGCAGCAGGCGGCGGCCAGGGCCAGAGCAGCTGGCGGTCCCACCCGCTGGCCTCCACCCTCCCGGATGAGAGCGGACTCGGGGTTCGGAGGGTGCATCTCGGCGGCTGAGCTGAGGCGCTGCCAGGACATGGCCGGAGGGGCCCCGGGCCTGTCCCGAGGAGGCGCCCCGAGGCCGCCCGCCCAAGAGCGGCTGTGCTGACCAGGCCCAGGAGCCGCAGGGCGGGGCCAGCCCCCCCCCACCCCGCGGGCGCCCGCCGGGCCTGACCTTGGCTGCCTCTTTGTGGCCCCCGCTCCCGCCCAGACCGCCGGCCCCCGCGCGCTGGGAAGGCCGAATCCGGCAGCTGGGCTCCCGGCCCCGGCCCCGCCGTGGAGAAGGCGGGTCTGGTGCCCTGGGCTGCCCTGCCGGGGCCCGTGGCCAGGGCCTGCTCCTGCGCGGTGACAGCCTCCCGGGGTGGCTCCCCGTGGGGGCGCGGGCGGGGAGGGGCTCTCGGGAGCGCAGCCGCCAGAAATGAGCAGGTGAAGGAACAATTAATTTTAATTAGCAGCGTCTGCACCGCGGGCTGCACGGCCAGGAGGAAAATTGCACGGCGGGTCGAGTCAGAAATGAAAAGCGGGCCAGGGAGCCTCTCCTGGCGCCCCTGCCCCCGCCCCGCCGATCAGGGGGTCCCGGCGCCCAGGGGCAGAGCCTCCTCCGGACACCTCCGGGGGGCCCGGGGCCCCCCGGTGCGGGGCTGGACGGAGGACCCTGCTGGGGCCGCGGGAGCACCGGGGAGCCCGTCGCTGAGCCCCCTCAGGTCCTGCCCCCCGGCTCTCCCAGGCCAAGTGCCCGTGAGGACCGGCCCCAGGGGACCCCGCCACGGGGTGGATGGGGAGACCCTCCAGGCTGGGGCCCTCCCATCCTGGGGGGCCACTCAGTGTTCCTGCCCGGCATCTGCAGATGCCCCAAATTCTGCCCCGCATGGACACAGGGGCTCCCCGCTGGCAGTTTCTCCTCCTGGTGGGACCAGGCACCACCCCTGGACCGGCTGCCCCCCTTTGCCCTCCCCACAGCCCCTTCCCCCGACCCCTGCCGAGGCCCCACAGCTGCTCCCGGTCCCTGCAGCGGGGTCCTAGCAGCGCCCGCGGGGCCCTCAGGCCCAGGGTCCCCGCCTTGGCCCAGCCCCGTCCCCTGCCCTTCGCGGGCGCCGCCCAGTCCTGGTGGGCACAGCGCCCGCCCGCCAGGCTGGAGGGAGCCCCGGCCCTGCTCTCGCGCTGTGCCCGCAGGGTGAGCCTGGCCCACGCTCACGCCAGCAACGCCTCGGGCCACCCGCGGCTGCCCCACGCCTGCCCCGGCCTGTGGCCGGTCCTCACCCGCCCTGGGCTCTGTGTCCCTGGGCAGGGCTGGGGGCCAGCGGGCAGCCAGGCCAGGTGGGGACCAGGGAGCCCCCCCAGAGCCCAGGGCCCAGAGCAGCCTGCACAGCCCCGCCCCCTCCTCACCCCCCACCCCCCTCCCCCCACCCCCCACCCCCGCGCCCAGTGCTGTCCCAGGCTCGGGGAGCCGGCTGGGGTTTGTGGCCCATGATGCCACCGTCCCCCGCTGATTGAAGGCAGTGGGGTCCCTGAAGCCGTGGCCAGCGCTGGCCAGGACGCCCACCCCGACGCCTGTCCGTCCACCTCCTGGTTGCTCCTCCCCGTGGACACAGATCCCCGCTGGCGCCCCGTGCTCGCAGGGGCCCTGCCTTTTCGCGGGCTCCAGCTTGAGAGCCACCCTGAGGCACAGAGACCACCGGTCCACCCCTCGGCCCTCAAAGGGCTTCAGGGAGCGCTTCTGGGAGGCAGCATGCCCCCCCAAACCCCAGCCCAGGCTCGGGGCACAGCGGCCTCCATGGGGGTCCTCCACCTTGGAGGGGGAGCCACCACCTCTGGGTCAGCTCTTCCTTGGGGTGCCCAGGCCCCGGGTGGCAGGACCAAGTGGGGTACGAGGCCTGGCAGGGAGAGGGGCGCTCACAGCCCCGCAGGGCGATGGGGTGGCTTGCCAGGGAGGGGGCGGGGCAGGGCCGCAGCCCGCAGCAGGGCCGGGAGGGGAGGGGAGGGGTGTCCCTGCAGGCCGAAGGACGGGGGCCCAGCTCGCGGGAGCCTGGGGCTCCTCTGCGCTTGAGGAGTGGGCGGGGCGCAGAGGCCACGCTCCAGGGGACTCTGCGGGCTGCGACGGTTTCCCGCGCTGGGGGGCCGGGTGGGGTGAGGACAGGGCGGCGCTGGGCCCTTGGGGGTGCCGCGGGGGGCAGGGGCGTCTGGCGCCAGGTTTAGGGCGCTGGGCCTGGAGGAGCGGCCGCGTTCCCGAGCCCGGTCGGCGGGGGGTGCAGCGGGGCGCCCGGCCCCAGCCCCCCGCGGGCCATGGGGCGCAGGCACGCGCGGGGCCGCTGACACGCGGGCCGATAACCGGCGCGCCCCGGCGCGAGCGCATTAATCTTCCCCAAATTAAAATCTGCAGCGCGCGCGAAGATTGAGGCCACCACGGTTCAGCGCCGCGTGACCGCCGCTCCCGGTAAAAGCGCGGGACGGAGACAAATTGCCCGCGGCGCCGGCGCCACCCGCTGAGCCGCGCTGGGGACACCGGGCGCCCCGCGGGCGGGCGGGCGGGCGGCGCTGCCGCGGGTCCAGGGGGCGCTGCCGGCCCGGAGCCCCCGCCGGGACTTCCCCGGCCCCGCGGCGCCCCGAGGTCGGCGTCCTGCAGCCCGGCCCGGCCGGCCCCGGGACACCCGGCCCGGCTCAGGTCTGGGGGAGGCCCCGCGAGCCGCCCCAATCCTCCCCGGGCCCGGGCCCCGGCCCCACCTTGCCTCCCCGCGGCTTGGTCCTGTTTCGAGGCCAGGATGGAGACCTCCAGGCGCCCCCGCAGCACACCCGCCGCGGCCCTGCCCGCGGCCCTGGCTCCCGCGCCCCCTCCTCAGCCATCCTCAGCCCCCCAGGCCCCTCCCCAGCCCCTCCAGCTTCCCAGCGTCCAGGCTGGACGGCTAGAGCCGTGTAGGCCAGGGACTGTGGGGTGGGGTACGGGTGGGACCCCATCTCTGGAAGGAGGCAGATGCGGAGCCCGGAGCCCTGGCTCCAGCTGTCTGGGAAGCTCTCCTCGAGGGCTTCCTGGAGTAGGTGTCTCAGCTGACTGGGAAGGTGCAGAGGGACGACCTGGGCAGGGGCCCCGGCAGGCCTGGGCAGGGAGGGCCTGGCTGTGTGGCCACAGGGCTCCGGCGGTCGTAGGAAGTGCTTGCGGGCACCACTCACCTGCGGCTCCTCCCAGGAGCGGCCATGAAATTGATATTTAAAACCAATTGCAGGTGCCCTGGGGGTGGTCACTTCATTCCATCCCAGCCCAGCCAGGGGATTAGGGGTGGAAGATGAGGGGCTTATCTGCGGAGGACACCGGCCGCCCCGCCCTTGCCCGCGGGCGCAGCCCCTCCCCCAGCTGCCCGGCCACTGGCTGCCCCTCCTCACAGAGGCTTGATCTCATAACATGCAATTACTCCCCCGGCTGCTGTCTGGGCTCCGATCAAATCGCTCAGCAGCAGCGCGGAGCCGCACACAGGTCAATCTCAGCTGGTTAGACACGGTGTCCGCCGCCGCCGGCCGCTGGCAGCCCACCTTGGAGCAGCACGGCCGGGGGCAAGGGGGGGGGCAGGGGGGCCCGATGATGCCGGCTCTGGCTGCGGTTCAAGGTCAGCGAGATGTCGTCTGAGAGTACAGGGTACGGCCAGGCGGGCACAGAGGGCAGCGACCTCTAGGAAGGTCACCTCGACTGATCCCGCCCCCAGCTCCGCAGTGGCCCCAGGCGTCCCCCCAGCTGTCCCCCCCTCTCCCAGGAGCGATGGGCATGGCTTTTCCTGCAATGGGGTTGGCGTCATGCTGGGGCCCTTAATCCAGTGACATAGGTACTTGTTTTGGGCTCATGCAAGGACAGGCGGCCAGGAGAGGGCTCGCCGGAGCTGGGAGGGGCGGGAGGCACCCCAGAGCCTTCAGAGGGAGCCTGGGCCCAAGGGCACCTCAATTTCAGATGTGCCCACCTCGACACAGCCACCCTCTGCCCACTGGAATCATACCCAGACCCAGCACCTCACCCCCTGCCAGCCAAGGGCCAGGGGGATGTGGGGTGCAGGGCGGGGCCTCCTCTCTCGGGTCTTACTTCGCTTCCCTGCAACGGAGGCAACTCATTTTACCACCTGACCTATCAGCAGCTGTCCAGAGGAGGGAGTGGGGACAACCACCATCATCACCATCACCACCATCACCATATCACCACCATCACCATCACCACCATCACCATATCACCACCATCACCATCACCATCACCACCACCACCATCATCACCATCACCATCACCATCACCACCATCACCACCATCACCACCATCACCACCACACCACCCATCACCATCACCCACCACCACCACCATCACCATCATCACCATCCCCCACCATCCATCACCACCATCACCATCACCATCACCCCTCACCACCATCACCATCACCACCATCACCACCATCACCATCATCACCATCACCACATCACCATCACCACCATCACCATCACCACCATCACCATCACCACCATCACCATCACCACCATCACCACCATCACCATCACCAATCACCACCATCACCATCACCATCACCACCACCACCATATCACCATCACCATCACCATCACCACCATCACCACCATCACCACATCACCACCATCATCACCATCACCATCACCATCACCACCATCACCACCATCACCACCATCACCACCACCACCACCATCACCATCACCATCACCACCATCACCACCATCACCATCACCACCACCACCACCATCACCATCATCACCATCACCATCACCACCATCACCATCACCACCACCACCACCATCACCATCACCACCATCACCATCACCACCATCACCATCACCATCACCACCATCACCACCACAATCACAATCACCATCACCACCACCATCACTATCACCACCATCACCATCACCACCATCACCACCACAATCACCATCACATCACCACCACCATCACCATCACCATCATCACTATCACCACCATCACCTCCACCATCACCACCATCACCACCACCATCACCACCATCACCATCACCATCATCACCACCATCACCACCACCATCACCACCATCACCATCACCACCATCACCATCACCACCATCACCACCACCACCACCATCACCACCACGACCACCATCACCACCACGATCACCATCACCATCATCACCACCATCACCATCACCACCATCACCACCACCACCACCATCACCACCACAATCACCATCACCACCACGATCACCATCACCATCACCACCATCACCACCACGATCACCATCACCATCATCACCACCATCACCATCACCATCATCACCACCACCACCATCACCATCACCATCACCACCATCACCACCATCACCATCACCACCATCACCACCACCACCACCACCACCACCATCACCACCACCACCATCACCATCACCACCACCACCACCATCACCATCACCACCATCACCACCATCACCATCACCACCACCACCATCACCACCATCACCATCACCACCATCACCACCATCACCATCACCATCACCATCACCACCATCACCACCAACATCACCACCACCACCACCACCACCATCACCACCACCACCATCACCACCATCACCACCATCAACACCACCACCATCACCATCGTTTTCATTACAATCAACTCCTTAATTTTCTCCTTGGTCATCACTGTCACTACAACCACATTGTCAGTATCATCACCGTCATCATCATCCAAACCAATTTTCAACTGCGAAGTCAACAGTCAAAGTGTCGGCTGACTTCTGTAAAGGCATGAGGACGCGCTCAAGCTCCTCCAGCCTGCCTCGCCTTGTCCCAGGAGCAATGGCCCCCGCGTGTCCCCCGGCTGCCCGGCCCTCTGCCCTCCTGGATACGTGCTTGCTTTCTGGCCTGTGCCTCAATCAATTCCGCTCGAGGTCTCGGCCCCCGCTGGCCCCCTCCGTCCAGCGCCATCTCTGTAAGGCTGGAGAGTCCTTTTCCATAATGCCCAATAAATAACCTGGATTTAATTGAATTAATATCGACAGCATGTAATTGCTCCTTGTTGCTCAAGCCTGCCTGGGAGGGGCGGTGAGGGGCGGAGCGGCCAGGTTATTGCTTTAAAAAAAACGCCCTCAGCCCCAGCAGCGTTTGGCCTTATTATTATAGTAATAATGAGGGCAGCTGATTTGATCTCTCCTTCCACAATAGCGCAGCCGGCCAGCTACATAAACAGCAAAGTCCTTTGTCCCTGCGGGCTGTTTGTGGGTAATTAAAATCAATAGGCTCTTCCTCACAGACCTCCTTAGCCTCCCGCACGCCTAGGGCTCAGCGGGCTCCGCGGCTCCCGGCCTCCGCCAGCCCCTTCCCAGGTGCGGCCCCAGCGGCGGTGGAGGAAGGACAGGCCGGCCGGTGAGCGCATAGCCCCGGCCGGCTAGGAGGCCACCAGCGGGGCTCACTGGCAGGGCCCCCCAAAGCTTGGGCTTCCTGGTAGGGAAGGATCAGACAGGGCACTCGCCTCCCCCACCCCAGCAAAGCTTCTGTCCACCCAGGGGCCGTGTGGGGTGCCCCAGTGCCCTCTGAGGTCCCCCGGCTGGGGAGCTGCTGGCACCCCACACCCTGTAATGGTCCTGGGGCGGCACTGGGGGGACACAAGCAGTGCCCTTTGGGAGGCTACTCTCCTGGCCCTGCCGGGGGGCACCCGAGGGCGGGCCGGGCCCTGTATAGAGCCTGGAGGTGCCGGGGGTTCACTCCGGGCCGAGGGGGCAGTGGTTCTGGGACCATGGCACTTCCTGAGCTGATGGGTGAACACGGCTGGGTTAGGCTGGTCCCCGCGGGCGGTGCAGAGGGATCCCTGGGAACACAACAGGCACTGGAGGGCGAGCGCTGGGGCCTGCCCGGACCCGAACATGGGGTGAGCCCCTGGGTGGGGAGGGCCTGACGGGGCACGCGTGGGGAGGGGCCGACGGGGTGCGTGTGGGGCGGGGCTGCTGACCTCCTGGGCCAGTGCTCAGCTGGACGCACGTGTGCATGAGCACCCGCGCGCACGCCCGTGTGTGCACAGACACGTGTGTGTACCCCCACATGCGCACCCCTGCACGCGCGCTGCCAGGCCCCACCCATGCCAAGCCATCCCCCGCCCGCCCTGCCCGCAGCACAGCGGGTCCACGTGTGCTTCCGGCTCGGGGCCCGGCAGAGCAGGCTTCCGGCGGCCGCGCTCACACGTCAGGGGAAATTACTCCTCAGGCCGCGCTCGGGAGCAATTAGGCCCCTCGGAAGGGGCGGAAACGAGACATTTGCTGCTACCGCGGGGCCAGAGGTGGCCGCTCTCTCTGAGGCCGCTGGGGCCGCTGCTCAGGCCTGGAGACTGCGGCACGAGCCGGGGAGCCCCCGCGGGTGCGGGGCGACAGGGGCCAGGGTGGGCAGCAGCCCAGGGGCCGGCCCCCTCCCCAGGCCGGGGCAGGAACTGGCTTGGGGCTTCCCCTGCATCTCCCTGGCCCCGGCGGCCTGCAGGCAGGGCTGGCTCAGGGCACCGTCCTTGGGTTCCCGAGCTGGCTGGGTAGGGGCTCCTCTGCCTGGGCTGGGCACAGAGCCCCAGAACCTTGCGACCTGGCTCAGGTTCCTGTGCCCCACGTGGCACCGGCCGTCCTGCCAGGGTCCCGGGTGGGGGCTCCCAGCCGAGCGGGTTGGGCGAGGGGCACACGCCAGCCGCCTCCCGCGTCCCAGGTGTCAGCACCCCGATGTGGGGAGGGCAGTGGAGCTGGCTGCACCCCCCAGCTCGGAGAGCCACCCCAGGGTTGCAGGAGGGCCCAGGGCAACTGGGCCAGGCCGTGGGTCACCCCGACGTGCCTGATGCCACGCAGGGCCTGACCAGGCTGGGGGTGGGGGTTCCCGTGAGAAGCACGTGGGTGGTGGGCCTGGGACCTCGCTCCTAACTCAGGGACACGAGCGAAGCTGCTCTCCTGGTGCCTGGGGCTGACCAGGGCAGGGCCTATCACGTGGGCAGCAGGTGGACACAGACAGTACCCCATGGGCGGCCTCCACACATCCCCCCGTGTCCACACCACACTGACCTCCCAGCAACCACGAGCTGCTGTCGGATGGACTCCTCTGGCCGCGTCCTTGGCGATGAGGGACGTGGGAGGGCATTTCCCTCTGAGGCTCGGGAGCCACAGCTGCCAGCCCCCCAAGAATCCTGCATCTCCCTGTCTGGCCTGGGGTGGGAAGACCTCCTGCAGGTGTGCAGCCGAGCACCTGCTGCCCCATCCTGGGGCCGCCGCTGGGCCTGCTAAGCAGCATGTCCCTGGGGTCCAGGAGCCCCGCGAGGAGCAGGTGGGCGGAGGGTCCACCTGGGCTGCCGGGGCACATGTGGGGCACCTGAAGCCCGGGCCTGTGCACAGTCGAGGGGCCAACCCACCGCCAGCCATTGCTCTGACTGGCTTTGGGGCCCACCCGCGGGCAGGACTGTGGACCCGACAGGGGCTCCAGCTGGATGGAGGCAGAGTGGGCAGCCCCCGGGGGGCAAAAACCACCCCAACCACCAGCACAGGCCCATTGTTGGCCACCCCACAACACAGCCCCAAGCCCAGTCAGTGCTCAGACCCCCACCCTGAGCACCCCAAGTTCCCCTAGCAGGCACATAGGGGCGCCCTCAGCCAGTACCTGCCTCCGGCTCCTGCTCAGGGGTGACACCGCCTGCCCGAGTGGCCAGCGGGCAGCAGAGCCCTGGGGTTGTGTCCGGGAGGCCCCCTCGCTCAGGCCGTGTGGCAGCTGCAGGGCACATGCAGGCCGCGTCCCGGGGAAGGCATCGCCCCTGGCCCCGCTAGCCCCAGGCCAGAGCGGGCACGCGCCCAGGCAGTGGGCCCCGGGGAGCCCTGTGCGAGGGGCAGCGCCATCCCTCCCGCCTGGGCCCCGCGCTGCCCACTGTGTGGCCGGCCAGGCCCGGCCCCCCCGGGCAGCGTGCGACTCCCGACCCCTCCCAGGCAGGAGAGGCAGCCGGGGGGGCCAGGGCCGGCGGGGTCCGCCGTCATGCTTTATCCCCTGACAGTATCCATCTTTCCAAATTGATTTTTGATATCCATAGTGACCTGGAAGGGAGACGCGGCGATAACTCTCGGAAAGTGGAAAACAATATTATCGCCACAAATATGAATTACTGGCCGCCAGGTTAAATCTACTGTGCGGTGAGTTATGCGGCCGGCGCTCCTATAATTCTCGGGGACTTTATGGAGCCGCGGGCCTGTGGGCTCTGACAAGCACTTAACAGCCAGCTCGGCCGCGACGTGGGCGCGGGGCGCAGAGCGGCGCCTGGGCGGGAGGTGCTGGCCACGCGGGCACAGCCTCCCCCTGGGTGGACACCACCCTCGGGGCAGGCGCCAGGAGGCCGCGTGGACGGCAGGGACGGGGGCCAGGTCTCCGCCCGCTTGGTCCGGGGCGGCGCAGGCTGGAGCCTTGGGGGCGGGGCGCTCCCCCAGGCGAGCAGAGGAGCGAGGGACGGGTGGGCAGCGCGAGGGGGCGGCAGGACGGCGGGACGGCGATGAGCGGCGGGCCAAGAGGACACCAGGCGCGGCCCCGGGCCCAGCGGCCCCGGGGCAGAGGGGGGCTCAGAACTGCGCCCCACCCCAGAGAGGGCAGGTGAGGGGCGCGCTCCGCTCCGGGAGGCCAGGGGTGCTCACGGCCACACCACCCCCCCCCCACCCCCGTGCCCGGGGCGACGGGCTGAGTCCAGACAGGGGCTGCCCTGCAGGCGGGGCTGCTGAGGCGGGGTGTCAGGCCATCGGGGCCGGAGCTTGGGCGTCCAGGAGGATGGGGGTGGGGGGGTGGGGGGGAGCCGGGCAGCTCGTGGCGCCTCGGGCCCCACCCTCTCTGGACAGCAGCCCTGGGAGGGCTCAGAGCTGGTGTGCCGGAGGGCCCTGGAATGGGCATTTGTCAACCCCCGGCCTTCTGGGTGGGGGGGGGCCCTCAGGGAAGCTGGGGAGGGTCCCCCGCAGGGCCAGGGGCCTGGGCGGGCAGAGACCTCTAAGGCACCTCCCACAGGAGGCTCAATTTGGGGTGCCAGTGTCCCCCTGGCGTGCGGGTTTCCCAGAGCTTGCTGAGAGGCCTCCCCGCCGGCTCCGGCAGGGACCCAGGGCGACTCTCCGACTCTCCGGAGACACCGCGCAAATGTCATTTAATTTACATGACAAAGTGGCCCGGGGCCTGCCCGCTGATGGACGCTGGGCGCTTCCGAAAATGATTTCAACAATGTTACGAGTTAAATGTCAGCCCCGCTAATTATGTTTATGCTAATTGTTAATTAGCCCCGTAATGGAGACAGTCTTAATTAACAATAGTGAGAGCCTGGGAGGCTGCGGGTGACTCCCAGCCTGGGAGGGGTCCCCCCACACACACAGCGGAGCACCCCAGCCCCGCCCAGAGCCCCGTCCCTCCCACGTCCCTCCCGTGTCCTGCCCGCCAGCCCAGGGCGCTCCTCAGACCCTGCCCCTGCAGGAGGGCAGGGGAGGGCGGGTGTCCATCCGCGCCCCTGCTCCCGCCCTCCTTTCTCCAGACCCTCAGCTCTCTGCCCACCCACCAGCGTTGGGAAGGGGGTCCTTCACCCCCTTTGACTCGGGGGCACCCTAAGAGGCTGCATCTGCTGCCCCCCGGGGAGACTGTCCCCAGAACAGGGTCCACTGTGCCGGGCGGCACGGGGCCCAATCCGCAGGGCGGAGTGAACAGCCCGGGTCCCCAGGAGGGTCCAGACAGAGCTGGGGGTAGAGCAGGTCCTGGGCGACTTCCAGAGTGAAGATGCCGGGCCACGGGGGGCCCCAAGCAAACGAAACACCCAAGTCAGACGGCCCGGCTGGCCCCGCAGCCCTCGCAGCCGCTGCGTCCGCCCAGCCCCCTTGTGTTCGCTTTGTCCAGCCGTCCACTTTGTGAGCGTCCAGGGCTTGCCTCTGCCCCGACTGGCCACCCGCGAGCCCCTGTCCCCGGACGGAGGGGCGGTCCTGCTCGGCAGGCAGCCCGACCCGGCAGGGCCCCGAGGAGCGGCCGGCGGGGTGGGGGGGGGCGGGTGCTGGCCCCGGGGGGTGGGGGGTGGGCGCCGGGCCCGTGGCGGGGGGCCCCTGTGCTATTTCCACAGAGTGGTGACGCGGAACAAAGCCCGTGGGCCCTAAGAGGCCGCCTGCAGGGGAGGGGACGTGGGCGGCAGCTGTGGGCGGCAGCTGTGGCCAGCGTGGCCCCGCCTGCCTGACGCTGGGCCGTGGGGGTCGCTGCGCGGAAAAGTTACATAAGGAGAAAAGCGACCCCCAGAGAAGTGAAGGTGCCGGAAAGAAGGGACTCGGCCGCGAAGCAGAAACAGTTCTTCCCCCGGCCCGTCGCGGCTGTGTCTGCGCAGCGGGGCCCGCTCGGGACAAGCGGGAGCCGGGCCAGTGCGGCCCTGCCGCGGGTGTGGACGCCGCCTGGATATTTCAAAGCGCTCGTGGGATGGAGCAGCAAGAAATCACCTCGTGTCATTGGGAACAAGAGTTTAGCAGGAGAGAAAAAGGATGAAATTACAAATCAAAGAAATGAAGTTTAAAACTGTAATCTTAATAAAGCATCTGAAAATGAAATTAAGGAAACAATTCTCTTTGCAATAGCATCGGCCAAGAACAAGACTCGTTGGAATAAATTTATTTTATTTTATTATTTTTTTAAGATTTATTTATTTATTTACACAAGCACTGGGCACAGTCAGAAGCGCGGGAGGGTGAGAGGATTCACCAGAGCCAGAGCGGGGAGCAGAGCAGGCAGACTGACGAAGGACACTGCTGAGGGGAGCAGTGGGCGGCAGGAGAGGTCTGCGCGCCATGTGGGACCCTCACTGGCGGCCGGGGATCGAACCGGCGCTGCAGAGGCTGCGGGCAGCTTCGCAGCCCAGTGCTCAACTGCTGCTGCGCTACCAGGGGAGGCCCTAGTTGGAATAATTTTAAATAAGGAGCTGCCAGACCTGCGCCCTGAGCATCATGCGTGAGCCGGGCTCGGCCACGGGCCCCTCAGAACCCCCGGCTGCCCGGCGTCTCTGCAGAGTGACCGACCGGCCCGGAATGGCTGGAATTGCCAACGACCCGGAGCAGCCCAACCAGAAGGGTAAGGCAGAGACGCCCCATTCCCATTTCAAAGTGCGAGGCGAGGCAGCAGGTGTCTGCACAGCGGCCCCCAGGCCCCCCGCCGTCGGCCGGAAAGCAGCCCGGAAGCAGAAGGTGTGTGTGCACCGCTGCGTCTCAACAAGGGGCTAAGATGCCTCCAAGGGCGAGGAAGGGCCTCTGGAGCAAGGCCGGGCGCGAGCCCTCCCTCACACCACACACAGCACCCAGGACCCCCGCGGAGACCCAGCGGGAACTGGAGCTGTAAGACGCTCAGGAGAAAACAGAAGCAAACCTTCATGGTCTCAGACGGACACTGGCAGCTTGGACACAAAGCCAGAGGCAGAGCAACGGAAGGACAGCGGACACGCCGCCCCAGCACCGCAGGCGAGGCTGAAGGGTGGGCTCAGGCGAGGGAGAGGCTGGGTCTGGGCCTGGAGCACAGCCCAACCCAGCGCTGCCGCGAGCTCCTGCAGATTTATAATAAAAGACCAGACAACTCTCTGGAAACACGCACATGACCCAAATCGGCACTCCCCGGGGTCAGGCGGGGGGTCAGTGGCACGGGACAGAGGCCCGCATCGGCAGGGGTGGGCAGAACCACAGGGCGGTCAGACGGAGAAGCCCCAGAGCCCAGGCCGGCCAAGCGCAGCCCCTGAGAGGTGAGAGGGGGCGTCTGCACCAGCATCCGCCGCTCCCCAAGGCCACTGACCTGCCCCCTCCTGCCAAATGCCCGAAGAGCAGCAGACCTCGCCTGCCCCGCACCGTGTCCGCAGCGGGATCCCAGCCCCACAGACGGGCAGGGCAGGACGAAGCCGCCGCCCAAGTGTGGAGGAAACACCCGCGGCAGATGCAGCAGCTTGGGCCGGTGAATGAACGGGCTCCCTCCTGGGTGTGAGAGCCCCACACCCCTCGTTCCCCGGCCGCCCCCACCCATCTCCCCAGGACCCTGGTGCCCGCAGCCCCACATGACCCCGCTCCTGGGCCCTGGTCCCGCGGGGGACGCCCCTCCGGGCCGCCCCCTCGGCCTTCCCGTCCGGGCCTGGGCCGCCCGCCCTTTCCTTTAAAAGAAAGACAAGTGCAGATGTCTTCTGGGGTCCCGCTAGCCCTGCTGTGGCGAGACCATCCGAAATTTTTCTTTTTCCTTCTGGCTTATTCCCCCGAGCATCACTCCTTCCAGATCCACCTACGTTGCTGCGAGCGGCATGAGCTTGTCTGGTCTTGATGGCCGAGGACGTTCCGCTGTGTCTGTACACGCGCCGCATCGTCCTGGTCCAGTCACCTGCTCTCAGGCATGTGAGAGGTTGTTCCAGGTTGTTCCAGGTTTTACAGCACAAAACACAACACAGCAAAACCGGTCACAGCATACCACAGACACCCTGCAGGGAGGAGGGGAGCCCCCGGAGCGGGGAGCACGGGGGACTGAGGTGACGGCGCCCCGGGGCCTTGGGGAAGGAAACTCTAAGGGGACTGCACTGAAGGGGTGGGAGAAGCAAATGCCGTTTAAAAATGAACAATGGGGCCTCCCCGGTGGCGCAGCGGTTGAGCGCTGGGTTGCGAAGCTGCCCGCGGCCTCTGCGGCGCCGGTTCGATCCCCGGCTGCTCCCCGGCCACCAGAGGAGGGTCCCGCATGGCGCGCAGACCTCTCCTGCGGCCCGCTGCTCCCCTCAGCAGTGTGCTTCGGTCCTTCTGCCTGCTCTGCTCCCCGCTCTGGCTCTGGTGAATCCTCTCACCCTCCCGCGCTTCTGACTGTACCCAGTGCTTGTATAAACAAAAAAAACAAACAAACAAACAAATAAATAAAATATGCCTCTATTTAAAAAAATAAATAAATAAATAAAAATGAACAACGATGTGAAAATAAATAAATAAATAAATAAATAAATAAATAAATAAATAAATAAAAGAAAAATGCTATTAACCTACAGCAAACACAGAGAAAACCTGGACTTTGGCCCGACAGAGGGAGGCTGCCCTGGGCCTGGGCACCGCCCATCTCCCTGCAGCGGGTCCTGGAGACCCACCCGGAGACGGAGACGGCCGGGAAGGGGCGGGTCTGGGAAGGGGTGGGGCGGGGCTGGGCTGGGCTGGGCTGGAGCTGGACAGAGGCTGGGGCTGGACAGAGGCTGGGGCTGGGCTGGGCTGGGCTGGGCTGGGCTGGACAGAGGCTGGGCTGGGCTGGGCTGGACAGAGGCTGGGCTGGGCTGGGCTGGGGCAGGGCAAGCCTGGGTTGGGCAGAGGCTGGGCGGGGTGGGGCTGGGCTCCGGTGGGGCTGGGGCTGGTGAGGCTGGGCTGGCTCTTGCAGGCCGCATGGACACGCGGTAATATGGTTCCCAGAGTGACTGGCTCTGCCTGGCCTCCCCTGCGACCAGTGCCCGTCCGTCCACTCTCCGAGGCGCTGAGCTGCTCTCGGGAGCCCGCTCTGCGGGGTGCTGGCCTCCGAGGTTCATTAGGGCCGCCGGGCACTTGGCCTTAATTCAAACCTTGGGAAACACCCCCGTGGGCGAGTCCCCTGGGCTCATTCTGGGACGTGGGGGGAGCAGGGTGGGCAAAGCCCTGTTGTCCCAGGAGGCTCCAGGTGGAGCAAGCTGCCCAGGGGTGGCCCCTGCCTGAGGATGGAGGCGCACTCCGGCCGGGGAGCTCAGCCGCGGCCGCGGGCCTCAGGCAGGGACACGGCCCGGGCGCGGCACAGGATGCTGCCAGCTGCGCTCTGGTCTCGTCAGGGTTTCTAAATCCCCAGACGGTCGCGGGCTCAGGGCAGCCACGCCCCGAGGAGGGGCAGGCCAGCCTGGGTGACGGGAGGTTCCCCGAGGGTCAGAGTCACTCGCCGGAGGACTTAGCCCCCGCCCGGGCACCCCCCACCCTTCGGGCGCCTGCAGGCCTGAGCCCTGGCAGCGTCTGCACCGGCTTTGGAGGAGGCCCCAGCGAGGGAGGGGCTGCCTCTCCAGAGGGCGCCCCGGAAAAGGGCAGCGGTGGCAGCCGCAGGGCGGGCCGTGTGCCGGGGCTCCCACCGGCCGCCGGGCCCAGCTCTCGCGGGAAGGCCTCCTGCCCTCCTGCCCTCAGCGCCGGGGAGCGCAGCCGGGGCCCTGGCAGGGCGGCACAGCCGCGCAGGGGCCCTGGGGCGGGCCTGCTGGGTCTGTCTGGGCAGGAGGCCCCGCCGCCAGGGGGACGGGGTCGGGGTCAGGGTGGCCCAGAGGTCAACGAGCCCCTGGCCAGGCCCTCGCTGCGGCGCAGACAGGACAGCTCCGGCGCCCGGGCCGCCAGGGGCCAGGTGCGGCCGGCAGGTGCCCGCCCGGCGCGGAGCCGCTGGGAGCCGCGCCCACCGCCCCGCGGCCCCGGCGGCCGGCTCGGCCCGCACCTGTCCCGGATGAGATTTCTCCTTTCTCATTACCGCCGTCACAGGCCCTTCAGACCTCCTTCCAGCTCTAGATACTATCTGACCCGTATAATTAATTAATTATAGCCCAAATATTATAGATTATTAAAAATAGCATAACTAATAGTGTAATATCTCAAGCTGTCGACTTTAATAGTCAACATTGTCTTGGCGGCGCTTATCAGCGCGGGACACCCGGCGAGAATATTGATTCGGGGTAATTTTAGCCGTCAGCTGCCGCCCCGGGACTGTCAGGCCTCGCCCAGCGCGCTCATTTGAAATCGTTAAACCGCCGCCCGCGCCGTGGGCCTCGCGGCTCCTTTCTCTGCTGCTGCCGCCGCACGCCTCGGCCGCAGAGCGGGGAATAAAGGGAGCAGCGCGGGCGCGGGGCGCGGGCGCGGGGCGCAGGGGGCGCGGGCGCGGGGGGGGGGCGGGGGGGCGGGCCCGCGGGGCTGCGGCGGCTCCTCCGGGCCGAGGGGCGGAGCCGGGCCGAGACCGCGCCCCCCGCCCCGCCCCCCGGAGCCCAGCGCGGGGAGCCAGACCCCTGGGCCCCAGCCGGCCAGACAGACACACACACCCCAGACGGACTCCCCGGCGCCCGCGTGTCCACCGCGCACAGCCCCCCGCGCACGCGCCCCCAGCGCCGGAACCGCTCCCGGAGCCCCCGAGAGTCTCCCCAGCCTCTCGCCCCCACCCGCGCGTGGTGACGGCGGCGGGAGGCCTGACCGGTCAAGCTCACGGCGCGCCCCCCACGGCCCTCCCGGCCCAGCCGCCCTGCAGCCCCGGTGAGAGTGGAGCTGGCGCCGCCCGGACAACCTCAGCGCCGGCGCCCTGTGTGCCTGCGCAGCCCCGCCCGAACCAGGCCCCTCTGCGGGGCGGGTGTCTGGCTCTCACCCCAAAGTCCCACCACCTTATGCCCCTTCTTTTCGGACACGGCTTCTCACGTCCCGAGCGCCCCTCCCACACCCCAGTCTCCCAGACCTGCCGCCACCGTCTCTGCTTCCCCCCAGGTCGCGGTGGTCAAGAGCCGGGCCTACCTCGCCCCCTGGCCCTGCCCCAGGCCCTGCCGGGTATGATGGCGGCGGGAGGGCCCCTGCAGGGAGGGGGGGAGGGGGGAGGGCACCGGAGACCCGGGAAGAGGCCGCGGAGAGCGGGCGGACCGGCACCGTCACTGCAGGAGACGGGAGGCAGCAGAGCTGGGGACAGGCCGGAGCAGAGGACGGGCTGACTCGGGTTCCAGGACCGCTTCAGCCAGGGCTCCCCCAGCCGGCTCCAGTCCGGCTCCACCTGGCTGGGCCAGAGCTCAGGGACTCTCTGGAGAGTTGCGTCCACAGAGGAGCAGAAGCGCAGTGAGACCACCTCGGCGCAGGGCCCAGCCCTCTGGGGGTGGCAGGACACGTCCCCATGGTGGGGCGGGAGCGTGAAGGGAGGGCGGTGGCTGAATTGGCCCGTCTGTGGCATTTCTGATCGAATGGGGCTTTCCCAGCAGGCCTGGACGCTGGCAGCCCCGGCAGGGTCAACACTGGGCGCCCCTACTTACTGCCTCTCCAAGATGGACCAGTGGTGGGCAGAGGCTGGGGGGCAAGGAGCAGTGTGGGGGACAGGGGTGCCCACCTGGACTTCGGGCTGTCGTGCAGCGCGTGGAAACGCTGGCACCAGGGGCCAAAGTTCTCATCAAAGCTCCACCGCGGGCCTGCTGGGGGGTGCTGAGCACCCTCCCCAGCAGTTTACCCCCCAAAAGGTGCCCCACCCTTTCCCATCCTAACAGCCCTGGGAGCAGCCGCCCACCCTCCACCCTCAGAACCGGAGAACCAGCGCAAGGCGGCCCACTGCTGGCCTTTGGTGGCTGTTTCTAGGTTTAAGGGATTTAGAGCTCACCCCTGCACCGCTGACTGAACCCCTGGGCTGCTGCTTCTCGCCCTGGCCGCGGCAGCTCTCTCACGAATCGGGGGGCTTCAGCCCAACAGGGGCGGCCCCAGCGCTGTGGCAGCTGCTGGCTCCGACGTGGCGAGTGGACGGGCTGCGGGCCGGCCTGAGCCAGGTGCCCAGGACTCCACAAGGCACGCGCAGCCTGGCCCCCTTCCTCCTCTGGGGTGTCCGAAGTTGGGGGATAGAGCCGGGGCGGGACCGGATGTCGGAGCAGCGGGGCGCGGGGCGGGGCGCGGGGCGGGGCGCGGGGAGCTGTCCGCGGTGCTGGGCGCGGGCCCGCGGCGCTGTCCGTGGTCCTGCCGGCCGGGGCGGCGCCCTGGCTCTGCCCGCGGTGCTGAAGACTCCCTGCGGCCGGCGGGCGGGCGGGCGGGCGGGCGGCGGCCAGCGCGGGCGGGGCTCTGGGGGGCAAGGCTGTGGGGCTCTGCAGACAGTGGGCAGCTCTGCCCCCTCTTCTGTTGTGTCCCGGGCACGAGACTCCCTCTCTCTAAGAGTCAGGAGGACCTCAGGCAGGGACACGCGGAGAGAATGGATGAAGGAGCAGCAAGCGGAAGCTTCCCACTCGTTCCCCCAGCTCTGGGTGAGCAAAAGGGGGAGCGGTGAGTGACGGGAAGCACCGCAGGCGCCGCCGTCCCCACCCTCCACCTCTGCCCCCGCGTCCTTCCCACAGGTCACAGGCGGGCGTCCCCCCCCCCCCGCAGCCCCGCTAGCAACGAGACGGGCCAATCCGAGGATGGAAACACTAATTCGCAGATGGGGACGGGGTCCCTGCCCTGCAGGTGCCTCAGGCGGTCTGGTGTGGGGTGTTTCTTGCACGAGGAAAACATGGAAAGTGCACCCCGCTGTCCAGCAAGGCTGTCCAGGTGCGAGAGAAGAGAGGCCCCAAGCCGCTCCCATACAGAGACCAATGTCACCACGACCCAGGCAGCGAGGGCGCGTGGACCCTAGAAGTCACATGGAATCCAGCCCCCGCAGGTGACAGGGGACAACATTGAGGGGCTTCGTCCACACAAGATGAGCTAGCAGCAGGGGTCCTCTGTCCCCCAAAACCAATGGGGAGGGGACACCAGTCGTGTACTGGAAAGGGCTCAATTCTCCCCCATGCTGCTCAAGCCCCCCTCCCCACCACGGTCTCACTTCTGCGGTCCCCATCCCTTTCCTGGTCCTCTTCTAAGATCTGCCGCCCGCCCCTCCCCCCGTTTCTGCCCTTGCTCGCTTGGCTCCTGTCTTGGCTGCTCCCCCGCCCAAGACCATCAGCGGCCCCTCTGGTCCCAACTCATGTGCAGCGGCTGGGGCTTGGCAAGGAAGGGCGACTCCTGCCCCCGGGGAGGCAGAGGCATCCCCTTCCCAGGCTCTGATTTCACCTGTCAGTGCCCACCTGGGGCCCTGCAAGTGAAGCCGGTGGCTTGGAGATAACCCGTTATGGCAGATGGGCAAAGATTGCACAAATGAGGGTCTAATTGACAATCAATTGTGATTAGGAGTGAAAAGACGTCTTTATAGCCCCAGACACTCTGGGCTGAGGCTGGGCAGGGGCAGGGGGTGTGTGGGTGTCTGGGAGAAGAGGCCTGTGCACTCTGTGACTGGAGCTGCTCTGTAAAGACAGGGAAGGGGTGGGCATGCCCTCTCCTCGCTGAGCCTGTTGGCACATGTCATCCCCTCCCTTGAGAGTGGCTGGAAGTCCCAGGCAGCTCTGAGGCCCCTCACCCCGCCTTGCTGGCCCTGCTCCGGCCCAGACCGCAGCCCCCACTAGGAGTGTTGCAGGGCAGGGGGGGAGGGAAGGACCAGGGAGCAGAAGCTTTGACCCCCAAACTGCAGGGCAGCCCCAGGGCTTGGTCTAAGCCACCAGTCCCAAAGGCCAGCGTGCCGGGTGCCCCGCGAGGTCGCAGTTGTGACATTTGATGAGGACGATGCGCGCTGTGCAGCCAACACAACGCTGCGCTCCAGATGCCGATGTCTGTTCCTGAGGGTCGTGGGTGACGCACGCTCTTCTCACCCGCAGGGCCCTGGAGCGCAAGGGGTGGGGGAGGCTGCGGATGCCTGCTGCATCTGCACCTCGCCGGCTGCCCGTGGCGGGGGACAGACCCTCGGTGGCGTGGAGCCCCGAGTGCGCGGAGGGTGGTGCGCTGCGGCACCCACCGAGACCGACACCCAGAGCCCCCAAAGCCTGCACTGACCCAGGGGCAGCAGCCCCCCCTGCAGGTGTAAGTGCATCTGTGGGCACCAAGCTGGGCCCAGGTGCTCCCGCGCAGACCTGCATATCTACGTGGTGTGTGCGTGTGAACGGTGTGAGTGTGCGTGAGTGGGGTGTGCACATCTGTGTTCAAACTTAGCGGGGGATGGGGTGAGAGAGTCCCTCCAGGAAGATGGGGGCGGGAAGGAGATAATTACCTCCCTGTGATGAGAGATTATCCACCCTCCTTCCCCCGAGGTGATTTATAATTTAAAGATAAAGAATAATCAAGTCCTGGCAAGGAAGGACACAGCGTTGTGGCTCTGATTAGAATCTCGGGACGGACCAGCACGCGGGGGAGGGGAGGTCCCCCCACCCCAGTCCCGGCCTCCCGGAGGCTCAGCAGGTCCAAGCTGGGCCCAAATTACAGCCGATCGGTCCCCCATTATTTCTCCCAACTTTTAATTTCTGCTTCCAAAGGATCATTGCCCGCGGTAATTGCAAAGGGCCGGTCCTTGCGCGAGGAGCGGCTCCCGGGACCGCAGCGCGAGCGGCGCGCAGCCCCCGTGCACGCGCGCACCCCCCCGCCGCGCGCTCCCGGCGCGCCTCCACCCGGGTCCCCCCGCGCCGCGGGCTCCGGGGCGCGCCTGGGGAGGGAGGGCGCGCGCCCGGGCCGTCGCGGCCCGCCCCGGAGCCGGGCTTCCCCCGAGGCCCCGGGCAAGCGGCGCGGCAGGGGGCGGACGTGCGGAATAAAGACCCGGGCAGGCGCTTCTCGCTCGCGGCGCGGGCGGGGCGGCCGCCCACTCCCCCCGCTCGGAGAGTGCGGGCGCCGATGCGCCCCGGCCCTCCCCACGAAACTGCGGCCCCGCTGGAGGGCGGGTGGGAGCCGCTCGGCCTCTCGTTTCCGTCTCGCTCCAGCGCGCGACGGCGGGGCCCGGGTCGGACCCAGACCTGACGGTCCAGAGGCGGGCGGGGTGCCGGGGCGGAGACCCCGAGAGAGGAGCCCCCCGACGGCGGCGGCGACCCTCCGGGAGTGGCCCGCGCGCCCCGCCCGCCCCAGCCGCCGGGGCCGCGCGAGACGCCAGCGGCGAGGCGAGGGTCCCCCGCCCGCCCCCGCGCCCGCGCCCCCGCGCGCCCGGCCCCCGCGGGCCCCGCCGGCTGCTCCCGCAATTATTTAAAAGCCGGGCCCCCTCCCCCGCCCGGGAGGCGGGCGCCCGTTGGCCGAGGCGCTCGCGGGCGGGCGGCGCGCGGTGCGGGCGGCGCGTCTGTCGGTCGGCCCGGGGCTCCGTCCGTGTGTCCGCGCGGGGCCCGCCTCCTCCGCCCGGCCGTCCGCAGCCAATTAGGCGCGCGCGCTAACGAGGGCGGCGGCGCCCCGCGGCCGGCGGCGGGCGCACGTGTGTGCGGCGGGTGGGCGCGTGGGCGCCGCCGCGGGGCCGCCATAAATGCGCGGGCCGGGCGCGCCGGGCGCCTGAGGCGGCGGAGCAGCCCCCGGCAGCAGCGGCCGAGCGCGGGGAGCCCGCCGAGCCCCGGGCCGCGAGGCCGCGCGGCGGCGCCAGGGCCGCGGGGATGGGAGCGCAGTAGCCGCGCGGCCGCAGCGGCGGGAGGCCGGCATGAGCGCCAGCGGCCCCGCGGCCTCCGCGGACGGCCCCGCGCTGCCGCCAGCGCCGCCGGGGCCCGGCCCGGGGCCCGCGCCGCCCGCGCCCGCCGCCGCCGCCCGGGACGCCATGGACGGGCGCGCGGAGCCGCCCGCCTTCCCCCGCGCCGCGGCCCCGCCGCTGGCGGCCAGCGACACGGTGCCCGCGGCGCCGGAGGCTGCCGGAGCGGCCCGGCCCGGCCCGCCGCCGCGCCCCACCTCCTTCTCGGTGCTGGACATCCTGGACCCCAACAAGTTCAACAGCAGAAGACGCCGCTGCGTGCTGCTGGGCCCCCTGGCCCCCGCCGCCTGCGCCCCCTGCGCCCCCGCGCCCGCCGCCCCCGGACGCCCGCCGCGCGCGGAGGAGCCGGAGCGCCGCGCCCTCGCCGGCGCCGCAGGACCCGGAGCGGCCCCCGGAGCCGAGCCGCCGCGTGAGTAGAGCGCGCCGCCGCCGCGGGGCCGGGGAGAGCCGGCCGCCCCCGGGGCACGACCCGCGCCCGCGCCCGCGGCCCCGGCCCCGGCCCCGGCCCCGGCCCCGGCCCCGCCGCCCGCGCCGACAGGCGGCGCAAAGTTCGCAGCGCGCGGGGCTGGCGCGCGACGCTCGCCGGCGCCGCCCGACCCGGACTCCGGGCCCCCCGCGCCCCGCGCCCCCCGGACGGCTCCCGCGGGCCGGGCCTGCCCGCCCGGGGCTCCCCGCTGGAGGGCGGCTGCTGCCCGAGGGGTCGCGGCCCCCCGCGGCCGCCCCCGCGCCGCCGCAGGCCCGAGGCCTCCCTCCCGCCCCTCCTTTTTTTTTTTTTGACAAATCAGACTAATTGTGACAAAACGCTGGTTATCTCTGGAAAAACAATTAAATCCCTTCGATTACAGTTGCGGGGAAATGTGCTTAGCGGCGGAAAGCGGCTGGTAATGGGGCGGCCCGCGCCCCCGGCCCGGTCGATATCCCATTACCGCAGCGTGCATATCTCTTTCAAGCACCTTGCAAACTCCCCCCGAACATCTAAATTATAGGGTCAAAATTCGGATAATTACTCGATTAAAACCTATTACACTTATTAGGGGCCGCCATTGATCGAGGATTGCATTCGACCGGCTCCTGATTGCTTTCGGTGCCCCCTCCCCCGGCCGCCCTCCAACTTGGAGGCCTCGTGGCGCAGAAACCGGAGAGGCGCCGGCAGGACTGGGCCGGGGTCTTTTGGGCACCTGGTCCAGCGTCTCCAGGGTGGGAGGAGGGAGAGAGGCCAGCAGGGGACTGGAGAGACCCAGGGGGCAGGAGGGAGCCCCAGCACCGGGGCGCCAGCTGGGGGCCATCCCACGTGGAAGGCCCTGCCTCTAGCGGGTCGGGGAGGGAGCAGGCAGGTCGCCCTCTTCACCCACCCCTGGGCAGGGCAGAGGCGGGAGGGCAGGGCCCCAGGGCTGGGGGGAGATGCCCTCCACTCTGCCTATCTCCCCGCACCCTCTGCTCATACCCCCGAGGAAATTTCGTTTATTCCCCCAAGTTCTTGCTGACAACGGCGGGAGGCCTTGGGACCGGCCCGGCCCGGTGCTGCGTTGGGCTCTGCCTCCGCTTCTCTCCCGGCCGGAGATCACCTGTGGGGTGGGGGCTGCCAATGTCCCCCCAGGTCCTGCCCAAGACTGGTACTTTCTTCCAAATTGCTGAGGCTCAAAATGCAGCTTCCACGGCGCCTGGAGGACGCGGCTGGTGCCCAGACCAGGCCTGTTGGGGCGGGATGCTCACCCTGTGGGCTCGGGTCTGCTGGGCCCCGGCTCCCCGATGGAGCCGGCCTGCCCTGCCGGGCCTGCAGCCCAGGGCGGGGCGCTGAGGCGGGGCTGGGCTTCGCAGCGAGCCCCCCGCGGGCTCCCGCCCCAGCCCAGGCCTTTCAGCCAGTAATTGGCCGCCCGCAGCCCTGCTGTAATCGGAGGGTAATATACGCCGAAATAAATTAAATGGCCGTTAACTAGTTTGTACATTACACACAATGAGTTTAATTAAGTTTGTATCTGCCCCACACATCGATCGCGCTTCCACTGGCGAGCACCCTGCGCGCCACGCGGCCGCGGCCCGGCGGGTGGACGGGGAGGCGCGCGGGGCCGGGAGGGCGCGGGACGGGAGGGCGCAGGGCCGGGAGGGCGCGGGACGGGAGGGCGCGGGGCGCAGGGCCGGAGGGCGCGGGGCGGGAGGGCGCGGGGCGCGAGGGCGCGGGCCGGAGGGCGCGGGGCGGGAGGGCGCGGGGCCGGGAGGCGCGGGGGCCGGCGGCCGGGGCGGGAGGGCGCGGGGGCGGCCGGGGGGCGGGAGGGCGCGGGCGCGAGGGCGCGGGGGCCGGAGGGCGCGGGGCGCGAGGGCGCGGGGCCGGGAGGGCGCGGGGCCGGCGGCCGGGGGCGGGAGGGCGCGGGGCGCGAGGGCGCGGGGCGGGAGGGCGCGGGGCGGGAGGGCGCGGGGCGCGAGGGCGCGGGGCGCAAGGGCGCAGGGCCGGGAGGGCGCGGGGCCGGCGGCCGGGGGGCGGGAGGGCGCGGGGCGCGAGGGCGCGGCCGGCGGCCGGGGGCGGCGCCGCGTCCTAACTGTGCTGTGCTCCCTCCCGCCCGCCCCACCGCAGGCGCCGGCGACCCCTTCCAGGCGGACGAGGCCGAGGCCGACGGCTACAGCAGCGGAGGCGGCCGCAGCCCGAGCGCCGGCAGCGGGGACGAGGCGCCCGACCCGGAGGACGAGGACGAGGCGCCCGCGGCGGGGGACGCGCGGGGCGGCGGCGGCCTCGGGGCCCGCGGGTCGGGCTGCCCCGGCGCGGCCGAGGGCGACGCGCCCCCCGGCGCCGCGGACGACATGGCGCTGCCCGGGCCTCGCGAGGGCTCGCCCGGAGCCGCGGGCCCGCCGGGGACGGCGGCGGCGCCTGCGGGGGCGCGGGGACGGCCCCGCCGGGCGCGGCGGCCAAGCCCAAGCGGAAGCGCACGGGCGCCGACCCCAAGTCCGGGAAGCCGCGGCGCGCGCGCACCGCCTTCACCTACGAGCAGCTCGTGGCGCTGGAGAACAAGTTCAAGGCCACGCGCTACCTGTCGGTGTGCGAGCGCCTCAACCTGGCGCTGTCGCTCAGCCTCACCGAGACGCAGGTGAAGATCTGGTTCCAGAACCGCCGCACCAAGTGGAAGAAGCAGAACCCGGGCGCCGACACGAGCGCGCCGACCGGCGGCGGCGGGGCCGCGGGGCCCGGCGCGGGGCCCGGCGCGGGGCTGCCCGGCGGCCTCAGCCCGCTCAGCCCGTCGCCGCCCATGGGCGCGCCGCTCGCCATGCACGGCCCGGCCGGGTACCCGGCGCACGGCCCCGGCGGGCTGGTGTGCGCGGCGCAGCTGCCCTTCCTGCCGAGCCCCGCGGTGCTCTCGCCCTTCGTGCTGGGCTCGCAGCCCTACGGCGCCCCCGCCTTCTACGCGCCGCACCTCTGAGCGCGGGCTCCGGGAGAGACGGACTCTGTACGCGGCCGGCGGCCCGCGGCGCGCCCCTCGGAGGCGGCGCCGAGCCGGACTCAGTCAATAAAGCGCCGCAGGCCGCGCCCCGTCTCGCTCCGCGCCGCCCGCCTCGCGCCCCGGGTGCGCCCGCCGCGGGCTCCGCCCCGCCGCCCCGCCGACCGCGCCGGGCCCTCCCGCGGGCTGGGGGCGCGGGGGGGGATCCGCGGGGCCGGCCGACGCGGTCGGGGAGCCCGCGGCCGCCGCTGCCCCCACGCGGAGCTGGGTCGGGCCGGCACCGCGGCCCGCAGCCCCCAGCGGGGAGGGAGCCGCGCCGCCCCCGGGAGCGGGGCGCGCCGGGCGGAGCGGGGGCGGCCGCAGGGTTGGGGATCCGCGCCGCCTCTGCCGCCGCGCGGGGCACGGGGAGGCCGGGGGTCGCCCCCGCCGGGGCCGGGGCTGCGGGCACCCTGGGGTCCGCGCCGGGCGCGGCGCGGCCGAGGGGGGCCCTGAGATCCGCACGCCGGGCCGGCCGGCGCCTCCGCCTGCAGGAGGGAGCCCGCGGCCCGCCCGCCACGGCGGCTGAGGCCGGTCGGGGCGCGAAGACCCCGCTGGGGCGCGAGGCCGCCCCGCCCCGGCCTGGCTGAAGCCGACGCCGGCTTGGCCTCTCCGGCCCGGGAGGGGGGAGGGGCGGGGTGCCCGGTGCCCTCGCGCCTGGGCGGCCCTGCCCGGCGACATCTCCGCACCCGCGACCCGGGCTGCCCGCGCGCACCCGGCCCTGCAGGGCCCCCAGCGGGCCCCGCCCGGGCGCTCCCTCCCCGGAGCTAAGTGGCTCCAGATGTGGCCGCACTCGGGGACACCCGGGCCTGCGCTGGGCCTCCGGGGAGTCGGCCGCTGACCCCGGCGCCTCCGGAGAGTCCCCCAGAGCCCTGGAGTCAGGTCAGCATTGCCGGAGCTTAGGGGAGCTCGAAGCCACCGCCTCCACCTCCCGGGCCGGCCGCGGACCCCAGGGCCCTAACCCAGCCAAGTCTGCCCCCCGGAGCTCTTCCTCCCTAGGCCACCCAGCCAGGGGCTGCTGGCGTGTTCTCAGGGGGACGCCCCCCATCCTGCTCCTACCCCTCGGGACCCCCCCCAGGAGGGGACTTGGGCCCAGACTCAGCAGCTCTGCCTCCTGCCCTCCCACCCCACACCCCGCCTCCCCCACGGAGCGGCTGATCCCAAGGTCACCTGGAAACACGCAGCAGCGCCTGTGGGGGTGCAGGCAGGTGGGGGCTCTGGCCCCCTCCACACATGGCCTCCTGTGCACCCCAGTGCCCTCACTCAGCCCAAGCTGGAGCAGGGCTGGACACCGACCGCCACACCCCAGCACCCCAGTGTCCCTGCCTGGGAGCACGTGGGCTTCTGGGGGCTGCCTGGCCCAGCCTAGGGGTTCCTGCCCCCTCCTGGTGGGGCCCCAAGTCGGCCTGGGTCCCTGAATCCACCTGCACCTGGGAGCCTGGGAGTGCAAGCCCCTGAGGCTGCCTCCCTGCTTGCTCCCCGCCTGGCTGGGGCCTCCCTCCCAGGTCTCAGCCTGGGGTTCTGCCTCCCCGGGCCTGAGCTGGAGACTGAGGCAGCGGGGGGTGGGGGCACCCCTGTGCCTGAGGGGCCATCTCAGCCTGGCTGAGGGCTCCCTGCAAAGCCTCACCAAGCTCTCAGGGCCGGTCCTGGCCAGCAGTGTCCAGCCAGCCCCAGATCCGCTCCAAGTGCTCCCCACAAACCAAGCCGTGCACAGGAGGACCTGCTGTCCACCGCGGCTGCAAGCCCCAAAGCCCCCCAGGGATGACCCAGCCCCCACCCGTCTGCCCTGGGCCTCATGAAGGCAGAGAGCCCCCACCCCCGCTCACCCACACACCACAGCCCTCCTGCCGCCCTCCCCCTCCCCCACCCTCCTCCCTCCCCCTCCTGCCTCCTCCCGGCCCTGCCCAGGGATGTCCTGCTCCAGGCCCTGGCTGTGCATGAGGATCAGCCCTGGTTGCACGAAAGAGAAAGCCTGAATGAACAGAAGTGAAAGGCAGTTGCTTGTTTCTCTTGTGTGAGGTCCCCTGGCCACAGGGGGCCCCGGACAGCACCGCTGCCCCGAGTCCTAAGGGCCGGCAGCTCCTGGCTGCCCTCTCCTCCCGGGCCTGATGGAGGCTGAGGCTGAGGCTGAGCCACCCCCACCCCCATCCAGGCAGCAGACAGGAAGAAGGGACAGGGCGCACCCCCTTTGAAGGAGTTTCTCCAGGAGCCCCGGGACACAGCTCACATCTCGCTGGCCAGCGTCTGGCCACACGGCCCGCCGGGGCGGGAGTGTGGCCTTGCAGGCTGGTGACGGCTCATTCTCGGAACAAGGGGGGACAGGGCGGGCTTGTGGTGCTGCCCCTGGCCAAGCGCCCTCCAGCGTACTGGCCAGCGCTGGTTGGCCGCCCCAGGCCCAGCTGCCACATCGTGGACCTCAAGCAGGCTCTTCCAGCTCTAGGGCCCACGCACCCTGCTCCTGCAAGGCTGCAGCTCCCCACGCCCCCCATCACCCCTGCTGACCCCCTAGGAGAGCTGGTGCACTCCCCAGGACATGTCCTTCCTGGCCCCCCACTCTGTGCCCGCCCTGCAGGGCACCCTCCCCTGCCGCCCTACCACTGCCCCTCAGGCTGCCCGGTCACCCCAGCCTGCACCTCCTGCCTCCAGCTGGGAGGGCCTGGGACACCCAGGGGCAGCTGGCTTTGGGTGGGGAGGCTCACCTGGTAACGCAGGCCTCAGCCCAGGGCACCCCTCCAGGCGGTTCTGCCCCCGCAGCCCCGAGTGCCAGCCCTGGGCACCTACCCCCACCCCGGGCGGAAGGTGGCGATTGAGGCTCTGGGGGAGCTGGATGCTGCTGTGACCAGGCCCGGCCAAGGTGCTCCTGACCCCTCGCGGGGGACAACCAAGCGGGAGGCACATCCTGCTGACTTTCCTCTGCAGATCCTGTGATGGCCGGAGCACCAGCAGCCACTGTGGGTCAGGAGGCAGCCTCAGCCATGCAGGTGGTGCTGTGGCCGCACCAGCCTGGGGCGCTGACCATCTGCCTTTCAATGACAGGCGCAGTGAGTGCTGCTGTTCGGAGCTTCACTCTGCGCAGCTGCTGGGGCTCTGCCCCCCATGTCCGCAGCAGCCCGCATCCTCCAGCCCTGGGGTGGATGCTGTAGGGCTGACCTTCCCTCCCACTCCCTGTCCGGGGCCAGGGCTCCACCAAGAGCCCCCGTGGCCCAGCAGGAGCCCAGGCCCTCAGCCTGGGCCTTGTCCACTGCTGCCCCTGCCCCTGCCTCCTGGAGAGAGCCGGCTGGGCCCACCGCCACACCCCTGGCCCTGCCCCGCCTGCGAGGCCTCCCCTCCCGCTGCTGCGGCCTGTCCTGCCTCCTCCCCGCGGCTGCCCGGTCAGCAGCCCTCAGACTCTATTCCCAGGCCCCCCCGGCAGCTGTGCGGCTGGGCCTGAGGGAGCCGGGGCAGCGGTGGGCAGAGTCTCGAGGGGAGAAAGGGGCTGAGACTCAGGCTCTGGCTGTTTCCACCCGGTCCCGGCTGCAGCTGTGCTCCGGCGGGGTCTGAGTCATGGCGCCTCCAGCTGGCCAGGGCCGCAGCCCCTCCCCAGCGCCGCCCCCGGACCAGGTCAGCGTGGGACCGGCCCGAGCGGGTGGGGCCTGCTGCCAGGCACAGCTCCGGGCCCATGTCCCTGGTCCCCGCGGGCAGCCCCTGCCTGCAGGCCGTCCTCCAGGGGACATGCAGGGGCAGTGAGACGGGCCAGCGCGAGGCCAGGCGGCAGGTAAGGCCAGCTGCGTCCCGCGGTGCCCCCATCTCACCGCCCACTTCTCAGGTGGACGTAAATGTCAAAAAGGTCCGTGATGTAAAGGTGAGCCGCGGAGCAGCAGCGCTTTGACGGGACTGACCCTTTCACACAAACTCCGCAACAAGCCGGTGGCCGCGCGGGCGACGGCCAGGGCAGCGAGCCCCGGGCCCGGGCGTGCGCCTCCAGGTGTGAGGGCAGCGCTGGGCGTGCAGAGCCCGCCGGCCGCAGGCCCGTGGGGGCCGTGGGGCTGCTCCTTTGAAATAAAACATCAGACTCCTGGAGCTTCCTTATTTGACACGGAACGAAGGGCGAGGACACGGGCGAGGACACGGGGGCGCCGCCAGGAGGGCCGGTCCAGAGGCAGCGAGGCCGAGGAGCAGGGCGGAAGCATCTGCGCCCCCCGCGCCGCCTCTTCATTAAGGTTATTTTAAATGCGCTCTTGGGAGCAGCAAACCAGCCGCAGCAGGGAGCGCGCTGAGGGCCGCCCTCTCGGGCGCCCACACCCCACACGCACACACGCTGCCCTCCCGAGCGCCTGCCCTGCAGCTCGGAGACCAGGAAGTGGGGACACCAGGAAGTGGGGACGTGGCTCTCAGAGCTCCAGGGCACTGGGGAGAGGCCAAGGCCCCGCTCCCGCCCCAGGGTCTCTGCCACGGGGCGGCCGGGAGGAGCCACAGAAGGTCCGAGAGCCAAGCCCACGGCCAGGGACGGGGAGCGCCTCTGCCGTCCAGAGCACGCTGGAAAGTGGAAACAATTTTCAATACTTTGGAAATTAACCAAAGGCTTGTAAGGGCCCAGGAAGCGCAGCTGAGTCCTGGCGGGAGCCGCGAGTTCTGAGGCACCTGTCACTTGAGCTCCTCCCGGCCCCTTCTCTCTGGCTCGGGGCACCTGAGGGGAGACAGGCTTGGGGCTCCCCAAATGACGGGGAGTCACCACCCGTCCACTTGTCTGCCGTCCCTGGAGGGGCCGGCTCACGGGCCACGACAGTCTGGTCGGAAAGAGAGTCTGGGCGCCGGAGCCAGGCCAGCAGCCCAGGCTGGGAGGCAGACGGCGGAGCAAGCACGAGCGGGGCCTGCAGGCCAGGGGACGGGCGTCCAGGAAGCTGTGACGAGCGGCCGCAAACCCCCCAGACTCGACGGGAACCACGTCCACATCTGAGATGCACGGTGACCGCCGGGGGGTGGGGGGTGCCGGGGGCCAGGCCAGCCTGGCCCTGTCTGCCGCCAGAGCCAAGGGGTGTCTGGAAAGCTCCGGGGGCGAGGGGACCCGCGCGTGCCCCAGAGACCAGCTCCTCGGAGCCCACGGGGCCCGGAGGCCGGGGCGCCTCGCCCAGAAGTCCAGGCCCAGCGAGGAGACAGCGGGACGTCCCAGACAGGCGGAGCGGAGACCGGCGGCAGGCCAGCCTGAGAAACACGGAAGCGAGAGACGAGAAGGCAAACCTCGAAGAGGGATGAGGAGCTGCGGCGGCGCCGGCAGAACACGGCACGGACGCGCTGTTCGTCTGCAGTTTTCCTGTGGGATGTGCAGACGCGCGTGAAGCGGCCACCGCACAGCTGCCGCAGGGACCCGCCGTCGAAGCTGGAGTCAACAGGAACGAGATTGTGCTCAGTTATCCCTGGTGACTCAGAGAAACCACTGAAAATGACTTAAAAAAACAGTGACAGAAACACAAAGGAAGGCAACACCCACTCCCCCACGGGAGAACGGGGTGGGGGGGTTGCGGAGCCGGCCTGCGGGAGGGGCCGGAGCAGGCAGACACAGGCCTGCAGCCGTGGTCAAGGCCAGCAGTGCACCCCTCTGTTCGGCAGGGGCCGGGCCAGCGCGGTCAGGGTGTGAGCCCCCAAGACACCCCCGCCACTTCCCGGCGCGAGGGGGAAGGGCTCCCACACCAGACAGACGGGACTTCCGGACAGACCCCGTCGCTGGGACAGCTGGACGCGCCGATACTCCGTTTTGGTCACGTGGCTCAAACTAGACGGGTCAGCAACAAAGACACGACGGAGCAGCTCCGCAGACAGCGAGACGGACGGTCACCCACACGCCCAGGACAGGAGGCACTCGGGCACTCGGAGCGTCCCCAGGGCGGTGCGGACGCTGGGCCAGGAAGGAAGCCCCAGCGCCCGGGGGCCTGGAACCAACAGTGTGTCCTCTGGGGACATGGACTGAAATTAGAGATCAAATACCAGAAATACGTTGGGGAAATGCAGAAGAACGCAGAAAGTAAACGACAAACTCCTAGACAGCCAATGGGCAAAATAATCCAAAAAGTATTGGGAAGTATTTTGGGGGCCTCCCTGGGGGCGCAAGGGGTTGAGTCTCAGCACTATGGAGCTATCGGCAGCCACTGCAGCATGAGTTCGATCCCCGGCCAGGGAGCTGCCCACAGGGCGCGGCAGCCCTCTCCTGACTCCCCCGGCTCCCCTCAGCAGTGGGTTTCAGTAGATCCTCCTGTTCTCCTCCCCATTCTGTCCTCTCACCCCCACCCCTCTGGCCTGTACCCCAGCTCTTGGTGCATAAATAAATCTTTCAAAAAAAAAAAAGAAAGTATTTGAGAGCGACAGAGATGCTAATGCTACACACCAACACGCGCATGTATACGCTGTAGCCGGCCTTGGATGGGCACTGCCAGCTGCGGGCATCGACGCTGAGAAGAAGACAGACCTCAGGCCAGGAAGCTCGCCTGGCATTTTAAGGAACTAGAAAAGAGAAAACTAAACCCAAAGTAACCCAAAGAAAATAAATAAAAGTGGAAATTAATAAAGAGTGGAAAAATAAAGAAAATCAATAAAACCAAGCTAGTCTTTGAATAGATCCATAAAATGGATACATCTTTAGCTAAACTGACCAAGAAGAGTAAGACTCAAATTTCTAAAATTAATAATTAGAAGAGAGACACTTCTACCACCCCAGAGAGACCACCACAAAGTGCAGAGGGGCGCCAGGAGGCACCACACGACGCCCAGGGCGAAACGGGCACATTCCTGGAAAGCTGCCAACTACTGGCAGTGACTCGAGGGTGGACAGAAAGCCAAAGAGACCTACATACAAATAATAAGTAAAGGCATTAAATTGGCCAAAAAAAACAAACAAAAAAAAACTCCCCACAAAGAAAACACCCAGAAGCAAAGGGTGTCGTTGGTGAAATCCCCCACTTTGGTGTGTGGGGGGGGACCCTTGCCGGCGGCCGGGAAACGAACGGGCGCTGCAGAGGCTGTGGGCACCCAGCGCTCAACCGCTGCGCCGCCGGGGAGGCCCCCCCCATGTTTTAAGAATTAATTCCAATTCTTCTCCTGTCCTTCCGGAGCACGACGTGGGCACACTTCGCGGCCAAGCCGCGGTGCCGAAACAGCCGGCGACCAGAAGACAGCGGCGGGGGCCACCGCCTGGGGCTGCAGACGCCCACGATCCTCCGCAAGACCCCGGAGGCCCGGCGGACGGGACGGGGAGGGCCGCCCGCACGCAGGCCCCCAGGGGCACAAGGGCATCCACACTAAGCCGCTGGCACGGGCAGAGAGGCGCAACGGCCGCGCTGACTCAGCAGGTGCAGAGAGGCGCGGGCAAACCCCATCCCTCGGGACGGGCACCGCGGGCCCGGCAGGCAGCGCCACTCGGGTCGGCAGGGCTGGAGGAGCCGTGGGTGGCCACGGCCCAGCCTCACAGCTGCTGGGCAGAGCCCACGGGCTGCAGGACGCAGACAAAACCAGACGCGTCTCAGTGAACACCCACAAGCGAAATCCAGGAACCGCGTGTTTAATGGCGCCGCACAGCAACAGGCCGGGGAAGACCCGCCGGAAGGCGCAAGCGTCTCGCGGCAGCTTCAGGCTGCGCTTGCTCGGGTCACTCGCCGCGGACGCCACACGGGCTGCTGAGAGGCGTCAGACCCAGGACTCGCGCGCCCCAAGTTCACAATCAGAGGACGGAGCCTGCGCTCCCCGCCACCGGCCGGCTGGGGCCCCCCCGGCATCCAGGCTGCCTCTTCTGTGGCTGCACCGACCGGCTGCCCCTGGGGGTCATGCGGAAGCCAGAGGGCCCGGAGCAGCCAGAGCCAGTCCGGAGAAGAAGCGCAAGACCGGGGCCCCCGCTTCGGACTCGGGAGGTGCGCAGGGGCCAGTGTCCAGGGGGCCCGCGCCTGCGTGTGCTCGTGGTCAGCCGGTGGCCAGCATGGCGCCAGGACGACCGGGAGGGGACGCTGGCTCCACGAGCAGGGCGGAGGCCACTGAGTGGCCACAGAACGAACTGGACGCCGAGTGCCACGTCCGGGCAGCCGGGTCAGTGAGGCAGCGCCTGGCCGGCGGGAGCACAGCGGCTGGAGGGAGCAGCCGGGGCGGGGGGCGGGGGCGAGAGGACGGGGCCTGGGGCTCAGCCAGTCCAGCTGGGCCGGGATGCACAGACATTTCTCCAAAGAAGACAGAGGCCAGGCCCACGAGAAGAGGCTGGGCGCCGCCACCGGGACGCAGGTCTAGGGCCAGCGGGAGGGGCCTGGCCCGCGGGCGGCCAAAAAGGGCAACAGGGAGGCCTGGCAAGGGCGTGAGAAGCTGGAGCCTGGACAGTCCGCGGGCCCATGGGGAAGGGAAACGGGTCTCCTTGGGCCGGTCACTCCCCCGCTGGGCGTGAACCCAGAACAGGGTGCGCGTGTGCTTGGCACCCAGGCCCGCTCCCGAGCAGGGAGGGCCACGCCAGCGCAGGACGTGCGGGGTGCGGGTGGCGGAAGGAGGGGCACTGCCGGCACCCCTGCTGAGTGCGGCAGACCGCCGGGCTGTCGTGAGCATGGCTCCCCTGGAGCGTGGGGTGAGCTGCTGGGACAGTGAGGTTTGCGCCCCAGAACCGTGCCCACAAGGGGGTCCGGTCCGAGCACTGGGTGGGCGGCTAGGTGGAAGCACCACCCCCATCCGGAGTGGGGAGGCCCCCGTGCCGGGTGCTCGGCCCATGGGCTTCTGGCCCGACACACGGGCGCTGGGCACCGCGGCAGGCGGATGCGGGGGACATGGCACCGTCCCCCTAGCTCAGCGCGTAGTTGAACTGGTGGGCGAACTTCTCGTGCCTCTTCTGGTCCACCCGGCTCATGGCCCTGGCTGCCCTCCGCACGGCCGCCCTGCGGGGAGCAGAACGGGCATGGGCAGGGCTCTGGAAGCCCCGCAGACCAACCTGCCTCCTGCAAGGCAGGGCCAGCGGCCGGGCCGCCACTGCCCAGCTGGTGGCCATCTTGCCAGGGCCTGGGGTGCGCGCGGGGCTGGGGCGCTGGTCAAGGACCCTTACTTGGCGAAGATCTTCTTGGCGATGCGCGCGCGGGCGGTGTCGGCCTGCCGCCTCAGGTCCACGAGGCCCGGGTGCCGCCGCCTCTGGCCTCGGCCTCGGCTGCACCGGGAGGAGCCCAGGTCCACTCCCGTGGCCGCCTCCACGTCTCTCATCAGCTCGGGGTCCTTCCAGTCTGCAAGCACACCCCTGGTTTCAGGAAACCCCCAGCACCCACCAGGGCACCTCCCAAGGGCCCAGGCTCCCCCCGCCAATCCCGGCCTCCCTTGCCTCACAGGTCCCGGTCTCCCCCCACCGCCCCACCTCCCCCTCCCCAGCCTCCCCCTCCCCGACAGGGGCTGCTCGGGGTGGAGGGCAGAGCAGCGCCCATCTGGGTCTTGTGGCCCAGAGGGCGGTCTTGGCAGGTCCACTGACCCCTCAGGCAGAAGGCGGCACAGCCGGTGACCAGGGGACAGTGCCCCCTGCAGGCAGCTTCTGGCCTCAGAGCTAGCTGGACTGCGTCCCCCCAGGCCACCAGACCTGGCCACCAGACCTGCCTGCCCGCCACGGCTGCAGTGAGGGGTCAGCCCGGCCGGGCTATCTGTTACTGCTCCAGAGAGGGTCTGGCCTCAGGCCTCAAGCTGTGGCTTGGGGCTGTCGGGGCGGCGGGTGCCGGACAGGCTCCGCGGGCAGCAGGAGACAGCCCTGTACACCCCAGCCGTGGCCGAGCAGGTCTCAGGGCAGGGCACCACGGCCGCCATGTGCGTGAGTCAGAGTCCCAGCTCTGGTGCCGCCCGACCCGCCGATGCGTCCACACCTGGCTGGTCAGCCTCCGAGAGGCCCTGGCAGGGTCCAGCCAGCCAGCAGGCAGGTCCAGACCTGGGACAGCGCCTGGCCAGCCTGGGCTGTGGCGGGGGCCGCCCACACAGATGATGGCCAGGCCGCCCGGGTGGGGGTCCTGGGGTGAGGGACCGGGCAGCACAATCCAGGCGGGCCGGCCACCGGGATTACAGGAAACTGTCTAAACAGTTTATCTCGCGGTAATAAGAAGGCGTCACAGTTTGGGGTGCAGTGAATGGAGCGATTGTTTAAACACAACGGAAGACGCTGGCACCCAGTGGAGGCCGCGCGAGCATCCCAGGAAAACGAAGAGCAATTTAAAGCCTTTGAAGAAAATCAATAGCTGCCGCCCGGCCTTCCTGAGGCGGACAGCAGGCCGCAGGCCGCGGCGCGCGCGAGAGAATTGGCCGGGCTGCGGGCGGGATCGATACCGTCGTTAGCAAGGAGATGCCATTTCACATCTGACTGGCCAGCGCTGGTGGGGCCGCGCCCGGTACCTGTCTGCTAACAAGTCGCCACCCCCGAGCGTGGCCCAGCCAGATGCTCCCCGGGCATGCGGGTGGGCGGGGCGGGCACTCCCAGTGCCTGTGCCAGGTGGGCCCTGAGCCGTCTCTGCCATGGACACCCCTGAGGGACCCTCGTGCTGCCCCCTCGGCTCCTGTCTGCCCCAGGCGGCAGCCCAGCCCAGCTGTGACCAGTCCAGGATGCCGGACGGGTCAGGTGTAGGTGCCCGGGGCTGCCCACACAGCACCAGGGCACCCGGGCAAGCCCCCACGTGCTCTGAGAACAGCCCTGGTTCCCACGGCCCACAGGCCACCTGCCTGACACTGACCCGATGGCAGGCACAGGAGCATAACCAGCCCTGAAGGGCACTCTGCGGAGACCAGGCCAGGCCTGGGGCCTGAGGGTCTGCCTGGGCCCTGCCTTCTGCCAGCACCCCTGCCTCCTGACCAGACCCGCAGACGCCTGAACCCCCCCACCCCCGCCCCCACTGTCCATGCTGCTGGCTGAGGTGACAGGTGGGCACCCTGTAACAGATAGCCCGGCCGGGCTGACCCCTCACTGCAGCCGTGGCGGGCAGGCAGGTCTGGTGGCCAGGTCTGGTGGCCTGGGGGGACGCAGTCCAGCTAGCTCTGAGGCCAGAAGCTGCCTGCAGGGGGCACTGTCCCCTGGTCACCGGCTGTGCCACCTTCTGCCTGAGGGGTCAAGACCTGTGGCGCCCCAGCCCCATGGGCCTCCGGGCAGCGCTGAGAGGGCGCAGGACAGCCCCGGGTGGGCAGTGTGGGTCCAGCCGATGGACTCATTTCGCCTCAACAACTTGGTCAGCTTGAAACCGCGGCTGCAAAGGCAGTGGCCGGTGGGCACCCAGGGGCCTCCTGACCAGACCCGCGTATGCCTGCACCCCCCTCTCCGCCCCCACTGTCCATGCTGCTGGCTGAGGTGACAGATGGGCGCGCTGACCCACCGGGCTGCCCCGCGGGGCTCTGCCGCTGCCGCTGCTGCTCCCGGGCCCTGTCCTCCGCGTGGAGGGGATGCCCGGCCTCGTCTCTGGGCACGATCTTCCCGTGGAAGGGGCACTGCGGGCAGAGGGCACAGTGAGGGCAGGGAGCCGGGCCAGCCACCGGAGCCCCTTCCCCAAGGGCACCGGGCCATCCCCCTGCCGGGCGGGCGCAGCAGCAGCTCTGAGTCAGCCTGGCCAACCCGGCCCAGGCCGCTGCCCGCCATGCCACAGGCTTCGCTGGGGAGAGCCCCGCCCAGCCCCCCACCAGCGCCGCCCGCGTGGCCCAGCCTCCCGTCCTCGGGTGCCCGCCCCGCCAAGGCCCCCCTACCTTCAGCCGGTCCTGGCGGGGACACAGCCGGCCGTCGGGCCTCAGGGCGCCACAGCGGTGCTGCACGGGCTCGAAGGTCCCCGGGAAGGGGATGCGGCGGCTCCATGGCTCCGACGCGCAGACGCCGTCCACCTCCGTGTCCACCTCGCTGGGCCTCCAGAAGCGGTGCTGAGATTCGGACCTGCACCGTGACCAGGCCTCAGCACTGCCGCGGGGACGGCCCAGCCAGGCGGCCAGCAGAGGTGGCTCTGGGGTGGGCTCCGGGGCCCCAGGCACCATCGTGGGGTCACGCGGGGGCCAGCAAGCCAGCTTGCTGGCCCCGCTGCATAGCTGCCACCACCCGGCCTGCCCGGGGTGGCCAGGGGGCTCCCCAGGGTGCAGCCCACCCCGCACCCTCCACCACAGTAGCTGTGGGCAGGCTGGGCACGGGTGCCCTCGGACCAGGCCGCCCACTCACTTGACCATCTCCCCGGCGGGCGGCTCCTGGCCCCAGTAGCACAGGTCCAGCCCGAAGGGCACCACGGGCGCCCGTGCCCGCTCTTCCGCCAGCCGCTCAGCTTCCTCCTGGCCCACGGGCACCCTGGGGGGCGGCGGGACGAGCGGGCACTCACTAGGCGGGCCTGGGGCCTCCGTCACCCCAGCTCTCGGACCGGCCATGGCGGCCACGTCCAGGCCTCAGGGGCCGCCCTGGGCCTGCGCCCGGCTCCACCTTCAGGGCTCCCACCCTAGGCCCCCCTGGAAGGCCACCCCCCAGGGGCAGGACTGTGTCTGGGCAGGGGTGTCCGGGAGTCACCTGGGGGGCAGGGGCAGCTGGGCCTCAGCAGAGGCAGGGTCGGACGACTCCCCGTCTCTCCGCACCGGGGAGCCCTGCGGGGCCGGGCCCGGCTCCAGCCCTGGGACAGAGAGACGGCTGCTCCACCAGACCCAGCCCCCAGCGCCCCCCGGCCCCCCCAAGCCTCCCAGTCCCCCAGCCGCTCCCGCACCCCCAGCCCCCCAGACTGTCCCAGCCCCCCAGACAGCCCCGGTCCTCCCGACCACCCCAGTCCCCCCAGCCCCTCAGTCCCCCAGACCGCCACAGCCCCCCCGAACACCCCAGTCCCCCGATCCCCCAGACTACCCCAGCCCCCAAAGACCGCCCCGGACCCCCAGCAGCCCTGGCACCCCCAGGCCACCGAGGCTCCTGTCCCCAGCGGCACAGTGGGGGGTCAGGCCTGCCTGTACACAGACAACCACGGGCCACAGGCGCCCACTGCCACCACCCGGAGGAGGCCGGACGCCGGCTCCCCACTGGCCCCCAGCAGGCGCCCAGGCCACTCTGCAGGCCTCTGGGTGGGTGCTGGGCAGAGGTGCAGGCCCCCACGGGGTGGCACCTGGCCCGAGGGAGGGAGGAAGATGCCAGACTCACCCTCCAGGCCAGGAGCGGCCCAGGAGTGGCGGGGAAGGAAGAGGCGCAGGGAGCGCGCTGCAGGAGGCCAGGGCGGACGAGGGACTACGGGATGGACAGGGCGCCGGCCCCCCAGAGGAGTTTGGGCGCGGGCGCACGGCTGGCGGCGAGGACGACAGTCCAGCCGGACCCCCCCACTGGGGCCTCGGCCCTGCCCCGCGGCCGCCTGCCGGGAAGGTGCGTCAGAGCTAGGCGAAGGCGTGGGGGTCCCGCTGTGGAGCCGATCTGGGGGGCGCGTGGACAGGGCTGCTGGGGCCAAGGGCGGGACCGGAAGCCCCAGGAGGCTTCAGGGTGTTCGCTTCTCAGCGTGCGCTTCGCGGTGTCTCTGAGCCAGCAGAGGGGAGGCCGGCCTGGCGGGGGAGAGACCGGCGGGGCGAGACTCGGACAGGACCGGCGACAGCACAGGCGCGGGGCCCCCTGGGACCAGGCGGTGCGGGCACTGGCCACGGGCCCAGCACGGAATCCCCCCGCGGGGGGCAGGAGGCGGCGGCCAGGGACAGAGGGGCTCCTGGGTCGAGGAGCGGCCCCCAAAGCCGGGTCAGAGCGTGGCGGTGGTGGGGCAGCAGGGGCGGGAGGCCCGCAGGGCACTGCGGACATGGGGCAGTGTTTGGGGTCTGCACAGGCCCCTGGGCCCCGAGCAGCCCAGCCCCCGAGGGTGGCAGAGCCGGCTGCACCCCAAGTGCCCCTCTCAGCCTCGCCTGCGGCCTTGGGCAGCCACACGGAGCCGGCGACCTGCTTCCGCGCAGTGACCAGGACGGAGGCCGCACAGGCTGCTGCGTCCACTTCCAGCCCCGCAGCACCCGGCCTCAGTCCAGGCGGGTGGACCCCGCCTCAGGCCAGCACCCGGGGCCAGGCCCTGCAGAGTCACTCGCACTCAGACACCTGCAGTGACACAGGACGTGACACCACACACACCCCACCACACACATACACGGCACACACACTCACCACACACCCACCACACACATATACTACACAGACACACCACATACACACCACACACACATACACCACACACACCCCCACACCCAGCACTCACACAGGCTCAGGGCGGGCCGGTCAGCAGATGCCGGGCGTGGACACAAGCAGCCCAAGGCCAGGAGACGCCTGAGAGTTCCGGGGGTGAAACACGTTCTTAAGCACCAAAGAGGCGGGTGCGTGGGCTCAGGGGCACCCCCGCCCTGCCCTGCTGTGGAAGACCCACCCGCTGACGCACCTCCACGGGGACACCCAAGGCTGCCCTGGGCGGGCCAGGCCCCAGACCCGCCATCAGCGGAGCAGCACAGCCCCGGGGATCGATAGCAGGAAGCGGGCGCCTGACACATCGATCCCCCTGGGCCGCTGGCCTTGTAATTAAAATGTAAATTCGAGGAAGAGATTATGTCCTGACAGACGCGGGATTAAGGGGGAGATAAAAGCCCCTCGAGGAGGCCTGGGCTGACTGCACGGCCTCTCCGCTCAGTGCCTCACCCTGTAGGGCCTCCGGGCCGAGCCCCGGAGCACCCACCCCTCGGCCCCAAGGCTCCAGACTGGCCAGGAGGGCGGGACCCCGGCCGGGCGCCTCGAGAGCTCAGGGGACATGTGAGAGGGCGGAGCCTGACCCAGAATGAGCCCAGTGTGGCTGGACGGTCAGGGTCCCCCGCCACCCCGCCCCATTGCCCGCCTGTTTCCGGCAGAGCCCCCAAGGGGCCGGGGGTCGGGCGGGTGCTTGCGGTCACCACGCTGGAGGGGCACTTGGCGGCCGAGCCTCCAGAGGAGGGTGGGGAAGGCCCCTGGTGTCTGCCGGAGCCCTGGGCACCGGTGAGCCCTGGGGTCCGGTGAGCAGGACACCCCAGGAGGAGGACTCTGGGCGCCCCCTCCAACCCCACGCAGGCCCGTGGTGCCCATTCCCGGGCTGGGGAGGAGGTGGCACAGGCTGAGCAGCCATCCCGCCCTTCACCCTAACTGCTGACCACACCCACGACCCAGGGGCAGCCCTGGCTCTGCAGGAAGACTCAGCCTGACGGGGGCGCAGAGGGCCCCGTCCAGGGGCCGGGTCGTGCTGGCACAGGCCCAGGAGGTCAGGGTGAGGGCAGGTGGGGGTCTCTCTCGAGGCGAGTCTGCTTATGCCGGCCCCCAGAGGCGGCCCCGCATCCCCCAGCCAGCAGGCCAGAGCCTGCCCCCACATGCCCTCCTGGCCACCGCCTCTCATGCCAAGGCCACAGGCCATGAGCGTCCTCTGGACGTGAGGCCCGTGCCCTCTCCCTGGAGCCGCGGGCCGGGTGCAGATGGCTTTGGAGATTTGGGGGAAGAACGAGAGGCGCCAGGTGGCCACTGTCTCGAGGGAGCGGACGTCGGGTCCAGGAGCCGAGTGGGCGGCCCTCGGCGGCAGCCTCAGCGCCTGGGGTCACAGCGCACAGTGGCGGAGGCTACATATGGAGGCTGCCGGCCGGCGAGGCCCTGCCCTGAGCGGGCAGTGTGGGGAGGGGCGGTGGGGTCCCCATCCCCGGCCTGGCCCGCAGTGCCCCTGGACATGGCCCGGGACGCTTGGGGATGCCTGGAGTACCTGGCCTTCTCCAGCTGCCCCACCCCCGCTGCTCACCGGACTGGGGCCGCAGGGGCTCCAGGACGCAGGCCTCGTAGCCCTCCTTCTCCGGCACCTCCACAAAGTCGTCCTCCTCCTCGTCCTCGTCCCCCGGGGCTGCCGGCTGTGGAGACACCAACGCAGCTGAGACGCGTCTGTGTGGGAGGCAGGGCAAGGCCCAGCAGGGCCCGCAGCGTGCAGCCGCCCCGGGCCAAGACAGCACGGCAGCAGGCGCTGGCCTGTCTCTGCGGAGCGTCCCACAGGGGCCCCAACCTGGCCCCCACGTCCAGCGGGCACTCTCCACGGGTCCCCAGCACTTCTGGAAGCTTCTGTCCCCTGGCTGCCTCCCAGAGGGGCCCAGAGGAGCGGCCTCTGGCAGAAGGAGCCTTCCCCACCAGTCAGGGGCCTGTGGCCCAGACCCCAGCCTTCATCCTGGGCAGCACCCAGCTGCTGGCAGCGCCTAGACCACCTCATCGGGCAGATCGGGCCTCCCACACCCCACCCTCGCCGGTGCCTCCCCCCAGGGACACCAAAGCGAGGCACCAGGCAGCCAAGGCCCTGCCCACTACCCGCCCAGTGTGGGCCTCCGTCGGCACAGCCAAGTCAAGTCCAGGCCTCCTTGTTTCCTCGGGGGTCTGGGGGGCACCAGGGGTCCCCTGAGGCAAGGGACCCCTCAGGTGAGGCCCAGCGGCGGGGCTTTCGCAGGAACAGGAGGCCAAGTCTGCAGTGACCGGCTGGCAGTCCCCGCGGCCCCCCGCACACACTGCTCGGCTCCGGCCTGTCCCTACCTGCGCCGCCCCTGGGGCGCGGGCCGCGCGGATGCAAACGCAGGGCCGGGCGGCGGGACATCCATCACGGAAAGTGTAATTTTTGTTATCAGTCCTAACACTGATCAAAAGGGAAGCCCGTCTCCGCCGCTGACCTGTGAAACGCCCCAATTATGCTCTCTGGAAATGACAGGGGCACTTAACTCGCGCGCCAGCAAATGACGCCCATCAATCACGTCTGAATAACAATGAGCCGCGGACCTGAAAATTATTTTTGTATAGAATCTCCCCAGGAATTTATGGAAGGTGGCGAGCGCCCAAGGTTCGGGCCCACGGCTCCTGCCGGCCCGCACGCCTCACGCACTAAACAGAATTTATGAGTTTTCATTTTCCCAAAGGTGCCCGGGCAGGGCCTACAACGCAGCGCGGGCGCCGGCTTTAAATATGGGGGTCGTTTCCGTAAAATATTATGCTTATTGCGCACACCCTTGAATTCCCCCGGGGACTTTCATTAGATTTCCGTTCGCCTAAAGACACTTGGCTGCTCCCGCGCGGCCAGAAGAGGCACCGCCGCCCCCCGGGGTGAGGGACCCGCAGCCTTGGGGAAGTGGCCGCGCGGGGCAGCGGCCCATCAGGCCGCGGGGGGCAGCGGCCTCGCGGCGGTCCGCGGTCAGCGCCGGCCAGAGCGAGCTCGGGCGCAGAGCGGCCGGGCGGGAGCCCGGCGCTTGGCGGAGGCGCAGCCCGGGGCTCGGGGGGCGCAGCGGGGCAGCCTGGCCGGCTCCACGCAGACTGACTCTCAGGGCAGTTAAAAGGATTTAGAAAAATGAGCCTCCGCAGCGTAATTAAACGCGCGGTGAAGGCCGAGGCCGCCGCATCGCTGGCGCCCGCCCGCGCAACCCAGGCGAGAGGCAGCTGGGCCGCGATATAAATTCCGCGCGATCTAATTAACTCGGTGCGCAATCTCAATTACTTCTCACCCAAGAAATCACTTTTGTTCAGTTTTATGTGTGTCTGTTTCCCTTTTTTCGAAAAAAAAAAAAAATGATGTAAGGCCTCGTCAGACGGGGGAGCTCCGGCCGCATCTGTCTTCCAGCGCCTTGCTGGCCACGCAGTTAGAGCCGCTCTGTCTTATGAACTAAAAATTAAACGTGCTCAGCTGTGATTGTCCCCAACGCCGCTGCTATTTATATGCTAATGCCCTCCCTGGAAGGCCGTGCAAATCGCGGTGCAAATCGCAGCCTGTCGCTGCGCTGAATGGAGGGCCGAGGGCCAGGAGGGGCACGGCCGCACTCGCGGGCGGGCGGCGGGGTGGTGGGCCCAGGACGGCTGGCCGAGCCGCGCGGTCCAGCCCCTCGAGGGGGCGCGGGCGGCAGGAGTGGGGTCTGGTGGCCTCCGGGGCGGGCGCATGGGGCGCAGCCAGCTGCTGGGTGAGGGTGCCCATCAGGGGCCGGGGTGGGCTCTCTGCTGCTCCCAGGCTGCAGGCCCCAGCCCGGCTCTCGCCCAGAGCGGGAAGAGGGCAAGCGGCCAGGCAAGGACCAGACACGTGCTGCCTCCGGGCCCACATTCCCCTCTGCCGGGAAAGGGCCGCCTGCCCCAGCCCCGCCTCTCGGGGTGCCTGGGCCAGTGCTCAGGGCCCCATGCGAGACAGGGCCAAGGAGCCAGGGTGCTGGGGGCCGCAGAGGTGTGTGTAGGGCAGCAGCACCAGGCCCAGGAGGCTGCGGGCGCCAAGAGGCCCAGCTGTGGATGAGGGGTCGCCCCTGGGGCGGGAGGCAGCGCTGGCCTCAGCATGGCGGCGGGGCTGTGTCCAGGGAGGGCGCTGGCTGGCTGGCTGAGCCCTGCCTGATGCGGCTCCCTCAGCCCTCACCCCGCCCGGCGCGGGCAGGCAGCGGCTCCGGGTCAGACTGGGGGAGGGCCCACAGCCACAGCGCCAGAGAGCCACGACAGGGCAGGGACGCCCACGGGCGTGCGGCCTCTGGACAGAGACTGGCCTGCGCTATGGGGCTGACCCGCCGCCACGCTCTGACTTGGTGGCTGGAGAAATGGACATTTTCTCCACCACACAGCACAAAATAAGTGGGCATCTTGGCTACATAATTACATGGCAACCAATTTTAAAGTTTTCAAAGGATTTTTATCAGCTTAACAAATGTAGCAGCCCTGGACTATCGCGTCTCCCGGAGCTGCGAGGCTGGAAACTAAATCTACCAAGAGACGCTGCCTATTGACCCGACTGGGATTTATCCCTCCTGCCCCCAGGCAGGAGCACCGGGGCTCCGGGGCTCCGGGAACAAGCAGCCTTGCCCGCACGGGCTGCCCTTAGGGCCAGGGCGCCGGGGCCACAGACACCCCGGGGCCCCAGAGCCAGACTCCCAGGACAGCTGCGGCTGGACGCTGACCCGGAGGGGATCTCTCCCCAGCCTGCGGCCCCGCCGACAGCGGGCGGAGAGGTGGCTGGCGTGGGCAGACCCACAGACAACCGGTTTATTTTGGGCAGCGCTCACCCGAGCGGGAGCCCCAGTCACCCCATCTCTGCCTGCGGAGCAGCGCGAGCTCAGTCTCCTGGAGTCCGCAGCAGAGGCGTCTGGCAGCGGCAGGGAGAGGATCTGACAGGAACCGGCAGCTTCCCGTCTGCAACTGGCCTGGCAGGCCCAGGGAACCGCTGGCTCCGCACCGGAGCCCTACCGCCTCCTCCCTGCACGTCCGCTGCAATGGGGCCGTCCTGCGCCTGAACCTCAGCCCAGTCCGTCCCCGACGCCCTCCAGCCTTCCAAAGGGGCTGTGTCCCCTCCCACCCCAGCCAGCCCCACGCTCGCACCAGCGCGGGCAGCAGCGAGGGCCGTGGGGCTGGCCTGAGGACACTGCGGGCTGCAGAGGGCCACACGGCATGGGGGCCGGCTGACAGCGCGGCGAGCGGGCGCCCTCCACGCCGACCCCATCAGCCTCCCAGAGCCCGGGGAGCGGCCCCGGCACCCCACAGGGTGGGGGTACATCCAGCCGCAGGTGCCCGGGACCTCCTGCGCTGCAGCTGCCCAATCGCATCCCCGGGTTGGCCTGGGCCTGAGAGGCGCCTGGCGCGGCGGGTGGGGAGAGCGGCTGCCCCGGGCCCGGAGGAGGAAGCTGCGCGCTGTGGGAAAACCCTTCCAGGAGCACCCAGAAGGTTCTGGGTCCACCCCCAGCAGCTCTGCTGGCCCCGGGGGCCGGCGCAGGCGGCCAGCCTGTGGGGCGCGGCCAGCTGCCCGGCCAGCCCGCGGGCCCGCCGCACCCACACACCGCAGCGCGGCCGCCGGGGCGCGCGTCCCGGTCCAGATTCACAAAAGCCTCGGCGCGCCCGCCCTCGGGCCGCGGGAGCGGCGGCCAAGCGCGCCCTCTGCCGGCGCCGGCGCGCACAGCCGCGGCAGGACCGGCACCGGGCCAGGCAGGCGGCGGCAGGACCGGCACCGGGCGCCCCAGCGGGGTCTCCCCGCCCGGCCCCTCCCCAGCCGCCCGGGTCCTCGCCGCGCTGCCCGGGCCCCATGGGGCGGGGCTGGCGCTGGGGTCTGAGACCACGGAGGGGCGAGGGAGGGTCCACAGAACCCCCTGCTGCCCCGGCCCAGAGAGGGCCAGCCCACCCCCGCCGCGGCTCCCCTCCCGGGCCGGCCGCAAGCTCGGCCCGCAGGGCCTGGAGCTCTGGGGGTCCTGGCCTGACCCGGCCCTCCCCGCATCGCTAGGAAGCAGGACCAACAGCTCCCCCAGAACCCTGCGACCCGGCAGACGGAGACCTTGCGTGTCCCCCACAACGTGGGCACCGGCTCCCGAACTTCGCCTGCACAACGGCCGCCCCGCCCACGCAGGAGGCGCGGCCCCTCCTACAGCCTCGGGGGCTTCAGCGAGGTCGGGGAGCACCGGCCCTAGGGCTCCCTCTCCAGGTCTAGCTCTGCTCCCAGCGCGGCCCTGCGTGTCAGAGCACGGCCCACGGCCAGCTGGCCACACTCACCTCCGGGCTGCGCGCCCCCCGCGGCCCGATGGCCAGCTCCTTGCCCCTCCTCAGCGCGCGCTCCAGCTCTGCCTTCAGGCGCACAGCGCCCTCCAAGGAGCCCCCCTGTGCCCCTGCGCGGGTGAACAGCTGCACACGGGGACATGTCACTTGGGGATCCCCTGACCCGCCTCCCCCCAGCTCCCTCCCAACCCCACCCCTCCCCACCCCACCCCACCTGGACCCAGGAGCGCACAGCCGGCAGGAACTTGTCCTGGATGAGCTTGAGCGCGTCGCGTGCGGAGTGCAGGATGGCGGCATTGTCCTCGTCTTCCCGCACCCACAGGCTGTCTGGAAAGGGGCGCGGTCACTTCCCAGGCACGGAGGCTGGACGTGCGGCTGCCCCGGCGGCCCCACCGGCCTCTCACCTGCTTAGCTGCGCCTGTGGGGGCTGCCACCCTCCCCACCAAGGGTCAGGCCACCCTCCAGGCCACGCGGGGGTCCCCATCTGCTCTCGGGAAGGAGAGGGAGCCCTTGCAGCCCACCCGAGCCCCCAGCCCACCGCAGCCCCACATTCCTCCCTCTTGCCTCCTTGCACCCAAGCCATCTGGGCAGGTGGCCAGGCCTCAGGGCCGGCCGGTCTCCCAGAAGCCTCGGTCCACCCGAAGGAGACCCCCAGCAGCTCACCGGGTGCAAGGGCTGTGAGGAAGCAGGGCTTGCGGGGGCTGGAGCCACAGCGGCAGCCATGCACCCCCTAGCGGCCGAACTCCAGGCCCCAAGGCCCTTGCCCCTCACACTCGCCTCCCACTAGTGCGCAACCCCCGGGGGCCTCAGACCCACGTGTGCCAGCCTGGGGTCTTGCTGGCTGCGGCCTGGAAGCCTGGGCTTCTGGCAGTGCCCTGGGCCCCGCCTGGCCTTACCTGCGGAGAGATCCAGGCACAGCGTGTACTGGCGGGAGCCCAGCCCATGGCAGCGCATGAACCCGTCCTGCTCGCCGTGCTCCTGCTGCTCCTCCTGCTCCTCCTGCTCCTCTCCTGCCATCTCCCCCGCAGGGGCCCAGGCCGGCAGGGACTTGCTGCAGCAGGGCTGCTCCTCACCCCTGAGGTCTGGGGCGCCCCCCTCGGGCACGCCGGGCGCCGGGTAGAAGGGCACCAGCAGGTCGAAGCAGCTGTCCAGCTCAGTGAGGCAGCGCTGGATCTCCTCGGACGCCTCTGCGCGGGACACGCGGGACAGCGCGGCTCATGGGGCCCCTCGAGGGCAGCCCCCGCAGTGGCCCGTGCCCACCCGGCCCTGCACTCACCCTCCATCTCCCTGGCGGCCTGCTCAGCCCGCCGCCCATAGATCCTGTCCAGGCGCTTCCGCTTCTCCTCCTCACGCCGCCGGCCTGCCGGGGTCCTGGCGCTGACATCCTGAAAGTCCACCTGAGGCACGAGACACGGGCCAGGCTGAGCGAAGGGCGCGGCACAGGAGGACGCCCGGAGCAGGACTGAGACGCCGCCGCCTCCAAAACACGAGAGGACACGCCCCCTGGCTCTGGCACGTCCCCAGAGACCCACAAACTCCGGGCCCAGGACCCGGAAGGCAGCCGGCCTGAAAACACCCCGCGGGGACCGCCAACGGCGGGCGAGGGGCGCAGGCGGACGCTGCACCAGGCAGGCAAGCGCAGGTGTCCCGGCAGGGTGGGCAGCAGCTGGGGACCCATGGGAAGCTGCCGGCACGGCCTCCGGCCCCTCCACCAGCCGCCCAGGCCTCGCCCGCCGCCCCCTCCTCTGCCATGGCCTCCCTCACCCCACACCTCAGCCGGCCCACCTGCTTGCTGTGCTGCAGGAAGTGGACGCCCAAGGCCAGCTTCTTGTAGGCGGCTCCGTACTTCTGGGCCCAGCCTCTGATGGCCTGCAGGGCAGCCTGCCTCAGCCGCTGGGCTGCTTCCCGCGGGGGTGGCAGGGGCTGCTCGTGCTCAGTGCCCAGCGTGAGCTCCAGGAGCTCCTGGAAGCCGGACACCACTAGCACCCTGAAGTGGTGCGACCTGGAGAAGAGCTGCTCCAGCACCTGGAAGGCGGAGAGGCGGACCTGGGCGTGCTCCCGGCCCAGCTGGGCCCGCAGCAGGTGGTAGGTGCGGCTGAGCTGCTCCTCGGAAGACCTGGGGGCAGCGCAGCCTCCTTACCCAGCGCCGGCCCTGTGGACAGCGGGCACCAGCGGCAGGCTGGCAGCTCCCCCACCCCTGCCCCGCCCCGTCACTTTCTCTGTGCAGCCCCCGGGGCCACCAGGCCGAGGCAGCCACCGCACGAGCCAAGACGGCAGAAGGTCTCCAGCGTGGGACACGCCAGAGAGCGCCCCATCACCACCCGTGCAAAGGCCCGGACAGCGCAGCGTATGGCAGGTGAGGGGACACAGCCGCCTCAGCTGGCCTCACAGCTGGGTGAGCACAGAGCCCGCAGGGGCGGCCACCAGACCCGCCCCAGAGGGGACCCCGGCTGTGACCCAAGGAGGGGGCCTGAAGAGGGCGGCGCCCCCACCCTTCACCTCCCGCTGCCGCGCCCCCAGCCATGGCCATGTTGGAGTGGCCTGGGCCCCAGTCTGAACCGAGTGAAGTCTTTGTACCCAAGTGCAGAAGCCCTGGCACAGGGACCAGGGGGGTGGGGAGCCAGGGTCACGCCCTGCCGCTGCCACCCACATGGACACAGACCCACGCAGCACCCAAGGCCGGGCACCCAAGCTGGGTAGCACCCGTGCTCTCCTGGCACACCCAGGCCACACAGGAGTCGCGAGCAAGGTCCACACCCTACCGTGTGCTGGCCTCACCCTGACTGGGCACACTCTGTGCGCGTGGGGTGGGGCAGGCTCAGCCTGAGGGCCTGGGAGACACCCACACATCCACCTCCCGGGCAGAGGGGAGGCTTCAGTGGGCAGGGGAGACCACCCCATTTCCAGGGCGTGCCAGGACTGCTGGGCTGGGCACCCGAAACACCGCCCCATAAGACGTACTTGCAAATCTTCTTCAGTTCCTTCATCTTCTCGGGGTCCAGCTGGGGCTCCCCTGAAGTCGTGAGCTCTTCCACCAACCTGGAGAGTTTCTGATCCATGTCTGCAAGTGCAAGAGGCAGGGGCACAGTCGCTGTGGCTTCAGGACGCTGGGCCGCGCAGCCACGGGTCTGAGCCACGTGGACAGCGCCAGGGGCCCGGGCAGCCTCCAGGGCCCAAGCTAGCCCAGGTCAAGGTGAGTCCAAAGGGCCTTTGGCGGCACCTGGGAGAGAGCAGCAGTAACGGGGCGCCCCTCAGCCGGGCAAAGTCACAGGGCGGCCCCACTTCATCGCAGAGCACGCAGCCCCATACAGGCCCCCACAGGGAGTTGCGGCCCTGTCTTCCAGGTGCGCCCGAGCTCCCGCCTGGGCCACCTGGAGGCAGGTGCAGCGTGCAGGGGATCGGGTGTCCAGGAAGGTGCGGCCACGGGGGAAGGTTGGCTGGCGGTTGGCTTTGTGGGGCAGAAAGCGAGTGGGCAGCCCAGGGCGCTCTCTCTGGGGCGCACCCCCACGACGCTCACTGTGTGGGACACAGCTCAGCACACGCCCCAGCCGCCCCCTGCTGTGGGACGCCCCCACCTCCCAGAGCACGCCGCACCCCCCACACAGAGGAGAGGTGCCACAGGCCAGAGAGAGGCCCCAGTTAAAGGGGGGGGCCCGGGGAGGAGGGGGCCCGGGGAGGAGGGACCCAAGGAGGAGGGACCCAAGGAGGAGGGGACCGGGGAGGAGGGGGCCGGGGAGGAGGGCCCGGGGAGGAGGGACCCAAGGAGGAGGGGACCGGGGAGGAGGGGACCGGGGAGGAGGGGACCCGGGGAGGAGGGCCCGGGGAGGAGGGGCCCGGGGAAGAGGGCCCGGGGAGGAGGGGACCCGGGGAGGAGGGCCCGGGAGGAGGGCCCCGGGGAGGAGGGCCCCGGGGAGGAGGGACCCGAGGAGGTGGGGACCCGGGGAGGAGGGCCCGGGGAGGAGGGGACCCGGGGAGGAGGGCCCGGGGAGGAGGGCCCGGGGAGGAGGGGGCCCAGGAGGAGGGGACCCGAGGAGGTGGGGACCCGGGGAGGAGGACCCGGGGAGGAGGGGACCCGGAGAGGAGGGCCCGGGGAGGAGGGGCCCGGGAGGAGGGGCCCGGGGAGGAGGGCCGGGGAGAAGGGCCAGGGGAAGAGGGCCCAGGGAGGAGGGGGCCCGGGAGGAGGGGCCCGGGGAGGAGGGCCAGGGAGGAGGGCCAGGGGAAGAGGGCCCAGGGAGGAGGGGGCCCGGGAGGAGGGGCCCGGGGAGGAGGGGACCCGGGGAGGAGGGCCCGGGGAGGAGGGCCCAGGGAGGAGGGGGCCCGGGGAGGAGGGCCAGGGGAAGAGGGCCCAGGGAGGAGAGGGCCCAGGGAGGAGGGGCCCGGGGAGGAGGGCCGGGGAGGAGGGCCCCGGGGAGGAGGGGGGCGGGGGCCCAGCTTCGGACCCCGCCCCCAGACCCCGGCCGCCGCGCCCCCCCTGTGGGCGGAGCCCTGGCGACCCCCGCGGGCGGCGCTCAGGGCGCTCACCTAGCTCGCCGGCGGCCTCCCGTCCCGCCCCTTCCGGCGGAAGGCCCGCCCCTCACGTGCCACCACCCTCTCCAGCCATTGGCTGCTCCTGCGGGCGGACGGAGGTCAGCGCGGCCGCGACGGCGCCTACCGCGCGACGCGGCCGCCCTCCCCGCCCCGCCTCTTCCAGCGGCTGCCCCGCCCCTGTCACGTGCTCGCGAGCGTGGGGCGGGGCGTGGCCTGCGCGGTGACGCGGCGACGCAGAGCGGGCGGGGCGTGCGCCGGGGCGGGGCCTGGGGCGTCCTGGCGCGGGGGGGCGCCCGCGAGCGGGCGGCGGCCGCGGGGGGCCGGCCCCGGCCGGTGAGAGGCGGTGGCGGGCGGGAGCCGGAGCCCGCGGGGCTGGGCTGGGCGGGCCCGGTCGCCGGAGGCGCGCGCGCGGCCGGCCCCCCCCCCCCCCCCCCGTCCTGGGCGCGCCCCGGAGCCGTCCAGACGCTGCTCGAAGCCGGGCACCCCCCGGGGCCCCTCTCCGCGCGGCGCAGGGCGCCCCAGCACCCGAGTGGCCCCACGGCCCTCACGCCAGCCGCCGGCCGGCCTCCCACGCGGGCCGAGGACGTGCAGCTCCTGGACCGCCCCACCTCCAGGGCGCCCGTGGGCCCGAGCACCCCGACACCCCGCCGCCTTCGCCGGCCCCAGCCGCCAGCGGCGTCCCACCCGCCCCGGAGGTCAGACCGGGGTGCCTTCCGGGCCCCCACCCCTCCCAGAGGAGCGCAGAAGCCGCGGCCCCCGCAGCCCCCCGCCCCCCCCACGCTGGCCCTCTGGAAGCGGAGACCGAAGGTCGCCCGGCCGCCGGCGTGGGGCGCGGAGGGATGTCAGAGCAGCTGCTGCAGCTTTCCGGATGACGCCCCGCGGCCGCGGTGACCACGGGCAGAGGGGCGGCCCGGAGGCGTCGGGCGGCCCAGGGCCCCCGCGGGGAGCCCCCAGCAGGGAGCGGAGCCCGCAAGGGCCGCACGGTCAGCGTCTGGCGGGGCCAGACCACGCGTGTCCCCGGGCCGGGGCGTCGCTGGGGGAGCCCGACGCCGGACGCCGGACGCCGGCCAAAGGCGAGCGGCTTCGCGCGGGGCGCGGACGGAGCTGCGGGCACTGCGATGTGGAGACCAGCGGGCCGGGCCGGGCCGGGCCGGGGAGTCCCGAGGGCGGCCCCGGGTAGGGCGGACGACGGGCAGCTCGCCCGGCTCAGGGTGACAGGGCTCCGCCGCGGCCAGCGGGCTTAGGCGCGACGTGCGACAGCCGCGAAGTCCAGCCGGACGTGCCCACCGGGGCCGGCCGCGAGCATCAGGCCAAAGCGGCACAGCGGGCGGCCGCGCGGGCCCCGCCGGCCGGACCCCGCGCGCGGCCCGCGCCGACGGCAGCAGCTGGCGCGCCACACGGGGTAGGAAATGGAAAGCCCTTTATTGCAGTTTATTGGCTACTCGACACGACATGCAGGACGGGCGCGAGGACAAACCTCCGGCGGCGCGCCCGGGCGCGGCGGCGGCCTACATGATGTACACCTTCTCCGCCTGCGAGAAGTGGAAGACCTCTTTGGTGCGCGGGCACACGACCTTGTCGTCCTGGCGGATGGACAGCAGGGACTGCAAAGGGAGGCGGGTCAGCGCGGGCGGGCGGGCGGCCCCCCGCCGAGCCCGCCGCCCGCGCCCTCACGTTGTAGCCGTAGACGTGGCCGTTGGGCAGCATCATGGGCGGGTTGTTCTCGTTCATGACGTCGCCCGAGATCTTGCAGACCAGGCGCGAGTTGGCGCAGTGGGCCATGGGCAGCGGCCGGGCCAGCTTGTTCAGGGAGCGGCTGCACACCGGGCAGTCGGGGCTCTTGGAGCTGCCGTCCTCCTTGTAGCACTGCCTGCGCGCGGGTTAAGGGAGGCCCAGACGCCGCTCCGCCCGCCGCCGGCCCGCCCGCCGCGCCCCCGCCCCCCCCGCCCGGGGCCCCGCGCCCGCCCGGCCAGGCTGGTCCTGCTGGACCGGCAGCAGCCCCCGGGCCCGGGCCCGCCACGGGCAGGGCTGGGGGCGCCCGGCGCAGAGCGCACGGGACGGCGGGCGGCGGGGCCGGGGGTCCACCCTGTCGGGGCGCCCCGTCCAGCCGCACAGCCGCTGCCGAGGGCGCCCAGAGGGTCCCCAGCAGCCCGCGGGGAGCCACTCCCACGGGTGAAAGCCCCGGCGCCAGGGGCGCGCAGCCTGGCGCGGCGGAGCGGACGGCGCCGTCCCACGCGGCAGCCCCGAGCGAGGGCCGCGGAAGGATACGGCGTCTTGATGGCCGAGAGGCCGGCCTGCAGCGTGAGCGTGAACACCGAGTTGTTCCCCAGCTGGTGCAGCCGGTAGTTGTCGTACCGGAACTGCTGGATCAGCATCCGCCACCGGGCCGGGTCCAGCAGGTCCTGGAAACGAGGGCAGCGGCAGAGTCTGGGGCTGCCCGCGTGTCTCCTGACCCCAGGGGCCCGCGGCCAGCCCGGCAAGGCCGTCAGAGCCAAGGGAAAGCGTCATTCCAGGAAAAAACCCGCCCAAGTGGGCACCAGCAGCTCCCCCCCACCACCCCGGAAATGCATAACAGAGACCTGGGTCTGGCCAGGTTTAGACCCCAAGTGGGGGGGCAAGAGGGGCCATCACCCCGCATCCAGGGAGGCACTGGGAGGGGTGGGCTGGCCGGACACACACCTCACCCCACCAGTCAACAGGCACCTGCGTTGTCACTGTCCGCAGAGCCCAGTCTGAGCCCAGGGCCCAGTGCACAGCCCAGCGCACGGACCCCAGCCACCCGCTGGACCCGGCGACAGGCTGTGTCACGGCCGCTCCGGTCTCCGGCGTGGCCTGTGAGCGCCCTGGCTGTACTCCTGGCTGGCCGCCCAGCACTCTACAGGTGTCGACTTGAGCAGCTGCCGGAGGCCCTCCCACCGGTCACCCCTCATACTCTGCATTTCCCTGACCATCTACATGGCCCGGAAGTGGGAGTCCGAGGCGGCACTGCCAAGTGGATGCTATCCCGACAAGCCCAGGAGACTGCCAGGGCACCCCCTGGCCGCAGCACTGTGGGCACCTGCTGCCCTGAGCGAGCAGGCCCAGAGCCAGGCAAAAGCCCTGGTCCAGATGACAGCCCGAGGCCACAGGTCTGCAGGGTGACCAGGGCCAAGGGCGGTGCCCACACAAGGACTGCAGAGCCTACCGCCAGTCAGCCCGGGAGAGGACGCTGCTGGGCACGGGGCATGGGCAGCAGGCAAGACAGGCGCAGGTCACAGCCGCACAGGCAGCTTCCCATAGTGGGCAAGAGCAGAGCCGGCCCTGGACAGGCCGGGAGCCGTGAGGAGGTGACTCCCAGCCGGTGCCGAGGGGGTGCGGGCTTAGTCAGGACTGGAGACGGCAGTGGGTCAGGACGGGGACTGAGGACGGCAGACCAGGTTCTGAAAGGTAACCGCCTGCACGCTGCGGACAACGGCCCCATGGGAGCGGGGAGGCATCATGCCGTGCCCCCAAGTTCAGCTTTCTCACCCTGAAAGGGGAGCCAGGCAGGCGGCCTACCTTGTAGGGAGAGATATGCGTGTCGGGGGGGAAGGCCAGCATGCCCATGACCTGGCGGACCTCGTCCAGCTGGCTCCCCTCAGCCTGGCTGAAGTGCTTCCTCGCATGTCTGGGGGACGGACAACGGCTTGTCACCTGCGCTGCCCCGGCGCCCGGCGTGAGCCCGTGGTCAGCAGACGCCCCCCGAGAGCTGAGCCCTGAGACCCCACCTCAGCCCAACCCAGGGCACTGCCAGCCCCAGCTCTGCTCCCACCCCAGCCCCTGCAGGTGTCCTCCCAGGCCCCCTCAGTCCCCAGAGGGCAGTCCTCTCAGGAGCCCTGTCCACCTGCAAAGGCTCAGCAGGGGCCCGCCCTGGGGCAGCTGTCAAATCCCAGCCGGGAGCAGAGCCAAGAGCCTCACAGCCGGGTACGGCCGTGCAGCGCCCCCTCCTAGCAGCACCCCCAGGGAACTCTGCCGCCACCCTCCCAGCTTGGGCCCGCAAGGCTGGAGTGTGAGCCCGTGCCAAGGGCCACCCCGCGTCAGGCCAAGGGGGCCTGCACACCCCACCGGCCCCTGCTGTCTGTGATGATGGGACCAGGCCATCAGGCCCTCCTGAGCAACAGGGGGGCGTCTGGGGCAGCGGGCCTCGGCAGAACCGCCACTGTATACACGTCATACCTCACGGCATCCAGCCTCTTGTTCTGCCGCACGAGCTCAATGAACTCCTGGATCCTGAGGCTGAACTCCAGGCAGCTCTGGGAGCAAAGACAAGAGGAAGCTCAGCTGACAGCCCAGAGCCTGGTCCTGCCACTTGGTCCCGGGCACACCGCGCTGGGCACTGACTGCCAGCCAGCCCCTTGGGGCCCAGCGTGACAGCACTGCGTGCAGGAGCCTGGGCTGCGGAGGCCGCTCCCACCCCTGCAGCTCCAGGTCCATGTCCCACAGGCGCACCAGCCGGTGGTGGTGGTGCTGCTTGGAGCTGCCCCTAGTGAGTGACCTCTTTGGGCAGCACTGGGCTTCGTCGTAAAGGACACCGGCCACCCCACTGCCCTGGGCAGCTTGGCAGCTGCCCAGCCCCGTGCGGAGGCCCGAGGCCTGGTGGGAAGACCCAAGGGCGGCACCTCACAAGAGCAGAAGATCTGAGGGCTCGCGGGGGTGGGGGCCAGACAGACACCCTGAGCACATTCCAGGCAGAAGAGCGAGCCAATTGAAAGGTCCTGGGGTCATGGCCCCAGAACAAGAGTCGCTGACCCCGAAGGCACCATAAGCCTGCCGTGGGGACCAGGTAGAGACCTCGGGGAGGGGAGCTCACTAGACGCCAGGGCCCGTGAGGGGGAAGGCCCAGGATCTGTGGGGCTGTGAGGTGGCCAGGCCCAGGTGTAGGAGGGGTGCCCAGGGGGTCTCAGGGCCGAGTCCGGCGCCAAGAGAGGCACCACCAGCAGGGTCAGTCCCTGGGGCCACACGCTGACCTGGAATCTGAGGCCAGCAGTCCAGCATGGGCCAAAGCCCTCGCAGCTGTGGGGAGGGGCGGCAGGTAACGTGAGCTTGTCACCCCACGGAGCAGCGAGGTCACTGCCAAAGCAAGGACAGGTGGCTGCAGAGCTCAGGGCCCCTGGCTGGGAGGTGAGCTAGCAAAGAGGCAGGGGCGGCACAGGGTCAAGCCCCAGGAGGCAGGGAGGCTGCAGGCAGGCCCTGGGGCTCAGGCCCTGCACTCAGGGCAGCACCTCCTGCCGCATGCACACCAGCCACCTGAGGCGGCAGCTCAGCAGGGCCGGGCCCCAGGACCACACGGCAGGAGGGCAAAGGCCAGCTCGTGCCGTCCAGGCAGCTGGACCCGGCCACGGTGCCGTAGGTGGGCCGGCGGCCCCAGGCCACTTACCTGGTGTGCGGCCAGCACCTGCCCCGCCCTCCCGCCCGCAGACCCGCCAGGCAGGCCGGCCGTGTGCAGAGCGGGTGTGGCCATGCTGAGAACAGGACAAAGACCTTTCAGAGGTCAGACTGGCAGGAAGAGCCCCGCCTGCTCCCCAGGCCCGGATGGCCACCGTGTCTGCCGGGAGGGCATGCAACTCTAACTGCGGGAGGAAGGGACCGGGCAGGCCCAGACCAGCAGTGCCGCAGCGAAGCCCTGGCTCCCATGCCACAAGGCTGACCTGTGCGCCCCTCGGCAGGACGGGCTCGTCCAGGCGGGCTTTCAGAGCCCTAACGGCTCCGTGCAGGCCGAGATGCAGGCGCAGGCTCCCGGGACCCATAGCCAGAGGACCCGGGCACGTGCCCCCAGGAGGCAGCTCCTGCAGGCCCGGTCCACGGCCACCGCGGGCAGCAGCTGCCTGCAGCCTCTGCCTCCCAGGCCTGGGGCGACAGCCCTGCACACAGCTGCCAGATTGGCCTGGGGCCCCTCCCCGCCTGCCCGCTGGGGTGTGGGCAGCTAGGCCCAGACCCCCAGCGCTAGTGCCCCCGAGGCCCACGCTTGGCTGCAGCTGCCCTCCTGGACGGTCACTCAGCCCCTCCCTGCGGCCGGCACCAGCTCTCAGGCCTGCCCGCCCCCTGCAGTGGCCTGGGGCCCTGGCCAGGCAGTGCTGCGGTGGGCAAGTCCAGGCCACAGACAGCCTGCGGGCGCTGGCCCAGCCCCGGGGTGCAGCCCGGCCGGGGCGGGGGAGCAGGAGCAGGGCCGGGTGTTACATACCAATTCTGGCTTTCCTTTTAGGGTTTCCATACCAAGATCCTCACTCTCTCTAGGGGAGCCACTGGCCGCTCTACCCTTGCGTCCCGTCTTCACGTCCTGCTCGCCTTGGCGGCCCTGGGTGGCAGAGAGCGTCACCCTTGGCTGGTGACTACGCGCGGGGACAAGCCAGCCGGGCGGGTGGACGCAGTGCTCAGCGGAGCACGCCGCGCAGCGGGAGCTGGCCAGCCATAGGCCTGCGGGGCGGCCCCGTCTGGGGGAGGCACCTTCAGACCGCCTCAGCTGTGGCTGGGCCTCCAGAAAAGCCATGATCAAGAGTGTCCGGGACAGAAGCCCCGCTGAAGGCCGCACCCATAACCCGCCTGCACAGAAGACCTGTCCACACCCGTCCCAAGACGCTCCTCGGGGATCCACCTGCGGCCGAACAGCACCAGCAGAAGCCCCAGCGCCTGCACCGTCAGCCAAGGGGCTGTGAGCAGCAGCCAAGGCCACCCTGCCCCGCGACGGCCCCTGCAGCGAGCGCCCCAGCAGGAGGCACCAGCCCCACGAGCCCCCCACAGCCCTGCCCGCCCGTCCACAGGGAGCAGGATGCCCGCCCCGAGCCCCGCCCACCTTCATCTTGCGCAGGCGGGACTTGTTGTCATGGCACCAGGCCAGGCAGGTGGCCGTCTCCCGCCGCTCCAGGGACTCCTCCACCTCCTTGGCCGTCAGGAACATCTCGATGTTCACTAGGTCCTTGGAGGAGGAAAGGGGGCGCTTGGAGTGCGGCCCAGGCCCCCCCCCAGCACCGGGGGCCTCCCCCGGGGTGACCGGGGCGGACAGCCCCACGGGGCTCACGTGGGGCCGGTGCCCACATCCCCCTTGGCCAGAGGGCCAGGCCACTCCCCGAGCCCGGAGATAGCCACGGGGCTCTCCCCAAGACTGATGGGAACTTGGGCTCCCGCGAGTGGGGGCCGGGCGGGCTGAGGGTGGTCTCGGCGTCCACACCGCGGGTGGCGCCCACCTCGATGCCGCTCTGGCGCGCCAGCTTCACGGCCGTGTTGTAGTAGCCGCAGCGCAGCAGGTGCTCGGCCATCATGCGGTCCATGCGCTGGCGCTTCCACAGGCTGGCGGCCGCCGGCTGATCGCTGCTGTGCTCCTTGAGGTGCTCGATGCGGCGCTTGCACAGCTTCGCGCTCTCGTCCTCGGCCTGGATGGACTCCACCGCCTGCACACGCGGGCGCTCAGGACTGGCGGCCGCCCCGCAGCGCCCTCTCCCTCGCAGCGCCCCCAGCACCCGGCCCAGGCCGCAGGCGGGCGAGGGCCACACTGACCTTCCTCTTGAGGACGCTGAGCTTCTCCACCACGCCGTCCAGAAGGCTGACCACGGAGTCCACGGCCGGGCAGCTGCCCAGGGTCTTCTCCAGCTCGGCCACCACCATGGTCACGTGGCTGGTCTCGCGGTCAATGTTCTTCTGGGCGGCCCGGAAGCGCTTGTTCAGGGTCTCGTAGGGGACCTGCGGGAAAGGGCAGGCGGAGTGAGAGTGTGGGAGGCCCCGGAGGCGGGCAGCAGGAGCTGGGCGGCCGGCCCTGAGGCCCATGTGCGGCAGCGGCGCACAGCCAGGCCAGGCCAGGCCAGGCCAGGCCAGGCCAGGACCACAGAGAGCGCTCAGCCCAAACGCTTGCCTGCGAGCCAGAAGGAGCGAGACCCAGCCGGCGCCTCACAGGGATCCCACGCCGCAGGGCCACACCCTGGTGGGCGGCTGCTGGGGCTGCCAGCCCTGACTGCCGGGCCGGCTTCTGAGAGAGCAGGTGGCCCAGACCCGGCTAGACCCCCACTGCCCATAAGCGCGCCAGGGCTGCAGCAGCAAACCACGCCCACCCGCCAGCAGAGCCCAAAGGGGGCTGAGGGTAGACACCCCACGGCCCGCAGGCGGTAGCTGTGCCTGCTCAGCCCTGGTCTCCCAGCCACGCATTCGCCTGGGAGACTCGCATCTGACGACTTCACCCTGTGACGAGAGTGCAAGCCGGCCGGTCACTAAGGGAGCCTACGAAGGCGCTGCCAGTGTCCCGAGGCCCTGAGCCTCGCCTGGGGCGCAGGAGCTGGGCCAGACAACGGGTGAGGCGCGGGCTGGCGCTGTTTGGGGCTCCTGGGGAGGAGGGCGCCCCTGTGGGCACGAGGTGAGGCACAGAGCTCCAATCCCCTGGGCTCGGGGAGACGCGATATGGAAGGTCCTGGCCAGAGTGGGCCGTGTCGCCGCCCGCCTGGGCCTCGGCCAGCCCCTCAGCACGGGGGGTGGCCTCCACAGAGCAAACCCTGGCCGGGCTGTGCTGTCAGGCAGGGATGGAAGGAAGGAGGCGGGACACAGGAAGGGCTGCGGCCCAGCCCCGATGGTGCCGGGAGGGAACGGGCGCCACGTCCTCAGGTCCCTTTGAAGACTGAAGCTCCCAGCCCCGGCCGTTGCACCACACGCCAGCAGTGAGAGCTTCTGGGGGGCCCCAGAGTGAGCTGCCCCCCACCCTCCGCCCTGGTCCTAGGCCAGCCAGGCCGAGAGGAGCTGCAGAAAGACCGGGACAGCCCCGAGCGCGCCCTGCATGAGGCTGGCCGGGCGGGGGTGGGGCTCCGGAAAAGCCCAGGCCGCGAGCACGCAGGTCCCCAGGCGCCGGCTGCACTGCTGGTCTGGGATGAAAGTCCCCCCTTGAGACAAGGACACAGGCCCAGGAGGAGGCGCAGGGAGAGGAGCAGCAGAGGACAGGGGGCTGGGAGGGGCCGAGCCCCCAGGGCACCCCCCAGAGGCTTGGGGGGGGTGGCGGCCAGGCAGGCGCTGCAGGAGGCCGATGTTTGTCTCCACTCAGCTGTGCCCCGCTGTGCCCCGAGCTTGGCCGTGGGGAGACCCGTCAGGAGCGCAGGGCAGACTGAGAGCCAGTCTGCTTTTCGCCAAGTCTGAGGGACGTGTCCCTGGGGCCAGGCCCTGGCCCCTGTCAACTGAAACCACTGGCCGCGGCCGGGAGCTCTTGGGGCCGTGCCAAACACCATGGAGGCCCCGGAGGAGGTGTCTCACAAGCCCGCACCCCATCTTCCAGCGCCAGCTGGTCTTCCCAGCTTGCTTGCACGCCTGGTGGGAGGGTCTTCCAAAATTCCAACGCCCAAAATACAGCTCCCCGGCACCACCCCTGCCATGCCACCCAGTCCCCCGCCCGGGTCCCTAAGAGCCTGGAAGGCCAGTGCCAACCTGCTCCAAGGCCTCCCCTCCAGGAGACATGGCACCAACCCAGGCCTCACCGCTCGTTGTCGTGGGAACACCCCGGCACGCCCAAAGCACCCAGGCTGCCCAAGCTGCGAAAGCAGCACCTGTCTCGCTGCTTGACTGCACAAGCCTCACTGCCCTGGGCACAGGCAGGCACCAGCACCTCCTCCCCGACTATCTACAGGCCTGCCTGAGCTCGGCTCTCTCAACATCACCCCCAAAGCTGGGGGTCCTGGTGGAGCCCCTCCCCCCGGCCGGGGCCCAGAGACACAAGTGGCTGAGACCCTTCCTCTAGCTGCGCCGTGAGCACAGACGGGAGTGCCAGCCCCTCCCCACCCACACCCCCGACGCAGCGGGGCCTGAGGCAGGAAAGCTTCCAGGGCAGGGCAGGTGGGCCTTACCCAGGAAAAGGGGCCATGAGGCGGGGTCCTCGGTGTCCACCAACTCATTGAGAGAGAGGGGCCGCTCACTGTGTAAGTCATAAATCCTGAAGAAAAGGTCAAGACCCGCCTGCGGCTGCTGGGACACAACAGCCCCAGGATTGGAATCCCCGCCGGTCTCTCCATCCAGGGGCCTCGTGCTCATCGGTGTGCCCGGAAGTCAAGGACATAGGTCCCCACGTCCAGACAAGACTGATTTGGGAAAACTGACTGGCCAGTGCTCCCTACTTTCCGGCCGCTCTGCACTTCCTGTGAACACAAACCTGGGCCTCGAGGCCCAGGCCAGCACGCGCCAGCCAGACTCCGCGAGCCAGAGCGAAATGCGCAGGCCCCAAGAGCGCTCGGACTCGGCCAGGCAGCGCCAGTGCCCAGCTGTCCCGAGGACAGCGGAGGAGCCGAGCGGGGCCGAGGCGAGGCTCAGCCTAGGATGGAGCGGCCCCAGGGCCCCAGGCTCCCGGTTGCCACTGGCCAACCTGCCCTGGGCCGGAGACTCCCACCAGGTATAGGTGGTGACAAAGCTCAGGAAAGCGTTACTGTCCTTCAGTTACCCCAGGGAAAAACACCCACAGCCAGGGACATTTCTGCGCAGCAGAACCTGCACGGGAACAGACTTCGTCATGACCAGGAGAGCCTGCTCCCGCAGGACTGCGGCTTAAAGCGGGTGCGCTGCCCCAGGACCTCACTCCCTTGGGGAGCCCCGCAGGGCACAAGCCCCGTGGGACGTGGCCAGCAGGGTGGCACAGGGCTGGCAGCCAGGGCAGGACGGAGCGGTGACTCAGGCCCCACACTGCCGTGGGAGCCCAAGCAAATATCCTGAGGGCTGGGTCGGGCCCACTGGCCCTCAGGGGCCATCTGGCCGTGTCTGGAAGCATTTGAGGGGCATGCAACTAGCACCTGCTGGGCAGAAGTAGGGTGCTGCTGAACACCCCACATGTAACTCCCAGGGACAGAACTCCTGCCCACGCCTGCAGGCAGGAAGGTAGGCAGCCATCGGAGGGCCGGGTGTAAGGCTGGAGTGCCTGGGACAGCGCTCCACAGCAGCTGCTCTCTTCCCATGCGGCCAGAAGAGCAAAAGGTCCCAGGAGCCTCTACCAGCCCAGGCTGCGAGGAACCCCAAGTCTGAAGGACCCACTAGGTGGGGAGGCACAAGGGCAGGCCCCCGGCCAGGGGAGAGCAGAAGCAGCCCTGCCAGCCCTCCCTGCCCTGCCTGGTGCCCTGCCTGAGCTGCGCCCGGCCTGCTCCGTGCCCCAGTGCGCGGCTGGGTTGCCAACTGCTCCTCCTCATTCCAACAAACACGTCCAACTAAGCTCCCTGGTCAGGAAAGCTTCCTCTGGGTCTGCTAGCAACTTCTCCTGGAAATGTCTAAGAAAAAACTGTTAACTCAGCAGTAACTGAGAGGCAGAAAGCATCAGGACACGGGCTCAAAGGTGCGTGGGAAGGAAAATAGTGGAGGCAATTTCTCTAACTGCAAAAATGTGCTTTTAAGGTCGTCCCAGAAAGAAAGCCCTGACCCTGCAGGTGCACCCCCGTGGGACCCACTCCCCCACCAGAGAAGGCTTCCCCACCTTCACGGTTCTGACCTTCGACCCTCCCACATGGAGGTCAGCAGTTAACAGTCCAGCACCTATACCTCATCCACTGGGGTGGGGTGGGATGGGGTGGGCGGGGTAGGCGGGTAAACACCACCCCATGTATGTTACTCAAGGCTTGGGCAACATGGCGCCTGAGCCATGGGGTTGTAGTGGGGTTCAGTCTGCAAACACACACCTCCTCCCCCGTGAGGCAGGATGTGTGCCGGTGGGCTCCGTGTCCTGGGCATCCAGGTGTGCACACGAGCCCAGGCCTGCCTGCTCCCATGAGCCCAGGCGAGATGCTGGGCTCTCTCTCAACCTCCGGCTAGCTGGCGCTGTCATCCCCACGCCTGGCACACTAAAGTGCCCATCGGTGGTACCCCAGTAAGTAGGGTGTGCGGAAGGCGGGATTCACACCAGCCCTCACACCACGCACTGCACCCACTGCCAGATGTCACAGGGCGTGCAAAGGCTGCCTGGCCCCAGGAAAGGAACCCAGATCGGGCAGCGCTCAGCCACAGCCCTCCTGGGAGTGTCCTGACCTTGGTCTTCCAAGGAGTGATTCCCCAGGGGTTCTAGTCCGCCGTATCAAGCGCCCCTCCAGCCCGGGAAGGCCCAGGTCCGGTCGCCTCTGCCGGGACACCAGTTTCATCCCAGTGGAACGCGACCTGGCCAGGCTGCCGCCCAAGGTCACGCGGCCGCGGACCCGGCGGCCAGGGCTGTATTTCAGGTTTGGTGACGCCCAGCAAAATGGGCTCCGCTCGGAGGCTGGGCCCGGCCGCCAGGCTTCCCGATGAGCGACTGGAGCCACGTCCTTGCCCCTGCGCTTCGGGGGGTCCGGACGCCGCGCCGCCCGCACCCCGGCCCCCGACGCCCCGGCCCGGGGCTCGCCCGCGCCCGGACAAAGGGGCCCCGTCGGCCGCGCAGGGGCGCTGGGGGCGAGGCAGCGCGGCCCGCCGCCGCGAGACGCGGCCACACGCGCTCCGCGCCCCGCCCCGGGCTCGGCCCCGCGCCCGGCCCCGCGCCCGGCCCCGCCGCGGAGCCCCGGGAGCGCGGCCCGGCCCGGCCGGGCCCCGGCGCCCTGCGCCCGCGGAGCCGGCCCGCCCGCCAGGCCCGGGCGCCCGGCCCGCAGAGCCCCGGGGAGCCCCGCCCGCAGGCCCGGGCCGCAGAGCCGCCGGCGCGGCGCGCCGCCCACCTTGAGGGTCGGGTACTCCTGGACCTTCAGGGTCATGGACAGCTGGGCCGCCGACTCCTGCACCGCCATCTTGGAGCCGCCAAAACATTAGCGGGCGGAGGCGAAGCGCGCGGCACGCCGGGTAGTGACGTCGCCCGCGGGGCGGGGCGGCCCGCGGCCGGCTCCAATCGCGACCGACGCCGGCCCGGCGGCGGAAGTGGGCGCGGCCGCGGCGTGCGCGCCGAGAGGCGTCGGGCCCGGCCAATCGCCGCCGGCCGGCCGGCCGCGCAGCCAATCCGCGGGGCCCGGGGGCGGGTCCCCCCTTGAACTCGCGGCGGGGCGGTCGGCCTCCCCCGGGCGGTCGCCATCGGTCCGGCGGCCCCCAGCCGTGGGGCGGCGGGGCGGCGCCTGGGTTCCCGCGGGCGGCCCTCGCGGCGACCCCGCGGGGCCGGGGCCCCTGGAGGCCGACGCCCGGGGGAGGCGGCGCCCGGGCCCGCAGCCGAGCCCCCAGCCCGGCCTCCCGGCGGCGTGGCGGCGGGTGGAGAGCGGCGCTGGGCCGGGCGGCGCCGCCGGCCTCGCCACGCGGCGGGGGCGGGCGCCGGCGGGCGGGGGGGCGCAGGCCGGCTCGTCTCCGCGCCTGAAGCCGCCCCGCAGGCACAGACGCGCGGCCGCGGGGATCTCGGGCCCCTGGGCCAGGCGGGAGCTGGCCCGGCGTGTGGCCTCTTGGGCGCCCGCGGCCTGGCCCCGGCGTGGCGTAAACGCGAGACGGCAGAGCGGCCTGTCCGCGTCGCCGGCTCCCTCTCTGCTCCCATCCGTCCTCTGTCCCTGCTGGCCAGCGACCCTGGCTTTGCAGAACGGTGGCCACAGGAGGCCGGAGAGGCTGCCCCACGTGCGCAGGCGGATGAGGGCCGGGCCTGGGTGTGCCCTGCCCCCAAGGCTGCCCCCTGGGCCCCTTGGAGCCGGAGCTTTGGGCCCCGGGAGCCCCGACAGCTCAGAGGGGAGCATCTTAGGCATAATGAGGACTGGGTGTGGGGGCTGCCCACTCTTTGTGGCCTGCCTGAGGCGCACCTACCAGGCCCAGGGGTCCAGACGGCCTCTCACCTGCAGAGGTCACACTCCTTTCCATGTGTGGAGGTCAAAGAAGTGACCCCTGTGAACCTGAGCACCTGTCAGACCAGCGGCCTGGGGAAGAGGTGACAGCAGCCAGGCTGTCATTCAGGTGGGGAGGCCTCTGTCTAGCGGGGGTGCCATGGAAAGTCAGCTGCCTTCAGCAGCCGTGCGGGGCTCTCCGCTGAGCGGACAGACTAACCATATGAGCTGAGCGAAGCGGGTGCCTCAGGGGCCCGGAGCTCAGGGCCTGGAGGAGGCTGGGCTCTGCCAGCACTGCCTGCAGAGCCTCTGGCAAGGGCACGCCCCAAAGGGCATGCCAGGTGGGCGTGGGGAGCCAGGGAGTGTCAGTGAGGCGGCCACCAGCTTCCTGTAGGGAGGCCGGGGAGCAAGGTGCCTCTCACCTTCTCTGCTCCCAGAAGCTGCCCAGGGACACAGCCTGAGAAAGAGCGGGTGCTGAGGCCCCCTGGATGGTCGGTGCACGTGATTAAAGCCTCTGGAGAAACTTCTGAGATTTAGCGAGTGGGTGCAGAAAACAAGTCTGTGACCGTCGCCTCCCCCTCATTCTCTGTCTCCCCCATGTGAGAACACAGCAAAAAGGTACCACCTGCAAGCCAGGCCCTCCCACCAGGACCTGCTGGCTCCTGGCCTTTGACTCCAGCCTCCACAACTGAGAAAGTTTCCGTTGTTAAAATCACAGGTCTGTGGCTCTAGCGGCCGAGCCCACAAACACAGTGCGTAGTTATCAGGCATCTGAGAACTAAAGGCAAAGACAAAGTCTTGAAGGCAGTAAGGAGATCTCCCCTCCAGAGAAAACAGCCCATTTGAACAACAGTGCATCTCTCACTAGAAACCACAGAAGCCAGAGTTGTCAAGTGTAAAAGAGAAACACCCAAGTTTGGGATTCATTCCATGTCCAATGAGAAGATCTTTAAAGAATGAGGAAATTAGGGGCCTCCCTGGTGGTGCAGGGGATTAAGACATGGCACTATGAAGCTGTCTGCAGCCTCTGCAGTGCGGGTTCAATCCCCAGCCAGGGAGCTAACCACATGGCGCAGCAGACCTCTCCTGTCTCCCCGCTGCTCCCCTCAGCAGTGGATTTCAGTGAAACCGCCTGTTCTGTTCCCCACTCTGTCTCTGGGGAGTGCTACCACCCCCGCACACCTCTGGCCTATACCCTAGTTTTTGTATGTATAAATGGATAATTTTTTTTTAAAGAATTTTTTTATTTATACAAGAGCTGGAGAACAGGCCAGATGTGTGGGAGGGTGAGAGGATTCACCAGAGACAGAGTAGGAAGTAGAACAGGCGGACGGACTGAAACACACTGCTGAGGGGAACAGCGAGGAGACAGGAGAGGTCTGCTGTGCTATGTGGGAATCTCCCTGGCCGGCCGGGGATCAAACCCGCGCTGCAGAGGCCGCGGACAGCTTCACAGCGCTGCGCTCAACCCACTGCGCCACCAGGGAGGCCCAGATGGATAAATCTTTCCAATAAAACAAAAATAATAACGAATGAAGAAATCAGTGGGCCTCCCTGGCCTGCACCCCAGTTATATACATGAATAAACATAATCTTTTTTAAAAAAATTGAAGTTCTTGCCAGGGAAGAACGAGGAATTCCAGAACATCACAATGGAAAACAGAACACGATGGAATAACACTGAACCGTTAGTGGTTCAGAACAGTAGATGCTCCTCTGGAATCAACTGTGTGACGACGTTCTGTCTCATCGTCATTTTTGACACATGTAAAGGAAGCGTGGGAGACAGTTATAAATGGGGGGAGTGAACGGAGCTGGAGGGAGATCAGACTGAGGTCAACTGTGACCTCACCGTGTGAGGCCCTCGATGTCACACAGAACCAACCCGAAGAAGTCCTCACAGAGCAACACACCGAAAAACACTGAGATTAAATGGAGTGAGAAATGCTCACATCACCCAAAGGGTGCAGGAAAATGCTGAGGAAACAAAAAAGACAGAGAAGAGAGAATAGAAGGCAGACCTCAGCCCTGGCTGCAGCGCCCTGCCGCCGGGAGACAGGACAGCCCGGGAGGGCGGCGCCAAGCCCACAAGCGCAGGTGTGAGAGGAGGGAGACCTGACTCAGAGCAGGCGGCACCACACCTCTGGGACGAAGCAGATGCCTGGAGCAGAGCGGGACAGTGAGAGAGGCCTCCTGGGAAGACATGGCAGCCCCAAGCCTGCAGGCCATGCCGCTCAGCCGCCAGGACCGGGGACGGAGAGAGCAGCTGCAGCCGGGGCGCAGACCCGACCTCTGCCGTCGGCAGCTGACACACAGCCGCCTGGCACCTCACTCGGCTGGAGGCCCACGTGGCTTTCTAGCGAACCTGGAATGTCCCCAGGGGCCTGCAGAACATGCAGAAGGAGGGGTCCTCCCCCAGGCCATCCACAAACCAACAAATGCAGAGGCGTGGAAACCACACCGGGTGTGTCCTCGGGCCACAACGGACGACACTAAGCAGGAAGATGGAAATTCCGAGACACTTGGAAATGAGCCTGCTGCGGCAGAGCTTAGGAAACGCAATAAAAGCAGAACGCAGAACGAAATAAACCAAAGCAAATGGTAAAATTAAGACAAATCAGTGAAATTGAGAAAAGAAAAGCAGTGACCGGTTAAATTCACAAACCTCTAACAATTGATAAAAAAGAGACAAATGACCAGCATGGGCGGGGCCGGCAGCCAGGTGCAGGAGGCGTGAGACTCAGCCTCCGGGTCCTGAGGAGCCGGGCACTCAAGCCCTCCGGACTGGGAGAGCTAAAGCCATAAATTGAATTTATGGCTTTAAAGCTCCCCCAAAGAAATGTCTCCTGCCTGGATTGTTTCTGGAGAATTCCCCCAGCCATTTAAAGAGCACTGATGGCACATATATTCTCATCTTCTATTCCAAACCCAATACTCAACCTGACCAAGAGCACACAAGAAAAACAACCTCAGGCTGACGCCCTCCATGGCGAGAGATGGACTCAACCTCGGCCCAGGTGGAGGACTCGCCCGATCTGCTCAGCGAGGTTTAGTCCAGAGGTGCCAGACGGTTGATAGTTGAAAATCAGCCGACAGGACCCACTGTATAAACAGGGTTTAAAACACAGTGCGTGAGCAATTAGCCGATGCAGAAGGAACATCTGACAAAATTCAACTCTTTTTTGATTTGGAAAAAAAAAATCAAAATAGCAAGGAAGTCACCAGCTTGGTCCAGAGCGTCTGCCAAGCCCACCCAACACTCGAGGTGAAGGGACCCGGCCTGAGGCAAGGCACCCCCACTCTCGCCAGCTGGGCGAGGGGAAGGCGGGCATCTGCCGGAAGGTTCCAGGGAACCCACAAATGACACAAAAGAGAAACAAGCCACACTGGAGAAATCCAGGAGTGAGCGAGGTTGCATGATGTGAGCCCCACACGCAGAGTCCCACCCACTTCCTGACGACGGGGTGACCGTGTGGAAACCCACATTTGTGATCATCAAACCACAGGAGTCGACACACAAGGCCAGGGTTTGCACGCTGGGGCTGCGCGGCTCCAAGACAGCCAAAGGCCACAGGCGCGGTGGCCGCGGCTCGGGGTCCTCAGGGCTGGGACCAGTGCCCTCTCTCTCGGCCTGATGTGACTTCTGTGCTGAGAACAGCCCAACCCATCCGGGGCCGGGTGGGGCCTCAGGGCCATGCAGCTGGCCGGGACCCTCCCCACTGCATGCTCCCTTGCTCCCTTGCAGCTAATCCTCAAAATTTTGTTTCCAAAAATAGTTTCCCTTCCCTCCACACAGTGGTGCCACTTCAAGGCTGACAGTCCTGAGATCCAAGCCAGGTGAGGCCCAGCCAGCACCCCCTTAGCTCAGGCTTGTTCTTGGGGAGACTCCTGGCTGGGGCCCCTGCTCGCGCGGTGGCTGTTTTCATGTCCTTGAGTCTCCCTCCGGCCCCTCAGCGTTGCCTACGTCCCACGGCAGCTGTTCCAGCCTCTGCTGCCCCTGGCCTGGCATGGGACATTCTCCCTCTGCCTCAAGGGGGTGTCCCGGAAGGAAGGGGCTCCCCGGCCCCATGCCCCAGGATGCCAGGTTGGAGCCAGCTCGGAGAAGCTTCCAGGGGACACGTTGGCGCCTCTGCACCGGGTCCTGCTCTCTGGACGGGCACCCCCAGCAGGGCGGCGGTGCTGGTGTCTGACTGGTGGCCCCACCTTGGTCTGGTTGCTCGTCCTGACCCTTTCCCGCAGGCTCCAGGCCGGTGGAGGTGGCCCCCTGGGCCCAGCCTGCCTTTCTGGGGATGGAGCTCCTGGGGCAGCCCCCACTGCAGGTGGCCGGACCGTGGCGGCCTGCACTCAGGCTCTGCCATCCAGCCAGGTGCGGCTCTGCGGGGAGGTCCCGCATGGCCAGGCTGCAGCCCCTTTCACCAACACTCCTGGGCCCGGCGGGTGCTGGGGCCACTGCAGTGAGGACTGGGGGCCCATGCGGTCTCACACCCTGGGAGGGCTGCCCACGGGGTTGTGGGACGGTCCGCCCAGGATGCCTGCAGTGGGCTGGGGTCCCTGCATTCGTGGGGTGGGAACAAAGCAAGGCGAGGACTCGGGCTCCCCAAGGGGCGAGGGGAGAGATCAGCGCTGTGGGCCCAAGGTGGGGAGCTGGGGGGGCACAGCTGCACGGGATGTGCCTGCCCACTTTTCCGAGCGGAGTCAGCCGTGGGAAGGTTAGCTGTTGGCCTGGGCTGGGTAGGGCCAGGGGCCCTTGGTGCAGCGCCTGAGCCCCAGGGGGGCCCTCGGCTGTGGGGCTCGGTGAGCTGAGTCCATCAGCCTGTGAGCGGGCTCTGATGCGGCCCCTGACCACCGGCAGGGCGGTTCCTCTGTGAAGCCCCACTCTAAGGGGTGCAGGATTCTCATGGGAGCTGCAAGACCCCGCACGGTCAGCCTGCCCAGGGGCACCTGGGGCCCTTGGCCAGAGCCCAGCCAGCAGCTCTCTGTCCCAGCCAAGAGGTCGAGGAGTGGGGGTGAGGCAGCTGGTCGGCTCGAAGCGGTTGGTACCCTGGGGTCCTGAGGACACCCAGGAGGGCCGGGTGCTGTCTTACTGTTGCCCATGGAGCCCAGGCCCTGGCATCCTTGCACAGTGCACAGGCAGTGAAAGGCCATGGGCTCCTGGGAGAGCTGGGCACTGCCCTGGCCCCGCTGCCAGGGAGCCAGCTCCCTGCCTCCCCTAGGTCCGAGGGCTCCCAGGTGGTTGGTGGGTGGGAGCCTTAGGTGGGTGTGAGCGCAGGCAGCTCAGAGGGCCCCGGCCTACCCTCCCCGGCCAACTGCAGAATCAGCCCCAGCGCAGAGCTGCTGCCCTTGCAGGCCTCCTGGAATAGCTCTGCCAGCGGCTTGCAGGGCCCTGCCTGCTGGCAGCCAACTGTGGCCATGGCGCTGGCCTGCTGGGCTCCCCACGCGACCTCCACGCAGAGGGAGGGAGGCAGGCGACGAGCCTCCTGGACGCTGCACCTGGCCTGCAGCCACTCTAGGCTGAAGCCCTTGCAGCAAGCTCCTGAGGCTGGGACGAGAGTGTCATGCCCTGGGCTGAGTTAGCCCATCGGGAAGCCCTGGGCACCTGGCCTTCGTGGGGTTGGCTAGGGCCAGTCGGCACAGGCCACCTGAGAACTCCCGCCCTTGCTGCACTGTGTGGCGCCCGGAGGGTCAGCGTGGGCTGAGCAGCCCAAGAAGCAGGCGGGGGCGGAGCTCAGCAGATGAAGCCTCGCCCAGCCCTGCCAGGCGGATGGAAGTCCCAAGCGGCCGAGGCCAGGGAATGGGACAGAAACTGGTCAAAACCCTCAGTGTGATGACACGTGCCCCTCTGGGAAGCTTGAACCCCAAGCGGGAGAACTCAAGGGCCACAGCACGGCGTGGGGCCTCAAGCCAGAGCAGCAGCAAGAGCCCGGCCTCCGAGGGGGCCCGCGCCGGCGGGTCCTCGCCAGTGAGCAGAAGCGGACACCTGTGACCGCACAGAAGGCCGGCGGGGCCACAGCCCAGGACACCCTTCCCACGGGCGTGGAAATCCACAGAAACGGGACGGGCCAAGCACAGGCCGGCTGAGGCTGGGCAGGAGCGCCCTGGGCCTCCTCGGCCTGGCCCGCTGAAGGGTCCCTTCCGCAGGAGCCCACTTTGCCACCAGGTGTCAAGCACTTCGGGGACGTGTCCGGCACAAAAATGTGTGTTGGCAGCTGCAGGCGACACCTCACGCAGGTCCCGGCTGCCCGAGCCTGGAGAGTTGGAGGCCCAAGCGTGGCGCCCAGACCACCGCGAGTTACAAAGGCACAGCCGCGCCCCGAGCGGGCGTCTGCATGTCGGAGCAAAGGCCGCTCTGCCCAGCGGGTCAAAGGGCGAGCCCAGGCAAGGCGGCCTGGAGGGGCCCTCGCGACGACGCTCGCGCGGGAGGGCAGCGAGGTGGGGCCCAGCGCTGCGGGCCCGGCCAGGAGCAGACACAGGAGCGCCACACCGGGAGGAAGGGGCGGGAGAAAACACTGAAGATTGAAAAATGACTCGTGGGATTAGAAATTAGGGGGGGGCCTCCCCAGTGGCGCAGCAGTTGAGCAATGGGTTGCGAGGCTGCCCACAGCCTCTGCAACACCGGTTCGATCCCCGGCTGCTCCCCGGCCACCGGAGGAGGGTCCCACATGGCGCGCAGACCTCTCCTGCCGGCCGCTGCTCCCCTCAGCAGTGTCCTTCGGTCCTTCTGCCTGCTCTGCTCCCCGCTCCGGCTCTGGGGAATTCTCTCACCCTCCCGCGCTTCTGACTGTACCCAGTGCTTGTATAAATAAATAAAAATAAATCTTTAAGAAAAAAAAAAAGAAATTAGGGGAAAAAGCCAATGTCAGGCGGGATTAACAAACCCCAAATTGCCTCTTTAAAAGGACTACATAGGAGGGCCTCCCTGGTGGCTCAGCGGTTGAGCGCTGGGTTGCGAAGCTGCCCGTGGCCTCTGCGACGCCGGTTCGATCCCCGGCTGCTCCCCGGCCACTGGAGGAGGGTCCCGCATGGCGCGCAGACCTCTCCTGCCGGCCGCTGCTCCCCTCAGCAGTGTCCTTCGGTCCTTCTGCCTGCTCTGCTCCCCGCTCTGGCTCTGGTGGATTCTCTCACCCTCCCACGCTTCTGACTGTACCCAGTGCATGTATAAACAAAACAAACAAACAAACAAATAAATAATAATAAAAAAAAAAAAATGCCTCTATAAAAAGAAAAAAAAAAAAAAAGACTACATAGGAGGCCCCGAGAATGACCCCCCCAGCTCTGCCTGGGCAGCACACCCTGCCAGGTGCCCACCTCCAACATCCTGGCACAGCAAGGAGGTGGACAGGTGGGGGCAGGTCTGGCCCCACCCACGCGCCCTCACCACGCCTGTCCCTGCCCGCTGCTCCCGCCCTGTCTCCACCTGCCCACGACACACCCCACCCACACTCGCCCTGCAGGGGTGGGGAGCTGCGGGTGAGGAGGCCCCTGGAGGTCCCCTGCAGCGGGCAGTGGTGCATGGCCCCGCGGAGCCCAGGCACTGGCCCAACCAGCACCTGCGTGTTCCCACATCTGCCCCAACACCAGGTGCAGCTGGTTTAGAGGAAAACCTGTCACCTGCCTAGAGAGCAGGTCAGCGCATTTGTGCAGAAGTTTCAGATAATTTCACGTGGGAAGCTCCCGAGAGCAAATCCGGATGATAAAGTGAAACCAGAAAAACAGAGACTAACCCTGTTTAGAAACAAAAGAAACACTGAATCCATCAAAACACACGAAGTGAATAATTGTGCCAAATCACGCTCATTCCAGGAACGCAGGGACACCGTCATGACGGCTCGCAAACGCTGCCGTGGACAGCATGTGGGCACCTTCACCGTCGCTGCAGGCGTGTGGGGCCTGAGCTGACACGCACCACTTTTTAAATTGAGGTAAAATTGGATCCCACGAAATTCACCATCTCAGCCCTTCAAGTGCAAATGCCGGGCCTCCCTGTGGCACAAGGGATTAGGCACAGCGCTGTGAGACTGTCCGCAGCCTCTGCAGCACAAGTTCAATCCCAGCCAGGGAGCTGCCCACAGGGCACAGCAGACCTCTCCTGGCTCACCCGCTGCTCCCCTCAGCAGTGGGTTTCCGTGGATCCGCCTGTTCTGTTCCCCACTCTGTCTCTGGTGAATCCTCTCACCTGCCCATCTCTGGCCTGTACCCCACTTCTTGAATGCATAAATGAAAGAAAAAAAGAAAAATGAAGTGCAAGTGCAGGGGCTTCCGGTGCTTTCCGCCGTCAGCTCTGCCACCTGCAGCCACTGCCACCCTCAGGGGAAGCCACACCTGAGCCCCTCCCCGCCAGGCGCTTCTGGGGTTCCCCGCCTGCACAGCGTGTCCCTGGGCATGGGCGCTCCATTCACCCCGGGTCGGCTCTCGTGCCCATCTGGGGCCAGCCTGCCCGTCGGGCCTGGAGGCTCCGGTGCTCCTGCTGTTTGCGTGGCACTGCCACTGAGGGAGCCCCTCTGCGGGTCCCTGCGTCTGCTCCGGGTCCTCCTCACAGCTCTTAGCGCTCCCCGACGCTGGGGTCCCTTCTCAGCTCGGACAATGTCTGTTGTGTCCTTGGCGGTAGCCGAGCAGACCCCAAGCAGCGGCCTCAGCCCATGGGCAGCTCTCCCCGTGCCCCTGCACATGCCTGCGCGATGCCCTCTAATGGGAGCGAAGGCGCCTCCAACCCAAGGCAGCTCCCTCCGGTTGGCCAGGGGCACTGTGCTTGGCCTGTGCCGGCCCCAGAGCACGACATGGTCTCTGGCACTTCCAGGGTTCAGCTTCTGCGCCTTCAGCTTGAGCACCAGCACGGGGCGCCCATGGAGCCTCACCGGGAGCGAGCGCAGGGCTTCCCGCCGAGTCCCGCCGGCTGCCAGCGTCTCCTTCACTCTCCACCCGCCTTCGCGGGAGCAGGGAGCTGGAGCCTCAGCCTTGCGGCAGTTCCTGGGTGTGGGTCCACCCGCTGTCCTCGCGGCTCTGTCTGTCCTTCATGCACCAAGCGGGGCCTGGGCGCCCACAGGCGCACCCCCATGCCTGACTCCCGCTGCAGCCGCTGGAGCCCTACTCAGCGCTTCCAGACTGGCTTCTCCAACCTGTCGCGGGCACGTCTGGATTCTTCTGGGTGTGTTGGTCTCTGCTCTCCAACACCGTCCCCTCCGAGTCCTCACCGGGGGGCCCTCCGCCCCGCCCCCCAGCCCCGGGAGGTGTTCCTCGGCTAGTGACAGCCTTGGGCCTTCTACACACCCAGGCTGGACCTCAGGGGCAATTAACCACCCCACCCCGGAGGCAGGCCCCCAAGGCAATGGGCTTCTAGCGGGGTCCCCTCTCCCCAAGGCACCGGCCTGGTGGGAGGGCACGGGTGCTCAGTGAGCCTGGCCCTCCCTCTGGAACCAGCTTGGCCGCCAGGGCAGGTGGACGCCAATGGCCTCACCACCCACCCTGAGCAGCAGCTACCCTGAGCCCGCGGACACAGCAAAGGGATCCCTTGGAGCCGTATCCCTGGCGCCGGCACCACCCCCTTCCAGAGACTGCCCCAGAGGACCCTAGCCCTCCGCCCCGCTGTGAGGAGCTGAGCAGGTCTCCCCCGTGGAGCAGCGGCCCTCAGCGAGACCCAGGCCCCTTTCTGCCCAGCCTGTGCAGACAGCCCTGTGAACACCGGGGAGGGGGTGCTGAGCAGGCTGCGTCTTCAGCTGGGGGGATCTGGGGTGACTTCTTACACCGTAATAATGCTGGGCCTCCATGGGGGCCTGGCCAGGGAGCTACCCAGGGCGCAGCAGACCTCTCCTGTCTCCCCGCTGCTCCCTCAGCAGTGGATTTCAGTGGATCTGCCTGTTTTGCTCCCCACTCTGGGGAGTCCGCTCACCCCTGCACCTCTGGCCTGTACCCCAGCTCTTGTGTGCAAAAAAAAAACACCCCGAAACAAACCTTAAAAGAATAGCTGATGATGCCACATATAAACTCTTAAGTTACTGGTTATTTTGAGACTGAGGCCACTTGGTCAGTGTCTGACTCTTGCCGCCAGGCTGAGTTCTGACCCCCCCCCCCACGTGTGTGCCCCAGGCCTTGCTCTCCGCACGGAAGAGCGAATTCTTGTTTCATTTTATTTTTCAGCTTCAGGCTCAACAATTCAGCATCTAAGTGCTCCCTCCCCTGACGACTTTGGGCGTGGCCTGCCGGGGCGCCCTCCCGTCTGCCCACGCCCCGGCAGGCCCCGGGGCCGACTTCTTCCAGGAGCTTCCCCTGGAGTTGGGGCCTTGGGACGCCCCCATCCGGGCTTGGCCTCGGCAAGTCTCTGTCCAGACACACTGGAGGTGGGGGTGTGGGGTCCACCCCCGCCAGGGAGCACGGCAGCCCCAGCCCCGCGGGCGGCAGGAGCCGCTCCCGGCTGTTGGGAGGTCACGCCCCTGCGCTCCCCGGTACGGGGTGGGCGGCCCCCAGAGTGCAAGCAGCCCCCCCCACGCAGCAGCCGGCATCGGAGGCCCGGCCCTGCGGACAGGCCACCTGGCTCCCCTCCCCGGGGCTCGGTGGTGAGCGGCGCCCACCCCGCCCGCCACGCCCGAGGGCAGCCTGGGGCCATCCGGACAGACCTGCTGGGCCCGCGCCGTCCCCGGGCTGGGCCCGCGGTGCTGCAGCTCAGCCCCGGCCACCGCCCCGCTCACCCTCCGGGCGGCCCCAGGCCCGGCCCCAGCGGCACGCCCGGCCGGGTCAGGCCCTGGAGAGAGGACGCTCGGCCGCAGCCGGGGGCGCGGCGGGGACCGGCCGGCCGGCCGCTCTGCTCGCGCTCACCTCCTTCCCGGCGGGGCCCGCGGCCGGGGCCCCGCGCGCACGGGAGGGCGGGGGCCGCAGCTCGGGCTCGCTCGCGTCCAGCCCCGGGGAGCGCGCCTGGGCCTCAGCGCGGCGGGCCGCGCGCGGGGGCTGTGCGGGCCGCCGGGGGCGGAGAGGCCGGCGGCCTCGGGCCGCCTCTGCCTCCCCGCGTCCTCGGCCCGCGCGGCCCCCCCCGCGGGCGGCCGGCCGGGGCTGTCTCGGCGGCCGCGGGGGCGGCGCGTGCACGGGAGGCCGCCCGTGCTCGGGGCCGCCGCCTGCCCCGGGGCCGGCCGGCCCGGCGGGGGGGACCCGGCGCGCCCCGCTCGGGAGGCGCCCGCCCGCGGCCGCGGCGGCGCGGGGCCCGGGGCCCGGGGCGGGGAGGGCGGCCCGCGGCCGGCGCGCAGCCGGGCAGGTGCGCGGGCCGGTGCGCGGGCCGGTGCGCGGGCCGGGCCGGGCCGGGGCGCGCGGCGGCGGCGGCGGGCGGGGCGGGCGGGGCGGGCGGGCGCGCCCTGCAGCCGCCCGCGTGCGTCCGCGCGGCGCCCGCGCCTGGAAACAGGAGACCAAGCGCCGGAAGCCCCGCCCGCGCGCGCCGCCGCCTGTCCCCGCCCGCTGGAGCGGCTGCTGGCGCGGCGCGGCGCGGCTCGGCACGGCGGCGCCCGGGCGCAGGCGAGCGGGCGGAGCAGCGGACGGCGCCCCGGCCGGCCCAGGCGCCGGGCTCGCGGCGGAGCGCGCCGGACTCGACGGGGCCCGCGGCCGCCCGCGCCTTTCAATGGGCAGCTCGCACTTGCTCAACAAGGGCCTGCCGCTCGGTAAGGCCGCGCGCGCGCATTTCCGGCCCGGGCGGGGCGGGGCGGGGCGGGGCGGCGCGGGGGCGGGGCGGCGCGCGGCGCTTTGTGTGCGAGTGCGCGTGCGCGCCGCGCCGCGCGCCGCCGCGGGGGCGGGGCCGGGGGCCGCCGCGCGCGGGCGCGCCGGGCCGTGTGCGCGGCGCATGCGCCGCCGCGCCGTCACGCCCGCCCGCCCGCCCGCCCGCCCGCCCGCGGCCCGCAGGTGACACAAAGGGGCGCGGGGCTGGGCCGCGGGGCCCGCACCCCGGCTCCGCCGCACCTCGGGCCCTCGGACCCCGGGCCCCGGGCCCTGGCCCCCTCAGAGCCTGGGGCCCCGGACTCCTGCAGCCCCGGGGCCGCCAGACCCCAGCGCGGCCCTCAGCGCGGGACTCCTGGTCCCGGTCGGCCGTCGGCCCCAGCCGCGCGGGCCAGCAGCCCCCCAGCCCCCAGCGGCGCGGGGCCAGCAGCCCCCCAGCCCCCAGCGGCGCGGGGCCCGCAGCCCCCCAGCCCCCAGCCCCCAGCGGCGCGGGGCCAGCAGCCCCCCAGACCTCAGACCCCAGCCGCGCGGGCCAGCAGCCCCCCAGCCCCCAGCCCCCAGCGGCGCGGGGCCAGCAGCCCCCCAGCCCCCAGCGGCGCGGGGCCAGCAGCCCCCCAGACCTCAGACCCCAGCGGCGCGGGGCCAGCAGCCCCCCAGACCCCAGCCCCGCGGGGCCAGCAGCCCCCCAGCCCCCAGCCCCGCGGGGCCAGCAGCCCCCCAGACCCCAGCCCCACGGGGCCAGCAGCCCCCCAGCCCACAGCTGCGCAGGCCAGCAGCCCCCAACCCCCAGCTCCCAGTCCTGCAGGGCCAGCAGCCCCCAACCCCCAGACCCCAGCCCCACGGGGCCAGCAGCCCCCCAGCTCCCAGACCCCAGCCCCGTGGGGCCAGTAGCCCCCCAACCCCCAGCCCCACGGGGCCAGCAGTCCCCCAGCTCCCAAGCCCCCCAGCCTGGCCATCAGCTCCCATCCCCAGCTTGGTTGTCAGCCCCTGGCCCCCGCCTGCCCTGTCTTGGGTGCTCCCACCTGCCCCCCGCAGTAGCACGAACACGATTAGGGCAGAGAACTTGCTTGAAGGACACAGCTGTCTCCTGAGGACCGCAGAGTGAAGGGCAGGAGCGGCCTCTGTTCCAGCAGTGCCCAGACCTGGCCCCTTTGTGACCAGGCCCCCACCCTCCGGCCGCCTCAGCACACTGGGCTCTGCTGGACGGGGCGCAGGAAGCGGGGCTGCCCCAGGCAGCCTGTGCCAGGCGGCTGCTGGGGCTGCCACAGACCTTGGGAAGGGAAGTGGTCAGCTGCCCCTCAGCGCCCTCTGGGCTCCTGAATAACCCAGTCTCTGAATCGCCCGGAAGCACCCCATGGGTGGGGAACGCGGAACCAGGCGGGGGAGTGGCGGGAGGCTGGGGCTGTGGGTGGCTGGCCGCCCCCGCCCCGTGCCCAGCAGCACAGCCAGCACGGCTGGACCTAGCTGTGGTACGCCATCTTGCACGTTTTGCGGTTCCCTGTCAGTTGGGGAGCTCAGGCTGGGCCCCCGGTGGGGAAGACAGTTAGGGGTGCGGCCAGGGAGAGGGCAGCCAACCCGGGTGGGCCAGTCCCCCAGCTTCCTCCCTGCCCTCCCCCACTGCAGCCCAAGCCCACCTCGTCAGGACCCGTTTCCCTGAGGCCTGGCCAACGCACCTGGGCCACGGCTGGGAGGCCGGGGCATCCTCTGGCCGGGTGCCCAGCCCAGCACTTTGCCCGGGACGGGCTGAGCTCTCTGCCTGCCCAGAGGGGCAGCCTCATGGAGAAGCCCCAACCTGGCCAGAGACAGGCCCTGGACTGCCATGTTTTCGCAGTGGGTCGGGCAGGGAAGGGGCACCACGCCCAGGGGACGAGCTGGCCTGGCTCCTGCCAGTCTCCCGAGGGAGTGGCCAGGCAGGTGAGCCCCGGCTGCTCCCGGTCTGGGCTGGCTGGAGAGCCCAGTGTCCACGGCGCCCCCGCCTCACTGCCCCTGCCCTTCTGTCTGAGCCCTCCGGTAAGCCGTGCCAGGCCCGGGTTGGCAGGCGGGCGGGTCAGCTGCATGGGCGCCGGGCACCCTTGCCCTCTCTGTGGGCGGCTGCTCGCATGGCCCGTGTGTCTGACGTGGGGCCGCCGGGAGCCTGGGCCCCGTGGCCGGGCAGGTGGCGCCGTGACACAGTGACCTTGGCGTGTGTCCACTTGCAGTTGGGGTGTCTCGTCCCCCGTCTCCAGCTTGGGGGGCCAGGTTGGGCCCTGGGGGTCCCAGGGCACATCTGGTGCTGGGTCCTGTTCTGTGGCCCGGTCAGGCCTGCCCCTCACCTGCTCATTTTCCGTGGAGCTGCTGGAGGGCGGGGCCCTTGTCTATCGGCCCTGTGGGGAGTGTCCAGGGAGCCGGTGTAGGTGGGGAGCGAGCGGGGAGCCCCACCCGGTGGGCATCCAGGCGAGGCTCAGCCCCACCCCACCAGGGGCCTGGGGGGAGTGCAGCTGGGGGTGCCAGGCCTGGAACGTGGGGTGGAGGCCGGGCACTCGGGGCCCTGGGCTGCTGATCGCGCCGAGGGGCTGGGCACTGAGGCCTCGGGGCCTGCATCCCCTGCGAAGCCAGGTCACTGAACGTGGCCCGAGGGGACCCATCTGTACTGCCGCCGGCCCCTGTGACCAGCGTCCTGTCACTGCCCGGGCAGGCCTGTGGAGCCCGCGCTACGGAGCGGCGGGAGCCGGGTCTCGCCTCTCGAGGAAGGAGCCACTCGGCCCCTCGCTGGGGCTCTGCCGCTGGGGCCGCCCTCCTGCCTCGCTCGGCCGCCTGGGTGCCCACGGCTCCTCGTGAGGGCCCCCCCTGCCTCTTGCCACCGGCAGGGCCGGGCCCGGGGCCTGAAGGGGTCTCGGCACCCGGTCGGTGCGGCCGCCTGCGCCAGGGCGTGGGGTGGTGACGCTGAGAGCGGGGGCTGCGGTCACAGGCCGGGCCCCTCTGGCAGGCGGGAGCAGGTGCCTGGCCCCAGGTGGGGTCCTGCCAGTGGTGGCGGTGGCGGCACAACTGGACGCGGCCAAGGTGGGCGGGCACGGGCTTCCTCTGGAGGCTGCCGTGGTCCAGAGGTGTGCCGGGTGCTCTGGCCTGCCCTGGGGCTCTGCTGCCCAGGGCTGGGGAGGGCGGCCCCAGCGGTGCCAGGGCCCAGGCCAGGCAGCCCCCCCCAAGGGGCCATGGGCTGTGCCCCCCAGTCCTGGGCCCCGCCCCCGGAGCTCACCGTGCTGCCCCGTGGTGTAGGGCAGCTGCAGGGTGGGGGTGTGAGGCGCCGGGGCCCAGGGTCTCACGTCTCTTGTGTTTGAGCCTAGTGGGGCCCCGGGGTCGCCGCGGACCAGGAGCCCGGAGCTCCGCTCGGAGCCTCAGGACGGACCCGCGACGGGAGGCGGCTCTGCGGGGACGGAGCCGAGCGCGGGGCCACCCCAGGTTGGTCGGGGCTCCTGCGGCAGCGGCCCTTCGCCGGGGAGCCCGCGGGGGTGGGGGCCCCGCCTGGCCATCCTGAGGCTGCCCGCAGCCCCCGGGCCAGGCCCCTGTCCGAGGAGCGTGGCGTGCCCATCTGTGGTCAGGCGGCCAGCGCCCCCACCCAGGAGCAGCGGGCGGCCAGTCCTGCAGCGCCTGGGGGCTGGGCCGGTGTCGCGGGGCACCCCTCCTGGCCCCTGGAGAGATGGGCCAAGGCCGCACTGTGGGGGGAGCCGGGTGTGCCGAGGGCTCTGTAAGTCCTGCAGCACGGCGGGGAGCCCGGCGTGGCTTTGGGGACTCGGAGCCGCCCTCGCCAAGAGCCTCACCTGCCGCCTGCCCTGGCTGCTCCCCAGGCCCGCCTGTGGGGACGCGCAGTAGCTGTGTGCCCGGCAGCCGGAGGCCAGCAGCAGCCCAAGAAAGGAAGGGGCTCCCCGAGCCCAGCGTCCTGCTCTGGGTGCCCACGGGAGACGGGGCAATGGGGAGCCCGCCTTCTGCCCCAGGGCCGTGCTGTGCGTCCTGTGGGCCGGCCAGCGCGCTTCCTGTTGCCCGCCCTCCTCTCAGCGAGCCCCGTCTTCTCTTGCAGGCGTCCGACCCCCGATCATGAACGGGCCCCTGCACCCCCGGCCCCTGGTGGCGCTGCTGGACGGCAGGGACTGCACAGTGGAGATGCCCATCCTGAAGGACGTGGCCACTGTGGCGTTCTGTGACGCCCAGTCCACGCAGGAGATCCACGAGAAGGTAGCGGGCGGGTGTGGCCCCGCAGGGTGGGCGAGGCCTGAGAATCGCTGGCTACGGCCGGGCTCCCGGGAGCGGTCGGGTTGGACTTGGCGACGGTCGCTGCGGGGCCTGGACACCCGGGCTGTGGGAGGTGTGAGTGATGCTGGCGGGGAGACGCGCGTTCACCGCCCCGCTGCTCCCGCTGCGGCCCCTTGGGGCAGCTGAGCCTTAGGGCGCCGTGGGCAGAGGCCAGCGTCAGGTGGGCCCGCCGCGTGGGCCAGCGTTGCTGCTTGGGAGCAGGGGCCTGGGGTGGCAAGAGCCAGGCACTGCTTTGGTGCAGACCCAGCCCCGGCCGGCACCCTGGGGTCAGGAACCGGAGGCCGCGCCCTCGTTGTGCCCACGGGAGCGGGGCTGGAGCTGCACCTACAGCGGCCTGGCCAGAGGTGTGCCCGGTGGGTGGGGCCATCCTGCCTGCCCAGAGCGGAAAGCCGGCCCGAAAACCTTTGGGGGCTGATGGTCTGAAGCACAGCCTGCGGGGAGAGCCTGGGTGCTTGCGAGGTGCCGGCGCAGAGCCGGAGATGGGGACCCGGGCACCAGAGCAGAGGGGACGCTGGCAGCGGGCGCGTCGCTCTCGGGAGCGGGTGGGTCCCTGTCCAGCTGGGCGGCCCCGGGCAGGGCCTGTCACCCGCCCCAGAGAGACAGACCTTGGCGCCGAGCAGCGCTTCTCTCCTGGCCGTGTGGGGTGTGGCTCCGAGGGGAGCCGGCCCCGGGGCGGGAGGGGGGGGGGTGTCAAGCGACAGGTTCAGGGTCGCCAAGGCGGAGCTGCCGCATGGGTCTGCCGAGGGCTCGCGCGGGTGTTCCCGGCGGGGACGGGCGGCCCCGGGTCCGGGGGGCAGTGGGGGCCGGAGCCCCCTCGCTGTCTGCGCGCCGCCCGTGCCTGCGGGGCTGCTTCCCACCAAATCGCTGTCAGGAGCCAGCCCGGGGAATGAGAGCGGGACGTGCAGAAGCGCCTTTAGATCCGAAACACAAGTTTGCCAATAAATTTGAAAACTGAGACAAAACACGTTTTGAATGGTAATTTACAGAAGTTACCTCAGAAAACCCCGGAGGAACCCAGGCGAGGGCGCCGAGGCCCTCGGGAGGCAGGAGCCGGGTGGCGGCCCCGCCCGTCCCCGCCGCTACACCCTCGGAGGAGGGGCCGGCGAGGCCCCCGCAGGACGGGCTCGGGGGACGGGGTCTGGGGACGGCTGGTGCCCCAGGCCTGCGCCCCAGCTCCGCCCGCGAGGGCGCAGGAAGCACAGGTCCGGCGGGGGCCGGCAGGGCAGCAGAGGCTGTGGACTCAGCCGAGACACACCCGCCGCCCACCGGAGGAGGGGGAGCTGCCCCAGCCACAGGAGGAGCTGCCGGTAGGGCAGACGCCATGTGTCCTCGAGCCCAGGAGACCGGGGCCGCGCCCTCCCACCCCACTACCCCCCCTCGCCGGAGCCACACAGAGACGCCCACAGGCCAGTGCCTGGCCCTCACCGTGGGCCCAAGGGCAGGCGCCAGGGCTCGGCCTGGGCTGGAGGAGCAGAGAAGCCATCCGGCTGCACCTGCAATTTGCACAATTGCGGGAGGCCAAGGCTGGCCCGAGGCCGCACAGGCGGCTTAGGCCAAGGCTGAGGCGCTGGTCTGGAGGTGGGGGTCACGGTGGCATCCACCTCACCCCTCGGCCGCCCCCAGCACTGCTGGGCTGCAGTCCCTGCTGCCTGCGGAGGGGGCCCCTCACTGCCCTGCTGCTCCAGGTCCAGTCTGTCTGCGCCCTCTGCTGGTGCCGGTTCTCCGGCCACCTGGACAGGCTCGGGGTGTGACACGGTGGACACCCAGAGCCCCAGGGCCAGAAACATGGGGCGTGTAGCCAGCCTCTGGCAGCAGGGGTGCAGGCCAGCCCGCTGAGGGGAGAGGGAAAGCTCCCCGCAGCCCCCAGAGAGGAGAGGGGCCCCCACAGCGCGGCGCAGGAGGCCAGGCCCCAGGGCAGCAGGGCCGTGGGGGGGCGGGGGAGGGGGTGGCTGTGGGGTGCTCGCGGAGCTTAGAAAACCAGCGGGTGACGCGGAGCAGGAACGAAGGCAAGAGCAAGAGGATGAGGCTGCTGTGAGCAGTGACCGGCTCTGGAAAGGATCACAGCGAAGTTAAAACACCAGCCGAGGGCGTCAGGCACGGACAGATGCCAGCGGCGGACAGAACGGAGGCTCCGGGGAGCGGCGTGTCGGACGCGGGAGACGGAATTCTGGAAATGGACACGGCGGCGGGCCTGCGGACGGCCCCCGGGGAACCAGCGCGGCGTGTCGCGGGGGGCGCGGGAGAATTCCTCCAAGCAGCGTTTGCCGAGCCCCGTCTCGGCGGGTGAAGCGAACCAGACGTCCTGATCCGGGAGGCGCGGAGCCCCGAGCAGACGGCGGTGGCCGCACCCCGAGCCTGCCGGCATCGGGGAGAAGCGTGAGCGGCGCGGGGCGTCGAGGACTGTCTGCAGACCCGCCCTGGCACCTGCAGGCTGGAAGGAAGTGGCAGGAGGCACCGGCAGCTCCCGCAGAGGCTCCGCCTGAGGCCCTTCCTCCGTGGGACTAACGTCCGAGGCAGGAAAGCAAAAGGGAGAGAACCAGGCGCGCGGTGGGAGCGCCGGGGGGTCGTCGTGGAGCAGCAGAGCCACACAGAGGCACGGAGCTCATTCCACGGGGCGGCGGCCACACCGCCCAGGGCACCGGGGCCAGCACAACTGACCCAGCGGGGCCCCCGGACGGTGGCAGGAACACGGAGGCTCCAGGAGGCTCCGAGCCCAAACACAGGCAGGGTGACGCCTGCGCTGGGGAAGGCGGAGCATGCACACGGCGCGCCGCCGGCAGGCACGTCTTGGTCATTTCGGGTGTCTGGTGACCGTGCAGGTTAAAAGCTGGGGGCTGGGGGGTTTCAAAGCCCAGCCCGCCTGCTGTTAGGGGCCAGCTCACCAGCGCAGGCGCCGGGAGAGCTCGTCTCCAGCAGCTGCTCTCTAGCTGCCTCCTCGCTGTGGCCTGAGCCACCCCAGGAGAACGTCCGGCCAGGAAGAGCCTCATAAACGTCCCCGGGGAGCTTGGGGGACAGTCTGGGGACGGCCGGCGGGGACGCAGCCTTGTATGGCTGCGGCGTCCCCACATTGGCTGCCCGCGTGGCCCGGCGCCTGCAGAAGAGGTAAGTGGGTTCCCACCTGGGACCAGGAGCCGATGCGACGGCTGCGGCTGACGGGGCCCGGCTGTTCGGAGGGCGGGCAGCGGGGTGGCTGGGCCTGTGGGCTGTGGGGCTGGCCGCCCCGCTCCCGCCATCACTGGGGGGCTGGGTGCTGTGATGCCATCACCGTGCGAGCAGGAAACCCCCTCCCCGAGCAGAGATGGCAGCTCCCCCAGCAGAGCCAGAAGGCGCCCATGGGTGTGGCCCACATGAGGGGGCAGCTGCACCAGGATGCCTGGGCCACCCCCCCATTCCGCAGGAGGCCCCTAAAGACATGTTCCCCAGAAACAGCAGTGGCTGGACCCGGAGCAGAGCTGGGCGGCCGGGGGAAGGGCAGGGTGTGAGAACAGGGTGGGCGGGGATTCAGGGGAGCCGGCTTGGCTGCTGGGAGGGACGCCCCCATGCTGGGGTGTGGGCAGCACAGGCCAAGAGAGCAGGGCTGGGCTGGCGCAGAGTGCAGGACGGAGGCTGGGCCAGAGAGGCCTGGGATGCGCTCATGTTCTGGGTGCCCGGCCGGGGGGCTCGCGGCCCTGATAGGGGAGGACGGGACAGGAGACAGGGTCTGCAGAGAGCAGATGGGTGACAGGGCAGGAAGCCCAGCGCCTGTGGGGAGCCCAGCGTGCCCAGGCGGAGGAGCAGGGCAGCGACCAGATCCCTCCATCGCTAGGGAGAGACGGGGGAGGCAGGGGTCCTGGGAGCTGAGCCAGCCGCTGGCCAGTGTCCCCAGCCAGCATCCCCACGCAGCTGTGGGTCACAGAGGCCCCGAGCATGCAGCCCTGTCAGCACCATGCCCAGTAGTGGTCCCCAAGCCTGGCCATGCCCTGCAGGCCCCTGCAGGCTGGAGAAGTGGCCCTGGGCCCTGGTGAGCCACCACGCTCCCCTGGCCAGTGGCCCCACATGCGCTCAGCGGGCCTGGGCCCCCAGTGGCCGCTGCCGCCTCTGGCCTGCACACACCGGTGGAGGGAGGGGTTCTTGCTCCCCTCCGGCCCTCCGTGTGGGGCCTGCGCACTGACCACTGCAGAGGGCGGGCAACGCCGGCCCCGCCGACCGCACTCCCGGCCGAGGCCTCGCAGGGGCGGCTGTGCTGCCCGGAGGCACTGACTCCTGGCCGGAGCATCAGGCCCAGGGCTCGCCAGCCACTGCCTGCGCCCCGAGCCCCGCCCTCCTCCCCCGCTCAGCTGGGAGGGTGCCCAGCACCCCTCGCCAGCTGCCCTGGCCTCACGTCCCCCGCGCCCACCGTGCCAGGTGGCCCCGCACTGGTGTCCCCGCAGCGAGCCAGGCAGCCACGGGGGGTTGGCTCTCCCCCAGGGGAACAGGGCCGGGCGAGGGGAGGGTCTGCGCCGAGGCTGCAGCAGGTTCCCGCCCCACATGCCCCTCATCTGAGACATGCCCAGGACGTCACAGCTGCGGGTGTCCCTGGACTGTCCAGGCACTGACCACAGCCAGGTCCAGCCCCACCCTCTGCGGCCTCGCCAGCCACGGGGCCCAGTCATGCGCGCCAGGGGCCTGGGTGGGCAGGGGTGGCAGGGCACCCCGGTTCTGCAAGGGCTGTGCTATTGGTCTGTGGCTGGGCTCTGGCGGGATGGCCGCAGGTGTGCCTGGTGTCCTGCATGAGGTCCCCGGGCTCCTGGCCAGAGGCACTGGGGCCTTTGTGCCCCTCCTGCTCTCTAGGGAGCTCGGTCCTGGCGCATGGGCCAGCCAGGAGCGCGGACTGGGGTGTGCGTCAGGGCGGGCACGGTGGTCACGCTGAGCCCCCCCCCAGGTGCTGAATGAGGCAGTGGGTGCGCTGATGTACCACACCATCACCCTCACCAGGGAGGACCTGGAGAAGTTCAAGGCCCTCCGCATCATCGTGCGCATCGGCAGCGGCTTTGACAACATCGACATTAAGTCGGCCGGGGACCTAGGTAGGACACACCCCCGTGGGCGCCTCGCCTCGGCTGGCCCGGCTTGACCCCCATCCAGAGGCCCTGGCTCCCCTTGGCACGCCAGGGAGGGTGCCCTGGGCGAGGGGGTGCTCACGGCCATGGCTGCGTTTTGCCTCTCAGGCACTGGGTGGGGCTGCAGGCAGCTGGTCCGCCCTGGGCCTTTGCTGCCCGCCCTTGCGGGCTGCTACCCGGAGCGGCCGCCTGAGGCCGTGTGAGGATCGTGGGTGCTCACCTGGCTGGGCGGCCACTCCGTGACACTGGACGGTGCTGTGGGCCAGCAGGGCTGGTGGGTGGGGCTGGTTGCCAAGGCAGGGCAGGAGGGTACTGGGGATGCAGGGGCCGGTGCGGTCACCCCACTCAGCCCGGGCCACTGGCTGGGGCGCCCTGCTGCGAAGGTGGAGGGAGGTGGTGCCGGTGGAGAGGACGGGGCGGGCACTGCCTGGGCAGCCTCCCCTGCTGGACCCCGGTGGTGCTCTGCACGGTGCAGGGCGCCGCTCACCCCCATCTCGTCCCCAGGCATCGCCGTCTGCAACGTGCCGGCCGCGTCGGTGGAGGAGACGGCCGACTCCACCCTGTGCCACATCCTCAACCTGTACCGCAGGGCCACCTGGCTGCACCAGGCGCTGCGGGAGGGCACGCGCGTGCAGAGCGTCGAGCAGATCCGCGAGGTGGCGTCCGGGGCCGCCAGGATCCGCGGGGAGACCCTGGGCCTCATCGGGCTGGGTGAGTGGTGCCCCTCACGCTGCCCGCCCACCGACTCCCACACCGTGGCCACCCCTGCAGGCTCTGCCGCTCACGGCCCTTGACCTGGTGCCGCCGCCTCCCGGCCTGGGCTGGGCCTGCCCCAGCCTCGAGTCACCCTTCTGCTCGGCAGCTGCGCCCCGAGGCCCAAGCCCCTGTGTGGGGGTGGGGTCAGCTGCAGGGGCAGGGCTGCGGCCTGCGCCGCCCCCGACTGCCTGTCCCGACTGCCTGTCCCCTCTCGCTGGCCGCGGCTCCTGCGCGCTGCCCACCCACCCCCGCCGCGCCCTGTGCGCCTCAGCCTCTCCCCAGGGACCCCAGCCCCACGCTGGGCCCTCTGCCCTGCTGCCTGGGCTTGGGAGGGACCGACTGAGGGTGCGCCCAGGACGTCTGTCCTGAACCCCACAAGTTCTCACCCTCCCTGGAATCCCCCAGGGCCTCAGGCCTAGGGTGCGGGTCACAAGCGCCTTCCTGGGCCGCAGGCAGCTGGACGCGGAGTCCGAGTGGGGTTGGGCCGGGCGGGCGCGGGCGCCGGTGTGACGCGCGCTGCCTGCAGGTCGCGTGGGGCAGGCGGTGGCACTGCGGGCCAAGGCCTTTGGCTTCAACGTCCTCTTCTACGACCCGTACCTGCCGGACGGCACGGAGCGCGCGCTGGGGCTGCAGCGGGTCAGCACCCTGCAGGACCTGCTCTTCCACAGCGACTGCGTCAGCCTGCACTGCGGCCTCAACGAGCACAACCACCACCTGGTCAACGACTTCACCGTCAAGCAGGTGTGGGTGGGGGCGGGGCCGGGACTCGGGGGGAGCCCGCAGCAGGCAGGCTCCAGCCTGCACCAGGCGTCCACAGGGCCACAGCCGCTTCTGTTGGGGCCTCTGTCCAGGCGGCCACAGGCACCTTCTGATTGGGGGGTGTCTGTGGGGCCTGATGTCCCGTGGGGGGTGGGGGTGGGGTTGTGGGGCGTGCGGCGGGGGCGGGGGAAGCACCGGCCCCTTTCTCTCTCCCAGGAGCCAGCAGCTTTGGGCCTGGGCGTCCCTTGGGGCCACAGGCCTACATGGGCAGAGCACCCTGTGGACAATGCCCAACACGGCCAGGTGGGCTCACCTGGGGCGAAATGGGACCTTGGGATCGCTCACCTCACAGTAGAGGCCGCCATTACGGTCACGGAGGCCGGGAGTAAGATGAGGACGCGGTGCCGAGATCATGCTGGGCTCCGTGGCTGGGGCAGCCCTTCGGGGTGCCCAGTGCCCTCCCACCACCCTGGGCATTTGGGGGCCCTGAGGCCCCTGGGGCCTGATGGGAGGAGGCACAGCTGTGCCCACTCCTGCCCGCGCGGGGCCAGCTGCAAGTGGGCGCCGAGCTGACGGCACCGCTATCTTCCCAGATGAGACAAGGCGCCTTCCTGGTGAACACGGCCCGGGGCGGCCTGGTGGACGAGAAGGCACTGGCCCAGGCCTTGAAGGAGGGCCGGATCCGCGGCGCCGCCTTGGACGTGCACGAGTCTGAGCCCTTCAGGTGCTGCCGCCTGTCCACAGGGTCTCGTCAGCCCCAGGCCCCGCACGTGTTGCCCTCCAGCTCCCCCCATCTCCCTCCCTGCTGGGGGCGTGGCCAGGGCACGCCCTGCTGGGCCCCGCTGGGCCCCAAAGCAGACGCAGGGGGGAGGGCCCAGGCCCCGGCAGCCTCAGAGTGGGGCTTCGGGCAGCGTCCTGAGTGCCGTGTGCTCCCCAGCTTCAGCCAGGGCCCCCTGAAGGACGCTCCCAACCTGATCTGCACCCCCCACGCGGCCTGGTACAGCGAGCAGGCGTCCATTGAGATGCGCGAGGAGGCAGCCCGGGAGATCCGGAGAGCCATCACAGGTGGGGCCGGCACAGGCGGGGCCCGTCCGGGCGGGGCCGAAGGAGTCTCTCTGGAGGCGAGCAGCTGCCAAGCTCCCACGGGCGCATCTCACAGCAGGCGTGGAGCATTGGCACCTGCCGGGGTCCTCTGGGCTCCGCCGGCATGGGGAGGTGGGGCAGGGCCTCCCTGGGCTCCGCCTGGTGCTAACCCGCCGGGCGCCTGTGGCACGGCCTCACCGGCGGGTGGGGGCCCTGATGTGCCCTCCCGGCTGGCCTGTCAGCTTGGGACGGGGCATCTGCTGGGCGGTGTCCCGGGGTGACGGTCCCCGCGGTGCCGCAGGAGCAGCCAGCAGCTGGGGCGGTGCCGTGACTCTGGCCACCCCGCAGGCCGGATCCCCGACAGCCTGAAGAACTGTGTCAACAAGGACCACCTGACAGCCGCCACCCACTGGGCCGGCATGGACCCCGCTGTGGTGCACCCTGAGCTCAACGGGGCCGCCTACAGGTGAGCCGGGGCCAGGGTGGGGCCAGGTGGGGGAAGGGTGGGGTCCGCCTCCCCCCCAGCCTCCCGTGAGGCCTCACCGCCCCGCTCCCAGCAGGTACCCCCCTGGCGTGGTGGGCGTGGCTCCTGCCGGCATCCCGGCCGCGGTGGAGGGCATCGTCCCCAGCGCCATGCCCCTGTCGCACGGGCTGCCCCCCGTGGCCCACCCGCCCCACGCGCCCTCCCCCGGCCAGACCGTCAAGCCCGAGGCGGACCGAGACCACGCCAGCGACCAGTTGTAGCGGGCGGGGCGCCGCGCCGAGGCCACCAGAGACTGGCCGGGAGGCCGGCCCGGCCGTCGCGATCCTCGTCGAGCAGAAGTCGTAGTTGCGCTGTCATGAATGTCCTCGTCTGTGTACAGTTAGAACATCACCAGGGTTTGTTTGCTTAGCTGTCAGCACGGAGAGCGCCCGCCTGGGCGGCCGCGGGCAGGCGGGCCCACTTCTCAGGACAACCACCCGTCTTTCTTTCCAGGCCACACAGTGCATTGTTTTTCTACCTGCTTGTCTGATTTTTAGAGTAATTTAGGAAACAAAACCAAGGCTGTTCTCCCCAACTCGGCATGAGCCCCGTCCCCAGCACGGCGGCCGCGGCTGGCGGGGGCGCTCCGGGCCGGGCCTGCGGGCCGTCCTGCTGACGTGGTAGCTAGCAATATTTTGGTTAAAATCATGTTTGTGACTGTAACCATTTGTATGAATTATTTTAAAGAAATAAAAACCCCAGGAAGAGCGGGTAGGCCTGTGTCCGCGTCCCCGGCGGAAGCTGAGGGGAAGGGGTGTTCCTCCCGAGCCCAGCCAGTTCGCCTGTGCTGGAAGCCGGGTCCCGGGAGCGCCTGCCTGCTGGGCGCCCCGGTGTCCTCGGTGGGGAGGGCAGGGACAGACCACGGGGCTCCCTGCTGCGGCCTGGGCCGCCCCAGGCTCTCTTGCTGCCCCTCCGGCCCCTGCTGCAGTTGCCTGCGGGAGCCCCTGGCCCCCACGGACCCCACGCAGGGCCATGGATGTTCCACCCGAAAGTGCCGGGCGCCGGCTGGCCCAGGCTCATGGGGAAGCCCTCGCAGTCCCGAGGCGCCCGCAGGCCCTCTCCCAGGCCTCCCTCCACAGCGGCCACAGATGGGCAGGGTGACCCCGACTGCGAGGGCCCTGCCCCCCCCCCCAGTCACTTTGGCTGTGGTGTCCTGCCTCGTCTGGGCACCTGGCCGCATCGGCCCTCGGCTCAAAGCCCACCTCGGGTCCCGCTGCGCCTGCGCTGGACCAGCCCGCAGCTCACCTGGCCAGCCGGGGCCGGGGGAAGCCCCGCCTCTCCCCAGTTGCACTGCCCCGCCGTCACGGCCACCAGCTGGTCAGTGCCTCCTGGGGCATCTGAGCAGGGACAGGGCAGGGAGGGGGCTCTGGGCCCTGCCAGGCTGACCCCTGCCACCTGCCTTTGGGCTCGGGGGCGCCAACACCCCAGCACACACGTCACAAGGAGGGGTCGGACGCCTGGCAACAGACCTGGTGCTGGACCGGCCCTGGGGAGAACCTCGGGCCCTGGACAGCAGTGACCCAGGGCTGTCCCTCAGGTCTCTCCTGGGCACCAGGCTTTGGGGCCAGCCCGGGTCTTGGGCCCAAGCCCGGCCACCCGGCCCGTGGCCCTGGCCAGGAAGTGTGGACCCGGCCAGTCCCCAGCCGTGGCCCCAGTCTCAGGCCTGGAGCAGAGACCCAAGTGCAAGTCGCCCGTCCCCCAGCTCCGGGCCCCAGGCTGGCCCGAGCCTCTGGCCACACGCCTCTACTGCCAGCTCCTGCGGCCCCCCGCCCGCCCTTGGGCACAGCAGATGGGCCTCCCGGGTTGGGGCTGCGTGGCCACAGGATGAGTCCCGGGAAGGTGCTGGGGGGCTGCAGCCCCAGCCTGCCCCGCCCCTCCCTCCTCCACGCCGCCCGCATCTCCCCCTCCTGCTCCTCCCCGTTCTCCTGCTCCTCCCCCTCTTCCCTGCGGCCCGCCCTCTCCTCCTCCCCCTTCCCCCTCCCCTCCACGCAGGCTGCAGCTCGGGGCAGGGGTCTGCCTGGCAGTGGGCACCGGGCCCCATGGGGTTCTGGGTGGGATGCAGCCCCTCATCTTTGCTGTGCTTGTCAGGGCTGTCCTGGTGGGCGGCAGGCGTGGGGTTGCTAAGCCAAGACCAGTGTGTGGAACCCAGGGGCTTGGCCCCCACTGTGTAGCCAGCCAGCGTGCAGGTGGGGAGCACCCTCTGTGGCACTGGCCTCCAGGCCTGTGGACTGGCCGGCTAGAACCCCCTGGGGTGCTGTCCCCGAGGGGGCAGAGGCACCGGAGGGGCCCCCAGTGAGAACTGCCCCACCCCCACAGCAGCCCAGCCAGGACCCCCTACCTGCTGCTGAGGGTGTCCCCCTCCCGAAACCCACAGATACACACGACCACCCAAGACCCGCCCCAGCCTATGTGGAGGGACGGCCGCGGGCTGCAGCGGGCCCAGCCAACTGTGGGTGTGGCTGGCCGTCCTCCCGCCCCCTGCCCCGAGCCTGGACGCCGGTCCGGCCGGCCCTTGGGCTGCAGCTCGCTCCCAGTAAAGCCCAGAGCCTTTCAGCAAAAGCAGATCCTGGAGCAGCCACAGGAAAGTCTTGACCTCAGGCCGGCCAGGGAGGCCGCAGCTGGACCTGGACGGAGGCGGGGAGGGCTCCTGGGCCCCGCCCAGCAGGGTGGGGCTGGTCTGCTGCTGCCCTGCTCCAGGTGCCCAGCCTCACTGCCAGCCCCCATTGGAACTGCACCCCTCGCACCGTGCTCCCCTCCTGCTGGGCCCCTCCCAGCTGTGCTCCCCTCCCCAAGCCGTGCTCCCCTCCCCAGCCATGCTTGCCTCCTGCCGTGCTCCCCTCCCCCAGAGCTTCCCCCACCTGCCCCCTCACCCGCCCCCTCATCCCCACCTGCCCTGGGCATGGCCCCCCTGAGGGTGCTGTCCCATGGCCGCTGCCGCTGTCCCTCTCAGAGTGAACAGACAGATGAGCAAGGGCAGGCCCGGGCCTGCTGGGTGCTCAGCATCGGGGACGTGACCAGCGGCTGGGGCCAGCCGGCACTCTCAGAGGTGGGCGAGGCCAGCACTGTCCGCTGGCTGGCCCAACAGGATGTGGGAGGGGGTGACCTCCCGCCCCGAGGCCCTGTGCCAGCCCGGGCGGGGCAGGGTCACCCCTGGCTCCTAGCCCAGGGGAGGGGGAGGGGAAGGGCCCGTCACACCCGGAATGAGAACCACATGCTGGGTCTGGCCTTCGCCCAGGCGCCGGTCAGCAGGAAGGTCCCCCCGCCAGTGCCCAGCTCCTCCCTGGGGGGGGGCAGCAAAGGGTCAGGGGTCAGTGGGGCCAGTCTGCCCCTTGACTGCATGCGGCCACTTAGCCACTGCTGGGGTGGCCGCTTGGGCTGGGTCCAAGAGGGACTGCGGGGGTGGCGCTCTGCCCTCCCTCCCAACAAACACCTCCTTGTGAGGCCTCTGGGCACCTGCGCCCCAGGGCAGCGGCCGGACACTGGAGGGCCCCATTCCCCCCAGGTCTGCGAGCACTGGGCTCTCTCCTGGGCCCACAGAGGTGGCCGGCTCCCTCCCCGCCCCCCCCCCCCCCCCCGAGAGCTCCGCTTCCCAGAATCAGGGGTCCTCACTGGAGGGGACAGCTGCCTGCGGTCAGCTCGTGTTTACACAGGCTGGGTCGCGGGTCCTCCTCCTCCGCCTCGGCGAGGCCGCACCCCCAGGGCCTCCCTCACTCTCACCCCGGCCCCTGGGAGCCTAGCCTCTGGCTGAGGGCCGCCCCCGCAGCTGCGAGCCAGGCCTGACCCTGACCCCAGGCCATGCCACGCCACCAGCCACCCTTTCTCTCGCGGTCGGTCGGGCTGTGGTCTCTGCCCTGTGGGCGCAATGCGCGGCACCCTTGCCTCTCACTGCTCCAGCCCGGGCCTGCCGCTTGGACAGGGCAGGCGCCATGGACGCTCCGCGGCCCTCCTGCCCGGCCCGTGTGCTCCTGCGGGAGCCGGAGGCTGCATCACCAGCACGAGCGTGGAGACGCCCCGGGGCCGCCGGCCCTGCGCCTTCTCACTGACCCCAAGTCTGATGGGGCGCCCTGGCCCTGTCCGACTGCCCACGCCCGCTGCCCACCACCCGCCGTCTGGCTGCAGGCCTCACGAGCCCAGTGGGGCAGCTCCTCCCTCAGCGGGGTCCAGCGGGCGGCAGCCAGCCCAGCCCCTCCTGGCGTCCATCGGGGCCATGGCCGAAATGCGTGTGGCCCCTCCGGGCCGCCCTGATGGCACTTTCTCCCCGATGTTCCCCAGACGACCGTGAACCTGCCGCTCGCTTTCTGCTTAACGAACTTCTGGTTCTGTCTTCACAGTTTCCTCTTTTCTAAAATGTGTTGGGGCCTCCCCGGTGGCGCCGCGGGGCGAGCGCTGCACCGTGAGGCGCCCGCAGCCTCTGCAGCGCGAGTCCATCCCCGGCCAGGGAGCTGCCCACAGGGCGCCGCAGGCCTCTCCTGGCTCCCCGCCGCTCCCCGCAGCAGTGCCTTTCAGTGGATGTCTGCTGGCTCCCCGCTCTGCCTCTGGGGAGTCCTCTGGCCTGCACCCCAGCTCTTGTATGCAGAAATAAATATTTTTTTAAAAAAGATAAGATTTGAAAAAAAATAAAATGTGTCTAATTTCTCTCATTCTGGCCTTTAAGAAGGGTGCTGGCCCCGCCAGGCCCGGCGTCCAAGCGGAAGCTTCCCCGGCCACCGGCGGGGCCCTCAGGCTCCTCCCAGCCGGCCGCGTCCCTGTAGGCCCGGAACCTCAGCCCAGCGGCACGCCGGCCAGCCCTTCCAAGGCCAACAGGGTCTGGGGCGCGGCCCACGGTGGCCCCACACCCTGGGCCTGGCGGGGAGGTTGGGGGGGCGCGATCAACGGCCACCCCAAGATCAGGGCTGACCCCCTACTGTTGAGGGTGCAGCGCTCCACGGCGTGTCTGTGTCCCTGAAGTCGGGGAAACCAAGAGTGGTTTGGGTGTCTGGGTGGGGAGGATGGAGGGGCCCCGCGCCCAGGCCCACGCCCGCGCCCAGGTGCTCCCGGCAGCCTCTCGCCCACCTCCAGGTGGCTCCTGACACCACCGAGGACAAGACTTACTTCCTGTGCTTATAAAGCACTCGAGAGTGGGGGTGGGGCTTGGACCCCAGTGGGGCCCGGCCTCCTGCTGGCCTGTGGACTCAGGCCCCTCCCAGTGGCCGGGACCGCTGCCCTGGGGGGCCGAGGGCCGGGGAGCCGGCACCGGGAGAGGGGGGCGCGGCTGGGGCAGGCTGGCACCTCCAGCTGCCTGGGGGGCCTCACAAGGCAGTGGGTTAGCCAGACTGAGTCTCTAGGGGGACCGAGCCTGGGGACCCTGCAGGCCACGTGCTCAGGCACTGGCCGGGCACCTAGAGGCCATGGTCAGGGGGCTGGGCCCTGCCTGCGCCGGAGTGTCCCCCTCCACCCTCTCTGGCCCTGGCAGGCTCAGGCTGACCCACATTCCCACTGCCCCGGGAAAAGCAGGCCACAGGCGGGCGGAGCCAGGGCGGACGGCCCGGAGCCTGCTCAGACTTTCCGGGCAGGGAAGCCGGTCTGGGGGGGAGGGGGCAGGCTCCCCTGGGCTGGGGTGCCGGCCTGGCTGGCCGGGCAGCAGGGCCGTGCCAGGAGGCGTCCGGCAGGGTTGTGCTCCAGGGTCAGCGTGGACCCAAAAGGGAGATTTTGCTGTTGGGTTCGAGGAGGGTGAGCCAGGCCGGGGCTGGGGGCCACCCCTCCCAGGCTCCCACACAAAGCTGGGCCGCGTCCCCCAGTGCACAGCCGGCTGCTGCCCCGGGTGTCCATGCCACCATGCTCAGAGCCGTGGAGGGCCCCGCCTTGCACCCCGGGTGCCAGGGTTTCCGAGTCCCTCCCCAGATGGGGCCAGGGTGGCCTTTGCCCCAGCCAGACAGTCTCAGGGGTCTCCCCACGGGCCTGGCCCAGAGCGGGGTGAGCCGAGTGGGGTATGAGTGGGGTCTCTGCAGAACGGGAAGGCTCCACCTGTCAGTGAGGGGGGCAGGGCAGCCGTGCCGTCACCAGGGCCACCGCGTGGAGGGTCCTGAGGTGGGGGGTGGCCGGACCGCCGCAGTGGGGGGCCTGGGGGCTGGGGCTGCCTCTGTGGGGAACCTGCACGCCCAGGGACCTCGGCCCCAGGAGCCCCTGCTGCCCGCCCACTGACCTGAAGCCGCCGGGCTCCGCCGCCGGGAGACAGACGCCCCCACACCTGAGCGGCATCGCAGGGGTGAGGGAAGGAGAGATTGCGGACAGCAAAGCGTGACCCCTGAGATCTAAGGCCCCTTCTGGGACCCACAGGCCGAGGCCAGCGAGAGGAGGGGCCAGCCAGGGCTGAGGATGGTCTGGGGGTTGGGGCCAGGGCGGGGGGCCTGCGGCCTCACTCAGGCCCCTCCCCAGCCAGCTCCACCCTGGGGGAGCCCAGCCCGGGCCTATCCGCGGGTCAAGAGCCTGCCCGGCGGGCCAGTGGGCTTCCTGCGACCCCGCCAGGAGGGGGAGAGAGGGACAGCCCACGGCACCCCGCCCCACTGGGGGGACCCCCTGGCTGCAGGCGGCCCTAGCCCCGCAGCACGGCAGGGCCGCACCCAGGCCTCTGACCGCCACCTCCTAGTGGCCCCCAGGGACAAAGTGGACACGGTGGTCTGCGGGGCCCCCCGGCAGCAGCGGAGAAGCCGCGCCCACGGAGGCCGGTCAGGGCTGATGTGGAGGGCCCTGCGCAGAGCCTGCGCCGCCTTCGGGGCCCCCACTGCAGCCTGTCAGCCTCCCCGGCCGCTGTCTCTCCAGCAGCGCCCTTTAGGGTGCCCCGCCATTCTCCCTGGAGGGGCTGCAGGGACCCCTTGGAGCCTTCTGCTCTCGGCCCCGGGGCTGCAGGAGGGTGGGCAAGGAAGCCACAGATGCCGGCTCCTCCACCGAGCCCCGGGACGGGGCCTGCGGGGGAAGGGGGGTGGGCCGGCGGCTGCGGGCAACCTCGCAGCCCCCACGGGCGCCTGCTCCCCATCACGCGCCCAGGGACCAGCTGGGCCCTCTCCGGCCTCCCTGCTGCGGGCGGCCAGCGGGGGCCCAGTCCCCTGAGCTGGCGGCTCAGAGCCACACCTGGGCTCACATCTGTGTCCCGGCCAGCGAGGTCTGGGGGACTGTGGCGCCCGGGCTGCGGAGGCCCTACCCGCCCGGCCTCCCCAGAAGCGGGCAGCCGCGGGGGCGCCCCTTGTGGGGGTCACGACCCCGAGGCCGGGTGGCTGCCCGCTGCCTGCCGGGGCGCTGCGCATGGCCAGAAGCCCCAGGCGGGCTCGGCGCGGCCAAGGGCGTCCGGAGGCCGCGTCCTGCAGCCACAGCACCTGCTCCGCGCGGCCCACGGGGTGCCTCGCCCACGGGCAGACAAAGCTTCTGGGCAGTGACTCCCCCTGCCATGGCCTCCACGCGACTGCCGGAGCCGCCCCTGCCGAGACACAACCGGCCAGACGCGCGGGGGGACGACCAAGGATGTGGCGGTTTCCAAACCCTGGGGCGGCCGGAGCCTGCAGCCCAGGCGCTGACGATGAGGGCCGGGACCGAGGCTCAGCGGGAACAGCCCCGAGCCGGGAGGCTGCCGGGCCCGCGGCTCCCCACGGAGAGGCTGACAGAGCCAGGCAGCAGGTCCGGCTGGCCCGGGGCTGCCCCTGGCGTGACGGGCAGTGGCCTCGGCCCCAGGCCCCGGGACGGCGCAGGAGCGGTGGCAGGACTGTCCCTGCAGAGAAAGGGAGACGGTGCCCACAGGCCGCTGTCCGGGAGAAGCTTCCCTCCAGCCGGCCACGCGCCGTGGGGAGCCTTCCGTGAACTTCGGAAAATGTCCCCATCAGAGAAGAACAGTGACTCCGACACATGAAGACCTACTCTGTGCAGAAGCGCCAGCGAGCGGGCAGGGCCAGGGTGGGGGAGCCCCCGCGGCCAGGAAGCGGGGCCCAACCCCACAGGGCTCCCAGAGCCGGGTCCGGGCTTCGAGGATGGAGTCCGGGCACCAGCTGACTCTGCCCGTGGACGCAGAATGGACCAAAGGCCTGGAGGGGGCGGCTGGAACCACAGACCCCCAGAGGCGCCCGCGGGAGCCAGAGGCACCACTGAGGAGCCGAGGCCCGGGAGGCGAGGGTCTGACCGCAGCCCAGTGTCCAGGTGATGGGTGCGGACAGCCTAAGGGCAACCCGGTCAAGCCGGGCAAGGCCCTGAGCAGTGAGCGGTCCTGGGACGTGACGCCCCACGGGGAGCGGCCAGGGGCGCCCCGTCGAGGGGGCGCGGGCGGCTGCTCTGGACAGTCGGCGTGCCCGGGAGCCGCGCTTCCTGCAGGTGCCGGTCCGTGAGGACGCGCTGGGGACCGGGCTCTACCCCGGCGAGCTCCCTGCCAGTGCCTCCGCCCGCGGTTTGCCGGCCGCTCTGAGACGCGCCAAGATCTGCGCTCCCTGCCGCGCGTGGCCGCTAATTCTCGGCTTGGGTGGCTCAATGGTCAGCTAATGACTAGATGGAGAGTCCCTTACACGCCCGGGACCGGCGTGTCTGCGCTGGCATCTGTGGGTACTGGGTGTGCTGGCACCTCCGTGGGCACCGGCCAGGGCTCCGCACTCTGCCGGCCGACCTCAGGCCGGCCACAGAACCGCTGGGCACGTGGCCTGGCCGTCTGCTGGCCTCTGGGTTCCCCCGGAGTCCCCAAAGCTGCTCTAGACACCCCGCCTCTCTGCTTTTCCTGCCAAGCGCCACGGCTGGCCTCTTGCTTGCCCAACTGCCAGCTGCCACCCAGGGCCGCGAGGCCCCGGCGTGCTTAGGAGAGGCTTTGTGTGACCTGAGCTCTATGCCGGCATCCGGGAGTCACCAGCAGGCCGAAGGACACCCACCCCCACGGCGCTGCCGAGGGCGCCGCCCTGTCCCCTCCCTGCACAGCGGCAGGCCGCTGCCGTCAACAGGGCTGTCCACGCCCAAGGCCACCACGCGCCTCGTGTCTGTGAGCGTGGGCCGAGCGCTGCCGGTGGGCGTGTGAAACGGGGTGGCCACCGGGGAGACAGGACGGAGGGGCCTGGACACAGCAAACATGGAATGACCTTGGGCACAGAGCTGGGCCTGGCCCCCAAGGGCTGGGCGCTGGGTCTCCAGGCCCGGCGGCCCCCACGGCCAGCGCAGCGCTGCTCCCGGCTGAGGGCCCGTGGACGGCCGCCGCCCCTTCCCGCGGGGCTCTAGTGTGCAGGCCGTCCTCGGAGCCTGAGCGGCCACTTTTGCACAAGCCTCGGCATCTCGACTGGGGTGCAGGGCATCGCGGCAAATGCTGAACACGGGGGCTGCACCGTGGGGAGCAAGCCCCCATTCCCACCAGCGGCAGCACCCCCCCCCCCGCCTGCCCACACTCCTGCTGGCGCTGGGGTGCTGACAGGGGCGCGAGGTCCCCTGGGACCTCCTGCGAAGAGAAGAGTGGAGTTAGTCAGGGGCTGGGTTGGGCTGCTACCAGGTGGGGTGAGGCCTCTGCTTAGCACACCCCATTTTAGTGTGCTCCCCTCTACACAGAGGTAGGAAGTTCCACCGGGGCTGTCTGAGCAGGGCAGGCAGAGGGGCCCAGCGGGGGCACGGGGACTGCCCGGTGCTCCCGGGACCCCTTCCGGGCCATCGGAGGGCGGGCGGGCGGGAGGCCTGGGTCCGCGTGGTCACGGCGTCTCCTCTGTCCCAGCACTGAGGCCAGCGGGGTCCACCCTTGCCAGAGGGGGGTATTCACCCGGTGGGGGTGCCGCCTGCACACAGGGGTACCCTCACATTTGTGGGGTCCCTCACACCTGCTTTCCAGACGCTGCTGCGCTTGACCCTGGAGGCAGGGGAGCCCTACTGGCCAGTGCCTCCGAGCACGAGGGGGGCTCCCTCCACACCCCGCTGGGCGGCGGGCTTGGGGGCCAGTGGGTGAGCCGCTGACCGCACGGGTGACCCTGCAGCGGGGCTCTCGCCTGGGCGGCAGTTCTGAAGAACGGTGCGTCCACTGGAGGGAGGGTCAGGCCGCTGGCCGCCTCGCAGGCCCACCGCCTCCCGGAGCCCGAGGGCAGAGGCCGAGGGAGGGCCCCGGGGACCCCCTCCCGGGGAGCCCAGCTGCTCCGCGGCGCCTGGGCCTGGGGAGCCGCCCAGACCCGCCGCTCTGGCCTAGAAGCGTCCTGGGGGCAGCAAACTGGGGAGGCCCCTTCCCCCCGGCCCAGCCCTGGGCCGGGGTCCTGGCCGCCCCTGGCCGCCCCAGCGCCCGCGGAGGAGCCCGGCCGGGCGGGGCGGGGGCGCCGGAGGGTGCGGCCGCGAGGGGAGGAGGCCGGCAGAGGGAGACAAAGAAAGGGGTGCGGCGGGGCCCGCCCGCCCGGGCGGAGGTGACCTCAGCCGGGGAGGCATCTGCTGGGGCGGCGGCGGGCGCGGCTCCGCCCCAGCCCCTGGCCCTGACCGCCGGCCGCGCGCTCCGCCGACCCTGGCTCCGCGCGCCCGGGAAGGTGCCCGGCTCGCCGGCCCCGCGAACGCGGCGCGAGGCGCGAGGCGCGCGAAGGGCGCTGCTCCCCACGGCCGCGGCCGCGGGGGGCTCCGGCTCCGGGGCGGGCGGGGCCGGCGTCCGAGCGCGGCCGCTCTCGCCGCCCCGGGCATGGACCGCCGGGCGCTCTGGGCGCTCCTGCTGGCCGCGCTGGGCTCCGCGGCCGGGCAGCCGCTGGGGGGGCAGCCGGCCTGCACCGCGAGGACCCTGGCCAGGTACCGCCTCACCTTCACCGGCAAGTGGAGCCAGGCGGCCTTCCCCAAGCAGTACCCGCTGTTCCGCCCGCCGGCCCAGTGGTCCTCCCTGCTGGGTAGGTGCGGGGGGGGGGGGGGGGGGGGTGCAGCCCGGGCGGGGGGGGGGTGCGCAGGGGGCCGGCGGGGGGCGGGGGCGCGGGGGGCCTGGGGGGCGGGGGGCGCGCGGCTCACGCGCGAGGGCGGGCGCAGGGGCGGCGCACAGCTCCGACTACCGCCTGTGGCGCGAGGGCGAGTTCGCCAGCAACGGGCTGCGGGAGTTCGCGGAGCGCGGCGAGGCCTGGGCGCTCATGAGGGAGATGGAGGCGGCCGAGGAGAAGCTGCAGAGCGTGCGCGGGGTGTTCGCGGCGCCCGCCGTGCCCGGCGGCACGGGGCAGACGGCGGCGCAGCTGGAGGCCCACGCGCGGCACTCGCTGGTGAGCGGGGCCGGGGCCGGGGCCGGGGCCGGGGCGCGGGGCGGGGCTGGTGAGCGGGGCTGGGGCTGGGGCCGGGGCGCGGGCCGGGCGGCCCTTCGCTGAGCGCCGCGCCCCCAGGTGTCCTTCGTGGTGCGCATCGTGCCCAGCCCCGACTGGTTCGTGGGCGTGGACAGCCTGGACCTGTGCGAGGGGGACCGCTGGAAGGAGCGCGTGGCGCTGGACCTGTTCCCGCAGGACGCCGGCACCGACAGCGGCTTCACCTTCTCCTCCCCCAACTTCGCGACCGTCCCGCAGGACCCGGTGGCCGAGGTGACCGCGCGCGCCGGCCCGGGGCTCGCTTCCCGCCCGGCGCGCGGCGGCTGGGCCCGGGGCGCCCCTCGGTCTCGCGGGCGGGCGCGCGCGCGCGGCGCACCCCGGCCCCGGCCCTGCGGCGGGGCGGGCGGGGCGGGGCGCGGCGGGGCGGGCGCGGCGGGGCCCGGCCCCGCCCAGCGCCCCGCGGCCGCCTCGGCAGCGCCGCCCCGTCGTCTCCGCAGATCACCTCCTCCTCGCCCAGCCACCCCGCCAGCTCCTTCTTCTACCCGCGGCTCAAGTCCCTGCCCCCCATCGCCAGAGTCACCCTGGTGCGCGTGGGGCCGGGTCCCCGCGCCTTCGTCCCGGCGGCGCCCGACCTCGGGGCCGCGGCAACGAGATCCTGGACGGCCCCTCAGGTGAGCCCCGCCGGCCACACCCCGCCTCTCCGCGGGGCCTCACGCGGGGCCCTGGGCGGTGCGGGGGGCGGCGCTGGCCGGCGGCCCCCCAAAGCCGCCGGCTTCCCGGGCCCCGGCCGGCGCCCCCTGCCCGCCGCGCGCGCGCCTCACCGCCTCCCGTGCCGCCCAGCTCCGGAGACGCCGCTGGACTGCGAGGTGTCCCTGTGGTCGTCCTGGGGGCTGTGCGCGGGCCCCTGCGGGAAGCCGGGCGCCAAGAGCAGGACGCGCTTCGTGCGCGTGCAGCCGGCCAACCGCGGCGCGCCCTGCCCCGCGCTCCAGGAGGCGGCCGAGTGCGTCCCCGACAACTGCGTCTGAGGGACCCCGCGGCGCGCCCCGGCAGCCCCCGCCAGGCCCGGCCCGCGCGGCCTCCCCTCCCCCTGCGCGGCCCCCCGCGCCCCCGCGCCGGCCTCTCCGCCCCCAGCTTCGCCCCGCAGCAGCGCGGCGGCTTCCCGGGAGGGTCCGGGGCCCCTCTCTGCTCTGCGCGCCTCTGTATTTATTACCGCGCAGCGCGCCCTGCCCTGGGGCTGTGACCCGCCCCGGCCGGGTCCCACGGGCCCCTGCCCTCCGGGGAAAGCGCGCTGCCCTCAGCGTCCAAGCCGGTGGCCTGCCAGGCCGCGGAAGGGGCGGGTCGGGCACTGCCTGGGGCTCTGAGCTGAATAAAGGCTGTTCTGTGGTGCCAGCGCCTCCTCTTGCACTCCAGGGGGGGGGCAGAGCCCCCCACAGAGGGCCCCCCCAGACCCCTGTGGCAGGTGTGAGCACAAGGAGGGGTGGCCTGCACCTGCGGCCCCATGGCTGCTGCTGAGGGGAAGGCCTGGCCCCACGACCCAGCCCCCTGCGGCCCCCAGCAGGCCACCCCCGGCGGGTGGAGCAGTGGCTGGGGAGCTGCAGGACAGCCCCGGGGTGTGTGGAGAAGGCCCCACTGGCAGGCACACCCTGAACAGAGCTGGGGGCACAGAGATCTGGCCAGGACGCCCGTGGCTAGAGATGCAGGCTGCCGTGTTGGCGGCCGGGCAAGGTGGCGTGGCTGCCCGGCAGGAGGACGCCAGGCCAGGCGGGTCGGGAGCCTCCGAGGTGTGTGTGCTGGCGCTGTGGCCTGGCGTGGAGTGACAGCCCAGCCCCGGCGCGTGCAGGCTCCCTGCGGTCACCGAGGGCAGGGTGTGGGCAGTCAGAGGCCACTGCCACGGCTGGACGAGGAGGGTTTGCCAGAGACACCCGCAGGAAAGGCGAGATGTGGCGAAAGTCTGGCTTCCCACTGCCGGCCCCGGGGCCCTGCCCGGCGCGCACAGCAGGAGGCTGAGGGCAGGCGGCTCAGGGAGGGCCGTGTCCAGGGCCATCACCCCCAAGGCCCCTGTGGTCCCATCATCTGCTGACTAGATGAGGGGCCCCAGGCCAAACAGGGGGGCTGCAGGGCCCCTGCCGGCACAGAGTGTGGACGCTGGTGTCGAAGCTGCTCCTGGCTGGGCAGGGTGGCAGGGCCCAAGGCCACACGGCAAGAAGCGAGTGTGACAGCCGCCGTGTGGGCCGCAGAGGGCAGTGCCAGGCCCCCCGTGCTGAGCCCCACAGCTGGTGACTGGACAGCCAGCGGCACTGGGGAGAAGGCAGGAGAGGGCGGGCACTGAGAAGGGACATGACGCCACGCCTGCCCAAACGCCGCTGAAACTGGGAAAGGATGTGCAGGTGCACGCCCCTTGGTGCCTGTCTGGGGCCTTTGGTCTGCCCGGGCACCCTGAGCGCGCGCCCCACGCTCCACAACTAGACCCCCAGCCGAGACACCGCCCCTCCTGTAACAGGCATGAAGAACTGGTACATTCTCCTCCCATTTCCAAAAATAAGAAAAAAAAATTGAGCCAGGGTTGGAGGAGAAAGGAGCGAGGCGGGCCAGAGTGTGCTGTGGCCGCAGGGACCGCGCCCGGGGCTGCGCTGGGCCTGCCCAGGGTGACCTGGAGGGCAGTCTGGTGCCCCACAAGGAGCAAGGCCCCGCGGTCGGCATTTCCCCTCACGTCACAGAGGACTGACCGTTCTCTCCGTAGGAGCTTTTCCCAACTCCCAGAAGTGGGTCTCAGCCTCCCACCAACCCAAGTCAAGCAACGAGAGCGGCACAAACCACCACTTAAGTTAGCATTATTGGGTGAATTGGGTGAAAGCCAACAGGAAAAGCCCCAAAAGATTCAGACACCCAATAGCACAGATCTCAAAATGACAGGCACTAGAATAAGGACAGGATATAACAGGTAGAACGAGAAATGTCCCGTTGACGAGGGAAGGCTGGAGACGGGCACGTTTAGGAAGGAAACACTGGCATGACAAAGCCTGGCCAGTGGGTTAGAGCCACTCTCCGCTCTTTCACTGGAGAAAGCAGCAGTGAGCCGGAAGACAGGACTGAGACACCAGCCAGAAGGCAGAGCAGAGACGGAAAACTTCAAAAAGATGTGGAAGTGGGCCTCCCCGGTGGCGCAGCGGCTGAGCGCGGGGTTGCGAAGCTGCCCGCAGCCTCTGCAGCGCCCGTTCGATCCCCGGCTGCTCCCCGGCCACCGGAGGAGGGTCCCGCATGGCGCGCAGACCTCTCCTGCCGCCCGCTGCTCCCCTCGGCAGTGCATCTCGGTCCTTCTGCCTGCTCTGCTCCTGACTGTACTCAGTGCTTGTATAAATACATAAATAAATCTTAAAAAAAGAAAAAAGGAAGACAAAACGAGACGTTCTTAAGCATTTCAAGTCAATAATCAGCGAATATAATAGGGAAATGGAGAAGGAAGCACATAGGACAGAAAACTGAGAAACTTACAGAGCTAGTTGGAATAAAACGGTGTCTATAGATATACCCCACCCCAGGCAGGGGACAGCAGCCCAGGCGCACTTAAGTCGAGCGTGGTGAACACAAAGGTGAGAGAGACCCGCAGAGCACCCCGGGAGAGGCAGCCTGTGCAGCGGCGCTCATGGGGACGGCGCGGCAGAGGGCACAGGAAGGCGCTCAAACAACGTAATCCAGGGCAGTAACGCCACAGCACCTGTCAAGATCATGAGCAAAACAAAGACATTCAGATCAAAAAGAAATGTACCATAACTGCGCTCAAGGAAGCGCTAAAGGGCGTGTGTCGTTTAGGATTCAGGAAAAGTGTCCCAGGCGGATGGTCTGAGAGGCAAGGAGTAACAATAATAACCAAGTCTTTCAGATATACAAAAGCATCAACTCCCTAAAGGCAGAGTGAGGATGACAGTAAAATTTAGGAATCTGAGAACGAGTGGTCAAGTGACGATGGGCTAACAGGCTTGAGAGGAACAAAGGGTAAGCCAGGAGAGGGGAGACTCAAAGACCAGGCAAGTTTTTATCCAAGATTCTTTAAAAAGCCCAGGGAATTGGCCATTCTGATCCCGACCTTCACCACCGGATTCTACAAAAGCCTCTGATTCTGGTGCTCACTAGTAAGAGAGTCCAGGCCTCCCCTCCCCAGAAGGCTGTGCGGAAGACTGGGATGAACTTCTCCAAGTCTTAGAGAATTCACTAGGGAGGCCACTGGAACGAGTTTTCTTTGTGAGAGTGGTTTTTACATCAAACACAGTTTTTGACTAGATTCATGTTTTCTATTTTTTTTTTAAAGATTGATTTATTTATACAAGAACTGGGGTACAGGCCAGAGGCACAGGAGTGTGAGGGGACTCCCCAGAGACAGAGCAGGGAGCAGAACAGGTGGCTCTACTGAAATCCACTGCTGAGTGGAGCAGCAGGGAGACAGGAGAGGTCTGCTGCGCCCTGTGGGTAGCTCCTGATGCCTAACTACAAAAGACCCACATGAAACCCAAAGACACAAATTAAACGTGAAAGCTTCGAAGAGGATATTCCAGACAGTAACCAAAAATAAGCAGGTGTGGCTTTCCTAACTTAAGACAAACTAAATAAAAAAAAATGTACAAGAGACAAAGAAGGGCATTATATGTTAATAAAAGGACTAATACAACAAGAAGATATAACAAATAAAATAGATGTACCCAAAACTGGTGGACTTAAAGGGGAAAATACACTCAACAATAGGAGTTGGAGACTTCAATACCCCACTCACAGTAGTGAGTACAACAACCAGACAACATGATTAAGGAAAGAGACAACTTAAATAACATGTCAGCTCGCTCTAACAGTCACATGTGTCACATCTATCCAACATTACCATTCACTTTCAAGTGTACCTGAGACATTTTTCAGGGTAGACCGTATGTTAGAACATGCGCTAAGTCTCAACAGACTTTAAAAGACAGACATTATACAAAATACCTTTAATCACAATGAGACAAAGTTAGAAACCATAACACTGGAATGTTTACAAAATTGTAGAAATTAAAGTTTCTAAAGGATAATAGATCTAAGAATAAGTCAAAAGAGGAATCAGAAGATACTCAGAGATGAAAGAAAGTGAAAATATACAATATACAAAAATTTATGATATGCAGCAAAAGCCATGTAGGGAGGGGCAGATGGAATTTATAACTAAACACATTGAAAAATAAAAAAAGTGGCAAATAAACCACCTAACTTCACAACTTAAGGAAGTAGAAAAAATAAAAAGAAACTATACTTAAAACTAGCAGAAGGAAGGAACTATTAACATTCAAGATAAATGAAAGAGTACAGAAAAAACAACAAAGAAATGAAAAACTAGTTTGAACCAAAAGTTGGTTCTTTGAACAGATTAACAAAATTGATAAACCTTCAGCTAGAAGGCCTGATCTACAAAGACTCAAATTATTAAAATCGTAAGTGAAAAAGGGACATTCAGACCATTTTACAAAAATAGAAAGAATTATAAGAGCATGCTATGGAACACTATACACTGCGCCTCCCTGGTGGCACAGGGGGTTAAGTCTCAGCACTAAGAAGCTATAGGCAGCCACCGGAGCACGAGTTCAATCCCCGGCCAGGGAGCTACCCACATGGCGCAGCAGACCTCTCCTGTCTCCCCGCTGCTCCCCTCGGCAGTGTGTTTCAGGGGATCCGCCTACCCTGCTCCCCACTCTGTCTCTGGGGAGTCCTCTCACCCCCTGCACCTCTGGCCTGTGCCCCAACTCTTGTATGCATAAATAAATAAAATAAAATCTTTTTTAAAAAAGAAAAACCGTACACCAAAAAAAAAACTGGACAACCTAGATGAAATAGGGAAATCCCCAAGAACACAAAACCTACATGTAAGATGAAACACTGAGGAGATAAAAAATCTGAATAGGTCAACAGCTAGTAAGGCAACTGAATGAGTAATCAAAAAATTCTCAACAAGCAGCAGCCTGGCCCTGATGGCTCCACTGGTGAGCTGCATCAGACATTTAACAAAGAGCGAGTACCCATGCTTCTCAAACTTTTTCCAAAAATTGAAGAGGGAGCACTTTCTAACTCATTCTATGAGGCCAGCGTTACCTGGTACCAAAGATAAAGACATCAGAGCAAAAGAGGACGACAGAACAATACTTCCTAGGACCATTCATACAAAAGTCCTCACAAAATATAGGCAACAGCACTCAGCAACATTTCGAAAGGATGATGTGCCATGACCAAGTGGAACGCAAGCACGGCTCCACTCGGCTGGCTCGACGCGGGAAAATCAGTCGTCACATGAACAGACGACGGGGAAAGACGCTGTCTTCTCGGTCAGTACAGGGAAAGCCTGTGTCAAAATTCAAATTGAAGCAGAAAAAGAACTTGACCTAATTTCACGACTAAAAACATTTAAAAGGGGCCTCCCCTGGTGGGGCAGGCGGTTGAGCGCTGCGCTGTGAAGCTGTCCGCCCGCAGCTTCTGCAGCGCCGGTTCCATCCCGGCCGGCCAGCAAGGGTCCCCACAGGGCGCCGCAGACCTCTCCTGTCGCGCCCGCTGTTCCCCTCAGCAGCGTATTTCCTCAGTCTGCTTGTTCTGTTCCCCGCTCCGTCTCTGGTGAGCCTTCTCACCCTCCCACGCCTCTGGCCTGTACCCCGGTTCTTGTATAAATAAATAAAATCAATCTTAAAACAAAAAAAATCTAAAAGGGCCTCCCCGGTGGCGCAGTGGGTTGAGCACCGCACTGTGAAGCTGTCTGCAGCCTCTGCCACGCAGGTTCGATCCCGGCCGGCCAGGGAGATTCCGCATGATGCAGCAGACCTCTCCGGTCTCGCCCGCTGCTCCCCTCAGCAGTGTGTTTTAGTCAGTCTGCCTGTCCTGTTCCCCTCTGCTCTGTCTCTGGTGAATCCTCTCACCCCCCGCACCTCTGGCCTATATTCAAGCTCTTCTATGCGTAAATAAATAAATCTTTAAAAAAATTACTAATGTCAGAAAATAAAACACTCAGGAATTAACAACCAGGGAGTTTAAAGACGTGGACAATGAAAACCACAAACGCTGCCGAGACAAACTCGGAACAACGGCACACTCCCCATTCCTGGGATGGTGACGTGGCATCAAGATGTCAACGCTCCTGTCAGTGACCTCCGCGCCTGGAGGTCTCCCTCTCCAAATCCAGTTACATTATTCACATAGACACACCTGCCCGGAGTGCACGTGGAGTCTTGTGGGGTGCGGATATGGCCACGAGGGCTCCTCAAAGAGACCAGCCTTCTGCACAGGCGACGTCTGCAGGCCTCCAGCGTCCCCGACAGGGCCTCCGGCGCTTCCCGTGCGCACGCGGCATCTCACCCCGCACCCCGCGGGACGGGCATGCACAGGCAGGGCGGGGACCACCTGGTCACACGGGAAGCAAGGTGCAGACCTGGCCGATCACTTCTCCAAAAGGGGGGCACCGGGAGCTGCTGCAGCGCGAACACCCCTCGAAGCCCACGGGGGTTGGGGCCTGGGGAAGCGACCAGGGAGCAGCCCTCCGTCGGGTAGTGCCCTGACCCGCCCGGCCCAATGCGAAGCCCGGGCGCCTGTGGGGTTTTGGCCCAGTGGCCAGGGGGCAAGCCAGTATGGGGCCCAGCTCCAGGGAGGAAAAGCCTCGCCGAGGTGCCTGGGCACAGCCTCGTGGCGGGGGAGCGTGACCCCCATGGGGAGGCTGCCACTCGGGTTTGTTCCGTTCTTGTCTCTGAGAAAAATGACAGATTCAGAGGGAAGCTGGGGTGCCAGGCTGAAGGGCCTGGGGGCTCAAGGGGTGAAGGTGCCTCCTTTTCCATGGGAGACAAGTTTCCCAGGGGGCCTCGGTGCTCCCAGCGCTCCCCTCACCTCAGTCCGGACTCGTCTCCTCCCCAAGTCCACACTCGCTGCCTTGCCCCGCCCCTCCTCACAGGGCACCCCCAAAGCCGCCACCTCCTCTTCCCACTGCCTCCCTCCTGTGCGCCCCTCTCAGCCCACCGCCATCCTCGCTCACCCCCTAGGCCGGGCATGGAGCCCACTGGGCTCACGTGGCCCTGGCCTTGGCCCTGGGCCCTCCCCACGGGGCCAGCAGGAGGCGCTTCCAGGCTCAGAAAGGTCCCTCCTCCCTCCAGGGATCTGTCCACGTGGGCCCAGGTGCCGCTTCTCACGGAAATCGATCGCCACCCCCAGGGAGCAGCAGACAAGCCGGGCTGCGCACACCCTGCTGGTCTCGGAGACGTGCGCGTGGCCACGGCGACATGCACACCTTAGCCCTTCTGAGCTGCTGCTTTTCACTCTCAACAGCGTTTTATTTCCACGCTGGGGAGCGGGAGGAGAAATGCATCATAGAGGACATCCCCAGCGACACGCTGATCACAGGTAGGAGCCCCACGGGGCTGGCGAGCGCAGACGGGGCCTGGGCCTGCACGTGGCTCCGAGAGGCCGACTGGCGCGCTCGGGTCAATCCGAGCAGAGGAGCGCGGAGCCCGAGTCCCAAGCTGGCCCAGGCCAACAGGAGGCGAGGTCTCTGGCCTAGTCCAGCTCAAGGACACGCAGCAGGAGGGGGTGCAGGGCGGGCTCAAAGCTCCCACAGGTGGGCTTCCCACGGGGCCCGCCATCCACACGGCCCAGCCCCCGGCCTTCCCGGGCAGGACAGGGCTCTCGGAACTGGAGGGGCCGGATCGTCTGCGTCCCAACGAGCACAGTGGTCCCTGTGCCTCCTCCCTGACGTGAGCACAAACAAACGCGCAGGACCCCCTGGGCACCCCCGCGCATCCCTGCCCTGCATGCTAGGCGTCTCCACAGACCAGGCAGTCCCCGATGGGAGGCAGCGGGGGGCAGAGGTTCGCACCAGCAGGGTGGCGGGAGCACCCGCTTGGGCTGGGGAGGTGGCCGGGCCACCAGACCACGGCCCCGCTCTGCCCCACAGCCGCGGGCCTGGCAAGGGTCTGCCCGTCTTGGCTAGTATGCTGGTGCCATCGTGACGAGGGCTTTGGGCATCCAAAAACCAGGGGAGCTCGTGGCACCTGCCAGCACAGCCTCAGCCCTGGCCCCACAGCTGGGGGTGGGGGGGGCGGCAGCCACCACTAGCTGGCCGGACTCATCCCACAATTCTCAGCAGTGGGCCCCAGGCCCTGGCCCAGGGTGGCAGAAGCAGGAACAGAGGCTGGGCACACAGCACCCCCTCCAGCCTTGCGCCAACGCCGCCCTGCCAGACACCTCGCTCCCCCCCCGGCCTCCCCCCCAGCCCCCCACGCAGCCTCTTCAGGCCTCTCCCCAGCAAGCACGAGGTCTCGCGGTCTGGGCCCTAAGGTCCACCCCCACTCCAGGGCCGTGTGGGGCCCCAGGGGTCAGGCCTCCCTTTCCCCTTCAAAGACAAGCTGGGGAGCAAGTCCCAGGCTGGCCAGCGGCCCGCGGAGCAGGGGGCAGGCGGAGGCGGCCTGTGCACGGCCCCAGCCAGGGCCAGCGTGTCCAGGCTGGGCGTGCGCTGCGGGGGCAGCCAGTGCCGGCTGGGACCTGGCGGCGACCCCACAGACGCTGCGGAGAGGAGCCGCTAGTCAGAGGCACACAGGCACCGCGCGGGCGTGGGGGGGCCGAGGCACACCGTGGCTCAGCTCAGCCCCGCACTCTGGCCCGCGCGCAGCCCCACGGCCCCGCCGGGCCCCCCCCCCCCCCCCCCCCCCCCCCCCCCCCGGCGTCTCCTCCGCCCTCTGCTGGCGGCCGGGCCGGCGGCCGCCCGGCACCGCGCCCTGCGCGCTCGCGCGTCCCCGCCAGCCGCGCCTCCCCGGCCGCGCCCCTGGCCTCGGAGCGGGCGGCGCGGACGGTCCTCCCCCGGGCTGGGGCGCGGCGCGGCGGGGTCCGCCGGCGCCCCCAGGCGGCCGCGCGCAGGCCCCGGGCGCGCTCGACTCACCTCCGCGCCCCGCCTCTCCTCCCGCGGCCAAGCTCGCGCTCGGGGCCGCCACCCCATCGCCTGTGCCGGCGCCCAGGGTCGGGGCGCCCTCGCCCGCGGCTGGCGGTTCCCAGGCGCGCGGGGCCGCGCTCTGCTCCCTCCCCGCGGCCTCACAGAGAAGCCCCGCGGCGCGGGGTCCCCGCGGCCTCGTCTCCGTCCGCGCACCCCGCAGCAGCTCCCCGAAGGGCGCGCTTCGGAGACTGTTTTCGTTGCCCTCAATGTCCGGCCTCCACCCCCCAGGCCAGTTTGGGGCCCGGGACCCCGCGGCCGTCCTCTTCCTGCAAGGCCCGGGCACGACGTCTCGGTGAGACCCGCGGGCCCCCGCCCGGAACCGGCAGCCTCACCTCCCGCCAAGCCCGGTGGGTTCTCGGCCAGCACTTCCCGCGGCTCCTGCGCGGCCGCCGGGGCCGGCCTTGTCCAGATCAGGTTGTTCCCTGACGGCTTTCAAGCCCCCGGCCAGCTCCTGTGCGATGCTTGGATTTACTAGAAGAGCTCTGGTCATTCCGATGACCACGGCGCCCCCGGGCATTTCCGAAGTGGCAGAAAACACCTGCGGGGCTGGAACAGGCTGGAGACCCGTCCCCCACACCGCGGGCTGGTCAGCAGCCAGGGAGCCGTGTGGGCCGCCCAGGCCACGTGGAGGGCGGTGTGGGGACGGGCCTCTCCCTGTGGAGACCGGCGCCGTCTCCAGACAGGGGCATCAGATCCTGCCGCGCCCAGGAACGGCCAGTGGGCGTGGGGAGGCCGCAGCACCCACCCAGCCTCCTCCGACGGTCTCCCCGCCATCTTTAGCCCAGTCAGGGAGACCTCGGTGTCCAGCACCGGAGGAGGCGACCAGTTGCTCGCCCTCCTGCCCCCCAACACGTTCTCATTCAAGCGCGTCCACTCTGTTGACACGTTTTCAAGACGGCTGCTTCAGAAAGCTTGTCAGGCACCTCGAGTCTCCTCCCAGCCGGGCTCTGCCAGCGCCCGAGTGCCGGCCTCTGGGGGTGCTGCTTCCCGGTGCTCCCTCCGCGCCGGGCGTCGCAGACGTGCTCCCGGTGGGCGGGAAGCGGGTGCCTCTCGCTCCGGCTCCGACGCGGCTGTGTCCACCGCCCAGCGGCTCCTGCTCCATGTTGGGGGGTCCAGGCAGGTTCTCTCTGAGGCCCGGGAGCAACTGAGACGCCGCCCCCCAAGGGGGCCTCTCCACCGAGAGACTCGCTAACACTTGGTGCTCCAAGGCACGGGGCGCCGCCTCCCGACGCCCCCTCCAGCACCCGCAGCGCTCCGTGGCCAGGCAAGGTCCCCTCAGGCTGCCAGGCTGGCCCTCTGGCTCCCAGGGAGGCGGCTGTGCCGAGGGCTGGGGAACGGGTCCCAACCGCCTCCACGGCCCCGTGAGGCGACTGTCCTGCGCGCTGAGCGGACACGGACGCAGGCCCACGCCTCTGCACAGCCCACCGCGCTGGCCCGGCGGCGCCCGTCTCCACAGCAGCCCCCCCCACCAGCCCCTTACTATGGACCGGGGGCCTCCACCGTCTGGCTGGCCAGCCTCCCTCCCGCCCGCTCTCCTGCCCCCCCGCATCCAGTCCCGCCGACAGCGCCCTTGGTGTGGCGGCGGCATCACATGCTGGCAGCGGAGTGGCTGCTCAGCAGGTGCACGGGCTGCTTGTCCTGTGCTTTGGGCTCATCAGAGTAAGATCATCGGCAGAAGAGCATCCGCCCCCCCAGGCAGCTGTCACCCAAGTTCAGGCCACGGGTGCGAGCACCTTGGGAGGACCCTCTGTGTGGGCCACGTTCAAACACAGACAGGCGGGCCTGTGCCCGCGCCTGGTCGGAGGTCTCCTGGGAGCGCCGCAAAGCCAGCACTGGACATGGCTGAGGCAGGGCCCACCCCGCTGCAGGGAGCTGGCCGCTGCCTGTAGGGCCCTCTGCCTTGGGCCAGGCTGCAGGAGGCGCTCCCCACCCCCCCGCCCCCAGGTCAAACCACTGGACTGGCAGGTGCCCTCCTCCGCCCATCCCCAGGTGGGGCCGAGCGCCCTCTGGCCAGGAAGCCCTTGGCAGGAGGCCCTGGGGCGGGGTTAGCTGGAGAGCAGATGGAGGCCTGGGGGCCATAGGCTCACGGGGTGTGGGAAGCCCCCCAACTTGCCCCGGGGCCGGGTCGACATTCTAGGAGGAGCCTGACCTTTACCGCCATCACGCCCGCAGCCCTGAGACCTGAGGTGCGGGCAGAGGGATCTGTAAACAAGAGTGCCCTGCCCTGGAGTCTGGGACCGGGCCAGGGGCCCCACCGCGCCATGTACGCGGCCTGGCAGCACCTGTTTCCGCACAGGGACCTTCAGGATTCAGCAGTGGGATGTGTCCCGGCATGACTTCCTCGAGTCTGCTCCCGGCCTGGGCGTGTTTGTGACCGTCAAGACCTACGACGATGAGGTGAGAGGCTCGCTGAGCTCTGCCGCCTCAACTTCCCACTTGCCAGAAATCCCTCCCCCGCCTCCCCTCGAGTGTCCACTCCCTCCAGCAGGCGCGCCGGCCGCACCCCCACTGCCCTCGGGGTCCTGGGCCCAGCCCGGCCAGCGGCCTCGAGAGCTGCGTCAGCTGAGGCCAGACGCTGCAGAGCACCCGGGCACCGCACACGTCAGCTGCTGCCACCCACTCGCTGCCCGCCAAGGCTGCCTGGTCGCGCGGGGCCTCCAGGCCAGCAGGGCGCACCTGCCCCCTGCAGCACGACGGCACCCATTTCCTGACCCATGAAACACGGGCCTTCAGCGCGCGCGGCTATCCCTCGGGGGAGACGGGCACACGTCAGAGCCCACAGGAACAGGGCTCGTGGCGCGGCGTCTCCTCTGGTGCGCCCGTGCTTCACGTGGACCCTTCTGACCTGGTCAGCGACAAGTTGCTTCAACCTCTGCCTTGGAAACGCCCATTTCTCCTTTTCTTCCAAACAACCCCGGGGGCTGGGCCCTGCTCTCAACGCCGCGGAGCCGGCTCGGCTTCTGAGGGCTCCATGCGACTCCGACCAACGTTCTGCCTGTCTCTGTAGCTGCGGCTTTTGTGACTCTGGTGCTGTCGTGATTTATCTTTGACTTCCTGTAGGTTAATATGGTGTGACTGGCGCAGTTGTGGAATCTTGTGTGTTTATGCTGCCTGGTATCCAGGCCACGCTGCGGGCTCTGCAGCTGGGTAGCCAATACTGAGCTGGGGAAACTCCTTCCGTTACTTTCACCCTCTCCCACCTGGCCTTGCCTTTGCACTCGACCTTCAAAAGGTGCCCCCAAATTCTGGGACCTTCTGTTCCACTTCTTTTCAGCCTTTCCCGGTTTCCGGTATGAGGAAGCTTCTGTGGGCAGACCCTCAGGCTCGGCTGCAGCCACCTCACCGGCATTCCTGGCCCCTGAGCCCCCAGCGCTCTGCTGCCTGCTTGCTTGTTCCCCTCCACACACCCGCCCCGTCCACGAGGGCCGCTGTCGTGTTCCTCTGAGTTCCTGACAGTCCCAGTGTTCCTGCTGTATCCGGATCTGATCCTGACGCCTGTTCTGTCCCCTCAAACTGTATTTGTGCCTTTTAGTATGACTGGTCGTTCGTGGTTGAAATCCAGACAGGATGTTTCCAGAAGAACCCAGCACCGGTTCCCACCGGCTTCTGCTCTTTTAAGATGTGATTCTTTGTTCCTGGCTTATTTGTCTCTCCAATTTGAGGAGCAGCAGTTTGCCCTAAGACCTCAATTGTCTGATAGAAATAAGAACTGACCTCTCTCTTGTTCAGCTTTTTACTTGTTGTCAAGACAGAGTGACTCCATGCTCCTCCACCAAGCTGGAAATCTGTTGTTGAAACATTGATGACACATAAACAAAACAGATAATCAAGGTTCCTTATACAAATATAAGCATCTCACAGCTTGACATATGATCTTCAGAATCCTCATCTAGGCCACAGAAACGCACAAGTATGTGTGGGGGTCTACAAATGGCATTTTTATGAAATCCCATCCTGTGCGATGGCGCCCCACAAGACACAGGGCACCTGTGGCGCAGACACGGGTGAGACATTCTCTTATGGTCACAGAATGCTCCTTTATTTGGCTTTGCTGAGTTTAAACCAGGTATTAAAGTTATTTCAGGAAAGCAGTTTTGCTGTTACAAAGCACCACACAAAACATCCTTTCGCATGTGACTATCTACTTGCATGTGCTCATGGGACACATTTCCAGGGGCAGATGTGCTGGGCGATGGTGACGTGCGTTTTAATGCCAAACTACCTCCGTAACGGTGTTTCTACTTACACTCCCAAATGATGTTTGAAAAGCAGTTATTTCCAAAACTTTGCCACTCTGGTAACAAACAAAGGGTACATACTTGTGGTTTGTACTGAAGCCACAGAAGAGTGAATATTTCCCACACTTATGGGCAATTTAGTCTACTATTTATGGGATTTTAGTAGATTATATGGGGGGGGTTGCTTGTTCTTAAGAATGGAAATAGGGAGCCCCCCTGGGGGCTCAAGGGTTAAGTCTCAGTGCTATCAAGCTGTCGGCAGCCACTGCGGCAGGAGTCCGATCCCCGGCCAGGGAGCTACCCACAGGGCGCAGCAGACCTCTCCTGTCTCCCCGCTGCGCCCCCTCAGCAGTGGATTTCAGTGGATCTGCCTGTTCTGTTCCCCACTCTATCTCTGGTGTATCCTCTCACCCCCCCCCCACACCTCTGGCCTGCACCCCAGTTCTTGTATGCATAAAAAAGTAAAAGTAAACCTTTGGAAAAAAAAAAAAGAAAGAATGGAAAATAAACAGTAAAGCTATGGAAATCCTCAATCCTAGGTATTGTTGTCGAAGTTACACGGCTCACAAGGAACATTCTATTTCACATCCCATTCACCTGGAGAGCACATCATCTGCTTGGAATCTAATTCCACGAGGCTGGTGTCATTTGGAGGGAGTAAGCTGGTGAGTGTCAGCCTCCAGTCCTCTGGGAGAGCAGGGCTGGCATTACTGACCATGATGTGGACACACAGGATCCACTCAGACTGGAAGCCCATGAAAATTCTCACCTAGACCAGCACAGCAACCAATGACAGAGCTGGAGGGCTTGGAAGGGGTTCAAGGGCGAGCCGGGAGTAATACGAGCTGTGGGGAGGTGGAGAGAGCTGTGGCTATTCAGGCTGGAAAACAAGCAAAGGCCGGGGGCCCAAGAGTAATGGTGTCCTAGTCCCTGACTCCTGCCCAGTAGGGTGGCTCGGTCTACACGTGCTGAGAACAAAGAGAACTTGCACTTCAGCATCAAGATCGAGTTTTGGGTGAAGAAATCTCCCTGCGCGATGACTCCTCTTGGCAGCAGAGGCAGTGGCAGGTGTGGGTGCCCAGGGGGGCCGCCTCGGGCTTGCTGCTGCAGAAACACGGAGGGGAGGGGGGCCAGGAGAGGACTCGGCAGAGACAGAGAGGGACGGGGCGCTGGTTTGAAAACATGTTTCTTCCTTTTTACTGTTCTCACAGCGAGTCCACTTAGATATCCGAGTCGGAGAACACGACCTGGACGTGGCCATCGCTCAGGCAAAGGACAAAGTCAACGAAGTCAGCTTCAAGCTCGAGCATCTAACTGAGCAAATTGAGCAGATACTCAGAGAGCAGGACTACCAGAGGGTCAGTCTGCTCGCGGCTCCCCGCACCAGGCGAGGCCCGAGGGCCGCGGGGGGCGGCTCCTGTGTCCTGGGCGCTGGACGGGCCGCCCCGGGGTGGGGGCGCGGCGCCAGAGAGGGGCGCGGGCTGGGGAGCTCCAGCGCCGCCCTCCCCGTCTCCGCAGGGCCGCGAGGAGCGCTTCCGCGCCACCAGCGAGGGCACCCACAGCGGCGTCCTGCGCTGGGCGCTCGCGCAGACGCTGCTGCTGCTGGCCGTCGGGCTGCTGCAGATGCGGCACCTGCGCGCCTTCTTCGTCGCCAAGAAGCTCGTGTAGCCCCGAGACGCGCCCGCGGGGGGGGGGGTGAATAAAGCAGCGCCCGGGCCATGGCCGGCGGAGCAGAGCAGAGCAGCCGCGTGCCCCCGCCCGTCCCCCGCCCCGCCCCCCCACCCCCCCACCCCCCCACCCCCCACCGCCCGCTCCCCACACACCGCCCGCTCCCCACACACCGCCCGCTCCCCGCGCCGCCCGCCTCACGCTCGCCCCTGACACCGCCCTCCCGCCGACATCCCCGCCCCCCCCACGCCAACCCCGCGCCATCCCCCGCGCCGCCCGCCTCACGCTCGCCCCCGACGGCGCGCCGGGCCGGGCTCCTCACGGGCGCGGGCTCTCGCCCCTCCGCCCCCGAGCTCGGGCGGCCCGGGCCACGCGACGCATCCTCGCACCGCCGCTCCGGCCTCGGCGCGCGCCTCACCTGCAGGCGGAGGGCGCCGGGCTGCGTCGTGGCGGGCCTCGGCCTCGCCGCCTTCCCGCCTCCGCCGCGCTCTGTGCGCAGGCGCGGGGCCGGGGCTGCGTGCGCAGACGCGCGGCAGCTCGGCGTGCGCAGGCGCGCAGCGGGCCTCTGTGCGCAGGCGCGGAGCGACCGCTGCCGCGTGCCCGCCCCGTGGTCCCGCGGCCTGACTCCCGCGCCCCGGGACTCCTGGCCTCCGGGCGGCGCCGGCCGGCATGGCCAGCTGGGTGTTCTGCAATCGCTGCTTCCAGCCGCCGCACCGGACGTCGTGCTTCAGCCTGACCAGCTGTGGCCACGTGTACTGCCACGTCTGCCTGGGCAAAGGTCAGGCGGACAGGGCCGCCACCTGGGACGGCGCCGAGGGGCGGGGCCTCCCGGAGGGACGGGCCTCTGGGGGGCGGGGTCTCCGGGGGCGGGGCCTCTGGGAGGGGCGGGCCTCCAGGGCGGGGCCTCCGGGGGCGGGGCCTCCGGGAGGGAGGGCCTCCGGGGGCGGGGCCTCTGGGAGGGGCGGGCCTCCAGGGCGGGGCCCGGGAGGGGCGGGGCCTCCGGGAGGGAGGGGCCTCCGGGGGCGGGGCCCGGGAGGGGCGGGGCCTCCGGGGCCGTGCCCGGCGGGTACCGAACTGGCCTCTGCCCCGTGCGAGCCCGGGTGGCGGCCCCCAGCGTCCGGCGGGGGTGAGGCCGGAGCCCGAAGGGGCCGGGGGAGGGCGGCGCGGGGGCTCGGAGCGGCCGGGGGCGGGGGGGGGGGGGGGGGGGGGCCGCCCAGCCCGGGCCGTGGGGGTCTTTCCGGGTCCGGTGCCGCCCCGCAGGGCCGAGCCGCTGGGCCGGGAGAGCTGCCCTCGCCGCGGGCCCCGCGCTGCCCCCACGCGGGCGGGCCCCGCCTCGGCCACCCCCGCGCCTGTCCCCCGCGTCTCAGGTGCGGCGGGAGCGCAGCCGGTGCCGGCCGCTGGGGGGGGCGGGCCCTGCAGAGGGCAGCCCCGCCTTGGGGTGATGCTTCCACGAGGGGGCGACCTCACCACGTGCTCGGGGGCCCTCAGGGGCCCTGGTCCAGCCGCCGCCCACTGCGTGGGGTTCGGGCGGAGGGTAGGGACGCTGAGCGCAGGCCGCAAGGACGTCGTCCTCCCGTGGCCCCTGTGGGTCGCCCCGGGCCGGGGTTGCTGGCACTGCAGGTCCCGGCACCGACCCACGCGTGGGACCCCGGCTCTGGCTCTTGGCTGCTTTAGACAGGAGGGGGCCTGGGGAGGGACGGCCACGGCGGGGCCAGAGCAGGGCCCAGGGGCCCCGGGTGAGGACTGCGGCGTCCAGCGAGCCGGGAGACCCGCAGCGGCGTGTCGGGGGCGGGAGAGCAAGCTCGGAGCCTCCCTCGTGGCCTCCCTGGAGGTCGATTTTCACGACCTGGGCGTTTTCCCAGCGCTGTAAGCTCCGAAGGAGGGAAGGAGCGGTGATGGGGCCTCAGGCTGTGGGGCACGCGTCGCCGCTGGGCGGAGGGCAGTGTCGCTGCCGCCTGTCGGGCTGGCGGGGGCCAGCCACTTGGCCCTGGTGCTCTTCCTCCAGGCGGGAAGGACAAGTGTGCCATCTGCCGCGCTCCCTGCCGCACGGTCCCGCTCTCCAAGCACGTAAGTTGGAACCTCCTCTCGGAGCCGGACGCGCCTTCCTTTGACACCCTTCGGCACGGAGGCATCTGTGGCGGCCAGGTCTCCCCACACCGAGTGGCCAGAGATAAAGTGACGTCTAACGTCTGGGGGCGCCCGCCTCGCGCTCCATCTGGATTTCCATCCCTGGTCGCCCCGCCAGGGCCTGCGTCCACCCCACAGGGCTGGCCTTGCTTCTTGGGGATGTCGAGGCTGTCCAGTGCGGGTGGGCTATTTCCCGTTGCCCGTCTCGGGTCCTGGGAGTGGCTCTGGGGGCTGCTGGGCAAGGCGGGCCCCCGGGGCCTGGGACAGGTCTTGGTGCTGGGTCCAGCGGGTGCCCAGCCCCCGGGAGTGGGCTCTGCACACAAGCATGTCTCTTGCAGACCGACTGGGACATCCAGGCGCTCTTCTTGCGCGTGGACAGCCTGTGTGCCAGGTACTCTAGGGACACCGCACAGGTGAGCAGGCGCACGAGGCGCCCGCGGGGTCGCCCACCACAAAGCCAGAACAGCTGCGCCCCTCATCCAGCACCCCCGCCCCCGCACACACCCCATCTTGCATCTGGGTGTAGCGCCCAGCTGGGCTGCCTGGACTCGCAGCTTTGGGACGCTGCCTGCCCCGAGGGGGACAAGGAGGGCCACTTCCCACCGCTGTCCCTCTGGGGTGACTGTCCTCTGGCTTCCGGGTGCCACGGCCTCTCCAGACCACCTGCTCAGTGACCCTGTCGCCAGGCTCCTGCACGCCCACCCTGGGTGTGGCAACTGCTGGGCTGTGCTGGGCGCCGAGGACGGCAGCTGTGGCCCCATTTGCAGCCGGAGGCCCCTTCATGCTAGACTTTCCAGCTGGGCACTGCCGTTGGTGACCTGGGAAAGTGCCCCTGGTGACTCTCAGGACCCGGGGCACAGCTTGGGGGAGCCCTGCAAGGACCAGCCTCAGCGGCTTGGGGGATGGGTGGCAGTGGCCGGGGGCTGGTTTCATGGGGCCGCACACAGGGCTTGGGCAGCTCCCGTGAGCTGGACGCCACGTCTCTGGCGGGCTGGGTGCTGGCGGATGCACCCGGCAGGGCTGGGCCCAGGAGTGGGCCCCCTACCCCAGGAAGCACGGGCCTGGGCAGGTGGGGTGGGCAGAGCCACGCCCCCCAGCGCGGGCCCTGATCCTGTCTGCCCCCACCCCACGCCCTCTCCCGGCTGGGGCTCTTTGATTGTCACAGGACATGGCCCGGCACCCTCTGGCTGCGGCGGAGCGAGAAGAAAAGGCAGCTCCCGCTGGCTGCGCCAGTGAAGGGGGCAGCTGCCCGCAGCGGTGGGGAGGCTGCCTGCAAAGCCCAGCAGCAGGGGAGGGGGCGGAAGCCACTGGGCAACTCGGGTGAAGCTGCAGGTGGGGTGGGGCCACCTTGGCGCAGCAGGAGGGCACTGACACTCTGTGTGCACCCAGGAGAGCCCCCGTCTGTCACATGGACCCGCATGGCCACTCTCAGCCATCCCCCAAAAAGTACAAGTGCAGGGGGTGAGCTCCTGCTCCCTGGTCCCGCCAGGCAGGAGGTCCCTTTTCACACGTCAGGCCCAGCTCCCCGTGGAGCGGGCGGCTGCTGCCCCCGCTGTGCAGGACCGGGGTCAGTCTCGAGCAGGGCTTGGCCCTGAGCCCCCCGCACATGGCCCGACTCAGGGGCGCGGGAGGCCGGGCTGCTGGCTTCAGGCGTGGCAGTAGAGGCCCTGGGGTCTTGGTCGCCAGCCTCTGCCCAGCCCCCTCTGCAGGGTCCCCGCCCACGGGACACCTGTGAGCCAGGCCTGGGGCCAGCGGCCCGGGACTCCACGCGGTCTTCCCAGGTACTCGTCCGTCCGCCTCCTGCTTGCTGGCTCCCCCGATTGTCCGCCCCGCGGGGGGCCGCTGCAGCTGGGTCCTGGCCGGGCCGGCCTGTCAGCTGGGCACGCTTCTCAGATTTCAGAGTTTCAAGAAAAGCACAGGAGGAGACTCTTGGCTTTCTACAGAGAGAAGGTGGGTCCTGCTGCGTCCCCGAGCGCCTAGCGCTGGGGTGTCCCCGGCAGCGAGCGTGGCTCCACTCCCTGCGGCATGGGGCCCTGCCTGAGTGCCCGCGCCCTGGCCGCTGTCTCCCTTGCCCAGGTCTGGAGGCTAGAGGACGCCCTCAGAATGTCGGCGCTGCAGGTGCAGCAGCTGCAGAGGTGAGTGGGCTGCACCCCCTGGGCAGGGCGGGGAGGCCTGCCTGGGTGACCTGCAGTGGGAACGCCCAAGGGCAGGGAGGGGCGAGGAGAGGGGGGCAGTCCTGGAGCCGGGGGCAGGGGCTGACCTGGGCTGCTCCTGTGAGGGCCCTGCAGGGCTGGTAACTGGAGGCCCTCAGTGGACGCTCCCTGAGGCCTCGGGCTCCACCCCAGGGCAGGCCCGGGGGCCCTGGTGCAGGCCGGGTCGTGGCACACGGGTGTAATACCGTCTCCCCGCCCAGTGCCAGGGCGGCTCCGCAGGTGGCCTCGGGCACAGTTCGGACCTCGGTCTCGAGTAAGTGCAGCTGCCGGGAGGGGCGGGAGAATGGCGGGGGCCCCTGAGCCTCACACGCATCCCCGCAGCTCCGTCCGCAAGGCCACACGGCTGCCCGCTGCTGCTCCTGGATGCGCCGGCCTCCGTGAGGTGAGTGGGCTGCGGGCCCTGCAGGGTTCAGCCGCGTGGGCAGTGCTGGAATCGCCTGACCCGGGGCGGCCATTGCCTGCTGGGCAATGGGAGGGGCGAGGACAGGGATGGCTGGAGCCCTGAGCAGGGAGCCCGCAGGAGGCAGAGGCAGGCGCGGGCGCCTGGGGCCAGTGCTGCGCCTGGACAGCGGGAGCCTCCCACTGCCTTTCTCAGAGCAGAGCCCATGGACGTGGACTCGGAGCCGACTCCGAAGAGGAGGGTAAGTGCTCCGTGCGGCGTGGCCCCGCAGGCCTCTGGCCTGAGTGCTGGACCGGGCCGGTCATAAACCAGGAGACGCCGGGAGAACTGGGCCGTGGGTACAGTACGAGGAAGGACAGCAGGAGAGGTGTGCTGGCCCCGCTACCTACCAGGAGTGGCGTTGCCCAGGCGGAGAGGCCGAACTCACAAGTGGACAGGCTGCAGGAGGGCAGGGGCAGAGCAGCGCTCCCGAGGGGCCTCTTGTCGCAGCGCCGTCCTAGGGGCTCAGTCCTGCCCTGGGAGGCCCTGTGGGTGGAGCGGGCCCTGGGCGGCTGGTCAGAGTGCAGGCCAGGGGCTGGGCCATGGACCCGGGAGGGCCACCGGGACCATGTTCAGGGCCCGGCCAGTGTGGAAGGGCCCCCTGAGGCCCGCCCATCCGCCAGGCGGTGGGGGACATCTCGGTGCAACCCCCCTGGCCCCCTGGGCGTCTGGTCAGGAGCTTGGTGGCTGTGTGTGGGGCACGAGCATTGTCTACTGTGGGCGGCACCCACCTGTTCTTCCCCGCAGCCCGAGGGCGCAGCTGGCCCCATGAGGATCTCCCTCATCAGCCCCCCGCAAGACGGGCGCATGGGTAAGTGGGGCCTTCTGCGAGGCGGATGTGGTGGCTTCCTGTGGGAGAGAAGCTGGGGCTGCTGAAGGGCTGCGCCCTGTGCTGTGCGCCCTGCAGGCCGGCCTGCCTCCAGCTGCGCCCCTCCCGGAGCTCACCAACCCGAGGTGGGCGGGGCGGGCACTGCTCAGGTCCTCCTGTCCCCATAGGCAGCGTCTGCCGCCCGGGCAGCACCCCACTCCCTGGCCCGACGCCCACGCGTATGGCTGCTGCCACAGCCCTGAGGTGGGTGAGCGTCCCCCCACCGCCCTGCCCTGCCCTGCCCAGGCCCTCTGCTTGCGGAGGCTGCTGGTGCCGGTGACTGCTTTGTGGGAGATGTGCCCCGCGCCCGGGTGGGGCCTCAGCCCAGCCGGGTGCTCCTGCAGAGGAGGGGGGACAGAGCTAGCTGGGATCCCCCTCCCTGGCCCCAGCCCTGGCCGTCCACCCTGGGCTGTCGGGGCCAGCGAGCACCCGTACATGATCTTCAGACCCCCAGGGCCGGGGAGGCCCTGGCTGCAGTGTGGGCTCCCCTGACGGCCATGGTCCTTCACAGGGGGGTGCCGCCGGCCCACACGCCCACCCCGCCGCCCAGCCTCGTGGGAGCAGACCCCTCACCCAGGCCCCCCATTAGCATCTCGGGGCTGCGGCAGCGTGGAGGCAAGTGCACGGGGGACACAAGGGGAGGCTGGGGAGACCCCGCCCCCGCCTGACCCCACGCTCCTGCAGGGCCTGCGTTGGGGAGGTGAGCCGCCCGCACTCCGCGCCCTCGGACCAGCTGTGCCTCTGACCAGCCACCACGCCCCACCAGGGCCGGTCACCACGCCGTTGAATAAAGTCCTTTCCCAACTCTGTGGGGCCTCCGTGCCTTCCGACGGGCGGCGTGAGGCCTGGCTGCAGATGCAGGGGCGCCCGCGCTGCCCTGTGTGGGGCCGGGTGCTTGGGGCACCCTCTGGTGCAGAGATGCCGCCCCCGAGCGCCCTCTCCGCACTTGCCCCCACCAGCAGGGTGGGAGAAGAGGTGTCGGCACTGACCACAGGGCCGTGCCCCGCCCCTCCCTGGCCCTGGCCGCCCTCGCCCGTGGGCCTGGCTGCGAAGATGCTCGTGGGGAGCTGCCGGCGGGGCGGAGGGGAACGCGCACGCTGGAGGAGCGTGGGCCTGCGACGGGGATTGGCTGCTCGCCCAGCCTTTGCCTGACGGGACACGACCCTTGATTCCCGGCATTGGCCTTGCTGTTTGCTCACAGCTGCCTTCTGTCTGGCCAGGTAAATCTGGGGCGTCTGGTCAGGGCTGTGGGACCTTGAGCTCAGCACGCCCATGATACCCCACCCCTGCCCGCCATGGAGTGCCTTGGCTGCCCAGCGGGAGGCCTGTGGGGTCTGCGGCCTGTGGGGCCCCTGGGCTGTTCGGCATCCTCTGCAGGCAGGGCCTGATGCCCAGTGTCTCCGGTGTGGGGTCTAGGGCAGCGGTGGGCTGGTCACGTGGCCCCTCTGGAGCCCCCGCCTCACGGCTGGACCCCATGGACTCGGCGCCCCCATGCTGGTGGAACCAGCACTGGAGCCTCAGACTTCAGCCCGCGTGGCCAAGTGGCTGACGAGGGGATGGGCCCACGAGCCTGCGGACTCCAGCCTGCGGGAGCTGGCGTGTCCAGTCCGGACCGGAGGCCGAAGTGACTGGCGTCCTCCCAGAAATAGTCCAGTTCTCCTCCTGAGCAGCCAGCCGCCCCTCGAGGGGCCTGCTATTACGGGGCCCTGGGGTGGGCTGGCCCCTGCGGCCGGGCGCTCAGAGTGGGGGGTGACACAGCGGGCCGCAGGCCACAGTGCGGGGGCCTGTTAGCCGGCACGGACTCCCAAGGCAGGCCTGGCGGGCAGCGCAGCTTCCATGCCATGTGCCCAGCGGGGCTGGCCTGCCCACGAGGGGTGGAGGAGGGTGTGTGCAGCCAGCAGACGGCCCTTCCCCCTGTCAGGAGAGGAGCATGCCCACCCCACAGGCCGTCGTGGGCCCTCACCCAACTGGGCATCCCTGCCAAGGGGCCACCAGGCACTGTGGGCGCCTTTGCACGGGGGACACCTTGTGTTTAGGGCTCTGGTTACAGTTCCAACGCGCATGTGGGGGTCCAGGCACGCTCTGCCTGCCCCCATCTTGCCCTGCCCTTCTAGAGACCTGCCCGCGACTTGTTCTCTCTCTGCGTCCAGGGTGGGTCCCCACGAGGGCCCTGCCCAGTGGGCAGCAGCTCTCTGTCTGCCTGTCCGCCGCTGCCCCTTACTGAGGCCTGGCGGGCTGCACGGAGGAAGCCAGCACCGGGCATGGTGTCCTGCGCTGGCCTCGCACAGGAGCCAGAGCTTCGGCTGCTTTTCAGACAGGATGGATTGGATGGACTGCCATGAAGTGTGCGTGGACGCAGGGGGGCGTCCTGGGCGAGGGCCGCGGGGGAGTGGGGGGCGTCCTGGGCGTGGGCCGCGGGGAGGGCGGTGTCCTGGGTGGGGAGCAGGGGGACAGCCGTCTCGGCAGTCTTGGATGCGTTTTCCATAGTGGGGTGTCTCTCCAGCCACTCCCCAAGCAGCAGTGGCCCCCACTGTCCACAGAGGGTTAACGATGTCATGGCTTAACCCCCACTGAGCCGGTAGGGGCACTGGCAAGGGGTGGGCACCACCCGCAGCCTCCGGGAGGAAGTGCCAGTCCACTTCCTGGCAGGTGGGCTGCTGGGGAACCCCCGACCCACGCCAGCCCCGGGTGCCCCCCCCTCCATCAGGGGTCCCCACAGAGCAGCAGCTGTGGACGAGGAGGTCCAAGGCATTTTCCTTCCAGAGAAGGAAATTCCTGGGGCTCCTGGGGTAGGTCCCACGCTGCGCCGGGGCTTGTGCTGCGGCCCGTGCCCGGACCCCGTCTGGCTGGCGAATGCCTCCCTCAGGCTCCAGCGGTGCCCAGGCCCCATGGCAGATCTGAGAGGCGCGAGGGCCAAGGCCACCTGGGTGCTACCCCGCCTGGCTCAGGCCCCCCTGCGTGGCCTGCAGCCCCATCCCTGCGCGTCCATTTGGGGTCGCGGCCGCTCCCAGATGAGAGAAGGCGCCCACAGACCCACGCTGTAGGGCATGGGAGTCATCAGGGCTTCCTGCCGGTAGGATCTGACGGACACCTGTGGTCTCCACAGACCCCTGGGCGCGGTGCAGGCGTGCAGGTGGGCACACTGAGCACCAGGGCGGTGGTGTGCAGCGGACCCCGGGGGGCGCGGAGAGTGGGGCCGGGAGCCTCCTACCTCGCCCTGCCGGCCTGCGCGCGGTCGCCGCCCCATGGATGGCGCAGAAGGATCAATAAAAGCCTGAAAAAGCCACTGCGGGCCCCAGGGCTCTCCTTTCCCTGGCCGCCTGCTTTCCTAGGGAGCCCTCCACGCCCGGGTGCTGCACACCCCTGCCTGTATGCACCCCACGCCACGAGTGCTGGGGTCTCCCTGCCTGGCTCCGGCGGGCGGGGCGAAAGGGCCAAGGCCAGGTCCAGGCTCCCGCGGCAGGGGTGGGCGGCTGCCCGGCCAGGCCGGCGGCCCAGAGGCGGCTGCGCCCTTGCGCCCCTGCCCGGAGACACAGCCGGCGCCTCCCTCCAGCTCCACGTGTGGGGACCCACGCAGGCGGCACCCAGCCTGCAGGCATGGAACCCCACCCCTTCCCACCGAGAGGCGGGGGCGGGCCCGTGTGGGGCGGGGCCATGGGAGGTGGGATGGGGAGCCCCTCCTGGGCTGCTTTGCAGACGCCCTGAAGCCATTGGAGCTTTAGGTCTGGGGGCCTCCAGACCCCAACCCCAGGTGCAAGTGGCTACAGGGGGCACCTGAACTTTCACACCACAAGAGGCGCTGCGGGGTCATGCGGACCGGGCGGCGCTCGCCTGAGCAGGGCGCGGGCTTAGAGGACCCGGCGCTGCAGAGTGCAGGGCTGCTGGGTCCAGCGCTGACTGCAGGGTCCAGACACCCACGGGAAGTAGCCAGGATGACCACACCCTTGGGCACCCTCACTGGGGTCACTCCCTAGGATCACCTGCTCCCGGGAGTCCCCTGTGGAGACTGTGGTCTCCTGCCTGGGTCTCCCGTCTAGGGCTGCAGGGCAGCGTCCAGTGCTGGGCACCGGGCAGGGCCCACAGTGACCTCTGAGGGTGTACGGGAGGGAGGCTGGCAGCTGAGGCCCGGGAGGAGAGGACTGGGCCCAGGTCTAAACCGCAGGAGCCCCCTTCAGGGTACCCCACCCTGAGGGAAATGTGCGGGCACCGCCAGTGCCTCAGGTCCGTGCGGGGCCCCCAGATGGCAAGGGGCTGGCACAGGGGTACCGCAGGCCGCAGGGGAGCAGCCCTGGGAGTGGCTCCCCAGTCCCGGCCGTGGAGGCTGTGCCGCCAACCGGCAGACAGTGCACAGGTCGCTGGCCCAGGAGGGCCAAGGTCTGGGATGGGGGGGTGCACATGTGCCTGTGTGTGGGTGAGGGGCCAGCGGGGCCTGCCTGACCCAGCCTGGGCGGGCCCCGAGGCCGGGGTCCTGACAGGCAGGCCGCGGGTGTGGGGCGCAGGGAGCCGCCCCCCAGGAGGGCCCTCCTTCCCCCCCACCCCCAGGCCGCCGCCTTCCTGCACACGGCCTGCTGCTTTCACTTTGTTCTCACTTTTACTGCTTCTGGTTTCTGCGTTTTTACATCTTAGACTGAAATTTGGCAGAAAAGTGGTTTGCCTCAGGCCTTTTCCGAGCCAAGACCCTGGCAGCTGGCGGGTGGCCGCCTGGGAGGAGAGGCTGCGCAAGGCCTCTGCAGCCAGCCTGGAATTCCACGGTCCCCGCGTGGCTGCACGTCAAGGCAGTGGCTGGGCGTCCGGTGAGCAGGGCCAGCGTGCTGACACCTCCCGCGCGGGTGTCCAGCCTGGCCCCCGGCCCAGCCACCCTCTGGAGATGGCCAGTGAGCACGTCTGAAGGAAGAAACCCTGGCCTCTGCCCCGGGGCTGAGGGGTAGAACCCACCCTCTGTGGCCAGCACGGCCTTCAGAGCCTCCCCCAGCTCCTGCCTCAGTGGCGCCACTGGGGGCCGCACCCCAGGCTGGGCAGCAAGCCGGGAGCCCGGAGCATTTCCAGATGTCCCAGAAAGCGCCTTCTGCACAGGGGAGGCTGCTGGGCTCTCGGGTGGACACCTGTCACTGGCCTGCAGGCCCTCCGTGGGCAGGGGCTGCGCAGGGACAAGGTAGCAGACACCCCGCCTCTGCCCCCCAGGGACACAGACCCACCCCAGACTCTGCATGACTCTCTGGAGGCTGGTGCCTCCCTGCAGTGGGGGGAATTCCCTGCCTGTCCACCTGCCCCCACCCTGCCCGGCCCGTGATCTGCCCCCCGCCGGCTCTGGAGATGGCCCCCTGGCTCCGGGAGTGGGGGCTAGGGAGCACGGCCTCCCCAGTGGGGCCACCCTCAGCACAGAGGGCCTGAAGCCCGGCCACCCAGCCTCATCCCCGCTCCCGGGTCAGGCCAACGGAGGGCTCAGAACCGCGGTCAGCCCTGCCTCTGCTGGGTAGGACAGCCGGTCCCAACTGGGGAGGCCTCGCCAGGAAGTGGATCCGTTTGCAGTTTCTTGAAACCTCAGAGCCGGCTTTCGAATGGGCTGTTTTTCTAGTGGAGACTGTAACGTGAGCCCAGAGGGTTCCCGCACGGAGACGCCCAGCGCCCCTCCAGGCCAGCCCCTGCCGCCCACAGCTGGTCCTGCCGCAGCTGCCTCCCCCACGCTGCAGCCGCGTGTACCCCATGTGGCCAGCCCCCACCAGACCGCTGGTCCCTCTGCGTCTGCGGCCAACTGGGTCGCGGGGCTGCCTGACGCGGCTCACCCCCCAGGCCCAAGGCATGCACCGGTAGGCGGTGGGCAGCCAGCCACTCTCGGGTGCAGCGGCTGCGACGCCTCTCCCCCAGGGTGGCTCCTGGGCTGCGTGTCCACGCTGCCCGCCTGCCTGCCCGCCTGCCCACCCGCCCGGACGCAGCTCTGAGTGCCCAGCAGGGTGTGGGAGGCACTCAAGGCCCAGCAGGGCCTTGGAGCTGCAGCTGCTCCAGCAAACTCTGGAAGTTTCCCGGGGCAGCGCCCGGGTCACTGCCAGCTTCACTTAGGGGCCGGGGTCCACACTGGGGCAGAGGCCTGCCTTGGGGATTTGGGGTGCTGCCACCCCAGGAGGCCCCGCTGGGGTGGGGGACGTGCATGGAGACCCTGCCTAGGTGGGGGCACCTCTGGGCCCACCCTGGGGCTCCCTCGGCCACGGGGAGGCTGCTGGGGAGTCCAGTGGACCTGCGGCGGGGCCTCATCCAGCTCACGGTGCGCAGAGCAGTGGCCTCAGGTAGGGATGCAGACATAGGGGCTTTGGCCCTTCCAGGCACCCCTCACTGAAGGGGAGCGGTGTGGGGGACCCCTCGGGACCAACTGGCAGCCTCAGGGCTCTGGCAGGCCAGGTCTGGGCCGTAGGCACCAGGGGCGCCGGGCTCCGATCCCCCACCTGCACCGACACCCCAAGCCTACCGCCATGACCTGGCACAGGGGCCCCTAGAGGGGCCGTGGCACGGGGATCGGCGTCTGCCACGTATGGTGAGGGCCAGGCCGGCTGTGGCTGGGACATGTCGTGTTGGTCACAGGGGTCGCTGGGGGCCCCCTTTGGCCCCCGGCCCCAGGGCCAGAGGAGGCACAGGCCCCGGCGTGTGGGCAGGGCCTGCCCAGCGGGCCCCTGCTGGGCCCCAAAGGTGGGGGGAGGTGGCCTGTCCTGGACGCAGCCAGGACACGGGCCAGCGCCCCTCCCTGCGGCGCCCCAGTTCTCCTGCCGGCACCACCGTGGCGTCTGCGGCCCTGGTGGGGCTGGCAGCAGGGGGGCTGCTGGCTGGCTTCCCCGCGTTTCCTCTTGGCCCACAGGCTCTGGCGGCCACGAGAACAAAGGCTGGATTGTGCCTGTCCTGGGCCAGCTCCCTGGCCTGGCCGCTGCCCCTGCTGGGCCCCGAGGGCGCCGTGATGCTTGCAGCCAGCAGGCCCCCAACCTGTGAGGGCTGGGCTGCCGGCGCCCGGCCCCCAGCCCCCATGACCCCATGGGGCCAGGGGCAGAGCCGCCCCCTCCCCACCTGTCCAGCCAACCGTGGCCCTGGGGACACCACGGTACGCCCTGTGCCACCCAGTGGGTGCCCGGCAGCTGTCCCTGGCCAGGACCCGCCCTGGTATTTGGAGGCCTGTGCTCCGTGTTGGATTGGGGCTGACAGGGCTCCTTCAGCCAGGTGGGGGTGCCCCACAAGTCCACTGTGAGCTGTGATGCCCCCTGAGCCGCAAACGCCCGCAGGCCCAGGCTGCAGACCTGGGAATGTCAAAGGGCCTTGGCCCTGGAGGGCCACGCAGTGCAGGAGACTTGGGGGGAATCCAGGAGCAGGACAGCTTCCGGGAGAAGGTGGAAACAGGAGAGTGGTGCACGGGGAAGGGGTTTGCCACTGTGGGGCCAGTGCCCTCTGCCAGCCCGCCCCGCCCGCCCCCGCCAGGCCGCCTCCCCACGCAGCAGAGCAGTGGCTGAGGGCCGGCGGGTGCTCCCGCGGCCTGGGGTCTCTCACGGGAGGGGCTCCGGGGCCCGAGGACTCGGCCTGTTCGTCGGCCACGAGGGTGGCTGTTGTCCTGGCTCCCTGCGCCTGGGCCAGGGCCAGGAGTGTGAGATGGTGAACCCCACATCAGAGGTCAGTCGAGGGACCCAGGCAGGCTGAAGTTACCCAGGAAGATCAGGGCCGGGGTGGGGGTGACCGGCTGTCCCGCCCTCCCCATCAGCTTAAGGACACCCCCCACTCAACCCTCCCATCAGGATAGCAAAGGCCCCGGCCCACTGCCCACCATCCTGGCTCAGCCGCCCTGCCGTCCTGCCCTCCCTGCTGGGGGGGCTTCTGGGGTCCACCCAGCCAGGCCGAGACAACCCAGACTGCCCCTCCCCCTGCCGCGTCTCTCTAGGGCCGGGTGTCTCAGGGCAGGAGAGCACGGCCTCCGGACTCCCCACATCCCCCTCCGACTGCCTTGAGGGCCCAGCACAGCCCCGGCCCCCCAGGACTCAGGCTAAGGCCGGCGCCCGCCCCTCCGGCCAGCTGTTGGCAGCTGTCACCACCTGCCGGCCCAGGGCCAGATGCCCGGCGGCTGTCACAGGGAGCGGGGTGGCCTGCAGCTGCTGCAGACGTGGGGCCTGGGCCTCACAGCCCATAAAGGGGTGCAGCCGACCCTGCGTGCCCCCACCTGCCCCAAGACAGGACTGTCTCGCTTCTGCCCGGGGCCATGAGGGATGGACTCTTGGCCCCAGTCTGACCTGGTGTTGCTCCCTCCTCAGGAGGCTGGTCTGGCATGGTGACGCCTCGAGGCTCGGGCTGGCTCCCCAGGATGCAGGTGGCACCGCGCTGGCCAGGCTGAGGTGGCGCTCGGGCACCCTCAATTGGTGATGCCTTCACTGCAGCATCTGGGAAGCCTCTGCCCTCGGCCGGCCCAGCCTGCTGCCCGTGACACTGCCACCGGCGTGGCCGGAGAGGCTGCAGGGCCAGCCAGGCTTCCCTTCTCGGTACCATGGGGGCTCCTGGACCCAGCAGGAACTTGGGATCTCCACGGGGGATGCCCCTGCCCCAGGTGCCCAGGCCCGGGCCTCTCAAGACCGTGGCCTGTGATCCCAGCCTTGGCCCTCATCTGTCGGGGGTGAGGGGCCCTTCGCCAAGATGGCACCAGCTGCTGGTCCCTGGGCCCAGGAGCCTCCTGCGGGCCTTGAACCCGGAGAGGCCCTGCCTCCCTCATGCCACAGAGGCAGGCAGGGACCCACAGTCACTCGTGGTCCTGGGCAGAACGGGCAGGGAAGGGCTGGCTATCCCTGGCCTCTGCAGGCCTCTGTGAGCTTCTGCAGACCAGCCCCCGACACCCACCTGGACCCCATGGATCCCAGGCTGGCCACCTTGGCCGCTCTGCTGTGGGCCCTCTGGGGACAGGAGTACCCCCTTGGCCAGTGCAGGATGGCCAGCAGCCCCCACCAGGGCCCAGCCACCAGGCAGGACAGCACCCTCATCGGAGTCCCTTTCCTCAGACTATCCTGTCAGCCCCCAAGATGCACCTGGTCACCCAGGAGCACAGGGCCAGGGCAGCCCTCCCCCCCGGAGGGCGCCTGGCGAGGAGGTCAGCTCGGGGCGCAGAGGGTGCCCTGACCCAGGGCCCGCCACGTGGGCCTGCTGGCTCTGGGGGGGGCCTGAGCACCCCACCTACCAGCATGTGAGGCTCCACAGAGCTCCGTGGAGCACCCGGGACCCTGCATGCCCAGGAGCTTCTCACACCAGATGCTGGGGCAGGGGTCGGGGTGAGGGGTCCGCTCCCAGCCCAGCCCACCCCACACAGGCCTGGCTGTGGGAGCCCCGTCTCCGGCCCCTGGCCCGCACTCTCCAGGTCACCGGCCTCGCTGCGTGGAGTCCAGAGAGCCCTGGGCCTGGGCAAGGTCAGTGAGGGGCTCACTTTCCCCTGCCCACCCACCTGGCCGCCCAGTGGCCCAGGGAAGCCAGGCAGCCCCTGCCCCACACCCCAGCCGCGTCTGCGCCATGTGGGCGTCCCCACTCTGTGTCCTGCCCTCCTGTCCATGTCCTGTCCCCTGTCCTGTGTCCCACAGCCCGCATTCCTGTCCCAAGGCCCTGGAACTGGCCTGTCCCTGTCCTGGTCTCGGGACAAGGCTCTGATCTCCTGCCAGGCTCGCCCAACCCATGGCCCCACGCCCCCCTCACCCTCGGCCTCTTGTTGAACCGCCCTGTCCCTGGGCATCAGCTCAGGCCCCCCTCCTGAGACAGCTGCTGGACGGCTGGCGGACACCCCTTTGAAGCCAGGAGGGCTGGGGGAGGGGTGGAGTCACACCCCAGGGTGTCAGAGCCTGGGCTGCCCTTTCAAGTTGCCGAGCTTCAAGAGACCGGCTTATCAGCACCCAGGACCGGGTCAGGGACGACGGCAGCCTGGCTCAGCACCCCGACCCCTCCCTGCCTCCACCCCCAAAGACAGGGCCGTGTCCTGCAGAGACGAGCCATCAGGAGTCGGGCCAGCCCGGCCTGGCCAGGGGTGACTCAGGACACACCTAGGGACCTCTCTGCTCGCCCCAGGCTGGACCCCCAGGGCAGCGCCGGGCCCCACTCCGTCGCCCAGAGACCCGCCAGCGCCGTGGACAAGGGGCATTTGTGTTCCTGCTGGTGGTCCCCGGCACTGGCTGGGCCCCCGGGGCTTGGGCTTCCCGATGGGAAGGGGCGCCCAGGCTGGGGCGCGGGGGAGCCCGGACACTGCCCCGCCAAGACCGGTTGCCCCTGCCCTGTGGCACGAGCCCCCTACCCCGGTGCGGCTCCTCCCCGCCCCCCCAGCCCCCTCATCCCGGTGCCCGTGTGCTCCCTGCGGCCCGTCCACGCCCTGGCCTCGGCCCCGCCCCCACTGCTCCCGGTCCTGGTTGCGGGAGTCCCCGAGGTTAGGGTTAGGGTTAGGGTTAGAGTTAGGGTTACGAGGCTCCTGCGGCAACTGGTACAGGGTCAGGTGGGGGTGCAGGTGTGGCGGTCAGACACCCCGCCACTGCCCAGCAGTGTCCCCACCACTGAGCTCTCTGCTGACCCCTGTGTGTGAGGTGCAGGAAAAGAAGATTCCACCCTGGCAGTGCTGGGCAAGAGGTCCGTCCCTCCCGGGGGGCCGTCAGTGAGGGCGTGCAGCGGCCTGGGGGGACAGAGTCGCAGTGAAGGGGCGCCCAGCCCGAAATCTCTCAGGGGCCACTGCAGCCTGTCTAGGGACAGCAGAGGGGGCAGCTGTGGACCGGGGCCCAGGGAAGGGGTCCGTGAGCTACAGGGCCCAAAGGCAGAGGACCCCTCCGGGCGGAGCCGACACCCCATGCTGACCTCCCCGAGCAGGGCAATGAAGATGGGCTTGGCCGTGGGCGCTGCTCCTGGCCATGGCGTGGGCGTGGAGCATGGCCTGAAGGTGCGGGTGGCCCAGGAGGACTGGCGACTCTGACTGGTCTCCACGGTCCCTTCCCTGCTCAGCCCAGCACCCAGCATGTCCACAGAGTGACCGGCTCCCTGGAGGTGGTCCCTCACCCTGCCTGCCGGGTCTGTCTGGCCACGAGAGGGTGGCCTCAAGGCAAGCAAGTCTTTAGTTCTCAGATGTTCTTGGGGCAGACGGACACAAAACCAGCAGGGCACACGGGGAGGTGGGGGGGCTAGGGTCCCCGCCCCCGGAGAGGGCAGGGAGCAGAACTGGCTGGGCATTACCTGAGCCAAGAGGTGGAAGACGTGCACACCGGAGACCGGCCCGTCGGGCCACGTAGACCCCCGGACACGGGCAGACACTGCTTGCTGGCCGGCGGCCCGGCCTTGGCTGGGGACCCTCCTGCCTGGAGCAGCCCAGTCGGGGCAGCCTGTCCAGTCCAGTGTATTTTCCAAGGAAATACAACAAAAAATACCAAAATGTATGCAGAGCCATGAGAGGCCCGAAAACGCTGGGCAACTCTGAAAGGAGGCTGGAGCGGGGGCGCGGGCAGCTCCGGCCAAGCAGCGCGACTGCGGGGACACCCGCGGGGGTTGGAGGCGCGGACCTGGGAGTCGGAGATAAGCGCTCTCAGCATGGCCGACTCCAGCAGCAGCCGGGCCAGGCTGCCGGGGGGCGCGCCTTCCAGCAAGGGCTGTGTGCCGGGGGCGCGTGTGGGCTGGGGCGCTCGCTTCAGGTGGCTCAAGGAGACCAAGGCCCGAGGGTCAGGGCCCAAGTGGCAGGCCCAGGGCCAGGCGGTGCCAGGGGAGTCCCTGGGGATGGCCCGAAGGAGCTGGGGCCTCGCCCTCAAGGCAAAGGCTGCGCTGGGCGAGTGGACCTGTGGGCCGGCGTGGCTGGTATGCCTGGTGGGTGCTGGGCTGGCGTAAAGGGCGCACCCAAGGCGGCCGATGGAGACGTGCAATCTGGGTGCCGCTGCCGCCACAGGCACGCGGGCCCTGGGCCTCGTGGGCAGAGTGCGCTGAGGCCGCCGGAGGGTGCAGAGGAAGCGGCGCCCTGCAGGCAGCCACTCCCGAGACAGACCTGACTTACTGGGAAAGCATGCGTCCGGCCAGAGAGCGTCACCCCGCGCCAGGCAGCAAGGCAGGCCGCACACAGCCAGTCAGGAAGACGGGCCCGCCCTGGGAGCCTACGCAGCTTGGGATGTCAGGAGACCAAGCAGGTCTACGGACAAAGCATGGAAATTAAGGGAGACAGTGACTACAGATGGGCTGCGCAGACCAAGAGGGCAGAGGCGCGGGCAAGGGCCTAACAGCTGGTGGTGGGGATTTGGCTGCTTATGTTTTTTCAGAAATATAGACAGCCGAGCTCCTGGCAAGATGGCCCTAGAGGCCACAGGTCAGCTGTGACTGGGACGACAGAACGACTTCCAGGGACAAGCTGGGCACCAGCAGTGATGGGTAGGGCCCTGGACCCCAGCAAGTCTCCCCGGGCTCTGGGAACACAGAGCCCAGATGCCAGTCGCTTTGCTGAAACCCTCCAAGACACTGCAGAGCCCTCCAGCGATGGCTCCAGAGCCTTGGGAGGGCAGGCAGCCCAGAGGGATGGGGATCGGCAATACCCAGGTGGAGGCAGCAGGGAGCCCTGGCCCCCAGGTCAGCACTGCCCACCGAGACCACACTGGGAGGTGGGCAGGGGAAGCACATGGCCCTTCTCAGGGGACCTTGCCCAGGGGCACTGGGCAGGGCATGCTGGTGTGGGATAGCCAGGAGGCCCCCGCAGGTAAGGCAGCTCCCAACTTGGGCACCCTGCTCTGTCCAGGGTGCTAATGAGCCTGCTCTGCACCCCAATCTGGACCCCAGCCCTGGCAGCAGGTGCGTTCACACACAGCTGCATACATAGTGCACACACACAGCCACGCACACAGCTGCAAAGACACACACAGAAACACTGGCTTAGAGGAAAAAGATGCACATTTTCTTGTTTAACAAAATAAATTAAATATACGAAGCTTCAGCTCAAACTCTATATAAAATACAGAGATCTGGGCCCTGGGTCAGTGGCCCTAAGGTGGACATTCAGTGTGGCCACCAGGCCAGGCGTGTCCCGGGCTCCGGGCTCGGCCAGGGCTCTATGGCCCAGCCCCCCTCTCATCATTATTAATATTATTATCTTAATTTCTTAAATATAAATACCAACGACCCTCCTCTCTGGCAGCAGAGGCCGGGGCTGGGCCCTAGATGCAGGCCAGGGCCTGGAGCTGCCACCTGACCCCGGGCCTGGTGGGCAAGAATAGCCAGCGGCCTGCAAGGCTTGGACAGCACACATGCGCGGGCAGGGGGTGTTGGTTTGCCGAGCCAGACGCCCCCCCAGGCTCCTACCGGGCAGTGGGGGAGACAGCAGCCCCTCGAAATCCTTCTCTGGGGCCACCAGACCCGTCACAAAGCAGCCACCATGACATGCCAACTGCAGAGTCACCAGCCCGGTCCTTCCACACGCGTCCACCATATGTCCTGGCAGGAAGGGTCAGCCACAGCACTCGCGTCTGTGTCCCTGCTGTGCGTCCGTCTGTGCTATGTGCATGCCCACGTGTCTGCCTGAGCTGGTGTGTGACTGTGTCTGTGTCCGTGTGTGTCCATGTCTGTGTGTGGCCGTGTCTGTGTGTGGCCGCATCTGTGTGTCCATGTCTGTGTGTCTGCGCCTGTATGTGGCCGCATCTATGTGTGGCCACGTCTATGTGTCCATGTCTGTGTGTCCGCATCTGTGTGTGTCCATGTCTGTGTGTGGCCGCGTCTGTGTGTGGCCGTGTCTGGTGTGGCTGCATCTGTGTGTCCACCGCGGGGGCTGTGCACATGGTGTACGGCTGTGCACACGCATCCATCACACACCCACACCTGTGTGAGTCTGGGGGTGTGTCCAGGCCTGTGTGTGTGCTTCACACAAGGCATGGGGCACTGCCGCACCTCTGGCCTGTGCCCGCTGCCCCGTGTGTGGCCGCTGTGCGTGGCCCCTAGCACTGGAAGTGGATGTGCTGCTGCGCGTGGGCCTTGCCCTCCACGTGCGCGTGCGTGTGTGTGTGTGAGTGCGTGTGCGTGTGCACGTCCGTGTATAGTTTGGGGTACAGCTTGGGGCCAGCCGCCAGGCAGGGGCCCAGCAGGTGCAAGGGGGCCGCCGGGGCCAGCAGCTCCTCACACAGCCCCGTGCCAGAGGCAGCGCCCGGGGCTGGCAGCGCCAGTGGGTCCTTGTCGGCGCCGCGGGCTGGGGCGGGCCCGGGCGGGCGGTGGGCGGGCCCAGGGGTGGCAGGCGCAGGTGCACACGGCTTCTTCTTGGCCTGGCAGAGCCACAGCAGCACGGTGCCCAGGATGAAGACCGCGCCGGCCGGGATGCCGATGACCACGGGCCACGGCAGGCTGGGGGCGGACGATGAGGGGGCCAGGGGTGGCCCTGGCGGCTTTGGATCTGCAGGAGAGACCAGAGAAGGGGTGGGCCCAGGGCGTGACCTGCGGTGGCCAGCCAGGGCCGCCTCCAGCGTCGCCGGCCACACACCTGGCAGCACTGTGAGGAAGGCGCTGCGGAAGCTGTAGCCCATGGTGTTGGCCCCCAGGCAGATGTACATGCCCGCGTCGTCCTGGCGGGCTCGCGCGATCAGCAGCTTGTTGAGGTAGGAGCCGTCCGGCCGTGACCATACGTCCCCGGTGGGCAGCACCACGAACTTCTGGCCGCCCACGTCGATGGTGGAGTTGTAGCGGCCCTCGGCCCCGTACTCCACCCGCTTCAGCCACTGGATCACCGGCTTCACGTCGCTGCGCACCTTGCACTGGAAGGACGTGGTGCCGCCAAAGTCCACGGTGGTGTTCACGGGGTGCGTGCCGGTGAGCACCGGCTTGGAGCGTGTCCGCTCTGCAGGGACGAGCGTGTGGGCGGGGCCAGCTGCCGGCCCCGCCCACCCGACAGCCCCGCCCCGCGTGCGCTGGCCCCGCCCCACCAGCCCCACCCATGCGCACTGGCCCCGCCCCGCCAGCCCCACCCCATGAGCACTGACCCCGCCCCACCAGCCCCACCCCATGAGCACTGACCCCGCCCCACCCCACCAGCCCCACCCCATGCGCACTGGCCCCGCCCCACCAGCCCCGCCCCCACATACACTGCCCCCGCCCCACCCCGACAGCTCCGCCCCGTGTGCACTGGCCCCGCCCCACCAGCCCCGCCCCCATGTGCACTGGCCCCGCCCCACCAGCCCCACCCCATGTGCACTGACCCCGCCCCACCCCACCAGCCCCACCCCATGCGCACTGGCCCCGCCCCACCCCACCAGCCCCACCCCATGCGCACTGGCCCCGCCCCACTAGCCCCGCCCCCACGTACACTGCCCCCGCCCCACCCCGACAGCTCCGCCCCGTGTGCACTGGCCCCGCCCCACCAGCCCCGCCCCCATGTGCACTGGCCCCGCCCCACCCCGCCAGCCCCGCCCCCACCTGCCCCAGGCCCTTGTCCAGCACTCACGGATCACGTCCACCTTGTAGGTGGCGTTGATGGCACCTGCCCGGTTCGACACGCGACAGGTGTACTTGCCACTGTCCTCCGGGCGCAGGTTCTTCAGGCTCAGCGTCCACTTCTTCCTGTGCTCACCAGCTTCCGGACGTGTCAAGGCCTGGTCATCCTTCATCCACATGATGTCCGGCCGAGGGTGCCCGCTGGCCACGCACTTGAGTCTCACAGAACTGCCCACCGGCCGCGCGATCACCCGGCGCCTCATCTTGGAGGGTTGCGTGAAGCGGGGCCGTGCTGCGGCGGGGAGGCAGGGTCAGTGGGGCTCAGGAGGGCTGCCCCCACCTGACCGCGGGGGAGACCCAGCCCCACGCTCACCCCACTGCTCGCTGGCTGGATCCTCAGGGCCCCCGGAGGAGCCGTCCTGCCCCGGGCTCTCCCTTCCAGGATTGATGTCGTCTGCGGAAGGGGGGGCACTTGAGATGGGCTTGCAGCCCTCTCCAGGCCCAGCCCGGCCCCTGCCCCAGCCCCACCCAGCCCAGCTGGTTCCCAGGCCCAGCTGAGAAAACTCTAGAACATACAGGCGGGGGGTGGGGGGTAGCACCGCCTCAGACCCCAGAGACAGCTGGGGCTGCCCGCCGGCCCTCGCCCTGGGCGCAGGTGACCGGACAGGCCTGTGAGGGACCGCGGGGCTGGCCCCACCTGGCTCCAGGGGTCTGCGGCCCGGGAGGGGGGCCGGCCGGCAGCTGCGGTAACCCTAACCCGCATCAAGGGGCCGAGGGCCTGGCGAGGACGCCTGGCTCACATTCCGTGCTCGTCCGCCCTGGAGGACGTGGGGACCCCACTGGCCTCCCATCCCCACCCCAAAGGCCTGGGGCTGAGCGGGTAGTCCCGGGGTGGGGCACGAAATGGCCCTGCCCGCCACGGCCCCGCCCCCAGCCCAGGACTGCCGACCCGGAGAGGGGCCTCCAGACTCCCGCCTGCAAGAGGTGGGCCAGCCTGGCCGCAGGCCCCCAGCTGGGCCCCCAATCCATGGCCGCTGCTCAGCCCCCACCGGCGCCGCCCGTCTCAGAGACCACCCTCCCCAGCCCCGAGGGACCCACATCTGAGTGCGACACCAGTGCCCCACCCTGGGCCCCCGAGCCACTGGGTGTGGGGCGCCACTGCCTGGGGCCAAGAGGAGGGGTGTCACTGGGAACCCCGCTGCTGCCCAAGCTGGGCCTCAGAAGCAGAAGAGAACAGAAGGCCCCTCGCTCCCGGTCCCTCTGGACTCTGAAACCTGAGCCTCAAAGTCAGGGCGACACCCAGCCCTGCCGCCCGCCCTTGCCCTTCAGCGAGCCCCTGCCCGCATCCCCACCCGCCCCCGCCAGTCCTGGCCCCATCACAGAGCCGCAGGAGCAGGGCCTGCGGGCAGGGGCGGCCACCGGGCGCAGGCGGGGGCGGGGCTGTGCAGGGAGGCCCTCCCGCCCGCCCGCCAGGGTCCGGCCCCCGTGCCCGCGGCCTCACTGACCCATGACGACCAGGGTGTAGTTGACGCTGAGGCTGCCGAAGCCGTTGGTGGCCTTGCACACGTAGGCGCCCGCGTCCTCCCGCTCCACCTCCTTCACCTTCAGCCCCTGCGGCTGCACGCGGAAGCGGCTCCAGCCGCCGTGGATGGTGCGGCCGTCCTTGGTCCACATGGTCAGCGGCGGCGGGTCCCCCTCCACTGGGCACTGCAGCCGCACGGTGCGGCCCAGCCGGGCCACCTGCCGTGGGCTCACCTTGTCTGCCATCCTTGGGGGACCTGGGGGAGACGCCGCATCAGGGCAGCGGCCGGACACCCGCTGGGCCCACGCAGGAGCAGACGCGAGCCCTGGCCAGCAGAGGCCCCGTGCCCTGAGCAGTGCCGGCCGGCGCAGAGGGCTGGGGAGGGCCTGTGTCCCGCCATGCAGCCCCAGGCGTCCGAAGCGGAAGGCCACAACCCTGAGGCACTGCCGTCAGAGGTAGCTGAGCCCGGCAGGTCCCGGCACAGGGCTCCTGTCCAGCCAGAGGCCTGCTGCCCACTGCCCAGGCCCAAGTCTGGGGGCGCATGCGGGGGTGAGGCACGACCAGGCCTGGGGGCACCAGGGTGGGGAGTGAAAGGCAGCAGGGAAGGGCCCACAGGCGTCAGAGGGGAGCGGCCTCAGGACCTCGGCCCCGCCCTGCTGTGGCTGGAGCCCGGGTGGTGGCCCGTCAGGGCCGCAAGGTGACCGGCAGGGATGTGGGGCAAGGCCGGGGGCTGGGCGGACCCAGCTCCCAGGGCCCCTCGGCTGGTTGCGGGAGGCACTGCCCACATGGCCCCGGGGCCAGCCTACACCTACCCGCTGGCCAGCGTAGCATTCACCTGGCCAGCTCCTCGCTCTTGAGCTGCAGCTTCCCTCCCACCCGCTGCGTGGGCACCGGAGGACACACCCCGCGCTGCTCCTGGGGCCCTGGCCTGCTCTGGACACCAGCTGAGGCACTGGGCGGGGGGAGGGGCCTGCCCTCTCCAAGCCCCGGGGTGTGAGCCCACCCCAGGCTGTCAGGGCCCCTCCTGTTTTCTGCTCTGACAGCCCCCGCCTCTGGGTCATCTGCCCGTAGCTGTCCCCCTCCTGGAGGGCAGCAGCTGAGGACGGCCCACCTCCCCCGGTCACTTCGCCATCAGCAGGGCCCTGAGGGTGCCCAGCTGCACGGTGACCGGGCTGCTGAGCACTGCTCAGGGAGGGCCCCCAGGCCTGGACCCACTGCCCCAGTAGGCAAGACCATGCCCAGCTGACCCACGCCTCCCGCACATGCACCCGCTCCCGATGCACAAGTGTACACGCAGACGTCTGCAGCAGGGCAGGAGCAAGCTCCCCGGCCTCCCAGAGCTGCCTGGACAGGCCCCCAGGCCCTGTCCCCACCCAGGCAGAGCGCTAGGGAGAGTGGCCACCAGGGGCTGGATGCAGACCCTGGGGCGGGACGCCCACCTCGGTCCCTGCAGAGGAGGAACAGGGCCTAGAGACAGCCAGATGGCCGGAAGCCTGGCCAAGGGTCGCCTGTGAGCAGCGTGGGGGCCAGGCAGGCGGCTGGGCCGACTGGAGCCAGCCTTATCCAAAAGCAAACAGCCCCCGCCCCCAGCGGCCGGCCCTGCCCCCACCTGGCTCTACGGACCCAACGGTGACCCGGCAGGTCCCTGCCCTCTGCAGAGACCCAGCAGGCCACCAGCAGGAGGCCCGGGCCCCGGACCTGGAGGCTTTGGCGGCTGGGGAGACAGTCACGCATTGCGCTCGGCCTGGGGAACCCAGCCCCACGTCCACCCTGGACAGGAGTGCTCCCACTCAGCCCGGAACCCGAGGCAGGCGCGGGCCAGGGTGACAGAGGGAGGGCTGACTGCAGAGCGCCTGGCCCACCCCAGTCCCCCCCAGGAGGCCCCAGCCCCCACACTCCCGTCACAGCCAGGAGGAGTGCTTGACCGCAAGGACGCTGTGGTGAAGGGCATGGGGCATGGGCCTGGGGTGCTGGGCGCCCGGTGGTGGGCCAGGGGAATCACCCCCTTCTCCCCACCCCCTGCAAGAGGGTGGCCGGGAGGCCCCAGGGGGCTGCCTGAGGCCACACTCCCACCTCCACCTGGAGGGCCCACCCAGTCCCGGCCGGCCCCACCAGCCCAGAGGGGTCCTTGAGCAGGCGGCAGACCACACCGGGCGGCTGGGGCCTGCCAGAGGGTGGCGGAGGGGCCAGCTGGCACACCTGGGGAGGGAGCCTGTGTGTCCCCTGGGCCCCAGCAGGGGTTGTGCCGGGAAGACCAGAGGGGACAGAGGCTGGGGAAGAGGAGAGGCTCCTGGGGGGCACAGAGTACCCCTCAGCCTGCTGTGGGTGGCCCCTCACACATGTGCCTGGTGCCGGCTCCTGGTCACCAGCTGGCCGGGTGGCCCCGTGGATCCTGGAGGAACTGGTAGGACCCGCAGGGCGAGTGGTTGCCCCAGAAACCAGGCCACTCTGGGCACAGCAAAGAGACAGGCTGACCCACCACACAAGCCGGCCCCAGCGTCCAACCCACCCCCTGCCCAGCAGCTGCTGCCCCCTCACCAGCGGAGCCTTCAGCAGGGGGCCTCGTAGACCGGTCCAGTCCCTCCTGGCCTGGCCCAGACACATGGGCATCAGGCAGCGCCAGGCCCGCCACATGGACACACCAGGGGCTTGGATCCCGCCACACCCCTGGGTTCCAAGCTGACCAGTCCCCCAATTGCCCACCCCCGCCCCACCCCCACCCCACCCGCCAAAGCCTGGGTCCTCTGAATGGCCTCCCCAGGGGGTCCAGCCCACCCACCCCAGCTGAGAGGGTTGTGTCCACCGTGGCCCTGCTGCCCGCCAGCACTGGGCCCTGACCACCGAGAGCCTGGCTCCTTGGCCCCGCTCTGGGCACCACCGAGGGCATGTGGTCAGGACGCATTGGGGCGGGAACAATGGGCAGGAGGCCAGATGTCAGGACAGGCAGACACCCAGGCCAGGTGTCCATGTCCCCGCCGGCCACCACCTAGCCACGCCCCTGGGGCGGGGCCACAGCGGGAAGCCACGCCCACGCTGGGGGCCCGGAGGCCAGCGTGTGGCGTGAGGGGCGCAGGACCCCTTCCAGCAGCCATTCAGTGGGGGCAGGGGCTGGCCGAGGCCCCAGGACCCCAGGGGGCTCCCCTCCCTTTCCTCCTCCCCCCAGCCCGAGCAGCTTCCTGGCCAGCCCGGCCCCAACTCAGGCTCAGCCCCAGCCCAGCCCCGTGAGCCCCATGGTGACCCCACTCCACCTCCCTGGCTCTGGCACCGTGGACTCCCGGCCGCTGCCCCAGGGAAGTGGCCAGGACACGGCCCGGCCCTCCTGGGGCCTGAGCACAGCCGGCCGGCCCCGCCTCGCCAGGAACGCCGTGACCCTGGGCAGAGTTGTGCGGCTGCAGGCGCAGCACCGGGAGGGCGGGCCGGGCGGGCCGGGCGGGGCGGTGGTCTGGCTGGGGCCCTGTGCCCGGGGCCGCCCTGGTGGTGGAGTGTGGGGCGCAGGACAGTCAGGAGGGCCAGCACGAGCAGGGGCGCCTCCAGAGGGGTGGCCCCAGGACGGGAGGCTGGCGGAGGCAGGGCCCGGTGAGCCGGAGGCGCTGCTGGGGAAAAACCAACATTTCCCCTTGGAGGGTGGGGAGCGCAGCGGCTGGCGGGGCTGGAAGGCGGCTCTGAGAGGCCCATTGATGGGGCACAATGGCCGCGGAGCCCGTGGGTTTCCAGGCCCAGCCAAAGGCGACTTTGTTCGCAGTCCCCTCCCCCCGGACAGTGATTTATTTTCGCTTCCAGGAGCAGCCCCAGACATCAATGGGGCGCTGGCCCGCATCCCCACCTCCAGCGCCCGCCAGCTAGCAGGCCGAGCACTGGCCAGCCACTGCCCAGAGGGCCCTGGGGTGGCCTGCGGCCCAGTGGACGGCGCACACTGGGCCAGGGCCACCCACCCACCCCACCCCCACCGGCTTGCACAGCCTGAGCACCGGCCCTGGCGCCTAGCCCTGGGCAGTGCTCGCTCAGCTCCACCGGACACACCGCAGCCCAGCACACGGACAGGGTGACCTCGGGCTGGCTCCGCGAGCCCGGCCACCACCACCCCGGAGCCTGCAAGCGCGGCCTCCTCAGAACCGCCCGGCAAGCTGGTTTGCGAAGGGCCCGCCCCCCACCCCGGCATCCACAGCAAGGACCAAGCGCAAGTGGGGAGCTAGGGGGAAGCTGGTGTCATGAGTGTGGGGTGAGACGGGGGCTTGCACCGGTCACACTGAGAGCAGCCCCAGCCCCGGCCAGCCAGGCCCGCTTCCGTCCACCCCGGGCAAGAAGCATCCAGGCAACTTCCAAGTCCAGGCTGGGAAAGCCATGGAGAACCTTGCCCCGGGCGGTGGTGCCGGCTCTCTCCTGCTGCCAGCCCTGCCGGACACCAGGCAGGGCCCAGGCATGCCGGGGAAATGTGGGGTCCCCAGTGCCAGGCCGGCCAGCGCACCGCCACCGTCCACAGCCCGGCGCAACCTCCCCTCGGCCACAGCTCCCGCCTCATCAGGCCAGAGGCCACCTCCAACCTCTCCCACCAGGGTGGCGGGCCGGCAGGTGCAGCAGGATGGGGGGGGTGGTCCGAGCAGATAAAAGGGGGATCAAAGCCCTGGGGCTTACGGGGCTGGCACAAGCGCCCGCAGCTGGCACAAGCACCCGGCCGGGCCACACCGGGCAGCCCCCAGCCTTGGGCCGGGCGGCCAGTCCTGGCAGGGCAGAGGGGGTGCCGGGCATGAGGCCCACCTGGGCCACCGCCCGCCACCAACACCCGAATGTGGCCATATAAGGCCAGGATGGACTCGTGCGCCCGCCGCGGGCGGGGGAGGGCGAAGCCTCAGAGGACTGGTGGACAGGGTGAGGGACACACCCAAAGGGCTGGCCTGGTCACGGGCCGCCTCGCTGAGGAGGCCAGACGGGGCACGTGGGCAGGGGACGGACGGGGCTCGCATCACCCGCCTCCGCCAGCCTCTGCCGCCGCCGCTCCCTGGGCTGGGCTGCCCAGCCCACAGGAGGCCCCAGACCTGCCCACCTGGATGGGGTGGTGGGCGCACCCAGGCCTGCTGTGGCCAGTCCTGAAGAGGGTGGTCCTCGGGGCTGCCCTGAAGGAGACCCGCATCTCCCAGGTGGTGCCATGCGCTGGGGACCCAGCCCGTCCCCTCTGGGGGTGGGAAGGCCCAGGGTCCAGGGCTGGGCACAGCAGCGGGCGCCCAAAGAGCCCCCGGCCCCACACCCCACCCTGGCTGTCCCTGGGGTCTCCGTGGGCTCCCAGGGCTCCAACTGGGCCAACCGGGCCGACAGCCCACTCCCAGGAGTCCGCAGGGGCCCAGCTGCCCGCGCCGCGGGCCAGCGAGGTGCCAGCGAGCGTGTGCGCAGGGGCAGGGGCAGGGGCAGGGCAGGGGCAGGGCCTGTGCCCACGGCGCCGGCCAGCGGGGGCGGCTCCTGGTGCGCTGCAACGCCCGGCGCGGGGCCGCGGGGAGCGCGGCGCGGGGGGGCGGCGGGCGCCGGGCGGGCGCGGGCACCGGGGCAGGGTTCAGGGCCGCGGGAAGGGGCGGCGCCGGCGCGGCCGGGCGCCAGGACTCACCTCGGGCGGCGGCGGCCGGCGGGAGCGCCCCCAGGAGCAGCGGCGGCAGCAGCAGCAGCAGCGCGGGGCGCGGCGTCATCTCGCCGGCGGGCCTGGCGCGGCGCGGGCGGGCGGGGCGCGGGCCGCGGGCCCCCCGCCGGCCCCCCGCGCGCGCTCGGGGCGGAGGCGGCGGCGCGGGCGCAGCCTGGGCGTCAAAGCAGACAAAGAGCTCACCCTGATGGCCGGCGCCCGCCCCGCGCGCCGTCCGGGCTCCCGGCGCGGGGCTCGGGCCCTGCCCGCGGGGCGCCCGGCCCGGGGCCCCCGGGCAACCGCCTGCGCCACGAGCCGACAGATTTGCGCCGGGCCACGTGGGGCGGGCGGGCGGGGCGCGGGCCGGGGCGCGGCGCCCCCCGGGCCGGCCCGGCCCCCCGCGCCCCGGCGCGCCCCGGCCCCCGGTCTCACCTCGCGGAGCTGGGGGCGACGGCTCAGGGCCGGGCCCGCGGGGGCGCCCCGCGGTCATCGCGCCCCGGGCGCCGCCCCGCCGCCCCGCGCCCCCGGGCCCGGCCTCGGGACGGGGACGGGGACGGGGACGGGGACGGGGACGGGCGGCGCTGCCTGGCGCGGGCGGCTCGGGCCGGCGCCGGGGTCGGGGCGGGGCGCGCGGCGGCGCGGGGCGGCGGGCCGGGGCCGGGGTCCCGGGGCGGCGGGGCGAGGGGCCCGGGGCGCCGCGCCGCGAGGCGTCCTTCCCTGCGGGGCTTTGTCAACTCCCGGAGCGAGCGCCGAGCCCGCCGCGCGCCCCGCCCCGGCGCAACTTCCCGCCAATCGGCGCGCCCCGGCCCGCCCCGGCCCGAACTTTCCTCCAACCCGGCGCCCGCCCCGCCCGCCGCGCTCCGGGCCTTAACCCTCGCCGAGCGGGCGGCCCGCGGGCGGGGCGGGGAGCCCCGGGGCGCGCCCCGCCCCCGCCCGCCCCGCCCCGCCGCGCGCCCGCCCCGCCGCGCGCCCCGCGCCGCCAGGTAACGCGGCGCCCCCCACCCGCACCCCAGCCCGCGCCGGAGGCCCCGGCCTCAGGCGCCCCCGCTCCCCGAAGCCGGCCCTCGCCGCGCGCGGGGCCGCCCGACGGCCGCGGGGCTCCCGCCGCGCAGGGGTCAGCCCCGCCGCGCCCCAGCCCCCGCGGCCCCGCCGTGAGCGCAGCCGGAGCCCGGCCGGCGCCCGCGCTCGCCCTTGGCGGAGGACACCAGCCCGCCGCCCCCGCGGCTCCGCACCCCCGCCCCGCCCGCCCCGCGGCGGAGAGCCGCGCCCCAGCCTCACGGCGGGCAGGTGTCCCGCAGCCGGGCGCCGAAGCCGCGCCCGGGGGACACAGGCCCGCCACGCAGGATCGCCGCCAGCACCTGGCATGGCCAGGAGGGGGCCTGTCCAGCGCAGCGCTCCGGCCTCCTGCCGCCTGCGTCCAGCACCCACCTGGCACGCCCTGCCCGGCCCGGGGCCCCGCCCCGCCCCCACACCATCAGGGCCCGTCAGGGTCTCCCTGGCCGTCCTCTCTTCGCCCCCAGTGACCGGATCCGGCTCCCCAAAGAATCCTGATGCTGCTGTGGCTCCCCAGTGCCCCCAACACGTACTCCTCGGCCCCGGAGGCCCTGCCCCTCAACTCTAGCCGATTCCCGCCGCTGCCCAGCGCCCTCCATCCCTACTGACCCTTTGCCGTGCTGGTCCCCGAGAACCCTGCCTGGACCGCCTCTGCTCCAGGGCCTCTTCCCGGCAGCCTCGGGGAAGACTGACCCGGGAGAGGCAGCAGGCAGGGTCCTCAGGGCCGAGGACAGCTGAGTGAGGGGTGCCGGCCAGCCGCATGTGGAGCCCCCAGGCCCTGCGGCAGGGCTCCCAGGCCTGCGTGGGCGCCTGGAGGGGGCACCCGCCTGTCCCCCACAGAGGCTGCAGGAGCCAGCCAAGACCTGCGCATCCCTTGTACTGGGTGGCCAGGCCGGCAGGCGGGGATGCGGCCGGCAGCGGGGCTCGGGCCCCTGAGGACCTGGGGCTGGGGCTGGGCAGTCAGGTGCCCTGGGCAGGTGGGCGGACTGTCCCGCGGGCGGAGGCCCCCAGCCTCCGCGGACAGGCCCGCGAGGAGTCACCACCGAAGCGTGAAGAGCCGACAGGTGTGCAGGCCGCCAGGGCAGGTGTGTGGAGGCTGCAAGGGTGAGAGCAAGAACCAGAAGTGGGCAGCAGAGGAGTGAGGAGTGCGGAGGCCTGGGGAGGGTCTTGGAGGCCGCCCGCCCGGTGGCCGTGCAGGCCAAGGCAGGGGGCGCTGTCAGGAAAGGGCAGGTCCTGGGGGCCCCCTCGGTGGGCAGCTCTGCCCCCTGGTGGCGGCACGGGGCATGACAGCTCCCCACGCCTGCTTCCTCCAGGAAGCCCTCCAGCCTGCGGGCTCCCCTGTTGCTCAGGACAGTCCGCTGGAGTTCTGAATGGGCTCAATGCCCCTGTGACACGGGGCCTGAGGCAACTAGCAGGCCTCTGGGTCTCAGCACCCCAACTCAGCCCCGCACACCCATATTGGGCTGCGTGAGCCCATGTCTGCCTGCTGGCGCGGGCAGGCCCCAGGGCGTGCTGGCCGCTCCGAGTGGCCAGACCTGCCCCGTGGGGGTGGGCTGGGGCTCCGTGCAGGGAGCATGCCCGGCCCCCCGGCATCCTCTGCTCCTGAAGAGCTAATGGACGGGGCTGGCTCTCCCTGCAACAGCGAAGACAGCAGAGGCGGACACAGATTCAGCAAGACTGGGCCCCCGCCATGAAGGGGTCCTCAAAAGACAGGGGCACATGCGGGGCCCCGGCTGTGCTGCTCCTACGGGGGTGCTTTGAGGGGGAGGGACGCAGATGAGCCCTTCTCGGATCCAGAGTCTGCTGGGGACGGGGTGGGGTCGTGACACTGGGTGAAGGGAGAGGTCACAGGGGCCAGATGTCTCCCCACTGGCTGTCTCCTGCAGGAATCTCCCTTCTCCCCGCTGGCACTGCAGTGGGCAGACCGTCAGCCCACGCGCACCGGTCACCGTCCATGCCACCCCTGCACCCCCCTCCCTGGCAAGGCCTCCCCTGCCTGCCTGTATCCACCCCAAATCCAGCACGGAAGAGGTGCCCAGTGACCAGTCCTCCGAGGTGGACAGTGGAACAAGTGCACCCGCCCACTGCCTGCTGTCCGCCTGCTGCACCAGCCTTTCCCGCACACCCGGGAGTCCGGGGCCGGGACCGGGCCCGCCCGCAGGGCACACCACCTTGAACACAGAGGCAAGAGAGTCTTCACTTTTTAGTTAATGAAGTTGTGTACAGAGGGGGCCACGTGTCCAGCAGGGCGGAGTGCCCGGGTGCAGCGTGGGGCAGCATCTGGGAGGCCCCACCGCCTCGCCCACGCCAACTGGAGGAGGCAGGGTCCAATCCACAGGCCAGAGGGTGCAGCCAGGCCTCCCCCTCCCGACTAAGGCACAGCTCAGCGCCTCCGGCTGCCGGCCCCTCCAGGGCACCGGGGTCGGCTCAGCTGGGGGCGCTGGGCAGGCTCCGCCACCGTCAGGGCCCCACGCGGGTGCAGCTCGGCCGTGCGCATGCTCCTGAGCTGCCCGGGAGAGGGGAGGACGGGCGGGCGAGGCGCCGCCACTCCGCGCCGGGCTGCTCTCCCTCCACTGGAGAGCTCGCTGCGGCCTGGCCCTGGGGCTCCGGGGAGGCTCTTCCCACCATGGCTCTGCCCAAAACACGTCAGGGCGCCCAGGGTGCGGGGAGAGGAACCCCGCAAACAGGCTGCTGCAGCTCCCCCAGCCCATGCAGGGCCTCCCCTGCTGCGGGGAGGAAGGGCAGCCCCACGCGGCCCTGGCCCGGCTCCCCGCGGCCTCTCAGAGGCCTGCCCCAGCCAGCCCTGCGGCCCAGGCCCCAGACGGGGGCTGCGACCAAGGCCCACGTGTGCGAAGGCCCTTCAAGGGGCGGGGGTCACAGCGGGTCCCGGGCTCCATCAGCAGTGCCGGGGCGCGGGCCCTGGGGCCCCCACGGGGCGGGAGAAGGGGCCTGGCCGGGCCCAGTAGTCCACGGCGCGGACGCGGTAGCAGCCGGAGACGACGCCGGAGTCTGGAACAGAGAGCGGCGGCTGTCCAGGGCTCCCGGCCCCACCCCAGGCGCCCTCCCTCCCAGGCCGGGCAGGGCCCAGGGCCGGGCTCACCTGGGCTGACCACGAAGAGGTTGAAGGTCGAGGGCTTCCTGCTGAGGGGCCTGTAGGCGGCTCCGTCCGGGGCGAACTGGATCTCGTAGGTCCACAGGCACCTGGGGCCGAGACCGCGCTGGGCAGAGGACGGCCCTTGCCTCCAGCCCCGCCCCCCGGGGCCAGCAGCAGCCGAGGGTCCCTGCACGAGCCACGCCCGCGCGCCCGAGGGCGGGGAGGTGCTGGGCAGTGGGGGCCGGGCAGGGGCCGAGGTGAGGGCGGGGGGCTGGGGCGGGGGGGGGCGTTCACGCACTTGGAGCCCACGAGGTCATCCGACCAGACCAGCAGCAGCTGCCCGCGGGTCAGGGGCAGAGCGCGGAGCCGCGTCACCTGGCGAGAGAGGGCGCGGCAGGGCTGAGGGGGGGCCGGGCTGGGGGGCGGGGGGGGCGGGGTGGGGGGGCGCCCACTTGCCTGGCCGGGCGGCCGCGCGGGCCGCGCGCACACGTGCAGCAGCAGCAGCGAGGGCAGCGGCAGGCGGGGCCGCAGGGTCAGGCGGCCGCCCGCGGGGAAGGGGCGCGGAGCGGCGGCCACCGGGTCCTGGGGACAGGCCGGGCCGTGAGGAGCCGGGCCCTCGAGCCCTCGAGGACGCGCCCCGGACCCGCCGCCGCCCCCCCCCACCGCCCCGGGCGCACCTCGGCCGCGCGCATGCGCCGGAACTGCTCGGCGGAGGGGAAGACGGGCCGGCCGAGGCGCCGCCACTCGGCGTGGGGGCTGCAGAGCCGGTTGTCCAGGCGCAGCGTCACGTACACCAGCCCTGCCGGCGGCGCACGCTGGGACCGCGCCTCGCGGGCCGGAGCCCCCCGCGCGCCCACCCGGCCGGCCCCCCCCGCGCGCCCTCCCGGCCGGCCCCCCGCCGCCCTCCCGGCCGGCCCCCCGCGCGCCCACCCGGCCGGCCCCC